>NW_028227266.1:43105100-45505100 GCF_978045245.1 Mus caroli
AAGGCAGATCCTGCACTTGTAGTTCTCCTGCCTCAGCCTCCCAAGTAGCTTGGGTTACAGGCCTGGAAATTCTTTTAAATGACTGTAAGACACGTTCTACTTATGTAGAACAGTTAGCTGCCCTACTTCCTTGGCGCCAACAGAGTTTACTCTCATGCCTGTGGTTAGCCTGATTCTGGAGCCAGTTATCAAATTATGAATGTAGGTGAATTGATGTTGAGTATAATTATTGATTTTTAAAAATTTTTGCATTTAATTTCACAAAATGACCTCATGGCTTCGCAAAACTCAATGCTCAGTGGTCTGTCGTCCAGTTCTTCTCCTTTCTGGACTCCTCGTTTGTTACAACTATATTTTCTTCTCTGAAGGAACTGGGTCTCCTGACTCCTCTGGTCTCTTAACTTCAGCCCCTTCCTGGTTTGGTTTCTAGGCCCCTGGAGAAACTCCACCATTTTCTTGCAAAGTGTCTTATCATAGTTGAACCACAACGCTCTGACTCTGGAACAATTACCTCCCACCACAGCGGGCCCCGCGTGTGGAAGCTGAACTGTTACCCAGTTACATAGATGTGAGCATAGGAATAGTGTCATGTGATCTCAGGGAGTCCTCTCAGTGGTACCCCCAAGTCAGAGTTCTTGCAGCGTTCTCAGACTCCCTTTAACTTAAGTGGTGTGTCACACTTCTCTGGAAGAGACTCTCCCTTTGTTTGTCTTCTCTACCAGAGATCTGTAGTGGCTCTTGGCCCTCCTTTCCTTGTCTGTCTGGCAAAACAACAGTGTATGACAATTGAATAAACACACAGCAAGCTAGGACTGGCCTGAAGAGGCAATTACATAAGCGGTTCTACCATTTAGCCTTCCAAGAGCCCTTCCCTTGTTGGAAAAGGAACCATTTCTGCCACTAGGGGGCACACAGCTCACAGGAATGTGTTCTTCCGTGCTGTGGTGTGAAAGTAGATTTTTACAGTGAGATATTTGCAGTGAGAACTTGACTCATGTTCCTTCAAGAGCCAAGGGAGACAGAAGGAAATGGCTGTGCATGTGTTATGGGGCGGAGGGCACCCATAGAAGGTAGAGAGAAAGCACTGCCTTCAAGCAGGAATGTGAATTGCCCAGATCAGATCAAGCACGGTATCTTCTTCCGACCAGAGACAGTATGGCTACAGTATGACAGCCACTATATTTTCTGTCTGTGATGTGATCTCAGGACTGCCCTCTGTCCTTTTCAGTCACTGTCTCCAGAAGTAGCCCTTCTTGGGGATTTACTGCATCCAAGAAACATTTGCCCTCAACCGGAGTGGGTTCTGTTTTGAGCTGGAGAGACAGGCTCTGGGCACACAGACATGGGTAAACCCAGCTGCAGAGAAGGCAGGTGGGTCCCAAACCTGCAATTCCAGGTACAGCATCTGTGTGTGACAGGGGGCTGCTGAATGTTGACTCTGGAACTTGAGTGATGGCTTCCTGCTGAATGCAGGATGTGCTAGGGGCCCTGAAAGACCAGTGGGAAACTAGAGGGGAGGTTACAAGAGAGCAGGTAGGACCATACCCTAGGCCACGGCCTTGAAGTAGGAGCCTAGTTGGCCCGTCCTCTTGGGTATGTCAGGACAGTGCCAGGCAGGGTGTGTGGGATGAGGCTGCAGGGTAGAGGGTTATAGGGTGAGAGAGTATATTGACTTTCTAGTTGTAACAGCAGACACAGTTGAGGAAAGACCAAGGCCTTTCCTTTTAAGGAAGGAAACCTTTATTCTGGCTCATGGTTTGAGAAGTCATAGTTGGTGGAGGAGTCGTGGTAGCAAGGACGGTGAGAAGCCTGGTCACATTACATCTGCAGTCAAGATCCACAGGGGGAGATGTTGGTGTTTAGAGTGTGTGTGTATTTGTGTGTGTGGGTGTGTGTGCGCGCGCTCATGCACGTACTTGCATCTCCCTCTATTGCTCTCTTCCTTATTTTCCCTGGATGCTGGGGATCTGAATTCATGTCCCCACGCTTGCACAGGAAACATCTCTCCCACTGAGCCGTCTCCCAGCCCTCTTTCCTCTCTGTATTCAATCTAGGAACCCATCTGGTGGAATACGCTGGCCACATTCAGGGTCTTCCTATAGCAATCAACCCAATGTACATTTGTGTGCCTAACAGATGATTCTGGATCATGTGAGATCGGCAAATGATGCTAACCGTCACAGGGAGAGATGGTTGTTTTTGCCTAGAGGTGTAGAGGGGACATCGATCCAGATTTCCTGAGGCTTCTATGATTTGGAATTTTAAAAAATTGTTCAAAAATGTAAGATTTATGCATTTGTATTTTGTGTATGTGTGTGTGTTCTGTATGTTAGCTCCATCTATGTGTGCCACATGTGTATGCTACCAAAGGAGGTCAAAGGGGGCATCAGATCCTCTGAAACTAGAGCTGTGAGTGTTGGTAAAGCCACCATGCGGATGCTGGAAGCCAAACCTAGGTTTTCCTCAAAAGCAACAAGCACTCTTAACTACTGGACTGTCTCTCCAGCCCTGGTGGTTACATTTTTGAGATAGAAATTGGTCTTATAGTTCAGGCTGGCCTGGAAACTCACCATGTAGCCTGGGCTGATCTTAGACTCAAGATCTTCCTGTTTCCTGCCTCCAGAATGCTGAGATGACAAATGTTCATCATATTTACCCAGTCATTAGAGGCTCTCTTAGTACAAGAATAAACATATAATTATATCTAGGAGCTTAAAATGTCCATGCGAGTGAAGGGCCTGCAGCCTAGCTTAGCTCATGTTGAACCCTGCTCAGCATCTGAAGCACAACCTGCACACTTTCCTGGCTGCCTTTAGGAGCTCCGGCTTGCCTTCAGCCTCCTTTCTTGCCAGTTTGATTCCACCGCACCCCCCACCCTGGGGCTCCCATTTGTCTTCCTGCCTGAGTTTCTTAGAACCTAGAGCAGCTGTAGAAGGAAGGACTCTGGAATTTGGTATCTGGAATGCTCTCTAGATGAAGAGGGACAGAGGGATGATGGGAGGTGGGTGGCAATGACTTTTCACATGGAGTTCGGGCAGAGAGCAACCTTCGTTGGTCAAGGGAACTTGAATCTGACCAAGACTTCCTGTTAACATTCACAGTAACACATAGGTGATTAGAATTTCTCCCATCTTCCAGCCACTTTAATGCTTTAAATCCCAGTGAGCAGCTAGACTCTAATGTCTTCCCATAGGTGTAGGATTGGCTTTGAAATGAATGCTTAGCTGGGGCCCACTAAGCATGCGCTCTACCATTACATGACACCACAGACTCCTTGTATTTCCAGGGATGGGCACTGAATTAAGCCTTACTCATGAGAGGTAGCTGCTCCACCCACCATCCCCTCTCCCCATATGCCCTGGCTTCCTATTTACAGCCCTGCAGTATTTAGGCCCAGATTGTCTGGCTTGAGTGTCACCCTGGGGGTGAAACCACAGGTGACCTGGCTTTGGTATTCTGATAGTGAAAAGTGTACAGATCTGGTGGACCTGGCCCTTGGAGTGTTGTCTGACTCTCATTTCATTTGGTCTTTCTTGGAATCTAGGGTGAGTTCTCACTTAGTAAAAGCTGCATTTCCACTGGGCATGGAAGCTCAGCATTGGATTTTAGCGTCTTCTAGATTCTGGGGCTGTCATCTAGGGGAGCATTGAACATTCAGTTGTGTTAGACACTGTTGAGTTGGGCATGGTTGGCCCTAAGGTCTTACTTCAGCATCCATGAATGGCTCTGTGTGCCATGGACAGACTGGGCTAGAGGATACATGGGGTGGGGTGGATGATCCGTGTGCTCGAGCGTGAGAAGCCTTTACCTCAGGAAGAAGCCTTCACAGGAAGAGGCACCATCTAGCCCTACAGAAGAAGCCATAGAGGGTTGTCAGCGTGTGCAGCTTCTGCAGCGAGTGCAGTAACCATGGGGGGAGGGGCAGATGCTTCTGACCCACAAGGATCCTTCTCGGGCCTGGATTAAGGCAAAGACGAGTTTGCCTCACCTTCCCTCATGCAGCCTCACAACCCCTGGAGCAAACTCCTCTTTCTCTGGCTTCACAGGGGCAGGAGCTCATTCAGGCCCTCGGAGACTAACCAACAAATGAGTCAATGTTCTCTAGATACTCTTAAGAGGAAAATCACCTAGGGAGACCAGCTGGGGGCCTGGGCCTGGGGCTAAGAATGCAGTAAGGAGACTGGGGTGATAGGAAGCGTAAGTGTATGCATTCTAAGTAGTCAAGACTTTCTAGATGTTTCACGAATAGATCCCGAGATCCCAAGGCTCCTGGCTCTGTGGCCAGGCAAAGCAACCTTGGCTTGTTCTGTTTCCAGCAAGGAAGCATGAAGCAGCCTGGGTCCAAGATAAAGATGCAAGGGCAGGGGGCAGCATTTGCCTGTGAGGTGGGAGGACCCTGGGGTGCCCTGAATGGGTGCCCATCTCTATGTGCGTGTCCTCTTGTCTAAGATCTGGTGGGAACCCCCAAGAAGAATCTAAGGGTGATGGTGCCCTTGTCCTTGAGGTTCCCCCACAGATGTAGGAATCTGAGGATGGTAGGGATGGCTGGTAGCTGATGTGAGTGGCTGGGTACCGGTGTGGGGTGGAAATGCATGAGGCAGATACAATGCGGCTCAGCATTGCCTATGGCCAGAGCCAAGATGAGATTTGTGGAGCTCAAATGTATCTGTCTACTCCAGCATCAGGCACAAGGAGGAGAGTAGGTACCTTGGCCATGTTCGTGTGTGTGTGTGTGTGTGTGTGTGTGTGTATGTGTCTGTGTGTGTGTAACTTTTGGTCCAGCCAAGTGAATGCAGGCTCAGGCTGGGGTAGGCCCCTCAGCATGGGTTTCTCAGGCTGCCAAGCCTTCTTTAGGTCTAAATACTGCTGATGCCTGTGTGGCTTCCCTTAGCTCCACACCTGCCCGCGAAGGGAGAGGCTTCACAATCCCTCAACACCTCTGTCTTCCTTTATCTCATGTGATGATCATCATCATGATACCGTAAGGCACATCTCACTCATCTAGGGGAGATGAACTTGAAGTCTAGAGTGGCTCACTAAAACCTGTGCAGCTGGTGCAAAATACAGCTGAGGCAGAGAGAAAGGTCCTCCCAAGCCTTCCCTTCAGAGCATCTCTGTATCCACTCTCAAGAAACCTGGGATTCCCAGAGACTCCAGCCCAGCATGGGGTGGAGGGTGGATTAGGCTCAGTGCTACCAGATTCCCCCCCCCCCCGATGGCTCCCAGTGTCCTCTCAGCATTCAGTGTGAGAGGCTTGGAAGACACAGAGAAGTGTGGACAGGCATCTAAGCAGGTACAAGGAACAAGGACTACAGTCTTACTGTCACTAAGCCTTTTAGATTGTGTCTCCCATCAGTAAATGATGCTGAGTGTGTATTGTAATATTTATTCATGTACAAGTTACTTTTGTACTTACACACTGATAGAGGCAACCATTATATAAAGCACACATGCAAAATGTAAATTAAGATGGCAAAGATCAGAGCTTCCCTTGACGTTACTTTCAGACAGTGTATCAGGCTCACACTTAAGACCGCCGCTGGACCACCTTTGGCTAGGGGCTCCTATGACATTGCTTCACATTGCTAGACAGTGTGTTTAACCACTCTGCTAAGCCTCTCCCTGCTCCCTGGGCAGCTGGTGTCTAAGGGCTGCTGTTGACAATTCCAGTTGCTACCACATCTTGTGCTTGTCGCCACATGGGGGTAAGCATGCTTAGCTTAAGAAAATGTTTAGTTGCCAAAGCACCTAGTAACTAGGGACACAATTATTTCATCTTACTTTTGTGCATGTGCGTGCATAAGTATCCATGTATGTGTGCACATGTGTGTGTGCATATGCTTACACATGTGTCAGGAGGCCAGAGGTTGAGTGCCTTCCTCAGTCACTCTCCATCTTACTCTTCGAGACAGGGTCTCTCACCAAACTTGGAGATTGCCAATTTGGGTATACTGACCCGCCAGCGAGTCTCCGGTCTCCATTTCTCCAGAGCTGGAATTGCAGATGCATACTGTGGCTCCAGCTTTTATGTGGAGGCTGGGGATCTGAATTCATGTCCTCATGCCAATGCAACAAGAACTTAACTGAGCTATCGGTCTGGAGAGATGGCTCAGCGGTTAAGAGCACTGGCTGCTCTTCCAGAGATCCTGAATTCAATTCCCAGCAATCACATGGTGGCTCACAACCATCTCTAATGGGATCTGAAGCTCTCTTCTGGTGTGTCTGAAGGCAGCTAAAGTGTACTCATATAAATAAAATAAATAAATCTTTTTGTTTTTTAAAGACTGAACTATTTCATCAGCCCTATCTGTTGCCCCAGCTCTCAGCCTGAGGCTGAGGTTGTAGGTGGAAGAGAATAACTTAAGCTCTGGCCCCTCTCATCCTGACCAGGATCTATGGGACTTTATTCCCCAGTATCTTTTCCGCAGGCTCTCCATCTTTCCTGAGGTGGCATGATGTTGGGTGTCCCTCGTGTGTCTAGTCTAGAACTCTGGCTCTCTGTCACTTTATCACTTCTTCTCACCCCAAGTTACCTCTGCCACCATTTACGTGACAGATCTCCTCAGCAGGACTCTATTTAAAACATCCAGCCATCCCCTAAGCCAATGGTTCTCAACACTCCTAATGCTGTAACCCTTTAATACAGTTCCTCATGCTATGGTGGCTTCTAGCCACAAAATCATTTCATTGCTATTCCATAGCTATGATTTGCTACTGTTATGAATCATAATGTAAATATCTGAAATGTGACCCCATGGGGTCATGGCCCACAGGTTGAGAACCACTGTCCTAAGTGCTAAATTCCACAAAATTCAGACTTGCTGTGCTAATGACATTTCTCCGTAATCTCATTAAAACAAATGCACACGTTGTCAAACAAAAAAGAGACCTTTCTACTTATCTGCAAATGGTCCTTCACTCTGATGAATCTAATGCAGAGGAATGGGGCCAAGGCACCTTCTGAGCCCAAATTGATCTCCTACGAAGTTTCCAACAACCTCTTAAAATGCTTGAGTCTGCTTTCAGCATCTGCCCTTCCCAAGACACGGACTGTGTTCAGTACACACTGTTGGCACCAAGTCGGTGCCCTGGAGTGGAAGTGGAGGGTCACAGTGATTCCAAGGCATAGAAGTCCTTTGCTTGGGCTGACGTAAGGGGACCTTGGTCATGATACCTCTTAGGTGAGAGCTTATATTTCAGCCTGGGACTGGCCTCTCATTTCTGTTTGGCACCTGAAATATTTTACTTGCTGCTCCTACCTATGGAGGTCAGACCATGCAGGCAGACCTCGTGTCATCTCCGTGGTTTCCCAACCCTTGGACTCTGGGTAGGACAGTCTAAGGTCTAGGGTCTTCTGAAATAGCAGTATCCAGTGGCATGTGGATATATGACATATGTCTGCACCTGGGTGACATCTTGGCCTCACAGAGATGCCACCAAACACTATGCAGGACCAGCACAAGGGTGAAAGTTGGTCCTGGTGTAAGAATCAGGATAGGTAGACATAGTCACTTAACCAACCATAGCTTCTTCACTGTGACACAAAACAAGACAGTGTTGGGCCCTTTCTTCAAGTAATGCCTTAATATTGTCCAGAAGGGTTCAAAGCTACTGTATTTGAAGATTATAGTCTAAGTGATGGTGCCACCCACATTCAGGGCGGGTTTTACCCTCTTATTTGTTCTCTGACATGCCAATCATCTCTGGGAATGCCCGTATAGAAAGAAGTGGGCTTTACTGGTCCCCTAGGCACCTCTCAATCTGTAGTGCCAGGGAAGTGTTAGTGAACCCCAAAAGACCAGACAGGAGCCAATCTGATGCAATCACACCAAGGCCTTTATTCGAGCTAGCTTGGGCCTCTCAGCCCACAGCTGACACACAGGACGGTTTTGGGGGAGAGGAGCCCCAGACATCTATCAGGGTAAGGTTTTATAGAAAGCAGCAAGAGGGAGGTGAGTGTTTGTAGCCTGGCAAGCATCTAATTGGACTGCTACTGTGTCCTTTAGCATAATTGGCTGGTGCTGGGAGTCAAACCGTAAACTTAACTTCTGTTTCCTTCTGCATTGGTGGGTGTCAGGTGGAAGGTGGGCTTGTTGGGCGTTAACCTAGGAACTAATGCTAGGTACCAACCTGTTACTTTACCCGAATTCAAACTTAGGTCAGTTCTCTACAATGGAGTCTGAACTTAAAAGATTTGGTCTCTCAAACGCAATCAAGATGTTGCAAGTGCCCTGGAATTCTAAAACCGGCAGCCCTGCCTGGGGCCCGAGCTTGGCTATGTCTCTGAGCACATTAGCAGTTAGTGATGACCCCCAGTCTCTTCTCAGAAGCTCAGTTATTAGAAGGGATCTTCGCTTTGAGTTGCCTTGTGGATTTTATCATGCTCAAGGATGTCATGAACCAAGAATTCTTGGGACATTTACCAAAAAAAAAAAAAAAAATCCCTATATATCCAAAATGTTTATTTATCTTAAATCCTTTTACTCAAAACAATACTAGCCCAAACCTAAGCATTTTTTTCTCTCTAAACTTAAGCACCTTCAAAATGACTCTTGCCTGCTTCCTCCGCAGAGCGATACAATCAGGGCTGTTTTCTTTGGGGGAACTCCCTACATGAACTCTCATCACTTTGGTGGTTCAGACCCACCAGATACACACATGACTCCAGCCACAGACGAGCCAGTCGGGTGAGGGCTTGCCCCAAACTGCAGATTCCTGGATCATCTCTAAGGAGTCTGGTTGGACAGCTGTGGAGACGAATGGAGAACTCTGGAGCACGTGTGCGAGCATTTGCTTCTGACTTGTCTACATTTCAGGAAAATGTTGGCTCAGACTTGGGGTCCTCGATACACAGGGGTACATGGAAGCTCGGGGCTGAGTGGCAGGGAGTGAATTCATGTTGAAATTATATTTCTAGCAGTCAGCCAACAGGACTCACAGTGTGTGTGTGTGTGTGTGTGTGTGTGTGTGTGTTCATAAGTGTGTATGCCTGCTGAGTAGAGCCTTAAGGACAACCTCGGGTGTTGTTCTTCAGGCACTGTCTACCCTTTTTAAAATTTAATTTAATTAATTTTTTTAAAGATTTATTTATTATTATATGTGAGTACACTGTAGCTGTTTTCAGACACAGTAGAAGAGGGCGTCAGATCTCATTACAGATGGTTATGAGCCACCATGCGGTTGCTGGGATTTGAACTCAGGAACTGCTTGTCTCCTCTCCTCAGCTGTGGAATTCTAAGTGTGTGTCATCGCAACAGACCCGTTTTCAGTTGGATTCTGGAGTCTGAATTCAGATTCCCCACTCGTGCAAGGCAAGCACTTTACCAACGGAGTTATCTCCCCAACCCAGAGACTCATAGAGTCTTGAGTTCCCTCCTCTCTTAGAAACCCTATCATCAACACAAAGCTTGATGCGAACCTTCCTGTTGCTTGGAAGAGAACCACACATCCTGCTCAGTAGACACCATTGTGACCTTGCTAAGGAGGAAGGGACCCAACACAGAGCCTTGTCCTCTGTCATGGCAAGTTATGATCAATGAGGTGACTATTTCTTCCCAAGCTCATTCTTGCACTAGTGATTAAGGGCAGACTTCTGTACATCAGTGGTAAAGATCTCTGTAGGCTCGCATGCCTAGCCTGCTTTCCATGTGTTATGGGGTTCCTGCAAGGCTTCTCGTGCTTTTCTGTTGTCACAAGCACTTTGGACTCAACAAGCCTGCACCATTTATAGTCCTGCCTGAATTGGTTTGCTATAGTCTCTTATAAGAGAAGCCCTAAAGGATCCCGGGGAATTCAGGTGTGAAGTGATAGCCCACCCCCATCTCCAACCCCTGGTCTTGGCCAATCATAACTTCCATCCTGGTATCTCCCTTCTCAACCCTTGACATCAGAGGCCCAGAGAGCCTAAAGCAGCTCCAGGGGTGGGGCTGATTATCCTCCAGTTCCGTGGAACGGACAGGACATATCTCTGGTTAGAAGCATGCCCTCCCTTGGGAAATGGATTTAAGATGGTGGCAGCAGCCAGCATCCACAGGGTTTTGGCACCTCACCGAGGATGTTGAGGGACACACGGAGACTTTGCGGAGAGATTCAGCTTTGCAGGATGACCTGCAGAGTGTGCTGTATCTTAAAAACCCCTGTAAAACGGCAGGACTTATGTGGAGACGTTATGGAGAGAAATGGGACTAGAAACACGGCAGCAGTCCTAGGTGTGGGAGCACAGCCATAGATGTTGCTGAGTGGGACTGGTCCTGGGGCAGCAGCGAGCTCGAGCCACCACAAGGCCCATCCCACCCTGTTGAAACCCCCTAGGTCAGTGCTACTGCTTGATCCACAGGCCTGGCCATAGAACTGCGACTGTGGATGCTGCGTGTGCCGTTTGCCCAGTTAGGGGAAGGGGGGAGGAGAGCGCGGGGTCTCAGCACTACCCAAGGGCTGCAAGCAGGATGATCAATGATCACCACAGGTGCCAGTAGGGAGGTTGGCCCTGTCGTGTCTAGAAGACACCTTTTCACTGCACTCCTCTCCAACCCTGGCTCTTACAATCTTTCCTCCCCCTGTTCAGTGATGTTTCCCGAGCCACATGGGGAAGTGTGATATGAGTATCCCATCTAGGACTGACCGCTTCACCATTACTCATTCGCTGCTCTCTGACCAGCTGTGAGTCACTATGCTAATGGATGACCTACATGAAACCAAGCTTTCTCTGATGAAGGCTGAGGGCTGGGCTAATCTAGGCGTATATATTTGAGTGTCTAGAAGTCCGTTTGATAGTATGTGTGTTAGCAAAACAATAGTAGGTTCTCCTCTGGGACCCGTGTACTCTCCAGCCATAGGTTCTTAGGTAGCTACCATCTTTTGTTTATTTATTTATTAGCTTGTGTTCTGAGGGCTCAAACTCAGGACCTCAAGTATTTTACTCACTGAACCATCTCTCCAGATCCTTTCTAGAACATGTGTTTCCTCCCTAGAGCTCATGTTAGACACACACACACACACACACACACACACACACACACACACACCTTAGCTTATCAGAATTAGTTTTAGATTTAAGTCAGTTTGATTGTAATGATTACTGCTCTTCTCTCTCTCTCTCTCTTTATTTTGTGTGCTGTTTGCATAAATATATGTTTAAGTCACAAATCTAACACAATATTGCTGTGATTACTTACCAGCTGTGATCATAGCTGCTTTGCAGCCATCCAATTCCTTTGTGCTATTTATTGACAAATGTGATTCCATCTGTTATAGCCCCAACATTGTATTATATATAATTTCTTTTATGCAATTGCTTTCTATACCTGTGAAGATCAGAGAAATATCCATTCTTACAAAAGTTACAGAATTATCTTTATTGACATTTATAGTGTGTGTGTGTGTGTGTGTGTGTGTGTGTGTGGTGTGTATGTTCATACATGCTACATACATACTACACAAGTGCTCAACCACTGAGCTACCATCTGAAATTAATAGTCTAGCACCTGGTTCTTCCAAGGCTTGAACTTAGGGCCTCTGCATGTAAAACAGAAGTAATAGCCACTACACTGTGGAGCTGTATTCAAACAATCATACAGTTATCATTTCATTCATGTCTATGCTATAGACATTATATATACAGCTAGCAACAAATTCAGTAATTTTTTTAGCCTTGAAGAGTTTTGTCTTTACTTTGTCTTCATTATCGAAAGGCAGCTTTGGCAAACGTAGGGCTCTTGCTTGCTGGCTTTTCCTTTGAGCACCGTATCTCTGATCTTTGCTGTTTCCACTCGGAAGCAGCTTCTGTCACATGGTCCCTGCTCACCCATGAGTCCCCAGATGTCTTCTTCTTGCTGCTTTTATTTGTTCCACATCTTTGATTTTTAACACTGTTTTGCCAGTATTTGTCTATTCATAAGTCTCATATTTGGAGTTTCTGGGGGTGTAAGTTACCAGTACTTTAAATTAAGTTTCATGTATTTTTTTAGTATATCCCCTGGTCTTTCCCCCAATTCTAACACCACTGTTACACTTGAGAGCTGTGCTTCAGTTTCTCTGGCTGTTCACCTCACATTTCTCTCCTGTCATCTGCCTTGTTCCCAGCTTCCTTATTCTTTGTCTTTGTTCTATGGGCTTGGATCTACTGTTGAGTCCTTTCAGTGAATGTATTATTTTTGGTTATGGTCATTTTCAAGACAGAATTTTAATTCTTTATACAGGGTCTGATTGCTTTGCTGAGGCTAACCTGAAACTCCCGAACACAAAGCATCCCCCTGCCTCAGCCTCCACAGTTCTTCAGTGCCGTGATGGCAGGCATCCTCTACAGTCTCCTTTACTTCTTTGGTCATGTTCTACTTTCATTCTGGAAACAATTATGGTGACTAAAAACCTTTCTTCTATTGAATCCAACATTACAGCATCCTTTCAGCCTGATTCTCCATCTTCTGAATGCATCAGCTGTCTTCCCTCTTCTGTCTTCCCATCGACATTCTCGATGTTATGTTGCAGAGGTTCTGGGTCCAGGGTGCTTTCCTTCCATGGCTTGTAGCTGTCACTGCACACAGTGAGTTCTGCGTTTTGTACTGAGCAGACTGGGTGATGTCTCCACTGGGCTGAGCTGAGACAGAGGTGGAAGATTCTTGCCTTTCTTACCAAATTCTCAGAAATCCAATTAGTGCTCCTGCTGACTGTAAAGGTCAAAGAAGCTACTGTTGGAGGCTACTGATGACTGCAGACTCACTGTTGAAGAAGAGGGACATAGAAGGCTTCTGTGACAACCCCTATTCCTACACCCCAAAAGTAACAGCCTAGACAGAAAGCCATGGAAGAGAACTCTTAACCATTGTGATAAGTGATGGAGGTAGTAGTGCTGCTGCTGCTGCTGCTCCCCCTCCCCCTCCTCCCCTCCTCCTTCTTTGTTGTTGTTCCTCCTCTTCCTCCTCCTTTTTTTTGGGGGGGGGTTGGGGGCTCCTAAGGGTAGTGTGGGGACTGAACTGGGACGACTGGGGAGTGAATACGCTCAGGGTTCATGGTGTGAATTTTCCAAATAATCAATAAAAATATTATAGAAAAATTATTCCAAATCTTCTAGAACAGTTTTTTTCATCTTCTGTTTGCCTACAAGCTTTAAATAGTTGTTTTCAAAAATAAGTCTTGGGAGCAGGCGGGGCAAAAAACATCAACAACAACAACAACAACAAAATAAGTCTTATGCCAGGCAGTGGTGGAGCATGCCTTTAATCCCAGCACTTGGGAGGCAGAGGCAGGTGGATTTCTGAGTTTGAGGCCAACCTGATCTACAGAGTGAGTTCCAGGACAGCTAGGGACACAGAGAAACCCTGTCTCGAAAAACCAAAAAAAAAAAAAAAAAAAGTCTTATCTGTCTCACTGTAAGCAAAAAATCTTCATGTTTTTGTGCCAGAATCTTATCTCTCCTCCTCTTTTTCCTCTTCCTCCTCCTCCTCTTCTTCCTCCCCCACTTCCTCCCCCTCCCTCTTTTCTCCCTCTTCCTTTCATCCTCCATCTCTTAGATTTTGAACTGCGTTTATTTTTTTTCTTTACTTTTCCTCTTCTTCCCGCCCTCCTTCTTAAGCTGTAAGTTCATTGGTCAGATCCTGCTTCCTAGCTACCTGATTATAAGGCTTTAAGGTTGAATCTTCCCACTAAAGCTATCTGCCAGATGTCTGGTTATTTGACATTTGATCTCGGCATCCTGTGGCACGGATCACCACCCAAGTTCAATCACCATTTCTTCTTCCTTCTAACTCGACCTCTCATTCTTTTCTACACTCACATTTATTCTACACTCAGCAGCAGGGGAGGTTTTAGAATGTACATGATTGACCATGACTTTGTACCAGTATCTGCTTAAATGGCTCCCCACAAAGTAGAACTACTTCATGTAGACCACCGACCAGGCTAGATGAGATAATCTCTTCATGTTCTCATTCTGTCCTCTTTGTGCCCCACTCCACACCCAGCCCTAGTCCATACCAGCCAAACTCCATACCTAGCCCTAATCCTCACACCTCAGTCCCCTTCTACACCCAGCTCTACTCCATACCCCAACATCAGTGTATGCCCCAGCCTCACACACTAGCCTATCAATACTTTTTATGCATCCATTGTTTTATTCTCTAATGCGAGCAATTTGTCCATGCTGTTTTCTGGACCTAAAAGGCCACTTTACACATTTCTTTTAAAAAATCACATCATTCCGTGTTGCCTATGTGTCAGAGTCAGGGAGGCCTTTCTTGCATCCTAGACCAGTTCAGCTCTCCTGTTCTGACTCTGATCCCCTGTACTTCTTCAGTGAACAAATACGACCCCCAGAGTGGCGAGCTGAGCCCTGTGGACCATGCTTTATGAGGTCAGGATTCCTTTGCCCTGACCACTCTACGCCCAGTGCGGAGTGGGCACAGAGCTTAGCACATAAGAACTCCATACAGACCTCTTGGGCATGTGGACAAATGGTCCTTAGGTGCAGGAAGTCAGGGTTGTTGCTAAAGGCATCCCACAGGCTTTGCTGAGAGCTCAGGTGGATTCTGAGAACGGCTTCTGAATTTTAGAGGGAAAACTCATTTCTAGTCATAGTCAAAATCTGGTTTATTAGCAGACCGACCCAGTGGACACATATTACAGGGGACATCCACTGAGTGTTCTGTCTTTGGGGCTTTGCTGTCCTACGGTGGCCGACTCCCTCCCATGTATCATGCTTGTAGTAAGTAACTTGTAACTCTGTAGTTATAGAAAGTCTCCATTTCCCACTTACATTTACTTGACACTGTTACCCTTGAGCTGGTTTTAACCTACACAGAAACTGTAAAACAGGAAGTACAGATCGAGATGTTGACAATCAAATCTAGGCAGGGACAGATGGTTCATTTCACAAAATGTTTGTCTTGCAAGTCTTGAAGACCAGAGCTCCATCTCCAAGGCTGGTGTCAAAAGAGCTAGGGGTGGGCTAGGGGTCGTGCAGGGGGTGATGGGGGCTGAAAACAGATGGATGCCTAAGTTTTGCTGGTTAGTCACCCTGGACTATTTAGTGTGCCTCAGGCCAGAGAGAACCCCTGTCTTGAGCAACAGCAAACAACAGTGTGGGACGGACTGCACCACAGAAACTCACACACACCACACACACACACACACACAAACACAGAGAGAGAGAGAGAGAGAGAGAGAGAGAGAGAGAGAGAGAGAGAGAGAGAGAGAGAGGGCAGAGACAGACAGACAGATCTCTCTCTTTTAAAGATTTATTTACTATATATAAGTACACTGTAGATGTCTTCAGACACACCAGAAGAGGATATCAGATCTCATTATAGATGGTTGTGAGCCACCATGTGGTTGCTGGGAATTGAACTCAGGACCTCTGGGAGAGTAATCAGTGCCCTTAACCGCTAGGCCATCTCTCCAGCCCCCAGACAGATCTCTCTCTTAGGCCACAGGCTGAGGTTTGGATAAAAACAAAAACAAAGAAACATCAGAATTAACAAACACTTTCTCAAGTTCCTGCTCCTGACACAGCCACCTCAAAGACTAGATAGAGTTTTAAATGTAAGACCTTAGATTTGGGTTGCTGAAATGACTTGGCAGGTGAAAGCTCCCACGTGTCTTTAAGTAAATTCATTAATAATGTGCACATTTGCTGATGAGAAGGTGGGAAGATTCGAGGTGGGATCTGAGTTCTCCCCCACCACCCCTTTCATGGTCACTGGATCGCTTTTTTTCTGCATCTGCACAGAAAACAGTGTTAGGTGTGCCGCCTTCTGCCGCTGTGTAAGGGAGGAGGGGCTTGTTTGGGCTCACAGTTTGGGTCTGTCATGGCTGCAGGGGAAGGGTGGAAGGAACCTGTGGGGCCCCTGATCATGCTGTGTCCACAGCTGGACACAGACTGATGGCAGACAGGTCCCAGTCTTTTCAGTCTTCTCCTGGGAACCACAGGGAGCACCTTGCTCATATATTTTATTTGGACTTCTAGTCATTTAAGATAGGAAGGGAATCTGGTCCTGACCATTCCATAATGGCTAAAGAGAAAATGGCCATAATATTGTTTTTACACAATTTATGTAAAAACTATGAAGAGACAGCTTTAAAAACATGCATAGGAATGATAAATACTGAATTTCAGAGAGGGAAAACTAAGGAAGGGCTATTCTAAAAGTTAGATCCAAAAATAGATTATTCTTTGAGAATTTCATACATGTGTAGAATAAAATATGAGATATTGATCCCTTATTTCTCCTCCAACTCTCACTTGGATTCTCCCACCGGATCTACCTCTCAACTTCATGATCCCATTCTCTCTCTCTCTCTCTCTCTCTCTCTCTCTCTCAGTAATCCACTAAGTCCAGTTCCTGTTACCCATAAGAACATGCCCACAAGTGCACCATTCTCTGGAGCAGGGACAACCTACAAGTACCCACATCCCCCAAGAGGAACAAATGTTCTTTCTCCAGAAACTAACTAGCAACTGCCAATGGCTCATCAGTCAGGGATAGGACCTGGTGAGCTCCTCCCGACTCCACGCTGGACCTTTGGCTGCCCGGATTATGTGCAGGTGACCACAGCTGCTGTGGGTTTATGAGTACAGCAGTCACATCCTTCCTACCCGGAAGACAGCATTCCACAGCTCTGGACCCCAGTCTTACGGGCTTCCCACCTCCCCTTCAGCCAATGTTCCCCAAGATGTCTCTCTGTGGACTGAGCACTTCCGGTTGCTTGTTCTTGGCACATTGACTAGTTATGGTCTCTGCTTGAGGTCTTTCATAAGCAAGAATGGCACAATGTTAGAATCTTTGGAGATGAGAAGTGAGCACATTGCTGCTCCCATGCTCTTCTGTATGCCTAGAGCAGGGATATTTTACAGCAGAAACTTAAGGGTATCAGAGGGAGGCTAAGTAAGGAATATCTACTAAAGGAACATTCTGGAAAAATCAAGAAGAAAGAGTAAGTAGTATTTCTGCAAGCAATCTCAGCAGGCACCGGTGGGGATGGCACAGAAGAGGAACAGAGATGGAGCCTCCTTCCCTCCTCACCTCTGACCCTTAGGCCAATGACTTCCCTATTAGTGATTTCCTTCTGGTGTTTTCTTTTTGTGGCCACTTTTCTGTGATAAATCCCCCTCAAAATTCCAGCTTCCACATTCACTGCTAGTGCTACTAACATGTGAAGGCAAGCCCTGTCCCTTCACTCTTGGTCACCACCATTGATGATCTTCTGTGATCTCTGTCCTGTTTCTCATGAAACAGGATCTCTGCTACTTAGCTTCAGGTATTACCCCAATACAGCCCAAAACCATCCATCTGTGGGAGATTCAATTGGAGGATTTCCCAGATCAGATTGGCTTGAGACCCTATCAATGAGATTATCTTGATTGGTGGCTGTTCTGGGTGAGCCAAGCCCACTATGGGCAGAAACATTCCTAGGCCTCAGATGTATAAGAAAGTTCAGCAGAATCTGATGAATGAGCCAATAAACAGCATTCTTCCTTGGTGTTTGCCCTAACTTCCCTCAGTGTTGAACTGTGACCTGGAAATATAAGTCAAATACCTTTCTTCACCTAAATTGGTTCTGGTCAGAGTATTTTATCACAGCAATAGATTCCTTCCTTCCTTCCTTCCTTCCTTCCTTCCTTCCTTCCTTCCTTCCTTCCTTCCTTCCTTCCTTCCCTTTTTAAAGCTCGTTGGCCATCTCCTTCCACTGGAGTGTATTCTCCAGGGACAAGTACTTCTGTCCCCTCTATTTACTTCTGTGACACATGTAGCTATGAGGAGAAGATGTCATCAAGTGGAATGGCTGGGAGCTTCCTGGACCAGCACCAAGCTCTTCACAATTCTCCTAACCTGTTCTTGTCCCCACAGAGGCAACTTCAAGGTCAGTGCTTTCCAGTGTTTCTCTGTCTGGTGTAATCCTTGGGTATCTGATACTGAATAACTTATAAGGAGTGAGAGTTTGTTGCTTGTGATTTTGAAGGCTGGGATAGTCAAGATAGGGGGCCAGAAGCTTTGGTGTCTGACAAGGGCCATTCTCTGCTTCAAGAGGACAGAAGTACCAAAGATAGAAAGTCCACTCCACCAAACCCTTCTATAAGGTTGCTAATCCCTGCTGAGATATTTGTAATCTCTACTATTGAGCTATCAGTAGCAGGCACAAATCTCAGTTGATGAACTCATGTGTGCCCAAAAAATGTGGCTTTCTGGTTCCTAGAATCTAATGGTTAGTTGTGTTCTTAATTACCCGGATGTCAGACTCTTCTGTAATCCCTCTTCCCCCCTGTTCTAGGAGAGTTCAGGGGCCTGGGAGGAGTAATAAAAAGTCCCTGGTGTCACCAGCTCACATCAACACCCATGGCCATGTCTACAGTGATAGCTTTAAGCACCAACTAGGCAAGGTGCTGCAGTGATGTCCTGGGGCCCCTCTATGTGGCTTCTTCAGGTCTGCAGAGGCTCTGTGACTTCTTTGCCTCTCTTGGTGTTCTAAAAGGTATAGCAGTTTTCTAAGGCAGTCTGAGACTCCATTTACCCTGTGCTGTTCCCGTGTGGGCTCTGACTGTCTATCTAGGGCTCTGCTTAGTTTTGGGTTCCTACAATTCAATCTGGGAATCCTTCTGTCTCTTTGGGGTTCAATTTTTGGATAAAGAGCATGGCTCCTCTCTCTGGAACCCATAAAGTGTGTTTCCTCCATCTCCTGATTTTTCCCTAGGCTACGGATTCTTTTCTGACGTAGCTGTGGGGTCAATCTTTTTGTCACTTCCTGTCCATGCTGTGAATGTTTTGCCTGTCTGTACAGGTCTGGGCTTTTGAAACTTGTGATAGAAAGAGACACCTATCCTGACTGCATTTGGCAGACACTTTGTCTTCGGGAGTGGAGAATAACTAGCCTGTCTTTTTCTTGTATTGACAGGCTCTCACTATGTAGCTCTGGCTGTTCTAGAACATGCTATATATAAACCGGTCTTGCCTTAAACTCACAGAGTCTCCGCCTCCTGAGTCCCACCATGCCTATCTTTAACCTGGCTATTTTACTGAGAAGAAAGATGGAGGAGCTAGGGGAGAGTGGCTAGGGCAGAGCAGACGGGAAGTACTTAATAATACACTTGCGCTGTTTGATGAATTTGATGGTATAAGGATGGTGGCAGTAATAATATCATTAACATCTATTGAGCACTTAGTGTATGCCAGGGCGAATCCTAAGTGTCCTCTTTTCCTGACACTCCCATCAATCATCCCAATAACTCTGTGCATTTCAGAGTCATCTCAATAATCCATCAAAGCAGCTGAAAGTTAGAAGGGCAAAGGGACTAGTGGCCCTCACCACATGCAAAGGATGGGACTGGACTTCACACATTAGCCTGCCCCCAGTGTCTGTGTTCAACCAACACATCTCCCAGCCTTGTGGCAACATCTCTAGAGCCTCTGGTTCTCAGGCCACGAACACAGGGGGTCATTTTATTTCTCCATAATACTTCAACAGCTTCCCCTTCCTTCCCTGCCCTGGCACAGGTGAGCTGCCTCATGGTGTACCTACCATTGACCTCAAAGCCTGGTCCCTTTCTCTCTGTTCTGGTCTGGTCTCTCGTTTCCGTGCATACTTTCAAACACTCTTTGTCTCTTGCTCTTGATTTACCCTTACATATAAACTTAGCCAAGAACTCATACCACAAAAGAAGAGAGGGAGCAAGAGCACACAGCCAGCCGAGTGCAAGCCCTGCCCACTGTGTACACAGGCTTTGCAAAAGGGACAAGAGGACCAGGGTTCTACGGTTTGTGCTCTTGTGGGTCTCCAGGCTCTGCTTCCTGGCCACCATGATGCTGCCGAGGCTAGACCTCTCGGGTTCTTCTGTGGGAAGGCAGAAGGAGCATCTTGGGATACCCAAGGTTTCAGGAATCTCTCCAATTGTGAAATATCCATGGCTGTTGTTTCTTTGAATTAACACTCTGAAGATCCTATCAAAGCAGCTGAAAGCTAGAAGGGTGAAGGGACTAACAGGTCCCTCCCCAGGCATGAACATAGTTACAAAATTCAGGTATCAGATATTCCCACCATAGCATGGCTTAGCCTGGCAGGCTTCTACAGGACTATCACTTTGATGGGGAGTGGGGAGGGAGAGGAGGGAAGTTGGAAGATAGTGCTGTGCGGGGCTTTGGTACAGGGGATGTGAGGATACGTGGCTTCTCCTCCGCAGGTGACGACTCCATCAGCACACTCGGCATGATCCTTGGAGTGGGACTGTCACTGCTGCTTGTGTCCATCCTAGGCTACAGTTTGGCCAAGTGGTACCAGCGTGGGTACTGCTGGGACGGTGAGTGAGCCCCATGTTAATCAGCCCTAGCTCTGCCCTGCCCTTCCTCATTGTAAGAGCTGGGCAAGAGTGGGCGGGGTGGCAAGCCTTTCAGCACAGCAGGATGCAAAAATATTTCCTCTGGTGGTTGTAGTGGTTGAAGATTTGAGTTGGTAGCTGAGCAGCTGAGATGAGGCTTGAAGGAGAAGTGGGGCCTTTATTGCAAGAATGGAGGCTCCTCCCACTGGAGGAAGTAGCCTGCCTTTTTTTTTAAAAACCCCTCTCCCCACCAAGGCTCTAGGCAGTGCCTAGAAGGTCAGGGTGCCAGGCTATGTTGGTCTCTGTTTCCCATCCTACCTCCCCACCCTGCCCCCGGCTTCCCAAGCTTGCTAATGTGTCTTCTGGGATTTGCTTTGGTCTTCTCAACTGGTGAAGCAAGGGCAGCAAGTTGGAATGCTGACAGGAAACCTCCCAGTTGTGTGTATTTCCAGTACTGGTGTTCTTTCCCTTGGTGTGCATTTTTTTTAATTCCACAGAATAAAGAAGTTATTATATTTCTTCTTGTTTTTAGACATGGTCTCGGTTTGGATACCAGACTATCCTCAAACTCGCCATCTTCCTGCCTCAGCCTAGAGGGTTTTGGGAATACAGCCAAGTACCACTGTGTCTATGTCCAGCTGTAGCCTGCCTGCCTTCCTTTCTTTCTTTCTTTCTTTCTTTCTTTCTTTCTTTCTTTCTTTCTTTCTTTCTTTCTTTCTTTCTTTCTTTCTTCCTTCCTTCCTTCCTTCCTTCCTTCCTTCCTTCCTTCCTTTCTTTCTTTCTTTCTTTCTTTCTTTCTTTCTTTCTTTCTTTCTTTCTTTCTTTCTTTCTTTCTTTCTTCTTCCTTCTTCCTTCCTTCCTTCCTTCCTTCCTTCCTTCCTTCCTTTCTCTCTCTCTCTTTTCTTTCTTTCTTTCTTTCTTTCTTTCTTTCTTTCTTTCTTTCTTTCTTTCTTTTCTTCTTTCTTTCTCTATTTATGACAGTCTCCATTTGTTTGTTTGTTTGTTTGTTTGTTTGTTTTAAACAGTCTGTAGCCCAGGCTAGCCTTAGATTGTCTATGCAGCTAAGGATGACCTTGAACTTCTGATTCTCTTGACTCTACTTCCCAAGTGCTAGGACTATGACCACACCTAGTTTATGCTGTGCTGGGGATGGGACCCAGGACTTCACACACTCTAGATAAGCACTTGACCAGCTGAGAGGCATTTCTGTCCCTCAGCTTCCATTACTGGAATAGACAGGGGTGTGTGATGAAAACCACAAGGTTAGAACATGTTGGAGTCTGGAGTGAAGCTTAGGACTGGTTCTTTGGGGGCTCTTGGCTAGGATTGCTCCCTTCCAGGAGTGATCAGAGCTCCCGATGAAAGTACCTTGAAGGGTCTTGAGAACCGTGTAGAGCATCCTGAGGCCAGACTGTTTATACTATGGGCAGGTGGGGGAAGCACCAGCTCTTCCTATAGGCATGCTAGTCACTTCCCCTGGGGATCCTAACTCTCTTTTTGGGTTGTCTTCCCAGGGCCCAACTTTGTCTTCAATTTATATCAAATCCGGTGAGTAGGCTCATGGAAGAACTGGGAGAGCTGGCACTGGGGCTAAATATGATGAAGAAAGAACTAGAGGCAGAATGGAACTTATCGCTTCCCTTCCCTGACTCCATCCATGCAAACCAGAAAGACACCATTTAGAGAAGCTCTCAGAGTAAAACGTGTGCCTACTGCAGTACCGTGTGATATCCTTCACTTTAGCACTCACTCTCAGGCAGAGAACGCGCCTCCCGTTCAATCATCCATCTACCCATCCACCCACCCATTCATCTCTCCACCCATCGGTCCACCCACTTACCCATGTATTCATACAGTTAACCATCCACCCACACATTTATCCATCCTCCCATCAGCCCACCTACCTACCCACTTATTCATCCATCTACCCACTCATGCATTCATGCACGAACTTGCCTACTTATTCATGCATCTGCCCATCCACCCATCCACTCATCTATCCACCCATTGGCCCACCCACCTACCCACTTATTCATCCATCTACACATCCACCCACCCACTACTCACCAATTTACCTATGTACCAACCACCTACTCTACCCATCTACCTATCCACCCACCTACTACTCATCCATGAATCCATCCATTCATGCATGCACATATCCATGCATGTGTATATCCATCCATCTATTCACCTACATGTTTATCCATCCATCCATTCATCCACTCACTTACTCACCTATCCACCTGTTTATTATTTATTCAGTAAAGTTTTATTATATAGCCACTTTTATGGTATTTATTTCCAAAAATACAAAGATGGCTTGGCATATTCTCTGTCCCTAAGCATCTCACTGCCTATGCTGGAGACAAGCCTAATTGCAAATAAAGCAATCTCGGGCACAATATAGCATTCTCAAAAGAAGAGCAACCAAAGAAAGCCGTGGATTTGAGGAACAGAAGTCAGAAAGCCCTCTCAGGGTAAGCCATTTCACTACTCCCTGATACAGGGCAGGCCTGCTCCTCCTCTGGCCTCGCCAGCTGAGACAAATCTTATTCTGGAAGGTAAATCAGTGAGTCAGTGCTCAGATCCTGCCTCTGCTTCTAGGACCCACTTGGTAGGCTCCAGTCTAGGGAGACAGGATTCCTGGAGAGGCTGGGTTCTCAGTTTAACAGCTTCACTGGAAATCTGTCTCAGGAACCTGAAGGACATGGAGGTTGGCCCACCCTTCACCATCAGCGGCCACATGAGCAGCCCAGATGGTGGCTACATGAAGTTCTCCAATGACAGAGTCTGATGGAGCAGTGTCTAGCTTCTGAAGATCAGGTGAGTGGCAGGACAGGAGAACTGAGTGGATCTCATGCCAGAGTAAGGTCCTATATGGCTGCAGGCTGTGAAGCCGAGCGCCAAGGGCCACTCAGAGCACAGATGAATGGCTCAATCCCTCTACTTTTTCTTGAGAGAGTCAGGCCAGTTGAACCAGCATAGTAAAGCCCTCCCAAGCCGCCTCTATTTTCAGTATCTCTTCTCCTTACCCAGGAAAGGCTCCTGGGTCATCATGAGCTCCTCTGACCTTCCTGGGCCCTGAAAGCCTGACTTGGCTGCAAGTAAGAAGAATAAGGGACCTTCTCTGGGTCCTCTTCCAGCCCTCATGGAGTTAGGCCCCTACGGAAGAGCCTGACCAGGCTTAGCAGTCTTCTCATGGAACTCAGAGAAGCAACTATCCCCCAGGGTTAAAAACTGGATTTCAGGCCACACCAAGCCTGTAGGAATTGTAAATATCCTGCAGACACAGTGTGACAATCACAGCCAGGCAAGCCTTCCTCCTGTCAAATGCAGCCCAGGGTGGAAATGGCCCAGACTCTACAGGGTAGACAGATGTTCATGTGGAATCTCCTATCATTTCATTTTGTAAAGTTGCTACCCGGGCTGGAGAGCCAATCTGTTTCATTAGGGAGTCATGTGGTCAGAGGGGTGCTTTTCAGACATGTTATTTAACATTTCCATCTGTGGCCAACTTCCCTGAAGGCTGGACTAGGGTCTTCACTTTGCCCTTTCAGCGGTGTGTTTGGTTTGGGCCTTTTCCATGCTTCGTCCCCTTTGCTGTCTCCCTCTGACTAGTTCTCCCTATAGTGACAAGGCTCAGTGCCCACCACACATGAGCAGAACAGTCTAGAAACAGTGTACCTGTTGTTTAGGCTCCCGACCTGGGGTGCCCACAGTGCCCAGGGTGGGTTCTATTTTCTGTCTCTGCTGTCCTGCACAAAGCCAGCCCTATGTGGCAGAAAGCAGAGAGCTATGGAGCCATGGGAGGCGCCTGGTGGAGGCTGACCAAAGCAGCTAAGGACAAGGACTGTAGAACACTTTACCTCCGGAGCCATGGCTTCTTGCTCTGCCTGTGACCCACTGGACTGAAGGCAGCGGGTACCAGTTTTAGTTCAGCCGGTATTTGGTATAAAGTGGTTCCATCCAGAGATGCTTCATTCCTTGAAGAAGTAGTGAATGGAGAAAGCTTTAAGGGGCCTGTGTTGGTCAGGCCTGTCACTGGATCAACCAGCCCCAGTTCTAAGCTAAAGGATGCTGAGGCCAAAACAGAGACAGGAAGGGGAGGGCTGGCCATTATTTTTCTGTCCTTCCCCTCATTTTTGCTGAGGCCCCTGTGTTTTGTGTTTCTTGATTTGCTTCTTGTTCTCTCTCTCTGGCCTATAGCAGACTGTGGAGGAAGGAATGCTCCAGGCCTGGCAGATCCTTCCTGCTTCCTGACAGGGGTAGGAGTGTTTTTCTTCCCAGCTCAGCAGGCCTTGGACACAGTACACCAAGCCTTAGGATTTGGAAGCCTTTGACTGGGGTTTCTTCCCTGAGCTGTTGAGTATGAAGAGGGACTCTTCATGGCTTTGGACCTCTCCCCCTTTCTCAGAGAACTCTTGGATGTGATGGAGAAAGAGAATACTCTTGCCTTTGGCTTCCTTCTTCCTTGGATACCCAGCTCTGCAAGCTGGACCCCACTTCTGAACTCACAGGTTCTGCGATCCCAATAACACCTATAACTCTGCCCTGGTTGGCATGGCCTGTAGGACCCACTGGGTCCCTTGGGAATGCTCAGGACTCAGGAGACTTGTTGGATACTTGAAAAGAGAATGAGCCTTGAACCCCAGGTAGGCTTGGGCCCAGGTTGTGTGGCTTCAGGTGAGGACGGGGACATCTGCTGAGGATGGGAGAATAGTGGGTATTTCCCATGCCCAGAAGCAGAAGCGAGAGCACATTGCTTCCTCTTTCTGAGGCCACTGACGTGCTCCGTGTCCTTCCGCACCCCCTTGCTTTCCTTACTTCCGCAGACCCATGGTGAAGCAGTTTTCTTCACTCCAGACAGTGGCTACACCCTAGGAGTGAAGGGGCAGATTACAGCTTTCTCAGACTAACTAGAAACCAAGCAACAGGCCTCTAAGGCTGGGCACTGACTGGGCACTCCGATCCTTGGCTGTACTAGGGCCTACCCATTGCTCCTCTACCCTCCATCCCATCTCCTGCTCCATCCCACTGGAGAGCCTGCTGTGCCAAGGGCTACTAGCTACAGTTTCTATATTACCCTGTTCCTCTAAATGTCCTTCCCAGGGCTGTGCCCAACCTAGAATGTCCTCTTCTCCTGCACCCATAATCCTGTCCATGTCCAAACACTGAATTTTATGTCCCGTCTTTCCTGAGACTCACCGCAGGACTCAAGACACCATTTTTTTGTTTGTTTGTTTGATTTGGTTTGGTTTTTGTTTTTTTTGAGACAGGGTTTCTCTGTGTAGTCCTGGCTGTCCTGGAACTCACTCTGTAGATAGGCTGGCCTCGAACTCAGAAATCTGCCTGCCTCTGCCTCCCAAGTGCTGGAATTAAAGGCGTGCGCCACCACTGCCTGGCTGACACCATTCATTTTGACCCCCATGTAGATAGCAGGTTTCCTCCACATGTCCTTTTCCCCAACATGGAAGAGCTAAGGGGCAGCTGCTCTCTGATCCCCATCTTCCAAGATATTGGCTTCTCCCTCCAGTGAGCTGCTAATTGCCCCACAGTGATGGATGGAGCTTTCAGGGCTCAAGCCTCCCAGGCTTGATCTCAGCTCTGAGCTTCTGCCTCGCCCACTTCCCAGTCCTTGTTTACTTTTATTCTCTGATCTCCAAGTCATCCCTTCCTGCCACTCTTCCTCCTGGCTCACAGTTCACATTTCCCAGGAGCCTTCTTCAAGACTCATGGCCCTTGTTCTCATCTGATTTTACTTAGAAACACTCTCTGGCTCACACATCTTCATTCATTCATCCATTCATTTTCTCTGCTCCTCCAGGTACTGGGCTAAGTCTCCATGGGGAATCCAGTCTCTCTGGAGATTAGCCTGATCTCTCCTCTCTCACAAGCATTTCTAGCAGGCCAAGTTGGGCTTTACATCTCTTCTAAGTCCCCTGTTGTGCCTCGCATACACTTAGGTGTACACGTGTGTGTTCACACAGGCAGGAACTACTCAGGAAACTAAGCAAAAGGATTCTTCACCCTCTTGAGGGCATCTTGCTCCAAGCCTGGTCCATGCCTGCTGCTCTCAAAACCAACGCTTGCCATCTTTCCTCCTTCCCCCTCCTTAGCCACATCCTCCCATGCTTGTGGTATGATCAGACACTTTTCTAGACAAGGGCACACAGAGATGGAAAGCTTTTCTACCAAGGGACAACCTAAGTCATGTTCAAAGCCATAGCATCTCTGCTGAGACTTCCTCGCCTTGCCCCAAGCCAGTGACAGTAGATAGGGTCAGGTGACAGGACCCAGGAGAAGTCTATGGCGCCCCTCCTATGCTCCAGGGCTTAAGAAGGACAACACAGCAGTAGATGGGAGTATCATTATTTTATTTTTAAAAACTGCTTAGTGTGCAAAAGCCAATGCAAAACAGGAAGCCAGTGGCGTGGTGAATTCTCACATTTTGGGGACCAGAAGTGAAAATGTTCTGTCTGCTCAGAGGAACAGCAAACCAACAAAACAATGTGGGAGTGCAGTGCTGGAGACCAAAGCCTTGATGGTCCCTGCCCTTCCCATTCACCCATTCACCCCATCCACCCTGCTCCTGCGGAACCATGGGCTTGGCTTCCATTCCCTAAAGCCTTGGATAGGTCTTCCCGTGCATAAGCAGAGGGCTGCTGGGAGAAAGGTGGGTGGAAAATGGAAGAAGTCCCTCCTCTTCTATTTTAAGCCCGATCCTTCTCCCTAAAGGTCATGGGATGAGGCTCTCTGGGCCCCAGGGACCTTGTTTGTGTAAGGTTGCCATTTAGCCTTGAGAACTTTGGGGCTTCCAGCTACGAGGATATTTCACAGTAACTTCAGTTCCACCATGCAGGGGTGAGAGTGTCAGAGAGGTGAATGGACAGTGTATGTGTGTGTGTGTGTGTGTCTGTGTCTGTGTGTGTCTGTGTCTGTGCCTGTGCATCTGTGTGTGTCTGTGTGAGCGAGCGAGTGTGCACATCATGCAGAATTGAGCCAACCGGTAGGATCATGTCTAGTTGCCTGTCTCGGGAGGTTTAGTGTTGCGGTACCCAATGAATGTTTGCCCAAAGAGCAGGTGAATGCACCTGAATGTTTTCATTCACCCCTTCACCTCAGTTTCCTGGTTGTACTCTCTTGTCTTCCGTCTCATGTTTGGTCTGCAGCCCTGAGTCCTACACTATATAGGAGCTGTAGGGTGAAGAAAGTGGGGAAGGGAATAATCATAGATCCATGTGATTAAGCAGAGAGCATAGCAAACCAGAAATCAAGCTGCTAGTAATCTCTCTCTCTCTCTCTCTCTCTCTCTCTCTCTCTCTCTCTCTCTCTCTCTCTCTCTCTCTCTTTCTCTCTCTCTCTCTCTCTCTCTCTCTCTCCTAGGTTCAGAGTGATGTCTCCCAAGCACCTGGTCTGCTCAGACTTCTGTGACCGTCATAATCATCTCGATGCTTCTTGAACTGTTTTCACCTGCATTCAAATGCGTCTTTGACATGAATGGAAAAGTTCTACCCACTCATGCGTTCATTTATTCACCATTTATAGGGTTCTCATCACCATGCACTAGCATTGGCTGGGTGTAGAGGGCACAGAGGTAAATCAAGAGGTGTTTCTGCCATCAATGAGCTGGAATGAATGCCAGGTAAAGAACCTTAAATGAGACGTCATAGGGAACTAGTGAAAACAGGCAAGCTTCAAGACTACTATCTCTCTGTGACAGATGAGAAGACCAAGGTATAGATCCATTTGCAAAGAGTTAATCTTACCTAGCATCGTGACCTAGCAACTCTTTCCATTCCCTGAGGCCACCCTTGAGGTCTCTCCAGCCCCAGAGCCTTGCTATGGTAGTCAGTTAGCCCGAGTGAACAGACATCACATGCTTGCCCTATCTCCACACCCTCCACTCCATACAAGGCTCCACAGCACCGGCCCTATTCCCTGCGCTGACTCTTTGCTGGCCTTAGATCCTGGGATCGCACCTTGTATTGGCTGTCATAGACTCCATGTCTGAGGGTTCCCACATCCACTTAGCATAATTAATATACCACATTCTTCACCTCTTTCCAGTGAGTCCAGCAGGTGCGTACCCAGCAGCCACAAGGTATTCCACACCGTGGCAGCTGCATGGGGGCACCAAGAGTGACACATAGTGACAGGCCGCATGTTGGAAGCACACACAGGGTCTGAGTGGCTCAGAGGGGCTTTCCAGGGGGCACTTGGGCAGCCTTGAAACAGCAAAGTGGATGAAGAACATATGGGGACGAAGAACCGGCATGCACAAAGGACCAGGGGCATGCACAGCAGTTTGTTGGGGGAAGGCAGGTGGGTATGAGGGCTGGTGGGGAGAGGGGGCGAGGATGTTAAAGGGAAGAGATGAGAAAGGACAGGAGGTAGCAGGGGGGCTTGAAGCACCTCCTGGTTTGAGCAGAACCTTTGAGTGCTGTCTTACAAGCTGTCCAGTGGAACTCAGACCTCAAATTTGCATTTTCAACTCCAACTCCTCAGCCCAGTTAACAGTAAGGAAGATTATTTAGTGGTGAGGGATGCTGGAGACAAAACAAAACAAAACAAAACAAAAAAACAAAAAAACAAAACCAGGAAGTGATCCCAGAGAGTGCGGTTGACTCAAAGTAGCTAGGCACAGGCAAAGCAGGATGGGAAAGCTCCAAGGCCACCAACCAGGTCAGGCTGAGGAGGCATCTGATGGTCACCTTTTCCATTAGGCAAGGTCTGCATGGTTCCCGTGACTGTGGGGGTGGGGTTGTTATGAACCATCATGGGAACCAGCAGAGGAGACAACGATGGCTCCAGTTTAGAGACAGGAAAGGTTGAACCACCAAGGCCTTAGAGGAATGGATGCAATCGGGAGTCATGGAAACAGTCGTTGTGGTCCTCCACGGGGGCATTTTCAGGGCAGCCGGGACAGGGGCTAAGGATGGGAATTGTTGTGTTGAGGAGTCGTAAATACTGCAGAGAGGCTGCAGAGCTGCAAGGGTGCTGGGCACACATCCTGCAGCTGGGTAGCTGCAGGCCACGGGTGAGACAGCTCTTCTAAGGAGCTGATTATGCCTGAGGAGGAAGGTGGCACTGTGTCTGCCCTTCCTTTGCTCATGCCTGACTCTGCAGGTGGCATAATTCACTGACAGGAACCACTTGGCTGTTACCTCACCCTGCTTATGGGCTGTGACTGTCTGAAGGCCTCTGAGACCCGAGGCTCATGATCTGCTGCGCCCATGCTGAACTCATGCATGGTTCTGACACTGTGGGCCAATATGATGGCTGTCTACTATTCCTAGATAGCGAGTCAGGGGAATAGCTTGAGTTTGTGGGCTATAGATGGCCAAGGATCCTCTCAGACCTGTCTTCTTGTCTCTATGCCGTGATGACCGATCTACCTAGGATGCACGTTCTCACAGAGAACACAGAATGCTTACCTTGAAATCCCCAACTCCAAGCCCTAACCCAGTGCTAGGGCCATCAATTCTTTCCTCTGCATGACATACCACTATTGAGCCAAAAGCTCGGTCGGCATCTTGGAGATCCCCACGGCCCCGCCCCTCCGTGCCGTGTTTTCCCTTCCAGGCCCATATCATGCTCTGTTTACCATCAATTTCAAGTGGCAGTCTCTCCAGCCTGTTGTCCTGTCCTGCTCTGTGTTTGAAGCAGCCTTTGAACTGGTCCCCACCGTCCCCGCCCAATATACATGTATAAGCATCTGTACGGACTGAATGTTGGTGACCCTCATCCCTCAGTGTTGAAGCCCTAATCCCTAATGTGATGGTGGGGCCTCATGGAGGTTTTTAGTTGCTCATAAGGATGGAGCCTCATGCTGGGATTAGTGTCTTCATAAGAGGAAGAGACCAGCGGTATCTCTTTCTATCCTGGAGGCCACAGCTCCAGGGTACCTGTGGACAATGAATAAAGGCCCTCCATGGGGACTGGATGAGCCAGAACCTTGCCCCTCAACTTCCAATGCACTGGAATGCTTCTAGTTAAAGCCCCACACCCTGGCTGTGTGCTCTCTTATAACCAGAGCGACAGCAGCTTCCTGCCCTGCTTATCTACTCCCTGTCTCATCCTAGAGTAGGATACTAGTTTCTTTCAATGCACATGTCACAGAGGGCAACACTTGTCACTACTCAATTGCTTGGCATTCATCTTTATGACCGAATGGTGTGCTCTGTGAAGCCAAGGCTGAATATCACATGTGGTATGCAGGGGGTGACAGCTGTGCTGGTGAGATGGGTCCACGAGGAAAGACACTTGCTGCCGGGCCTGATGACTTGAGTTCTCCCCCTAGAGTCCTATAGTGGGAGGAGAGAACCAACTCCACCAGGTTGTCCTCTGACCTCCACATATGTAACATACACAGACACTGAAACAATAAACATAGGGGAAACCCCTCAAAATTAAATGTTGGCTTCGATAAAGGCCTCCCTGGCTCCTGCCTGGTTCCTTTTGTTGAATGACTTCTGCTTTGGCTAGAATCACATTTTTAAAACACCAATTTCCCCCTACCCAGTCCTTTCTCATTAGCGTCTACAGGTTCTCAGCACTCTTGTTTTGGAGACTTATGGGAAAGCCAGTAAAGTTCAGATCACTCTGATAGTGAGGAGGTGCCATAGCCTTCTCATTAATAACAATACACTTAATTTTAAAATTGTGGGTTTGTTTCAAAAGAAACCCTCAAACCCATGAGCTCTGCAGGAAATGAGTGAGTCAGGTTTCTCAGTACCGGGTGTCCTGTCCGTGAGGACGATAGCATCAGTACCCAGCTTCTTGGATATGCCACTTAGGCTTTCTATGTTGCCCCAGGCAGACAAGAGCCCAGGCTCCCCTTTCTCCAACCTTCACAAGAGGGGCTCTGGGAACTTTTACCCAGTGGTGCAGGTGTGTGGGCTCTGTGGGTGATATCCAGACTCTTGGGGTGCTGAGTGTTCTGTGGGCACACTGTGGGTTCTGTATAAATGGACTGACTTTTTAGGGGGCTGCACATTCTGTCACTGTGTATATGGAGCCGGGGGTAGAGGTATTTGGGGGGACAAGGCAACCTTTCAACTATTTACAAATTTGGGGAAACACGGTTTGACAAAATTTCCTTCTCTGTCAGTATGAGCCCATTTCCCCTCTCTCGGTGCTAAGAGGAAGTTCCATTAGCTCAGAAACCCAGAACCACACATTCCTCTGTCTGGAAAAGCCCTTGAAAAAGGTAGCTCAGCTGAAGAGCAACTGTGGCCTTCTGCTGGGAACTTTAGTCTGAATTCCAGAGAAGCCTGAATGGAATGTTTTATCAGCTGCTGCCTGGAAGAGTCCCCTAGGCTTCCCCAACGCCCTGGCTGAACCCAGGAACAGCTTGACTCTCTCTCCTCCTGATTGGTTCTAGACTGTTCTAGACCCCCATGGCCTATCTCTGCCTCTGTTCTGTCCTGCAAGCCTGCAGGTTTTCTCTACCAGCTGAACTGGGCCTCCTTCTCTCCACAGTGACATGGTCTCTTCTCTCTTACCCATCTAGTGCTCAGGCTCCTTCCCATCTGCCTCAGGGGCTTTTCCCATGGGAAGAAGCCATCCCCCGCCCCATTTCCAGGAAAGAATGGTCACTACACTTCTCTTTTCTGAGCCAGCCAGGAGGTCCCCCGAGTGGATGTCGCATGCACGTGTGTGGTGCAGGAGGAGGGCCAGGGTCTTTCCCCAACAGCCTTTCAGAGTGAACAGGGAAAGGGTGTGGGAGATAGAGCAGAGGCAGGAAGAGACAAGCCGTCTTGGTCATCTCTTCAGACACACAGACACCTAGGACTCAGGCCCTAGGTTTGCTGAACCACACGGCTGAGTTCAGAGAGATGTGCCAACTGATACATTGATGATTGTGGTAAATGCCTTTTGAACAGAACTCAGGAGGCTTCCAGTGTGTGGGAAGCACCTAGAAAGGCCCCCAGGGTGAGCCGAGAGTTCTTAGGGTCCAAGGGTTCACTTATTTCCTGGGAGGGCCTTGTGAGGTCCTCACTGTCAGAACAAACATCCTAAATACTGGGCTGCACTTTCTGTTGTTTAGTTTTCTGAAAGAACACCCAGGCCCCTTTCTCATTCGTACCTGTTTCTAAGAGAAAGCCTATTTCCCTTTCCAGCTCTAACCGCCCTTGACAGCTGTTTACACCTGGAATGCCAGATGCAGGGCACCACACCGATGTCAACCTCATGACATCACCATGGCAACTGTCATCCCATGTCATCCATCGTGGGGGGAATCAGAAACTGTGAGAGAATATGCGCCTTCCCCAAAGTCACCATTCATGTTGAAGCTGTGTCTGGGGCCCAAGTCCTCGGCTATCATCCACCACTCCCAGTTATCATGAGAAATCCGATTGCTTCCACAAAACACCTGACTTTTTATTAGGATGAAAACATACACCACTCGTTCCATTTGAGGCGTCTGTGCCTGCTTTCTCAGTGGGACTCAATACTCCTAGGGATGGAGCACGTCAGGTACATTTCAATTTCCAAGCTTTACGTACAGACAGGAAAACTGAGGCTCCACGAGGAAATGTGACTTGCCCAAGGTCACACAGATAGAAACAGGGCAGGCAAAACTAAACCTCCTGAGAGACCCAGAGCCCTGCACCTGTGCCACGCTGCCTCCTCAATAAATAAGTGAGCAAATAAATAAATAAAGGTTCCGAGGGGGATCTCAAAGAGCTCGCCCAGTTCCAGAAGAAGCTCTCCGTACCAGATTAGGGTCATGACCTTCTCGGCAGGATGCCAAAGTTCATGGCTGGCTTCACCGGGTCACACAGTCTATGTTTGGAAAGCTTCAGAGAAACTCTGGGCTCAGGGATCAGCAGCCTTGCTGCTTCTCTCAGCATCCTTGCTTGAGGACTGCAAACTGCCTCCGTTTGACGACAGGTCTAAAACGCAGTATAGGGATGCAGGGACCAGCCCTGGACCCCAGTGACTAGCAGCTCCCTTGGCACAAGGCCCTAGGCTCCCACAAGATCTTTGAAACACTGGCATGAGGTGGAAGCTCCCCAGGGGGTAGATGGTTTCCATAGTCCCCTTCCTTCCAACCCAGGGGTTGGCAGGACCTAAACTATCACCCCAGGGGCACCTTGGTTAACATTCAGCATGAGGGACTTCTGAATGACCTAGTCATTATTTTAGTCCCCTGAGGAAGCTGCTGGTCAGAGGTCACACAGCTGAACACAGAGGTGTCAGCCCAGCACCCTGTTCTGGGTCTGCAGTTAGAGATTAGCAGCAAAAGCGGACATAAGTCCTAAGCCTGGGCCAGTGCTCAAGCCCAAAGGCCACCTAAAGGGTAGTGTACTAACACAGATAGACAGCGTCTGGTCTGGTCTGACATCACAACAGTGAGCAGCAGGGAGCAATGGCTTGGCCACTGCTGGTAATTCAGGGGACACAGCCATAGTAAAAAGATGAAGATGTCTGTCTGCAGATGGGTAGCAGAGACACCTCACAAGAGGAACAGAAATTCTGGGTCTCAGTCCCTTTTGCCACACAGCTCTCAATTGACTGGCTGATCATTCAGGGCGGTGTATACCCCAAGATCTCCCAGCCACAAGTAACCCATCCTAGCTGGGGACCATCTCTACAGGAAAAAATCAAACCTGGCTCCTGCTCTGCCCTTCTATCTCTTGAGCCCTCCCTTTATCCTGCAGCAGGCTAGCCACTCCAACACCTCCGCAGACATCCAGGCTCATCTGACTTCAGACCTACAGTCTTACCACATTCAGAAAGCCCTGAGGTTCCACTCAAACACAGGTCCTTCCAGTGTAGGACCCAGCCCCGAGGCATGAGGAGGTCTCTGTCAACCCTGCTCAGCTCTGCTGGTATCTACAGACCCTCACTCAGCAGACTAGCCACAACCTCTCACGTACCAGACACTCATGCATCAAGATGGCCTTTCCTTGCCCTGTGGAGTCTGGCTAGCTGGTCAAAGTAGGTCTGCAGAAAAGGACCTACGTATTTCTTTGACTCCTGAGCCTCCCAGGTACAGGGAGGGGAGCAGGCATGGCTGGAATACAAAGAACCCTTAGCCCCTGTCATTCTTCTACCTGCAGGCTGGAGATCAACGGCAGGGTGACCAGGTTAGAGCCATGGCTATCCAGGAGGCCACCAGGGGCTGCCCCACAGTCCAGAGGGGCATGTTTATGGGTAAACCTCCAACTTTCTATGCTTAGGTCTTCACAGCTTACCACACCCAGGAGTGACCACTCTTCGGTCAGTTGATTCCACTGTCTACTTGGTGTCCCTGGTGGAGCAGAGGCCATCCCTTGAGACTCCTGTTTCAAATAACCTGTGGCCAGAGCTGGTGGAGGCCAAGCCAAATCATCCTGCAGGTGTACCCCAAGTTCAGGATCAAAGGCATCTGTTAAGGGAATCTCTTCGTCCAAGCGTTCTGCTGGGCCTGCTGCCTCTGCCTTCCATCTGGTCTGTTTCTGGTAGCCCTGGAATGTCACCATGACTTGGTCTTTCTCCTCAGGGGCTTTAGGCTCTAGGAGACAGACATGGCCCAAGGCAGATACATCCTGTGTGTACGTAGGCTGCTCTGGAGAGTTCTGGACTAGGTTAACATCACTGTCATCCTGGTCCTGATGGGTATATCCAAGCTGCTGCTTCCAGGCGGGCCCCATGCTGGAGTGTAAGCCAGGCTCCTGCAGGCAGATCCCACTGTCTGTGTTGTCCCCACAGGTGGCCGTTAGCTCTGGAGACTCTTCTTTTCCCAGAGTCCCCTGTATCTGGGGGTGGGAGCCAGGGAGGAGGAATTGGGACTCTTCAGTCTGAAGTGATGGTTTGCCACTGCCAAAGCCACTGTCGGTGCTGCCATGCAGGACTGAGTCTCTCAGCTCTGGTGACACCTTTGGGAAAACCTCCAGGTCCAGGATGTGAATGGCATCGGGAGTTTCTGGGCAGAGAGGGTCGGCTGGGAAGAAGTCGTGAGGAGTCTTGAAGACCTGGGAGGAAAGACAGGATGAGCATGATGATTGTTGTAGTCAGTTTGATGGTATTGAGAACCACCACGTGGTTCTATAGAGTATGCCCATAGGGCTGTTTTGAGAAAGGTTAAGCTGAGCTGGGAAGACTTATTGTGAATGTGATGCTATCCCATGGGCCGGAGTCCTGGGATGCATAAAGATGAGAAAGCGAGCTGAGCACCAGCCTTCACCTCTCTCTACTTCATGACAGTGGGTGCGATGTGACCAGCTGCGCCACGCACGCTCCAGCTGCCGCGCCTTCCCTCCCATAATGGACTTCTTCATCAAGCCACGAGCCGAAGTAAAATCCTCCTCAAGTTGTCTCTCCTGGGTGTTTTGTCACAGCACTGAGAAAACTAATACAGCGAGAGAAGTATGGCCGCCTGTAAGGACCCTCCCAGGTACCAGCGGAGGAACTGTGGAGGAGGCATAGAGGAGGTGCCTGGACAGCCTGCACTGAGCTCCCTGCTTTGTACTGGCATTAAAATTTTACAATTTTCCCCCAAAGGCACTTCATGGTTTGGCCCCGGGCAGACACATAGGAAGCTGGTGTTCCCAGGGCCAGATTTTACAGGATCTTGCTAAGACTGGAGAATACACTCAGACCCTCCACTTGGGAAGCTCTCTGCAGCCTGGAAGAGGCTGGAAAAGCCAGGCCCATCCAGGAGTGTGTGTAAACTATTCAGACAATGACTCCAAGTAAGAAATAGATGCTAAGTAGGCACCTGTGTGTGCAGCTCCTGGGAGTCACTGAAACTAGAGTTACAAGGGAACAGCATCTGCAGGCCACAGTGCATCCTCACCCCATCCCACCCCATCTATCTCTCTCCTGCCCTTATTTGCATTTTGTAGCTTGCAGCCAAGGACTTGCCCTCCTTAGTTGTCCAGGAGAAGCCATGTAACCCTTTGCACTTTGTTCCTCTGCTCTAGCCACAGTGGTATTCTTCCCGTCCTGGACGCAGCAACAGCAGCCCTGTCACAGGACCTTTGCACAGGCCGACCCCTCAGCTTGGAACATTCTTGGCATTCCATATGGCTGTTTCCTGCCCCTTGTTCAGCTCAGATGCTACCTTCTCAGAGAGACTGTGCAAGACCAGACCAAACCAGTGCTTCAGCCATTGTCTCCATATCTCCTTCCTTACTTCTTTTTAAACCTAGTTCTTGTAATGTGCTGGCTGGTCTTATGTCGACTTGACATACAAACTACATCTATTTGAAAGGGGGGAGCCTTAATTGAAGAGACTCCTCCATAAGATCCAGCTATAAGGCATTTTCTTCATTAGTGATCAATGTGGGAAGGCCTAGGCTATTGTGGGTGCTATCACCTCAGGGCTGAAGGTCCTGGGTTCTATAAGAAAGCAGGGTGAGCAAGCCAGTAAGCAGCACCCCTCACAGGCTCTGCATCAGCTAGCTCCTGCCTCCAGGTTCCTGCCCTGTGTGAGTTCCTGGCCTGGCTTCCTTCAGTGATGAATAGTGATATGGAAATGTGAGCTGAATAAACCCTTTCTTCCAAGCTTGCTTTTTGTTCATGGTGTTTCATTGCAGCAATAGAAACCCTGACTAAGACAGACACTATGATATGGATTCTAAAGGCAGTAACTGTCCAGTCTTATTCACCACTCTAAGAGCCTAGATTCACTCTTAGCTGAACTTGAATTAGTAGGAACTCAGGTTTGTTGACTGACGGACAGACCTTCAGACTGACTGACTGGCTGACCATGCTGCACCCCTGCCTTCATTTTCTCAGCACTTAAGGCCTCCCATGCAAATCCTCCTGCTTGTGGCCCCCTTACTACCATAATGATATAGTGATGAAAGATGTATCTGTTAGCAGCTTGCTGCTGAGCCAGTATCCTTGTTCTTTCTGTTCTTTAGTTTCTCATCCATAGATAGAATTAATGCCAGCATGTGCTTTCCCGTGGTGAAGCTTGTACCATGCTTGGATCATTCGGGTTACATAGAAGACACTCAATAAATACATGCTGAGCTGAATTGTACTCCCTGGTAATTCTGTAGGTATACATTACCCCTGTGTCCTACAGGAGGAATCCAAAGCTCAGAGAGGTTAAACGATGTGCCTCAAGACACCAACAATGAAGGACAAACCTGGGATTATATACAGCTATCTGGATTCGAGGTCCCCAGCTTGCTTAATAAAACTGACTTCAGTGGCCCATTGGATGGTCAGCAGATAGCTAAGAGTTAATTAAGTGCCAGGGCTGGCGCTCTCATACTGGTTAACCCCACAGACAGCAAGCAGCACCTGATAAATGGAACTGGGTTGTTTCAATCTGAGAAGACAAGTTCCAAAGGAGCAGCGATGCTATGACCCACAGGTCCACAAGGAAACAAGATCTACCTGCCATTCCTGGACATTTAATCTCTGATCTCTGCCTGTCCCATGGCTTTAAAGCTAGCCTTTGACACCTGGCTAGCACTGGCTGGCATCAAGCCCTGGGGACCCCTCGAGGCCACACGACTCAGTTTCCTGCCCCACCGTATGTACAACTAGGTAGGATGTTCTGTAGCTCAATCAGATCAGCACACTCATGCACTCAGAGACGCTCCAGGCTACCCTCCCACACTTCCTGGCTCCTGGTCTCCACAGGGCCAGGCTCGATCTGTGGCTCATTCATCCCCAAGTCACCGAGCACCAGGGTCCTAGGCCCTGCAAGGAGCATGAGCTAAAGTGCCCGTGGAACAGATCAGGGGAGGCAGGGAGGGGGCACTGAATCTCCCAGGAGCGCAAAGAAAGACGATGAGGACCTACTTCAGTGAGATGCAAGGAAGAACTATTAAACCCTTGAGAGCTTTAAGGGCTGGGTGAGAACAGACTCTTGTCTAGGCCAAGGCCCTGATTAGGCCAGGGTATGTGTGTGTGTGTGTGTGTGTGTGTGTATGAGTGTATGTATACATATATATATATATATATATATATATATATATATATATATATGTATACATACATATATATGTATGTATACATACATATATGTATATACACACACATATATACATATATATGTATACATACATACACACACATATATACATATATATATGTATATATATGTATATATATGTATATATATACATATATATCCTGTAACCATCTATTATACATTAATATTAGAAGACATTACTCAGGGTCCAGAGTCTGTGGCTATCCACCTCTGACACAGTCTGAGACTAGGTCAGAGACAACCAGAGGTTTGGGGACTTCTACTTGTTCTTATAGAATGTTCTCAAGAGGCTGACCTGCCACACATGCCTCCATCCAAGAGGGGACAGAGATCCTGTCCTCTCCTCTCTAGGTCAGCTCTCCACTCTGTTCCCTCCCCTCTGTGACCACTCCATCTCTTCTGTCTTTCTGAGTCTCTTCCCTCAGCAGCACCAGGATGGGATGCTGCAAAGCCTCCCCGAGTACTCCTCCCAGCTGTGTGATCCTGTGAGTGGAAGCATCCCCTCTGTCCTCACTTGTGAAATGACGATAATGACCAGGACCAATGATTCATGATACACAGTGGCGGGTTCACAGGCCATTGTGTAGATGCCGAAACTGTGATTACTTAGTATGCATGCATCTGTGTGCACACCTGCATGCTCACCTGTGTGCACACATGCAGGTTCACCTGTTTGTACACCTGCATGCTCACCTGTGTGCGTACCTGCGAATTCACTCTATCTCTGCACTACCCAGAGATTCTGTTCTTCAAGCTGGGTTTAGTGTTTGCTTGCCCACCCCATATTGCTGGACCACCCCATATTGGAGGCCAGACCATGTGGGAATCCAGGAAGGACAGAGCACTCACCAGGACTGTAGGCAACTTCCCCGGGTGCCGGATGTAGCACTGGAGAACCAGGCAGACCAGGATTCCACAGAATAGCAGCATAGATATAACTAAGATGCTGAGGTTGGTCACAGTGAAATCTGCAGACACAGAAAGATGTGGTACATCAGATACAGTCCTCAGAGATCCTCCCGCTATCCTCAGAATGCACTCAATGAATGACCCCAGGTCATTCCCACAGGCAATGGGAAGGTCACAGCCCTAGAGATAGTTTGATTCCTAGAAATGTCAGCCTTCACCAGTTCCTTCAATAACACTCTGGGTCTGCCTCAAGCCACCTACACACGATGGCCAATAAACACTGAGGCAGGATAATATGTTAGGTGAGGGTGGAGACTGAGATCTCAACTTTACATTTTACTACCTATGGGACTGTGGACAGAATACTGAATCCCTCTGAGTCCCACTGTCCATATATACAATGGGAAAGTCACAGAGCCGCCTCATAGGACAGCAGTCAAACACCACGCCTGTATCACCTGACCCTAGCAACGGTCTTAGGAAGCCAATGCCAGCATCACCTCCTTTTACATATCAAGACCCTGAAGCCCTGAGAGATTAAGTCACTTGCCCAAGGTCACATGTCAATAAACCGGGGCAAACAAACCTTTTGACTATAAGGATGATGGAACCTCATCCTGTAAGCTGCCAGAAGTGACCTGTGAAGATGGTTCGCTACTTTCTTGACCCAGAAAACCCTACAAAATCATGCAAACCAAGAGGTTCAAACCTTCGTGTTCACTTTAAGAACACCGGGGAAACCGCCCAGGCCATCAAAGGTATGCATATCTGCAAAGTTACCAAGTATCTAAAGGATGTCATTTTAAAGAAGAGGAGACTGCATGCAAGAAAAAGATATCCCAGAAGACACTGAAAAAACAAAATCTCATGGCCCTGGAATAAATTCAGGGTAAAATAAATGCAGATAAAAGTTTTTAAAAGGGGGGGTGGGGTGATGAAAATGCAACCAGCACCCCTAGCAGCTGACATACACTCAGTGACTTCTCCATGCGACTTCCACCCACGACAATGAGCTTCACTGAAACTTACTACAAAAACTATGAAGAATCCTTTTCATGTCTGTTGGATGGGGCACTCCCAGGGCACACACTGGATAGTGTGATCACTTAAATTAGCTGCCTCACGTTGCTAGTTAAGGGTCCCTCTGGGCAGTCAGCAGAAGTCTCTCAAGGGTGAGACCCAGTTTCTACACCTGATTCGCCGTCCTGGCAAAGGGCCCTGGCTGAGGGCCTGCAGCAGCTTTGCTGACTCTGGCAGCTCTGTCAAAGAGCCAGCTCAGCATTGCTTCTTCTGGGATAGTCAGGGTAAGGGAGGAGCCCTTCCCACACTGGCCCTGAGGAGGAACAGCCCCAAATGGGACCAAATAGGAACTAGTGCATTTGGGCTGGGGAGGTCCCCCTGAAGCCAAGCTGGGCTAGGGTGAAGGACCCCAGTGTATTCTGGCAGCAATGAAGCTATTCTGAACAGACACTTAACATCCTTCCTTTCAGCCATCTGACTCTAGAAAAAACAGGCTTCTCCGAGGAATCTCATACCGAAGGCTGGTGCCAGGCAAGGGGAATGTGTCTCCTGGGGATTTCACACTGTTCTAAGGACAGACCAACATGAAAGACTGAGGCTGAGATAGCGATGTTTCGTGGGGCCATACACCCTGACCTGGCCTGCTTGCTTCTGCATACCTGGGGGACTCTACTTAAACCTAAACACCATGTTAACATGAATGCCCTTAATACCTTGGAAAATGGGCTTTCAGGACCACCAGCCCTGGTTGTTTCTCTTCTCAAAGTGGTCATATTGAATACATTCCCTCTTGCTGGTTTTCACTCTGAGTCTTTGATCTATCTTGTTGGGGTCCTGTCAGGGGCCATGCTCTGACTCACAGCTCTGGTAATAATTCTGACAAGTGCATCTGACAGAGGGGGGCTGGGGAGATCCCCCAGAAGCCCAGCTGCTTCTTCAGCGAGAAAAGGCACATTTTGAATGCCAGCCACTCCCACCAGTTATCGTGGACAGAAAGAAAAAAATTAAACAATCACTCAGAGTTGCTACAATTATGCTATTCTGGGGACTTTTTAAAAATTGTCCCAGTCCACCCCAGTCACGATCATCTGCCTTTTTACCTATATATGGTGAAGCAGAGACATGAGTGTTTGGACCACGGTTTAGATTTCTAAGAAAGTTTTGACCCCTGGTGAATTTCTCCTTTGTTGCTGAACTTTTGATTTTGACTTCATATTGACTAAGGGGTCCTTTGAGCTGTGTGTGTATGTGTGGTTTTGTGTGTAGTATGGTGTGTTGTGATGTTGCATTGTTGCATGTTTGTGTGGTCTGTGCATTCCTGTGTGTATATGTGTGAATATGTATGTGTGTGTGATGTCTATGCAGGCCAAAGGTTTTGTGTAGGGGGGGAGGGAGAGAGAAAGAGAGAGAGAGAGAGAGAGAGAGAGAGAGAGAGAGAGAGAGAGAGATGCCTTTGTACTTTTCCTTGACCTTGCATGTGCCCCATTTCCTTTCTTGTGTGTGTGTGTGTGTGTGTGTGTGTGTGTGTGTGTGTGTAGGAGCAGGTGGAGCAAGGTCTCATTGTGTAACATTGGCTGGTCTAGAACTCACTCTGTAGAACAGGCTGTCCAGGACCACACAGAGATCCATGGCCTGCTTCTGCCTCACGAGTGCTGGGGTGAAAGGCATGGACCACCATGCTTCATTTCCACTTTATTTTTTGAGACAGGATCTCTCACCGAACCAGAAGCTCACCAATTTGCCCAGGCTGGCCAGTGAGCCACAGTCTCTGTTTCTAGCCACCCTCTAGAGGGGAGTGGGGTTACAGAAATACACACTATGCTAGACTTTTACACTGGTTTGGGGGATTCAAACTCAGTTCCTAAAGCACTGTCTGGAGTGAGCATCTTCCCACATCCTTGGAGCCTTCTGATTTGTGCATCATCGTTGGTGGTCACTGTGTAGTGACTGGTTTTGTGTTTTAGAGTTCCTTTGACTTGTTTCAGTTCCACTGCACTGTTTTGGGGTTCATGCCATTTGTATGACATCCTTAAACTATTTGAGTAACATAGAAGTTGTCCAGGACTTTGTTGAGCCACTATGGGTTCTATTTTGCAGGTGTGTGTGTGCACATGAGACAGAGATACAAGCATACTGTGACATCACTGGGATTGGCATAACCATAAAGTATTAAGATTTTACTGTCTATCCTGACAGTGGAACGTGGCACTCAACTTTAATCCCAGAACTCCAGAGGCAGAGGGTGGAAGATTTATGAGTTTGAGGCCAGCCTGGTTTATAGAGCAAGTTCTAGAACAGCCAGGGCTATACAGAGAAACCAAAGCCTGTCTCAAAAGAAAAAGGGAGAGAGAGAGAGAGAGAGAGAGAGAGAGAGAGAGAGAGAGAGAGAGAGGAAGAAGGAGGAGGAGGAGGAGGAGGAGGGGAGGAAGGAAGGGAGGGAGGGAAGGGGAGAGAGAGAGAGAGAGAGAGAGAGAGAGAGATTTCACTACCTTGTTTTCTCCTAGGGTAATTATCATCATCATCATTAAACTTAGGATAGTTCTAAGCAGAATGAGGCAATTTCTCCCATGATTTGTGTGAATGTGGATAGTCTACGCAGAAGCTCTAGGCCCAGTGCAGGCACCATCAACCCTAAGCATGGCTCTCTGGATTTTTCTGGATGGTTTGAACACCCTCTGCCTGGACTGCAGCCTGGGTCACTCACACTGCTCCGTTGTGATAAGTAAACACTGCTCCTCCGACCACTCTCCCTTGTTAACTCGGGATTCCAAGCGAGGCTGCACCTTGACACAAAACTTTCTCACCCCTATGGGGACCGTGAGGGTGAAGCTTTCCTGTTTCACTCTCTTGGTTGCATTCTGAAATGGAAACAAGAATAATAAGCAATCCATTTGTTCATGGTATGAAGAAGCTGAGAGTGGGAGGGGCCTAGTTATGGTTTTCTGCTGGAGATGAACCTAATGCTTTGTGATGCTAGACAAGGATTGTTGCTAGGTGAACCAGCCCTGGGTGAGTGAGGCACTTCAGAGCCTCCTCTGCCAAGTCTTCAGGCATCTAAGATAACAAACCCTGTGGGTGTCAGTACAGACTATCATCTCTCTACCAAGTTAATCTTTGTGTGTGAGTATGTATGTCTGATGTGTGTGCACACGCATGTACGCATGTTCGTATTTGTGTGTGTTAGTGTAGTGTGAACGTCAGAGAACAACCAGACATCAGTCTTCCGTCTTCCACTTTGTTTGAGACAAGCCCTCTTTGGTGTTTGGCACTGTGAACTCCAGCCTAGAGCTGACCTGAAGCTTCCTCTGAATCTCTCGTCTCCAGCTTCCATCTTACCGTAGGAGAAATGGATTATAAGTGTGTGCTTCTAAATCTGGCTTTATGTGGGTTGCAGGGATTTGAATCAGCTCCTCATGCTTGTGCACAGAAAGCTGGTTACCTGCTCAGCCATCATCCCAGCCCTCCGCTTTTATTTTAACAGAGCAAAGGGAGTCTTTGATAGAAGTGGAGGCTCTTCACAGAAAGAACTAGAAAAAGCTGAAGCGAGAGTATTTGATGGGTTCCAGACTGCAGGAGTTGGACCCCAGCACGTTTTTACAGCTTCCTCCCTTATCTACAAACTGGAAGTAAACACTCGAGGGTAGCTGTCTCATGCCTTGTGCACGGTTGATACTACTGATCACCATTGATCATCACTGTTGATCATTGATGATGATAGGTGTGTTCTTCTCACACTCCCCTGGGAGCACAGTTTGAATATCAGGTCCCTCCTGGCTCCCCATAACCTCTTTGTCCTATATGTGCCAAGCTCTCCAGTGGGACAAGAAAGTGATTCCAATCCAGATGGCCCTGGGGAACATCATACCTTTAGTTCTGAGAACTTCCGGATGGAAATCTTGTAAACTCGGAGATCCTTGAAGACTTGTTGGTACTCGTCCCCTGCAGGGGTTATCATGGGCCTGGGGGGATGGATTGTCCCATAGATGATGCCTTCGGTTACTTTCAGAGTCACACTATCCACCGTCAGAATCACTAAATGAGAGACAGGTGAAGGCATGAGGCCGAGGACTAGGGACAGCATCCAGAGTCTGACTCTAGGGTCAAACCTTTCCAACTCTAAAACCTAGACCTCAGGTTTACAGCTCTACCCCGAAAGAGAACATCTTAGAGAATGTGTCTTATGAGTCTCAGATTCTAGGGAATCTGAATAGCTCAGCCTGGGTCCTTGAAATACAACTTTTAAAGCTACTCCCTTGCATATGCTTTCTGCAGGCAGCTGAGCCCGAGCATATAAGCTGGCCTTTGGGAAACAGTGACCTCCCAGATGTCACTTCTAGCTCTGAGTCCTACAGGGTGAGACCATCTTGTCACCAGACCCTGTGCAGATCCAGTGTGGATTGAAGGATTCCACTGTGGCCAGGCTAACTGCCCTGGGACTCCCCAGAAATTGTCTTGGATTTTTTTTTTTCATCAGTACATCTTCCAGCCTCAAAGGTACAAGCTGGGAGAGTCTCTCTACGCGGGGCCAGGCCTCATCTGAACTGTGTCCCTGAGTGCTCAAAATCCAGTGCCTCATCCTAAACTTGACAAGTTCATACATGTGGCTTTTGTGACACAGACACCCCACCCATCCCAAGACCTCTCGTATGGAGGATAAACAATGTCACTTCCCTTTAAAATCTCAGACAGATCTGTTAAGGCAGTCAGTTTGCTGGCCAGGAAGTCTGGTGACATTAAAGCGGTGAGAACAGACAGAACAAGCCTAGGCTGGAGTTCCTGGCTGGAACTGTCCCGGAAGGCCATGTTCTAAGCCCAGGAGAGGCAAAGCACCTTCGTCCACTGTGAAGCGAGTCTCAGTGCTGGTCCAGTTGGAGTACTGACTGTTGTCCACTGCCCGGACTCTGGCCCAGTAGCCATAGCTTCGGCGATACAGATCCAGGGTGAACGTTGTGAGATCACAGGACAATGCCTGAGCCTTTCTACAGATGTGGATATCATTCCAGGTCGAGTTTCCGTACCTGAGGAGATATCAGAGCAGGCACTGGGGGAACAGCTTGTGCCCAAACCTTTCTCCTCTTAAGAGGGAAGGGTAAGGCCAGGCAGAACGTTCCCTTAATGACAAAGGGGACAGTCCTCAGGCCCTTGGCCAAGGTCTCTGTTGACATCCATGTTCTAGAAAGCCCCTGGGTGGGAATTTAAGTAGCTCATTCCTCCCTAAGACTGTATGAGCCCACTCTGGAATCCCCTGTTTCCTTTCTTGTAGTTAGGTTTATGATGCTTTTCCAGAATATCAGGAAGCCCTCTGAGCCAACAGCTGCTCACCTTAGGGATCCCAGCACATTGCTCAACTCATATGACACTCAAGCAAGTATGTGTCAGAGTCCCTTTTAGTCTCATTTCAATAGTAAGGTAGCCACCTAGTCCCCCACCTCCCCCTGCCTCCATTTGGTCCCCTTGTGCCTCTTTCCTTACTGTTTGAGGGCCACTTCGTAGTAGGTGCTCTCAGACTGGTTTGGGATAGGTTTCCAGTGGAGGATGTGCTGGAAAAATCTGGCTTCAAACCACACATAGGAAGGGCTTGGCAGTTCTGTCCCTAGGGGAAAGAATTCTAACACTAGAGAAAGCAGAGGTACCCAGGGACTAGGAAGAGGGTGGTGACAGCTGCAAGAGTACTTTGGGAGGGAGGGGCTGGGTGCTTTACATATGTTCAGTTTAGTGATCACAGCAGCTCTGGGCTCTAGATACATGCCGAACTTAGTGAAGAAGAAATAGAAGCCCAGAGAATCAGATAGTTGGCTCAAGGCCAGTGGAGCCAGTAAGGGGCATGGTGGCGGTCTATATCCAGAATGTGTCTGATTCCAAAGCTAGAGTCTTGTCTTTCTATGCCTGTGTGATGTGGGATGAGAAGCCTCACAAGGGACTGACAAAGGCAAGTTGGGTCTGTTACATTCCAGGATAATGGCCAGGAGTGGTCCTCTCAGATGAGCCGGTCCCTGGCTCTCTGCCCAAAGCCTGTTCCTGTTCTAGCAACAATCCAGGACTGAGTTCTCATCCAAGCCATGACCCCTGACCTTATCTGGATCCGTAGGCACCCTGCTTGTCTACACAGACATCTTGTGGTCCAGGCGCTGGGTATCCCCCCAGTCCCTAGTTTCTAGGAAGGCTGTAGCTCAGACATGGACATCTGTATAATCAGATGCCTAGGCGAGCCTCAAGTGGAGACAATGAACGTCAGCGGTCCAGCTTCCTGGCCTCCTCGCAAACTCAGCAGTGAAGTATCTGTAGTCTCCCACTCTATTAGTTCTAAAGAGCTACGCAGGAGCCTGGAGCTAGGAGCATGCAGGTATGACCAGGAGCAGAGGAGTGAGATCCTCTGCCCTTTTTGTAACAATACAATAAGCATTCCTATTGAATTCTCCTGATGAGTTCTGCGGGCTTAAGTGTGTTGCAAGGCCAATAGCCCTTGTTCCTCTCCAGCCTTCTTGACCCTTTAAGATGTCTCCGCTTGAAGGCAGCTCTGCATCACTTTCCTTCTCCAAACTATCAGCTCTCCAGTCACAGTTCTCAGTTCTCTTTCAGTGACCCTGTCATTCTCAGAAAACACACTTGTCCCTGCCCCCCTCCCTTTCTTTGAATCTCAAGGCTGTGTTTCAGTTGCAAAACTCTGAGAGGGGGAGTGAAAACCTCAGCCCGTGTTTGTGATGTTCAGCAGGGCACATCCTCAGTGCCGCTGTAGATCACATGACTGACGGTGCTGCTTTTACTTTGAATTCCTGTAAAAGGGTGTTTTGGGGTCCCCGGTCTTCGGTCTTCATACTTCTGTGCCACTTGGTCCCTCCAACTCCCCACTTTTTCATTCTCTCCTAGGCTACAGGAACCTAGCCTGAGCTGAGGAGTGGGTAAAGTGTGTGTGTGTGTGTTGGGGGGGCAGCGGGCAGCGGAGATGAATTGTGGGCTAAAGACTAACAGGGTGGTCGGGAAGGGTGGGCAGAAGGGAGGGATGGGGTGAGATGGTAGGGTTCAGGGAGAGGAGCCTAAGAAGGGGCACGATCAGACCCACGGAAGAACCAGAACAGCCGAAAAGTGAGGGCTAAGTTATGGATTGTCCGGAGGTGGGAGGGTGATGATTTGAAGAACAAGGGTACAGGACAGAAACTATAGGCTTTACCCATCCATCGCTGGCCACTCCCAAACAGCCACAGTTAATCTTAGCTTCCTCCACTTAAAAACAGCAGGTGAGCTGGAGACCTGGTTTTGCCAGCAGGAAGGAGCTGGGGCGGGGACCTCAGCCCATCCAAGCAGATTCTCCCGCGAATGTGAACTTTAAAGCAACAGAGCTGGGGAGCCTACCGTATGCAATGAATTCTAGGCTCAGGCTGGAGATCGTGACGAGGAATGGGAGCAAACGCGACAACATCCTGGGCGCATCGTCCACTGGAGCCGGCCTTTACGCCTCCGGCTGGCCGGCCGCGTCGCCCGGAGAACTGAAGACTGTGGCTGGATCCACAGGCCAGCTTGACATCAACCTGAAGGCGGAGCCTCGATATGCTCCGCCCCCAGCCCGCGGAGCTTGGGAACCTCAGCAGGAACCTCAGCAGGTGAAGTCTAGCTAGTTCTGGGGCATTTGTCTCGAAGTGAAAGAGCAGCTGAGGCTTTCTGTGGCTGGGCTCTTAACTCTCACACCAACTGGACAGCCTGTCTCCCCTCTCCCTCCCCCTCCCCTCCCTCTTCCCCTCTCCTCGTCTCTGTTGTAGCAATTGGAATGACTGACTGTGCCAGGAGCAAAGCACAAGCGTGCAAGGACATGTGTGAAAGTCCTGGGACCTCTATGCAGGGCCCTCTGCTAACCCAACAGTGAGGGAACGTCCCTACGTCCCTACCTGACTTCATGCTCTTGGTGGGAGTTCATGACACCCCCAGGCCCTTTAGGTTGTTCTTGCCCTAAATCTGCAGGTTAGAAGTGTTGATAGGCCCCGTGAGGGACCTGGTATCACTCAAATGTCTCTTCAGTGGCCAGGACATCTGTCTGCCCTCCAGTGTCACCAAAGATGTTAATTGTGAGAGACCAAGCTTTGTCCACCTGACTTATTGGCAGGTGGCGCTGATACTGTGAGTAAGTCACTTATATGATTTTCAGGGATCTAATTGTGAGGTGTACAGCGCCCGTGGGGGTCATCTGCCAGGCACATATTCATGCTATCCTGGAAGCCCTGTTTTTGTTCTGAGGAGGCACAGAAGCCAAGGAAGGGCTGGAGTCACTAGGATGCCCTTGCTCTCAAGAAGTCACTTTCCATTCCCCTCAGAGCCAACCTGTCACACTGAAGACACTATTGCCTTGAGAAGGCTTGGCCAGCCATCAGTCTGCAAGTTGCATGATTCTCAGTGTAAACACCAATCCTGACCCATCAAATTAGAAACTGACTGAAAACAGTATGAGGTATTTGTTAAACTTTTCTTTTTCTTCCTGGAAATTGGATTGGATGGTTCTCCGGTGTGAAGTTCATAGATGACCAAGTACTGTGACTATGTCAAAGATTTGGACAACCTCTGAACCTGGAGAAGGACGCTCCAACTTGGGGGTGTCAGACAGGAGCACTGTCGTCGTGACCTGAGAGCTAGTGATGCACACCACCCCCTTGGCTTGTGGAGACACAAGCTTTGTCTGAACACCGTGGGAGTGGATAGTGCTATGTCCAGTGGCCTAGACAGAGGATGCCAAGTGGAGTGGGATCATGTTCTGTGCCTGCGGGAGCTCACTAGGAACAGTGCCTGTCTGTGAGGACTGGGCTGCCCTAGCTATTCAGCTAGTTGGAAGTAATATCTGTGAACCACAGCATCGAGCACACACACACACACACACACACACACACAAAATCAATGAGAACCACACTCAGGGATACCCTCGTCACAATACCCTCATGTCAGCCATGTTGGAAAGCTTCAGACTTCTTAATGTGGGAGGACTTTGTTTTAATTGCTGTTCTGCACTGCCCGTCCTTCCGCTGGTAAAGCACATTACACTGCTTGGAAGTACCCAGGTGTGACGCAAGTACCCGGGCATGACTTCTTAGTCCCCGTTTACCTCTTAAAAAAAGAAGACACTGTGGTGTTTCTTCCTCAGTTGTCTTTCTTTTAGTTTTTGGTTGAGTTATAAGAATTTTAAAGCCTTGCACCTTGGCTGTTTTAAGGGACGATCGAGATGTTTCTTCCACACACCAGAACTTACGGTCACAAGCTGATGCTGGCCAAAACCAGGTCCCTTCCTCTAGAAACCACCTTGCCAGAGACAGAAAGTGAGCCGAGATTTTAACAGTTTCTGGGAAGGAAAGTACAGACTAACAAGGGGACACAGGGCTGAGAACAAGGAAGGCTTCCTGGCAGAGGTGGCCTGTTATCTGAGACTTGAGAGCTGCGTTGTAATAGGCAAGTTGATGGATGGATAGGGAGGGGATTGGGACATTGGAGATGAGGGGATACAGCAGTTTTAGAGAAGTCTGTAAAGTGGGCACACATCCTGGGGCTGACATAATTTGGCCCTTGCTCAGGGCAGAACCAGCTTTGAGTGTGGGCTTCCTGCTACACTCCCTGCTTCCTGCATAGCACCCAGGGAGAAGCTGCATTAGGCACATAATTACCATACCTGAGGAAAGAAAAAAAATTAGAAGAAGCCCACATGCATGCTGTTTTGTGTGCTTGTTCTTCAGGGGTTCTTCAGTGAGCATCCACATTGGAGCAGATGGTAAATAACTCTTAAGGTGCGTCAAGGACTCCATAAAACACTTTACACTGCATAGCAGACACCAGCCAGGTGCTGAACAAACAAATCCCTTTCCTTTTCCTGGGAACATGGGACAACTGTTTTCCGGTGTATGGCTGGAAAATATGACCGGGTTTAAACCCGTGTGAAGCTGCAGCGGAGAGTGGTCCACCCAGGCCCTGCTTCTTGTGCTCTCCTGTCAGCCATCCAGAGGGCCCCAGCTGAGGATTTCCAGGGAATGCAAAAGACCTGGGTGCCCCAGATCACTTCTTGGAGAACTCTGAAGGAAGGATGAAGCGTTAAACTGTATTACACCACAGAGATTCAAGGGCTTTCCTGACAGCCATGATGGCCAGTCTTGATTCATCTGCAAACACAGCCTCATCCAGTCCTTAACAGAATCCACTGGGGGTGTGTGTGTGCAGCTGTCAGTGTTTTGCAAATGGGGACACGGTGGCAGAGGGCAGAGACCTCTGTCACTCAGTAGACGGGCAGGACTCAGTTGGTCCTTGAACTTCTGTATTTCCTATTTTGGCAATGGTGACTTCGAACTTTGGAAGATTTTTTTGCAAAGCACAATACCAAGTGAGTTGAGAGAGAATGAGAGTGTTCAGGAGGAGGAGGAGGAGGGCAGCTTGGGGATGGGAGGATGATGGTATCATGGTGAGCCCAGGAAGCTGATGGACCCGGTCAGGTAGATAGTTGATCTTGAGGCAGCTCTCTCTTTCTTAGGGCACAATTGAAGTCTGGATGGAGTCACTGTCTCCCTTTCACGACACTCTTACATAAACTTCCCAGGACATCTGAGCACTGCAGGAAACTGAGTTCTGCAGACACACAGCTGGTGTTTGGGAAGTCCCGGGCTGCCCTGTGAGCACTCTGTCAGGGTAGCACATAACAGTGAAACCCAGAGGCACGGGCTCTGAGATGGAGACAGAAAGGAGGAAGCTGCCTGGTGAAACTGGGCAGTCCTTGCAGTGAAAAGGATTTCAAGTGCAAGGTATGGGGATTGCCAAGGCTTAACCAGTGCTCTGGGCATGCTCAGTCCAGCCCCTGTCCCAGGAGGAACTTTTAAATGTGTCTGTAGAACCTAATTCATGTCCACTCCCTTTCACTCTCTGCCCAATACTAATGCTCTGGCTCAGTATGGCAGCGCTCCGAAGAGGCGCCCTCTGAGCAGCGGCTCAGGCTGGAGTAAGGTGCTGCATACACTTCAGCTGGGTTCTGTTTTTGTTTTTGTTTTTAACTCTAACTTTTTAGTTTTATTAGATATTTTCTTTATTTACATTTCAAATGTTATCCCCTTTCCTAGTTTCCCCTCCGAAAATCCCCTATCCTCTCCCCTCCCCCTCCGCCCCCCAATCCACCCACTCCTGCTTCCTGGCCCAGGCATTCCCCTATACTGGGGCATAGAACCTTCACAGGACCAAGGGCCTCTCCTCCCATTGATGACCAACTAGGCCATTCTATGATACATATGCAGCTAGAGTCATGAATGCCTCCATGTGTTTTCTTTGATTGGTGGTTTACTCCTAGGGAGCTCTGGGCTTACTGGTTGGTTCATATTGTTGTTCCTCCTATGGGGCTGCAAACCCTGAAGCTCCTTTGGGTACTTTCTCTAGCTCCTTCATTGGGGACCCTGTGCTCTGTCTAATGGATGACTGTGAGCATCCACTTCTGTATTAGGCACTGGCAGAGCCTCTTAGCAGACAGCTGTGTCAGGCTCCTGTCAGCAAGCTCTTGTTGGCATCTACAATAGAGTCTGGGTTTGGTGGTTGTTTATGGGATGGATCACTGGCAAGGATGTGGAGAAAGAGGAACACTCCTCCATTGCTAGTGGGATTGCAAGCTGGTACAACCACTCTGGAAATCAGTTTGGCTGTTCCTCAGAAAACTGGACATAGTTCTACCAGAAGATCCAACAATACCACTCCTGGGTATATACCCAGAAGATGCTCCAACATGTAATAAGGACACATGCTCCACTATGTTCATAACAGCCTTATTTATAATAGCAAGAAGCTGGAAAGAATCCAGATGTCCCTCAACAGAGGAATGGATACAGAAAAATGTGGTACATTTACACAATGGAGTACTACTCAGCTATTAAAAACAATGAATTCATGAAATTCTTAGACAAATGGGTGGATCTGGAGGATATCATCCCAAGTGAGGTAACCCAATCATAAAAGGACACATACGATATGCACTCACTGATAAATGGATATTAGCCCAGAATCTTGGAATACCCAAGATACAATTTGCAAAACACATGAAACTCAAGAAGAAGGAAGACCAAAGTGTGGACACTTCGATCCTCCTTAGAAGGGGGAACAAAATACCCATGGGAGGAGCTACAGAGACAAAGTTTGGAGCAGAGACTGAAGGAATGACCATCCAGAAACTGCCCTACCTGGGGATCCATCCCATAAACAATCAACTGGGTTCTTACATACAACCCCGAGTTTATAGATAGGAGATAGATGGGAACAGATTAACATTTTAAATAGACTTGGAACCCAGAGCCTGGAGGTAAGTAATTGGTGACTCACTAACTCTGCAGAATTCAAACCATGCTTTTCACAGCTAAGTTCTCCCCTGCCTGACATGTCGCAGCAGTGAAACTCCAGGTAGCTGTGTAGCTTGTCCTGCCTGGCAGCTTGGAGGGAAAGGGAGAATTGCTGATCTCCCAAGTGAAGGAGAAAGATTGCCCCTGCTGACGCCTTGAAGCAGCAGACGCAGGCTCAAAGCCTCTCCAGCCCTGTAGAGTTTTGCAGGATGCACCTAGGACCCTGCTCTTGATCGATACTCAAAATGGAACTCATGGGCCTTGAAAACAGGAAGCCTCATTCTAGCTTATCCGCTGCCAACCTTGCCCTGGGCCTCCACTAGCCATTGCTTAATTGAAACACACACAGAAAAAATGTGGAGCCTACAGATAGAGCCTTCCCCAGCGGGGCAGATGTGGTTAGTAGAAATAATCTACACCGTGCCACCTGCTGTACTAATAGAGCCAGATCTCTTAGCCTGGATTTGTTTGGCTTCTCTCCAGCTGTGGTACGTGCTATGCATGACAGCACACCTCTCTTCTACCCATCTTCATCTGAGTGGTTTTTAGGAACACCATCTTAGCAGGAAAAGGTATGGGCTTATCTGTTCTCCTTGCCTGATGAACTCAAATGTAAGAGATGACATACAGACCACACACAAAAATATCCCCAGTCATTTCAAAGAAGTGTTGTGTCTTCCTTCTACCCCACAAATGGCCCTGACCTCTCGTGTTTCTGAAGGTGCCATTTCCTCATTCTTCTAAAATAACAGTGTCCCCAAACCCTGTCTTCCAAATGCAGGAAGTTTATCTGTTGCTGGGTTTCTAGACCAGAGCCTCCCTAGAGCTCTGTCTGTCACATGATAGTGACTTCTGAGCTACAGCAGTCTGCTTCAAGCACATGCAAAAACATGATGCCTTTTAAAATGCTGTGCCCAAGACTTTTGCAGATATCAGAAGTATTCAAGATGTTGCCAGTTATAATTGCTTCAGAACATGGCCTACGGGAGAATGACCCATTTTGGCCCCATTCTACACTGGGCAGTCTGTGCAGTGGGACAGATCACCACTCCTACCTTTGACTTCTCCAGGCTTCTCCATAAAAGAGGAGGACCTTTTCTCTGTGCCTTGAACCCACTCATTATTACTTATTTCTTTTATCTCAAGATGATTCACACAAGGGACATCACCATCCTTCAAGAGGAATCCCCAGCTGCGGGGCAGTGGTGCAACCCCTCTCCAGTGGACCACGCAAGACACACGCTAATTTCACACTAAAGGGTACTATGGGGACAGAGCTGTGTGCCCAGATGGTGGCAGAGGAGGCCTTTCCCTCTGCAGTTCCCCGTTGTGGGTTGTTCTGATGCCATTTGAATTCTCATGTTAATTCTATTTTCGCAGGAGGAGTGGCCCTGGACGAGCAGTACTCAGATCACGTACTCAGGTTATCTTATGTGAACCTTCTCCCCATTTACTGATCAATAAAGGCTAGAGACTGTGATTGGGAAGTGAAGGGGAAAGGTGGGACAGGAAGTCTTGGAAATTGGTGCAGGGTTAGAGAGGAGAACGAGAAGGGAAGGAGAGAGGATGGAAGAGGAGAAAGGGGAAGCTAAGATGGAGCGGAACCAAGTGTCTGGGAGAAACTGCAAGTAGCAAAAGGTCTCATAGCTGGGAAACAAGTTAGTATATTGCTAGTTCTATACAATCTAGGCTTATCGCTTATAAGTATAATAACTAGATTGTGTGTTTTTTTATGGGGTTATTGGGTTGGAAAGTACTGCAATAGATCCTCTGCAGAGAGGAAGAGAATACATTGGCCTAAATGAGGCCTCTCTAGGCCTCTGCAAACAGTATTCCTGTTACCAATCACTTGGCTGGAGTAGGCAAGGAATAGCTATTTTATTATAAACAGACCTGTGCCCTTGAGTGCCAAAACTATATGAGCTGAGTTAATACATTCAGAGGCTTATAGCTCCAAGCCTTCAAAGCTAGAAGTCTGTGGTTCTAGGCTCTAACAACCAGAGCCTAATGGCTCTAAGTGCTTGGTTTGGAGGCCTATTGCTCTAGGCTTTGATTGCCAGTGGCCTGGTGCCTAGAAGCTAGTTCAGGCCTTGCCTCTTAGCCATTTGCTGTAGCAGCTGCCAACACCAACTTATCTTAGAACTCTGAAATTTGGGGTTTGGGAGACCCATGACTCCTAGCAATGGCTAATGTCACAACTCTTGAGACACTTAGCTCTATACTTTCATATCAGGTGTCAACACCTTTGGCTTAGGGCTTAGCAGCTCTCTGGAACTCTCAGTGACCTATCCTTTGACTTCAGATCCTGAAAGCCTTCTCTATACTTCCACTGTATTTTGTGGCTTACACTGCTTCTGCTCCCCACTGTCTCTGTTCCTGGATTTTCTCTGGAACTCTTCAGTAACTCTTCAGACAGCCAATTTCTGTTACTGTTATTGACGGCACCACTGGCACCTCTGCTATATCTGCAGTGCCACCACCACCACTACCACTACCACCACCACCACCACCACCACCACCACCACCACCACCACCACCACTACCACCAAGGCAACACTTGCCTACCCCCACTGATTCTCTGATGTCTCTTCTTTATGTTACCAGCTCAATCCACTTCTTATGGCAAGAATCAAAATTTGGCCAAGGTCATTCCAGAAATGTCTTTTATTGGACATGGTGTCACAGCATCGGGAGGTAGCCTAGTGGGTTATTTCTTAGACCACTCACAAAGTCAGTCAAACAGCATGCTTATATAGCCAGAAGTGGGGTATGAAGAAGTAGTTTCCACCAATGATGGAATAGCCATTTGTATAAATGAAAAGTCATAAACCATCAGGGGAAATATTCTTCCTCTGACCACATGAAGCTTGCTGCTAGAGTTTACCAACAAGACAGATCCAAGTTGTTTGAAATAGTCATGGCTGGAACAGCACTTTCTGAAGTCAAGTGGAGCTTCAGAAAAAAAAAAAGAGGTTTGGTTGTGGTGTTGCTCCCTCAAAGCATTTGTGGAGTGTTCAAAGTGCCATGGGACCAGTGAGCCAGCTTTCCAAAGAGGGATGCTTGAACGATAGGAAGCCAGGTATAAGGGAAGGGCTTACCAAATGGCCCTGCTTTTGATGGTCTTAATAATTCACACAAAGCATTATAAAGAGAGTTTTAACCAAAGACTTGACAAGAGCTCAACACAGAACTAATAGTATTAACATAACTTTACAATGCTTAATACTACCTAACAATGCTTATTAGTATTTAGTTCCTGCTCCGGTGTCTCACGGCAATGGTTTCATCTCGCTAAGCACGGTGATTCTAAAACACAGAACAGTCCAAACTCAGCCTTAGGAAACATTTCTACATCTTCTATAGACAAGAGGTTTTTCCCTAATCACAGAATAGCCATTCATGCAAATGAAGATTTGTATTTGCACCAATCACGGGCCAAGGAGACACTCCATAGTCATTGCTAAACCAAACTTGCAGCACTTCATTTTGGAGTCATTGCGGGTGTCCAAGGCTTCTTTTAACCAACAGGTTTGTACTTTTTTTAAAATTTGGACATGACCAAGAATACTCACCCAAAACACAGGAGACTCTTAGCTAGGAACAGTATTACCAGTATGTAATGCAGAAAGTATACATAACCCCTTGAATTACAGCATCTTGCCTTGGAGAATTTAAAATCCTATGTTCTTCCTCACCTATGATATCAGGGAGTATGCTGGATGGGAAGACCCAAGACTGGGGTTCAGTTCCAGGCCTGACACGTGTCATCTGTGAGTTTAGTAAGGTCAAAAACTCAGATCTCAAAATTCTTAGCTGTAAAATATATATGATAACATTCCTTACAACTTATCAGGATTAAAGTGAGCAAAATATTTGTAAGATACCACCTGTTTAGGCCCAGTGGGATTCAAAAAATGGGTCAGACATTGGTAGTTCTTTGGGGTTTAGATCTCCAGCAAATAATGTTAATACAATTCAAGAGGGAGCAGCTGAGATGAACCTGTTATTCTCATGTGCAACATTGATGCTCCTGTGACTATTTTCCACACAGATTTGGTCTTCCTTCATCCCAGTGCTGGACCAAGCCTAAGCTCTCACATTTGGACATCTCTTTTCCAGGGCCTCCATCCTCAGGGTCCTTGCTAGTATGCGAAGTTATCTTTCCTGGTTCCTCACTCTTCGTAGGAATTTTGAAAGTAGCATTTTAACCTCTTCACAGAATCAACAACAGATACAAGAAATGGTAACTGGAGGGTGGCCAGGGAGGGCGGGTGAGAAGCATGCACACAGCCAGCAGTTTAGTGTGTGGGAGAAGGGCATGGAAGAGGGAAACTAAGACTTGAAGCACTTGTCATTTGTCAGAAAACGAAACTCAGAGAAGAAGAGCTGTGTTAAGGCAGTGTCAGGTTCGCACCTTACCCCCAGGTTCATTATGTGGCATCCTGACCTTTGGGGGCAGAAAAACAGTCAGTCACAGTCTTCTCACCTCTTCTCCCCAAAGGTTTAAAACAGGGAGACATCTTCATTACTTTGAAAGGAGTGGGCATGTCCCACTGGTATCTTGATAACCAATAGCTAATGGCTCTTCTGCATTGCACTGTCCTGCCCCAGACTTTCTTCCAGGGATGTCAAAATAACACAATCAGAAAGTCACACAAGTGGAAAATTACCAGGACCCATGAAAGAAAAATGAACATTTTTGGCAGGTCTTCTTGTATGTGGTAAAAGCACTTTTACACTTCTTAAAACTTTTAAAATTTTGATTAATGCTCAAAACTCATTATTCTTAGATACAGTAAGCCATAAATTCACACACACACACACAATCACACAGAGACATATACACACTCACACAGGCACAATCACACACAGACACATACACACTCATAAAGACACACACTTACATACATATACACACATGCACACATGCTCACATACATGGACATGCACACACTTACTCTAATACACACATACACACAGACACAATCACACACAGTCACATACACACTCACACAGACACACAGACACACAGACACACAGACACAATCACACAGAGACACATACACACTCACACACTTACACACTCACATACATACACACACACGCTCACACACATGGACATGTACGCACACACCCATGCACACACACACCAAGTGTTCAGAAGTATGTAGACATTTTACTAATACTTTGATGACAGTATGACATTTCAGAGAGATGACTCCTGCTTAGTGCTATAAACTGTGGAGATTCTAAGATGCACTTCAGAAAGCTGGCAGTCAGCAGCTGCTCCAAGATTCATTAGGTCTCATAGGCAGTCACTACTTGTGGCACAGGTACAAATGACAGGAGAGTTACCCTGCCATTGCTGGGTGCTTGCCCATTGGCTATCCTAGGACATGCTTCCTGTCTCCCCCACATGACAAGATCCTTTTCGTTGATTCATTTCTGTCACAGTGTGGTCCTAAGTTCATGGCTCTATTCCTCTGCCCTCTTCACATAATTTCCCTCCACCGGCCAACTCTGGCCTAAGCCAGTAACAACAGAGCTCTTCTGAGGTTCTGGTTTGATGGCAGGGTCTATGCCTTCTTCACAGCATTTCTCCCTTTGGGTGAATAACTCTACTGTGAAACTCCAAGTACTAAGTGCCAGGCACTATGCAAAATGACTGGGTATAAAAATAGGACAGGGTCTGTGCCTGTTTAACTGAAAGTGAGGGGAAAGCAGCCTAGCATTGCTAGGTTAGGTAACTTGCTACAGCTACTTCATCTGCCCATTTTACAGCAGAGAAAACTGAGTCTTCACTTTCTAAGGCTAGGTCCACATGGCACCACCTCTCACAGCCTCTCTCACACTAGCCACAGACAAAAGGTCACCAAGGGGGCAATCCCAGTCATAGGCTACTTTGAAGGCTGGCAGCCAAAGACCCAGCTATGGGGCCTGTGGGCAGGGATTTGAGGTCTTCTATCTCCCTGGGAGAGGCCATGGGTACAAATACAGCCAGAAGCTGCAGAAATGCCCTGGCAAAGTTTCCACTGGACTCTGCTGCTATGGAAGGCGAGCAGGCGGCTTCTGAAGCAAACACTTCATCTCTCGTCTGATCCATGCCATTCCCATGTGAGGTTCTCCCCGGCAACTCCTCTCCCCCAAAAGGAGGACTCTGAGAATGCTGACCCATCTTTCGAGGGTCTACCATGCTCTGCCTTCCGTCTAGGCCACCAGACTGCTGCCACATGGAGTGTGGACCTCAGAAAGAGTAGATAGCAGTATGCCAGACGGTGCTGTGTGCTCCTGAGAGCCATGAAGCGAGGCTGGGCTGGGAGGGGAGAACCCCATAGTGTGTCACTTTTGCACAAGGCCCCGAAGGAGGTGAAGATGGTGTCATGTGGATATCTGGGTGAGCATTGTTCTGGGCAGAGGGGAGCAACAGTGCCAAGGCCATGGGGGTGGGGACAAAGCCGGCATGTTTGAGACCTGTAAGGCCAGTGTGTAACTGAAGCCCAGTGAGAGAGACCTGGCTGGTTATAGGCTGGATTCCCCAAAGTGGACCATGGTTGGTGGCTGGCAAATAGAGACCAGTGGGCAAAGGGTTTGAGAATCTCAGTCAGTTAAATACTCCATTCAGGAGTACTCATGGAGGAGGGGCAGGGCAAGTATGGCCACTGGGCTTTTCTTCTTGCAGTGTGGGCCACTCTTATACATCAGAGTGACCCTAACCTTATGGTCTGATGTCTAGACTTTTAGAACCTCTCCCTCTCTCTCTTCATCTTTTGTCCTTTCCCCATTTCGTGTTTCTATTTTGGATACTTCCCTCTTCTCTCAGTCTGAAGTTTCTGGTCACAGAGAAGGTTGCTGGCAAGAATGCCAGTTAGGGTGAAGAGGAACGAATAGCCCATGCGTTTGTTTCCTGCGGCTGCTGTAACAAAGGAGCTCTAACAGCTGAAGTGTATCCTCTTCCAGGTCTGGAGGCTGGAAGTCTGAGATCAGGTTCATTAGGCCAAGTTAAGGTAGAGGCAGGCACAAGCCTTATGGCACTCTGTGGGGAAATGCATCTCTTGTCTCCACCTCCTTTGTGTGGATACCCGATGAAGGCGTCTGCAGTCTGTAGTTGCCAGGTTCCTTGACTTACTTGACTTACGGCTCTGTGTGTGCGTGCATATGCATGCATGAGCATGTGTGTGCATATGTGCTTGCAAGTGTGCATGCAAATGTGTGTGCTAGTGTGTTGTGTGTGCGTGTGCAAGTGTGTGTTGTGTATGTGCAAGTGTGTGCAGAGCCTGTGTGCATGCGTGTGCATGCATGTGTGCACTTGTGTATGCAAGTGTGTATTGTGAAAAGCAAGTGTGTATTGTGAAAGTGTGTGCATGTACATGTGTGTGCGTGTGCAAGGGTATGTGAGTATGTGTGCACATACATCTGTGCATATGTATGCAAGTGTGCCTTGTACATGAGTATGCAACTGTATGTGTGTGTGGGTGCATGTGTGTGTGTACAAAATCTCCCTCTGCCTTCCTTTGATAACAAAAATTTAAGACCTTAAATGTGATTGAATTTAGGGGTAATCTTTCCTATTCATGACTGTCAATTCAATCATGCTTGTAAAGACGCTGTTCATGTGGATATCTCAGGGCTTAGGTCAGACTATTACTATTACTAAGGCCAGTAAAGTTCCAATCATCGTCTTTGCATTTATCAAATTTATCACACATTTACAGAACATTTGCTCCATACCAAATAATTTGGGGTACTGGACAACTGCTATGAGCAGTGCAGCGTTCTCCTGGGGCTTTGACATTACATCACAATGTTGACATCCACAAAGTTCAAGCTCAAGATCCAACCATGCATGTGGACACCAGGCCACATATACTGCAGGTTATAGATGTTAATTGAATAATCACCCAACTGGAATGCCAGGCTGTCTGAATCCGTGGTAAGTGCTAGACCAGCCTGCGATGAATGAGAGGTGTCCTGGATTTAAGAACTGAAGACAGATTGGAGATGGTCTTACTAGATATAAAGGAAGGAACAGCATTGTCGACAGAAGGGATAGATCATCCCTGGCAGGTCCTGGCCTTACCTCCATCTTTGCCCTTGGCCACTGCTCTGTGCCCAGGGCTTCTCCCTTCCTACACCCGACCGTGGATTTTCTCTTTACTTCCCACCTGGGTGTGGCTCAGGTGGTTCAATAAGGAACATCTTTAAATTCAGAGCTGGGTCCAGACCTCTAAAATTCAGTCAACATTACTTTCTTTAGATACTAGGCTGTAGCAGACACAGTGTTGGGAGTTACAGAGAAGAAGATGAGGTGAAGATATCATTTGGGTTCTTGAGGTGACGGTCATGTGCCTGGGGTTGAGGCGAGAGGTGAAGGTTGCTGGACTGTACGACTGTACAGTCTGACTCACCATCTATGTGGCCCTGAGTGAATGACTTCCTCTCTTTGACCCTATAATACCGTTCCAGGGACTCTAGACATACAGACTTAACACGGCCCCTCTGGGTCAATACCGTAGGCTCTGCGGTGGCATTCCTCAGTCACATGCCAGTGGGGATGATGAGGTGAACTCCTCTAGACTATAGCTCTGCTGCCACCATTGCTTGACCTAGATGAGTTCCTTGGGCACATGCCACCAGGTGGCTCCCAAATGAGGACCCCATGACAGGCATAGCCCTCCAGAAGATGGCAGGTAGACCCAGAAGACATGTGTCCTTACAGTATTCAGCATCATCGCCAGGGCCCTCCTTGGTTGATACCAGGCATTCTGATCATCCAGGTTGCTCTGAATCTGGGGGGTGGAATTCAGATCAGGTGCCTTGCCTTGATTTATTATGTGTGTCAGGTATGTGCATGCCTGCACATGAATGTGCTCACCTGTGGGCATGTGGAGACGTGTGTATCCTGCTATGCCACTCTCTGTCTTATTCTTTTAAGATAGGGTTTCTCATTAAACCTGGAATTAGGTTGTCTGCCTGAAAACCCCAGGGATCCCCCTGTCTCTGTGCCTCACCAGTGCTGGAGTTATGCCTTTTTATGTAGAGAATGGGGATTTAGGCTCAGTAAGCATTCTTTACCCACTGTCTCCCTAGTTTTCTTTCTTTCTTTTTTTTTCACAACAGTGGCTCTTCTGTCTCCCCCTCCTCCTCCTCTTCCTTTTCCTCCTCCTTCTCCTCCCCCTTCTCCCTCCTCTTCTTCTCCTCTTTATCCCTCTCCTCCACTTCCTCTCTCTTGCTCTCTTCTCCACTCCTTCTTCATCCTCCTCCTCCCCTTCCTCCGCCTCCTTTGCCCCTTCCTCCCTCCCTCTCCCCTATCCCTCCCTCTCCCCTGCCCCCCTCTTTCTCATTCTCCTTCTTTAGATCAAATCTATCCACACAAAAAGCTCAAGATGGAATCAAACAGCGTGACCACTAACCAGAACGTATCTAGAGAATTACTGGTTCTGGGAGTTTTGATGCCCATAGTGAACTGACGATATAAACCCCTCCCCCACATCCTTGTAGGATTTTAGGGGGAAAAATCCAGTGATGTTCTGCACCCAAGCCCTCCTTTCGCCTCCTCACCTCGGCACCTAGTACAAAGCCTAAGGATAGTCCTGAGGAGGCCCAGACCTTGAGTATCTAATTGAGTCCTAACATTGGCTGAGCCTTGCCAAACCTTACTCTCCTGGCAGCTGTTGTAGGCACAGGTGGGTTAACTGTCCACAGGTGGTCAGATGGGGTTTTCTTTTTCAACCATAGCAGCTTTTAAATCTTCCACTGGTTCCTTGCCCTCTCACCTTTTAGCATCTGGGTGGGGGATTTTGCTCAAAGTGTGAACCGGGCTCCTAGGTCTCTCAGGTCCTCATAGGTGTGAATGATGTTTATGTCCTTGGGTGGTAAGGGCACTTTATGTGAGTGTGGAGGTTTGGGGCTGCTAGGGTGGCCAGGGTCTTGCTCTCTGGGGCTACAAGGGCATGCATAGCCATACCTGGCTTTTTATGCAGGTGATGGGGATTTAAACTTGGGCCCCCAGGACCTCATGTCTGAGCTTTTAGGTGTCCACGGGAACCCCCAAGACTGGATTCTGCGACAGGATCTTGAGCAATCTATTTCCTGTATAGCAAGGCCTATAGGGAAGAGGGGATAGTTAACTACAGAGATAGAGAGAACAACATAAGAAGTCAGGGAAAGGCTTACCCTTCTGAGCATTTAAAAGGTCAGAAAATTCCCCCCACACACACTTTTAAGATATATTTTCAAAGCATGTTGAGGGATACACAGGGCTTACACATAAAGTGATGCTTTGAGTCTGTTCCTTTATGAGAAATAGCGATCACTGCACGGGTGAGAGAAAACCAAACACAGGAGAGATGTTCAGGAGAGCATGTGATACCAAGTGCCCAGCAAACATTAGTTCAAAGTTTGGAAAAGTTATTGGCCAAGCTGTTGTTTCAATACAAATGATTCCTGCGCAAACCCTCATCTGCTAAAACACTCCTGGAGCCTGGAGAGATGGCTCAGTGTTTAAGAGTTTTTGCTGTTCTTTGAGAGGACCACAGTTTGGCTCTCAGTACCCACACCAGGTGTTTTACAACTCTAACCACAGGAGTTCTTCTGGCCTCCATGGGCTTGAAGAACACATGTGGCATTCATACACACATATGCACACACATAAATAAAAGTAAGATAAATCCTTTAAAAATACTGATCATTCCAACTAGGAGATAAGATAACTCTCTCACGTATGAAGTCTATATGATTCATGTAGACAATCTGAAATCAGTGGTTGTATAGGGGAAGGGTTTGTAAAACTCCCCTTCTCAACTCTACGTTGTACATAGTGATGTCCTTCAAAATCCAACAGAATGGGTGGGGATACACTTATAATGGAGATTGCTAGCAAATCTACCCTAGGCACTGCCCCACCAATAAAAACTAATAGTGATTAGTCATGGCAGCAGTCAAGCCCTATAGTGGTTTGAACAGGAATGGCCCCCATCCGTTCATATGGTTGAATGCTTAGTCATCAGGGACTGGTACTAGTTGAGAAGGATTAGAAGGATTAGGAGGTGTGGCCTTGCTGGAGTGGGTGTGGCTTTGGAGGAAGTGTGTCATGAAGGGTCGGCCACATATGTCTTGCTTTCTTTCTCTCTAGTTATGGATCAGGAAGTAGTCTGGGGGGCTGGTGAGATGGCTCAGTGGGTAAGAGCACCCGACTGCTCTTCCGAAGGTCCAGAGTTCAAATCCCAGCAACCACATGGTGGCTCACAACCATCCTTAACGAGATCTGGCGCCCTCTTCTGGAATGTCTGAAGACAGCTACAGTGTACTTACATATAATAAATAAATAAATCTTGAAAAAAAAAAGGAAGTAGTCTGGGTTACTGTTCTGAAGATCACTGGCACAGCTCCCTGCCATGATGAGAGTGGACTACACCTCTGAAACTAATCCTTTCTTTTATAAGAGTTGCTTTGGTTGTTGTATTTCTTCAGAGCAATAGAGCAGTGACCCAGACACACCCCTAAGACAGTGTGATGATTTAAAAGTAACCCTTGGCCTTGTGAACTGCCTTCTCAGCACACAACCCTGGGAGAGCCACAAGGAAGCCATCAGCCAACTTCCAATAGAAGTGCATCTTCCAACTGAGCAGTCTACCTCAAAACTACCAAGGCTTGTCAGAAGCAAGAAAAGGCTGATAAATGCCACAGCCAAGGAGCCCAAGGCTATGTGTCAACTTACACAATATTATATTTAGGAGCATAAAGAAGCATCAGACAAAAAATGAAAAAAAATATACATCATACATAGACTTTAGCTAATTATAACGTAGCAATATAGGTCCATTCATTTAGCAAATACACCACTGTAAGGTGAGAAGTTTGCAAGAGGACAGCTGACTGCAAGGGACAGAGTTACTCTCTGTACTGTGCACTCTGTGGGGAGAGTTGGGGGTGGAGCATGTGCACACATGTGGGCATGTGCACATAGGCAAGAGAAGGAAGTGTCCTTCCTTTTTCTCCATCTTAATCCTTTGAAACAGGGCCTCTCTCTGGACCTTGAGCTCACCAGTTGTCCCAGGCTCTCACCCCTTATGAGACTTGGCTCATGGCCACCAAGTCTCTGACATACTGAAGAAGTCTGCCTCTCCGCTCTGGGGGTGCAGGCCCACATGTGGCTTTCCGCGTGCAGGCGATCAGATCAGTGCTGGTGATTACACAGCAAGCGCTCCTTACTATCCCCTGGGCCATCTCCCAGGCCCCAATTTTAGATTTTTAACCCTGTTTTCTATTATTCATAACTTTCTGTTCTTATCCTCATCAAAGCTTTCCTTCTGTCTCAGGTTGGATTTCATTTGTGTGTCATCTTGAGGAGGCCACTTAGATCACTGACAGTCATCTTCTCTTCATTTCTAATTTGTACATATAAAGGTTATGAAATTCCCCTGTGCACAGTTACTCACATCTCACAATGGACTTATGTCTCTCACCTGGTTAAAACTTTTTAGATGTTCATGTGCTTTGGGGCTCTTCAGAGGCACGCAGGTTACTTTGTTGGCAGCGAGCCATTTCTGATGATCTCATTTCATTGATTTTGTAGCCTAGTCTCTGAACGATGTAAATTTGTGGAAGTCACTGATGCTTGATGGACACCTTAACAGCTAGTTGAGATTTCAGTGCTGAGGTGGTGGTGTGTGCCTTTCTTTCATCCTAGCACCCGGCAGGCAGAGACAAGTGTTGACCTATCTACTTGATTTACATACTGAGTTCCAGGCCAGCCAGGGCTACATAATGAGACCCTGTCTTAAAAACAAAAACATAACAATAACTAAAGAAAGGTGATACTTTGAAGTCATGGTGATGGTAAATGGTATTGTTGTATAAATCGTGGTTTCTGATTATTTGTACTAGTGTATAACAGTGTCGTAGATTATTAATTTGTGTGTTGTGTGTGTGTGTGTGTGTGCTGCAACCTATTACCTTGTCTGTTACTAATCTTAGGGACAAACACACAGACTCTGTGTATGTATGTGTGCACGTGTGCATGTGTATATGTGAGTATATATGTGTATATGCATGCACATATGTGTATATGTATGTGTGCATGTGTATATATGTATATGTAAGTATATGTGTCTCTATATGCATGTGTGTATGTGTATGCATATATCTGTATTTGTATGCATGTATATGTGTATGCATGTGCATGTGACACACACAGTGTGGTTGTGTGTGTGTGTGTGTTTGTACATTTGGCCATCGGGGACAACCTGCTGTGAGTCCTTACAGCCACCCACAGGAGCACAGGGACAACAGACGTGGGTGCTACTGCATCTTATGTGGGTTCTGAGGATACAACCTCAGGTCACCAGGCCTGTGGCGAGCACTTCACCCACTGAACCATCGTGTCCCAGGCCCCAGACTTTCAGTCTTTTGCCAGCAAGAGTGTTGATGGGCTTTGTGTGTTTGTGTGTGTGCGCGCGTGCATTTTTAAAACTCAACCGGATCAGCTGTCTTCCACGCCTAGTTTTCTGAGAAGTTATATCCAGAATGGATGTTAAATGTGACCAGTGCTTTTCCAGAATCTTCTGAGAAAACCACGTGACTTTCTCTTTCTACTTTGTTAACGTTGCTGGGGTTCACCGAGGACGTTTTTAATATTTCGTTAACACCAAAGCCCTAGGCTAAAGCTGATCTCCTCATAACCTGTTTTCCTCTTAGTGTGTCATTGGGCTTTGCTCTCGGAAACTCTTTCTGGGAGGACTGTGTGTATGTGCTCATTTGAGGTGTCTGCCTTCAGTTTTCTTTTCCCGCCAAGTGTCTCTGTCTCATTTTGGTCTCGGGTGACTCTGGTCTCATGAGATGGGAACTGCCCCATCTCTTCCATTTTTTGGAAAAGTTTGTGTCAAATATTATTTCTTCCATAAATATTGTGAAAACTTGGCCTTCAAGGGCTCCTTTGTGGGGCGATTTTTCGCAGTAACCGTGAGTCACTGCATAGATACGGAGTTGCTCAGGTCAGTGAATCTCTTTAAAGGAAGCCATGGTACTTTCTATTTCTCAAAAGTTAGTTCATTTCACCCACATTTTCAGTTTCTTGACCTCACATGATTTCTAAGGCGGCTTTGTTAGTTCTCTAATTATCTGCAGAACCTGGTAAGAGAGGTCACCTCTATCCCGACGCTGGTGATTTGTATTTTCTTAAAAATGAAAAGAAAGAGACCTAACTTTGTTTTTACATTTGTTTAATGAGCGTGTGTGTGTGTGTGTGTGTGTGTGTGTGTGTGTGTGTGTGTGTGTGTGTGTGGAGAGAGAGAGAGAGAGAGAGAGAGAGAGAGAGAGAGAGAATGCACACAATAAGTGAGAGGACAGCTTGTCTGAGTTGGATTTCGGATTTCTTCTTTTACCACCCGGGTCCCCAGGGGTTAACTCCAGTCCTCAGACCTGGCTATAATAAGCACCTTAAGCCGGGCGTGGTGGCGCACGCCTTTAATCCCAGCACTCGGGAGGCAGAGGCAGGCGGATTTCTGAGTTCGAGGCCAGCCTGGTCTACAAAGTGAGTTCCAGGACAGCCAGGGCTATACAGAAAAACCCTGTCTCGAAAAACCAAAAAAAAAAAAAAAAAAAAAAAAGCACCTTAACCCACCAAGTCATTTTGCTGTGTCATCTCTTTTTATGCTAATCAGTCCAGCTGGGCTCTATGAATTTTACTAATTTTTTTTCATGGAACAACATTTTCATGTTATTGACTTTTTTTTTTTTTTGAGACAAAGTCTTATGTAATCCAGGCTGTCCTTGAACTTCTGACCCTCCTGCCTCCACCTCTCCAGTGCTGGGATTACAGGCGTGTGTTGCCATGACCAGTTTACATGGGGATGGGGATCAAATTCATGGCTTTACGAATCCTTGACCAACACTCTGCCAATTGAACTATATCTTCATTCTGACATCTGCTTTGTTTTGTTTTATTTTGATTATATTAATTCATACTCAGATATGAATTATTTTTCTTGTCTGCTTAGTTGGAGCCTAATTTTTGCTTTTCTCTCTCTCTCTCTCTCTCTCTCTCTCTCTCTCTCTCTCTCTCTCTCTCTCTCTTTCTTCCTGACTTCCTAAGGTAGAAGATAAATCTACTTAATACTTCATTTCTAGGGGAGCCATGAAGAGCTACACATTTCCCTTCCGCTCTGTTTAGCCACAGCCCACACACTTCCATATGTTGTGTCTTCATGTTACGCAGTTCAGAATACTCTGTAATTTTCCTTGTAAGTTTTGTTTTACTGGACAGTGGGCTATTTGAAAATACAGGATGCTATTTCAAGACATTTGGAGATTTTTCCAGATACCTTTCTGATATTAATTTCCAATTAACTCCATCCTGGTACAGTGGGGGGCGAGTGGACCGTGCCACCAGACAGGAGAACTGGTAAGGTTGAAGAAGGGTCACAACCCTGGCAATCTCAGAATTGAGAACGGTAGGCATGGGACCAGCTCCCTGCCTGGCTCTACCTGTCCTGGCACATGTAGCCATGACACCCCATGGAGAGAGCCATGACAGAGGTCATGTAGCATAAAAACCTGGAGTTCTCCATGCTAATGGGGTATCTAGATAGGCCCAAGTGTTCAGCCAATGAGCTTCCCTCCCTTGGCATCCCTTCCCACAGAATGTATTTAATTCCTGGTTCACCCTGAGTAAGACAAATGCATGTACATATGCCATAAAAAATAAAGCAGTTTGGATAAGCAAGTACCTTCTCCTTCATCAAGGACTGCTGCAGGGGGAGGCCTTCTTTATAAAGAGCCTTGCCTAAATCTCCCAGAGAAGGCCTTCTCTCCTTCAGCCTCTCCATCCTCTTACTCTCGGCACTCAACAAACAGGATTCTGCCCAGTCCAAGGTTCAGCCACCCCCTTTTCTACCTGACATATAGGGGAAGGTCAGACCCTCGGACCCCGATCTCAGTGTTTCTCATCTGGAAGAACACAGTTGGGACCCCTATCATGGACTGTTCCACCTTCCCTGAGTGGCACCCCAGCAGCGAGGCAGACATGCAGCCCAAGAGGACAGAACATATTTTATATGACTTGGATCCTTTGGAATTTATTCAGACAAAATTTATGGCCCCAAACATGCCATATCTCATTCAAGTCTCAGTGTGCCCTTGAAAACAGAGTATGTGGTGTTGCCATTGTTAGGTGACATGTTCTACACAAGTCGGGTCACATTGATGGACAGTGCTATTCAAGGGTGCCATGTTCTTACAGTTTTTCTCTCTGCTTAGTCCCACACTTACTGGAAGAAGGGTGTTGAAATTGTTCATTGTAATGGTAGATTTGTCTCTTTCTCCTCACATCAGCTCACCTTCCCTGCATTTTGAAGGCACATAAACAGTAAAGATTAACAACCTCCTGATTAACTGATATCTTTATCAGTACAACACGAACTTCTCCATCTCTGGCAATTTTTTTTTTGCTCTGATTTACTTTGATATTAATATTGCTGCCCCGACTTTCCCTTGACCAGTATTAGCACAGTACATCGCTGCTGTCCTTTCACCTTTAACCTACATGTATCTTTGTTTTGTTTAGCTTGAGACAGGGCTACTCTCTCTAACAGCCTTGGCTGTCCTGGAACTCACTCTGTAGACCAGGCTGCCTCGAACTCACAGAGATCCATGTGCCTCTGCCTACCAAGTGCCAGGATTTAAAGGCACGCACCACTATGCTTGGCTTACAATGCGTTTCTTGTTGGCAACAAGTAGTGGATTCTTACCAAGCCTTGCAACCACTGCCTTTTAATTTATATGTAAATGATTGTTGACAGGGTTAGACTTCTCCCTGTTTCTCTTATCCTCATCTCAACTTTTCTATATTTCCTGTTTCCTGTTTGTTTCCACCATCTCTGGATGGATGAAGTAATTTCAACTTCTCTTGGCTAGCTTTTTTTTTTTTTTTTTTTCCTGAGACAAGGTCTTGTGTAATCTAGGCTGTCCTTGAACTTCTGACCCACTTGCTTTCCCCTCTTGACTGTTGAGATTCAGGCATGTGCCACCATAACCAGTTTAAATAGGGATGGGAATCAAACCCATGGCTTTATGCACGCTTGACCAACACTCTCAACTCAGCTCTATGCATATTCTGACTCTGTGATTGGGGTGAGCTTGGCTGCTCTTGAGGTTATATACGAGACTTTACTTCCAAGTGGTCGTGTGACACTTCCTTATGCATAGTACAGGAACCTATAACACACGTGGGTCTCTCTCCTCCCAGCCTTTACCCTACTTTTGGTTTTACATATATTCTAAACCTCCACAATAAATCGCAGGTTTCTTTTAGATTTAATAGTCTTTTGTAGTTGAAAGGGCTTTGATTATTTTTTAAGAACTACATTTACTAACAAAGTTACTACCATCCAAAGCATTCCGCGTCCCGCTATGAAGGCCCCCGATTCCCACACACTCTCGTTTCTCTGTGCTGGAACCGTTTCCCTGAGCAGCGTGGCTCACCTGGTGAAGTTCCGTTAGCTTTGATGCATCTGAAGAGTTTATTTTTAGGAGGCAGTTTTGCTTGGGCTGTGTTTTGTTTTCCTTTTAATGTTTTTTTAAGTATTTTTTTATTTATTATATGTATATAAGTACATTGTAGTTGTCTTCAGACACACAAGAGAGGGCATTGGATCCCATGACAGATAGTTGTGAGCCACCATGTGGTTTCTGGGAATTGAACTCAGGACCTCTGGAAGAACAGTCAGTGTTCCTAAGGGCTGAGCCATCTCTCCAGCCCCGTCCGTTTAATGTTTTAAAGATGGTACTGCATAGTCTTCTTTCTTGTGTCATTCCTGCTGGGAAATAAGCTATCACCTATCTGAACTCTTCCTTTGTCCTTAAGAAGCCCAAGCAGCAAGGCAGCAGCTCTAGTGGGGCTTGGCTGTAGCACCTCGGGACAGACGGTATCATGGTGGGAGACCGTGCTTGAGGCAGATGACACCACACGTAGGAAGCCAGAGACCTGGGTAAACTAGTAAAGGCCACCTTCTGGGCTCACCTCCTAAAGGTCTACGTTCTTAGGACATTGCGACACTGAGGGCTGTGCAGATTCATTTATATTCAGAACACAGAATTGTAGTCACTACTCTATACCACAGTGCCTCAGAAGATGGTGATATCATGACACAGAGAAAACGCCCACTGAGCCTCAGTATGGTTTGGTGAATCTTTACAAAGGCATAGAATTTATACTACAATTGTTTTCAGTTTTGAGTTCTGAGGTTTTTTGTTTTTTCCATATATATGGAAACCACACATGTACATGCGCACGCTCGCGAGCGCGCGCGCACACACACACACACACACACACACACATACAATACCTACCTATATGTACGTGTGGTTTTACTTTCAGTCTAGGCTAGGCTGGAGCTCAATTTGGCAATTCACCTGCCTCAGCCTTCCAAGTTCTGAGATTACATCTTTTTACATGTCTGCATAGCTCTCTTCTGGATATCTGTCTTTTCAGCTCAGTAACAGAGTATGACCATTGGTGAAACATTCAATCTGCCCCCATCCCAGCCCTGGCACCCTCTTCAACGTTCCCCAAATCAGGCACCTATAAAGTTGACACCTGGTACAAGATAGACACTCTGAATTCTTACTTACATTAATTGTTCAGTGTTTTGAATTTTATTTCTGAAAATACCACATCTACCTAGTCAACTCCTCTCTTAATTGACATTAGATTAAAAACTCTCACTTAAAGTGCTAAAATAGATGATCCTTGTACCGCCCACTCCTTGGGAGCTCTACAATGGCTTCTTCAGGGTGGGCTGTCACGAGAGGGATTTTGTGGCTAAGGGCCATGCATTTTGTCGAAATTCATTTTGAGATTTAATTTTGCAGGTGAAGTTTTGTTTTGTTTTAAGATCATTTCCTTGGAGGAAATTTCCAGAACCCAAGTGACAGGGTAATGGGTCATAGGAGTATTGAAAGACTTGACTGTACGTCATTAACATGGTAAGCGTTTTGAAGCCTGACTGGGCCCTCTCTTCATAGCTCTCTCAGTGGACTTGAGCTTTGCTGAAGGCTGGTTTTACTTGAGACAGCCAAGAAGGAGAGAACACTGGGCCATTTCTCAACTCTTTAATAGCTAGAAATCTGGGGAATTAATAGTGTCATCTGGGGAACAAGGAGGCTCATATCCTGGGAGATGCCCTGTCTCCCGATGTCCTTCTATCCATACTGGAGGCCCATTATCTCCTCCTTCCTACCAGCATGTGGCGAGCACCTCACAGCCTGGCAGCACCTCCTATTGTTTTTATTCCCAAAACTAGGATGGAGCCTGGCACACATCTATGTATGTGTATATATGTGCACATATTTGATATATGTATGTGTGTGTGTGTGTGTGTGAGACCCAAATATATATTATCCACAAAAACACATTTCTAAAAATGTTTAGTTGTTGAATAAATGAATACCTGCTGTCTGCTCTGTAGGTGGTACTGATGGTATTTCATTTGCATCTATAATATTACTTAATAACCTCATAAACTCAGGGATTGGTTGGCTTCATTATCTCCATTTTTCAAGATAAATACATTGACAATCAAAGAGGGAAGAAACTTAATTTTGTTTTTTTTTGTTTGTTTGTTTTTTTCGAGACAGGGTTTCCCTGTGTAGCCTTGGCTGTCCTGGTACTCACTTGGTAGACCAGGCTGGCCTTGAACTCAGAGATCCACCTGCCTCTGCCTCCCAAGTGCTGGGATTAAAGGCGTGCACCACCACGCCCGGCAAAGAAACTTATCTTAAGCCATACCCTTAACACACTTAGGGTAACATGAGACCTCAGACACACCATTCCCCACCCTCTAGGATCATTGGAATGCTTGACATTATAATGGCATGTGGCATGTTAGTCACATCATCTCCAAAGACAGTGACTAATGTGACTTCGATAGCTTGGAAAGGTGACACTGAACTTTGTAGGCAAGTGGCACCCGTCAAACACCATGTGGTCCACGTGGTAGGTGCAGTCGTTGCTTCTATCTCTGTCTCCATCCTGTCTCCGTCTTTATAAATGTCAGGAAGATGCAAAGAGGGCCATGGTCCCTGCATGTAGAGGTTTTAAGAAAAAGGACTGGACCATCTGTGTCAGGATTCCCTGCAGTCTGTAAACAAATGCACCTTAGTGGGCATCCATAAAGCAATCACATAACATTTTCTTTATGTTATTTGTTTGTTTGGGGGCAGCGTCTCATGTAGGTCAAGGTGTCCTTAAGCTTGCTATGTATTCAAGGATGTTCTTGAACTCCTGATCTTCCTGCCTGCCTCGGGCTTCCAAGTGCTGTGGTTGTGCATAAATTCTACCATGTCTGACTTTTAAGTTAGGTTTTGTAAGACTTGAATCCAAAATAAGAATTTTAACACCTTCTCCAACTGAGCCTCTAGGTACGCCTTTCAAGCCACTGCCTTAGGAAGAGGGCCCTAACACCAGAGCTTCAGGCTTGTAAGCACACACAGGCATTCCCTGCTCATATTTGGTTACTAAAGCATGCTGGGACTGTTCAGGGTGAGTGAAGAGGGCACTGGATCTACCACACGCAATGGTGCCACATCCTGGACACGCAGCACTTCTTTCTACCTTATGACTAGATCAACAATCTCATCTCAGTTGACATTTGTCAGGAACAAGATGTCATACGCTAACTGCCCATGACACAACCACTGGATGACAGACCAGAGAAAAGCTGCTAGGTCAAAGGTCAAGCCTTTGGTTTGTTCGTTTGTCTTAGTCGAGGAATGCTCTTTGACCCTGCCCTGGCTTCTGCGACCAAAGATGATAAGAGCAGGAAAGGGGGAAAGGGGCTCCTAAAGGCACTTTTTTTTTTAAAGCTGAAGTTATGCAAGGCTCTTTGTTATTTATCGAAAGAGGAAATAGGTGGGGCGCCAGCTTTTATAAAAAAAAAACAGTGAAAAAAAAGTCAAATGTGGGTTTAGAGGTGTGGAAAAAACCATTGAGTTAATAAACCAACATTTCCTTCAGTTGTTCTGTGTTTTCAATTAAAAGGAAAAAACAGCGCAGTAACACTGCCCTCTGTGGTGTGCTCCCTCTCTGCAGGCACTGTCCTGAGTGGGGCCTGGCGTCAGCCCATTTCACCTTGTAGCCTCCCTGTAACGTGGACTTTATTTAACTCCTTCTACAGATTGGTCAGTGAGCCTCAGAGACGTGTCATTTACACAGGCCATGTGATAGCCAGCCCCCCTCCCCTCAGGGATGAGATCTCTAAAGTGGTAAACCCAAATAGACCTTCCCTGCTTTGTTTCAGAGACAAGAAGCCTGACTATCCAACGTTATCTTAACCCCAGGAGACCATAGTTAGTAGTCAGGAAAGCGAGACTTGGAGAGACCGACAGGATGTTGCAGTGGTTGGTGTGTACTGTGCCTGGGATTTAATCCTGATTCTGACAGAGTCAGAAGTTTGTGTCATTAGACCTGCCTGGCCAACCCTAGATGGAGTAGGGAGGACAATATGCTCAGGTCACTGTGACACAACATAAAAAGTGACATGTGACCTATCACAGGGCCAGGGTGAGGTGCATGGAGGCCCCATGATCGAGTTCTGCAAGTAAGCAAGGAAAATGCATGGTCAGCTAGCAACACTTCAGTCCTCGTCAAGAGCCTGGTGGATTTCGGGCTGCAGACTCAAACGCAGCTGGGATGATGGGCTGGCAGGATGGCAGGCATGTTCGTGAGGGTGGAGGACTGGCAGGGAACAATGGGAGGAGCTAATGGGACATGGGTACTCAACACTAGTGTCTGTATAACAGGGTCTGGCCTTATCAATCACGGAGTGAGGAAGACACTATGGAAGGCTTCTAGCTATCACTCCCTCCACTCTGCAAACTCACCCCCATCGGCTTCCTGAAGTGTTGCTGTGCTGAGCCATAGTGCACAATTCTACTGACAAGAAGATTCTAGATGGAGGACTGGATGGTCTTGTGGCTAAGAGCACTGGCTGCTCTTCCAGAGAAACTAGGAACACTGTCCAATACCCATTGGCACGGGGCATGTAATCAGCGCACAGACACATGCGCAAGCAAAATATCCAGACATAAAACATACAAAATGTAAAAAGCAAATTCTAGATAGGGTTATCCTCAGAATTCTTACAGTGAATGAATGAATGTGTCATCAGAGAAGACCGCGGACTTGTCTCTGTGTCTTGGGTTCTCGTTAGGTCTGAATCCCTCTAGAAGAGCTGCCTCTGCTACTTTCCCTCAGGTGTCACTGAAGAGCTCCTGGACAGGAAGTGACTCAAGCTGTGGGTGACTGTCCCAGCCTCTAGGCTCTTTGCTTAAGGGTCAAGAGTGGGGAGAAGTGTTGAGGGAAATTTCAGTTGCTTTTTCTTTCTATGTATTTATTTATTTTCTCTTTTCCATGCTTCTAAGGCTTTGGTCCTATCGGGGGAAGAGCTCTTTGCCTTGTTTCAGAGAGTGACAGCCTAAAAACCATTACGAGTCCATTCTTCAAGCTTTTTGCTCGCTGTGAATCATTTTTGCAGAATCTTTATCTCTGAAAAGTCACAAACCCAAGGTGCAAGTTTGACAAGCTGAAAGCCAGGCCCCAGAGTGAGGCTAAATAATCAAGGTCATGTCACAGTGGCCAGCGCTTTCCCGGTGCCTCCTCTCCCGGCTTCACCCTGCCAGGCTTGGCTACCCCAGTCCTTGTGACATTTTGGTCTGGCTGACTCTGCTGTGAGTGGCTGTCTCAGACACAGTGGGATGATCTGCTGCATCCTAGCCTGACTTCCCTGTTGCTACCATTACTCCCACCAGCAGTTATGACTGCGAGAACCCAGAGCAGACTGTAGCTCAGACCACAATACCCACTGCAGCTCCTCTCCTCTCACAGACACTGACAGGCGCCCTACTGAGGGGACTTGGGGTCTACGGTTAACATATTTCCAGGTGCCAGGTTCCTCTCCTATGGAGTGTACATCACAGTGGGTATTGGTGGCGCACACCCTGCTCGCCTCCTGCCTGGGAATCAAAGTGCCCTGCCCAGAAACCACCACATCCTCACAAGAGATCCTACTTCTGCCATGTGAACCCTGATTCCTCTTTTCAGATCCTCTGCCATGTTGTCTGTCCGTGATCCTGGACGGGGAGGGGGGTGCTGAACTCTGCTCAAAGTTCCCATAATGCTGTTGCCCGTCTGTCTCTCCAAGGAGTTAATAATTCTTCTAATAAATGCTTTACCTCCAATACTTGGTGCCAGTGTCCCCTTGAGCGTCATATTCATGGCAATCAAAACTGTCTCCAGAAACTGACCAGCGCCCCTTTAATAGAGAACCATCGGTTTATGCTCTCAGGTTTCTTTCTGTTTTCAACACAGAATAGCTATGATGGGAATGGAAAGAAACAAGGAAGTATTTTCCATTCACGCCTGGATGTTGGCATCGGGGGTTGGACAAGCAGCCACCTTAAAATTCACCCAAGTGTTTCACATGTGGATCAGGGTGCCAGCGCAGAGTCAAACCCTCGTCTCCCTCTTCAGAACTCTCTGAACTTCAGCAAGTTACTGGATATCTTCTAGCCTCTCTCAACTATCAAGAGGGCATCACAATGATACCTGGGGTCCAGGGCACCCTGAGATACCCAAAGGCCAATCCTAAAGGGCACAGTGAGTGCATTGAAGGTTAATCCAAGAAATCAGCCGTTCTCCAGTAACAGGCCTCTAGGTATCTCCTGACCTGACCATCAAACTGGCTGGCAGTGAGAGAGTACTTGTTTCCCAGAAAGACACTCACAGCTTCTCAGATCACCTCATGAAACTGAATGAAGCCCAGACAATAATGGATCAGTGGGCGTTCTGACCAGGACTGCTTAGATGTGCAAGTTCCTAGCCCTCTGTTTAAATTTCAATTTCACTTTAGGGTTCTGAGATGGACTTGAAGTGGTCACTGGATCTCTTTCTTCCTCTTCCCAATGTGACCACAATGAACAAATCTCCCTTCTGGTTCTCTCTATTGATCTGGTTGGGTAGATCTATTTATCTATTAATGGCTTCTTGGGGTAGAGACTGTGACAAGACTGTGACCCCCCCCCCAACTTTTGGTAGCAGTCCATGCTCTTTGAGAGTCCCAGGAGATGAGCTCAGCTCGGCCCCGGAGGTGATGTCATCTGAGTCTTCTCTGGAGGGACTTCCAAGGGAGGCCTGTGTGAGTTCACTCTGCACTTCTGTTTTCAAACAGCTGCTCTCTGCTCCAGTCTCTGGGTGGCACTCTCAGTTCTCTCTTTGATTCCCACCCAAACCAACAGAGAAGCCAAGTGAAAGAGTAAAAACTCCCTTATGTCTGTAATCAATCCACTGAAAACGAAGGTCCAAGGAGAAGCCAGCGTGCCTGTCTCAGGGACCTACACTCCAGCATACACAAGGACATTGCTACCTTTAAAGTCATGTTGACCACCTTGCCCCAAGGGTCTTATGGTAGCACATCAGCCCCAAAGGGACTCACTGTTCACTTCGTCCCCTTCCGTCCTCACTGTTCTCATTGGTTTGTTTTTCTATGTGTATGTTTCTATATGTATGAGTGCCTGGCCTGCATGTATGTCTAGTGGGCGTAATGCCCACAGAGGCCACAAGAGGGTGCCAGAGCTCCTGGAACTAGAGTTATGAACAGTTGTGGGCCACCGTATGGCTGCTGGGAATGGAACCTGGGTCTTCTGTAAGAACAAGTGCTCTTGAGCACTAAGCCATCTCTCCAGCCCCCTCTTTGTTGTCTTCCTCTGAAACCTTCTTACCATTCCCGTCACCACTTAGATTTTTCTACTTCCAGCTAACCACTTTGTTTCCTCTGGATCATTCATTGTTACAGAAATCATCCATTAGTTAATTTGTCAGTCCTCACCTGCCCCTCTCTGTCACATCTCCTGAGAGCATGGCTCTTGCCAATCTGCATACTCCAGGACACCCAAACAGATATGTGCCACCAGGACACTCTAATTTGGTCTAGTATACCAAGTGGTACTGTAAAGGGGAACACATGAAGAGGATGCAGATCTAGAGGCAACATTGGGAAGCATTAAGTCTCAGGGACCTGAAGAGTGGCACCGGCTTCCCCAACACCTCACTGGCAAAGCACTGTATTAATTTAGAAAGGATCCCTTAGAGAACTCCGAAAAGTCCGTGAAGATGACAAGATGATGTTTCTTCAAGAGGATGCTCAGGGAAAAGGTCAGAGTGAGAAAATCATAGAGGAAGTGGACTGGGAAGAGGGGTGTCTCCTACTGGGAGCTACAGGGTATGAGGCAACTGAGGAAAACCAGTACGGGGAAAGCCAGGAGGTGGAAGGAGCAGAGAGCTTTTCCGGATGCTGTCACTAGGTGGCGCCCGAAGACAGAAACTGGAAGGCAAGACACTCAGGCGAGCGTGTAGATTCTCCAAGTCACTTCCCCGGAAATGACTCAGCAGGGATGACTTCAGCATGTGGGGTTCTTCCGCTTGCGACCCAGGCTGCACGACATTACATCAGGCACTGGGTGCAGAGGAAGTGGGCTTCCCATTTCAGTCACGGAGTACCCGCTCTTCACTCACCATCAGTATAGCCCGGGTTCTTTTGTATCTGGGCAGTGTAGTGGGAGCACCTGACAGATCCCCGCACGGAACAACGTGAAGTAAATGGATGGCACAGTGGAAAACACTCTGACCCAGCCCAGCCCAGCCTAGCTCACAGTTCTAGCGCATGCTCTCTCTCCTCTGAAACCAGGCATCACTAGTCAACTTCACCCTGTGCCTGGCATTTATGACACACTGCCCTACAGACTGAGTCCATATCTTATCTCCCTGACTGTGGAATGTAGCATGTGCTGGTCATATCTCATTAATCATTTTTATCTCATGAACATCCCTCCCCCACATTCAGCATAATATCTGGACCACTGGCCTGTTTGGTAAAGATATGATGATGATGGTAGTGGTGATGATAAAGGGGGAGGAGGAAGAAGCAGAGGAGGGAGGAGGAAGAGGAAGAAGAGGAGGAGGAGGTGGAGGAAGAAGAAACCATAGGCCATCGCCAATGAGGTTGTTACTTGTCTAGCAAGTCCTACACATCATAGATATTAACGATGACAAAGGTCACTGGAGCAGGGAGGGGAGGTGCCTGGGCTGGATGTGAGGGTACTCAGCAGTTCTACTTCCAGCATCATATCTTAGGCAGGAAGTGGTACAGAGAATCCCCATAGCAAGGCCTTTACCACCCCCATTGCTAACAGAGCAGTTTGGGTCCTACTGGACTACGACTCCATCATCATATCCTATTGGGCTGCAGTCTCGTAATAGAGGAATGCAAGGCCTAAAAATCAGTACTGAGATGTCCAAGATACCTGCCATCTGTGCAACACTAAGTCTGCACCTCTGTCTACACAGTGGCTGTTGTGCTTTATAAAAAGAGAGCCAGGATATGTTTGATAGAACCAAGTATGGTACAGTGGGAGGGGGCCTTGGTGGGCCTGTGCTGAGACATCCCTTCTCCCTGAGGTACCAGCCATAGGACAGGTATAGTGTAGATAGAGTTTATTTATAGAGTGGGAAGGGGGGTTGGGAAGGGAGTAGAGACAGAGAAAGACAGGGGGTAGAGGGAGAAGGAGGAGAGAGGGAGAGGGAGAAGGAGAAAGGGGTCAGCGAGAGAAGAGAGTCAGGGGTGGGGGCAGAGTGAGCAAGGAGCGACCAAACAAAGTCTTTAAGAACAAGCCAGGCCTACCTGGCTGTTGCTAGGTAACTGTTGGGCGGAGCCTAGAAGGAATACTAACAGCAGCCATGCCACTGTACTCCATTGTGTACTTTCCAGTTCAAGGCGAGGGTGGGCAGTGTGAATGTGCATGCTGATAGCTGACCAGGGCCAGAGGGGGAAGGAGGAGGTGGTTACCAAAAATACCCGGATACAAGGCTTGCTCAAGCCCAGCCGTCTGTACGGGCAGCTTCCAAAGTTTGAGGCTGGAGATCTCATCCTTTACCAATCTGATGCCATATTTTGGGCTTACTTTACTATTAAAACAGATAATGAGGCAGAGGCAGGTGGATTCCTGAGTTCAAGGTCAGCCTGGTCTACCAAATGAGTTCCAGGACAGCCAGGGCTATACAGAGAAACCCTGTCTTGAAAAAAAACAAAAACAAGCAAACAAACAAAACAAAACAAAAAACTGATAATGAGATTCAATAAAGAAAGCTAAAGTGGACCTGGCCTCTGTCCTTGGTCATCCTTAGCTATGAAGTTAGAGACAGTCTGAGCTACATGACTCTGTCTCGAAATTACCACATACCGTGAAGTACATAGTTGTGGCTATGGTAAGTGCATCACGGGAGAGGCATCTGCCACATGAAGGCGTGTTGTAGGAAGATTTAGACAGGACAGGGCCCCCTTCCACCCCACAGAACTCGGAAACTGTATAGAAACAGATGTCTGTGCCAAGCCATGTATGGCCTCAATGGAGCCCACATGTTGCCACACTGATCTATGTCCCTGGAGGAGCAAACTGGTCAACCTCCTTGTAGCTGACCTTTGAAGATGTCCTGTCCAGAGGGCAGCTAGACAGAAAAGATCTACACACTAAGTATTTTACAGCCAGACACTCAACTTGTGGTCCACAACTCACTGTTCATGCATTCCGTCATCTTAAGTGGGAAAAGACACCAAGCGCTGTATATAAGATTAACAACTTGTCCCAGTTCCTGGGACTGTCTCCGTGTCAGCATTGAAAGCACCATCTTCTGGTGAGTTCTTCTGAGTTTTTTTTTTTTTTTTGAGACCGGTCTCTGCAATTCAAGCTGGTCTGAAACTCACTATGTAGCCTAGGTTAGCCCCCCAAACTTGAGATCCTCCTGCCTCCACCTTTTAAGAGCTGGAATCATGGTCAAGTACCACCATGCCTGGCCATCATCAAGTTATTGAATGTTGCCAGGTGATATTCTGTGAGGCTGGGACTAGGATCCATTGTCCTAGGTCATCTATGTGTCTCGTGACACCTTCATGCACAGAATCCTAGTTCATTTACTGCCTGGTTCCAGGCCTAGGCTGAGTAGCTATTCTTACAGGTGACATGGCATAGGCTTCTCTGTTCTTTTCCTCTCTCTTCTTTGCTTCTCATTTGATCTTTCTACCTCAGGTTGCTGATATGCCCAACTCTGACTCCTTCCGTCAGTGCTCCCTAGGCCCAGTTCAGTCAAAAATGTCTCTCCTTCTGTCCCACCTCTGACCAGAGCATCCCCTGACAGCCCCTCTGACACCTCACAAGCGAAATGTTTGGGGTGGTGTCTGCGATAGTGCATAGCCTAGAGAGATGGCTCAGCAGTGGAGAACATTGCCTCTCATCCAGAGGATCTGATTCCTAGCCCCACATCAAGGGGCTAGTGGATATGTAGGTAGCACAATAGATTTAGAAAACAGTTCCGTGGGTTGATGAGCCTCCCACAACTCCAGCTTCAGGGGATCACACTGTTTTCTGGCTTTTGTGAGCACCTGAACATATACAGCATGTTTGCACACCTACAAATTATACATATACACATACACATGCACATACACATACACATGCACATACACATATACATGCACATGCACATACACATACACACACACACAAACATACACACACACACACACACACACACACACATACACATATACACATACACATTAGAAAAGGTCTTTGGAGACAGATCCCAGTGCCGTGTTCAGGTACTCCTCCTTACTTTCTTCAGCGAGACATTTTTCAGTTGACCTGGGTGTCTGTAGGTTCTGCCATAAAACCTGTGGCTGCTTGGAAAACCCTCCTTTCAGTCCAGTCTTGGAGTTAGAGGTTGGGGTTCGGCTTGCTCCATACCAGGCCTCTGCTCCACCTACACTATAGGATACCATTTCCAAACCATCTCAGTGCTGAGGAGGGCTAAACTCAGAACACGGAAGAATGTTCCAGATTGTTCTAGGGCTCCCCAACCAAGAGCTCCAGTCCTGGTTCCGTCAGTTCATGCTTGGAAAAATAAATAAATAAAGTACTTTACTGGACCAAAGAATGTCTTTCCAACAAATGATGCCCCAATAATAAATACTGAGAATGAAAAAAAATGGCCTTACCTTACCCCATACGTAAGCAGTAACCTAAACTAGACTGTTGTGTGATTGATAGTGACAGTCACCTTGACTGGATCTAGAATCGCCTGGGCCACAAGCTTTTGGGCACTCTGGTGAAACATTGCTTAGATTAGATCAGCTTCCAGTTTAGGGACAATCTAGAAAAGGTTAACTGAGGTGGAAGACTCCCCCATGTGGGTAGCATGGGCTGGGGTCATCAGCTGAGGAAAGGACGACAGTGACCAGGCCATTCGCCATTCTCTCCTGACACGTGCTGTGATGGACTCGCTGCTTGGAGTGCCTGACACAAAGATTCCCCAGCCTGGAGTACCTGACACAAGGATTCCCCAGCCTGGAGTACCTGACACAAGGATTCCCCAGCCTGGAGTGCCTGACACAAGGATTCCCCAGCCTGGAGTGCCTGACACAAGGATTCTCCAGCTTGGAGTGCCTGACACAAGGATTTCCCATCCTGGAGTACCGGACACAAGGATCCCTGTTGGGATGGACTTTAACCTTGAACCTTGACTCTACTTTTTAACTTGCTTTTGTAGGAACAGGAAAAGCGATTACATAATCATAGTTTCCCACTCCAAAGATGGATTCTAGTGGATGACAGCAGGGAAATGTCTTCATCAAGCAACGGCCTTTAGATAAATCATGAGAAATACAACTTATAATAAGAAGTGATACATTGCTTTTCATGGAAAGAAAAATCACCCTCTAAATGGCACTTTCTTGGAACTGGGGAAGTCACAGATTGAAAGAAAACATTTGAAAAAATGTATCTTCAGATATTGAGAGTATGCTAAAGGTGTCAGTATGTATAAAGAATTCATCACTCAAAAGCAAAGAGATAAAAAGGAATGAGAGGGTAAAATTCTTACTACCACCTAACCAAAGAGATGCACTTAGTGTTTATAGGAATCAAAAAGACCCAAATGGAGACCACACACAATGCTCTGTGTGTCCAGTGCCGGTGGTAACGAGAGCAGCAGCAGCAGCAGCAGCAGGCGGCTTTTGTGACCATGAGCAGCCACCACCGCTCTCCTCCTCTATCACTGGTGGGTAAGGAGATAGCACAACCACTTTACAAGAACAGTTGACGGGGTCAGTCAGATGACTCAGTGGGTAAAGACACTAGCTGCCAAGATGGACAGCTGGAGTTGGATCCCCAGAACCTTCATGGGTGGAAGAAGAGAACCAACTCCCTCAAGTCGTCTTCTGACTTCCACACGCATGCCTCAGCATGCATGTACCCACACACAGACACGCTAACTAACTATAATAAAAATAAGAGTAATGGCTTAGTATTTCTTATAAAGTCATCAAAACACCATATGACTGACTAATTCTACTTCTAGGTATTTGCGTAAGAGAAAGGAAAGCATCAGTCTCTACAACAATGTATCTGTTCCCAGAAACCTTATTCCTCATAGCTCCAAGTAGGAAAGAACCGGAATGTCAATCACCTGATAAAGAGCAACCAAATTGTAACACTTATACATAGTAGCACACGCCATCAGTAAAAAAGAAGTGAAGGACCGCTCAGGCCAGCGGGAACTCAAATCTAAAGTATGATGAATAGAAGAAGCCACACTTGAGGGAGTGCAGGCTGGAAGCAGTAAGTGTCTTCCATGACATTCCATAAATGAGACTTAGAAACAAAAGTGTGTTGAGGGTGAGAGGGTGGCCCAAGGCTGACTGTGGACGTTTGGAGTTATGAAAACGCTGTGTGCTTTGAGGGCAGTAATGGTATAATGTCAGTAGCTATTGACAGTCATCAGTGTGAAAACTTTTTAAAAGTGAATTTTTGATGGGAATTATACATCAGTAAATCTGAGCATTTTTTTTTTAATAGAGAAGAATCGAGTCATGCCAAAGCCCTTCCCCACATGTACTTAAAACAACAAAAGAGCTTTTTCTTGCACTTAGAATGAGGGTCAGACCTTTTGTTGTGGTACAGAGGCCGTGGGGCCTCTTGGTGTTCATCCAGTATCCCTCAGGATGCTCTGTGCTCCGGTCTTTTCCTTTTCCTTCCCCCAGTGCCCTGAGTTCTTCCTTTGGCTAAGAATCCAGTCCCTCCAATCGTTTGTGGTCTGGCTCCATTCCTCTTCCCCAGACCTTTCTAGACTTCCTCGTACAAAACCAATCCCCCACTAAATCTGGTTTATCAATGTATGTATGTATGTATGTATGTATGTATGTATGTATGTATATGTATGTATGTATGTATGTATTTTTGTATGTCTGTGTTTTTACTTATCCCTATGTGACATGGAGGTGTTTTCTTCTTAACTCTTCCTCTTGCCTCTTTTTCTTGTGAAGATTAGAGTTCCTTCTGAGAATATGGATCCCTTATCAGAGTCCTCGATATCCTTATCTGTGAAGGGGTAGGGCCTTATGTTTGTATGGCCAAAGTTACTCAGAACTTAGAAGGGTTGTTGTTGTTTATTTGTTTGTTTATTTTCTCCTGACTTACTCAGAATCCCAGGACCTAGATCCTGTCTGGCACATGAGACTTCAAAATTATTTGTGGGGGAAAAAAACTAGGAGGGTATTTGTCGGGAAGGTTTTGATGGAAGAAGGGGAGGAGAGTGAAGCAATGCGATGAGAATGAAAGGGTTAAAGTTCATCACACAGATTGTGTGAGAAAGCCCAAGAAAAAAACAAAGAAACAAACAAAACAGTGGATCCAGCTTCCCTCAACCCTGAGCTAGAATCCCCCAGGGGCAGAAGAGAGGCCCTTGCTGTCATTCAGGGAAGCATGGTTCCGAATATTTAAGAATAGGGTAAAGAGATGATTTAGAAACTGGCTTTCACAGAACCTGTAGGAGCTGACCTTGAAGCCAGTGCTGATGTGTTTCCTCTTTTTATTTGCTGTTGCATCAAATAAAGGCTGTGCCCTCTTTAAAAATAGTCAAACATGCATACAGAGTTACCATCCAGCTCCGAGAGTCTGCTCCTAGGTGTCTATATCTCAAGATTTGGAAGCATGCACCCACAAACACTCCTACGCAGAGGTTCACAGCGCCCGCATTTGCAGCCGCTCCAAAGTGAAAGCCATCCCAATGACCAGTGCATGATAAATGGACAAATTAAGTGGCGTGTGGCCTCCAAGTGGATCTGATCCCACAGGAACAATGCGGAGATGACTCAGTGGTAAGGATGCCTGGGGCCCAGATGTGAGAACCGGAGTTGGAGTCCCCAGAACCCACATCAAAGGCTGGGCAAAGTGGTTCCTGACTGTAAGCCCAGCCTTGTCAGGGAAAGAGACAGGCAGATCTCTGAAGCTCAATGGGCAGGCTCAGGGGAATCAAAGGGTTTCAGGTTCAGTGACACACACACACACACACAAAATAAAAATAAAAATAAAAATTCGGGTGAAGAGCAATTGAGTTAATTTCTCTAAAACTGACCTTGAGCCTCCACATTCACAAATATGCACACATCCTCATGTGTGTATGCATACACACACACACACACACACACACACACACACACTCACTCACACAGAATAAAGAGCCAACGCATGAATAGGAGACCACACATTCTATAGTTTTGTATATAAGAAATGTGTAGGCTAGACAGATCCACACATACAGAAAGTAGACTAGATGTAACTTATGGTCATGGGAGGGACATTGGAGTAAAACGAGGACTGACCACTAACAAGAAGCTGGGGGGGTGTGAAAATGAAATTAATTATGATAACAGTTTAATTGTGCACAATGTTGTGGATATAAAAACCATTTGGTTGTATACCCTACAACTGACTCACACCATATATGATTTCTTTCTCAACAAGGTTAGTAATTAAAACCATTTTATGGAATGAATAAATTAATCTCCTCCCCTGTTCCCCGTTTTCTTGGTAGGTTGTGTTTGTTTTCGACAAATTTTCACACGGTAACCCAGGCTGGTCTCAAACTCCTGGTGATTCTTCCTGCCTCTGTTTCTTTACTGCTGGCATTATTGGTTGGAGTTACCATGTGTTGGTTATACTGGTTAAATCTGTTCCTTTTGATTGCCTCCTGGCTCTTATCTTAGGTGGAAAAGTCAGGGAGGTTGAGTTCCAGGGCCTGGCCACTAGGCCTAGAAATGTACAGCTGGTAGCACACAGCTCCTGCAGTCTGCACGCATACAACCATCCCTCTCCCACATCTGGCTTGTGAATGCAACCAAAGATCTCATGGGACTCATGGAGGGTCACACAGGAGAGCCCCTGGCAACATGCCCCCACACTCCACCACAGTGAAGCATTCGTCTGTCAGCTGGATTTACCCCATCCCTCATAATGACACTACCAGCCCCTCTGTGTGTGTGTGTGTGTGTGTGTGTGTGTGTGTGTGTGTGTGTGTGATCTGCACTGAGGTAATTAAACAGAACTCGGGGCTGATGACTCGGACCACATGACATTGCACCAGTCTTAGAGCAGTCTGGGAGAACTGGCTCTTCCAGGCCCTGGGGAGAGTGGAGAGCCAGGGGCAAGGGGGATTGGCAAACAGGAGGGTTCTCTGCTCTTCTTCAGCCCCTACTCCCAAACTGGAGCCTGCAGCTTGTAGGGACAGGTAGTTCCAGGCAGGACTGAGAACAGCTCATTGGCTTAAGCTTATGTTAGCCTGGAGGTTTTGAACTCTGTGCCAAGCAAGACCTGTGATTTGGTGTGGACTACCAAGTTCCACAAGATACCCAAGTTCAGAAGAGTCCATCAATTATTTTCCCTACGTCACAAGCCTTCTGTGCAGTAGAGCCTGTATTCAAATCCTGGTCTGCCTGATTCAGACATCAAAGTCTCAGGCAACGATTGCCTACTCCATGGTTTTATGATCCTAAAGAGCCAAGCTCAGGCTGGCTTAGGGAATGTCCAAGTGATGCATGGGCCTTCTGAAGAAGGTAGAGCCATGACTCATCCGATGATGCTATTTTGTGGGAGGACCCAGCAATTTTTCTTTGTGATGGGAGCCTGCTGGGAGCAATTTAGATATGAAGCAACTCCTGTTTGGTGCATAGTAGAGATTCAATAGAAACTTGTTGATTGACTAACTGGTTGCTTAGATTTTTGCAAGACGTTGTAAAGGGAAGTAAAAGAATTGCTATCGGTTAATCATCGGATATTGATTAAGTGCACTGTGTGGTTGATAGGAAAGCCAGGCTTCCTTGGATTATTAATTGTATTTTTAAATGTTAAATAAATTCATATAAACTAGTACATCCTGAATGGGATGAAATACATCTATGAATCCAGCTTGATAGCACTATACAGCATCTGTTTATATTATCTCAATATGTTGAAAAGGGCTTGCATCCAAAACTATTCAGGAAAAAGTCTAAGCAAGAAGATTCAAGACCAAGTAGGATGATGTGCTGGCTATCTCAGCATAGGGGAGGCTGAGGCAGGGAGATCACGAGTTCAAGCCCTGCCTGGGCTAATTAGTGGGAGCCTGAGAGTTACATAGTTATTTTGTAAATAATGTAACTTGATTTCTAACATAAGGTATTCAGAAGGTTTTTTGGTTTGGTTTGGTTTGGTTTGGTTTTTGTTTTTTTTGTTTTTTGTTTTTTTATTTATCAGGGTGGGGTTATTCAAAACTCTCTCAACTCTGAGAAAAGAACGACCAGTAACTTTCACATTTGAAGCTGATGTATATAAAGAGGCACAAAGAGGCATCAATAGTCTCAGAAATCCAAGTCGCTGGGGAGACTGGTTCATGCTTGAGAGTCTAAGACTAGCTTGGATTCAAGGGCAGCTTGAGATGCTTAGCAAGAATTTAGCTCATGAAGACCAGCAGCTGTGTTAGTCAAACAGGTTTTATTTAAATTATTTTTCTCATATCTACCAACTATACAGTCTTGGAGGACTGACCTTACTCTTTGTGAACCACAGTTGCTTTTTCATTTGAAAAATGGGTACAAATATAGCTTGTGTTTGTAGTTAAGAGAGGTGCATGGTGGTGGCATTCACCTTTGATCCCATACTTGATAGGCAGAGGCAGGTACATCTCTGAGTTCAAAGTCAGCTTGGTCTACAGAGTGAGTTCCAGGACAGCCAAGGCTACACTGAGAAACCCTGTCTTTAAAAAAAAAAAAGTGGGGCCAATAGTATTAGCTATTGATTTTTTGGTAGCAAAGTCCCAGATGATAAGGGCAAGGAGAAAGGTGAGTCTTCTCGCTCACAAGGGCAGGTAGAGAAGGCTGCCCCTGCCTTGTTAAAGTGAGCCAGCAACTCCTGCAACAGGAAGGCACACAGCCAACAGCTGTTGTCTAATATATAAAAACAAGTGAGATTCAGGGGCTCTCTGGTTTGCTAGTAGGAAACCAAAAAGTACCAATGAGCTAGCTTGCAGGTGAAGGTGCTTGCCTTCAACTCCTGACGACTTGAGTTTGATCCCTGAAGCCCACATGGTGCATGAAGAGGACCGACTTCTGCAAATCATCCTCTGACCCCCACATGCATGCTGTGGCACACCCCAAACTCCCAATAAAGAAATAAATGTAATAAAAATTTTAATAAAAACCTGTCTCAATAACACAACCCAAGCTCTGCTCCCAGTCCCTTATTTTGGCTCAAGCAAGGGCTGTCAGAGTTAGGATGTACGACTTGAGTACAGCCAACTAGTGACTGCTCCTAGCTTTCTCCACAGCCTGAGACCAATGAACTCTTAATGTTTTGAAGGAAGGATTCTGGGACTCAGCTGGGTGCCCTGTGAAATGCCTCTCCCACTTGACACTTCCATGACAAGGGGACTCTATCAGAAGCTACTGTATGTAAGTATCACAATCCATCTTACGTAGAGCAAGACTGAAGATCTTAGAACTGAAAAGCACTGGGCGAAGACATTATAGGAAGAACACTTTGACAGAGTTAAAACCGACAGTGGAAATAACCCATATCCTACCAGTGCTTCAGAGATCCCCCGGGGCCAGCTTATGCCATCCTGTGACCTCTAAGCAGAACAGATTTACCTCTGTAGGATCACTGTCGATAGGATTCAAGCGGACTGGTTGGCCCAGACTGCACTTCTAGGAATTGACCACCCCAGGGCTGGACCAAGGCCATGGTGTACTGTCCCTACAAAGTCCTGTTGGTTGGAAACAGAGACAGGTTCAAGGGAAACAGCATAGTTATTAACGGACTTCTGAGATCACTTTAGGGGAAGACCATAGCTTCACAGACACATAGGCCACAGCCAGGTTCAGCCAAGCCAGTGACCCTGGGACCCTGGAGGAAAGTGTTGGGCTCCCTGGGTAGAAGAGAAAATGTCTCCTGTCCTGCCCACCTCTGGATTATTTGAAGGGTCAGATGAGATTAGGAAGAAAAAGAGCACTTTGCAAACTTGATATTCAGAATCTTAGCATCAACCTGGAGATTCTTGTCCCTTGTTAGAGACAGCATCCTTCCGGTGCCTTCCTGTCCCTTGTTAGAGACAGCATCCTTCCAGTGCCTTCCTGTCCCTTGTTAGAGACAGCATCCTTCCAGTGCCTTCCTGTCCCTTGTTAGAGACAGCATCCTTCCGGTGCCTTCCTATGGGCCTCACTCAGCAGATATCACCAGTTCCTCCTCCCAGCTTGAGTTGGATTAAGTCAAGTCAAAAGAGGCTGATTTCACAGGCTTCTCCAGAATATCAGGGTAACAATGTAAACTCAGGTTAACAATCAACCCCTGACTTTATTAACTGTGTCTATGCGTAGAGAAGTCCTTTGGGAGTGAAAAAGCACTCAGGCTGTCTCTCTGAACTCTGAACAACCTATGAGGGGAATGAAATAACACGGGCACTTGCTCAGACATCTAGAAGTGTCTTGTGTTAACTGGGTTTAAAGTCTGGTTAATTTTATATCCTATTATTTTTAATAATTTTAAATGCATAACGTTTTTCTTTTACTGAGATAACAAGGGAAATGTCTGTTTTGGGTGACCCAACATGATTAATCTGGGGACCCGCCGGATGTCACCTTCAATGACTTCACACTTAACCACCTGCTCTGATAAAAACACATCTGGAGCGGCTGAGACACAAACCCAGGAAAAGAAGGGACTGACATGAGACAGGATTCTTCCTTCTGATTCTTCCTTCTCAGGCACTCTAGTTGTGAGAGTGTGGGTAAAGCCTGAATGAGCACGTGCAGATTTAACATGGAAAATTTATTGTCCAAATAGTGGACTTGAAGGGAAAATCTGAGAAGACAATGGCCTATTGTATTGCTCTGTCTTTGGGAGAGGACAGGTGAAGAGGCACCGACATAGGTAGGAGATTCAGCCCCATCTTTTACAAGCTGTTGACACTGGAAACCATTTTTTAGAATCCTCGCTTCCTTGTTTCAAAATGGGTTGGGCAATCCCAGCCATGTGCAATGACGTTCTGAAGACACAGTGACATGTGCCCAGGGCCTTGCAAATGTAAGCCATGGAAAAAGCATAGCAGTGCGTCCTCTCCACTCTAATTGCTAACTATAGCACAAAGAAGCCTTTATTTTATTTTTCTCTGACTCCTGGCTACCTTTCTGTCCCTATTTCTGGCCAGTCCCTGGGTACATGTGTTGCCTTTTCACACCGTGACTCAGTTTCTCCCTTTTAGATTCTCATAGCTCTTTGGTGAGGGCCTCTGAACCACTCAGTTACTTTGGGGTGTGTGTGTGTGTGTGTGTGTGTGTGTGTGTGTGTGTGTGACACATCCAAGTGTTTACACACAGAGGTAGAGGCCAAAGGTAATTGTTGAGTGTCTTTATCCATTGCTCTGTCCCTTACTTCTTGAGGTAAAGTCTGTCACTGAACCTGGAAATCATTAACACTAGACTTGCCCCAAAAATCCTCCCTCTCCGCCTCCATGGTGGTGCGTCCACCTCGCCCAGATTTTACACGGGTGCTGGGGGACTGAACTCAAGTCCTCCAGCTTACATGGCGAGCACGTTACCCAATGAACCATCTCTTCATCCACTCGCTCACTTGCTTTTTTATTCTCTTCTCTTACAATCTCCCTGGCTAGAGACGTCTATTTTCTCTGGGACTGGGAGGGAGATGAGAAAGGAGATGTCTAGAGGCTACTAGGGAATAGATCACATTGCTTAGAGGTAACCTGAGACACACACACACAGAAAAAGCCCAGTTCCAAAGCCTAGCCCAAGGCATTCTCTATCAAATATTCAGCAAAGAACTATCTGGGCTTGGGATTCAGCCTACTGTGGTGTGTGTGTGTGTGTGTGTGTGTGTGTGTGTGTGTGTGTGCATACACATTATAATGGCTACTATTTACTGTTGAACACTTCTACCAGATCCTATGCCATATTGTATAGAGCACGTGATTTTGCTGACTGGACATCTGTACCCCATTTGTGAGGAATTATTATCCTCATGTTACAGATGGGGAAACTGAGGTTCTGAAATGCCAAGTAGTGCCTTGCCCAAGGACACAGAGGTACAGTGGAACATCCCTAATCCAAAATACTCTAAAATCGGAAATGTTCCGAGTGCTGACACACCAGCCTCCCTGGAGTTCCGCACCTGACCTCAGCCCGTAGGTTGCAGTCAAAACATAGGCACACTGAAAGCTTTGTATAAAATTCTCCTCGGGCTACGTGGACCAAGCGTGTATATCTCTTCCCAGTAGCTCACTAGACATGTGTAAACTGTCCAAAATACAAAACTCAAAAATCCAGACACTAATGACCTCACATGAGGAAGGTCCGCTCAGCGGTCGTGTGTGGCACGGCTGTGGTTCAGTGCCGTCTGGCCTCATCCACTGGTCTGAATGTTCCTCCCCAGGACTCTCACTGTCCCTCCCCAGGACTCTCACGCTCCCTCTGCCCACTGGGCGGTTTCAGTCCACCTTGCTGTCCTCATAGCTTTTGGACTCTTACTTCCTCCTCCAGAAAACTCTCTGATGGATCAGCTGGACGCTAAAGATGTTCCCATCTGATGTGGGGTTTGGGCAGTCACAGCACACACTGCTCATCTCTCCTCTTGGCTAAGTGACAGCTGCACAGGTGCCCAAAGCCCCACCTAGATGCCAGCCCCTCTTTTCTGTCCAGGGATGCTTTGTCTCTCTGTGGAAATGAGTACCAGCCCTTTGGGGGAATCCAAGAGCATTACTGCTGAGTTTTATCTATAGTTGGGGATCCTGGGTAAGTTTGATACCAGGACTCCACTTCAGAAGACCCTGACTGTGGAGAACCGCACAGGACTGAAGGGCCTTGACACTGCCACATTTGGGGGAGCAGATGAAGAAACTGGATGTGATCATTTGGGAAAGGGGACCCACTCTGAGGGTCACCAAACTGCTGCTGTCCAGCTTAAGGAGGGCTCCTACTGGGAAGTGGGATTTAACTTCTGCCTTGTGTTCCTGTAGAGGTGACTAGGACCCAGGGACATTCTAGTGAATCATGTGAGCAGCTGTGTCAAGCTCTTGTTTGGAAAGAGGTGGCACCTACACGGTCAGGACTCTGCCCTGATGTGATCATGGTATTTTCCACTCCCTGAAGCCATCTGGACTCAGTTCATGAAGCATCGGTGTTGGACGGTCACTGAAACCCCAGAGAGGGCTCAGCTGTTCTGGCCTGGATGTCCTGAAGGGGTGTGTGTGTGCCGGTCTCTGTCACCACCATTTACTTCCTTCCCAAGAGGGTCTGTGTCTGCCTCTGGGCTGGGCTCCTGAAAGGTGTTCCTCGCAATTCATGTCCTTTGACTGAGGAAATCTGACAGTACTCTGGGAGCAGGGCCAGCACAGAGAGAAGAGAGGTCTCTGGTTTTGCTCCTGTTATCCTGCCAAAGACCTAGCAAGTCAAGAGAAACACTTGGCCCTTGGGGTTAGGGCTCCAGGCTCTCTGAGCCACAGATGTGCTGCCGAAGGGGGTCACTGGGAGGTCCTTAGCTCACATTTATATTTTGGTCTCTTCTTATGGGTGTGTCTTTCGTTCCCTCCCTCCTCATTCCTAGTCTCCAACAAGAGGCCCAGTTTCTACTGTAAACGGAAGCCACAGAGTTGATTATTGTAGAGCCCAGTGAACCTTTCTTTGAAGGGCTAAGGAAGCAGCTGGGAGAAGATCGCACTGATGCTTGTGGGCTGTTATCTCTTGGCTTGAGGAGTCCCTCCACCTCCTGATCACCCTGTACCATACACCCCAGGCCCCAGAAGCCCCCTACTTGAGCACCCTCTGAGGGCCAAGCGGTGGCTCCGCTCACTTGTGTTCCTGCCCACCATTAATCATAGGGCAGATTTTGGTGAGATTCTGGGAAAGGGAAAGTTAGCCTAGAGACAGGAGGTAGGCTGGTGTTTGCCTGGAACTGTGGTGAGGTAATTTTTGAAGTGACAGAATATTCTAGATCTTGATTGTCATAGTTATTGCATGAGTACCTTTTCTTTTCTTTCTTTTTTCTTTTTTTTTTTTCAGAAACCAGTTACATACTCCCTCTGGTTTTGTTGTTGCTGTTTTAGTTTAGAGACAGAATCTTTCTTAGTCGATATTCCAGGCTAGTCAGGGACACACTACGTTCTTCTTACTATGTTGAGTTGGCTGCTTTCCAACTCAAAATCTTCCTGCCTCTACTTCCCTCATCCTGATATTACCGGCACGTCTGCCTCTGCATCTGGCTTCTGCTTCTTCTTGGTACGTTGCTATTCAGAAGAATAAGCCTTGGCACTGAGGATCTGGCTTCATTGACAGGGTGTCAGCTTGCCATGTGTGCAGCCCTGTGTTCAATCCCTACCACCATACGAAATTGGCAATGTAATCCCAGCACCTAGGAGACGGACAGGAGAATTGGAATTTGAAGGTCATTTTCAGCTATATATCTAGTTCAAAGCCAGTCTGGGCTACGTGAGGTCTTGCATGAGAAGAAGAAGAAGAAGAAGAAGAAGAAGAAGAAGAAGAAGAAGAAGAAGAAGAAGAAGAAGAAGAAGAAGAAGAAGAAGAAGAAGGACTTAGAGTATGTTTGTAGCCATAGCCCACACCACAGCAATCGTCAGACAGGCACTAGGTACTGATTCTGAGCCAGGAAGATTCCTTGAGCAATCACAGTAAAGACGGACAGTAAAGCTGTCAGCTCCCTAGTCTGCTCTGTGCCAAGAGAACTCTTCCTTCCTAAGATGCAGCTCCCTGTGTTCTTGGTTGCCTTAGATGCTGCTCTTTCACTGAAAACCCATAGGCTGGAAGCTTGCAAAGGCAGACAGATCAGTTACCAGGGAAACTGAGGCCCCTGTAACCTGTAAGGAAGAAAAAGAGGTGGTGAAATCTAGACAGAAACCTGATCCCATTTTTACCTCCAATTTTTGATATTTTGTTCAAAAATAGACTTCCTGTGTTAATGTTGGTGGGGTTTAAGCATTGCATTAAAGTGTGCCAAATCTTGATTTGGGGAACCCTTTTATATGGGCCAGCCATGTGATGGCTTCCCTTGCTCTCCCTCTTACAGCGCTAAGGACAAAGCAGGAAGAAAGAACTCATCTTTAGTTTCTAAACTCAGGCAGCAGCTGCAGCAGCCTGCTGTAGGCCCGGGGCTGGGGAGAAGGGGCTGCAATCACAGCTGATGAGATGGGAGGAGACGGGAGGAGACACCTGTCCTTCACTGCAGCTGGGCACGGAACAAGTGGGAGGAAGGTGTCCTGGGCCTCAGCGGTAACTCCTGGTGGATGCTCCCATAGGGTGGCTTAGTGTCTGCTCTCTGTCGAGCTTGCCCTCAAGCCTAGAAGGATCCGTAGTGTTGAGTGATGAGGGATGAAAGGAGAGCAAGAGGCCAAAGAGGAGAGGACACTCAGGTGTCCTAGGGGAGGAACTGGGGAGGAGATTCCAGAGTGAAACTCCCCAGAGAAGGGAACAAGAAGGTGACAAGGGTGAGAACGGAGTGGCAAGGAGTGTTGTGTCCCAAGTGCAACCCTGGATGGAACCGTGCAGCTCCTGGAGCTGGCAGCACAGTTTCCAATCACAGAAATTTTTCTCCATTCCTCATGCCAGAAGCCACGAGCTCTTTGCCTGGCTGACATGGTTTTTACATAAAATGTCCCTCTAACCCAAGAGGAAATGGACCAGAAGGATGGAATGCCCAAGTTAAGATGGGCCTGGTATTGCCCAAGGTCCCCATCATTGCTCAGGGTCTCCATCCAGGGAGTGAAATGCTTCTGAGATCCCCCAGTAGAGAGAAGGCAGGCCTGCCATGAGTCTCTCCAGAAAGCAGCTTGGAAGCTTTCAGAGGAAAGGATCAGTCAGAGGAAGACAGGATGGGATAGCCAGGTAGGAAGGAAAGAGAAGATCCAGCCAAGGCAGGAATGGAAAGGGCAGCTTCAAGGCTGGACTCTGTCGGGGGAAGGGTCTGAGTCTTGTCCAGGCAGCCCAAAGCCTTCCTCAAAATGAAGAAAAGCCCTGGAAGTCCCATCTCCACTCCAAGAGGCTGAGGATCAGCATTCTGTGCCTCCTGAACCCACTCTGTGGGACACTGAGGGCAGCATAACCTGCTTAGCAAGGATTCTGGGACAGAAGACCAAGGAAAAGCTGACATTGCTCCAGAGCTGACTGTTCTTGATGCTGTGTATCATCACCGATTCCCAGACGGCACACTCGTAGGCTTCCAAATCGATCTTGCCTTCAGTTGCTCCCTCTGACTTGCCCAGAGTCCCCTATCTGAGCTCTTCCCAGAGGCTCTGGGGACCTGGATTGGAAAAGACATCTGACCTGCCTGGAAGACTGATGCAGCCCTCCAGGACCAGCCTCTGGGTGCCAAGGATGAAGCATAGCCTTGTAGCTCATTGGTGCCCAGAGGAGACCTCCTTAGAAGAGGGGAAGAGGAGGACCCAGCACACAATGTGGCCAGCCTATGCCCAGACCTGGATGACCAGAGTGTGGACAGCGAGAGGAAGAGAGCAAGGGCCAAGTTATGATGTCTTAGAGAGCAGCCAGTGAAGTAATGCAGCCAAGTCAGAGACTCCTTGGCTCTCTGCCTGGGTCTTCCAGGAGTTTTCCCATGAGCCTCTCTCTGTGTTTTAGACTTCCCTGAACACCCTAAACTAGAGCAGTTTCCATATCTGTTTATCTAAAAGGTCAAGAGGCAGCCTCAGACTCCACCCTAGTGGTTGACCATGGCCACTGCTCCTAATTGTCAGGGCATTCTCAGCCTCGCCATCTCCTGCTTTGCCCCCCTCCTTCCCACTGTCTGATGCCAAAACTGCCCCACTGGTTTGCTGAGGGTGGTCAGTGCCCCAGCTCCCACCCCCACACACACACACCCCACTCCCAGCCCCATCAGTGCTGGCACCACAGCTCCAGGGGTCTAGGTCTGTCCAGCTTCTAGGATTGCACGTAAACCAAGAATTCACAAAAGAGGCAAAAATAAAAGCAAAGAGAATTTTATTTGGGTACAGATTCATGCATGGGGGAACACAGACCCAGTCACAGAATCCACGGATCTCAGAGAAGTTGCAGCCACCCTGGGGCTTTATCACAAAGGGAGCATTCCCAAGTCCACCGAACTCTTCTGCTTCCACACTTCTGAGCTCAGCAACTCTGCTTTAGGGCATGTGTCTCTTCCTCTGTTTCTTTTGCCTCTAATGATCAGGATGGAGCACAGGGTAGGAGGTCATGAGTCAGCCTAATATATTCCCCAGACCGGTTTCCACTCAAATACATACATGTTTTATAGTAATTGATTTTGATATAGTTCATAATATTTTATTGCTGTCAATGGAAGTAATTCATTATGTGCACCATTTAAAACCATCTGATTTCTCTTGTCGTTGTTAAGAGTTTTCATAAAAAAACTTTTTTCAGAAAAAAAAAAAAGTCCATCTCATGTCCAGATTTGGGATTTGGACACAGTTAGAGATGAGCACACTTTGAGGGCAGGGTCGTCCTGGAAGGCTCAGGTGACCACATTCGAAGGGCTTCCCATAATCTCAGATCCTGTCTGGAATCCTCTGGGAGGGGCGGTGAAGGGGACCCCACACACAGAAGCTCATGTGGTGGCAGTTTCAAGAGCCCAGGTATTAGCTGAGTAACTGGGATGGGGCTGAAGGACAGGTCTGGCGAGTTCTGGGTTGTTTATACCTGAGTTACCTCACACGTCCCACCGACTTCCCCGCCCCATCTGCTGGGGGCCGGCCCTCGGCCCTCAACCTCCTTTTCCCCACACGCTGGGGGACTGGGGGCCAACATGGATCTTACCCTCGACATCAGCTGAGCCTGGAAGAAGCATTCTCTTACACCATGGACAGAGGCAGCCACCGGGTGAGTGCGCCTCGGTCTCCTGGGCTTTTCCAGGCTCGAGAAGGGACAGGCTGGAGTCAGGCAGGGCGCTGCCAAGACCTGCCCAGAGTGTAGGGAAGACAGAATGTCTCTGCTGGCTGGAAGCTGCCTGGGATCCAATTGATTTCAACTGCTTCATCTTAGTCCCTAGAAGGAACTCCGAGGAGGAGAAACCAATAAAATATGGAGTCTGGTTATTAGGCACCCTTGGGCTGTGTGGCCAAGGCCTGGACAGGGCTGTGGCCTGTGTGTGCCCTGGCAAAGACAGTTCTGGAGTTACTTGGTAATCTGGCGTTGCTGTTTGAGGATCGGATTTAATCTAGATTCATTTTTGCTGGTTTGAGAACCCAAGGGTATTTTAACTCATCTTCAAGGATTACCTCCTAGGTAGACTCCTAACCCTTCCCGGAAGCATGTGAATCTTCTTTTTAAATGTACATTTAAATTTTTTCATTGGTTACTTACTAAGGGACTTAAAGTACACGGGAAGTGCTTTCTTGTGTCTAACCACAGTGTCTCCTGCTATATCTCAAGCTTCTTCTTCTGCCTTTAGAGGTGATAGAGAGCGATGGGGTTGTCCTGTGTAGAAAAGGGTCTTGTACACACATTAGGTATCCACAAAGCCTTATTTAATGTGCCCCCCTTTTTGCTTAACTTCTCCTAGGTCCTCTTTTCTGCTCTTTCCCATATTTTTCTGTTTGCTATTGATAGAGTGGACTCCGAGACTCTAGAAAGTCCAACAAGCCCTGGGTTTGAAGAAACCCAGCTCACCGTCTGTGCCTGGCTTGTGGTCCACTCTGAACCCAGGGTATGTTTCTGAAGGCACTGTTATCTCTCCTATTATTCCAGACTCCTCTCTGCTCTTCTCCTTTGCTCTCTGCTCTGGTCCTTTTGGCTCATGTCCCATAGGAAGCAGAACAGGGAGCATGGGGTGGGGGTAGCATTCTGTAGGAAGCATGGGGCGCCACACACACAGCCATGGCTATCTTCCGTGAAAACTTGCTAATCCCCAGACCCAAAGATGGGGACTGAGCTATCTGTTCAAGTTGGAGATGGGCAAAGACCTTGCCTCTCTCCTGGAGTGAGGTTACAGAAGCATGTTCATCTGGGAAACTCATCTTCCTAGAGTTAGGGACCAACGTGGAAGGAGGTTGGAAGGACAGGACATGGGCAAAAGTGTGAATTAAGTGTCAAAGTTCTGGTAGGTCTTGGGATCACTATGGAAGGTCCAAGCTTCTCTTGGAATGAGAGAGCTGAGCCATCCCATTATTTAAGGGTCCAGGTGAAACCCATAGATAGTGAGTGAGTAGAGGCAAAGGTGGGAGCCTATAGCTGCCCCCCTAATCTTGTCTACAGCACATTTTTCTGTCTTCTTTCTTTTTGTTTTTTTTTTCAAGGCAAGATTTCCTCTGAGTAGCCGTGGTTGTTCTGGAACTTGTTCTGTAGACCAGGCTAGCCCCCAAACTCAGAGATCTGCCTGCCTCTGCCTCCTGAGTGCTAGGATTAAAGGTGTGCACCACATAACCTGGCTCAGATTTCTTAAGATTAAATAAGATTGGGCTGGAGAAGCTAGGTGTGGTGGTGTATGTCTTTAATTCCAGCACTCAGGAGGCAGCAACAGGTGGATCTTTGTGAATTGGGAGGCAGCCTGGTCTACATAATGAGTTCCAGGACATAGTAAGACTCTATATCAAAAGAAGGAGGAGGAAGAGGAGAGAGGAAGGGGAGGGAAAAGAAAAGGAGAAGACAAGACACTGGAAGTTAAAGGCTGAGCTTCCTCTGTGAGGGCTCAATGACAGAGAGATGCATTGTGGGATTTGTTCCTCCTACAAAGAGAGAGGATGTGGTGGCCAGTGGGCTGGAACTGTGGGTGCTCCTGAGGACATGCCAGGCCTTTAGAAGCCTCTTTAAAAGGATGGAGAAGGCACCGTTTTTCTGTATTCAAAAGGAAAGCAGAGCTGCATGAGTGACTGGTTCCTACCTCCCATCCCAGCTGGGCTGGAAGGTGAGGCAGGAGGATAGAGAGTTAACCTCAGGTCAACCTGGGCTAGGTAGCAAGACCACAACAGGAAAACAACCCTAGAAAGAGTCCCTTGCTATGGTAGGCAAAAGTGACAGAACCTGGTCACTTCAACTTCCTGTCCTTTAGTGTTTTCATCTGTAAAATGGAGCACCTGGTGCAGGAGTCTCAGAAGCCTTTTGTGTGTCAAGGCTCCTTTAGAATGTCCTCTGATATATCAGAGATGCAGCCACCATCATAACATGTGACTTTCTCGTCACCATCTCTATCTTGTGTCTACAACTGGCTCCTCTTCAGTCTCCCCACCTGCCAAAGAAAAGGGTTGGACAAATGGCCCCAAAGAGCCTTTTCTGTTCCCATGGCAGTCACTGGAACCATATGGATCCCAGTGTGTGCCACTGGGTATGTGCACTGCTCCTGTCAAGTATGAAGATCTTGTGTGTTTGCCAAGTAGGTCACACTTTTCAATGCTTGGGGAACTGCCATGCCTTCCAAGAGGACTGAAGTCAGCCCACTGATCAAGCAACGGTCCATTGGAAAACAGATTTGCTCATGCTGGGAGTTCTTGCATGAGCAAATAGCATGCAATTAGCTATTTGTGAGGATGTGGGAGGCACAGGGTGGGCCAATACGAGTACCCTCCCCAGGAGGCTGCCCGGGTTCCCGAGATGGCAGACCAGTGGCAGGACCCCTTATCGTTCCACAGCCCCAAGCTGGAGGCACCTCCAAAGCTTGCCTTTGTCCTGTAGGGCCACACCCCTCACCTGGAACATCAGTTTCATGCTGTCATTGGTGCTGATCAACACTCACCTGGCACACCCCACTGAACCTCATTCTGCCTTGTTCCCTGTGACTTAGTACGAATATGTGGGAGTTCATGTCAGACTCCGGGCTCAGCGCTGGGTGGGAAGGCTGGCTGATGTAACAATGGCCACTTAGCTTAAGTGCCTTGCTTTGGCAACACAGCTTCCTCCTGGTCTAACAACCACGGGGGTGGACTGTACCCTGGCAGATGGACAGGTGGGAAAACACCACAGAACTCCAGCTTGTTCTTGTCCTCCAAGCAAGAGGCCTTGGCAGTCCCAGGTGGAGGCTCCTTCAGGGGAACAGCCCAGAGTACTCACTGGACCCTGGTGCTCACCCTTTTGCAGACAGGACAGACTTAGCAGGGAAACAGAGGCAGGAAATACAACTTGCTTGGCAATAGTGAGCTCTCAGCGTTTGGTTTTTGTTTGTCATCTTTATGTGTGGCATATGAGTGTTATGTGTTCTCTCTCTCTCTCTCTCTCTCTCTCTCTCTCTCTCTCTCTCTCTCTCTCTCTCTCTGCGTGTGTGTGTGTGTGCTGTGTGCACAGTGCTTGTGTGGGAGGCAGGGGACAACCTTGAGAGTTGGCTCTTGCTTGAGGCAGTCTCTTGGTTTTGCTGTTCTTACATACTTCAGGCGACCTGGACATACTTCAGGCGACCTGGCTCATGCCTTTCGGAGGACTCTGCCTCCCCCGCCCCATGTCATTATAGGAGCACTGGGATTGCAGATGTGCATCACCATGTTTGGCTCTCCATGGGTTCTGGGCATTTTAAATAAGATCTTCATGCCTTCATGGCAAGCACTTTTAGCCCCTGAGCCATCTCCCCAAGTCCACACACCATGTCCTTTAAAGTCACTGAATGAATGAACCATCAAGTGAACAGTGAGGTATGATCTAATGGCTCCCCCTGGTCTCTTTCATGCATTGAGGCCTTTTAAGCTAAAGGACATGAAATGCTCACCTGAGGTTGTCATTTTCAAGTTCTTGAATCAACCACTTCTTTTATTCAAATGAAATATTGGATAGAGGCCATTGCATAATAATAATAAAAAATGAATTTCTACCTGAGGTGGGAAAAGGGCTCAAGCCCCACCATAAGGGCCATGGCCAGGCTCCATGGTCTTTCTGCGAGCAAGACCTTGTGCCTAATGGGAACCCCCGGAAAACAGTTGTCAACCCCTTTATTTTAGGCATGAAGGAGTTGAGAGCTTGATGGGGACACGATTGTCCCCTAAATCACACTGGCAAGAAACAGAAGCAAGCTCCTTGCTTCACACAGGGTCTTCTGCACAGACTGACGAGGGGTCCCTGAGCTCTGCGTACATGTGACTAGGGAAGCCAGTCCTGTGTTTGGGGGGGAGGAGGCAAAGGAGAACAACCTGCATTCTGAAGGGGCTTGGTCTGTGGGGTTCTCTAAAGAAAGAGGCTGGGGAGAGCCATGTCCTCAGGGGCACAGTAAAGCCTGGCTTTGTCCCAGGCCAGTCTGGTCCTCGTCAGGGTGGGGCCAGAGCTCCCCTATCACAACCTCCCCCATCCCCTACTCCATCTCCCCAGTCTCCCATAGACAACTTCTAGGCCTTGTCCAGGGGAGCTCCCAGGCTAGACAGGTGAGGCACACCTATTATTCTAGCACTTAAAAGGCAGAGACAAGAGGATTCTGAGTTCTGGGCCAGCCTGGGCTATATAGTGGGGAAAAAAGACAAACAAAACAACAATAGCTTCCAGTGCGGATTAGCCCTAGAGTGCTGGGCTCTGACCATGGTCTAGCCCATGCACTTCCTCCTTTGACAGTTCTTAAAACTCAGGGTTGGTGGGAAAGAGGGGTGCCTCAGAACCCCTCTGGGCTTGCTCTCTAAAGGAGATAGGAAGAAGGAAACAGTGAAGACAGCACAAGAATGAGATCACATGACTAGACCAAATGACTGCCTCAAACTGCCGTCTTGGGCACATCCAGAGCCCCTCTGGACCTGGGCCATCTCATGCTGAAAGAAAGCTTGGATTAGTGGGGTTTCAAGATTCTTTTGTCTGAGGGTATCCCCAGAGTGATGGCTTTAAAAGGGAGTAGCTCTAGGAGGGAGCTTCTGCAGCCTGTCTTAGGCAAGGACGGTGGTCACTGCAGTGGCCACCGGACAGTTTCTGAGTCCAACAGATAAGCTTGTGTAGGGCTCTTCTTATGGTCTGCATGGGGCAGGGGAGCTGGGGGCTCAGCCTGCAGCAACAGCTAGCTAGCCATAGGAAACCCAGAGAGGACAATGCAGGCACACTCTGGGGCTGCTAACTAACTCCTACCCTCACACCAGGTGAGAGAAATCACAAAATGCTCCATTCACCTGGGGGGGAGGTGTAGACCCCATCCCTGGGAGCTGAGGTAGAATGGGCATGGGTCTAGAAATGGGCCTTGAGAGTCTTCAGGCCCTGTTCAGCTATATGGGACTTTTGAAAAGGTCTCTCTCTCTCTCTCTCTCTCTCTCTCTCTCTCTCTCTCTCTCTCTCTCTCTCTCTCTGTGTGTGTGTGTGTGTGAGAGAGAGAGAGAGAGAGAGAGAGAGAGAGAGAGAGAGAGAAAGAGAGAGATATGCATGCATGTGAGTGCACAGGTATATGAATGTATGCAGGTCAGAGCAGCAGGTCCGTGCCTTCCTTTATTGCTGTTCTCCTTATTGCTTTAAGACAAGCTCTCTCCTTGAACCAGAAGCTCACTGGTTCTGATAGTCTGTGGCTGATCAGAGTCACAGCACCCTTATCACTAGAAGGACAGCCACACACAGCCAAGTCCAGCTTTCTGCCCTCCTGGTCTTCCATGATGCACCATAACCTCTAGAAAGTCCAACAAGCTGTGAATGGCACACCCAGGGCTTCTCAGGTACAATCAGGAGCATCCGGAGTGGCTGGAATGCAGCTTGTTTGCTGGGTCATTGTTACCCTAGAGACCATGGGGATGGGGTCAGAAGGAATGGATTGTAGTGGTGGGAAAGGGCCCAAGTTATCCAGGTGCTAACTTTGTCATAGACACCTGCCTTTGCAGCTTGAACAGCCTCTGTTCTGGAGGAGTTGGGAAGGGCAGGACCCTGCAAGAACTTGGTCACGAGTTCTTTTTTTGGGAGGTTGTGATCACTGACAAATCTGGGGTTTAAGAGACCTGAGTTCTGGTCCCCTGGTTCTGCCTTAGTTCCTAGGGACTTGGACAAGAAGGCTCCTCCCTTCCTGAGGTCCCATCTGTTGTCAGGGTGAAGTCAAGTCTCCATATGGGAGAGTCTCATCTCCACAGTTGCCTTCCAAGGATGCAGGGGAGGAAATGAGTTAGAGCCATAGTAGGTTAGACATCAGGAAGCTCTTCCAACTGGGTGGAGTGGCCAGCTATGAAATGCATAAAGAGGGAGGCATGAGCTCTGGCATCCTCATGGTCTCTGAAGATCAGGATGCTTCCTAATGTCCTGTGAAGTCTGGGTCAAAGTTCAGGGTCAAAGTTCAGTGGCTGCTGTCCTCTGGCATCTGGAATGTTCTTCCTTTCTGACATCCTCCTGGGACTCACAAATGTTCTTCAGGTGGCACTTCTCATTCAGATTATGGGGTTCTAGGTCTTTCCTTCTGCACAGGTCTGGGGGGGCGTTATAGTACCCAGCTTTCACCCCCAGCTCTGGTAACAAGAGTGCTGACTCTGTCAAGGCCAGTGCTGAACGAGTGTCCTCCAACTCAGGGTCAACTACCAGTTTTCTGGTGTTATCTATTCTGGCTTCTACTGACTTCCCACCGTGCTGGCTGATCACCAGGTCTCTTCTGTTCTCACGCTCTTCCTTACTCCCACTTCACAAGGCACCCTGCCCTAATCCCCTGTGCATCTTGCCTGAACCTTCTTAGTCATTTCTCCTTGTAGCCCCTGTCCCTGAGTGCTGAGGTGCCAGGACCACAGGATCACACCTGCAGGTAGATCCGAAGTTCAAGGTCATCTCTGGCTACATCAAGAGTTCAAGACTAGCCTGAGCTACTTGAGGTCCCATCTCAACAGACAATGAATCAAGCAAAGAAACAAAACCAGAGAGATGACAGGGATGGCCATTCTCACCAGTTTGCTCACCAGGCCCCTTGGAAGAACCAAGCTATGTGTGAAGCCTTGAGCCTGGAGAGATGAGGGAGACTGGTCATTTGTGATATCGTTGGTCACAAATTTACTTGGTTAGAACCCAAGTCCTCATCCTTACTTGACCTGGAAATTTGAAAATTGGTCACCATTTTGTTATCAATTTTTAAAAATGGGGGTGGGGTGGGGAAGGTGGTACATTCATATGGAGGATAACCTCCAGGAAATCAGTTCTCTCTACCATGTGGGTTTCAGGAATTGAACTCTTGATTTTTAGGAATGTCAGCAAGCTCTATGATCCTCAGATTCATCTCATCAGCCCTTAATTCCAGTATCTGTAAAGTGGAGCTAACCATGCCAACTAAAAAGAGCCACTAGGAAGTTGACATAGGACCAAGAGAGGTGCTTCGTTGGCTGTTATATTCATCAGAATTTGACCCTCATGTATATCCCAGGCTTGTTCACTTAGTTTCATGATTGTATGAGGAAGGAGATGAGATTAGCCCTGTTTGTACACATAAAACAAGCTCCGGCGGGCTCTTGCTGACCCAGTAGGGAGTGGTTGCAGCCCTACTCAAACAGATTGATTTTGAGCCAAATATTCTTAAAGAAACAAGCAAATCCACTGTCAAAGTCAGTATCTCTCCAGCCCTTACTGTGTGCATGCGCTTTGCATGTCTCATGTATGACTACCGAGATACGAAGCAGGGTGGTTACCCACGCCTTGCAGATAAGGAAGCTGGCATGAGGACGTGTTCTTCAGTTAAACTCAGGCATAGTTGCTGTAACCCTGACCAGTTGCAGTTCTGGGTCGTAAGGTTCTGACCAGACTTAGCAAGGGGTCGGGGATGGGAGACAACAACCTCATAGTTCATAACAACAAGTACCACAAGGTCATGCTCCCACCAAGAAAGCCCTTGGCTCCACCTCAGCCCCCAGTGGAGCTCCAGCCTTACAAGGCCCCAGATCCTAGTTCTTTTGTCATGCTCCAAAAGCATAGGGTGTGCCTGTGTTCAGAAGATAGTACCAACGGCTTCTCCTTCTGCCTCAGGAGGGATGCTAAGTGACCTGGAGTGGAATCCTGACTCCATGATTTTGGCAATCCAACTCTAAAAAATGAACTTCTAGAAGAATTACCAACTCTCAGGATGAAGTCAGAACCCCACAAGGCTACAGACACAAACATTTGTTGTAGACTTTAAAGTGTATTTCATTATATCAAACCATAGGAACTTCCTTCATATTAGGGAACACCTGGAGTGAATTTACAGGAATGGACACCCATGGAAGTGCTGTAATGCCAGGCCATTGCCAGGAGCCAAGGCTCAGACCACCACTGGGAAGGGCCTTACATCACCGAGGCCCATTCGTCTAAATGAGGGACCATAATCTGGCTTGTTTCCAATACTTTTTTCTCCCATCATTTATCCATACCCCTCAGCCCTCTTGATCCTGTGTGTACAGAAAGACAAGGGAGGTGAAACTGTTATTTAACACATGGTTCCTGTATCCCGGGCCCTGGAGAGGGCTCCCTAATCAATGCCAGACTATTTTATAGATGAACAAAACGCTTAAGAGATTCAGACACTTTTGCTGGGCAAGGACAGGATCAGGATCAGAACCATGGGCTACCTGACTGTGTGTCATCAAGTACATTCTCAGCCGAGGGACTTGCTGAGGGGCAAAGTGGTTTGCCCAAAGCCAAGTTTGGTAAGGAGTGTAGTTCGGTGACATCTTCCTGCCATACACGGTGCCTGGAGTCAACTCTCAGCACTGTAAAAACGAATGTCTTCTCTAGTTCTACCTTCCTTGGCCCCAGTGCTCTTGTAGATTTCCTTGTTTTGGAAATCTGCTCTCTAGATAGCACTGGTGTGAGGGTGGTCTCAGTGTCAGAACAGCTGGAGCAGCAGAAGCAGTTGCCTGAAATTCCCTAAATTCATTAAGATGCATCCCTGTGCAGCCAGCTGGGGTAAGGGTATTCACATGTAACCACTCTTTTCTATTGATGGATCCCAGCAGCTCCCTATGGGAGAGACTCTCTGCTCTTGGCCTTGAGTGTGGTCAACATCTTCCTTGAACCCAACACACAAGTCCCAACAAAATGAAGATGTGACCAAACCTATTGACTCCAATTCCTGGAATAGAGGATTTAAAAAGTGTATTATTCCCTGTGTCCTATTCATACAGGACAATAGTGTTGCTTGTGTCAGATGTTCTCAAAAGGAGAACTTTGAACTGTCCTGCTCAGTTGTTGAATGTAAGCACAGGCCTTCCTCTGTCCCAGTCGCTTGGCCCAGAGTATTCCTCTCCCATTCACAGGGCCCACAGCTGGGAGAGGCTGGCTGGGAGCAGGCATAGGAATGTCCTTCATTCTATTTTCAGAATTCTTCTCCAGCAAGGACACCTCCTCCCCAGGCTTCCCCAGCAAGGACATCTTCAGCAAGGACACCTCCTCAGGCCTCTCCAGCAAGGACACCTCCTCAGGCCTCTCCAGCAAGGACACCTCCTCAGGCCTCCCCAGCAAGGGCACCTCCTCAGGCCTCTCCAGCAAGGACACCTCCTCAGGCCTCTCCAGCAAGGACACCTCCTCCTCAGGCTTCCCCAGCCCGGGCATCCCCAGCCCGGGCATCTCCAACCCGGGCGTCTCCAGCCAGGGTACCACCTTCCAGGTCATCATCGGGCAGATCATCATCTGCCAGGTCAGCCTCCACGACATCCTCCCCAACGAGAGTGTACCTTGTTAGAGCAACACCAGTGGGGGCTGTCCCCATCCGGGCATCTCCTGCCAGGTCAGCACCAGCCACCAGGGTCACCAGGGAGAGCCCAGGTAAGGGGGCCGCTGCAGGGAGGGCAGAGATCCAGGGCAGTGTCTTTGGGCAGAGGGAAGCTCTCGGTGAGCACTCTGCTCCTTGTACCCCCGGGATAATGACACGGAAGTCAGCCAGAGTGGAACATGGGGAACCTGGAGGGGTGAGGGTAGAAAGAGACCATGATATGACAACCTAAGACAGTGGAAAATTAGGCAAAAAGAGGAGGGGCCAAAAGCCAGGAGCAAGGAGGCAGAGTGCTCACTGCTGCTGAACTCTAGAGTTCTCCAGGCGGAGTCCTGGAGGTCACTCTGCCCAGGGTAGAGATCTGACTTCAAGAGCAAGGGTTCTTGTGTACATGAGGGTCCGTTTGCTTTGGCTGGCCTGTATGTCTGCTGGAGAAGCCAGGGTAGTACAAGATATGATCAGTAGGCCTGCTCATACGTAAAGGAAGAATGGGAGGGACTCTGGCTACTCCAAGCTTGAGGCTCAGCAGTTCATCTGCCAAAAAGTCAAGGAGGCCATTGGGCCTCCAGGCATGGTTCTGCCCCTCAGGAAACTGTTTCCATGTACCCCAGACCTCACCCTGCCCCATTGCTTCACCCCCAAATATTCAGGCCTTGTTGCTTTCTGACTGTGAAGGAATACCCAAGGTTTGAGGATCGTCCTAGCCTTTCCCTCCCTACCCAGGGTAGGAGAGGCACTTTGGTGGCATGGATTTTAGAATGAGACACTGCATTTGAATCTCTGTCCTGCCAATCACTAGTTTAGTGACTCTGGGTAACTTCTTTCATGTCTATGAACCTTGGTTTCCCCATCTACGGAATGTATCTAATAAGACTCAGCTCATGCGATGCAGTGAGGATGAACTAGCAGAACACATATGCGGTACCTAGTCTAGAGGAGCCTGGGGGAGGGAGTCCATCAGAGGATTATACTGGGGAGGGGTGGAGATGTTTTGTGAGGTGCAGAGCCCTAGGCAGGATGCTGGGGTGGGGGTGGTGTCAGTTTCGCTTCCTTCTGGGCCCTCCACTGTGCCACGCTCCTCCACAGCAGTTTTCCTTCCCTACCTCCCTGTTCTTAGGTCTCAGTTTCCCCAAGTTCTCCTGGCAGGAGACCCAGAGGCAGCTGCCACTCATCGGGTGTGTCCTCCTTCTCATCAGCCTGGTGATCTCGCTCATCCTTCTCTGTGAGTTGAACAGAGGGCACAGGGTGGCTTTGGGTCATCGCAGCATGGCATGGCGTCAGACATAGAGGCATACCACAGGCACAGAGGGACTCACATTCACACAGGGACCTTGGGTCATGGGGAATCAGGCTCCTTTGAGAGGACTAGGTAAGAATGTGGAACATCGTGGCCTTCTGGATTTGGGTTCATTAGTGCAGACTGATTCTGATGATATAATACAACAGTTGCGTTAACTACGCTGAACTCCATTTCAGTTTTTTTGAATGGTATGCTGTTCATCATTAATCATTCAATCCAACATAAACTTCATAAGGCCTGATCCCACTTTACCCAGACCAGGAGGACTGTGTGAGAACAGTGTACAGTTCTTGACATAAAATCCCATTCTGAAAATGAAGAGCTATCTATGGAAACCAGCATGCTGTAAAACATTGAAAAGGCCTCTGAGGGTCAAAGGGACAAAGTGTGCTCTCCGGGGACTCAGGTTCCTCATGTTGTCCTTTGGAAAAAGGACTCCAGAACATGTTCCTGGTTCTTTGATGACAAACCATTAGAAGACAGCCCACGGGGGGTCATAGAGGGGAGCAAAGATGAATACCTACTGTGTCCTGCCCTGGGAAGGCTGCTCTCTCCTGAGTAGAACTAGCAGTAAGTCAGGCTCTGGGATCTCAACGTGACTGTCAGGGACAAGTGACAGTGGTGTGGGTTAGGGTGCAGGCCATTTCCGACGAGGACCTGGAGTCTATGAAAGCATTTCTCCGAGACATCAGATGCAAGGGAGCAGGAGGGGGACAGGTGGCCAAAGCCTACGTTGGGTAGAGGGAAAAAAATCCCAGAGGGGAGAAGCATGTTTGAGAGCTTGGGGCCCATCTGTTTAACTACTCGAGGCCAGAAAGCTTTTCACTTAGGCTGAGGATTCTATAGAAGACGCAGCATGAGATGGCAAACAGGGGCGGCAGGGGGGAGGGACAGAAGGGAGCTTCTGGTGGCACAGCTGTCAAAGGAAGAGGCTGCGTGCTGTTAGATCGTAGCTGTAGTGTCACACATACCTGCTCCAGCATCTTGTCGCTGCTTCTCATGAGCTATACGACATCAGCAATTTAACATTTTGAGCCTCGATTTCCCTGCCCCGGTGGTGTGCTCATCATGACAATGCATGTGATTGCCTCCAGCTTCCTTGGTCTGCGACCTTCCGTCCATGCCTCCCTTTGCTAACAGAGTACTTTGCTTCTGAGAAAAATAGGAATGACCCATAGAAGGGACATGAGACACTCAAGGGCAGGCTCACCCAGAAGCCTTAAAGTTCTAACCTGGTTCTGTAGTATTTCCTGAAGTCCCTACCACTCCTTCATGGAGGTCAGAGAGGTAGTAGGATCTGCGGGTCAAGCCCAGTCTCCTGGTCCACCTCTCAGCAGCACTCCATCCATAACCACAGTGGTCCTGTGCTGTGCAGCATCCCAAGCACTCTGAGAAGGACATTCAGGACTCCCTAGAGCTTCAGTTTCTAGGGTTTCCAGGACGAGGGCAGGACACTGAGAGAAGAGCATGCAGTCCTGAGGGATTAAGAGGATGTGTGTCTGGACTGGGAAGGGACAGTTTATGTAGATGGCCTTATCCTGAGTGACAGAGACCATGTAGGAGCTGGGGAGACAGCGTGGGGTCAGAGCTGAAGAGATGGTCGAGGCTGGGAGGTTGGGTGAGGCATTCGGTGAGAGGTTTGAGGGAGCTCCACAGGGTGCTGTCTTTAGTCAGTAGAGTGACGGCTCAGGTTTGTTGGAGGCAGAGGAAGACATGGAGCTGGTTTTCACATGAGGTGTGAGAAGTTTCCTTGCACATTTGGAAATCAGCCGCCTGGAGTTGCTTGCGTAGTGGGAAGACACTGAAAGGCAGAAAGAGAGGCAGGAGAGGACCAAGTCCAAGGGGTGAGGGAGGAAGATGCCAACCTAGGAGCTGCTGAGGCTGGCATCGTGGTATCAACTGAGAAGACAGACCAGATGGCAGTGCGCTCTCTCTCTCTCTCTCTCTCTCTCTCTCTCTCTCTCTCTCTCTCTCTCTCTCTCTCTCTCTCTCTGTGTGTGTGTGTGTGTGTGTGTGTGTGTACTATAGAGAACAGGGGATACTAGAGGGGTTCTGAGAGGGAACTCTGGGATACTGGAGGAGGTTTCTTTGGCTCCTAGTCCATCTAACATATAGGGTAAGGAAGCTTCCAAAGAAGGACCCTCGTCCATCTCTTATTATTTCTCTTGGTCTCTTTCTTTCTCTCTCTGGGTAGCTAGCTGTTCAAGTCTTTTTGGGGCTTCCCTGATTGCAGGATCTTTCTAGAACATTCCTGAGCAGCCTTTCTCTCCATACAGATGGGGGACGGGAGACCCAGAGTCCAAGAGGGACTGCAGGTCGGTGTCTGAGAATCCCCAGGGCCTTGGGCTGCTGAGTATCCTGTCCCTCCAGTGCTGGTGATAACCAACTGTCTGCTTGTTTTTGTTGATTTTGTTTTTCTAGTCTACTTCTGGAGAGGCCACACAGGGATCAAGTACAAAGAGCCACTGGAGAGTTGCCCTATCCACGCAGTTCGCTGTGATGGAGTGGTGGACTGCAAAATGAAGAGCGATGAGCTGGGCTGTGGTAAGAAGGCTGGACGTGGGGAAGCCCTGTGTGTGCGCAGGTGTGTGTGTGTGTGTGTGTATGCATGTTTGTGCTGTGTGTGTATATATGTATGTGTGTATATGTGTTTGTATGTATGTGTATCTGTGTATCTGTGTGTATGTGTGTGTATATGTGTGTATATGTGTGTGTACACACATGTGGACTCTGGCTACAACACACTATATTGTGGCATGTAATGGCTCAGACAGAGGCAATCAGTAAGTATCAGAAGATCTTGGTTTGAATTACAGCAGACAAGGATTTGGAACTTGATTTGGGGTGTCGTGTGACATGGATAAATGACCCAATTCTTAGGGCTTCTGACTTCTAATTTTTAAAATGAATGCACTGGGCAAGATTGGTAATTCTTATAGAAAAACTGGAATTGTAAGACAGAGGCAAACAGAATATCTGACTGGAGATAGACAGACTGAGGGTGCTCTGGACCCCATTCCTCCTTAGTCAGCAGGTGACTCCTGACTTGTGGCCTCTGTAGTTTCTTAATGTCCTAGACGATCTCAGAGACCTGTTGAGCTCTCTGAGGTTGTGCTTGTGTGGTTTCAATGCCTTGGCTGAGGGGTGCGGCTGTCTATCCTTTTACCTCTTCATTGATAATACATATGCCCTTGTCCATGACTGCACCTATCTGTGGCCAAGCCTGTCCTACGAGCACACATTCAGATCATGGCTCCTTAGCACCTTCTCCTTTCAGCATGTCATTCCCTAGGGTGAGATGCTTGTTTCTCTCCCAGAAAAGGCCTCCTGAGTCCTCCTGGATGGACAGCTGCCCAGCAATAACCCCTTTGCTTCAGCTCTGTGTTTGCTGAAGGCCTCAACCCTCCCACCATCACTGCTTAGGCAGTTTCCCCACACCTCTCCCAGAGCCACCCATAACTCATCCCCAAGAGCTTGAAGCCTCTTCTGAGACCCTTCTCTGTCCTCTTCTGTTCTGCAGTCAGGTTCGACTGGGACAGGTCCCTCCTGAAAGTCTACTCTGGGTCTTCTGGCGAGTGGCTTCCTGTCTGCAGCAGCAGCTGGAACGACACTGACTCCAAGAGGACCTGCCAGCAGCTGGGATTTGACAGGTGAACAAAGAATTCATCGGTTCAGCGTGAGCTACACAGAATCTGTCTCAGAACGTTAGAGAAAGAAGGGAGGGAGGAAGGGAAGGAAGGTCAAAGGGAAGGAGGAAGAAAGGCAGATGGGAAAGAGAAAAGGAGGAATCCTGCAGGACTCTTCCGATTCTACCAACTCACCCAGGAGTCATTGAAAAGGCAGTAGCCTGGGGTCCACTGAGTGTCTGGGAGCTGTGATAGTATTATTCTCCCTCTGCTCTTTCTGTGAAAGCATCCTCACGGCCATCCCCACACTGAGATGACCCTGTGAGCAGTGCAGGTGTTTGGACAGATCTTAAGTGCAAGCACCAGGAGCCGCAGCAGTTGTGAAGCAACTTGCTTCATGAAGCTCACTGAATAAGAAACAAGATAGGACCAGGGTGGGGTTGGCCAAGTTCTATGAAGCTTTGGCTTTAAAAGTTTCACACCAAGAAGCCAGTGTTGGTGAGTGAAGCAGGAAGTGAGGGAACCTCCCTACTTGAAGGTTCCTCCCACCTGAAGACTGTTGTGTATCTTGGTCTGAGGTATGTGTCTGGTTACACCATATGTATGTGCATCCATGTGGTAGCCAGAGAGTCAAGCTCAGGTGTTTCTCAGGAATCAGCCATCTTATTTTTTTTTAGAGAGAGTTCTTATTAGCCTGAAGCTTGTGAGGTAAGCTAGTCTGGCTGCCTATGAAGCCCCAGGGATCTGCCTGTCTCTACTTCACAGTGCTGGGGTTATGAGCATGCCTCCGTGCATGCCTTTTCACATGAGTCCTCGTGATTTTGCAGCAAGATCTTCCAAGCTGAGCTACAGCCTCAGCCCTTTTTCTGAGTTCTTAAGCTGAGAATTTTAGAGACGAATGAATGAATGAATGTGAGGTTGTGGACTACCCTTAGAAGAAACATCTAGAAAGACAGGGTTGGAGCTAGAACTTAGAACTTGTTCTCCGCTGCCACCTCAATTCTTGATGGGGAAAGGAGGGACTGACTGATCCAGACTGAAGACAGGGGTGGAGGGCTGGGGCATGGTGGGTGGGAGTGGGGGTGGGGGTGCAGGGTGGGGATTCAGGGTGTCTTTGTCTCAGAGCCACCCAGTGATTCCGAGACCCCTCACGATTCTCTTTGAATGCCATTTTTGCAAGGAGGCTCCCTCTTCAGAACTTCTAGGAGACCATGTGACACACAGGCACAAAAGAACAAGACCCTCTAGTGTGAGGTGGGAAGGGCTTATCCCAGCAATTCCACACCGAGAGTAGGAGTGAGGCTCTGTTGGGACAGCATGGAGAGGATTCCTAACTTGTGCTTGCTTACAGGGACTGCATATTCAGAGGCCCAGTTCACAGAAGGATATAGCATGCTCTAGAAATGTACATACGTTTCAGGCAGAGAGTAGCACATACCAGAGTCACAGGGTACTTGTGAAAATGTCCCTTACCAACCAGAATCTCTAGGATTAGTTCTGAGAACTTATTTAGCAAATGCCCAAGGTGATTCAGAGGGGTGCTCCTCTGAGAGTTACCATCGTATATACTGGGTCACTCTTGGGGGGACCTGGAACATGCACATTGGTGCTCAGTAGGTCTTGCCACTGGACTGTGGGTCACAGTTTGGATAGTGTCTTAGTTGCTACTTCTATTGCTGTGATAAAACACCGTGACCAAAACTCATTTGGGGAAGAAGGAGTTTCTTCTAGCTTACATGGTCATGCTCTGTGACTGAAGAAAACCAGGGCAGGTACCCAGAGCCTGGAACTGAAGGCAGAGGCATAGAAGAACACTTCTCATCAGCATGGTTTTTTATATAACTTGGTCCCGTCTGCCCAGGGATGGCGCCACTCATACTGAGCCTGGCTCTCCCAGATCAATCATTAAGGAAGCAAATGCCCTACAGACTTGCCTATAGGCCAATCCTATGGGACCATTTTTCTCAATTCAGAGTTCTTTCCAATTGGTTCTCGCTAGTGTCAGTTGACATAAAAACCAGCCCTCAGATATAAAGGGTTAGATGGGTGCTCTCAAAGTCAATGATACATCAGAACTACCTGGGGCTGTTAAACATGGGCTGGGCGCCTCTCAGAGGTGTTTCTGAAAGTCTGAGGTGGAGCCAAGAATGTGCGTTTCTCACCAGGTACCGGTGATGTGGCCAGACCAACACCATACTGGAGAGTTACTGAGCCAGGTGTAGGGATGGTAGGGGCAGGGGCAGAACATATGTTGGAACTAGACTTTGAAAGGTACACAGGAGTGGCCACCACACAGTGGTGCCTCTGTCTAAAGAGCTGTGTGGCTCTAATGCCACTGAAGGGTTTGGGTCTAACTCCCCGCAGGCTATTAATTCTTCCCTTTTCTCTGCAGCGCTTACCGAACAACTGAGGTGGCCCACAGGGACATCACCAGCAGCTTCTTACTCTCCGAATACAACACCACCATCCAGGAAAGCCTCTACAGGTGCAGTGAAACAACCCGACTGTCTGTGCACACAGAGGACTGAGGGACCGGTGGAGGGTGCTTAGAGTCGGGGAGTCCCTCTCTCATGCTTTCCCAGCACCCAGACTCCAAGGCTCCTTTGCAATGCCAGGAGCACTATGGACAGCTTGGGCTTAAAAGCTCTTGTCTGAGATCTGATGCAGAGATCACCTCCAAGGTTGGAAGTGATCCCGCCTCCTAATCGCTAAAAGGAACTAAGAAACCTTGAGGTTCCAGAGAGCTAGGTGTTTGGATTAAAAGGTTCTGCATGGTGGACTAGGAGAGGGAAGATGCATCACTGGGGACAGGAACAGGGGACTGATGGGTACTAGTGGTGAGGGCCCAGGAGGTCCATCTGAGGAAGCCTCAGCCCTGCCTGCCATCTTTGCACTGTAGTCTTCCAGCCTTGCTTTCCTAACCCGAGGATGAGGGGCAAAGCAAGCCTCCAGTTAAGAGATGATCCCTCAGCGCCTGCTTTGGGCTCGGCCCTCTGCATGCCACAGTGAGGAGCATGAGGCTATAGAAAAGCCTCATTAGGATCTACTAAGTTGTGGAAAGAGCTGGGACCATGCAGGCCTGCTTGGGGTTCCAAGAACAGGGAACTAGCGGGTGTGAGCTGGGACCATGAAGGCCAGCTTGGATTCCAAGAACAGGGAACTAGCGGGTGTGTGTGGTTCACCAGATGAAAACTGGGAGGAGATGGGGACTATTATGGAGATAGTTAACCCACATCCACCTTCCTGGAGAAATCTCTGTAAGGAGGACCATCATCCTACTGGGAGATGTCCGCTTGCTGCTATTGTTAAAGGTGGAAATGCGACAGGGTCTGAGCAGATACCAGTCAGAAAAAGGAGGCAGCTGCTGACCTTCTTTCTCACCCTTTGTGTTCCATACTGCAGGTCGCAATGTCCTTCCCGGCGGTATGTCTCCCTCCAGTGTTCCCGTAAGCTGTTTCTCTTTTTGGAGTGTGGTCTATGGGGGTGGGATGAGATGCTGTCTAAGGAGCTCGGTCCTGTTACCTGTCATTCCCAGGGAGTCATATGAGTCTCCTAAACCTTTGCTGGGAACTGAGTGAGGACAGCAGGTGTGGGCTAGCTGATAGTTTTGTGTCAACATTCACTTGAATGCTTGCCCATGGAGGACACTGCATCTGCGTCTGTACAGACAGGGCAGGAGTTACTGATTCAGAGCCCTGCAAGGCAATAGCCATTACTGGGTACTGTGCCTTGCCTAAGATCAGAAACCAGGCAGGTGAGGAGCTGACACCTGACCTTGGAGTTGGCCCCTAAGCCCTAACTGTGAGTGACCCCACAAGGTTTATGTCCTTGGTGGTGAAGCCAGGGTGCAGGCTGTCCCACTGTTGTGGCTGTAGTGCCCACTGCTCAGATCGTGTGCCACCCTCTCTCCTCTGCAAGCAGAAAAGCCCCATACCTGAGCTCACTCAGCAGGCTGCCCCTCCCCGCCCTGAGCTTGACTCATTCGAGACTTGTTCCCTGTGCAAGCCCAGCTATGCATCATAGGAAATTTATTTATTTCTCCTTCATTTTGAAATGAGAGACTGCCAGACTAGTGCTCACCAGTTCAGGGTTGTGATAGCATCTTTTGCTTTTCTGAGCCCTTGATGACAGTCCTGGGACTCACCCTCTTAACCAAGCCAAACTCCACACTGAAGCACTGGACATGGAGTGAGCATTTGCCAGATGAAAGAAAGAAAGAAAGAAAGAAAGAAAGAAAGAAAGAAAGAAAGAAAGAAAGAAAGGAAGGAAGGAAGGAAGGAAGGAAGGAAGGAAGGAAGGAAGGAAGGAAGGAAGAAAGAAAGAAAGAAAGAAAGAAAGAAAGAAAGAAAGAAAGAAAGAAAGAAAGAAAGAAAGAAAGAGGCAGATGAGGTAGCGGGGTGAATCCCACACATGAAGGAAGGAAGGAAGGAAGGAAGGAAGGAAGGAAGGAAGGAAGGAAGGAAGGAAGGAAGGAAGGAAGGAAGGAAGAGAGGGAACAAGGTGGAAGCTGCCTGGGGTCAGACTTCACTAGACACCTCCAGAAGGCTCAGACCACCTTGTACTACTTCTGCTTGGACGGGGAATAGGTGTGCCACATTAGACTCTTTGGACAAAGGGTGACCTTCAGTTGCCTGCCCGGAGCTCGAGAAGAGCAGGAGAGGCTCTAAAAAAAGCATATGACATGTTCTGTCCTCTCCATTTTCCCCCAGACTGTGGTTTGAGAGCTATGACCGGGCGGATCGTGGGAGGGGCTCTGACCTCGGAGATCAAGTGGCCCTGGCAAGTTAGCCTGCACTTCGGCACCACCCACATCTGTGGGGGCACACTCATCGATGCCCAGTGGGTGCTCACTGCTGCCCACTGTTTCTTTGTGTAAGTGCCTGAGGGTTCCTTGGTAAGATGCTGTTGGGGACTTGGAGCCACTAGGAAGGGCTTATAGACACTCTAGTCTATAACTAAGCTGAGTTCCCCAGGGTCAGGCAACTCAGCTACTGCTCAAAAGACTAAGTGTGAATGCCGGTTTGGTTCTGAGCTTGGGCCAAGGATGAAAAACAAGGTCCCGAGAAAAAGGAAGGCAGGCTGGAAGACCTTTGGATCCTTTCCCTGGAGAGCAGATGAAATGAAGCTCCAGGCTCATTGCCACTTCCTGCAACCACAGCTGCAGAGCTAACAGCAGAAGAGTCTGACAATCAGGGATGCTGACTCAAGACCTGAGGGACAAGGACAGCATGAGGGTGTGGTACAGGTGGCTCCTAAGAGTTTCTAGCAGCCTTTGGGGAACCACAGCACAGACCTCGTGGACACTGGCTCCTTGAGTAAAGAATTTTCATTATCTTGTCCTATCTAAATCTCCCTAGCTGATGGCATCTGTCCCACTGCCAAGCCTCCATACTTAGTGGCATGCAGATGAGGTAGCAGGGTGAATCCCACACATAGAAATTGCTAATTCCATTGCCTTTTCACACTCTAAGGTACAGGCCAGTTCAGAACAATTTTGAGGAGATTGAGGGATGGTTTTGGGCTTCATAAGATAGAGGAGTCCTCCAGAGGCCATTTTCTCCATCCTCCTGTCTCCAGGCTGGCACTCTCCTGCTTTGCACCCCCCTGCCCCCCACCATGGGTAGCAGATGCAGCCAATGAATTCTGCCAGGTATATAACTAGACAATACCCTATGGCTCTTGCAGGACCCGGGAGAAGCTGCTGGAGGGGTGGAAGGTGTATGCAGGCACCAGCAACTTGCACCAGCTGCCCGAGGCTGCCTCTATCTCCCAGATCATCATCAACGGCAACTACACAGACGAACAGGATGACTATGACATTGCCCTCATCAGGCTGTCCAAGCCCCTGGCCCTGTCAGGTAAGCAAATTTCCCTGCTTCCCAGCACCCTTGACTTGGCAGCCCCTGTTTACCCAGCTTAGGGACCCAGGGTATCATTATAGCCAGAGCTAAAGAAGAGATCATTACATGGAATATATTTGTTTCACAGGTAGGAAAGCTGGGGTCTGGGGGAGATGGCTCAGTGGGAAAGTGATGGCTGAACAAGAATGAGGACTTGAGTTTAGATTCCAGAGCCCAAGTGAAAAGCAGGGTATGCTAGCATGTGCCTGTAATGTCAGCACTGGGGAGCAGAAACGAGAGGGTGCCAGCGTTTGATGGCCAGCCAAAGCTTCTAGTTCTGTGTCTCAAAAGCACAAGGCCTAGAAGTGGTTGAGGAAAGACATCTTGACATGAATCTTTTTACCTCTATACATTTGCATGGGTGGCAGCACTCATGTGTGTCTGTGTGTGCATGTCTGTACATGAGTGCGCATCACACACACACACACACACACACACACACGCAAGAGAATCTATAAGGGAAGAAGGAAAACAATAACTGGGGAAACTTAGGCCCAAGATTTGAATATATGTTCCCCAAATGACACATCTCATATTCCAAATTGGCCATAGGGCTAGGGTTTGTATACTAGTCTTAATAAATATAAGCAGATAGAATTGACTCATTGTTAATAACTATGCACTTGAGATCTGCCAGCCAGTGCCCCTGTGGTGACAGAACACTAGTAAAAGTACTTTAAGGTCGGAGGCTTTATTTTGGGTCTAAGCTTGAAGGGATACAGCCCATCATCGTGCAGAAGCACAGTGGTAGGTAATTTCATGTTAGCAGGAGTGTGCAGCCACTTCTTCATATCCAAGTGAGAGCAGGAAATGGGGATGGGTTATAAACCTTTAGGTCCACCCCCTTAGACCTACTTCCTCCAGGAAAGACCACCTCCTAATGGTTCCACAAGTTCCCAAAGCAGTTCCAGCAAGCTGGGACCAAGCATTCAAACACATGGGTTTGTATGGGGCATTTTACATCTAAGCCACAATGTATTAGGGGATGTTTGATATGTATGTTTCTGTGCATCCTGCCCAACAGGCCCAGAGGAGCAGAGCCTGAGGGCTCCATTTAACATATGGGGAAGTAGAGTTTTAGAGAGACATGTTAACTGAGTTAATGTTGAGTGATAGGCTCCTGCATGGTTGGTTGGTCTGATTCTGAAGCAAGATTCTTCTCCCTGGTTCTGGGCTAGCTAAAGGCTTACACTGCAGTGAAGAGCTTGAGTTGAGCATAGGTTTGAATGTCCAACGTGGGGGTGAAAGGTCCAAATGAGGCTATGTGACAGAAAGATCACAGAGATGCTCAGATCACTGGGGACACTTAATGCCAAAGAAGGCTTTGTTCATTCATTCATTCATTCATTCATTCGCTAACTCATTTGATTACTTCTTACTGTGTGTCTACTACACAGCCAATGGCAAATAGAAACAAATGGGAAGTGGTCCCCTCCAGGGGGACCAACGATGTCATATTAGGGGATCAGAAGGAGCTGACAAGGCAGTAAGACGTGGTAGGTTGGTGGGCAGTGCAGAGGATAGCTAAGGTGAAGTCTAGAAGAACTGATGGGGCCAGGCAGATGGCCCAGTGCCTAAGAGCACATGCTGCTCTATCCGAGGACCCAATCTCCATCCAGGACAGAGTCCAGCAGCTCACACTACCTTTCATTCCAGATCCATGGGAACTGGCACCCTCTTTTGGCCTTCATAGGCACCTGTACTCTTGCGTACACAGCCATATATGTAATTAAAAATTAAAATCTTTAAAGGGACCCATAAAGACAGGTTAAAGAGACTTGGAAAAAAGCCTGAAGAGTAGGGCCAGGTTGACTACCATAAGGCTCTTGGAAGGGAAACAGGCACTTTTTCTCCTTTGAAGGACCAGGTTTCTCAGAATCGTTGGAGAACTCTGATTGGTCCAGACATGCTGGGGCCTTGAGCCTGTGAATGGGTATTTCTTCAATGTTCACTAGGGAAGCAGTGTTTGCCACTCATTAGGACAGCTGGTTTATCAGAGCAGGGTGAGAAGGAGGAGCCTTGGGCAGAGCTCTGACGTGAAGATGTCTCTGAACTGCTTTTCTATGGCCACATGCAGGCTCAGCTTCGGAGCCTAGAGCTAAGCAGGCAGTGAGGGTAGGGGTGGGGTTGGGGGCAGATATATATCAACCAACCTTTTCTCCTGCAACTCATACAAACCATGATGAACCTGAGCAGGCCTTCTCAACCTTGTACAACCAACTCTAAAACCATGTGGCTAAAACGTCTGAGTTTTGCCAAGTTCCTCTCCTGGTGCGGTTGTTCTGGGGCATGAAGCAGATCTTTCATCTAAGAACCACGGTTTGGATTTATGTAGCCCTAGGGTTAGGCCATAAACTCAGATTTTTGGTTTACAGATCAGTACAGGATTTTCTTGAACTACAGTATTTCCTGTGAAAACTCAATACTTTAAACTCCTCTCCTGACAAGAGGAATCTACAGCTAAAGGATGTTTTGGTTTTTGTTTTGTTTTGTTTTTAACAATGAGTATAAAGAAGAAGTCATAATTTGATTTTTTTATGTTAATAATCAATATTACACTTTCCTTTACTTGTCTCTGTGTGTTTACTCTCTGGCAGACAAAAGGTATAGATAGATACTGGCATTTAAGCCCCAATTTGGGAAAGAAGAATTTAATGTGTTCTAGTCTCATTTGTGTTGCTGTGTTAAAGGACCCTAACCAAAAGCAACATAGGGTTAGGGTTTGTTTGTCTTGCGATTCCAGGCTGGGGTCTATCCTTTCAGAGAGTTGAGCAGCAAGACACAGCACATGCACAGTCAAGGCCATAGGGAATAAATGCATCTTCACTTGCCACTTAGCACTCAGCTGGTTTCCTCCCCCTCTTAAACAGCCCAGGGCCCAGTCTATGAAATGGTGCAGGTTACAATGGGCTGGGTCTTCTTCTCCATCAATTAACAATCAAGATAAACACATACACACACACACACACACACACACACACACACACACACACACATGCCCACAGGCCAACCTGATCTAGATAATTCCTCAATTGAGATTCTCTTCCCAAGGGATGCCAGGTTATGGCAAGTTGACATTTGAAGCTAATGACCACCTGAATTCTTCCCTCCTTCCTTGGTTCCATCCTCCAATGTTCACTGATCCTCCAGCCTCGGTCAGGCTGAGAAATGGGTGCATAATAAATAACTGAGAGTGCTGCAAAAGTCTGTCAGTGAATGTTCTCCTTCTGGACTTTGGCGCTGAGTGGTCAGTAGCACAGACCATCTTAGGGGATCCCATGCCAAGGGAGCTTATGAAGCAATACGCAATAACACTTGATAGATAAAGCCCGCATGGGAGCTAGTTAGCAGGGGTTTGTGGTCTCAGTCTTTATGTCTGTGCTCTTCCTGCCCAAAGGTTTACTCATTCCATGTCAGATGAATGTTTAGCCAGGGGTGGCCGGCCAACAGGTGCCCTCCTGGATCAGGTGGCATACAACATGGCCCACTGATTGCTGAAAGGCTCAGATGAAATGACTGACGTGTATATCTGGTCATTACAAAGCCTTGGGGGACTCGGAGCTGCTGAGGGAGCAAGGATGCAGTTGCTCTGCCCAATCTGTCCCTCTACCCTAAACCCCAATCTTGCTTCTTCTCTGACTTGTTGCAGCTCACATCCACCCTGCCTGCCTCCCCATGCACGGTCAGACCTTCGGCCTCAATGAGACCTGTTGGATCACGGGCTTTGGCAAAACCAAGGAGACAGATGGTGAGAGGCAGAGATTCGAGAATGTGTGTGTGTGTGTGTGTGTGTGTGTGTGTGTGTGTGTGCATGCGCGCGCGCACATGTGTGAGAGTGTGTATAAGTGTGGTATGCAGATGAAGACTAGGCTGGGTGAAAGTCTGAGTGTGTAGACTCATACATAGTTAATATAGGAACATGGACACCTATGTTTATATCAGCACAGTCCACATGATAACATCTAGGAAAGACTGCCGGGAAACCCGACAGCTAATTAGGTGGGTCATTTCATTACGAGGCTATAAAAGAAACTGGAGAGATGGCTAGCCCAGTGGTTAAGAGCACTTGCTACTCTTCCAGAGGATCTAAGCTTAGTTCTCAGTACCCACATAGTAGCTCACTATTCCCTGTAGTTCCAGTTTCAGAGGATCCAAGGCCCTCTCTTGGTCTCCAAGGGCACCAGGTACTTTGACAGAGACAAAAAGTTTGCACACATAAAATGAAACAAATGAATATTATTAAGAGAGGCTATTAGAAAGGGATTATCCTAGGCTGAGGGGAGCTTGGGGAGAGGTCAAGGCTGTGGTACATTTCTCTGCAATGATGCGATTGAGAAGCAGTGGCTGGAAAACTTAATCTCATCTAGAAGGAAGGTGGAACCCAAGGCTGTAACAGTAATGGGCTCTGTACTGACTGTGAGAGAGCATGTTTGTGGTTTACATAAGGACTTCCTTACATACTGGGTCCTGAGCCCAGAGCCTCTTGCTCATGTTCAGGTGTTTCTTTACATATTATTTTGGGACAAGGTCTCAGTAGGTTACCCCGGCTGACATTAAACTCATTTTGCAGCCTAGGCTTGCCTTGAACCGATCCCTCTCCCTTAGCCTCCAGGGCAGCTGAGATCACAGGCCTGCACCAGGAGGCCTGGATGGGACCCTGTTTCACCTGTCCCAAAGCAAGATGTCCTAAGGCCTCGCTCAGTCTGAGTGCATCTAGGGTCTGCTGTAGATGACTATCTGTGTCCCTCAGAGGGACACTGTGGACACTGCGGCCTGCCTAGCCTGGTCATTACAGCAGTCACTATTCTTTGGCTTCTTATGGTGGAAAGCTGACTGGTCTGGACACAGCCTTCTGACCTTGCCTGTTTCACCGATTAGGGACCAGAGTGGGGCAAATAGTTTCTTCTGTCCTATGTTTCTATAAATACAAATGGGAGGGGAAGGCATGCCCTAAAATCTTTAGGGATCTGAAAACAAATGGCATAAAGAGATGGCACTTTGAAAGTAGATGTGTGAGCGAAGTCGGCAGGTGAGTTACTCTGCGTTATTGCTGCCACAAAATACCTGACGGAATAGCTTAAGGAAGGAAGGGCTTACTGGCTCACAGGACACGGTCCCTCATGGCAGGATGTCACAGCAGCAGTGGTATGGGTGGCTCCTCATACTGCACTCCAGTCAGGAAGCAGAGTGACATAATTCCTGCTACCCAGCTCCCTCTCCTTTTTTGTTCAGTCTAGGACCTAGCCTATGAAGTGGATCTGCCCATTATTAAGGATGGAAATTCCTACCTCAGTTTACCTAACCAGGAAAATCCCACACAGGCATTTCCTGAGGCTTCTTTCCCAGGTGATTGATTCTAGGTCCTGTCAAGTTGGCAATTCACACAAACCATAGGCTTGTGAGTTACCACAGGAGTAAGTCTCTGTGTTATGGTCAGGGAGTTGTGTCTGGTGTGAGGGTGCGTGTCCCACCATGTTTGGGTTTGGACACAGATACGGTGCCCTCTACTCCCAGGGGGCTAGGGTCTGGGTCCTGGGGGTGCGGCTGATGGGTGTGAAGCTTTTCACAGTCTCATGGGCTTCCTATCCTTTCTCCCCATGTTCACCTCACTGAAGAGAAGACATCTCCCTTCCTCCGAGAGGTTCAGGTCAACCTCATTGACTTCAAGAAGTGCAATGACTACTTGGTCTATGACAGCTACCTTACCCCAAGGATGATGTGTGCCGGGGATCTTCGAGGAGGGAGGGACTCCTGCCAGGTGAGGTCCTTGTGAGTGGAGCTCAGGTCTCATGACCCTGGAGGCGGGAGAAGTTGGAGTGATAGGATCAATATAGAGATCGGAGAGTAGAGAGCCGCTCTCCCCTGACTTGGACCCCCCCCTTCCCTTTTGCACCAGACCGACTCACCCTCTGGCTCTTCCTTGCAGGGAGACAGTGGAGGACCTCTCGTCTGTGAGCAGAACAATCGCTGGTACCTGGCAGGTGTCACCAGCTGGGGCACAGGTTGTGGCCAGAAAAACAAGCCTGGTGTGTACACCAAAGTGACAGAAGTACTTCCCTGGATTTACAGAAAGATGGAGGTGAGCGCTCAGCTCAGGGATGGAGCCTGGAGGAGGGTGGAGGGTGTTCAGACAAAGACCATCTGAGCTATGTGCATTTGACGACGTCCAAGACAGGACTAGATGTCAGTCATGGAATCAGTCCAAGGTGTCAGTTTTCCCTCCTTTTGCTCCCTTGGAAAAGAGCCGGCAGTGTTGTAGAAGGGTGAACCTTGGTATGTTGTCAACACCAATATAGCTCTCCTCTCCTAGTGATACCCAAAGGTATCCAAAATGACCACTAGAGTGTGCTAGGAGGTTGCCTTCTATGGCATGAAAGTTGCCCCTCAGGAAATGATGGCTCTGCTCTGCTGCTTCAGCTCAGCTCAGCTCAACCCTGCTTCCTTACTGTTCTCCAGCCTACAACTGTAAAGCCCAGTGCTGCGGCCAACCCTCCCTCTCTCTATGGGAAGATGATACGGGAGTCAGAGGGAAACTGCATCAGACCACCCTGCCATAAGTCTCGGTGCACTCCCTCTCTCTCAGAGAAGATGCTAACCAGCATCCAGCTGGACTGTATGGGAAGCCCTGGTCTCTCTAGTCCTTGCGTTTCGGTGTTTCATGCTTACCCTGTTTTCTGGTCTCTTCCTCAGAGTGAGGTACGATTCCGGAAATCTTAACCATGTCCTCCTCACGTTGCTGACTGCTATGAAGATCCTGGGCAAAGGGACGGGCCATTTGCAGCATCTGAACCAGTGACCACCAGGCGCCTTTGTTTCTTCCACCTCTGCTGTCTGTTGTCTCTAGGAGAGTGTGTATGTGGTGTGTATGTGTTTGCATCATGTGTGTGTGTGTGTGTTGGTATGTTACTATTATAAATTCTTCAGAAAACAGGAAAACTCAGCTCTTCTCAGAATCCCAGGCTGGAGATCTGGAGTTAAGAGTTTGGGTACCAGGTGTGTTCCTACGAGTCCATAAGTGGAGGTGGAGCCAAAAATGAGCCTGGGCAGGGCTTGAAACATGACAAAAGCAGTTGTTGCTCTTCCGACTCTGACTTGAAGACCAGCCCGATTGGTCAGACACCCAACAGCCAGTAGCACCATTGCTGTGCTGGGACAGCAGCAAGTTTTGTCAGGGACTGTCTTGTCGGTGCCCGGACTATCTGTCCTCCGTGGAAAGCCTTTACCATCTGTGAGCAAGCATCCGGCCCTCTCTGTCACTTGCAGCTGCTGTGGGCTCCAGAGCTGGGCTCTGCTGTAGCTGCCCATCTCTAGGTAATGACTGTGACTCAGGCTTGCTGTGCCTTTGGTCACAAGCTGTTGGGATGAATTTTATTTTTATATTTAAAATATAGAAATAGATATAACTTTAAGGCGTCTCCAAAAATCCTAGGGACCGTGGGAGATTTTTTTTTTTACACGAATCACTTCATGAACTCCAGGGGACCTATGGGAGTTGCAGCATCCTATAATATATTACACCACTGTAGCATCCTGGGATATATTACTGGCTTTATGAAATCAGGTGAAGTGCCTCAATGAAATCCTCAGGACAGACACCTCCAGGTCAGTGGAGAGACTAGGGACTTTTGAAATACTCAGGGAAGAAACCCCTCATTTGGGTTGACAGAAAAATCCAGTGCATACTGATCTAGCCTCCAAGGACTATAGCCAGCCAGAAGAAATAAAGATGTGTGTGCTGCCCTGGTTCGCCTCCTGGGACCTCTGAGGAAGTCCACACATACAGCATCGTTTACACCCAAGGGCTGACAGTGAAATCTGCTTCTGTCATCCTTCATCTTTTGACTTTGTACTGACTTAAAAGGCCATGAAGAGAATGAAAGACCTGTCCTCAGAACCTCTAAACAGCCCTTGTGAGTGGCCTCAGTTGGCCATTCTCCTGGTCTTCCCTGGGCCTTTTCTCTTGGTCACCTGTTGTTCCTCAGCTCCACTCTCTTCAGCCTTCCTTGGGCCTACCAGACCTCTTGTGATACTGAGTCTCGGAGGCAAGTTCAAGGAGATCAGACCAGCTCAGGACAGCTCAGACAAGCTGGAGGTCGCTGGAGTGGTTGGGCAGCATCAGACAGAGCTGGGACACAAGGGAATCTCTTCTAGGCTGGGAAGGAGGCGGGCAGCATCCATGTGTGCAGAAGATCCCAGCAATGAGCTTCCATAATAAAATTGTGTGGCACGAAGAAGTTGTTGAGTGCTTGTTGACTTTCTCATCTTTGGCTTCTGCTCACCCATTTGCACATCTGTTCTTTGATTCCTTCCCCAATGATAGCAAAGCTCAGTGGTGCCAGGTACTGATGCTAAGTCCAGACAATCCACAAGCAGTACAGCACTCTCTAGTCTTTGTGATGGAAGGGATGCTTAAGTGTGGGTACCACACTCGGAACATGGACATATGAGCCACCGGCCTCATCCAGAGAGGAGAAGTTTGAAGTGAGTTTTAAAGAGGAGGTGAACATTGCTAAAGTAGATGTGGCATGGGGCAGGCACTCTAGGGTCAGACGTTTCCCCTCGTCCTCTGCCTCTGCCTTTGTTATCTCAGCAAGAAGGGTGCTTATAAGCACCAGTGACGACCTAGTTCTTTACAAGAGGGATGCGTCGGTGGCCTTTTCTACAAGATCTACTCCTCCACACTTCTCCCTAACTTTTGCTGTTGTTTGTTTGTTTTTCGAGACAGGGTTTCTCCATGTAGCCCTGGCTGTCCTGGAACTAGCTCTGTAGACCAGGCCGGCCTTGAACTCAGTGATCGACCTGTCTCTGCTGGGATTAATGGTGTTCACCACTGATGAACCAGCATTACTACACTGGCTGTAACAGATATGTCTCCAGTAATGGCTGTCCAGCACCACTGCCACACTTGGGCATCCCTGTTGCCACAGCCAGCATTTTCCAGGTCCGCATGTGCCTGGCCGATGCTACATCTATGTCATTTGCATCTCTCATCCATGCCCAGGTGACCCTTCCTCTGACTCTTTTCTTGCTTCATATGCACAAGAAGGCATAAGGATGGCGGGGGCTGTGGCTACTGGATTCCTTTTTTCTTTTTAAAACTCAATTGGAGTGTGGTTCTCATCCATGAAACAGTCCCTGGGCTGCTCCTTCGGCTGGAGGCTTTCTCCCACATGGGCTTTCCAGGAGACTGCCATGGCCCCCTAGTCTGCTTTTGGTGCAAAGGAAACCAGGTAGAAGACACACCCATTTCTTAACTGCCTGGCTCAGAGGCGATCCCTGTGGGCCTACCACAGTGTCGCTGAGACACTGTGTCATTCCGCCGGGCCAGGAATGACAGCCTTTGGCTGATGCCCATAAGGCAGTACATACTCACTTTAGAGGACAGCTACGTATATCTCTGTTCACTTGAAGAAAAGCCAAAACTGGGGCTGAGTAACAAGACTTTAGCCACTACTGTGTATCTTTCTCCACATAACGAACTCTTTGCAGGGTATGTCAGACTTCAGATTGTAAGCTGATAGGCAAGTAGGGAAAGGCATGGGGATCGTACAGGAAAAAAAAACCAAGCACCACAAAGGAAACAGAAAATATATTTCTTCAGCCCAGGACACCCATAGAGGCTAAAAATCTTACATAAAAGAGGTGGTGGGGGCCGGGCAGTGATGGCGCACGCCTTTAATCCCAGAATTTGGGAGGCAGAGGCAGGTGGATTTCTGAGTTCTGAGGCCAGCCTGGTCAGTTTCTGAGGAGTTTCTCAGGGATGCAAATGAGAGCCCCGGGAACTGCAGGGAGCAGGGTTGGTGAACTCTGTGGAGAGGAGCCACTTGCAGCTTGGCTGGGGATCTAGCTGCCTCTGGGGTCTGATTAGCTTCCCGGGGGCCATTGTTTCTCATAATTGCTCTCCTTTGTTCTGATGCAATTGGGAGAACAGGAGGAGATGCTCGGAGCAGGAATGCTCCGGGTAATGACAATGAGGAGGACAGGGACAGCAATTCAGTATCTGCCTGTGTCAGACACTGAGCAGAGCACCTGACATCCATTATTCCCGTAAACCTGTAATCCCACAAAGCACGTGGTAACCATCCCAGCTTTGTAAACAAGGAAACAAGGAAGTGCACCTCCCAAACCACAGGCTCTCCAGGGCCAGAGCTGCACTTTGAATCTGTGGCTGTGGAAGCTTCCTCCCCCCCCCTACACTCCGCACCCAGCCTACTCCCAACCCCAGGTGAAGCCCCTCTAACCTGAGACCTCAGTAGGGCCTGGCTCTGTGTATCTTTCCAGGATAGGAGGAAGGGAAAAACACCCCAGGGACAGCTGGGTGGAAACCCTTGGACGTGATGAGAAGCTTAGACTTGGCAATTTCCAGAACCTTGGAGAAGGGCATCCAGAGTCAGAAGAGGCCCTGCTCCCAAGTGCACGGTGTCCAGGAAGCCCTGTCACACTACAACAAGCTGTCATTCAGTCTTTGTCTTCTTGATCTGGGTCAAGGTCTGTAAAAGACACATACCATTCATTCTCTATCTCCTCTGCAAGGGACCTCACCTCCTGTCATTTGGAAAAGCTGTGGCTCAGCCCAGGAAGTAAACAACATCCTGGTCTTGCCGCACAGCTGCCCAGAAACCTAGGAGGGCCTTGTGCAGATGATCAGTCCTGGACCACCCAGGAACAAAGCTTTGTTTAAAACAGGCCTCCCAGAAAGATGAAGGTCTGGCCTGGTCTTTGACCCTCACCAGCTCAACTCCTCCGAATAGGAGACGGAGTGTAGACATCACAGGATGCCTTCCCTACACAATCCCGAGTCTCCAAGAGTCAGCCACACCTGTGCTTTCTAATTACACTGTTGTAGTGGTTGGACTCAGAGTACCTGGAGATGCAAATTCCAGCTTCACCACTTGCTTAACTATGTGATCCCAGCAAGCCAACCCCTCTATTTCCTCATAAGCAAAGTGTGTGTATCTCTCCTGTGTGCTATAGAACTAAATGGGATGGTAGACAAAAGCAAGAGACACAAAGAGACTATCTAGTTCATTTGTCACTATATCCCTTCAGCAAACAAAGAGCGGTCACGTGATCCAATCTTTAAGTTCTAGTAAACTTACCATTTCTCTGTATAAGTTTTCTAAGCAGTGAACTGCTCTTTCAGGAATAGATACTATTACCTAGGGTGGGTGGCTATCCAGCTGGCCATCTCTCTAAGCCACAAAACAGCAAGTGAACTTCACCTGTTCCCTTTGTCACATGGAAGAATTTTTCTCTAGAGCTTAGTGTCTTGACTAATGGCCTCTGACCCGCCAATGGAGTTGGCAAGTTTAGAGCTGTAAGGGTCACATATCCTCAGCTAATTCTCTTCCCACAGCCTTCTGCCCACGAATGCCCATGTTGTTATGTCCAGTGGGCATTTGTAAGTTCTCCTCTCACTGAAGTCTCTGTGGTTCTTCACGGTAGAGTAATCCCTCCTTGACAAAATCACCAACTTCCATGCCACCAACTCTTTCCCTTCCTCCTCGGGGCCTCTGGCTGACCTTTCTTGGTGGTCCATACATTCTGTGATGATATTGCTGGGAGATGTGCCCACGCTCTCTTCTCTTCTGTGGTACATGATTATGTGGGCTATATCTCTTCTCTTGGTGGCAAAAATAACCCAGAGCAGAGAAAGGAAGAGTCTATTTTCACTCATGATTTTAGGAAGTTTCAGTCCCTTCTGGTGGGGAAGGCATAGTGGACCAGGATTGCAGAGTAAACCGGGACTGCAGAGTGGCTCGTTATATCTTGGCATTAGACAGGAAGCAGAGGGCCCTCTGTTAGAAACCAGCCTTATCCACTCCTCTGCCCCTGTCTCTGGCAACATCCATTTCCAACCAGATCCATTTCCTCCAGCAAGGCTCTACTTCTGTCTTAGTCACTGTTCTTCCTGTGACCGCATCAGCTCTTACAATAGAAAGCATTCAGTTGGCATTCGGCTTCCGAGGTTTAGTTTATTATCATCATGATGGGGAGCATGGCAGCACACAGGCAGACATGGTGCTGGAGAAGTAGATGAGAGTTCTACATCTGGGTCCACAGGCAACAGGAAGAGGAAGCCATGGAGACTGAGTCTGGTTTCTGAAAACTCAAAGCCCACACCCCTATGACACACTCCCACCAAGGCCATACCTTCTAATCCTTTCAAATGGTGATAATCCCTTAGCATTCACATATAGGATCTAAGGGGATCATTCTTATTCAAACCATCACAACCTCCTAAAAGTTCCACAATTGCACCCCAAATTTCCCCAAATAACATTGTTACCTGCAAGCAGTTTGGAACCAAAAGTTCAAACCTATGAACCGGTAAGGATCATTCCATAGGAAGCCATGTGAGTGAGCTGTACTAATGCTCCATGCTCAATGGTCCACTCATTCTCTTCCTGGGTTTCCAAACTTCTACAGAGCCAGCAGAAATTTGCTTCATCTCGCTAAGGTGGAAGGAAAGTCACAGATCTTCTTACATCAGATTTATCTGACTGAGCCGCTTCAGCATGGCTGAACAATATCTGTTTTCCTGTTCTTCCCTCAGAGCACAGGGCAGACTGCTTTCCAGGCTGGGTGTCTGCATGGGCACCACCCGGAAGAGTGCACAAGTGGAGAAAAACTCCAAGAATCTCAGAAAATCCATACTTCTGGTCAAGCTCAGGTGGCTCTCCTCTGTCCAACCCCAAAGCCACTTCCCCAGCAGGTACAAGCTTGCTTCTCTTAAGAGCTTTGCACAAATATGCATACATAAAAACCAAGCTGAAAATAGATTACAATACACAATTATACCGGTTTTTATGTGAGCATAAGTTTTCATTACTCTGAAAGAAGTGACGAAAGGTGGGATTCTTGAATCATCTTGGTTTTGGTATATATAGTCAGTACTTTTTAAGGCATATAACCGATGTCTAACGATATCTTTGATGTTTTAATTTGTGTTTTCCTTGAATACTTTTGATACTGATAATCTCTTTTGTGTGCCTATTTGCCATCTATAGATCGTCTTTGGTGAAGTGCTGTTTAAATATTTTTTTTTTTTTTTTTTTTTTTTTTGGTTTTTGAGACAGGGTTTCTCTGTGTAGCCCTGGCTGTCCTGGCACTCACTTTGTAGACCAGGCTGGCCTCGAACTCAGAAATCCGCCTGCCTCTGCCTCCCAAGTGCTGGGATTAAAGGCGTGCGCCACCACGCCCGGCTCTTGTTTAAATATTTTTTAACCATTCCTTTGGTTGATTCTGACTGAGCTGTGTGATGGCTAATCTTCATTGTTTACTTAGAATCACCATGGAAACTCCTCAGGTGTGTTTGTGAGGGTGGCAGCTCCTCCCATCCTGAATGGGGCTAGAGGAAGCAAGCTGTGTATCAGCTCTCCTCTTTCTCAGACTTGCAACCAGCTACCTTGCACCTCCGCTGCCTCCGCCGCCGCCATCGTGAGCCAGTGTAGACCTTTTCCCCTTAAGTTACTTTTGTCTGGTGTTTTGACACAGTGATTAGAAAAGTAGCTAATATATAGATTTTCAGAGTTCTATATCTATACATGAGTTGGAGTCTTTGTTAGAAATGTGCTTTCTCTGTGACTTGCTCAACTTTCTTAGCTGTATCCTTAATAGAACTACTTATTTTAACTTTTTAGCATCAATTCATTAACTTTATTTTCAGACTGTGTTATAGCCAAAACGGCCAAATCCAAGCCCATGAGGATGTCACTTGATGTTTTAAATTTTTTAGTGTTTTATGTCTTATAATCAGGATAGTGATCCACTATCACACTGTTGATACTGATGTAGATTAAGGTTTGGTTTTGTTTGTTTGCAAAAGGATGTCCAAGGGTCCCAGCATCCTGTGCTGGAAAGTCTAAACTTTCTCATCCAATTGTCTTAAGATATTTTCATTTGAAAATGGCCCCCATATGTCCATAGGGAGTGGAACTATTAGGAGGTGTGACTTTATTGGAGTAGGCATGGCCTTGCTGAAGGAAGTGTGTCACCAGAGGCAAGCTCCTGAGGCTTCAGAAACTCAAGCCAGGCCCACTGGCTCACTCTCTCTTCCTGCTGCCTCTGGAAGTCTCTGAGGTACCTCTCTAGCACCATGACTGCTTGCATACTGCAATGCTTCCCACAGTGATGATAATGAACTAAACCTCTGAAACTGTGAGCCAGCTCCAATTAAATGTTTTCCTTTATAAGAACTGTAGTGGTCATGGTGTCTGTTCACAGCAATAGAAACCCCAACTAAGACACAACTATACTCAAACTTTGCAATACAGCATATGAAACCATACCACAGACCCTTTTCTAAATTATTTTGAATTGAAGTCTCTTGCTATATTTTAAGCTCTGACTGAGTTTCACCCATGTCTAATTTTGTATCCATAGCATTGTTTGAACGTCCACTTGGAAACTATCAGTTATCTGAATTCTGAATGTCTCCTAGTGTTGATCCATTTTATTATGCAATATCAAAATTACATGCATTAACATCTGAAAAGAATCTTTAGAGATTAGCAAACTGTCAAGTTGATGGTGAAAGAGACAGGCTTTCCTGAAAATTCTAATTTTCACCGGAAAAACTGTCTGTGGTTAGCAGTAAATATTATCAACTTACTTCCTCACAATGACAAGCTTATTTTGTTCATTTCTGGGAAGACGATGCCCAACTATCAGGTCTAAATAATCACAGTTTGCCTGTCAATTTTCATTCAAGGAAAAATTATGTTTCATGAGAAAAGTGGCTAGTTCAGTGTAGGGCTCAAAAAAAAAAAAAAAAAAAAACCAAAAACCAAAAAACAAACAAGTGCCTTTCGTCAAGATAAACGTGATACTTGGGCATGTTTCAGAAATGCCTTGTGCAGTCCCTTTCTTCTGTCACAGCAAATATTGAAAAGCTCTTTGCTCAGTGTTGGGACTTAATAATAATAATAATAAGTTCATTGCTTCTCTGAGGAGGTTCTTCAGTAAAACTGGCAAGCATGTGAAAGAGAAAGACACAATAATTATAGGTCCAGTTTGATGCCTCTGCTTAGATTCATAGGAAGGAGCGGGGAGTTTTATTGGTCATCAATTTTGTGACATTAGTGCAACTGTTGACCCAGTGAAAAGGTCAAATGACGTCATGGTATGATTAGGAAACTAGTTTTGGTCCCTGAAAAAATATCTTTGGCACCGCAGCAGTCCTCTGGTTCTAGTTTGAGGACTTGCTACCCTGGATGTCCCCACAGAGAGTGAACTCCACTGTGAATGATTTCAGATACTTACTGGAAATTCTCCTGGAACTGGGACCTCTTCTTTCCCTCACTTCCCAGTGTTGTAGGGAACGAGGTCTAAAGCTTTGTGCTGCTGGGTGGTGGTGGCGCACACCTTTAATCCCAGCACTTGGGAGGCAGAGGCAGGTGGATTTCTGAGTTCGAGGCCAGCCTGGTCTACAGAGTGAGTTCCAGGACAGCCAGAGCTATACAGAGAAACCCTGTTTCCAAAGCAAAACAAAACAAAACAAACATTCCTGAAAAAAAAAAAGCTTTGATTTATGAGGTTGGGTCTTGTTAAAGAGCAGGGATATTGATGTAATTGTAGCTCTACAGGAGAGCACAGTGGGTGAGAGAAAGAAGAATAACTGGGAATTTGTGAATTCCAAACTTTCTGGTCTCAATGCATCCCTGGTAAGTGTGCTAATACTAGTAAGAAATGCTTGAATCATTTCTCCCAGACTTGGAGAAAACAGGAATGAGGTTCCCAAAACCAGTGGGAAGGTTGGGTAATGTCTTAATGGTTAGAACAAGAAATAAAAAAAAACATATTGGTCTCTGTAATAGTTAATGCTAATTATCATCTTGACAGGATCTAAAATCACTTGAGGAATAGATCCTATGTGGGCCTGGGGGCAGGGATTACCCTGATTATGTTAATTGAGGCAAAACTCCAACCAAAACAACCCCAAACAAAAGCCCTACCACTAAGGGTGGCACCATTCCCTTGGCTAGTATCCTAGACCAATAAGTGGGAAAGAGAACCAAACAGCAGCAACTTTCATTCAGCCTTTTCTGTTCCATGATGGTGGAATGCAATGTTCCCATTGTTTCTAGTTCCTGTTACTGACTTCCTTGCAATGATGGGCTATGACTTGAACCATGGGTAGCTTAGTTAGGGTTTCGTTGCTGTGAAGAGACACTATGACCAAGGCAACTGTTATAAAGGAAAACATTTCATTGGAGCTGGCTTACAATTTCAAAGGTTCAGTCCATTATCTTCATGGTAGAAAGCATGGGAGCATCCAGGCAGATATGGTGCTGGAGAAGGAGCTGAGAGTTCTACATACTGATCTGAAGGCAGCCAGGAGACTCTCATTCACAGGCCGCATAGGATCCTCAAAGCCACAGTGACACAGGCACACCTACTCCAACAAGGCCACACTTTCTAATAGCGCCACTTCTTGCACCAAGCTTTCAAACCACAATGGGCCAGAATAAAAAAAATTTGTTTCTTTAAGTTGCTTTTTTCAAAGAAGTTTATTTTTATCCAAAGAAACACAAAATTACAACAGTCTCATTGATAATCCTTCTGAATAGTTAACTTTGATATCAATATGCTGGGATTTAAAACCACCTAGACTTGCCAGGAGGTGATGGTATATGCCTTTAATCCCAGCAATTAGGAAGCAGAGGTGGGCAGATATGAGTTCAAGGTCAGCCAGGGCTACACAGAGAAGCCCTGTCTTGAAAAAACTAACCAACCAACCACAACAAAAAGGACCTAGGCATCTCTGTAAGGATGTTTCCAGAGAGAACTGAGGTAAGATGACCCTTCCTGAAGGTGAGTGGTATCATCCTATTAACTGGATGTCTTGGACAGAATCAAACAGAGGAAGAAAGCTAAGCAGAGTTCATCTCTCTCTGCTTCCAACGTTGGGCACAATGTGCTCAGCTGCCTCACGTTCTCCCAGCATACCTTCGCCATCACCAAGACCTATACACTGTCACTGTGAGCCTAAACGAACCCTTCCTTCCTTCCGTAAACTGCTCTTGTTGTGCAGGAACAAAGGAAGCTAGTATATTCTCTACTTGGAATAACTGATGGCCCGCATCCAGTCACTTAATAGGACAGAGACATACCCTACTGTATGGGTAGAGGACATATAGTCTAGATAGTCATCACAGGGACATCTCACTTGCCCTCCCCCGCCATGAGTGTGTGTGTGTGATTTCTGATTGTTTCAGTATATCCTGGTGCAAGGCTATATCAATTTACTTAATGTATGAGTGAGTTGGTGTTGAAGTGCTGTCAGGCTAGTCAGTAGGATGGCTTAAATGTGAAATGTCGCCCCTTAAAAGTTCCCTAGAAGACTTTTTTTTTTTTTTTTTTTTTTTTTTTTTTGGTTTTTCGAGACAGGGTTTCTCTGTGTAGCCCTGGCTGTCCTGGAACTCACTCTGTAGACCAGGCTGTCCTCGAACTCAGAAATCTACCCGCCTCTGCCTCCCAAGTGCTGGGATTAAAGGCGTGTACCACCACCACCCAGCAAGAATCTTATTCTTAGTGTCAAGCTAGAGTGTGTAATCACAGACAGGTGACTATGTCATGAAGGCTCTGACACGCCAGTCCACTGAGGGATTCACAATCTGATGGCACCATGAGCAGCTATGGCCAAAACACACCTTTCCTCCTCGGAATGGAAGCGCGTCACCATGAAGAAGAGTTTGCTGTAGGAAAGCTCTCGACTTTGAGCAGCTTTTAACCAAGTGGGTTTGTAACTGTGCAGAACCCCATATGATCTCAGCTCTCACAGAGTCAAACAGACACACATTTAGAAACACAACTAAACTAGACTAGCCTCTGCTATCAATACATGAAGAAATAGGGAGGTAAAGAGGACCTGGGAGGAGTTGGGGAAAGGGATAAAAAACATGGTCAAAATATATTGTGTGAAAAAAAGCTTTAAATAGAAAATTTAAAAATATATGGAGAAAAATTATGCAAAGATCTTATCATCTCTAACAAAATTCTCCTTTGTCTGGTGATGGAGTTTGGGGCAGTAGGAGAGAACAGAGATGGCTTCACTGGAAGGGCAGAGAAGAGCTGAGACTTGGAGCTGAGGAGACATTCATGGGCAAGGGCAGGCAGGCAAAACCTCTTATCCCACATTCCCTGGGGCTCCACTTGTCTCCTGGCTGCCACCGAGCAAGCATGCTGCTAGAACCCTGTCCACACAGAGGGCTTCCTGCTTTTAGACTCATTTGTGGATCTACTTTCCCCCTCCAGATGCAGGAGACGACAGGCTGAAAAATGTAAAGAGTGCTGGAGGGAGGGGCTGGCATTCCAAGGGTCCCAGAGAACATGCAAACAGAGGATATGGAAGAGGCAGTGATTGTGCACATCTGGATGTACACATGTGTGAGTCTGTGCCGAATATCTAATGCTGTAATGCTGTCGGGAGGTGTATGAATACACTGGCTCCTGGACTGATGTGAGACACACTCAAGTGTAAGGACTCTGGCTTGGAGGTTGATTTTTTCTTTTGTTTTTTGTTTTTTTTTTGTTTTTTTTTTTGGTTTTTTGAGACAGGGTTTCTCTGTATAGCCCTGGCTTGGAGGTTGAGTTTGTCTGAATGCACCTGTGTAGGCAAGGCTTTGGGTTAATTTGCCTTGCAGGTGGAGATTTGCATGTGTGCATCATTGCGACAGAATCCTGCTCCATCTCACTTGACCTTCTAGCCCAGGGCACCCATTGTGGGGCACTTTGCAAATATTTAATGGGGTTGCTAGCAATGGTAGCCAGATCTGACTCCCGGCAGTCTAGCCCATCTTCTGTGTTAGTCCTGAGGTAGAGCAGCCACAGGGCTCCTCCTTTTATCACAGACAGAATCTAATCTAATGGTGCAGAAAGCAGGGACAAGAGGAATGGCCTATTCACAGCAGAGATAAAAAAACAGAACAAACAAACAAACAAACAAAAAACCCAAGAAACAAGCAAAAAATCCCATTGCCTTGTTTTTCCCTTAAATTTTGCTGGGACGAAATATGTAGTTTTTACCCATTCTTGATAAATAGCTTGGTATGGAGGTGGTGAAAAGAGGGTGGGAGTGAGTGCCATCCCTCAGTCCTCCACAGGCCGGGTTTGGAATGGCAGGTGGATGTGGCCCTGTGTGCAGTGAGACCCATGATAAGCAGGGTCTCTTCAGGGACAGAAGAGGCCATAACACCTTCCCAAAGAAGACACCAAGCAAGTATCTCTTTTCACCCAGATTTTGGTTCTTGCTCTAATACTTGCCAGCTAACTGACCTTGTTCACACTGCTTTATCTCTTCCACGCTTGTCTCCTTGTCTCTGGAGCAATGATGGCAATGGGATCCACATGACAGGCTTGTGATGCAGATTAAATAAGACAAGAAACAGAAAGGGATTGGAGTCATACTGTAAAGTTCCAGAGCAGCCGCATCTGTGCTGTTGTCTCGATGCTTCCCCTGCCCAGAGAACTGCATCCATTTCTGAATCCACCACCTGAGCCTATTCAGAGAGTTAAATGGGTTTGCCCAGGACTCCCCAGACACAGGGCTGAGATCAATGGCCATTTCTTCCCTTTTGGAACACTCTGTTTCCAGGCATTCTGCAATTGTCTGAAGAAAGGACGTGTGCTTCTCTGACCATATAGACCTTGTCCTGCAATGTGCTTCCACAGTGACTTAATGTATAAGCAGATGTACCATAGATGGAGTCACAGGAAAGAAACCAACTGCTCGCTTGCTATGTGTGGTAAGGTGTGCTAAAGACCTACTCAGGAGATACCTGGTACATAGTGGGCATGTATTAAGTAAAGTTCTGTCTTGGTTCTGCTTTCATTAGTATACAAAAACCAAGAACAATTACTGGGTCTTAGTTAGATTGCTCAGTCAGTAAATTGTTTGCCTCGAAGGCATGAGGTCATGACTTTAATTCCCAGAACCACCATTAAAAAAAAAATCCAGGCATAATGATGTGTGCTGATAGTTCCAGTGTTGGAGAGGTAGAGAGAGACAGGCAGATCCCTGGTCCTTTCTGGCCAACCAACCTAGCCTACTTGATGGCCTACAGGCCAGTGAAAGACTCTGTCTTTAAAAAAATATCTCAGCCAGTGCCTAGGGAATGACATTCAAGTTTGTCTTCTCCTCACATGCATGCACACACACACTTACATGTGCATTCATGCATGCATGTGCCTATGCACCCATTCACACATCTAAATGCACATAAGCACACACACACACAGACATACACACACAGACACACACACGGTCGCAGTCCCACGCATAATAGAAGTAACAAATATTTATTGTGCAATTGCCATTGCCTGGCACTGCAGCAGCTATGTTATTTATGCTAATCAATCTTTATAAATCTGCAGAATAAGTAATACATGTCATGAATTTTATTGTAACACACGGGGAAGCTGATGCTTAGAGAAGCTAAGACACTTATTCAAGACCATCAGTAATTAGTGAATTCCAAAGAGTGGTTAAGGAAGGCCGGGAGATGGCTTAGTGGTTAACGTGCTTGCTACACACACAAGCTTGGGGGCCAGAGTTCAGATCCACAGCCCCCACCACCCAGGACACAACAGACCTCTGCAATCCCCAGAGGGACAGAAGAATTCCTGAGAGCTGGTAGGCCAGCTAGCCTGGTACAATGGAGAACAAGACACTCCCTGAAACAAACAAGGTGAAAAAAGGCTGCTGTCATCTGACCTCCACAAGTGTGCCATGACACACAGGTGCCTGCGGAGAGAGACAGGCAGGGGGAGGGAGAGAAAGGAGAATCATTTGCTAAGGAAATAAATTTACCATCCTTGCTTATCTTTGCCTGTCCTGACCAAAGGGAGAGTTTTTACTGTTGCCCAGCCTGACATTTCCTGCTATAGGCAAAAAAGTCCTTCTCTCTAATTCAGTCTTCAGCAGAGAGCAGCTGGGGCCAGTTCAATAGCTTGCTCCATGACTAACGGTTCTTCAGAGAGTGAGACACTAGAACCCACCACGAATGGGTCATACCTGGAGTCCCCCTCTGAGGATAAAGGGGGCTGGATTTTGAAGGGAGACAGGGGCAGGGAGAAGGCTCCTGACACCATGCTCAGGAGGTTCTGTTCCCAGGGCTGGCCACAATCTTGGCCCTGGGTGTCATACTCATTTGGTCTGTATCAAGGTCCTCCCACCTGGGCTGATGCAGGACTTTCTTGACTGCTGCACAGTAACTAGCCTGTAGGTCCACTGACCTGGCTTCTACTCTGCACCTGAGCCTGCTTGTCCCCATCCCAATCCCCACCCTTCTTCCAAACTCATCTTCCAGGAAGATGGCATAATGGCCCCACAGGCAGAGTCCTGGCCTTCCCTTACTTTGGATGCTGTGGGTAGGCATACCTTGCCTGAGACAGTAATGATCACCATGCTCACATATGTAACTTGTCAACAAATATTTACAAGCATTTAGGAGAGCATTGTGTTTCCTCAGTCCACAAAGACCCCAATGGATGTTCTCGAAGGTCAGATCTGTTCAGATATTTCTAGCCCTGTTTAATTTCTCCTCATTCTGTTCCATTCTGAGCCCCCACCCCCACCCCAGACACAGAAATCTCCTAAGCCCCGTTCTTTTTGAGGCTATTTTTCTATATCTGGCCAATCTCCCTGAACAGAGGTAGCCCTGATGGGCTGCTGCAGGTAAGGTCACTGCATCCCAGACTCTGCCATGTGGCCAAAGTCAATGGAGCCTCAGCTCTCAGACCCAGGGAGTTTGTGATGATGCAAATGTCCTGGTCATATCCTTGACCCAGATCCTGTCCTGATCCACAGGTCTGAAGTGGGTCCCTGTCACCCCAAGGCAGGCACCTACTGTTATGAAGCTATACAATCCCTGGTGTTACATTTTAAACAATAGCTACTTTATTTGCTCATTATCCTTAGTTAAGGACTTGGGATAAGGCCGGTGAATAACTCCCAGTCCAGACCTGGCTGGGAGCCTGGCTGGCTGGAAACATTCTACAGGAATAACACCAGGCCTCTCCCCTGCTGGGAATCTGTGTCTGATGTCTTTCAAGGCAGCTGGCTTCCAGGAGACAAGTTCACATTCCAAACAGGGAAGGTAAAAGTCACACCTTTGTCCAAAGCCCAGTCTAGAAAATCAGTCTACCTCTTTTTACTACTCAAACTGAGTTCCAGGCCTGGGTGTGGTGGTGCATAGTGGTAATCTTAGCACTGGGGAGACAGGAGCAAGAGCTTGCTGCTGGCCAGCCTGGCCTAACCAGCAAGCTCCTGGCCAAGGACCAGAGACTGGCCTGTGACCAGCAGAGAAATTTTATGTCAAAGGCGGAGGGGGTGGGGGGTGAGTGGAAGGGAGGAGGGGAAGTGGGGGACTGAAGAGGAGGAAGAGGAGAAGGAGGAGGAGGACCTGAGGTTGTCTTCTGGCCTCCCATTCTCACACTCATGTCCCCCACACAAAATAATAATAAGTCACATAGATTAGGCTGAGGGACACACACACACACACATACACACACACACACACACACACACACACACACACACACACACACAGAGGAGTGAGTGTGTCAACTCAGATGAGTCAGAGAGGCAAGAAATGTTACTGAGGCCGGCTCTGGGCATAACGTCTGGCAGCCAGGCCCGAGGACCTACCTGTCATCTTCCCCTTCTCCTCCTGCCATTTAAGACACAGTCATAGACTGCGTCATAGCACTGACACTAATGGACTGATGGCTGATATCTTGTGTTCTCTGCTGATATCGGTCCTGTCTTTGTATTTGGAAAGTGATCATTATCCACCAATGGTCTTGACGGAGTGGGAGGGAAGGAAGGAGTCTAAGGGTGTGCCAGGTGTCCTCCTGTCTTCCTGTCTTCATCTAGAAGCAGACAACTTTGTTGACTGAATTGTCGAAACCCTTCCTCTTAATTACTTCTGAATTATGCTTAGGGAAGTAACTGTGATTTTTTTTTTTTACAAAGTACCCAGAAGGTGACATGTTCCAGGAGCTATATAAATATTTAGAGGGACATGAAGGTAGGACTGTTTTATACCCATCACCTCTAGCCTGCCACATTTAAGACCCTTAAAGGCCTTATTGGGGGTGGTACTTTAAATGGTGGTCATCGAACCAGGCCCTGGTCTGATAATTGATTACAATATCATCAAAGAGATACTTATTACAGATAGCTGGAGAAGTCTCTGGACGGAATGTCCTTTCTACTCAAACTAGAGGCAGGACTCCTATAGCCACAATGTCTGCTGAGCCTTTTCCCTGACTACCCTTGACCCCTCTTGGATATCTAGTGCCACACAGATGTATCTAGGCTTTGCCCTATAAGACCTGATATCACACTGGGACAGGGAAACTACTCTACCCCAGTGGCAGTTGCCAGGCACATTCCCTGTGACTTCCTTAGAATCAATCGTCACCAAATACGTAAATGTTTTCCTAAACTGCAGCTCAGACATTTAGGTGTGGGGGTGGAGTTGGTAGCTGAAGATGCCAGCGAGAACAGGTGGATTCAAATCAGCCTTCCCAGCCCAGCAAGCATGACCCGGCTGGGGTGGTACATACTCGGAAAAGCTACTCGGCCGACTGAATGGAGCCGCCTGGCTGGAGAACTTCGCTCAGGCTTTGTTTCTGAGCTTTCCTCCTGTGGGCTCTAAGCAAGGAGACATTGATAAACAGGTGCATCTCCCCATGAATGCTGGCTCCAGGCACTCTGGGTGAGGCCGGAGTTTGTCTGTGTGCATTCACAGGCTGTTTCTCTGTGCACGAGAAAGCAGGAATATGAGACAATTCTGGTCTTGACTAGGGAGCGGTTCTGTCTTGGGTCATTGTCTCCAAAGGGCAACATTGTTCCTTGTTGCTTCCATTTGCATGCACAAGAAGACACAAGGTTCCAGATTTGCAGAGAGGCAAGGCTTTGGAGGGAGTGGCCATATCATTTGGATAGCCAGCCCTGCTCTCTGGAAGATGGGTGCTCCTAATTATATATCTTAGAAATCTGCACCTAGGAGTGATATTTCACACTTATAGGCAAGTCCCATCGTGTTGTTCCCCCCCCCCCCCCCCCCCCCCGTCCTCCCAGACAGGGTTTTTCTGTGTAGCCCTGGCTGTCCTGGAACTCACTTTGTAGACCAGGCTGGCCTTGAACTCAGAAATCCACCTGCCTCTGCCTCCTGAGTGCTGGGATTAAAGGCGTGCGACACCACGCCTGGCTACAGGCAAGTTTAAGTTAAGTCCACAGCAACGAGCCCTCCAGACTAATGGGGTGGAGGTGGTTTTTCCACTCAGAAAAAAATTTTTCATCCATGCTAGCTTGCCTGGAGAAGTACTGTTTTCTTTCTCTGGCTAAGGGCAAAGCTTTATTAACAAAGCTGATATATGGCATAGGTGGTCTAGGCTGAGGGTATCAGGACTCAGGGTACCAGCCCCCAAATCCTTTGATGACCTCTGGTAAGGACCTTTGGCTAAGCTTGGCAGTCATTGACTGAAGAGACAGTAAGAAAGAAGGTGTTAGCAATGTGTTAGCTCCGCTCCACAGTTAGTTACCTGGCAATGGCCAGGTGTGCCTGACTCACTATAAAAGGGGCTGCTTGCCACCTCAGCTCTCTCATGCTCTCTTGCCTTCTTGCTCCCTCTCTGTCCCCTCGCCCCTTCCCCTCCCTCCCCTTTCCACATGCTCATGGCGGGCCTCTACTTCTCTACTCTCTCTCTCTCTCTCTCTCTGCCTTTCTCTGTCTCTACTATCCTCTCGACTCCCCTCCCCATGCCCTGAATAACCTCTATTCTATTCTATTCTATTCTATTCTATTCTATTCTATTCTATTCTATCCTATACCATCTTGTGGCTGGTCCCTCAGGTGGAAGGGGATGCCTCAGCACTGGCCCTCAGAGGCCCTTCCCCCATACCTGACCACTCCTCCACCAAACATATTCCCCCCTCTCCTTTATCTTTTTACAAAACACAACAGAAGGTGTCCAACATAAGGATAAAAAGAGTTTGTTTAGGGGCAAGACCACACAAGGGGTTCATGAGTCAATAGTTAACGATTGTTTAAATTGAGAAAGTTGTCAGTGGGTCACCCTGTAAGGCACACTGTGAGTGGACTAACACTGCAAATCTGACTAGGGAGGCCTCGCTTCCATTAGGGCAGTCAACCTTTGAATGTGGAGTTATGGCTACAGTGGAGGCAGAATGATTCTCATGATGAGAGCCTTCATTTCCACGAGGCAATGTTTGATTCCACTCTGTGAGGTAGGTAGGAGGTGTGAGGATGTTTCAAATGGGGAAAGTCACATGAGCTTAGGTTAGAGGCCAGGAAAGAGGTGGCGAACTCTCGGGTTGGAGCTCGGCACCCACCCACATGGGGGTGATGACAAGGGTGGTTGAGGGGTTCAGGAGGTGGTCATTGGGTTATAAACCCTAACTGTGACATTTGGCATTTGGACCCCAAACTCACAGGGATTGTGGGAACTAGACCCACTGTGATGGTTTACTCTCGTGGCCACCTGGGTTAGATTTAGAGGGGCCGTGGAAGCATACCTCTGAGTGTGTCTGGGAGGGTGTTTCCAGAAAGATTTAACAAACCAGGGAAGACTTACCCTGAGTGTAGGCAGAGCCGTACCACAGGCTGGGGGCGGGGTAGAATGTAAAGGGGCCTGTGACCTCCGTGCTAGCATGTGGCTCTCTCTACCTCCTGACTGTGGATGCGCTCACGAAGCCCCAGAGGCTCCTGCTGCCATGCCTGTCCCCTCAGTGTGTGAGCCGAAACAAACATGTCTGCCCTGACATCCGTCAGGCACTTTGTCACAACAATGAGAAAAGCGACCATTGCCTTTATCAAACAAAAGTCAATGGAGATAGAGGTGGGAAGACCGAGGCAGAGCCCACAGAACCAGACTGGTGCCATGAAGGTCTGACCTAGAAAAGGAGCAATAGCTGTAAGAGAGTACACAGCTGAGAGGGGAACTGAGGAGAGGGGAGAGGGGAGCATGAATTTCTCTGGATGAGGAAGTGAGTTGAGGGTGGTGCTGTTGAAATGGAGAAAGATGTAGGGTATTTGGAGAGATGGTGCTATGGCTTGTAGCTTGCACATGGAATGTCTCACAAAGACTCAAGTGATAAAGGCTTGATCTCCAGCCCATGGCAGAGGTGGGAGGATCTTTAAGAGATGCAGCCTAGTGGGAGCCTTGAGTTCACTGAGTGTTCTTGAAAGAGCTAGTGAGAACCCAGGTGCTTCCCTAAACCCTACACCAGTCCTCTCCCTCCCCTTCCTCCTTTTCTTTACCTCAGATAGCAGGAGCTGAGGGGCCCTCCTCTGCCACGCACGCCCTGTTCCTCACATGATGTTCTCCCTCAGCACAGGATCAACGAGGCTGATGCACCGCCAACTGAACCCTCCACAGCTATGAGCCAAATAGCGCTTTTCTCCTTAGAAGCTGACGTAACCTCTGTATGTGTTATTAAGTGGTGGCGTAGTGACCCACACAGTAGGGATGTTGGATCCCTGGGTTCCTTGTCAGGAGCAGAGGAACAAGTCTAAGCCAGCGCCCCAAAACACGGCTGTTGACTGGATTATTTGGAAATTACAGGAAAAGAAGGGCCTGGCACAGTTTCCTGAGGGAGAAGCCTAGAGTAATGTGGGGAAGGTTAGGGAGGAAGCCCAGGAGTGGTTTGGAATGAACATGGAATCTGGGAGCTGCCCTCTCCTGGGTGACAGCGCGCATAGGAAGGTGGTGAGCGGTTTCGGTTACACTGCAGTAGCTGGTGAGGGGAAGTTCGCCCTTTCTGTGGGTCTCTCTTGGAGAGGTATGGGTTAGGAGGGCCAGGGTAACTGAGAATTCTGGCTATCCCATACCCCTTTAATTGTCCATATGATCCCTACATGGGGATCTTCTCTGGAATGGCTATTTCTGGCATAGCTCATAGACCTAGTTAGAGTGGGTGGATTTTCTAGCACGGAGCAGTCTGTGACCCACTCAACAGTGTATTGTTTCATTGAGCCTGGTACTGGGTCTTCCCATGGCTCTAGATGTGGGTACTCTCATGTGCTTCCCTCATCCTTAGTGAGTGTGTCTATGTGTTATCTGTGTATGTGAGACTCCCTTCCCCCCAAACACACCCATGCTGTTTAGAAACCATTCTGTTCTGGTGTGCTGTCCTGCCTCAGCTGCCCCTTTCCTCAGGCTTCTAGAGAAGCAATTGCGTAGCAAAGATCCAAGCTCTTTACCCAGCCTTCTAAACCCTGACTGTGAACCCTTTAGGAACCTTCTGAGCCAGCCTCTCCCGAATTCTTGTTCACAGCAATTTTTGTATCCCCTCAGTGGCTTCCCATGGCCCTGGAGACAAAAGCTGCAATTGCCCAGGAACTGCCCGGTGGCTGCCAAGCCTGGCATCTGTGTCCTTCCCTAGCCTGTCTCCTCTGCACTCTGCCACACCGGGAGCAATTCCCACACTCTGCAGTCCGCTTCAGGGCCTTTGCACGCACACATCGTTTCTGTTCCACTGTTGGCATCATTTCCCAAGCCTGCTTTGCACCTCAGTTGTTTCTTTCAGCGCATCTCCTTAGCACTCCCTGACTCTCCAGCTTGCTTTGCAAATGTTACATTCTCGGGGCTCTGAACCATTTGATCAAAATCCTTTTCACCCCTTATCTATAAAGGACAATGTTGTATCTAAAGAGCTTGACCTAGGGCTCAGGGAAGAGTCACTCCTCACATCCATGTGTTGAAAGAATGTGGCAGCTGGTGACCTCTTTTAACCCCTGGACACATTTATCGCAGGAACCAGATGTGTTTCTTTACTCCCTAGAAGGGAGATGTGACTTTCCCAGGGCAAGGCTATGTGTTGCTTTGTAGCAGTAACCCCCAAATTCCACCTGGATAAACAAGAAAGGTTATTTGAGAGGCTGGCCCTGGCCAGTCCTCACAGACTGGACTCCTCCACGTTCCTCCATAGCCAGGACTATCAGCAGCATCAGACACAGGCCCGGAAGTAGCTTGGCCATGTTCTCTGGCAGGAGACAGGCTGAACCAACAGGTGGTTGGGCTTAGAAGTTCTGACCCATCAGCCTATCCTTTCCCAAACTGGCCTGTAAAGCCTGAGCTGGCACCCACTTACAAGGAGCGACTCCAACAGACAACTTAGAGGTGGGAAATGTCAGGACTCAAGGGCACTGGGAGGGAGGACCAATCTGCTTGCCCAGGACAGGGAAGTAGCAAGCAGTGTGGTTTCATTTCTCCCACCCACAGCAAGTGGAAAGGGACAGGAGATTACAGTCCTCAGCTTACAGAGGAAAAGTTTGGGACAGAAGGTCAGGCCGCTGTCTGGAGCCACGTGGATTGGCGAGACTTGAGCCAGACTTTGATAAAAGGGTTTTAACTGTCACAGGAACCCTAGTGATTATGAAACTGGGCCAGGGTGGAGTCTTTTCAGCCCAAGGTCCTATGCTTAAGGGGTCAAACTATCCTCTACAGACTCCCCTTAAGCAGGGTAACCCAGTTTCTTCCTGGTAGCCATTGATGGCTTCTCTGCCAGTTCCAGGGCAACCTTGACTTTCCATCTGTTTTTTGCCTTGGCCTTTGAGACTGGGCCATTTATTAAAGTGATTCAACCAAGCTGAAAGGCCACAGAATTATCAAGTTTGTTTGTTTGCTTCCTCTTTCTCCTCTTCTTCCTTTTCCTCTGAAAAAGGAAGATTTTCATGCCCTGAAACAAGATTTCTCTATGTATCCCTGGTTGTCCTAGAACTCTCTCTTTAGATCAGACTGACCTCAAACCCAGAAATTCACCTGTCTCTGCCTCCCAAGTGTTGGGATTAAAAGAGTTATTGTTGTTGTTGTTCTCCTCCTCCTCCTCCTCCTCTTCTTCTTCCTCCTCCTCCTCTTCCTTCTCCTCCTCTCCCTCCTCCTCCTCCTTCTCCTTCTTCTTCACAAATGAGTAACTGTCCTGGGGCTGTGGTGTTGGAGAGACAGGGCTGGGCGCAAGAGCCCATTATTTCTGGGGTAGGGGTTGTCAGGAAAGCCTTGTGATAAGATCTTGAATTGGCTGATGCCAGCTGCTCTCCTCAACGCTTCAGCACAGGATAGGCCAGCCTCCCTACAGCATCCCTTCAGTTGATTAATTAGAACAGCCTTCTCCACTACAGGGCTTCCTGGATACCAACCTGCTGCGGGTGGTGGGGTGGGGTGACCTCTGTCCATTCTTGCAAGCTCTGCTGTCATTAGAGTTAGTCAATGGAACACTTGCTGGGAGTTAGTCTCACCTCCATTTCCTAGGTTAGGGAAAGGAACACTCCATATATGAGTGTTCATACTGATACTACAGGTAGGATTGCAGAGCTAGGATGTAAATCTTCAAATTAATTTGTCACCTCGAATTTTGACTCTTAGTGACTAGGCTGGGGAGAGCTACTCTTAAAGCCTTCTGGAGTTAGGGTTGGAGATGGGTGTCTTGAAAACGGGCTTCTGGGCAGCAAAACCCTGGTTCATGTGAGGGTCTTGTCCCCACAGCCCACCAGCTCTATTTGAAAACAACACTCCACCTAACTCTGGCTCCCATTCATGCTAATTGCGAACACAGCCAAAGAACGCAGGTTGCAGGTGGCTGATGCTCCGTTGTTTCCTATTTTTCTGCCTTTCTCCCCCTGATTGTCCTATTTCCGAAAAACACCAGCCCTGTCACGGTGTTGGTCTGGCTCATTTCCTACCCTCGCCAAAGGGGGGAAGAATCAAAAAGCAACAGCTGCTGGCAAATCCGCTCCGGCGCTGGGCGCCTCCTCCGCGTGCGTCTCCTGTTGCTTCTTCAAGCCTCACTTCCCTTTGCGAAGAGCTCGCAGAGAGGAGGGCGCGGGCGACATCACAGGGGTCTGCGAGGGGACCCAGAAGCCAGCGGGCGACCGGGGAGCCCAGCCAGTCAGCCCCCTCTGGGAGGCGGGAAAGCTGCAAGCCGCGCCCACCGCCCTGCCCCCAGCGCGCCACTCCCGGCTGCTTGGACTCTGCTAGTCCTCCTGGGATCCGCTCGGAGGGGACCCAACGCCTAGGTGAGCAGCAAGGGAGGTGGGCAAAGTTGGCGCCTTCTTCCGAGTGGAGGAGGCTTGGGTAGGGATCCGTCACTCTAGCGCCAGGTTTCTCCGAGTCTTGTTTGTTTCAGTGGGTGTGTGCCCAGGTCCCTGCCTGGGCGGCGGGAAATGGATTTGGAAATGTAAACAAGTAGATGAGCTTCCGAAGGCTAAGGATCCCGGGATGGGGTTGCAGGCAATGGCGGTGCGGCGATGCTGGTGGCTGGAAAATGCTTTTGAGGCTGCCCTGAGCTTGCATCAGGAGCTCCAGAAGGATAGAGGACCCTTTAGCAGGGGAGCTTCCCTTTGTTACTCGGAAGCGGGAGACCATGCGGGGAATGGAGATGCGAGGACCCGGGAATGTAGGAATGTGAATGTGGACACATGGACCACACAAAATGGAAATTTGCTGGCTTGGTGCTTGTGGGGTGTGGGCGTGGGCTCCGGGAGTGGCGAAGAGGCCCTGTAGACAGCGTTGGGGTTCGAGGATGAGGGGATTCATCTGACTGCATTGCCTTCTTTTGGTCTGTCCAGCTCGATTTTCTTTCCAGGGCTGCTAGTATCCTATCCCCATCGTTCCCAACCGGGGCTGGCCCTGGCGGAGCCGCCCCGCTTTATGTCTGCCCAGGGCTTTCCTGTAGAGTTGGTGGAGAGACTGGGTCTCTGGGCGTCTGCTCCCAGGAGCAGTCAGGTTGGAAATTCCGGCCCACCCAAGCTGCCACCAACCTCCAGACCCAGAGGTTGTGATGGCTGGAGGCTTGGCTCCATCAATGTGTACCCTCTCTCTTTATTTCCTTTGTCTAACCTGTCTTCCCGCGCTACTGGAATTGGGATTTCTACCTTTGTAGAGGGACCAGTAGGCATCTCAGCCCTCTCAAGGACCCTTGGCTCTAGTGTTCTGGCTGTCCTCATATTGTAGATGTATGAATGTGTGTATCTGTTTTCCAACTTGGCCTTTTGCACGTGACCTGTCTCATGGTTGCCATGGAAACCCCTCCAGTTCAACCTCCCTCAGATTTCTGCCCATTCCTCACCTCCAATTGCCTCCCCTCCCCCCAATATGGTTGCTTAGATACTGGTAACCCTTTGCTTTTTAAAGGAGGAAACCCTATGTCTGGCTCCCGTTCTAAACTGCCTGGCCCTTTACCCATCCCACCATCACAAGCACCACAAACACAAGTCCTTACACATTACACACAATATCGTCAGAGCCTCACATGCCTGTCAACCCTCACAGCCCTTTAGCATAGTGGACACATATAACATACACAGTTTTATATCACATGAACACCAAGTAACACATCATGAAACCACAACACGTAAAGCTAAAGACACCAAATGCACAGCACACCACATACACACCAACTACACCACACACATATACCACCCACACCAAATAGACGACCTGCATCCCGTCCCACATGCACAGTAACTGTACCAAATGCATGTTACTTATACTCAGTCCTCACTCTGTGTGTGCATGCAGGGACTCCACCTGTAACACAAACTGACACATACATGTACACACGCATGCATACGTACACACACACACACACACACACACACACTCCGGGCTGGGTGAGGCTAAGCAGACAGAGAGTGCTTTCCTTCCTGTTCAGCCTTATTCTGGATACTTAGAGTATCAAGAAGGAGAAGCCCAGAAGGGAACCTCTGACTTCTCCCAGGGACCTTACAGGAAAAAGCCAAAGAAAAGTTCCCAAACCATCCTAGTAGAGAAACCCCTCTGCTAGGTGCCAGACTCCAGGGCCATGGCAGGGCACAAACCAGGATTTAAGTCTCTCCAGGCTGTGTTCTTCCTTCCTTAACCCCTATGGTCCTTTCTGACCAGAGGAGGCTCTGTGGAGGGGAGGGAAGCCTGTTATGAGAACACAAGAGGGCAGAGAGAAGGAACAGGGATCAAAGATTGTGTGTGTGTGTGTGTGTGTGAGAGAGAGAGACAGACAGACAGAGACATAGACATAGAGAGACAGAGACAGAGAGATAGAGACAGAAAGAAGGAGAGAGAGAGAGACAGAAAGAGGAGACAGTGACACAGAGTGAAAGAGAGACAGAGAGAGGGAGAGAGAAGAGCCAAAGAAATGCCAAACAGGGTTCTCAGCTGTGTGTGGAGTTCTGGTCTACCCCAGCCCCAGTGTTCCTGCTTCTTGCTTGCCCCTCCAGTCATGTTCATGCCTCTGGGAGAGTAAGCCAAGGGCTGCTGAGTTGCCAGGACACTATCAAGACTTGTCCTCAGGTGGCTGGAACTTGAGGGAAGGGTTTCCCTCTGGGTTCCATTTGACCTTTGGACTGATGGAGAACCCATTTTGTTCAGTTATTGAATGGTTTTGAGCACCTACTGTATGCTAACTTCTGGGAACATGACAGTGAAGAAGAAGACACAGTCCTCAGAGCCTGAGAATTAGGTCAGGACATGGGTGGGGAAACTGAGTCAAAGCCCCATAAGCAGCAGTGGCAGAGGCCTACGTCCTTAGGCAAGATCTTAGATTCCACACTGCTCGGCCCATACCTCTTTCCTTGGCGTCTATCAACCCATTGGAAATTGGGACGTCCCTTCCAAAGTGACCTTGTAGGTGTGTTGGAAGATGTTGTAAGGAGAGATGAGAAGGGCAATTTCATGAACCTTGGCCCCTCCCCCCCCCACAGCCTTTGGGAAATCAACCTACGTAGCTACCTAAATTAATTCTCTTCCACCATGAATCAGAGCACACATTCCTCAACCTCCACTCTCTCCCAGTAGAATGCAAGAGACTAACATCTGGGTGCGGACAGTGCCAGGTAGCCCTAGGGTCACCATCTACCAAAGATCACTGTCTAATAGGAGGGGCCACCTGCCCTTTCTGGAGTGCCCTGGGAAAGCAGAAGTCACATGAGACAGAACCTGGGGCCCACCAAAAGTCGGGTTCTAGCTCCTTGGCTCACACCTGAGCGCTGTGGTCCCCAAGAGCAAATGCATTTATTCTACAAATATCCTGTTGGGCACACCACAGGTCTCTTGGTGTGACCTAAAAATGGCTTGGTCTGTGCTCAGGTAACCTGAGGCCTCCAAGATCTTAGGCATTTGTTTCCAGATTGGTCCATGGGGGATTTAGTTATGATTTCTAAGCCACATCCTTCCTTTAAATGTGTGTGGGTTCTAGAATCTCGAAAAAGATCGATTTCCTCTTAGGTACCAATGTGTGTGAGGAGTTGGGGTGGGGTGTGGCTAAAGCGAGCTGGAAAAGGACTGTCTGACCACTCTGGACAAAGCTTTTCTTTCACCACCGACCAGGCAATGGCTGAGAAGCCAAGGTCAGCTATGCTTTTCATGGGCTGGATGGGGGAGGGACTCTTCCTGGACAAGAGGCACCTGTCTGTTCTGTTAGGACACACATGGGCCTGAAAGGCTTAAGGGGCCTAAGGGGCTGCCTCTGCAGAGTGGGAAGTCAGGACCAGCAGTGGCTGGTCTTTGAAGACCTCTGGACGGTTTAGAGGGTCTTGTCAAGAACACCCCTCGTCTTGGATCTCTGTCTTTAAAAAGAAGCTGGATCTCTCTGACCAAGACAGAATCTTGGAGCCGGTTTAGCCACATCTTCTGTTTTAAAATGGGGCTGGAGAGGAATTCTGACTTGTGAAATATAAAGCCAGCTTGGAAACAACATAGGAAAACATCTGTCACGAGATGTCTGACAGGGTGAGAGGGCGGGGAGGAAGAGGTTTGAGTTCCAGGGATCGGGTTGGGACTGTAGGAATGTCTCTGCACAGTCAAGAACTATGGTTTGGGTAGAAAGGGTCAGAGAGGAGACTAAGGAGTTCTATTTGGAGTCATGGTGACATTCCTGTCCTCCACAGCTCCAGGGGAAAGCCAGCCCTCGGTTTTACTCATCGACACTTTTAACAAATGCCAAGTCCCTCCAGTATGGTAGGCCCCGTGGGTTTCTCAGAACCCTGTGGACTGTAGAGCTGTGGAGTCATTCTTTCTTTTTGGTTTTTCGAGACAGGGATTCTCTGTGTAGCCCTGGCTGTCCTGGAACTCACTTTGTAGACCAGGCTGGCCTCGAACTCACTTTGTAGACCAGGCTGGCCTCATAATCAGAAATCCACCTGCCTCTGCCTCCTGAGTGCTGGGATTAAAGGCATGCACCACCACGCCCGGCTGGAGTCATTCTTTCTTACTCATTCCTGCTGAGGCAGATCTAATAATTTGGCCTGTCCCTCCCCCTGTCTGCTTACTTCTCTGTCTTCCTGGAGGAAGACCCTGTAATACTCCTTGCGGCCCTCTTCCTCCACAGGAGGGCTCCTCGACTCACCGACAAGCACACTCACACTTCTGTGAGTAACCCCTTCCTCACACATACATAGCCCTCTCTCCCTGACACTTAGGCAGGTGCTTGCACGTCTCCACACACCTTCTCACTTTCCCAGCAGCCGTCTCTCGCCCCCGTGATGGCCTATTAACTTCTATCCTCTCAGCTGGATCTGTCATCTGTGGATCTCTCAGCTCCAGTCTGGTCCTGTCAAAGCCCCTGTGTGTGGCTGTCTATCACTGAGTAATGACAAGTGCGTGGTCTCACCCTTCGTGCCCTCCAGGTGCCTACCCTAAGCCCTTGGGACTTTCTAGAACATGCACTGTTCCTGCCTGTTGGAGGTAGGGGGGGGTGACAGTCTTTGTAGACCCATTCTAAGGCTTCCTTTTATTTTTTTTTTTATCTTTATATGTCAAATGAGCTTGGAGATGGGTGGGGCGAGCTCTGTAAAGCAATTGAACGTCATTGGTGATGACTCCATCTTGCTGTCCTTAGGATGACGTCACTGTTCTGTCTCCTCTCTGGTGATCATTCCTCCAGGAAGCTCTTTCTAATTCCTACTCAGCATTTTGGCCACTCCCACATTCTATCCCCGCCCCCTTAAAGACAAGGTCACCTGAGGAAGTCCCGCGAGCCCGTAGAGGAGCCATCCTGCCCTTGTCCTCATCCCCCAGCCCATTCCTTTCTTCCCATGCATGGTCTTGGAATGTCTCTTCCTTGGTAGTCTGGAAGACATCAAAAGGCTGAAGTTAACAGAGTGAGCTGATTCACTGCTTCATTTTGGGGCTTGACGAGAACCAGATGGCAGAGATGAAGAAGTGAAGGCCTGGAGTTGGGGAAAGTGTGATGAAATGCCTCATATGCTTAAAATACACCATTGAGACTCTCAGGTGTTCTGAGCTTAGGGTGGGTTGTGACTACTTAAAGAGACAGCGATGCTGAAATATCAGTTAACTAATTACACCACACACACACACACACACACACACACACACACACATGAACTGTGGCACTCTGGGAATCGGCCAACCAAAGCACAAGGTAAGAAGGGAAGGGACAGACAAATGTGGTCAAGTCAAGAGTCCCTTAACCTCGGTGCACTAGACCCAAGTGACCTTCATTTCTCCCTCCCATACCTGGGAAAGAATATGAATCCATGAAGATGGTAGGCAGAACCGTGAAGGCCAGAGATGTGCTTCCAGAAGTAGGCAGCTAGCGGAGGGAGAATGCCAATGCCCTGGAATGTGACCTGCTAGTGAGAAGAATGGTATGGCACTGGTCTCCATCCCTGGCCTGATGCAGACTTCAGGACTGTCTTTGCTACTGGGACTGCTCTCTGGCCTCTGTGAATGTGTGTATGTGTATGTTGCACACATGCACACGTTTGCATGCGCAGACCTAGGAGGGGGTGATCTCTTTTGTGCATGGCCAAGCCACACTCGGCCCATGACTTCTGTATAATGCAACTGGTTACTTAGACTTGCTGGGACTGGGTGCAGTGTTACTAGGTGAGATGCTGGGGCCTGGCTCCCTGACTCATGCTGAGCAGAGCATGTCAGGTGCCTGGGTATGAGTTGGCTATAACATCCCTATTCTTCTGGGCACTGTGTAGGCTGATAAACTGAAGACTGTCTCAGTAGTGACAGTGACGTGGCCATAAGCCCCAGGCTCCTGCTGTTAGGCTAGCATGGAGTCTTTCTAGGACGACATGTAGAAATCAGGTGTGAGGTTTGTGACGTGTTTCCCTTCCTCAGAAGAAGCCTGGTTTCTTTGCCAGGTCTGCTCTCATTACTCCTCCCATGGCCAGTGTCTTCTCTCCCAGAAGTGACTCCAGGTTAAAGGTAAAGGTTCCTAAAGTAACAAGTGCTGTGTGAGGCAGGACTCTGGCCTCTGATCTGCACAACCAACTGGATTTGGGACTGGGTCCTTAGAGAAAGATTTTTGAGTCTTGGGGACCTGGAGGTTCCCCTTTTCTATGAAGGAGTCATAGTTGAGAAGAACCCCTAGTTACTGGACCCTTGCCAGTCATGAAGATCCAGTCATGAAGTGAAATGATTAACTGCCCCATTCTTAGGCTGCCCAGCTGCCTTCCGTACACCACAACGAATTCAAGACAAACTAACTCAAGCCACCAGGATTCCAGGTCTTTCGGAAAGCCACCACCCTCTACCCTTTCCTTTCCCTTGCCAGCTTTGAATCCATGTCCTTATCGGCTCCACTCTGGAGTGCTGGCATGGTCGGGGGAGGGGGCCAGTCTACAGAGAGACTACAGTCATTTCAAGCCTGGCTCTTAAACTGGAGAATTGATGTTTGTTTATTCAATGTGTATTTGAAATACAGGTCAAGCAAATAGGCCACAGAACTATCAGTGGCCTCTGATCCCAACCCAAAACAGTTGCTGTAAAAGGCAGCTTTAAAAGCCTTGGCTGAGCCGGGCGTGGTGGCGCACGCCTTTAATCCCAGCACTCGGGAGGCAGAGGCAGGCGGATTTCTGCGTTCGAGGCCAGCCTGGTCTGCAGAGTGAGTTCCAGGACAGCCAGGGCTATACAGAGAAACCCTGTCTCGAAAAACCAAAAAAAAAAAAAAAAAAAAAAAAAAAAGCTTTGGCTGGCTCTTGGCTCCGTGGCAGTGAACCAGCAATGCCCTGCCTATTGCAGAAACATGTGGCATGTGAACACCTGTGTTCTGCAATGTGCCAGAGGGGCTATGAGCTGAGGGGCTAGGAATGAATCGAGATGGAGGACTGATTTGATTGTTCAATATTGACTATTCAAATTTGGTAAGGAGCAGACTTTTTTTTTCTGGAACAGTTTTAGGTTTACAGAAAACTTGGGTGGACAAGCACAGGCCTCCATACCTTCTTGGTCTGCACACAGCTTCTGTGTGCAAATAAAATACACTAAAAAAGTCAATAAAGATATTACGTTAGTGTGTCACAGTCTCTACTGCATTCCAGCTACAGCTGATACATTATAAACTAAAGTTGACACTCTGTGCAGCTCTTTCCCAACCAATGTCCTCTTTCTGTCCCAGGATTCACCTCCCAAGACCACATTGCATTTAGGTATCTTGTCTCCTTGGGCTCTTCTTGGCTGTGACAATGTATCTTTGTTTTGATGACGGTTGGTTGCATCTGTAAGGAGCACAGGTCCAGTAGGATGTTCTGCTCTTGGGAATTGGCTAGTATTTTCTCATCATTAGACTGGGGCATGGGTTTGGGGAAGGAAGATCACAGGTAAGGAGTCACTGTTGTCACATCACGTCATGACATGTCATGTCATGTCAAAAGCACCGTCTCTCTCACCATTCATGCTCCAGTAACACATTTGGCACCTGTTATTAGAGCCCTGCTCCCTCCACTCACAGCAGACATCCTAACACATCAGTCTATTCTCCCTGGCCATCTCAGCATCCGAGTCTTGCATGTCTGTGAATGAGAGGCAGGAGAAGGTTAAAGATGTACATAGCAGCTGCAGAAGGAGGCAGGCTGTTGTACCAGCCCAACAGGTAATAGAATCTAGGGGACAGACTTAAAGATTCTCTCAAGGTGACTGCACCTGAAACATAGAACTGGACTGGAGTCAGGGAGGGAGCGGGCAGCCTTAGCACATGGTTGGATTATAGCTCCTTCTGGCAGAGGCTGTGTTTCTCTCTCGCTTGGTACAGAACTCTTGCTGATAAGGGAAGTATCTGGAGGAGTTAGGTGGCCATTGGAGTGATCAAGCTGATATTCTTTCTGAAATCACAGCCTCTTCCACAATGATTTTCTTTATCTCAGCCATACAGAAATCAATCTGACTATACCCTGGGCTAAGGCATCCGCCACCATTAGCATCAGGAGGATTTCTCATTTCTAAGTTTGATATTGTGGGAGAAGATACCTTCGTTTCAGCCCCATATCCTAATATTCTCAACAGAAGGAACACAAGGTGTTCAGTATGTAGCTTTGTACCCCTTGGGGAAGGCTACCAATTGCTGGGCTGTTGCATTTCTTGGTATCAGCTATGAGCTGAGCACCAATGAGCAGTAGCCTCTACAGCTTGTTGGGGACATGGTCCAGCTTCAGCTAAAAGGCAAGAGTCTCTGATCAGATGCATCAAACTCCTTGAGCCCAAGGAAATAGGAGGACCAGTGACACCCGAGAAATAGCCCCAGATCTTAGAAGAGTGAACGTGGCCTGACTTAGGCAACTTAGGACCCTAGGCACACATTGAAATGTCCCTTGCAGAAGCTAGTCTTTCTGAAGGACTTTTGAAACAGAAGAAGAGTGGCCTTGCTGCTAGAGAGGTGTCTGAGGACCTCAAGAGTTGGGGCATTGCTGTCCCCTACCCTGCCCGACTGCCAGGGAACGGTGGGAGATGCTTCTCCCGGGCACGAACGACAGCTGCCTGTTGACTTTCCCTGTGCAGGCGCTACTCTGGTGTGTTTTCTTTTCTCTGCTCTTTGGAGCATCATAGTAACCAGGGAGCCAGGGGCACGGCGGAGGTTGCTGGGCAGCCTGGTGTGACCCTGTGGGAAGGAAGAGGATGTGGAGACTTGGAATTTCCTCATGTACAGATTTAGTCTCTGCCATCTGCATTTCCCTCTGTGCTTCCTGTCCACTTTCTGGCTCAGTTTCTGATGGGGACACTGTCCCTGGACTAGCCTCAGTTCCATCTTCCCCTCCTTCGCCTGCCTCTCCCACTTCAGTCAGTGAGAGTGCCTCCTGGTTCTCCTCAGCACCTCTGTTCCCTCTTTCTCCGCCGGCATACTCTTGTGCTACCTGCTTGAACCCTAGTGACAGCTGCTATTCTTGGAGCAAAACATAGTGCCTGGGGAGCCAATGTCAGCGATGGGCTGAGTCTACCCTGCCTTGTTTCAGTATAGGACACTGGAACCTTCTAGTGGTCGTGAGATAATTCAAGGAAGAAGGGAGAAGTTCCAGGAAAAGATAGAAAAGGAGGATGGGAGGAGGGGACAGAGCTAGGCTTACTAACAGTAATGAGCTCAACTGCGGGTGCCTAAGGAGCTAGTTCTCTGCCGGCTGCTGAGCCCAAGCCCCTTCTCTCTCACCGAGGGTCTCATGCAACCTGTGGTTCAAGAGATGACTATGTAGCTGAGGCCTCAAACTCACTATGTAGCTGCAGATGACCTTGAGCTCCTGATCTTCCTGCCTCCACTTCCCGAGTGCTGGGATTATAGGTGTGTGCCACCATGCCTGGCTCCGTACCAACCTGTTTTCATTCCAGATGGCTGGAATGGAACCTGTCCTCAATCAGGCAAGGCAGGGATGGTCAGTCACAGAGTTGAGCTTCAAGAACAGTAGGCTCTGCTATCTGGGGGACAGATGGCCTGATGCCCACCAGAACCTTTTCCCTGTCCCTTCTTGTAACTTCTTTTTCCTGGTTAGCTACACACACACACACACACACACACACACACACACACACTCACACACTCACTCACACACACATGCACATGCGCACGTGCACACCATACCTCCAGCCCTGCATCTCATCACCGGGCTTTTCTGTCTCTTCCTTGATTTTGACAGGTAGCAAGGGGTGACACTGAAGTCCCCTACTTTTTCTTTTTGGCTACTAGTGAGACTGTGAGGGGCAGCCTTCAATAGACAACTGGCTGAGGGCAAAGGGTGTCCAACTCCCTCCCAGGACGAAATAGCTGTGGTAAGAGTGGCCACGGAAACAAGACAGCAGCTGTGCCCTCTCAAAGCCATGGCATCCATTCTCACAGACCTGAGACCATATCAACATCACCTCTTACAGCTGCAGGAGGAAAGGATACCAGACCTCAAGTTGCTTTTGAGACACAGATCCTGAGTGGCAGATACAGGAGAGCTGAGTGTTCCCCATGGGGACTTGCGGGTCAGGGTACTGGAGATCGAAACTAACCTCTAGGGCTTTTGGAAATTAACCAAACCTATCTCTCCTCAGTTAGCCTATTGGTAATGCTCATCATGGTGGCCACTCCCAGGACTGTTGAAGGATTGAAAGCTGCATAGAACCACCCTTGCATGGCATGGGCATCTGATAAATATTGCATATTGCTGCCACAGAGCTCTGCTGTTTCAAAAACCCTTCCCACGTGTTATCTCACTTGCCCTTTCACACAGCCTTGAGAAGTGGACAGGATGGATCAGCTGACTCTGCACTGCCCACCCCACGCTCCCACCCTCGCCTAATGAACTGCATTGGCCTGTAATCTGTCTTTGAAAACAAAACAAAAAAAAGGAGCCCTCCCAAGCAAACAGCTCTTGGTTCCCACTCAGGGTGAGCTGGCAGACAGCCTGCATTCTGCTGTCCCTCTCTCCCTCTCTGTAAATATGGATGAAGCTGGAGGTGCTGGGAGCTTGGCTGGGGAATGGGGTTGGGGGGGTGCTTTCCTGTGGAATTCATCAGAGTCCCTCCCTGCAGTTAGGTCTCAGAGTCTTAGCCTGCTGGATGTGGGGTGGGGGTGGGGGAGCAAGGAGAGTGACACATGGCAGGGGGATGTGGGTCCTTCATAGAACCACAGGGCAGGTAGCCCACTGTGGGCATAGGAACGCTCCTGTGTGATCTGGGAACTCAAATGTGGGGCTGGCTCCCCACCAGCACAGCCTACTCATGGCAGGAGACTACTCTTTCTCCACTAATGGAGAGTCAGACAGGGCAAGATGGAAGTGTGGAATCCAGCCCTCACTCGCTCTCTCTGCCCAGGTTCTCTCTTCTCTCCCTGTCAAATGTGTGTGATGCTACTAACTCAGGGCATTGAGAAGGCCTCTTCTCATCCCACAAGGGAGTGAGGGGATGATGGGAACTGGTCTTTGCCAGAACTCTGGCTGCATAGTGTGTGTGGGCTGGGCCGGGCGACCGTCAAATATCATAGCTGTAAATAGTGCAAGGCCAAGGTACTAAAGACAACAAAGAAGCGGTGAACAGGCCAGCCAGAGCTATTCTATCTCCTAAGACAGTAGACGTCACTACTAGGAAGGAACTGGGGAATGGCCTGCTCTGCTTGTATGAACCAGAACTCCCAGGCTGGGGCCTGCTCCTTTAAGGCCTTCTCAGCCTTGTTCCTCTGTGGGAGTGAGCTAGGGGCTAAGTAGTATCTCACAGAAGCTCTTTCTGGACCAACTCCCTCTCTCCCTGTCCCAGAAGCCAGCAATACCCCCTTCCCCCCTTTGCATCTTTAACCCAAGCTCATTTTCCAGTCGAAGGAGCTTGTCAGCTGCTTCCCTTCTGCCTCTCATTGCCCTGCCGTGGCGCCTGTCAGGCTGCCTCCAGGAACTATCGGGTACTGCCCAGCCTCTCCTGATACACGGCTGGCTGTTCCCAACCTCAGTTTGTCAAATCGGCTGGCGGGGCCAGAGGCATGGGTTCTTGAGTCAGGCCCTCCTTACCCTTGACTGGCAGCTGAATCAGGTCCCTCTCTCATTGGACCTAGGCTTTCCAAAATTAAAGGCAGATGCTTGTTTCATTATATCCCAGCATGGCCTGCTGAGATGCCCCATTCTCTGTTGAAAGACAAGGAGATACAATAAGCTAAATCGTGTCCTGTGGTCTCTAATAACAGCCCAGGTAACCCGTGAGGCCAGGCCACAGTGCTCAGGCATCCCATGGCCCTTTGAAGGCTACCCCTTCTTGGGTACGTCTGCTTGTCATCTTACTGGGGTATCCAAGCAGGCTGTGGTGATCCTAGGGTACATTGTCCAGCCTGGGGTTGAGCCTGCAGAAAGGCAAGCAGGCCCCATAAAAGGGAAACGAGGGTCTGCAGGTAGGGTGAGGAAAATTCATGTCATTTGGAACTTCGGCCTAGTAAAGAGAGATGGTTATCAAATTACATCACAATGGTACCAAGCATTCTGGGATATCTCAGAGTAACACAGCATGTTGCTGTATCATCAACCGGTGGCTTCTCTTTCTGAGTGGCTTTTACCCAGCAATTAAGTGAAATTATGTGACTCAATATGGAAAGATAATCGCTGGAGGATTCTTCTGATTGCCTTTGCCGCACATGCAGTGGGTGCCTGTGCAAACAGCGGGATAGCGGGAGAGGAGACTTAACACAGAATGGTTGCGGTCGGCCACAGTGTGTGCCTGGGCACGGACAGAGTGGACCATGGAAAGGAGGTGTGAGATCTAACAGAATGGTCTAGAGCAATGGTGACCAGATTAATAAGACGGGATGGAGCTCTCAACTCCAGCAGCAATGATGTAATGCAGTCCTCAACTCCAGCAGTGTTGATGTAATGGAGTCCTCAGCTCCAGCAGCAATGACTTATAAGATTCCCTGTCTCAGCCAGCCAGGTCTTCAGGGCTCTAAGCAGGGGTCCAGGTCCACAAAACAAGACATTTTAATACGCAGGTTGAGACTTAAGAGAACAATCCTGAGCCTCCCTCCTGGCCCTGTTCTCTTCTGCGTGGCTTATTCCCTTACTTCAATATTCCTCCCTCCTTCCATTCTTCCCGAAGCTCTGGGCCTGGAATGAGATGATTATGCTACCTCATCTATGTCCTCCAACCTCAGCTGAGCTCCAGGCTGCCCAGTTCCTCCCCTGTAAGGAAGAAGAAAGGAATGCAGAGACTGGAATGTCAGGAGAAGCCAGGGTCTTACCACACAGAGAGGAGAGGTCAGGATAGAATTCCTTGGTTAATAGAAACAAAGGCATCTGTGTCCCCTCAAAGGCTCCGTGTATGTAGCTGGCCACTGCGCTCCCAGACAGTGCCAGCTGTACCACCGATGCCATCTTTCAAAGTGGTCCATGTGCCAAGAGGCAGCCTTGGAAGAGACTTCAGGCTGAGAGGAACTGCTGGTGTAGACCAGGCCCCGGCAACAGCTTGGAGGATAGAGACTTGGCTAGTTCTCAAATGTATGATAGTGTCCCTTTCAGCACTCTGCAACTTGATCGCAGATGTTTGCTTTGCAATACAAGGACAGGTCTTCACTCCAGAGCTTGGCATTCTCGAGTCTTCATAGTCTGATGCCAGCCATCTTATCAGCATTCTCCCTACCCACCCATCACGCTTTACCCAGACGGGATTATTCACTGTTTTGGAAGGTGTCTGGCACTAGAAATGAAAACACTTGGTGGGTTGGTGTCACAGTCCCCTCCTATGTCATATACTAGTGGACCCAGCCTCATCCTGATGCCTTCTAGATGGACCCTGCAGACATCCACTGTTGAGTGAAGTGTCATGGGATTCAAATTAAGTTGAACTTGGGATGAGAATTTTTGGCCGCCCCTTCTTTCCAAGGCTCCCTCTCGCTGCTCTCTCTCCCCCCCCCCCCTGTCTATCGAGATCACAGCTGCTCTCAGGATTTGGCTGAAGTGTCAGCCCTCCGTGGGCACTTTCAGCTCTCCTGCTGTTCTCTCCTTACTGATAATAGCAGGATCTTTGTTCTCAAAACCTGTGTCTCTCCCTGGTCAAAACCTTGATCATTTATGTATCCCCTGCAGATCTAGAATTCCTGTCCCTGGGGAGGATTTAACTGTGGAATTATCCCGAGCTGAGCATCTGTGGAGCTGACTGTAAGGTTCTCAGGAATAACAGAGTGAATGGGTGGTCACCATACCTGGTAGTCTGGAGTCCTTGGTACGGATGGGTGTTTTTTCTCCAGGAGGGGCTCAACCTGCCCAGTAATTCCTCTGCTGTGGGCCAAGAAGCCCAGACTGTCCATCCTTCTCCTGGCACCTACGACCCAGTGTCCGCATGAAGGTCCCTAAGAATTGGTTTTATTTTGTTTTAAGTATGAGACAGGGTGTCTCTGTGTGTCCTGGCCTGGCCTAGAACTCATGGGAATCCCCTTGCCTCAGCCTGCTGAGTGCTAGGATTGTACGCATGAGCCACAGTTGAGGGCTTTTAATGTCAGTTAGTTCTATCCTCCTTCCAGACTACTTCTGGATCTGGTCTCCTCTGACCGAGGCCCAGATATAATTTAATTATAGAACGTGAGATGGAACTTGATCCGGGAGTAGCAATACATTTGACAAAGGGGAAGGAAGGGAAGGAGGAAGATTTTACACACAGCAGGTACATGTAACTTAGTTCCCTCCTTATATGATTGAGAAATTTTTCTACTGTAGCGTGATGATCCCAGCTCTGTTGTCACAGGGCTTGGCCTGCCGTACATGAAGGAAGAAAGAGGCTCCTCTACCAGTCACTCCTTTCTGCACACCAAACAACACCCAAAACTCTAGAACTGAAATAAATCTCTCAACTAACCCTATGAAATCAAAGTAGCATGATTATGTGAACTAAATTGAAGCGGGGCTGCTGAGAATGAACGGCAGTCGGCATCCATCGCTGCATACTGGAGGCCAATAAGCACTGAACCAGCAGGAGTAGGATCCAAGCCCATGACTTCTCCATTGAGCTGAGAAAACTTGAGAGAGGTTAATCTGGTCTTAGTTTGATATTGGCCACTCTCAGTCCCCATGGAAAAGGAAAAACAAAGCCTCAGAATTTCCCACAGATTAAAATATAACAAATTGGAGCACACAGTCAAAGACTACTAAACTAAGGTAGTGTGTGTGTGTGTGTGTGTGTGCGCACATGCACATGTGTGCACTAGGAGGGACCCAAGAGAAGCTGAATCACTGTTTAAAAACCACAGATGCCACCAATCAATTTATGCTCCCAGGAATTCAGGATTTGAAGGAAGGTCTAGCAATGGCAGTGGTATTAGGAGCCTTTAACCCCAGCACTTGGGAGGCAGAGGCAGGCAGGTCTCTGAGTTCATTGCCAGCCTGGTCTACAGAGTGAGTTCCAGGACAGCCAGGGCTATACTGAGAGACCCTGTCTTGAAAAACAAAACAAGGAAACAAACAAACAAAACCAAACAGAAGTGGAAAATTCAGGATTTCGAAGTTAAAAGATACAGAAAATAAAATAACTGTGAGGAAAATGTTGGAAGGAAACAGTGGTTCATACAAATGAGTGGGCAAGGAAGACAAATGAAATGACCAAGCTGTTAGAAAAGGAGCCAACTAGAACATACAGAAGTAATACAACCGTTGAACTAGGAAATTAAGTGGATGAACGAAACAGCAGATTAAACACAGTTAGAGGGAGAGAAGAAATAAGTCTGAAACAATTACCCAGCAGGTAGCACAGCAAAGCAAGGACGTAGAAAATCTGAATGAGCAGTCCGATGATTTGTGGAACACAATAAGGACGCCTAGCACATTTCAGAGCCGTAGTCTAGGAAGACAGAATAGGATGCACGCAAGACAGGACGTAGGCATCACTTACTTATTCGTAATTAATGTAAAGCGAGCATTTTGGAAGCCCAGTGTTAAAGCAGAATCTTTAAAACCTTAAAACTCCATTTAAAGCCAGTAGTAAGTAATTTAAAAAAAATCGTGTACGTGCGTGCACGTGTGTGTGCACATGTGTATATAATCATTGTTTCCCCACTGCGTTTCACTGGCACAGTGCACTAAAACAAGAGGTAGAAACAATCTGTGTGCTAATTAGTAAGATCATTTGCAAAGTCTGTGTGCAGAGACAACCCAAAGGCGTACAGGTAAATTATTAGAAGTGAGAGATCTTAAGATTACTGTATTTAAGACCAATTGATAAAAACCAATTGTTTTGCTCCATACTACACAATATGTTAATGTTTAAAGAAACAAGATAACTTACAATGTACCAATGGATGAAACAGCTATGTGAAGGTATCATGGCATTTCATAAGAGGCTATTGATAAGGCCCTGGGGAATCAAAAGATTTATGACACTTGAGGAATTGGAATCAGGAACATACCAGTTTCACCCAATCCCTCCAGGTAGGTACCTGACAGTTCTTATGAAAGTCCCAAAGTTTTAAGTGATGCTGAGCAACACACTCCTGTGTTTGAGTATATGTCCAGAAGATGGACATACTCTTAAAGGATTCGGAGAAGGAGATGGAAGGCTCTCTTACAATCCAACAGGACTATTAAAAAGCTATGGTAACAGAAATATGGGATTTAATGCGTTACCATAGTCCAGAGGGAATACATCCTAAGACCATGTAGATGACTGACACCTGAAACCAACTAGGATTCAACACTAAGCATACTGTTTTCTCTATAACATCTACTTATGATAATGTTTTAATGTGTAAGCTAGGCACAGTAAGAGCTTAACAGCAATATGTAGAACAATTACAAAAAAAAACCCCATAAGAACAATTTTTTGTTTGTTTGTTTGTTTTTGTTTTTCAAGACAGGGTTTCTCTGTGTTGCCCTGGCTGTCCTGGAACTCACTTTGTAGACCAGGCTAGACTAGAACTCAGAAATCCGCCTGCCTCTGCATCCCGAGTGCTGGGATTAAAGGTGTGTGCCACCACTGCCTGGTGAGAACAATTCTTTTTGTTTGTTTGTTTGTTTGTTTTTCGAGACAGGGTTTCTCAGTGTAGCCCTGGCTGTCCTGGAACTCACTTTGTAGACCAGGTTGGCCTCGAACTCAGAAATCCGCTTGCCTCTGCCTCCCGAGTGAACAATTCTTAAATATGGCTTTTCCCCAGTATATCTTGTTTTATTTTCTTGTCTGAAGAAACACCTTACAGGTTTTTTTTTGTTTGTTTGTTTGTTTGTTTTTTGAGTCTGTGTCTGTTATGTTAGAAGGTTACTTAAACACACGGACAGTGATACACAACAGTTGTGCCAAAAAAGAGATGCTTCTAAGTGACTGGTGGGCAGGTAGGGGTAGCATATACAGTGTGGATGTGTTGGACCAGAAGGGTGACTCATGTTCTGCAGCAGGATGAATTGGGACAGTGAGAGATTTTACCATGATCCGTGTGCTATAAACTGTATGAATTATTTATTTCTGAAACTTCTCATTGAATAAGTTCAGACCACAGTTGGCAAAAAGCAATTGAATCCATAGAAAGTTAAGGAGAGGGGCTGGAGAGATGGCTCAGTGGTTAAGAGCACTGACTGCTCTTCCAAAGGACCTGAGTTCAAATTTCAGCAACCACATGGTGGCTCACAACCATCTGTAATGAGATCTGACGCCCTCTTCTGGTGTGTCTGAAGACAGCTACAGTGTACTTAGATATAATCATAAACAAATCTTGAAAAAAAAAATAAGAAAGTTAAGGAGAGTATCATAGAGACAAATTAGCAAATACATCCAAAGAGGAAGCTGGGAGATAACCACACAGCCAAGCAGAAACCAGACTTGTTGTGGCGACATGGAACACCACAAGAAGTTGCTGGCAGTTCCAAGTGGTTCTGGGACATCTGGTTATCAGAATGGGCGAAAAGTAAGATTCAGACCCTACCTCACACCTCAGTTCCAAGTGGAATACAAGTTTTGAGTGTAGCTGGGCTCAATGGTGCATGCCTGTGATTCCGGGCACTCCTCCAGATGCTGACTTGGGGTCTGTTGGATCCAGACACCTAAGACCACAAACAAAACACAAAACACAAACAAATCTTTAATGTGGCCTGCCAGTGTGAAGAAATGTCTTAAAAAAGACACATAGATCATCATATTAGAACTGAGAAGTTCTGTGCACTGTAAGGCAATTTTTAAAAGTAAAGACAGAACCAGCAAGACAGCTCAGGAGCTCCAGGGTCTACCACCAGGCCTGACCCTGGGGTTCGCTCCCATGATGCCTGTGATAGGCGAAAACTCTTCCCAGCCACCCCCCTCCCCCCGCAAGATGTCATCTGACCTCTACACACCTGCTGGGGTGCGCGCACACACACACACACACACACACACACACACACACACACGAGTGAGTAAATGAAATGTGAAAAAAAAGTTCTTAAGTAAAAAGACAAATCACAGGCTAAGAGGAGATACTATATTGGAATACTCAATAACTGAGGTTTAATGTCAAGATCAGAAAAAAATGATTTGAAACAGGAAAAAGATAAGAACATCCTATCACCCGTGAAGAAACAGAAATGTCAAACGCCCAAAACTAAGTGACCAGATTAATGCTACATTTTATGCCTCGAAATTGACAAAAATTAGGACATCTATTAATGTCAAACTGATCAGGATGGGGAGTGGCGGATCAATCACATCTCGATGGCTGGATGATAGGAGGGGAACGACCGGGTGAAGAGTGATTAACTGCGCAGCACTGACGGTTTGCCACCCAAGCCGTGGTCTCAGAGCCATGCTCACTCATGGCCGCCATTTCCAGGCTGCAGGGTGAGACCAGCCAAGGGGCCAAGCCGGATTCCCTTTAAAAGGAAACTAGGCAGGAGAGTACTTCATGCACCATAAGTGTCGTTTAGTCTTTATGTTTTCTGGTGTCCAGGAACGAGTGTCCCCCCTCCCCCCATCTGCAATATAAACAGGTTCCTCTTGAGACTGGGTGTGAGTGTTTATAACCCTATCACGTAAAGTTGGCAATGCCTTGTTAAAGACACCAGATGTCCAACAAGAGAATGGATCAGTACACAATAGTTTGTCTTCACAATGAAATGCCAGGTGTTAAACATGAATTAACTGCAGTGTAAGTAGTATAGATAAATCTTCAGTACAAAGTTGATTAAGGCAAGTCCAGGGGCCTGTAAATATTATAATTCTTTAACGCTATATTAGGGGTTGGGGAGAAGGCTCAGTCAGTAAGCACTTACCTCAAGCGTGAGGGCCTGAGTTTGATCCCCAGAACTTATGTGGAGTGGCGCCTAACAGTGGTCTCAGCATTGAGAAGGTGGAGAGTTTGGCTGGAACTTACCAGCCAGCCAGCCAGCCTGCCGGCCTCCTTGAATGAGAATCTGTCAGCTCCGGGCTCTGTCTCAAAAGATAAAGTACGGAGTGTGTGAGGGAGACATCTAACGTGGACCTTGTGGCTCCACATGCAAGAGCATGCGCCTGCTCAGACACCCAAACACTTACATATGCACAGAATCACTCTGAGCAATGTTATTGGATATCTGGGTCAAGCAGTTTTTAAGAAGAGCAAGGTGCATGTTCACACGGGGGCGATGATTTGACACCTACAGGACTCTGGCTGGAAATGGTCATGGATGAAGCTCTGCTGCCCCCTGGTGTCTGATTGGTGGATGGCAGCAGGGTCGCTTGTTAGACTGAGCGTGGGACCGGCCATTCTAGACAGGTTCAAGCTGCGGCCTGTCTTACCCTGCATGGAAAAGATTAAGCAGCTTTGGGCGCTCCTGATTTGCATTCTTCTCACTCTGAGAAGAATTAGTCTTAGTCTTCTGAGTCCGAGAGTGACAAGTGTAACCCCATTGATACATGTCCCTGGTGTGTCCCATCAGAGTCCCCCACTTCATCACCAGAAATTGATGAGATCCAAGTAGAGGAGTCAGTGACTTCCGTGGGAGGAGAGACTGGGGTTGATGCTTAGAAGCCCCTATCCAGATTACCTTTACACAATTATCACCTTTAGGAGATGGGGCCTCTAGGGGAAGCTGAGAAAACAGGAAACAACAGGAAGGACACCTAAGATCACGTATGGGCATCAGGGTTTGCGATAGCATTTAGGGAACAGAAAGTCTTCCACCCATCACCTGATAGAAAAACACTTCCTAGGGTCTGGAGAGATGGCTCAGTGCTTAGAATGCTTACTGCTCTTCCAGAGGACTCAAGTTTGGTTCCCAGCACCCATATCAGACAGCTCTCAACTGCCTGTAACTCCAGCTCCAGGAGATGCTGTGACCCGGTCTTCCTAGCCTCCAAAGACACCTGCACACATGCACACATAGACACACACACATACAATATAAACATATCTTAAAAACACTTTCTGGCGGGCTGTTGACTGTGGGAGCTGGGCCCAGGGTCCCACATCTTAACGAAGCAGAGATGGCCTGGAAGGAGGACACTGGTGAGACATCTCCAAAGCCCTTGGGAAGGCAAGGCTTCAGCCCAGAAGCCCCACTCTAATGAGTCCCTGAGCCGTCGTCTGACCTGGGCCCTACCGCTCCCCCTATGAAGGGCGATAACTATCAGCAAGTTTCTGGTTCCAGGCCTGCAGTGTGGACCTAGCACAGTGCCTGTTAAGTGTCCTGACTCATCTGGGTTAATAGAATTGGCCACACAGAGCTCTCTGAGAGTCTGATGAGAGCCTGATAAGGTGGCATCGGTCCTGGAGATTTGAAGTGGCCTCAGGTCACACAAGCTCCCTGTACAGCTCAGACATTCCTGGAGTAATGTCTTGCTTCTTTACCCCCAGACACCATGGAGACGGTGCTGATCCTCTGCAGCTTGCTGGCCCCTGTGGTCCTGGCGAGTGGTAAGCATCCTTTAGGGCCTTGCTGTGCCAAACTGGCAGACACAGCCCTTTCCGGCAGAAGGTTCTGGCCCTTTCAGACATTAAGGTTGAGATCTTAGGCCGCTTTACATCTGGTCACGGGCTCTTACTGTCAGCAGAGGAAAACAGATCCTAGTTCAGGGACCCCTGCACGCCCTTCTCCCACTGTTTCCCACAAGGGTTCAGCAATCCTTCTGTTAATCTCTCCAGGTACCTTGGGCTCCTGTGGAATTGTAGCCTAGACTGTAATTAATCCATCCTGACTTTATATGCAGGTCATGAGCCTCCCCCACCCCTTGGTCTCAGTTTCCCCCTTTGTCACTAGATGATAATAGACCTGGTCTTTTGGAGGAAATGAAAGACATGATGTGAGCCCGGGTCCCCAAAGACTCTAATTCAGGCGAGGACCCCAAGCCTAGCTAGCCCATCTTCCATGATCTCCAGTATCTCTGCCCAGTGAGCCCCCTTCACAAGGACTCTTTGGTGGGGACTGGAGGGTTATGGGGCAGATGAGAAGTCACAGGAAGTATGGCTGTCTTCCTCTTGACCATGTCACATCTTTCCCAGCAGCTGAGAAGGAGAAAGAAAACGATCCTTTCTATTACGGTGAGTGAGCTCAGCAGCCGTGGGGGGTGGTCCCATCCAGGAGGGGCCGGCGTGATCTGGCCCCGCCTCTCTCCCACCTCTCACTTCTCCTCTCTTTGCAGACTACCAGACCCTGAGGATTGGGGGGTTGGTGTTTGCTGTGGTCCTCTTCTCTGTTGGGATACTTCTCATCCTCAGTAAGTGTGTCCCTTCTCTCTACGGCTGCTAGACAGATGGGGACAGTATACAAGCCTAGCCATTTTGTCTGTGGGACAGGAGAAGGTACAGTCTTGCCTCTCCACAGTATCTCCAGGATCAATACAGGGCTGGCCATGTAGTACGTGCTCAGGAAAACAAGGAAGGCGTGCCCAGAGAATGTAGGTGAGAACAGACACAGCCAAGAACAACAGGCTGCATCCATAGGGCAGGGGGCTGGCCATCCCAGGAGTCAGATGCTGTTCTCGCTGTGCTCCTAGAGATGTGTCCCTATGCATTTCCCCTACACGAGCTGTGGCGTTGAGTGTACTTTTTTTTTGCTTGTGGTATGAAAGGGCAAAGTTCATCATAGTGGGAAAGCAGTGAACTAGATTGGTCTGTGATAGCAGGCACACGTGGCTTGTTCACATTGAGACAGACCAGGAAGCAGAAAGCTCAGGATATAACCAAAAGTGGCTACCACCTCCAAGACCTGCCCCAACAAACCACTTTGGTTAGCTCGGCCCCACCTCCCAAAGATTCCCCCTCCCACAAACAGCACCCAGTGTGGATCAAATATCCAGACTCAACTGTTGGGGGCAGTAGGTCTTTTGTGTCCAGGCCTGGAGCCTGGCCTTGAGCTGACGCTGGAGTCGTGACCTTGGATGGTTTCTTTGTGTTTCAGGTCGCAGGTGCAAGTGCAGTTTCAATCAGAAGCCCAGGTAAGGGTGCTAAGGCTGTCGGACAGGGAGAGGTCTGTGGAGTGAACCCCATGGGTATTCTTTTGTCTCAGAAAGAGAACGTGGGGAGCTGGTGTATGAATCTGGGGGGTTTCCAAGTGGCTTTAAAACAAAGTAGAGGTCACAATATGGAGGGGCAGCCTCAGATGTAAATTCCTGGGTAGGAGTGTTCTGGAACCTTGTTTAGAGGCCCTGGAGACAGGGAGGCTGGCTAGGAGAGAGGTAGCAGCCGATGGCCGCTCTGCGGTGCAGGGCAGAGGCATTGGGCCTGCTTCTCATCTTTTCCTGAGGCTCTGGGCATTGTGTAGACACTTGGCCTCCTTTCTACACCGTATAAGTTATACCCCATTCATTAAAACAGCCATGGTGGCCATGGACCTCAGAAGCCAAAGTTGGGTGGCAGGCACACCCAAACCCCACCTCGGGGCAGACACTGAAGGGTACCCATAAGTTCTCCAGTCACCTTATGCATCCCATGGTAGAGTGTTTGAATGCTTCAGTGGGGTTGGAAGGAATAGGTTCCTGGGCTATCCACAGAGAATGGGGGATACTCTGTGGTTTGCCCTGGACATTGGTGACAGTGTGTCTCTGCTTGTCACAGGGCTCCAGGTGACGAAGAGGCCCAGGTAGAGAACCTCATCACTACAAACGGTAACTGTTGTGAAAGGCTGCGCTGGGGGGGGGGTGTCTTCCTATAGTCTTAGGGGTGGGGAGGGACTCTAGGCGCCATGAGCTGCTTTGGGCTTCAGCAGACATGCCTCTGAGGTGCCAGGAAAGGGTTCCTCGTACCTATGTGATGTTAGCACTTCATCTGAACCACAGGTGCATCATTGTATGCAAAGCACCTGCTTGCTGCCAGGCAGGCTCCATCTTTCCACGTGTGCTAAGCCCCATGAGGGGGCCATCATCACCTAAGTCCTTGTAACCAGTGACAGTCGAGGACCGGCACCACATCTTAGTGATCCCCAATCCTGATATCAGCCATAAGTGAGGGTTCATCATGGAACATGGTGAGGGGCCTCACACGCCATCCATCTGCCTTCTCTTCCAGCTGCGGAGCCCCAGAAGACAGAGAACTGAGGTGCAGCCTCCAGCGTGAAGGTAGGTGCTCTCTCTGTGCTTGGCTTCCTGCCGTCTCACCACGGCCTTCAGTGAGCCTGGGCAGGGGCATCATGCTGACTTCTTCATGGCACTCAGTTTTTCTTACCAGTTGGCTCCTCTGTGTCTTTCAGAGGCGGGGGAGGAACAGTGCACTGCTCAGTCACAGAGACACAGAGGTGTCCTTTATCTAAACACAACAGCATAGGAAATCAGAGCTTCCAACCAGCCTTGGGTCAGGCTCATACGGTACTGTCCCAGCTACCACAAATACACACCACACACATATCATACCACACACACACACACACACACACACACACACACACACATATACACACCACATTACACACACACACACACACCATGCACACACACACACACCACACACAAACACACACACCATACACTACACATACACCATACACATGCACACTATATATACACAACCAAACATACCATACATACACACACATACCACTCACATCATACACATATACTATGCATACACACATCAAACATACCACACACACACATACAGATAGCACACATACCACAAATATCATATACATACACTATGCATACACACATCAAACATACCACATATGCACAAATACAGATATCACACACATATACCACACACACACACACATTTATTATGAAACTCTCCAGTTCTACTCTACAGTAGTGAAAATAATATATGACCCTCCCAGTCCCTGCACCTCCATTGTCCTCAACACTCAGAGTCCACCATGTGTCACTTCCATTACTCACTGTAGGGTGTGCCAGAGAATACATAGTGACTGAACAAAGCTTCCAGTCAGCAGGTGGGATAGGAACCTTCTGGAGCTACCAGAAGAAATAGGACACACAGAGCCAGCCGCATTTATAATGGGAAAGATTGCAGTCAGAGAAAGCCGTTCAGATCATGTCCTGGGGTTACTATTGCTGTGATGACACGTGGTCAAGAACAAATTGGGGAGGAAAAGGTTATTTTCCCTAAGCCTCCATGTTGAAGGAAGTCAGGACAGGAGCTCAAGCAGGGCAGGAACCTGGAGGCAGGAGCTGATGCAGAGGCCATGGAGGTGTATCGCTTACGAGCTTGCTTCTTTTAGCTTGCTCAGCCTGCTAAAAGAAAATAGAACCTAGGGCACCAGTCTGGGGTGGGGCCACCCACAGTGAGCTGGGCCTTCTCCCATCCCTGGTTAAGGAAATGACTTATGGGTCTACCAACAGCCTGATCTTATGGAGGCGTTTTCCCAGTGGAGGCTGCCTCTTCTCTGATGACTATAGCTTGTGTCAAGTTGACACAAATCTACCCAGCACAGAAAGTAAGTGACGAGATGGGTTACTAACCTGAATTCAGGTCTCTGTGGCTAGGGTCACCTGGAATACCTTGTCAACTGTGTCCTGGATGGCAGACCCTGGGCTATGCAAAGGCAAGAAAGCCAGTTTGTCACCTCACTTCTCCAGATTCCACACAATCGGGCGTAACAACCAAGTGCACAACTTTAGCTTAAGATGTAAGTTAAAGGAAGCCAGGCAGAGTGGTACATACCTATAAAGCCAGCCCATGGGAGATAGAGGCTGGAAGATTACAAGTTCAAGGTCAACCCTGGCTAATACTGAGTTTGAGGTCAGCCTGGGCTACATGGACCCTGTCTCAGAACCAAAGCTAACCAAAAGCTGTCTGGATCATGGACACTAGCCTCTGCCATGAAGCCAGTACTGCCATGTATCTGTAGAGTGTTTTAATTCCTTGCAGTGCCTACATCTCCACACGACAGCTCTGGGCAGCAGAGCAGGGCTCACGGTGTCCATCTTTGGGATGGATATCTTCAAGACAAGTAACCTGTTATGCAGGGGTCTGTCAACAACTCCAGTCTTGGTTACACACACATACACACACACACACACACACACACTCCTCCGTCTGCCTCTTAACATTGTCTGCTCTTCACTGGCCCTGGGGTTTTCAAGGGCATGCCATCAGTGGGATTTATAGGCAAAGGGATTATGCTGAAGATGGAGAGAGAATAAGCTATGGGTGCCAGAAAGGATCTGGGATTGTCATGTGAATTCTGTGTCTCCACAGCCTCCAGAAGCCAAGGTCAGCTACCTGACGCTTCAGAGACTGATGTCGAGGCTTGAGAAAACCGGCTACTTCATACCAGACCTTTCCCTAGGAGAAGCCAAGAACGCGTGTTCCCTGTGCCTCTCCCTGCCCCCCACTAACCCCAGTCCCATATTAATGATGCAACACTTCTCACTGCAGCCAGGCTCTGGACCCTGTCGTCTGTGCCGTGTCTGTGCCGTGTCTGTGTGTGTCTGCTGACTGTGATCGATCATGGATTTCGTTGTTTCTGTGAACTGTGTGCTTCCTCTCCCACGCTGCCATCGGCACCTTGTGTCCTCCTGTGACCTCCATCTCCTCTTGCTCTCTGGAGTCTGCTCTGTTCCCGAGGAGCCCTAGTCCCATCTCTGGATTGAGGGAGAGTTAGTTGTCCCCAGGACAGGAGTCCCCAGTGGACCTAGGGCTGAGAAAGTTCCTTGCTATTCTTTGTGGACTCTCAGAAGAAACTTGCTCTGGATTCCACCAGTTTAGAAGGTCTGTTTGCAGCTGGAGAGTCAGAATGCCTTGCTGCAGGCTCTGCCTTCCAGGGCTCCTTTTCCTTTTAGGGTGTCCACTGCAGAGTCCCCATCTGCCCCACCCTTTAGGGAACACCCAGGAATTCTTGCATCTGGGGAACGAGCTCCTCTCTTATCTTCCGAGCAATAACCCGGTAGGCTCTGGAGTCCCCCTGCCTTCATCCACCTTTCCTGCTTCTAAGACTTCAATCTCTGGCCCGATTTATCTGAGCAGAGGACTCCTTCCTTCTCCGAAGCTGGTCTCTGGCAGGAGATAGTCAAGGGGACAGGCAGTGGAAAGGGTGGGGACTCTATCTCTCTGCCTGGTGATGTGGATATGGCAGACTTTGCAGTTTCTTATCCCTGCCTGTCAGGGGTCAGAGTGGAGAGGGATGGAAAGGTTCAGGGGCAGCGGGGCTGAGGGTCAGAGAGCAACAGGGTATGAGCAGCCTGGATGCAAATGCCGGAAGTCAAAAGTCATCAGAGTGGAAACTCACACCAGAGCCTGCCCCACCTGCCTAATGTGTTCCCTTGGAAACTAACCAAGCCACACTGTGTACTGGGACTGCTGATCTCTGTCTTGTGATCTATATCCTCTGACAACAGAAAAATAAATAAATACAGCATTGTTTCCTAGTGGCTCTGAGTGGCTTTTCTTCTGAGAGTCTGAGGGTTTGTAGGGCCCAGGGAACTTAAAGGACAAGAGAGCCTGTTCCCCAGTCAGAGGGAGAAAGTCAAGGCTAGAGGATGCCAGAGGTGCCAGGCACTTTAGGCCTCTTTTGCTAGGGGCTTCCAGAGCCCAGCTTTGGACCTCCTCTGCCCCTCCCCCTTTGTTCTCCTTTTACAGGTCCCTGGTCTCAGGCTCTTCTCACCGCAGGACAAGTTGGAGCAGAAAAGAGCCACAGGAGGTTAGGGATGGTGACAGTAATAGAGACATTCCCATGGAGGTTGGTTTGTTCTTAAGTACTGCTGGCCACATAAACACAGCTGCAGGCAGGTTCCTTTGGAAGGTAGCAGCCCACCCCTGTACACAGCCCTATAGCCAGCCTCCTGTGTGTCTTGGGTGAGTCACTGCTCCTAGAGAGTGAGGAATAAGCCTTATTCTAACCCGAGAGTGCCCAGCGTATCTTAGGGTCTCACTAGAACCTCAGTAGCCACGTGGGGATTTTCAGTTGTTTCCAGCCACAGAGCTGAACCACACAGGCCTGAGGGAGCAGGTGGATTCCATCTTCTCGCTAGCTATCCCAAGACCTGCTGGGTGTATTTTTATACTTGGTGTGTCTTGCTTCTCGAGCTCTGAAAAGATGGAGTCTTAAGCAGGGAACAGGTTAACATTATCAAACCACGGATGGCAGGGGTTAAACTATCCTTGGTCACATGGGAACTTGTTAATGAAGCAGATGAGCTCTGTTCAGGGCACGCTCATGCATCAGGGAGTTCATGACTCAAAGGTGCCTGAGACCCTGAGAGGCCTCAGACACACAAAGGATTGTGGGTATTGAGCCAACTATCACTAAAACAAAAGCAATGAACTCCAATGAAGTCCAATGAGAAATTCAGACCTTCCTCTATCACACCAACAAAAGGGGGTGCTATTATTTTACTCTGCCTAAGACAGTACCCATGGCTCTGCAAGGAGTCTAGAAGCACCCACTTAGTTTGCCCGATATCCCAACTTTATCCTGAGATCGCAGAAAGAGTCTCATTTTACAGATTCTCTCTGATACCCCTCAAGGCTGGCCCAGTCCACAGCAGCTGCAGGGGAGTAGAGGTGCACCTAGACAGTGTTTCCAGGGCCGTGTGTGCATCACACAGCTGGTGTCTGGGAAGAGCTGTGTCAGGTAAAGTGGGGACGGGGCAACTCGTGGCTCCTGCAACCTTGTCTGCTCCATTCCCCTTTCAGGAGATGACCTAGCTAGCATGCACCCCAGTCTGTGCTCTGAGGGAGCTCCTATAAGCAGCCTGTGGTGTGGAAACCAGACCCAGAGCTGCAAAGCCTGAGCGAACCGTACAGAGCATCTTCCAAGCTGTTGCCAGATGTGGGGCATGGAGCTTCTCATGGGTTCACCTCCCACACTCACATCAACACTGCAAGGTCACGAGGGTGGGCAGTGCCAGCCGCTCAGTCCCTGATACCCGACACTCCTATCCACTTCTGATTTGTTTATTTTTTGTTTTTCCTTTGAGACGGGGTCTTAAATAGCCCAGGCTGGCCTCAAACTCAAAACAAACACACACAGAGCCAAGGATGACCTTAACTTCTGGACATCCCGACTCCATCCCTCTCCTGAGTTGGGGTTACAGATGTGCACAAGCACAGATGGTTTTAGGGGTGCTGGTGCTTGTGCCTGTTGTGTGAGCTCTTTGCTGACTGAAGGACAGCCCCAGTCCCCGTTGACTTGGTTTAATGTGGTAACTTTACTTGATTGGATGGGAAAGCTACTGTACTATAAAGGGACAATGAGTGGCTTGTTCTTGGTGACCTTGAGGGTTCCTCATGTTTGACCACCAGAACTTTCTATCTCACATGAGTTTGACCCCCAAAGATGTTCCAACCTCTTTTAAAGCTGTTGCTGTCTCTGTGTCCCCAAACGCTGGGAGCCTCTCAGGTGTTCTGTTTGTTTATATTTTTCCCTTACGGGTTGTAGATCAGAACTGGCCATGCTATTCTTGGAAGAGGAGCCGAGGCAGAGAACAAAACTGAACGGTAGCAGAAGTGGGAAGGGGGTGCCAGGCTGAAGCATGCCCCAAGGTCAAGGGTCTCTGCTCCTGCCTCACCCTGGGAGGCAGGGCTCTGCCTTCATAAGGATGGAGGGCTAGCAGGTGAGAATTCTCCAGCTCAGTCTGGTTCTCCTCTTGTCCCAGGCTGCTCTGCACCCCTTCCCTGGAAGCCTGGGGAAAGCAAGAAAGGTCAGGTGTGTTTGCCCAAGCCAGGGGGAGGAGCTTTGAAAATACCTGTCTTCAGGCCATAATGAGGAGGGAATGGCCACCTATTGCCATTTGTGTGATTCATTGCTGTCACCCCTAAGCTCCTGGCTGGCAGAATCAACCAGTTCAAGCCAACCACCTGCTGGTTTTCTGGAGCTGGCCCCAGCTCCATGGCCTTGAGCAACAAGAGGACTCCTGCCAAGAGGTGATGCTGTCTTTAATGTCCTGAAGGATACTGGGCAGACTGAGTGGAACTTTCTGAAGCAGCCCCTGTCTCAGAGCCTGTACCCTTCTCTCCAACTGCGTGACTTCAGCTCCTACCTCTCGGTCACTTTTCTTCTTGTACTATAAAGTCCTTCATGTAGGTTAGGTCTCCTGCTACCTGTGTGACTCTGGGAAAGCCACCAAAGCCAGAGTATCATTTACTATACACTATACTATACAGTTTATACCCTATATCATATACTCTATGTACTACTCAAGGAGTATGCTATTACCTCCCTGAGTTATAGTGATATAATAGACATAAAAACATTTTGACATTTCTACAGGAAGACATCACATCACCAGTATCAGCATCGCTGGCTATTCAAGGACTGTCTCCTCATTGACAGCAAGGGTCCCTACCCCTTAGACATGGGCTCCAGTCCTGACTTACACACATATAACCCACAGTCCCCACTCTGAAATAGTGATACCAAAGCCTGCCTTTCTGTGATGTCAGAAAAATCAGAGCAGATCCTTGGAACTCTCCAGTACCATGAAATCGGTAGAGTCATCGCCAGGTGGGGAGAGGCAGACCCAGCCTCAGTGACTGACGGTACAGTGAGTGGATCTGTGTGTGCCCACAGTCCAGGCCAGGATGGTCGCAGGCCACATGAAAGTCACAGAAGCCTATCTCAGGACTCCAGAGGTCACAGAGGGAAAGGTGTGGTTTGTCCCCTGAGGTTTTCCAAAGGCAGTGGCCACAAGGAGCCACTAGAAACACCTCAGCTCCAGGTCAAGGCCAGGTGTGAGTGCTGAGAAAATCAAGAAGGCATTTCTCTCCAGGGTGTTCTCTGTGTGGGAGGCTGGACTAATGGGCTTGTCCTTGCCATAACATGGTGACCTTGACTCTCAGAGGACATTGCCCTTTGGCAACTGCCAGGAACGCTGGGCCCCACTGCTTGGGCCATCTTGAAGCCAACATTTAAGGACAGGATCCTATGGGGCCCACCTCCTCTAAGCCTTGCCTTATAAGACCCCAGTGACCTGACACTTGTGGTCACAGCAGGAGACAGGAGCTGGCATTCCTCGGGGTTTGGGACCTCTAGCTGGCACAGATGGAGACTACAAGGAGCGGCCACGTTCCCTGCTCTGCATCCTTGGGGACCATATCTTGGAGTCAGGGATTTCTCGGGGCTTTAGGATTCTGCTCCTTTGAAGCTCCTTTGAGCCACGTGCGAATCAACACCAAGCGAAGGAAACGATGCTGGAGCCTGAAGTTCGATGCTCTGGATTCTGGCTGGAAACCTCACAAAGCCCTGGGCTTCTGGGCGGCAGAGTCCTGTTGTGGGAAGACTGGTAGTGGTGAGGACTTCTACACCAGTGTTTCCTGTGGGAATCAGAGGGACAAGATCAGCTGGATGTCCCAACCTGTGACTTCACTACCCACCAATGCAACGGGGACTGTCCACATGGCTGCCATTGAGTCCTAAGACAAATCTGTCTGAAGGACGTGGGAGAATGAGGCATAGTCACTGAGGTCCCTGTCCCAGTGGGGCATGACAAGGATGAAAGGGGAATCCTCCCTAAGAGACTAAAGCAGTCTTTGGTCTCTGGGTCTTAGAGAACACAGCTAGATACCCTCTCAGGCTCCACCCTGGAGAAACCTAGCCGAGAAGGAAAACTGGAGGCTCTTGGCCTGTCCCATTCTTTTAAAAATCAGGAGGGGAGCATTTTCATGACCCCTGGGCCCTGGTACTATGGGAAGGACTCTGAGAAGTAGAATGGAGGCTGGGAGACTGATGGGAAGAGAGATGCTGCTTGGTATTTCTGCTAGGGAAGAATGGACGCTTGCGGCCAGTGGTGGTGATGCCTGGCGGGGATCCAGCTGAGGCACTGGGACAAGAGACAACTGTCAGGGACCCTTCAGTAGAAGTCAAGGGGGCTCCCAGCTATATAAAGGGATGTGGTGAGAAAATTTATCTCCTGGGGACCCAGCCCAGCTTAAAGTAGAGGGTGCGTCTACCATTGTTAGAACCTTCTTTGGGCAAGCACTTCTTCTAATGACCTCCTCCCGCATCAAGGCTCTGAGGTAGGTGTCACCATGTACTTTAGATGGCAGGATACAGAGATGCATCCTTCTCAGGGCTCACTGGGTCAGAAAAGCAAGGTCAGTTGACAGATGGATTTATACTGATGTGATCTGGCCTTAAGGGCATGTGCACACAGACGTGGGAAGACATACTTCTTCAGTTGCTGTCAGGGGAGCAGGAGGCAGGGTTCCTTTTCAGGAGAGTAGGATGTCTCAGAGAGGACTCCTTGTCCCCAACACTGGCTGAACCCTGCTGATGGTCTTCAGTGGCTAGGATATGACATAGAAGTTGTCTGAGGATGAACTTAGAGTAAGGCAAGCCAGGCAAGACCTCAGCAACATTCAGCTTTCAGGGCTGGGAAGTGGGTGTGTGGGTGGGTACGGGCATGAGTGTGTGCCTGGGTGTGGGGTGAGTGTATGCATGGGTGTGGCACTATGGGGTGTTAGAGGAGTCTGAAGGCAAGGCTACTGAGTGCTTAGTGCCTCTCTAGAGCATACTAGACCCAGTTACCTACTACATGCAGACAGGAGAGAAGGTGACCTTAGGAAGCTCGGAGGCAGAGTCACTGGCAAATTGTTGCCACCTCTGTGGGCTGTGTGACCATTTAGAAAGGACACTTAGGAACATCTCTAAGTAAAGCCCAGGAGGAAAAACCTGAGGCCAGAGGGAACATTCTGGAGGTTGGGAACTCAAAACCCATCTTTGCTAAGATCCCGAGGCAGGAGTGAGCCCTGTAAGGTCAGAGAGCCACTAAGGGGACCCTATGGTTGGAATGAACAGAAAAGTTGGGGTCAGGGTTAGAGAGTCCACTAGGATGAGATTAAGGAACACAAAAACGAGAACCAGCAAGAGGAGAAGTTAAGGCTCTTGCCACAAAGCCTGGCAACGTGAACTCAATCTCTGGGCCCTACGAAGTGTCCTCTGGTCTGCGGACATCTACATGACCCATGCAGGCTCTCACACACATAATGAATAACTAAATACATAAACATAATAAGAAAATTTACAAAGGGACACAAAAAGGACCTGGGCTTAGAAATCTGTATTCAGAGGACCTTGGACAGGAGAGCAAATGGTTTTACGAGTGAAGGGCTGGGTGGGGGGCACAGGGTGTCTCTTAGGAACCTGGATGACTTCTTTCACAGCCCTAAAGTCGGGAAGGAGGAATTTGTGGTGGACTTGTGGGGAAGCGGGAGTCCTGCTGAGGTCTATAGAGACCATTGATGCTGTCTGAACTTCCCTAGTGCCTGGCTTGGGGAATTTCCACTCAGAGCTCCAGGCTACTTGACGGTTAGGATTTCCAGTTGGGAACACATGACAGGGTCACTGGGTGGAGTCGCCCTTCACCTTACAGGTGGTTGGGCTGCAGGGCGGGGGCGTTGCCAGCTCAGAGTCCTAAGACAGACCTCAGCCTAAACAGAGAACTCAGCTAGCGGGTCAGGCCAACATTTCTGAGTGCCTTCATCTCCCTGGGGCTGTCATTAGTCCCCCTCTTAGTGTGCTTTTGTGAGGGACAAGGAAGCTAGTTGTCACGGTGACCAGACCCAGCATTACTCATGCTCTGCCGGTGGTAACCCCGTATCCCCGCTAGGATGATCTTGAGAGCCTGGAGGAGAGACCCTGTGGTCCAGTCTCAGCCAACAGTGGCTTCTTACAGTAGACTTGCTCTGGGCCTGTCACGGCGGCCAGGGCACAAAGACTTTGGGAGGCACTGAGTCCTTGGTTGTCTCTGTGCACCATCCCAGCTTGGGGACCTTTCGGCTTCTCAGAGGACCTCATTATGTGCCGGAACTCTTGCTGAGACCTGTAGGTGCATCCAGGCAGGTGTGACATCATAAATGACACATGCCCCCAGGGTTAGGTGGGGAGGAGGAAGGACAGGCCACCAAGGGAGTACCCTCAAACCAGCTGTGGCTCCAGCCACTGCCCAGAATGGTTCAGGAGGCTAGTCAGCTGCCTCAAATCCAGGACCAACAGAGACTAAGTCCCCACTGCATCTGGAACAGTTTCCTGCCTGGTCTCAGGGGGGCCTCTGGACTACAGAATGGGGCCAGGGGCAAGAGATATCAGGGTGGGACCCACTGGGTGAATGATCCCGTGAGTGAAGACTGGGGACCCATACCTGCCTCTACGCATCTCCTCCAGCAGCCAGCCAGAAGCCCAAGGAAGTGGGGAGGGGGTGGCTCTGGTCCTGCCAACTTCTACCCTGACCCTTCTGGGAAGCCTCTTAGAGACCACGGTGCAGACCACTGGCTGTAACTGCAGGGTCCCTGGGGAGAGAGGAGAGGATGTTACAGTTTACTTTGCTGCTCAGAGGTCCCTTCCTTCAGTGCCTGTGGAGGTCAGAGACTCTTCCCCTACCCTCACGTGGGTCTCTTGCTCCAACCAGCCCAGGCAGGCAGGTTCAGGGTAAGAGTCCCCTCACCAGCCCCTCCTCCTGCCTCATTCCTCCTGTCCCAACTCAGCTCATCCAGTGTGAAGGGAGGAAGTGCCACCGTTCCCATCCAAGCCCCAGGCAAGGGCAGGCATTCCCTGGCTCCTGTGTACCTCAGACACCTCCAGCAGCTCCTACCATGGACAGGTGGTACCTGGGTGAGTCTCCCAAGCCTGGCCCTCCCTGCCCTGCTCAGCTTGGATTCAGGGGAGCACCCATCACTTTCATAGATACCTGCTGACTCCTCACAATTGTGGGAGAAACAGAAATGGGAGAGACAGGCTGCCCTAATAGGGACATCTCAATAGTGAGTCCGGAGCCTGCTGGGAGGCTCAGGGGATCTCTGAGCCAGAGGCTATGGAAATCAACTCTTTATCAGCCTCCTCATCCAGCTGTGTGCCCGTGCATCAGACCACCGAGTCACATCTTCATCCCCGGTACTTCCTAGCTGCCTGCTCTCTGGCAGGTTATGCCACTTGTCTGCGCCTCAGATGAGACAGGATGAAGCTAGTGCTGCTTTTGCCAACTGAGCCATGGCAGTGGAGGGGTGACTTCCCCAGTGCCTAGAACAGAAAAGTAGTTGTCAACCTGCTTTTCCCATGGCTTTGCCTACCTGTCTACCTATCTGCCTGCCCATCATGCATCCATCCACCCATTCACCCATCCTTTTGTCTGTCTGTCTGTTTGTCATATGTCTTTCTAACTTGATGCCTATTTTGATCTCTTGTTCTAGAAAGAACTCATAGGGGCTCACAAAGATAGTTACCAAGGTAACATGATAAGGGACGCGGGGTACTGCCGAATTCTGTGAAGCCTGGCAACAGATTCGGCAGCCATCGTGCAACCAGGACCTTCCAGCTCTGCTCTCCCCTTTCTCTGTGTCTTCCCTTGCTCTCAGTTTTTCGGGTCTCTGGTGGGCTATGGCACAAGCCCCTCTAGGTGTGGTTGGGGGAAGCAAATGTTCAGCCTTAGTTTCTTCACCTGTCAAATGGAACTACTGGAGATTAGATGGGGGCCATGAGTGCTGAGAGCCTGGCGTGTGGGTGCAGACTCTCACAGGGCGGGGCTGCTGTCCTTCTGTGTGAGTGTGTGTTGCTGGGCTCCGGAAGGAAGCTCGGGAGAGCTGCGCGAGTGCTTTTAAGCCATCCAGCCAGGGCTGGTCTCTGCTCCTACCACTTAGCAGGGAGTGGCTGGCTCTCCGATGGTACCAGCAAACAAAAGGCTAATGCCTGCCATTTGTCAAGCAGTGCAGAAACAATGGTACCCACCACTGTCTTAGGCCATATTCTGAAGTGCCTATCTCAGTCCCCACAACCTCCCAGAGTCCTGTGCCCTGCCTACTGTATAGATGACAAGACAGACATGGAGAGGTAAACAAATTGGCAATGGAGAGGTAAGCAAATGACAAAGGCAAGTGGTGAGTGCCAGTGTCCTGACATTGATGGAGGGGCCCTTACAGATGGAGCCCTTCCCCTCAGAAGGACTGACTGTACCAGGGGAGCAAATATCTGTCTGTCTGTCTGTCTGTCTGTCTGTCTATCTATCACCTATCCATTCATAAACCCTTTATAGATCTAGCTATCTTCTATGTAGTTTGTATGCATGCGCATACATATATATATATATGTATGCCTGTATGTAGCTATGTATGTATGCATGCATCTATATCTATCTATCTATCTATCTATCTATCTATCTATCTATCTATCTGTCTATCCATCTATCCATAAATCTATTATTCATCTTGGTATCATTTCTCCATCAACCTATCACTTATACAGCTTGTATGGATGCAGGTATGTATGTATGTATGTATGTATGTATGTATGTATCTATCTATCTATCTATCTATCTATCTATCTATCTATCTATCTATCATCTATTTCTTGTTTACCTATCACCTGTGTATCTATTTATATATCATCTGCTAGTGTTGGATATTAGCTTCTTGGAGGCCCCGTCTACCATCTGGAACTCAAAGAAGACTGTGGTACTTACAGAATCCACACCATAGTTACCAAGGAGATGGTTACAGTGAGTGCAGGACAGGCTGGGGGTGGGTGGGTGGGTGGGTATGGCCATAGCATTTGAGCCCTGGATCTCAAAGGATAGTCATCATTTGTCTTCAACTCTCACTGGATGTTTGACCTTGGGCCTCAGATATCCATACCTCAGATAGCTCATGTCAAGTGAGGAACTAAAGCAAAAGGGAGACAACAGCTAGAAAATGCTTTGTAAGCCCTAAGATCAAGGCTGAGCTTTTTCTTGAAAGAGTCATAAGCATATGGTGGTGACAGCCACAAGAGGGAGTGTTGGGCATCAGGATAGGACATTAGTCAGGGATGGTGGAGCATTTCAGACTGAGGTGTGAGTGGCTAACTGTGGTGGCCTCTGAACCAGGATAAAGAAAACAAGTCAGGACAGGCTGTCAGGGACAGCAGTGCTATTGAGGCTGATCCTGCTGGGGACCCAAGGTTCACAGGACTGTGGTAAGAAGGGAGCCAGGCCGGGCTCCTTAGGAACAGGGCAGGGAGACATGACTGCCCCATGAGAATGTAAGCTGTCACGGTGCTATATCCACAGGGGCTTGCAGGAAGCTCTGGAGGCTAAGGGACTTGGAAGTCCCCATCCCGACCCAGGACCCCTATCTATACTTCCCATGTGCCCTTCACCGAGAATGCATCTTGAAATTCTCACTTCCTCATCTCACTCCCAGCTGCGGCTTCCCCAGCTGATGGAAGAATACTGTCGCTGCCCATCCCGGCCCTGCTCTCTGGAAATTTCCTCTGGGAGGGGCTGGAGACCTCAGGCAGCTCCTCCCTGCTTCTGGCTCCCCCCATACCTCCCCTTGCCTGGCTCAGCAAGAGCCCCTCTGGGGACACTCAGCCTTTCTTGTGACTGGGGTAAATATTACCTGACACTGTTAATATTTAATGCCCCCCACCTCTGCCCTGGCCGCCCCACGGCAGACACTGTCCCCGTAGTAGAGGCCACAGGAAGACCGTCGTGGAGAAGCCCCGATGGCTGGGGAAATATCAGAGCTGTCAGCGAACAGTGGTGAGAATGGCAGGACTCTGCCTGGGACTGGCTCTGGTGGGCAGCTGGACCCCTTCCCTCTCCTGTTCCTTGGAGTTCCCAGCCAGTGGCTCTCTTAGAAAATTAGCATTCAGAAGGGACCCTCAACCCCACCCCCACAGAAAAAGAGCAGAATAGCAGAAGTTGGAGCATCAGAAGTGTGTGTGTTTATGTGTGTTGTGTGTTTGTGTGTGTGTACATGTGACTTTGTTCTGGGTGACAGGGTGACAGGGTGACAGGGTGTTGTTCTGTAGCCCAGGTTGTCCTGGAACTCATATAGCCCAGAATAACCTAAAATTCACTGCATTCTTCCTGCCTCAGCCTTCCACGCCCTGCCCAGCGTGACTTTCTCATCTTAGATGGAGAACTAAGATTTCAAAGTGGTCAGGGACTGCCGGGGTTGGAGATGGGAGGAGCAGCCCTTTGGCTTAGCCTTCCCCAGAAGGCTTAGGGTCACAAGAAAAGCCCAGCGTTTTGAAATCCACAGACTCAGGCCTGGAGCCCAAGAGGACCCCTGCCGGTCCATAGATGTTGAGTTTTCTGACCTAGAGCACTGGTGGAAGAGGGACTCATTAAATGCTTCCTGAAAGGGAAATGGGGGTGGGGTGGGGTTGGGGGTCCTGTCTTGGATCTGGCTGAGGCTGACGCTAGCTCCCCATTTGACCTTGAACATGACAGAAGTGTGGGAAGACTTTCTGCATGGATGCAGAGCCTGGGTCCCTGTGGCTTCTCCTTAGATTTTGACCTTTCTGAACAACCCATACCTGAGGTTCACCAGCACTGACCCCCTCTGGCTACTGGAGGGAGCTGGACTCACCAGACTCTGCGGCTGGCTGATCACTACAGGGGCACAGTTCAAAGTTGCCTGGGAATTGTTAACTTGTTCATCCCTTTAGAAAAGGCCCTGGACAAGAGGGGCTCCAGCAGGGCAGCAGAAAGTGCAGCTGGCATGGAGTAGGGGTTGGGGTTGGGGTTGGGGGTGGGGGTGGTGTGTGTGTGTGTGTGTGTGTGCAGCTTTGCTGGCCATTGTACCACCAGCTATCCAAGGGTAAGTGCTCTGAGCTCAGGCTGGCAGAGAGCAGAATATCCGCTTCCTTCAGGGTGAAGGAGCCACAGGAGGCAGGGCCAGGGGCAGGCAGCTTGGTCTGAAAAATTCTTCTTCCTCTATGTCACTTGAAAGGGAGCCTAGCACTTAGACTCATAGTGATGCTTTGCCTGGGTTCAAATTCCAGCTCTGCCCCTTACTTGCGGTGTGGCTGTGGGCTGACTTACTTACCCTCTCTGTGCCCCAGTCTCTTGTGGATGAGAGGGAATAACAACTGTGCCTCACAAGTTGTACAAAAACTAAGTGCTCCTCCTGCCCGTTGAGTTTGTCCGGAGGACGGTGACACAGCAGAGTAGAAGCTAGGATGGGTCAAGCCCTGATTCTGCCTTCCATTTCCACTGGGTCCTTCCGAAGACTCCAGCGGGCCCTTGATTTCTTCTCGCGTTCCTTGAACACAGAGGCTCTGCTTTACTCCTTGATTTATTTCAGACATTGCCTTTCCCCGAGGACGTGGAATTATATCAATAGAGGCCTCTGGGGGCTTCCTGGGAGTTGGCCTTTTGGCCTGACTTCGTTGTGATACAGAGCTGGGAGCTGGGGAGGACAACGCCCTCCGGAGACTGAGGTCCCCTCAGACAGGGCAGGTTTCTATTCAGATGCCCAGCGCCTGATCCCATGATGCCCATGTGATGTAACCTTAGGGCGCCCTCACAGGTCCCCTCTTCACTGGGTCACTCTAGCCAACCTTCTCTTCATCTCGATCCTGGGGGATCGTTTGAGAACTCTGGAGTTCCCACTACTCTGGGGTTGTGATTTCTTGCTCATCCCACCCCTGGCTCTCTTCTCAGGTGGCAGTGCCAAGGGGACAGAGAATCCCTTCGAGTACGGTAAGCCCGTCCTTCCCTGCCTACTCCGTCAGATGACTTCCAGCCCTGGGTCCCTGCTATCTGCTTTTAACCCGGTGGGGCTGCTCGTGGGTGGACTTTGGGAGGTCTGTGAGGGGGCGTGCCTACACCACTGCGCATGTCTCCTCTCTCCAAGACTATGAAACCGTCCGCAAAGGAGGCCTGATCTTCGCGGGCCTGGCCTTCGTCGTGGGCCTCCTCATCATTCTCAGTAAGTGGGGACAGGTGGAGCATTTCCCAAAGTCATACCGTAAGGACACTTGCCAGGTCCCCACCCACACTCCAGCCTGAGGAGTAATCCAGGAGTATGCAGAGGACAGCGAGCCTACCGCTTCTTTCAGTGTGCCCCCTGGTGGCCGTGGGATGGGAAGCGGAGAGGGGAGTATGGCTGGGCATCTATGGGGCAGAGGCTGCCAGGGGAGCAGGCACCGCCCCATCTGGACACCACGTCCTAAGCCACCCTATCCCTTGAATAGCCTCAGCACACTGAAAGACACCGCCTCTAGCCCCACTGTCAGCGTTTGAGATGGTCAGTGAGACTCGCAGGGAGAGACTTGTGGCAGCTCTCTCGGTGTAGCGGACATCCACTCCTCCACATATTGCTGCAAACTAGCAGAGATGGAAGCCAGGGCCTGGGGACTCTTGCTGACTTATCCTAACTCTGGAGACAGGGAGACTCCATTTTCTCTCTGTTAAATGGGGACAATACCAACAGTCTTGTAAAATTGGGGTTAACATCCTAAGATAGCCACAGAGGTGAAGGGGTACTTTAGGAAGGCTCTAAGGTAGCCATGAATAGTTCTAGGGGGCAGGAATGGTCTTACCTGTCCTTGAGCCCTGGTAAGCACAATAGCAGATGCTTGTTGTCTTGCCTTGTTGAAGTGAAGAGAAAACACCAGAATCACAATCAGAAAGACACTTGGTAAAGGAAAGAGGATCCTGTATTCTGGAATTCCCACACACTCTGGCTCCTCCCACTCTGATTGAAAGCTGGGCTCTTGGGAGATCTGGGGCATGTGTGTGTGTGGGGGGGGGCGTTGGAAATTATTAGCCTAGGCAAAGCTCTCAAAGCTGGTGGCACCACGAACTCTGGTCCCAGCGGCCACTTACAACAGTCCAGCACAGATCTGGTGCAGTGACTATTTGTTGATTGACTAATTGCTTAGTGGTCCACCCTTATATAAACAGAGAAAACATGGACCCCCGAGCCCCACCCTATGATGGTGTTGGAGGAGGAGGGGGGGTAAGCCTGACAGAACCAGCTCTTCTGGGGTCTCCTTGGGGGGAAATGGCATCAAACTTTACCTTCTCTTTTCAAGGCAAAAGGTTCCGCTGTGGGGGCGGTAAGAAACATAGGTAAGTGCTGATGGGAAACCGAAAAGGTGGGTGGGGCAGAGAGGAAGGCAGGGAAGTTTTCCCCGATGGGGAGGAGGGGGTCCTCCATCTGGGGGAGCACGGATACACGCTCCCTCTGTCCTCATCCTCTTTATCCTTCCTCGCCCCAGGCAGGTCAATGAAGATGAACTGTGACAGAAGGTATGTACCCTTCAAATGGCGTGAAGGGCTGGGGAGAGCATGCTCATGACTAAGATAAAACAAGCTGAGGGAAATTTGGGGGTTCAGGCCGGCTGTTCCCATGAATGTTTTAAAGCGAGCACTGGGTGTCTAAAGTGGGGTGTGTGAAGTAGGAACGCTGCTGTAGAGGAGGGGGACCTTGAGAATAATAAGAGGGACAGGAACAGAACCATAGGTGCAGAGGCCTCCCTCCCAACTCAAACCCAACCTTTGTCTTTCCAGAGCTGGCAGTGCCCACCGGTGCATGGGCACCAGCGATGACCACCTTCCCCAGCTGCGCACCACAGAACCCAGCACAGTCAGCATGGGCTGAAGGAAGTGCCAGGCATCCTGGGAACCCCTTCATGGTCATCCCCTCGTGCCTCAGATCCTTAACTTCCTCTCTCCCCTCCCCAGCTTCTCTAACACCCCACTCCCTGTTCCAAGTTAAGGAGCATGTGTAGCCTCATCCCCCTGGTTTTCAATGAATCCTTGTGTAAGCAACTGCCAATGAAATCGGCTCGCTGTGGTCATCCATGAGTGTTTATCATTCACCCCTGAAAACAGTTTCCTGGGGACAGAGACCTCTGCCTGACTTCTGGGCACCCTGCCAAAGTCTGAAGGTGTCAAGATGAAGGTGACTGGGTTGGCTGGGTCCTGCTGGCTGCTGCTGCTGTTGAAACCCCACAGCTTCCACGGGGAATTTGCTTCTCCAGTGATCTGTCAAACCAGGCAGTAGCTGACTGTGGCCACGTTCATGGGCTCTATGGTTTTCCTAGGTACACTACAGTCCAGGGTAAGTGGTCAAAAAGGCCTCACCTCATGCTCCCAGCCCATCCTTGAGTTGGCGGGGTCCAGGAAACTCCAGCTGGGCCTACCCTTGCCCATCTATTTGGTTGTTGGCTTGTTTTGCCCCTGGGTCAGGAGTGAAGGTGAGAGTGAGTCCCCTGTTACTGCATGCTTCAGCTCCATCCATCTGGGCAGATATTCACAGAGGTTCAACTCCCTCTCCCTCCATTCCCATGGAATCTCCAAGGAGACTGGAGGGCTGACTGGATGCTGGCACCATCTGGTGACAGGCCTCCTTAGTTACATCTCTGAGTATCTGAGCAGAGCCCTGTTCTGAAAGGAACAGACTGAGTTAGGGTGAACTACACAGTCAGGGTGGACAGGCCAATTCACTTGGTACTTAAGCCTTCTGTCCTAACCCACTGCCCCAGGCTCTGAAGCCCACCCGCCCACCCTTCCACCCACCCCTCCATAAGTGATGGCAGGCACTTCTTTGAAAGACTGTTGCCATTGTATAGAAGGGGATGTTGAAAGGCAGTGGTGGCACTCTGCTTGCCTTTTCTGTCAGGGCTGGGAGATGAGAGGAGCCTGCGGTGGAAGGGCGTGTGTCAGCTGAGGCACACAGGTAAAGTCGGGGCGCCATGCTCAGTATAACACCACTGACAAAGTGTGACCTCACACCCTGAAACAGAGGTCGGAACTGCTGTTCTGAGCTCCTCCTGGAGGATGGGAGGCATGAGCTGGGGTGGAGCCAGTCTGACCAGAGGTGGGACCAGGGAGGAGACAAACTCTTCAGGGTTTCTGGATGCCCGGGGCAAGGCAAATGGGAAGAGGTATTATTCAAGGTCTGTGGTCTACTAGAGAGAAGTGGGAGCCATATGGAAGGAGTCATGTTTCCAGAATGTTCTATACACCAGCCCATCACTTAAATGGTCTTTGGTGAGTCACTTCTGTCAGCCACCATGTCTCCTGCTCTGTTCTCTAAGTGCACGTGAGGTAGACTTTAGTGACTTTACCTGACCTGGGCCTAACCATATGTTGAGTAGGGAGATCTAGGTACAAGCATGAGATTATTGGTAAGCCTTCCTCCTATCCCCATGCCCTCTGCCACCCTCCCCTCGGCAGAGGCTCAGTGAGCCAGCCCCGGGCTGAGGCTCACTGCTCCACAGACATTCTGATTCTGTGACCTGCTCCTGGATGCAGACATCTCCTTTCACTATCCAGGAAGTTCCTATGCTGAGAGTTACTGAAGGTGCCTGTCACTCTGAGGTTTTCTACACATCCAAGCTGTCCTAAACTACAGAATACAAACCAAGTCTTAGAAGTGTTGCTTAGCTTGTACAGAGATGTAGGATCCTAGCTGTCTTAGGTTGCAGTTCCGTCTATTACCACCAGAGGGAGCCCAAGACTTACTCAAAGTCACCTGAAATTACAACTGATCTCCTGGACCGCTTCTTTCCACGAAGCTTTAGACCCCACAGCTCGAGTTATCATCATGATCCTATCCCCAATATCCAGATTCTCCCTTCCAAATTCACAATTACCCAAGTATGGAGCACCCAGGGTAAGGGCAATGAAACCGTCTTGGGATGAGTGGTCTGTATGGGTGGGGCCCTGTCTTGTCTGGACCTGGCTTCCCTTTTAGAAGCTGGGACCAAGGCTGGCTCACCTGGAGTGTGAGGACTCCTTGCGCGGCTCTCCAACTTTTCTAAAAACTTTGGCACTTTTGGAGATCACTCTCACTCACCTCAGCGGTTACTGGTTCAGTGAGGAAGTGGGTGTCCCAAAAGACTTACTTTAAGTAACTCTGCTGGCCCTGCCCACAGAAAAACGAGGGTATCAGGGCAGAGGGAGGACGGAGTTCTTCCTCCCCTAGTACCTTGTTCAGGGATCTACTAGTACCCCTGTGGGGACGTGAATGGCTTCTCTGCAGACGAGCACCCCAGGTGGCCAAGCTCGGAACTGCAGTTGGATGGTCAATACGGGATAGAAGCCCCGCCTGGTGAATCCCAAAGCTGCTATCCCAATCTGGATCAGCTTGGGCCTCGGAGTCAGCGACTTAACCTTCACAGTCAAGTGTGATAGGAGAGCAACACTGAGGCTGCAAGGAAGAAGATTCTGGGGACTCCAGTCCCCTCTGTCTCAGGATGCACAAGGAACTGGGAGTGCTTTGTATTCTTACAGTTGGATAGCTGAGGGGCTGGGAAGAACTTCTACTTAGAATTTACAACTTTAGTGCCCAGGCTTTCATTAAGACACTGGAGGGACAAGGGGGATGGCAGCAGGACATAGGTGTGCGTGAGTGTGTGTGCATGTGTGTGTGTGTGTGTGGGGGGGGGGTCCTCAGTTGTCACGGGCCTCATGTCTGGGAGTCAGGGGCCAGAGCCACTCTTCAAGCCCTGTTTGGCAGATTTGTTTCTCCAAGCCCGCTGAGCTGCCCAATGTGTCCCATAATCCCACAGTGCCATTGTCTGTCCTTACATCTTTAAACCTGGTCCTCTGTTTTGAGAACTCCTCACGGTGGCTTCCCGGAAGAGTGTCTTGGTGTCACAGAGAGGAATGCCCAGGTGAGCCAGGCAGGAGATGGAGGAGGGTAGGAAGTCCCCAGCCAGGCAACAGCTGGTGGCTCAGAACAGCTGCTGCAGAACCACAGGCCACCAACGATACCCTGAAAACCGAAACTGGCCTTCCTACCAGCATTGTCCCCAAGCCTGCTGTGTGACCTTGGAAAGGTCCCTGTCTGTCTCCAGACTTGGCTTTTGGGGAAACAAAGCAGGAGATGAAAATTCTAAGGTCCAGTGTAAAAGTCAAGGGGCAGTGGTTCTGAAGGGGAGGTGGGAGCTAGAGTAAGTCCTCTCCCTGGCCCAGGGTAGTTAGTGTTCTTAATGCACAACTAGATGCACACAGCCACATGAGCACAGCAGCTCGGTACGTGAGAAAGGCTGCCACAAGGCACCTGGAGAAGTAGAGGAAGAAGATCCTATGGAGCATGGTGAATTCTCTGTTACCCCACGACCTCCCAGAAAGTCCTGTCAATCAGTAACCAAGTCTGGACTCACACAGAAACTTCTGGAATGCAGCGTTCCTGCTCTGCAGTAAACAAAAGTTCAGGTCTCTTGTCTGCAAACCAAACATTCACTATCAAGTTATTAATAAAGTTATTCAGGGGAGGCCTGAACCCTCAGACAGCCACTCAGGAGACATGAGTAGGAACAGGGGGTGCAGAATAGACCTCAGCTGTTCTGGGGTCTTTCCTGCTACCCTGACATACTTTCTTAGATCAGAACATCCTCTCACCCCAAACCCCAGGGATTAGCTAGTCCAGGATGGGAATAATACCTCTAAATTCATGCACGCCCCCTAGTGGCCATCCCAGATCCAGCAGAGGATGTACTTAGTAAACAATAGTTGAGTGACCACACTGGCTGCTTTAGAGGAAGCCGGTTAGATGAGACCCACCATGACATAGGGGTAAGGAGGGCTGTGTAGACATGGGGTCTGGGGCAGAGTCCGTGGTGTGTAGGCTCACTGAGGTGGGGCGTCTTTGAGGCCTTTCCCAGTATTAGCCTTCAGCTCATCCTCTGAGTCTTGGTGTGTTGGCTGGTTTTGTGTCAACATGACACAAGCTAGAGTCATTGCAAAGAAAGGAGCCTTAGTTCGGAAATGCCTCTGTGAGATCCAGCTGTAAGGCATTTTCTCAATTAGTGATCAGTGGGGAGGGCCCAGCCTATGGTGGGTGGTGTCATTCTGGGCTGGTGGTCCCGGGTTCTATAAGAGCAGACTGAGCAAGCCATGGGGAGCAGGCCATTAATCAAAACCCCTCTATGGCCTTTGCATCAGCTCCTGCACCTAGGTTTGTCCCCTATCTGAGTTCCTTCAGTGATGAACAGCAATATGGAAGTGTAAGTTAAATAAACCCTTTGCTGCCCAATTTGCTTTTTAGCCATGGTGTTTTGTCTCAACAATAGAAAGAAATTCTAACTAAGACACTTGGGAACCAGCAAAACCCACTGGAACCCTGGGCCAGTGACTCTGCGATAGGCATTATCTCCAAGTTAAGAGTCAACACTGCCAGCTTTCCTGGACCCCTCCCCTTAATCATTTGGGAGAGTTCTGTCTCGGCCCCTCTTCTCAGGATACCATGATGTCCAGATATGGCAAAGAGGCAGTGTCCTATGAGCCCACCTTCAAGATAGCCAGGTCCCAGGGATAGACTGAGCTAAGGTATAGGGGAGATGTCTTCACTCTTTGGGCCTCTGCCCTCTCAGCTGGGACCCTTAGTTTCTTCCCTTGAGGAGGAGGGAGGTGATCTATGGTCCTACTAGTCTGTCTCAGTTAGGGTTTTACTGCTGTGAACAGACACCATGACCAAGGCAACTCTTATAAGGACAACATTCAATTGGTACTGACTTACAGGTTCAGAGGTTCAGTCCAGTATCACCAAGGTGGGAGCATGGCAGCATCCAGGCAGGCATGGTGCAGGGGGAGCTGAGAGTTCTACATCTTCATCTGAAGGTTACTAGGAGAAGACCGGCTCCCACGTGGTAAGGAGGACAGTCTCATTGCTCATCCCTAAAGTGACACACTTCCTCTAACAAGGCCAAAACCACTCCAACAAGGCCACACCCACTCCAACAAGGCCAAAACCACTCCAACAAGGCCGTACCTCCTAATAGTGTCACTCCCTCAGCCACGCATATTCAAACCACCACATAGGCTGAGACCAAGGAGGATGTGGGAAAAGGTTTCCTTGAGTCTAGCATTGATGATCAGTGGCTTGCTCCTCTTCCTGTCTATTTAGAACTAACGTCACGTCAGGACCTCTGGAGCAGATGGAGGGGCCCTGGATGTCCTTGTTCCGTCTCTCTATGTAGTCACTTTCCTCTGGGATCATTTGTCAGTAGACCTGTTGAGGATGGGTGGCCCAGTGGGTTAGATCCCACGCTGTGACCCTAACAGCTCCGGCAATGCAGTGGCAGAAATTAGGCCCAGGTGCCTCAGGGAGCATTGCTGGTTAATTTTTTGTCTACTTGACACAAGTTAGCGTTATCGGGGAAGAGGGACCTGTAGGCATGTCTGTGTGGCATTTTCTTGATGACTGGTTGATATGAGAGGCCCAGTTCACTGTGGGTGGGATTATTTCTGGGCTGGTGGTTCTGGGATGCATAAAGCAGGCTGAGCAAAAGCCATGGGAAAAGCCACATCCTCCTTGGTCTCAGCCTATGTGGTGGTTTGAATATGCGTGGCTGAGGGAGTGACACTATTAGGAGGTACGGCCTTGTTGGAGTGGTTTTGGCCTTGTTGGAGTGGGTGTGGCCTTGTTGGAGTGTTTTGGCCTTGTTAGAGGAAGTGTGTCACTTTAGGGATGAGCAATGAGACCGTCCTCCTTACCACGTGGGAGCCGGTCTTCTCCTAGGCCAGTAAGCAGAACTCCTTCATGGCCTCTGCTTCAGTTCCTGCCTCCAGGTTCCTGCCTTGACTTCTCTCAGGGGTGAACTGTGACCTGGAAGTGTAAGCTGAATAAACCCTTTTCTGTCTCCGGTTGTCTTTTACCACAGCAACAGCAAACAGACTATGACCGGCAACCCTCGCCTGCCTCCCTGGAGCTCTGCCCACATATCAGAGAGCAAGCAGCCCAGGCTGGAAGACACTGTGTGTTCTTTCAGGGAGGTCTCAGAGTTGGATATGGACACAATTGGGGTGGGACGGAGCAGGTTGCATCTTGCCTGTGAGACACAACTTTGGATGGCAGAGAGGCCAATTTTCAGCACAGCCTCTGGTCCTCCAGTCACAGGACTTTTGTCCTCAGACACAAGGGGGCGCCACATAACCAGTTTCAAGGTTCACTGAGGACCATGTACTCAGCAGGAGGAGGGGGGAAAGCAGAGATGTAGACTCCCCAGAGTTGGGGAGGTGCACTCTGCCCTCCACAACCATCCATTTGGGGAGGGTGGACGTGACAGTTCAACCTCCTGGCCATGTAGAGGCTCCTGCCCGCCCAACCCTTCATCAAATGGGGCAGAACCCTGATGTCACTGCCTGCATAGACTCTCACGTCATCACCCCAATCTGAGCAGGTCATCTCTGACTGTCATCTGGACTTAGTACTTCCCTTCCCCCAGATCCTGCAGGGGCAGAGATGGGACGCGGTGTGGAAACAGACCGTGATAGGTAGGTCTCAGCCCATCAACTGGACAGTAACAGGGAAATCCTTCCGTAGCCCTGTGCCTCAGTTTCCTCATCTGTGAGATGGACATTATAAGCCCCATTATTAGGTTGAGTGAAATCAGGGATATTAAACAACGCCATCAATCGCTACCAAACAGAATGGGACTTGGTGAGAGACAAGGCAAACTCAACCCAGATCTTTAATCAAAGATTTGAGTAGCCAACTACAGTGTACTCATGTACATACAATAAATAAATAATTTTTTAAAATACACATGAGAAACCTACAGAGGATCCCCTGGGGCAAATGCCCCCAAGCACTATGCGATACTGCTTACATCTAAGTCTTGTGTGTGACTCGCGTGCATGCATGCATGTGTGTGCGCGCGTGCGCGCACACACACGTGCTCGTGCATGTGTGCATGTCTGTGTGTCTGTGTTCGTTCTTGTAAGTGGGATTTGGCTCTGATCTAGGTGAACCCTCTCACTGAAAAGCAGACTTTGAGACCTGGAGGGAGATGCCCTCAGATAACAGTAGGTCTCCTGCCACTCCTAGAGCATCTTGTCCCTTTACTTTTTCCCAAGGGCCAAGGACAACTGTGACCTCTGGTCTCCTCCTGAAGACCAGGCCAGCAGGGAGATGTTTCAGCACAGTGTCCAAAACAGTCAGGAGACTAGAGTTACACCCTATTGCGGACCCCAAGCTCTGCCCTTTAGTGTCTGTGTAACATCAGCAACCGCTTGGTTTCCAGAGCCTCAGGTTCCTCATCTGTAGAACAGGAATATTGACCCCAGGCTGGTCCTAGGGTCTGATGCAAACACATTTCAAATGAAAGCTTCACTTGAGATCCAAGTAGCGTCAGATCAATTAAGATAAATCTGCACGGTAGTGGGGGGAAGCTTCCTTCTGTTCTCCCAGATCTGGTAGGATTTAAACTGAAAGAAAACCTCACGGTAACTACCCATACTGCCCACAGGTTTTTAGTGCTCAGTCTTTAGGTGACACCTGCTGGCCATAATAGGCACTGTATCTTCTCCCCGTACTCAGCCCTCTCACCCCCATTCTGGCCAAACTACTGAGAACGCTTACTTAGCTCTCTTTGGTCTCTTCTGCATTTCTTGCTCTTAGACTGGGAAGGGGAAAGAGTCCTTTCTTCCCAGGCAGAGACTTCCCCTCCTCCCCTGCCCCAAAGCAGGAATGAACAGGGCTTAAGGGCAGGGCTGGAGTGTGAGTTTAGGGCCAACCTGGTCTAGAAAGACTTGTGCTCACAGCAACAATCCCATCAGGCAGAAGACCAGAATATCCAGCTGTCTCTGTCTCCAGAGAAGCCAGGCTGAGGGAAGAGGTTCCAGGCACAGGGGCATAGAAGACTCAGAACAGTTAGCTACTCAGCGGTCAGTGCTTTAGGATAAGTGGTCTCATGACTCACATCTATGCCCAAATACCGGGGTGTTTGGAAGAGTGGGTGAGAGAGGGGCAGGATGGGGGTGTCCCTAGCCTAGGATACGTCTGCCAGGAGGACGCAAAGTCTACTGATGATACCATAAGAGATTTTCTTCACATCAGTTCAAGGTGTACAAGAGGATGTCTCAGTGGATAAAAGCGTGGTGGGAGAGGAGGCTCCTGAACATTGTTTTCTGACCCTTACAATAACACATAGCATAAGAATGTAAAAATCCAAGCCGTTGTGGGCAACCTGAGAAATCAAACCAGCCCGGTGCTGCCGGGAGCCCGGCCAGGTGAACCAGCACACCGCTCTCCCTGCTTGTGCATGTTTGAAATTGTCTGTGTCAAATCTGCTCTGGAGAGGTGACAGCAAACGCTGCTGCCTGCCACGGCTGGTGACCAAGCAAAGGTCACCAGCGGTGTGGGGACAGGTCAAGCTGTTTCTCTGATCCTCGGCTGAATGATCTGTACAATGGGAGTGACAGGCATGAAGCTGTGATAATGATGCCACGTCCTGAGGGAGGGCCTGAGTGTGGCACCGAGCCACCACCAGGGCCTGTTACAGTCATCACCATGGGTGGCTGGCTGTCCATGGCTCTGGCTGGAGTTTGCCAAATGGAGCAGCTGATGCTGACGAACAATTGGTTCATTCTGCTTGGTTTCAACGTCCTGGCTAAAGTGATGCTGAAGACATCCTCAAAATGTTGCATGCCCCAGTGTGAGGCCGTTTCAGCTACAGACACTCACTGTGCCTTTTTGACTAACACCACACCTGGGCTTTCTTATCCCCGGAGCCCAGCTTAAGTTGCTCCTCTGTTGTTGCTGGCTGCCCCCTTTTCTGAATTTAAGCAACCCCTTTATAGTTCCCATAAGCCTCACCCTCAGTGAGATTTGCAAAGTCATCTCTCCCAACCACATCATCTCAGATTCATTCAACACTCAGGGAATGTCTACCTGGAGCGTGGAGGAGTGAGCAGACAGTGTGAGAGACACAGGACAATCCTGCCAGTGACACACACCATTGCAGATATGGGAATGCTGAGCAGGCTGCCAGTGACACACACCATTACAGATACAGGAACCATCTCTGCTGGGCGCAGTCAGAGAGGCCAACACTTCAGAGGTGGAAGCTGGGGGATCAGGAGTTCAAGGTTATCCTTGGCTACGTAGCAAGTTTGAGGCTAGCCTGGGTTACGTGTGATCATAAAAAGGGAGATGAACAGGATTCGAAAGATGGCTCAGAGGTCTATAAGGTTGCTCTTATAGAGACCCTGGTTCAATTCCTGGCATCCACATGACAGTTTACAACCATCTATAACTCCAGTTCCAGGGGATCTATTACCCTCTTCTGGCTTCTGTGGGCACTGCACGCACGAGTACATAGACATATATAAAGCATACCTGCATACATTCATTCTCTCTCTCTCTCTCTCTCTCTCTCTCTCTCTCTCTCTCTCTCTCTCTCTCTCATTTCTGCTATGGTGACTTGCAATGTTGCCTAGCTGCATACAGAGAATGTCCTCTAAGGATTCTCTGCTCTGTTGTGTTGACCGTGAGCCTTGGGTTTAGTCTACAGCCATTCTCCCCACCACAGGGTCGGTTTGAGGACAGAGACTCTGAGTTGGACCATCCAGAGATTTTTCATTACCTTTAGGGTCTGGGGAATGGGTGGTATACTTACAACAGCTAAAAGAATGGAATAAATGGAGTTGGCTGGGAATTAGCTCAGTGGTCACGTGTTTGCCAAGCATCCTCAAGGCCATGAGATCAGTCACTAACACCACAACAAAGAAAGAGAAACAAACAAGTATAGAAGCCCTAAGGTGTGCTTAATTTGGGGGTCATGGGTGGGCTGTACACAGGAAAAGGACAAATATTTTAGACCAAAAGAAGTCAGGAAACCTCATATTTACTGTGGAGACTCTGGCACGCTGAGGGCTCCCAGGAGAGACCTAGTCACTTACCTCCAGCTGTTCCACGGTTTCCCAAACTCAATGACCATAAGTTTGTTTCTGTCTCTTATCTGTGACCTTCCGGTGAGACACTTGAGAAACGCCATACTTGAAACGCCAATGTGAAAAACATTGTCAACTGAAGTTAAAAAAAAAAAAAAAAGGTGTCAGCTTTGCTTAGGATGTGTCACTCAGTGATACGGTGGCCTGAGTTTGGGCTCTTCTGTTCCCTGCTCGTACCCCAGAATTCTTCTCCTTGTGGGACTGACCTCTGACTTTATTATCACCAATATTACCAGTGTGTGTAAATGTTAGGCGACCACATTGGGGTTGGGAATCCAGTCCGTCCTCTGAATAAGCCGCCAGTGTTCATGACTACTGGTCCAAATATTCAGGAAATGATGCTCTGGGTTACGGCTCTCACCCAGTGATCCACACCAGGACCGCAGGGCTGTGCTTTGCCAAAGCTAAAGGGCCCAGAGGAACGATCAGAACTGATGGGTCCCTCAGCGGGTGGTAGTTCCTGTACAGGCCTTTTCTACTGCATTGGATCGGCTCTGTTTGGTTTAAAGGGAAATGTTACCCAGGCATGATGGTGAGTATCTGTAACCTCGCACTCAAAAAGATGCCCCTTGAGGTGAGGGGATCTCAAGTTCTAAGCCAGCTGGTGCTGTAGAGTGAGCTGGGAGAGGCGGGACAGAAAGGGAAGCCAGCACAGTGAAGGTTCTAGCAATCTTGTTAAAATGGCAGGCAGCAAGGACTAGAATTGCGACCCAGTAGAAGAAACCCTTGGGTCTCTGGTAGCTCTTCTTTACTATGCAGAAAGCTTTCTTCTGTGAGAGATTAGACACAGCCTGTGCACTCCAGAGGGGCCAGGCACACGAGGCTCAATAGATCAGAATGTGTGCGTAGATAATGTTAGGCTAGGCTTCAGGGTCGGGAGGAACCCTTAGCACTGGTGACAAACCTTAGGTTGATGAAGCATCTTTGGAGGCCTAGAGAGAACTCAGAGGTGAGATGCGGCTGGCCAAGTGAGAAGAACCCTTAGCAGCCAATGTGCCCCATACTCACTGGACAAAGCCTCTGCTCACCATCAGCCATTCTGGTCTACTGCATTAATACCTGACCAGAGGGATTCCTTCCTGCTCAGTCTCTGTGCTGGTGGCTGGAGGAGCTTACTGCTATCATCCAGTGATTCCTCTGTCCTCTATGCTGACAGTTTGTCACAGTGACAAGAGGATCACTGTCCTGCAGAGGGACAGTGGAGGGCATTCGGGCTGCATGAAGCATCCTTGGGCCCAAGACTCTCCCAGTGAGCACTAACAGTGTGGAGAAGCAGGCAGACACTCTAGGGAAGGACTATTCATCAAGTCAAGGTCATGGCCATGGGGACTGTCTTCATGGCTGCCTCGTGGAGGGAAAGCTCTTCAACTACAAAAGTTACAAACATGAGAGCAGGGAAGGCACTAAATAGAGTGCTCGGTGGCTAGAAGAACTGGCAGCTTGTTTAGAGGGCTGACTTGGATCCCCAGTGCCTACCAACAACCCTGTAACTCCAGTTCCAGGGTATCCAGCGCCCTCTTCTGGCTTCCGCAGGCACTGCGTGCCTGTGATGCACAGATAAGCATGCAAGCAAAACACCCATACGCATAAAATGAGTCCCCTTAAAATGTTTAAAAATAGATAAAATGTGATTGCTAATTTGGAATGGTAGAATGGCGACAGGGACTGGGGAGATGGCTCAGCTGATAAAGTGCTTGCCATACAAGCCTGGGTCCTGAGTTTGAGTCTCTGAGCACCCACAGCAAAGCCAGGTGCTACACTCACCTGTAATCCCAGAGCTGGCGAGGCAGAGACAAGAGAAGCCCTGGGGTAGTTTAGCTGAATCAGCGTGCTGTAGGTCCAGTGAGAGACCCTGTCTCAGAATATAAAGTGGGCAGCAACTGAGGAAGACACCTGATACGGATCTGTGCACATACATGTACAGATACCACACACACACACACACACACACACACACACACACAATTAAGATGAATGACAAATTGTAAAAAAGAACATACAAATATCACGGAAATCTGGAAGGTCACGTGTTTCCCTTAGTCACCTGCGTGAGAGGTTTCTGTCACATTTTCTTCTCTGAGATGCTCTGTGTGCTTCCAAGCATCCACAGCCCAGCTGCTAGCTCAATCTACTCTACACCTGATCTGTCTGTCTGTCTGTCTCTCTCTCAGCAAAGTCCACAGGCATACCGGGTTTAAACTGCAGCCAAGTGAGCAAGGCTGCCATAGCTGGCATTCAGAAGGATTGTAAGTTCAAGTTTAGCCCGGGTTCCACAGCAAGATCTTGTCTCAAAGCCAAGCCACGGGGGGAGCTGTTCTGCGTCTGGAAACGTGTTTCTGCAAGCTGTTCCTTTCGTGGGACAGAGGCATGAATAACCTGTGAACTACACAAAAATGCCCCACCTGAAAGTGACCCAGACACCCAATGTTGGCCAGAACCGCTGGGATGCTAGGGAATAAAAGAGACTGTGGCAATGGCTGCAGACTGACTGGGTCATCGCACACACTCTTCCACAAGCTCTGAGCATAGGAACCCACCCTTGAGCCTGAAGGACCCCCCGACCTTGCACTGTGTTAGCTCTCCACATGCCATGCATCCTTGGACTGTCAGCTGCAGCATTTTGTATAACACACAAAAGCAGGTCTGACCCTTTCTGCTGCCCCACCCCCTTTGAAACAGGGTTTCTCTGTGTAGCTCTGGTTGTCCTGAAACTCACTCTGTAGACCAGGCTGGCCTCAAACTCAGGAGATCCATCTATCTCTGCCTCTCAAGTGCTGGGATTAAAGGCATGTGCCAACATGCCTGGCCTCTGGCCCTATTTGTGAAGATCTTAGATAAAAGACAACACAAAATACTTGGAACCTCTCCCGCCCCCAAAACCCGCCCCACGATGACAATCAGGACAACTACAGGGATGCAGGCTAAGCACGCCTTTGCCAAACCGTCTTTGGATTTGAGGTTGATACATCTGCAGATGCCAGCATCCTGCTGAGAGCTCACCCTGAGAGGCCAGAGATGCCAGTACGAGGACTGCCAAACTTGGGGCTCAGATTCAAGAGGAAGGCCATACCTGTGGGGCTGTAACACATGGGGACATAGGAAGGTGCTGGGCACCTCGTGAGACAGCCACGCCAGCCGTTCAGTCAGTGTTTATGTAGGCTCCAGGAAAGGCCTGTAGGTAGCCAAGGGACTTGGCACCAAGTGTCAGCAGGAGGAGATGGTCATGTGAGTGCAGAGAGCCTCAGTTCCTAACAAAGGGGTGAGTTGCATGGTACAGGCCGCTCAATGTGTGTGGGAGTCACAGCCAAGGGGATGCCAGAGTGCCTGTTGGCCTCATCAAATGACAGCACATGGCAGGTGGAGGAGGGGCCTGGGAGAAGAGAGGGCTGGAAAGGGCACAGTGTTCAGAGGTTGGGTTTTTTTTTTAATGTTTGAGTTTATAACATAATGATGTCATTTTCCCCTTCTGTTTTCTCCCTTTAAACTCCCTCAGCTCTCTTCTTGCTCTTTCTAATTCATAGCCTCCTTCTCATTATTGTTTTATAAACACACACATTCTTACATACATAAGAACAACCTGCTCAGTCCATATAATGTATATATCTATACACATATATGTGTGTATATTTTGTACATATACACACAACATAAATTTAGTATATGTATATACAATACATATATGTACATATGTATATATGTATACACATGTACATATATGTATTTTTATATTTTTCTTCTTTGGGGGCTGCCCTTTTGGTATTGGGTACCAATTGGTATGCTCTTCTTTGGGGAAGACCACAAGACCATTTCTCCCGCTTTCACCATTTCCTGTTGTCTGCCATTCTTTGGGTAGGATGCAGGCCTTTCCTCTGTCCATGTTAGTATGTCTACTGGCACTGTCTCTATTCAGCTCCTGTTTAGGGAACCATGAACTATCATGGATGTTGTTTCTGATGTTCCTAAGAGACACCATCTCACAGTCAACTCCTCATCTTCTGGCTTTCCAATCTTTCCTTCTCCTCTTCTGAAATTATTTCTGGGCCTTAGGTTCGGGAGATCTCTTGTAGGTGTATCATTTGGAACTGGGCTCTACAATTCTTCATTTTGGTTGGTTGTAGTTTTCTTTGGTCTCTGTCTGCTGTGGAGAGAAATTTCTTTCTGAGGAGTGAGGAGTGGCCCTTGGAGAAGGACCTAAGGACATTGTTGTTGTTGTTTTGTTTTGTTTTGTTTTTATTTTTGAGACAGGGTCTCACTGTGTAGCTCTGGATGTCCTGGAACTCATGCAAACGAGGCTGGCCTTAACTTCACAGAGATCTGTCAGTCCCTCTGCCTCTGCCTCTGCCTCTGCCTCTGCCTCTGCCTCTGCCTCTGCCTCTGCCTCTGCCTCTGCCTCTGCCTCTGCCTCTGCCTCTGCCTCTGCCTCTGCCTCTGCCTCTGCCTCTGCCTCTGCCTCTGCCTCTGCCTCTGCCTCTGCCCACCCTCACCCCTCCCCATACACCGGGATTGAGTGTGTGCACCACCACACCCATCAGGTTCGGAGAGATTTTGTATAGAAGATAGTTAAGTAAAATTGCGTGAAGTGTAGATGAGTGACCTGTAGGACAAGATGGGAAGCAGTGCAGTCTGAGGGTCTGCTTTTTGTTTGTCTGTCTCTCAGTTTAGATACCTTCCACTCCAGCCCAGCCTCAACTCTAGAGAGAATTATGACTGTGAGCCTGCAGACTTCGGACTGCAGAGGGGCTCTCTGGATTGGCTTCTCAGCCAGCCTCAGAGCTGGGGGCTGACAGAACACCGTTGGGACACTCTGCTTCCTGGGCCTTCCTCAGCCTGAGACTCCTGTGACAGTCAGTGTTGAGGCAGGAACCTGAACCTCCATCTAAGGGGAGGAGCCTTGGCACATCCAGGTCTTTGCTTAGCCAGGCCAGCATGGGTGACAGTACCTGATGCTTTTAGGATGTGTGAGAAGTCTGTCGGGGGCTTCTTGAGACCTGGATTGTTTAGTGACATGCACTACACTTTATGGGGGCATTGTGACATATGAATCTGAGTAGTTCCTCCCATCTCAGAAAGATGGAGATGGGGGACATGACTGCCTTGCAAACTGGACAGCCTAAGTGTGGTTCTCTGGAGCCTGTGGTGGGAGGAGAGAGCCAAGAGCCAGCTCCTGACACCTGTTCTCTGACATCTCCACACCTCCTCATAATAAAGTAAATAAATTTAAAAAAATTAAATTAAAGGTGGAAATCTTAGTATTTATTTTACATATTATTGTTTATTTCTGAGTATCTCTGTTAAACATTTATAATTCTGTCTGTTTGCCTGCAGAAGAGAGCATGCATATTTTGCAGGGACACACACACATACAATATTTGGGTGTGGATCCAAGGTTCCTGTATACATGTTTTTACTCCATCTTTTTGTCCAAACCTCTCACTGTAGATGAAGAAACAGGGCTCTCACATTACTAAGGGACTTGCCCAGTGCCACAGACATGGATGCTGCTGCTGCCATGAGATCCTAGCCCAAGATTCTGTGCACAGCATTGAAATCTATTACAAACAGGATGGAGAGAAGGGAAATCCTTGCTTTTCCTCCTTTTCCAATCAATGAGTAAACGCCACGAAGGTCAATCTCAAATTAGCTACATAACCCCAAGTGTTAAGTTTTTAAGATCGACCTGGTTCAGTATTGATTCCTTCTATGAAAGCCATATTTATACTGAAATTGCCCAAGAATGTCTGAGCACATATGAAGGCTTTGTTGAAATAATTACATGGCTTTATTTTTGTAGAAAAGTAGCCAAAATACGTAAGTTCATTGTCTAAGTTAGACAATAAAAACATCTGTTGTTTCTTGTGATGGCTCTGCTCTTAATACAACATGGCAAAATAATACCCCCTAAATATCCATGATTAACCTGAATTGGAAGGAGCTCACCTCCCAATCTCCCTGTGACTTCATGAAGCTGTTTTAACTGACAGTGGTTCAAAAAAAAATCTCTTTTCAGAGATCCAGCGCAAGAAAACACTGGGAATTTCTCACTGCTGTTAAGTGGTGTCCGTATAAGAAACGAATCCCTTGCATTTCAGGCCTCTGTGGAAGTGCCGGTGTGAAATGTTGGACTGCATTCAAATTGTAGCTAAGCACAGGTGTGCCCGTCATTAAGTGTTTATGTTTACCTGTACAAATGACTGTTTGCCTGGGCAACTGTGTTTGTTCTTACACTGGTGTTCGAAGACTTACATGTGGGTGTGGGGGTTCCCACCTGGTTCAGGACTGTGAAGGAACAAACTGGATCTCCTCCCCTGCACTTTGCATCTCCTTAAGGTGCAGGCGTGGCAAAAAGCCCCCACACAAGGGGAAGGAAAGGGGGCTTTGAGCACATTTGACTGCTCACTGTCACTGTCACTGCCAGAGGGCTTCCTGAGTACCAGAGAGGAATATAACGTAGGAAATGGCAATACAAAAAGTAAGACCTGTCTGTTATCAGGTCCCTCCACCCCTCTCTCTATCCATCTCTCCATCCTAGTCCTTCTTTCCCTCTCACCTTCCCTCCTTGCCTTCCTCCCTTCCTATATTGGTGAACACTGTTCACATTTCTGCAACCACTTGCCAGGGCCCCCAACTCCTTCATTACGGCCTTGTTATAGCATGGGGTGCAGGACCCCAGGTCCCCCAGCAGAGCAGTTTCTACCCCAGCGCAGTCAAGGTCTTTGTGAGCAAAGCCAATGACATCAGTAATATTTACTTGTGCCATGCTGTGCTGGCTACCAGGCTTGTCCTAGTTAATTCTCACATGACTTCCTGCCAAAGATGCTGAGCTGTCTCCACTTTCCAGGTGAGGACACCACGGTCTGACACACAAATGTTTCCCAGGGGACTCTGCGGCAAGTGGCAGGGTTGGACTGAGTCTGACACAGTCTGAGTCCAAGGCCACACTCTTAAGGGTAGTGTTGGAAACTCTCTCTGCTAGTAGGAGTCCCTGAACCTACCCTCCCTTAGATTTCTCTTTATGTCAGAAGAATAGAGCTGCTTCCTCTTCAAGGGACTGACATGGTGAATGACCTCATCCTTTAGGTACCACACAGGTCTGTGTAATCAGCATGAAGGAGATACTAGCGGTCTAGGGAGCACTTCAGGTGGATGGAGAGGAAACCTCTTTCCTCTAGCCTGGAGGCTCAGAGCTGGGGCATCTGTGCTGTCATCCCAGGCCCTCTCTGGCCTTGTCCCCTTGCTGCAGACAGGGCTCTTTCATCCCGTCTGACTTGTGGTTTATTTTAGGCACAGCCTGACCAGGTGCTCTGGGGTCAATAGGCTTAGCTTTAAATAACTGGATTCTTCTCCATGAGTTTCTCCTTCAACAGGAAGGGACACAATGAAACAATGACTCCCATAGGCTAGGGTGCTGTGAAAAGGCAGCAGAAGACAGGACAGGAGAGAAGACAAGTGGACCCTGTCACTTCCTGTATGACCTCAGACAGGTGTATAGCTTCTCCTCTCAGGGAGCCACCTGCAAAGCACAGCTTTGGGCCAGGTTGTGTCAAACACCCCCCTGAAGTCTGACCTCTGTGCTCTGCTGTACATTTACAGACAACAAGCCACTTAACCCAAAAGCTGGCCCAACCACCGGGGACGGCTGCACAGCAAAGAGCAAGCAACTGCTAGGGTCTGGAGATCTGAATTCTTAGTCTGGTGATCTTGTGTGAGCCTCAATTTCCTAGCCAGTTTGAAAGAAGCCCGATGAAACTTTCATAGACTTTATGGGAGTTACACAGAGTAATTGCAGGTGAGAGCCCTTTAAACTCTTAAAATACTGTATTAAAAAATTAAATGTGTCTGGCAGTTCCTTAAAAAGTTAAACGTAAAATTATCATACTATCCAGAAATCTCACTTCTGGCTCTGTACCCCAAGAATGGAAAGTGGGGGCCCAAGGAGTTGTTCTTACAAATGTGCTGATAGCATAGTCATTCACAAGAATCAAAAGTGGAGGCAACCCAAGCATGCATTTGATGGATGAATGAATAAACAAGTGTTGTGTAGACACACAATAGAGTACTATTCAACCGTAAAGAGGAATGCAGTTCTGCCACGTGCTGTAACATGGTTAAACCTTGAAAAGATGTGCTAAGGCAGACAGGAAAGGAGCAAAGGGCTATCTACGCTTTCCACTCACTATGAAGCAGCTAGACTAGTCAAGTGCACAGAGACAGAGGTCAAGGGACAGTTCCAGAGACTGAGGGGAGGTTCCAGAGACTGAGGGGAGGGGAGGGTCCAGAGACTGAGGGGAGGGTCCAGAGACTGAGGGGAGGTTCCAGAGACTGAGGGGAGGTTCCAGAGACTGAAGGGAGGGGAGCTTCCAGAGACTGAGGGGAGGTTCCAGAGACTGAGGGGAGGGGAGGGTCCAGAGACTGAGAGGAGGAGAGGTTCCAGAGACTGAGGGGAGGTTCCAGAGACTGAAGGGAGGTTCCAGAGACTGGGGGGGGGGTTCCAGAGACTGATGGGGTATTCCAGAGACTGAGGGGAGGGGAGGTTCCAGAGACTGAGAGGAGGAGAGGTTCCAGAGACTGAGGGGAGGTTCCAGAGACTGAAGGGAGGTTCCAGAGACTGAGGGGAGGGGAGGTTCCAGAGACTGAGAGGAGGAGAGGTTCCAGAGAATGAGGGGAGGTTCCAGAGACTGAAGGGAGGTTCCAGAGACTGAGGGGAGGGGAGGGTCCAGAGACTGAGAGGAGGAGAGGTTCCAGAGACTGAGGGGAGGTTCCAGAGACTGAAGGGAGGTTCCAGAGACTGAGGGGAGGAGAGGTTCCAGAGACTGAGGGGAGGTTCCAGAGACTGAAGGGAGGTTCCAGAGACTGAGGGGAGGGGAGGTTCCAGAGACTGAGGGGAGGGGAGGTTCCAGAGACTGAGAGGAGAAGAGGTTCCAGAGACTGAGGCGGAGGTTCCAGAGACTGAAGGGAGGTTCCAGAGACTGGGGGGGGGTTCCAGAGACTGATGGGGTATTCCAGAGACTGAGGGGAGGGGAGGTTCCAGAGACTGAGGGGAGGGGAGGGTCCAGAGACTGAGAGGAGGAGAGGTTCCAGAGACTGAGGGGAGGTTCCAGAGACTGAAGGGAGGTTCCAGAGACTGAGGGGAGGGGAGGTTCCAGAGACTGAGAGGAGGAGAGGTTCCAGAGAATGAGGGGAGGTTCCAGAGACTGAAGGGAGGTTCCAGAGACTGAGGGGAGGGGAGGTTCCAGAGACTGAGAGGAGAAGAGGTTCCAGAGACTGAGGCGGAGGTTCCAGAGACTGAAGGGAGGTTCCAGAGACTGGGGGGGGGGGTTCCAGAGACTGATGGGGTATTCCAGAGACTGAGGGGAGGGGAGGTTCCAGAGACTGAGGGGAGGGGAGGTTCCAGAGACTGAGGGGAGGGGAGGGTCCAGAGACTGAGAGGAGGAGAGGTTCCAGAGACTGAGGGGAGGTTCCAGAGACTGAAGGGAGGTTCCAGAGACTGAGGGGAGGGGAGGTTCCAGAGACTGAGAGGAGGAGAGGTTCCAGAGAATGAGGGGAGGTTCCAGAGACTGAAGGGAGGTTCCAGAGACTGAGGGGAGGGGAGGTTCCAGAGACTGAGAGGAGGAGAGGTTCCAGAGACTGAGGGGAGGTTCCAGAGACTGAAGGGAGGTTCCAGAGACTGAGGGGAGGGGAGGTTCCAGAGACTGAGGGGGTATTCCAGAGACTGAGGGGAGGGGAGGTTCCAGAGACTAGAGAGTGGCATGAGGAGCTTCTGCTTAGTTTGATGGGGAAAAAAAAATCTGGAGACGGGACATGATAACGGTTGGACAACATTGAGACTTTAATTAGTAGTAAGCTTAACCAATGGCTAAAATGAGGACGGGAGAGAGAGAGCTCAGTTTGTAAAGTGCTTGATGTGTAAGCAGGGAACGCTGAGTTTGGCTCTCCAGGTTTAAGTGAGAGAGACCCTGTTTCAAAATATAAAGTGACGAGAGATCTAGAGGGGGAAAAGATCACCTGACATGGACCGGTGTCTCCACACACACATGCGTACACATGCACCTGCACCCACGGGGACATGTACACACACCACACACACAAATTTAAAACTGGTTAAAATGGCAATTTCACACTTTACGGATCTTTCCATTTAAAAAAAAAAGCACAGCTTTCAAATTTTAGTTTAAAACGTTAGACATATTTTGGCAAAACCTGTGAATGAGAAAACCTGGTTCTTCGCCTGAACTTGGGTGAGACATCTGGAGGAGACAGAACTGCAGCCCCCCAGCTTCTCCCACCTTTCCTACTATGCCTCACAGAAAGCCAGGTCAAAACAGGTGGCTATTTGCATGGAGAGTTCTGTGCTGGCACTTAGTGTATCCTCGGGTTAGCTGGACCCCTTCTTTGGAACCTGTGTGGCCTCTTATTGAGAATTAGGACAAAAGAAGACTTGCACGACATCAGCCTTCCACGTCAGAGTCAGGCATGACATGGTGCCTGCCTCAGAGCTCAGCTGTGTTGGGTACTCTCCTCACTCTGTCTTGACCAGATTCTGCAAGGCGAGGAAGCTGTGATGGTGTGTGTGCAGGGGCGGGGGGGGGGGAGGGTTAGGGAGAGGGATAAAGCACACATAAAACAGGCATTATCTGTGCATTGTAAATGACTTTTTTTTTTTTAAGTATTAGGTGCTAGTGTATATTTGGACAGTGCTGGGGATGGGTGGTCTGAGACAGCTTCTCCAGGAAGCTGACTTGCAGAAGTGACTAAGGGTTTGGGGCAACACGTACGTTTGAGCTTTGAGATATAGAGTACCAAATGTCTTCAAAGATCTCAGCCCAGCTGTTACTCAGAGCACCTATGCTCTCCCATTCGTGGAGGGAAACTGAGTCCAAAAGAAACAGCAAGCAATGGCTTTGAATGACCGGCCGGGCGAAAAACCCGTGTTCTTTTCCCCTTACATGGCAGACTCTTGGCACATGTATGACATATGCCTCTGTGCGACCATAGGCTCAAAAGCCTGCGAGTTACAGGGACCCCTCTCCTCTCTCGACCAGAGGAGCAGGATCGAGACTGTCTAGTCAGGGTCTCCACCTCTGTCCCTGAGCTTGTGGGACTAAGGGACCCCAGGCTGGGGCTGGAGTAGCACTCACCACCCCGGAGTGTCGCGGGGGGCTGGGGCGGGGAGAGCGGCCGCCTAGCCCAGCCCCGTGGATGACAGGAGCCGGGGAGCCGAGGAGGGAGGAGCCGCCGCCGCGCGCTGGGCTGAGGAGCAGAGAGAGCGGGGCGCCGAGTGCGGGCGGCTGGGAGCGCGCTGAGCGGGGGAGAGGCGCTGCCGCACGGCCGGCCACAGGACCACCTCCCCGGAGAATAGGGCCTCTTTATGGCATGTGGCTGGTAACTTTCCTCCTGCTCCTGGACTCTTTACACAAAGGTGAGACCCGCGCGGCCGGCGGCTGGGCGGTGGAGGCGGCGGGGCTGGGATGCGCGCGGCTGGAGGCAAGGTGCGGTGCCCGGTGGGCTCCAGGTGCCCGAGTGCTGGACCCACTCGGGTGCATGGCGCTGGGTGGGCGCGAGAACTGGGGCGGTTCCGAGAGAAGGGTCTGGTGAGAGTCAGCCTGGGACCGCTTGCCAGGCCCCCTGCGCCTGCCGTTTAGGGGCGCGCCCGTGGGGGGCGGTGGCAAAGGAACCCCTGGTTTTCCCATCGCAGCCCAGCTTTAGTTCTGCCCTGGCCCCCTCCCCCAGCCCGCTCCCGCGGCTTGCTGGAGCTGGGACCCCGGGGTGCCCTGCGAGCCAGGTGGTCCTCGGACCGAGACTTCATCCGGGAGCCCTCGGTATTTGGGTCCTTGGACCTAGGGAAGATCACTCCTGCCGTAGCTTCGTGCGCCCCCCGACCGCCCTCGACCCCCGCCCTGGCGCAAATGCCGGCGCACCGCATGGCGCTTATCCGCGCCTGGCTGGGTGCAGGGCTGGGGAGCTAGGGGTCCCCAGGGGTGGGGGTTCCCTCGGACACCAAGTTTGTTCTTCAGACCCAAGAGTCGCCGTCACCTATGTCTCACCCCTGTACCCCAGGCGCTGGCTCCGGCTTCTCTGCGTCTCCCTGACCACCTTAGGCAGCGCGCCCCAAGGTGCAAGACTCTGCTCCGGCGCTTGGCCTGCTGGACCTGGGGACAAGTGTTCAGACTGGGGGGCGTGTCCCTTTCCCGGGAGAGAAAAGGTTGCTAGGGGTGGGTCCAGGTGTCCGGCATGTCCAGACCTGCTCCCGGGGTTCCGTGCACCTGATCTGAGAGGCAGCCGGGACTGAGGGGTTGGCAAAAAGCAGGCATTCTCGATGGTTAGCTATCTGGGCACCAAATCGACACTTGGGCAGCGCGGGCAGTTGAGCTTCTAGTCTGTGGTAGAGGACGTGCCCCCGGGCGCGCAGATGGCAGGAGGGAGAGGAGGCGGCCGAACTCCGCGCCCTTGCGCTGTAGAGCACAGACGCTCCTCGGCTTTACCTGCTCAAGCCTCTAACTTTTCTCCTTCGCGCCCAGAGGGCAGCTTCTCCTTTCGCCCCCTTTGCCTGGGTTGGCCTGGTCCAATAATAATTCTTGCCCCTCTAGGCAATGGAGAAGGACAGCCAAGAGCCCGGGGGAGGGGTCTAGTCCTCTGCTAATGCCTGGAGATGTCCGGAGTTTGCAACCTGCCAGAGCCCAAAGCAATGCTCGGTAGATTAGAAGAGGAACCTAGCCCTTATTCGTGCTATGGTCGGGTCAGAGCCAGTCTGATGACCTACTCAGAGCCAGTCTGATGGCCTAGTCCACTGGGATTCTGCCCAGAAGATACGGTTGCTGGGTAGCGGGTGGCCTCAAATGGTGAGCAAAGTAATGGACTTTCTCAGGCCAAGGAGGCCACCGGGTAACACACCAAGGCTAGTCTTGCTTGCTTAACTCCTTGCCCCTCTGGACTCCTAATCTGACTTCTTCATCCCACCTTAGAGCAACAATCTTGCCTCCTGCCCCCAGTACACACACACACACACACACACACACACACACACACACCAATTTTCTTTCTTGGGGCTCTTCCTGCTTCCCTCCACCCTGGCAGGCTGGTTTGGCTCACAGCTTTAATTACGTTAATATTAAATATACATAAGGTGAGGAGCGGCTTTCTCTCTCCATAGCTCTCACTCCAACCCCCTTCCCTTTTCCATTTGTCAGGCAAGGAATACGGACCAGAGCTGTGGCCACACTCAGTTGCTTTGTCCCTAACCTTGCTCCCAGGAACAGCCCATTTCTCAGCCCTGCAGCCTCCTTCACAAATACCTGCAGGACTGCATCCACCCCCACCCAGGAGTGCTGCATTAATAAATGAAGCCCCAGTTATTTGATAGGGAAGGAGCAGATGGGGGTGGGGGTGGAGAAAGGCCCAGAAGGCCACAGGGCAACAGCTGGAGGGGCAGAGCCCTCTCCTACGCAGGCAGGAAGTTGCCACTACTAGGTCTTGTGGGTAGACAGGAGTTACCAGGTATGGCGGCCCTGGGTGGCCTTTGGATCTGCAGATCCTTGGCTCCCCTGCCATTCAGAGCACCAGCATCTGTGCTGGGCGCCAGGCAGCCTTGCCAGACAGGCCTATCTTTTCCTTGGTGCCTTAATTGGGTCTTAGGTGCCAGGCTGATCCCCAGGGGCCTGTTCTGCTTGGGGTGGCATGGTAGGTGGGTGGTGGAGGCGGCTGGGGGGGGGGGGAGATGTAATGTGGGGAAAGCAAGAAAGATGGGGCGTGGTTTATTTCTCTCTCGTTGCCAGTCACCCCCGCGGCACCAAGGAAAATGTAAATGCGAATGTTCCAGCCTGTTACAGAAAACAATATCCTCTTGCAATAATTTGTACGTCCATCTGTGAGGAGCGGGAGGCGGCAGGCAGAGAGAAGAAAACAGGAGGAGATGGAGCGTCCTCTGGATGGAATTAAGCAGTTATTGAATGTGTTTTAAGCTTCTGTTATTTCCATTCCTCTCAAAATACCTTTTTTCTTTTTTTTTTTTTTTTTTTTTGACGAAGTCCAAGCTCAGCCTGTTTCCCCAGAACTAAACCAGGAAGGTGTTTTAATAATCGGTTATCGAGTCTCCAATAACTGCCTTATTATTGCCAAAACAAATCCAGGTCTGGGCAGCCAGATGAACCCCAGTGAGGCTCTCTCTGTTGTTACATCCAGCGTGCCAGCATCTGTGTTGCCCGAATTTGCATTTTTACTGTGTAAAAGAACAAGCTTCCTCGGCACTAAAATTCCTGTTTTCTAAAAGCCAAAATAATGGGTTGCATTGATTTTTTCATTTCCCACCCCAACCTCTCCGATGGGGACTCAGGGTTCCTCTCTCTGGAGAAGACCAAATTAAAAGCCTTTGTCAGGCCATTAAGAAAATCTCAGGCATTCGGTTCAGTGTCTAATTAAAAAGGGGGGTTTACTGGGGGCATGTTTTTAAAATCTCGAAGTGGCAAGAACAACTGGGGGGGGGGGTTAGGCAAAGGACCAGTGAGTATCTGGGAGGAGGAAGAGGGTGGGCCAGGACCCTGGCTGTTAGGATAAGATGAAGGGAAAAGCAAGTGCCATGATACCCACCGAGCCTTTCAGATGCCTCCTTTTCCTGCGCATCAACACCAGCTGCCTTAATACATTTCTGCCGCAGAACGAGGAGCTCAATTAGACACAAAAAGCGAGTAAGCAGTTGACCCAAAGGCGGTCCTGAAGTTGAGCAGATGCTGGGCACTGGCCAGAGCCGCTGTTTTTCTTACAGAGAGGGAAGAGGTGGGCACACAGTCAGCTTTGGCCTGCTGACGGTTTGCTCAAGAAGCAGTTAGACAAGGGGTCCCCAAACACAGGGCGAGGATATGCTTAGAGCATGTCACAGGCGTGGAGCCTTTGGCAGGGGGCGTGTACCATAAGAGCCCTTAGTCGCTCCGTGTCTTTAGGGATGCCATCCTTGTGATTGGTTTGCTTCCCTGCTTGGCTGGTGAAATACGACTTTATTTGTTCAGAGAGCTCTAGCTGGGTGATCAGGCCTGAGGCTGGAGGTTCCCTCCTCCCCTACATTCTTGGAGGAAATGTTTCTTGGAGGGGAATTTGAAGTAGTTACAAGGGAAGATCCCCTAGTTTACTGAAGTGTTTCCCTAGCCCCTAACCTAGTACATTGATTGGAATCAGGGTACCAGAATAGGGTGAACTGCATGCAGCAGAGATGGCAGGAGGCCAGGAACCTAAGAACAGGCTCCAGATTTGCATATCATTTGCATGTTGATTTGCATGCTCACCTAGCCAGGCCAAGAACCCAGCATCCTAATCCCAGCTTTAGTAGGAGTTAAGCAGTAGCTTTTTCCTTGTATGGAACGGAATGGACAGGAGTGGGAGAGAAAAGGCCTGGTAACTTCTATACACTTTCCAAGTTTCAGGCCTACCCACACTTAGCACTGTCAGAGCAGCCTGGCAGCTCCCCCTTTCTATATCCAAGATAGAGAGTGGCTCTGGGTGATTAGGATAGGCTGGGTGACAATGGCCAGAGATAACCCAAGGCAGAGCAAATATGGAGTATAGGCTGTTCTTCTGGTGCCTCAAGATTCCAGTTATAGGAACCTACCTAGGGGCAGTGCTAGCCATCTGGGAATAGAGCATTCGAACAGTGGGAGCAGAATGCTTCGGGTTGTGGTTAGGAGTGACGAACCATAGGTGGATGGGATGGGAGTACTAGGGGAGGCAAGGTGCTGCCTTGTCCTTCAGCCTTGGGGGGTGGGGGGTGTTGACCATTGAGGTGTCATTTTTCTTATGATTAAGGTTGTTTGGGCCCACAGAAGTTCTCTGGGGTCTGTGAGAAGGCAGATGGGCTGTATATTGCTTAAATAATGCTTGGAGGGCAGGCGCTTAGGAGAGCAGTGTGATGACTCTTGGCCAGCCAGCTGGGATATCTGTGGTGGGAGCATGGCCTAGAGCAAGGCCTTGTCTGTTTTTCTGGGGCCCTGAGCAAATCTCACCTGGTTCCAAGTCCTGGAATATGCCTCTGCATGCTTGCTGGTCCAGAAGGGTTCTGGTCCATTCGAGCCCAGGGGGTTCATGCTTCAAAGGGTGCTCTAAGTGGGGGCATCAAGGGGTGTGGAAATAGAGGGACAGAGACAATCAAGTGCTTCTCTGTTTCATATATTGATGTGTGTGTGTGCGCGTGAGTGCGCGCATGTGTGTCAGGGGAAGACTGGTCTGGCTTCAATGGTGGAAATTTGGAGCCAAATTAAGCCCTTTGTGTACATCCTGGCTCTGCATTTACTGGGCGTGAGATGTAGGGGGGAATCTCTGAGTCTCCCTTACTCTATCTGTGAAGTGAGACTAAGGAAGATAAAGTATATACTGTAGCCAGAACAGAGCTGGTGCTCAATAAACATTAGGCCCCTCTGCTTCCTACATTACCCATCCCCGTCTTCATCCTCCTGCCTTGACCTCAAAAGAGATTTGGAAATCCTGTCTCTCCTGAGCAGTTGTATTAGCCAGCCACATTTCCAGGAAGGTTAATGGTCTTCGTCTTTATGACAATAAGAAAGACCAAACGAGGACAGGGGACATGAATTCGTTCCATCTATCACCTTGCAGGGTAGCCTTTGGGATTCTGTTTCTACAAGACAGCTGTAGCCAGGTGGATACCTGGGTGTCCTTGGGGAGTCCCGCACCACCCTCTCCCCACTCCTCATGGCTAGTGGCAGCAGCTGGAGAGGGCAGTGGCGGAGGAAGAGCCTTTGAGGGGAGCCAGGGCTGGTTTCTTGTCTCCAGTGAAAGCTGAGGATGCTGTGTGTCTTTGCCATGCTTAGTGTAGGAAAAGCAAGAAGCATGGCTCTAATCCAACGCAGAGAATGGACAAGTGTTCCTCATAGGATGAACCTTCCAAGTGTCTCTTCCTGCTGAGGTGAGCCTCTCTGTTGTCTAGGTAGTCCTGTGTTCAGAGACTACCCATGACCTTCAGAATCCTGATCACCCCTTACTCTATGACTCAATCTGCCATTCAGAAAGAGCATATGACACAGAGGCCAGGGGACGCCCATAGCAGGCTATAGCCTAGGGAAGTCTGTAAATGGGAGGAGGGATGGTTGTGAGCACATCAACCCATGTGCCCCATTGGACAGATGTTTGTCCAGGGCTGCTGTGGCGTGGGCAGCATTAGCCTTAGGTGCCACCGGTGCCACTCCAGCTGCTGCTCTCCTCGTCCGTTCAGCACCCCTGCCCCCTCCCCATGCCCTTGCTCCACATGATGCTTGCTCTGACAGTTTCCAAGGTCACCATCTTCATTAAGAACAGTTATTCAAATGCTAGTTGCATATTCATGAAGCTGATTTTTTTCCAAAGAGATATGTGTGTGTGTGTGCGCGCGCGCACGCACACACGTATATGCGCATGCATGGTTGGAGAGAACAGTCTCTGTGGAGCTAGAAAACAAGGCTTGGCTGGCTTATCGCAGGCAAGTTGAGATGATTCTATCCTATAGTCTGTAAGATGGGTAGAATGACCGGTGTCCCAGGTGTCCCGCGTGGCATATATTACTGAGTGTGTGCAAGAATAAGGGGCACGAAATCCAATACTGTGTGGCAGTGCTTTGTACATAAAAGGAAGCAACATATAAGCACACACACACATTTGAAAACCTCAGCAAAGCAGTTTTTTGCCCTATAAATGTTATGCTAAAATTTAAGGTATAATTACTATCATGTCATGATAAGTGATGAAGAAGGCCTCACAGCTGTTTGTGCCTGTCTCCCTTCATGCCTCCACTCCCCCACTTATGGCTAATTTCCCTAGTTTAGTTTTCTGTCATTGTCGAGACAACCAGCATGAACTGCAGTGCCTGCGGCAGCCATCTTCCTGCACTGCGCCCCCCCCCCCCCCGTTCCTATATATGTGTGATGGGAACAAGCCCACTTCTGCTTCCCTGCCCCCTCTCTCCTAGATATGTAGATATACTTTTACCCTAACTAAAGCCCCCAGGAGTGACCATCCCTCTAGAGAATCCACAGTCTTTTGTGAGAGTCCCACTGTGGTCATCTCAGTGAAGGCTGACATACTCGCTGCAATCCCCTAAGAATCCTGCTGAGACAAGGGTCATGGATTCCGAGGTTTCAGTGTGGCTTTCTTGGAGCCAGGGGTGGTGGGGAACGGGGGTTGTGGAAGTTGGGAGCCAGCTTTGGAAACAGGAGAAGAATCCCCATGTCATGACTAGTGGTCTCTCAAAATTGGCAGATGCCTGGAAGGACATGGAGTGCATCTCCCAGCCAGCCTCTGTCCCTCTGGAGCTACCCTACTGGGTTCCCTGCCTCTTATATGCCCAGCAGCTGGGGACATTTTTCTTAAAATTATGGCTCTGTGTAGTTTAGAACCCATCCTTAGAGCCAGCCCGACCCTGGCAAGATCTTGTGCCTTCTGCTCTCATCTTGGCTCCCACTTTGAACCACAAATCAAGACAAAAGTCTTCCTCCCACGTGTCACCCATAAGCCACTTACGAGTGGACATCTGTCCCATTTGAGATCAGTCCTACAGTTGTAGAGCCTCCCTAGTCCTTCCAATGCTCCATCAGGTGACAGTATGCTTGTTGCTCCTGTGTACCTGAGTTGCCAGAGGGGACAGAACAGAAAGCACACTGGAGCCAGCACTGACCCCCCAGTCCAGGCCCTGGCTATCTGTGTCCTTGGGGGTCAGCGACTCCACTTCTCTAGGCTTTGTGAATGGAAGAGATTGGAGAAAATAATCTCTTAAGTCCCTCAAGTGCTAACATTCTAAATCTGGGATTCTCTGGGGACAACTGTGCTGTCTGAGCTGACTCCCTAGAAAGAACTTTCTGGCCATAAGGGGCCTTCCTCTGACAGGCCTTGTCTAGAAAGGGCTGGAAGATTAAAGAGTCTGTCCAACTGTCAGCTGTTACTCATAGCTCCTCCTGGAGCTGATGGTGCAGGGGCCTTGGAGGCTGAAGGATAGATGCATCCTCACTGGATCTCAAAGCTCTCTGCTTGCTGGGTAGGAGAGCAATGTTTGTATCAAGAATACTAAAACTGCTCTTGTTCTCTTGCTCTTTTACCCTCTTCTCTCTCTGTCCCTTCTCTTCCCATACTCCCCCCCCCCCGCCATGTGTTCATGGCCGGCCTCCTCTACTACTCTCTCTCTCTCTCTGTCTGTCTCTGTCTCTCTCTCTTTCTGCCTTTTTCTGTCTCTACTCCCTCAACTCCCCTCCCCATACCCTAAATAAACCTTATTTCATACTAAAAAAAAACCCCTAAAACTTCAAACCAAACCCACCCTGTTTCTGGTGGGAATGAGGGACAGCCTGAACAGCCATTCTCAATGAGCTTTGAAAGGGTGGTCATTTGAATGACTGGAGTTGACCCCAGCCTGAATGACTAGAGTAGGGAGTTGCTGGCATTGGGGTAAGAGGGAAATAAAACATCCAGGACCTTCGATGGCCCCAGGTAATGCAGAACTTCCCTATTCCACATCACTCTACAGCATCAGACTCTCCTCTGCAATGTGCATGCCCTTGGAGGCAGTCTGAGTGTAGTCTGTAGTACGGCTGTGAGATGTGAATGTGGGCATCGGGTTTGAAACGTGGCTATGCACCAGAAAGTGTGCAGTCAGGAAAGAACCAATCTCCTTATCCATAAAATGGGGTATTCTACAAAATGGAATTTTGAGCAATGGCTGGATTCAAGGCTTGGCATAAGAATGAGATGAGTAATGTTGTAAGAAAAAGAAAAGGTGGTTGCCTGGCACTAAAAAGATGCTAAAAAATCACAAAAAACAAAAACCAAAATCAATCAAACAACCCCCCTCCAAACAAACAAACAAACAAACAAAGAAACAAAGAACCATCAATGGTCACAATAGTGTGGTAACCCAGGTATCTTGGCTAGTTTGTTTGTTTGTTGTTTTATTTTGGTCAATATAAGTTAGAGTTATTTGGGAAGAAGGAACCTCAATTGAGAAAATGTCTCCATCAGACTGGCATGTGGGGTATTTTTTTAAATTAATGATTGATGGGGGAAGGCCCAGGTGAGCAGTGCCATCCTGGGCAGGACATACTAGGTTGGATAGAAAACTAAGTTGAGCAAGCCAAGGGAAGCTAGCCAGCGACTGGCATTCTCTGCTTCTCTGTGCTCTCTGCTTCTGTTCCCATCCCCAGGTTCGTATCTTAAAGCCCTGCCCTGACGTCCCTCAGTGATGGATTTGTAAACCAAGAAAACCCTCTCCTCCCCGAGTTGCTTTCACCCTAGTGTCTCTGCAACAGAAAGCAGAATAGACACCAGGTGTGCCCAGATATGAGGAAAACCAAGAAGTGGAGGCAGGAGACTTGGTCCCTGTGGCTTCATCTTACCCAATGACAACACAAAGTCACCTTCCCGGTTACCTGGGAAGCACTCCAGTGCCGTCTGGGGGACTCTCCCGCTCCTCCCCAGAGCCTAGCCTTACACTGTCTCCACAGTGGAAATGAACCACAAAAGGGTGTTCTGGTGTCTAGCTCATCCTCTGGGGTTTGGCATGTACTGGTAGCAGAACAGGGAGACCCTGTGATTGCTCCCCTTCTGGGCCCAGTTTGCTCAGCTGGGGCTTGAGAACAATCAGCCTGATGCTACATAATCTGTCTGTCTCACCTGTAAACCTTTGTGTGCAAATGCATAGTTGTAATCAACCTTGCAAAAGAGTCTGTAAGACCTCTCCAGCCCTCCTGCCTGGGGGCGGGGGGCTCCATGGGAGGCGGTTGGGGGTGGGAGGGCCAGGGGGAGTAGACAGCCGTGGGGCTGCCATGGCAATGATTGTTCACTGATCACGCTACACTTCTTTTATTAACTCCATTGTCAGATTCAGTTAATACACACAGTGGGAAGGCTTGTCAGCAAGCCCACCAGAACTACATTCCTGGTATGGGGAACACCAACTCCAGTATGGTATGTCTACTTTCCCCACCAATTACTACTCTTGAGTGCGAACGGAAGACGCTAGCTTCTAAAATAGCATTTCCGGCCTTATGACAGGCACAGGGGTGCCTGTTGTCTGAGGCTCTGCATCTTTAACAAGCTCCCAGGTGACTCTTATACATATTCATGCTTGCACACCGCTGTTTTAAGTTATTCTTTATCACCGTCATCATCCTAGGTGCTCAGTAAATATTTATTGCGTAAGGAGTCGTTTATCTCACAAGTACTTCCTGTTTCTTTCCTATGACAAAATACTCATAACCACGGCCCCAAATACTTGAGTGGTGCCGGACACTCACTGACTGTCTCCAGTAACTGTCCTTGAGGTAGAGACGGTCACCTCCGTTTTATAGAAACAAGGCACAGAGAGGCGAGGTTGTCTTGCCCAGGGTTGAACGGCTTGCTTGTAACTGATAAAGGAGGGATTCAAACCCAGGGAGTGTGGCTCTGACCCACGGTGTAAGCACCTGCTCCTGTGCCCAGGGGACGGAGTGGATCATTGGGATGATCGCTGTCTTCAGGAATTCGCAGCACTGTGCAGTAAAAGGGTCCTCGTCTGGTTCTTTACCCCTGAAGACCTGCCACCTTCTCTACCCACGCATACTGGGCCTGGGCACGTACTCTTTAGAACTCTGAGTGGGTGTTTCAGGTGCCCAGGGCTGGCATCGAGGAGTGCCTCCTCGCAGAGTCTAGTCAATGAAAGGAGTAAACATGAAAGGAGGAGCACTAAATGACTCACTGTCCCCGTGGAGGCAGCGAGGTGTTGATATTTCAGTCCCCTCTAGTTGTCACTTCTGATGATTGAGGATGGTGACATGGGGTAATTCACTGTGCACCCCAGAAAGATTCCGGGTGTGCCTTAGATGGCAACCAGACATTTCCCCACCCCATTCCAGGCAGGTGGATGGGAGACCACGGGTGTCGCCTGTAGCGACACCAGTGTCAGGTTTCCTTTGTCAAAGTAATCCCCCATGTGATGCCCAGACGAGCCACGGGTGAGCTAGTTGGTAGACAGGACAGATCCACAGATTCTAGCTTCGACCCAGGGGGCAGCCAGATGCCCGGGGGGCGATTTCTGGTTTAAAAATATTGCCATGCTATTTCTACCCTTCTAATCTCCTAGCGATTTGGAGCCTGTTTTTATGAAACACAGCGTCAGGGTGGTGCTCAACGTTACATGGGTAGAGGAGATTAAATGGGCTTAAGTCTGGACGTCTGTCACATGACAGCCGGGCTCATAACTTCCATTTTCTATTAAAAATCTATTTCCCCCTTTGACCAGAAGCAGCTTTGCTGTTGATCTGAATGTCTCTCTCTTTATTTATGAAGGATTCTCCCCCTGCCCACCTGCCCGCCCCCCCCCCCTTGTCCGCCCGGCCTGGCCCCCCACCCCCTGCCTTCCCTTGCTCTCTGTAAATTTGCTTGGTTCTGTCTGTAGAGGTAAGAAAGAGCTGGAGGGAATGACAGAGATTTAAGGGGAAAGCTGTGGTCTGCTGACATGGGATCTTCTTCCCAACTGGGGTTCGTTTGGGGAGAGGGTGAAGGAGAAAGGACATAAGGTCCCAGACTAGGGACTCAGTACAGTGGTGGGAAAGCTCAGCGGGCAGCCCCCTCCCTGCAGCTGGGCTCCCTCCTTCCCCCTTTTCTCCCTTCCTCTCTTCTTTTTCTCTTTTTAATTTCCCTCTCTCCCTCCCTTCTTTCTTCTCTCCCTTCCCCCTTCCCTCCTTCCCTTCTTCTCTCCCTTTCCTCCCATCCTCCCTCCCTTCCTCCCTCCCTTCTTCCCTCCCTTCCTTCTTCCTTTCCTTCCCTCCTCCCTCCATTTCTTCCTCTCTTCCTTCCTTCTTTTCTCTCCCCATTCCTTCCTTCTGCCTTTCTCCCTTCCCTTGCCTTCCTTATTCCCGACTTACCTACCTTCCTTCCTTCCTTCCTTCCTTCCTTCCTTCCTTCCTTCCTTCCTACCCACCACATACCCCTATCTCCCCTTCTTCGCTAAGACACCCACTCTTGTTGTCCAGCCTGATTCTGGCTCAGGCCATTCACCCTCCCACCTCAGCCTCCTGTGAAGTTGTAAATCCCGTGCACATCACTGTGGCTTATGGCTGCCTTCTTTTCCTACCTGTATAATGTTGCAATAGTTACTGACTCCCCTAAACCTCCTCTTTTTCACCATAAGGACCCTCACTTTCCATGTCTCTGTGCATATTAAATAAGAAGGCCACAGAAGCAACGGTGTCCAGTCCGGCCTCCACTCAGGAAATCAGGAAGTCCTTTCTGGGACCCTGTTCCATGCCAGTGGGTCTCCAGAGAGCTGTCCAGCCCTAAAGGCTGTCTAGTATCTACTTGAATAAGAGCAACCACCGTTGTCCGAAGTTATGTGGACATCTCTCCTGGTGCCCTTTCCAGTTTGTAGATACCACCTGCATCTACACCTCCTGTTCCTGAAGGTTGCAGGCCATTGCACCAGGTCATCCATCCTCCAGGCTTGAGTTCCCCCAAACACACCCAACTCACTGACAATCTTCAAGGCTGTTTCTCGGGACTGCCTCCAGGCCAGCCTCCTATCCCCCGCACTCCCCACCACCACTGCCTTCCAGCTCTGTGAAAGCCCACCTGTAGAGGAAAGGGGTCTGCCCATCCTGACTCGTGTCTGAAAACTGTGCTTACCTTAGCTCCTTCCCAAACTCAGCTCTGTGTCAAGGCTTACCTCCTCTCCAGTTCTCCATTTAGCATCTTAGAGGCAGTGTTCTTTGCCCTCTGACCCTTCCACTTTCCCTGGAATAATCTGGGACACTCAGCTGGTATTTTGTGTATCTTTCCTGGAGTGATGAGAGACCTGAGTCAAAGAGGGACCTGGGAAGGGCAGGGTAGGTAAGGAGTCAGCTGAGAGGAAATGGGGGTGGGGGTGGGGCACCTGGAGAGCCTCCAGGAGAGTCTGGACCCATCCACCATTGTGAGAGGAGTTGAGGCCTTTACTCTCCATATCCCCTGCTCAGTCAGGGAAGACACACAGTGTCACCTGATCCATCTCACCCTACTTCTTTTGGAGTCAAGCACAGTGAGGCCCAGAAAGACGAAGTCACTTACCCAACGTTACGCACGCAGCAGGTGATGTGAGCCTCCTGAAGACCTGCAGTCCTGTCAGACTGCATTCAAGGCTCTGTGGTGCCCCATCTCCATCCTCCACTGCAACATCACTGCTCTGTAGATCTCAACAGGAGCTGGAGCAGGAGATGAAGTTCCCTAGAGGCCACACTAGACTCCCTGGGGCCGGGATGGGATGGGGGACGACAACCCTGGGCCCCTGCTGCTTCCACACCTATTCACCAGCTGTCCCTGTGCCCAGATTTCCTCTCAGCAAATGGCAGGGAATCCAGATACCCGATGTCCAGGGCCTCAGTTTCCCCCCAAGCATCTGTTCAGTCCCTTCTCTCGGCAGATAGGGTGAGGCTAAATTAATGTTTATTTAAGGGCTTCTGCATTTTGAGGTGACAGGTGCCTTGTGATGGTAAAATATGAACCCAACCTAAGTGCAAAATGCTATTGTTTTACACCCGAGGGTGATGTTTCATGATGGCAATGCACTGTCAGGACCGTAAGCAGAAATGAATGGTGTGTCTAATCCTCCCCAGCTCCCCCACGCTCAGAAGACAGCCGCTCGCACCCTGGAGTGGGAGAAATATGAGGCTACTTGCCTTTTGCTATAAATCTGCTGTTTCATCAGCCCTGACAGGTGGCTGGACAATCCCAGTCAATTCATCAATTAAATCTACCCATTTGTAGTTGCTGGGAACCTTGTGTCCTTGGCTCTGGGAAGAGCCAAGGCCTCCGAGCACAGGAAGGCTGCTGTCCTTGTGGTTGATGCTCCTGGTGGGAACAGAAAGGGCCTGGGGAAGGGCAATCCTTAGAGGCAAGGGGAGGGGGAGGGATAGCAGCTAGAGGAGGAGACAGGAGTGTGCACTTTGGTGTGACCGGGATAGGGGAGAGGGTAGGCAGGGTTTCGAAGTCAGGAAACCCAGGTTTTTTTGTGGTTTGACTCAACTCTGGCTTGATTATTCAGTAGAGCAAACAGGTCTAAGTTCTGCTTCTGATGTGACAAAGTTGAGCTCTTGTTCTTCAGTCATGTTATGTAGATTTAGATAAGCCAGGTATCTCCTCAGTCGTAGTTTATCTTTAAGATGAAAATAATAATAATCATAGTAATAACACTAACTCTAATAATAAATTTGTTTATGGAGTTAAGATGAAGGACAATAGCTACTACTGATATATATATATATATATATATATATATATATATATATATTGATCTCAGTAGACCTGACCCTAGTGTGGCTCACAGCTGACAGTGTTACTATTGTGTAAATATTGTCACCAAGGGTTCTTCCCAACTTAAATCACCTCCTCAGACCTTTACATAAGTCCTTGAAAACCTTCACCCATAAATTGGACACTTTCTGGATTCTTTTGTGTCTGAGAACTTCCTTGGTTTTCCTAGGTCTGTTTGTCAGGCACAATGGAAAGTCATTCCATACCTTGATGGACTTTGGCTCCCCAGATCCATGAATCTGACATGGTGGGAGTGGCTGAGTAATTAGGTCAATTCAGGAAGCACCCAGAAACCCAGAGGGATGTCCCTGCTCGCTCCCTAAAGCTAAGAACTGCTGGGATGGCCAGAGTTAACTAGGGGCCACTTCCAGGAGAGAGAGGAGATGAAGGGAGGGAAAGGGAGGGGAGGGGAGGGGAGGGGAGGGGAGGGGAGGGGAGGGGAGGGGAGGGGAGGGGAGAGGAGAGGAGAGGAGAGGAGAGGAGAGGAGAGGAGAGGAGAGGAGAGGAGAGGAGAGGAGAGGAGAGGAGAGGAGAGGAGAGGAGAGGAGAGGTCCTTCCTGGGCAGCTGAAAATGGAAGTTGGTGGCCTGGTTGTGTTTGAGGAAGGGGAAGGCTCTTCTGTATTGCATTGATCGTATTACAGCCACACCTTGCCTGTTAAGAAAGCAACTGCCTGGGTGAGCCTGAGGTCTCAGTTACTGATTGTGTGAGTCTTGAGGAAGTCATTTCCTTCTGGAAGTGCCTCCATTTCCTCCTTTGTAGACTGGGGTGATAATGGCCACTCAGTACTGAGCTGCTGGGAAGAGGCCATGAGGCCATAGAAGCAACCTGGTTCATGGGAGATCCTCAGCAAGAACTTGTTGAATACATCTTGGTCAGGGTGGGGCCTCTCAGAAGGTGAAAATGGGGCCCCACACATGAGAAGTCTTAACTTGTAAAATGGCCAGATTTTGTAACCATGAGGAATACCCTAGCTAGGACAGGCCAGCTACACAGCTTCTGCGGTCTCCCTGAGCAGACACCCTCAACCATAGACTATTCCGGGGAGATGGTGTGAGAAGAATGCCAAGTGATGCTGCCCCCCCCCCACCTCCTCGAGACTTTCAGCCGTTGAGGGTGCAGGGCCTGGTGGGGACAGCAAATGCATTTGCTGCTAAGAGGATGCCCCTGACACTGCAGCCAGAAACCCACGATGTTTTTTTTCCAGCACAGCTGCTAATGGCTTCATCACGGCTTTTTATGAGATGATGTGAATTGCTCTGGCCAATGAGGCTTAATGGCCTTCCTCAACGACCTGCCTGGTATATTCTCCCTAGAGGCTCTGCTCCGAGTTAAGGCAAGAATATTAATACAGTCCGGATGTGGGCTCTCTCCCTCCCCATAAAGTTGTGGAAATTGAGGTCAAGTTGGGTCCCCCGCAACTGTTCTTTAAACAAGCAGCAGCGGTTGCTTGCTCCTTCATCTTCCTGGTGGAGAGGGACTGGCTTCTAGCAAGAGACTAGAGGGTCGGGTTCTTTCTTCCTCTGGGTTGGCCTTCTTAAAGGGGCAGGCCCCTAAGTAGGGAGAGAGCCCCCCTTCCGATTCCCACAACAGATCAGGAACAATAGTTCCCAAGGCTTGGAGTTGGAATAGGTTGAGCAGACATTGCCCTTCCTGCCAGGTCGCCTGAGGATGTTTCTTTGTGGGACTGAGCTTTGAGACAGTGATACATCAGGGATGAGAGGGGTTTCCCCATCTTTCTACTCTGTTTACTGTCAGTTGAGAAGGGTCGGCACCTGTGATGAAAGAGAAGGGAATTATGTAGGCAGTCAAGACCAAGGCTGGATGGCTTTCTTGCTCCAGATCCCCATAGGTCATCTGGAAAATGCACTGAATGGGCTCCAGATGAACTTTAGGGATCTAAGACAGCCTTCCATCTTCTGGGCTAGCCCCCTACTTTCTCCACCCATTCTTCTTGGTCTGTGATTGTGAGACCCTTTCTCTGTCATCTGCGGTAGGCAGGGAAGAACACTGGAACAAGACCTAGCAAGGTCTCTAAACTTAAGATCAACAGCCACCCTGTGCTCTTGGGCATTCTCCTAAGTCCCAAAAGGGGATCTCCTGGGTGTCATTTTGTTACAGCAACTTGACACAAGTTATAGTCATTTAGGGAGAGTGAACCTCCATTGACAAGATGACCCACTAGATTGGCCCGTGGGTAAACCTGCAGGGAATTTTCTTAACTATTGATGTGGGGGAGGGCCCAGTTCTCTGTAGGTGGTTCTACTCCTTATAGGCTGAGCAACCCATGGGGAGTAAGCCAGTAAGCAGCATTCTTCCATGGCCTCTGCTTCAGTTTCTGCCTCTAGATTCCTGCCTTGGCTTCCCCTCATGATAGACTGTATGTAACCCGTAAGGCAAACTGAGCTTTTCTCAAGCTACTTTTGGTTGCATGTTTTTTTATCAAAGCCATGGAAGCTTGCATTAATATAGGTGATAAAAAGAGAGTTGCTGAACTGGAGAAGTGGCTCACTAGTTAAAAGCACTTGTTTTTTCTGAGGGTCCAGGGAAACTGGAATCCACACGGTGACTCACAACCATCTGTAACTCTAGTTACCGGGAGATCTGATGCCTCTCTGGCCTCTGTGAGCGCTACACGGGCATGTGATATACATATATACTCATAGGCAAAACAGTTGTGTATATAAAATAAAATAAATACTTTTAAAATACACACAGAGATAGAGGAGGAAGGGAGGAGAGGGAGGAGGGGGAAGGAGAGAGAGAGAGAGAGAGAGAGAGAGAGAGCCTGCCTCTTGGGGCTATGAGTTAAAGGGAGAGTTGGGAGTCAGGCTGAAAAGAGTGGGTGCTGAGCTCAGCTCTAGGTACCTATGTCTCTTCTGATATGAGAATCACCACAGTAGATGATGACTTGGGACCCTTCATGCAACAGGGACTGCAGCAGCCTTTCTGCCTGGACTTGGTTTCACACAGTAAATGAGACTTTTGACTTCTGCCATTCCTGTACCAACAAACCTAGAAAGGCCTATAGGCTAGGAAGTGTACCCTCTCTTCTCTGCCTGGCAAATAAAATGGTGCTCACTAAGTGCATATTGACTGGGTGACACACGAAGGCCTTATGAATCCAGTGTCAGCCAGCGAGGCTTCCCTGGATGCTTCTCCTGCAGACACTAACCAAGTCTCTCTGACTCCCCTGCAGCCCGCCCCGAGGATGTCGGCACCAGCCTCTACTTTGTAAATGACTCCCTGCAGCACGTGACCTTCTCCAGCTCTGTGGGTGTGGTGGTGCCCTGCCCGGCAGCTGGATCCCCCAGTGCGGCTCTCCGATGGTACCTGGCCACGGGGGACGACATCTACGATGTGCCGCACATCCGGCACGTGCATGCCAATGGGACTCTGCAGCTCTACCCTTTCTCCCCCTCCGCCTTCAATAGCTTTATCCACGACAATGACTATTTCTGCACCGCAGAGAACGCAGCCGGCAAGATCCGGAGCCCTAACATTCGCATCAAAGCAGGTGAGGGGCCAGACACCTGCACCCTGACAGGGCTCCCTGTGAGGTGCAAACACAGAATGGGGTAGACAGGTTGGCCCTGCGAGGGCATGCATGTGGTGTGTGCACGAGAGCTTGAAGGAAACATATACTTGGGAACAGCTTGGCCACCTACTGTGTGTGCTTGGACAGAGCGGGCACAGCATGTGCGCATTCTTAAAGTGAGGATCTTCCTTACAGCAATGCATGTAGGTTGAGTGAGACAGAGCTCACCATTGAAAGAGGAAAATGTTGCTTGAGCTTCATTTACTAAAGCCCCCCCCCTTTTCCTGAACCATGTCAAGAAAAGTGCACATTATTACATGTAACCGAAGCAATTCCCATATGGTTCAATTAATACCCAGCACAGAGATACACTCACAGCATCCCAGAAGTCTCCCTTCTGCTTTCTGTGGTCTCTGTTCTCAGGATAGCCATGTTCTGGCTTGGGTAATGTGGATGTTTTGCCTTGTCCATGCTTTATAGGAGATGGCGGCCTGTGTTCGGCCCTTTCGGGGATCTTCAGCTCACCATTCTCATCATGGGATTTGTTCTCACTGCCCTGTGTGGTGGAAGGGCGCACATTATCACCGATATATAGTATTTCACCACATAACGAGGCCACGTGCTATTGAACTTTGGAGCACTGCACAGCTCAGAGAACTGCTATTTCAGTGTATTTCATGATGGAGAACCATAGCAGCGAGAGTCTTTAAGGGGAGGGGAGCAGGGGAGAAAAGGAAAAGGCTGAGCTCTGTCGGTCAGGTCTGGAAGTAACTGACAGGCTTGGCTCGACTCTTTATAACTAGGACATCACAACACACTATACTTCTGATAGAGACAGGAAGTGCCTCAAATAGAGGTGTGGCTGGTGGCTTTCTTACAAGGGCACCCGGATGGAAGAGACCAGCCTACCACACAGCTTCAGTGTGCCATCTGTCCTGCAGCTGTGTTGGACAGGCTCAGGTGGGCAGTTTCTGGGAAGGCCAGCAGGCCTAGTGACAGACCCTTTAGAGCTCTGGACTCTGATCTCCCACCACAGACCTTTCACAGGAACAAGACTGCAAGTATCTAGGCCCAGAGCTGTGGAAGGGTGAGGGTTAAGCCATGCCTGTGCCCTGGGGGTCAAGGGTTGGCATAGATGCTGAGGCAGGGGCCTTCTCTCCCATGCTCCTGCGGGTGTCTTCTTGGCAGCAGGTCCTCTACATTGCTTGGCCCTAAGTATAACCCCAAGTATGGAGCTTGAAGCCTGGATTTAAGTCCTGTTCTAGTCTCCATAACCAGGAGCCCTGGGCCAGGGGTAAGGCCACTGTATCTCCAGCTACATGCCTCTCCATGAGTTAGAATCAGCCTTCTCTGTAAGTCTACAAAGGTTTCTTACTGATGACGAGGCTAAGTCAAAATAGTTTTTTTTACATGACTGGCTTTTTTGCATTGGGTTCAACAGATAGGGAAATTGAGGTTCAAAGGTCAACTTACCTGCACCCAGCACTGCCATGCAGCGCAGAGCGGATCAGGACCTACTTGACTGGTATTCTTATGTCCTCCTTGGCTGCCTCCCTCCCAGAACCTAACACAATTCACCCTTGGCCTCCAGTATCCTTGGGGGTCAGCTCCCTCAAGCTCCTTTGTGAGATTGTGTGGAGGCTGCTAGACCCTGGGAGGACTGGACTGGAGCCTGATGGCCTTTCTCTCCCCTGTCCCTTTTCTTCCCTCCCCTCCTTTCCTCTTGCCTGGAGAAGAGAAAGGATGAAGGCCTAGGGAGAGCCAGGTCCAGTGGAAACAAGCAATTAAAGAGGCTCTTGATGATGCCAGAGAGGCTGCAGGTGCACTGCTTATGGAGAGGATGCCAGGGCCCTAGGTGTCTCCCTGGCAACCATGGCAAGGAGAAGGGCATGATGCCCAGGTGTCTGCTGGGCACAAGGTCTGTAGGCACTGGGGGATCTAGATGTTCCAGCTCTGCTTGACAGAGAAGGGGGTGGAAGGAAGGAGTGAGCCCCTGGCAGAGGCCAAGCTGAGGAAGATGGGGGTAGACAGAGGTCTTTCATCCCACTCTTAACGTAGGATCAGTTTACATGCAGGATATGACACACAAGTGGCTGCAGGTGACACTATGAGACATGAACACAGGGCTGGGAGCAGGCAGAAAAAGACTCTAGATGGTCCTAACATCAGGACCAAGACTGGTAGAATAAAAGGGACAGAAAGGTAGTAGGGGTACAGGGACTGTATCTGTGTCTCCAACAACCCTCGTCTGAATTATTCTCTTCTGTGGCCCACTGGGTACCACCAATCCCATGAAGAGAGCTCATTATCTAAACTACATTTCCCAGGATGCATTAGAATAGACCCACACTGTTGTTAGTTCGTATAATCTGGGTTTTATTTTGTCGAGCAATGATCACTGTGCCCAACCTCCTTGCTGTCCCCACAACCATAGCTGTGTGACACTCTTCTTTCAATTTCTCACAGTTTTCAGGGAACCCTACACCGTCCGGGTGGAGGATCAAAGGTCAATGCGTGGCAACGTGGCTGTCTTTAAGTGCCTCATCCCCTCTTCAGTGCAGGAATACGTTAGCGTCGTGTCTTGGGAGAAAGACACGGTCTCCATCACTCCAGGTAAGGAATCGTGGGTGGTGGCTGACAGAGCCTCCCCGGTGGTGAATGGTGCCTGGATTGGTCTATGATCTGAACAAGATGGTGATGGCAATGGCTTTAGGGACTGATATGCTGCTGCTCCGTAAAGTCTTGGCAAATGGGCACCTTTGGCCACCCATCCTATCTTCTCTGTGTGGGATGGTGCAGTTCATGTGCTGAGGCCTGTGTTAGCTATGAAGTTCCCACAGACACAGGGTGGGGCTGCCATTGATTCCTGGGGCTCCTTTTGAACTTGCCCTGCTTTATGAGAGCCTTTGGCACGCTCACCTTTGAAGTGTGCTCAGGAAAGGCAGGGTACATTTGTGCTCTGTGCGTGACTAGGGTAATGAGACTGGAGGTTTGGGGAACCAGGCCTAAGGAAGTGTGCATACAACAGTTTTACTTCGACATGGATTGGAAGAAATGCCCTAAGACTCTTCAGTGACTGATGTTGGAAAGGGGTTCGTCCTGTGTTGCGGCTTGGAAACCTGTCACTGGTTCAGCCTCACCTAGGAATGATTGTCCTTCCAACAGAAAACAGGTCTTAGAGCCTCACAAAAGAATCTCTTAAGTCCTTATTCAACCTTGAAGTTCCAATACTCAGCCTTTCCCCTTCCCCACACCACAGGGGCTCCATCATCTTCCTTCCTCATTGAAGGTTCTTTACAGGAAGAACTTTGGTAAAATGGAGCACCCTGACCAATGTTCTTCAAGTGGCCCATTGGCACCAAGGTCCCCGGCCAGTTGTCTGAAATGCTCTATGGTTTTCAGAGTCAGTTGGAGATAACAAGCCTCTTTGGGAGTGGTTCTCAGCTTGTGGGTTTTGGCCTCTTTGGGGGTTGAATGACTCTTTCAAAGGGGTCACCTAAGGCCATCAGAAACCACAGATATTTACAGTACCATTCATAACAGTAGAGAAATTATAGTTAGGAAGTAGCAATGAGAATAACTTTATGGTTGGAGGGTCACCACAACATGAGGACCTGTGTTAAAGGGTTGCCGCATTAGGAAGGCTGAGAGCCACTGCTCTATAGGAATGTGTTATTGAATTGGATTCTTCATCTTTCTGAACAACCTCCACCCTGGGATGTGAGCAAAACCTTTGAAATAGCAGTGTCCATAGGATTTGAATACTTTGAAACATCACAATCCAAATCTCTCGGGAGCAGGCCTGGGTCTCAGCACTGACCAGAGAGCTTCAGATGGTTACAGGGACATAGGGACAATGGGATGGGACCTACGCTTACGTGTGTTTGTAGCTAGCAAGGCAGGGGCTTTGTAAAAAGACAAAAATGTGTGCCTTTTCTTACTACTTTCCTTCTTTCCATTCCAAGCAGATGGCCAGGCCAAAAGATGTCCTGTTATCTGATAGGTTAACAGCATGGTTGTAGCAAGGCAGACTCAAAGCTATTTAAAGATGCCTTCTACTCTTAATAGTTAATAGGAGCTGTCTGGAAGGAGAGTCTCCTAGAGGAAGGAATCCAGGTTTGGAAATGGATCTGTGGGCACTCATAGTCCTTGGGCCTTATGCGAGCCTCTGTAGCAACCCCACAAGGCTGGGAAGGAGGTTGGAAATGAGACATGGCATATACATCCGAAGATCCAAATGGGTAACTGAAGTTGGGAGCACAGGTTGAGATGTGCTGGCACATCTCTGGGGAAGCCTTAGAAGTGATGGACACTGAGATTCCTCTATTTCCAGCAGGCTTAAGGTTTAAGGCATTTAAAGACCATAAGAAAATGTGGGTTTATGGATGAATCATTATGTCCATTAAAATAATAATTATGTTATTCAAACTTTTTGAGTACTTATTACTTTCCTGGCACTGGGCTAAGACACCTTCATACATCATTTTATTTTAGCCTCAGAAAAGCCCAGAAGTGTATTTTTCCCCTTTCCACTTTACAGAAGAGAAACCCGAGGCTCCAAGAAGGAACCCAACTTCCTCCAGATCACGTGCCTATTACTCAGATAAGGCATAAACCGAAGCAGGATTTTCCCCAAGCCCTCGCTTCCCCTACACACACACACACACACACACACACACACACACACACACACAGGGATCAGACTGTCTGGGATGGAAGCTCACTACACTGCTTACTAGTTGGGTGAGTCGTCTACACTCGTAGGGCCTCACTTCCTATGATTGTAGAATGGGTCTATAGGATTGAAAATACAAATAGGCAATGTTCAGAAGGTTGCCTGCTCTTCTAAGGATGTGCTGGGTTGTAGCTGCCATTGTTTAGGTAGAAGACAGCATCCTTCATTATTTCCATTGGTTCCTGCTGTGGTGAGTGTATTTCTACTGTGTAGCTGACCTGGATAGCTCACTGGGTTTCCTAGGAATGAGATCAGTGGATTTTGTTGCTGTTTGTTTTTTTTTGTTTGTTTGTTTTTTACACGCCTCCTCAGCTCCTAACACATTGCCCTCCATACTTACCCAGTGTTGAGTGGGGAAGGAATGTCTGCTTGGTAATTCTGAGGGATTTGGGGAGACAGCCCAGATGGATGGGGACATGAAGACAAGCTGGTGGGTACCAGATAGCCAGACTAGAGCAGGTGGGGAGTGAAGTTTAAGTAGTTTATGTGCCCAGGAGCTGGAAGCAGCAAGCTCCCCCAGGCACCCCTTATAGTTGGTGTTTCAGAGCTGTCTTTGATGTCAGGACCAGGCTGGTAGCCCCAAAGGGCATAATTACCAGAGAAGTGGCCTTGATGCTAATCTGTAGGGCTGTGTTAAACTTTGGGAGACTGCCTTTCTTTCCTTTGGTCTTGGAGAATTTTCCTCTCCTTCCTTGCCCTCCAGTTCCAGCCATAATCATTCTAGCGCCTTCTCTAACTATTATATATATATATATATATATATATATATATATATATATATATATCCAGGGAGGTATCTTCCCAATGCATTGATTCTAATATGTTCCTGGGGGAGCCCCGGGGAACCAAAGACAGTGGGGTTTAGCTGCTTTTGGTCTCTGTAGGTGAGGACCAAGATTGTGGCCACAAGGTACATGCTCTAATTTTGGCAAGTGCAGAGTGTATACAATTTTTAAGGCTTTTCTATCCCCCGTGTTCATACACACCCAGTGTGCATACACTGTACATGTAGGTATGTAAGTAGGTGCTGCATCCCACTGTTGAGGTGTCAATCATCTGGCCTGAAAGCATTAGCGTCTGCATCTGGAGCAGGAACCTACATTACCTTTAATCTCTAGATCCATGGGACTAGTCTCTAATGTTCTAGGCTTCAGGACCAGCAGGAACAGGTGCTGGAAAGCTAAAGGAAGGCCAGACTGATGTGGACCAGTTGAGGTCTCAGAAAGCATCCTCCTTGGGGAAAGCATGTGCCCGGGAAGGAAGACTGGGAGCCAAGCCTCCCGAGCCTCTTTCTGAAGGAGCCTGGTAGCTAAACAAGCTCTGGGACCTGAGTATTTGCTCACAAGCTGCCCTTCCTGGCTAGCTACGCTGTCTTGGAATGGACCCCGAAGCTCTTTCCAGCTTTTCGTTATGATTTCTCAGGGCTGGGAGAGGCGAGAGAGACAGCTCCTGTCTCCACTTGCCTCCCCATCTTCTTCTGCCTCCAGCTTTGGGTTGGCTTTGAATCTGGCCTTCTTAAAGTATATGTAAAATCCTTGGCCTGCTGGATTCTTACCCCAACGTCCCTCGTAGAGTACCTACCGTGTGTGTGTGTGTGTGTGTGTGTGTGTGTGTGTGTGTGTGGTGTGTATGTGGTGTAGTGTGTGTGTGTAGTATCTGTGTGTCTGTGTGTGTATGTGTGTGTGTGGTGTGGTGTGGTGTGATGTGTATGTGTCTGTGTGTGTGTGGTGTATGTGGTGTGTGCGTTTATGTGGTGTGTGTGTGGTTGGTGTGGTGTGTGTGTGTATGTGTGTGTGGTGTGTGTGGTATGTGTGTCTGTGGTGTGAGTCTCTGTGTGTGTGGTGTATGTGTATGGTGTGTGTATATGATGTATTGTATGGTGTGTGTGTGTGTGTGATGTGTGTGTGTACAGAATGGGCATAAGAGGACTAGGGACTGTGTACAAACACAGATCAGAATTAAGGCCTTCAGTGAAGCCGAGATGTGGTTTAATTTCCCATCTGCATGATCACCATTACAATGCATGTTATTGGATATAAAGATAAATCCGGCCCTGTTCCTAATAGCTTTTAATTTCCACCAGACCTGATTATATCGAAGCAGGCTCCTTGTGGGAGTTTCCCAGCATGCTCTTCCCCAGCATCCTGACTGGCTTTCTTAGCCCCAGTGGGGAGTTTTGGACACAGCTCAGATGCCAGCCAGATGTATCCCCTGCTGCCCTGGAAGATGAGCCTGGCTGAGCTGCCTTGTTAGTGTGGATAGGGCTCTTGGATGCTAGACTGTCACTGGGCCTTGGTCCAACATTGGGTATATCAGGGACTTTTCATCTTGAGGGAGGGGGCAGGCAGGGGCAAAGGGAATCTATTGGGGGAACGATCTTTCTAAAAGGAGCTCTTGCTTCAAGGATTCTCATCAGTGTCTTGTTTACCTGGTCTAATGGGCTCTAGTCACCCCCTCTTCATATCAAGAAGATTCTTTTCCTTTCTCCTGGAACTTGGTGCCCATGTGTCCCCTTCCATGGGCCTGTACCACAAGCCTGTGGCAGATGTTACAGCTCCTTTGGCTGCCTTCCCGTTATTTCTATCTGTCTGCGCAGGAGGGTGGCCGACATTCTTCCCCCTGCATTTTATCCACAGGACCAGCATAGCACTGCAACAGAGTGATAAAGATAACGAGATTAAGGCGATGCCTATCATGCATGGAGATGCCTTTCTGGGTTAGGCATCTCGTGTGTTCTATCTCTAATCCTTACAATCACTTCTAAGACAGATCATGATCCCCCCACCCCACCCCAGGTTTATAAATGAAGATATTGAGGCCCAGGGAACTTAAACATCTTACTCAGACCCACACAGCTGATTGGGCTGCGGGCTGAGGGACAGAGAGAGAGAGAGAGAGAGAGACAGACAGACAGACAGACAGACAGACAGACAGAGACAGACAGAGACAGACAGAGACAGAGACAGAGAGACAGAGAGAGACAGAGATAGAGAGAGATAGAGACACAGAGATAGAGGTAGAGACAGAGAGACAGAGCGGGGGAGGGGAAAGAGAGAGCGACACTATCTTCTGACTTACCTTGCCTCTTACTTCCTCTCTAGAGCAGGCTCCTTGGGAGAAATCATCTGTTCTGTCCTTGGTCCTCAACCTAGGAGGGAGGGTCTGCCCCTGACTCCTGCACTTGCCTGGGGACAGAGACATGCTACAGGCCACCCAATTCTGGCCTTTCTAACAGATTTCCAGCTTGGGGATCAGTAAAGAGGGTCACCATTCTCACATGAAGGCTGTAGGGGACACAAAGACAGCCCTGCTCTAGGAACTGAGCCCTGGACTCTCCTGCCTCAGCTCCTTTGCCTAGAGATGGACGAACCCAATGCGGTAAACAGATGCATGCTTTGGCTCTGGGATGCAGATTTGCTCTGTGAGTTACAGTTCACTCAAGCTGACTTTAAGGCTACTTCAACCCCATGTGTCTCACCCTGAGTTGGAAGGCTGGTAGAGGTGGGCATAGACACGGGAGAGATGGCGGCCTCAGGAAACCTTTCAGCGACCACATGCAGGCTATACGGAGCACCTGGAGTTATAGGGCACCAGGGTTGGAGAGGCTCCTGGCTCCCAGAGCTGAGCCTTCTTGGTGACTGGTGTGAGTCTCAGACCTAAACCTACACTCTCAGACCTGTTTCTTGGCTGCACGTGTTTAGGACACACAGTTTTGATCGCTCATGGGGGATTTTATTTATTTACTATTTACTGCAAGCTTCCCACTTTCTTTGTCTGAACTCTACCCACCTTTCAAAATATTTTCAAATGCCACTCTTTTCTGATTCCTGCTAAGACTGAATTTAATCACCACCCAGGCTGGCCTCCTCCCCCAGGCTGGCCTCCTCCCAGGGACCCTTTTGAACAACCTCTACTAGCTTTATCAGTTCTTGGCTTGGGTCATTAATGATGATTTAGAACCTGTGTCACCCCATCCTATAGGATGTGGCCCCCTCTAGGACATGTCTTTACCCAGGCCTCTAGTCAGGATGCTGAGAGGGTCATCAATGAGGACGAAGTGCCTACTGTGGCTCCTCAGACACAGGAGTTGAAAGGCCTGCCTAAGCTTGCACAGCAAATGGATAGCGCTGGTGGGATGTGCCAGGACCATGGAGAGTCTGTCAGTCTTGAGAAAGTTACAAAGACACGCCCAGATGGTCAAGACCCTGTTTTTATAACTTAAATATTCTCTGATTATATCTGGTCATTGTGGGGGGAAAGAAAACAAATGCCTGGTATGTGGTGTTAGGCTTCTCTGATTCGCCTGTGCTTGGCCATCACCTGATGCACACTTGCAACCTATGGAGGTGTGCTGCAATACAGTGACTATCAGCTCCTTCACCGGCCTGTCTGCTTTGTGTGCTCTGTCTAGCTTAGGGATAAGTATTCCTTCTGAACAACAGTTTATGACACACTCTGGGGTTCTTCTGTTTTCTCTATAACTGTCATTGTGCCATTCTGCATGGGGGGGGGGTGTTAGCCACTTTTGCGGCGGGAAGAGAATGAGGGCATACCAAACCACACATCTGTAGGCCTGGTGGCAGCTATTTGCATGTTATTTGCATGATATCTTGCTTCGTTCTCCTGGTAAGTTCGTGAGGAAAGGACCTGCATCTGCAGATTTAAAGAAAACAACGATGGAGACCAGGCATTTTGCCGCAGAGCACACAGCTTCCACCAGACAACCCTGAAACCCTTGTTCCTGAAGTCCAGGCTCTTTCCCTGTGACAACAACTCTAGGGTTGTCCAGGGCCTTCCAGGACTCATTGTTTCCTTCCTGAAGGCATCTACTGAGAGGAGAAGGCAGCTGACCCTTCTGTTTCTGTGTTGGTGAAGAAGGGAACAGTGGGCTTAAGTAGTCATAGGAACCTTCCTCAAGCACAGAGAGGATGTCCTGTCTCATGAAGTCTTTAAATGGATTTTGCCAAAACCCAGGTGTGATGACATATCCCATGGCATTTGAGAGTTGAGAACTGAAGGATCAGGAGTCTAGCCTTGGCTGCTTGGGACTCTATCTCAAAAAAAAACAAGGATAACAAAACCCTTAAATCTAACGCTTTGTAAGTTGGAGATTCAAAGGAAACCCTCAGGCCCCACAAAGGCACAGTTTCCCTAGTCCCATGACCCACACTGAAGGAAAACCACAGTAACAACAATGGATAAGAAGTAAATAGACAGTATCCAGCTTTGGCACTGTCCTGGAATATGAACTTTACCTGGGCCAGGCCATCCCATCGCCACATGCATCCTGTCTAGCAGATTCTCACTGCCCACATCATACTCAAGGGTCTGAGACACAGGAGGTCAGACACCTGCCCCAGTGCAGTGTGACTTCCCTCTTGGGCTTCCTCACCATCTGTGTTTGGCACAGCCCTTCCTGCAGTGCTCTCAGTGCAGAAATCAACCCAGGTTATAGCTATCCTGCCATGGAGTCCTGCCACATCTGTGTGAAACAGAGATTTAAGGGAACAGAGCAGTGGGGTGGGGAGGGGTGGGGCTGTAAGGCCTTCCCGAAGTCATACCTCCATGAAGACCATGACTGGACTCTGGTTTCAAAGCTTTTATCCCAGGAGTTCTCTAGGCTCAGTGCCTGTCGGGCTTGGCTCCCCAGGATTCCTTCCAATGTCCCAGCAGGCAGCCTGCTCTGCAGTCATTCGCCAGTTGGTTCTTTCCAGAGCCATCAGCTCCGCTCCCCAGTCAAGCAGAAACGTCGGTGTTCACAGGCGCCTCTGGCGGTGTGTGCATGTGTCGTGTTTTGCTTTTCCACTTAGTTCATGGCAGGCGCTGCATTTCCAGGGCACCCACTGGGTGAATTTCAGCAGATTTAAGGCCGTTGCGGGCGAACACCTTGGCCCAGGCCCACGCTGCGACAGTGGACACAGAACAAGCGGCATTGTTTGGTTAAGTTGGCACCTCTGTAAGTTACCCTGAAATCAGAGCAGAATTCTTTATAGAAGGTTATCCTATACATAAATCATCATTAGACCACCTCATTTTTGTTTAATGCCTACCTAACTGTGCTGCAGTCTAAAAATGTGTGTTTAGTGAAGTCAAGGGTTGCAGGGAAATTATAGGGTTTTTCAAAAACCCATTTGCTTTGCCAGTGCTCACATCAGAATCAATCTTACCTTCAGTTCTCAATCGCATTGCAAACAGGCAGCCTTGCTCGCCGAATCCTGGCATTTAATATAGGGTAGCGTTTATTCAGAAGGAGCCAACAGCGCTTGCAAGAATGGAGCTATGTATAGATGCCACTTCCTGCCAAGCCTGTGATTTTGAACTCTGTGGTGTATCCATAAGCCGTCTCTGCCATAGGGAGAGCCACGGCCATGGCCCTGTGGAGATGGCATCCAGGTCATGAGTGCTGAGGGTGAGAGGTCTGGAGTGGGGGATGGGGGGGATCAGCATCTGTAAGGCTGCATGCTTATCAGCACACAGTAGGCATTTAGCCAATGTTGTCTGATGATCAGAGGAGGTTTAGCCAAGGCAGTGGCTGGCCCTCTGGTCTGGTGGGAAAAGGGGTGATTTAAAGGGGAAATGTGTGCTGTGCTGCCTAGCCCTGCAGTGGCTAGAATGAAGAAGTCACTGTTCCTGTGTACCCCAAAACTAGTAGGGCTCGCTTGGAGTCTCTTTATGATGGGATGAAGCTGTAGTGTAAAGAATGTGGGAGTCAGGGTTCAGAGACCAGGGTTCAAATCTCACTCTACTCCTCACTGTCCATGAGGTTCTGGGCAAGCCTTTTAGCCCTTTAGATTTGTGGGGCTTTGCATTCTCCAGCTTTGAGGATGGGAAATTACATAGATTTTTTTTCTGTATCAGGAAAATCCATGTTACATATATATGCCATAATTTTTTCATGCAGATACATCCTCTACATATAGACATTCCTTGTGTAGAACATTGATACCTCCGACTGCTAGGCAGACATGTGCACCAAGCACTTGGGCCACAGCTGGAGTCCCAAGGAATTTGTCCAAGTGCTCAGGTGCTGCCTCAAGAGTTCCTGGGGTGAAGGCCTCAAAACCAGAGTCCACTGGGACACTTCCTGGTAGCACGCCCTTAGGCAGGCCTTTCAGCCGCATCCCTCCACTATGCCAAGCCTTCATTTCTCTGTCTGTCCAGCAACTCTGTTAGATCACGAAGATGGAGCACTCACATGTGACCATAGAGGTGTGAACATCTAGGTGGACAAGAACCTATTTGCAGGAACTCATGTGACCTTTAGGGTTGTAAGCATAAGACTGGCAGAATGCGCTGACAATGTGGCAGAGGCAGGAAGCACGCTGACATGTGCTCCTGTTTGGGTGGGCCCCCTGACATCTGACTGTGCCCTGAGACCTACCAGGCCTTGTCTACAACACCCCCTTCCCGTCAGTTACTTTTCTCATTGTTGTAATCTGCAAAGGGCAACTTAAGGGAGAAGGCATCTGTGCTGGCTTTCAGTCTGAAGGTAGAGCACGTGGCAGAGGGGAAAGCACGCTGGCAGATCCTGGGTGGGTCCGGGTTGTAGCAACCGGAGCCTAAGGCTGAGTGAGTGCTCATATCTTCACTGAGCAGTGGACAGAGAAGACAGGAAGAACAGGGCTATAAACTGTAAAGACCTTATTCCAACTCCTATCCATTCCCCGCCTCATACCCACCTGGTGATCCCCATCTTCCTGCTAGGCTCTACCTAGGCTCTACAATCTTCCTCAACAGCGCCGCTGGCTGGGGACTAAGAGTTCAAACACAGGCAGGCGCCTGTACTCAAACCCTGATGCCAACCGGCCTTTTGGTGGAATGTAAGGAAGTGGAGAAGAGAAGGGGCACAGTGCCAGGGCCAAGGGCTCTAAGCTGGACGTATATCCCTCTCACATCTGAGGCCTTCCCCTTCCCTTCAATCACAGAGGCTTGGGTGCAGAGTCCCATCTCATACCCATGCCTTTAGGATGGAGAATCTGTCAGAACCACACAGTGAGCTAGAAGGCCACAGAGGAGGAGGCAACAGGGGCAAGTGAGGAGCCATGAGGATGGAGGGGAGCACGGGTGAATCTGGGGCTGTATGTCCAGTGACTACCCAGGTTTTTTGGTGCCAACTAGGTATAGAGTGAGTTGACTTTGCCTGGCAGTCCTGTGGGCTCTCTGAGACTCTTGGAAGCAAATGTTTTCCTTCTGAGAGCACATGCCTGAGATCTTCCTGAGTGAGCTGCAGTGTAGGAAAGAGCTGGCCTCCAGGTGTCCCAGAGCGTATCAGTACAAGGCGTCATCTAAAGAGGAGGCCTCCCTGGTGTTGTGTGTGGCTGGACATAGCAGGCCAGAGCTGTGCGGTGCTCCAGGTTGGGTCAGTTCCCTCCCCTGCGTTGGCTTAAGAAGCTACCAGCTGACTGAATTTTTAGTTCATTATTTAAGCTAGCAAATGGGTTTTTTTGAGCACTTCCTGTGTACAAGATGCTGTGTTATGCAGACAGTGAATCCCAGGGGTCTTTGCTTGAGGACCCCAAGGGATAGGGGTGGGGGAATTCCTCTTCCCACACACCCAAGAAACTCAACTTAAAATAGATATGTATGCACATGTATAAATAGTATGCACAACATAATTTGTACATATTGAATATGTATGTGTGAACATTCACACATACATAGCCTTAGACTCTGTTACCTGCTTAGAGCTCTTGCAATTCCCAGAGCAGAGACCTGAGGGAGACACCATGGTGGCCCGTCATGGCACATGGTATCTCGGAGCAACCCTCACAGGGTGCACCTCATGAGTTTGGTGACTGTGAAGGCTAGGCCTTGTCTTTTCTCTCAAACAAAAAGGGCAGTTCCCACCCCACCCTCTTTATTTTTAAATGTTCTGAATTTTATGGATAGCTTTGACTCCTTGTTTAATGGGGTGCATTAGACATGGAAGCATGGACAGGAATGGGGTGGTCAGTAGGGAGCACTCATTTTGTTTTTGAAGGCCTTAATGTCTGACAAACAAGATAAGCTCAGGACACTGGTGTCCCTGACCCAAGACTGAGTGATGAAGGTGTAGGTGACCCCACTGGTCCAGACTTAGGGGCATCTCTAGTGCTTAGACAAAGCTCCTTTCCCAAGAATCCTACAGAATACATCCACTGGGCAGGGTGATCGCCTACAGAGGGGGAGTTGCAGACCTGCTGGATGTCACATATAGAGTCACCTGGGGCGCTTTCAAGAACATCAGTTTCTACACATGTACACACATGCACACACATGTATGCACACACATACATCATCATCAACATCATCAACAACAACATCATCATCAACAACAACTACATCATCATCAACGACATCATCATCATTCTCAATTGATGATCACTGGGGCGAGCCTCTGCTTGTTAAAGGCCCTATGTGGTTCTCACTGGCAGTTGGGTTCCAGGTAAAGGAGACCATAGGAGTCAGCTCCTGGGGAGCTATACAGCATGGTTCATGCTTAGGGAACAGTTTGCCTTGATTGGAGCTCAGGAAAGATCAAAGGTGAGTGTGATCAATGCCACATGAGTCATGTATCATTAAAGAGCAATGGGAGCCACTGAATATCATGAGTTATGTGGGGATGTTCAGTGTCATTTCCAGACAAAGGCAAATGGTCCTCAGCCTCAGGTCCTGGAGTCCATGTCTGCCTTTGAATTTCCCAGAGATTATTGCTAAGCATCCTTAGAGAGGTAGGACAAGCATTAGCCTTTCTTCTACAGGGCTCATTCCCATCATGCTCCAGCCCCCTTTTGGTCCCATAATCCATAGCACTCCTAATCAAAAAAAAATGTAGACCTCTGAAATAATCCCAGATGTGACGAGTCTTGAGCAGCAATGCTGTGTGATTTTTCCTGGGAAGACATGAACAAATGTCTGTTCACTTGACCAGTGACAGACCAAGGGATGATCCCACCCAAGTCTGGAGAACCAATGAGTTTATGAGGTTACCTACAGGAGGATGAGTGACTCAAAGCCAAGCTGTATCACCCAAAAGCTATCCCAGCAGTGGTGATGACTCAGAAAAAAACAAAAAAACAAAAACAAAAACAAAAAAAGGTTGTATCCCCGGAGCTTCAGGCACAACTTGCAGGCAGCTCCACTGAAAAGTCTCCTCTCCACAGGAAGCGTTCACTGCTTATGTAATCGCCTATGAGTCTTTTTGCTTTCTGAACTCCCTGAACAACATAGGTTTTCAGAGCTTCCCTTGGTATCCCGAGTCTAAGGAAGGAATGTTCAGTTCTGAGGAAATAGCTCAACAACTACCAACTTGATCTCACAAATAGAAAAGTCTACACCTGATCTCTTCTTTATTGATTTCAGCAAAACACAGTCACACTAAAAATACTGTGTGAGGTTACCTTCAGGTTATGATCACAAGATGTGCTTGAAATGGAAGTGATTTTAATATTTAGATTTGGGTCTCATCCTGGAGATATATATATAAATATATATATATTTGCGTATATATGTATATATATATATGTGTGTGTGTGTGTGTATGTATGTGTATATTGTCCACAATCCAAAAGATTTGGTGTCAAGACACTTAACTTTTTTGGTAATAAGCTAGATTTTATTGTGCTCTTACAGTCTATGCCATACTTTGCTATGCATTAAATTTGATTCTTCCATTGAGTTTGTGGAACATAGAAGTCACTCCCCTTCATTTACAGATAGATGACCACTTGAAGGCCTGGCGACTCCTGTACTTCTCTCTAGCTCTCTGAAAGGGGCATTCTCCAGGGGCAGCTTCTGTGCTGGAGTGAGACCCTCTACAGGTTTTGGCTTAGGTATGACCTCATGGTTCCCAGGACTTCTCATCTGTTTCCTTATGGTGGAAGCCCATTACTAATGGGGATGTGCTTGGCCAACCTGTAGACCACAACTGGCTAAAGAAAGCAGTCCTTTGTACTAACTGAGTTCACCTCCTTAAGACCCTTTCAGGTTGTTTGATCTCGTTTGGCATTTTTCTTTTAGATGGGTAACTGAGGCTCCGGGAAACACTTTACCTGATGTTGGGAGCAACAGGGTGACCCCTGTTGGGATGACAGGATGGGAGACAAGGAACTTCAGAGTCATGAGATTTGAGGATACCATAATGTACACAAGACTCTCCGTGGGGCAGGCCTTGTAAGAACTGCTTTATGCAAACGAATTTTGAATCTTTAAAGAAGGGGAGGGGCCAATGCACACCCTAAGACACCAACTTTGTCCTCCTGGGGCATATTTCCTGAAGGCATTTCCTCTCACAAGGCATCCCACGGGGCCCACCTGGTTCTCAGCTCCATGATCCTCCACAGGACGGACCATCTTCAGTGGGTGAAGAGAAGACTTCAGGCAGTAGGCCTCAGATCTGGACACTAGTCCCCAGGCTGCCATTGGGCTTCAGTCTACAGGGTAGAGGTCCAGCTCTCAGGCCTCAGTCTGGGCATGCACAGGTTTGGGGTCTGCAGTGTGAGGGCCGGGACTAGCGTAAGAGCTCACACTGGAGACGAAGTGACCTCTCAAGATCCTTTGTCCTTATCCCCACTCCTGGGCATAATTTCTTCTTTCACATGCTATCTCTAAGTATATTGGCCTCTAAGTCATCAGAAAGCGTGCAGAAGGTTCTGGTTTCCACTTCTTCTCTGAACAATGGCACTGTGCATGCTACTTTCAGGGGAAGCCCTTCTGTCCCTTCCTGCTCCATGGAGTTCAATAAACTCCATCAGAGTCATGCTGGGTGTTGGGAGCGTGGGGGCAGGTTGGTGCCCTGCAGCAGGGAAACCGACAAAGTAAGAGATATGCTCTAATGTGTGTGCTAAGAAATCTTCACAAAATGGTCACAAAGAGACTGGATGGATGTAGTAGCCACAGCCATGCCGATGATAGCAAAGACACGGGAAACCAGTGCGGATGGATAAATGCGGTCTGCTCAGTCTATACAATGAATGCTATGTGGCAGGGGGGCAAAGGCTCCCGAACTTTGCACACTAGGCTGGAGTGGCGAACGGGGAGAGGGGTGGGCGGAGAGCAAATTGCTGAAGCAGGGAAGCAGTGTGGCACCATTTGTATAAAGTTGGAAAACATGCTAGCCAGTTCTCCATAGTGTTTCTGGGTAGACACATATGCAGCGACAGCATTACAACATGTATGAGACAACAAACACCATACTCAGCAATGCTTACCTCCGAGGCAGAGGGGACGGCTCAGGAAGGAAACGGCGGCTCTTCAGAACACCTTATTTCTTAAACGGTTTCTTCTAAAAAAAAATGATCTGAAGAAAAAAACAGAGCCAAAACAAAACCAAAAAACAACAAAACCACAGGACTTTTTACTTTATTTATATGCTCTTATTCTTTTTTTTTTTAGTATGCTTGTTATATTTCATAAGAAAAGCTGTTTATTTGATGGTACGGTACAAGGTTCTAGAAGGCTGATCGTGGGGCATGTGAGGAGAGGCGGCCTTGCAGGGGAGGTCGGTGCACTCGCCAGCTGCCCAGCTCTGTCCTGTGGACACTTGTTTCCTAACTCCTCTTCCAGAGCCACTTTGGAGAGGGTTGGTATGCATTAGTAGTTAAATAACAGCAATAAACGTGGTGTAAATATGAGAGGAGAAGAACTGTGTCTGCCGTGGGACCTACCATAATCTGTTTCTCTCTTTAATGAGAGCCTGGAGACCCAGCGTGAGGCCACTGAAAATGAAGAACACTGGGAGGAGCAATGGGGGTGCACGGCCTGGCAGTCTCCGCTTTCCCAAAGCCAGGAGCCTGGGAGGGTCTTAGCAGCCCTTCATCCTGGGGACAGGTGATCAACAGTTGCACACAGACCGTTGAGTGACCATCTGGGTAAGAAAAAGTGGTTTGGAGATGGGAGGCCAGGAGAAACACTCATAATTAAGCCCTTGGATAGGCTGCTCCCAGTTTCCAGATCATGTTACAAAAGAAAGCTGGGAGCACACACAGGGAAACCAGAGAGGGAAAAATGATCTCCTGCCCCACCCTCAGTGTCCCTAGAGCCTGCCCTGGGACCTGTGAAGCTGAGGGTCTCCCAGGCAGAGGCCCAGGGACTGCCAGCTGGTGTCTTGCTTTGGCTCCTAGAGGTACCTACCTTTATTACAGTTTGCCTTGGAACAGTGATTGCTCCTGCCTCTTCCTCCATTTCTGTTCCCCTCACCCAGTTACCCATTGGTACATACAGACAGTAAACTTGCTTTGTGAGGTCTAGAAGGAGCCTTGAAAATCACTGAATCTAGTCCCTTGGCAGATGTATAAAGACGGCATTTGCAGCCTTGATTGGACCTGGGGACCAAGTCTCAAAAAGCGTCCTGCTAGTGGGACATGGTGATATATAACTATAATCCCAGTACTTGGGAAACTGAAGCAGGAAGATCTTGAGTTTGAGGTCAGCGTGGAATGTGTAGTAAGACTGTCTCAAAACAAAAAATATTAAAAGGAAGTATCTTTTTATATTATAGGATAAGGGCTTTGGCCTCATTTTCCACAGAGTAGACTCATGCTGAGACCCTCTGAAACTGGGCTATCTCATCATATTGACGAAGAGGATAGAACTAGTGGTGTTATCAGTGCGTGCATGCATGTGTGTGCACATGCATGTGTGCATGTATGTGTGTGTGTGTGTGATATCTAGAGAGAAGTACTTGAAGGTTGTTATTGACTGTCCTGTTATTTCTAGGGAGTTAAGCAATCTTTGATTTCTGGCTTATATTCTTGTAAATTTCTCAAGTATATATTGAGGAGAGCTGAAACATGGTCTTCACACTGTCTTCCAGTGTGACTCCCTTGCACACAGTAGGTATTCCTGTCTTCATCTGAAAGCCCCTCTTTCATAAAGTTCTTAGCAAGAACTAAAATCTAGAATCTGCTTTCTAGGGGTTCTACCCTTGAGTCCTCCTGCTTCCTGCCCATCCAGGAGGCCTATCAGAGACTGGCAGACAGCTCCCATCCTCTCTTGTACCCCCCTCCCTAGGATCTTATTCTCCTTGTGATGGCACCCCATTTCTGTTCTGATCCCCTCTATTACTTGGCAAGATTTTCTCTCATTCTGGCTCTTGCTTCTGGACATGCCTAGGTTTGTTACATCTTTTCAGAAACCCAGGCCTGCAGGAGTAAGGTTCACACTGGAGATGGCCCTAGCAGAGGAACTAGGGAGTTTTGCTCGCCAGTACGCCCTGCGCTGAGTTTCTTTCTGAGCTACTTCATGGAGTTAGCTCCTTCTCATCACTGGGTCTGAACAGCTCTGCGCTCTTTCCCTAGACCTCTCCTTGCTCTTATTTCCAAAACCAGAATAGCAGCTTTCTATAACCTAGATAGCAACAGGATGCCCTTTGCCCCTTCTGAGATGCATCAGCTGGCTCGAATCCTAATTTTGTGTTCTAAATGCCTGGCATCCTTGTGAAGATGTCTGCACATCCCCAGGAAGCCATGATTGCCAGCTTGTCTTGTTTCTAATTTGAATTCATCATTTGATTCTAGTCAAGAGGAATTCCCTATCAGGGGGTCTTCTGAAAGAAGGGAGTCTATGTGGGGAAGGACCCTCAACAAGAAAGCAGGGACAAAGTGGACTCAGATCCTGGGCCAGGGACCTCTGAGCTGGCTCCTTACCTCATACATCTCTCACATTAAACGTGACACTGGTAACAAGTTCTTATTTCATGGCTATCATTTATTGGACCAGCCTGTCTTATTTCCCTGAGGACTCTAGCTGGTTCTTTCTGGAAAGTTCTTCCTTGACCCATCCTACTCCTTTTATTCTAAATTACTATGCATATAATCTACATTCTCCACCTTGGTTTTATAGGACTTGTTGCCTGCCTCCTTCACTTTGGGGGTGAAGAGGCAGGGAGGTCAGGAGAAAAGTTACCATTCTTGTGTCACCCAGGGATAATTGTTCAAGGACTTCTGACAGAAGTACTAAGTGTTTCAAAAGTTAAGCTCCTTCAGACATGGTGCCCTTGGGCAGTGTCTCCCAGCCTTGTCTATTCTCCACACAAGCAAAGACAACATTAATTGCCATATTGGATCAAACAAAGACTGACAACAACTGGAGATCCCATGGCTCATGGGATGCTACGTGCCCCAGGTCCTGCCTCACTCAATTTGGCTGAGGGATCTTGGTCCATAGTTTGGGCCAGGAGACTGTAGGTCTTCTATAGATAGGTGGTAGGTAAGTGAGAAGGTCAGTCTAGTAGTCGGCTAGTAGGTACTATGATAACTGAAGGATGGATGGTTTGGATAGCTTCCAGGCAGCCCCTCATCTCCTTTTCCTGCCCTCTCTTCTACATGACTCTTTCCCAAAGAGTCTTGAATTATAGATTCACTGTTTGAAGGACAGCTAAGCGGGAGGGGGATATAAAAGGGAGGGGCAGTAAACTCTCATCATCAGCTCACATCCTCCATTCTGCTGCTGGGGTGAAGCATCCCCGTGCTGTGGTACTTCCTTTGCCTTCTTTCAATCACAGTATGTATGTCTCTCTGCCCCCACCCCTGTCACTTTCAGTCTGTGCCTTCCCAGTATGGTACCCATCATGGCCCTGGATATAGTCATAGTTCAGGTGACAGTTAGGGTGGCTTTCTCTCTCCAGTAGAACTCTTTCGACATGAAGGTATGGAAGATCAAGGAGCCAGGGCTGTCGAGGGGGAAAGGGTGACGGAGACAGACTGATGGCAGGGAGTTGAATTAATTCCCTGGTGTCGGATTTAATGAAGGCCTGCCTTCTGCACCGTCTCTGAAAGGCGCATCATGGAGCGATCGGTGCTGGGTGCGTGCATAGCTCCAATTAGGAGCTTCTGCATCTCATGTTGGAGGGGGGGCACGGTATCTTTGAATTTCTAGACTCTGGGGGCTTGTCTATTCCTCCCCCTTCCAGCCTCACACAGCCTGAACCAGAAGTCAGAAGTTCCGCTCCTCTTAAAGGGGAAGGACCCCAGGGTCTGTTCTTGACTGCCTAAGAGAACTCATTTTTCTCTTTAATGTCATCTTTTTAGGTGTCCTTAGGTAAAGACTAGCCTTCACCTCTGCAAAAGGTGCCTGTACCATCTTGTCCCTAGAGACTGTATTCCAGAAGTATGGATGCTTAAAACGGAGAAGGTGCTTTGGGGATAATCCAGCCCAGACTCACATGTTTTGTGTTTAGATAGCCATGGTTTCTACAGCAGTCTCTCTGACCTCCTGTCTCTGGTCTGTTGTCATGCAGAATGAGCACAAGCAGGGTCAGGCTACCTAAGTCTGAGGTCTCAGCTGCCAATGCAAAGTGATTCTTGGAAACCTAGTTGGGTCCTAGCAACTCAGTTGTGTACCACCATCTACACCCAACAAAGTATATATGCGTGGTCTCCCATGACCCTGGTGTGGCCAAGGCAGGAAGATGCTGCTCGTGGGTCAGAATCCTTCATCACCCATGAAGATGCAGCTTTGTGCAACTTCTACCGCTCAAGTTCTCAAAGCCTTCTTCTGAAAATTGAGAATAATAATAATAATAATAATAACTTATCACATAAGTTAATAACAGAGCAGACTCATTTTATAAATGAACATTAAAGCTCTGAGGCAAAGTGACATGCCTAAAAACACAGCGGTGACAAATGGCAGAGGAGAATCTGAATGTGGGTCTTTTGGCCTCTTTTCAGCACATGGGGATGCTAAAAGGAGCGTTTCTTACCTATTTCCCTTGGTCTGGGTACCACTGACTGTTTCCTTCAGTCTTCCCCCAATGCTTGAGTACTTTAGAGACCTCAGCTCATTCTGTTCCAGTGCCAGCCCTTTGTGGTAGCTTTTTAATGTATTCCTGTTGCGTGTTACAGAAGTTTAGAGAAGTTAGTTGCCTCGGGTCATGAGCTCATTGAGGGCTTGGGCGGGATTGGAAGCTAGTTCTGCCTGACTCCCAAGACCATACCATCTTGTCTTTCTTGCCACCATCTTGGACTGTAGCTCCCCTGGGACAGATGTGGAGCACTGGCAGAAGATCAGAAACTCATCCTTACAAAGGTCACTGGGTTCCCGGTGAACATGGGAAAGACCTGACCAGTCATCCAGACTGTCCTGGCTTCACCATGGGGCCCTTGAGTCTTGACGATAGAACTGGACATTTTCTGGTGATGATGATGGATGTAGGCTTCTCCTCCTCTAGCACCTTCTGAACCGGAGGAGAGTTCCTGAGAGTGAGTGAAGGGTGTCGTTCAGCAGAGAACACAGTCTCCCTAACAAACTACCCTATCCTGACTACCAGACCCTCTTCCAGTTTACCTGACTGAATAGGTCAGGGGCCACCCAAGTGGCTACCCACAGAGATTCTCTCCAGCTGACTGATATTCCCAAGCACCTCGTCTTTGTCTCAGCAACCGGCTCGTGGCCCTTTCTTCTAGGTGCGCTGACCTGGAAGTGTGCTGGGTTGAGCACCTGAGAGAACCACCTTGCTCCCCTGCTTCCAGAGTTCTCTTAAGTCTCATCTGGTAAAATGTGTTGAGACAGGCTTGAAGTGACACGCCTCCTCCCTTCCCTTCCATGGGACAATTAATGAGACCCTAATGTGCAAGCCACCGAAGTAAATAAATACAGATTATTGTCCCGCCCTGCAGGTTTTGGCTGACGAAGCTGTCCCTCTTGCTCAGCAATGGCTTCAATAATGAGCAGTAGCTTTTACAGACCTTGTTCTTGGTTCCCTAAGGCTCTCATCTCCCGCACCCAGGAACCAGGACTTTGGATTAAAAATGGGAAGGCTTAAGCGAGGCACAGAGATTCCTTTCTTTAAAATCACACATGCAGAGTTCAGGGTGCTAACGTAGCAATTAGGTCAATAAAGTCCTTTCCATAAAACCTGCTAACAAATCACATCCATCGATAATTAGCCCCTTTGAGACTCTCAGCCTGCAGAGACTCCAGTGGATAGTCGGTGGGAGACACAGACCCCGTGCTGGGAGGTGAGCCTCTCACTTTCTGAGGAAAATCTCCTTGTGAGGTGACTTTCACTTGGGAAAGAGCAAACAGAGGGTCAAGGCCAACTTCTGCACCTCCCATTGCCTTGACCTTGCACAAGGGCACTGATGTCTCACACACTGAGCCTCTGATTTTCCTCTCAGGTGGCTTCCAGGCCTACAGAGCCAGTAGGTTTGAGGACACACAGCTGGCTCTGTGGCTTAGGGCCTGGCTGGGCACCAGAAGTGTCTCAGAAAGATGCACACTTTCTTTTACTTGACCAAAGCTTCCCCATGAGTCACAGCCTTCTTCCCTTGCCTGACTCTCTGCCCAAGCCCAGAGATGGTGCCCAGACTTGTTACAGAGAGAAGTAGCTGGAAAGGGGTGAGAAACTGTCTGAAATAATTCCATCCTTCCCTGGAGACTTGGCGTGAATTTTATCTAATCACCATGGCAACAGATAAAAAAAAAGAAAAAGAAAAAAGGTGTGAGCGTATCGCCTTTGCTGTGATAATTCAGATTTATATATTCAGATCAGATTGGAGTTGGAGATTTTTTTTTTAAGGGAGCAGATGCAGCAGAAGGTGTGACTGCAAATAATGTAACACAAATGTTTGATGATCCTGCCCTTTAAGAAGTGGAACGCAGTTTCCTGCAGTTTTTCCAGAATATAATTATTCCATCAAACCCATTGCAATGAGGGCTCATTACGGGCCTAGAGAATGCAGAGTCACGTCCGTGCCAACAACACGCCTGCGCACACACAAACACACACAAACACGCATGCTTGGCAACTCCTACCCCTGCCCCTACCCTTGCCCTTTGCTGCTGGCTGCCCCCTAGATGCTCTAGAAAACCCCGAGAAGCCTGGGTCAGAAAGCCCTGACCAAAGGGCAAGGAGGAAACAGCTCAGGTGCGGAGCGACCTGAGGTCCCTCCCTCTCTCTATGCCTAGTCCATTTCCTAGAATATAAGCTCTCAGAGGGTAAGGGCTGCCAATGGCCAGTTCTACTGCAAGTCTGACTGATCTAGGAGGCTAATCAGGGCTTCCATAAACGACAAGAAACTGTTGGTCATTCAAGGTAGCCCTTGGCTGTGTCCTCTCACCAAACTAGTCTTCTCCCTCCCAGACCAAGAATTTTTCTCTTGGAAACATCATAGAGGTGAGGGGTGGGGTCGTTGGGGGTGGTGAGAATGAGCACCAGGACTTCACTCAGTTTCTTTCACACGTGCCTCACCCACCCCTGGGGAAGGCTGGCGTGCACACCGCAGCAGCCCTTGCGTTTGGCAGAGTAGACACGCCCTATAGACACTTCATGCATATTTATTAGCACCATCCACCCCTCCTCTGCCTGACAGATGTGCAGCAGGTACCACCCTCGTCTCAAGCTATGACAAGTCTTTCCAGTGTTGTCACCTTCCTAAGTCAATGTTCTGGTGGGGACTAAGCCTTCTTCCCACATAGCTAAAGGACAACAATCTCCTAACCTGTCCTTCCCCGGGACCAGAAAAAGACACCAGTTTCCTACCTGGCCTGCTCACCTGCGGATCCTAGGAAGTGTGATGTATGTAGCCAGAGAGGGAGGGATAGCAAAGTGCCTGAGCATAGGGACCTCTGAGTACTCCTCCTCTCAGCCGGAGAATTATTCTGTCTCAAATATAAATAACGTTTATCAGCATTTTGACACCCCCCCTCCCCCGCCCAGCTCAGAATGGTCATGGGACCTATGGGGGTGGTGGATGCCTCTGATCAACCCTATCAAATCCAGGCATTCCTAGTACTGATGATAGAGGCTCTCTATTCTCCCACATCCATGTTCCCTCCCTAGTCAGGGCCCTGCTAGGTGAGGGTACTAACTATAATCATGACCGCTTACATTTATAGGACCCCCAAGTTGTTTATTTTGATGCCTCCTGTTCCTGGGTATTTGGGATTTAGCTGTGGCTCTGCTTGTTATCCAGGGGCCCCTCCACCCAGAGCTTTAAGGCTGTGTACACTGTAGACCTGCAGGAGATCCAGCTTAGCCCCACTGTGCTGGGTTCTAGCCCATTAGGTATCCCAGCTAACTGCATGCTGGGCTCATTGCTGCTTTGGGCCTCAGCATCTTGCCAGGGATCCAGACCTCGCACCATTTTATCCTAAGCAGATGGTCTTGGTCTAAAGGGAGGTTAGCAGACCTCCATCCTGCCCTTCCCAAAGACTACTGGGAAAATTCTTATTTAGTCATAGTAAATACTCATAGCTCTCCAGGGGTGTGGCAGAGCCAAGTCCGGTACCCTTACCTGACCCTGGCCCAGACTCAGGGATTCATACAAGGCCTGCCTCCCTCAGTGAAACATAGCTGCTTCTGGCAGAAAACACTCTCTCTCTCTCTCTCTCTCTCTCTCTTACACACACACACACACACACACACACACACACACACACACACACACACACTGAATGGGAGAGGCAGGCTGCAGATTGTTTGTTTGGGTGTAATTGTTTTACCTAGGAAGACACAGTTCCTCTGCAGCCGCTGCCTTCCGCATGTCTCCAAACACTCATCCCTGTTCACACTGGATCTGGCCCAAACAAGACCAGCCTCCAGGGACGGGACAGAGGAGCTTAGTTCTGAGCCTCCACCATCCCCATCTAGCCACAGTGGGCCTCTGTGAGAGCAGGTAGAGGAAGAAAGACTCCAGGACCCCTCCCTTGGAGTTCAGCAGGGCTAACAAGGTGCATGTATGTGAGGTGAAGGCTGTAGAACCTCAGCTTCCTAGCTCTGGTCTGGAGAGCCTGTTCCTTTAGTCAGGACAGATCTTTCCTGGGACGGTTTGGTATCCATCTTGATACTTTGGGAGTTAGCCAACCCTGCTTGATGTTCAGAGATAAAGAACATGAGATGTAGGTTCTTTTCGGTCCCCTCTGTGATTGGTTGTCCCTAACTTTAAATCGGTAAGGTGTCTAGGTCCTGGCTATAGGTACCAGCTCACCTGGGCTGTAACAGTCCCGGCTCCAGCCAATCCATAGCTTCAGTGCGCTGCAGACCAGAGAGGGCTGGAACTACCTCACCAGAGCGTTCATAGGAGGCAGCCAAGAAAAGCCTGATTAGGCCTTATGATGTGACCCAGCTGAGTGGCCAGAGGTGAGAAGAACTGGAGAAAATGCTCGTTTTCTTTTCTTTTCCTTCCTTCCCTTCTTCCAGTGTTTAAGGAGGAACCAGTCTTACTTCATGAGGACCAAGGGATGGAGTTGTTATGGGGAAGACATGTGGCTCACTGTCCTTGTGACTTTTCTCACAATGAAAATAGTCAAGTGGTGGCTTGGATTCCATCATGGGATGGTGAGCTTGCTATTGTTGTTTTCCAAGGCACAAGGGCATTTGAATCAACTACTAAATGTTAGGTGTTCTTTCACAAACATTGGCAATTTAAATATTACCATTTCCAAATTGTATAGGAGGCAATTAAGTCAGAGAGGATAAATAGCCACTGAGTTTGTAAGTATATGTGTGATGGTTTGAATATGCTCAGCCCAGGGAGTGGCACTATTAGAAGGTGTGGCCCTGTTGGAGTAGGTGTGTCACTGTGGGTGTGGGATATAAGACTCTCATCTTGGCTGCCTGGAAGCCAGCATTCTGCTAGCAGCTCTGTTCCTGCCTCGGTGGTAATGGACTGAAACTCTGAACCTATAAGCCAGCCCCAACTAAATGTTGTCCTTGTAAGAATTGCCTTGGTCATGGTGTCTGTTCACAGCAGTAAAACCCTAGCTAAGACAGTATGGCAGATCTGTATCCTTGTAGTATACTATGGAGTTTATGGGAAGAACACCTATCCTAGCAGGGGAGGAGTAGTCCTCTCCTCTCCTCTCCTCTCCTCTCCTCTCCTCTCCTCTCCTCTCCTCTCCTCTCCTCTCCTCTCCTCTCCTCTCCTCTCCTCTCCTCTCCTCTCCTCTCCCCCCCTTCCCTGCTCCCCTCCCCTCCTCTGCCCTCCCCTCCCCTTCTCTCTGAAGAGTTACTGCTCTGGAAAATGGTCTTTGCTTAACCCTCCTGCTTCTGATCATCTTGAACTTCAACACATATGGGGAGTGGTGCCTGGACCCCAGGACAAGGCTCCAGGAGCATGTAGAACTTGACTCCATCAAGCATTATATGCTACGCATACCACAGCGAATGAGCCAGTTTTCTCCATGGGACCTACAGGAGCTGGGTAGAGGACCTGTGTGATCTATCATGTGGAGAAGTACCAGACCTTGGTGTCTTGTATGACTTAGCAGTGTAACCAGTCATCTGTGTATTTACTTCTAAGTAGGGTGGGTCATCTACAACCAAAACATCTACAACCTTAACCCTGAATAATTTAGTGTTGTGTTGATGGTTCACCTGAGAAGGGACAGAGCCAGGGGAGTGAATTTTCATTGTTTGAATGTCCCCTGATCAGCCAGACTGTGAGACATGGATCTGTCAACAGTCTCAGGCAAGATTGCATGGATTAGAAATGTAGAGAAACCTGCTTCTAGGGCTTAGGGGCTAAGTAAAAAACCAAGTCACCTTAGGGAGACAGAGAGGCATGCAGGACAGGGGAGAATCTGAAGGCAGGCTACGAGGAGTGACTGTCTGTGGCAGGTATGTGGACTGCCATGCAGACTCACACAATGACAGAGAGTAGGGACCCCAGGGCATGGCAATGGAGAGAGCAAACACCTGGGTGTATGGAATGGATTGATTGACAGACTGATCTGACCTTTGTTCATCACTGCTTACTGGTTATACTTGGGACACACTTGGAAAAGTCACTTGCTTTACCACTGTGCTATTGGATATGATTGGAAGCCCAGAGCAGGAAGAGGCCAGAGGTTTCCTGAGAGCTTCTGTGGAACACTGGAGGTTCCAGCTGAGCCCCCAAGCCTAGACAGCAGTTTGTTAAGTGAGGAGTGGGGAGGAGGGAGCCATTTTAAGCCAGCTTTCTGTGAAGGTCTGGAAGAGGAGCAGACTCTCAGGGTTGGGCAACCCATAATGATTATGGATGGAAGACATAGTCAGGCATGGTCTTCAGAAGGTCCCCCTGACAGTAGTGAGGGTGTGGCTTGGGTCTGAGGAGACCAGTCCTCTCATGCCAGCAGGGTCTGGCTTGCCCAGGGACTGGCTATCAGATATCATCAGCACTGACAGCCTTGAACTTCCCATGACACCCCAAAGTGTCCCCCTAGAAAAGTCTTTTCCTTCCCCAAGTAGGTTCCCAAGATGCTGCCTCTCTGCCTTTTGTGCTCTGCAGACTGAGTGTGGACAGTCAGAGTGCCTGGACCTGCTAGCTCTGCCGCCCCTCCCAGCTCTGTCCTGGAACAGAGAAAGGATCTTGCAGTGGAATTGCTTGCTAGCCTGCCCTGACTTGAATTTTGTTTCCCAGCTAGGTGTTTTGTTTTGTTTTGTTTTGCTTGAGTTTTTAAAAATGAAGTCTAACATATGTACAGAAAAATATGCAGACCTTAAATGCAATGATTTTTTTTTTTACTAAATGAACGTAGCATATATACTCCACAAATGTCTTCATTACCCTCCCATGTTCCCTCCCAGCTGTTTCTCCCTACTTCCATGATAACCAGTTTCCTGGCGCCCATCCACACTTCACATGGGATGAGGGCTTATACCAGTCTCTCACATCCAACTTTCTACCCTCCTATCCATCCATTCATCCAGTCTGTGTCTGCTTTCCTCTGGGGGATATGTGGTAGGAGTCCTGGATTTAAAAAAAAAAATCATCAGTGCTGTCAGGCAGCTGCTTGCCCCAGTCCCTGGCCACCAGGCAGTGCTAGCCACGCATAGCATAGCTTTGGATACCATTGAACCCATGTGGCACTTTCTGGCAATGTCCTCCTCCATCCTTGTTTTGTTCCTCGCTATTACAGATCTCCTTGTTTAGAGTGGAAGCCAGGATGAGTGAAGACTCTCTTTTCATCCTGGGTGCAGGATTGAGGCAAAAACAGAGCCAGGTAGAATGTGGTCTAGATGAACATTTACCCCCATGGACATCTAGATGCTGGATGGCCAGGGACTGGACTAGTGAAGTGGGGAGAAACATTCTTCTGCAGAGGTCTGGCAGGATGCTGGGGAATCCCAGGATGCAGGCTTTGGGACTCTGTTGCTGCTAGAGACCAACAGGGAGGGAGGCTCCTGAAGGTATCACCTGGCACCATCAGCTGGAGCTTGTTAGAAATATGATCTTAGATTCCATGATGCCCTACATTTGAGGCACTGCTGTCCAGGCTGGAAACCAGAGGCTATCGGACAGGGATTGGGGACTGTCCAACAGCAGTGGTGATGAAAAGCCAGGCCCCCAGTCCCTGCTTTGAGTAGGATACAGAGCTGAACCAGTAGACTAAACTATCTGTTTTTGTATTTCTGCTAAACCACTCATAGTGGGGCATGTTACTTTACCTCTCTGAGCTTCAATTATAACCTGAGGACAATGATGGCACTTACCACAGAGTTGGTGTGAGTCTTAAAGATAACCCATGGTGGTCTACAGAGTGAGTTCCAGGACAGCCAGGGCTACACAGAGAAACCCTGTCTCGAAAAAAAACAAAAACAAAAACAAAACAACCCATGAATGAAATCCTTCGAACAATTTGTAGGATATAGTAAGAAATCAATATTATTCTTTTTTTTTTTTGGTGCCCAGTATTGGGCAAAGTGCTGTGCCTATGTGCTCCCCCCACCCCCGGGCCTGTTTTCCAGAACAAGAATCTCATTTGTCAGCTTAAAAACAGGGTGACAGGCACTCCTATGTGCTGAGTGACAGGGTGGAAAGGGACATTTCTCCTTCATGGGGTAGAGGGAGGATCCCACAGAAGTGTTGTGATACCCGAAGGGCAGCAACAGGCGGCTGTTGCTGCTGTGTCTGTGATATTAAATCCCATTGTTAATCGCTAAGGATTAATTGTTAAGGATGAACACAAGGTGTTTGTTTGGCTCCCAGCAATCTCTAAATTAAATGAGAAAGGAGGTTTGGGACCAGCAAAGAGTTCGAGGTCTATGAGTGAGTAGAAAGCCCTAGAAGGAGCTGTTTTACCCGGAACCTGGGTCCCAGGGTTCTAGACCAAGGAGGGGCCAAGCAAGTGTATGCTTTTGCCAGGAAGCTGGAATTACGATGCTGTTTGGCAGACACCCAACATCTCAGGGAGCCTGTGGGAGTTTAGGGGGACAGAGGGCCCATGCTGCACACAGATGTGGATAGCAGCAAGAAGCCCAAGGGTCTCAGAGCGGCTCAGATTTCACATGGTGTGGTGTATCTATTGTCACTTACTGTAAGAGGCACTTTGTTAATACTACCTACACAGGGGGACTGACCCTAACCCAGGAGCCTAGTCCTGCTCCTCCCTCTGTGCTTCTTGATGGCCAGACATTTGTTCTTCCTTGTCACTTCTTCCCTGGCCTGTGCTCCTCATCTGTGCTGTGTAAGGCCAGGCACCAGTTGCTCATTCTCATGCCTGTCTGCGCTGTGAACTGTGACTCCCTGGAGTACTAGAAACCAGGCCCCTAGCTCCCTTTTCTCTGTATTTCCTTGTCTTGGCATGATGCTCACACAAAGTCAGTTCTCCATGCAGGTTGGATAGATAGACAAACAGAGATGGATAGATGCATAAATGGGTGGATGGAAGAGTTACAGTTAGGTGAGTAGATTAATGAAGAGATGGATGAATGAATGGGTGAATGGATGGATGAGTGAAGAGATAAGCAGATGAATTGGATAGAGGGATGGTGCTCTATCAGTGAGCTATCTCCCAGCCCCTTTTGGATTAAAAAAAAAAAGACATTATCTAAGTGACTCAAGGTAGCCTAGATGGAAAGCTAGCTAGATGGAGAGACAGATAGCTGGGTAAGTGGATGGATGAATAGGTAGATGGATAGAAGAAAGGGGTCACTACCTCTACATGTATTTCTATAAAGAAGACACAGGAGACATAGAGATGCCATCTGAGGCCACAACACCAGCCAGTTGTGTTCATTACTGTTTTCTGACACGAGTCTCTTGATGTGTCAACTTGGATTCTTCCTTTAGCCTCAATGGCCTTCTCTGTTTCTCTCTGATCTAAATATGATAACCTTTCAAAGACAGAACTGGATCCGAGGGACAGAAACTGGGCAAATACTACATGCACTTGTTGGCAATAGATCAACTGAGAACATCTTGTGTACAATCCAAGTGTACATCATGGATCCCTGAATGAAGGTGCCCTACTTGGTCTCTGCTCTGGGCACACTCTTAACCACCCATGTCTGCTCCTTCCAAGCCCTGGATGGATTTGATCCCTCTGCTTTGTTTAGAACATTTGAGATTCCTCTGTTGGGTAATAGCAATGTCCTACATACACGTTTACGGTGGAGTACTACTAGAGTCTCAGTGTGGAGTACTTGGCTTGGTCTGTGGGTCACCTCAATGTCCTGTCATTGGTGTTTTGGGAAGCAGAAATTCTGGGATCAAATATGCTTTGTAGCGTCTGGTTTGCCTTAAGTCATTGTGTTGCTCTGGGCCTCCTCACTGTCTATGGCGATCAACTGAAGGTGGCCACCCTAGTTCTTCAGGATTCTGTCTTACAATTAATTCCTCATCCATTTGTCCTGCAACTTTTCTAGGTTCAGCTTTCTAGAGGTGAGGCCAATGTAGATCATGAGACAATTACAGACAAGTCTAGCTCCAAGGTCAGTGTCAAGGTTAGGAAGAGGTAACCCTTCCTTTCTTTCCCTCTTTGGGAGATATTACCCAGGGAAACCCCTCTTGGGGTCATGATCATCCAGGAGAGACAAAATTCTGCAGTGGTGTAAGGTCCCACTTGCCTTATTCCTCTGTTCTGCTTCCCTAGCACAAAGGTCCCACCATGGTGGTCCTGACCTAACTCAGGCTGTGTGCGTGCTTGTTTGTGTGCGTGTGTGCATGGTGTGGAGCTGGTGTGCAGTCACACACACACACACACACACACACACACACACACACACACACACCCGGTCCTCAGCACTCACTCTAGGCTACTAGTGAATCTTAGATTAGTGCCAGAATCAGTCCCAGGGCCAGTGTCCAGAAATGTAAACCCAGAAAGAGGGTGCCTAAGTATGTGGTGTGTGTGTGTGTGTGTGTGTGTGTGCATACTGGCCTTGCAAGCATTAGGGAAATGCTCTGTCACTGAGCTATTATATTCTAGCCCATTTCCTTTTTAGAATTTTACAACCGTATTTCACTAAGTTACTTAGACTGGTCTTGCAGCTGCCACCCTCTGGCCTCTGCCTCTTCAGTAGCTGTGGTAACAGGCCTATGCCACTAGGCCCTGCACTTTCTTCTCAAGAAAACTCCTCAAACATGAAACCTCAGCTTCTTCATCTGCAAGTGGGAATAACACTGTATTCCCACTTATATCAAAGGGATTCCCATTTATATCCTACAAGTTCTGCACTTTAATTCTTGTTTCTGGCATATGGAGAATCCCATTTCTAGTGTGGGGTCTGTTGAGTGCAGTCATCCAGGGTCTAGACTCATCGTGGGCACTGTCTTTAATATCTAACCCTTAAAGTAGTTGTACTGGATGCCAACACAAGTTCTTAGAAGAGAGAGGCCGTGGAAGATGAGGTGGCAGTAAGGCAGGAGAGAATGGGGAGAGAAAGGCATCAAAACGAACATGAAAGAAGCAAGCCAGCAGGAAGACTGGAAACCCCTCCCCACATTGGCTACAAGTAAGGGACTGAGCATGCGTGAGAAGTCAGGCTGCTCTGTAGATGACCCATCGCTGAGTGCTTTAGAGTTTCCGTCTCTCTTGCTTGCTTCTACTCTCGGCAGTGTTTCCTTCTCAATAAATTCTCTATTCCTCCCACCATCTGTGTGTCCCTGGTCCAGTTCCAGGATAAAAGAACCTGGAAATATCAGTAGGTGCACTCCTGATTGCCCCACGCTGGCCGGGAATCAGATACCTGTGTCATTTCCTCTGGGCACTTCTCAATCAAGGACGAGCCGCCTCCCTCTGGCAGACTTCACATCTCCATTTGGCGATGATTGAAATTAGTAAGGCTGGAGGGATGGCATTCACTCTTGCCTGGGCACTTGTTGCAGGTGTGTGGCTGGCCTTGGACTGGGCCAGCCCTACGCAGCTGGGCAGGTTCCTCCCAGCTGAGGCCAGCTGGGGCTCCTCATCAGCACACTCTTCGAGCGATGCAGGGCTTTGGCAGCAACCCCTGGCATTAGTGATTGGCAGCTCTGGTTCCTTGAATCCCTGAATCAAGTAGCCATGGCCAGTGCTTACAGGTACTGGGGCCAGCTAGTACCTTTACAATGTTTGTTAGGGGCTGGAGTCAGGGAAGCAAGGTGCCAGGAAGAGGCAAGCTTTCTATGAGGTACCCAGGCCTCTGGGGTGGGGGTGGGGGGTTCAACAGCAGTAATGAGGCCGGGTGGCTGGGCTTTGGTTGAGGACCAGGGAGGGAGTGATGATAGCATCATATAGATCCCTAAGAAAAGACTCTTGGTGTCAGACAGTGTAACCAGTTCATTCCAGGCTGTGCAAAAATCCTCTAATTTTAGCTCCAAAACCCAGACTTCTTAAAACGTCTTCCTTAGCCCTACTATGCACAAACCTGGACAGTGAGTTTATAAGTTACTTTTCTTACTGTTATGACCAAATACCTGGGCAGAGACAACCCAAAGGAGAAAAAGGCTTATCTTGGTTGAAGGAACAATCCATTTTGGAGGATGAGGTAGCTGCCTGCAGTCAGGGAACAGGGAGAAAGAAAAAGTGGGGCCAAGCTATACCCCCTCAGAGCCCGGTCCCAGTGACCCACTTCCTCCTGTGAAAACCCACTTCCTAAATGTTCCATGACCTTCCAAATTACCACTGCCAGCTGGGACAAAATACTCAAGCACTTGAGCCTACATGGGACATCTCACACTCAAACCTCGGCAGCCACCTCAGTGTTAGATCCAGCACAGGAACAGAGGAGTGTGAACTTTGTAATCATGTGGGCCTGGTTTCACATCTCTGGCAGCGTGCTGCAGTAGGGTAAGTTCTGTATATTCCCTAAGCTTCTTTCCTGGTCAGGAAAATGGGGACAAAAAGTGGCCATTGTGTGGGGCTGTCCCCACCGTCAGGTGAAAGTATGAGTGCACCTGCCAGGGATTTCGGTGTGCGTAAACATCCTAGCCTAGTGACGAAAGCTAAGGTGACAGTGGCATTGCTGGGTGGTCTAATTTAACAATACCGTAGACACATGTATGCCCTGTCAAGGATAGTACAGGGCATGTGGACATACATGTCCCCGGTGATATATAGCTGTCCTTCCTCTTCTGACTCTTCCCTTGTGACCTGGAACCCCCATTTCTAGAGGCCCCTTAGCTATGGCTGTTAAGAGCATCCCTCCCAGAAATTTTCCCCTTGCTCTTATGACTAGAGAGATTTCACAGACCTCAAAAAGCATGACAGCTACACATCCAGCTGTTTAAGCAGTGTGGAGATGGGCCATGGGGCAGGGCAGTGTTGAGCCTATGGAGTGGGGACCAAGGACCCTAGAGTTAGAATCAGTAATAGTAGACACGACAGTGCTGGCTCCCATACCCTCACCCTGTTTCTGGTCAGTCTCAGCTTTGCCCATTGCAACCATTGTCAGTGTCAGACAGGGTGACCAGCTCCTTGTTCTGTGCCTGGGACTTTCTCAGCGACTGTAAATGACTGTGCATCAGACCTCTGAGGGAACCATTGTACAGGACGCATAACTCACAGAACACATTGGGAGCTGTGGTGTAGTGAGCTTCAGTTGGAGGACAGTAGATAGGCTCACCTATCAATACCCAAGCCTTGGGGAGATTGAAGGCCTTTTATCTGTCTTGCCTCATTCTCTCTCTGACATCCAAGGTCAGTGTTCTCAAGCTTGCATGTACATTAGAAAAAAGATGCAAGGTTTGTTAAAATATAGACTGCTGGACTCCAGGCTCAAGGTTTCTGACCCACTGGGTCTGAGAGGAGACCCAAGAATTTGCATTTCCAGCAACATCTCAGAGGATGCTCTTGGCCCCAGAGCACCTTTGAGAACCTCTGCCCTGGATGGGTTCTTATAAATCACCTATGAAATGGAGTCCAGAGACCAGGCTGGGGCCCCATCTCAGCTTCTTGCTAGAAATACTACCAAGAAGCGAATCTGTTTAGAAATGGCATCTCATCCTGAGACTGTGTTTTCTTTCTTCATTGACTGGGAATAAAAACACCTAGTTTTAGCACCCTGAGACATCATAGGAGAGTCCCACTGGAGGATTGTGTCTCAGTGCTCCTAATGTTTGCTAGCTGTCTGGTGTTATCTACTGGGTACAATCACCTCTGGCCCGTTAGTGTTTCTCTCCGTCCCCTCAGCTGTTCTACCTCTAGGATGTGACTTTATCCTCTGTTTTGTCATTAGAAGTATCAGGATGTAGGGACTGAGACTGAGAGACATAGGATATGTGTATCAACAGCTCATCAAAGCCCATACTCACCAAAAAGGTGTGGCACACTATAGCCAACCTGCTTTGTGACTTCAGCCCCTACCAGTGTGGAGTTGCTAGCATGTCATGAGAATGGTTCAGAAGAGGCTTGAACAATATGAGAATCCTTTCAGAGCAAGGAGAAAAGGCCCAGGTAGGGTGACCCAAGTTCATCTGGAGACCTGATGAAGTGAGTAGGAGGCTGTTTTGGTTTGGTGTGTGTGTGTATGTATGTGTGTGTGTTTGTGTGTGTGTGTGTGTGTGTGTTTGAGTTTGTATGTATGTATGTATATATGTGTGTATGTTTGAGTTTGTATGTATGTATGAATGTATGTGTGTGTTTGTTTGCATGTGTGTGTTTAAGTTTGTATGTATTTATATGTATATAAGTGTATGTATGTGTATGTGTTTCTATGTATGTGTGTGCATGTGTGTTTGTGTGTGTGCTTGTATGTGTATGTGTGTTTGCATATATGTGATTGTATGTATATACATGTGGGTGTTATATGTGTGTTCACAATGCATATGTATTTGAAAATCAGAGGCCAATCAGGCATCTCCTCCTACTGTTCTCCACTTTATTTATTGAGGCCTGTGTCTCACTGAACCTGGGGCTAGCCATTTCAGTTAGACCAGCTAGTGAGTGAGCTCCGAGATCCACCTGTCTGTACGTCTCCCCCATTCAGCACTTTAGGGTACAGATGTGTTCCTAGATTTAAATTTGAATGTGAATTTTTATGTCTCTGGTGGGTAGTTTGCTTGTATGCATCTGTGTGTCATGTTCATGCTTGATGCCCACAGAGGCCAGAACAGGGTGTGAGACCCCATGGAACTGGAGTTACAGGCAGTGTGAGCTGCCATGAAGGTGCTGGGAATTGAACCTAGGTCCTCTGGAAGAGCAGCCAGTGATCTAAACTGCCACGCATCTCTCTAGCCCTGCCCCTGGCTTTAATGCAGATGCTAGGGATGTGAACCCAGGTTCTCAGTCTTGCGTAGCAAACACTTTATCCCTGCGCTGTCTTCCCAGAGCCTAGTTGTCCATGTCTTTATGAATAAGCACGAAGGCATATTTTACATGGAGATATGAGCAGTCCACAGGGAAAGAAGTGTGCACTGAAACCTGTGAGACAGTCAGAATGGCAGGTGAGGAGGAAACACAGGTGACATTGACGTCAGCCAGATCCTTCTCACAGAATTCTTTCCAGGGAGAGAATGACCTAAAATGCAAAGCAGGTTTCTTTTGGCATGAAAAACTGGATGGATTCTGGCAAGCGGAGCTCCAAGATGGTGGGACTCACTAGGGTGCTGGAAGAGGGTGACGAGCTTGGACCGTGTGGGTGGAGAACCGGTTGAGATGGTCCCATTCCAGAATGGTGCATAGCACACATCTGTACAGAGGTGCACACTCACACACTGCCACTCTATACTGAGCATTACTAAGTAACCCACACTCTGCCAGTCTCGGGCAGCCTTCATCTCTCTCTGCCAGTCTCGGGCAGCCTTCATCTCTCTCTGCCAGTCTCGGGCAGCCTTCATCTCTCTCTGCCAGTCTCGGGCAGCCTTCATCTCTCTCTGCCAGTCTCGGGGAGCCTTCATCTTTCTCACTTATGCAACCTGCAGTTGCTTCCAAACTGATCAGGGCTCATCCAATCTTTCTCCACCTGCATCTAAAATAATGGTTATGGTCATATCGCTGCCTGGGTGGAACCCTTTCATCACGCCTTACCACATACAGAATGTCACGATCCCTCCGGACTTTTGGTCTCCATGCCTGCCATGGCTTCTCATGCCTTCAACTTTTCTCCTCTGGTTTCTGTTTCCTGTATCTCTCTAGAGGAAAACTGAAGTCATTCTTCTTAAAGCCCCACTCTAGGATGCTCCCCAGGGAGCCTTGCCAGGGCCTCCCCTCTCCAGGGGACCCATTACAGTTGCTGCATCCTAAGATGTGACTGAGATAGCTGATGGGCTTAGGGCACACAATTCCTTTCTCAATTGCGAACTTCAAAGTGGCAAACTTCAAATAGTGACAGCAGTGGCCCGGTGTGTTCTCACTAAGCAGTTTGGACACATGGACAGCACACTTGATCTGGCTCCCAGTCTCACCTTCACAGAGCATTAAACTTGCATCTACTTTTGAATATGGTTGACCACCAAGCTCCAAAGTGTGTCTCTGAGATCAGCTGGTACTTGGAACTGGCTTGTCCCATAGCCACTGATGGGGAGACACAGTGAAACCAGAAGCAATGGCGCTTGCCCTTGGTCTCCGCACCCCAACCACAATCCCTGAAAGGCCATATAATCTATTTTTTCTTTTTCATTGTAGTATAACTAAACATGATAGAATAAATGGAAATGCTTTTCATAGCTGTAAGTCTATGTGTTCAAGTGCCTAAATTTGGAACACATTGGACCATGGCTCTATATGCTAAAGTGCTCACAATTAAGAAGACAGCAATGTATCTTAAATCTACAGAATGAGCCGGGCGTGGTGGCGCACACCTTTAATCCCAGCACTCAGGAGGCAGAGGCAGGCGGATTTCTGAGTTCGAGGCCAGCCTGGGCTACAGAGTGAGTTCCAGGACAGCCACGACTACACAGAGAAACCCTGTCTCGAAAAACCAAAAAAAAAAAAAAAAAAAAAATCTACAGAATGAGTGACATCCTAAAGTGGCCTTGGGTACCTCCACTTGGTCACAGGCACATTTAAAGCAATTGCTCCAAAGTCAAGAATAGAGTTCAAACTCTTAGACTTTCCTGGCCATACTCTTGAAGCCTGACAGCATTGTCTCCTGAAACAGCGGATATCGGAGAGGTAACTCTCAAGTGGCAGGACTCAACTCAGTATCCAGTTCCTACTGTGTGCCATGCGTTTGATTAAATGCAGCAGAAGGCATTCACCTAACCCTTCTTGACACCTCTTGAAGATCAAGTATGTCACTTCACAGAACAGAAACTTGGATTCCAGATTCAAAAGAGCTAGCAGGAAGTGGGCTATGAGTCCAGATTTGAGGGGCCCCATAGACCACAGTCATTCTAAGCAACATGTTACAGATGCCTTCTGCCTTTCTGTAGAGGAAACCTTTCTCTAGTTAGTAAAAGGAGAGATCAAAGCAATACCTCTGAATTATTATTATAGTTATATTATTAATATACTATTCCTGAGCCTTTGGAATGTGTTCATTTAGGGGAGGAGAATTTTAGGTGTAAATGAACAGAGGGAGCCACTGATGCTCAGAGGGAAGGACACGGGATACCAAGCACGTGATCCCATCTATCCTCAATGCTGGGGCATCTCCACGGCAACTGCCTCCAAGATCCTCCCTTCCTTATAGCCACACTCCGTGCAGAGCTCTGTCCCATGGTCATGTGATGGAAGTAGTGGTGCCACTTTTCATAATTGACTATGAACTCCTGCCCTGAGTTTGCTGACCCCAGGGCAAGCTGGCTCATCAGAATGGCAGTGTTACTACTGAGAGGAGGAATGAAAACTTCCAGTCAGTGAACCTAAGAAACTGAGGCCCCATGGGGAAAGAGAACACACAGGCTGCAGTCTTAGCTGAGCTTGGACTTTGCTCTGGTGAAATGTTTCGAGCAGCTGAGCAATGGGAGAGCCCCCAAGACACAATCACTCCGCTCAGCCACCTGGAAACTGTGTCTGAGAAGTTATACATGACGGCTGGTCTCAGCTGCCCAGTCCTGAGACTAGTGGTTATGCAGCAGTACATAACTGATACAGCCCACTAAGACACACTGACGGCCTGATTTCTGATAGTCCCAACGAGTCCCGAAGGCGGATCCACAAGCAGGAGTGGATGACTCTGTTTATTCACAGTCAGCACTGCACTTTTGGGCTTCTTAGCTCTGCCCTCAGCCTATGTCCATCTGCGTGTGCTTCTGCGTGAGTCCCAGGCTTCGGCGAGGGGGGTGGGGGAGAGGAGCCTGGCTGCAGGAACAGCCTGGCTGCTGTCTCCTGGTCGTGACAGGGACAGGGCCCGCTGGGCACAGCTCCGGGCTCAGTACAGTCTGAGCTTTATTTTGGCCCCTTCTTGTTTGTTAAAACCTCTTTCATGTGGGGTGAGCAGACAGATGCGAGACCTTTCCCTGCTCACATAGGCTGGGAAAAGAGAACGCTATTCTGTTTTCTCCTCTCTTTTTATGGCGGGCTGGCCTTCTTGCTTTCTTTTTTCATGTGCCTTTTAAAAGGGGTGATTGTGCTCCTCTTGGGGACACCCCACCCCCATAGTTTCTGCTCTTCGAAGGAGCAGGTGTCTTGGATCTGCCCTCTCTAGCCTGGGTGATCTTGAGCCAAAGCTACATGTTTTCTGAGTTTCAGGATTTTTTTGTCTACAAACTCAGCCTCCCTGTGAGGTTTGAAATACAGAAGCCCTTTGTGTACCTGCGACATGATTTTAACCCTGGTATTCTATGTGGCCTCGGAGACACCATGTTACCTCATAGACTTCAAGATCTTTCTGTCTGCTCCCTTCCTTCCTCTGATGAAGGGAGATTCCTCTGACTTCCAAGTTGTGGTAGTAGCTTGGAGCTCCTGGAAAGGGAGATCTGGTCTACCTCACTCTCCCAGATAGGCTGTAAGATGAGATGGCACAGCTTAGTTGTTCTGAAGATACCCACGATGTGGCATGAGAGAGAGGCCACTGAAGACTTCTATTTTATCCAACCTATGTCCCCACTGGGCACCATAAGTCCCCATCTTTCTCGCAGATGTGGCTTCAGTCACCCACTGCCCAGCAGTCAGGATGTATCAGGAGCAGTCTAGTTCTGGGTTCTCCCAGACTCTCTCTTTCCCTGAGCATCATACATCTGACTCTACATCCTCCAAAGCCCAGCTCCAGCCTCATCATTCTTAACCCCTACCATGTTCCTCTCTATCACCGAACTGTGTCCTTCAGAAGTACTGATGGAGTGCCACTGTTGTGGCAGGTCCTGGAGAGCTGTGGTGGAAACAGCACAGGCTTGCCCCTGCCCCTGTGGAGCCATCAGAAGATAATAGCAGTAACATCAGGCAGACATAATTGCAAGAAAAGGAGAGACCATAGTGACAGATGGATATCTGAAAAGGCTTTTCTGAGAAAATGACCTTCAAAACACAGGTGTGCTGGCTAGTTTTTATGTTAACTTGGTGGAAACTAGAGATCTTTTGGAAGAGGGAGCCTCAACTGAGAAAACGTCCTTATCAGATTTCCCTCTGGGCATTTTCTTGATTGGTGATTGATATGGGCCCAGCTCACTGTGGTTGGTAGTGCCCCTAGTCTGGGTGCCATAAAAAAGCAGGCTGAGCCAGCCACGAGGAGCAAATTCTTACTAGCAGTATTCCTCCTGGCCGCTGCTTCAGTTCCTGCCTCCAGGTTCCTGCCCTGATTTACCTCATCGATGCAGTGGGACCTGGGAGTTGTATGCTGAACTAAACTTTTTCCTCCCTAAGTTGTTTTTGGTCATGGTGTTTTGTCATAACAACAGAAACCCCAAACAAAACCACAACTTGGTATCAGGTCTTGAGAGTATTGCTGTGACAGACCTGTTTGAGTGTTTGGGGGAGAGAGGATTGAAGTAGGATTTGAACCTTGGGGTGGAAAAGCCATTGAGTGCTCAGAGCTCAGTGGGCTGCTGTGTGAGAGCTTTGAAGATAAGAATGCTGAGAGCAATGAAGACGAAGGAGAGAAGCAGAGTCTAATGGGGTTGTTTGTGTGATGTTTTGAATAAAGAGCCACTAAAGTGAGGCCTTCGCTTTGCTGAGACAATTGATACTGGAGAGCTATGATCCAGAAGAGGCCAAAGCTGTATCTTGTGCTGACAGCCGAACTTGGTGATGTTGGTAAGAGTTTTACGGTGGTACTGGCTTTGAAGGCATGAGGGTGTCAGGCTGAGTCTGGGAACTATGAGAGTCCATTGGTGAAAGTACAGCCTCAGTAGTAGTAAAAGACCCAGGATTGAGAATTTGGGGCCAGCCAGGTTTACAGGAGCGCACACACACACACACACACACACACACACACACACAGAGAGAGAGAGAGAGAGAGAGAGAGAGAGAGAGAGAGAGAGAGATCCAGAAGAGCCAGAGCCTCACAATGATACCCTGTTTTAAAACAAACAAAAAGCCCCGGGATTGGAGGGATTAGGTTCCTACCTTGAGTTCCTTCCCTGATGTCCCTTCTTGATGGACTGTGGTATGGAACTATAATCAAAATAACCCCTTTCTTCCTCAAGTTGTTTTTAGTCATGGTGTTGAGCACATCAATAGAAACCTAACTAAGTCAAGATGCTTAGAGGAAATGGAGGCATTGACTAGATGGAGGAATACACCCAGAGACTGGTGGCTGCCAGCAATGGCAGATCTGTAGAGTGTGGGAGAGGCGCAGGAAGGCCAAGCTGACACACCATTGCAAGCCCACAGTCCTCCAACCTTCAGCTCCACCCCTGCTCCTATGCTGGTCTTCCATCCCCCCTTATAGTCTCCTCACTCTCCGCCTGCCTCTGCAGAGGGCCACCGGCCCCCTTTATTATACTCTCGTACCAGTTCACCCCTATGATAATGATATTCCTATTTAAAAATAAATCGTTGCAATCTTTAATTGCAGACTAAATAATTGCCCCATTTAATTTCAGTGTAGCTCTTGGAGGCTCTGGGAACAATTAGAAGAAAACACAGGGCAGTGCCAAGTGCATGTTTTAGAGCATATATATATATATATATATATATATATATATATATATAGTTATTGTCACACCAATGCTCATGGGATATAGAAAAAGAAAGTGGGTTCTTCCTTCTTAAGTTAGTCATGCAGAGTTTACACACACTAATAACAATGGTAATGGAAATAATAACAAATCCTGGCCTTTATTATTATTATTATTTTTAGTTTCATTTGTGTTTCTCAGGAACCTGGGTAGTTGACATACTATGTCACCAAGGAATAAGGGGACATCTGCCCCTGCTGCCACTCTGTGGTCCATCCTGTCTAGGTGCTGGGTGTGGTGTGGGCCCACAATAGACCTTCCAAGTATGGTTTAAGAAGTGATGAGCAGGGCCACACCCACCTGACGACCTCTTGCCCTGCTTGGAAGTCTACCCTCCATCTACAGCCAGAGTGAGAGTTGGATATGGCCTCCCATTTTGTGTAATAGATGCATCTGGGTGTCCCCCCAAATAGTGACATTCCCCTCAATCCCCAAAAAAGTCAATCAACCGCAGAACCAGAAATAGGAGACCAAGGTGCTCAGAACCTTCTTAGGGTGCTGTCCCCTGCCATGTCACTATCAATGCCAGTTTGGACATCTTGCTGCCTGTATTGTTTTTAAAGATGGCGAGTAATAAGGGCTCTTGCTTACTGTGAGGAATTCAGCAGATAAGATGTACAGGAGCTCCCTGTTCATTGGCATCTGGTGTTTATCTACAGACTTGGGAGGGGCATTATCTTTGATCCTGTGCTACAATAATTCTGGACACAGGCTCCAGAGCTTAGAGAGAGCAGGGCTGAGGTGTGGTTTTCACCTGGCTTTGCTGCCCAGATGGCCTCGCATGGGCTGTGTGAGTGTGCACTCCCCCACCCCACCTGTAGTCTGGGGAGTTTCCTTAATGCTCTGTGTAGTTGACTACCCTGAGGGAGAAGCTAGAGAATCAGCCTGCTAGCCTGTTTAAGCCTACTAGGTGCCAGAAACCACTATGTACTGACCATTCCCAAACACTGGGTACCAGAACCTACAGGATACTGAGGGTACAATGAGAAATACTGGGTGATTTCTACCCTTGAGGCATTTATCGTAATGGTTAGTGGCAGGCAGTGACCTCCAAGGAGCAGTGGGAATCTGAGGCAGCATAAGGAAGAACCAGAACCATGTGGGGAGCCACCTGAGAGGGGCCTTGAAGGCTGTCTAAAAGCTAGGACCAGGAAGTTCACAGGGATAAGGGGTAGTGTGACAACAAGGTTTTTTATCTCCTAGTTCTGAAGTCAGGAGCTCCAAGGCTCTGAGAGGCTGACGTTGAGTTGTTGGCAGGAGTCTTCTTTCTGGAGGTTTGAGGAGGGGACTCTATTTCTTTCTCTTCCAGTTTGAGTCACCCACATTCCTTGGCTCAAGGTCCCCTCCAACTGTAGAACCAGCAATTGTGTCACTCTGACCTCCACTTCCATCGTCAAGTTTCATGCTCTGATTCCTGGTTCAAAGACAAGGGTCGGAGGCAGGGTTGGAGGCGGGGCCGGGGGGCGGGGCATTGAGACCTTGTGCCAATGAATGTGTTCCTTCTCTTTGAGTGGTGGTGGTTGAAAATGGATTGTGTTGATGTTCCCACAACCCTGAAGATAAACTGATTTGAAAATATTTCCCTGGCTCCCCTACCTTCCTCTTCACTGAGAAGGACCCTTGTTGGTACACTGGACCCTACTTGACTATCTAGAATAGTGTTTTACCTCAAGATCCTGATGCAGTCACATCCACCAGCTTCCTCTTGCTAAGAAAGGTAACATAGGTCCCAGAGACTAGCATGATGAGCCATAATTATTCTGTCTCCACTGTGGTGGGTAGGAAGTGGTACCCATTGGTTTCAGCCTTTGCTTTCCTGGTGTTGAACATCTTTTCGTGGACTTATTGGCCAGGAAGTGTGTATGCTGATCCTTAACCCACTTTTTTTTTTTTAACTGAAAAGCCTTTTTGCTACTGAATTGTGAGAATTATTCATATGTGTTTTAAAGACAAGTCTCTTACTGGGTGTTTACTTTGTAGAATGTTCACCTTGTTCTGTGACATGTCCTTTTGGTTTCTTGATGGCATCTTTTGAAGCAGAAGACAGCTTCATTTTGATGAAATACAGGTTGTCTGTTGCTGGTACTTATCCAGGGAGCCACCACCTAATCTGAGGTCTTGCAGATTTACCTCTTTGTGCTCTAAGATTCTGTAGTTTTAGATGGGCTATGCGGGTCTTTGATCCATTCTGAGTCAGTTTTTCGGTGGCGTGAGGTTGGGGTCTGCCTCCATCCTTATGACTGTAATCATCCACTTGACACGTCCTTTCTCCTTTGAAGGTCTTGGCATCCTTGCTAAGATTGTGAGGGTTTATTTCTGGACCCTCACTTCCGTTCTATTATTCTAATTTTGTCATCGTTGTCATTGTTGCTTTGAGACAGGGCCTCAGTCTATAGCCCTGGCTGGTCTGGAACTCACTATGTAGACCAGATTGGTCTCAAACTCAAAGAGATCCACCTGCCTCTACCTCTTAAGTGCTGTGATAAAAGACATGCCACTGTGCCTGGCTGTCGTCCGGTTACTCTAAGTGTAGATATGTCAGTACCTTGATTGCTATAGCATTGGAGTCAGTTTTAAAATCAGAAAAAAATGCTGCCTCTAGCATTTGTCCCTCATTATTGTTCTTTGGTAGATGATGGTCTTTGTGGCTGTTTTTTAAAGATTGTTTGGACTGCTCTGTATTCAGTGTAAGTCTTATTTTTAAAATAAAAAGATACACACCCTGCTTTTTAAAAATTATTTTACTTTAAGTATGGGGGTGATTTTGCCTGTATGTATGTCTGTGTACAATGCATGTTTCTGGTACTTCAAGAGGCCACAAGAGGATATTGGATCCCCACAAACTGAGGTTATAGACATTTGTGAGCCCCTGAGTGCTCCAACTTGGGTCCTCTGGAAGAGCAGCCAGGGCACTCAACTGCTGAGCCACCTGTCCATGGCCTCCAATGTATGTCTTAATCAATTTTAGAGGCAGCTTGTCAATTTCCACAACAAAGCTATCTGGAATTCAGATTCGGGTGTCTGCTGTTGAACCTGTAGATCCACTTAGAGGGTATTGTTGTCTTAATTTTAGGTCAGAGTATGGATATGGGATGCCGCTTTATTTTTCAATTACTTTCTTTTTTCCTTTTCCTTTCTCCCCTTCCCCTTTCTTCCTCTTCCTCTTCCTCTTCCTCTTCCTCTTCCTCTTCCTCTTCCTCTTCCTCTTCCTCTTCCTCTTCCTCTTCCTCTTCCTCTTCCTCTTCCTCTTCTTCTTCTTCTTCTTCTTCTTCTTCTTCTTCTTCTTCTTCTTCTTCTTCTTCTTCTTCTTTTTGGTTTGATGGTTTGAGACTGGAATTTTCTGTGTAGCAGAGCCCTGGATGTCCTAGAACTCACTCTGTAGACCAGGCTAGCCTCGCTGCCTGAGATTAATCCAAGTACTGAGAATAAAGGTGTGTACTAGAATCTCTACACAATGCTAATAGGAGTAGTGAGAAGGGCACACTTACTTCTGGTCTTAAGGGGAGTGCATCTGCTCATTCACAGGCCAGTAGGGTGTTAATTAAGGCATTTTCAGATTCCTTCTATCAGGCAGATAAAATTCCCTTCTATTCCTAGTCTACTGGGTGTTTTTATTAGGAAAATGTCTTATTTTGTCAAATGCTTGTGTGTGTGCGTGTACCTGTATATGTTGAGATGACCACACAGCCTGTGTCCTATATTCTCTTGATGCTGAGTATTACATTAATTGGTTTCTGGTGTTAAACCAACTTTGCATCTTGTCTGTGATCTTTTGTATATACCTCTGGATTCCATTTGCTAGTATTAAGCAGCCATTCTGCTGTCAGAACCCCCTTGGCAACTTATCCTCCTAAACCATCCCACATACGGAGTTACATAGCGTTCTCCTCAATACCCTTGGTTCCACCTGATTCACATCATTACCCAGGCTGTAACTGATGATCATGGAAGTGGTCTCTGCTGAACCCATTGTGCTCACATGATCCCCAGTGACCCCTTCTGCCCATCCAACAGCAAGAATACCCCACCCTGTCCTCTCATATAATAGAATGCAGCAGCACCTTCTCTCCCTGTAGTGGCTCCAGAATTATCTGCCTGCTCTGATGGGGTGCTGACTTCTCAAATCCTGGGGTCCTTATCCTTTCTGTCTGGCAACATTAGTTTTTATTTAATGACTTGTGTCCATATGTCCAAGAGATTTGGGAGCTATGGAGATGAATCAGTATTTTGTCATGGTGGTTTTTTCTTTTTCTTTATTATTTAGTCCTGACAGGCCTAGAACTTGCTATGTAGACTACAGTGGCCTTAAAGTCACAGAGAGTCACCTGTCTCTGCCTCTCTGGTGCTGGGCTTAAAGACATCATCATATTCCGCAACAGCATTTTAAGGCAGCAAGTTTCTTGTTTTGATGGACATTGGCACAGAGCCTTTACATCTAAAACACAAAAGGAGGCTGCTTGAGCTGAGGCTGTCAGTAGTGGGGCTCTGAACATTACCTGCTGGGTCTCTTTCTTGCTTCTAGTTCCTGTTCTGTGGCAGAGCCTTAGGGAGCTCCTTGGAAAGCCCATGACTTCACAGGACAGAATTTACAAACCACAGTGCTGCAAGACTGTCCCCGTTTCAGGAACCTTGCGCACTCTGTCTGCCCTTCCTGGGCATGGTTCAACCTTACAGGGAAAGCACCTAGTCACAAGGGGTCCAATGTGACAGGAATGTAGCCTTCACATGGCCCACGTGACCCATCTTCATATCTCTTGTCTCAACTATAGGAAGTCCCTCAGTCTGTGAACATGGGGTAGCTTTCTATTTATTTGAATCTCTTTTCATTTCTCCGTGATGGTTTGCACTTTTCAAGGCAAAACTACTTCTAAGTATTTCATTCTGCTGGCTGCTATTGAAATTGGGGCTATTTCTTTTTATTTTAAATACTTTACACCTATTTATTTTATGTTTATATGTGGAGGAGAGTACGAATGCCACAGTATGCATATGGAGGTCAGAGGACAACTTTAGGGAGTTGGTTCTCTCCTTCCACCAGTGGGACCTGAGGATGGAACTTGGCTCATCCAGCTTAGGTGGCAAATACTTTTACCTGCTGAACTATCTCTCTGCCCCAGGCTAGTCTCGGGGATTCTCCTGCCTCTGGTTCTTCAGTGTACCCTCCTGGCATGCAACTGAGTTATTTCTTAGTTTCCCTTTCAGATTGTTTATTACTAGAATGTAGAAGCAGAGTAGAGTTCCTGTTGAGCCCGGAATCTTCCACACAGGGTTCTCAGGAGCCTGGCCTACATGGCAGATGATATTGGTCCAATCTTTTGACCTTGCTTAGCTGTGGCAGGTTGGGTTGCAGGCATAGCTTGCTTCAGGATTCATCTTGCTCCTTTCAGGATACCGGGGCAGTAGTCTAGAGGCAGACAGCTTGTCTCTGATGATCAGCTAAAACAGTGCTCATTGCGTCCAGGCCACTTGTAGATGGTGAAAGACAAGAGGTTCTAAAGGCTTCATAAAGATAGTTCCATGGCAAAAGGGGGGGGGGTGGTGGGAAGGTCACCAGGTCAAGACAGGTCCATGGAGACCCTCAGACTTGTAGACAGACCGGGAACCAAGAGGATGTAGTGAATAGCGGCTCTGATCCTGACACAGAGTCATTTACAAAGTCTTCTAAGGGACAAAGTCCACCTCTGGCTTGGCAGGTGAGGCACAACACAGCTCTCCCTGCTGTGTGTAAGCAGGCTGGAACCCTGAACACAGAAGGCCTTGGCCAAGGTCACACAGTACTCAGGCCGGTGCCACGCCCACTCTGGCTCTGACCCCCATCTGCTGCTTCCTTCCTATCACCAAGTCCTCACACCACTTGTGCTCCTCACCTGAACTCAGAGCTGGCTGCAGCCCACCATGGCCTGACCAGCATCAGGAGGTAACCGGCCAGCTGGGGTGACTCTCTGCCTCTGTGTGGCTGCAGGGACATGATGAGGACAGAGCACAAGCCAGGAGTCAGTAGCAGGGACAGGAAGAAGGTAGCAGCAGGGTAGAGCCTGTGGGTGCTGAGGCTGGTGACAAGGAAGGCAGTTCAGCTCATACTGGGTCAGCATCTCTGGCCCTAGAGGGTCTTAAGAGCCACAAAACATTCTCAAGGACCAGGAACTGGTGAGAGGACTCAGCAAGTGAAGGCACTTGCCATCCCTGGTCCTTTCTAGTGTGAGGGCTGACTTCCAAAGGATGAGAACCCTGTGATTCTGATCCCCTTGCCCCAAAGCACTGCGGGTCCTCCCGCCTTCCAGGTACTTTGTGTTGTTCAGACATTACTTGCTGTCTTAAACCAGCATAAATAAATTATAAGCAAAGGAAGGAACCAGAGAGTTTCCGAAGGTAGGAAGTGAGGAGCCACAATCAGGCTCTGTCTCTGACTCGTGTTCAGACATGAGCATCAGGACTCTCAACCCTTCCCACATCTGCCAGGCTGCTCCTCCTCTCTTGGAGTCCACAAAGCAGATCAGCAGCAGGCATAGTGCTCTCGGCCCAGCCACTGCCCTCTAGTTAGGTGAGTTAGTGAATCCTTCCTGTCTGGAGAAGTAGTTTTGCTTACGGAAGGTGGAGAATATGGGTGCTTAGAGGGGAAAGAAAGAAAAGGATATAGGGTCATTGCCAGCCCCTGGGCAGTACCCACAATTTTCCTGAGGCTTGTCTATAATCCCATTACATTGCAAAGAGTGAACATAGCCTTGGTGATTAGCATTGGGGTGGGGAGATAGAAAGTTACATTCTTATGTTATAATGTCATATTTCAACATAACAGTGAGCTTCAGGCTCAAACCCTAGCGTTTCTATTTACTAGCTGTGTGACCTTGGGTAAATTATGTCAAGACTATGTCTCTATCCTTCATATATAATGTTGAAATAAGACTTGTATCCACTTACTAGGGCTTTTCTAAAACCGAGTCTCGTGAGTCAATGAATGGACTAGCACAGAGCCATGCGGCACTGCTGGTAACTAAAGTGCACACTCAGAGTGTGAACAGGAGCCACAGGGGCTGGACACAGCAACACCTGATCACTCCTGCTTTGCACACGGCGGTGACTTCGGCTGCTGCTCAGAGGAGACCTGTCCAGCAGGGCTGCTTTTGCTGGCCCGACTGTCTTGCAGGCCCCCACACCTGGATGTCAAGGCTTTCGTCCCATCATTCCTACAAAGCCTACATTGGCACTGGTGTTTGAGCATGTCCCCTGACCCACTGCCCGATCCTCTCACTTTGGGGCTCTCGGGGTCTTTGCCTGCCTTCAAAACTTCAATAATGTTGAGAATAGTGGTGCATTTACAATCTCAGAACTTGGAAGACAGAGGCAGGGGGATTGAGAACCAGATGTCAGCCTGGGTTACAAAGTGAGACCCTGTCTCAGAAAATTAATACCAAAGCTACAACATAATTTTAATCTCTTTATTGGGACCACTGATTTGTTGGTTTATTTTTCAAGAGATGGTCCCAAAGAAGAGAACCTGAGCTCTTGTCCCTCTCACTCCCTGAAAGACCTTTGGTTTCAAGGGACACAGGGACCACTGTTTTTATTCTTGGACTCTATAGCAGGAAAGGCATTGCTAAGGTGCAGAGAATACGTTCTGGGCCATCTTGCCTTGGTTCAGGAGATACCAACTAGCCTCACATCTGTATAAGCAAAACTTAAAATGGAACAAATAAAGAAATTAAATGATTTCCTTTGAACCCTTGAATAACAACTGACCCAAAGTAGTGTTCCCTCTCCTTCTCACCTCCTGTAGAATCCAGTTTAAATGCAACTTCCTAAATTCTGGGAAAGAATATCCTTGGTGTCACACAAAGAAACGCCGGAACAAGACGGAATTAACCCAGCAAGGCAATTTCTTTCTGTAAAAAAGGTGTTCCATGACCGGACACAGCACACTGGGAGGGAAGTTCACTTCATTTTTTTGTATTCTAAGGCAGGACTGTGTCTCATCCCACTGGTTGGAGTTTGACTTTACAATCTGATGCAATGATGGGGAATAAGGAACTGAAGGAAAGGAGGAATGGGCTCAGCCAGTCTGGGTCATCAAGTTCTTGGAATGCAGCAGAGCCTTCCCTTATCTGAGGTGTCACCAGGTGTGAGAGAATACCAGGTTGCATAATTGTTTTAGAGGTGGGGGAGATATACGGAATATTGACCCTTGGCAGGCTAGCCACCTTCCATAGACAAAAGCTCCCCCAATAAAGCTCCCACCCACCCACACACAGAACAAACAAAATCCCCTCATTAATTTTTACACTAATGGAGATCATTAACCCGTTTGCAGATGTGGAAACTGAGGCTCAAGGACACCAACCAGCTTGCCCAGGCTTTTTGCCCTGTTCTTTACCCTCTGTGTTGTCCTGTCCCTGGTAGGTGGTGTCTTGAGAAGGGAAGTCCCCAAAGAGGATAGCCAGCTTGCTGGCCAACCTGGATGGAGGATGTCAGTCACTAATCTGTCTTTCCTACCACCTCAGCAGGATCCAAGGAAAGGTCCAGGGGATGGTGGACCAGGTCCTTCTGGGAAAGCTGCAGAGGTTCTGCTAGAACAGGGTTCAGGTCTGAGCTGACTCAGGCAAAAGTCAGGCCAGCATGTGGGGTGCTTGCTCCTAGCTTCCTCTCTATTTCTTTCCAAGACCCCCTGATTAGTGCTCAACTGGCACCTCAAACTGGGGTTTGGGGTTCTCTGAATTCAGGCTCAGTGGGGAGAATTCACCTTCTTACACAGACCCCTCTGTGTGTGTGTGTGGGGGGGAGTGTTTTTCAGCTGCATAGCCGCTGATCAGAATGGGTGATATGTTTTCGCTCTGCTGTGTTCAACAGTGCAGATCGGACAGGGAGCGGAAACGGGAGAGATAAGTGGAAGATAAATCTCCCAACTTGATTTAGTCATAACAGTAAAGAGGGGGAGCCGTGCCTGCTACAATCAGAGCTGTGATCAGTGGTGGAGGCGGGACAGAGCTCCTCTTGTCCTCGCTGAAGGCCTAGACGGCAGAAGAGCTGCCAGGGAGGGACAAGGGCAAAGCCACCATGGGCCCACTGTGAGCTGACAGGAACCAGAAGCAGAAGACTGTGCCGTCAGAGAGACTCCATCTCCAAAGGCATGGGTTAGATTGAGCACAGCCTAGGATGCTATGCTGTGTGGGTCCCAGCCTAGTGTTCTGTTCTGTCTGTTTGGGAGCTTCTCCGATCACCCTGTCAAGGTCTCAGGGAGGCAGGACTGGTTTCCTCCTGTTTCAAATGCCATCCAGAAAGCACCTAACCTTCCCTGCTCCTTTTCAGGCTGGGCCAACTCCACAAACCCAGCCCTTAGGGAAAGCCCAAAAGAGTCACCTTCTCCTGTCCCCCTGAGTCCCTTCGTTTTCGCAGTGGGAGCAGGTCTCTGTGACTATTCCTGTGGCAGTGGGGGGGAGTCACCGCTGGCTGACACTTCCAGGTCAAGCTCTCCCCCCACCCCAAGTGGGGCTCCAGAGTAGAGAGCGCCCTGGGGGTGGGAGAGGCCTGGGAGTTGGAGAGAGGACAGTGTAGGTGACATGGGAATATCTATTCCAGTTCGCTAAGGGATATCTGCTCTGGCAAGTTATAAAACACCGTTTCCGCTGAGGCTGGAGAATTACTTACACGAACCACAATGAAACCAGACAACCTTTCAATCACGCTGCCTCTTGTTCCTGCTTCAAGGCTGGTGAAATAAATATTGAGCAAATAAAGTTAGTCAGCCTCTGAGCATTTTAATGAATAAAGAGTAGCAGGAGAGCTTGGGAAGGGGAGCCCCCCGTCCTCCTAAGGACAGGTGGCGTGTTAGCTCCTGCCTCCTCCAGCAGCCCTGCCTCCTCGGCTGGTGACATGTCCCTCTTGTTCAGGCCTGTCTCCTGCTTCCTGCAGGGAATTATAGTTAGTTGGTGCAGACAGGGCAGGCAGGTGAGTTGTCCTATGTCCTCAGCTCCACAGGACATTCTGTTCTCATGAGACTGAAAGGAGACTTGGGGTCAGTTCATTGTTTTCTGGAAGGTAAAAGTCAAGGAGGCTAAATTCCAGGTGGGTCAAGACACCAGCGGGGGAGTGATGTGGCCTTTAATGGGGGCTTTTGTTTGTTTTGATTTTGTTGCTGTTGTTGCTGTTGAGGTGGGTTGGGAATCTTACTTGGTAGCTGAGGCTGGCCTTGAACTTGTGGCCATCTTCCTACCTCAAGAACAGGATGGGGAAGCAGTTGTTAGCTTCTGGTGCTGATGGGAAGTAAAGAAAAGTGGCAGAGCAGAGCCCTGGCTGGGTCCTCTCTCCTCAGTCTTAGAACAAAGCCAGGTGCAATGGTTGATGCCCTGTACCCAATAGGTGTGTCTTCTACTCTGTCCTCTCCTTCCCTCCTGGGGTATCGAGGGAAGACTCAGCAGCTAAACCCTCTAGGGAACTGTCCCAAACTGGAGAGAGGGTTCTAAGTGGGAGGAAGAGAAATGTGGTTTGGTTTCTCCCGGGGGAAACCTGGATGGACATGGCAGATGACCCACAGCTGAGCTCACCTTAGGCCCAGGCTGGCTTCTAACAACCCTGGCACAGATCATTGTGGATATAAAGGGGACAAAGAGGTCACAGCCAGAAAGCAGGATGTTCTCACTGGAGACAAATAAACCTCTCTTTGTGAGATACAAGTAGGTAAAACAAAGACAAAACCAGAAACAAAACAAAACAAAAAGCGAACCTCAGCAACTCTAGTAGCCGAGGTGAAGACATGTTGTACCAAGTCACTCTGGAGGGATGGATTTAGACTATAGTCTAGGCTGGCCTGGAATTCTCAGAGACCCCTTGGTTCCCAAGGACTTTACCTTGTGAGCCTGATGGGCTGGGCGACACTGGAGGTGGGGGCATTCTTTCCAGGATGCCATTAGAGATTTGAACGTAGATGAAGTTGGTGAATGCCCTGAAGCCAGTAAGGGCGTTAAACTGTGTAGGTTTGCAATAGTGGGAAAACAGATCGCTAGGGGCTGGAGCGATGGCTTAGCAATGAACAGTGCTTGCTATCCTTGAAGAGGACCTGGGTTTCAGTTCCTAGTTGAAATGACAGACACAGGTTGGGAGAGAAGAAGTAGTGGTCTCTGAGATGGGGTGGGGGAGGGCAGGCATCAAAACAGGACTAGACTTGCCTTGGGTCCCCAAAGAGTAGACTTAGGACAGCTAAGCAGCTGCAGCATATCTTAGCCCAGTGTGAAGGAGAATCCTTAAAGACACACCAGCGATTAAACATTGGGAGGAAATAGCACACAGGTCACTTAGGCCTGAGACTGTTGCCGGTAGCATTTGCATCCAGAATTTGCCACTTTTCTGAATCCAGCATCTCAGGTTTCAGTTTCATTTGTACCACGTGGGTCGTGACACCTGCGTCCTGGGTGGGTTTAAGGATAAAACTTGAATGAGTGAGGACCGGTCATCTTTTCCTTTGGAAGTTTCTTTGGTGACAAAGGCCCTCAAAGTTAGCATCTATCCTAAAGTGCTGCCTTGATTAGGGCACTGAGCTTGGTGCCCTGCAGTATCCCTGGAAGCCCTCACAATGGGCACCCTGGGGACCTCTCAGCCCCCATTTGAGGGAGGTGGCTTTGGCTTTACCCATTGTCCATCATGCCATACTACAGACAAGGAATTGGAGCCAGGAGTCAGGCTTTATTGATCTCATTTGAATCCACGAAATAAACCTCCCTGTCACATCTCTAGGACTCAACACACGCTTTGATAAGTGAGCAGAGGAGAGCTGGACTTTGCAGGGGCGTGGCATCTGGTCCCACCCCTCTTCTTCATTCAAGTATTTCTGAGCCTTTGGAGAAAAGGCCAGGAGGCCTTAAAAGAGCCTGTTCTGTCCTGAGGGAGCAAGCTCACTCCTGCTTCAGCTGTGCTCTTTGCAGCCCCAGGCAGGCTTTGCTTTCAGCCTGACTCCATCTGGGTACTTTGTCCTGCTAATTCCAAGGCTGGAAGGGCGTGTGCACTCTCTAAACCGCTCAGCCCTAATTAGAAGTTCCTGACAGCTTGTTTGGGGCCCTGTCAGGCTCGCTGATTCGTCTTGCACCAATAAGTAAAGAAGAAAATTGCTATCTGCTCTGTACCTGGATGCCTGGTGTCACTGTGAGAGGCAAGCACTGCTGGAGCTCAGCTGACAGCTCCAGTACTGGGCGGGTCACGCTGACTCCACAAGGGCAGGCGACCAGGCAGGGGCTTTGTCCCTCCAAGGACCACCCAGAGCTCTGCTGCTTGGGCTCAGAGGGACAAATTGACTGAGACCTGATGGGGCAGTCAGTCCCTGAAGCTGCAGGGATGCAGGCAATGGATTTGACATCTGTATGTCAAGTACTGTCTGCCTCTGATGCCCCAAGTAAGCTGAGGTTAGAAGGCTTCAGCTATTGGAGGAACTGCCGGGGACTCAAGCAGCAAGGGAGAGACCTGAGCTCCTGGCCTAGCTCTCAGGTCTGGCAAATTCAGACACAGAACTGGGACTGAAGAAGAGAAAGAAAGAGAGAGGAAAAGACCTCGTCTTTCCGCTGCTAAGCTGTGTGCTCCTGGGCAAGTGCTGTCACCTCTCTGGGCTTAGTTTCATCATCTATACGACAGGCATAGTAATATAGTTGTAACAAAGCTTTCAGAACAGTATCTGATACCTTTGTAAGCACTCAACAGCTGTCACCTGTTGCTTATCTATTTATATATATATTATATATATATATATGATTTTTATATGTTGTATACATATATATTACATATGACTCTTCACTAGAGTATTACAATAGCTTGAATTCGATTCATGTTGCATAGTAACCCCATGATCTCGAGTGAGGTTCCAAACCCCAACCTTGAGATTCCTTACTGCTGAAAGGAGGGACCATCATATATATCATATATATATATATATATACCATCATATATATCATATATATCATATGATGGTCAGAATACCATAGAGAACACAGGTTGGCCAGTAAAGTGCTTACAAGCCATGCAAATATGGGGACTTTAGTTAAGATCTCCAGTGCTCACATGAAGAACCTGGTGCAGTGGTAAATACCATTATCCTAGTGCCAAGGGAGATGGAGACAGGGGGATGCCTGGGACTCAATGCCCACCCAGTCTAGACAAACCGGTGAGCTCCAGTTTCAGTGAGAGCCTGTCTCAAAAAATAAAGTGGAGAGGCTGGAGAGGCGGCTCAGCCTTCAGGAGTACTTGCTGCACTTCTGGGGGCTCCAGGTTTGAGACCCAGCATCCATGTGTGGCTCCAAGTCCAGGGAATCTGACCCTTGCTTCTGGCCTCCTCGGGTACTGCACACGTATAATGTACATACAAACATGGAGTTGAAACACCCATGCACATACAGTTTTTAACTTGAATGCAGAACTATTGAGGAAAGCATCTACTGTCAACCTCTGGCCTATGCATGTGTGTGCATGCACACACACACACACACACACACACACACACACACACACACACACATTAATTTTTAAAACATTAAAATAAATGACAAAAGATGGAAGGTTTATTTTGGCTCACATCTCAGCCACAGTCAGTTGGCCTCTTTGCTTTGGGGACTGTGACAAGCTAGTGTGCATCTAGGTGACAGAGGAAAGCAGGTCATCTTGTGGGCACTAAGGGAAGATGTGGAGACCAATGTCCTACAGTCCCTTTCAAGGGCACGTCTCCATGACCTAAAACCTCCCACGAGGCCCCACCCCTTAAGGATCTTACTGCAATGCCTTATCTGGGTACCCAGCCCTTAACACATGAGCTTTGAGTAGATTCACATCAAACACATCATACTCCCTAGATTTTGTACACAAACTAGTATTCGAGCACAGCCATTGGTATTTCAGCAAGTATGGTCCGTGCTACACTCTAGCTAAAGCCACAGTATCAGGATATAGTCTATGAAGCTGAAGATACTTTCTGTCTGGCCTGTCACAGACCTGGAACATAGCACGCACTCACTAGACACTGGTTGATATTAGTAGATAATTGCAGTCCCCATGTTGTCTTATGGGAAGAGTTGTAGGCCAAGCTCCCAAGAACAGATGGCTTCTGGGACTTTCTAACCAGACAGAACTTTTTAACAGTTCTCAACTGTGTTTGTTTTGTATTGTGAGTCCTCTTGTTTTTGTCTGAAGCATATTAATAGGGACACACACTTTCTCCAACGCCATGCATTTCCTGTCTCAAGGATTGTTGGGAATTTGGACATCGCTCTGTTCCATTGATTCATTTTGCCATCCAGGAAACCTTTCTTTTCGCTCCCGCCCCAAGGTAGCCTGTTCTAGATTTCAAACTCTCAGAACTGGACAAAGGCAAGAAGTCATTTGGTTATGCTGGAACTGGACCTGTCGTCCTGTGCGCACCCCAGTGTGGTGACCCACAGAGGGTCCTCAGAGCCATCTGGGGCATGCAGGCCAGGAGCCCTCACCATACAGGCAGTTCCCCTGGCAGCTTACCGCCCTGGCCTCTGGGGCCGGCTGAGGGAGAAGGAGAGGGAGCTCTGGCTGCCACAGAAGAGCAGGCCTGCCAGTGCCGCCACTGACCTCGCATACAGCATTCAGGCCGGCTATTATCACTCAATTTTTACGCTGTGTTCCGGACACTGCTCTGCCTGCGTTGAACACGCAGCTGTTAAAATATTAATGTCTGGCATGTGGCAAACATTTCAAGTATGTGGAGACTTGGGAGCTGCCTGAGCCAGGGCTTGTTGACACACTGCCACACCTGGGTATTGTTTGCTATGTAAATGCCACCGATTCCACCAGGATGCTGCTCAGCTCTGCTTCCCAGCCTGGGTCTGAGAATGGGGCTGGTTCGGGGCTCCCTACATCCTGCACAGTGCCTGGCCCAGCCACATGGGTGTCTGTAAGGGCCATTTGTCAGGGGGCATCTTCAAAGGCAGGTTTTAGAACACTGTCTCCCAAACAGTGACCCTGAATGTTCTCTGAGGACAGCTCTATGTCCAGACTTGGGGTTGGACACTGGATGGTTGGTGTGTGTGTGTGTGTGTGTGTGTGTGTGTGTATGTGTGCGTGCGTGTGTGTGTGTGTGTGTGTGTGTGTGTGTGTGTGTGTGTTAGAGACTGGTTTGACAGACCACTGTCTCTAGGTGCTTTCCAGGGACTAGAATACATACTAGATAGAGTAGGGCAGACAAGATGTAGGCATAGGCTCCCCCTTCCCATACCCACAGCAGCTGTCCTTTTTTATCCCTCCCCTTCCCCCCCTCCCCTGCACTCCCAAACAACCACACAATCCTTATCAACACAGGAAGCCACCTCCAGTCAATTGGAACAAGCCTGAGATGAAACCAATTTGTTGTCCCCACAGAGGAGAACATGAGTGATATGAAGTATACAGGGGCCTCCAAGGGGATCGCACCCTTCTGGATGGGGGAGGCAAGGCTTGTGGAAGGAGGTGACCCTTGCAGGGTGAGACTGATAGACCAGGAGTGTGGGCACAGGGTGGAGTGGGTGGAGCCTGAGCACAGCTGAGCGGTCACATGCATGCACAGGGCTAGATTTGGTAGTTCTGAGCATGGCAGCTCAGGGCTGCCTCTTAACTCTAGCCCTCCCCCGCCACCTCTGTTTTTTAATTCCAAAGGTGTGTGCACACGAATGTCTGCTCAAGTGTGTATTTGTGGGGGTGGGTATGGGGGATGCACACACGTGTGCATGCTTGCGTATGTGTCTGTGGGTCTGTGTGTATGTCTGTCTCTGTGTGTGTGTGTATGTATGTCTGTCTCTCTGTGTATGTATGTATGTATGCATGTCGGTTTCTGTGTGTGTGTCTGCCTGTCTGTGTGTGTGTGTGTGTCTGTGTGCATATGTCTGTGTGTGTGTGTGTCTATGTGTGTATCTGTGTGTGTGTCTGCCTGTCTGTGTGTATCTCTGTGTGTGCCTGTCTCAGAATATGTCTGTTTCTGTGTGTATCTGTCTGTTTCTGTGTGTCTCTGTATGTGTCTGTCTCTGTGTTTATTTGTCTGTCTGTGTGTCTGTCTCTGTGTGTCTGTGTCTGTCTGTGTGTTTGTCTGTGTCTGCTTGTGTCTGTGTGTGTATATGTGTGTGTGTGTCTATCTGTCTGTCTCTGTGCATGTGTGTCTGTGTGTGTGTGCAAGTGTGTGTGTCTGCGTGTGTCTCTGTGTGTGTGTGCATGTGTGTATGTGTGTGGCATGTGTGTTAGAGAGGATGGAGGAGGGTAGGATGAACATTCAGAAGATCTAGTTCTTTCCTTCCATTCTTATGTGGGTCCTGCGTATGAAACTCCGGCCACCAAGCAAACCCACCGAGCCTTCTCATTGGCAGTACCGCAATAGCTTTAGCTGATAAAAACCCTTAGGAGACCTGTTCTTTCTCTACAAGTCTCTAGAAAGTCCTGCCAGATGAAAAGGAAAGCACTGTTGGCTTGGCATCACCAATCATGGGCCCAAAGATAGCCAGGCCTTTTCTGAAAAAGACCAGAAAGAAAATCTGCAAGCATTTCAGGCTTAGCCCTGAGTATTCAGTGTGCTATGGTGGCAGCCTCCATGGCTGTAGACAGCACACCGGCAACTCAGGTGTCTGTGGCTACCAAACTGTACTGGTGTACCCCAAATAAGAATTTCATTTATTTTTAATGTGGAATATCAGTATTATTCTTCTTCTGTTTGGGTTTATATTAACCCCAACCACTTAGTTCATTCATGTATCCGTAGCTCTCATGCAAGCAGTGGGCAGGATCTGGACTCCTAACCTGGAGAAGCATCACTCCTCAGATGTGATTGGCGCTTTGGGCTGCCTTCCCCTTTCGGCAGGTGTGTGCACCTGTTCTGATGGGTGTGGGAGGGATGAAAGCTGCTTCCACAGAGCTTGTGGCTGTGACATGGTCACAGCCAATCTCACGGAAAGTCGGGGTGGGTAAGAGAAGATTTAGTCAGATCACACACCTACAGAACATACCTTGAAGCTCTTCCGTGGGGACAGGCACATAATCTGTCTTCACAGTGTCCTCCAGACCTCCCCGAAACTCATGGTCAGAGACAGACACAAGCACTCAGAGAGGGGCTGTAATTTTCTCAGGGGTTATTCAGCTGGCTAATGACACAGAACCAACCCACTGCAATCCACTGGCAGATCTTTCCCCCAGAGGCAACAAGGCAAGAGCATCTCTGGGTTAAGCATCATCCTGGCCCCTGGCTCCCGGCTGTCAGGACGCACCCTGGCCTTTGCTCCCATTATTGTTCATGCCCGCTTGTGGTTGAAGCTCTCTGAGAAGGACACAGCCACCAGGCCCAGGCAGCTAGTAGCAAAAGAAGGAAGTAAAACATGATAAATTGCCGCTAATGCTGCTGGGTGACGGAGATAAAGACTTGATTGTTTGGGCAGCATAAATCAACACCCTGAGCTGGATGGGAAATAAAGCAATAATTTCAATCTATTTTCAGGGTCTTGTGGGCTGAGTGACCATCCAGGAATTGATATCTGAGAATAGAAAAATGGATTGGGGTGGGGGAGGGCAGGGGTTGATAGGTGGTTAAGCCGCTCTGAGTGGTTATCTTAGTATGCCCCAGGCTTGTGCAGTCCTGTGGGTAAGCTCTTGGCAGAAACATCATTTCTGCCCCACTCTCTGAAAGTACACAGCAGCTAGCCTCTACCCCTCTAGGCGTCCTGAGCCTTGGGCTGAGCAGTGTTCAAAACTGCACGTGATAAAATTAATGTCATCAGATCGCAAGTTCCATGAGGGCAAGAAGGATGGGCATGGAGCCCATCACCATATCTCCAGGGCCCCACGTGACAGAGGGCCAATATAGGTCTGTTAACAAGAATGACTGACAGCCAGATGTGGTGGCTATAGCCTGCAATCCCAACACTTGAGAGGGAGGATGGGAGTTCAACGCCAGCTTCAGTTATATAAAAGCCTGGAGAGAGAGGGGAAAGGAGGAAGAGAGGGAGAAAGGGAGAAGGGAGGAAGGAAGGGAGGGAGGAAGAGGATATCCAAACAGCAAAGTCTCAGTGGCTAACACTAAGACAAGGGCGGACGATGGCAGGTGCCGATGGAAGCAGAGAAGCCAGGATGGCCTGTTTTTCCTGGGAGATCTTGGGAGCAATGAGAAAAGCTAGGGAACAAACAAAACTTGGCTGACTCTTCAGACAGGCTTGGTTGAGGGAACAGGAAAGGAGGGCTTTGCAGACAGAGAACGAACAGCTCATGGGAAGGTCTGGAAGAGGGTGTATTCACACCAGCAGGTCAACTTAAACAATCTTAAAACAAAAAACAAAACAGAAGAAAAGCCCATTAATTTGGGCCTTTTTCTGGTTGGCTTTGTTTTGGTTTTGTGTGAAGTGAGGTAGGATCTGTGTGCATGCATAGGTCAGAGTAAGGAATCAGGGTCTTCCTCTCTCCCTCTCTACCCTACATTTTGACACAAGGTCTCTTACTGAACCTAAAGCTCACCATTTTGGAGAGGTTGGTTGGCTAGTGTGTTCCCAGGATCCGCCTGCCTCTGTCCCTATACCTGTCTTTTTCCTGGGTGGGGATTTGAACTCAGGTTCTCTTGCTTTTACATCAAGTGTTCTTCCCCACTGTGCCACCTCTCCAGCTCTTGATTTTAACTGACAGATGAAACCATATCACCTTTCTGTTTGGTATTCCTATCTCTTCCTGCTTGGCTCAATCTTCTTCCTGGTCCCAGTTTCCTTTGGTTCTGAGTACACTGTGTGTGTCTGATGAGGTGTGACAGACCACCATGGCCAGGGGACAGAGTTCCCATCCCAGCTGGTTACTGCATGACTCTACATTTCTAGGCAACCCCTCCGAAGCCTTTCTTATTTTTCTCCTGGGGGAAACTAGATGTGTTTAGTTTGATGGCTTCTGGGTCACTCAGCAAGATGTGTGGACATGGTCTGCGCCACCCAGTTAGCTAGAGTCTGAATCAGGGTTTGAAGGGTAACAACACGCTCTGACCACTGTGCTTCACTGCTCTGCAGACTTCTGGGAGGGAGAACAGAGACGAACTGATGGGGGGGGGGCTTCAGGATCTGGGCAGTGAGGTCATTCTATCCCCAACCCCCACTCGCCATGGTCTCCACACACCATAGGTGTACAACATGTGAGAATGAATGAGCTCCCCAGAACCCATCAAGGCCCAACAAGGGGCACATCTGAACTGCTCACAAAGGCTGTAAATTTTTATGTTCATTGTGTTTGTTTGGTTTGGTGTAATTAATGGATCTATTAAGCTCAATCAAGCGCTGACCTCTTTTCTAACCACTATAAATCAGCCTCAATGGCCATAGGAGTGGGGCTCCCCCCAACCTTCCTGGGAGATGCTGGTCGGCCATGGGGTGAAGGTAGCGATGGTGTGGGGAGGGATACTCCAGGGAGACCTCCAGCCTGGGCACATGAGGACTGATTAGAGATGAGACTGGAAGGAGAGAACAAGAATAGAAGGATAAAGACCCATGGGGAAACCAAGGCAGGCAGTCTTACCATATGACTCGAACTTTAAGGATACTTAATTATTTGTGTTTATGTTAATCCTGGTTTATAGAAAGGGTGTGGAGGTGGAGAAAACTTCAGACTCTTGGGGTCTTAGCCACTTTTCCCTACAAAGAGCCCTGAGAAAAGAATTCGTTTACTCAGCCCGGGAAAGGTAGCAAGGCATGGAGAGAGAAGAGGAAGGAGAGGATCAAGGTGCCAGAGGAGGGGCAAAGGCAGAGCCTTCGAGGCCTCATCCCTCCTTGCTCTGTTCTTCCTGGTTTGCTGTGCAGAATGATGGGGGAGTGATGGAGCCTTTGCCACTCTGGGCTAGCAGGATAAATGAATCCCTTGGATAGCAGCAAAGATGCTGCCGGCGTGCATGCGCTTTGATGATAATAATAATAATAATAAATAAAAACCTAACCAAGTGCCATTTCCCGTCATTAACATGCAGAAGCAGAAAAAGAGCAGCGTCTATGTAATTGCCCCCAAATTCTTATTTCCATAAGAAACCATCACTTCTTGTATTTTCTACTCCAGCCTTTCTCTCCAGGGCAACTGGGTTTCTATGAATATAGAAATTTGGTAATTGCCCCTGCTTCATTGTACTCATGAATAGCAAGCTTTGTCTTTGCTTACAGCCCCAAGTGATGGAGGACTCTTGCCCATCCCCGTGTCAGTGGGATACAGTGGTCCCCCAAACCCTGTGCTTGTCCTCATCCAACAAGACCTGGGGCCTTGGTCTCATTTAGAGCCTCCAGGTTCTGGTTTCCAGAGGAACAATTTCTCCTTCAGGGAGGAAAAGAAGGGAGTGGGGAGAACCTGCCAGTCAGAAGCCAAGTCTGCATTTTTCCCCACTCGCTTTTTAGCCTTTCTTACCAGAGGCATGCATTTTTATTTCAGTGCAATGTGGTGGGGTTCTTTTTTTTAATAAAATAAAATAAATGCTCCATTAGATTAAAAAATGTACAGCATTATATAGCTCATAATGCCATGGTAGATTTTAAACCTCTAAAAGCATATGCATTAAAGCAATTTTCTAAACTAATATAGCAAGAGGCCCACAAACGCGTTGAGACATTCGAGGCTGGTCCTGTCTTCAGCTGAGGATAATGACGTTAACACATGTAATGGGAGTAACGAGTGGAGATTCAGAAAGCTGCTTTTGTTTAATTTTTTGTGATGCAAATTCAGTTTGGGAATAAAAAGCAGGGTGAAATGGGGGAAAAAACCCACTGATTGGAAATGAATCTTAATCCTAGCTGGTAATAGGCTAGTTGTGAACAGAAGTGCCTTAATTGTGGAATTAAACAATCCAGAGACATGATTATTAAGGTGATGGGAACAAAATTGAAAGGGAAAGAAATATTAAAAAAAAAAAAGACGAGGAACAGAATCGTCTTTCTGAGCCCAGAATTACAGCTGTCTGGATGAAGACTCACCAGCAGGCCACAGTACGGCCCCTGGAGTTATCTGTGCCAGAGGCTGATGAGCAGGAGGCCCTAGGAGCAGCTGCCTTGTGAAGAATGACGTTGTGACAGAGGGATCCTCCCTCATCCTTTGCCTAAACCAGAATATTCTATGCAACCCTGAGTAATTTCAGGAAGCCTGTGTAATAGCCCCCAGCATAGGGTTTAAGCAAGCTATTTCTCCCTTCCTTTTTTTTTTTTTTAATCTATAAAATGCCAATAATTAGTAAGCACATTTGATGTGCGTGGAGCATGTGTATGTGTCTGAGTGTTCATGTGGGTACATATAGGTGTGTGTGGGGGAGGTTTTGTGTGTGCATGTGCATGTGTGTATGTGTGCATGTGTGTATGTGTGCATGTGTGTATGTGTGCATGCGTGGATGTATGTGTACGTTCCTGTGAGTATCAGACAAAGGGAAAATTCTAGTGTTATTCACCAAGCATCACCCACCTTTTTTTGAGGCAGGGTCTCTCAGTGACCTGGAATTTACTAAGTAGGCTGTTCTGGCTACAGTGGCCTCAAGGGTCTGCCTGCCTCTACCTCCCCAGCACTGAGATCTCAAGCAACCTTCCCACACTGGTTTGAGTTCTGGGGAACTGACTCAGGTTCTCACATTTGCGAGGCAAATACTTTGCTGATCAAGCTACTTCCCAGCCCAGGAGAGTTGTGGGTCTTGTGTGTTAGCTTCCCTAAAGAACAGAGGATGCAGCAAAGATGAGCAGCCATTACTGCCAGCCTCAGGGTTTTTTACGCCCTTGGCTAAGCTCACCTTGCCCTATGAAGCAACATTCATAACCATGGTTCCTATGCATAAAGAGGAAAGCCTGTTCCAGACCGCTACCCTGGATGCCTCCTTGGAGTCATCTAGCCATATGCCCAGCTGCCTTGACTTTCTCTAGCAAGACAGGAGCCACGAATTTGACCTACTGGTCGTGATTTTCCAAGACTTTGCCCTCTGGGCACAAGGATAGGCAGAGAAGGGACAAGGCTTCGATTAGTATAGCTATGTGACCTTGAAGTGACCCAACTTGACTGGCATTGGTAGCAGCTACTGTGTGGCTTAGGGATTCACACTCTTCCTTCTTTTTTTATTAGATATTTTCTTTATTTGCATTTCAAATGTTATCCCCTTTCCTTGTTTCCTATCCTAAAACCCCCTATCCCATCCCCCACACCCGCCGCTGCTTACCAACCCACCCACTCCTGTTTCCCTGTCCTGACATTCACCTACACTGGTGCATTGAGCCTTCACAGGACCAAGGGACCCATGGCTCCAGCTGTGTATGTAGCAGAGGATAACATTGTGGGACATCATTGAGAGGAGAGGCCCTTGGTTAGGGGACTAATATTATTCGGAAGAAGAGTGTGCTGTAAAATAATCTGTTTTTGAGAGATGTCGAGAAGCTAGGGATGTCGGTTATTGTAATGAGCTACCCCAATTTACAGACTTAATTAATAATATGAGATCACAGCACAGAGTTTTATGGTTATCATGGACATTTTGGGGATGGGCCCTCGAGTCTGGGAGATGAAATATCCATGAAATAAACGAGGTGGAAGAAAGTAAAATACAAATCCCACGCCGCACACACTATAACTCTTGCATTGGGTAAGACCATGCAGACTGACTTTTGCACTAACATTGGGCCTGTGCTCTGCCCTGCTGTTGGAGTGTGGGACATGCCACTGGGGAGGTGAAACTCGGAGAGTGCTTGACTGTATTGACCTTGTGTCTCCCCTGCAGCCTTAGGGTGCTGGGTCTAAGGGAAGCACTGAGACACTACTGGGGTGGGGGTGGGAAACACAGCTTAGGATAGGGAAGTCTGAAGTTTGGGTTCCCTGACCCCGGACATCCAGTCCTGGCTGGAGCGTCACACAGAGGAGTCGGGAATGAAGAACTGGGAGTCCACTGCCGGTTAAGGCTGAGGATGGCGACTAGCCTGGGTTCAGAAGAAATGGGAGTTCTGGTTTAGCTCGTCCGTAATTGTCCTTAGCTTAGCTGTGGTTGTCTAGAAGCTCAGAGAGACTGTCTATGGGAGACTTAGGCTGAGGCTCTGTAGGCGAAGGCCTTCTCCATGCTCCCCACTGTGGTTCTCAATGGAAGAGACAGTCCATGTTTATCAATACCATTTATTGACTGTTCATCTTGGAAAATAGATATATACCAATTCCTCAGGATGGACCAGAGATTAAATACCTTTTGCAGGGAGGAATATCTTAGAAGGGAAGCTTATTGGCTAAACCCTCAGGGCCTCTAGATACCTCATTAGCATGGAGAACTCTGTCCTGGGCCTAGACCACAGATCACATTTCCTTATGTGGGAAGTGTAGCATGTGTCCCAGGCCAGGAATGTGGCAGGGAGCAGGGAGGTGCCTACCGTCTCAGGCGGGTACCTGGGTACCGGGGTCTCAGACCTGTTCTATCTTAACAAGTTTCCTGGCATGGTCCACTGCCCCACATTAACAGTAGCTCTGTGCTGGGGCTAAGTCAAATCTTGGGATTTATTTTGTGGGTGTTACCCTGGAGGCCCATTGTGAAAAGGGACTCTGAGCCAGCCCTACTCCTCTGTGTAGATTTGCCAGTCTCTCATTCAGGGGTCATTGGCTTCCTCAGGGTCTGGCCCATCTCCCTGGGGTCTCATCTTTCTCCTAACATTGATGGATCTGGAGACTTCCATTGCCTGGAGAAGGATACTTTCTGGGCTTACTTCTGATGAAGCCAGGACCAAAAGACAGGGCATTTGGAAGTAGAGTCTGGGGAGAGGATGGTATGGGAAGATGGTCACATAATCATCAAGGTTTCTGTTAGCCGTACTGAGAAAAATCACCACCACTAAAACCCTTCTTGGTTGTTGTCTTGGACCACATCTTTGTGTCCCCATATCCCACCCATTCCTCAGTTTATATATAAAAATCCTAAATACTATTTGGTACCTGTTTGGAGATGGGGCCTGTAAAGAAGTAAGATGCAGTGAGGGCAGAACCTTTCTCTGATAAGTTAGTGTCCTGAGAGGAAGAGATAGGAAGAGAGCAGAGTGTGTGAACACAGGAGTGAGCCCTTCCCTGCTCCATGGAAGGACCTGGCAGTTAGCCAGTCATCTGTAATTCATCAGAAACATAATCTACTGGCCTCTACATCTTAAACTACAGCCTCTGCATCTGCGAGAAAATTAATTTCTGTTGTTGAACACTCAGCCTGTAGTATTTTGCTCTAATAGACTGAAACAGCTACTGCTTTGTCTCATAACAGCTAATGGCTGTTAGGCTGTATCCAATATCCTTTAGCAAGAGACCAAATTTGGCACAAGTCCATTATTTTACTTCATTTTATCCCAGAATGAGACGTCTACTGGGTGGATATTCCCAATATCCTCAATTCACAGGAGAGGAAACGAATTCAGAGAATTTAGATGCCTCATTCAAACAAGATAAGACTCTTGAAGCATGGGCAGACTCTGATTCTGAAGTGAGGGCCATCTGACCTTGGATGTACTTGGAATGATATGAGAGTACCATTTGTGGGGCTTCACACAGCTCATGGTCTACTATGTATGGCTCCATAGGATGAGAATGGAGAGGGAGCTTGGCAGTAGGTACCTAGGGGTGCTTGGTAGTCTTCAACTGCCTTCTCTCCTGATGTTCAGATGGTAGCTTGAGTTGAGATAGTTTCTGTGGCAATGGCCTTATTCTGTCCTCTCATGTACAATGCACCAGCTCTGTCGTGAACTCTCCATCCATGTCACAGTTACATTTCAGGACAGTGTTGCCCCTTCTGAAAATGAAAACACCTAATGGTTCTTGAGGGCTCACTGTGTGCCAACTACTGTATACCATTCCTGTGAGTTGCCCAACAGTCTTTTGAGTTGGGCATTAGTCTTCCCACTTTGTAAGAAAGAAAACAGAGGCCCAGAAACTTGCCTAGAGCCCAATCTCATTTAATTTGGAAAAATGCAGGAATATCTTATGTGCCAGAGACAGTCTCAGACTCTGTGTCAGGGAACACTTTACAGAAAGGCTACATGAAGTTGATTTGTTGCCATTAGAACGAATGAATCACTTCTATGTCTCAGCATATATGGATACTGGCTTATGTTGCAGAACTATAACTTTGGGTGTTGGAGTTAAGCTAGATAGGTTTGAAGTACCTATCAACCCTAGTCTCCTTGATCATCACTGAAGAAGACCAGAGAGCACACCATGACTTGTGGGACACAGGTAGGCATGCTGGAGGTACTGAAGAGATAATGCCTTCATTTCTGAATAGCTCTCATTTCATGGATGCTATAATGTTCTGTTTCACCCTTTGCTGTGGCTTTACTCCACTCCCATTCTCTGCTTGAACCTCCTATGGCTGGAGAAGATGCACACGTCCCCAAGGCAGGAACATAGGCCTTAGGACATTGCTTTGAAGGACATCTGGTCTACCCACCTCCAGGCAGCTAGCCTACCTTGAGTCAAATAGCACTTCTGCCTTAATGGAGACTAGGAAAATTAATTTGAGGAGTCCTGTATATTGCCCTGCAAACCCCTCCAGAGAGAAGATGGAGGAGCAGAGGGAAGAGAAGGCCTAAGGCCCTCACAGAGTTTTTGTTCTGTCCCTGTTTGCTCTTTCTGCAAACCCAAAGCTTCTCCCCTTTGTTGCCACCATGTTTCTAGCCTCCACAAAGTCATATTTATTTTGTTGCTTTGACTGGGACTGACTGGTCCTAAATCATACCTTCCACTTAAGAGTTTGCTTTCCAGCCATCAAACCTCTGGGCCAAGAACATTCCAGCGAGATACTCGGATCATGGCCTCTAACAAAGCACTGACTTCTTAGGCAGCTGAAAACCCAGCAGTTACCACTAGAAGCTCATGCAAAGGCAAGCAAGACCATATCCCAGGATGGGAGGGGACAAGAGCTTGACTGTTCATATGAGCCCAAACTCATTTTGAAACTCTTATTTCTAATGTGCATTGATTATGGAGGTATAGAAATCCAGCTCTTGCAATAATGGTCAGCTGATATTGCCTTTGACGTTACTTGGTCTACACTTCCCCCATGGTTTTAGAGACAGGATCTCACTGTGCAGCCTTGGCTGTCCTGAAACTTGCTGAGCAGACCAGGCTGGCCCAAATTCACAGGGCTCCATTTGCCTCTGCCTCTAAAATGCTAGGATTATAGGCATGTACTACCACATCTGGTTCACCCCCCATCTTTTTACAGAGGAATGAACATAGGTTTAAGTATGGGGTTGTCAATGTGTGGTCGGTGACCTCCTTGAGTTAGTAGCATATGACAGACCAGATCAGTAGTTCCATAAAGACTTCAAGAGTCTTTACTTTTTAAAAAAAAAAAGGCCCCAGGATGTTCTTGATACTTGGATAAGTTCATAGAAAAATGCATTAAGGCACATGCCCAAGGTTTCAATGACAGAAGAGACACTAGACATTGGGCCTCCGTCTTTCTTCCTGGTATATACAACATGTGTCCACTGGACGAGAAGTAAAAGCCTAATTGTGTTGGACACAGCTACATCTGCTTCTTTGGTGGGTAGCTTTCACTGTCCTGGCTCGCAGTAGACAGGAAAGTCAGTGTGGCCCCGGATGCATGTGATAAAAGGATCCATAGTACACCTTCTGGCTGATACCTCTCTTTTTTTTTTTCCTCAGCACTTAAACTAAACACTGCACTCTGGTTGCCTTCCTCTGTGGGAATGGGTCAGCTGGGAGACATGTGTGAGGTAGCAGTAAACTGAGCCAAGGTCTTCATGGACCCCCTAGGCTTTTGTTTCCCTTTGTATAAAATAGGAAAGGCTTCTTTGAAATTATTGAGCCAACCAACCAACAAAACCCCCAGGAAAACAATAACAAAAATGAACTAGGGAAAGCTTCCACAACCAAAGGCAACACGAGTCCATTGGACGGGAAGTAGAAGCGCAATGGGCAAGAGGGCTTCTACCAACCATATGGATGGCCAGCAGACATATGGATCCGGGTCAATATGAGGAAAATGGGCTCTCTTCATTCTCTATGGTGTCCCTAAGTAAAGCACACACTGAGGTAGGACGTCCTCAGCCCTCTCCCTATCTCTGAGAGCTCAGAAGTCACTCTTCCTGCTCAGTACATCAGTGGCTGTTGAGAGCAAGTCCCACCAATGAAAGGATGGAGGGAGAATATTGATTTTATTTTCTTTGTGTGTTTGTGTGATGTGTATGTTAAGAGTAGGTGTGCACATGCCATGACCCATGTGTGGAGGCCCGAGGGCTATCTAAGTGATGGCCCTTGGATTCTCCCTTGTTGGAGACAGCATCTCTTTGTTGCTCTGTGCTCAGCCTGGCTAGCTGGGCCTCAAGCTTCTGACATTCTTCTGTCTCTGGCTTCTGGCAGGCTGCAGGAGCCCTGGGTTATAGAAAGAGCCATCTTCACACAAGTTCTGGGATGTACACGCTGGTCTTCAAGAGGAGGAATTTTTAGCAGGAGATAAAAATCTCTGCATTGATTCGAAGCAGAAAGTGTCTTCTTTCTAACAAAAGGGGAAAAGGGTGATATCTTAAATGGAAAACAGAATTCATGCCTAAAGCTGACTGATTTTTTCACTAAGACTATTTGTCCATGGTACAAGGAAATTCTGGGGCTGGAGTTCTCTGTCACTGGGCACCCGCTTCCTCCCACATTCTAGAGCCATTGAAGTTCTATCTGAGACTGCAAACTCATTTTAATAACAGCCTAAGCAAAATAAAATTAGAAAGGTGAGTCTGCGGGGGGCGGGGAGAGAATCATACATTGCAAGTCAAAGGCAAGTACATGCTATTTTTAGATTCTGCATTGTAGGGGGTTATCTGCATTCCCCGCCCCTCTTCAGGCCCCAGACTTGCCTCACTCCCTCGTGGGTACTGAACATCAAATGGAAGCAACACACACACACACACACACACACACACACACACACACACACACACACATCCGGGGCATACACGTACACTGACAGAGCTCCACTTAGCTCACTGCCTCCACCACCCACTAATGTGCACTGGAGAAATGGAACCACATTTGCAGCCTTGTTCTGAATGAAGACTTCTCTATTAGTCACCACCAGCCTGGCTGGGCCCCCAGTGGATAGTACCATCCCTGCTATGAGGTACCAACATAAATGGCTTTTGAGGTACCACAGGGGAAATATGCTGAGACTCGAGTACAATTAAAACAGTTATTAATACTTGCATTGTTCCTGGGGTGTGGGTGTGCATGACACCTACCTTTTCCCTTTGGCTGGAGCCAAAACAAGAGAACATATGTTCTCAGCACTGGAGCTCCCTGCTGGAGTCACTAGGAGGAATGTTAAGTGTCAAGCCATGCTCAGCCCTCCTCCCTGCAGCTCCTGGTCCTCCCTGCCAATCTGCCCAGCTTGGTCATGGTGGAGACCAGCAGCCGCAAGACTTTTCCTGATGAATATTGCCACCTGTCTTTTAAGAAATGGTCTAAAGCGAAGGGTATGTATGAGGAAGCCGAAAAGATAAGATGGCAGTCAGGAAATGGCTACCATGTTGGGTTCTAGAAAGAAAAGAGAGCAGCTATGTGAGGGCCCTTTACGTTTATAGGGAAGAAGTCTAAGAAATGATAATCATATCTCTCTCTCTCTCTCTCTCTCTCTCTCTCTCTCTCTCTCTCTCTCTCTCTCTCTCCCTCTCATTTCATTGCCATCTTGTTCCTAGATGGTTACCTGCCTTCCCCATTCCCTTCCTCTGTCTCTATCTCTATTTATCTCTCTCTGTGTGTGTGTCTCTCTCTCTCCCTCTTTTCCTGCCTTCCCTCCCTCTCTCCCTCTTTCCCACCCATTTCCCCTTTCGGTCCATCTCACCTCTTTTCCACACAAATGCTAAGAGCGTGAATGGATCTGGAGAGTGTTTTGTGATTTTTTAGACAAGTTGCCTAATATTCTGAGTCTCAGTGTCCTGGATGCAGAACAGGGATAACATTGCTTAATGAGGAAGAAACCAGACAGTGCCAGAGCAGAGCTGGCCAGGGTGGGCCCAGTGCCTGCCCCTGCAGGATTGGGATGGCAGTGGTCAAGATTCTCACAGTGCCGTAGCTGCTCCTCTTCCCTTCCAGTGGGTCTCAGACTGACCCAGCATGCACCATTCTGGGCTGGGCACTGAGGACTTTTCTGGGTATAAGTCTCTGAATCTCAGGGTACCACAGTCCTCAGGGGCAAACAACTTACTTCTTCCACTTCTGGTATTGTCCTGACCAGAAGGGAAACCTTGCTTCCAGGTTTTCCAGACCATCAGGAGTAGGTGACGATTCCTATTTTGAGTGTTGATAAGTCAAGCAAATCGAGCTAAATTCCTCCTTAGTCACTTGGGAACTGAAGGTTCCTGGGACCCAATACCTAGCAACCTCAGAAGTCGTTAGTTTGTTTGGTGTTAATAAACAGTGTCTCCCAGGTCAGAATCCAAGAGCGTGGAACAAGGAGAGGGAGTCAGGTGGAGCCCAAAGCAAAGACCAGACAGAGATCTGAATAGTCGGGGGGGGGGGTGGCGAAGAATTCTAAGCCAAGGAAGAATAAGACTAATCTTTGTAGCCCCTCTTAGCCAGAACACGAGGTGGTGCAGGTCACCTGGTGAAGGCTGCGATGAAACAGCCCAGGAGTGACTCAGAGTTGGAAGCTGAGCTGTGAGCCTTCACAGGCATCGCTGCACACTGGGGCTCTTGCATTCTGCACTGCCCGACTTCCGTTCCCAGTGGCCATAGATCTGCCTCTTGCTCCAGATTCTGAGCCCTTCTCTCTGCGCCTTCAAGTTCTGAGCTACAACCGTCATGCCATTTCCAGAGAAACTGCAAGTTTGCACTGCTAATTTAGGAAACCTTCAAATTCCAACTTACAAGTAGCCAAATTAGGAGATGGTTATTTGCATTCCAGAGAGGCCTCCTGTTTTACAATAGGGGTTAGGCAAAAGCATCCTTTAACGATGGGCTTCTACACCATTCTGGGGTTGATTTAAGGGAAGACACATAAAGAATTAAGACCAGTGATAAGATGCCAACTGTTAAAATGAAAATAAAACACCTCTGGTTTTATAATGAAACCCAATGGGAAGTGCTGTCTGAGTCACAAAAACTTGACAATTACTCAAAGTCTTTAAAACTGTATTGAACACTCATGCATGCAGCAAATCTACAACAAAAATCTACTGTGTGTCAGGAGATGGACAGAAGACAGGGTCTTCGCCTTCAAGCTTCAACGCTATGGTGTAATGAGGAGACTGTATGCTGTAAACAAGCACACAGAACACACAGAAAATGACCCAAATCAAGGTAGAGAGAGGACCAGCAACCTAAGAGGGCTTCCTAGGGTAGGAGGGGTTCGAGGTAACTTCTGAAAGAAGGGCAGCTGTTTACTAGCAGGAAAACCAAGAGATTGTTCAGCAGTGGAGACACGCTGTGAGAGTGCTATGCTCTAAGGAAATCCAGAGACTGGTATGAGGAAGTATGGGCTGTGGGGACAGCTAGATTCACAAAAGGTCATCTAGCACTGGGGATACAGCTCAGTCAGCAAATGCAGGAAGGCTTGAGTTTGGTCTCCAGAACCTATGTAAAAATGTCTGACACGGTGGCATGCACTTATAACCCTAGCACTGACAAGAAGATCCCCGAGGCTCACTAACCAACAAATCTATCCCAGGGCGAGATCATTCATTCCTTGGCAGCTTAACCTACTTAGTGAGTTCTTGACCAACAAGAGCTATCCTGAATCCAAGAAGAGAGATGATGAAAAGGGAAAAAATAGGGGACTGTCTGAACATCTAACAAGCACCACTGGCTTCTCCTGGGCAGGGCATCAACAGGATCCTGCTTGCATTTTAGAGACATTGGTATTGCAAGGGAGAGGAGAGTCATTTGGGGAGCCAGAAAAGAAAGAGGCAAGCTAAACAGGATGTGCTTAGGGCCTAGCCAAAGTGTTGGGAGAAGGATGGGGAGCTAGGGTCTGTACAAAGTGATTTAATCCACGGGATTGTCCATGGGGAGCAGGACACAGAAGTTTATGATGTGGAAGTTTATGATGCTGAACAAGTGTTTTCTGTGGGCATGAATGACAGTCTGCCTGGGACACTCAGGTCACTGGGACTGAGGGTAGGAAGGCGATGACTTCTTCCAGCCAAACACTGAAACTGCGTGTAGGACCAGGTCCCTGTGGGGGATAAATGAGGAGTGGCAGAAGAGAGGGAGTAAGCACCATGCCAAAGGGGCCGAGCTGCCTCCAAGACACTGGTTTGAAAGTGCAGGGATTAACTTAAAAGTGGGAAGAGTCTAGGGCCATGTCCCTTCCCCACCTGGCTGCTGCTGGTTTTGTTGAAGCAAGATGAGGAGGGTATCTTCCCATAGCTTCCCAGCATCCTCTCCCTCCTGCCTCCACATGCATCTCCATGCACCCTACCCTCACTGACAAATATTGAACTATTTCTCAGAAGTGTTAATTGGGATTTTTAATTGACCATGAGCGAGCTATCAAAGCCCATTTGTCTCTCGTGATTGTTTTTTCTCCAGGGGATGTTGTTACCCAGGTTGGCATCATTCCTCAGCACGCAGGCATCTTCCGCACCATTGCCGCCCCATCCCCAAGCTCTCCCCTCTTTCTTTTCAGTTTCACATCATTTAAAGAGAGAAAAGAAGGTATACCATGTTTAAGGAACGCCAGTGTCTTTTAAAGGGCCACCCCTGGCAGGAATCTTCTGGTATGTGCCATTGCCAGTACATTGTACAGAATGGCAGGCAGAAGGAATATTTGACAAGGACTCATGTCAATCATGGCTCCTCTTACATATGTCTTAGAATCCTGTTTTTTTTTTTAATGAGTATTAGTGATTGACAGAGCAAAGCAGACCAGTCCATCACTAGCTGGCCTCACATGTCCTGCACCGGACCTGGTATTGACCCTATGACTGGAGCTGCAGCTTTTCTGGGCAGGTAATGGAATTGCCCTCATGGTCACCAGGGTGTTGGGAACACAGTCGTACTCAGAGGGCTCTGCGTGGAAAGGTTTTGTTGGCATGAAGGAGAAAGCTGTGTGGTCCAATCTGATAGAAAGATGTCCAAGACAGCTTCAGCAGGAAGCTGAAAGAGCTGACCTTGAATTCTGAGTCCAGGGATGCCTTTCCTTCATTAAGGCCACACCTCCTAAATGTCCCCAAGTAGTGTCACTGTCTGGGAACCAATTAATCAAAAGCCTAAGACTTATGGGAAAACATCTCATTCAAATCACCACATTGTACTCCTTGGCCCCGATAGGACTGTTGCCATATCATAATGCAAAGTGCATTGAGACCAACTTCAAAAGTCCCCATGGTCTGTTACCGACTCAATACTGTTTTAAGTCCAAAGTGTCTTCGGAGACTCGAGCTATCTCTTAACTGTAACCCTGTAAACTAAAAAAGCAAATTGCTTCTTCTGATATACAGTGGCACAGAATATGCATTGCCATTCCAAGAGAGGAGAATGCGATCATAGTTTGGAAATACTGGATTAAGCCCCTCAACCCCCTCTGGAACCCTGCTAGCATCTTTGAGACAGTCTCTGCTCACCCCAACTCAAGAGGTTGCCATATTTGAAAATACTGCAGAGTAGGGGGTTCCGCAGGGTGGTAGTGAGGAAGGGTTGACCTTGCCAGGTGCCCTTGAGAACAATCATCCTATGAGCATCTAGGAGCACTTGGCTCTGTCCCCCATGAAGAGTGTGGTCCAGTGGTCCAGAGAAGGATGGTTGTTTTTAAAGAGAGGACTTGAGAGCCCAGGAAGGGAGCAGAAGTGAGAAGAGAGAGGCCACAAGCCACAGAACGGCAGATGCTGAAAAGCAGGATGAGGCAGGCTGTGGTGCCTCCGCCTGGTGATGAGAGAAGAGACCAGAGCCCGCCTTTCTGTCCTGAGGACCGTCCTGACATCCTGAGCTTTTTTCTTGATGGATATCACCTAGGTCAAAGAATCCAAGACCACGTTTTATGAGTCTTGGTGACCTGAGGAGTGAGTTACCTCTTCTGAGTAACATTTCCAAGTGAGCAAAGGCTTCCTTTGAGGAACACTGTAAGCCTGGGAAAATAGCCCGATATCAGGGTTGGAAGGCTCCTTCTGCTTCCTGCCTATAACCGTTCAGCCTTCCCACGAACCTACGTAAAAGGGAGAGCTAAAGAGGGCAGAGGGCCAGGATATGTAAAACATCACAATCTAAAACAACCTGACTTAAAAACAGATTAAATGGAAAGTTCTAGAAAGAGAGACAGCTGACAAGCAGGTGAGTGATGCCCTGCACCAGTAATTACCAGGGAAATGCAAATGAAATCCACAATGCGTGTCACCCCACACTCATGAGGGTAAATACTCTTTCAAACTAACAAGCGTTGGCAAGTACATGGTGGGGGAAAAACTGGAACTCTGGTATACTGTTTTATTGGGGTTTTTTTGTTTGTTTGTTTTTCAAGACAGGGTTTCTCTGTATAGCCCTGGCTGTCCTGGAGCTCACTTGGTAGACCAGGCTGGCCTTGAACTCAGAAATCTGCCTCCCTCTGCCTCTGCCTCCTGAGTGCTGGGATTAAAGGCATGCGCCACCACACCCGGCTTTCTGGTATACTGTTAATGAGAATGTAAAACTGTACAGCCGGACAGAAACCAGTGTGGTGGTTTCTACACAAACAATGGACATAAAGTTCTGACATGACCCAAGAGTATTCTCAAAGAGGTATTTGGGCACTCATGTCCACAGCAACCACATTGATCACAGCCGAAGACACAATATAAGTATCGGTGATGTGTGACTGGATAAATAAGGTATAATGTGTCCCTCCAACAGAATATTATCCGGCCTTAAAAAAAGAAGGAAACTGTGGCATGTGGGTGGTGCGTGGAAGTCAACCAGTCACAAAAGGATCATGAGGTCAGCTTTGTCTCCCTCCGCACAAGCAGAAATAAAGTCCAGGTCACAGACTAGTAATCAGAAATGACTGCTACCAGTTGGTACCTTGCAGAAGGGGAGCTAAGAGCAACAGCCAGCACAGGAGGAAGATGTGTATACAAGCAAGAATTGACCCAAATTTGGGATTGATCCCATTGCAGCTGACTCTGCTGTGTGCCTTTGAGTTAGTGATCAAACTTCTCTGAGCTACTGTTCTCTTCTTGATAAAATGAGGAGTCAATGGTAAAAAAAAAAAAAACACCTGAGCTACTGAGAAACCGAAGCCCACCTGGACTGTGCGTGGGGAGTCTCCGGCAAATAGATGGTCTTTGTTAAATGTTAGGTCCCCTATTAGTCCCTGAAGAGTCCAAGGAGGAGGTGGAGCTAACAGGCTGTTTAAATGCCAACGGCTGCCTGTGATGACAAGGGAGGTTGTACTATTAATGGGTGAGCACAGAAGATGTCCTTTGCCAAGGTGTTGGGCAGGAATTTACATGCATGTTGGAAGCGAGTGGATCTTGCATTACTGATGGCCGATTAGTGTTCCCAGCCCCCATGCCGTCATACAGGTCCAGATCGCAGGGAAGGGAGGGCGATTAAACAGATGCTTGACAACCTGTGCATCGGCCAAAGCATCGGCCAACACTGGGGAAACCCCTGCTAGAGGGAGACCAGTCATGCGGGAGCTAGTGATCCCAAGTCAGGCAGGGTATTCCTAGGATCCTGCCCTGCCCAAAGCAGATAGAACCTCCCCTGTCCCTTTTTAATTATTTCTTTACCTTACACCCCAGTTGAAGCTTCCCCTCCTTCCTCTCGTCCCAGCCCCTCCCTCTCCTCTCTGACCCCCCCCCCGCCCCCACCATGTGCTCCTCCTTTCCTTCTTCTCAGAAAAGGACAGACCTCCTCTAGATATCAACCAGCATATCAAATTCAGTAAGACGAGATATCTCTTCTATTGAGCTAGGTGAGTCGATGTAGCCAGAGACAGCCCCTGTACCCACTTTAAGAGCCCCATATGAAGACTCAGCTGCACAACCGTCACATATGTGCACATATGAGGGCCTAGGTCGGTGCTATGCATGCTCTCTGAAGACTGGACTCTTAACTCCGCTTTAGGGATCACCTTCAAGAAGCCCTTGATAGGCCGGGCATGGTGGCACCCGCCTTTAATCCCAACACTCGGGAGGCAGAGGCAGGCGGATTTCTGAATTCAAGGCAAGCCTGGTCTACAAAGTGAGTTCTAGGACAGCCAGGGCTACACAGAAAAACCCTGTCTCGAAAAACAACAACAACAACAACAAAAAGCCCTTAACAAGTGTCTGGCTCTGCTCACCAGCCATAGGAACTGTTGTTTTCCAAGCCATTCCACTGTCAGCGGCTTGCCTAGCCAACCTTCTTCTCTCTCCATTCCCTATGTCAGCCCAGCCTCCTCAGGAAATAATGGCATCTGAAAGCCTGAAGCTGAAGAAGGGCAAGGTTCAGCGGCATGCCCCAGCCTCATTTTGTTCTCTCCCAAGTAGTTGTTAGGCAGTCTGAAGACAGCAGACAGACCTGGGCTTCAAGTTTCTATTTTCCCACGTTGTCTTGGGCATCCCTTCCCTGTGATGGGTGACCCCACTTCTCTTTTTTTACCTACATCCACATTTTTGGTTTCTGCCATCTATACATTTTTTCATAATGATGTTGTTTTACATTGTATTTCTTTTTATTTTATGTATATAGGTGATTGTGTGCTTGTCAGTACACCATGTGGCTTCAGTGCCCACAGAGGCCCCCAAAGGGCATCAGATCCTCTGGAACTGGAGCTACAGATGGCTGTGAGATGCCATCTGGGTGCTAGGACTCAAACCCAGGTCCTCTGGAAGAGCATTTAGTGCTCTTAACGGACACACCATCCCTCCAGCCTTGGACTCTTCTCATACTGTCTAAAAGGTTTTGTTGTTTTTTTCAAGTTGTTCTCCGAGGTTGACTACACACTTCTGAGTTTTACTGACATTTATTGAGCGCCGACTGTATGCTTGAACCACTTTACTTATAGCATATTTATTCCCAACAATAGCTGACCTAATAGTTATAGTTGAAGAAACAGAGGCTCAGTGAATGAAAGAAGAGCTTGCTCAGGACCACTCGGCTGTGGGTGATGAGGTAGGATTTCACCTCCCACCACCAGAGAATTATTAAGTTGTTTCCAGTGGCTCCTGTAACATCTCCTCCCATGGTCCTTGTCTTCTGAATCTGAATCTCTCTATCTCCTCTCAGGGCTATAACAGTTGTCATTTGCTGAACGCTCCTCCCTCTCGTGGCTCACCATTACAATATAGTTTAGGCACTCTCTCTCTCTCTCTCTGAGTGTGTGTGTGTGTGTGTGTGTGTGTGTGTGTGTGTCTGTCCCTTCCTGCACACTGGTTTCTTCCAGGCTCAGGCTTGAGTCTTCTTGTCTTCTCTTGCTTTCCATGGGTCCTATGAGTAAGATGTCCACTCCCCCCCCCAACCCATATGCTAGGAACTGAACTCAGGGCATTGAATGTGTTAGGCAAGTGCTCTACCTCAAACTACACCCTCAGACCTGTTTTCATTGTTTATCATGACATAAAGTCTCACTAGGTTGTCTAGGCTGGCCTTGAACCTGCCACCCTTCCACCTCAGCCTTTTGCACCTCCAAGCCAAAGTGGGAAGTCCACTCTTGACTGTAATCATCCTTTGTAGACTGATAGCCCCAATCCATATATCTGAAGTCCTCAGCATCACCAGTATGTCTCCATACAAGCTCACAACCTCCCTTAGGTCAGTTCTGTTCTTGTTTCTTTCTTCCTTAGATGGATTAGCCCAATCAGGGGCTAGGAAATGATCCAGTGAGTAAAGTGTTTGCCGCACAACCATAAGGACCAGAGTTTAGATCTCCAGTATCCTCATGAATGCTGGGCTGGTTTGATGGCCCACTTGTAGTGCTGTCACTTATGATGTGGAGACAGAGAATTCCCAAAGCACGCTGGCTAGTTAGAGTAGCTCTAATTTGTATATTGAGATGCCACCTCAGGATACATAGAGGAGAGTGAACATTGTACATATACCTCTGGCCTACACACACACACACACACACACACATACACACTACAAAATAAATGACTAGGTCCACCTACCTTTCTGGAGGAAGAGGCATCTCTTCTCTGACTCTGGCTTTTTAAAAGCCGTGGATTTCTTACTCTGTCTTGCTGTCACTATCTTGTCTAGAACTTTGCAATCATTCTTTTAAACTCTTATTGTCTTGCTTTTAGTATCTTTCCTTTATTCCATCCACTGAACAACTGTCAGTTGCGTTTTGAAGCCCACTCTACCACCGTGCCCTGAATACTTCCCATCTTCCAGTCATTTAGAAACCAAAGTTCAGATCCTTGGAGGTGTGGAGGAGTTCGAGGCCTTCCATCTGGCTCCAGAAGACCTCTGGCCTCATCTTTAGTAGCATACCAGTACCCTAGGCTTCCTTCACAGGTAGAAAAACCACACCTTCCTTCATGCTTGCCTCACAGAGGAGGTAGTTCAAGGTTTGTTCCACACTTCTTTCTCAGATCACCCTGAATCCAACCAGAATGAATGGTCCACTGTGAGCTCCCATTCTACTTGGGTTCCCATGTTAGTTATTTCAAGGAACTGGTGTCTCCTTGGCTTGCTGAAGTGAAACTTTGCCTTTTCCCATTGCAAAACACCTACCCAGACCTCAGGTAGAAGTAGACGGCATAGCAGTGTGTTCCATCTGTACTGGGTACTTCCTTTTTATTTTTGAGACATAAATGTTGGGAGTTTGTAGATGGATGCATATCAAGAGGGAGAGAAAGACAGAGAGAGAGGAGAGAGACAGAAATAGACAGAGACACAGACAGAAATGGAGATGTAGAGATAAAGAGATACAGATAGATAGAGACTGAGAAACAAAGACAAAGGGACAGAGATCAAGAGCCTAAACACAGCAAGGAAAGGAGGCTCTTTCCTCTGCACATAGCACACTGTATTTGGAAGAGGATTGGGGAAAAAAAAAGAGTCAACCCCAAAACATGTCTCTTATTTGCATAAAGACCCAGGACAGAAGGAAGACAGAACATGTTGGCCCAGAGTGATTTAAAAAAAATTTAAGTCCTTCAAGGTGTTTGGTGGACTAGGTTGAAAAACCATTTTCACTGTAATACCAGGTTAAGCTGAAAGAAATGTCAGGCTACTCCATCCAAGCCTCTCTCATCAACAAAGAGAACGGGGGCCCCCAGAGCATCACTTTGTGAAGGGAATGCCACTAATTACAAGCATAACCAGGTGCTGGCCCGACTCTTCCAGTTTTGGGGTTCTTGCCACTCTTGGCTCTTCCTGGAGTTCCTGGGAGTGTAGCATGCTAGTCAAGCATGCCCAAAGAGTGCTGTATGATGGACTATTGTGAACCTCAGGGTGTCTTCTAGTAACCCTGCTAGAAACACAGCAAGCTCTGGAGCCAAGCCAAAAGTTGTGCTTTTCAGATAAGTAGATGTCACAGACAGCAAAAGGGATGGCCACTCTGTGGGCTCCTGAGTCAGGCTCTGAAATGCCTTTCAGGCAGGAACACCAGGCTAAAAGGAAAGCTATGGAACCTAATGGGAATAAATGGAAAGCCTTGCACCAAGTTTCCAAAAAAATCGATTCTGTAAGTACCGACTCGGGAGAGCCAGGCCTGATGGAAGCTCGGACAGGAAAGGCTTGAAAATGTTTCTGAGGGGATCTTAGGTCCTCTTCAGCTGCTCAGGCAGCCACAGTCAGTTACATAGTTCGTTCTTGGATGGATAAAATTAAGAATCAAAACCAGCACAGGCATACACACACTAAAACCACACACGTGTACATACACACACGCACAAATAAAGACATACATGAATCTAAAGCAGAGGTTTGATGCTTCCCGTTCACCGCACCAAGCAGAGAACACAGGACTCTAGCTCCAGGAGTGAAGTACTTTAATAAACTGGCTATTTAAAGGCTGGTACTCGGGATGGCAGGGATCTTGGGATGCCATCTCATGAGACACAAATACTTTAGAAAACAGAAGCCCTGAGTCTGGAGAGAGTAAAGAATTCTAAAGATAATCAGCACGTGGTATGGACGCTGCCAGGCTCATATGAATCCGAGGACAGAGCTTAGGAGCCAGTAAGACAGCAGATTTTGGTACCGAGAAGGGTACCACAAGTTATCCACAAAGTTTCCTGACCCAGCAGTCCTTTTGTGTAGGTCACCTGGATTTTACTGGTTTCTGACTTAGATTGCCAATTCCCAGCAACCAAGATTCTAGATGTATGTGTGTGAGAGTGTGTGTGCATCTTCACACACACACACACACACATGAATGTTACAGGCTAGAGGTCAATTCTCAGGAGTACCGAGACCTTGTTGGGCCTCACTCCTGTATTAATTTTTAGATAAAGTCTCTCATGGGACTTGGGGACATGCCAGCATCAATTGTAGCTATTTAATGTTTGTTTTGTTTTTAAAAATATGTATGTGCTGGGGTTTTAAGTTTAGCTTCTCATGGTTTTGCAAGGCAGCCCCTCTGTGTGTATATAAACCTCTGGTAGTCAGCTACTGTTTTAAGTTCTAATCAGCATCTCGTTATGACATCTGGTGGGTGGGCTGACCCCAAAGCTCAGTGTGCTCAGGGAAGGAAGGAGGAGTCAGATGTAGCAAAGGTGACCTTTCCCTTGCTAGGTCCCAGAGAACCCACCTTGGGTTTTCATTCCAAGTAAAGCCAAATGATAGATGGGAAATGTTGACGCTCAGCCACAGGGAAGTCACCTCAGGCAAAAGCTTCTGATGTGGCAGTGGCAGAAAGGCAGGAGGGAAGCAGAGCCTAACAGTCTGGGGGAGGAGGGGATCCAGCCAGGAGAAAGCCTGCTCAGGGGCTGTATCATGGGCCTCCTTGCCTTGGGGAAAGGCATGCCTTAAAGTCTTCACACTCCCTTGGGCCCGGCTCTCCTGCTGAAATGAACTTACTTATTTTTAATAGAGACCATTTGAGGAGTTGTGTTTTCCGAGGCTGATGTGCTCCTAAGCACTTCTCGCTCTCACGGGTTTTCTTTTTTACATCCTTCCTGAGCAGTGATGCTGAACAGGAATTGGGCGGAGGGTGTTCCCCCTCGATATCTGCCGCAACTCACCCACCTAATAAGGGTAGATCCCACTTCCATCTGGGGAGGTGGGGGGTTGGGGGAGATAAAAGCCATGAGCAGAGCAGCCTGGGAATCAGAGGTGGAGGAGAAGAGAGGACAAACGGCCTTCCTAGTCCCTGTCTTGTGCTTCTCCCTGAATACCCAGTGTGGAAGTCGTTGTGGCTTTTAAACAACTTACACACACTTGTCGTCCGAGATAAAATGTTATTAAGATTAAATGCCGAGCAGGGAACGAATCCGACTTCTCGGCTGTCATATTTCAGCTCTGATGAGTGATTGTATTTCGGTAGCCCCAGCTCCTAAGCAGGGAAACGGCATTATTATCATTAATAAGCCCATAATGGGGAAGAGAAATTACAAACACTTCGGCAACAAGCGGGCCTCCAATGTTAATATTTTATGAGCACACAGAGAAATCTACGACTGAATGTAAATGGCAGAATTATACGTAACTGTAATGTAAACACGCATAATTGGGCTGTGTTGAGGGGAGGGGGAAGGTAGGTGATGATGGGCTGAAGGTGGCATTTTCATCTCTGGGTGGATCTCCAGATGAAGAATAGCAGAGCTTGGGGGTACCCCATCATCCTGACTCATCTCCTTCCATCTCTTGTTTCTGTGAGGTGGCCCCATCTTCCCAGACCCCATAGGCAGGAAGCTCCCCATTTGAGCCCATATGTCATCTGTCATCCTTGATGTGGGACCACTTTAGACAGATAATTATCATCTTAAATGTCATTTCCTGGGGGCTTTCGGGTCTTCCTGTGTTTGTCCTTTAGCTTAAAATGTATTCTGTGCATCTGTGGGACCCTGTCTTCCATTCCCCCAGCCATGGCCACAGTCTCCTGCCTTGCAGAAAACTTCAAATCATGGCTGGGAGATGACAGGCCTTGTACAGATCTCACCACCTCTCAAGTCTCTCTCTCTCTCTCTCTCTCTCTCTCTCTCTCTCTCTCTCTCTCTCTCTCTCTGTGTGTGTGTGTGTGTGTGTGTGTGTGTGTGTGAAATGAATGAATGAATGAATGAGACTGAGTCAGGGTTTTCCACTGTGACACCCAGAAGTGGGCGATCCTCAAGGAAATTCTCCTGCCCACTGCAAGTTCCCACATGGTTGATGGTGAAAAGCCAGAAGGAGCAGCTGAGAGCCTAGGATGCTTCTTCCCCTGTGAAGCCTCAGGTCACTTCCCAGGAGTTACACCATTGCCTTTAAACTTGCCAGAGCCAGAACCTGTTCACGTCTGTGTCTATGTCTGTGTCTATGTCTGTGTCTGTGTCTGTGTCTGTGTCTGTGTCTGTGTCTGTGTCTGTGACTGTGACTGTGTCTGTGTCTGTGTCTGTGTCTGTGACTGTGACTGTGTCTGTGTCTGTGTCTGTGTCTGTGTCTGTGTCTGTGACTGTGTCTGTGACTGTGACTGTGTCTGTGTCTGTGTCTGTGTCTGTGTCTGTGTCTGTGTCTGTGTCTGTGACTGTGACTGTGTCTGTGTCTGTGTCTGTGTCTGTGTCCATGTCTGTGACTGTCTGTGTCTGTCTGTGTTCGAGTCCTTGTCTGTCTGTGTCTGTCTCTGTGTCTGTGTCTGTGCCTGTGTCCATGTCTGTCTGTATCTGTGTCTGTGCCTGTGTCCATGTCTGTCTATGTCTGTGACTGTCTATGTGTCTGTCTGTCTGTGTCTGTATGTGTCCATGTACATGCCTGTCTGTTGTGCGTCTGTCTGTGTGTGTCTGTGTGTGTCTGTGTCTGTCCGTGTGTGTCTGTGTCCCTGTCTGTCTGGGTCTGTATCTGTGTCTGTCTGTGTCTGTACACAGTGAGATCAACACAGGACTTGGTGTGCCACGAGGACAGGGGCCAAAGTGCCCCACAGTGCCTGACTTACACTGAGTACCCTGGAGACTCTGTAAACACAGGATTAAGAATCGGTTCGTAAGGTAGTTAATGAACAGAAGCAGCTCTCCTCCTCTCCATATTGCTTTTGGAGTTTTTATTTTGCAGTATGGTCTACAGTTTCAAACCTATCTATAGGGCACCTACTAGGTGTGAACACTGCGCCAGTGACTTTAGGAAAGACAAAACTCCATCAGACTAGAAGCCTGCCGCTTCCTTGCCCTCGCCTCCCCAGTTATCCCTCTCCCCTGCTCCTGTTCATTATTTCTCTCCGCAGTTATGTTATTATTGGCCTCGGTAAAGAGTTTCAGGGGTGTCGTTTGTCTGAGCAACATTATGCAGAATTAAGTTCTAGGGTAATTTCTGATGCAAATACCTGTCCTCCAGGAGAAAGTGAATTAAGCCTGCTGGTCTCTGCTCCACAGAGGTGGTGCATTTGGAGCTAGACTGCCAGCAGCCTGGGAAGCTGGGGGCAGGGAGGGGGACACAGGACACATCACTCCAGGACTTCCTAAGCAACTCATATAGGCTCCAAAGCAGAGAGAGATCTGAGCAGTCAGCTCCTATATCCTATTACTGCCCCTTATGCTGAGGATGTCTGCCCTGTACCCCCCACCCCCACCCCGGAGATGCTCCCCAGTAGATCTCATAAGCTGTTATTAGGAAGCGATCTCTCTCTCTCTCTCTCTCTCTCTCTCTCTCTCTCTCTCTCTCTCTCTCTCTCATTCCTCCCTTTGCCTTCTCAGTGCTGGGATTTCAAACACACGCTGCCATGCTCACTCTTACATGGGTGCTGGGGATGCTCAGGTCCTTGTGCATGAACAGCAAGTGTTTAGCCACCCTCTCTCTCTCTCCAATTCAGCAAGGTTTTCTCTAGAGCAGACCTGTGTTTTCTTGCTATGCACTGTTTAGTCATAGGTTTTGGATTCATAATTTTTCAGGTTTCAGAGCACTGTCAAGTAACCCGAGAGAGAGCCGATTAGGAGACCCTGGAAGCCAGAGGATCCATTTTAACCTGCGCTTGAAAACGCACAAAGCCTCATTTTAGCCAGTTCCCAGGTAGTGCTGTCCCAGTGAGCTGCAGAGGGTAGAACCCTGAAAGCAAAACTACTGGACTTTTTTTAATGGATTTTTTTAGCACTTCAGTCTAAAGGTGTGCCCAGCCTTGGACTGCAGGGCGATGAGACTAGTAAGAATGTGGCCCCAAACAAACTCATAAACTTAAAAACTTATGAAGGGTTTCTCCTTTTTGTAATTATTGTTTCTTTTCTCATAACTCTGTGGCCAGTGACTTCCTGTTACAGTGTCAAGGTTGGACAAGCCTCTGGTTTAAGAACTGTGTTCTTAAAAACCTTAAGAATGATTGGAGAGGTGGCTCAGTGGTTAAGAGCACTGACTGCTCTTCCAGAGGTCCTGAGTTCAATTCCCAGTGACTACATGGTGGCTCACAATCATCTGTAATGGGATCTGATGCCCTCTTCTGGTTTGTCTATAGACAGCAACAATGTACTCACATATATTAAATAAACAAACAAACAAATAAATAAATAAATAATCTTTAAAAAAATTCTGGGAGCACACCTTTAATACCAGCACTTGGGAGGCAGAGGCAGGCAGATTTCTGAGTTCGAGGCCAGCCTGGAAAACCCTGTTTCAAAAAACCAAAAGCACTGTGTTGTCTTTACTGAAGACAGCTGTCTGCAGGTTCCTCCCCGGGACATCTCTTCCCTGGGACAAGGCTTCATCTGTGAGGTTAAGGGCCTGAGATCTCTGGGTCAGCTGTCTTGTCCTGAGGTCACCTCCCAGAAATGGAAGCTCTAGGACGGCAGGAGAAGAAATAGCTCTGCTATGTCCTGGACCATGAGGAGTGTGTGCCACTCAGAGCTAGGGTCACTAGCCTCTCTCCCACTCAGCACTCCAGAGCCCACCTCTTCTTTAGGGCCAGTGGATTTCCTGGAATCCCACCTGAAAGGATCCCTGAGCCTCCAGAGGAGAGTCGAACCCCTGCCTGGTTGAGTTACTGCTGGCTTCTGAGAAAATCAGGATAATCTTCATAACTCTGGCTGTTGTTTAGTACATTCTAGAAGAGTCTAGAAGGAAGTTCTAATTGACTGGATTCAATGTCCCTTAGGGCTTTTATTCTTTAGGGCAAAGAAGGCAAATCTGCACTGAGTGTCCTTTCCTTGCAGACACAAGGCACAGAGATGTTCGGGAGATAGTCTAAAGTCACACAGGCTGTCCCAGGTGAAGCCCAGCCAGAGGCCCTATCCCTTACCTCTGGGAGCCTGATGGGGGAGGTGAGGTTCTGTAGAGCTAAAGAGACAGAAGAAACCCTCCTGTACCTTCCTCTAATTCTTGTCCTGCTTGGGCTTAGAACCTATGTAGAAAATGGCAAGCTTGCCCTGTACCAAAGAACAGAACAGAGGCTTCTTGTGGCCCCCACCTAGAGGTGAAAGGGATTTATGCTCTTGGACCTAAACAAGAGCCTCCCTTAATGGTTCCTGGGAGCACCCAGCCATGTCCCTGCCGGTTCTGTCCCTCAGGGTTGGCATCTCTGTAGCAGTTTTACGCTCCAGAGTCTCTGAGTCATTATCTTCCCAGACACCATCCTTTTCTCCCATGTTATGGCTGCTTCTGCTGCAGATCCATTCCTGTCTCCCACCCCTTCACCGGGTGCGGGCTTTCTCTCCCCAGTATGCCACCCCCTCCCCTACAGCTGTCACAGGGAAGGGGAGCAAGTCACAGCCCACGCTCAGAGCTGCCTATGCAGCTGCCTCTAGACCCCCTGGACCTTGAGGTCTGTCCAGCCATAGTCTGACAATGGTGGTCACATCAGAGGTCCCAGCCATCTGGCCATTTTCCCCTGACGTCCCTGGGGCCCTTTGTGTAAGGACATGGTGCACCTGCCATCGAAAATCTTCCCTCAGCAGTCATGTTAATAATTCATACTTTCAATTTCTCTTCTACCCTACCAGTAAAGATTATACTATATCTAAGCTTGCTTTATTTCCTCTTTTTTTTTTTTAAGTGGGATGGTGTTAACTTCCTACGGGTTAGAGAGTATTATGTGTACTACATGTGGGGTGAAACTATGGTCAAATACTTGCCTGGTATGCAGCAGAAGGCCCTGGGTTTGAGCCCCGGGGGGGGGGGGAGAGAGAGAGAGAGAGAGAGAGAGAGAGAGAGAGAGAGAGAGAGAGAGAGAGAGAAGAGAGAGAGAGAAGAGAGAGATGCAGGAAAATTACAGAATCAAATACAGATCCAAACCTGAATCCAGATGGCCCCTGACTTTAATTCCTGTAGTTCACTTTGGCTTTCTTCCTACCATTCTGTCTGCTGCCCCCCACTTCTCTCTCCCTCCCTCTTACCCTTCCTTCCTAGCTTCATCAGCCCACTTTCTGAGCAGCTCCTACCCACTAGGGATGCGGCTTCGGGAGAGGGGTGCAAGACACCGTCCACAGAACTTGATTCTCTTACAACTAGACTCTTAAAGAGCAGAAGTGCTGTGGGTCCCAGCAGGTCACGAGCCTCTCTCCCACTCAGTGCTCCAATCACCAGCTTTTGGGCCACAGTGTAAAGACTCTTTAGAGACACCGAGCCAAACAAACAAGCCATCTTCCTCGCGACTCTGGCCCTCGCGCCACTTGTAGAGAGCATGGTGGATAAGCTCCCCCCTCCCTACCCCGAACCTGACCACCGTGTTAGATTTCAGAATCCCTGGCATCCCAGCGACATCTCTATTCCTCCCCCTACTCCCAGGCATATGGCCGCCTCTTTGAACCCGATCCACATCCCATTCTGATTCCCTAGGAAAGGAAACTACAAACCTATGAAGAGTTGTTTACAATTGGCTATGGCTGGGTTGGTCACAATCAGTTGAAAGAGGACTTTATTTACTGAGGGAGGTGGGCAGTGTGGACTGAGGACCAAGAGGGAGGGGAGAGGAGACTAATGGGCCAATGTTAGCTGCAAACCAGCACTCAGAAGGCAAGGCTCTACTTTCTGCTTCTGGTGTGATGGGGCCAGCGCCTGCTGTGCAGAGGTTGGGTCTGGCAGCCCCTACACCTGTGTTATAAACTGCTTACACCTGATACTTACGAACTCAGTGTACCTGGGCAGGATGGCAATTTGAGAGTTAGTCTCTAATCACTTGAGCCTAAACAAGAAGCAATCTCCTGTGTCCCCAGTCATAATCTTCCTTCAGACCCCTGGTCAGGTGGGGCTCAGAGCTCCTGACTCATGGAGGGCTTTAGGCAAGCTGAGGGTCTCAGTGGGGAGGGAACTAGGACCTCACGTCATCTCAGTTCTCTTTCCCCAGTATCCCATTCCCAAGACACGCCACTTCTGGGTTCAGGCGGATGGGTGCAACCAGAGATGGAGTCCTCGGCTGCAAGTCTCCCATGGAGCATGGCTACCGCCCATCTGCCAGGGCTCCGGCCCTGCTTTCTAAGAATAAGTGCTCAGTACTGTAGATGCCACCTGTCCACTGTCATTGTCCTGAGAGCAGATAGCATAACTGCTAGAAATCACAGTGACTTCCACAAATAAGACTTTGAGGCTTTGAATACCTCTTTGAACCTAAAACTTGCCTAACCAGACCCTTAGGACCCAGCAGGGCAAGCCTGCAAATAAAGAATGGCTCAGAGAGGCTGAGCTGCCACTCACAGACAACGGGAGGGAAAATGTTGAGTCTGGGGTTCACAGCAGTTCTAAGGGGGACAAAGCACCATCCCCTTGACAGACAGGTCGTTCATCCCACCAAGGTCTTGTGGGGACTAAGAGACCCCTGAGATGTCTGCCCCGGGAATATATACCTCTCTCATACTGCCTGCACCCATTTTTGCCATGCTCTTCCTTTGTCTCCAAGTGGCCCTCCACCAGACCTTGCTGTTTGCTAGCCTGAACAGAGACAGTACGACCAGGGTTGCTGAAGAGAGGAAGTAGCATCTGCCAGAGGAGGCCTGGGTTCTTGACCTGGCCATTAATTTTCCATTTGACCTTAAATGAGTGACATCACTCTCTTGAGCCCCCTCATCCCAGCCTCAGTATGTGGCCTCTGAGGTAGATTCTCTTCAACTCCAAAATACTTGGCTCCTACAATGTCCCTCACACTTAGTGTATGTATCTCACTCACTATGCAACCCACACATCTGTCCTGAAAAGTTTGAATTAGCCCCTGCAGAGCCCTACATGCCTCTATACCATGAAGGTCCTGACCCCGCTGTAGGGCTGATTGGGATCTGCTTCAACATATGCCCTCCTCATCTGCCATTCGCCCATGCTGACCTCTGGGCATTGTCTGCAGAAATGGCTGCTCCAATGGGGCTGCCTGGGCATCTTCCATAGTCTGTTCACAGCACTTTGGCAACAACCTGCAGCCCCATCCTTTGGCTAAAGATTTGAGTGCTCAGCCAGCCCCAGCAATCACACCTCGAGGCCCATACACTCTGAAGTCCAGAGCAACACCCTTCACATTATGGGCTGAAACGAGGTTGACACGCCATGGTGCGTTGTGCGTTACTCAGACACCTCTTATCAGCACAGAGAGACCAACACAAAGCAGGAAGGGCCACCTCCTTCCAAACCTGATCTTTTCTTAATGAAACTCTGCTTGCTCTCTCTCCCTCCTCATTAACTCTGAGCCTCCGTATGGAACTGAGTTCTGGCTTTTGAGTCACCAGTGGCTTCACCCGACATGTCCCCTTCCTCTCTCTGTCTTTTTTTCTTTAAGGTAATGAAATGTGTGAACAGTTTGTTCTCAGCTAAAAACAAGCCCTGATGGGTTCTGTACCTCCGTGTAGGAGGGAGAAGGTGGTTCCCAGTGAGGCACTGGCTGCCAGTGGAGCAGGCTGCTTTGAGAGGAGAGATGAGGAGGAAGAGGGAGGCTGGGGAGATCCAAACGCATCCCCTGTGTGATCTGCCTTTCTTTCACTCTCCCTGTGTGTGTGGACCCCACTGCTGGCCTTTGATCAGAGAACAAGCGTGGGGAACTGGGGAGACTGAAGCCTTTTAGGAAGAGCATTAGTGCATATGCAGGTGAAGAGAAAGGGTTTGACATTTGGGATGCCTTTAACAGGGATTAACATCCTGAGCATTGGCTCTTCACTAGTCATCCCCAAGAAAAGAGAAAGGGACCACGTATTATCTGCTTCTGTCTGTGCCTGTCAGTGCACATGAGAACTTGCTCTACTGTTTCCCATTGTGGCCAGCATTAGGGTCCTTGTCTGGGGGGGGGGGGGGGATGAATGGAAACAAAATAAAAACAGCTAACATTGACCAACCCCTAGGAGTCAAGTTCTGCAGATACCTGCTGTTTTGCTCACACGAAAGCAATGTTGAGTGACCTGCCAAAGCGTCACAGACTCAGTGGCAGTCCCAGGATACAAATCAAGGAAGTTTGCTTCTAGAGCTACATCCGTAGGCCCTGTGTTAAGATAGACTGGAAAGTCTCTTCTGGCATTTGTCCGTGTGGCTCCTCTGAGCTTCCGTTAACTTGCAGAGTTGATGGGCGTGTGACTGCTGATGTATTCTGCTCTGGATGGCTAGGCTGCATGCTCTCCAGGAGCCTGCAGAATGCCTAACCTCCTGGAAGCCTTTTGCTCTCTTCCACTTGGAAGTTCTGTGTCCTTGGTGTCCCTAGGAGCCGCCATGCTCAGGCCACTGCACTGATGTCCTTGTTGCTCAGTTACCGACACTTCATCCCTCCCTCACCTCTCTTCCTATCACACATTACTGCAGGTGTCTTCACAGGCTGCCTCCAGTTCCCATTGGAATGGGGTAAAAGCCAAACTAACCAAAGAAAGGCGTCTGGCCAGGGGTAGCAGTGCTAGACTCCTGACTCCTCAGGGATTTTCTGTTAGCTGCTTTCACCTGTCCCCATCTGTCCTCATCAGTCCTGACCAACGATAGGCCCATGGAAGTGAGTGAATGTGTGGTATGCATGGATGAGCGAGTTGGCCAAGAAGCTGAGTCCTCAGTAGAGGAACAGGGGTCACCATGGTAGAGAATAGGAGATGTTGTCTGATTTCTCTTCAAGACATTTAATAATCCTGTGATCCCAGACAAGTTGCCCTGGCTCTCAGGGGTCTGTTTCCTCTTTAGTAGAATGAAGACAGGACCAGCTAGGACCAGGTGACTTCCTCCCCCACCCCCCCCCACCCCCGTCTTCTCCAGCCAGTAGCTAGCCTTCTTAGCTTTTCCTGAGAGGGCTGTGCATCTGTTCCTATCACTCTTGGGCTCAGGGTCATTGTCACATTCTCCTAAGACTCTATGCTACATAGTGATTTGGGGTTCCAAGCAAGAGTCACAGAGCTGGCTGGGGGAGGAATGCATTGTGCTCATTGTCTTAGGCATAGGAATCGACTCTTCCAACTGTCCTTCTAAGAAGATGCCTCCCTCAATGGGGCCATATGGCTGGAGGCAGGGTCAAGGTTGAAGGACATCCTGTAGGGCTGTCAACCTAGCAGAACCCTCAGAAGACGATTCTCTTCCCTGTGACACGTCGAGGCGCCTTTCGTCTGTTTTCCTTAAGAGATTTCAGCTTCGCCTGAAACTCTGATCCATTTGCCAAAGTCCCACATCACTTCCAGCCTGGACGGGTCTGGAGACCTTTCTCTCATCCCTCCCATCTTGAAAAGCAGGGGGAATAGGGAAAAAGCAGACTGCAGGGGGACCCTGAGGGAACTGGGTTCAGAGTAAGTGGCCACAATCAGGAGATCCTTAAATTCAGATTCCTGGCTGCTGCAGGTGGGAACAGGGAAGGCACCAGGTGTGGGGGAGGGGCGGGGTGTGGGACGAGTACCCGGCAGATGGCCTCATGTGCCAGCCCAAGGAGAGCATCCTATACTTTTCTCAACAGGATGCTGCTAGCATTTGAGTGGGAAGCCCCTTTGTTCTGCTGGGCCGCCCTACACGTGACACGGTGTTAAAGACCTCTGGAAACCCAGGCACCCCACCTCAGTGATGACCAACCTCTCCCCTTTACTAACAGCACCTGAAGGAAGGAGGGCCCCACCTTCATGAAGGTGGTAGAGGCTACTGAAGGACAAAACAGGAATGGCAAGGTCAAATGTTAGCTTTAGAGATTTCACACTGGGCTGGAGGGGGGAATGCCAGGCAGGCTGGCAGCAGGGTAGCCAGTTAGAAGCTTAAATAATGATATTCATCTGCGGTAATATTAATAGAAGAGGCTTCTGGTGGCTGGAGGATTTTATGTGGGTGTTTGTGATCCTGCCCAGTGTCTCGGAAGGGACTCCCGAGGAGGCAGGAATGAAAAAGTCCAAGATTAATTTATTAAATTAATTAAACGCTCCCTGCTAATGATGTCTTCACATGGGTTTTCTGTGGGATTTTTTTTAAGTGGGGAGCAGGCGAGATGCCGGAACTAGGAAAGGGGGGAGGGTGGGTGGCAACGGAGGAGAAGGCGGTCTCTGAGTAGCGAGCACGACTCTGCAAATTAAAAATGAAAATTCAAATAAAGGCCTGGCATGTCAAGAGATGTTTTGTTCAAACTTGAAATCCTGAAGAATATCCAGTGGGACCCATCTTGTCACTGCCTGGGAAAAGAAAGGCAAGCGGGCTTCTCCAGGTCGGGCAGGATTTCGATGCCCGGTGGTGAAATAGGGGCACTTTAAAGAGGTGGAGTAGCCTATAGCCCCAGAGCAGTACTTCCCAAGTGTCCTTGTGCATAGCACCACCCAAGGCTCTTGCTGGACTGTGAATTCTGATTTCTTGGGCTCTTTGGAGGCTGTATATACCTAAAGCTCCCAAGGATGCAGATGTGGTCCTTGCATGGCAAGAGGACCAAGTCCTGTTGGATTCTCCCAGGTGGGAAGCGTTAAAGAGCTGACCAGCTTGGTGGATAAGTGAGGGAGAGAAAAATATGGTTGTGCACCCACAGGGTTTATTCCCATAATTCAGAAAGCTGTGGAATTCTTGGTCTATAAAATACAGGGTGAGATCTGGGATCCAAAGGAGGGCAGGAAGTAACCTTAGTGTCTCAGGCCTGTAAAGGAAGCTACTCAGGGGCCTGAGGCAAGAGGAGCACCATTTAAGTTCTGTCTGGGCTATAGGATGAGTTCAAGGTCAGCCCAGGCAGTTTTAGTAAGGTCCCATCTCAAAATAAAATGCTAAAAGTCTGCTAGGGGTATAGATGAGGGGTTGGGAACTCTGGAGTCAGTCTCCAGGAACAGAAAATGGAGGAAGAAGACGAAGAGAAGGATGAAAGGCAAATATGAGAGTAAGAAGAGCCAAAGCTATCCCTGAAGGGTCATCTGAGAACAGTCCCCCTCCTCTCCCTTTAAGCAACTTGCCACGTGTGGAGCTTCATGCCCCGCAGGCTCTGGGTTCCATCTGCCCTAGATTTATTTTCATTGCAGCTGTGACCATGGAAGCCAGGCTCCTTGCAGGGGAGGAGACTCCCAAGGACCATCCCAGGAAGGGGTATTAGGCTGTTTGACCTGACAAAGCCTCCCAAGGTGGCCTGTTCAATCTGTCCCTGGAAGGCAGGGGGCATTCAAGAAACCTGGCTGTGTAGGTAGTCAGTCTATGCAGTGTCGCCTTGGTAAAGGAGGACCAGGGAGCCCCCACACCCATGCTCCCACATTGTGCCCACAAGGCTTGAGCCCTACCTCTGGACATGAGAGGGAAATCCCTCAGCTTCGTTAAGATCATCCTGTTAGTAGATAGAAGGGGACCTTTCTTGTCCCCTAGTGCTATGGAATCTTCGAGACATGGACGGTAAACCCTGCTGCGCAAGGCACACTGCAGTGAGGAGTTCAGCTGTGCCTTACTGGAAAGTCACTGTTACTACTGAATTCCCAGGAGAGTGTGCCCCAGCAACTCGTTTCTAGTCCCCTCCCACCAGCGTGCCGTGCCCCCAGTCACACTTCTGACAAAGCCCCTTAGTGTTTCTACTCCTACGGTTTTAGTATGAAAATCCACCTTGTCAGTTCGAACACTCCCAGCCCCCAACTCCATCTGAGTGAAAGCCGGTCTTTTCTTGTCAGGCATGGCCTGGTCCAACTCTCTGTGGCTTTGTCTCCTGCTACTTCTCCCATCCAGATTCAGTGGACTAGAACATTCCATTATCCCTGAACATGCCTCTTGTGCCATCCTCGGTCCTTCAGAGCAGCTGTTTCTGCTTCCCGGGATGTTTTCCCTCTGATATCTGCACGGCTCCCCTCAGGACTATTTAGAAAACCTTTCCCTGAGTTCTAGCAATAATCATGCTCCCATCTTCTCTGCTCAGCATGTACCCCTCCCTCTAAAAGCCTAAGCTGGGAGTCATTTGTTTGCTTACTCTGCATGCCAAGGAGGATGCTTTGTCCAGTCTATTCCCTGCTATATTCCATAGGCTCCAAATACTTCAGCACATAGTAGGTGCCTTGTGTCTGTTCAGTTGCCCCAACCCAAATGCCAATCAAAAGCTTGGGCCAGGACAAGCTTCCCTGCTCCTGCCACTCCAGATCTGGGACATACCTACATAGGTAATTACAAGGAGAAAAGAAGAGGTGGTCGTTTTGCATAGTCCTGGCTTTATCAAGCCCAGCCTATTCCAAACCAGGGTGGAAGGTTATGAAAGAAAGAACTGAAGGGTCATCCAATTAGCTGCTGACACCGTAGATCACACCCATTACAAGCCTTCTACCCCCTACCTCTCCCTATCTGTGACTTTCTCTGGGCCCTCTGACCTTCACTGTGATGGGCAGTGACCTTTTTGGTAGTCCCTTGAATGCTGGTTTAACCCACAATACAACCCCTCTTTGGGGCATCAAAGTCCACATCATTAGAGACAGAGTAATTCACTAGAGAGCGAGTAGAGCCTCATGGGCAAGCATAGTATTTTGGGGAAAGGCTGCCAGCTCTCCTCCCAACCCCAGGGCTCATTACCACAGTGACCTCTGGCAAGTCCCCCTTCTTCTCTCTGCTCAGCTACCTTCTCCACAAACTATAGCTCATCCAGTGATTGGTTAGTGTGATATGTAAATGAGTTGGCCTATGTAAGGCTCTTAAAACAGGCTGGCCTGTATGTAAGAAGTGTTCTGCAAAAGTGGGCCATTGTCACCCTCCCCCATTGCCTCCATAGTGTCTCCTTCCCTCAACTTTCTCTCTGGCCTTGGCGATCCAGGCCAAATTCTTCATGGGTCTCTGCCCTTCCATCCTGGGACCATGCCTTGACCCTCTGCACACCCTCACGCCCTTGCCTCATCTTTAGGGCCTCCTTGAATCATGGTGGACTATTTAAGAGCTTCATTCTTCAAATACATGCAGGGATCCTCAAGGATGGCCCACGTTCTGCAAAGAGGTCCTTACTCTGCCTCTTTACCTAGCTCGACACACGATGGTCCTTGGCTCTCATGATGGCGCCTTTCTCTCTTGACTGCCCCTTTCAGAACTCAGAGTCCCTTATGTGCTGTGAGTCTCAGCTTGGGGAAATTGAAAGTTTTCAGAGTTTGGAAAAATTCAAAGTGACCCTATAAACATCCTACCACCAAGTCAGGGAAATAGAAGAAGAATAAGGTTAGAATACTCAGACGGATAGAATGTTAGAACAAAAATCTGTGAAGTCAGGACTTTCAGGCTGCAGGCTACCACCCCTAGCATGACAGCCCTGTGGGCACCAGCAGCAGCCTGGGCTATTCTCATAGACCACTCAGGGGCCTCTGCTACCCTCTAGGCTTAGCTCTACCCTGCTGGAAGCCTGTAATGCTATGTGCTGTCTCCATGGGAAGCTGAGCCCAATTCCATCTTCAGTTCTCTGAAATGAAGCTCCAGCTCCTGCTGCTTATTGAGAGAAATGTCAGCAGAGCATCCCTGGGGGATGCCTCCTAGACACCTGTGACCAAGGCTGAGTGAGAGGCCGCTGGCAGCTCCCCCATGGTCGTAACAAGAGCAAGAGCTGGCCTGTAGTACATCTGTCTCTGTGTAGCTGTGGAAATGGACAACTTTGGGCACTTTGGGAGGAGGCCACAGGTTGTGAGATGCCACTTGGAGTTGGCTCTGGTAATAGGAAGGGAAGAAGAGACACTGGGACCTCCCAAACTCATTCTAGTGGCCCTCAGGTGACAGGTACTGACCCTGTGATGTCCTCCCCTAACCACATTCAAGCAGCAAGATCTTTGTTGCTCTTGTGTGAAGAATAGAGAGAGATACCGAATCTACAGATTGTGAAACTTTTCAGAAGGGAATCTGGTGGGCTTGTAAAGCCACATCCCTCCCTCTCTCCCTCGTTTCCTACCTCCAGCGCCCACCTAGACTGCCCCAGCCCTAGACCAATAGCAGCGCATCTGCATGGCAGGGTCAGTGGATTTGGAGAGAGAATCACAGTTGGCAGTGGAAATCATTTGATGCCGTTAGAACCTCACCAGGGGGACATGTTGATAAGGTTGGGATGAAGTGAGCATCAAACTGTCTATGGGTCACTCTGGCGGGACTTGGATGAGGGATGAGAGCAGATGCTGTAGTTGACCTGCACACCAGACAGCAGCCAGGCCCAAGGCTGTGCCTTGGCCTCCATGGAGAGTTGGAAGATGAACCCCTAAAAGATGAGCCTCAGGCTAGGATTTAGCTCCATTGGTACAGAACTTGCCTAGCTGGATTCAGTTCCCAGCACTGCATTAATTGGGCCAGGTGGTGCACTATGATCTCAGCGCTAGAGAGGTAGAGGCAAGATGATCAGGATTTCAAGGTCACTGTTGGTTAGCTACAATACAAGCTTAAGACTAGCCTGAGCTACATAAAACTGTTTCAAGAAACACACACACACACACACACACACACACACACGGGAAGAGAGACAGACACACATACACACACACACACACACACACACAGAGAGAGAGAGAGAGAGAGAGAGAGAGAGAGAGAGAGAGAGAGAGAGAGAGATCAGCCTTATAGACTACCCATCTACAGAGTGGAAACCATTTTTGTGATTTCTGTATGTGTGGCTTACAGACCCCAGGTCCTTCATGTACATTGTCCTAACACCCTTACCACAAACCACAGGAGGGGAGGCCGCTTCCATAAAGAGAAACAGAGTAGACAATAACTTTCCCAAGGTCACACAGCATAGATTGAGTCCTGGCAGGTGGCTCTGACATCTGTTCCCTTAACCACCCCACTGTCTGCCTGATGGAATATTTTACATTCCAAAATCTATGCCTGTGTGGCCCTTCCTTTCCCAAGCAGCAGACCAGCGCCCAGGGCACATTTGCTCCATTTATAAATGTTTAAGCACAGGCTCAGACAGGTTGTCTGACTTGCCTGAAGTCACAGAGCAGAGCTCAGAGCCTAGGCAGAGGAGATTTTTGGAGAGTTTTCATTATCCTGTACAGGCCATAGCAACGAGAGGTGCTTGTCCAGGAGCCTTGGGCATTGTTTAGGGCTGTGGATCTGTGTTATGGTAGAATACAGGGTAATAACTCAGTCACTATTCCCAGAGAGGGTTTGACCCCTGGAATATGTGACACACATAAGGAACAGGGGATCCCTGCCATGATGCCATTTGGACCCATCCTCCAAGAGAATCATGGCAATTCCACCCAGTCCATCAGAAATGTCTCTGTTGAACCTCCTTCCTTGTCATAGAATGAGGCGTGGCTCAGACACCCTCAGAAAAGCTCCAAACTCCCTGGCTCTGAGGGTGAAGTTTTGCTCTGGAGTCCTCAGGCTGGAGATGTGTTTGGCAGCCTATGACCTCCTGTACTGGTGAGGCCAGATCATAGGTGGGGAGTGGGAGTGGCCAGAGAACACACAGAGGTCCTCATGGGTACCAGCTAACATAGCTGTTTGGTACATGATGCTGTTCTTGCTTCCTCTAGTGGACAGCCTTCTGGTTAAGCTTACAATATCTGTGTGTTGTGGGTGTTGCAATATTTGTGTGCTGAGGGCAGCCAGGGAGCCAATGGCATGAGTGAGTGAGTAAGACGGAGGGAAGAAGGTAGAACACTGTGCTTTTAATGGAGTCTGTTTCTGGGCACCTTCTTCCTGGGCCAGCTTTAACCACCATGTGAGGGGAAATACAGATAGAGATAAATAAGTGTAAAGGTTGAGTTCCAGGGCAGCAGACGCGGCTGGGGAAGGAACCAGAGTTCTCTCCCCAGGCAGCTGTCCGGGTTGGAGTTTAATAGTTAATAAAGGCTTATTGTGCACACACACAGCTGGGGCCAGCAAACAGAGCAAGTCATATGCACACCCCCCCATGCACCCCGGGATTGGGGGAGCTTATCTCTCTCCAGCTTTGCCCCTCCCCCATGGCGATCACAGGCTGATTAAACCAGACTTCCAGGCCATGGATCCAATTAGAGGGGGCGCGGAAGGCTTGGATGCTACCAATGACTGCCCAGAAACATCAAGTAATCCTTAATCTTTCGGATTTACTTCCCCAGGCTCAGGGCATGTGGTAGGGGAAGAAAGAGAGGATGAGGATGGACCTGGACCATCGAGTGCAGAGAGTGGGGTGGTGGTGATGAGGGGACAGGGATGCTGAGCACTAAAGGAGGAGAGTTGAAGGATGCTCGATCTGTCTAGCAAGATGAAAGGAAGGCCATGAGGCAGGGTTCCCTCCTTTGTGGGGCTGACGTCTCTTCCAGGGGAAGTCCACCCAGGAGCTGGCTCAGGAAGGGGTTTATTGTAAACAGAGACACCGGCACAGATCTTAGGGAAGCGGAGGATCCTTCAGAAATCATTGCTGTCTGGCTTTGGAATGTATTGATTTTGCTCCTAGACAGTTCGCCTCCCTAATTCCTCTTGGCTTAAGTAAGCAATACAAAACCTGTTTGCCTGTTTTGATCTCATCTCTGCTGGTGGCAAGGGACAGGGGCCTCACATGCACGCTCGCTCGCTCGTACACTGGCTGGAGAGGAAGGGACTGGGTTTACAACTTGTCTGCAGAGATCCACAAACACAGAAACTGCTTGTCCTGGGGAACTGGGTCAGCACTGGAGAGCATGAATGTTCTAGCCAGGGTAGACACCAGCAAGATGCCTGGGGCTTCCAAGAGGACTTTCTACTTGACACTAGGGGACAGAGGCTTGCTGCCATGGCTCCTCTTTCTCTTCCTAATTCCTTACAGAGATGAACCCGAAGCATCCATCCCTCTTAGCTGGCATAAAGATGGGGTTACTCATTCTGTCTAGGCAGTAGTTGCAAAGTTTGTGACATACTAGGTCCAGAATGACAGCACAGTTAAGTCTCACAGAGCCTGGAAGGGTGGGAAACAGCAACAACGTTGAAAACAGAGGCCATTGACCAACAGCCAAACATGACTATGTGACTTGTTCACCCAGCATCACCCAGGATGCTAGAGGCTTATTCTGAGTTTGTTCCTGTGGCCTCTCTGAGAACTGTTGCAGGAACCTCTCTGGCTGAGCTCACCTGGGGATTACATCTGCTTTTTGCACCTTCTTCCTTCTCTTTTTGCCAACCATAGAACTCTGGTGTAGAAAGCTATGCATGCCTCTGTGAGCCTTTGTTCGTGCAAAAGCCACATGTGGGCACCAAGAAGTGGCACCCCACCCACAGGACACGTGCCCCTTTGGAAGGGGGATGGAGCCACGAGGCCACAGGTTAGCTGACATCCTTGCTTCAGACACCAATCCACTGTTCTGTTGGATGAGGCCAGCTTCAAGGAAGCCTGGCCTCTTCATCTACAAAACTGGGGTGGGGTAGACCCGATGAGGCTGTTGAAACTCTGTGATTCTATGAATTGAGACACCTCCTACCCGACCCTCAATTCTGTAGCCACTGGGCTTCTGTTTTGACTTTACAATCTGAGCATCCCTTTAGACTGACTATAGATATAATACAATTTGCACTTTCTCCAAAATTTAATTACTGGCAGTAAACGATTAGTCAATCCATTGATTAACTACTCATTGATCCTCTGCTGACGTGGCTCTGAGACTGTTTGGCTGTACTTGGGAACACAATCCTTTGGTAATTGGCTTAGCATGCTGGGTGCACAGCCTCTGTTAAAAGGCATTTGGGTCTTGGTAAATGGCTTTTTATCTGCATATTTATGTGTCCAACATATTATGTGTGTGCTGAGTTCAGTGGGTAAGCCTGCAGATGGACTCAGCCACAGAAAGCCAGCGCAATGGGTCCAAGCACTTGATTATTTAATTTTGGAGACATCTACATGTAGCCCCAGATAGCTTTAAACTCTCAATGTAGCAGAGGCTGGCTTTGAACTTTTTATCCTCCGGACTCTACTTCCTGAGTGGTGAAATTAGAGGTGTTTGCCACCACACCCAGCCAACAGAGGGTACAAGGGAAGTCACTTTCTTGCTTCAGTGGCCACCCTGAAAAACAAAGGTTGTGGCTCCACAGTCTTTAAGGGCTCAAATTCCTTACCTATAACTTTAACTCTCTTTTCCACAAACAATCTCACTTAAAGAGATGGGATAGTTGCATATCAAATGCTACTTCAGGACCAGGTTATCCAGGCTGTGTCTCTGGGGAAAATGTGGACTGAATTGGTACTTTGAAGTGTTGGCATTAAAGGCCATCCCCTGTGCTGGGCACAGGCTATAGGGAATTACCCTGCCCTATTCCCAAATGGTGTCCACATAGGTAAACACGATGAAAGGAATTTGGACCACAATTCTTCCCTGCACACATCCTCTGTGTTCCTGCCTTCTGTCATGTCGGCATGTCAGGAAAGCAAGCTCTTTTCACTAGTCACATCTGCAGAATCACACCAGAAGACTCCTTCTTCTCGGTATCCTTTCGTGAGCTCTGAAGGGTGACGGAGCTTGGAAGACCAATGGTTTTGGAATGTCTGTGCTAGACATACATATATCTTGGGAGCAAGGGAGTTAAGAACCACATGCTACCCAAACACAGAGACACATTTTTTCCTGGTGTCCTGTAGCTCAGGCATGTGTACCTCTTATTGGATGACCACCAGTGGTCTACACCAGCCCGCAGCCTTGTGGACCCTTCCTGACCTCCTCAATAGGGTAACCATACCTCCCTCTGCAGGCAGAATTCGAGTATGTCTCACTCCTTGTTTCAAAACTTACCCAGGGAGTAAGTAATGGTCCGCATTCCAGACCATGATGCTTAGCCAGTCGACAGCCACCCCCACTACCTTCCCTCCTCCTGCCTTTCTGTCCTGCACACAGCAGTTACTGAGTCCGTCATGGGGTGGACACACCAATGAGTGAATGAGATTGGATCTGAAGGATAAAGAAGAACTGAGGTCCATCCTACATCATTTAAAGGCATGCAGAAGGGGCTGGGGAGATGGCTTGGTCAGTAAATACTTGCTGCACATGCATGGGTGCCTGAGTCAAAACCCTGTAAAAGCTGGGGAGGCGGAGACCCAGGAGGATTCTGGGGCTTACTGGTCAGGTGAATGGGTGAGCTCCAGGTTCATTGAGGGGCCCTGTCTCAAAAGCTAAAGCAGAAGGCTCATAATATGGCTCAGTGGGTAAAGGCACCAGCTACCAGGCCTGGCAACCTGAGTTCAATGCTCAGAATCCATATGGTGGAAGGAGAGAACTTACTCATGCCACAGTCCACTTGCCCATGGAGCTATCTATCACTAAACCCATTTCTGTTTGCTTTTCAATCAAACCAGTGTCTTTTACTCAGGCTCCTCCCCTGTCCCAGGGTCTCCACATGTGTTCTTTGAGCCTAGAAAGTCCTACCTTGCACCTCATTCTATCAACTCTGATTCTTCAGACCCTAGTTCCTTTCCTGGACAGTTATAGCCCTCAGCCAATCTTGTCCCTCTCACTTCCTCCCTGTCCTGTTTGCTTTTGTCAGGCTTGGGCTTGATTTTAATCCTCTCCCTGATGAGGATACCAGCCCATGAGCACTAGAAACGGGATTTGTCTTCTCTGTTCTATCCCCAGGGTCTGGGCAGTACAGGGGCTCTAGAATGGGATTAGTTGGCTATTAGATGAATGGACGACCCAGCAGGTGGCTCATTCCCTCCCACTCACTCAAGCAACCCAGGCAGATGGCAACCTCAAAGGCCTCTCCCATCAGATGCCACCGCCAGCAAAACTTTGTTCCCCAGAGTCAGTGTGAGGACCAGTCCCAGCCCATCTGCCCTCCTTGGTGCCCGCTTCTGCCAGGCTCCCTGACCATGGAAGGTCCCGTTCAAGCAGGACCCATTTTTTTTTGAGGCCTGTGTTCCACAGCAGGAAGCTGTTTGGTTTTCTCCTTTTATGGGAAATTTTTGCTAGGGGACTGACTGTAATTGTTGAATTTGCATCTGGTCCACCTGCTGTGACAGGCCCCAGGGCACTTAGGCCTTTGCAAATCAATAGGAATAAACAAACAAATACATTTGGAGGAAAGGGGTCTCCAGAGGAGGGGTACTGCAGGGGGAAGGGGAGAGCACAGCTCCTACATGGCTCACCAGTCTGCAGTTGGGGACCTGCCTCCTCCCCACCAGACCCGACGCCAAGCTGCCTGCTGTGCCACAGGACCCGCCTTCCTTCACTACAGAGAAACCAAGACTATAATTTCAGTGCTAGGCTGAATGGCTTCATTTCTTTTTGTTAACTCCAGCCCTGGGGTTTTAGGCATATCGTCTGTTGTTTGAGCTCCATAGATCCTCTCGCCTCCATTCTCCAGGGTTTGAGAATTTGAAGCAGCAGAAACAACCAGCAAGAGATGGCACCAAGTGGCAGAAGGAGTTGCAGTGAGACCTAGTCACCCTGTGCGGGAGCCAAAGGATCAGGGGGAGGGTGGTGAGGACAGGACTCAGTGCCTAGAACCCAGCGCTACCTAGGAACTGGCACAGGTGCCTTCCCGGCTCACCTGCTGCTGTCCTACAATTAGGAAGAAATCTGGCCAGCCTCCCAGGCACCCACTGAGCTATAGCATAATGAGGCACAAAGCAACCAGTGTTGACAAGGTTACCTACGCATCTTCATGCACATGCCAGGTTTTGCAGGGAGCTCACCAGGCTCCAGAGCTACACAGCTGCTGGCATGGAAGGGGCTGCTTCCGAATAAAGCGATTGGGGGGTGGGGGGCTGTACTCTGGAAAGCACTTTACAGAGCCTTGGGAGGCATGACATCATGACTAAGGGGCAGGGCAGCATCTGCAGCATAAGCTCCCATGAGGATGGGGACCAGACCCATCTTACCCTTGGCTCTGTTCCTTTCTTGGCATGTAGCAGGCATTTTGAAGGTGTGTGTGTGTGTGTATTCATGTGTGGATATGTATGTGCATATGGAAGTCAGAAGTCGATGTTGATGGTCTTTTTCTATCATGTGTTGAACTTAGAGATTACTTGTTTGGCAAAACTAGCTGTCTGGCAAGCTCTAGGAATCCCCCTGCCTCTGTCTCCTCAGCACTAGGGTTACAAGCCCTCACTACCAAGTCTGACTTTTTATGTGGGTAATGGGATTTGAACTCAGGTCCCCATGATTTGTGGAGCAAATGCTTTATCTAAACTGAGCCATCTCTCTAGCCCCCTCAAAGGAATGTTAAAGATGTGAATAACTGAGAAGCAAAAGAAAGAAGACAAAGATGATAAAATCCATGCCCCAGGGTAGCTGTAAAATGATGTTACATATGCATGGTAAATGCACGCATAGTTGGCTGTGATGGCCTGGTGGGCTTGCTCCAGCACCAGAAGCGCAGTGGACAACAGACCTGCCACTAGGTCCCTTACCTTCTCTAGGAAAGGAATCAGAGGAACAGAGGCTCTGTGCATGTGTCTGGAGGCAGGACGTCTTGTGGGATCAGAAGGAGCACTGGAGAAGAGGTAGGGGTGAGCAGAACTCCCTTTTGGATAAAAGCTGCTGCCAATCTTCAATCCACCATCTTCTGATTGTTCCAGGCAATCCTGCCTGTTAGATTCTGAGCCAGGGCGCTGGAGGTGACTGAAAGAGAAAAAGTCTCCTATGCAAACAGGAAGAATACCAAGCATATGCATGGAGGAGTGGGGTACCACTCTTCATTTGTCTGAGCTGGTGCTTCAGCATCCCAGGATGTGAAGACCTGGCAACCCCGGTCCTAGAGGACTAGGAGCTTGAGCAGACAGTGGGTGGACCATTACCGATACTGCCTTTGCTGGGAAAGAACACCTGTCACATCCCGTTCCAGCTAGACACTTCCTGTGGGAATTTGTGTTGCTCTGTGGACTGATTCTGGCCTAAGATGAACCAGCCACCCAAACCTGGCTGCCAAAATCTGCTGACACACTGCTCCCTACCTCCAACCACTGAGTATGGGTGACGGTTGACACAGTGACAATAATTGTGAACATTATGGACAATAATTGTGACCTATGCCAACACCGGTCCAGCCACTCCACACCTATCACCACATCTAGTCATTCCTGTTAGCCTTAGAAAGGTAGGAGTATGGCTACCCTTACAGTAGGTCTACATCTGAAGTTGCATCTGGACTGGCCACTTTCCTTTGGACAGAGTCTTCCTGTAAGGCCAGCTCTAGAGTAGTGTTTTCTGCCCACAGCTCAGAATCGCGCTCTCTAAAGCTAGGGTGTTCTCTGTGAACCGGAGTGGGTCCCATTCTCCACAGGGAGGGGGAGATGGATGTGTAGGGCTCAGAGACATGAGTGAGGAGCGCCAGAGACACTGTAGCAGTGAGGTGCTTGGGGGTGGAGGCAGAAGCAGCTTAGTGACCTGGGGCATTGGCAGCAACTTGGAGGGACTTGATGCGGAGAGAGTCGGGAAGTCAAACCAGGGGACATGACAAGAGCAGAGACCGGAAGTCCCTGAGCACCTTTCCATGTAAAGGCACGGGGATAAGGGAACTGAGCACGTGACCTTTCACTTGCATTGTAAAAACTGCCAACCACTGGAATTTGCCAGTGGAATTAATCCCAACACCCTCCAAAATTTTATTAGCATCCTGCTCTGCAAATGAGGAAGCTGAGGCTCAGAGACTGGCTGGCCAGAGTTCTCGGGGTCCAGAGGAGGCAGGAGCTGGGCTTGATCTTGGTCTTTCTGAGGTTACGCCTTTCCTGCATTCCAGTGCTGTTCCCAGGACAAAGGTCAAGAAGGCCAACTGGGATTCTAGAAACAGAAATAGTTTCAACATTACCTCCTGATGAAACAGCAAAAATAACCTATCGTTGGACCTTAAAGGTGGGGTAAGGCAAGAAAGAAGTCACTCAGGACATTTCTACGGGACTAGGAGCATCCCAGGTTCTAACGGCAATGACGAAGGAGTACCGGCCACCGATCTCTGACCACAAGTCCTTCCGTGGTCTTCCCAAGAGGCAGTGAAGGGAGCCCCAGCCCATCGATAGCTACAAGCTCTATCCTGGCATTCCTTGCAATTATATAAGCTTTTTATAAAAGTTGTCAGTTTCTCAGAGCCTCACCTGTGGTGTGCGTAGGCTGGCCTGGCACAGGTCTGGTTTCTTTCCTTCTGTAACAGTCTGATAACTTGTACATGTGCAATCACTTTGGGCTGTATTCATGGCATCATCGTTTAGCATCCCACATCCCTGGGCAGCAGGGAAACAGATGGATAGTGGACTTGGGTACCACAGGGAGTTGTCTGAATCCCAGTTTCATGCACTCTAGCAGTGTGTCAGAGGTCCTACTCTCTGTGTGCTCAGCCTTTACCTCAGTAAAGTGGAAAGAGGCAACGATGGTAGGGTGAATCTGCAGGGCTGGCTAACCAGGAGGTTGATTAAGCTCACATTTCAGAGCCTTTTGTTTGTACTGACCCATCTCAATGCCCCCCCCTTTTTTTTTTTGGTTTTTCGAGACAGGGTTTCTCTGTGTAGCCCTGGCTGTCCTGGAACTCACTTTGTAGATAGACCAGGCTGGCCTCGATCTCAGAAATCTGCCTGCCTCAGCTTCCTGAGTGCTGGGATTAAAGGCATGCGCCACCACGCCCAGCTCTTTTTTTTTTTTTTAAGCAAATCATAAATGTTTCAGTCTCCTAAACCTGGATCATTCCTGCCTACCTAAGAGTTAATGAATCTGTAGCGGACTATTAGGCCAGTGAGTCGCTTACTTCAGACATATAGGAAATGCAAGATGTGGCTTCACCACCATCCTCATGCTGTTGAAGTGCCCTTACTTCACAAAGGAGAAACCAGATCTTTGTAATGTTATTTGACGCAACCATCAAAGCTCAGAAAAAGAACAATTCCCCAATGGTCTCCTTTGAGACACCAGAGAAGAAAGCCAAAGACTATCCTTGGCTTCAAGGGGTTTCCATTCCAGTTAGAGAGGACTGACACACATGGGGCTGAGAGTGGCCATCTACAACTCAAGGTTCAAAGAGGAAGATCTCAAACAAGATTTCACTTAAGAAACAGGATCATGGCCAAGATAGCCTGGCAGTCATCAGACAGTGGAAGCGAGGGGAGGCATTAGTAGAGGAAGCTAATGAGGGTTAGATCTGGGAGCCCTGGGTCGGAAGATAACTACATAACTATATAACTACATAACTACAGTGGTTATTGACTGGGAGAACTCAGAAGATGCCACAAAGAGAGACAGACTCTTGGGACTGCTTTTTTGACATGGATAGATGGCGTTGTGAGCTCCACAGGTGTGGTCCTCAGGCCTGCTCTGTAAGAGAGAGCTTAAGACCTTGGAATACACCAGATTCTTCAGTACTATACTATATCAGGCTGTAAATCAGGCAGTTGGAGAACTTTGTATGAGACCCATAAAGCCCTACTAACAACTGTCTGCAACCTCACCCCCCACACACACTTACAAAATAGCCATCTAATACTGAACAGTCTCAGATCCAGTTTCACCTTTTAAACGAGGGTGAATTTCACAGAATGCTAGATGGTTCTTGCCCATGGCCTCAACCCTCCATAGCTGCAAAGCAAGATACGACGACAATGTTAACTCTATTTCGGCAGCAGGGAAACTGAGCCTGCCAGAGTTCTCTGTGGCTTGGCCTAGGTCACGTGGTGGGGAGGTGTCAGTAGGACACTGGAAAGCAAGTCTATATTTATCCAATCTTGCCGTTTGTATCTGCCATGATTCATACATGTACTTATTTATATTAAATTGATGAATAAATAAAAAAGTCTTCTCAGAATGACTGTCACCAGCTGGTCCATCCTAGTGTGCCGTGGCTGTAGCTTTGGTCCCAGCCCCTGCTTCTCCACAAGCCTGGTTAAATGTGAGCCTCTGCATGCCCAGCTAGAGACCCCATCATTCCTCTCCAGACCCCGGTCCTATCGCTGTCCTTCTTCTGGCCTGGAGCTCCTCCCCCTCTTCCTAGACCCTGCCAGCCCTCCTCCAGTTGCCTGGAGTCAGGGCACTTTCCGGGATGCACTGTTGTGTATCAAATGTTCGGAGCCGAGGTAGCCGGGCAGCCTGCCTCGCTGTAACTTGTTCCACCTCAGTGGCAACACCAGCGCTCTGTGGAAGAGCAGGGGAGGGAATCAATGTTTCAGTCGCACTATAAATAATATACTGGGGAGGATGTTGTGTAAGCGCTGCTCTGGGTTTTGCCAGGAGGTATGTTTTCCTTCCTTCTTTCTTTTCTCTTTTTTTTTTCCCTCCCATCGTCTCCCGCCCCAGCCCCTCTTGATTCAGTCTGAGACAGAACGCCTCCCACCAGGGATCAGAGGAAACAGCTCCACTCCAAGGGAAACAGAAGATTAAACTGTTGAAACTAAACAAATCAATCCTGCAGGGAAAGGGCAGGGGGAGGGAAAAGCTGGCCTGGCCGCACGCTTGACAGGGATACGGACACTGTATGAGAGAGAACTTTCTAGAAGGTTCCAGTTCCCCTGGTCAGCAATAGCAGGGGCAGAAGAGGAATGGAAAGCCCCTTGAAAAGGGGATGCTTTGGGAAGGGGAGTTGGGGCAGATTTGAGGACTAAAACTTTTACAGCCTAGCAGGTGGAAAATGTTCCAAGAGGATCTTGAAAGCCAGGCTGGGAAACCAAAAGCAGGGGTTCAGAAGCAGAGCCCAACACATGGTAAATATAAAAACCAAGACTGAACTCAGGTGGAGTCAGGCAGAGCTGATGATGGAGAGGTAACCGCCAAGGTGGGATAAGCAGACTGTGAGGGCCTCCTGCTCTGCTACCCCAGGGTGTCAGACGTGTGTCAGATGGCATGGATCTGTGTGCAGGTCTTTGGGTCAAAGATGCCCCAGTTTTCCTGCTCCTCTGGGCCTGAGTGTCTTGGTGTTTGTCCTCATTCAGATGCTCCAGTGCATGTGCCAAGCAAGGGCAAGAACCACAAGCCCCCCAATGGCTTTCTAGGTGGACAGTTATTGACGTGTTGTCTGGCAACCCCTTGTCTGGGAATCGTCTGAGGAGCTTATTTTTAAATCTCAGATTATCTGTCCCTATTGCAACCCTGCAAACTTGGGGTGGGGGCGGGGGGAAAGCACTTGCATTTTTAAGTAATGCATTTTCTGTAACGATGATTTACACGACTTTTGTTTGCTCTCAGCCCTAGCACTGGGAATTGGATTCAAAGTCTCCTGCGTGCTTGACAAATACTCTACTATTGAGACACACCCCAAGCCAACCCACTACTTTTTTGTAGACACATCTTGCTTTGGAGTCATCTCAGCCTCCCCTGCGCTGGAGTTAAAGACCTGTAATCACCGTATTGGTCCAATGCATATGAGTTTTGATGACTCTAGTTAGGAGCTGCTTTTGGTATCTTTGGTTTGAGAGGAGCTTCCTGGGGAAGGCTGTTCATGCCCTGCCAAGAGCCAATGCCTCAATGTAGTATAGTAGTGACCCTCTCGCCTGACAGCCAGTAGTGACTCTGGGTAGTGTAGTTTCTCCTAACCTGGAAGTATTGACTGAGTGTCCACTCAGCATATGATGATGGTTCAGTGGAGGTACTGCCCAGAGACACAGGCACCATCATAAGGTGCCTTGCAGAGGATGCTCCATCTGATGGAAGAGCCTCATCCCACCTCAGCACATTGAGAGGGAGTCATGTCCACAGTTGGCTAGCTATAGGTCCCGATTCTGCTTCAGAACACACGAACCATGTCTGTTCCCTCTGTAAGGCAGCCCTTCAGATTTTGAAGCCATCTGGCATGGTCCCTAGAAGCCTCTTTCTCTAACTGCAAGCTTCCATGAAAGGGAGAGACAGGTGTCTAGCTGCTTCTTGTACCTGTTCTGGCTTCCCCTTTTCTGGACTCTGTGGTCAATGACACCCTCCTTTTAAAGAAAAAAAAAGACACTTTATTCCCAGAGTTAGATGGCCAACAGAAGAGAGGACTTAGGTGGGGCCTTTCTTTCCCTTTCTTAAAGACTGCCCAGCCTTTGTGTGCCTGCACAGAAGTCTAAAGAGAAGAAATTCTGGGTCCCCAGGACAGATGTGGGTGCTAAAGCTCTTCCAAGCAGAGCAAGAAACAGGTTGTGTTCAGACCACATCCAACTACTGCTTACTGCTGAGCTCTTCATGATCAGTATTTGGCCTTGGAGGGGCCTCAGCCTATAGGTGGTTCAGCCCATGCTAGGAAGTACCTCTCTCTCTCTGCTTTGTATCCTGATGATCTTCCACATAGGCCAAGTCTACACGACTGTGAGTCACTGATACCTGCAGCTCCTCTCTCCATCAACGTGGGGGAAAGAATGGCCCAAAGGATGGAGACAACCCACAGGGGTGACAACAATGTACAAGATCTAGTGATCTGGTTGTATCTCACTGACCATAGGAAGGGATACAGGAGAAGAGGTCTTGAAGGACCAGGTGGCATATGAGGAAGAGGGTTTAAGCAGTGGCGGTTGGGACTGATTGCAGGGGAGACAGTCTGAGGCCGGGGAGACTTCATTATAATAATTGTATCCTTCCCCTGCAGTTACGACCTTGCAAATGTAACTTGATGTTTGTAATGAGCCCTAATTAGACAATCACCAAAAGTTTCAGTGAGCAGAATGAGTGTAAGACCCAGGCAGCGTGTGCCGCTGTCGTCTCTGCTCAGCACACCTGGTATGTGTTCAGTTTCCTCTTCCCTTGGGGCTGGAGCCTCGGGGAAGGCCTTCATCACCAAGGCTGCTGCCTTAGCTGCTCTGATGTCGCTCAACCCTCTGAGGTATCTCTCGCTGCCTCCTAGGCCTTGGGTTTCCATTCTGACATTTAGAAGGATCATTTGCCCCATTTGAGTCCTGGGATCACTGACCCTGAGAAACTTGAACACAACCTTTGGATTCTGGGTCCAGGCCAAGGCAACACATCTCAACCCTGGAACAGTGTGACCAGGCATCTTTCTTTGTCTTTCTGGCAGGAAGTGGGAAGTGATATACGGTCTTGTTATTTCTCTAAGACTGGTCTAGAACTCTATGTAGCTCATGCTCACCCCACACTTACCACCCTGACTGCATCCCTAGTTGTTAGTATTATATACCTGGTATCCCCAACTCTTGGTAACAAGCTCTAACAAAAGCATCCATCTGGTGCCCAAGGTGGTATGCCTAGGAAAGATCAGTGACAAAATATGTGACCTCTCCTGCATTATCTTCTTACTGATGGGAGCATGGTGACTAAGACAGAAGGACCACTGTTGATGGGATGTGAGGCATCAAATGCACATAACAGGGCAGGGTGATCTGCAGCAGCATGAGGTCATTCTCCGACTCAGGAGACAACATCATTGCCTTTGGATACAGATGAGCTGGAGATTACCCATCCCTCATTGCCTTGCTGTTCTGCCGCATGCAGCAGGTCCTGTAATCTAATCCCGTACTAGCCGTGTACACGGATCACCTGGTGACACTGATGCTGAGGATGTCCTGACCCTCTTAGCAGCTGGGTCCCGGTTCCCAGAATGGAGAGAGCTCCAATGTTTACAACATTTACATTTTAATTAAAATCCTTTTTTGGGTTCCCTGGAGTTGCCATGAATCTATTGGTCCACACTGCAGCATTTCCTATTACAAAGGATGAGAGCCATACTAAGACTTGGCTTGTCCAGATGACCACAGGAGCTCTCCTGGAGAACCAGAGAAAAAAAGAAACTTCACAACTGCAGAATCAATCCAGTCAGTTGTCAGACGAGGAAACTGGAGCATAGTTGGAGAAATCTAGGTTCCTGGAGACTATGGCAGGACCAGGCTTAGGACTAGGGGGGGTTATGTCTGGCTCCTCAGTGACACTTTTAACTTCAGATCTGACGCTGGCACTTTCCCCAAATAGAAGACTTGGCAAGGACAGATTATTGGTGCCCTCAACCTTGCCTGACTTAGAGCTTGATATTCTGAGCTCAGTCCAGGGAGGGGACCAGAACTCCAAAACAGTGGATGCTACTCATGAGGCTGGATGGCTTCATGCGTCTTGTGCCAGCGAGGCGAAAGGGAAGGAGAAGCAGGAGAGCATGATGGAAACAGAGGGGAGGTTCCTGGGTGAGGTTACAAGACAGTGTGGAGAACACACACAGCAGCCAAGTTGAGGAGCCCCAAGAGCTGAGGCATACGGGGCCTCCATATTCCTACAGAGTTGATACCCGTGGCCTCCTCCACTGCCATGTGCAGCTGCCCCATTCCACAACTTCCGCCAGACCTGTGCTTGAACACTGACAATGTCTCAGAGGGTGTGGATCTAGTTGCTGTTTGGAAGACGGTCCCATTTAATTCAAGAGCAGATCAGACAGTTGGTCCTGACTCCTTTAACTGTATGACCTTGATCAGTCACTTCACCTCTTTGGTCCCTCATTTTGTTAAAGGAGACTAGTGTTTGGTGGTCCCAGAGTCCGCAGCCAGACTTGTGTTACATCCTTGTGGGAGTGTCCATCTATGGAAGGATGCTGTGACAGTGAAAGCCCACGTGTGATGGACCAAAGAAAAGTGACATCCATTGATTAGCCTCCAGGCAGAGCTCACCTTAGATGACAGCCATTTGTTCTAGGAACTGGAATAGAGGCATTTCTTGGGGCTGAGAGGGGAGCTGCATGGGAGAGCCAGGAATGATGGTAGTCAGACGAGAACCTTGCTTATCTACTGTTCTCATTATTGCCTGGGGAATCTGGAGGTCAAGACTAGACACAGACTGAGGGTAAGAACAGGCAAGTGGGTAGACTGAGTTGTTCTATCCTCACCCAATGACCCAAGAACACCCAATTCAGCAGTTTTTGCTCCAGCATGAAAGTAGGGGGGGGGTTTAGGATGCTGGGAGATGGGGGTGCGATGCATTCCATGTTGGTGGGCTGGTTCATAGACAAAGCAGCCTGTTGTATCTAAGGCAAGTGCTGTCTCCTGAAAATGCTCATTGTCATACCTGCTCCACCTCTTTGGAGGTGTTAACCCTTTGTTGCTCCGTGTCCGTTATTAACTTGGGTTCTCATCTGACCACCATCCTTCCTGGCTCTCTCACCTTAATAACAGGCTAGTTCTTTTCTTTTTACAGATCACAGGCTATGGCACAAACTTCCTCACAACTATCAGACCCTACCAATGCCTAATAATGTGCACCAGCCCATCCTGCTCCCACTGTGAAGATAACAGGGCTTTCATTCTTATTCTGATGACCACTGGCAACATGACTTTGGGCCAGTTTCCCAGTCTATTAGAGCTTCAGTCACCCCATAGGAGCGGGTCATGAGACTGGGCAAAAGGCTAAGGTGCTAAAGCATTTGCCTTATAAGCATGAGGACCTGAGTTCGATCCCCATAGCTCATGTAAAGAAGAAAATGGGCAGAGTGGTGTGTGCTTGTGGTCCCAGTGCCACAGAGGTGGAGAAGGGTAGATCTCTGGGGCTTGCTGGTCAGACAGATTAGTCTAACTGGCAAATTTCAGGCCAGTGAGAGAAAGTCTATCTCAGCAAAAAAATGTAAAGAATACATGAGGACCAACAGCAAAGGTGCCTTTCCTGGCACCTACACACACTTGAACACACATACATACCCATGCACATGCACATACACACAGAGTATCTTTATCATTAAGAATAAGAAAGAGAGATACCCCCTCTCCATAGCTTGAGCATGGAGGGACAAACTGCAGACTCTGATGAACCCATAACAAAGACTTGAGACTTGGGTGGAATACCACTCCTAGGAGTGCTTCAAAGTGTGTCTAAAAGGAGCCTTGCTTCCATCCTTCACCGTAAAGCCAGATGGTTGTAGATGCAAGGCTTTGTTTTCAATGAGCAGGCAGCTCACGGTGGAAAGGCATTGTTCTCAAGCAGTCAGATCACAGGGCCTCAGGGCCAGCTGGCATCCTGAGAGAAAGCCCAGCTCAACACTGTAAGGTGACACTGGCAAGCAGCCTTGGCCTGCACCCGTCCTGGACTACTACATTCACGTAGTCAATGACTCGTTGACATGGGTGGAGCAGGACATCCTTGCCCAGCTGGCCAAAAAACAGAGGCTAATGTGTTCACGAAACAGCACCCAGCACACTGCTGCCCATTGTCTCCGAATCTAAGAGTTCAAATGTGACCCTGAAAGGTCACAAATCCTAACTCCTCAAGGACAGTGTCTGCCTTTGTCATCCTGCACTGTCTCTGTGTGTCCTACCAGCTTTCAAAAAAGAGATATGGACCACTGAGAGTTGCAAATAGAGTCTGAAAAGTAGGTCCCTGTCTATGTAACAGGATGAGACTGTTTTGTGAGTGACCTAGGATTAGTGGGTCTCTGACACGGAACATTAAATTCAACTTCGAGCTTTTTGGCAGCAACGGCAAAATGGAAATATGACTATTACTTGGGTGTCTGACAGAAGGACTTGTGGCAGGAGAGACATGTTTTCCCCTGGTACTAAATTTTAAAGCAAGCCACATTCGTTTACTGGCGAGGAAGGTGACCCCGGTGGCAGTGGCTTTGTTTTTTTCTCCTTTTCTTACTTGGCCATCTGTCCTCCTGTTCAGGAGCCTGTAGACTGGGAGAGGTCTTTCCTATCTGGTCACTAGCCTGACTCTTCCATCAGAGGCCCACTGGATGCTAATGTGCCTGAAGTACGAGGGAAGTCACACCCTTTTTTGAAATCCCAAGAGTTTTCTGAGAAGGAAAGCAAATTAGTCTGGGAGAAGGATGGGTAGGAACACAGCAGAAACACCCGTGAAGCTCTGGGGATGGTTGGGCCTGGTGAGGGTGAACAGGCCGGGTAATGTGCATGTGTCTGTAATGAGCACCATACCATGTACTGGGTGCTTGCTTGGTGCAGATGGCTTTTCCAGCTCCAGCCGCTGGTATGAAGACCTCACAGCAGGATTCGACACATCACCCTAGCCTTTTTAAATGTCCTCTTTTAGCAATGGGCGCATGTCCTCTATGTCTATAACTAGCCAATGACTAGACCCATTGTCTAATGAGCTCCTGATTCTTAGGGAACCCTGGGAGATCAGAGGACCTCAGGTGGTACATGATCCCTCATGCACTAGGCTGGATGTGGTCTGGACATTGCTCTTGTGTATTTTCATGGACTCTTTGTGGCAAATTACCACACAGACTCCAGGGCCTGGGTTCAAAACTCTGTTTAACTTAGTTTTGTGTCCCAGGGAAGTTTTCTTAATTTTTCTAAGCTTCATTTTTTTTTTAATTTCTAAAGAAAAATATGAGCCAGGTATAGTAGATGTGCCTGTAATTCTAACACTTGAGAGTGAGGTGGAGGCAGGAGGATTGCTGTGAGTTTGAGGCTAGCTAGGACACAAAGTGAGAGCCTGTCTCAAAAGAAATCAGGAAATAAGGGAGGGAAAGAGGAAAGAAAAAAAGAAAGGAAGGAAGGGAGGGAGGGAGGGAGGGAGGGAGGGAGGGAGGGAGGGAGGAAGGAAGGAAGGAAGGAAGGAAGGAAGGAAGGAAGGAAGGAAGGAAGGAAGGAAGGAAATCAAGAGTAAGAATTTGCATAGCGAGATAGATCTAAATGGAGTTAGATGAATGTTGTCCAGTCATCTTTGGCACTTCTATATGAATATTAGGTAAGCTACTCTTAGCATCATGCCCAGCCTTAGACTCTCTCAATGGTGGAAGCATTTTAGCTCCGTTTTTACAGTTGATAGTATTAGGGTTCAGAACTAAGTTAGTTGTCAAAGGTAACGTCATGGTTACATGGAGGGACCAGATTTAATCTGATTCCACCTTACTACAGACCCTGTGCCCTGTTTAGTACATATTATCCCCAGCGTGAAAGTAGAGGTTCTGCCCTTCCCAACAGTCTCTGCACACTTTCAGCTCAGCGACTGTAGCATAGATTCAGACTCTGTCTTGGTGGGATGAGTCGAGGCTAAGCCAACTTCAGCATCCTGGGGCTGTGCTATGACCAAGTTCTTCCTATACCCAAGTTTACCTCCCAACCTCAGCTCTGCAGAACATGCCTCTCTCCCCACCACTTCCACATTAAGATTAAACAACACTGCCAACCCTCAGCACCTGATGTAAGTGTGATTTAGAGAGGAATCCATCTTGAACGGGGGCTAAGGACCTGGGTTGAAATGGCTGTCCATTATTGTTGGTTTTCTGGCTGCCTGGCTGGTCCTGGAGAACCAGGCCTATGGACTGAGTCCTGAAGAACCCGAGCTTCTGCTTGGACTTTTCACCAAACTGACTTTAAGTCCTGTCTTCACTACTGACTTGGACAAGATGTTTAACCTTCCTGAGCCTCAGTTTCCTCATCCATAAAATGAAATGATAATGTGTGTCTTGTGGGGTTGGGGTAAGTTTTACAGAGTAATGAACATAAGCTTAGAGTGTGGGACAATGAGAGCAGCTTACTAGCAATGTGACCATGATCATGACTGTATTCATCACACCGTGTGGCCACACTTCTTCTATTTGATGCATCTAGGATACACCAAAGACGCTTAAGCCTGGTGGAGAGGCTTCCACTTCAGGTGGACCCCAATGTCAAGGCATTAAGATGGCAGCTGGGGCTGCAGGGCTCTTGTGAGCTGGAGCTGTGCCCAGCAATGGACACAGAACTAGCATCTCCGGGTCAGCCGTGGCCTGGCCTGGGTACTCGGGTGTGGGAATGGCAATGTGCTGGCAGCTGATGCAACAGCTGGCATTTGAGCTGGGAGGCAGGCATAGGTTGTCCATTTTAGGGGAGACAGTGGTATTTGATTCTGTTTTACAACCTGCCATAGAGCTGAGGAGAGATGCTGTCCCAGGCACCCCAGCAGAGTGCCCACACTATGAACGACAGCTACTGTTAGACACATAAACTCAGAGCTCTCCATGTTGCAAGTAAGCCTTTGTTGGTGGGTGAGAGGTAGGCACGCCTGTACTGGGTGAGAACAGAACTGTCTTACCCATACTCCAGAGTGATCTCTAATGTCTCCTGCACCTTAACATTCTGCAGGAAGATAGTCCTATAACTCAAGGAAGCCACAGCTCCCCAGAACAGTGACATCTTGACTGTAAATCTTGCCCATTTAAATAATGCTTCTTTTCCTACTCCTGCCCTCTATCCTCATCTCTCCCCAAGCTCTTCCGAAGGGGGAATGAATCATTCCCCAGCTCACAGAAGGATCAATAGAGACAAAAAGGAAGGGATGTTTCCAGGGCCATAGAGCAAACTGGTGGTGTGTCCACAGAGGAAACCCACATCTCCCAGTTCCAGAGTCCTGTTGTCTTTTACTCTTTGTCTGCTGTAACAACCTTACTGGGATAAATTATGCAGTTCGCCCATGTTAAATGTGCAATCCCGTGGTTTTTAGTACATTCACAGATAATGTGCAACTCTCACCATGGTCCATTTTAGAACCTTCCCACCACCTCCGAAATAACCCTTTACCTGTTAGCTTACACCTCCCTTTTCCACCCCTGTGGACTTGCTGATTAGAGCCTTCTAACAGTGGAGCAGATAGGCTGACTCTTTTATATGGTCTTCTGCCTGAGATTTTTCAAGGTCCGTCCATATTAGTACTCATTCCTTCTCATGGTCAAGCAATAATCCTTTGATGGGTAGGCAGTCTATCTGGTATCTATTAGTTGGTAGACATTTTGTTTCTTTCTTTCTGTCTTTTGCTTCTTATGAATGATGCTGGCGTGGACATGCATAAACAAGGTTTGGGGTTTTGTGTGTGTGTGTGTAATATGTTTTTATTACTCTTTGGTATATACCTAGAAATACAGGGTCATGTGTTAGCTCTATAATTAACCAGGAGTCACCAGACTCTTTTCCAAAGTGGCTTCCTCATCTGACATTGTCGGCAGCAGTGAATGAAGGTTCCAGTTTTTCCACATCTTTGCCAATGCCAATGCTCTCATCCATGCTCACCCAGCTTTTGGTCAGGACAAGGACTTGGGGAGGGTGTCAGAGTATAAGAATGACATGAGACAGATTCAAACCAAACCAAGAGATGGATGAGTGAGTGAGGCACAGAAATTCCATCATTACCTTTCTAGATGTCGGAAGTCATACTGTTACTGCATTTGACCACACAGACCAGCAAGAGGCTGTCAGAAGTGTCAAAGCCAGATCGATGGGTCTATGGAGACACTGGTTATGATGTCTGAGGTAAACCTGGGCTATCCCAAATAGCCTGGGCTAGACCAAATGCCTACAAATCACTAATCATAGGGAGTATTTGGTTGATGGCCATGACTTTGAGAGTAGGTATTGTCATCCCCAGGTCTCCCTGAGTCTGTGTCTTTAGAGCCTGCACAGAAACATCTACCTTGAAGGGATGCTGTGACTCTATCACAAGACAAAGTTAAGACAGTACTTTGAACTTCTGGAAACAATAACAGATATGTGGGGTCTGATTGGCCATTCCTTTGTCAATGATGAAGCCCACACTCAGTCACATGAACAGTATCTATCCATGAACTAAGCATGAGATCTGACCATGTAGATGAAACAATCCTGCTACAGACTGAGGCTTTTTGTGCCATCCATTTTTCTTCCTTGTCCTATCTTTGGACAAAGACTGGGGCAAAGAGACCTTAGTCTAGGAAATGGACAGAGGGAGCAGCTATAACCGTATATAAGCATCCCTGGGTTTAGCTGAGTGTGGTGTCACATGCTTGTAATTCCAGGACTTGAGGGGATGAGACAGGAGAATTATAATCAATTCTAGGCAAGGCTAGGCTACAATATGATAATAATCTGTCTCTCTCAAATAAACATAAAGCGGGCAAGCAAGGAAATGAGAACAAAATACCGTGAACTAAGACATCTGTCAAAATCTGACCTTAGTCTGGGCTTACACACCACACATGAGTATATGTCAGCTAATGACAAAGGTGACCTCCCAGAGTTACTTTCTGGCCGGGAAGGCATGTAAGACCCCAGGCTACTCATCTCTGCCCTTTCTTTTGACACTGTGGGAGGAACCTTGTTTGCCAGCTTGACAGTACAGCAGGGGTTGGGCCGTCTGGGCTCTCCTGGAGAACTCACCCAGACCCAGCACTGTGGGGTTTACTCTGAGCTTGTGCTCCAGACCAGCGTCCCATGGGAAAGCTAGGGCAACTGGCCACTGGACTCTGAATAGACAGACGTCACATGCTCCTGATTATTTTGGTAACCTTGACAAGTCACTGACTCTAACTTTGACACTGAGTGAGCACACACGCACACGCACACTCACAGGCATGCACACATGCACACATGCACATGCATACTCTTCTGGCTCTCTAGCTCACTATCCTGAAAAGAGCTAGGGAGGAGGGTTCCTACAACACCACAGCAGCTTCTGGAGAATATTCATTCACCCTCCATCCCTCCATTCCCCTGACATCTATGTATGTCTTCCAAATGCCAGGATTGCATCCTGGGATGTTCCCAAAGACAAGCCTCCTCTTCCTGTGGTCTGTAAAAGCCATCAACACCAGCCTTTTTCATAGGTAGGATGCTTGAGTCCAGGAACTACCAACATTGGCAGTGTCTCTGAGTCACCTAGGGATTGCTTCCAAATACATTCCCAGCCCCACACGGGGATCCAGAACCTTAGGGCAAGGGCTGTGAAGCTATACTTCTTTAAAGTCCTCAAATACCCCAAGCGGGGGTGGTTATCAGCCTTTCCAGGTGGCCAATGCTTGTCCAGCACTGTTTCTAGAGCATCCTACCAATGAAAAGGGAAGTGGGTTGAGCCAATCGAGAGGCTCTGATGAGAAGTGATCCAAGAAGGTTTTACAGAGGCAAGCCCTGGAGAATGGTCCAATCAGATCTCAAACTAGCAAGGAAAGAAAAGGCTTGGGGGTGGGGGGCAGGGGAGCAAAGGTCTTCAAGTGATAATTTCCTGGGTCTGTCTGAGAAGTAAGAACTAGAGACAGATCCAGAAAAGCAGATTGGGAACAAATTGGAGACCAGAGAACGTATATATTATTCAACGGCATTGGAAAAGTTTTCCCTAGCCAGTGGTATTTCTGAGACATTCACTCTAGAAATTGAAGAGAGCAGTTAGTTCAACAGGCCCAGTGCAGAGAGATAGCTGAGAAAGAGCCAGTCAGGAGAGAGCTCATGCCCACCTAGCGTTGGGCTGGGGTCACCACTATTGTGTCTGGGAGGAAAGCAAAGAACTTGACGTAGATGACCACAGGAAGCCAGAGAGACGTGAGCCGGAGATATTAGCACCTTGAGCCTTGTGGGCATAAGAGCAGGGGCATGGCCATGGAGCAGGGGATCTTGTCCTGCTAGTGAGACCGGTTTAAGGACTGGACTTTCTCTCTGGGTCTGCAGCAGAGATGGTGTCAGTCCGCAGTAAGCACAGCGTGCCACCTGAGTGATATCTATGTCCATCTTTGTTGTTCTTCAAGCAGGCTAGGCTTGAGAATCTTACCTCTTCCTAACCTTGGTCTGCATCCCTGAGCAGACTCTCTTGTTGACTTTACAACTGGGGAAGACAGATGCCCAGGGACAGAAGAAGAATGGAGGGACCATTTATTGAAAAGCTACCAGACCCAGTCTGTATCTCATACGGCTACAATCTAAGAGTAATTTCTAACCCCACCTATGAACACATAACCCATGCTGCCCTGGACCATTCTGTGGTCTGTGACAAAGGCTGTCAGACTCCAAAGCTGGCTTCTGCATGCAAAGGCCCACTGTCCCTGCCCTCCAGAGCTCTTTATAGTATTGTTACCTCCAATGAACATAGAACTAAACTTGGCCCTTGGTGCTGTAAGCTGAGGCCAGGATGAGATGAATGGCATGCAGCTAGCCCTACTTCTGGTACCTTGAAAAGAACACTGATGCCAGGATATGGTTGCCAATTCCACCTTGAATTTGCCCCTACCAGGGAAGCCTTAGAGGCCCTCTCCCTCAGATATTGCCCCCTTCCCTGCGCTTGTGTTTCCAGAGTGGAAGTAATTCACCCCAGGGACACACAGCTGGGCAGCCAAGCCAAGCCTGCTTTCCAGGTCACCTCAGCCCTTCTGTTGAGGGAGAATGTGTACATGTGTGCCGAGAGTGCAGAGGGAGAGAAAGGCTGGGGTGTGGCCATGAGCTCGAGCATGTCACTTGTGCAGAGCCTTGGTGAGGGCTGGCTGGTGTAACCAGTTTCCTGTGCTGCCTCTGGGTCACCAGGTCTGCTTATAGGACATCTAAGTTTGTCATGCACTACTGGACTAGACAACCTGATGTGTATGTGGGGACCGCGAGGACACTAGGTCACTTACGCTGCTGTGGGGTGGGAGCATGCTGCCTTTCTCCCTCTTGCCACTCTATCAGATCTCATCCTTTTCTGTGACTTGGAGAGAGTCTTTTTTCCTCCTCTCCCCTGTTCTATTCCCCCACTCCCTAAACAGTTGTTTCTGAGCATAGTTCTTTATAGAATGCTCAAGAGTCCAAAGGCAAAGGGCTTCTGTTTCCCTGGTCTTTCCTATTCCCAGACCTGCAGCTTGCATCTAAGACTATGGAAACTTCAGCTGCCATCTGACTCCAAGCAGCTTGTCTCTATGGCCTTGCCCCTCGAGCTCTGGTTGCAGAGAGACAGGGAAGCCAAGTGAGCTGCGACTGAAAAGGGACCCATTCCACCAGGAGTGACCTTCTCAGGTCCTCCCAACCCTGTATTGTCACTTTGACTCTTGCTCAGCCTTTGCTGAGCACTCAAGAGACACTCAGCTCGTTCTTGTGAAAGCAACACACAGACACAGGGACCGATTCAGGCATTCCAGGCCCTCCGTGCCTTTGCTGAGGCTTGCCCCGCAGCTCTTGGTGAACAGGCTTAGAAGTAGGCATTTTGTGAGAAAGCACCAGAGTAGGGAAGTGTGACCTGCAAATTCACCTATGTTGCTAGCAAGCTGTGTCACCTCTCAGCACTTACTTCTGCTCTCTCCCTTCTGAGGACCCATGTGGCCACACAATGCTCACCATGGTCATTGCACAAACCAACAATGCAGCTCACAGCCAGTCTCCTCCATACATCTGGCCGTTTATGATTCATTCCTTTGATTTCTCAGTGTTCCTGTCTAGGAGACCTCTTGGAAACTCAGAGATTATTGAGCTTGCTGTCCCAGTCGTGTTCTGACAAATGCCTAGTGGCTACCGGGCTCAGCAGGAGGAGAAAGTCCACTGTCTTAGGGTTTCTACTGCTATAAAGAGTCACCACAACCACAGCAGCTTCTACAAAGGAAGGCATTTCATTGGAGCTGGCTTACAGTTTAGAGGGTTTATCCATTATCGTGGCAGGAAGCATGGCAGCACACTCAGACATGGTGCTGGAGAAGGGGCGGAGAGTTCTATATCTGGATCAGCAAACAGCAAGAAGAGAGAGACACTGGGCCTGGAATGACCATTTGAAACATCAAAGCCCACCTCCTAGTGACACAATTCCTCCACCAAGACCATGCCTCCTTATAGTGCCACTCCCTGTGAGCCTATGGGTAATGCTACTCCCTGTGAGCCTCTGGTGACCATTGTCATTCATATCACCACACCCACGTTGGTAGTGTGTGTAGACTGATTTCCTGTGACTCTCATCACACCAAGAGCAAGCTACCAATGTGATGTCACTAGAGTAGAGTTAAGAATAGGTGCATTCTTGGCTGTCTGAGCAGCTTCTGTATATCCAGTTCCTCTGACTAATACCTTGGCAGGCACACATAGTGGATGCTAAATAGAAGCTAGGAGGTGAGAATAGCTGTTCACCTAAAGGGATATGGGAACATACTAAGGTCAGGGTGGTGAGGGGGTGCCGAGGGGTTCCAGACAGGACTGGATGGGGTGGGGGACCCTGGCAACACCCACCGAGAGTTGCATTCCCAGCCAGGCCTGACATACTGTTGGATTCCTCTTTCATATCACATTTTCTCGTTTGGTGCTCATTGTGGAAAATTGAGAGAAAGCATTTGCCTGAGACAGGAGACTCCGGCAAAAGGGTCAAGTCTGTCCAGCTTCCTTCCTGTCATCTTGGTCAGGCCCCAGTCCCAGACACTGTCACTTTACAACCACCACCACCACCACCACCAAGACCTGTTGGTCGGCCTGAGGATTTTGACTTTTGACTTTGTGTTTAAATGAAATGTCTTCAGGTCTGAGCATCCAATGCCAGTTAGGCATTAAACGAGATGCTTTTATGAGAAAGAATAAAAGTATTTTCCATCTGAAAAGAGCTATGAAAATTCAGCTAACCATATAGCAACTAATGCCAAGCTTGAAAATAGAAATCAGTCTGATTATCAGAGTTTGTTCATCCTGGGCGGGGGGACACAGCTGCTGGTTATATAATTATTTCTGCTCTTCTGCACAGTGGCCATGCTTCATGGTAAAAGCAGAAAAAGAGACAAAGCAGGAACTAGGCTCCCGGGTCCTCCAGCATGCAGCTTGGGTCTCCACTGCATTGCTCTCTAACCTACTAACCCAAGAGGAGACAAACCAGGCTCGGTTGTCCTGGGCCTTGGGTAGAGCCGATAGAACAGAAGAAAGCAAACACATTCCCTTCATCTGCATCTGTCCAACAGGGAGGTAGCTTCTCCCCTGAAGACCTAATGAAAAATGTTTTCCTTCCATGTCCAGATATGAATCACCATGGAGGAAGACCCTCTGTGTGTGCCTGAGGCCTGGTCACCCAATATGAAACACGGTTTTCACACACTGCAAGCTCCTAGGTCCTGTCTGGGACGATATGAGGCAGTGACTAGGACAGGGGGAGTGTGCGAGCCATCTCACTTGTCCTTGTCTTCCTCCTGCTGTGGTCCTACAATGGCTGTTACAGAGAGAATCAACTGCTCTTGAACTGGGATATCCCTCAGCACTGCCTGTCACAGAGATATGTCTGTAAAAGAAGCCCTGCCTGGGAGGTTTAGGGGAGGCTGCCTAGCAAAGAGGACTCCCAGGCTCCCCTCAGTGTCTAGCTGACAGCTACAAATAGGTTCTTGAATGTATTTAATAAACCCTGGGAAGGAGTTGTGGCCGCCTTGCCTCTGCTGGGGAAAGTGATGGATGTCTTCAGTGGGAGAGAGAAAAGAAAACTTTCTAAATGGCCCTGATTGAGGGAGGAGGCACTGAGGAGTGGGAGGCGTTCGTGTGCCAGCTCCCACGGATGAACACAGGAACATTTCTGGGGACTTGGTCTGAGCCAGCATGTCAGATACACATCCAGGATTCAGCTCTCAGACAGTAGTAACACCATCTGAGAAAACAGGCCCCAGGTCCCCTCTGCACACAGACCTTCAAGTTCCCTGACTTCTGAATGAGGGTTGATGACTTCTGTCATTTTGGAATTGTAAAACACTGTTCCCCATCCCCCACCTTGTCAATCCCTGGGAGAAGCCTCATGGTCCTGTCTCTAACCTTGCATTTCTTAAGGGGAGGCAGCAAGCAAGTGGTGTTCTCTTGGGAGAGAGGAGTTCTATAAGCTAAGGCCAGTCCCCCCAGAAGCCAGGACTCTCCCAGGGGCATCAGCCGTGGTCTATTATGGCTTCCTATGTGGGGGCTGTGTTCCACATGGGAGGAGAATCTTCAGGATAGAAACCAAGAGATGCAGGCAGGTGTCTGGTCAGCCTCCACTCTAACACCAGTCTCAGGTGACCAGACACAATACATCTAGATGGACTTGGATGGAGCCTTCCAGCTTGGCAACCTGCCAGCCCTTAATAGATGGGTCTTATTAATTGCTTGAATGTCTTTCCTTACCTGCACAATGAGAATAATACCTACACAGCTCACCCCAACAGGGTAACTGCTGTAAGTGGCTGTATTGGGGTGCAGATGTTAACAGGAGGGTGGGGAATGCATGGCTGAGTACTCGGGACTTGATTCTATGGAGCAGGGATGCTGCCAGTCTATGATCTGTTCGACCAGGGCCTGAGGTTTGCCTGGGCTCCTCACCATACCTGAAATTCGGCAGACCTTAACTAAGGAGGCTCTTTCTAAAAGTGATTTCAGTAGGTCCCCTTGAATGAGTTAGGACAACCAGTAAGAGGTATCTCTAAGTAAATGAGGAATTCTTCGTGGAGTTAGCCATATGGGGAAGGGTTACCCTCCACAGCACCAACCTTGAAGGGAAGGGTTTAGAACAAAGACATTAAAACATTTGTTTGGGGTGGGGAGAGGCTAGTGTGTCTTCTCCTACCATTGACATGGACACACACATGCACGCATGCTCACTGGTCCACTCACCAGTATACATGCTTAGCACACCGTCTGCCCTCCATGAGAGTCCTGGTGTTAAGAGCTGAGCTAAACTCTATCTGACAGGATCTGTGCTGCAGCTTGTCCCACCTCTTGGGGGCAGGGGTGCGGGGGGGACTGCCTGTGAGTTCACAAGCTTCCCTGTGAAGTCACACTTTCTTCTGTGCATCTTAAAACTGACCCCATAATCGCTTCAAAAAGATGGAACAGGAACAGAACCCAGGAGGTTCAGTCAGAGTCAGCAGCTAGATAATGTCACAGCAGAAGCAACACACACACACACACACACACACACACACACACACACACACACACTGCAGGCAAAACAAGGGAATTCTAGGGTTATAGAGAGGAAAGCTGAGAAACTGCCCAGGCTTCTGGCCTCTTGCTCTGACAATGACTTCCTGGGGAGGCTGGAAGAAACAGGATTCCCTGAGCAGTAAGAACAGAAGACATCTGAAGCCTGGAGAAAAGGGGGCGTGGCTATGGAGAGTGGATGAAGGGATCCAAGAGGGATCTTCCTCAGCCCTGTTATCTTCAGCAGAGCAGCTGCAAGCTGGAATCAGTGCAGCCCTCAAAGGCCCAGGAAGGAATCAGGGGTGGAGGTTCCACTCTGAGCCCCTGAAGCAGTGCCCAGGGACAGTCACAAGCAACTCTGTGGAGAGAGAACTCGGGGCTTCTCAGAGGGGCTGGGTGTTCATGCTCAGGACACTAGGGATGTCATTACATCCTCATCCTGGATGCAGACAACACCATGAGAGACATTCTCACATTAATGTGATCACAAGGAAGCTGAAATCAGACTTGAAAGATAAAGTGCTGTAGTGAGGGCTGCCCACTCCCAGCAGCCCTTGCAGCCTTCAGAGTGATCCAGCTGCATTGTTAGGGATAAGAGAGGAGGTGGCACTTGGCCATCAGCATCTCAAGTGATCCTTGTCCAGGACCCTTGGGTCAACTAGTCCTCAGTCCTGGCATCTGATCAGACTCAACGTGCTTGGCAGAAAGACGGAGAATTTAGCTATGTCCCTGCTCCTTCAGGAAGCACACAATCTCATCTTGCCAGTTGGAGAGGTTCTTATCCCTATTTGCTACAAAATACACTGTGTGTATTCCTTTCTATTAAAAAGAAGAAGAAGAAGAAGGTAGAGGTAGAATAAATCAGCTCTTGACAAGAGAGATGGCTGTGTGCCTAGTTTTTGTATTACTTTTGTTAAAGCCAGAGCATATATGTGAATTCATGGACTCTCTCTCTCTCTCTCTCTCTCTCTCTCTCTCTCTCTCTCTCTCTCATTCTGTGTGTGTGTGTAGAGCAGGGAACAATGTCATCTCACTGAGTCTCAGATCTGTGTCCCTCAAGGTGCTTGAGAAACTGAGGATAGAGAAGAGATGGAAAGCATCAGCCCTGCATGGGGAAAAAGCCAGAGGCCGTTTCTGAGGACCAGTGATGGCCTGAGGGTACATGCAAGGAACAAGTTAAGAGATGATGTTCTTTGGAGTGGAGTGTAGAGTGAGATGTCACTAAAGATACACTTTGAAAACAGAACCAGCAAGTCGTAGTTTTGATGTAGCCGTGAGAGGAAGCTGTTGTGCATGGCTCCTTAAGTCTCCAGCCTGCGGAATGAGATCGTGTATGACTGGACAGGAAATGGGCGGCTGACTCTGAGTTCTTGCTGTGACATTTTCCCTGTGTGACTTAGAGGCAGTCATCCAAGCAACGTCATCCCCTGTCTAAAGGAAGAATAGCACCCCGCCTCCACCACGTCCACAGATTCCCTGAGGATCACACAGCTCACGTGTGACAGCTTGTGACTCAGTGTCCCTCAACATGGCATCAGGACACTTGCATGGGTAGTGTGACAAGCAGAGAGCATTGTGTCCATATGTGAATCATGATGTGGGTTGTGGTGGACAGGAGTTGGGGGAAGAAGTTAGGAGCAGGAACCACTGTGCAGTCAAAGCACAGAGGCCTGAGATGTGACTCTGACTCATGTTGAGAAGTGAGGACACAAACTGAGCTATGGCTCCTGTCTCTGAGGCTTCCTGGACAGCTCCCAAATTCTTTTTTTTTTAATTTTTATTAGGTATTTTCCTCATTTACATTTCCAATGCTATCCCAAAAGTCCCCCATACCCTCCCCCACCCACTCCCATACCCACCCACTCCCACTTTTTGGCCCTGGCATTCCCCTGTACTGGGGCATATAAAGTTGGCAAGTCCAATGGGCCTCTCTTTCCAGTGATGGCCGAGTAGGCCATCTTTTGATACATATGCAGCTAGAGTCAAGAGCTCCGGGGTACTGGTTAGTTCATAATGTTGTTCCACCTATAGGGTTGCAGATCCCTTTAGCTCCTTAGGTACTTTCTCTAGCTCCTCCATTGGGGGCCCTGTGATCCATCCAATAGCTGACTGTGAGCATCCACTTCTGTGTTTGCTAGGCCCCGGCATAGTCTCACAAGAGACAGCTATATCTGGGAGACCATTTCACACCACACCCTTCCTAAGGGCACTTGGGGCAGTCCATTCATGTCTTCTCTACTGTAGTACATTTCCAGACAGCTGTCTCCTGGCTAGCAAGATAGAAGAGGAAAGGTCAGGCACACAAAGGAGGCAGAGCAGGTGGGCAGCTGAACCTCACAGAAAGACAGAGGGAGGAAGCGGGGTAGCAGGGGAGTGTGCTGGCTGCAGTTCTCAGGGTCTCTGCCTCTGCAGCACTGTGTTGGCCGGGATCACAACATCTGGGCCACTCCTGCTGTCCACTCCAGCCAGCAACACTGGCCTGGAGACATGGCTCAGCCGTTAAAATCACTTGTGGTTCCCAACACCTGCATGGCTCACAGCCTCCTGGAATGTGATACCATCAATTGGCCTCTCAGGGTAACTGCTTGCCTGTGTATATACTCATGAACACACAATAAATACTCTTTAAAAGTCAAATTAGGATGTAGATAAGTCTGTCTACGTCCCACTTCCTTTCTTCTTCCTCTGGGACACCCCTCCTGCACACTCCATCCTCAAGCCTTCATTCTAGCCCCTTAGCACTAAGACGCGGGGACAAAACTGAAGACTTTGATCTGTTCTTGTTCATCCGCAGCCAGTCTGGGTTAGCCCTGGGACATGAGGGCTGACAAGAATCTCACCACTTTGCTAGGGTCCCTCTTATAACTCCTCAGGGCTCTGATGGTGAAAATGCTCTGTCTCCCTCACTAGGATGATCATAATTGGAAAGACAGATGACGGCAAGTGTGGCGAGGATGGGGAGAAGTCAACCCTCACCCATCCCTGGCGGGGATGGGGAAGCGGTACAGCCATTTTGGAAACAGTCTGGTGGTTCTACAAAAAGCTAAGCAGTGTTGTCCTGTGACCCAACACTCCTGGATATCTGTCTACCCAAAAGAACCCAAACCACATAGCCTCACAAAACTCACACAGTTCGTCATCTGTATCTGTGGATCCAGCTAACCACAGATGAAAAATATCAAGCAAAACCCAATTACATCTGAGCAGACCATGTGCAGACTCTTTCATATCCCTACCCCCTAACTAATACAATATAACACGGCTCATGTGGCATTTATATTATAGAAGGCACTGGAAGTATTCTAGAGATGATTTGAAGTATACAGGGGAAGATTATATACCTTTTTATATTAGTAACCTGAGCATCCACAAATTTGGGTACTTGAAGGATGTTTTCGTTGTTTTCTGCTGTGATAAAACACGGTGACTAAAAGCAACTTGGGGAGGAAAGGGTTTATTTATTCTCACAGCTCCCAGGTCCTCCTCCATCATTGAGAGAAGTCAGGGCAGGAATTCATAGGAACAACCAGGAGGCAGGAACTGAAGCCGAGCCAGGAAGGAGGGATACTTACTGGCTTGTTCCCCGTGGTTTGTTTAACTTGCCTTCTTATACCACCCAGGACCATCTGCCCAGGAGTAGCATTGCCCCCGGTGAGTTGGGACTTCCATCTCAGATATCTAATTGCCTGCAATCTAGATGACGGTCTTTCTGATTTAGGGTTTTTCTTCCCAACTATGTCTAAGTTTAACAGAATCCAACCAGCACGCAGGACATCAAAACCCAGAGATACCAAGGGATGGTTAAAGAGCAGCTAAACTTGGAACTAGCAGAAAGTCCCTTCACAAACCAAGAGGATGGGAAACAAGATGGAGCAGTGTATCTGGAATATTGCTTGGCTATGAAAAGGAATATGGGCTGATTCGTGCTGAATCCATTTGAATCAATAATGAAAACCTTAAGCTGAGTGAAAGAGACCAGTCAAAAATGACCACACACTGTCTGATTCCGTCTATGTAAAATGTCCCTCCCAGGCAAATTCATAGAGACAGAAAGCAGATCCGTCCTGGGGGAAGAGCAGGGTTGGAGTGACAGCTAAAAGGCATGGCAGTTCATTGGGGAGGGACGAAAATTGGCCTGTGGTGGTGTCTGTACGAGTCTGTGTCCATACTGAAAATCACTGCAGACTTTCCGGGGATGGATTGCATGTGGTGTAAAACTGTAGCCTGGCAGAGCTGGCCCCCACCTGCCACCACATGTTCACACACATCTGCGCTTGCTGTCTTTCATGGTGCTATCAGCATGACCTACTTTGTCATGTGATTTTGTTTTTAGAGATTAAACAGAAAAAATGCGATGGCTGGCCACTGCACAGGCAGCCCAGGACTGCTGCCCCATGTCGTTCACTGACTGGCATGGAGCCTCCATCTTGGCTGACCAACACAGATCCAAAGCCATTTTGTGTTGCAAAGCAGTCCAGCTTGTTGAGTGTGGTGTGCACACTGTCGCCAACCTCTGCTGGATTCATGTCCTTTGTCTTCGCCATGTCTGTGAAGCTAAAAGTGGGGTCTGTGTCCTCACTATTCTGGATGGTCTCTGTACATGGGCTCTACTCTGTAATTAGATGCTGGAAAGAGGGACCTGGAACTAAATCTGCCATCCCAACTGCATGTCCTTGTGTGGGATGTGGGAAGAGCCGTCAACCACCATCTAGCTGAGAGCCTTCCTCTGCTATTTCACCTGTAGCATGGGGCCGGGCTGTGGGGAGACTGTGGCTCCTGGTTAGCACAATGGACTGGGCCTTCCCCTATCTATCTGTTTGTCTGTATGTATGTCTGTCTATCTATCTTAATTGATTGATTGATTGATTGATTGATTAAATGCCTTGCAACTGGATTTTACAAAGCCATTTTCTCATTGAGGTTCCCTCTTTTCAGGTAATTCTAGCTTGTATCAAGTTAACATAAGACCAGCCAGTAAACTGGGGTTCAGTAGAATCAGAGTCACCTAGTATCACCCAGTTTGTATTACTGTTAAACTGGAATTCAAGGCCTGGTACTATCTGATACCAAAGCCAGGTTTCTGGTCAGCAAGGCTTTGAGCAAAGGGTTTACTGGTTCCAACCCTTGGAGATGGAGGACCAAGAACATCCCAACTGCCCCTCCCATTCTCCTCCCTGAGGAGATGATGAGATGGGGCCTGCTCAGCGTGGGCCACCCTGTCTGGCCAGCTAAGGATTGGCCCCCAGGAAGCCATTTCATTAACTGGCACGAGAAAGATAAGCCTTGTTCATGTGTTCTTACAAGCTGAGTTTCTGGGTCCCAGGTGCTGGTTTTTGCTAATCCCAACACATTGGGAATTGTTTAATAGGATTTTTTCCTTTTAATTAAAATATGATAATGAAGCGTACTGCTTCCCTCTTAAAAGGGAATGCTTGAAAGTGCTCACCTATTCCCCAAATGTCCTGGCCAGGCAATAGCCGTGTAATTATATCCCATGTCACTGCCATGCAGAGGAAGGGCTCTGCTCTTCATTCAAACACAACTGTCACCATTTAACACATTGGCCCTCCCCGCTCCTAACCTGTCTCTTGACAGGTCGACTCTGACTCCAGGGAGCACAGCCATGATGAGGGTTTGGGTTATGACTTGGGTATACATAGAAGATAGATTACCAAAATCCTGGCCTCAGAATGTAATTTAGTGGGGTGCCCTTTGGGACAAGGAGAGGTGGCCAGATAGACGGGTTAAGGGCTCTGGATGTTGAATTCACTCTTGGATGAGTCCTCTCAATGACCTGGGCTTCAATGACCTTCTTTGATCCCAGCTACTGAGCTCTGATCATACACCATCTTGGCTGAAACAGCACCTCGCAGCTGATGTCTCTTCTTTCCCTAGCTCCTCTCAGACTTATTTGGCTTCTCTCTCTTCCTCCTTTTTGCTTCACTCCCTTTGTACATCTCTCTTTCTTGGTTCCCCTGGCCTCTCCCTTCCTTTCTCCCTTCATTTCCTTCCCCTTTCCCTCCTACCCAGCAAACTTTCCTTTAAAGCCCCTCCTCTCTTTTCCTGAGACCCTGGTGCACCCTAAGAATTCACTAGTGAGTCACAGAATTCCAAAGAGAAACAAAATTGAAGACACACATGGAAAAGTTGTGCCCCTGGGGCAGACAAGATCGCTCAGGGAGCAAAAGTACTTGCTGCACAGGTATATCAGCCTGAGTTTGATCCCCAGAACCCACGAAAAGGTGGGAGGGGAGAACCAACTGCATAAAGTTGTCCTCTGCCCTTCAGAGGTACACCATGTCACAAGTGCCCTCACACACACGTGCACACTCGTGCAAAGGATGATGATGGTGATGGTGGTGATGGTGATGATGATGATTACAAACATAAAAAAAATCCTCTTTTAAAATAATCTCCTCTTGAAGCCATAACACCCAATGACAGAACCCCCATCTCTGGCTCTTCAGGACTCAGGTACCGTGAAGCAGCATCCATAGATTGCAAATTTCTGACCAGTCAGGGATGAAACAGTGAATGAGAATGGGCCCAGAGAGCACCAGCAGGCAGAGCCAAGGCTTTTCTTCCCTGTTCTCATCCCCCTCAGCTTCCTCGAGTCCCCCCTCCTTCTGTGCATCAAACCCCATGCGATAGTGCCTGCCTCAGAACATCAAAGAGCAGAGGAATCGCCTAAGAAGAAAATATTGGAGTTATGCATTTGCGAGCAGGCTGAGCTTCGAGTAACCTCCAGGGCTGCACGTCCGTCTTTAAACAGGGCAATCTGTTTCTTGCTGGACTTCTTAAATGTGAGCCGGGTGGGTAGCTTCGAGCTGCGGGCAGCTGGAGATGGAGAGGCCACACTCATTTCCCACGCCCAGGGGTGGAGTCAAACTCAGGCTTTAAGACTAGTTTTTACAAGAGGCCTTGACTCTTGGAAAACATCAGACTGCAGCTTCTGGAACCATCAAGGAATCTCAGGTTCTGAGACCAGATACAGTTTGGAATCACTTAAACTCCGATCTGCTTGAGGGACAGGGGCAGCCTAGCATCTGCTGAGCAGGAGGCATGTGGGTTAGCTAAAAAGAAGATTTGCACATGGACGTGGCCTTGTGGCCCTACTCATCAACTCTGGCCACCAATGCATCCAAAAGGCATTTGTACAAATGGCCGCATAGACTCCTGGCGTGGTTCAAAGACCTGAGTGACTTGAGATAAATCTGCCAGCCTATAGCATCTTGGCCCAGGTTACATCATCCCGACCACCCAGAACCACACCTAGCAAACAGATGGACCTTAGAGACCCATCTCACCAAACAATGCAGAAGCCACGATTAGATGCACAGTATAATGAAGATGCTGGAAAGGAGCCATGACTAGAGATCCCCCAGCCGGTGACATTCCATCCAGCACTCAAGTCACCTTGATGCACGTTGGCCTTGTCTCTGCTCAGTAGGGGACAGGCTTTGACACATCCAAGAACCAGGACCCTGTCCCTGTTCTCCAACATGTCCAGAAGGATGCCTATGTTGGCTGAGTCATGAATGCCTCTGCCCTGTCCTGCTCCATGCTAACCCTTGTCCCAGCCTGACCTGTATCCAGGAACCCAGATATACAGCTGCTCCTCAGCTAGACTGTAGTTTCCTCAAGACAAGAGTAAATAGAACCGCACTCGTCATCTGTGCCCCTCAATGGCCAGCCTGGTGCGGGTCACATGATAGCTGATTGAAACACATACACTAACTAGAACCTGGCTTTATCATTTCCCCATCTTGTTCCCATATATAGGACCCCTCAGAGTCAGCATGCCAGTCGATATGAGCAAGAGCCTGTACCACAGCATCTGCCCACCCCTACCCTCTCTTACAGAGCCCCCCCCCAGCAAGCACAAAAGCCTGGGGTGGGTGCCTAATTGGCCAGGTAGCTCTGTGTCTCCCCCCACCCTCCCTCCTCGGAGACAGTATTCTGTTGCTGTGTTGCGTGCGGGAGAGCCAGTGTCTCCCCCCAATCCTGCCATTCTGAGGGGGATTTGCACCTTGATTATTTTTGAAAACAGATTTGTGAAAAATTTGATTTGAGAAAACATTCTTCTCCCACATGCTGAAGGATTGAGGGTCTGTAATCCCTCTCAAATCGCCGGGACGAGGCTGGTATTGCAATGTCGGCATCAGAGCTGACAAAGGGGGATTAGCGGGGAGAATTCTGCGTGGAAACCCGCCACGCGCTGAAGGCTTTCGGTGCAAAGCAGATAAGATAGGTACCGCCGAGCCATTTTTAACCCAGTTTTTGAAGCACTCAGAGGCCTCCTTCTGTGTTGACAGGGAGCAAGGGCGGCATTTATTAGTGCCTGCTGCCTCTCTGCTCTCCTGGCTTGCTCTCCTTCATAGAAAGGTGGCCAGAGCCCTGTGTGGACAGGAAGGTATAGCACCCAGTCAAAGCAACCATGGGGTTCCCCATTATTCCTGACTGCCTTCTCCCAATTCCAACTCCGGGAGTTGGAAGGGTACCATGCTGCCCTGAGAAGGCACATGATATGGCATTTAGAACCTCTGGCACGGGGAAATATCACTTTATCTCTGGGTATACTTGGGCCTAAGTTAACTCCTGCAAGCCTGCTTCCTTCTCTGTTATAAACAGTGTCAACCTCCAAGAGTCATTGAGGGAATTAAATGGGATAAAGTACATAGAGCCCTTTTCATGGGCACACATTCAGTGCTAAAACGAAACAAAACAAAACAGAAACTCCATTTCTTTCATGATTATAGTTTCCGTGATTATAAATGAAGCAGGACTGCGAAACAAAGCCATTCCAAGGCAAGGAACCCACACTGACTGGAGCTTCTTTAAATGGCACTGGCCATGATAGAACACATCTTTAATCCCAGCACTCAGGCAGCAGAGGCAGTTGATCTTTGTGAGTCTGTGGTCAGCCTGGGTCTTCATTGTGAACTCCAGGCCAGCCAGGGCTACATAGACTCTGTCTAGAAGAAGTCAGGGGCTAGGTGGTGGGATGGCACATGACAGATGAAGGAGTCAGGGACACCTATGTGCATATCCCACAGAGGAGTGCTCTCGTCCTTTGAGGCCTCTCCTCTTTCAGAGTGTTGAGGAGCTTTCTCTGACTCTCTTCCCTTCTGTCCATCTCTCCACTGTCTGTCTTCCCAGTGTTCTCCGTCTCCGCCACAGTTCCGCTCCTCTCCCTCACAGTATGATCAGCCCTTCCCCCAGTTGTGTCCTGATGTGAAAGCACTATGCTCTGTCCCCAGATCTCACCTCCCGGCACTCCCAGGTGCAGAGCCTGCAACCTTAAGCTTCTGCAAGCAATAGCTTCCAGCCCGCCTAGCCTCCTAGCCAGTAGGCAGAGACATGGGCTTCTTGGAGAAGACCCTATGGGGAATTGGGGATACTAGGGTCTTGGCATCAGAGATGTGACCTTGACAAAAGCCCGGGTGCTGGAGAGAGAGAGCTCAGGGGTTAAGAGCACTGACTGCTCTTCCAGACGGTCCTAAGTTCAATTCCCAGAAACCACATGGTGGCTCACAAGCATCTGTAATGAGATCTGATGCCCTCTTCTGGTGTGTCTGAAGACAGCTACAGTGTACTCATATAATATAAAAGAAATAAATTGATTACAAATTTTAAACAGACAGACAGACAGACAAAAACCCATGGCTGGACCCCCAGAACCAGAGTGGACACTGTACATGTCTCTTGCATAGACACACCTCAGCTCCACTCCAGAAAGGCAATGATTCAGTTTGCTCTGCTGAGCAGATTTATGCATGAAGTGGTACGGCGCCTTCCTTGTCGTCTCTTATTTTAATCCCTAGATTTGTTTCTATTTTTATGTTTTCCAAAGGCCTTATTAGCATTGATCAATCTGCTGTTTCTAATTTCCACCCCAGTTTGGGAAATCCATGTTGCACTTGCATTTCAGGGCTTCTGACTCCGATGCCCATCTCCCGCATGGCATCCCTGGCTTCTCACAAGAGAGTCAGGGCCGAGGGCTGGTGGGCTAAGATGCAGGCTGTCTGCTGTCTCGGTCTGGTGCTGTGACTTTGAACAAGACATTCTCTTTCTGTGGGCCTTCCTTCACTTGTAAGATGGGCAGATTAGGCTAGTTGGTGTTAAGAGAAAGCAGTCCTGGCCCTGGAAGCCCGGTTCTCAGAAGGCATGCCCTCCTTATTTCCCCTCCTAGAGGACGGCTTCCCACCAAATGCGCTAAAGGAAAAGCGAGCGCTGGCACTCTGGGCTATGGACTGGAGTCACAGGGGTCTCCTTGAGCTCTGCCTCAATAAAGAACTCAGATTCTGTATAAGGAACCAGAAGAGCAGAATAAACTGGGCTAGAAATCACTTTTGAGGCTCCACATTTGGGGTTTCACAAAAGATCTTCTATTTTGCAGATGAGAAAACCCAACCTGGTGCTTCTAACTGTACCAGAGGCCAGGTGGGGATGATGAACTGTGGAACTTGGGCCCTTGCCACTCTCTCCTCAACCTAGAAAAAGTAGGCCTGCTGCTGGCCCCGGGCAGGTCCCACTAAGCACAGGTAGCCATGGTGGGGCTGGAGAGAGATGCTGAAGCAGGCATGCCCATCATGTCCCCATCACATCCCCATCGCGTGCCCATCCTACACCTTCCTCAGCTCTCTAAGCTGGAAGGTTAGAGAGACCCCTGAGAAAGGGAGAGAGCTCTGGTTCTAGTTCTGTGGACCTGTCTTCTCAGCCCTGTCACCATGAATACCTCAGTCTCTCATCTTGACATTGGAATAATGCCATACCAAGTGTCCCTCGTGAAAACTGTTGTAGGCCCAAATGCAATGGGCAACAAAAGGACTTTCTACATCAAAACCCTTTTAAAACGTAAGTCAGTTATCAGGAAATCCTAAATGCTCAAACCATGCTGGCCTCTGGAGAAGTGTAGGGAGAGAGAGTATGTCAAGATGCCAGTAATCCCACAGGGACAGAGAGGGTAGAGAGATGCCCATGGCCCCTATAGGAAGAGTCAGCTTGGTTAAAACTGTAAGAGTTTGTAAAAAGAAGCGTTGTGTGTCCTGAAGGGCACAGGGATCTTGGCAGCAGATAAAAGCAGATAAGGTCAGAATAAAATGTTGGGGCTCTACAGAGATGCCCAGTCAAGTATGACCATGTTCCCAGGAGGCGATCAGGGGCAAGCTTCCTTGAGCCTCAGTTTCCTCTTTGTTCCAAACTTAAATGGTTATGCTTTCATCAGTTGAATGGGGTAAGATATAAACAACGTTCTGGCTGTGCTAGGATGGCACTCCTGCAGGCCTGTCCTGGAGACTGTGGAAATGAACTTGAGTGAGACCTGTTTACCAGGCCATGGATAAGAACTGGGGTTCTTCCAGAGGCAGCGCCTGGTTATCGGGAGCAGGGAAAACTCTGACCGTGGGGCTCAGGGGAGATGTAATGCAAAGATACCAAAGTTGGTCAGCTGTGGGGCGCCATAACAAAAACGCTGAGGGAAGCAACTTTTAAAGAAAAACGCGTTATTTTGGCTCATGGGTTTGGAGATTCCTGACAGAGATCAAGCAGTCCACAGTCTGCAGCTTGGTGAGGAAGGGAAATCATAGCCGGAGTCAGCAGTAAAAGAAGCCACTCAAACTACCAGCCAGGAGGCAGAGGAAAGGACAGGCTGGTCTCACAGCTCCCCGGTAACCTAAGGACCTTCCAGAAAGACCCGCCCCCTCCTCATGGCCCACTGCAGCTCCCAACGGTGACACCTGGGAACCACACCCTGCACCCAATCAAAGCAGTGGTAGTGTGGTGCTAGAAACATCCAGAATGAAGGTTTTACCAAGACCAAGGCACCAAGGAAGACCACCTTCTGTCACAGCCTTGCAAGTAAGCATTGACCTGTGAGACCAGTGAGGCGCTTGTAGACCTAACGGCGGCAGTCCTCAGAGGCTGCTCAGCAGGAAGCTTCTGAATGAGAGCGATGTCCAAGAGGGCGGGGCTTCTCAGTCACCTCTAGTGACACCAGCAGACCCAGGGGAACCGCTCCTGCCATCTCAGACATCAGCAAGAGCAGATTTGCTCAGACCTATCGACACAGAAAGCAAAGGAACAAATTTCCTTTCTCTGGTGATAGGTGGCTACCAAAAAAAAAAGTAAATAAATAAGAAGAATGAGAAAATTAATTATCTGCTGTAATTAGTGTAATGACCTACACCATTAGAGGGTATTTACCACCAGGATAAAACTTCTCACCGTAAATGTCAGCTCAGCCTCTTGAATGCGTAGGCTCCCAGGAGCTGACAGACCTAGCTGGAAGCTTCTGTGGATTTTCCTCCCCATTTCTTTCTCTCTGGATGATTACAGTGCTGGGGATGGACAGGTAATATCCTATGAGATCTGTCCTACTGTGTGTCAAATGCTTGTGGCTAAGTCCTCGGAGTCTTGAGGGCAATGTGTAAGAGTGTCCCATAGGGGCAGCTACACGAGGGAACTGAGGTCTGCAGGGATGGGATGAGAGAAGCAGGGAATATCTGGGAAGGTAACAATACAAGCAGACCAGTTCAGAGGTGAGCTGGATAGTCCACATTCCTGACCCTTCACCTAGTGAGTCCTGCAGGTGACAAGGTAAGCATCACTCCTAGTGTCCTCTGCAGACGAGGAGCAAGCTCAGAGAGGCCCATTGACTTCAGAGCCCGAGACTCTTTTAATTGCCCAGTAATAGCCAATCTATCTTGTCTCACCCTACCATCCAAGCAAAAAAAAAAAGACAAATGAACTTGGATAAAGTCCAGCAGGCTCCTTCATGTCATCAGGCAGCAGTGTGCGGCCCACATTTACTTCTTGCCCTGCACTGTGGAGCAGGGACAAGAAAGGACAGATCTCCCCCCACAAAGCCATACTTCGAGTAGCAGCCACAAGGGGAAGGAGGCTGAGCAAAGGCAGCTGGAAGTGTGGACAAGTTCCCTGGCCAAGTCTCAGCAGGACTGAACTAGGTGAAATCAAGAGGCTCTTTTCATCTCTGTCCTGAAACTGGTCCAGGACCTTTCAGCCGTCTATGCCCAGGGCTTAGCTCTAGAGGGTATGACAATGTCCCTGAGCCTGGTAGGATTATAGCTTCTTTCCCGTTGCTGGCCTAATGGTTGCCTATACAGCCTACCTAGAAGCAGCTGCTTCCTCTGCCAATATTAAAGCCACACCAGCAAATACAGAGGCAGTGACTGCTTATCTCAGGCTGGGGAAGCTCTGAATGAGGGGGTCTGGGAGACATAGCACAAAGGTGCTGTCACCAGTCAGCCCGGTGGCACTGTCATAAAGGAAACACTAAAGGAAGTAACTTTTAAAGAAGAAAAGGTTTATTTTGGTTCGTGGTCTTGGAGGTTCTGGTCAAAGATCAAGTCCACACGTGGCTTATTGTGAGGGCAGAAAACCATGGCCAGAGTCAGTGATGAAGGAGGCCACTCAAGTCATAAGCCAGGAGGCAGAGGAGAGGAAGGGCTGGCTCCCTCAATCCCATGAAGATCCATCTCATTTCTCAAAGGGAACACGAAAGGGCTGGTTTTCCATGGGCGGTGTGACAGTCAATCTTGAGTGAATTTAGAGTCACCCAAGGGACACACTTTGGGGCACATCTAGTCAAGACCGTTCCAGAAAGGATTAACTGAGAAGGGATATCCAACATCCTTTCAGGTTAGGGCTGAAGAAAATCAGCTGAGTCCCAAGCACTCTCCTGTCTCTGCTTTCCTGGTCTATCCAAATGCGAGGTAGCCTACCCTGCTACCGCTGAAGGCTCGCCATGCCTTCCCCACCATGGCCGCCATACCCTTCTCACGGTAATGGACCCCAAACCATGAGCCAAAATAAATCTTCTCCCTTCTGTTAACTTATTTCTTGTCGATTACTTGGCCATAGCAGTGAACAAAGTGGCTAACACATGCTGACAGCCTCACACATACCAGGTTACTTAACGTCCCTGGATGCCACACACTGGATGCCAACATTAGATAGAACCCAGGGGCACCGTTCATGAGAACATGCTTGACAGTTGTCTCTATGGCACCAGAGGGCAATGGTAAGTCTATACAGAGACCACCCCCACAGGGCTCCCACATGACAGATCTTCTCAGCTGTCACTCAAGGCCAGCACGGCCCCTCATGAGGCGGAGACTAAACTCCTCCCTCCACTCCAGACTCCACTGTGACGGGGCGGGCAGAGCAGATGGCCTTGGCCAGGGTGGGTCATACCTCTGGGACTAGGCCTCCTCGTTTCTCAAATGAGGGCGTCTCTGGCTTTCCTGTTTTCACACTTCTCCTGTCAGGCTGTCACGGTAGCTGAGTCTCCTCTCCCTCTCAACAGTCATTTATAGCTGAACATGGGTTTGAGTTGCTCTTCTCCCAGGGGCATTGCTGTCTTAAGCCTCCTCTCTCACTGTGGGATAAAGAGCTTTGTCCTGGTGAAGAAGCGGCAGGTGTTTAGGAAGGAGAGAGGAGGGGTGTTCTATAAACCAGGGGATCCTTTCCCAGGACCTGAAACCTTTCCTCTAAGATGACACTCCCTTAGGATCCCCACTCTGTCAATCTCTTAGAGATGGAAGACATTCATACGGGTATGAAATGAAGCCCATATTTCTGAATGGATCCCAAAACAACGATTCCCAAACATGACCCCATTTCGGAATTATCTTGCTATTTTTGTTGTTGTTGTTGTTTTGTTTTTGTTTTTTGTCTTTTTGTTTGTTCCTCTTTAAAGCTCAGGCTATACCCAAGACCAGCTAAATTATTCCAAAAAATGGTAAGACACGAATAGTGTGTTTTAAAACCATTCCTGGGGCTCTGTGTAGAGACAAGTTTGGGAACCAATGACCAAACCAGAAAGCCATGCCTGCCTCCCACACACTCATCTGCCAAGATACAAACCTTTTCTGCACGCACCCCAGGAAATGATTCCTTTCAACCCCCACCCTCAGACTGGCTGGATGTTGAGGCTGGAATTTTGAGTGGTGGTGATACTCAATCCTAGGGCTCATGAGACTTGCCCTAGGGAAGGAAGCAAGGCGAGCTTCCAGGGAGCAGGCTCAGTGCTGAACAAGTAAAAGGTCCTTGTGATGGCTTCATACTGCAATTGGACCACCAGTGTGCATAAAGGACTGTGTCACCCACACATAAATGAAATAGTCAAAATGAAAATCCAGTACGGCAAATGCCGAGAGCACCAGAGACACACTTAATACAGGGTGGGCTGACTTTTAACCCTTTTATCCCCCTGAGAGTGCATTTACAGATGGGTTTTGAATGGCCCCATAACCTGCTGTTCCGGCCTTTCATTCATGACTCTGCCAGGAGCCACAAGGCAGAGAACAGCCTTGTTCATTTCTTAGGGGTGCTGTAGACAAGTTCCCTCCCTTTGGCAGGCCCGGATGGAGCAGAAGTCTTCCCAGCTCTGTTCTCTTCTCACCCTCCTCTGTAAACGCCCTGCGATGCTGTCATTTTGAATCAGCTGATTTCAATCAAGTTGAAGCTGGTGGGTGGCTTTGTAGGTTGGCTAGACTTATTCTAATTTGAAACCAACAAATGGTAAAAAGAAAGTTAATGGCTTAATGAAGCTGGGCTGTTCCGTCTCTGCACTGAGCCGCCTGCATGCAGAGCTGTCTTCCACCTGTCCTCTAAGGCACTTGGCTGCCTGGCCTTATTCTCTTTGGACCAAGTCTTGACAGCTCCTGTGGGGATTGTCACTGTGCTTTTGTGTAGGGAAACAGTAAGCCCTCTTCTCCCACAATGCATCTAGCACAAGCCATTCAGAACAGTCAACATCGTATAATAGAAGCATCTTGAGCCCTGGGTTCAAGGCCCCGTGTGTGACCTTGGGCACATCATTTTGATTCTGGGGCTTGGGTTGCCTCATCTTTTTGAAGGTTTGGTTAAGAACAAAAAGCTGAATCGACTGAACATTTCCCATACACCAGAGCTGTGTGTGTTAGAGGTGCCGTCCAACTTAGCCTTCCAAAAAATGTACTGCGAGAGGTGCTAATAGCATGCCCACGTTGGAGGTGAGCTCATTGGTAGAACCTTTCCCAGGAGGAAAGCCCAGATTCTGTCCTATGCAGGGAAGAGCAATCTAGACAAGCGGATAACAGTCTGTGTGACAAGCTTATTTGATATCCGTGGGTGAAGCCAGAGTTCTCATGTCCTGTGGGGCACAGACCAGGAAGATCAGAGCTTCAAGGGATAGATAACAAGCCAGAGGCCACACAGCTAGTCAGTGGGAGAACAAGGACTGAGGCTCAGACAAGCTTTGAATAAGGTCAGCGCTAGTAGTGGCTGGGATGGCTTGTGGAAGAGCTGATGTGTGTATCCTGACAGCATAGAGACATAGTGTGGACTTGATAGATATTAATTTTATGTAGTCTGTGTCACTTACTGAGATGGCTACCCACAGACTAGCCTAGGAAAGTTCCTGAATGCCACGTGCCTTGGGTCGGAGCACAGACAGTCAGTACCAAAATGCAGGAGGTTCAGGTGAACGTGACCAGTTTCACATTTTTGCCAAACGACCTGGGTCCTGACTTCAGCAGTCACCCGGGGTTGGCGGTTCTGAGGTGAGAGTAGCATTACATGAACTAGGAGCCAAGATCTTCTCCACCCAGGACAGTGTTCTCTGACCCAGGTTGTACATGTCAGATCCGTATGCGGGCTGTTCACTTCACAGATTGACCACCATTGTCAGCTAGCTCTGCACCCTCCATCAAGGGGAAAAGAGGAAGGGTGAGCGGGTACAACCTGGACCCTGCTCCAGGAAGACCAGTCAGAGTTTACATCTTACAGATGGTAACTTCTCAGCTTCCTAGTCTCATGCCAGAAAGGGAGTGTCTCCTTGGAGAAGCAGGGGCGTTGGAACGGACCTGCCTCCTTCATATCTGCAGCACATCCGGACAGTGGAGAAAGGCAGGCTGCTAAGAATCTTGCCAATCCTTTTCCACTTTTGAAGGGGGCTCCTCATTTTGGAAAATAACTCTCATCCCGTTTTCCATCTAGCACACGTGGAATGAGGGGTCACCTAAGCTTTAGGCATTGTGAAAAGGAGCAACATCTAAATAACACTTAAATCTACCTGATATGTGTGTGCGCGCGTGTGTACGCATGGAGACCAGAAGTCACCCTCAGGATCTATCTGTCTTGCTTCTGGGGACAGTCCCTCACTGGAACCCGGAGCTCACTAAGGAGGCTAAGCTAGCTGGGTGGAGGCCCCAGGAAGCTTCCCACCCCACCTCCCCACGCTGGGACTACATCCAAGCCTCCACACTGGATTTTTTCCACGGATGCTGGGCATGCAGTTCAGGTGTTTGTGTGGCGAGCACCTCACCCACTAAGCTATCTCCTCAGCCCTGCAGGGCACTTTTGATAAAACAAAGCCCTTTAGTTGGCTCTGTGGTAACCTTCTGACTCTACCTTGCAACTTGAAAACTGGAGCTCAGTAAACTACCTCCCTTTCCCATGAACACCTAGCTAGTTAGCGAGCGGCAGGTATGACACACACACTAGTTCATCTCATCTTCAGATAATCCACTGAGGTATAGTTGGAGTGTGTGGCTTAGCGTAGTTTGATGCTCAGAAGGGAATGACTTTACTATGAAAACCCTGATATTTTCTTGACTGCACCCTTAACCTAGAAACCCTAGTCTTGCTATGCTGTACTGGTTCTCACAGATAGGTGGCAGCACTGAGCCACCTGGAAATTCCTCACTAGGATTTTTTTGACACCAGCTATTAAATTGTTCTTAATATGGTACCAATTAAGTATCCACCTGGCAGAGTGACTTTTAACTGAGTTTCCTCTGGGGTTTCAAATATTTTATTAAGTGTTAAAGGTCATCCAGTTAAAAAAGCAAACAACAACAAAACCAACCAAACAAAAAAACCCAAGTAGTGCCAACACAAAAAGGTCTTACTAGAGGGAAATTTTTAACTTTATTTTATTTTGTTTTTGATGTTTGTGTGTGGGGTCTTTTGGGATGTTGACCAAACTCAGGGCCTTGTACATACTAGGCAATAATTCTATCAGAGAGCTACATCTCAGCACTTGATCTGGGTTTAAATGGAACCCAAGTACTTCAGTCATCAGCCTAACCCTTGTCTTTGGGCAGTAAACAATGAGTTGAAAAGATGGAGTCTTCCAAGCTGAGAGATTTTTCTCTCTCTGCTCCAAAGCTGAAATGTGGACTTTAAAAGAATATGGTGTGTGTGTGTGTGTGTGTGTGTGTGTGTGTGTGTGTCTTCCACTGTGTACCATGGAATGGAACTGGGTTGCCAGGCTCGGCAGCAAGTGCCTTTACCTGCCAAGCCATCTCCCTGGTCTATGGTCTATCACAGCTAAAGCAACTACTGTGTGCACCTACTCCGATACAGTGTGTTTTCATGTGTCACCTTCCACAAGTCTCAGTCATCCTACCCAGCTGGAATTATTGTATCCACTTTGCAACTGAGGAAGCTGAGCCCCAGAAAGGCTTAGCACCTTGCCCCAAATCGAAAGGCTGATAAATGGAAGTGAAACTGGGATTCTTCAGTCTGATTCTAAGACAGTTCCTCTCCAGATCCTTCATCCTTGTGCCTGCAAGGTGGGCATCTCTCCTGCCTGTCTAGGTCTATCATGGGTATTTAGGAGCAATGGCATTTCCTCGTAGCCATGGCTGGGGACAGGAAAGGAAGGGCCTAAAGGAGTAGGCATGGCAGAATGGAGACCAAGCCCAAACTGGTAGCAAGCAGACAAGCCTGCCTGAGTGATGGCTTGGAAACTCCCCTCTGGAGTTAATTTCAGTCACAGTGTCTTCCTATTAAGTGGAGCAGTTGGTTGGCTGCAGGTGTCAGAATGTCCCTATAAAACTAGAATCCAATCTCATCTTAGGGGGGAGGGGAAGTGGAGCAGAGAGAAAGAGTAGAGTGGGGGAAGAGGGGAAGCTGGCAGCCTTTACCCACACCAGTGGGGTAAAGAGAGCAGTTTGTTAGGTCTATGCTGTTGGTGGCTGATGAAATTCCCACCTAGTTCTTCCTTGTGCTTAGAGACTGGATCGGGCCTGGCCTGCGGGTCAAGCTGCTTTCTGGCTACTCCACGGGTCCCAGCCAAGAGTTTTAGTTGCTGCTCTGCGGAATCTGGGGCACTGTTTGGGGCCATTCACATCTGGGACCTTGATATTGCCAGGATGGGCTCCATGGCATCTCCCCTGCCCCGCCCCGCCCCCCTGTGACTAGCACTGTGGCAGCAAGTGCTTTAAGCATCATTCTCTCACTAAACTTACGAGTGGAATTAGCATTGCCATTTTCCAGACTAGGAAACTGAGGCTCACAGGAAGTTGCCCAAGATCACTTAGCTAGAAAAGTGAAGCGGTCAGAACTTGATCTCAGCAATTTTACCCTGAAGTCCACATGATACCCCTGCATTGGGCCTCAGGGCCCTGCAGCAGAACTTGCTGAGGAGTGTCCCACTGTGGGTATGTATAAGCCACCTATAATCTGTCGCAACGGCAAAAAGAGATAAAAAACCAGGAAAGACTTCTCCCAAAATGAAGATAAACTGGGAGGTGGATGGGAGGAGTTTTTGTGACACTGTAACTCAGGCTGGCCTGACTCATTACCAACTCCCAGCAACACAGTTGCCTACAGTCCACTATAGATAGTCATCGGTATCCCTTTAAGTCTACTTCCATTGTGGAATGGGAAAGCATCAGCAACGCTCACAGTTAAATTCTTTAGATTTACAGGGGCATACAAAAAGATTAAATGCTTTTCTCATTTCCCTCCAAGTCTTAATTCTTATGTTTCTCCACACCATGGTCTAGATTTACCCCAGGCTAGGGGAACACTCTAGCCCTAGAAAGGCCTGCTTCATCTTTACCTTCCAAGGACCAGGACCCTGAAGGCCAGTCTCCCAAGGTCAGGCCCAACTGATCTGTGGAAAGTCCCTGAGAAAGGCCAGCCTGGATGCCCATCAGGTGCCCATCTGGGTGCCCATCTGGGTGCCCAGCAGCCCCATCCCCGAAACTACTCCAGGACAGCATTCAAGGCTGCCCTTGAAGCACAACGAGGCTGTTTCCTAGCGACCAGGATGGACTGAGAAAGCTGAGACCAGCCACCCTGGGCTGGAGGCGAGTCACTGAGCACCAGGCCCTGACTTGGCAGTCCTTGCGGGAAGCATATGGGACTGAACAGATGGGCCAGGCACAGGCGCCCCGAGCTAGAACCATCAAGGCAAGAGCAGAGCTGGGGAGGGAACTGAGAAAGAAGCAGGGAGACAGGTCCGGAATTGACTCACAGACCAGGCTTGTGACAAACAAAGGGACGTGGCTCCTACACTGCTCAGCAGCTGTCCTGGAAGGCTTCTCTCCTGAGACACACACCCTCTAGTGAGCAGTAGGGTCCCAAAAGTCTCTCCCAAGGGAACCTAGGAACAGCCCATGGGTGCCACTGAAGGCAACCTCAGTAGTAAGAGATCCACGTCTGAGTTGTGTGCTCCTGTGAGGATATCCTATAAGGATACCTCTCCCCTCCTATGATTCTCCCTCCAGCTCTAAAGGACGCATTTGTTTGTCTGCAAAAACTGATTTTTTTCACCCCAAATCTGAAGGCACTACCAAGAGAAATGGGGGTCACATGGTCACTGCAGACAAAGGACCCACTCAGTTGTCTCACTGCCCACAGCAGGGCTGTTTAGATGGATGGTTTGTGAAGCTGGCTCTGTACCTAGGAAAGGTGTCAAGCAGGCATCATCAGCCTGGGGCAGGGGAGGCTTAGGGTGAGCATGACACCCTAAGGAGCACCTACAGGCGTGTCTCCGGGGAAGCCTTTAGTGCCCCAGCTGCTCATGGAGTGTTGTCCCAGGAAAGAGTTCTGCCCAGCGACTAGATGGTATGGAAGCTGGGCTTCTTTGTCCCATCCAGGAGAGCCATCCCATGAAACCAGGAATTCACTGCCTTTCAACACAATAGCAGGCAGATGCTCCAGGGAGATACCTGTAAAATCTGGGGTGTGGGAATGTGGGACACTTAAAGCAGAATGTGGTCTTTGGTAGGTAGAGAGCTCCTGTCAGTGGAGATGCTTCAGTGAAGCATCTGGTAGGTTGTCGGAGAAGCCGAGTAGCCATCAGATGAGGTGAAGGCCTCTCCAGCCCAGCAGATCTAGAACTTTATGACAAAGTTCATTGAAGAGCTCAAGAGTCCTAGTCAAGGAACTGAATCTGGTGCCTCTGGGCAGCTGTCTTTTGTATATGTGACATTCTCCTGAAAAGAGTGTTTTAAGATCAAAAGTAGCATGGGAGAGAGACTGAGAGGGATAGAAAAGAGAGAGAGAGGGAGAGGGAGGGGGGGGGAGGGGGAGGGGAGAGGGGGAGAGAGAGAGAGAGAGAGAGAGAGAGAGAGAGAGAGAGAGAGAGAGAGAAGAGATTTTCAGATCTGGTTTATCATCATGAGTCTTTGCCGATTGATCAGGAAACAGAATCCCACATTGCTACCTGGCCACAAACAGTGTCCTTCTACAAATGATAGCAAGACCTGGCTGCCAGTCCCTTCCCCAACCTGGGGAGGACATTTCTGAAGTGACAAGAGCCCTGCCCTTTCCAGAACCTCTCAGAAGCCTCCTTCCACATGTGGCCTGAAAACTGGCCTTGTTCAGAGTCACAGGGCTGTGTGCTGCGGGGCAGCCAGCCTTTGTGAGCCTGGGTTGTGGGTTGTTGGGTTTTTTTTTCCTAAACGGCTTAATCTACCCATGTTTGTGCAGCATCCCTGGAATCAAAGTGTCTTTGGCGTAATTATTGTTAATTGCACAGACTATTCTATAAACTCATCCAATTAAGAGAAAGTTATTAACTTTATAAAATATCTCAGGCATCCCACCGTGCTGTGTGTAGCTGGAATAACAGTTTGAGAGGCAGAGTCAGCATGAAATATCATGCAAATGACGAGACTTATTTACTTCTTTTTAAAAATATCACAACACCGACACCGCTGGAGTAGGTTTCCTCTCAGTTGCCCAGAAGCACTGGAGACAGTGGTCAAGCACAGAGCATACCTCTCCCAACCCAGCATCCTCAGAAAAGGCCCAGGTGTGCCTTTGGCTGAGATTTCAGGAACTCAGGTAGTCTCAGTTCCTGGGGACTATCTAGAACCCCAAATCCACCCTTGATGTGTGTGTTCCTTCCACTCCCTACCTAACCTCTCTGGACCTCCTGCACAATAGGAACACTAATCTTTTAACGTGGTTGTAATGAAGTACTAGAGAGGTGGCTATGCCTGTAAAGTGCTTGTCTTGCAAGCATGAGGACCTGGCGTTGATCCTCAGAACTAACAACTAAAGCAGGCGTCCTGGCACATGATTGTAATCTCAGCACAGGGGAGACAGGAGCAGGTAGATCTCTGGGGCTTGTGGTTTAGTAAGCGACAATGTCAAAAGAAAGAAAGAAAGAAAGAAAGAAAGAAAGAAAGAAAGAAAGAGAGAGAGAGAGAGAGAGAGAGAAAGAAAGAAAGAAAGAAAGAAAGAAAGAAAGAAAGAAAGAAAGAAAGAAAGAAAGAAAGAAAGAAAGAAAGAAAGGAAGGAAGGAAGGAAGGAAGGAAAGAAAGAAAGGAAAGAAAGAAAGAGAAAGAAAGAAAGAAAGAAAGAAAGAAAGAAAGAAAGAAAGAAAGAAAGAAAGAAAGAAAGGAAAGAAAGGAGGGAGGGAGGGAGGGAGGGAGGGAGGGAGGGAGGAAAGAAAGAAAGAAAGAAAGAAAGAAAGAAAGAAAGAAAGAAAGAAGAAAGGAAGGACGGATTAGAGAAGAGAAGGAAGAAGAAGAAGAAGAAGAAGAAGAAGAAGAAGAAGAAGAAGAAGAAGAAGAAGAAGAAGAAGAAGAAGAAGAAGAAGAAGAAAGTAGACAATGCCTGAGGAATGACACTCAAGGTTGTCCTCTGGCTTCTATATGCATTCGAATAACTTGCACAAATACCCACACACATGAACATATGCTTCCACATACAGATACATCCTCATACACGTGAACACACACATATATACCCATATGCACCCTTATCCATAGGAGCATTCATACAGGAATTATCTGATGTAACAAATACTTGGAGCTGTGTCTGCGTGTAAGAGCAGTCAGCAGATTTGGGTCAGTTGGTGTCTTGATTGTTGCTGGACTTTTGACTGTAGCTGGGAAAGTGTCAGGCTCTTCGTGGAAGCTCCTTCTCAGCTGCTGTGCCTCTGGAAGATATCGTCGACTAGTCATTACATATTATTATTATGTTAAAATCAATCATGACTGGGCTGTGATCGCTGCAATAAACGTTTTAATGGAGTGCAGTGCACCTGGGTCAAAGGACAGAGATTGCAGATGTGCAGCGTAATGATCTGCCAAGAAGTAAACACACACATCTCCTCCCCACTTCCCTCAAGGACCAGAACATCACCAGGACTCCCAAAGGCCCTGGGTTTCCCTTCCGGTACCCCACCTCAAGCAAAAGTAAAATAAGATAGAATAAAATCTAATTATGATAGACTGTCAATATGGCTCAGAGAGTAAAGGTGTCTACCACCAAAGCCTGAAGGCTTGAGTTTGATCTCCAAGACCCACAAATGGAAGGAAAGAAGAGACTCCTGCAAGTTGGGAATGTGAACTGTGGCATGCACACACACATGAGCACACACACACACAGATATACACCACACATACACACACCACACACACACACACACACACACGACACACATACAACACACACACCACACACACACTACACACACACCACACATACACACCACACACACACATACCACACATACACACTACACACAGACACACCACACACACACACACCACACACACACACACCACACACACACACACAAAACACCACACAAACACCACACACACACACACACACACACATACCACATACACTACACACACACACCACACACCACACACACACACACACATACACACTCATTAAATGTTTAAAAACTAAATCTGATTGTATGAAATGCAGTGGAGGCTGATCTCTTTGGCTCAAGCTCCTGTTTGTGAGATCCCTCCACAGAGCTTTGCACATGCTCGGATCTCAGATGTGCAGCCACAGCCACAGCAGGACAAGCCATGCTGCCACCTAGGTGAAGTGCTGTTGCGCACCATGGAGAGAGACTGACCAAGCCCCAAGCAGGAAAGCCCTTAAGAGCACCAGGGCCATGTGGACATTTCCACCGGAGGCCACTGCAAACACTGTGTGTTTGCTTGGTTTGGGGCGCATCAGTGTTGTGTGTATTCCTGGGGCCCATGTGACATATCAATGCCTGTAAAGGAAATGTAATGGACCAGAGGGGGTAATACACAAGCCTACATGGCCTTAAAGGATTCTTTGATTTGAAAAACTTCAAAATGTCACCATTCTGTGACTGTGAACTATGAGCAGGGTTCATAGTTCCTCCTGTCCTTCTGTCTAACTGTACCTCTGTACCCACCTCCATCCTTTCTCCAACCTCCCCTCCCAGCCTGCGGTAAAAGGGTCATGGGGTGGGTAGCTCTGGGAAGATAATTCAATAAATAAAGGGCTTGCTGGACAAGCATGAAGACCAGAGCTTGATTCCCAGAACCCATGTTTTGTTTTTGTTTAAAGCCAGGCTTGGCAGTACGCACCTATAGTCCCAGTACTGGGCATACAACATAGAGCCACATCGTTGAGCTCTGGGTCCAGTGAGAGACCCTGACTCAAAAAATTAAGGTCAAGAGTGACTGAAGAAAACCTCAGATGTTGACCTCTGTCCTGCACACACATGCACAAAATGAAGTCACTCTGGACACCCTCCTAAGCCTTGGTGTCAGCTCTAGCAGTGGGAGCAGTTTGGTCCCCTGTCACTCTGCCATGAGTGACAGCTGATGACAGTCTAGACTTGCTGAGAGCACCAAGCCCCAACCAAGTGGGACAGTGGGGAAGTCATGGTAAGCAGGCCATCAGCAGAAGCAACACGCTAGAAGACTGCTTGCAGGGCAGGCCGCTGCATCGAATGGGCCCTTCCAGAACCTTCCAAGGTTCTGCCCTTCCTTCACAGGGACTCTCTTAAGTACAGGGTTGCTACATTGTCTCAGTGGGCACAGAGAGAAATCTCAAGGCTACCTGTATGAGGTCAAAAGGATGGCTGTGAGCTGGCCATGGGTCCCAGATCCTAGCAGGCAGTGACTTCCCAGCAGAGGGCTTGTGTCCTGGCTCTGCAGGGCCCTCTACTCCTCCTGTCTCCTGCAACTCACATCCTCCAAAGGACACTTGTCCTGGCCCAGCTATGTGTGGGATATTGTAAGGACCTCCTGCCCAAGAAGCGGTGTTGCTCTTCTGCCCAGAGCACCTGTCTGGGGCACAGTAGGGCACCTCACTCTCCAGGTGGAGTTCCTTCCACACAGCCTAATCACATTGTCATCAGGGAAGCTGCAACACAAGAAGGGGAGAGATCTGCCTCCCCGCAAACATGCCCTGGAAGTCACTAAATTATCACACATAGACACACACAGACACACATACAGACACAGATACACACACAGACACATACACACACACACAGACAGACAGACAGACACACACACACAGACACACACAGAGACACAGACACACGCACAGATACAATTACAGACAGACACACACACCACACATATACACATACACACCCTATATATGGTATATGTCTCTATATGTGAAAAATCTTTCCTCTCTTTGTGGGCAACTCACTCTGCTCAGAATTCCATATTTTGGAAGATATACACATAGGACTTGCTGCCCAAAGACAGCTCATCTGGTGGCAAACCTCAACCTGTGCTAGGAGCTCAAGGGTGCCATGGATGCCAGCAGCTCTTCCTCCTCATGCTGAGGGTTCTGTGGGCGGTACTGCCTTTTCTTCCTCCGCATCATCTCCCATCTTCACAGTCACAGCAGCCGGTGAATGGGGACTTGGTAATTCCATCTCCCAGCCAGAGACACCAAGCAGCCAGAAACTTAAGTGAACTCCCCCACCACCCCACTCCATCTCCACAGATCCTCAGTCTAAATCTACCACTAAAAGGACATGTAACCCAGAGCAACCTGGGATGGACTGTTTGACTACAGAGTATTTGGGGACTCTCTGACGACAGAGTATTTGGTGCGGTTTGCCATGCATGATTGCCAATGACAGCAAACAATGCCCTCTGTTTGCGGACATCAGAACCTGCCCCCGCTCTGGGCTCACATCCAGCCTGACTCATCCCAGGCCAGGCTGCTCACAAGGAGCGGCACTAGCCGCATTTTGAAGCAGACAGGTGCTGGGTCCTGGGTGGTAACAAGAGATTTCCCTCTTTCCACTACGTATTCTGATGTGGGCCAACCTTCCTTTAATGCTAAAGCCTGGGGGTTCCCGCTGGACCAGGAGCTGAGGGGACCTGAACCTGGGTCCCAGCTCCATTGCCAGTTAGTTGCCTGACCTTGGGCATGCCACCAAATTCCTTGAGCCTAAGTTTTCTCTTAAGTCCCCCAGGGATAATTCTCCTATCCTGGCATCTGGGGGTTAATAATGAGCATCCAGGGACTAAATGGGAGAGCAGAAGAAATGAGAATCAAACTGATGAAGGCTCTCATCAGATAACTGGGCTCTAGGCTCTATGTAGGCAGCAGAGACTGGAGGTCCCTATAGCCTCCTCCATCCTGGACCAATGAACCAGATGCAGGCCATCAGAGGATGTTGAACTAGCACTGAGGATAGAATGGGATAAAAGGAGGCCAAACCCAGACCTGTGATCTCAAGGAACCCGTGATCTCTGGAAACACAGATGCGAGCACCACTCTGTAGGGGGTATGGGGCTAAGAAAAGATGGACACACATATACAAGCACACACACACACACACACACACACACACACATACATGGGGCAGGATGCTTAACAAAGGGATGCCTTCTGATCATTGTGTCATGTCATAAACTAAGATGGCCCCATGTTGCCAGACCACATCTTAGGGGACTATTGCTATATAAACAGTAGTTCATCATTAACTGAAAAGACACATGTGGCATATGACTCTGAGTGGCCATATACACAGAGACCTACGTGGCTCTCAGCATCTAAAGCAGCTGTGTGGCTTTCCCCATGTCTTAGGAATACTTCCTTAAAAGAAAAAGTCATTACTGACGTCCTAGAGTGTCTCCTGTCTCCAGATTAACCCACCACAGCCTCACTTCACCAGTCAGAAGAGACCTCTGATGGTTTCCCTCTGAACAGTGGTTGAACCAGGACCAGGGTAGCTGCTGATGCTTGCAGCCCCTGTGACCAGGCCTTGCAGGAGTCGGTCCTTGCCTTCCTTCCATCCTCTCCTGGCTCTGGCAGGAGGCAGCTGGGAAGAGCCAACTTTGTCTCTGACCCCCTGGGGCCGGTTATATTTGGATGTTAAAGGTAATGACACATCCCCACCAAGCCCTCCCTCTTGCCCGCCTGCTTCAGTAAAGTCTCCTGGCAGGGAGGGGGCTGGCTTATATTTAGGGCTGGCATTCCCTGGTAGGCATCCTGTTCAGAAATGGAAATTCTTTTAATAGCTAGCCAGACCCGAGTATTTAATGAGCTGGTGTTGACTTTTTGATTTCTTGTTCTTGGTGGAGAACTGTGAGCTGCCTCAGCTAATTAGGAGTCTCTGCTCAAAAAACATCCCGCTTTCTGTCCTTCCAAAAGACCAGGAACTCATCCCCACTCCTTGGGGACCCCTTGTCCTGTCCCCTTGAACTTCTGACTCGCCTTGAGAGGCTTGTTCGATTGCAAAAATGTGCCACTTCCAGGAAGGCTACCTGGATTCACCTGCTTGGTTCCACCTGTCCCTTTTCTATGAAATCAAAAGTACCCTTGAGTCTTTTTATAGGACACCTACAATTATCAATGGAATGTCAGAACACCTGTCCCCTGTTTGCAGCCACAGAGCCACCAGACCGGAGAAAATCATCTGGAGTGAAGATTTCCTTTAGAATCTGATAAATGAGAGAAGGAGGGGGCAGGAGTGCATGGACCATCTATTCAGAAAAACAAAACATGACAAAAACAAAAACAGAAAACCCACATATATGCAAATTTATTCCAGGAAAGTACATATGTGTGTGTTGTTATCTATACATGTATGTTGTATGTGGAGGCCAGAGGACAGCCTCAGGTATAATTCCTCAGGTAGTAGTAGTAATAATAATAATAATAATAATAGACTGTGTCTTTCACTGGCTAGAACTTATCAAATAGCTTCAGCTGACTGGCCAGCAAGCCCAGGGATATACATGGCTCAACCTCCACAGCACCAGGACTGGGCTTTGTTGCGTGGGTCCTGTGAACTAGACTCACGCCCTCACACTTCCAAGGCGAGCCCTTTCCCTGCCGAGCCACCTCTTTGGCATGAGTGTGCAAAACTCCAAGGGTGATTTCAGATGTGTGCATGTACTCCGTGCCTGTCCAGACTCTAGGTTGTGTGACTAACTCCTTGGTTTCCTGGTGCCAAATCTCTGACTGTCACAGTCAGAGGAAGTGATTTCCTCAAGGTCACACAGCATGTGGCAGATTGGGGGGTTGAGGTCATCCAAGTCTTCCAACAGCACTGCTGCGTCTCCTATAGGGCTCTCCTCCAGCACTGGGGTCACCAACCCACAAGAAAGACCTCTGTATCCAGCAGCCCTCAGTTGTGACCAATGACTGTGAGAAGAGGCAGTCGAGTTGGTTCTGGCTGTGCATGGTTTCTGCAGGTGCACAGGGTATATAAAGGAAGGAATAGGGCAATGTGGACAGCGAGGTCACAGTGTGGACGGGGAGGTCACTGTGGACAGGACTGTCCTTGCCCCATGCTCCTACATGCTCTGGTGTCCTCCTCCTGGGAGAGCAGTTCTGTTCCTAAAGGAAAAACTGTCTTGGTATCTACACCACAAGACCTGATGCACACACAGCAGGAACTGGAGTGGGGGGCAGGGTGTAGGACTGGAAAAGGGGTGCAGGAGAAGGGGGCAGACTGGGGACAGGATGGATGACATGACACTGATATGGGAAATGAGAACAGAAACCGGTTTGTCCCAACTGGTGGGAAATACCTGTCTTGCCTGACAGCAGTGCCTGAGTTCTGTGATAGGGGGTCATCAGATGAGACAGAAAGTTTGCAAGCTATGGGAAAGGGGAGAGAAAGCAGGGAGGAAAAGGAGCCCCCAATCTCACAGCTCTATGGGGTTTATGTTGGCAGAGCTACAGAGTACAAGCAGCCAAGGACTCAGGCTGACCCCTGGATGCATAGCACCCAGCCCTGCAGAGCAGCCAGAGGATAGCAAGAGCAGCCCACTATCCCTCTCAGACCTTCTATCCCATGCATCAATGGGGAGCAGAAAATCCACAGACCACTGCTGCCCTCCTCAGCCCAAGACAGCTGCCTAGAAGGTGCCACATTGTGAGACTGTGGGTGGGTTCTCTGGAAAGAGCTGGGAAGTACCCCTGAGGAGACAGGGAGGGGAAGACACAGATTATCTTAAGGGATGCAGGGTGGGGGTGGCACATACAAGGAAGAGAAGGACTCAGAATCAAGGGAGAGAAAAAGTGTACCCCCAGAACATGGAGTGACTAGCATAGCTGGATATAGAGGGAGAGAAGATGGACTGATGGGTCTCTTGCCAAGGTTAGAAGGTTACCAAACCCTTTCACTGAGAAAATGGGACCCAAGCAAGACTTTAATGCAAAGGATGAGTTGGTTTTGTTGTTAAGTCAAGATGCTGAGTGTCATCAATGATCATGGCAGTGAGAGACTCAGTCCCTGGCACCAGGGAGCCAAGTCCAGTAAAGAGACACACCTTTATCTGTTGACCACATAGTTCATCATACAGATACCCTTGTGACATGAATGGGGTGGTCACTAGACTCTCAGGACTTGGCCAAAAGCCTGGTGCTGTAAGCTGAGAGACAGCCTTTCTTCCCATGGGCCAGGGTCCTCAGGATAAACAGTGCGCGTGTGCGCGTGTGTGTGCAAGTGAAGATGAACCTTTCAGGACCAATAAAATGTCTCAGAGGGTAAAGGCTGCCTCCTTGAGCAGCGGGCTGCTGGGAGAGAGGCTCCTTGCTCCTTGCAGTGAAGGTGGAGACTGGAAGGCTTTCTGTTAAAGAGGGATGGATCTGTGGGATGTCGGTCCTTCAAACACAAGTTCTAAGGAATACAGGGAGATGGAGCCCTTCACAGACCCTCTTTGTTCTGAGCATGTTGGCTATGGAGTCAGTGCAAGAAGCCTTCATCCAACTGTGAAAGACAGATCTACCATCTCACACCGTCAAACAAATGCTCTATCTAAAGCTAAAAGGCAAGTTATAAAGCTATGGAGATGGCCCCGTGAGGAAGAATATCCCCTGTGCAAAGCAGAAGGACCTGAGTTTGATTCCCCATGGAAAAAGCTGGATGAGGAGATCTGGGGTGGAGACAGGTAACCCACTGGGCCTTGCTGTCAGCCTACATCCTGGTTCAGTGAGAGAACCTGTCTCAAGAAAATAAGGTGAGGGGTGACAGACCTGGACACTGACACTGGACAGACTGGACACTGGCACCCACGTGGACCCTCACACACAAGTACCCACATACCACATACACACGGGAGCATCTGCATTTCAATCTGTCTCTTAAAGATGGGGATGGAGTTGGGCATGGTGGCGCATGCCTTTAATCTCAGCACTCAGGAGGCAGAAGCAGGTAGAGCTCTGAGATTTTGAGGATAGCCTGGTCTACAGAGTGAGTTCTAGAACAGCCAGGGCTGTATAGAGAGACTGCATCTCAAAGACTAGGGGGTAGGAGTGGAGGGATGGGACTGGAGAGTTGACTCGGTGATTAGGAACACTTGTTGCTCTTGCAGAGGGCCCAGGTTCAATTTCCAGGGCCCACGCGGTGACTTGTAGCCACTCCAGTTCCAGAGGATTGCACACCCTGCTCTGAACGCCACAAGCACCAGGATCAGGGTTTCGCCCATTTTATTGTTTGGTTTTCTGTTGTTCTTCTTTTATTTGTCTTTTATCCTGTCTTCTGTTGCCCAAGATGGGCTCAAACTTACAGTAATTCTTCTGCCTCAGCCTTCCAGAGTGCATTACAGGTATGAACCACTATGCTTTGTTAGATTTTGTTCTTTGGCATCTATGTAAGTGTTTTCTCTCTCTCTCTCTCTCTCTCTCTCTCTCTCTCTCTCTCTCTCTCTCTCTCTCTCTCTCTCTCTCTCTCTCTCATGTGTGTGTTGGCTGGGGGTCTATGTGTATGGTGCACCGTATCTGGTGCACATGGTATATGTACACATGTATGTGTAGATGCATCCATGCATGTGCACACAAAGGCCAAGTGACACCAGGTGTGTCGTTCTTTGACTCTCCACCTTATCCCCTTGAGTCAGGGTCTTTCATGGAGACTGGATGCAGGCTGATAGCACTCTCCAACAGCACTAGATGAGATACAGGTATTTATGCCTACCACGTCTGGCTTACTTTTCATGTGGATGCTGGGGATTAGAACCTGGGTCCTCACATTTGCTCTCTTGCTGCCTTACCATCTCCTACCAAGGAGTCACTCTTTGTTAAAGGGTGCTTTACTCTGCAGATCCATTCACAAATAGAAACTGCAATTTGTCCCTCCGTGCCTCCACACTATGGTGGGATTTATCTTCTGAGGAGTAGGGAAAGTGAGTCCTTATGCAGCCATGGAAACCATGGAAGAAAGAAACATTTCCTGACCTCTGGTTTTTGGTTCTTAGAATGTACTCACAAGGAAATCTGGGATTTAAAGGAAAGAACCTTGAGAGAGTAAGAATCCCCAGCCCATAGCTCAGGGAGAGCTCGGGGAGGGAGCCGGACCTTCTGCCTAGGCTCTCCTGTGACTGCTACAGGAACGATTTCCCTTATGCCCAACAGAACTCAGCTTTCTCCATTATACAGAATGGAAAACTAAGTTGAGATTGGAAGGAATATGCATGTTGCTGTGTCCTGACTACTCCCCAGCCCTGGCCCAGGGGTGACATGCCTACAGTAAGTGTGTTCTCCTTAGAGAGAGGAGGTTAGGAATGGTGACATCAAGGCTCCAGGAGATTAAAGATGCCTCAAGCGGACAGAACTAGAAAGGAGACAAGCTGGGGTTCAAAAGCAGATAGCCTGGCTCCCCAGAGGCAGGAGGTCAGAACCACAGTCGGAGGGGCCCTTCAGACTCTCACATCACTTCAGATCCCTCTGGCCCATCCATCGGCTCCATGCGCACACCCTTTCTGCCACAGAGCTGGCTGAAGTGGAGAAGCCTAGTCCAACAGAGAGACTCCATGAGCTCAGCCAGTTGGTGAAGGACAGTTGGCTGATAGTCTCACCTGGGGTACCCTCCATTCTGTCTGCCTTTACTTTCTGGGTAGGACTGGTTTTGCGTCTGACTCCCTGAAAGGCAAAGGGCTCCAAGCTTGCGGCTGAGAGACACACCATAAGCCTGGAGATGGAGGAGTGGAGGGTAATAGACACCAGGGGAGGCCTTGCTGAGGGTCTGGGAAACAGTTGCCATAGTAGCCCCATAATGCAGTGGAAGAGGGGAGGGGCAAGGAGAAGGGTGGGAAGGACCTAAGCAAGGAGAGAGGGAGAAGCGGAAGGAACCAGAAAACAGCCTCACTGCAGTGAAGAGCCCCAGCCTTCATAGCCAACAGACAGCCTGTTCTGCAAGCCAGGCAATGGCAGTCCCCAGAGGTCCTGAAAGCCCATTGCAGGGATCCCAGGATCCCAGACAGGCCCTGTTGCCAGGGCAGCATGAGCAGACGGACTGGCATGGGAGAGATCTTTCCCATCTCACCCCCCTGGGACAATCAAACCACTTGGCCTCTTGTCTTCATCTACTGCTAGAAGCCCTGGAAGGACCCAGATTTGTCAGACAGGCAGGTGGAGAGTGGGATGAGATAAAGGAAAAAGACTGGGAATGATGGGCCTTCCTCCTTTGAGCATAAAGAAATGGTAGCAATGAGTCTGGCCATCACAGCTCTGGCCATCCAGAGAAAGCCCACTGAAGGAGCAGAGCTTGTCTCCCCACTCACAGGCAAGGGTCGTTATTCTGATGTCCATCACCATTGAACATGACCCTTAGGGGTGGGGCAGGACTCTGTGGAGCAACTGAGAGCAGTGAGAGAGCAAACTCACAGCAGTCACCTCAGAAGCATGCGCAGAGCAATTGTCCTCGCTAGAGTCTGGATGCCACAGCTGCCTGGGTCACCTCTCGTGGCAGTTCCTCTCCTTTCCCCCACCCTGATGCTCCCTGAAGTCTTTATGTCTGGAAGTGTTCAGTCCAGTTGAGCAGGTGCTGAATACCTGCCACGGGTCAGACACTGGGCTGGTGTGCTGGGCTCATACACACCATACACCGCGCAATCTCACTACCTGCAGAGTGGTTCTCTACTATCTCAGTGCAGCGGGTGATGTGCTTAGTGGAGGATTTTGGGCTTTGGGTCTGCCAGACTTGGGTTGTAATGCCCCCTCTGCCAGTACATGCCAGGGAGCCCTAGCCACAGCAGCTGTCCACTGAGGTTCCTCATTGATTAAGACGATATAAGAATCCCTTCTCTGAAGGGTCACTTTAAGGACTCTATGGTAGATGGCCAGTAACTTTGAGTTACTGGTGGTGATGTGTATGCCCCTCATACAAATATCTTGAAGACCATTGAGAAAATTGCCTTTGTATGTATGTGTATATGTGTGCGTCCATCTAAATTCATGTTATTTCTTAGAGTAGCCTCACCAGAAATGATTTCACTATTACACTTGTATGAAAGATAGGAGTTGGCTTCCCCCTTGTTGAGAATAAAAACCTCCCTCCCCTAATGAATTCTCTTTGAGTCTTAGGCAATAGAAAACAATGGAGTGATTGTGGTTTGACACAAAATGTCCTCCGTAGGCTCATGTGTTTGGCTGTTTGATCCCCATTGGTGGTGCTGTTGTGGAAGGCTGTAGAACCATTAGGAAGGAAGGAAGGGAGTTGCTTGGAGCAGGTCTTGAGGTTTTGAAGTCCAGTCTCATCTCCTGTCCACTCTGTTTCCTGACTGAGGTCTCGCTGTGACCGATTGCCTTGTGTTCCTGGTCCTCGATTTTTTCCACCATGATAGGCTGCATCCCTTCTTAAACTGCAAACCACAGCATGCCTTTCTCCTTTAAGCTGACTTCATCGGGTGTTTTCCTACAGCACAGAGAAACAACATCCATCAAATGACATTTACCCTGTGTTGTTATTCCCTGATTTTTTTTTTTGATAAATTGGAACATTTTTAAGAGGAAAGAGCTTGGATTCTGTAGGTGTGTGGTCCCGGTGAGCACTTAATACCCATCATCTCATGTCACCTCTCTAGCCAACTTTGATGTGGATGGTTCGTGGTCCTCCCCATATAGAGGAGGCCTGAGCCTAGAGAAGTCAACTTGCCCACTCTTCCACGGCAAATGCTAAACCAATATTCAAAAACTCTTGGAACCAAGGGTCTAAGCCACCATGAAACTTCTCCATGGTTTTCTTCAGCTTTGAAACCTTGGGCAGAGCCACAGATGGGTCAAAACTAGCCCAAGTATTCAGTTCTAGGATGGGGGTGGTACCCTTCCTCCAGAAACATTGAGGTTAGTCTGAAAAATTCTGACTGCCTACTAAGATCAGGTCAGCAGAGCCTGAGCTAATTAATCCCTTAATCCCATGCACAAGGGACCTTGATGGTGTCTCAGCTAGAGTGTGAGTGACTCAGAGGTACCTGCTAGCAGTCAAGCATCTGGTGCTAAGTGGTAATAGTGGTATGTCTGGCCTCGCACTGAGTGCTACAGGTCTATAGAGAGGACTCTGTCTTTGAGTATCCTCCAGGAAGCTGGAGGTCAGACATATACATGCTGAGACAATAGATTGCACCAGTGTGCTCGGGGTCTGACATGGAGCAGAGGGGGTTTCCTCTATTTTTTTGTTTTGTTTTGTTTTTGTTTTTTCTCTGAGTAACCCTGGCTATCCTGGAACTCACTCTGTAGATCAGGCTGCCCTCGAACTCAGAGATCCGCCTGCCTTTGCCTTCCAAATGCTGAGGCTGGCCTCGGCTCAGACCATTCCCTAATCTGGAATAATCAAGTGGGTACTTAAGCCTCCCTGGCAGGCCACACCTCTTTTTTTCAGAGGGCACCAAAAGGCTTCACATATGGGCCATGCCTGGCTAGGGTTGTTGACTCTAAGGTGGGAGCAGGCAGTTTATGCAGTTGTCCCTTTTGATAAAACTGTGCATATCAAAGAGACACTGGCTTGGGCTTTGTGGGCATGTGGCCCATTGCAGCAGCAGGGAATGTGGAGAGGCTGAAAGGTTACTCTTCCAGCCTCCACTCAGAGATGGACCAGCTGTCACTATACTGACTGGCCAAGGACACCTCCCCCCAGTGTCCCCAGATCACTGAGTCACTGGGAAACTACAAACCAAAAGCATCCAGGGAGGCCAGACCTCTGCATTCAGATCTTCTCTGCACTCAGATCCTCTCCCCCCACTCTCAGGTCCAAGAGAAGGATCCTCTCTTGACTCTCTTCCTTCTTCAGTGTTATCCTCAGGGGTTAGGTTGGGCCTAAAGAGACTTATTCTTTTTAGAGGGCAAATGGCTGAACTCGTTTATAGTGTTGCGTCTCCCATGGGTATCTTCATTTAAACAAGGATCAAAGATTAAATGAAAAGAATAAAACCCAGATATGGAATTCAGATCTTGCTGGGTGTTGGCAAGACTTAGGAGGGGGCGGTGCCTCTGGATCTTTCTTGGGAATTACCACCCATTCTAACTAAAGGTAGGCTGGCCCTGATGAAGAGTCTGTGCCTCCTAACCACCAGACCTCTTGACCTTTGAGCCTTGTTTCCTCTGTGACAGGCCAATAGTCCAATGTGGAGGAATCGCACAAGACCTTGACCTCCATATCTTGCTCTTCTGTGTGTCAGTTTCTGAGACGAGACATGCTGCACTCCCCTAGATGAGGCAAGGCAGTGTGTAGAACTTGATTTGCTGAGCTGGACCTGGGGGAGGGGCAGGGAAGAGAAGTAGTGGGTGCTGACTGGGGGCAGGGAACAGCTGGAGTGCCTTTGAGGGAACAGCTGCTAAGAGAGCCCGCTCTGTGGGTGTGCAGCAAAATGGTGGCTTTTAATACTTTTCAAGGGATAATCTCGTTCAATAAATTCCAGCTGAGGAGGTGGGAGCTACCCTCACATGATTCCTGCCCTCCCTCCTGTCCTCCCTCCGACGTCCTTTAAAGATCTGCCCCAGGGCCCAAGCACCTCATCTGCATCCTCTTCCTCCTTCAGCTCTGGCCTCCCGTCTGGGCCAGGAGGAAAGATTCCCACTCTGCTCCATCCTGCCCAGCAGCACCCAAGGAAAGGAAGCTGCCATCCCCACAGCCACGTGACTTGGGTACCAGCTATGCCAAGAGATAATGACAGGTTGAGTGTTCTCTGCCTAGTGAGGAGATGCATGCAAATGACTGGCTCTGAATGATCTTAATTGTCACTGCCTGGTGTGGCAACTCCGACCACCTCCTCCTCCTTCCTCTGGTGGGGAAAATATGGAGCAAGGAGCAAAGGGGGATCCTGTGGTGTGGGGAGGGATGAGCTCAAAACACTCCCTAGGACCCGGAGCCCTGGAAACAAGAAAGCTGGCAGACTCCCTCAGCTAGTGTGCAGCTGGGACCGGAGAGAGTGGATGAGTTCCACTCCCCAGTGAACCAGATCCACAGTGAGATGCCCTATAACTGTAAATCTCTTTATGTGCCGCAGCTCAGCCGTGAGAGGCTGTCACATGCCTGCAAGATGGTCCCGCTTGGCCAGTGGGACCTGAAAGAGAATTGGGGGCAGAGAACCAGGGAAGGAAGGCCCTGCCCCCAGCTCACCCTTCAGCCAGGATACTGACAGAGTTGAGCCTCTCCGGGCTTGCGGGAACTAATATTCAGAAGTATCGAGATGGTTAACGTGCTGTCTGTTCCTTCTAGTGCATGCATTTCCTGAAATGCTTAGTTCTCTACAATGTTGACGCTGTTGCTATCCCCCATGCTGGCAGATGAGGAAGGTGAGCTGAACATAAGGAACTTGCTCCATATAACACCTTTTGGCATAGCTCAAATTCAAGTGCAGAGCCAGGCTAGGGTAATCGTGGATGCTCAGTGCTCTCCTGGAGGCAAGGCAGTTGTGGTGAGACCCTGATACTAAGCAGGACATTGGGGTATCTCTGAGTGAGTGTGCATCATTGTTGGCCTGGTTGTGTCCCCCCTCATCTTTTGAGCCACCCGGTCTTGGCATTCAGTCAGAGGCACAGGCTTGACTGGGTCCAGTCTTGGAGTGAAATCTGTTCTGATGAAGAGTACATAGTGTGACAACAGATATCCTGGGATGAGGGTTGGGTGGAAGTGGGGAACAAGACAGTGAATATATTGATATCGTATGGAAAGAAGCTGGAAGGCCCTGAATTCATCTAAACCACACCCCCTTCACTCATTTTATGTTTTAAGTTTCCATGTAAGATTTCATTTGCAGACTGGCATCTATAATCCAAAGAAAGGTATTCTATGTTAAAATATATCTATGGGTCCATTTCTAGTTTGTAGAGTCTAGGTCACCTGACCCACTAAGGATTCCTTACGAGCAGCCATTTGTTGGGGGAGCGGAGACAAGCAGGCCCTGGGGTCTTACTGTCTAGCTAACAAATTTAGCAAAAACCACAGACTCCAAGTTTAGTGGAAGACCCAGTCTAAAAGAAGTAATGGAACCTGGAGAGATGGCTCAGTGTTTAAGAGTATTTGCTGTTCTTCCTTGGGACCTGAGTTTAGTTCCCAGAACCTAAATTGGGCTTCTACAATGACCTATAACTTCAGTTCCAGAGGATTCCATGCCCTCTTCTGGCCTCCTCACATATAAGCACTCGTGTGGCATGCATTTTAAATTTATCCACCCACACATACACATCGGATAAAAACAAACAAATTTAAAAAAAATACAGTATAAAGTGATAAAAGAGGACATTCAGTGTCCTTCTACAGTCTCCACATGTCTTCATGGGTTAGAACACACACACGCACACGCACACGCACGCACGCGCGCACGCGCTCACGTGCAAAGAGAAACCATTTGAAGATCTCTTTCCAGACACCAGCCTCCAACTAGATCCAAACTCCCGTGGACCAGAACGTAACGTGGCCCTTTGGTGCCAAGGGTCAGCTACTGAAGAATCTTCCCTCTTCCAGGAGCAAACAAAACAGAACTCAGCCTCAACACCACTCCCTCCCTCACCCCACAAGCGGCAGCAGAATTCTCACGTTAATTGGTCAGGAATTCTCTAATCACTGAAAGGAAACTGGGGTTGAGCTGTGCATTACGGTGCTAATTCTGTAATCCCACTGCATTAATGTTATTAAATGTCACTGAGTGATTGCTTTCCCAGTGTTTAAATTCTTAATGCACTTATCCTTTCAAAACTTTGGGCACCAATGTCAAAAAAAAAAAAAGAATCAGTGAACACCCTGTTGTAAAATCGGGTAGTCAGGAGCCTTTCTCAAAGCTTGGAGATCTCTCATGCATCTTAAAGGTAGGCAGCTCAGCCTTGTGCTGAGACAACCACAGCCAGACTGTGTGTTCTGCCTCATTGCGTCTCCACCATGCCATAATGGGAGCTGGCTCCATCCTGCCTTGAGATACAAAATGCTTCCGTGCCTTCCTCTGCTCTCCTCCAGACTTTTCTCTCCGACCCATCTGAACCCTGAAATTATATCAACAAAGGCAAGTAAACATTTGGACATAATGTTGGAGGCTTATGAAACAAGATGAGTTTGCATCGGCCTCTAGTACAGGCAATGGCAAAAAGCCAGGATCCCCCAGTGTCAAGAACTCAAAATAAAGAAAATAAGCATACTGGTATCTAGATCTGGGCCATGCCTCTGAACAGTAGTCATCCCTAAGTCACCTAAGATACCTACAAAAGAGCAGGAGGTAGTGTGGACCAGGAATCCAGCAGCTTAAGTTTCAGTCTTTACTTTGTTTGTAAACCCTGGCCATGACTCAACCTGGGTCCCGTTCTCAGGGAGCTGGGGCAGTGAGTTCTACTCCATAGAATACAGGGAAGCATGAAGGTTGCATGGAGTGTAGCACTGCTTATCTTACGAGGATGAATTATAACTGGCAGATTTCAGAAGTGCCTAGAAAGGACTTCTCTGTTAGACTGGCCTTCCTAGACTGCCTAGGCTCGCCCCGCTGGGCAGAAGGGAGAGAAGCAAGCTGGCAAGAGTACTTGAAAGTTCCACATTCTGCTTTGTTTAATCAACAATGACCGTCCACTTGTTGGGAAGACGTTAAACAAATGATCAATCAATGTTTTGCTTGTTCACCACATATATTTTCCATATCAGCCTGGCCTGAGTTTGTGGATGGCGCTAAGCACAATGTGCACATATGCTCTTTATATGTAAGCTCAATATGTCTATGCATTTTTGTCTTTTTCTTGTTAAATAAGGACAATATTCCCAAAGATGCAAAAGAGAAAGGCAGTGTATGGAGGATTCTGAAGTTGACAGAGTTTCGCCCCTCCCACCCCCACCCCCTTGTGAAAAGAGAATTAAGCTGCTCAGGAGGAGGTCAGGAGGAGGCTGCACTCTCAAATGAAAAGCCAAAAGTGAGCCATCATGCCATCTCCCCTGGGGCTGGAGAGGGCCTTTGACCTTGAGCTCTGGGTGTCTTGAGTGCTCATTGCCCTGCCCCTATACACCTTTGGGCTTTTTGTAGAGGTCTTTCCAGCAAGCAAGGTGACGAAAGCCATCCTGGCGCTATCCCAGGTTCTGAAATGGCCCAGGTTCCCATCCTAGTGATTAAAGCCACTCTGGAGAGCAACCCTCTAGCCACTGTTGTGTGGAAACTAATTTCCATATAATAACATTTTGTTATTTGTAATAAATCATACCCACAGTAAGGTGACTGGGTTATGTCATTATTTGCAAACCTACAGAATGTAATTATAATATGTCTGAAAACCTCCATGCAGAACAGGGCTGTTCCAGCCACAGCACCGTCCAATCATAATAAAAATTTATATTGTGCTTTATGTGACTGATCATCACGGTAACTGCTCTATGCCAAGGGAAAAGAAACCCCACAGCACTGACAAACTCATGAACATGGAAACCTTGTAAATGACAAATCAGTTGATCTCCGAGCCAGCCACTGAGCCCGTATCCCCCACCATGAACATTTTCTAGTAACACTCTAGGTGTGCAGGTTTATTATCTCTGTGTTCAAAATGATAATGGGAACTGGAGAGACAGCCTTAGTTGGAAAAGTTCTTGTCAAAGTTCAACCATGAGGGCCTGAGTTTGATTCCTGGCTCCTGTGTAAAAGGGTAGGCATGGGAGATGGCCCAGGCTTGTAATCCCAGCACCAGGAAGGCAGAGACTGGTGATCCTTAGGGCTTTCTGGCTAGCCAGCCTACCCTAACTTGTGAATCCTATGTCTCAATAAGATACCTTGTTTTAAAATCTCAAAGGGGGGGGTAGTGGGATGGCTCAGTGGGTAAAGGCACTTGTTGCCAGGTCTGAATATCTGGGTTCAATCCCCAGGACCCTCAGAGTGGGAGGAAAAGCACTAAGTCTGACAAATTGTCCTCTGATTTGCACGTGCAGTTGAATTCACATGCGCGCGCGCGCACACACACACACACACACACACACACACGTGTGTGTGTGTGTGTGTGTGTGTAATTTTTAAAAAGTAACTGGCTCCTGAGGAACAACACCTGTAGCTGACCTCTGGCCTCCACACACATGTATATCCATGTGTACATATGTGTGTAAGTGTTCCCATGCACACGTACACACACAGCAAACTGTTGACCTAGTTAGTTGGAGTTGCCTTTTTTTATGCATTGAATATATATGTGTTACCCTTGGCTGACGTTGGTTCAAGGGGATTTTCTTTCTAAGTCAAACGCATGTTGCCTCTGTCCCCTACTTTCTTTTTTTTTATTAGGTATTTATTTCATTTACATTTCCAATGCTATCCCAAAAGTCCCCCACCCGCTCCCCAACCCACTCCCCCACCCACCCACTCCCACTTCTTGGCCCTGGCGTTCCCATGTACTGAGGCAGATAAAGTTTGCACGACCAATGGGCCTCTCTTTCCACTGATGGCCGACTAGGCCATCTTTTGATACATATGCAGCTAGAGACAGGAGATCTGGGGGGTACTAGTTAGTTCATATTGTTGTTCCACCTATAGGGTTGCAGATCCCTTTAGCTCCTTGGGTACTTTCTCTAGCTTCTCTATTGGAAGCCCTGTGATCCATCCAATAGCTGACTGTGAGCATCCACTTCTGTGTTTGCTAGGCCCTGGCATAGTCTCACAAGAGACAGCTCTATCTGGGTCCTTTCAGCAAAATCTTGCTAGTGTATGCAATGGTGTCAGCGTTTGGAAGCTGATTATGGGATGGATCCCCAGATATGGCCGTCTCTAGATGGTCCTTCCTTTCGTCTCAGCTCCATACTGTGAGTTTTGCTTCCTTGCCTTATAAATACTTTTCTGGAATGTGTGGCTCTCCGCTGGTTCCTCTCAGCATGCTGATACAGGTTCTTTGAGCATAGTTGACTGGTTATTCAGCCATCTCACACAACCATAGAGATGCATGGTAGCCATGAGAAGTGGGCTTTGTTCTGCTCTCTTCTCCCTGACTCAGTGGAGACTTTCTAATTCCTTTGGCTTGTCCTGCTGGGATTAGGGGAGAGGGCAGTGTCTCACTACACCGCTGGCTGTCCTGAAACTCTCTCTGTAGACCAGGCTGACTTCAAACTCACAGAGATCTGCCTGCCTCTGCTTCCCAAGCTCTGAGATTAAAGATCTGTGCTACACCAATACCTGCAGTGCATGGATATTTCCTGTTTCGGTGAAGAGTGACATGTCCAGACTGTTGGGGGCTGTTGGGGAGGTTGCACTTCCGGCAACAACTCCATTACAAGCAGAGCCTTGTTAAGTTTCAAAAGATCTGGACTCAAGAGAAGAAACCCTTCACCACCTCAAAGCTTGTGAACCCCTGTAACTCTGGGGAAACATCCCCCCAGTTTAGTCCCAATGCTCTTACTTTTATTACATGCGTGCTTGGTAGTGACCTTCTAAGATAATTTTGTTTAGGGCCTTCAGACCTGAAATTGAATTCAGCCCACTCCTTCCAATCAGGAGCGATGGGCTTGAATGTGTATCTCTTTCCTGGGGTTGTTTGCTGTTATTGACATTGAACGTGGTGATTTATCATGGACAATACAGAGCTAAAATAAATTTATTAATGCATTCCCTGTTCCCATATGATTCGGTCTCAGAGCTGAAGACTTGGTGTTTTTTTCCCCGTCACTTCTATCTGCATAGTTTTAAAACCTTGGGCAGGAGCTAGGGCAACCTGCCTCCTTCTGCCCCTCCACCGTGGGCAGGGTATTGGGAGAAAGTGGTCTTATATGGTTGTAAAGGAATAGGAGTCTAAAAGTTCTGCTTTTGTTACCATACACAGAGCTAGGGAAACAAGTCTGCAGATGGGTACACCAGGGTGACGGTGGCGATAGAGGCCACATGGAGCTGTTCCTCCCAGCTGCACAGCAAGGTAGCAAAGACCAACACCGGGGAGAGGATGCATCCTCTGCCTCAAGGGATACTGGGGGGATTATTAGGCTGGGCCAGTGCTCTGCCCTTCAGAATCTGGGACACATGTGAGGTCTACGCTCACAGAAATTATTATGCTGCCCCTAAGACTGTGCTTCAGATTATGACTTAATAATAGAAAATTCAAACTATTGTTGCTATACAATGTAGAAAAAGCATGTAAGCCTGAAACACAATGCCTAGTCTACACACACACACACACACACACACACACACACACACACACACACAACAACAACAGAAGGAAATTTATCAAATGCACCAAAATATTATTTATTTTATTTTCTTGTTTCTGCTTCTGTAAGTGTTCCACATTCTCACAATGAATATGCATTATATTTTAATCAGGAAAAAAAGGAGGTTTTTCAAAAGCCCTCTGGAGGCAGTGGCTCCCCTGACAGCCTCCATCCCCATTCTAAAGAGTTCCTACCCCTCCCCACCCAACCCACTTCACAAGAGGAAAGCCTTCCTCATTAAAGCACCCCACAGCTTCCCATCACCCACATCTCCTCAAAGAAATGTCTTGAGTGAGGAGATATCAAAAGAGTGTGTGTGTGTGTGTGTGTGTGTGTGTGTGAGAGAGAGAGAGAGAGAGAGAGAGAGAGAGAGAGAGAGAGAGAGAGAGGGAGGGAGAGAGAGGAGAGAGAGGAGAGAGAGAGAGAAGTCATCCTATCAGAAGGAAGAAAACCAACCACAGGAAAGGTTTTTGATCAGTCGAGGAGAAAGGCAAGCATGAACTGGGGAAGGGTCCCATCGTGGCAAAGGTAGTGATGAGGAACTGAAATCCCATCACAGAAGTTGTCAAAGGACAGGGATGATGGGAGAGCGGAATCAAAGAAGCTTCACCCAGGGGAAGAGACATGCCCTTTGCCTCCCCCTGGCCTCCTCCTTCACACAGGACCAGAGTTCAGAGGCAGGAGTAGAAAAAGGAGTCACAAACCAGGAAGAGCCCAGGGAATCTGGGTTTTGGAGACAAGCCATAGGAACTGGAGTTAGAGAGAGTAGGAGGACTAGCCATCTACTGGGGACAACAGCAGCTAGCTGTTGTACAGCAGCTAGCACTCAGAAAGAACACCTTCTGGTTCTAGTGTCTCACAACAGGAGATTCACATGAGTGTGTGCATCACAAAGAGTCCAAGGCTTCTAGATTGCTTCTTCCTGGTCTCCTCTTTGAGGATTGACCATGGGGTAAGAGAGCACTTTCAGTTGTCACGACTGAGGCCTAACAACCATAGATGTTTCAAGTCCTTCTTTTCGTGACTAGGTCCCTCAGAAGCCGAGGACAGCCCCCATACATCTGTGTGATCTCTCATTGAGAAATTGCTGGGGATGACTCAAGGTCACAGTCTTTGAGGTAGAGTCACAGACAGGGTCTCTGGCTCGAGGCCCCTGGCTCTGAGTCCCTTGAGGGCTATTGTGAATGCTGCTTGCCCCACTGTGTCTCCTTTGGTAAAATTGAAAAAGAATAGTATTGTGTGTCTCTAGGTAACCAGGCAAAAGGCCAAGTGAGACCCAGACCCCATTTATAAAGGCTACCAAGGGCATTGTAGTTTAACCGGTAGAATATTCGCCTAGTACGCATGAAGCCTTGGGTTATCCCCCAGCCATGCATAAGCCAGGCATGGTGGTGCACACCGGTAATCCTGGAACTTGGTAAATAGAAGCAGGGGGACAAGGAGTTCAAGTTTTTCCTTGGCTACATATTATGTTGAAGGCCAGTCTCGGCTACATGAGCCCTTGTCTCAAAATAAAAACAGAATGCAAAACTGCAAAGCCACTTGGAAACCCTTGTAGTGTAGGTTGGATGCATCCCTGCCCTGGGCATAAACAGGAGGTTCCACCCTTGCCCACTTGTCCCAGAGTCCTTCCTGAGAAATGAGACTGAAGAGCATCCTGGCTCTGAGACCAGAGTTTGTAGGAAGCCTGGGATCTGCTCTGGGTCTCAGCAAGGCAGCAGGTCAGCTTCCCCTTCCCTGGCAACAGGGGGAGCAGCCTTTCCCCTTACCCTTGACATCTCAGATTCTAGGAAGTGTCATGGCCGTTGGTAGGTGTCTGCCCCTGGAGCCCCAGCCCTTGGTGAAATGAGTACAGAGACAATTCTGTAAGCGTTTCCAGGTAGCTGCCTCAGGGAGGACAAGCAGGAGGCAGGAGCATGGTGAAGGGGCAGAGAAACGGGGCTGTGCTGTGGGACAATCACATGGCCCTTGCCCTGGGCTTACCTGCTGCACCTCTCTGTGAGGCAAGTAGACCCAGTGCATGGGGATGCATGCCTCGTAGCAATCTCCTGCTGGCTGGCCAGGGCCTCATCAGTACCAAGAACTATACCAGGGTTCATGGTGATTTCATTTGACCTTCACAGACCTCTAAGTGAGTCTTATTAGCTCCCTTTATTTTTGAGCCTGGAGAAAAGGACTTGCACAAACTAACGATCTGAGGCTCAAGCTGCCCAAAGTCAAAGGTTAGGCTGCTGAGTTACCGCAGTTAGGAGCACGAGCTTGGAGTTACCGTACCTGGGTTCAAACTGTCTGAGCTTGAGGCATATAAACCTGTGTACCCAGACTCTTCCATCTGAAGACTGAGGCTTGTGACAACATGTCCCTCGGGATCAGTTGCAAGAGAACGCTTGGGAATATGTGTGAAGCTCTTAACACATCACCCAGAACACATCAAATGCTGCCTAGCAATGAACTTGATACAATGGCGTTTGACCTTCTTTCTCAAGCTTGTTTTGCCTTCATAGTGAGAAGCTGAGCACTCCAATAACAGCTTCCTTTGAAACAATGTAACAGTTTTTCCTAAAGAAAGATCCCAAAGGCAGTCCTCGGGAGACTTCTAGAACAATAGAAGACCCCAGATCAGAGACAGGGGTGTTTAGGATATTAAAAGCTCTGTGCACATTGCTGGACTGCACTGCCACAGCTGGGGGACCCCAACAGCTTCTCCAATGAGGCACACTGTGTTAGAGCAGAGGGACAACCAACTAGGACGTAGAAGAGAGGCAGGAGGTGACACAAACAGAAGCTCAGACTTGTGGAGAGCCTAACCTGTGATGTCCCTGAGGTCCCCGTGTCCCATGTGCTAAGGCCCTGATACATCAGGACCTACCACCTGCTTCTCCTTTCTGGTAAAGGATTCTAATCCAGTGCTATGCCTGTCCCTCAGCTGTGGCCTTTGCTAACAGTTTCTTCAAGGTATCCTTCTTTCCCAATCCCCATCTCCTTCTCTGCCTAGAGCTTAAAGGAAACCCACTTAGCGCCAAGCACAAAGACCCAGAGTTTGCCATTATCTGACCAGAGCCTTCAGTGTGGAGTGGGTCCCAGTGAGGACTCTTGATTGCCCAGAGGTGAAGGGTCCAGAGAAGAAGGAATGTGGCCTCCTTATACTTCTGTCTCCTCTTTCCAGAATGTGCACTGCACTACACTGCACTGAACGGTGCTCCTGAATCCTCTGTGACAGGAGTATCTGGGAAAAGGACATTAGACGCTAGCTCCCGAGTCTGTTAAAAGCCGTCAAAGTGCAAGGATAATTTATGAAGAGAACTCTGGAGGAATGCAGGCAGAGCAAAGGTGGTACAGAGAGCGTAGCCCAGACACATAAATATCTAAGGCAGCGGCACCGGATCCTGCCTCACCGCATCCCAAGACATCGGATATTACAGATCGCAGCTCGTGTGGTGCGCACACGTTCCTGCGGCTCTGACACAATACAGTAAATGCGTTGTGACAGTAGCTGAGTGGATTCTATGTGTTGAACAGATGTCTTATAGCAGACAAGGATTCTGTGACTGTATCACATTGTGCTTTCATCAATTATACATCACTTCTCATTACAGAGGCAGGGGTTCAGTCCTAGATGCTGTGGCTGAGAGAGAAACCTGGACAGAGTAAGCAGCATGGAGAATTCAGGGCAATCTAGGTCTCCTCTGAGTCCTGGAGGGGCCAGAGCCAGCTCAACCCACCCCCAGAGACTCCACATGGTCCCCACACCCTGTTACCCCCTTACAAGTCTTAATCCACCCTCTCCTACACTCAGCCAACCAAGGGCATTTCTTTCATCCTTTGAAATAGTTATGACAAAGATCAAATGGTGTGGGTAGAATGATAGCTCCATCCCGCAGGCCCCTTGTGCCGTCACCCAGATTCCAGAGCTACCAAGCCTTGCCCACTCTCACCTCCTACTTTTTGCCACGGTGTTTGAGTTTATGTTTGTGGAACTGGAGATCAAACCTAGAGTCTTGCATCTGTTAGGCAATTGCTCTGCTCCTGAGACACACTGAGGCTGGAGTGAATCCCAAGCCTCTAATGATTTCACACCTACGTAACTCAGTGTGAATAAAAATTCATCTACTTTCCCATGCGGCTACATAACTATCACCACCGCTTAAGAAATTAACATTATTCCCTTATTAACAGCACTCAGCCTGCATCTGCTGCTGCTGATGCATCTTTGTGGTTCACAATCCTTTCCTAACCATGATCCTGGGACACCCCACTTTATGGTCTCAGCAGAGCCTAACCAACAGTCCTGAAGTGCCTGTAGGCAGGTCCCAACAAGAAAGACATACGCCAGCCTCAACTTCTTTAATTTAATCCTTATCAAGGACACAGCTTTGACAAGGAATGTCCTAGAAGAACTACGAGGGCCACTGTAGAAGAAACAAACAAGTCTGACAAAATTATAGGGAATTCTGGGTAGTGTGTAGTAGACGAGCACTAAATACATATAGATGCTTGTTTTCTAATCATTCATTAACTTTTAGTTTCACAAATATTATTGCTGCAGATGTGGTCGACCAAATGTTTTGTAACTAAAGGTGTGTTTGTCTCTGTGCGTGTCTGTGTGTGTATGTCTGTGTCTGTACAGAGGCCACAGATCAATCTTGAGTGGCTCTCTCTCTCTCACTGGGACCTGGGGCTCACTCAAGTCGCTCAGCTCACTCACTGGACCTGGATCAATGAGTTCTCACAGACACCGCTACCTCACCTCTCTAGTGCTGGAATTACAGAGGCATGCCACCAAGCCTTTTTACACAGGTACTAGAAATTGACTCAGTCCTCATGCCTGTGTGACAAGCACTTTACCCACTGAGCTATCTCCCCAGCCCAAAGTCAGTTTTGAGAAAAATATTACATAAACAGAATTCAGATCATGCTTAGAGAAGATCCCTTGTAAGAGTCAAGGCCCTGGCCCTTGAACACTCGCAGTCGTGGCAGGGAACTAATTCGCTTTCCTCCTGTCCCCTGGAACATACCTCATTAAGGTCGAACTCAAAGGAGCAAGAGAATATTCCTTTACTGGAAAGCCCCATACAGAGGCGAGTTTTAAGACCCACTAAGAACTCTCCCATCTGAAAGCTCCATGCACTTCTTGTCCCCATTGCCAGGGGGCTGGTAATTCACAGCCTGAAATACTCTCAATCCGCTCTCCGTGCTCCAGGTCGTTAAGCTTGGTCATTGTAATAAGCATCGATTATCATGATCACCATTAGTGTATTTACCCAAGCCCTTGTGCATGGGGAAAGGCAGTAGGCTCTCACGCATCCCGTGCTTTACAAGAACGATTTGCCGTGTCTAAGAACCATTGCTAGAATTAATTTGCCTACTGCAAACAATTTATATTAATGAAAACACATTGAGTTGGGAGGGGGCGGGAGGGGGTGTTCTGCCTGCAGAGTGTGTTTGCTTTGTTCACCTAGAATAAAAAGACTTTGAGCGTGTTTGTTTTGCATAAATAAATAGCTGGGTGACGGGGATGGCTGCCCCGTGCATCTAATCCAACTTGGTCTAGCAGCCGTAGCAGGCACCACCAGGGCAGGAAGGGAGCCAGCAGGCTCCTCCTCTGGAGCTCTCTGGTTGCTTGCATCTTAATACCCAGTGATGTCTGTCATCTGCCGATTCACCAGGCCCCCACCTAGGCTTGCGTTTGATCATGGCAGAAGCCACCAACCTCTTCTTTAGTCCCATCCAAGGCTTGAGATAAGCCAAGGTGAGGCCTCTGTGTCTCTTGATGCCACCTGGACAGCTTCCAAAACCCAAGTCGGACCTTGTTTTCCTTTGTAGCAGAGCTCTCCTCCTGTGTCTGCTTATTTTATTTATTTGGGTCGATGAGGCTCATTTTCCTCTCTACAGATGGCAGCAGGGTCCTCTGATCTCAGGCGATGAAAACATCACACTGATGTGACTGCTCTTCAGAGGAAGGAGGGAGATGGGGGTGGGTGGGGAGGAGATGGAAGAGGAAGAGAAAGGAGGCAGAGAGATGGGTACGGAGAGTGTAAAGTTGGAAGAGGAGCCCCCACGCCTCTCTGGCTCTCCCAAGATCACCCTGGCCATGTCCCAGCCACTGATTCTGGGGTTCGAGTCAATGTTTGGCACTCAGTCTGCCTCACTGCCTCTTGACCTCCTTTTTGTGTGTTTGGATCTCAGCATCTCAGTTGTTTAGTGCTTGGTTGACAGATAGCAATGCTTTGGGGAATTATTCTCAGCAGCAGAGATAGCCACCACTCTGGAGGCTATGGGCTGTGAAGGCTGGTCCTCTGCCTCCATGCCATCGGGAGTCTGTGTGAGTGCCCTGTGTGTGTGCCTTTCTTGCTCCCAGGGCCTGCGGGGGAAGAAAGATTTGTCTGTGTGGATTTATTTGGATGCTGTAGCTGTGTCATCCAGGATCCATTCATCCCTAAGTTAGCTGAGCTACAGAAGGCCAGGTGGGACATCCAAAGTGTCCAGATGGACATGAGTTTTCATAGAACAGCAGCCTACTCTCCCAGAGTGAGAAAGACAGTGACACACTGGTGTCACCTACCACAGAGTACATTACAATGAGTCCAAGAAGCACGGCAGAGAACAGGGCCACGCTGCTGGGATTTCTGCCCGCCTCTAGCTGTGTGACCTCACTACCTGTGTCCTCGGCCTACAGTGAGGACATAGAGCCATCCCCTGTGAGCTTGAGAGAGTGAAGTGAGCTGATGTCACCAGGATAGTTGGAATAGACCAGCCACGTTGAAATGTCATGTCCATCTTTGAGGAAGAAGTGCCAGGGACGGTAGACTGCTCTGAGGCTTAGAAGAATCACACTGAAGTTCCAGGGCATTAAAACTGGCCATCTCCAAGTCACAAGTGGGAATGGGCTAAGGAGGATTGGGAAGATAGTTGTCCCCCCCCCCTCCTTTAGAACTGTATCAGCTTGGAGTCCTTGGCTCACCCTACATCAGGCCAAGGATGAAGGTCAAGTGGAGATGTAGAAGAGGAGAGGAGAAAGGAAAGCTAGTCCTGTACAGAAAGAGGGATACCATGTTTTTTAATCTGTGTGTGCGCATGCATGTGTGTGTGTGTGTGTGTGTGTGTGTGTGTGTATAGGCTCATACACCACAGAGCACTTGTGTAGGTCAAAGAACAATCTCATGTGTCTGTCGCTGCCTCTCATTTTGCTCAAGGCAGGGCCTCTTGTTGTCTTCCATTGCCTATGCCAGGCCAGCTGGACCACATGCTCCTGCCACCTGCCTTCAGCTCTTTGTAACAGCATCTCTGGGATTATAGATGGGTAGGCTATCATGCTCAACTTTACCTGAGTTCCAGGGATTTGAACTCGGTTCCCCGGCCCAGGCCTGCGTTCACATTTTCCCTTGTCTTTCTCTACTCCCAGAAGAACAGCAGCTCTGAACTGTCCCTGTCCCTCTAGTTTATCATCTTGAAGCTCTGGGCTACTTATATAAATGATGCAGAGACACTGTGTCATTTTCATCATGGATCTCTTCTCCCTGGAAGAGCAAGTTGGGGCAGGGTTATCACTAGCCTTTCCAGCCTGGACCAGGACAATGGCATGACACACATTGATGTCCCCCAAACCTGTCATGGGGCCCCCGGGGTCAGGGGCATTATGATAGGAAGTATGGGAGGAACAAAGACTGTAGACTGAGGAGCCTCGGTCTTACTGCCCTCAAAGTGGTTTCCCTTGATCATGGCATGGCACTAGCCTTGCCTCAGCTTCTGTTTCCTCCTCAACTATGGTATGGGCATAATCATGGTATGGAGCTTGGGAGGGAATTCAATGAGCTTATACTCATGGTACCTGCTACAGTCCTCAGGCAGGCTGCTTCAGTAATCTGGATATGAGAAGGTAGTGGGGACAAGTCTTGACCCGAGAAGATATCCCTGGGGGCTGCAGCAGTAAGAAGGAGCTGTGACATAGCCTTCTCTTTGTGTCCACCAACGGTCCCACCCAGAGGACTTACCACAGAAGAGCTGGCTTGCATGTCTACCCTAAACAATAGGGCCCAATGAGGCTAAGGGGTGGAGGTGGGGCGGTAGGGCATGTCCTAGGGCATCTCGCCCTGTCAAAAAATAAAAAGGTCACCTTGTCCTTGGTACCATGCAAGGCAAGCCAGACCCCATCTTTGTCACCCCAAAGCTAAGATATTAAATACACTGAATATCTACAAAATTCAGTGAAAAGGAATTTGAACTCCTTAGAGATGTCAGCCCAGGTAAGGGAAATAGTTCCTCCTCCAGGAACCTCCCTGCAGCCAAATCTGCAGAAAATACAGAATGGTGACGTAGCCCAGCAGGGAGGGCGGGGTTCTTCCTGTGTATAGAATCAGGGTCTGAATCTCAGGAGAGGGTTAAAATAGCTGGATTGTGGTTACACAGTGAGAAAGAACAGAGCCAGGATTCAAGCCCAATTTTGTCAGACACCCTGTCCAAGCGCTTTCTTCACTACTACACCCAGGCTTACTGATTCCCTCAGCAAACGAGGTGGGGCATCTCCCATAACAGCACATTGCTTTATAAGCACCACATCAAAACATGCACATGGAGATAAGGGGAGGATTTCAGAGACAGAAGCATTGGGCAAGGCAGAGGGACAGAGGAAGACTGGGGAATGAGAGGCTCTCTAGAAAATTCTCTCTGGCACTCTACACTCAACTGAACACATTGAGGCCCCTCCCCTTTGACATAATTCTTCAGGCAAAAGGTGAGAAGCAGAGAATGGGGAGCTAGACTGTGTACGTGTCACTAAGTCACACAGGTGCTGCCACAACACCCCAAAAGTGGGGGAAAAGAAAAGCCACAGACAGGAGTCTTGGGGAGAAGTTGTGGGGGAGACCCCTCCCCAGCCTCACAAACACCTCCCTGAGCTTGGGGAGCTAAGGAAATGGGAGCCAGAAAGGGAATCCACCCCACACTAATGCTGACTCCCCCATCTCCCCTGAGAACCAGGTTCAGATTTTCCCATCTCGTGGGAAGCTGGGTGTACCAAGATCAGCATAGTGTCTGCCCCGAGCATGACCCACTGAGTCCTCAAAGCTGTTCCCATGTGACTCAGAATGAACACAAATAGCTTTTCTGACAAGTATACTTTGGTTTGGGCTACTCCTCCTAACCATCCTGGGCTTGAGTAGATGCCGGCACCTCGGAGGCTGCAGGGCTCTGACTCACCAATGGATCTAGGAAGAGGCAGGTGGCAGTCCCAGTGAAGAATCCCAACATCTGGAGTTTCAGAGCACAACACAGACACTCTCCCTCCCCCTTCTCCTGGGGCTAGAGCCCCAAGTCAGAGAAGATAGAGGAGGCAAGGTTGAGTCAGTCATCTGAATGCGAGAGGACAGAAGCGGAGAAGAATTCAAATGTGTTTCTATTTTCTTAGTTCCCCGAGGATCCCTTAATGTTGCTTGGGGAGGGTAGAGGTGGAAAGGGCGGGGAGTAAGGGAAGCTCCACAAAGCACACTTGGCCTGTGGCCATGTGGAGATGCATGTAGCGATGTTCAGGGAATTGGGGAAGCATCCCAAAACCCCAAAATGTCAGAGCTCTTATCCTTTGTCTAGAAGCTGTATACCTATTAAGATGCAGATTCCTGGAGAAGGCCTTACCAAACCATATCCCACCTTTTACATTTCACCACTGCTGGATGGGGTTCACAATGACAGAGAGGGTGGGTACTGGAAAGGACTTCCCAGATCTCTGCCACACACACACACACAAACACACACACATGAAGAAAAGGCAGGATAAGCTAAGTTACAAGGTAAGTCAGATCAAAGCTGGCTCTCTGCTCTCCTGTGTATTTGTCAGGTACACCCAGAAGGCTCTTGGGCTGTTGACTAGAGGACAGATGTGCACATGCAAATGGTACTGGCTTGGAAAACAAAAAGCAACACTCATGTTGCTCACCAGGATGATCAGAGCAGTTCACCCCCAAGGAAGCGGGCCTTCCTTCCACTGAACCTTCAAAGCAGATAGAATTCAAACTTGAGTTGGCAGGGGATTCTCACCTGGCAAGATGATGTTGGACGAAGGGAGCTGGCCCACTGGGCTTGGACTGTGGGCACTGCCCATAGCAACAACAACAAAAAGGTGGCAGGGATCTTGAGTGATGCCCGTACAATGTCTAAAACATGCCTGACAGAGGGGCATGATGGAGGGGAAGGGGAAAGGCAGAGGCGGAGGCTCTGTGACAAGAAGCCTGATGAGGAAAGATGTACTGAGGCAGGAAGGAAGAGGAGGTGACAGTATGACCCCACTAAGTTCTGTGATGGGTTGTGGTTTTAGGTGCTGGAAACCAGTTGATCTCTGAATGGCCCAGGTTAGATCGTTCATCTCCCTTCCTCAGTGTCCCCATCTAACATGAATGGGTATATTAATGCTAACAGCAATGTTCTTGCGGTTGCAAAGGAACATCCCCAGGGTAGCATAAGGAAACACAAAGCAAAAGTAGCCAGGTAACCCGGCAAGACTATTTCTTTTTTTTTAAGGGTGTGTTGTGATCCAAACCAGGCTGACAAGTACACACACACACACACACACACACACACATACACACACACACATTCTAGGGCAGGAAGTTCACTTAGATTTTATTCTAATGTAGGTGATAACTGTGTTTCATCCCATTGGTGGGAGCTCTCACCATCTGACAGGACTGCCAAACTCATAATCAGCACAGCGGGGAAGGATGTGAGGGGGAGTCAAGAACCAGAAACATCCAGGGTTTGGGCAGACAGGCACATATACAAGCATGTCACAAGAGGGGCAGGTTTGCAGGATATTGGCCATGGCATGCTAGCTACCTTTGATGTCGGGGGTGGAAAAAGGTTTCATGCATTGTTTCCTACTCACAGTGTTGAGAAGGTGAAACAAGATCCTGGCCTGGGAGTACGTTGAAAACCCTCCTCAAGAGTGTTGTGCATGGTTTTGCCCCATGTCATCAGTAGAGGAAAGTTCTGTAGTTCTGCCATGTATGCCTCAACCTTAATCATTTTAAAGTCCAAAAGAAAATACCGCACAGCCTCCCAGGACAGGACCAGGCTCCTGGTGGCTAGTGTTCACCAGCTCTAGTTTCCTAGGCTAACACCCACTAGACCCTACTAAGGTACGAAAGGGCCAAGGAACTCCTGGCCACAGACACACCTCAAGGACCAAATGTCACTGTGCAATCAGGTTCAGTCAGCCCTAGCATAGAGGACCCTGGTACAGGGACCTGGAGATTTTTCTTCTCCCTTACAATCCTGTACTCTCTGTTGTGACTTGGCATGCCCAAGGGTCCCCCTCACTGTCCATCCAAGCATGAGCAACTCCCTCTCCCTCCCTGTCTATTTGCCAGGGCATCTTTAGGCAGGACCACTTACTTACTTTATTTATATTTATGAAACGTCCAAGTAGGCCAGTGCACTCGCATGCACATCTTAATAATTATTGATATGATAGTAGGGGAAGAGTGGGAGGCGAGGGTCACGTGGGCTGGAGGAGCTGGCTCCTCCCTCTCTCTACCAGCTAAAGTCCTCAGGGACTCTGTATGAGGCCAGTGCTTTTGTTGGTATGCTAATTGCTGAGTTTGTAGCCAAGGCTGCCTTCAGTAGCTCCAGACTCAGCACTTCTCCCAAGAAAGGGAGCACGGTTTTGTGGTTTCAAACCACACTGCACGGCCCACTCCCATTGGACTTGTAAATGGATTTGGAGACCCAAATCAACACAACACATCAGAAGCAGAAATCAAATTAGACACTGGATCTGAGAGAAAATGGGCTGTGGTTCTCACCACAAAAGGAACATGGTGTCTCTCTGCACCTCCGTCCTGAGAACCCATCCCACCCTGAGCCCCATACATTGGGAGTTTCTTCCTCTGTGAGAATGTTGTGTGCTCCTTAAGGAAAACTGGAAGCTGGGGACCAAGTATGGGTCTCTAAGTCACATATAAGAAGTGAATCCTGTAAGGTTAGAAGGAACTCTAAAAACAAAAGCAGCGTGGAATCAACATGAATAACGAACTAAGTGTGCCCACGCTGATGCCTAATCAGAGCAAACCTGGGGTCATTTTAAATACTGGTGTCACACCTCAGTAATTGTGTGACTTCAAGATGGTTATCAGCCACACTTGACTCATGTGTAATATGGGAAGAATAGTAGTAGCTAACTCCGAAGTGTCTCCAGAATGGGGAGATAATATATGCACACACATTTTCTACTGTGTAGATCTAACCTGCGTTCAACTCAGTGCATTCTGCTTAAACACATTATAGTGAGTGAAAGGAGTCAGTCTCAAAAGGCTACCTGCTGTATAATTGCATTTATATGATGGTCTAGAAAAAGCGAAATTGTACAGACAGAAAACAGATGGGTGGTTACCAGAAGCCAGGGCTGCGGAGAAGACACGACAAAGGGACAGGAAGGGATCTGGCAGGTGATAGAATTGTGTCCTTTGATTGTGGTGGCGGTTACCCAGCTGTATATGTATGTCAGAACTCCCAGAACTGTTCACTGAAATGGACAAATTATACTTCAACAAATCTAACTCTCTCCAAGAAAAGAGACAACACATCTCTATAAGATCTGCCCTGCATGCTATTTACCTCGCAAGCAGGTGCTATCCGGCAGTGTATACACTGGTAGCTGTTTGGGGAACCCCTTCTGGTCTCAAAGGGCAGAGAGATGGCAGGTTTCTGCAAAGGGGAAAAAGGCCTCCATCAGCTATAAACGTCCTCAGAGGAGGAGGTGTGGGGCTTGGTGACCTGTGCTGGTCCCTTCCAGCTGGTGATACTCAGCACAGGTTTTCCAATCCCTTGGCACACCAAGTTGCCTTTGCATGAGAAATGGCTGCGAGGGTTTTATTCTGGTTTCCACACCTTGGCAGGCTGGCAGCCCTGGGCCCAGCCTCGGCACGTAATAGCCAGGTTCTGACTTTCTGCCATTGTTCCTTAATCTGTCTAATTTTAGGACCCTGTTCAGCATCTTCTCTGTGCTTACGGTTCCCATTAATAATCATGATCAGCACTTACCTAGGTGCTTTTCATTTTCAAAGCCCATTAATTAACACTAATTAATCCACACAGCGGTGCTAGAAGGAAGGGGAGCTATCATTATCATGGTTGCAGAAAAGCGAGGACGGGGAAGGCTCCAGGTGACTTGCCTGTGGCGACAAAGAAGAGAGAAAGAAAAAAATCCTAGGCAGAGAACCCTAGTGACCAGATCTAAATTCAAGACCAAAACTATTAATGATCATAAAATAACCAACATTTATTGAGCAATTACTATGTATACTATATCATGCAAAAGGTTTTTCTCTCTTCTCTCTCTCTCTCTCTCTCTCTCTCTCTCTCTCTCTGTGTGTGTGTGTGTGTGTGTGTGTGTGTGTGTGTGTGTGTGTGTGAGTGTGTGTGTGTGTATGAAAGACAAAGAGGTATGTACATTTTGGATGGATATGTGCATATATGTATGTGGGTGTTTATATGCATGTAATAGGTGCTTGTGGAGGTCAGAGGTCAATGCCAGGTGTCTCCCTCTACCTGCTAGATGTAAGGCTTCCTTCCCACTGAATCTGGAGCTCATGTACCTGTCTAGACTACCTGCTCCAGGAGTCCTAGGGCTTCACCTTTGTCCATCTTCCCTACTCCCGTGCTCTCAACATGGGGTTACCGAAGTATGCTGCCATGCCTAGCTTTCACATGGGTGCTGGCAATCCAAACACAGACCCTGAGGATTACATAAGCAGAAAACACTACATCTGAGCCACATTGCCAGTGCCTACAAAGAGTTTTTCATACCTCTTCTCATTAAAGCACAGCAAGGTTACTGTGAGTGTCTCTGTGTTGTGATTCTCCACATTTCACAGATAAAGAAAGGAGAGCCAGAGAGACTAGGCAGCAGCCCAAGGTCACACAGTGATGCACAGCACAGTTAGCCTTTGCTTAGCCTCACTCTGCCTCACTGACCTTTAGAACTACGGGTTACACCTAGTCCTCATGCCAGGGCCAAGGTGGGAAAGCGGCTGGTGACCATGCCTTGTCCTTCCCATGTGTTGACACACCCAGTCAAGCAGCCACAGCTAGCATGAACCCCTACTCTCAGCCCTTCTTTAGCTCAGGAGATGGCCATCATTCTCCTGACAGACATCTACGGAGCTCAGTACAACCATGGCAGCCTGGAGGCTGAGTGGGGGCGGATCTCTTCTTCAAATTCACTGTGTCTTGTGAGCAAGGTCTATGATGTCTCAGACAGCCAGACAGACCACTGAAGAGCTCCAAAAAGAAGCTCTCCGGTCACTCCATAGTCTAAACCACACCCCGAGGCTGCACAAACTTTTACATGGACTAACACAATCAATTATTAAATATTATAAATATATTATATACTGATAGAACTGGCCAAGAACCTATATGTATTCATTTATTTAATAAATGTTTATCAAGTACCTACATTATGCCCAGTCAGGTCCTAGGCACTAGGAATACAGCGGTAAACAAAATGAACGCAGTCATTGGCCTCGTGAGTCTTCCACGCTAGAGGAGACAGAGACGACAAGAGAACGGGGGAAAACATCATCCCTAGCTGGGAGATCGCAGTGGTGCGTGCTCCATGGAGAACGAAAGGAAAAGCAAGTGCTCCATATCTACTTTAAATTGGGCAGCTAGGGAAGGCCTGGCTTAGGGGGTGACATTTAGCAGAGACCCAAATGCCAGGGCAGAGCCAGCGTTGTGACAGGAACAGCTGCTAAGCAGGAGGAACAGCTGGTGCCAAGCTCCACAGTGGGGAGGATCTTCCTGTTCTTGAGGGACCGGCCCTGGGCTGGAGTGGCCAGGGTGGGATTAACAAAGGCCACAGAGGTGGGCAGTGGGCAGATTTGGCTCATAATAAAGAATCTGGAGCAATCTGCATAGCTCACTTGGGAAAGCATGTATGATGTCCTGGTTTGAGCCTCACCACCAAATAAGGCATAGAGGCTCATGTCTGAAGACCCCAACACTCAGAAACTGAAGGCAGACGTACAGGGACATCCTCGACTACATAGAAATTTCAAGGCCAGTGTGGTGGTTTGAATATGCTTGGCCCCAGGGAATGGCACTATTTGGAGGTGTGGCCTTGTCGGAATAGGCGTGGCCTTGTTGGACTAAGTGTGTCACTATGGGGATAGGCTTGGAGAACCTCCTCTTAGCTGTCTGGAAGTCAGTCTTCTCCTGTTTGTCTTTGGAATAAGATATAGAACTCTCAGCTTCTACAGTTCCATGCCTGCCTAGGAACCTCGGATCTTGTAAGCCAGCCCCAATTAAACGTTGTCCCTTTTAAGAGTTGCCTTGGTCATAGCGTCTCTTCTCAGCAATGAAACTCTAAGACAGAAGTCAATACCAGGAGTGGTTTGAGAGAAGCAAAAGTATAAGGATGGATTTTCAATCTCTGGAATCGGCTTAATCGCTTGTCAGCACCTTATAATTCACCAGACAGCCAGTTGGAGCTACACGGGACTGGCTCCAAAATAAGTTTTAACTTAGGCTGGAGAGATGGCTCAGTGGTTAAGAGTACTTACTGCTCTTCCAGAGATCCTGAGTTCAATTCCCAGCAACCACATGGTGGCTTACAACCATCTGTAATAGGATCCGATGCCCTCTTCTGGTGTGTCTGAAGACAGCTACAGTATACTCACATTAAATAAATAAATAAATAAATAAATAAATATTAAAAAGTTTTAACTTAATAATTTAATTGACATGAAGGAAATTATATGTCTTTAAGAGGAGTACTTTGGCTGTGTAGTGGGGGATGAATTACAAGGGTCAAGAGTGAACAATGAAGCTGTGGTGTCTGGGTGGGAAAGGAGAAAGGCATATACAAGGTCAAGGCAAAGTACTTAGAGAGAAACAGATGGGTCTGGCATAGACCCAGAGATAGAGCCAACAGGCCTTGCTAGTCAGTGGACAAGGATGGGAGCCCAGGACCCGTGCACACTCCCAGACTTTGGAATTATTGGTGGAGCATGGGAAGATTGGAGAGAGATAGGCCAGCTGTGGTGAGCCTGAAAGTCCTGTTTGGGACATGTTGGCTTTGCAATGACAATAAGATCCCAAGAGCAGGTGACAAGAAGAAGCCAGTTCTGGATTTCTTTCCAGTATAACTATAGACTTGGACTTATAGCCATGTGTGTGTGTGTGTGTGTGTGTGTGTGTGTGTGTGTGTGTGTGTACAGAATCCATCGGAGAGATTCTGGATGGAGTCAAAGGTCGAGGGTGACCTTGGGGCCTAGCAGCACAAATGTGAATAGAAGGAGGCCGGCAAGTGGGAAGCTGATGAATGGGAGGCTGATGCATCAGAGAAGCTCTCAGGGTTATACAGACTGCAATGCAGCTGATAACCCTAGACTGGTCTATCACTGCCCTAAGGTTCTCCACAGGCTCCCAGGAACAGGTCATAGGCAGTAGGGCACAGGGTGGGACCCCTGAGCAGCATGCTGGCTTGAGGTGCGCAGATCCACTTCTTGCCATGCTAAGGCATAGGTGTGAGCTTTGAGTATAGGCTAGGGTCACTCCATAGCATCTAACATGACCTTATGTAAGCTTCTTAGCCTCTGTTTCCCCACTTGGGAAATGAGAACTCTGAAAAAAAAAAAAAAAAAAAAAAAAAAAAGCTCTTTCCTATGACCCAAGAGGACATCTGTGAAAGTGCTGTGCATACAATCATGGCCATGATTGGCTACAGGAAACGTATGTACCTACAGATTACGACTGAGCCCTGCTATGAGAGATCTCCAGAGCAGAAAGCCTTGAGTGAGTGGGAAACTGGACCAACACTCACTCACTTAACAAAAGCGGGCAGGACTCATTTGCCTCTATGCAGCTGAGTACCAGCTCTTGGCATGGCATATTCCTCAAATAGTGGGCTTCTCATAATTCATCTACAGGCCCTTACTAAGCAGCTACCAGGGGAAGAAGCCAATGTTATGAGCACAAATCCCCAGGGAAAAGGGGCTTCAGAGCAAGATGACCTGGGCAGAAGGATGTGGGTAGAGCTATAGTCTGGTTGTGAATGTAGCCCACAGTGAATCTCCCACAGAACACTCCAGATGGGGTATGAGGAACCATAGTTTCTTATGGCTTCCCCACTAGGATGGATGACAGACCTTCTCTCTCAGCTGTGAATTCAGGGGCCATAGCTGGGCCAGCCTTTGTCTAAGAGCATTGTTACTAGGAGGATGAAGGCAAGAAAACCCTGGTAGACAGGCAGAGGATAGCATGATGCTGTGACACTCCACCCACACCCACACCCACACCCACTTTCCCTTAAACAGTTGCTTTGAGCCATAGAGCAGAATGCTTGTTTGGGCTCTGGATGGATCTTTCCTTGGGACATCTGGGAGTCACCACAGCCCTCTTGAGGGTCACTAGTGCTTCTGAGGCCCTTTGAGTAGAGGAAGGATCCTCAACAAAAATATAAGTGAGAGCTGAAGGGAGCTGGGCTTCAGGGACAGGAACCCCCAAAGTCTGGGGTCTCGTCTCAGTGTGACCACACCCACACTCAGCCCCCAGTCGCAGGGAAGTTGCCACTCTTTTCTCTGGCCTGCGTCCTTTGCTGTAAAACATAGACAACAGTCCCACCCTACAGGACTATGGAGAGCTCTCAGCCAGTGAGCCAGTGTCCAGTGCATAGTAGTTGCTTAGCTAACGATTGCAATAGCAGTAATGGTAAGAGTTGAGCTCTTAAAATAAGCAAAACAAAAAACAAACAAAAAAGAGTTGGGCTTCAAAGGACCCTGGGCTCCCCATCCAGGACATGAAATCATGTCCCACAACTACTCGCTCCAGAACACAGAAAGCAGGCTCAGCCCTAGATCCTAAGGAGCTATGGTCCCCCCAGCCCTCTCCCCATCAAGGCTCTGCTCTCTAGCCCCTACTGCAGCCCCTAATGAGGCTTGGGCTTCATTACTTCATTTGCCTGGGCCGGTGCCCAGCTGAAGAGAATTTGACACGGGAGCTAGGTTCTGTAAGAGGCTGGCATTAATCCTCCAAGCTTAGCAGCTACCTTCCTCTGCCACGTGCAGAAAGCTGGCCTTTCGGCTGGCACGGAACCAGACCGGCGGGAGACAGAGGCCTCCTCCCCTGAGATGTTCCAGCAACAAAGGCTTCAGCCTCAGCACCCGGCTCCAGCTGCCGTGGCCAGTGACTTCCTTGTGTCACAGTGGGTCCTCCTCAGCTTCTCCCTCATGAAGGGTCACGGCCTTCCGTGGTCCTTGGAGCTAGAGGGCAAAGTCAGCAGAGAGCCACACCACCGACCACTAACTACCACATACCACAGAAACATTTACAAAGTCTAGGGAGAGAGAGTTTGTTCAAACACACAATAATCCAATTCCTTTACTACAGGACTTCTCAGAGCCATTAATGGCTCAGGGTGCTCATGCAGCTGAGACTAGTTGTCTTAGTTTTCTGTGCTAGTAACATAGTATCGAGGACTGGTAAAGAAGAAACGGGTCTATTTGTTCTCACAGCCCTGGCCATCTGATGCTGGCCTTTCTGGCAGAGTGCCAAGGTGGTGCAAGGCAAAAAACCAAACTAAGCTAGCTTTGGGAGCAGACACTCTCAGCAAAACACATCACTCCTCCAGCTGCATAGCAAGATTAACCAATTCACAAAAGCAGAGCCCTAGCCCCCTCTTAAAGGTCCCACCTGGTCCAGCCTTTAATATGTTATAGTTCATTACAATCTAAGTTACAGATGGGACAGACACTGCAAAAAAAGCATAGCAACGGGGGAGCCTAATGTTCTTGGGAATCTTGTACCCTGATTCGGGGAAGACAGAAAACAAGTCTTTGGGTTAGATGTGGAAAGGAAGGGACGAGGGGATGATTATGTCATAGTGGCTATAAGTGTCTGGGAGCACAAAGACTCACTGTGTGCTCTGAGGGCACCTTAGGACTGTAATTCCTTGGGAGAGGTCTTGAGGAATGCTGTAAAGAAATCCTTCAAACACAGAGATCTGATGTGTCAGTCTTTGGCATAGCATTCAAGGCTTGTGAGTCAGCCCCAGCTGTTGCCTGGCTCCTCTCACTCGGACCCTCTATAAAGTGTGGATGGATTGCAAACCCAAATCCTATGCTCACAGTTTGTACAAGGTGTTCCTTCTTCCAGAAGGCTCTCTCCTGCTTCCTGAACCTGGTAAGTATGTCCCTGTCCTTCGGGACTGAACCAGACAGGGAGGGGGCATCTGCTTTGGTAAACATCTTGACTTCATGACTTGATTCCACCTGAGTGCTCTCACTCACAGTACATTACAGAGCTGAGCAGGAGAAAGGTCAGTTCTTGCAAGTTTCTTTTCTCCTGAGTTCTTTGAGCCTCCAAACAAGTAGAGAGGAAATACGGATGACGATGATGCTCAGGCCTGGAGTAAGGGCATCACTCAGCCACTTGGCCCTTCCTGGCTGCAGGGCAGGCTGTGAAATGTAGTTTCACTTTTTCCTGCAGGATGGAGGAATGTGAGCAATAGCACAACACTTCTGGCCAGTTTTCAAATGTCACCGTCCCTGGAAAGAGTTCATGCACTCGTTCGCTAACCTTAGGTCTTTTTTTTTTTTTAAGATATTTTCGTTATTTACAGTTCAAATGTTATCCCCTTTCCTGGTTTTCCCTCCAAAAACCCCCTATCCTTTTCCCCATTCCCCTGCTCACCCACCAACCACCCACTCCTGCTGCCTGGCCCTGGCATTCCCCTACACTGGGGCATAGTACCTTCACAGGACCAAGCCCCCCACCCCCCATTGATGACCAACTAGGCCATACTCTGCTACATATGCAGCTAGAGACATGAGTCCCGTCATGTGTTTTCTTTGGTTGGTGGTTTAGTCCCTGGTAGCTCTGGGGGTACTGGTTCGCCCATATTGTTGTTCTTCCAATGGGGTTGCAAACTCCTTCATCTCCTTGGGTCCTTTCTCTAGCTCCTTCATTGGGGACCCTGTGTTCCATCCAAAAAAATATGGAACACTTCATGAATTTGCATGTCATCCTTGCGCAGGGGCCATGCTAATCTTCTCTGTATTGTTCCAATTTTAGTCTATGTGCTGCCGAAGCGAGCGCCTAACCTTAGGTCTTACAGGAATGCCTCTTCCCACCCAAGCAGGATGCCTTCTGTCTCTAACATCTTTAACTGCCTTTCCAAATCCTCAGAGCACTCAAGGGTTAGCATTACACAAGGAAACCTTTTTATAGATGGTGGGCAGGATCACTGAAGGCCTACCACCACTCACTCGAATCAAGTATCCTGGGATTCAACAGCTAGTGAAATATAGAGCAAAACTACCAAAGCTCAGTACAGCATGAAAAAATCACATGACTTGTACCAATTGTTTCATCAGAAGCATGATGTCGGGTACAATGGTGTGGGTGGAGGATACTACTCCAATTAGCCCCCTGTAATTCACAGTTCTTATCCAGGAGCCATCTGGACGCTTCAAGCAGGAATGAAGCTATGCAGCTGCTCACATGGCTCTGTCCCTCACGGGCTTCTTAAGCCCAGCCCACACTCTTTGGCCTGGCCTGGTGATAAGGAAAAACAGGCCACTCTTACACCTGCTGCACCCACCACTGGAGCCTTCTCCTCAGATCTGATGGCAGCTGAGCTGATATGGCAGCCGCTGCTTGTCCATCAGCCATACCTGGCTCTGGAAAGAGCTGTAGCGGGGCAAACAGCTTCCATCCCCAGTGTACTGTCCTTGAGGAGGCAAATGCACACATCGCACTCTGAGGGAATGACTGGCCACCCACTGCAGTGACCATGCACGTCCTCAACTGTCTTAGGTTTTATCAGTCCTGTTTGGCTAATGATCATGTCAAATGACTTTTGCTGAGGAGTCGTGCATAAAGGTCTTTCACTCCAGACCAGAATGGGGGACAATCCCACCCCAGTCTACTTTAGTGAGCCTGGGAGATGAATGAATTTCTTGCATTAGCATGAGTGATTCAAAGGCAGCTGCACCCCCCCTCAAGCCTGCGGGATTCCCCACCCCCACCCTATGCAAGCCTGTAGGATCCCATGTGATGAGTTGAAAGATGCATCCCTGGAGCTCCCTGGGCAGCTTGCAGGCAGCTCCACCAAAGAGTCTCCTCTCCCCAGCCATTGATTACTGCTTAGGTAGCCTTGGAGAGGGACCTGCAGAGCTTTAGCCTTCTGAGCCAGCCTTCTCCCTCCTGGAGGGAATGTTTCAATTAGGAGAAAATAGCTACATAGTGTACTCAGAGAACAAAGGGCTTCTGCACAGGCAGAGAGACTGCTCACACTCACTCGGGTTCTACCCAGGAAGCTACAAGCTGGCAATTTATCCATCAGTCCAAGTCCTCAGGACAGGACTCAGTGGCCATCCTGGTACACTTCTAGAGAATAGAAGTAGGAACTGATTGGTTAAAGCTTAAAGTCAGGCCTGCTCTTTGGTTTCTTGCAGATGATGTTTCATGGGTATGAACCCTGAAACCCTAACATTGTCCTGCTCCTTCCCACACTGTATCACTGGCCTCCACCGCTGTTCCCTGGGTGCTCCAAGCAAGCCGCTAATGGCATTGGCAGCCTTCACTCAGTTTGATGTAGAACTGCTTCTAATAAGCCTTGAACCTGGAAAGTCATATTTTACTTTCTTGCAGAATTCTGAGGCTACCATTTAGATCCACGATGAGCCAGGCATCCACAGAGCTTCTCAACATTGTATCGTTTCCTATTTGCCCTCAGGGTGATCCGCCCTATCCTAGGAGGCTTCAGTAGGGAAAGCAGGGCTACACTGATCACTTTCCTTCCACTTCCCATTTCTGTAATGACCTCTCCTCATACTAAGCCTCTCCTTCTCCCTCCATTTACCACCCTACTTCTACCACATTTCCATGAAAGGGTTTATGCAGTGTCACAAACCAAGCACAAATGCAGCCAATGAGTGAAGGACGAGCCACAGGCAAACATACTCCAAATGACTCCCATGGATGTGAATTCCCTCTGGGATTCAAATTCACTCAAATCCCACAGGGATGTGGAAGCTGCCAGGTAAATCAGCATTTAAGTTTTTAATGCAACTGCCCCATGACTCCTCCTTCCCAGATCTACCTAGCTTTTCCCTTATGCTCAGGGAATCCCAGTTGAAGATGGGAAGATGGAAGCCAAGCTGGACTGTCCAGGACTACCATGTATTGTATCATCCTGTCCACCCATTTTTCGTTAGTAGTTTGGGACATTCCACTCTTTGTTTCTTTTACCTTCTCTCCCTTCCCGAGTCTTAGAATGTTCCTCCTATGTGAAAAGAAATGTCAAAAGTAAAATAAAGCGACAGCCTGTCCCAGAGCTAGCCACGCAGTAAATGACACACCATCAGCAAATGTCCAAGGATTTGGATGATGGCATGTGACATTTGGTGCATCTCAGCAGGCAGAGTTAGGAGGGGTATCATAAGGGTAGAAACACAGATGCAGAATAAAAATAATAATTTTTTTCATATTCCGGTTTATATCACATCTTCAAGCCTTACACTCTCCATGTGAGATGGATGTAGTTATCCTAGCTCTAGAACTCCTCCTTTATCCACCCGTCTTCCACCCACCTATCTATCTGTACACCACAGACACCTGCTCTTAGACACTGGCTAAGAACTAACAACGTTTGGTCTCAGGTCCAGGAGGTCCATTGCTTTCTAAGAACTTGTGATCCTCAAACCTTGGGCTTCAACAGACTTGCCCTTCTGCCAAGGACACCCACATGTCAGCATTTCAGTGTGACTGACATCTGATGAAGTCACATGCCACATGCTGGAGCACAGAGCCAGGAATGATTCCAAGGGGGTGTGGGAGGGCACACAGAAGGGATGGCATTGGCATGAGGGTTGGCCTGTGCTGTCTGGTGAGGAGCCTTGGATTCAAGGCAGAGGGGAAAGGGATGGCTGTGGTGTGTTCAGAGGACAGCCTACTCGTGGAGAAAGGCATAGGGAGGGTTCAAGTGGCTTCCTTTGGACCCACAGTGCATGTGTTGCTGGGCTTAGCTCTTCTGGCTTCCAGTCTAGACAGAATTTTAGAGGCCTACTATCATGTTCTGGTCTCAGTGCTGTCAGACCCAAAGCACCAGCCTGTCACCACCCTGAGCCAAAACTACTTCTCATCATCATCCTATGAAACCCATTCTCCCTCCACGCACTCTCCCCAGCAAAGAACATGAGGCTATCCCATCCCTTTCCCTTCCCCCACCCCAGACCCATCCTGCACCCCTTTCTCCTGGCCCTCCATGTCCAGGAGGTCACTGCAACCATGCCACATCTATCCAGTGACTGTGTCAAATGTCATGGGACGCACTGAGGACACAGTGGGTCAGGATAGATATGGCTCTGTCCTCAAAGGGAAAAGTTTAGAAGGGGTGGTTACAGGGGAAGTTTATACAAATCCTGGGACAATTAGAATGGCTCCCCAGTGCTTGCAAGGGTATTTTGGTAGAAATGAAAGTTGAGAAGGCACACGATATTAACCATGGATGGAGGGAGGATGGGAACCTACAAAGGCCAGAAGGAAAGAGGACCAGGCACTGAGAGAGGCTCTGGGAGGCTAAAATCGGGCAGGGGAAGAGGGCAGGCAGGAGCCATGCTGGGGAACCGGGCCAAGGCTTTGTCTGGGAAAGCCTGTCTGGGTGACTGGCAGGTTCCAAACATCACCACAGCAACACAGCCACCACTGCATGGAGTGACAGAAGAAAGGAAAAATCAGCATGGAAACCAGGCAAGGTTTAAAGTCACCTAGCATAGTGCACTGTTTTGCACAAAGAAGCCAAAACCTAGAGGAGCAGTTTGGCAGGAAATGTTCAGGCTCCGGGTTTCCCTACACATGGGTCCATGCTGGTTTTTCTGGGCTACAACTTCATTTCTCACTGGGGAGGGACCGAAAGATGCATGAGGGAGCAGACCTGAGCACCACTGTGCCCTGTCATAGTGAGAGAAGGGCAGTGACTAGTCAGTCTCCCTGGGTATAAAGTTCTGCTTAGCCCTGGCCTGCGGAGCTCTTACTCAGAGCTCACCAGTGAGCCTTGGTTCCCCATAATCTGGGGAGGGTTTTACTCCCATAGCCTAAGCTATCTTGCTCTCCACCTGATGCTGGCTCTGCCTAGGACTCTGAAACCCATCCTCCAACCCTAGGCTCCCTCTGGATAGCCTGGAGCCCAGTCTACACAGACCCATCCAAGAGAGAAAGAAAAGGCTTTTTAATGCATGTTCTGTTACTGCATCGTGATTATAGTGGAGATGGATTTTTGCAATAATAAGTAAAAGCTTTGGAGAGGGTGGGTAGTGGGGGAGTGTGGGTACACAGATCAAAGCTGTCACTTCAAGTGTAGATGGCCAGGACGGGATCTTAAGCCAGTTCTATGGACCCTAGGGGCCTCACCAAGATACTCAGGTAAATAGCCAGAAGCTAGATTCCAGGTCCCCTTTAAAGATCAGGAAAGAGCCTGTTCTAGTCCTAAAAGATTCTAGAAAAAGCCTTGCTGGGCATCCAAAACCTGGGTTCTGATTTTGACTTTCCCATTGTCTTAGTTATTTTTCTATTGCTGTTATAAGGCCCAGGCCACTTACAGAAGAGTTTATAGGGGCTTATGGTTTCAGAGGATGAGTCCATGACAGCCAAATGAAGGTAGATGATGTCAAGTGACTGGAGCAGCAGCTGAGGGCTCACAGCTTGAAGCCTCAAAGCCTAACCTCAGTGACACACCTTCTCCAACAAGGCCACACCTCCTAATCCTTCCCAAACAGTTTTACTAACTGGGAACAAAGTATTCAAGTATAGGTAGGAGCCTATGGGGGGCCTTTCTCACTTAAACCATCCCATCCACAAATGAGCTAGTTATCAACAGTCTTAAGTGTATGATAGATTACTGACATTTAGCCAATCTATTCATATACATGAGGAAAATCAACTGAAGAGATGTATTTGAAAGAACTAATTCAAAACTACGGGCATGTGATGCTGAGAGAGGAACCCTAGTGGTAAATAGTGCTGCTGGCTAAATGCAAGTACTCCATTAAAAGTGCTAGGATCATGTCTGGCACATAGTAGGAAATTGTGTTAGTCCATCTCTTGCTGCCATAACAAGATACTCCAGGAAAGTAAATCAAACACCCAAAAAGAATGCTTCATAGTTGTGAAGACTGGGAAGGCTGAAGGCCAAGGTGAAGGGGGCTCCTCTAGCCAGGTCCTTGCACCTTATTATAATACGATGGCAAACATCACATGATGGGGGGCTGAACCTCAACTACTTCCAACACAGCACACTTTGGCATATGAATTACAGTTAATTAGACCTTAAAGGTTCCACTTTGTAATAGTGTAATGGTGGTGACTGAGAGTCAGCATGAGTTGTTTGGAGGGGACATTCAAACCACAGCAATGGCCAGCAGGTGGTGTCTGCACTTAGATATACTAGTATTTCCATCACCATTGTCAGTAAAATACCAACCTTTCCAGCCCTTGAGTTCTTCAGTCTCTCCCTTGTCAGGATTGCCCCTTTGCCCTTCCAACACAAGAGATCTCCTACGCTTGGCAGTACATCCCAGTGCCGGAACCTGTCTAAGCTGATGTGGGAAACCTACCTGTTTTTGTTCCTTTTCTCATTGCAGTGATCAAACACTGGATGAGAAACCTCTGACTGGAGAAAAGCTTGCTTTAGCTCATGGTTGGCAGAGATACGGTGGGTCATGGTGGAGGAGGTCGTGGAAGTGGGAGTGGCCTCTGTTGTAGAAGCAGGAGTGTGAGGCCACTTGCTCACATTTGGAAGGACCCAGATATGGAGAAATGGGAGCTTTGCCTCTCATATGAATTCCAAGCCCATGGGGCAGGGTTGTATACTTCATGATTGATCTTCCTTCCTCAGTTAAACCTTTCTGGAAATTCCCTCAAAAGCACGTCCAAAAATATGCCCTGTAGATGACTCTAAATCCAGCCCAGTTGACACTGAAAATTAGCCATCATGCCACCCAAGAAGCTCTCAGTAGAGGCTGGACCCTCTCAGGGATGAAGCCAACCTTTTCCCATCTGCCTGTCCCAGCCAAGCTCCAAGCTCCAGGCCCACCATTCTCCAAGCACCCTCTTTCCTCTAATCTAACTCATGTCCACCCTCACACCTGAGCTTCATGGCACTCCTTGACTTCAGTGGTGAGATCTCAGCTCAGGACACCCTATCTCCCTAGAGTATGCTAATGTGACACTGGCTGAATTCGCTGCCCAAGTTCTTCTCTCCTGCTTTTCCCTACATTCCTCTGACCTGCCAGCACCACTGACATCTGGGCCTCAGACACCTCTTTTGCTGGACCTGTCCCACATCTTTAGAACATCTCTGACCTCTACCATGCCACTTGATGACAGTGGCAAGTAGCCCTAATCTTGTTGAGACAAAAATGTTTCTGGACTTTGCAAATGTCCCCTGAGGCTGAAATTACCCCTGAGGAACCCCACCCTAAAGCTATAACCCACTTTATCCACTAACATGTTTAAACTTTCTCTCTACTCCACCCTTCTCGCTGCACGTCCTTCCCTCTCTCTGATCCTCTCCTGATCTCAGACCTCAGACCACCCCCCAGATTCCCACCACTCCAGGGTACTCCACAGCCCCAACTCATCCCAGCAGCCCCTTCTCTGGCTGAGCTTCTGCTCTTTCTTCAGTCCGCCCAAAGCCACAGATGCTGAAGACGAGGCAGATGGAGTAAATTGCACTCCACGGAATGCTTTGTTACAGCCTGGGGCTGCTGCCTGGATTCCTGTTCACATAAAAGACAAGAAGAGGGTATGGGGCCTGAGTGAAGCAGGCAGGGGATCCTGAGAAGCTACAGCCTGGCTCCCTCCCCAGCCCTGCTGACTTTACCCCCTCAGGCACCTCCAGGGATGAGAGGAAAGGAGTTGAGTTTAGAAGCCCCCAAGCTCTGCTGGGACACTGAGAGCAGGAAGAAAGCAGAATGGAAAAGTCTCTTACAAACATTCAGGGTACCAGGGCCCTTGCATTTCAGGGAAGCAACCTGGGCTCCTCGTCCCAGAATGTTAGCAGCAACAATCTGTCTTCTGCCCAGTTCTGTGTCAGCTCCTGACTCCTGCAAGTCCCCACATAGCCTCCTACTAAGCTCCTACTCAGCCCTCACTTTCACAGAAAGACCACCCAAAGCCCTCATCCTGTTGGAAAGATTCCCCCATCCAAAGTCTAGTCTAACCTCCACCCTGCCTGGTCCTATAGATACTGACACTCTCCTGTGTCATCACCAGAAAGGGACATTGTTCTGCTCTTCCTGAAAAAGAATCAGCACACCATATCACCACTAGTACCTCTTTCCCCAGAACAATCCAATACATTAAAATGGAAGAGGTAGGCATGGGAGTTACCAGTCTCTAGGCAGGTGACTCTAAAGGTGTGCCAACCCTTCCCCTGTGCATTGCCATCCTACTAGACTCTTTGAGGCCCTGGGCCCTCACACGGAAGACCAAGGTGGAGCTGCACCTGTCTCTTTTCAGTCACATGGGCACATAGATGACTTGACTAGAGCATCAGGCCTTGTCCCTCATCCAAGTCTAGAGTTCAGCAAGATCTTGTGTTCATGGGTTCCTCTCTCTCCATATTTTTCATCACCAGCTTCTGCTTGCTTCTTTCTGGGCCACCTACTTGGTGACAGAACCGTGTAATGATTAGATAATATCCATAAACCTGGAAAAGAAAATGTCTAGTCTTACCATCTAGCCCCTAAGCATCTTGTTATTAGGTCTGTGTCTGTTCACATCCTTACAGTGTGAGCCCCTGAAGGCCACTAAAGTTCTACACAGTAAGTACTGAGGCTATCAAGGGCATGGTGTCCACACAGGCACCAGTGTCCAGTCTGAGTAAGATCCTGATATTCAAGATGTGTGCTAGCTTGAGGGATGGCGTGAAAATAGCCAACCTTGAAAAAAAAGTGATCAATGCTATAAGAAAAACGAGTGTACAGTGTACATGTGAGGGGAGCCCAGACTACACAGTAACTAACACTAGCAAGTCCACTCTAAATACAGAAGGTCACCCCAATAATGAAGGCAGAAGAAAGAGGGGCTGTACTCAGGGCCCAGGATGGGCAGGCACACAAAACGTGGCATTCTCTGAAGCTGTGGGCATCCCTGTGGCAGAAGGTTGAGATAAAATAGACCAAAGGCAATGAGATCTTGTTTCGATGCCGTGGCACTGCACTTGGATGCCTGTCACCAAAGCCATCTGCAGTGGCTTAGCCAAATTAGAGAATATAATTTGCCATCAGTGTCTAACAGGTTTTCACCAACCTACCAGATGCGTCAGTTTTCCATCACCAAGACAAAATACCTGGAGTGAACAACCCATGAGCAGAAAGCTTCTTTTTCTGATGGTTTCAAAGGTCCTGGCCCACTATAACACACACCCTTACCTCTGAGGTATCAGAGAGGCAGTGTGTGGTGGGAGCAAGGTGAGATGTGCAAACTGCTCCCTTCATGTCAACCAGGAAACAAAAGGCACAGGAAGGGAGAGGGATTCCAATATCAGAGTACCTCCAATGGCCCAATGGCCTCTCACGAGTTCCCACATCACTTCCCAAAGTGCCACAGACAGGCAACCATGGGTTGGTTCTCAGGAGACTTTCCAGATTCAGACCATGGTGCCCAAGTAGAAATGTTGTCCCCTCTTTTCTTTCCCCATGGTCCTTGTCAAGCATCCTACTTCCTTTGTGAGCAGTATCTGTCCTTTGTGTATAGCTTATATCCCCTGGGATACTGTTCTCAAAGCTTACCTGTGTTGTAGCACATGTCAGAATTTCCTTCCTTCCTTCCTTCCTTCCTTCCTTCCTTCCTTCCTTCCTTCCTTCCTTCCTTCCTATTTTTTAACTTTCCTGGTTCCTGTATGTGTGGTATACATGTGAGTTTATACATCCTTTGGCACAGACGGTTGTGGGCACACATGTGGGTGGGTGGGTGGGTGGGCCGCATGCGGGTAGGTATGAACACATGTAGAATCCTAAGGTTGATATTGGAAACCATCCTAATAGCTCTTCCACTCTCTTTAACGAGACAGGATCTATCAAACAAACCCAGAGTTTGGGCGTCCCCTGTCTTCACCTTCTGAGGCTGAAAATCAAAGCAGGCAAACACACCCACATGGCGTCCGCATGGGCCCTGGGCATCCAAACTTCAGTTCTCACACTTGTGTTCAGTGGTTACTGAGCCATCCGGCCAGCCCCTTCCAGTTAAGACTGGAAGTATAGTATAGTATTCTGTTGAGGTAATCTGTTTGTCTGTGGACCCTTGGATTGCTTTCATCTTTGGCCTTTGGTGCTTACTGTGTCTGTGAACACAGGTGTACAAATACCTCTCTGTCACCCTGCCTACAGTTCTCGGGGGGTGCACAGCCAGAAGCTTCTACGGTGAACAGTGGTTCTAAGTCTTCACATTCCCACCCTCGTTGCACAAAGTTTCCACTGTCTCCACATCCTCGCCAGCACTTGGCGTCTTCCGGCTTTGGAGTTGATTTGGGTTAGGAGCAGTGGCCCTAACAGGTACATGGCAGAAGCTCTCTGCAGTTTGGTTTTCACTTCTCTGGTGTCAAACATCTCTGCTCATTTGCTTCTTGGTTACCTGCAATTCCTCTTGGAGAAATGCCTATCCCAGCCTTCCAACCACTCCTAAATCAACTTGGTGGGTTTTGTGTTTGCTTTGTAAATATCCTTCATCTAGTCTGGTTAATAGTCCTTGATCCGATATCTGACTTGCACCCATTTCGTGGGCTCTTTTACACTTTTTTTTGTCTATGCTCTTTGGTGGTAGAACATTTCAACTGCAAGGGAGACCATTTCATCCACTTTTGTTTTCTTGCCTGCTCTTTTGGTGTCATGGCCAAGAAGCCATTGGCAAATCCAGTGTCACAAAGCTTGCTCCGTTTTTTTCTAAGACATCTATCATTTTCTTTCTTAGGCCTACATCCTTAGCTTACATCTGTCCCCAGTGCCTCTCCTTTTTGTTTAGAAAATGAAAGGAAGCCCTTTCCTACCCCAACCCTCACTAGTGATCTCAGCACTCAGAAGAGACGTGATGGACACTTACCCACCCAAGCAAATTCATACAAAGGAAGGATAGATGCAGGACAGACATCTTCCAAAAGGACTTGTTCCTCCAGGCCAACCTGGGGCATTGCTAAGCATTCTGTAGCCCTTAGCAAGCAAGAGCTCAGGTTTGCACACATCACATCCCTTCCTTGTGATTGGTCAGTCAGAAGCAGGGTGATGGGGTGACTCCATGCAAGCAGAAAAAAAACAGAATTGAAACTTAAGACTCAAGGCCTGAGCCACCATGTTCAGCCTTGTTACGCCAGGGAGACAGCCTAGCTGAACCTGTTGTCTCAATTTCAAAGTAAAACAGTCCCTTCCCTTTATGTGGAAGTTTCACAGATGGCAGCCCTTCTGCGAACCCACCCCCTTCCATCTTCATAGGGAAACTGTGAAGAACACGGGGCACGATGTAATTCTTCTCTATACTCAAGCTGAGGAAGTACTTGCCCAAAAAAGTTAGGTAATTTTCCCAAAAGTGCTCAGCTACTGAATGCCAGGACGGGTTTGACTTCCTAGGTGCAATCCCTTCCTGCCCCATCTCAGGAGGGAGGCAAGCTGAGAAGATTATGTGAGGGCCCAGAAGAGAGGCCTTTTGTAGACCAGAATCCTTGGGGTTTTTTTTTAGCTTTTGTGTAGATTAGACATGATCCTTGTGATCCATACAGATAGACACAATGTGATCTGGGTCTAAAAAGGAAGGTGGAGGCTGGGGCTTCGCTCCAGACATCTGTGGCCAGGACAGGAACAGCTGCTTCACTGGCTGACAACTGCTGAGGAAGGAGCTGGCTTCCAGGGAAATTTTTTGACCCCAGACCTCACTATGAGCTGAGGAGAGAGACGCCAAGCTAGGATTAGACAGCTGCCAGTCTCCTGCTTACCTCGGAGCAGCCTAGGTGGCTCCTTCCCTTCCTCCAGCTGCCTCCACTCTGGCCCACTCTCTCCCACCCTCTCCCCTCCTTTCCAAGGCATAATGAGTTTGATAAGAAATTGTCTCGCTAACAGGATTAGCCATGGAAATCTCTCGTTCCCTCCCTTCCCTTCTGTAATACCCTCATCTTATGTCCTGTAATTTTCTGCTGGTATCAGAGGCTCCAGACCACCTCAGGGATATTAATTCCTCCTTGTTCTTTGATCATATGACTGCTGATAGGCTAGGGTAACCTCCACAGTGGCTGTGGGCTTGTGGATAAATTACACCAGGCCACAGACCCTCTCCCTCCTGAGTCAGTCACCCCTAGGGTTCCTTAGAGACAGTGGTTGCCTCCAATGGAGGAGCCAGAGAGATGGGGCCTCAGCTGGGATGCAGGTGGCTGAGGAATGGCAGAAGAAGGTCTTCAGTCTGCCCTGTGGTTGTCAGTCATTCTTGTCAGCTTGACTGGTTTTGGGATCACCTAGGAGACACACTTCTGGGCACCCATGACTGTACTGCCAGAGAGGTTTAACTGAGAAGGAAAGACTCATCCTAAATTGTTAGGGTGACAACCTTTCCATGCTCCAGACTGAATAAGAGAGGGAGAAGAAAAAGCCAGATTAAATACCCACATTCTTCTTTCTCTGCTTCCTGTTCCACTTGCTCCTGCCAACTAACTACCTGCCACCATGCTTTCTTCACCATAATGGATGTTGTCCCCTTATGCTATGAGCTCAACTAAAGCCTCTTCCCTTAGGTTGTATCTGTCAGGCATTTTGTCCCTAGAACAAGGAAAGGAACTAACGTGTTGTGTCAGCCCATGCTCTGTCGCTGTGGTGAGACAACATGACCAAGGCAACTTATAAAAGAAAGCATTGTTTCATTTAGACTTACAGTTTCAGATGCTTAGGGTCCATGATGGCAGATGGTGGTAGCAACAGCTAAAAGCTTACATCTGAAAAAGCAGGAAGGAGAGAGAGGGGGGGAGGGGAGGGGAGAGGGAGAGGGGGAGGAAGAGAGAGGGGGAGGGGAGGGGAGAGGGAGAGGGGGAGGAAGAGAGAGGGGGAGGGAGGGAGGGAGGGAGGGAGAGAGAGAGAGAGAGAGAGAGAGAGAGAGAGAGAGAGAGAGAGAGAGAGAGAGATCACATGCACACTGAGAATGACCAGAAACTTTTGAAACCTTAAAGCCCGCCCACAGTGACACACCTTGTCCAACAAGGCCAAGCCTCCTAATCCTTCCCAAACAGTTCCACCAAATGGGGATTCAGAAACTTTAACCTATGGGGGCCATTCTCATTCCAACCTCTACATACATTTTTCTTCAACTCCTACCTCACCCCTCACATGTGATCCTAAGCATGACAAATTAGTTGGCAGCATACATGGCGATTTAGCCAACATATCTGAATCCTGCTTTAATCACCTGTCTGGCAAGGTGTGACAAAGTGTGGCATAAATTAGTGCACAGAAGCCACTCAGCCAGGGCTATCTGCCTCCTCTCTTATTTCAGGACTGGAACTTCACAGGGGTGGGAACTTCAGATTTCCCAAAAATGATGTCTCTAAGCTCTCTTGAGTGCACTATTCCCTCCAAGTCTCTGCCCCTTTACACAGTGGTAAGGCCTGATGTTGAGGAAACATGATGGCAACTTCAACCCAAAGCATTATTAGCAGAAAGCTTAGTCTATAAGGTATCAAATAAAAACAGGTAACCAATGCCCCCAAGCCATAGTGAGGACAGAGATTAGAGAGGGTGCCCCTCAGGAGCCAGTGGGACTAATTTTTCTACTTCACAACCACGTGGTTGGGGAGGTATGGTAACTGTAAGCCCAGAACTCAAGAGGCTGAGACAGGAGGTGATAGATAGATAGATAGATAGATAGATAGATAGATAGATAGATAATGAAAATAGCACAAAATTGCCAATAGCCTTTACTGTGAGCCTAGCACCATGAGAAGCCTTCACTGACACACCGGTCATGATTGTGACACCCTGACATAGCTGTCACTGTTAACTGCTAATGTCATAAGCAGGCCCAGGGTACCTGGTCCAGGGACCATGGACAAAGTGAGGCCTCTGCCTGAAGAGCTATGGATGGGGTTCAGCAATACAGATAAAATCACCAAAGGGATCCCCCAGTTGTATAATCTTGAGCTTGCTCCTGAATCTCCAAAATCTGGATTTCTATCCACAGAACAGGGTGATACCCCAGGCCTCTGGGCACTGACAGGGACAATAGAACAGGAAAACATCCTTAAACAAGTTTCACTCTTTTGTGGTTTGTTACCTGTGGACAACCAGCATCTGCCTGTCCCCAGAGGACCTCCTGACACTCAGTGGAAGGTCAGCAGCCACTGGAGGCTGTGTCACAGTGCCAGGAGCTCACCTCAGCTTGTCATGTGGGAACTGTCTCATCTCAAATCATCACACGAAGGTTGAACCACGCTAGAATATATTTTAGGAGAGAAAAAACTCACATGGCTCACATTATAGACTCCTGTCATAATTTCATTTTATTATTATTGTCATTAACCTCTGGGTTCACTTATAAATTATACTGCATCATAGTTATTATACATGTGTGGTTTAGGTAGAGTCAGGTACCATTCAGCTCCAGGCTTTTACTTGGGGAGAGATCTTAGAACCTCTCCCTTCAGATAAAGGGGGACTACTGGATTCTATAGCACCATGACAGGTGATAAAGGATGGCTGGATGCATAGTAGAAACAAACCAATGAGAGAAATGCTCTCCCATCCTTCTCTTCTCCTTTCCCACCCACTGCCACCCAGGAAGACAAGCCATCCATGCAAAAACTGTAAAACTCCACACTGTGTCAACTTCATGATGAAAGCCAGGTAAAGAGCTAGTTACTCCAGCTGGAGGAGTGGAGAAGCTAATGTTGAGGAGAAGAGAGGCAGGTTGGGGGGCAGCGGGTGTGTGTGTGTGTGTGCCAAGACAAAATGCCCCAAAGGTACACAGAGGCAGGAGTACAGTGGGGATCCAGAACAACTGAGACCCAGTACTTGTGTATCTGAATCTTTGTGATAAACCTTACTCACTTTGAAATCTGGAAAGCCACATGCAGGTGGGCCTATGGATATTTCTACCTTTGCTCAAGAGGTCGCTGGTGTGTCTGAGTGGGTGGGTGGGTGGGTACTGCACCATTAGGCTTATCAGCTGTCAATGCTCAAGGGCCTCTCCTGTCAGCATAAGAGGACCGTGAATGTTCTGAGCAGAAGACTATGGGGTGTGGAGTGATCTGAGACCGACAGGCCATGTGGTCACCACATGAAGTGGGTGTTGGATGGAATTCCTTTCCAGCAAGCTGCAGTATCAGTATCACTGAGTGACAGTATCACTGATGGAACAATCAAAGTCTGGCCCTAGGACAAGTGCTTTAACTCAGGACCACTCTAACCTCTGACTGATACTGATACCAACACAATTAGGGATAAGGAAAACGAGTCCAAGGGGTCAGGCGCCTGTGTGAGGTCACACAAGGGAGTAAAAGTCCATTCAACTTCAGCACCAAAGCCAGACTTGCCAGAGAGCAAAGAGGCCACGATTCCTGCACTCACTCAGCCATTCATCCTTTGATCCACAAAAGCAGGATGACCACAGCTGAGGCCAGGACAGAGATGGGAGACAGCCCCGCCTGCCCTGTGAAGTCCGCAGTCATTCATCGATACACATCAGGCTTTACCGGACGCTCAGCTAGGGCTATACCGGGAACAAGGAGGCAGAGACACATGAACAGCTCTTCCTGCCCTTTAGAGACTGCCCTACCCAATGTCACTGTTCCTCTCTGCAGTGTGGAGACAGGGGAGGCTGTGAGGCTCTGAGATAGGTGGAGAAACAGATATTATAAGGACAGAGAGGTGGGAGGTCTCTCTGCCCCATAGTACCTTGGAACAACACAGGGACTGGGTTAGATAGCTTTAAATGGCTGCCGTGTTGATTTTCTCTTAGCTGCACCCCCTCTGGAGCATAGTCAAAGCAGTGTTCTCACTCCCTGTCATTGTCACCAACACACCAGAGAAAGTTAATGAAGCAGAGGCAGAAATGAGCACCCACGAGGCACAGTACTGCAGCATCCACCACCTCCTCCCGGCAACCTGCAAGGGGTGGGGTGGTTACTCCCACTCAAGAGGGGCTGAGGGTCCAGTAGAGGGTGAGAGTCCTCATGAGACTAGCCTCCAGGTCACAGGACTAAAAAGCGACAGAGCCTACTCTTTTGGCTGCTTTGTGACAATATGATCTGGTCAGAATTCTCATCCCTGACCAGGCATGATGGGGGTTCAGAAGGGTGATATGCAATACCTTGAAGAAGCCTGCATTGTATCTGGGAATCTGAGACAGTCCCAGAGGCTGTGGTCAGGAACCACTGAGGCCCATACAGGTCCCATGATATAGCCCAACAGTACAAATCAGGAACTGTCTGGAAAGGGAGAGGGGGTCCTCCCTAGCTGGACTCTGCTGTGGTACAGAACAGGGAGTTGCCCTCTGTGGGAAACCCCTCAGCTGACCTGGAAGTATTTGGTAAAATCTGGCTTAGATTTGGACAGCACCAAACTTTGAGCTTTGAGGCAAGTTGCTGTGAGATAGCTGTCCACCATAGTCTCCAGCATTTGAATACCTGGTCCTCAGTTGATGGCGCTGTTGAGGAGGCTTAGGAGGCATGGCTTTGTCAGCGAAAGTATGTCACTGGGAGTGGGCTTGAGATTTCATCCCAGGTTTCTCCTCTGCCTTCCTTCTTGTGGTTTAAGATGTGAGCTCCCAGCTTGCTACTCCAGACATTATGCTTGTCTGCTGCCACACTCCCCGTGGTGACAATGATGAGCCCATCCCTCTGGAGCAATAAGCCCAAATAAGCCCTTCCTTCTATGAGTTGCCTTGGTCATGGTGTCTTAGCACAGCAGTAAAAAACTATCTAACGCATTCTGTCTCCCATAGGCTGCATTATACTGGGACTATACCAAAGAACTGTGATGGTGGTGGTGGTGGTGGTGGTGGTGGTGGTGGTGGTGGTGGTGGTGGTGGTGATGGTGGTGGTGGTACCACACATACAATGTCTGACCCTCGTGAATAAGCTTATGCCTGGTGCTGAGTATAGGAGGGTCTCCTGGGGGAAGAGGGTGTGGACCTGGGTCTTAGACTATCAGGGTGGATACTGTGGTGAGCAGGGAGGGGGATATCCCACATAGCCCCATGCCCAAGAGGGGAGAACTGCCACCGTGGAGGACCAAAGGTGGGGCTGTCCTATTAAGGATTCTTGTCTTTATATTAACAAGCCCAGGACGCCATGGCAGTTCTGAGATATCAGATGGCCATTTTAAGAGTATCTGGCTACAGCAAAGAGAACGGATTAGATGCCACCATTAGCAAGAAGACACAAAATAGGTTCTTGGTACATGACAGCCAATAGCCTTTGCAGTGCTTACTGGGAAAGGACGGAGTATGGAACCAGGGTTGCATGAGGGTCAAGCCAAGGGTCGGAGTAGATCTTTTCTTCTCTCTTAGCCATCCAGGGTTAGCCCTTCAGAGAGGGGCCAGGGACAGAGGACAGAGTCAAGCCCTATAGGTAAGGACCTGCAGACACCTCCTCCCACAAGCCCAGGGACACTGGGCTGGCTGCCCTTGGCTATGGAGATTATGAAAGTTTGAGGCAGCTTCTCCCATTGCAACAGCAGCAGATCCCATTCTGCTCCAGGCGTCTGACACATGGGAGGCATGGAATGAGGAGCTCTGAAGCCCTGGCAGGGAGCATAGAAGTAGGGTGAAGACTCTGGGGGGTTGGAGGCTGTCGCCCCTGGCTGGGCTCTGCCATGTGCAGCGGATGAGGACGAGGAATAAAGAGGCTTATTTCAGCAGCCTGTTATTACGGCATCTTGTTTTCATAGTTTTTCAACAGACCTCTCTCCCTCCCTCTCCCCCCTCCCTGTGAGCTCTCTCTGTGTCTCTCTCTTTTTCATCTTCCTCTCTCAGCAAATCCATTTAAATGCAATTCTATTCTTAAAGCGCCCCTCTCATGCATGTCTAATGAATGTCAGGAGCCGCTATTACAATGAGGCCGAGGAGGGTCCAATCGGCGGTGTGTATACAAGTCATTTGAAAGGAAGCCTGGGAGCGCTCCAGTTTTATTACAGCATAATTAGAAATAAAATCTTGTTGCAATAGGAGACTGAGAGATGTGTGCTAATCCTGGCGCAGAGAAAGAGCTGTAGAGAACGGGATTCTGGGAAAGAGAAGAAACTAGCTGCTATATCAGCCCCTTCCAAGGTTCCAGCTTGGACTGTTCCTCTTGAGACCTGATCTTCAGCCCTTGGGCCCCCAGCTGCCTGGAGCTTTCTGCAGGGACAGTATTGAGCCCTTCTAGAACTCAGTTGCCCATGTGGCAGTCTTCCCAGGACCCCAGGGAAGTAGAGCCAACTCACCCCCACCCCACCCCTGCCACCAGTAAGTCCCAACACATCCTATATACTTAAAAGACCACCCTATAAGCTGTAAGGAGGGAACAGGGAGAGTTGATAGAGCCTGGACGTGGAGACTGAGACCCAGGTCTATAGCTGCATCCCTTCACTTCCCGGAGACAGCAAAGATCATTTGCTTAGCGTGTTGACCACCTGTTACCTTTCAGCCACTCTGTTTGACACATTCATTAGTTCATTTACTCCTAACAGGGAATGGATTCAGAGAGTTCAAGAACTTCCCACAATCTCCAGCTAGGAAGTGAAGCCTGATATGAGGCCCTGCCCTCTAACCCCTCTCACTAATGTCCTGAGTCCTCCAGTGACATCCTCTGCTCCTGGACCCAAGAGCAGTGATGAGGAGCGAGTGGAACCTGGCATGTCCCTCTGACGGTGCTGAGTAACGCCAGCACCATCACAGGGCTACTCTATGTGGAAGGTGACTCTAACCCAGCGGTTGTATAAAGATAGCCCTTGCCTTCTGCAGCCCTTGGATTGCTGACTGAGATGGAGTTCAAAGAGTTGCGCCCTCCATCTTTGCCCAGACTGTGGAGGGAAACCCACCCAGCCTCTAAGAAATTGAGGCTTAGAAGACACATTTGAGAGCAACTAGTTATCTTACCTCACTCAGCATTCAGGGAAACTGAGGCCCATGAAGTTAAGGAAGCTTGTCTGAATGCACACAGCCAACAAGAAGCCAGATTTCTCATCTCCCAGGCCAGTGCGTTCAATTCTGCCGTACCTGCCTCCACGTGTCTTAGCCCCAGAACCCTTTTCAGGAAAGTGTCCTCACATACTGGAACTCCATGCTGAAGGAGGAGGGAGATGGCTGACCCAAAGGGTGACATATTGAATGCAAGGTCAGCCAAATTCAGAATGAGGACTGCATTCAACATGGGGACAGAGCAGCTTGGAGGATAACCACGGTGACTCTCTAGTCTAAATGGAATTAGATTCAGGTTTCCTGTAGGAATCATTCTTCCAGAGACAGCCACTTGCCCCCTTAGCATAGAACGGAAGAGGATGAATAAGATTATCCCCCCACACCGGCCGCCGCCCCCCCATCCTCATCCTCCCACATCACCAGCGAATACTTGGTGCTTTATGGCACCCATTAGGTACCTGGCATCCCAGCCTGGTCTTCCACTTAGCTTGAATATGAGACTAATCTTTGGGATTCCCTGCAACAGAAAGCAGGGGTCTAGGCCTGCTGACTTCCACAGTTCCTGTGGATTTGCAGAGGAGCCTGTTCCTCTGCAAATCCCTCTCTAGCCATCACCACCAGCTACAGCTTCAGTTTCTGGCTGTGTATGTCCCATCCACTTCCCATCAGTCTCTTCTGCCATAGGTGTGTCCACTCAGGCTACTCGATCCTGTGGCACAGAGATAGGAGGCCTCTCCTGACATCTCCACTTGGGTCCAGAGTTAGAACGTGCAGTGGTAGACATGGTCTGAGCTTTGAGAGTACAGATGTAAGCCCTGCCTTTGTCTCTCAGGGCTGCTTTTCTCTCAGGGCCTAACCCCCAATGCTCACAGGAGGACTCAGACTGCCTTCTCCCACCCATCTTTTGTTCTCACCTCTAAACCCAACTCCACAGTCTGATTTAAGATCCGCACCTCTTCCCCACCTAGGAAAGAGTCTTTTAGAATTAACAGTCCAGGTGAGGACTGTGTAGGGTCTCCTCGGGCAACAAAAGCATGATGTTACAGACCAAGGACCTACTGAACTTAATCCTCGTGGTTTTAGTGTCTGAGAACCCAAGATCATGGATGCAGGTGCCTCAGGTGTCTTCCTTGCTGGGTTGGACACAAATTAAGACCTTCAGCCTGGATCCCTCTTCAAGGCAAGATGCACAGTATCCATGAGGGGTACCCAAATGGCCGCCAGGCTACAAGTCCTAAGCACAGGCCTTCCTCCAGAGCCCCAGCTATGCACCCTGTCATATATATGGGGCAAAGGATTTCTGGCTGCTCTTTCTTGCATCCCTAGAGTGTAAGCCTCTGCCTTGAGCACCAGGCTCTAGCCTCTAAGGTGCAACCAGGCTGGAAAAGGAGGAGACCATCATTCAGTAGCATTTAAACTCAGTTTCACTTTAGAAAACTGAGACCCTGTGCTCACTAACTATATCACCACCCTGTCCCCTTTCTCCAAGTCCTGGCAATAACCATTCTGCTTCCTTTCTCTATTGGGTCAGAACTCCAAAAACCTCCTCTGAGTAGACAGGCATGGAGAACGTCTGTCTTTCAGGATATGGCTTCTTTTGATTATAGCATTATGTCCTCAGAGTATATCCATGGTGAAGCATGAATCAGAATAGGGTTTCAGGGCTGCATAGTATTCCAAAGCACGTACAACATTTGCTTGGTCTATCTTCTCAACTACTAGTGACTCCTCTTGGCTGTTGTTATCAATGCTGCTATGAATACAGCATGCAGACCCTTTAAAGCCCACTTCCTGTCTCTCTACAAGTGGAATGGTAGGATGATGGGGGAATTATTTATTTTGTTTATTTCTTTTTTTTTTGACAAACTTCCATTTTGCTTATTCTTGACTTTTTGCATGCTTGAAACCATCATTTTTAAAGTGTCCTATGGTGGTTCACGTGTGTAATCCCAGCATACCAGTGGTTCACGTGTGTAATCCCAGTGGGAGGCTGAGGCAGAAGGATCCCTATGAATATGGAGTCAGCCTCGGATACACAACAAGTTTCAGGCCAACCTGGGTTTGAGATTTAGATCCTGTCTTAAATAAACAAAAGTCCAGTTGGGTGTCATAGATGAGGTAGTAAGTTAGGGCAGCTTAGGAATTCTCAGAAAGCAGGAGGGGCTTCCAGGAAGAGGAGTGTGCGTCAGCCATTGTCATCTCCTTGGAGATTAGAGGTTGTGCTCACTTGCCCTGGAAATCTCTGCCTGAGTGTCTATGCCATGGCAAGCACCACTGTCACATTGGGTAAAACAGGATCCCACTGAGGACCTATCACTAGTACATGGGGTGATCTGAATTGGGTTGAAATCGTCACTCTGGGTGTGGGTTGGGGATGGACTGGGGAGGCAAAACTGGAAGCAGGGGCTGGGTGGGGAACTGCAATGTGTACCCTACTTCTGTGGCTAGACCAGCACAGTTACTCCCTTCTGCAAACCCTCAGGCGCCATCTGCGTTGCCACCACTCTGGCACTCTCATCCTCCTGTGCCCAACCCCCAGGGTGCCTTTCAGAGGGCAGAGAACAAGAGGTTACCTCCTTGGAAGCTGACTTCTCCTGTCAAGCCCTCTGTCATAAAGTCTCCATCAGTTGAGTCTCTTGGTAAATTCTGCAGCTGCAGGACTCTCTGAGGCACTTCTCTCTGATCTTCTGGAAGAAGACGGGAAAGACACTGTCACCTAAACTTAGCACCAACACAAGGCAGGTGGGGCTTGGTGTTCTCAGGCTCCTGCTCCTTGGCCTAGCTCTGAAGCAAGGCATGAGGACCTGAGTCTGGACGTGGTGGCACACGCCTTTAATCCCAGCACTTGGGAGGCAGAGGCAGGTGGATTTCTGGGTTCGAGGCCAGCCTGGTCTACAGAGTGAGTTCAGCCCTCGGGTACAGAAACAGATAGATCCCCAGAGCTAAGAAACCTGACTGCTTAGCTAGATTTGTAGCTCCAGGTTTGCTGAGATACCCAGACTTGAGGAGACAGACAGAAAGATATTCTATATGGCTCTCTGGCCTTTACATATAGTCATATACATGTACAAAACACACACACACACACGCACACACACCCAAGACCTTGCAGCAAGATTCCAGAATCCTGAGAGCAGCCAAAAGCCAGACCCACCTGCCTCCTTCATAAGATGCAGTCTTGAAGCCTGCTGTCCCACCCCTATGTAACTGCCCCACACCCTGAGGCCATGACCTGTGTGTTCTGTCCTTTTTCACCCTTCTAAAGGAGAGCAAGATTGCCCATGCTTGGTGGGCAGTGTCCTTCCAACTGCTTCTGATCAAGTCTCCCCTGCAGCATACACCACTATCTCCCAAAAGCCTGTTTCCAGACCACCACACCCTTGAGATCCTGGAAAGTTGCCTGGGTGAGAATAGTGAATAAACATGGTGAAAGCACTCCCCTAATCCTCTCCCTCCTTGGATGAATAAGAAACAGAGACTCTGAGAGAAGACACCCTTTGCTGTGGCAGTGTCACAGAGATCCACTGCAGGCTAGGTAGCCAAGGCTGAGGTGTGGACAGAGCTGGTCCTCCCAGAGTGGGGTCTTTCCAAGCGCTCAGCTTCCCAAGGCTACTAGTGGTCCTCGTCAATTCCTGGCTGGGGATACATTGGTTAGTCCCTCCCTCCATCTCTCGAGGGTATTCTCCGCGCCTGCGCACCTAGGTCTACATCACCCTCTTATTGCCTAGTATATAACAGATGTTCAATAAATATTTAACTCTTAGGAAAGTGCAAGTTCTGTCAAGGCCACCGAAGAAGAGAATGACAACATGGGCCAGGATGTGTATAGTGAAGAAAAGGGCCCGTTAACCATAGTCACCATTTCCATGTCCGTGAGCATGGTGACAGAGGTGTCATGTGACAAGGAGAGTTCATACTTAAGCACAGTTCTCCATCCTGCTTTTCTGGCCTAAAAGTGGGTGACTCATCGTCATAAACCCACTGGGATACTACTGGCATCCACAGTGGTTGCTCAGGTGCCCAGCAACTGGGATCCTGTCAGCTTGATGCCATCAGCACCCCCGACTAAGGTAGCAACCAAAAATTGATCCACGCCCCACCCACCCCTACAGCTACCTAAGGCATTCCAAATGGCCACTCCTTTCCTGCAGAAGGACACATCTTGCTTTCAGGAGGAGGAGCCAAAGATGTAGATTATCTCAAGCCACCGCCCCTTAATGCTAGATGGCCACCAAATATCATAGGAGGCCAACATATTGTTGAGCCCTGGCCTGGCTGAGGCCTACAGCTAGCTATGTCATCCTGGGCTTAGCTCACTATTCAAGACTCTGGGTCTCCTCCGCAGGCTTTTATAGCCTCCTGTCCCCAGCAGGGACCCTCAACCCTGCTTTTGATTCTCCTCAAACATGCAAACCACTGTAGCTGAGTGCCCCTCCAAAGGGGATTAACATAATATCCCTGATTTGCCCTTCCCTCTCACACTGTGTGTGTCTCTGGGCTGCAGCCTGCCTTTGTTTCAGTAGGAGCAAAACACACTGTCTGGGGGAAAGAGAGAGAGAGAGAGAGAGAGAGAGAGAGAACACTTGCTACTGCAATTAAATATGCACGGGGGGGGTGGGAGGAGGGGAAAATGAGGACAATGAAAGATGGGAAACATCCGATGCAGCAGCTGCTGGTTGCTATAGAAACTCAGATCCCCACCAGCAGCAGCATCACCCACCCACCCTCCACTCTGGGTGCAGAATCCCAGTAGCACCGGGCTGTGTGGGTCCTGGTGTGCTAGAGGCCAGGACCATGGGATCCAGGCTGATCAGGGCTGGGGTCCCTGCTGGCTGCTAACACTGCTTTTATGTCTTTCCTGACTTCCCCCTCCACTCCTCCTCATCTTCTGACCCACAGTGACACCATACATAGCTCTGCAGCCCAGTCCCAATTACATAATGTCCAGAGGGCTTTGGAACTTGACTTTAGGATGTCACATCACAAAACTCGGGGTGAGGGGTTGGGGGGTGGGTTGGAAGGCGGGGTCTGTTTGGAGGCGGGGTCTGTTTTTCTCCTCAACAGCTGACAGTCATTGAGCCCCCTCTGTTCCCTCCTTGACTTAACCCATGATTCCTCTCTCCCTGGGCACTTAGAGGAAGAAGGCTGTAGGTGTCCATGGGAGAACTCCCAACAAGAGGCAGCTAGACCCTGGGACAGGCTGACAGTGAACCCATAAAGCCACCTGTCAGAGCGGGCACAGGGGAAGGAAACTAGCAGCGGTTCACAAGGTTAATTCGGGGCTTTAGCTGACTGATCAATCACTCTCCTGAGTCACACTGCCTAACCAAAAAAGTTAACAGTATCTTCCATGAAAGGGGTGTTGTTCTTTGCTACCTGGATCAGCAGAACGGGATCATTAAGGCTTCACACTTGGCAAAGAGAGACTGGCTGGTGCTAGCCCAGGGCACTGTGGAGAAGTGGAGGAGAGAGGGGAGGGGAAGGGAGGGAAGAGGATGGGGAGGCAGAGGAAGGAAGGGAGAAGTGATTAGGAGAATTGTAGTTAAACCAAAATTCATTCAGAAGAGCCCAGATTGATGAAGTTATTTAAAGCCATATTGAAGAGATAACTATGGAGAGCTGGTGACACGGTTACAGGAGTGAGTGTGCTTGCTGTGTAGCTTCACAACGCAAGCTCAGTCCCCACAACACACATGGTGGGAGGAGATAACGGACTCCCACAACTGTCCTCTGATACACACACACACATACATACACACCACAAATATACCACACACAAACACAACACACAACACACACACATACCACATACATTCACTACATACAGACTACATACACACACATCACACACACACATACCATACACATACATACACCACACACCACATACACACATACCACACACATACATACACCACACACCATAAACACACATATGCGCGCTCACACACACACACACATACCACACACATACATGCATACCACAAATATACCACACACAACATAGAAACCAGACACACACAAACACAACACACACCATACAACACACACACATACCACATACATTCACTACATACACAGACTACATACACACACATCACATTCACACATACCACACCATAAACACACACACACCATACACACCACACACACACACACATACACCACACACATACACCACACATACCATAAACACACATACATACAAACATACACATATCAATAAATAATTTTTCAAAAGAAGCCCAGAAAACCTTTTCAAAGATATTATCAAGAACATGAAACTTGTCCACCCTGAGTTTTGTGACCTCTGTGGAGGAAGGTGTCTTCCAGTTTCATCCTCATCTCTGGATGCTCGGAACTAGAGTGGGGAGATGCTCACTCAGGAGCATGCTTGCCCGAGTTCAATCCCCCAGAACACGACTAACAAGAGCCCTGGTGTGGGGGTACTCACTTGTAATCCCAGTTCCAGGCAGGTGCCTAGGGCTCACTAGCCAGCCAGCCTCGCCTAAGTGGGGAGTTTCAGGTCATCAAGGCACTTTCTCTCTCTCTTTTTAAAGATTTATTTATTATATGTAAGTACACTGTAGCTATCTTCAGACACACCAGAAGAAGGCGTTAGATCCCATTACAGATGATTGTGAGCCACCATGTGGTTGCTGGGATTTGAACTCAGGACCTTCGGAAGAGCAGTCAGTGCTCTTAACCACGGAGCCATCTCTCCAGCCCTCAAGGCACTTTCTCAAAAAGAGAAAACTAAAGACAAACAACAATAACAAGACATGAACAGCTGCTGAGGAACAGTACCCAACATGGTCCCCTGCTCTACGAGCAAGCGTGCCCACACACATGTGCGTGTGGACACACACACACACAAACCCGAAATGTGTGCTTGGGCCATACGTGAAGCATACCAGAACATTCCTTATAAGCCACATTTGAAGCTTGAACTGCCTAGGATGGGAGAGGGGCTGTGACTCTGCCCCAAGAAAAGGGAAGCAGACCTCTATAAGGTCCAGTTTGTCAGATGTGGGATTCCATAGAAAATTCTCCCCCTAGAGTGTGCCCTGCTGACAGGCTCACATCACTCCCCACCCTGACCCCTTCCTGGGTAAGCACAATTATCTACGTGTGACAGCAAAAACCCGAGTCGGTCCCTGTGATCTCCTCTGTACTCAGTGAGCAGAGTCCCCAGGCTGCCACCAGACATACCTCGTCCCAAGGCCACATCTTCCCTTAGGTCAGCTCTCATCAGCTCAGAGTCAGGCAAGGTTCGCTGGGACCCTACCCAGAGAAAATCATTTTGCTGTGGGCAGATGCAACAGCAGCAACCACGTGGGGGTCCTGCCACCTGTCCACTCTACTTCCCTGCCAAATCCCAGCTGGTAAGGCAGGAACGGCTGGGACAGTGGTACCAAAGTGAACCCAGAGCTGTCCAATGGCCGTTCAGGCCTGCAGGTAATGACTGTGCCTGCCTCTCTACAGCCCCAGTACTGAAAGGATTTAAGGTTTTCTTAGATTTATAAAGAGGGCTGGGATCAGAACCCCAAGTTCTGGTCCAGTGACTGCAATCCAGGCCAGTCACTTCAGTACGTGTTGGCTTCCTCCTCTAAAACAGAGCCTAGCATTCCAAGAGTCACTGAGCAATGACTGAGGAATTTCTGCAGACTCATGGGGAAGGGTGGGAAATGTGAGGGCTCCTCCACACTGCAAAAGCACTTCCTGTATGCAGACATTTGACATATCCAGCCAGTGCAGGAGTATCTGCACCTGTACATCTAAGGCTCAGGAGGCTAAGCAAAACCCAAGATAGCACAGTTAACAAGCAGAAAAACCGAGTGGTGACACCCGGTGGATTTCACTGTCTGACTCTAGCACCCGATTCCTTGTCAGGTGGCTAGCATATACTTACATTCTCAGTGCTTCGGGCCAGAGTTAGGAAGATCCTGAGTTCGAGATCAGCCTGAGCTACACAGTGACTACTCTAAAAAATTATCATCATGTTTACTTTTCATTGTGTCAGTGGGTGGCTAAAAGTCTTGTCTAGGAGCTAGAGAGATGGCTCAGTGGTTAAGAGCCCTGATTGTTCTTCCAGAGGTCCTGAGTTCAATTCCCAGCAACCACATGGTGGCTCACAACCATCTGTAATGGGATTTGATGCCCTCTTCTGGTGTGTCTCAAGACAGCTACAGTGTACTCATATAAATCAAAACAATACATAAAATAAATTAATCTTAAAAAGAAAAAGCTTGTCTATTGGTGATGGCCCACCTGTGAGGCCACTCCACCTCATCCCTGGTTTTCCAAGATAGCTCCAAGCGGGCCACCTGCCAGCCAGAGCTGTCCCAGCAGAACTAACCGGCTCTATCTGGTTGTGTCTCCAGAAAACAGGTTTTTCATCACATCACATGGTGGACTGTATATCTCGGACGTGCAGAAGGAAGATGCTCTCTCCACCTACCGCTGCATCACTCAGCACAAATACAGTGGGGAGACTCGTCAGAGCAACGGGGCTCGGCTCTCTGTGACAGGTAGGCGCTTGCCCAGGGCACTGGCCCTCCATGGATATGGGATGCCCTGTGTATCCACGCTGAGAAAGAGTAATGATCGTGGGCATTGATGCCACTGAGCGAATCTTCAGCTTGGGCCAAGTAGCCTTGATGTAAGCTTTTCTAGAGATTTCTTTTTTTCCAGGGGCCACTGTCAGACCACACCTGGCTCTCCTGATAGACTGAAAGGTTTCTGAGTATCCTCTGAGGTTCTGGTTCTCAGGCACACTTCAGTGTCCTCTCCATTCCCACAGCCACTGTTCCCACTTCCCCTTCTTGCCATCTTTGTCAGGAAACTCATTTTTAAAATCTGTAGTAAGCATGAGCCTAGATTTCAGGAGGGTTCTTCATTCCCTTGTGTCTCTAAGTGTTCCCAAAGATTTGGGGGAGTTTTGTTTGTTTATTGTTTGGGGGGAGTTTTGTGTTGGTGGTAGTGATGGTGTGTGTGTGTGTGTGTGTGTGTGTGTGTGTGTGTGTGTGTATGAGTGTACGTGTATGAGTATGTGTGGGTGAGTGTGTGAATATGTGTGTGAGTGTGTGCATGTGAGTATGTATGTGTGAGTGTGTATATGAATGTGTGAGTATATGTGATTGTCTGTATGTGTGTGTGTGAATTGTGAGTGTGTGTATGAGTGTGTCTGAGCGTGTGTAGGTGTGTGAGAGTATGTGAGTGTATGTGTGTAAGTATATGAGTGTATGCGTGTGACTCTGTGTGTGTGTTTGAGTGTGAGTACATATGAGTGTATAAGTGTGTGTGTGTGTGTGAGTGTGGATACATATGAGTGTATAAGTGTGTGTGTGTGTGTGTACATTTTTGGAGGCTTCCTCACTGCACTGGAGAGCAGGTAGACTATAATTAATGTTTCTAGGACACTCTTGTTCTGGGGTGTGGTTGTATGTCCGAGGAAAAATGGAGCATGTATCCTACCCGCTGTGCACCACATAGCTCTCCATGTGCCACATGGCCAGTGCCACAGCCCTGTGAGGTTTGTATCATGTTCTATATTCCCAAGGGGAGCCAAGGGTCCTGCCTGAGCTATCAAGCCAGGGGGGGGGGCAGCAGAGTTCACACTCCAGTCCCCCCCCACCCCCTGACAGCTGCAGTTCCGTTCTGCTGAAGCCAAGAGAGGACCTGCAGATCACCCAGATACCAACTCTAGCAAAAAGAGGGGGAAAGGCTGTTTACATATCCCTTTATAAGGCCTTCTCCACAAGCAGGTTCCAAATTTCTGACATCCATCCACAGACAGATGTTTTTATGGCACCTGTACAGTGCATTCTGGGATTACCCCACACTGTCAGCACAAGCTCTGACATGTCCTTTGTTGGAGGATTTTCTTTTAGAGCGGGCACTGACCTGTAACATGCAGTGATCCTCTCGCCTCAGCTTGCCAAGTTCTGGGATCATAAGCACACATCACCATACCACAATTCTGATGCTCTCTGCCGTGTGGGCTTTGTTGTTTGTGGGGTTTGATTTGGTTTTGCCTTTTGGTCTTCTCAGACAAAGCCTCATGTAGTTCAGACTTGCCCAGAGATACCCTCGAACTTCTGATCCTGCTGCCCCCACCTCCTGAGCACTGGGGTTTTAAGTGTGCCACCACTTCACATTTATGCTGTGTTGAGGGTCAAATCAGGACCCCATGCATGCTAGGCAAGCACATTCCCAACTCTTCATCCTCAGCCCCCAATGTTTTCTGTCATATTCCATGCTATTTTGATTTTCTTCAATGCTGGTTGCAACCCACAGAATGGATATCACAGCCTCCTGGGGGTGGGGATGGGGTGGGAGCGTTGACCAGCAGTTTGAACATCCTTGCCTTGAAGAGATGGGGAGGAATGGAAAGAGAGAACGAACTGATAGAAACTCACTTTGTGGGGGGCTAAAACCACAGGATCATGCCCCACTCCAGGCTCTGGAAAAGGACTCAGCTACTCTGTCTGTTTCTGTGATCTATAGCTTAGGGACCTCAACCCTCATCGACAGGTGACCCCCCCCCCAGGACCTGTCTCATGTGCCTAACACAGTTGAAAGAAAGATCAAGCAAACGGGAATCAAGAGTCAATAACCAGACTGCCCAGTCTGACCCTCATGTCTCTGATGTCTGGTCCTGTGGGTAGCACCCAGTGAACACCAAGCAAACATTTGTGGCATTAGGGAGCGCCATGGGAAATCACGTGTCTGGGGTGAGACAATGACACTTGGCCATAGCCCAGACCATGTGGTAGGACTTCTGAATCTGTAGCCAACTCAGAGTGTGTTTCGTTGGAATAGTTAGCTTCCAAATTACAGAGCCTTGTTTGCATGGTGCTTTGCATCTCATTTGCATGCTCCTCACACAGTGCAGGGGTGGGGGCACAGAGAGCTCCTATTGCAGTCCTGCTCTGCTCTCCCCCATCAAATCCTTCATTCTGTGCTCTGATGGCCAGACGTACAGCTTTGGGGGTGGGGATTAGGCAGGGGTCCCTCAAAAGAACAGATTCTGGAAGCTGGAGGCTGTGCCAGTTTTTCTTTCTAGGACACCATCGTGTTGGGTAAAAGGCACGGTGGGGGAAACCATGAGAGAGATGCCATGCCTCTAAGGACTCGGAGATAAAACCTCACCTAAAGGGACAGAGGTCAGATACAAAGATGTCTGGACAATTCTGGGAGAGAAGCCTGGGTCCAGACAGAGTGGCCCAGGACAGGAGAGGAGACCTAGACCCAGAGCAGAGAGACACACCAAGACAAAGGGAAGTGGGAGAAAGGAAGGAAGATGCCGGAGGGAAGGGAACAGCAAGGAGAGGAGGAGAGGCCTTGCAGTGACGCAGGGCCCTGATGTGATGTGATGTGACAAGGCAGCTTCAAGCTGCTTGTCTCTGCAAAAATACGCAAGTGATCTGAGAGGGAGGCAGGGAAAGACATCAGGGGAGCTCCAGACTGCTAGGCTCATTGCCCCTACGCACCCCTAAGCCCAGCCCGTCCCCAGGAAGCACCTACTCTGTGTCTCTAAGGCCAATGAGCGCCTGAAAGGGCTCCCCATATGTGAAGGTGAGGGGGATGAGGAGGGGACCACACCTTGGGTTGGAGATGACACAAGAAGGCCAGAGGCTCTTTGCGAGCTGGACTAGCAAGCGTCCAGTGAAGTCCAAGAGAACAGCAAATACAGTTAGCTGGGCAGTCGTTAGGAGGCCCCTGGCTATGGCATGTGGGATTCAGTAGCACCTGATGCCTGGCAGGCCTCCAGAAGCCAGCTTTGGCAGGGAGGTCTGTGTCTTTGCCCTGTTGTTCCTACACCGTCCTCCTGTCTCTGTCACATTCCCAAGGCAGGGCATAAGAGTAGGGAACTTTTTCTATTTTTCTGTTTTCTAAGTCAAACAGGGCAGTTATAGAAAGAGACTAAGTCTTCCTGAATCCTCCGTGATAACACCCCCTCCATATGACTTGGTTCTTTCTAGAGACTTCCCCAAAGCAGAGCATCAACCTCTCAGAGACTTAGTCTGGGCCTCACGGTGAGACAGAGACCAAGGGACCAGACAGGATGTGGAACTGGATTCCCATTCCCCAGCAAATGCAGGACAACCATGGAGCAGGCTCTGTGTGCCCTGGTTCCAGCCTTAGCTCAGACATCACAGGGCATCCCAGCAGCCTGACCTGGGACCCCACAACCTCAGGCAGGGCTGTTGTTCCCAGTCCAGAGCCTATACTGGCAGCACCTAGTCCCCTGGGATGTCACGTGTACACACCATAGCCCTTTACGTCTCTGCTTCCTGGTATTGAAAGAGGTTTCTTTTCCCTACCACCCACTGGAATTTAATTTCACGCCTAGGCCTCGGTGATTAATTCTCTCCCCCCTACCCTGCCCCTCCTCAGCCACCCTGGCGGCCCCTCCGCTTGTAAATTCTGCCCTGTGCCATGGAATTTGTGTATTTCGCATCAATTAAGTGTCACATTGAGTAATTCTTCTCTGGCACTGGCTCTGTTGATCCCAACCAATCAACCATTCCCACTGGGGTGGAGGAGGGGAGAGGACTGCAGATCTGAACAGGAGGGAGGGAGGATGAGCATCAGTTGGCAATCATTGGTGCATCTGCCCTTCCTGTGTCTGTGAGGCACCGTGGCACATAGCTTGCCATGCGTTGCCTAGGACGGTAACATAAGATATGGAGGTGCTGGGCGGTTAAGAGCACTGACTGCTCTTCTGAAGGTCTTGAGTTCAAATGGTGGCTCACAACCATCTATAATGAGATCTGATGCCCTCTTCTGGTGTGTCAGAAGACAGCTACAGTGTACTCAAACATAATAAAAAATAAATCTCTAAAAAAATAAAAGATATGGTGGTATCATAACCACCTCCCCTGTGCAGGGGAGACACTCAGAGCAGAGGTCATGAGACTCACCCAAAGTCTTAAGGCAGACTAGAGACCAGGTAGATGTGTCACTTGGACCTCCTGGGTCCCAGCCATAAGCAGAGACAGAGAAGCACCTCTGGAAAGTTCCTCTCTGGGAGAGACTCGTGCCCTGACTCCTCTCCAAGATACAAGAGCAAAGAGCTGAGAGCCCCCATTGATGCAGTGAGTCTGCAGCTCCCCCGTCCACTCCATTCAGCGTGTTAGATTTATTCCATCTGGGGCCCCAGCTGCTGAACCAGGACAAGGGCAAGCTGCTTTCAGAGCTCTGGTCTGCCATGTCCTCCTGAGCTGGTCCCCATACTTCTCTGGTCTCAGTAACCTGTGTTCTCTAAAGTCACAGGCAGCTATAGTTTATAAAGCTGTCAGTGTGGAGTTTATCCAGCAAACTCAGCTCGCTGGCACACCCTCATTTCTGACTGCCTGCTTATCGCCCTCCCTCCTCCCCCAGAAACAGAGGGTCCAACAGCCAGGAACCCCACTCCACAGTGGGCACAGGAGGGACCTCACAGGTCAGCATTGCCTCAAAAAGCCTAGCTGTCCTCTGGGAAGATGGATGCCTGGCCTGCGGCAGCTGCTATTAAAAAAGACAGGTAGCCACAATTGTGGCCTTGAAGGGCAAGACAGCGGGCTGAGGCCAGGGGCTGAGGGAGACCCTGTTTCCATCTATGTTCTTCGACTTTCTGAAGCTCTGCACCTGAATATATTACCTGTTCAAAAAAAACAATAACTTTACGTGTTTTCTTTCTTTAAAAGGAAAGGAATTGTTTGAAAGGGAAAAGAAAGAAGGAAACTCCGTGGGGGTCCAGAGAGAGTGGCAGCGGTGAGGGGGAGGGGTGCACATGAGAGACATGGAGGCTGGCTGGTGAACAATGAGAAAGAGTTGGTTGTGCAGAGCAAACTGGCTGGGTGTCTGGGTGACCCAGTTAGCCTTTGTGGGGACTGGGGAGGTGAGGATAGAACAAGCTACAGCCAGGGAGAGACCCTAGACAACGGTAGGAGAATCAGCATAAAAGGTGGGGTTGAGGCCAGAGCTGGTGACACATGCCTGTGAATCCCAGCACTCAAGAGGGTAAGGCAGCAGGCTAGCCAAGCATCGGGGGTTAGCCTGGGCTACTAAGCCAAGAGAAAAGAAGGGAAAAGCAAAAGAAGGGTGTGTTGGGGGAAAGCTGGGGAGACAACCCAGTTGGTAAAGTGTCTACTCATCTTACAGGGTGCCCTGGGTTTGACCTCAAAATAAAGTGGCCATGGTGGTACATGCCTGTAATCCCAGAACTCAGGAGGTAAAGGCAAGGTAATCAGAAATTCAAGATCATGGTACAGTGAGATAGCTCAGAGGGTAAAGGTGCCACCTAGCCTGACAACCCGAGTTAGATCCCTAGGACACTCACAGTGGAAGGAGAGAAACAGCTCCTGTAAGTTGATCTCTGACTTCAACACATGAGCCACAGCATATGCATATCCATGTGTTCCAAAGTGCGCGCACACACAAACACACACACACATTCACACACACACACATTCACACACACACACATGCATTCATACACACTTGCACACACACACTACAATTTTTTTAAGGTCAAGGTTATCCTTGACATACAACATTGACTAGAGACCCTGTAAAAAAAAGAAAAAAGGGAGGGGTGGTAATTGGAGAAGCACAGGTAGACCCTTGACAGCAGAGCTAGGATTCAAGGGACAGAAGGCCAGGAAGGACCTACCCATGAAGAGTCGGTCTGAGAAAACAAACAGGAGCTCCTAGAAAAGCACAGACATCCTGCTTATTGGGGCCCAGTTCTACCTCCTAGGCTCATGTCTCCCAGATGATGGCTTCTCTCTGCATTACTCCCCACACTGTTCTGAACTCTGGGATATGCACCAGTCACTCTGAGCCTGAGCAGAAGGCTGGGCAAGGGACTGAAGAGCTGGCTTAGCCACTGAGGCTACTAGTCTCATAAGTAAAACTTCAAGGAAGGGCAGGGCACCGCAACTGTTCACCCATTTGGAGGGTATCTCTAGTTTGCTTTGAGGCCCAGACAGATACCCACCACTCTCATGTCCAGGGTGAAGAGACCATCCATGTCCTCCCTTGTCATTCTTTCTGTCCTCAGTCATCCCTGGAGCCTGGTTCACAAGCATGGTTCTCAGGGCTCAGCCTAGTCTAGGCACACACATGGAGGATACAGGCACTCCTCTGGAAATGCTACCTCACTGTAAGCACGGGCAAGGGGCTTCTGTCTGGAGGCCTGATTCCCCGCACAATTCCCTTCCTCTGCCCAAGGTGGCCTCAGCTCCTGACCCTCTTTTTTTCCAGACCCTGCAGAGTCTATCCCTACCATCCTGGATGGCTTCCACTCCCAGGAAGTGTGGACTGGCCACGCAGTAGAGCTGCCCTGTGCTGCTTCCGGCTACCCCATCCCTGCCATCCGCTGGCTCAAAGATGGCAGACCCCTCCCTGCTGACAGCCGCTGGGCTAAGCGCATTACAGGGCTGACCATAAGTGACCTGCGCACTGAGGACAGCGGCACCTACATCTGTGAGGTCACCAACACCTTTGGGTCAGCAGAGGCCAACGGCATCCTCACAGTCATCGGTGAGTCGGGAGCCTCTCCCTGCATCCCTAGGAGCCTCTGGGCTCACTCATCCTCTGTGCGATGTAATACCAGGACCATGCAGGCCTTGCTGCTGCCTCCTGCTGCCCCCAAGAGGGGCTCCTAATGGCTGAGAGGGAAGGTTATGGCTTGGAGAGGCCACTGGTTTGAAACCAGCTCTGCATTTCAGTCCTGGTGCCATTGGTAGTATCTGCGACCTCCTGTCCAGTGGTCTTCTTCTCTCCAGGAATCAAGCAGGCTATGAGTGTCTTGTGGGAAGCTATGAAAGGGAGAGAGCTTCTGGGGTTGTGGGGGGTAGGCTGTGCCAGGCCGAGGGAGTAAATACTGATGGTACCACAAGGCAGGGCTGTGTCTCCATTTTAGGTGACAGACCACGTATTTAAAGATAATAATTGACAAGGGCCCTGGTCCATCAGACTAGACACTGAGCAGAGACAGCCATGTCAGCTGTACCAAGAGCTGCTGTGGATATAGAGCCTGGTCCTTCCCTGTTCTTCCCTGCAGAGTCCAGAGGTCCAGGGAGCTATGGAAAGCAGGAAGGCCCTGTAGAGCTCTCCTGTCACGAGCCCCAGAGGGCAGGCAGAGGCAGCGAGGGCAGAGGGGCTGATGCCACAGAAGTTCCCTAGGCGATCTCTGCACCACCCATCCTGTTGATGCTTCCTTCATCCAGCCTGCATCTGCATGATGTAGAGGAGGCTCCTTTGAGCTCGAATACTCAGAATGTTCTGACGACCAGGCAACCAAGAAGCTGGGAGCTGGGAACCCTCCCTGTACACGCCACTAGGTAGCAGGCAGCATCAGCCGGAGTCCCTGAATACTGTACTCAACAGTATGACAGTTACCTGAGGTCACTCTAGTTTGAGGGCAGGATCCGTCTAGGGCGATTCTCCTGCATCCTCAGCAGAGTTCACTGTGCTGTAAAGCTTGGCTGAGGTAACCCTCTGCCCCCACCCCCTCCGCTACCTTCTCGTGAGACCCTTTGGTGGGCTGCAGACACAGCAGAGCTTCCTCTGTTGGCCTTCCAGCCTCTAACTCCCTAGCCAGATCCAGACTCAACATCCTCCCCACAGCCCAGAAAGCCGTGACAGTTGGCGTGCATTTACCTGAAATGTAAGGTGAAGGTTGTCCCCAACATGCAGTCACGAGAGGCCAGAACAGAAGGCCTCCCAGAGCTGCCCCACGACAGCGAGAAGGCATGGGGCCTGGGGGTCATTGCCTTGAATCCCATGCTGAGTTTGGGGGTATCCATGGAAGTTCTGGCAAAGAGGATGATGGGTGGAGCCCCAGGTTCATGGAAAGGACATCAGACTAGCAGAAAGCAGGGGGCTGAGGGCCAGCATGGTTATGAGAGGCTGTTGAGAGGGAAAAAGTGTGCCTTCTGGTTTCTGGGTGCCATGCAGATCAATATCTCGTGCTTCTGGGCAACCTGAGGGAGCCTTGAAGCTCTGGCTAAACAGAGGGACCCACCTTAGAGAGGTAGAGGCTACCAGAATAAGAGAACCCACAGAAAATCCTGGTCTTACCCGCAGGTGCCTCGTAAGTAAACTGGGGCCCAGAGCAGGGGATTTTCTAGTCCTAAATTGCCACACAGGTGTGTTCGCAGAGCTGGACTGTGGCCTCTGTCCATTTAGCCACATGCCATCACAGTTAAGGTCTTTCTATCCTTTTCTTCCCTCCCACCTCCCTTTGTGCCTGCCTGGCCCCACTCAGACCCTCTTCATGTGACCCTGACACCAAAGAAGCTGAAGACGGGCATCGGGAGCACGGTCATCCTATCCTGCGCCCTCACAGGCTCCCCAGAGTTCACCATCCGCTGGTACCGCAACACAGAACTGGTGCTGCCGGGTGAGGCCATCTCCATCCGTGGGCTCAGCAATGAGACTCTGCTCATCTCCTCGGCACAGAAGAGCCATTCGGGAGCCTACCAGTGCTTCGCCACCCGCAAGGCCCAGACAGCCCAGGACTTTGCCATCATTGTGCTGGAAGGTGAGAGGGTGCAGGTGGCAGGGAAGAGTGGGTCTGCAGTCCCCTGAGAGGAGCTGCATAGGCCTGGGGGATGTCTGTGCAGTGCTCAGTGCACACAAGGCAGGCCCCATGCCCTCGTGTCAGCTCTGCAAGGGCCCTACATGGAGGTCCTTTTTAAGATTTTCTATTTTGAAGGTGAAGAATCAAGGCTTTGGTGGCATGTCTAGTGACCAAGGGTTTTAACAGGACTATTATATATTGCCGTTGCCCTCAATAGTTACTAGAACTTTCTCAGTAGAAGAGTTTCCTCGGAGTCTATAAGCTAAGGTGCCAGGAGCCCCTAAACTTTTTGAATCCTTTCCAACCTGGATTCTTTTCTCAATGGGCTGTCTCTAACCGGAAGTCTCCTTCCCCACCCTATTCTCTGCCCTCTTAAAGCTGCCACCACCCGGGCTCCTTCACACAGCACTTCTGGGTGTGCTTGTTCACACTGCACATAGTGCAAGGTGCTTAGCCAAAATATGAGAACCGAATCAAGCTCACACTCCACTTGCCCCACCACGAACCCCAGCTCCAGGCTGAGACCACAGAGGGGACGCATCTTGCTCGTTAGTGGAGAGGGGCTTTCAGGGTTGTCAGGAACTCTACCTTCCAACAAGCTTAGGTTCTGTTTCTCCAGCTGGTCCTTTTTACAACAAAACCATACAGCAATAAGGGAACACCATTGCTGTCTTCACAAAGATGCTAATCCCAGGCCTGTCATGAGGGGGTCTCACTACAGGGCCTTTGAGGCCTAGGAGCTGGGCAGGCACTGAGCCTGAACCCTCATGCCTTCTTCTACCCACAGGGCTGTACACAGCAAGCCCCAACACTTCCTCAACCTGTCCCTTACTGCTCTTCCCAACAAATCCACCATCCCAATGCAGGTTCCTTTGAAGTGGATTTTCCATCATCTCAGGGCCTCTCCCTTAGGAGCACCCCACTAGATAGCTCCTCTTTTCACTTGGAGGGACCAAGCCTTTGCCTTGGGTAGAATTCTAGCACCTTAGAGGATGGCCTTGGAGAGCAGACATATGGAAAAATGAGCCGGGGGGGGGTGGGAGCAGGAAGGCAGGGCCAGCCTAGAGAGGGAAGGAAGGAAGAAGAGGGGGTCCAAAGGTCATATGACACTACATACTCCCAGGCTTAGACAAGCATCAGGATCTCCCCAGTTCTAGACGAGTGGCTCTCCCGTCTAGTGGCAGGGACAGGGCTGGGCAGGCTGGCCAGATCTCTGGTAAACATCGGCATTTTGCTGTGTAACATTGAAGAGTATCAACAACACTATGACATCTGCCCTGCTATTTATTTATTTATTTATTTATTTATTTATTTATTTATTTATTTATTTTTATTTCAAGCATCTACTTTTATTATCTGATCTTTCTTATTTGTTTATTTATTTATGTATTTATTTTTAGACAAGGTCTCTCTTATGTAGACCAGGCTGACCTTGAACTGGTGATCATCCTCCTGGCTCAGCCTCCTGAGGGCTGAAAGAACCTGCACACACTACCAATCCAGATATATTTTTTAATCGGCATATAATAAGCATACATATTTACAGGGTACAGTGTGCTTAATGTCTTTTTAATCCCTGACACCAGTCCTGTGAGGGAGGAGGATCGGGTGACAGCTCCACCCCCGCATTCCGTGGTAGGAAGGTCGGACATGAAGTTAATGGTCTCTTCCTAGGTTACGTGGTTAGTCGAGGTTTAAGGCTGGAGCCAGACTCCCATCACCCCCACTGTCTCTGGGAAACTTGCATTTTAAACCACACACTTAAGGTCTTCTGTGAATCGGGCTAACATGCTAACTCCCTGTCTTTGGCATGGTCAACACCAACACCTGCATCTAGAGTCCACCCACACATGCCTTCTGAGCCTTGCAGTCTTTATTAATAAACAGAAGAGCATCCTGAATTCAGTAATTAATTTAATCTTCATGTCCAGAAGAAGTAGAAATAATCTTCACCATCCACCTATAAAGCAACCTGCTCAAAAGACCACCCCACCACCACCCGGCTCCTCACTCCACAATAGGAATTGCACCTCGTGGGTTTGTGCGAGCCACACGTGACAGTGACAGCCCTTTGTCTTTATCCTGGCTGCCACTTTGCCTCTTTCCCTCTCACTGGGTGGGTGGCCTGGTGGGATAGTCTCTCTGTGACTCAGTGACCCTGAAGGGGGCTCCTCGCTCCCTGCAGACGGCACGCCCCGCATCGTCTCATCCTTCAGCGAGAAGGTGGTCAACCCTGGGGAGCAGTTCTCACTGATGTGTGCCGCCAAGGGCGCCCCGCCCCCCACTGTCACCTGGGCCCTGGACGACGAGCCTGTCGTGCGGGACGGAAGCCACCGCACCAACCAGTACACCATGTCCGACGGCACCACCATCAGCCACATGAACGTCACGGGTCCCCAGATCCGGGATGGGGGCGTGTACCGGTGCACAGCGCGGAACTCGGTGGGCAGTGCTGAATATCAGGCGCGAATAAACGTAAGAGGTGCCTGTCCACATTTAAATATCAGAATAGGCTTTTGAGTTCCTTTGCCATCTTTGTGGTCACTGTCATTCTTGTGTGCTTCTTAGTAATTGTCATTTTGATTTTAGTGGAGGTCTGTCTCTCTCCTTCTCTCTCTCTCTCTCTCTCTCTCTCTCTCTCTCTCTCTCTCTCTCTCCCTCCCTCCCTCCCTCCCTCCCTCCCTCCCTCCCTCTCTCTCTCTCTCTCTCTCTCTCTCTCTCTCTCTCCCTCTCTCTCTTCCCTCCCTCTCTCTCTACCCTGCCCACCACAGTCCCATCAACCATTTTCGTGTGTGAGTGTGTGTCTGGTGCAGTCCACCCCATTTTCTTTCCCCTGCCTCCTCTTCCCTCCCACAATCTAGTCTGCACATCCTGCCGATCCCATCCGCCCCATCCAATCACTCTGGGCCCCCCAGTGCTCTATGCACCTGCTAGCATCTGCCAGCCCCCAGCAGGGTCTTGAAAGGACAAAGACAGAAATAGGGCATACTCAACCTTAATACTAGTGAGTTCCCAACATCCTCCACTGAGCCAACCGTGAAATGTCCCTAGAAATGTAGGCAGTCAGGGGCCCTGAGATCATGTTCTCACTACAAGGCTCAAGCCTTCAGGAGTGTGAGATCGGAACTGAACCCCCATGAGTTGGGTAATTCCCAGAGATAGGCAGCCTGCAGGAATAGGAAAAGGGCCCATAAGGTATTGACCACGCCCTTCTTCAGTTCTCCAAGTTAACATGCTGAGAGTAGTCCCCCTGATGCTCTGCAGCCTTCTGGGTCTGACTGGTCCTCTCCGGACCCTACCAGTGACCTCTAACCCAAGGACAGAGGACTGAGAAAGTGTCAGGAATGGACACTGGTCCAGGGATGCTAACAGTTGCCCTGAGGCAAAGACAGGGTAGAGATGGAGATTCAGTCTAAATTCACCCATGCCAGCTCCCCCACGCCATATGACAAATCTGAGCCCACTACCTGGCCAAGCCCGTGTGTCCCTCTCTAAACTGGAGCTATGCTATAGGGCCCTGGAGGGAGACTCTCTAGTTCTCTCTTGTATCTTCTGGATGGGGACCTGAAGCACCGGATTTCCATGATGCTCTCCAGTACTGTCCCTTCATGGTGACCTCTAAGCTTCCTTCTCCCACTCCCATGGTGCCTCCTGCCAGTCAGCCCTGCTGAGGATACTCCCAACCCCCAGCCACTATGGTCAGAACCTCACTTTGCAGCCCGTTCTCAGGTACCCGCAATACAATTTCCCTGACTGGAAGAAGCGACATGTGGTGGCTATGGACTGCCCTGGCCCGGTCTTGTAAGGGACAGCATTCTTGCAAGAGGCCTGTGTGGCTCACGGCTGTTTGCAACTATCTTGCAATGACAACAGTGACTTCTAGGAGTCTGGTGGGTGACTCCAATCCTGGCCTCTGCACTTAGCTAAGAAAGCACCCCCTCTGCCCTCACCTGTAAGGTCTCTTGCCCCAGGGGAAGTCTCAGGGCCAAGCAAGGGAGAAGAGCCCCACGACAAAGTGGCATTGGTTCATGACGCCACCTGCCCCTCCTCTCCTCTTTCCCCCACATGCCCCAGGACCCCCCAGCATCCGGGCAATGAGGAACATCACGGCAGTCGCCGGGCGGGACACACTCATCAACTGCAGGGTCATTGGCTACCCCTACTACTCCATCAAGTGGTACAAGGATGCTCTGCTGCTACCAGATAACCACCGCCAGGTGGTGTTTGAGAATGGGACTCTCAAGCTGACGGATGTGCAGAAGGGCATGGATGAGGGAGAATACCTGTGCAGTGTTCTCATCCAGCCACAGCTTTCCATCAGCCAGAGTGTCCACGTGGCCGTCAAAGGTAGGTCCCTCCCCGCCTGCAGCCTGCCTGCCTGCCTCCCAGGCTGCTGGCACAGGTGTCTGGCTGAAGGCATTCCCCAATGTGTAGAAGCCCAAGGAAGAGGGACTGGGCCTGGCCTTTGGAAGAAAAATGACAGAGTGGAGGATTGAGTTGGACACAAGGCTAAAAGCTCCAGGGAAAAAGGTAACCAGCACTGACCTTGGGGGTATGAAGCCTCAGCTATAGACATGAGGAGACAGCACACTTTCTAGACAGGAGGCTCAGGGCAGGGATGGTGGCCTACACTGAGCCACTGATGTCAGGAAGAAACCACCAGGTACTCAGTAGGGGCACCCTGGAGAGTAGCAGCTGAAGGCCAGGGCAGAGGAAGTACACACTAACTATCCTGGCTCCTTCCTGAGTGCACACCCCAGCTTCTGTGGAGTCACAGGAAAGAGATCATCTGCTAGCTCCCTGAGGCCTGGAGCTCAGCTACTGACCCACCATAGCTTTCCTGCTTGCCTGATGGGTGGCTACAGCAGAGGTCAGGGTGGGTGCTAGGTGGCTATGTTATGCTCTCAGCAGGCATCGCCTAAGTCTGTAGGTAGGCTGATTCTAAAGGAACAATTCAGGAGACCTGTGAGCCACTAGATTCTGCCCCCTTGGCTCTGAGACAGTGCAAGTCACGGATTCCCCAAATCCATTCTTTGGGATCCACAGGCATGAGGGTTATCTAGAGAGTGCCTGGGATACAAGTCCTGTGGATTCTAGGAACAAAATAGGGAAGCAGAGCCTGTCGGGCCTGACCAGGAAATACTGGAGAAGGTGCAGGGCAGGAGACAAACATCAGCTCCAGCTTGTACCTCACAAATGGAGAGACACCCTGTAGTGCCTAGAGGACAGCAGAAGAGAGACAATGCTCTTGAGACACAAGAGGGGTCCCAGTCACCCGGGGGGCTTCCCTCCTGCAGTCAGCCATCCTCCAGAGAAACAGTGGGGCTGGGGGCTGGAAAGACTTCTTCCCCTTATCCTGTAGAGAGGGAGTGGGGGGAACTAACCAGGAAGGGAAAGCCAGGCAGAGGCCAAGATCTGTAAAAAGAAAGAAAAGAGCACAGATCCAGGCCAAGAAGGACCCCGACACCCGGGGTGCCCTTGAGGGTCTCAGACCAGAGTCTCTCCTGCTTTGACCCTGGAAGTAGCATCGCATATACAAGGAAGGGGGGTCTAGGAGAAAAAGTGTTTGGGGGACACATGCTGTATCAATGAGCTATGACAAGGACTCCAGAATGGGAAGGCCACGAACCTGACAGCCACTGCAGAAGATGAAGGAAGCCCTCCTCCCCAAGCTTCTTACCTTCCTGTCATCTGGCTCACCCTGAGCAGTTCTCAGGGTGCCGAGTCACACGCATCCTGTGTACCCACCCTGCCACCTGTCACAGTGCCAGACGGCACGTGTTTGTTGAACTGAATCTGCCGCATTAGTCTGGGTTGGAGTAATTTATGGAAGCCACACTGTGAGCTCCGAGAATGGGGGGCTTCATGGCCATCTCAGCCCCGAGAAAGAGCTGAGATACACTTTGGCAGTACCACCTCCCTGCTTTAGGCTGTGCCAATGACAGAGTGCCCCCTACCTGGGGCAGCCCATGGGCCCACACGCCAGGCCCCCATCTCCCTTCCACACCTGGGCAAATGGACTTGGTGATGATGAGCCATGGCCCTACCTGCCCTGCTTCCACCCCACTGGGCCTCGCAGAAGCCTGTATCCATTTCTGTTACAAGCAATGGGCCGAGAGCGTACAGTGTAAACATCACATATTAAAACATCTAACCTCTGCTCTGCTCCCTGTGCCCAATGCTCCAGCAAGCATTTGGCCGGGTTTGTCAGCTAAAAGAAAAAAATAATAATAACAGGGCTCCAGCAAGCCTCAGAGTACTCAGAACATCCTGCAAGCTGCTCTCGGCTCATCAATTATTCAGCCCCATTCAGGGAGCGATCGCTCCTAATGAATTGAATCTGATGCATTCAGGCTCAGCGACTCGGTGGACCTGTAGTGATAGTAGAGTGACAGTATCTCCCAGCCTGAGGAGGGGGGTGGAGAGTGTGTGCATGTGTGACTGTATGTGTGTATGTGTGTGTGTGTGTGTGTAACTATGTGTGTGTGCATGTGTGCCTGTGTGTGCATGTGTAACTATGTGTGTGTGTGCATGTGTGACTGTGTGTGTGCATGTGTAACTGTGTGTGTATATGTGTGTGTGTTCATGTGTGACTATGTGTGTGTGTGCATGTGTGGCTATGTGTGTGTGCCTGTATGTCTGTTTGTATGTGTGTACATGTTTGTCTCTGTCTATCTGTATCTATGTATATGTATGTGTCCGTTTGTCTGTCTGTCTGCATGCCCAGGCATGTGTGTCTGTCTGTCTGTGGGTGGGTCTGTGTATATGTGTGTCTGTCTATCAATGTGTGATACAGGCTTGTGTGCAAACCTTCCTGCTCTCCCTTATCATCATTTGGGAAAAAAAAAGACCAGTATGCAGCTATAGGAGGGGTAAGGTCCCCCGTTTCCTCTCGAGCAGACACTCACGTAAAGGCCTGGAAGCCAGTTCCCCCACCTCTCTGAAAGCTCAGCTCCTCCACCCCACCCTCTCCGCTCGCCTCCCCCACCTCATTAGAATGCACTTTTGCAGAAGAGCCCATCAAAGCTGATTATGATCACGCTGCTTGATTAGCGGCTGTGCTCTTCCAAGAGCTCCCCAAGGAGGGGGGAGGAGGAGGCGCTCCTGGGCATGGCAAGGGGCCCAGGCTCCAGGGAGGAAGGGGTGAGTGCAGGGGTGTGGACTCTGGACCCTATGCTACTGGACATTGGAAGGTGCATCAAGTCAGAGGGGCAGACTGGAACAGAGTGCAGAAAAGGCTCAGATGGAACAAGACAGGAACCAGAAGCCCGCAACAGTGTATCAAGTTCCCTCCCCACCCCCCACTTCTCTGTGGGTGCCAAGACTGGTGGACCAGATGTGGCCAAACCAATGCTGCTTCGTGAGCTGGAAAAACAACTGCTGACTCGGTTCCTTCTGGGGACTGCTTGTCTGCTAATGAAATTTTCAATCAGTGAGCCAAGATCAGAATATACCCGACATGCATATACACACATGTGCAGTGATGTGTGAGGTGCACACATGTGTACAAACTACACCCACAATCAAGTGTCAAAGGGGCACAGTAGCCCGCCCGTGATGGGGCAGATTCATATACATGCATGTGAACGGTTATGTGTGCATAAATGCCTTCTCCAGTAAAAGGACATTCCTGACCCATGAAAGGCAGCTACGGGTGGTTATATGGAACACTACTCAAGAGTTCCTGCCAGGGAAGCTCAGCCAGGCAGGAGGCAGAGGGGCAAAGGGATGCTTTGAGAAATTCCTGGGCTTGGCACATGCAGCACTGAATGACAAGGGGAACCAGCTGCAGGGGACAGCATTTGTCTCTAGGATTCGGGACAGATCCTTGGCAGGATACTAAGAGGAGCCCACACAGAGCCAACCTAGATTTGGGGACTTTTGAATCCTCAGCAGCTGAGAAATAAAAGCATCTCCGGATGCAAAGACTGAATGTTTGATTAACCAAGGGCAGGGTGCGCAACTGGGGCCTCTTGGCACAGTTCTGGGGGAGAAATGTCTCCACCTTACATCCGAGTCTCCGAGAGCCTCTACAGCTAGACTGAGGGCCAGAGGCACACTCTGACTGGAGCGAGGCCATGCCAAGTCCCTATAGAAAGCAAGCCAGCAGAAGAGGGCACTCACCCCACACAGACGCTTCCTCCAATATCCTTATCCCAGACTCACACACATATGTCCCTATCAAGTCTGTGTGTGTCGCTTCAGCCGGGCAGTAACTGGAAGAGGCTCCTGTAGGGATCCCTGTCTCACTCCCATGAACAGATTGGGGTGGGAGGTTCTATGATCTCCGGATATCAGCTACCCGAATGCCTACCTGAATGCCTGCTACAGTTGGAGGTGCTTTGGAAGGAACCCTGCTGGAACCCACAGGCAAGGGGCACCACAGTCTCCAGAACTGCCGATTTTTGAGAGTTCTCTGCTTGCAGCCAGGTTTCCTTGGGAACACAGAGCAAGCAACCACCTTCAGGGACAGATGGGGCTGGTGATGGTGGTAGTGACGGTGTTAGAGATGGGGAAGCTTTGGCAGTATGTTCGTTCACTCTGTGACTGATTGTGCACCTATGTTCACTCAGTCACTGAATGTGCACCAACCTCGTTCCCAGTGCTATTTCTATTTCTCCAACACAGCTGTGCTCAACACAGCACACAGCATCCCCCACCCTCCAGGAGCTCGCATCCTAAGGATAAACAGACAGTGGATACAATGTGTGACACTAAATCTAAACTGGATACCACAGTGCCAGGAGGAAGAGACCTTGTGGTCAGGGAAGGCATTGGCAAGAAGGGGTGGTTGTGATAAAAGCTGAAGAAAACGGTGCTTATTCCTAGAGTAATTAGATTTATTGAACCTGAAAACTCAGTGTCACGCTAGTAAAATTAATTGGCCTACTTCCACCATTTTGTGTCGTGTGTGTGTGTGTGTGTGTGTGTGTGTGTGTGTGCCCCCACGCGCGCACTTACATGTGTGCATATGTGCTGTCTGTGTATGTGGAGACCAGAAGAACATATCAGGTGGCCTGCTTGGTCACTCCCTGGTCACAGCGTCTCCTGCTGAACCTGGAACTAAGTTAGTGGCCAACAAGCCCCGGTGGTCTTCCTGTCTCTGACCCTGACAGCACAGGGGCTGTAGACAAATCTCACCACACAGGGCTCCCCCAGGGTTACTGAGATCGGATCTCAAGTCTTCCTGCTTTTGTGGCAAGCACTCTTAGCCATCTCTCCAGGCCTGGCACCCCTCTCAGGCAGGGGCCAGGGATTGTGGCAAGGCCACTTGCCTATGGTCACTTGAGTAAGCAATAGAGCCTGGGATTCAAATGTCCTGTCCCCAGATATAGTTCTTTCTTGAGTCCATGCTGTGTGGACAGAAAAGCTCTGACTTCCCACAGTGCACACTTTGCAAGCAGGTGCAGTAAATAAAAGGCTCAACCTCAAAGACAGATGATAAGACACCCCATAAAGCATTTATGGGCTGGGCTGCTGGTCAGTACCGCATGACACTTCCAAACAAGTGTCCATAAAGGCTTTATGATGGCCAGATGTCGTGTGTCCTGCCGCAATTGCTACATCTTTGTAGACACTCCGGTCTCTAGTGTCAGCACTGGTGTGGTCCCTTGCTCCAGGAAGGAAGCCCCCCTCCCCTCCTGTTATATGACATCCCAGGCCAGCTACTACAGAAGTTATGAACATGGGCATAAGAGACTTGGAATTGCAGGTGACACTGATGAGAGCAGGTGGCCAGAGACCCCCAACTCCTGAAAGATTGGTTCCCTGGGGGAAAGATGACACACCTATTCTATTAGCATCCCTGGGCTTAGAGAAGACATGGATAAATGGCAGGCCTTCCTTTTTAGTTATCCAGAGCCAAAAAAAAAAAAAAAAAAAAAGGTGTTCTTATCAAACATCCCACCACTGCTGAGAATCCCCTTGCCCCACATCTCAGGCCCCATCTCTGAGCCTGGATTTGAGGCTCGTCAGAATGCCAGCCTGGAGCTATGGAGTTCCCCTGAGAAGCCTGGCCCTTCCACTTTCTGCAAAGGAGTTGTGTGACTTTTCCTTAACAGAGAGAAAGAAGGTCTGCTCCCTCCAGGTGGGGCACTAACAGACCAAAGGAATTATTATACTCAAGTCTAGCTTGGCAAAGCAGCAAGTCTACTGGGACTATTTACAGAAGCAGGGGCAAGGGGTGACTTACAGGAACACCCCTGTCAGGAAGGCTGCACCCCTGAAGCTTGATGGGAGGGAGTCTACTCCACCCAGCAATTGTCCGACACTTGTATAACCTTGGGAGGGCCTCGTGAATCTTCTAAGTTTCATGAACTTCCCTGCTTTTATACGCCACTGTCCTTCCTCTAGGAGGGACTATTTCAATGTAGAGTAACCAGCTACACAGGTGGGAATGGCATGCATAACTTGGTGGTGGCCATGTGACAGAGAACAGTGTGCTACATCAGACCTCTGAGGAGTTGTCTGGCACACAGGACACAAAGGAACCCTGGGCCATCCTACCCATGCAACTAAGCCCCAGCATGAGTGTTGGCTGCTGCTTTTCAGTGGCCTCTCAAGGGCTCCTTCATGTCACACTCCCTGACAGTCCTCGGTGGCCTCTGCCCTTTGCCTCAGCCTGACTTCTTCCTTCATCCTGTGTATCATTTTGTAAGCATCTGTGCCAGATCAAATGCTCAGGGCTCCCTGAGGCTGGGATCACCCCCAGAGGACACCTCCCTCTGCCGAGTCCTGTGTCTGTGTGTCCAGGGGTCACTGGCCCAGTAGTCACAAAGGGCAGTGACTTACCTCTTCTAACTTGGGCAAGGTCTTGCCTTCCTCATCTACACAGCAGTAATACCTTCACAGGATAGGCATTTCACAAATATTTTATAATTATCTAACTAAATACCCTACTCTCTAACTCCCTTCTTACTGGAAAATGGTCCCCTCCACTAAGCAAAAGCTCCTTGCTGAGCAACATTGTCTCTGGAAATGAGGTGCTCAGAGTACCCATGCCTTGGCCGCATGTCCTACTCCAGCTCCTGGAGTGTCACCAATGACACAAACCCCTGCTCACAGTCCAGAGGTTCTTCAATCCCAACAGCTGGGTTAGTGCCATACCAGAAAAGGACTGGTCCTATAAAGAACCATAGAGACACTCCAGAATGCTCACAGAATAGGATGAGCCCTCATTCTGTCTGCCACACCCCCAGTCCACCACATGGCCCTCCTGAGGTCACCCTGAGATGTGGTATCCAGACATATGTCCCCTTATTTACATATCTGATGAGCATCTATTGGGCACCCACAATCACTCCTGGTATACAGGTCCCACCTCCAAGCCCAGGGAGATGATGGCAATCAGGACTGTGCTGGCTTTTAGAAGCAATTCTATCAGAAACTCAAGGAGGCCTAGGTGTCTCACACACACACACACACACACACACACACATCAGGGGGTTCACAATGACCTAAGAAGAGCAGTCTCTTAGGGAGTATCAATAAAGGGCAGTGGAGCCTGAGTTTCAGAGAAAACTATCTAGACATGCCCATGTCCCAGGCAACCTCCCACAGGACCAGGGGCAGTAACAGGGATGTGTTGATCTGACCAGTGACTAGGACTAATATCTGACTAAGGCCTAGGACCTAGCCAACACCAAGGTAGGTATGGAATCAGATGGTTGCAAGCTGACTAGAGGATGAGGAGCTCATGGCAGTGGAGGAGGGCATGCCAAGCAAGACTCAGGCATGGAAAGTCATGACGACAGACCCCCTAGCTGGAGTAGCGGACAAGGTCAGGGTAGCATTAGAAGGCCTGCTAGGACCCCTGATAGGAGTCCTAGAAGCAGTACCTTCCTAACTGCCATGTCCTCCAGACCACCCTACCCCACCCCACCAAGGATTCAGACGCTCTCTCTCTGCACATCTGACTGCTTTCTACCATGGGTCTGCAAGGCCTGCCTGTGCCCTCTGCTGTGGCCCTGGCTCTGAGTAGGCCTATGGTGAAATAGCATCAGTGGCTTCCAAGGAGGGGTGGGCAGGAGCCTGGGAGAAGGCTGAGGACCGTGGGCAGCTTTGTAATTTAATTATTCGACTGCAGAAAGGAGACCTCATCTTCTCGTGCTCATCCTTGTTAAGCTAATTGTCTGTCTCCTTCGCTCTCCTCTCCCCCCACCATGAGCTGGGGAAGTTGCTGCCGCCTAATTGAGTTATCATAAAGATAATGGCTGATGTTCCCGCCAGTGCTGAGAGAGAAGGATCCATCTCCCAGAGACTCGGGCTGCAGACAGGTGCCCCGACCCTCTGTCCCCCGCCCTAGGGGTTCAGATGAGGGCAGCCTGGTGCAGAGAGCTCTGCCCAAGGACTCTACCCGTGTGGCCACCAGAGGGATAACAGGCTCCCTTTTCAAGTTTGGAACACCTAGGGAGACAAAAGGACCTGCAGAATGAACATTTGGGGTCTTTTTCCAGAGGTAGCAATGCTGCTTAGTAAAAAGAGCCTTGACTTGAGCAGACAGACCAGGTCTCAAGTCCCAATGTCACCCCGCACCCCCCCATCACCTCGCTCAATCACTGCTCCTCCTCTGTCATGCCATCTGTAAAGTGAGACCATCAAACTCCAGGTCTGGGGAAGGAAAGGGTGAGGTTCCTGTGCACATGTTCTATAAGTTGATGGCCATGGGGAGGGGCAAGTTTATGAAAGGACCTGGTTTGGAAGTGCCTGGTTTTAGGCAAGTGGTCATGGAGAGAAAAGGGAGAGCCTCTAAGCAGGCCTTCCTCCCTAGCCTCTGGAACACCTCATCTCTATTTACCCCAGGTCCACAGAGGGCTGGAAGGTGGCTGCCAAGATGAGAATTTATACACAAGCTAAGCAGTGGGTCAGGAAGCACATGAGTCAAATTCAAAGACCAATCTGAGAGCCGGGAAGACTAACACAGAGACAGGGAGCCCTGGCCTGGGTTCACAGGTGGGCAAGAGTCAGGGCACCTGAGCATGCTCAGAAGATACTCCGAAAACTCTGTTTTCAAAGGAAAACAGAGTTCCAGAGACCTGGAGAGCTACACTCTAGCCCTGCCCCAGGGTAAACCAGAGCCCTGAAGTAGGGCAGGTGACCATCTTCTCCCCCTTGTCCCCCCCCCAGTGCCCCCTCTGATCCAGCCCTTCGAGTTCCCCCCTGCCTCCATCGGCCAGCTGCTCTACATCCCCTGTGTGGTGTCCTCGGGGGACATGCCGATCCGCATCACCTGGAGGAAGGACGGACAGGTGATCATCTCAGGCTCAGGCGTGACCATCGAGAGCAAGGAGTTCATGAGCTCCCTGCAGATCTCCAGCGTCTCCCTCAAGCACAACGGCAACTACACTTGCATCGCCAGCAACGCAGCGGCCACTGTGAGCAGGGAGCGCCAGCTCATCGTGCGTGGTGAGTGGGTCAGGCTGGTCCCATGGAGGGGGGTGGCAAGAGCATCTCTCTAGTGTTCCAGTTGGAATTACAGGCTCTTAAGAGGTTGGTGCTGGATGGCTTCTTAAAGACACAAAGACCCAAGCCTCTTACTTTCAGACCTAGAGTGTAGAGCATCCTTATGTGGTCAGCCAAGAGCAGAGTCAAGTTTGGGATTCATGACTCTAAACTCTCACTCAAGTGCTTGCAAGAGCTCTCACACTTTCTGACTTTACAAGTTTTCTGCTCCCAACATTGCAATGGTCCAAGAAGGGCTGACATCGACTGGAAGATGTCCCCAGACTTAGGGGATCCCAGTGAGACTAAGCCTCTTTTCTCCTTGCTTCCCTTTCCACAGTGCCCCCTCGATTTGTGGTGCAGCCCAATAACCAGGATGGCATCTACGGCAAAGCTGGTGTACTCAACTGCTCAGTAGATGGCTACCCACCGCCCAAGGTGATGTGGAAGCATGCCAAAGGTGAGTCTCTTCTGTGAGAAGAGCAGGGAGGACCTGGAGGCTGCTCTGACGGGCATGGGGCCTGTTCTTACACGCAACTCCCAGCCCTAGGAGGAGTACTGGGTTCTGAGCTTGGGGAGCTCCTACATCAGATGGTCTAGAAGTCCTACACCAGGGTGAGGGACAGCAGGATGCTGAATCCAAATCCTGTTGGCTTGTTGTGATGCTGACGATCAAACTGAGGCCCTTGCGCAAAACAGGCAACCCCACCACTACTGAGCTCCATCCAAAGCCCCCTAAGTTCCTCTTGTCCCCACCGCTTGACCTCCTGCAATCCCAAAGACAGTCTGTATTACCTCCCCACCCCTTCCCGTCCACCCTGGAGTCCTATCTAATGTGAGATCTTAGTCCTCTCCCAGTCCAGCCTCATCGCAAAGATACATTTGATATCTGACGATGCCACACGATAGACTGTGTTCATGGCTAATGTTAGGATTGGAGGTCCCCTTGGAAAGCAGCCTCTTCCCCAGGCCTGACTGCATGTGGCCAAGCAAATGTCATAGGAGAACTCAGTCTTGTGGCCTATTGCCAAGCTGACCAAAGATGGTTCTTTCTATCTCGGGGATTCATTCCAGAAAGTTCAGTGACTGCCTGAGGGACTGGCCTGACTGTTTCCATGCCTCAGAGCCAAGTCGGCCAGACCTCTCTGAGGTGCACCTCACGTCACACAGTAGGAGCTGTGTGGTGCCAGTACTGTGGGATGGTGTGGCTCTGCTGTGAAATGGCCGCAGGTGGGCAAGCGAGCCCTTTCTGAAGGAGCTAGGTCACACCCAGTCTGCTCCCAACACCCCCTAACTGCTGCCTCCTTCCAGGGAGTGGGAACCCCCAGCAATATCACCCGGTGCCCCTTACTGGCCGCATCCAGATCCTACCCAACAGCTCCCTGCTGATACGCCACGTCCTGGAAGAGGACATCGGCTACTACCTCTGCCAGGCCAGCAACGGAGTGGGCACCGACATCAGCAAGGCCATGTTCCTCACCGTGAAAAGTGAGTCCTTCCCCCATGTTTGCTCCCATTCTGCCACCAAGGTCAGTCTTGGCTCTCCCATGCCTGCCCATCCTCCCCCTAGGACTCTGCTATTCTATCCAGAAACAGCAAGGTTGCTCAGAGGTGAGCTTGGGAGTCTCCTGGAGGCTTGTGAAAGCGTGCTTATCCAAAGCAAAGGGACACTCTGGTCTGTCTCAAGGCAGGGACACAGGTCCTGGTAGCTGTATGGTAATTATTCAGTTCACCTGTCAGTTGGCAATCCAATCCCAATACCTATATCAAACAACACCTTGTGACTACTTAATACATACTGAGTTATGCGCCACCTGTTACAGTCTCAAAAGGAAGACACCAAATCCACTGTGTAGGTCAAGCCTTTGGTTGATCTGTGCGACCTTGGAAGCTCATTTTGTCTCTCTGGGTTCTAGTCTCCCCATTTATCCTAGAAGTTCACTCCCAATTTGCAAACTTCATAAAACTGTTTTGAATAACACAGAAGCTGAGGCTAAATAGAAGCGCACAGGGGCCGCACAACTCTGTAATGGAACACAAGGGATGGCAACTTCATGGTCCTGGAAGCCACTGTTTCTCTGCTGTCCTGTGTTCTGTTAAGCACCACAGCAGCCATACATTGCTAAGCACATATGACCTTATGAAGCCATATCTACTCTATCCACAAAGGTGGTGTCATAGTCTGGGGCTTAGTCTGTGTCCTTCCTGTATGTCAGTGTGTCCCTGACTGGACACAGGTGTGGCCACCGGTGCCATTCTTTCTAATGTCCCTCTAGAGTAGCTACAGAGAGCCGTAGGGCCTGTGTGAAGTCTGCCCTACACTTCCCAGGAGATCCCTCATGAACAATCCTGGGCCTTCATCCAGACAGGGAAGCCCTGCCAGGAGATCGATGCTGAGGGAGACCCCGGGTGGAATCCCCGTGCTGGGAGCAGCCTCCTTCCCACAATCACAAAGCACTTTGTCCTTCATAAAGCCAGGCAATCAATCTACATCCCTCAGCCAGGGAGAGCCACACGGGGAAGGCTCTCCTGCCTGGGCCTGACCTTCCAGTACACACACACACACACACACATGCCATTCCTTTTTCTGCTCCTTTCCTATCTGTCCTGACCTGGCTCTCCCAACAGCTTGTCCCAGCCATGCTGAACCCTCAGACTACCCCGGTGACGGTGGGGAGAAGGGGTAGATGGTGCAAGAGATGTTTGAGGCCCAGGACTGGCCGTAAGCTGGCCTCTGTCTAGGTAGGAAGGTCTGGCTGCCTCCATATGCCCATATGGCAACTGGCTGCTGGAAGATGATCCTGTGACACAGTTGTGGTGGGGTATGCATGTTCCTGGTCTTCTCTGTAGCTGCCATTCTTCTCCTGCTTCTGCACAGTATGATGCTCCAGGTTACCCACCAGTAGCCACTCGAGATGCTGACTCTCCTCCTCTTATACTCTACCTATTCGGACCCTTCCTCCATCCATCTTCTCCCACTCCTCTGATTGCTATAGGAAGGAAAGAGGGCCATAGGACCTTCACTGTGAGCACACACACACACACACACACACACACACAGAGAGAGAGAGAGAGAGAGAGAGAGAGAGAGAGAGAGAGTTTACCAGTGAATGGGCTGGATGAAGCTAATCCATTTCTGAGTCCATTCTAAATGCCCCAGTGCCACCAGCCCTATCCCTGACCCACTTGCAGAGGCAGCCACCTAAAGCTCTACCTTGTATCTCCCACTTTTTGAAAAATATTTGGACTGATTCAGCTCCATGGTTCCAGGTCTAAGCCTTCAGAGGGCTAACTGACCTTTGTCCCCACAGTCCCCAAACAGAAGGAAGGAAGGAAAGGAAGGAAGGAAGGAAGGAAGGAAGGAAGGAAGGAAGGAAGGAAGGAAGGAAGGAATTATGTCAGAGGGTGCATCATCTCCTAAAGAGTCATACGAGGCAAACTGGACATTTTGACTGGGCCATGCTAAGGAGACACCCATTTCTCTGACTTCACAGTTCTGGCTCCTTGGGTCACTGAGTGCTCACTGGACAGGAGACGGTGTTTGCTCCATGACCAGGAAAGTAGAGTAGACATCCTTGAGTTCAAGTCCCAACTCTGCTACTTGAGAGCTATGAGATCACAGACAGTGACCTCTGTGAGCCTGACATCCTCCTCTGTATGCTAACAGTTGTAACATAGATGGCTTCCATTTTTAACCTTTACCATGAGGCAGAAGCAATCAACAGTAACAGCTATAGTCCAAAATTCAAAGTTTGTTCCTTTTCCAAGCTAATGATATTATAGCCCAGCACTCTTTCCCAATGTGAGGCAACAGCAGTGGCAGACACTGGTCATGAAGGTAAACAAGAAACACACCTGTCTACTGTCTTAAGGTAGGAGGCTCCGAGGACAGCTCTTGATGCATCCTGCGCCTACTTTTCCCATCCTCCCTCCCCTCCATGCTCCACCAGACACACCCAGTTAGGAGTAGTCAACGTATTTGAACTTAAGACATTTCCAACTTACTATAGGTTCTTCCAGGGTCACACTGCTGTAAATTGGGGAGGGGTGTACTTTTTCTCACTGGTGAGGTTTCAATGAGACTATGCATCGACAACGATTTGTCCAGTGCTTGACGCAGGTACACATCTGACCATGGTTAGCAACAGTTAGTTTAGGGGCCATGGTGAATGGAATAGAGCTTCTGTTCTTGATGGCTTTAAGTGGCAGTTTTGTTAACAGATGGATAATGGGGACTTTGTTAGGAGAACTGAATCATATACTAATGGGGCCTATGAAGTCCCACAACTAACTCTCTGTAAACAGACCCTGGGATACTGGTGACATGGCTCAGCCAAGATGAAAGAGTTCAGAATGAGAGAATCCACAGTAGTATAACTCAGTCCAAGGCCAGACCAGGGAATCAGAACTCTGGTGTCCACAGGTAGGAGGAGTCTAGTGTCCCTGTTTTAAGAGGAGGAGTCAGTGTCTGAGCCCCTTTGGCCTTCTGGGTTCCCATCTGATTGGACAGCATGCACATGAGAGATGTCCTTATTAACTCACATACTGTTGTCCCCTGAGAGACCTCACAGGCCTCATGACTACTCTGTCGGGTCCCTGAGGATCCCATAACACAGTTCAACTGTCATCTAAAACCACCCAGCCTAGACAGGGCACCAAGGGTTTGGGGGAGCAGGAAATCAGTTGTCCAAGTCCTTGGACTCCCCAGAAGACAATCCTGAGTAGCCTCCACTCCTCTTTGACCCCCCCAAGTCTTGGTATGGCTAAGCTCATAAGTCCCTGAACCCAGACCAGCCCCTTCACATGTGGCACTCGGCAATCCTCTCTCCACATCCTCCCTGGGGAAACCAGCAATGGCTTCCTTTCTACAGAGCCTGAGATAGTGGATGGAGCTCATCGGGTCAGATCGCTGTGTCCACAGGTTAGACTGTCAGCCACCCCTTCCTGGCTTGCTTGCCTTCCTTCCTCTGGTTCTTGATTTCCTCACCCACAAAATTAGAATTCACCCAAACTAGAAAACCCAGTCCTTATCTGAGCTATGGCACCTCCAGCCTGGCTATCAGTGGCTCCAGCGGCCTTAGGAATCTTCCCAGAGGACCAGGCTGTTGCCTCCCAGGACTTGATTAAAAAGAAATATAATTAGCAGGAGAAAATAGCACATCCACAGGGCTACCTTTAATCTCCTTTTTAAATTAAAAGAAGGAAAGAAAGAAAGAAAGAAAGAAAGAAAGAAAGAAAGAAAGAAAGAAAGAAAGAAAGAAAGCACGCGGGGGGGGGGGGGGCGGGCGGCGGGCAGAATGACCAAAAAAAGAGAAGGCAATTCCAGTTCCACCTGACATGCAGGGGATGAGAAATCATCTTCAAAGAGAATTCTTCAGCAAGAGGCAGGTACAGAGCCAAGCTGCTCTTCAGGGTGGAAGGGATAAGCTGTGTTTTGATGTCACCATCACATGGCAAGCCCCCCCCCAAGAACTCCTGGCCCCCATCTTTATTAGACAGGTACTCTTCCTGCCCCTGCTCCCCTCCACCTCTCTGAAGGCTCCAGTGCCTGGGCCACAGACAAAGCTCATGGCCAATTAAACCCAGAAGGATTCTTTGTTTGCTCTGAGTTTTGGTTTGTTTGTTTAGCAAAATGTCAGGCCAATTAAAGTGAGCTCCAAGGGCCCTCAGCTTCCACACACCTGCATCACAGGAAGTCGGATGGAAGGAAGCAGACCCTAATAGATAGTTGGGCTGATGGAGGGAGCCAGCCTGACCCAAGGAAACCTTTGACCAGCTTAGCTGCTGTAGCTGACTGCTGGTCCCAAGGTCAGGGTGCAAAACCCTTGGAAGCACAGTCAGCTAGCTCTATGATCTGTATCCCATGTCAGTCCCCATTCAAATGAAAACAACTCTTATAGAAGAGGTGTGTCCATTGACCTGGTGGTGGGACGGCTGCCCTCCCACAAGGACAGGAGTCAATGAATCAAAAGAACAGCCACCCAAACCCCTGTCTAGACCATACGTCTGGGACAGTCATGGATGCCCCATGCCCTCCTCCAAGCTGCCAGATGCTTTTACTTTGTTTTATTTTATTCTTACTTTATGTGAATGGGTATTTTTCCTGCATGTACGTCTGTGCATCACTTGTGCGCCTAATGCCCATGTAAGCCAGAAGGGAATGCTAGATCCACTGGAACTGGGGTTACGGGGAATCATAAACTGCCATGTGGACATACTGGATATCGAACCTAGGTCCTCTGAGAGATCAGCTAGTGCTCTTAACCCCTGAGCCATCTTTCCAGTCCCTCCCCCCCCCCCCCCGCCACACACACACACAATACCTCATTTGTCATCTCTCCTCCCTTGCTTGGATCCTCAACCTGAATTAACTATTTACAGTTCACATAGACAATGCCGGGTCACAGAGTTTGGGATATCATACACATAATGCCCTCCCCCTTGGGACAGATGATAAACTGAGGCACAGAGCGATCTAGCAGAAGAGTAGCCCGGAGTTCTCCTGTGTATTCGCTCGTAGTGAGGCCTGAATCTTTACTACCTCTGAGCTACTTAGGGTCCAGAGCTCAGCCATCCTCCCTGTATATGAACTGTATCCCTGGCACCTAACACAGACCAGACCTCTGTCCACTCTAGCACCATGTCCTGCATGCAGGATTGGTCAAGCTGGCATTTTAGATGGTTCCCAGACTCTTCTCTTGGCCCTGTGAGCTCCTGAGAAGCTGAAAGGACAGGACAGATGCTCTACCAGATTTGCTAGTCGTCTGGAGAGAAGACAGAAAACTGAGTGTTGGGCAGGACTCAGGGCCATCTGAGCCACCACCCCCACTTACAAACACAACTGTGGGATTTGGGGGCTGTTGCTGGCTCTTTCTCTTCATAAGCTATGGCCACTGGTCAGCCTCAGCTACCCAGCCTCAGGGTGGCCTGTGCCAAGCCAGGAGAGAGTCTCCTGTGCAAGCAAGGATAGAGGACTCCCTGGATGTTGGCGAGAGAGGGAGAGAGTGATGATTTCCATGGCAATGATTAGCCAGTGGCCTCTCTGGCCTTATTGATTTCCAGACTTCATAGAGTAAGAAGCGACACCGCGTCTCGCGCTTCATCAAGCAGAAGTGAGGACAGGCTGAAACTTCCTTTCGCCCCTGGGCCTTCCTCACAGAAAACCAGGGAGTTTACAAAGCTCCCGGGAGTTTTGCAGCCACCAAAGACACAGGGAAGATAAATCAAGCATGCAGAGACCAGGAAGGGCCTGAACAGGAGACCTGCTCCTGATGCCTGTGCCCTGGCTACTGGGACATGGGGCTTACCTCACTCACTTTCTCTCACCCGCTAAGCTTGAATGAATGGGTTCTTGGTCCTGCCTTTCAGAATCCATAGCCCAAATGTTTCAGGGGGTGGGAGATAAAATACCTCTCCATGAGCAAAATGTAGGACAACTGACTGACCTCATGACACTAATAGGGTCATTGGAACAGGAGCAATTGGTCACAGCCCCAGCCCCAGCCCCAGCCCCAGCCCCAGCCCCAGCCCCAGCCCCAGCCCCAGCCCCAGCCCCAGCCCCAGCCCCAGCCCCAGCCCCAGCCCCAGCCCCTAGGGGACCTGGTGCTAGGAAAGCCTCCATCCCAACCACACCCTTCATCAGAATAAGAGCCCAGGTCCTTATAGATGGGAGGCTTTGCTGAGGAGGCTGGGCCTGCTCTCTCAATTTCCACTCCCTGTCTGTCTCTAGGTGCCTCACCTGGGCCACTCCTCAGAAGTGGGGACAGTTAACATATTATCACTCCCCTGCCCCTGATGTTCCCATGACCACAACACTGAGTTGCTTCCAAATGGATCCCAGTTCCAAGGTGCCACTCAGGGCAGCTCAGATGAGACTCATATCCAGGCATCCTGCACCCAGGATGGTAGGTAGAATGATGCAGGATGGTAGGCAGAGAGATGAGAAGCACCTCTAGCCTTTGCCCTGGGGAGAAAGCCCAGAGCTGCTCCCCAATAATGATGAAAGCTCCTCTGAGTGAGTGCACTGTTCATCAGGCAAGTCACGAGTATGTGCCCACTGAGCAGTCCGTCATCCAACATCAGGTCAAGGTCTGTCTGTGTATTTACCTGCTTCCTGTTGCTAACAATATAAAGACACAGGCTGGCTAAGCCTTAAGAAAAAGGAGTTTATTTGGGTTCATAAACCTTGTGGCCCAAGACAGAATGTGATATGTGAAAAACAGCTTATTAAATGTGCAAATGTGTACATGTGTGTGGTATCCCTTCATCCCCTTAAAACTCCACAAGAATCCAATCATTAGCCCTACCCTAATTATCTAGACTCAGGATCACCTCCTCAAGGGCACACCTATAAATGCCACAGTCAAAATCAAGTCCTCAAACCTCAGCAGTCTTCAAGAGGGAAAGGCGTGGCTAAGTCTCCATTGCAGCCTCCAGGAGTTACTGACTGATTAGAAAACTACACCAAGCCTCTAGGAGAGCTAGAGTGTGTAGCTCCTCTAGATGTGGACTACAGAGTGGCTTTGCCGTCAGTCAGGTCAAAGATGGAAGATCCTAGAGTGGATCAGCAGAACCAGTCAGGGCTTCCAGGAGGGGTGGTGCTGGAGTACAGCCCTGAGGAGCAAGCAAAAGGAGATAGGTGGCTTCAGGGAGAATGGCAGCCAGGCAAAGACACTGGGACAGAAGTCTGCATGGGGGACAGTGAGGAGAGCACCAGATGGTGGCAACTAGGAACTGGGGGTGGGAAGTCACCCTGATGTGTGGGCATGATCTCCTCTAGGGTGGGAACGGCGTAGGACCCTGAGCAGGGACTGGAGAGGAAGGAGGACTTCGAAGGAACAGTGCCAAGCATTTGAGAAAGTCAAGAGCTTGAGGCTGAAGAGAAGAGATGGCAGTGTTAGCCACAAAGATGACCAGGTCAGAGAGGTAGCATTGTTGCTATGACAAAGTAGAGGTGACTGGTTAGCCTGGGGCAGCACACTGGGTGACATGTCTATGTAGAGCTGGATGCTAATCTTCATGTTCCTATGGGACTCAACACACTGTGGAACCAGCTGGTTATCTTCCTGACCTAGAAGCCAAGACTTAAAGACTGAGTACAGAATCACTCCCCCTAAGTTTGCTGCTTCCAGAACTGCCTCAGTTTCCCCTGGCTGCTCTAACAAAGTACTACCAACTAAGTGCCTCAAAACACCAGACTGATTCTTTCACAGTCCATAGAGTGTGTGTGACAAAAGGTGGCACTAGCCCTGTTCTTGCTTCCCTGAGGCTCCCTGGGGAAGCATTCTGGCTTCTTTGGGGATGACAGCAAGTCACGGGTTCCTCGAGTTGCAGAAACATCATTCCAGTTTCTGCTCTGATTGCCACATGACTCCCCTGTCGGGTCATGTCATCTTCTCTGTGTATCTTCTTACTAGAACCAGCATGGCCACCTCACATTTCGGTTAGAAACCACATCTCCTGTGGCTAGTGGGTTTCAGGAACTTTCTCAGCACGCCACAGCCACCTTGTCCTGTCCGCAGTCTCTTAGCCAAAACTCTCTCTCAAGGTCCTTAAGCCTGTGTGATCCTGTGCTCACAACTCCACAGCAGAGCTCAGCAAGCTAGGCCTAGGGTCACACCTAGCCTGCACCTGCACAGCTAGCACCAGGCTGCACCCCTTCTTTCTTCCTCATTTACTGTCGGTGGCTTCTTCGGTGATGCAGTGACCAGCAAAGCCTAGAATACTATTCAGCCCTTTCCAGGAAACGCTTGCAACTCCAGCTCCGAGGTGTTCTCAGCGATGACCCAGAATACCTTCTCCTAGTAGCCAAAGGAAGATGTTCATGTCTCCTGTTTCTAAAAGGATTCTGTCAGCTACAAACCATCTTTAGCCATCACTGCCACACACACCCCCAAACCTCCTAGGGCTGTGGGGGAGGGGTTTAATGAGCTAATTCGCGGAGAGCATTAACCACGGTGCATGCACATAATCAGCATTCAATAAATGTTAGCTATTATTATTACTGCCTTTTTTTCCAGCACTCTCAGTAGGGAAAATGAGTCCCCATCCCCCACTCCACTCCTGATCCTGCATACCTTGGCCAGCAGCCAAGGGAGAAAGTGACTGCCCCATTTTAGGGCTGGACAGAGAAAGGTCTGGTGGGACTAAGGGTGTCATCTTCACCCTCCCTGCCTCAGAGACAGGCCTGAGGTTTGAGGCTGCAGGGTCCCACCCTTCTCAATGACCCAGAGTTCAGCAGCCTTTTTGTGTGCACACACTCTTCCTGGCTGAGTCCTACCTAATGCCTGCATCCTTGGAGTCTCGGGGGCCTGAATCTCCCCAGACTCCTCCCTGCCTGTTCACCAAGGCCAGGCTGGTGGCTGCCACACAATTTCAACCAATCTCACACTTCAGGTGGAGCTTGCCTAATCAGGGGCGACAGGAAGCTGGAGCGGGTGCAATCAAATTAACAACGCCATGGCCTAGCTCTTTAAAACTAGGGGGTGGGGGGAGGAGACAAAGCAGGCACCAACCAGAAGGTGTCCCCCCTCCCGAGCTGTCCCGGGGGACGCTTGCAGAGCTGGGCTGCCACTGAGGCTGAGTGGAGTGGCCGAGGGAAAACTGCCCCACCTCCCAGTGTGCCAACGATGCCCCTTTGTGGTGGCTTATCTCACACTGCCAAGCAGGTCCCGTTCTTGTCGGGGAGCTTGTTAACATGGAGGGAAACACGGGCTTTTCAGGGGAGGGAGAACACACTGGGTTTGAGGGGAAAGAGTCCCCCTCCAAAAAAAAAGAAAACCTCTCAGGCTTCGTGTAATCCTTTCAAAAACAAAAGGCTCTGAGAGCCTCTGAGAGAGGAAGAGGAAGAAGAGAACACGTTCTCCCCTGACAGGTCGGGCCTACAGAGCTCAGAGCTCTGCTCCTGGGCACCTGCTGTCTCTGAGAGCTGTCCACCAGAGGGCAAAGAAGAGGGTTTCCTGAAACCCATTTCATCTCCCAGAGACATTTTTTTTTCAACAGAAAGACCTGGGAGACTTCTGTTGCACAATCAGAAAGCCTTCCTTAAAAAACCGAGGCCCTCCCTTGGTGGTGGTAAATACTAACTTTGTTATCAGGCTTCTAATTTTGGTGGCTTTGAGGACTTTCTGCCTGAGGCAAGGGAAGGACCAAGAATCCGGCCCTATGATCTATACTGTGGACACGAAAAGACCACCACCTGGCTGAGGGTGTTCCCACTCAGACCCATTCAGTTACAGCCTCTAAGGGTGGCATCAGCACCATAAGTTTATTTTGCTTTGAGGGATTTGTTCTTGCTAAGACAGGGTCTCATGTAGCACACAGTGGCCTCAAACTCACTATATAGCGGGAGGTGACCCTTCATCTCTGATCTTCCTGCCTCCTGGGCCACTTTGCCCAGTTTATGTGGTGCTGGGGAGTAAAGCCAGGGCTTCGAACATGCTAAGCTCAATGGACAGAGCTACCTGCCCATGATGAGTTAGTTATTAAGCTTCATAATAGTTCTCTAGTATCGACAGGTATGAAAGCTTCCTGGACCACCCCTATATCACTCATCTGGGACAGCATCCTTGGTCCTCAATCTCCAAGCCTATACTCTTTCCCCAAGTCAGCCTTCAGCACAGCTCTAGTATATTAGTGCCAGGGACCTATTTTACCTGTCCCTAACCTCTATGCCGTTCTGTTCCTCTGTCCAATGTCACAGGGCCAGCAAGTTCCCAAATGCCTTGTGCCAGACTCTGACTGTCTATGTGACCATAGCCTATTTACTTCTCCAAACCTCAGTTTCCCCATCTGTGATGATCCAATATCTTTATTCACAATACCTGGTGCATAGTAAACCCTCAGTCAAATCGAGTTTTCTCTGTGACTGGCACCCAAGAGCCTCGTTGTCAGCCACTCAGACTCTGACAAGCGGTCTTTGTCATTGGTTTCTTCCTGTTCTTCCCGCAGGGCAGCACTTCTCCACTGGGGATTCATAGCTGAAGCTTCCTTCCCTAGCGGCTTTAGGACTGTCAGAAAAGGCAGCTGAGCTCTCATCACCATAGAGGAGACGGGGGAGCCAGATACAGAGGGAGCCTGCCTCATCATACCTACTCCTGCCTCAGCCCCAGCCCATAAGGACTGGCCTCTGCCCCCCACATACCCCATCCACCTCCTGTGTTCTGCCTTCTTCTGGAGTCCTCCCAGAAGTCATCCAGGGGTGCATTGGGGTGCAAGGAAGGAGACATCTGGACTAACACTAAAGGAAGGGGCATAGTGAACTATTAGAGACTTGATGTCCTTTCAGATCACCACCGTGTGACTTCAGACAGATCGCTTAAGCTCTCTGAGCTTCCACACTGGTGTGTGTGTGTGTGTGTGTGTGTGTGTGTGTGTGTGTGAGAGAGAGAGAGAGAGAGAGAGAGAGAGAGAGAGAGAGAGAGAGAGAGAGAGAGAATGATCATAATCTAGCTTCCTTTGAAGCAAGGAAGAGGTGCTCTTCAAAACATAATACAGGGTTCTGCAAATTTAAGGAATAGAATCGTCCCTGCTTAGGAAATGAGACCTGGGGAAGGGAGGAGGGAGCTGAAAGCTGGGAAACGATGTAGCAGCCAGGTTGGCGAAGGTTAGCCCATTGTGTAATGTCTTAGAACTCAAGAGCCTATATCCCAGTACTTGGAAGGCAGAAATAGGCAGATCTCTGTGAGTTTGAGATCAGCCTGGTCTATATAGTGAGTTCCAAGACAGCCAGAAAGACTACAAGAGAGACCCTGTTCAAAAAAAAATTTTTTTTTACCTCTAAAGCTGAGAGCAGTAGCAGAACATGTGGGTGCTGAGCTGAGCAGCCGTCTCATGGTGTTTTAAAAACCTATCGGCCTCTCACATCAAATTAAAATGTAAATAGCAGCTGATCCAGGCAGGACCTCAGGGGCAACAGGAGCCAGCCTGAGAGTAATTTCACAGACGGAACCGGTAACATCGGATTCTGACAACTGTCCTGTTTTTGAAATTGATTTCCTCTCTCCTGGGCTGGCAGCCCCAGAGGGCCCTGGATTTCAGGAAGGATAGCCGCTCTCCGCAATCAGCGCCCCTCTAGTCTAGGTCCCTCTCTGCTGTCTGCTGCACCTGCCTGGAAGGCCCCATGGGACCAGGACGGGGAGGAGACAGTTTAGGCTTTAGATCCACAGACCTAACTGGCAGTGGCTGAAGTTCCATGTCCCATATATGCTGCCAGGGAGTCACAGAGAACCACAGAACTTCCTTTTCATAGATATGTGCAGATTGGGGCCCACAAAGACTTCTGCCCAGGAGTCTTCCCATCAGACCAAGGAGACAGCATGTGGGAGAGCAAGTCCAGGTGGGAAGCCTTGCAGGAGAAGTGTCCTCGTGTGACACGGAGTCAGGGAAGGGCCTGGAATCTACCAGGATGCTGCTGTATCCTCTACCACCATTTGTCCCATGTTGGACACTCCAGTGTCACTTAATGGCACAGGGATGGAAAGCTTTAAGCAATGGACCTGCTGCTCACCACAACTCTCAGGGTCACCTCCCACCTAAAGGGAACAGCATGACAATCCAAGACTGTTATTAGCATATCAACCCAGGACTCTGTCCTCTGCCTAAGCATTCCCACTTCTGTCTAGGTCCCTAAAACTCTGGTGCTTCTTTCTATCCCCAGGGTCATATGCTGAGGCTGCACCAGCTAATGCACAGAGGCCACTCCTTAATGACAATCCAATCCCATTTCTGAATAACAGAGACTGCACACAAGGAGGGCAGGGAGGCAGATGGTTAGAGACAGCCAGCTCTGTCACAACAGCTCAGAGTGAATGGCCCCTGCTGCTCCTCAGGTTCCCATCTGAAAAATGGGGCTAATGAGACTCATTTCCTAGGGTTGGCATCAGGAGAGCTAAGCAAGGCGTGTGTGTGTGTGTGTGTGTGTGTGTGTGTGTGTGTGTGCATGTGTGTGTGTATAGGCAGTGTATACAGAGGTATCAACTCATGGCTCCCTCAATTATGCAATCACACTGGGGCCTTGGCATATGGAGGGGAGGGGAACTCCACTGGTTCACATGTGATGGCACCATGTGAGTGTAGAAGGATACAAAAAAGACTGCTTGTGGTTGCCTGTTGAGATATGTTTTGAAGTCCCTCCTCCCTCCCTCCCTACCTCCCTCTCTCCCTCCCTCCCTCCTCCCTCTCTCCCTCCCTCCCTCCTCCCTCCCTCTCTCCTCCCTCTCTCCCTCCCTCCCTTCTTCCCTCCCTCCCTCCCTCCCTTCTCCTCCTCTTCCTTCTTTCCACTTCCTCCTCCACATTCTCCACATTCTCCTCTTCCTTCATGGCCCTCAGTATACTACTCAAACTGTCTCAAACAATCCTCCTGCCTCAGCACCCCTATAACTGGGACTACAGATGTGTCCCATTGTACTCAGCTTTTCCCTTCTTTTCAGGGGTGCTTCTGCCTGCTAGCGGAGTGACCTTGGGGCAAATGGCTTCCCTAAAGAGCCTTAGTTTCTTCCCTTGTGGAGTATTACAGGCTGTAACCCTACCATTCACGTAACTCAGTATCAACATACAGCATCAATATAGAAATGTATGTGCTGCACTTTACGTCTCTCCTCTCTGTACATCTCTGGAATCTGCTGTCTGTTTTACGTTGATCGCGCCTCTCAATCAGCGCTGCCAGGTTTCAGGTGCTCGGCAGTGCGTGGGGCTGATGGGTACGGTGCAGTGGAGTGGGTCTTTATCTGGGCACTTTGACTCTGTGAAGCCATCTACCAGAAGCATTTTAAGCCAGAAGTTTGGTGCATGTGGGTCTAACTAATGCTTCCCTTAGAGCCAGAGTAGGGCAGGGGTGACTTGTGGGTAGGAACAGAGCCTGATAGGTCAGGTGCCATACAAGACCTGTATGCTTATTGTGGGGCAAAAAGCTGCTCAGTGGGACACAGAGACGCTAACTTTAATGTGTTGGAGGCCTACAAAGCTGGTAGTGACAAGACTAGAGCCCAGGCCTCCTAATCCCCAAATTCTTCAAGCCCTCTCTCCTCCTCACCTTCAATGGCTTCCCTGAGCTAGCAGTAAGAAAAGCTGTCAGGTGTGGTGCCTGGCACTTGTCACTGTAAAAACATCTAGTCAGCCAGAGGATGGGCAGCTGGCTCCAGATGCGGTTGCTCTGTAGGGCTGAGGAGCCAAAGGCCTCTGGAGACCCTACTGTCTCTGATTATCCACAGGTATGTCTCTGGGTAACACTGATTGGAAAGACAAGTGCCCTGGAGCGGATGCACAGGTTGTAGGCTACTCAAAGGTGCAGCACCCACAGGCTGAGACCTGGGGTCTGTGCTCCACTTGGCAAGCTGCAGGCCCTGGCATGAAGTTGTGTCTGGATAGAAGGTGTCTTGACATGGGGTGCTGGAGGCTGGCATGGAAGGCACAGCCTAAATGTGCAAGCTTCTCAGAGCTGGGAAGTTTTCCCAAGGGCTCGTCCTCTCTGTCCCCCTCCCCTTCCCGACTTTGACCTGTGCAAAGCTGAAGCTGCCCCCATCCTCCTTTTTGTAAACACACACACACACACACACACACACAGAGAGAGAGAGAGAGAGAGAGAGAGAGAGAGAGAAACAAGATCACCTTCCCCTCCCCCCACTACCTTAGGCCCTAGACCCACCCAGGGGTTCAGATGCAGGCCTTGCTCCTTCCCTGTGGGCATTGCAGAAGCAGCTGCATCCCCCCCACCCACCCTCGAGTTCCCACCCTCCCGTAAAACATGGAGGCATCTGCAGTGCAAGGCTCGGCTTGTCGATGTAAAATCTCACTCTATATTCCACCCAGGTTTATACGAGTGAATTATGCAAATCTTTGATGGAAAAATATTCCTGCGCACATCCTTGAGAGTGTAAAACCTTAGTCAATAATTCATACTTGGATGTCTCTGACTGCAGGCTTTTTCTTCATTATAACTTACACCTCGTTATTTGTCTTTCGCATTTTATTGTATATTCTGGTGTAATGCCGTGCATTATAAAGTTTATCTGCTTCATTATTTGATGAGCCGGGACTAGGGGAATGTGCTAAGACATTGGTATGGGGGCCTGGGCCTAGGGCTGCCCCCAACCCCATCCCACATCAGATCTACACATGGAGGCCCCAGAGGGAATATCTGGCTGTGAGGTGTGACCTCGGGGAGCCTGAGGGAGCAGGTGCTGTCCTACACCTGCTTGAACCTGTTCAAATCATCCCTTCACCCTCAGTTGGTACCTGAGATTGGACCTCTCCAGGTCCAGTCTTCCTTTCTCCAAAGGTTTCTTTGGTCCTAAAAGCCAGCTGTCCCTGGAGAGTTGGTTGGGAAGAGCAGTGTCTGGGCTAGCCATTAAAAGGGGAAGGGGGATAGGGCTAGAGAGTGACTCGGTTGGTAAAGTACAGCACAAGGAAGAGAACCTGAGTTTGATCCCCAAAACCCACTTAAAAAGCTGAGCGGGATGGCATCCCTGTAACCTCAGCGCTGGGGAAACAGATAGTAGGATCCCTCGGATTAGCTGGCCAGACCGGTTGGCCAAGTTGATAAGCTCTGAGTTCAATAACTGACATCAGTCTGTGGCCTCTTCCTGGGCTCTCAGACACACACACATACACCATACCATACCACACCACACCACACCACATCACACCACACCACACACCTATTCAAGCACAAGAAAATAAAACAAGTGTTCCAGAAGAACACTGGAGGGAGCGAAGGAGTAAGAGGAGCCGCTGGAAAGGAGCAAGCTTTATGCCAGTGGTCCAAGTTTTGAAACAAGAGAAGACAGGGTCTCTTTCACACACCATTGCACCAACCAGCCAATGATGGTCAACTGCGAGCTACTCTTCGATCTGCAGAACCCACTGTGAGCAGACTCCATATCCTAGATCTTAGAGAATGCTCCTGGCAAGTATAGACTATGCCTTCTCATACACTTCTAGAAATGCTCCTCAGATGCCTCCCCTGTTCCTGTTGGCCACAATTAGACCTATCTTTCCAGTCCCCCGATTTGGGAGGTCAGGAATGTATTACCCAAGGCCTGGCACAGTGCTTCATGATGGTGTAGGAGCCCAGCACACATTGCTCTGAATTGTAAAGAGGGCATGGACCAAGATTCAGAGATTCTACCCATCCTCCCTCCCTGTGTCTGATCAAGACATGCAAGTCCGTAGGAAGCCTAGTTGTTGGTAAAGCTAATTGCCAAGCAAGTGGAAGGGGCCTCTGAAGGACCATCCAGGGCCTTGGCTCTGCCTCGGTGAAACCACAGGGTCAGCAGGTAGGGCAGGGTGGGTGGACCCTCCTCTTGCTGCTAGAAGGCCTTTCATAATGTCCCTACTAGGCAGCCTGTGGAACAAATCCGAGCTAAACACACCTCAGCCCCTCTGACAAGCAGAGATCCTGGCCTTAGAACATGATCCTGAACCTGGGGTCCACAGAGGCCCCAGACATCTACAGAGATGATTCCATGGGGACAGATGTTTAAGTGTGGAGAAATCACATCTTTTTGATGATAGCTAAATTAATCATTAAATATCTAACTGATATTTAATGATTGCCAGTGAACATAAGCCACAAACCACAGCAGTAAGTGTGTGTGTGTGTGTGTGTGTGTGTGTGTGTGTGTGTGTGTGTGTGAGAGAGAGAGAGAGAGAGAGAGAGAGAGAGAGAGACTGTCACCCATAGAAATGCACAGATACTTTCATGTCATGTCATATTTACTGTAGACCTCTCAAAATAGCATTTGTGCTCATCACTGCGACAAAAGCATGGTAATATAAGATAGTAATTATAAGGCCTGCCACCAGATCTCATCACATAAAGAATAAGAGCAGAACATGCCCGTGTGTGATAAACAATATCCAAAGTTTGCTTGTTAGTGTTTTTAATATTTGCATAACCATATTTCAATATAACTGGTTTTCTTTGTAACTATGTCGTGCATGTTAAAAAAAAAATCTGGCGTCGCTAGAAGGATCCTGGAAATGTAAGGGGAAGAGAAAGAAAGTACCAGGCATGGATACCAAGGGGCACCAGGGACAGGCAAACATGGTGCCCCTTCCTGGGAGGAAGCCCTCGGAAGCTGGGCAGCAAAGGGCAGAGCTTAGAGGTGGGACATCCAGCGTAGCCAAGGGCAGAGCAGGGTGAGGGACAGAATTTCTACCACAGAAGCACCTCCTGACTTCCGGGCTGGTCTTGGGATATTCACAGCCTTATGCCTTCTCTTCCCCAGTCCCAGCAATGATCACATCTCACCCCAACACCACGATCGCCATCAAGGGCCATGCCAAGGAGCTGAACTGCACTGCGCGTGGCGAGCGGCCCATCATAATCCGCTGGGAGAAGGGGGACACGGTCATTGATCCCGATCGCGTCATGCGCTATGCCATTGCTACCAAGGACAATGGCGATGAGGTGGTCTCTACGCTTAAGGTGAGTTCCCAGTCCCAAGCTTAGGGGCACCTTCCATCTCTACCATTCCCATACCCAACCTGTCTCCTTTCTGACAACCATCATTATGTGGGTTCCCAGTCTCCTCCGTGACCCTCTCTCCCTGCTTGAGTTCTCTGCATGCACATCTCAGAGAAAAGACTTAGATAGGACCCTTCAGAATCTCCCTCCCAATCCCCCTAGAATGTCCCCCTCGAATGTACCCCTCTAAAATACTCTCCCTGTTTCCTCCCTTTCCTGTTCCTGCTGGTCACGTCTTAGCTCAAGCCAGCTGACCGTGGGGACTCTGTGTTCTTCAGCTGCCATGCTATCAACTCATATGGAGAGGACCGAGGTTTGATCCAGCTTACTGTGCAAGGTACGTTCACCTGCCCACCTGCCCTTTCACCTTCCCTAGGGCCCAGAGGCCCACAGCTAAGCTATCTGCTGCTATCTCACCTTTGGTCCTCTTCTGTCACTGCCCAGAACCCCCTGACCCCCCAGAGCTGGAGATCCGGGAGGTGAAGGCCCGGAGCATGAACCTGCGCTGGACTCAGAGATTTGATGGAAACAGCATCATCACCGGCTTTGATATTGAATACAAGAACAAATCAGGTAGGTGCTGGGACAGATGGTAAGGGTTTGCCTACTGTGGCCTCTTGTGGCACACAGCCTGCCTATGCCTCTCCGAAGGAGCAGCACCCACCTAACACAGAATCGCCAGCACCCTCACATGTATACTCATTGTCCCTCAGGGAGCAATGGCTAGCTTAGGAAGCTAGGATATGGATTGAGATACACTGATGTCAGGAAAGGATCAGTCCCCTGGAGCACAATTCTCACCCATGGTCTGATTTATCGGTGCCAAGTACAGGCCTGTGGGCTGCTCTGTGGGGATGCATGGGTTTGCAGGGTCACCTGGATGGTGTTGGTTTGGGATGGTGAGTGCACTGGAGATAGGTAAGATGGGGTCACTGAGTGCCTACTCCCAGAGCCCTTCCTCTACAGCCCCAGAGGCTCTATGCTGCTGCCAAATCACCGTGAGCCACTGTGATATGCTCCGGCCTAGCTACAGACAGGCACTCAGGGATCACATTGAATGCAAAGAAGAGATGCAGCTGCCAAGGTTCATCAGGAAAGGCCCTGCCTGGTCCCTTATGGATGTTTCACTAAGCTAGATCTAGAGGACTAACCGATAGAACACACTACCTGTAGAGAAAACAGAAGCTCAGAGCCAGGCAAGGCGCAGCCCAGGCTACACAGACCCCGCTGTCCCCATCCATGGGCATCACACTATGGCTGCAGGTGTGCATTGTAGCAAGGATGGGAACCTCCAAGCTGAGCTTCTGCTCTGTGGAACCAAGGATGGATGCATGCTTAAAAACTGCCATCCAGTGGCAGAGCAAAAAAGGTACTTGAATCCCTGCAGATGGTAACAGCAGAGGCAGAGGTGCAAGAAGGCTGAGTGTGTCTGACTCATACACAGGCCTCTCAAGAAGTGGAGCACGAGCTTCCCAGAGGCACACGTCACTCCTGTGGGGTGATGCCCAGTCGGTGGGTAGGGGCTACCTGGGACATCTTGGCTCCCTACTCCTATGTTCTTTGTAGCTGCTGTCCTGCTTTTCTCCCTGACTGTACTTCTGCCTATTCCCTAACTCGCCCCTTCTGCAGACAAACCTCTGTAATGTATGGAAACCCTTCCTAGGGCACTGTTCAACTCAGATGATGAGCAACACTCACTGAGAGCATCGCCCATCTGGGAGGAGACATAGAAGAGAGGCAACCAGGGAAAATGTTATTCTTAAATATGTCCATAACACATCATCCTACCCCATCCTCCTCTGGCTTGTACTGAGTAAAGTACCGTGAGGAGTAGTCTGGACAGGGGTGGGAAGGCTGGACAGGGGTGGGAAGGCTGGACAGGGGTGGGAAGGCTGGACAGGGGTGGGAAGGCTGGACAGGGGCGGGAAGGCTGGACAGGGGTGGGAAGGCTGGACAGGGGTGGGAAGGCTGGACAGGGGCGGGAAGGCTGGACAGGGGTGGGAAGGCTGGACAGGGCAGGAAGGCTGGACAGGGGTGGGAAGGCTGGACAGGGGCGGGAAGGCTGGACAGGGGCGGGAAGGCTGGACAGGGGTGGGAAGGCTGGACAGGGCAGGAAGGCTGGACAGGGGTGGGAAGGCTGGACAGGGGCGGGAAGGCTGGACAGGGGTGGGAAGGCTGGACAGGGGTGGGAAGGCTGGACAGGGGCGGGAAGGCTGGACAGGGGTGGGAAGGCTGGACAGGGCAGGAAGGCTGGACAGGGGTGGGAAGGCTGGACAGGGAAGGAAGGCTGGACAGGGGTGGGAAGGCTGGACAGGGGCGGGAAGGCTGGACAGGACAGGAAGGTTGGACAGGGACAGGAAGGCTGGACAGAGGCAGTAAGGCTGGACAGAGGCAGTAAGGCTGGAAGCCCCACAGCCTTCCCACAAGCTTTGCACACTTAGAGATCCAGAGGCCTGCTCCAGAAGAGCCCACCCAACCAAACACCTGGCATATCCTGGCACACTGGTGCAAGGACTCCAGGAGAACTTCAGCTCGCTGTCACAGAGACAGACAAAGAATAGGAGCATGGCACAGTTTCCCAGTCTATAAAATGGGTGCAGAATGAAGAATGTCTAATGGAGGAGGGTTGTGGAGAATTCTAGAAGCAGCTGGCATTAGGCTAAAGGGAGCCCTGGGTAAATATAACCCTCCCTCCCCCAGTAGCTCAAATACCTCATGTGGCAGTTTAGAGCCCTATGGGACTTACAGGCTGAAATTTATGTCTGTCAGTCTGCCACATGGACCACGTGCCAATCTTCCCACTGCCCCAAGAATCATGCAAAAGTCATGGAGTAGAAAAAGAGAATGAATTAGGAAGCAGAATGTTGCCCTTGGAGAGAGAACATAAATGGCACACGCACACACACACACACACACACACACACACACACTTTCAGAACCATTACACAGCACTAACCAATCAAATGCAATTCACTGTTAACTGTATTACATGAGGATGGAGGACTGTATCCAAGGGAACAGAAGAATGACTCAAAAGAGGAAGGAAGTGGGCTTGTTTGTGCGTGTGTGTGTGTGTGTGTGTGTGCGTGCGTGTGCGTGTGTGTGTGCGTGTGTGTGTGTGTGTGTGTGTGTTACCTAAGCTCACCTCTTTGTACCTATGGATTTAGGGAGATGATAGTCATTCCTTAAACTGCAGACTTGGAGTGACTAAATATCAGAATTGTGCGGCCTTTAGCAAGTATTTTTAAACATCTTTGAGCATCTCTCTCCATTTTTCTTAGAAGATAGGGTGATTTTTGAGTCAAGATCTTGCCCTAAAGCCAGGCTGGCCTAGAATTCTCTGTATAGCTCAGGCTGTCCCCACACTTGCTATCCTCTTACCTCAGCCTCCCAAACACTAAGATTATGGGTGTGCAGCACCAGAAACAGAATTCTTGCTTTTGTGTGTGTGTTTGTTTATTTGTGGTATCTGTTTGTTTGTTTTGTGGTATTGGGGACTGAGCAAGCCAGGGCCTCTTGAATGCTAGGCAAACTCACAAGCCTTAGCCCTAACACTTTGCAAAGCAGAAATGGGAATCTTCATTCTCAGGTAAGTTGTGAGGATGAATGGGACATGACGACACTGAAACCTTCCACGGCTCTCTTTTCATGTCTCTGTTCCCCCTCCCTTCTGCCTCTTGCCCCAGACCACACCCAAGCTGGATTTCCACCATTGCCCTTGCACCTTGGCCAGGTTTTCTGCCACGTAGCTCATCATGCTAATTTTCCAAGGGAAATTACCAAGCCTGCCCTTTCTGAGCCTCCATGTTCATGCTGTCTTTTCCCGGCCCCAGGCAGTAGAGTAATAATACATGAATCTGAATGATAAATAGCACCATCCACACAAATCTATCAGATGGTGCTGCACGCACTGAAAAATGCAGATGCCACATTTGCCTCTGCTCACTAAGCACAGACAGGGATGAGCTTGTCTGAGGATAGCCTTCAAAGCCCAGAACACTGTCTCGGAGGCCAGCCATCTTGGAGACTGTGCTGGCCCATGGAGAAAGCCAACATGGTTTAGTGTGTAGTTTTGGGGTACGGCTGGTAACTGAGATGTTGCCAGTTGCTGCTGTGACCCCAAGAATCTCTGTGCCACTGAGAGAGTGCTATGCAGTAGGTGTGCTTCAGAAGTGGGGTGCAAGGGGGGAATCAGGCACAGAGACTGGATTTGTGCTCCCCTTGAGGCAGTTCTTCTCACCCTGAACCCTCTGCAGTGAAGTAGCTCCTAAAATGGCCAAAGCCCAAGCTTCTTTCAACAAGCAGCCTTCTGAGCAATAGTCACAGCCATCTCCCAAGCCACTTCCTTACTCTTTAAGAAGAATATTCTGCATCATAAACCCTTTGATGAAGAAAGGATGAGAGAGTCCTTAATGAAATATGTTAATCTGGGCAAGGCAGGCACATATGAAAGGGAATATTAAAGAGACAATATTCACCAAATCTAGTGCAGTGCTCCCAGAGAGAGAACAGAAGGAAACAGGCCCCTGAGTTCAACTATTCAGCATCAGAGAGATGGCCATGATCAAGCCTGAAACTCAGGAGAGTCCTCTAAACACGACTTGTATGCATTAGTCATGAAGGGTCCCCAGGAGAGAGATGCATTTAAAAATGATTTGGGAGTGAGGTGCTGGTGCTGGTAGTGGTGTTACACACCTTTAATCTCAGCACTCAGGAGGCAGAGGCAGGCAGATCTCTGTGAGTCTGGGGAATCTTCAGAGCCAGCAAGCTCCAGGACAGCCAAGGCTACAAAAAGAAACTGTCTTAAAACACTAAAAACAAACGGGGTGAGGGTGGGGTGGGAACATAAGGTCACATCTACCTACAAACAAGTGACAAGTGAAAGGGAGGGGCTGCTATCTGGGACAGCCCATCCCCTTCACTCCTGTGACTGGCAAACGTGGAAGGCAGATGAAGAAAAGACAAAACACAGAGGGGCTCCAAATTCAAAGTAAAAATGCAAGAGGGGGCTCTGATCTAAAAGCCAGTGACAGGTTTTAAGAAGTCAGTACTTGAAACGTGGGAGTAAGGACCAAAGCCTTAGTCGTGACTCCTGACTTCCAAGGGCTAGGCACCTTCTTGGGCAACGTTCCTGGAACAGAGAGCTCCAAAACACGATATTGTACAATGACTATGATGAGGGCTCTACCGGAGACTGGGGAGACAGACATGAGCCAGGCTGCAGGGGCTTGGGCCTGACGTAAAACTTCCTCTTTACCCAGTAGCAAGAAGAGATTGAAGAGTTTTATGGGAGGAGATGACAGGATCCGATTTGTGCTTTGAAAGAAGCCTAAGTATAGTACATGGCCTTGAGAGGGTCTCAGCCATATATGCGGGAGGAATGGCAGCTGTGGGGTCCAGATCTGCTGGGGGGGCGGGGAGGGGTAGCAGAAGCACAATTAGCTGGAGAGAAGGCTGGGAGAGACGACAATGATGATTTGGGCCAGGTTAGGGATATCAGTGGAGAGAGCCCTTATATAGCCAAGAGCACATGGGGCATAAAAGCTATCAGACTCCATAGTAAAGGAGACAGGGGGAAGTCCAGAAGCCTATGTATGAGGGGTGTATGGTGTTTGAGGAGGGCATAGGTTGGAACCTGGAAGCAAGTGTCCATTGGGGGTAGGCTCAGGGGGTTGCAGCTGCAGAAAGCCAGCAGAACAGACCCAGGAGAGAAGCAGAATTCAAGAGCTTTCTCAGAAAGCCTAGAGAGGAGCGAACAGTTCAGAGAAAATGGGGGAAGGAGAGAATGATATATGCAGAGCCCACTGACAGGCCAAGTGGGTGATGAGACTTGCTGATGCAGAGGCCCCTGTGCAGTGGAGATACAACACTGACATCAGAGGAAGGCCCGGCGAGTCAATGATGCATATTTAAGTCCTCCACCAATGCCCCTGGCACCACACAGGTGCCTGGTGGATGTCACTACATCTTTGTGGCCCCTGTTTTCAGACACATCCCACGCGGCTCTTCCCTTTGCCTGCGCTCATCAAAAATGAATGCACTGACTTCTGATCGCTCTCCCGCTCCCATAAACACAGGCAAACTCAATGTGATTTGTGAGCTGGCACCAGCAACCAGGACCCCACATACAGAGCCATGAGCACCTGCCTCCACATGGCTAGTCTGTTCCATCCCCAATCAAAAGGGTGTCCGTGGCAGGTAGGAGCCTGCTATTTGCAATTCTGACTTCACCTGTCAGCCCCAGAGTGACTCTCTGGGTGGCTGGGGTGTTGTTAAAGACAAGAAGAGAATAATGTGTTTCTGAGACGCCACAGCCTGCCATGTTGCTAGTTTGGCTCCAGCAACCAATGAATTAAATGCAAAACTACAGGCTGGAATTGGGCTGATGCCCTTCACAGATGCTAAGCCTGTGCAGCTGAGAGCTGTGTTTTTAAAGGAATCAAGACCTTATTTAACCAGAAATGAAATAATAGGATTCTGATGTGTTCAGGCTGCATACATACATGTATGTGTGCATGTATGTATGTGTGCATGCATGCATGTATTTATGTACTTTGGACTGTCAGGCTGGCACAGTGAGTAAACTCACATGGTAGAGAAAACTGGCTCCTGCAAGTTGTCCTCTAACCTCCACATGCACATGATCCCCTGTATTGTGTGCACACATGTATGTGCTCATACACACACACATGCAGAGATTCACACATTTATTATATTAAATGTAACAGAAAGTTTTAAGTATCTTTTTTTTTTTTTTTTTTGGTTTTTTGAGACAGGGTTTCTCTGTGTAGCCTTGGCTGTTCTGGAACTCACTCCTGTAGACCAAGCTGGCCTCGAACTCAGAAGTCTGCCTGCCTCTGCCTCCTGAGTGCTGGGATTAAAAGTGTGTGCCACCATGCCCGGCCTTAAGTATCTTCTTAAGGGCTGAGAGATAGCTCACTCAGTAGCAAACACAAGGACCAGAGTTCAATCCCCAGACACCACATTAAAATGTCAAGCACAGTGGCACACACTTGCAGCCCGGCGTTAGGGGAGGCAGCAACAGGAGGATCCCTGGGGCTTGCAAGAGAAGCAGTCTAACCTGATAGCGAGTTCTAGGTTCAGTGAGAGCCCCTGCCTCAAAAAAAAAAAAAAAAAAAAACAAAAAAAAAAAAACTATGGTAGAAGGTAACTGAGGAACACTGAGACTGTTCCCCAGCCTCCACACCCATGCTAACACACTTGGACGCACATATACATACATACATGCTAACACACATAGGTGAACATAGGCATACATACACACCTTCATTAAAACTATCCCCCCTAAACTCTGCCTACAATTGTAGCCTCCCTTCCTGCCTTCAGAATTAAACTATAGAAATGTGGCTCAATCTTTTCCACTGAGACTTTTTCAGAACACTCTATGCCACAGTGGATTCCCAAGCACAGACTGTTAGTATAAGCAGGGCTATTTGAACATGCCCAGAGAACACTTGTAAGCCCCACTCTCAGCTTGCTTCCTTGGTCTTTGCCATTTTCCCCCAAAGTGCTAAAGGGGGTTGCCTGATCAAGCGCTCTGGGTTGGGAAGGTCCTGGCTCAGCCATCATTGTAACTTCAGCCTTTCTTTATCTTGTTCTAGAGTCCCCTGGTGGGGACAGCAAGCATGGGTGAATGGCTGCATTCCTCTGGAGAGGCATAATGTTTACAGCCACAGGATCCCTGAGATGCATTTATCTGGCATTTTCCATGTTCTACAATTTTGCTAAACATTAGCCCTGGAATGGACTGCCAGTCTCTTTGCATGAACTGAACTGTGAACACATTAATCCTTTTGTTGGCCCCTCATTCTGAAGATTCTGATAGCTTACATTTTTTAGCTGCGACAGGGAAGAGGATGGGGTCAGTCTATGCACTCTGGCACTTGATCTGTCCCCTCCAGCCTCACACAGAACTCTCAGATCCTGTCACAGGTACACAAGGAAGGGAGATACAGAAGCAGAGAGCAGGAGGAAGGGGGAGGAGTCCTCACTTGCCCTTTCCCATGGAGACCCTGGGTAAATGTATATCTCACAATCAGAATGGTAAGTCTCATATGTACCAAAAGATGCAGTAAGAAAGGCACTGTCCATCAGACCAAGGGAGAATGAGCAGATGATGACTGTAGTGGACATTAGAAAGCACCTTGTCTAACTTTGTCTTCAGTTTAGCTCACAGGCTGGCCAGGACAAAGGAAAATCTGGCTTCTCCCAAGCTGGAGCTTTTTCAAATGGACCCTTTAGAGTCCCTGTGAAGTTATTAAAGATTCTCTCTCTCTCTCTCTCTCTCTCTCTCTCTCTCTCTCTCTCTCTCTCTCTCTCTCTCTCTCTCTCTCTGCTATTGGTATAAGCTGGACCCCTCTGGCATCCAAACTGTAATTAGGTTGACACTTGAGGCTGGGGTAGGAACAGGTCCCAGAGTTTGCAAGGCTGTGTTTTGAAATGGTTGTCTCCATTACAGATTCCTGGGATTTTAAGCAGTCCACACGCAACATCTCCCCAACTATCAACCAGGCGAACATCGTGGACTTACACCCTGCATCGGTGTACAGCATCCGCATGTACTCCTTCAACAAAATTGGGCGCAGCGAGCCGAGCAAGGAGCTTACCATCAGTACGGAAGAGGCTGGTGAGCACATATCTTGCACACCGACCCCTCTGCCCATGGTCTTAGGACTCCTGGACACCAGTCTCCACCAGCCCTGTCTATTCACAGTTGGCCTGTAGTTTGGAGAGAAATTAGAGAGAACCAGAAAAGTATTTTATGAGTCATAGAGAGGCCACAATTTTCTGAGGGGTTGTTTTTGTTTTACTTTTTCTCCCGGCTCTTGGTTTGAGGGGAGCTGTCCGTGGTTCTGCCTTTCTTTCCTGGGCTCCCGCCTATGTGGAAAAGAAAGATGCAGAGCATATTTCTGCAAGACAAGGAGTCTGAGTCATGCGTGTGTGTGTGTGTGTGTGTGTCTGTTTGTGTCTGTCTGTGTCTGTGTGTCTGTGTGTGTCTGTGTTTCTATGTGTGTGTCTGTGTGTGTGTGTCTGCGTCTGTGTGTCTGCGTCTGTGTGTGTCTTTGTGTGTCTGTGTGTGTCTGTGTCTGTGTGTGTGTCTATGTCTGTGTGTCTGTGTGTGTCTGTGTCTGTGTCTATGTCTGTGTGTGTGTCTTTGTGTCTATGTGTGTCTGTCTGTGTGTGTCTGTGTGTCTGTCTGTGTGTGTCTATGTGTGTGTCTGTGTGTGTCTGTCTGTGTCTGTGTGTCTGTGTGTGTCTGTGTTTCTATGTGTGTGTCTGTGTGTGGCTGTGTGTGTCTGTGTTTCTATGTGTGTGTCTGTGTGTGTCTGTGTGTGTCTGTGTGTCTGTGTGTGTCTGTGTTTCTATATGTGTGTCTGTCTGTGTCTGTGTGTGTCTGTGTTTCTATGTGTGTGTCTGTGTGTGTGTCTGCGTCTGTGTGTGTCTGTGTGTGTGTCTGTGTGTGTCTGTGTGTGTCTGTGTGTGTGTGTCTGTGTGTGTCTATGTCTTTGTGTCTGTGTCTGTATGTGTGTGTCTGTGTGTGTCTGTGTGTGTGTGTCTGTGTGTGTCTATGTCTTTGTGTCTGTCTGTATGTGTGTGTGTGTCTGTGTGTGTGTGTGTCTCTGTGTGTGTCTATGTCTTTGTGTCTGTGTCTGTATGTGTGTGTCTGTGTGTCTGTGTGTGTCTGTGTGTCTGTGTGTGTGTGTCTATGTCTGTGTGTCTGTGTGTGTGTGTCTATGTCTGTGTGTCTGTGTGTGTGTGTCTTTGTCTATGTGTCTATGTGTATGTGTGTGTCTGTGTGTCTGTCTGTGTGTGTCTGTCTGTGTGTGTGTGTGTCTGTGTCTATGTGTCTATGTGTATGTGTGTGTCTGTGTGTCTGTCTGTGTGTGTCTGTCTGTGTGTGTGTGTGTCTGTGTCTATGTGTCTATGTGTATGTGTGTGTCTGTGTGTCTGTCTGTGTGTGTCTGTCTGTGTGTGTGTGTGTCTGTCTGTCTGTCTGTCTGTCTGTGTCAGTGTGGGGCATGTGAATAGGGAGAGGGTCAGAAGGAAACAAGCAGGTGCACACACCCTTGTATACGGGTGTGTGTCGGGGCCAGAGGACAGCCTTAAGTAGGTTCCTTAGGTACTATCCACCCTTTTTTGAGATCGTCTCTCACTGGCCAAAAATCCACCAAGAAGACTAAGCTGCCTGTCCAGCAAGCCCCAGGGATCTATCTGCTTCCACCTGCCTGGTGTTGGGCCTGGCAGTGTTACCACCACACAGGTCCTGGGAATGGAACTCGTGCTCTTGGTGTTACAAACCAAATACTTTACTGACTGAGCTGTCCACTTAGCTCCAGATTTTTAATAATAAAAAAAAAAAAACTTTAAAGATTTCTCTTGCTGTCCTTTCTTATGTGTGTCATTGTAAAGCAAAATGATACAGAAACATTCCTAAGTCATAAGAGCACAATGTTACAAATGATCATAAAGTTAAACTACCAGGTCCCACTCTGATAAACAGCTACCAACTCTGTCATCTGTGTGTGGACCCCCTCCTCAGCAGTTCTTCAGGTGGACATGAGGACGCAGGGTTGTCTCCCAACACGTGACTCAGTGTTGCTTCTTCTGTTTCCCCAGCTCCCGATGGGCCTCCCATGGATGTCACCTTGCAACCAGTGACTTCACAAAGCATCCAGGTGACCTGGAAGGTAAGCGAGAAGCCATCTTGCCTGCCCCTGTTCCATCCACCTGTGAATCCGGCAGGCTCACTAGTCTCTTTTCATATGGTACCCATGCCTGTTTTCTCACTAGGCACAGGTATGGTCAAAGGCTGGGAGGAGAGGAAGGTAAAGGGAAGGTCCTTTCTCAAACATTGCTCCCTTGCATCCTGGCCATCTGGTGAGGGATGAGATGAAGAATGTGCAGTGCTAGTGTGGTTCTGCCCACTTACTGGCTCATCCTTAAACCCAATGCTACCACATTAGAGGGTAGGAACTTGGTTTGATTTTGTGCCCTAAAGCATCAGGGTAAAATCAGAGAGGAGAGGAGTGTGTGTGTGTGTGTTTGTGTGTGTGTGTGTGTTTGTGTTTGTGTGTGTGTGTGTGTGTGTGTGTGTGTGTGTGTGTGTGTGTGTGCAAATGCATGCACATTCATGTGTCCCACAGCACATATGCTGATGGCAGAGGACAAAAACAACTTGTGGGAGTCAGTTATCTTCCTCTACCACGTGGGTCTGTGTGATACAATTCAAACAATCAAACTTGACAGCAAGTGCCTCTACCCACTGAGCCATCTCTCCAACCCAGGGTTGCTTTTGAAACACTGAAAAACATTAGCTGGCCTTCTAGACCTAGGACAGTTTCTGAAAGGAGATCAGTGACCAGTGTGCACAGTCTCTGCAAGGACCTGAGAATGCAGGCAGCGGAGGCAGCTGCTGCTTAAGGATGTCTTAGAGGAGGCTCCACTGACGAGTCAAGAGATGAGCAGGACCAAGACTTGGGGTGCTCCTGAGGAGCTCTGGCCCTGCTCCTTCCACATGCACAGATGACCCAATGACTCCTTGCCTTCCTGAACTCTGCAGCATCCAGTCCCCAGGGCTTGCTCCTGCACACACTCATCTGGCCCTCACTCTATTCTTGAGGGGGACTGGAAAGGTACTTCCATCAACAGCCAGCTGAAGAGGCCGAGGGTGTTGAGATGAGAGGTGGCTTGCCTATAGTTGCTCAGGTATAAGACAGAGTCCAAGGCACACAGACTGGATTCCCAGACCCATCTCCCCACTACAGGATACTGAACAGAGTTCTGGGGTTGGGGCTTCTTTGGACATGGTCTCAGTCCTCCACGTGCATTCCAGTCTTGACATGGACCTTCATCTTCATGGGTAGTCAGTCAGTCTTCCATATGTGTGGAACACTCACACAGCAGGAACAACCTGGACTCTTCCCTCCCTAGAGAGACGGTCAGAAGATGTGTTCCTACCTGGCCGCGAGTCAGCTGCTTTCCTTGTCACTGTGATAAAATACTTGGTGTTAGCAACTTAAGGACAGAGGGTCAATTTGGGCTCACCGTTTGAGGGGTCAGTCCATCGCAGGGGGAAGGTACACAAGGTAGTGTGCACAGTCAGCAAGCACACGGTCTCCTCTTCATTCAGTAGGGACACCCGTGAAGGGAGTCACTCACATTTAGGATGAATCTTCCCATCTCTGTTAACCTGATCTTAGAAATTCCTCACAGAGATGCCCCTTAGAAAAAGCCCTCGAGGTTCAGATCTGGGCCCCAAAGTGTTGTCCAGAAGCTGAAGGTAAGGCCCAGTTCACACACACACACACACACACACACACACACATTCCTGTCAGCATCCCAGTTCTGAACTCATCTCTGGGGACTACACAGAGGGAGCCCCGAGGTGGAGCCAGAGAACTGTGTAAAACACCACCCAGGCACTTTCTACAGAGTTCTAACCCAGAGCCGAGGTCGATAAAAATTTAGAATCAAATTTATTTCTCTAAAGTCTCATAATGAAAAATAAAATTGATTAGAAAGTTAGAACTTCAGAATGAGCCAGCAGGTCAATAAATTTGGGCACTGACTTCTCGTGGGGATTTTTTTTTCACACCGAGAACAGATTAATGAAAAATAAAGATTCACTTGAAAGATAAGTCACTCTGCTTTAAGACTCTCTGCGAGATGGATCACCTCTGCCTTATGACATAAATTTGCAATCAGCCCTATTGATTTCTTAATGCTTCAGAGAAATATTGTTAAGATTGATTTAAATCCCAAGTGTGCATGTTTGGGAGGGAGGGAGATGTAGGGAGAAAGAAAAGGAAGAAGAAGAGAGAAAAGTGAGTGACAGAGAGAGAAGGGCAAAGTATGTCAAGATTGTATAAATGTGTGAAATATACATGTATATCGGGGCACCTGAGTGCTTGCCCAGGGCTTCTGCCAGTGTGTGACTGTGTGACTGTGGCCTTGTGTACAAGCATATACATGGCCTTGGGTCATGTGCATAGCTGTCTGTTGTGGTATAGATAGCCCTGGGTTATATGCACAGAGATATAACTAGACAAAAATAGCCATGGGTCAATATACAGGTGTATGCATGGTGCAGACCACCCTCTGTGATAAGTACAGGGCTAAACCATGGGATAGGTAGGCCTGACTGTGTAAGGCAGTGTGGCACTGTATTAACAACGTGACTGTGTACATGCAATAACAGAGTGTATGTAGTGTGTAGGAATGAGTGTATTGTGCTCTTGAAGATGAGTGTGTGCCTCCAGTAGGTATCTAAGTGTGTGTGTAAGTGTGCACAAACCCCAGCTGCACAGATCTTCCCACTTTCAGGCTAGTATGCAGAATTGCCCAAGTGCAGAGAGAAGACGATTCCAGCAATAGCAAAAAGTCAAGTCAATTAAACACACACACACACACACACACACACACACACACCTATTTAGTGGGTTCAAAACAATTACATTAAATTAAAAACTTAATTTTATTGAGTTAACAGTGATCTTAAAATGCAATTAATTTAAAACATTCATTGAATTAAAAGAAACAGTGGGGCTATTTTACGAACTTAATTGTTTTTTTATCTCACTATTTTTTAGTACAATAAAAGGTGGGCTTTTAAATTAACTTCATTGTCTTCAAAACTCTGGTTCTAGCTGGTTTTACATGCACAGAAGTGGCTGTGCTATCTCAATTTAAAGTTGGGCAGGTCCTGTCCCTAAAGAAGCCAGTTTCTATTTGAGGATCTAACTGCATCTGGCCCTGAGCAGGTGTGGGGATTAGGCTGTGTTTGGAAGGATCTGAACATGTGTTCATAGCACTTCACAGGCACAGATTACACAGCCAGGGTGGGGTCATGTAAGATCCTGCCATATACCAGTGTTCATGTGACTATGTTTTCTCTAAAGACACCTGTATTTGTGCATGATGACATGCAGCAAGGTTTATGTCAGGACTCAAGCTTGGGGTGAGAACACTTCCCAGCCAGAACTCATGTTGCTACAATGTTCTTTGCTTTGTTCTTCTGGCCCTCTGGAATTGGTCCTTCATTCCCACCAGCACCCTCTTGCCATCTCAGACCTTTCATCTTTGGGCTGCCCAAAGGCTCTGACGTCATCACGGCCCCACCCTCATCATGGACCCATCCTCATCACAGCCCCACCCTCATCATGGCTCCACCCTCAACACGGCTCCACCCTCATCATGCCCCACCCTCATCACGGCTCCACCCCTGGCCGCTGTGTCTGGGGCAATGCAGCCTATTCCAGGAAGATCTGAGCCAGGCAAAAGTCAAGCAGTCTTTATGTTTTGTTTTGTTATTTTTTATCTTCAGAAGATTTTGAGAAATTTATACTTCATAGCCATGTTTAAGAGTGCTGTTCAGGAGGCTGGGGAGATGGCTCAGTGGGTAAAGTGCTTGCTGGGCAAGCATGAAGACCTGAGCTCTGACCCAAAAAGCCATATAAAAGCCTAGCGCTCAAATGCAGCAGCAACTGGGGGGCCAGAAGGCTCTTGGGTTTAGCCAAAACAAAGGAAGCACAGAAGGACCAATGAGAGTATCTACTTCAAAAATAAGGTAGAGCGTGATGGAGGAAGACCTTTAGGTCTCCACATGCGCACACATCCTCACATACGAATGGCAGGTACACAGACACCACATACACACCACATGATTTTTTTTTAATTTAAAAAATACAGCTCAGTGCCAGTTAGCACATTCATAGAACTGGGTAGCCATCACCCTGAGCTATTTTTCAATACTTGTCCATTACCGCGACTGAACTCTGTGCTCTTAAACCCCTCCTCCCATCCCCTACAAACTTCTGTTTTCCATTTCTGTGACTTCACTCAGTCCAGAGCCCTCTGTAATAGGAACTTTATGGTGCCTGTCTTTGGTGACTGACTTAGTTTATGTAGTGCATTGCCTGGGTTCATCCATCCAGTAACCAATGTCAGCATCTCACGCCTTTCCTGGCTGCGTAATGCTCCACTGTGTGGATAAAACACATCATCCCTTGTGAATACTGCTGCTGTGGACACCGATAGCCAAGGAAAGCCTCTGCTTTCAGTCCTGTGGGCTTTATACCCAGAAGTAGGCTCGAACAATCACGTGGGTCATATGGCCGCTTAAGGTCTGGCTGCTTGAGAAACAGCCAGGTTGCTTATACTTCCTGCCAGCACAGGGGGAGGGCCCTAATTTTTTCACATCATTTTTATCAACAACGATCCTTCTACTGTGTGAACAGGAAGTACAGGATACTTTCTTTTACTTAAATTTGTTGCTTACATCTCTCTCCCTCAGATCATGTTGTCTAAGGTTCAATTCTTCTAGACCCCTTAGCATCCATACACACACACACACACACACACACACACACACACTGTGTACTCAGAGCACACTCTATGACACACACCATTATAGACACAGATACACTAAAGAGTCAATACACCTCTCATCTTTGTGTTCTCCTGGGGCAGATGTTCAAACACATAAGTAAACTCTATAGAATGTCAGAAGCCAAGGAATAAATATCAGAAGCTAGAATAACCCAGGAATGGCTAACATCTGTCTCATAAAGAAGGGGACCTCTCCTCAAGGGCGTGACAGAGGAGAGAGACCAGAGTTGGGACGGTCATGAGTCTGGTAAGAACAGCATAGAAGACTATGTGAGAGGATTGGTCTGCATCTGAGTATCAAGGTCACAGAGGGCCAGGGTAGCCATAATGTCCCAAGGGTTCAATCCAAGTGAAACAGGAGCTTTTCAGGGAATGGGCACAGTGATGTGCTCTTGGCTCTAAGAACAAAGACATCTCAGAGTATCACTGTGTCTTTGTCCTCGGCCCTTCCCCTGATCCATAGGCACCAAAGAAGGAGCTGCAGAATGGAGTCATCAGGGGATACCAGATTGGCTACCGGGAGAACAGCCCCGGCAGTAATGGGCAGTACAGCATCGTGGAAATGAAGGCGACGGGGGACAGTGAGGTCTACACCCTGGATAACCTCAAGAAGTTCGCTCAGTACGGCGTGGTGGTCCAAGCCTTCAACCGGGCAGGCACGGGGCCCTCATCTAGTGAGATCAATGCCACCACTTTGGAGGATGGTGAGGGAAGCCACAAGGTTGGGAGCAGGGGTCAGGTTCTTCCAGGCAGACCCAGGGCCTGGGCCTACATCGATCCCGTAGGCAACACGAGCTTTCTGGGTGTTCTTGTTTGCTTTCTACTGCTGTGATAAAACACTGCCCACAAGCAACCTGGGGGAGAAAGGGTCTGTCTCATCTTACACTCCCAGGTCACACTCCATCACTGAGGGAAGTCAAGGCAGGATCCCAGAGGCCATGGCTTTCTCTCTGTGACTTACTCCACCTGCTTTCTTGTGAAACCCAGGACCACCTGTCCAAAGGTGGCCCTGCCCACAGTGGGATGGCTCCTCCCATATCAACCACTAATCAAGAAAATGTTCCACCTACTTGCTTACGGGCCAAACTGATGGAGACAATTTCGCAGCTGAGGTTCCCAGACGTCTCTAATTTGTGTCACATTAACAAAACCTAGCCAACATACTTGCCACCCCTATCTCCTCTTACTGACTGGCTCTCAAGGAGCCTTGACCCATTCAACAAATACAGCCTGAGCCCCTGTGACCTCTCTCTGTCCCTCACTTGCTGATTGATGCTTTGCCCCTTGGCCTACCTGTAGGACATTAGCCTGTCTATTCATGTCTCCCCATTCCTGCATCTCTCTCCTTCCTTCTGGTCCCATACCCTCTCTGCCCAAGCTTTACCCTCATTCTAGGCTCAGTTTCTTCTTCTTCTTCTTCTTCTTCTTCTTCTTCTTCTTCTTCTTCTTCTTCTTCTTCTTCTTCTTCTTCTTCTTCTTCTTCTCCTCCTCCTCCTCCTCCTCCTCCTCCTCCTCCTCCTCCTCCTTCTCCTTCTCCTTCTTTCTCCTCCTCCTCCTCCTTCTTCTTCTTCTCTTCTTCTTCTTCTTCTTCTTCTTCTTCTTCTTCTTCTTCTTCTTCTTCTTCTTCTTCTTCTTCTTCTTCTTCTTCGTCTTCTTCTTCGTCTTCTTCTTCTTCTATATATATAAGAGCCAAGCTACCCTTGTTGTTCTAGGCTTCACTGTGTCCCCATCTGTCTTTAATGTGCACGAAGAGACTATGGAGTTATGAAATTCTAACCGCTGATTGGCAGAAGCGTTTAGAGCCTAGTTCTTAAAAACACACTGTTGGATGAGGTGGCGCACGTCTTTAGTCCCAGCACTTGGGAGGCAGAGGCAGGCAGACCTCTGTGAAACCAAAGCCATCCTGGTTTACACAGTGAGCTCCAGGTCAACTAGAGATACATAGTGGGGCCTTGTAAAATAAATAAATCTTAGCACCCTGATAACTAGAAAAGCTCCCACAGCCTGATAGTAAATGAAAGCATCCCTGTTCTCCAGAGATGGGGAGAACAGGAACATGCCTCCTGTGCACACAGGAAAGATGACAGCTGGGCCTGAGCCTGCATCAGACTGAGATCGGAGATGGGGTCTTGACTCCTCCAGAGGAGGATCCAGGCAGTCAGTTTCTGTCTCTCTCCATGTCCCTCTCCCTGTACCTGTTTCTCTCCCTATCCATGTCTCTATCCCTCTCTCCCTCTCTCTCTCTGTCTCTCTCTGTGTCTCTGTCTCTCTGTGTGTGTCTCTGTCTGTCTGTCTGTCTGTCTGTCTGTCTGTCTGTCTCTCTCTCTCTCTCTCACACACACACACACACACACACACCTAGAAAGCAGAATAAAGGAGATGCAAAAGAGTTCTCAAGGCTTCTTCCTATATTGCTTTCCTAAATGAAAGACAGAGTGAAACACTGTACAAGCTTGTCCCCACTGTTCTGAACCTTGGCTAAAGGTGGGCACTGTCTGGAGCTTTCAAACCCTGGTTTCTAGGCTCCATCCCCAGATCCTTCTCATTGCTCTAAGACACAGCTGAGCTTTGGAAGATCTCAGATCTGAGTGGGGAAAGGGAGAGGAAAGGCTGACAGAGAGCAGAGGGCTGTAGAGAGCCTGAAGGAACACAGGCACTCTGTCCTGGTCCCTAAGCTTTTCCCTGACCTGAAGATGCTGGCCACAGACCTGGCTGGGCTGAGGAACACCAGCTTGTCACCTTTCAGGATGAAGTATCAATTCAAGCAGAGCAAGCCTTAGCTCAGGAGTCTTATAGCAGTCCCTGGGAGCCCATCAGTGTTCACTGGACCCTAGTGCTCTTTGTAACAGGGTCTCCAAGGTGATGATTAGGGAGGGGGAAGCGGCTGCTGCTGCTTGTGGTCCATAGCATACCTACTAGAGCCACAGCTGGGTCAGAATTCCCAGAGTGCAGCCAAGACTGACAACAATGAAGTTCTCTATCTAGTTAAAGATATAACCACCATGATGAATATCCAAGCAGGAACCTCTGCTTCCCCTGTGCTTGGGAGCAAGACCGAATGCAGCACACCCCCAGGAAGCTCTGTCTGGAACCGAGGCCAGCCTACCTAACCCTAAACTCCCATCCCTCATACCTTATCCAATAGTCCAGACCAGAACCTCAGAGGAAGATGGCCTCCATCACACAGACCCAGCTCTTGGAGCTTCCACCAGAGAGGACTCAGCGCAGGCTGTGGAGTCCTTTTCAAAACAAAGGAGGAGACAGGAAGAAAGTTTCCACGTGCATTTGCTCAGCAGTTTTTCATACTTAATTAAGGCCCTCGTTAGCCTGTCAGATCCTGATCATTTTCTGGCAATATTAGCACTCCTCCTGGGGTATTCAAGGGCCCCTGCCTTAGCAAGAGTGTCTTTTCCATAATTGTATTACCTTCATTTTGTTCGAACGGGCGATCTGTATTAGTTTATTACACTGGGTCCCTAATTACATGGTGCTTATATTTTTACACCTAAGTAATATGAAACAATAATCACTCTCAAAGAGGATCGTTAGGATGATGTATTATCATTTAAATGCTCATAAAAATTAGAGTTGCCTCTTGTGGGGCAACGGGATCTAATTACCTTCCCTCCAGCCTCTGCCTCCTCTCTCCCATTCACGGCAGATCGGGCTTGCTCTTTCCCACTGTCCTGGGCTCCTTGGAAGCCAGCACAAAGTGTCGCTGAAGTTCTTCTTAGCAGAGACCACCCCCAGTGTTTTGCTCCCACTGTGAGAAAGGGCAAGTGGCCTACAGTTAACCCAAGATAGGGGACTTAGGAACCACAGAGGGAGCTATCAGAGAGAGTCAAGGTCAAGCAGTCACCCATGTTAGCCTCGTGCTGTAGTTTCAGGACATTGAAACATTTGGGCATGCTCTTACGTGGACATGAGACAAGAAATAATGGGCTCAGAAGTCCTTGTGATCTCCGAGGGAACTCTCCAACCCTATACCGTGGTCCATTGAGATCTCCATTCTTCTTCCCTTCCCCTCCAGCTTAGCCCCAGAACAAAGAGTCCCCCAGGTCAGACCTGGGTTCAGATCCATCTATGGTCAGTGAGCACCAAGGGGCTGGCAGCCCTCAGCTAAGTTACAGGTTGGGACTTGATTGGTCTCCCAAGCCACCACATTCATCTTATGGACGCTCTGTCATGGCCTACTGAGGAGTTGTTGCCTGGATTACTCCCAGGTTCTTCCCTGCCTCCAGAATCTAACAGAACCAGAGCCACCATGCCCCAGAAAGCTGGGAGCTGAGACTTGGAGAGATATCTAGGTGCTTCAGACTGAAGCAGAGGAGATTTGAATAGCAGTACAGCTCCCAGAGCTGTGTCAGACAGTCCCTCTACTCATCTAACTTTATATCCCTACAATGTAGGGTGACAGAGCCCAATCTGAGATGCATATATTATGCTGTCTCTCATACCATAACTGACTGTTGATTTCCCCCTCTGCAGTGCCCAGCCAGCCTCCAGAGAATGTCCGAGCTCTGTCCATCACTTCTGATGTGGCTGTCATCTCCTGGTCGGAGCCCCCACGAAGTACCCTCAATGGTGTCCTCAAAGGCTACCGAGTCATCTTCTGGTCACTCTACGTTGATGGAGGTAAGTCTTTTGAGATTGATGGCTGGGACCAGGCTGATGGGCTTATATCCCTTGGGATTTGCTCCAGGCCTGGTTAGAGCTAACGGCTCTCAGTAGTGTGTCAAATACAAGTGCAGCCCCCTTTCCACACATATGGAAGCCTCAAGAGTGTGATGTGGCCGGGCAGTGGTGGCACACACCTTTAATTCCAGTACTTGGGAGGCAGAGGCAGGCAGATTTCTGAGTTCAAGACACCAGTCTGGTCTATCTAGTGAGTTCCAGGACAACCAGGGCTACACAGAGAAACCCTGTCTCGAGAAAAAAGAAAAAAAGAAAAAGAAAAAATGAGTGTGATGTGACAGTAAGAGAGTAGATCAGGGTCCATTTGCACGTGTCATTTTTAGTCTGGAACCAGAGCCAGATCCAGGGTGGAGGTCATATACAAGATCACCTACCTGGTGAGGGACAGTAGGTACCAGCCACACCTAGACAACAGCACATATCGGGATACCGAGGCCATTTGCTATTCTAACAACATGTTTTTATTAGGACTTTATGGCCTTCTTAGTTGAGGAACAGATGGCACACACAATTGTGTATTGAGGGACTGTTTTCAGTGGAGGGAGAGAGGGTGGCCAGGATTAGTACCTGCAGGAAACTGTCTTCATCTAGGCCTGGAGCGAGGAAGCAGACTTATTCAAACCTAGGGAAAATGCCCCTTGACCAAACTCAGGTGTCAGTAAACCCAGCTGGGCAGTAAGATGTGAGTCCAACTGCCAGCAGTGACCTAGGGCAGTGTGAGGGGTGGGGCCCAAGATGTGAGTCCAATGCAGGGAGCAGCCTGGGGCACGTGAGGGGAGGAGCCAAGCTCTTAGTAACAAGAGGGCAGCAAAAGGCAAGTGGAAGAGTTACCCTTGGGGAGCCTTCTTTGCCTCAGATGCTGGAAGGTCTATGGAGCCCCCAGCAAACACATCTGCTTCCATGCCCAGTGGTGTACACTAAGATCTTCCAGGGCAAGGAAGTCCATAGGCTGCAGAGCCAGAGCCTGGGCAGCCCTGTCTATGCACAAAAAAGTTTCACTCACTTTAATGGAGCACAGGGGCCTGTGATGAGTTTGCATCCTAGTCCTGAACATCATGTCTCCCAAGGACCACGGCACCCTCCTCTCTGGAGGACCAGGTATGTGGCTCACAGCCACCTGTCCAGGTCACTGGCACCTCCCTCCCCACCTGGACTCTACTGGAAGGACATCCCTGATCCATTTTCTCCTACAAAAGCCAGGAAGCTTCAGTCTTCTGGCTTGACCCCTGAAGGTCTCCCAAGACCCTTTGATGTGAAATCTCAGGCCACCCTGCCAGCCTGAGCTATAGAGAGAGATGCGGGATCAAAAAAAAACAAGCAAACAGATGTGACCCTTCACCGTGTCAGAGTAAGGCTCCTTCCAGAGCTTGCTTTCTCTTTTCCAAGACTTTCTGACTCAGCTCTCAGAGAAGACATTGCATTGGCCTCTCTATCCTCCAAAGACCACTGGGATTTTAGACGAGCTAACCCTTCCTAGGTCTCTCTATGTGTCCCAGACAGGTCAGCCCTGCTTTCTATACTCAGGCCTCCGCCATCCCCTTGCCTCAAAGATTGAATCTTTGAGCATGATGGGGCATGGTGTTCTTACCCTCTGGACCCTAAATACTACACTGTCACCTGACCACCTAGCTTGAGCCCTTTGCTTCTACCTGGTTGTCACTGAGGCAAGTACAGGGTCAAGGTCAACTGAGGTTCAAAGCCAGCACATACTCAGGTTCTGGTTAAGCACTTAGGGAGAGATATGGCCTAGGAAGAGTGGCCCGGGTCTATTGCCTTACAGAAGATCATCTAGCCCTCATACCTATAGAGTAGAGGTCTGAGCCCAGGCTGGCAGAGGGCAGAGAGCATGGCAGGGCCAGCCTCATGATCAGGGACCTGTCTCCACAGAGTGGGGCGAGATGCAGAATGTCACCACCACAAGGGAGCGAGTGGAGCTTCGGGGTATGGAGAAGTTCACCAACTACAGCGTCCAGGTGCTCGCCTACACGCAGGCTGGGGATGGTGTGCGCAGCAGCGTGCTCTACATCCAGACCAAGGAAGATGGTAAGTTTGAGAATGACCTCCCACTCTGCCCTCAGGAACTGACCTCCCTGGAGCACACCTCACATATATACTACTTACTCCCAGCCACTATCCTGGGAGCAAGGCAAGAGCAGGACACCATTTTTTCTCTTGCCCCTTTGGGTCCTTAGTGGGTGGTGTGGAGTTTGTTGACACACTCTGAGATGAATGCTGGAACATCTAAGCAACTGTCCCCTCCCTTACCACTCTGCTCTCTGGAGCACTGAGTCACTATTCTCACAATTCCGCTCCCAGTACCACCCACAGGGCATCCTTATGAAGCATCTCTCTATTCCCCTGCCAGACACAGCCTACTTTCCTCTAGGTATGGATGTTGCAGTTGGTATGGGATCAGGAATGCTACCTAGTACATTCATGGTTATGGACTTGGTGGTCATCCCACAGAGGCCCCAGTGTGGTCCGGACCTTGAACTCACTGGCAGACAAATGGAATCGGCCTCCATGTGGAGCTGTAATCACTAAGCTCTTCCCAATTGAGCAGAATTAGGGCCAAATTCAAGAATATAGTGTGAATAAATGCAGGCTGGAGGCTGAGTCAACCCTGGAGGGACCAGTGGGGAGAAGGGTTAGACTTCCAATGGGGGCCCAGAATTGCACAAGTCTGGGAGAGCATTAAAGCAGAAGCTGGCCTGGTCCATACCCCACACACAACTCTGGGCTCCTGCTTCTGCCCACCCATTTCTTTCCCCACTGTGCCCGAGTACTCTGATAGTGTTATGATATGTGTGTATGTGATGTGTGTGTGCATGCATGTGTGTCATGGCCCGTGTGTGGAGGTCAGAGGACAACCTGGTGGGATTGTTTCTCTCCTTCCATCCTAGCATGGGTTTCAGCGATCAGATTCAGATCTCGAGGACCACGTGTGTTTTCCTGCTTAGACATCTCACTAGCTCTTGGTTATTTCTTAACTGCATGCCCTGGGTCAGGTGCCCTGTCCTTAGAAAGGTTACATTTGGGAGAAGAGTGCCCGGAACACAGTAGGCATGTAAACAGTACTCATTGTTGGCATCATGGCATTCTTCTTACTCGGCCTATGTTTCTTCGAGAAATACGGAGACATGGGATGTAGAGTCTACCCAGATATTTGGCAGAGATTCTGTAAGGGTCAGAGTTGTGAATGGTAGGGAGGAATTTTATCCACTTCCAGTCTTTCCCAGCATTTCCCAGCCCTCCTGCCACATGTACCTGTCATGAACCTTGTCATAGCTTCCTAGGACAGCACTGGGCAAAACCACCTGCCCTTAGGTAAAGGATAAACCGAGCTTTCTCACTCAGCCTGGTCCCACCATAAAACCTGGGATCATGCTACAAGGGCATCTCCCTGGTCTTTGGAGATGATTTGCTGAGGTCTGTAAGTTTCCTGACACTTCAGTCAATGCCATAGCCATGAGCATCTCCCTGTGTTTAACCAAAGCAAGGCCCCAAGGGAACCCAGGGGCCTCAGACATCATCCTGCCCTTCCAGGAGCCCTCAACAGTCCACCCAAAGTCACTCTCAGGGCCACTCAGGAACACACACAACAGGATCCAGACCTAGAGTTGGAGTTGGGGACACTGTTCCCACCTTTAGGAGACAGATGCATGGTGTGGACAGAGTCCTGGCCAATTCCACAGAAGAGCTGGCCCAGTCCTGTTGTCAGGTCTCAAGCCTTTGCCGCCTACTCCCAGTTTCTGTATGACAAAGTGGGAACAGTGGTGCCTCACTGAACTAAAAGAAGTGAGTGGCTAGAAAGCTCCGTAGAAGCAGCCTGCAAAAACAGCAAATGATAGTTGCTTTGTGGCTACCAAGGTGTGGTCAATGACACAACAGGGGAGAGACTCAGTGTCCCCAAAGGGACACCCAAAGTCAGAAAGAGTGTGGTATCAGATAAGTCTCATCCCAAACAGCAGTTGTGACTTGACATGCATCTGTCGTGCTGTGCTCCTGTTTGTAGTCATTTGGCTGGGAAAGCAAACAGGTCCATGTTCCAAGCACATCCCCTCTGTGGGAAGTTGGCTAAGTAGATGAATCTGAAGGTCTTAAGACCGACATGCCCACCACCCTCGGGACTTTACATTTTTCCTAAGGAAAAGAAATTAAAACTCTTTAGATGCAACAAAAAGAAATATAAAAATATACAGGGTTGGGGAGATAGATCACTCTGAAAAATGTTTGCCATACAACATAAAGACTGAAGTTTGATCCCCACAACCCACATAGAAAGCCAGGTATGACAACACACTCTTGTAATCCCAGAGCTAAAGAGGTAAAGACAGAGGGATCCCTGGGACTCATTAGGCAGCTAATTCTGCCTAATTGACAAGCTCTAGGTCCCAGTAAGAGACCCTATGGCAAAAACCAAGGTAGAGGCTTCCTCGGGAACACAACCGTCTGTGCTTGCCCTCATTCAGGTCTGCACATTCATGCATCCATGCACTAGCACACACATGAACAGGCACACACACAAGAAATAGGGGACTGGAGCGGTGGCTGAGCAATTAGGAGGACTTGCACTTCCCAGAACCAACAATGCAGCTCAAAACTGTTACTACAGTTCCAGGGAATCCAGTGGTCTCTTGTGATCTCTGCAGGCACTGCACATACCCGGTGTACATACATTCACACAGGTAGAGCATTCATGTGCATAAAATAAAAATATACAAATAAAATCTTTTTAAAAGAAGAAAAAGGAGGAGGAAGAGGAGGAGAAGGAGGAAGAGGAAGAAGAGGAAGAGGAGGAGGAGGAGGAAGAGGAGGAGGAGAGTGCAAACATACAAGTCACAGTCTCTTCTAAGTGCAGAACTCAGTCTGTGCTTGGCTCCAGGCTGTCTTGGTTGGACTCAGTTCTTGAACTATAGAGCCTCGTATCTACTCCTTGTGGAAACCAAAGCCATGACAAGCTTCATGCTAGACTGCTTTAAAGGCCTTTAGCTGAGGAAAGAGCAGGACTAGAGGCATTCTGGGAGGACAGCCCTTGTTGAGCAGAGTCAGGTAAGGACCAGGGACAGAAGCTTGTGTGATGCTTCTATGCTGGGGCAGCAGCTGGAGGGAGGAGGAGGTGAGGGGTAGGAGCCGAGGGCCAGGAGACTCATGTCTGCCTTCCTGCTGAAGGCAGCCAGAAACCAAGTGATTTTTTTTAAATGCCTGCCTAAAGGTTATCATACTGCTGACAAGAGAGTCAATTACTGGGTCAGGACTCCAGGGAGGATCAGGACTCAGGAAGAGAGCCCTGATGTGAAGCCCACTCTCCCTAAGGGACATTTTCTGATTCTTGAGGCCATGACTGAGACAGTGAATAGCTCTAGGAGAACACAAATTAGAGGCCAGGGCCTGCTGGGGAGTTTATGTCTGTCTAGTGAATATCACTCTCCCTAAATCAAAACCTTGAATACAAACACTCCTTAGAGTCCAGGATAAACATAAGCCAAGTGTACATGTTTCTCCCACACCTATAATTTGAATTAAATTATATCCAGGTGAATTAAAGACACCAGAATTGCTAGTGTCCAGGATGTACCTTCTCTTTGGGTAGATGGTTACCATCTGAATTCTCACATTACTGATACAGTTTGGCAAGTATTATGCTGGTACACAATAAAGTCTAGTGGGACAGAATCAGCAAATAAAGAAAAGCCACTAGGAAAAATACACAAAGGAATGTATAATTTCCACACTTGAAGTGACCAAACATGGACTTCGTGACAATTATGCTTGGCAAGGCTAAAAATTACAATAAACCTATCAAATGGGGAAAAAATTTAAACTAATACCAAAATTTAGAGCTCGGTAAATGAATTTAAAAGTGCATTAGGCACAGCTAAAGAGATAAATTTTGAATTGGAAGTTAAGGCGAAAGAAAAGAAGCGGATGAAGTACAGACGACCAAATGCCTAGAGCCATGACCCTCAACCCCCAACGACGACACAGATGATTGGAGGACACAGATGATTGGAGGACACAGATGATTGGAGGACACAGATGATTGGAGGACACAGATGATTGGAGGACACAGATGATATTCACATTACAGTTCATAATCAGAGCAAAATGACAGTTAGGAAGTAGCAACAAAAATCCCTTATGGTCGAGGGACCACCACAACATGAGGAACTGTACTAAAGGGTCATAGCATTAGAAAAGTTGAGAGCCAACTGGACTAGAAAGGAAAAATGACCAAGAAAAACACATAGACAGATTATCTCTAATTAATTATCTTCAAGCTTAATATGCATCCATATCAATCAGAAATCGTGTTAAAACCCAAATTCTGGTTCAATTGGCCTAGGCTAAGACCTGAGGTTTTCAAATGTCTAACATGTTCCCAACTGATGTCCATGGTAGTTGATGGACTATTCTGAGTATCAAGGATAAAGAGATGTGGAAGACAGCCCAGAAAAAGGAGAAAGAGAAGTAAAGCAGGGGATGTCTTAAGGATGATACACACTATCAAGCCACAAAGCCAAGATGTTCTAACCCTGTAGATGGCAACTTAAAGACATACACACTGAAGCACCATATAATCAAGTAGGAGAAATGAGGGACGGAGGGAGGGATGGGGGAGGGAGGGAGGGAGGGAGGGAGGAAGGAAGGGAGGGAAGGAGGAAGGGAGGGGAAAAGACTGAATGAATGAGTCTTAGAAGCAACCAGAAGGAAGAAGCAATAAGATTATAAACCAACTTGTCAAAAATGTTGGAAGCTGAAAACAACTTTTAAAAAAGGCACCAGTTATATGTAAGGAAATCATTATAACCTGTGATGTCTCACATAGACTATGCTTCAAGATTAAAATGAAATGAAGACATGTTCACTCAGAGGACTGGAGGCAGGGCTCAGCCATTTGGGGTACTTCTACTCTTACAGAGAACCTGGGTTTAGTTCTCAGCACCCACGTCCTGGCTCACAACCATATGTAACTCCAGTTCCAGAGGATCTTTGTCCTCTCTGACTTCTACAGGCATGCACATGCAGCCAAAACACTCCCATACATAAAGTGAAGGGGAAAAGAATCAAAACAATAAATAATGTTTTATTTAAAACATTTAAGTAATGAAGACATCTTCATCCCAGCAATGGCTGAAAGAATTTATCACCAACATACCTGCCCTGGAGAGATATTCAAAGATATTATTGTTTAGCTAGAAGGCAAATGATCCCAGACGGAAGCTCAGTGGTGCAGCTAGAAAAGCAAAGCAATTAAATGGTGAACATATGGGTCAGTCTAAATTCATACAGACAGTATAAAATGACCGTAATGATGATGGATGTACAGAACCGAAGTCCTCAACAACGACACAACCTGGGGGAGAGCATGGGAAATCTCCAATGTCTTTGCATTGTCTAGGAAGAAAAGTGCCCATTGATAGTGAACTTTAGTAAATTAAAGATTCATTTAGTGGTCAGGTGTGGTGCCCCAAGCCTGTTAACCCAGTACCTGGGCGGCTGAAAGAGAAGGATCCTAAGTTTTAAGCTAGTGTGGGTTACAGAGTCCTTATCTCAAAAAAAAAGTTGTTTTTTTTGAATAGCCACTGAAAACAGTCAGGCTAATAAGAAATGCAATATTATTTATATAAATGCAAATTTTATATATGTGTGTGTATAAATCCATATACATAAAGTATAAAGTATCCATATATATATGAATATTTTGCCTGTGTGCATATATGTACACTATGTGTATTTCTGGTGCCACGGAGGTCAAAAGAAGGCATTGGATCACCTGGAACAGTACCTATGGATGGTTGTAAGACACTTTTGATGCTAGGCATTGAGCCTTGGTCCTCTATAAGAGCAACAAGTGCTCTAAACCACTGAGCCAGCTCTCCAGCCCAAGAAGCATCATTTCCAAAATACTCAATTCAGAAGAAGTCACAAAAGCAAAGAAAAGGGAAACCTAAGAAGTGAAACAAGTAGGCACCATTTTAAGAGGTTAAGTCTAAGCACAAATGTGCCAGTTATTGCATTAAAGCTAAACGGAGTAAATCCAAGAAGACAAGGGCTGTCAAACTGATCATTAGCAAAATACAAAAGCATACTATACTGAAGACATCTAAAGCATAAGGATGTATAAAGAGGAGATGGAAAGATGGCTTACTGGGTAAAATGCTTGCTGAGTAAGGCTGAAGACTTAAGTTTGGATCCCCAGACCCCATGTAAAATAGTTCATCCAGAATCTTAGAGCTCCTTGTTATAGTAAGATGGGATGCAAAGACAGGAGAAGTCCCAGAATTTTGTAACCTCCTATCCTGGCATATGCAGAAGTAAAAGAACAAGAGAAACCCTGTTTTAAACTAAGTAAAAGTTGAGAATGGACACATGCACTGTGGCATATGTGCACATGCACACACACAAGATGATATACAGAGGTGAGTTTGAAAAGAAGTGATAGAGAAATACAAAGTATAGCATGACACCTGTCTGAGACTAGAATATTAATATCAGACCTAGGATACAAAAGGACAGATGGTTACAAGACTCCATCTACTAGGCAGAGAAACAAGCATGATGGCATGTAAAATTCCTAGCAACTGGAAGGCAGAGGCAGGAGGATCATGAATTCAAAGCCAACTGGTGAGATCTGATCTACAAAAATCAGATAGATAAGTAAGTGATAGATAGATAGATAGATAGATAGATAGATAGATAGATAGATAGATGGATGGATGGATGGATGGATGGATGGATGGATGGATGGATAGATAGATAGATAGATAGATAGATAGATAGATAGATAGATAGATAGATAGATAGATAGATGGATGGATGGATGGATGGATGGATGGATGGATGGATGGATGGATGGATGGATGGATGGATGGATAGATGGATAGATAGATAGATAGATAGATAGATAGATAGATAGATAGATAGATAGATAGATAGATAGATAGATGATATAGATGTATGATAGATAGACAGAAAAATAAACAAATGCACAATTGTGGGTTTAACACACAGCTTCTAATAACAAGGAGAAAGTGCACAAAGAGATACAACCTCACTTACCCCAGAGTCATCCATACACTTTTGCACCTTACAACCACAGTAATTCCTGACAACAGGCTACTGCAGCCCAGAAGGAGGATGGGGCCAAGGATGCCTCTCAGCCTCTAGGTTCTGTGCTGCTCCTGAAGAGGATCACTTTAATTGGTCCCAAATCACTGACCACTTCCTAGGGGGAAGAAGTCACTATGACTCACATGCTGAGAGCTGGCAGAGAGGAGGCAAAAGCCGTGACTCTCACCATCTATTGAGTCTTCTGTGCAGTACCAATGTTCTGGGTGCTTTATTTTACTTAACGTTAATTCTCACCATAACATTAATTCTCATCTCCACATGGATGGAGTCACCGAGGTTAGGGGAGGTATGGTAAAAATTGAATAGGGTACAATTACTACCCCCAAAGGAATATAAAAAAAAAATGGCAGGGGTGGGAAGAGAAGAAGAGAGCAACTGAGTGGAGAGAGAAAGGTGGGGAGTGTGGCTGAGACAGAAAGCTGTCATTCTCCCAGGTAGAGCCCTGGGCCTCCAGTCCTGAGAGGCAGGGCCACCCCAAGCCTGTATGAGCCTCTGGGGTGGATTTCTGAGTTCATTTGCCAGATAGAGTTCCCTGAAAACAGAAAAGACCTCAGCAGCACATGAGACAATATCCTGGACACACAGCAAAAAGCAGTTCCTGGTCCCAGCCTAGAGGAACTCACAGGCCTAAAGGGGCAGTGTGAGCAGCATCTGTGAGGTGGGGTGCCCCGCCTGGGCCTGTCCGTCGTCAGGGCTCTGGGTACAAGGATTAAGGTCAGAGGAAGCAGATGCGTTCTTCCTGTGTCACACCCCTCTCTGACCTATGTATGTCTGGCCTGGCTAAACACTTGTGAAGCTGGCTTCTTTGCCAGCTTCCACCTCAGAGCCTGTCACACCCCCTTGTGATCCCCTTGCCCTCCTGCCTGTAGGCCATGCTCAGCCCTCCTTCTCTAGTCCAAAGCTCTGGGGCCCCCTCTAAGGAGCTCCCCAAGACTCGTTCAGTCCCCCCTCCACCACTGTGTCCCATGCATGAGCTATCTTCTCTAGACTAACCAGATCTCCTCTCTACTCAGTTCCAGGCCCCCCTGCTGGCATCAAAGCTGTCCCTTCATCAGCTAGCAGTGTGGTCGTGTCCTGGCTGCCCCCAACTAAGCCCAATGGGGTGATCCGCAAATACACCATCTTCTGTTCCAGCCCTGGCTCCGGTCAGCCGGTAAGTGGTAGGGGGACAAGGGAGCAGATCTTTTAGGAACAACCTGTCAGTCAAATTGTGGGACTTACCTATACTTTTCTGTGACTTGTAGTTCAGAATGGGTGCTAGACAAGATGGCTCACTGCGTGAAGGTGCCAACTGTTAAACTCGAGGACCTGAGACTAAGCCCTAAGCCCTGAGTCTAAGGCCTGGGACCCACACAATAGGAGATAACCTATATCTGAAAGTTGCTTTTAAACACTACACACACACACACACACACACACACACACACACACACACACACACACCATGATATGTATGCACCTTTCCCAAAGAAAGAAATAAGTTTAATAAAAAATACTTTTTAAGTATGGGTACTGGCTACTCCAAAATGGATGAACCTTTGCGTGCTATCCATCATGGGCCAGGCATCTGCTGCAGACACTGCAAGCTTATCACAGCTTGGGAGCTCCTCTTGAGTCATGTGGGTCACAGCCAAGCTGACAGAAAAAAGAGAAACCACTCAACTCTGCTCTTCCAGCCTGCTGACCACAGGCACTCCCAGGGACTGGCTGTTCCATGAACTCTGGGAGTGCATGGTCTCCCATCAGGGTCCTCCAGGTTGGGAGTCAAATGCTGGGTCTCTACCACAGGTGACTGCAACAGTGTGGAGTTATGCAAGGAGTATGGGTGGGAGTGGGATAGGGGTAGGGGCATCTCTGACCAGGGCCTGGGCTTCCATCGGGACAAGAGTCTGCAGTATCTTCCCTGATCCTGGCTGATGTGCACCCCAGGCAGAGGTATAAGCACAAGTCATACTTCTACTGGGAATTCAGAGTCCCCAGAGAGAAGAAAGAGAGGATGGGGTGGGCAAAGCATTGCATATGCCCACACCCCATAATATGCTTCCTTCCCCTTTCCTTTTCTGATACCCAACTAAGTAGCTTCTCTGCAGCACACGTATTCCTCGGACAGGAGCAGGTGGAAACCCCTGCCCTGGGAAGCTTCAGCAATGGGAAACAGCCTATAAGAACATCTTGGGGGCAGGGCCATCAGGGCTTAGGGCTGGGGAAGGGGCAGGAGGAAGTGTTGCCCTCTATAATGGCAGCTCTCCATCAGCCACAGATCTGCATGAGCTCTGAGCCAGGAATGCTGCCTGTAGCTGCCAGGCCACTGTCACCTCTCCCTCGTCAGATTTCCTGTGGGTTTTGTGAACCACCCTTCTGGAGTGAGCACCACAGCTCCTTGCCGTGGAGGCCAGGAGTCTCTTCCCAGAGAGAAAGCCCATTGGTTCATAAGCATCCTCACTGTCCTCGTGGGCACTGCCACATGCAACATAATGTTGGCAGCATGCCCATATGGTGGCACTCAGACGGAGCACAAGACATTAGAGCACCCCAAAGACCCTCTGATGTTTCACCCTCCCAACTCTACAGCTTGGATGAATGCTGCCTCTTTCAGCCGTCAGTGTGGGTGAAGCCCTGCTATACATCTGGCTCCTGTCACTCAGTCCTGCTTTGTGTCAGTGGCTTTCATCAGTGGTATGGGACACTGGTAGAGCTCATTCTCCCTCTTTGCTTTGGCTTTAGAGTGTATTTGTTGTTTATGCTTGTATTCCTGTGTTTCTGCATGGTGCTGTCCACTGACATCCTAGGTGAAGGCTTGGGCTGGGAGCTCTTGGAGCTCATGACACTTTTTGCAGAGTGGGTATCTGGGAGAGGACTTGCTGGAACATGGGGTCTGCAGATGATACCTAAGAACACTACACTTCTGCTGCTGTTATGCCAGGTGTGTGTGTGTGTGTGTGTGTGTGTGTGTGTGTGTGTGTGTATGTGTGTGTGTGTGTGTGTTATGCATGCACATGCCAGCGCACATGCCATTTGTACATTCAGGGACTGAACCTAGTTGCCCCGCATTAGCATAGACCCTTGGAATTAACCAATTAATGTTTTCATGCCCCCCACTTCTCCCTCCCCATTTTTCCTCAGTTCTCACAGCACCAAACTGCCCACCATCCTTTTCCTAACCCTGCTTTTGCCTTTGTTGAGTCCTACTGGGACCTATTTCTCCATCACCCAAATGCCTACAGACATTAACTGTTGGCACAGCTGACTGCTTTGGTCTCAGAGGCCCCAAAGACCATGGGAGCAAGGTTTTTTTTTTGCCTCTGGATTCCAGGCTGTGGAGCACTTATCAAGAATATTAGAATCGCTGGTGCATGTTTGATGATTGAATATCTAACAGCCTGGACTCTATTATAAAGCCCTAAACATGTGGCATGTCCCCTTTCATAGCTGATGGGAGAAGGTAGCCATGCTCTAGCTTGGCCTTTACAGTCATCTCCGCTTCCGATAATGAAGTCTTCCTAAGGGACCAGTCTGTGGTGGCCTCCTGATTAATTCAGGCTTTGGGTGTGTCCAGTGATTGGTTTGGATTCTGTCCCAGCTGTCAGCACAATTTCTGGTCCCCATCCCCTTTCCTACTGCTAAGGGCACGGGAGCTGTATCAGTTGGCTTTTCATTACTATGAAGAATACCTGAGAGAGTCGCTTCTAAAGAGGAGAAGTCTGTTCTGACTCATGGCTTTGCAGGTTTCAGCCATGAGCAGTTGACCCCACAGCCTGCCTCTGTGCCAGTGGTGAGGGGCCTCACCATGACAGGGAGTAAGATGCTCACAGCTGGGAGGTAAACAAAAGACATTCGTTGACACCTACATAGCAAGTGGAAGGACATGCTCCCAATGACTTCGCTCCCTCCAACTGGATCCCACCTCTTAAAAGTTCCAATAATAGCACCACAGCCTAGACACCAAGCCCTTAAAACGTGGGACATTCAAGATCACAAATGCAGCAGAGACCCTGTCCCAGCTCTTTGTGTCCTAAGCATATAAGAACCCCCTCTTACTGGGAAGACTTCCTTGGGAGTGTATCACACAAGGTTTATACAAAGTGATGAGAATTTCAGTTCAACTACATGGGGAGACTGAGGACTGAGGGGAGGGAGATACTCTGAGCTCAGTGAGGTCTGTGAGGTCTGTGAGGTCTGTGAGGAGAGCTGCCATGAGAAATAGTATCACTCTGCACAATACAGTCCACATTCCAAGTGACGGTGTTACCAGTCATTTATGAGAGGAAGTCTGTTCAGGCACTAGGGATGATAGCACACTCACATGCAAGAAACATGTGAAACTACAGTGTCAATGCAGGCTTAGAAGCAGGTGGCTAAGACACTGGGTGTTCTCATACTCACTGGTGTGTGCCTCGAAACATGCCAACACAGATGCATGGCTCACGGTGAATGACTGGGGGCAGCCAAAACTGCATCAGACAGGGTGAAACTCTACCAAATACTTTGTTCAGTACTGTGGCCGTGTTTGTCTTTTTACAAAAAATAATAGCCTGGGCCAAAGAAATGGCTCAGTGGGTAAAGGTGATTGCCACCAAGTCTGATGAGCTGAGTTCAATCCCTGCAGTTCAATCCCCACATGGTGGGGAGAATCAACTTCTACAAGTTGTCCCCTGACCTCTAGGTGTGCACACATGCATTCGCACACTAAGTGGATAAATATATAAAATAAACAAGTAAATAACAAGGCTGGAGAGATGCCACATTGTGCAAAAGGGCTTGCCATAGTTAGATTAATCTAACAACCTGAGTTAAAATCCACAGAAGAATGAGAGAACAGTTTCCTGAATGCTGTCCTCTGACCTACACACACACACACACACACACACACGTCTATGAACATATCCATACATAAATAAGTGCTATAAGAAACTCCTTCAAGTGCAGAAAAAGACAAGAGACAAAGTTATATTACTGGGTTCTCTCCTTTTTTTTTTTTTTTTAGATATTCTCTTTATTTACATTTCAAATGCTATCCCGAAAGTTCCCTATACCCTCTCCCCTCCCTGCTCCCCTACCTACCCACTCCCACTTCTTGACCCTGGCATTCCACTGTACTATGGCATATAAAGTTTGCAATACCAAGGGGCCTCTCTTCCCAGTGATGGCCAACTAGGTCATCTTCTGCTACATATGCAGCTAGAGACACGAGCTCTGGGGGTACTGGTTAGTTCATATTGTTGTTCCACCTATAGGGTTGCAGACCCCTTCAGCTCCTTGGGTGCTTTCTCTAGCTTCTCCATTGGGGGCCCTGTATTCCATCTTATAGATGACTGTGAGCATCCACTTCTGTATTTGCCCGGCACTGGCATAGCCTCGTATGAGACAGATATACCAGGGTCCCTTCAGCAAAATCTTGCTGGCATATGCAATAGTGTGGTGGTGCATGCCGGTAGGATTTGCTGAGGGAGGCACAGGCAGGAGGATCACAAGTTCTGGGTTTTCTCCTTAATCAACAGCCCTCCAGAGTTTGGGGAGGATGACATAAGACAAGGTTCCCTGTAGCCTAGGCTGACCTCACACTCCCTTTGGGCCTCTGACCTCCCTGCCTCCACCTCCCAAGTGCTGAAACCACAGACATGTACACACCAGGCCTAACCTTCTACATTGATCAGCACAAAGGTTATGGGATTGGAGTGGGGTTTTTTTTACGTATATTAAAATAAAAATTTACATGTATGTCTTTTTTATATACAAGTTTCAACTTATGATGTTTCTTTTCTGTGTTCTTTTGTGGTTTTCGTGGGATTTTTTGTTGTCATTGAGGGGCTTTGTTGTTATTTTTGTTTGTTTTTTGAAACAAGATTTCACATATCCCAAGCTCTAAGGATGATCTTAAAGGCTTTAATCCCAGCACTCGAGAGGCAGAGGCAGGCAGATCTATGAGTTTGAGGACAGCCTGGTCTACAAAGCAAGTTCCAGAGCAGCCAGGGCTCCACAGAGAAACCCTGTCTTGAAAAACATTAACAAGTTTTATCCCTCTGCCCTCTGAGATGACAAGCATGTCATGTACACACACAGAGACACACACACAGAGACACACAGACACACCAGGGTTAGCACAGTGCTAGGAATTAAATCAAGGCTTTGTGCACACACTAACTAATCAAGCAGTCTACCGACTGAGCTAAGCTTCATCTTTCTCTCCAGCCTACCAGATGTTCAAAACACACTCTTGAGTGGCTCGACTACTCTCCACAGGCCTCCCTCCGGCCTATAAGCATTGCTCCACTTCCACCCTTATAAAGAAAACTCGGTGAACCTTCTGCACAAAGCTTCATGGAGATACGTCGGTATTTCCGGGTCACAGAGGCCCTGCATGCATGCTTTCAAGTGGCTCTCCAGAAGCACGAAGGCATGTGTGTGTGCCACAGAGCACCCAGGTTTCTGAATATACACTGATTTCAGATTTGCATTTCATTTTTGCCACCTGGATTTTATTTTTAATAGTTGTCTTGCTTTAAATCTGTCTTCTTACATTACTTACCAGGTTGTTTGTTTGCAAATGCTTATTGGTTCTCTTTTCTGGGAGTCACTTCCAATTCTTGTGTTCATCCTGGCTATGTGAGTTGCTTGCACTTTGCTTATTGATTTGTAAATGTTCTTTCCATATTAAGGATAACAACCATGTTCTAGTGTATACATTGCAAGTAGCTGCAAATTCATGCATTTTAATTTGATTGATGTATGATAATTTTTTTAGAGAACTTAAATTTATCAGTCCTTTTTTTTGTTTTGTTTTGTTTTGTTTTTGCCTCTATGATTAGAAAGACATATAATTGTTGCCTATTGGGGTTTTTTTTTTGTCATAGTTTTTTGTTCTATTACTTTGTGTTCACCAAGTCTTATTTAGGAGAAATGACAGTATGGTTTTAAAAGAATTTCAAGGGATTTGTAGGGAGTCCAGATTAAAAGGAAGGTACTAAAATCTTGGTAAAATGCCACTATCTCTCTGAATGTGGTGGTTTGGTACCTACAGTCCTAGAATCTTGGTAAAATGCCATTATATCTCTGGATGCAGAGATTCAACACCTGCAGTCTAGCTCAGTCTGAGGATCTGAAGGCCAGCAGATTCCTGGACTCCTGGACAAGCCAGCCTCGGCTAATGGTGAAGCCCAGGACCCAGTGAGAAACTCCATCTCAGCCAGAACACACAACAATGTGCACAGATTCTGAGAAAAATATACCGAAGTATTGGCCTCTGACCCACACACATACTCACATACTCCCACACAAACGTGTGAGAATACACACAGATATAGACATGCACACACACATACGCAAATATGCACACACACTCACACACACACAAAAAGAAAATGACCTTTAAGCAAAAGACATACTTTCCTGCCCTAGGTAAACACAAATGTAGTCTCAAGTTCACAATGACACACAAGCACGTGCACTTAATATCTACCTGCACATATATGTATATGCACACACAAGCATGCATGTGTGCACACATACACACACACACACAGACACACACACACAGACACACACACACAGACACACACAGACACACACCTCTACACCCACAGAAAATGAGCACAGAGAACTACACTCTGATTTTCAAAGAATTGTGCACTCCTTGCCTCTGGGTGACTCAGAGCCACAGCCCAGAAGAGACAAGGTTGTAGATTCCTAATTTGCAAAAGAACTAAGCTCCCCATTCTGTTGGGAGGAAGAGCTCAGGCCACACGGGTTCCCTGCCTGGTAAAGACAGCAAGCACTGGAGGCATGGCACCGCCCTTGAGTCATGCACTGGTGTGAACTCACCAGTCCCCAGATGCCCTAGCCAAAAGGGGCTCAGAGTGGCTCTGCACCTGTCCCCAACAGGAACTGTACACAAGGTTAGACACAGCATCACTCGCCCACCCCTCCCCGGGAAGGCAAGAGGGACGGTGACAAGATACCTGCTCACATTATAAGGATGTATGAACCTTCTCCCAACATTTCCCTGCAGACAGCCTGAGGCCAAGAAAAGGACGTTCCTTTTGTCCTGTTACAAGTCCTTGGGTCCTTCAGCTCCCCCACTGGCCATGGAGAATGTCCCTCGGTGACATCTATCTCTCAGCACATGTGTGCATCCGCACAGCCATGTGCAGGAGAGCCTGTGTGCAAGATCTCACGACTGCAGAGATAGCTAATTACCAGCTCCCTCTGGCCTCAGGGCCCCCATCTGTTCCAGGAACTGTTCCCCCTCCTTGGACTTGCGCCCTGATCTCAGAGGGGCCCTACTGCTCTCCTCTCCCCCCATTCCCTGCGGCTGGCCAAAAAAAAATAAAATAAAATAAAATGAAAGTCAGCCCCATCCGGCCGATGCCAGGGAAGAGGCTGACAGGAGGGCTACAAACTAGCGCTTATCAAAAGCGCCTTCTCAAATTCATTTCAATATCTGAGCCTCTGGTTTCCAAGGCAACATAATCTTTTCATCAAAGCAACTGGTGAAACCACTGGGATCTGATATTGTTTTGTTGGCAACTTGTCAAAACTGTCATTTGGTTAAAAAAAATGTTATAGATTTATGTAACCTACAAATACATATAGTGATCCATACCACTAATAATCGCTAATAAAGTACTGCCCGGTAAAACTCTCCCTACTGCCTCACTGCCTCTCTACCCCATCCTGAGAAGGAAAGAGTGTAATTAGGTGGCAGGGCGGGGAGGTGACTAGGCAGGGGACAGGCTAGAGGGCTGGCTACAGCCCTAACAAGGCAAAGGCAGTCATTTGGCTTCTCCACAGAACCTTTCTCTTTGCATGTGGTCTTCCTGGGACCCCAAGTCCCTCATTCTCCCTTCTCTGACTGCCTCTCATCATTTACTCAAAATATCCATATGTGTTGGCCTGTAGCCACAGCTACTAAAGCCTATATAACCGAGAGGGGTACCAAGGTTGGCCTACAAATACTGCAGGACTGGCTCCATCAGCTCCCGGGGTTGAGCCCAGCACAGTACTGTCCACTGCCTTTCTCAGGCTGGGAAAGAGCGTGCTGGACAGATCCAAGGACAATGGCAGGCGAGGGGCCAAGGCACAGTTTCTGTTTCATAGTGTGACTTTGTCTCCGCCCACAGGCTCCCAGCGAGTATGAGACCAGTCCTGAACAGCTCTTCTACCGGATCGCCCACCTGAACCGGGGACAGCAGTACTTGCTATGGGTGGCTGCGGTCACCTCTGCAGGCAGGGGCAACAGCAGCGAGAAGGTCACCATCGAGCCTGCTGGCAAGGGTGAGAAGCCTGTGCCTAGGGTCTGATAGAAGCTTCCAGAAGCTCATTTGCAGAATTCTGGCTCCTCCCAAATAGGTGCTGTGTCCCTTCCCCGTACCTATGACTTTGGCTGTGGGGAGATGACCAATAGTCTCCCTTCTGCATCCACCAAAGAATAACCCTCTGCTGCCCCCTGACTCTGGAAAAGTCACACAACAAGCTACAATCAGGCCCTCACTTAAGGGCTCTGCTGTTAACTCTCCTCTGACTTGAGATTCCCAGGCCCCATCCACAACAGAGCCTTGGTCTTAGCACTCAGCTCCTGAAAGAGGAGCATCTCAGGATATGGGGTACACTGATGCTTCCATGGGGCCTTTGGGACTCCAGAGAGAGCCTCATGCTGCAACCAGAAAGAGCAGGCTCTCTCTGGGAATGCTCCTTTATCCGCCAGCAGGCTGGGGAACAAGACCTTCTCAGGTCAGGCCTCACTGATCCCCGATCTGGGCATGAGGGACTGCCCATAGGTATTCCCAATCTTTGAAGAGAATGATAGCCCAAGGTCCTACCCAAAACTCAGTATCACTCACACAGTGGAACAATGGCCTCTTGTCTGTCTTGGCCAAGGGGCAGAAGAACTGGCAACAGTGAGCTTTAAGTCTTCCAGTATCTCCAGCCTCTAGGCACCTTCCTCCTGCCCTGCCCCTTCCCTTCCCCAACCAATCCCAAGCTCACCTGACTCTCCCAGGCCTGGCTTTCCTTGGAAGGAGAGAAGCCTCCCTGTTGTCAACAGAGACAGAGCCAGCAAGCCTCCACCTGAGGGTCCGTGGTAAGCCATGGGCTCACCCTTGCAGCCTTCCATCCAGCTGCATGGCCTGGCCATCCCAGACAGCTGAGATGTGCCGTGTTGAACCTTGCAGCTCTGAGTCAGAGCTCCTTGCATATCACTGTCTCCACATCCTCACCTCCTTACCTCCTTCTCGGGGTACCACCTACCCTTTCTCCAGATCTCACCTCCTTCAGAAGCAAAGGAGCCTAGAGTCTGCCCCCTTCCCAGGACAAGGCCCTAGGTCCTGAGCTCTTGGCAGAAGTCTGTCCCCTGCCCCTGTGAGCATCAAATACAACCCATTCCTACACAAACACAACTATCCCGTAAGGTTGAGCACCTCTGCCACACTTACACAAACTCACACAAATTCATACTTACACACACACATATCCTCTCCTACCCAACATGCCCTTCTCCTGTGTGCCTTGCCCCTGCTAGAACGCCATCACTCCCTAGATGGCCTGGAATCTTTGTCACCCACCATCTTCTTCAGAACCAGCAGATCTCGGGTTCCATCCGTCCTTGTTCCCATTCTGTCACAGGACCACCTCCACCAAAGCAGGCAGTTTATCCAAAATTCTCCCCTGACTTGGACTGTCAATTCAGGGAGCAATGTGAACGGGGCTAGGGGGAACATGAAGGATAAAAAGCAGGGTGACCCTCATGCTCTCCTCTCTATAGCCCCGGCAAAGATCATCTCATTTGGAGGCACTGTAACAACACCCTGGATGAAAGATGTCCGGCTGCCTTGCAATTCAGTGGGAGATCCAGTCCCGGCTGTAAAGTGGACCAAGGACAGGTAGGTGGTTGACCCTAGAGGAGTGGTGTGGCTCCAGGGAGACAGAGAGCTGCTTGGCCATCATCACTGTGCCCTGTGGTGGCCCTACAGGGCGGATGACACTGCTCATAGCAGTATCCAAGCCACTGCTTCTCCCATCCCCAATCATAACCTTCTTCCTGTGTGGGAAGAAAGACAGGAGTTCCCTGGAAATCCCTGGGAAGTACAGAACAAAACCCCAAGGACCCTAAATCCCCTGTAAGCCTCCTCCTACCTTTCTTCCATTTGCCCTCACACGTGGGGCATCGGGGTGGGGCAGGACTAGAGAGGGTGTGTCATAACCCACACCACCTCCTGGTCTGGCAGTGAAGACTCAGCAATCCCCGTGTCCTTGGATGGACACCGGCTTATCCACACAAACGGCACACTGCTGCTTCGTGCTGTGAAGGCTGAAGACTCCGGCTATTACACCTGCACAGCCACCAACACTGGTGGCTTTGATACCATCATCGTCAACCTTCTGGTACAAGGTGAGACTCTGCAAAGCAGGCAGTGTGAGTGGCGACAGGGACAGGAATCTCAACCTGTTCAAGAGACTGAATGACAGAGAAAGCCAACCCTGGGTGTTGGGGGTGGGAGGTCTTGGTGGGACTGAGGTGAGAAAGGGAGAGGAAGCATGAGGGATGGGAAAGGATATGGGAGAGCCAGTACCTTCCTGTTGGGACACTCCATACCTTTTGCACTGAGAGCTGGTGGCTTTCCCTCCCAGTTCCCCCGGACCAGCCCCGCCTCACTGTCTCCAAAACCTCTGCCTCTTCCATCACCCTGACCTGGATTCCAGGGGACAATGGGGGCAGCTCCATCAGAGGTAAGGAGGGGAGGGAACTAGTCACCTGTTTCTAATAGTCACCTGTTTCTAATACTTGGTCCCATAATCCCCGAGAATCTGGAGGGTGGTTCAGACTGTGAAGCATTCAAGTACATGGAGAGCGCTCCCACCCCCTCCATTTGTGAGCAGAACAGATCTTTCCTCTCTGGACCTTGGTTTCCCAGTCTTTCAAAGCAGGCAAGCATGACATCAGCGCCTCTCAAACAAGGGTCTGTGTGGCTCATCAAAGATTGTTGTAAGAACGCAGCTCAAGGCCAGGTGTGGTGGCACATGCCTTTAATCCCAGCACTTGGGAGGCAGAGGGAGGCGGATATCTGAGTTCGAGGCCAGCCTACAGAGTGAGTTCCAGGACAGCCAGGGCTACACAGAGAAACCCTGTCTTGAAAAAAACCAAAGAAAGAAAGAAAGAAAGAAAGAAAGAAAGAAAGAAAGAAAGAAAGAAAGAAAGAAAGAAAGAAAGCAGCTCAGCGTTCGTTCAGTAGTCTGCGGTGGGGCTAAAAGTGTACTCCAAATTGTTCTTCTCAAATGGGGACACTTCTGGTCAGGTACTCCCTGTCCCCTCCTAGCTTACCAGCTCTCTTAACCTAATGCTAGATCTATGGAGAGACCCAGACTCCCCCAATGCTACAAGGACTGGCCTCCTGCTTTGAATCTCATTTGCATATGCCTATGGCCTCTGCTGGAGTCGAGGCTGGGTCTCTCCTGCCCTGGTCTTCTCTGCTTTGCCCCACTTGAGCCAACCCCTCCTGCAGGCTTCGTGTTGCAATACTCTGTGGACAACAGCGAGGAGTGGAAGGATGTGTTCATCAGCTCCAGCGAGCGCTCCTTCAAGCTAGACAGCCTCAAGTGTGGCACATGGTACAAGGTGAAGCTAGCGGCCAAGAACAGTGTGGGCTCTGGGCGCATCAGCGAGATCATCGAGGCCAAGACCCATGGGCGGGGTGAGGCCGGGTCGGGGGTGGCAATAAAGAGCGGGGCTCAGGTGGGAGGTGGGTGGGGTGGCAAACGTGACGTCAGCGGGAACAGACATGTGGCTATCGTGGGAAAAGAGGAGCCAAGTGCTTACGGGGCTAGAGGGGGGAGACTCAGCCTTGTTCCTATCACTAAAGCATCTTGGGATATGCTCATCACCAGGCAAAAGTGATCTGGACTGGGAGGGGGTGGGAAAGTGGCTACTATGCATGGCCACCTTCAAACCCCATAACCACAAAACTTTAATCCTGGCACTCAGAGGTGGAAGTGAGGGAATCAGAAAATTCAGTCATCTTTGACAGCATAGAGAGTTAGAAGCCAGTCTAATCTAAGACCTTGACAAAAATTAACTAACTAATTAATTAACTCAAAGGTCCTACTACTAGGAGGGTCAGAGAGTTGGCATCCTTCCTTCCTTTCTTCCACCACTCACCCTTCACTGCTGGACCCCTGCAGTCGGGCCTTTCCTCCTCTTGCCTCTCCACTCCTGCAGCACCCCCACAATAGTCCCAGCTGCCCCAGGAAAAGCCTTCCCAGATAGATGAAGGACCCTGTCCTTCCTTCTAGGACACCCTAACATCTTTCCTCCTCCTTCTGGTCTCCCAGAGCCTTCCTTCAGCAAAGACCAACACCTCTTCACCCACATCAACTCCACACATGCTCGGCTTAACCTGCAGGGCTGGAACAATGGAGGTTGTCCCATCACAGCCATTGTCCTGGAGTACCGGCCCAAGGGGACCTGGGCCTGGCAGGGCGTCCGAGCCAACAGCTCCACAGAGGTGTTTCTGACAGAACTTCGAGAGGCTACGTGGTATGAGCTACGCATGAGGGCTTGCAACAGCGCCGGCTGTGGCAATGAGACTGCCCAGTTTGCCACCCTGGACTACGATGGCAGTGAGTGGAGAGGGTGGGGTGGGACAGCCCCCCAGGTATCTGGAGAGAGGGACAAATAGAAGCAGACAGGAATAAACCCAGGGTAGAGGGCTAAGGAGTGAGACAGAGGGGCCATCCGATTGGTAGCAGGTGGCTAAGTGGGCAGATGTACTGGCGGTCAATCTTGACAGGCAGGTGGAAGTCTTTAAACAAGATGCAGTTTTTGGTGTGCATTGCTTCAGGGAGATGGAGAGGGTGAGGTAAGCCGAGATGGAACTGAGGTCCTGCTCCCGGATGACTTGGCTAGCCGAGTGTATTAGTCAAGATAAACAGCCTGTTCTGCGGTCACAAAGACTAAGAGCCTGGTTGCTCCACGCAGGGAAGAATCTTTTCTTGTTCGGAGAAAGTCCTGAGAGAGCTGATTGGCAATCACCTTTTAGCTATGTCATCTTGAACATGGCCCTTTCCCCAAGATAAAAGGCTCATCAGTTCTTAACTGCCTCGAAGGGGCTAGTTTTTATCACTTCTTTGTGTGTGTGTGTGTGTGTGTGTGTGTGTGTGTGTGTTGGGGACCAAACCCAGGGCTTTGCTCTAGCTAAGAAAAAAATTATCACTTGTTTTTCACCCTCTGTTGTTCCAACTAATCATGTGACCCTAATCTAACTGCAAGGATGTCTGGGAAATATAGCAAGAACATGGCTATTTTGTGAGCACCTAACTGCTGTCTACCTCATAGAGATGCTTCACACACATGAGAGAGAGAGAGACAGACAGACAGACAGACAGACAGAGACAGAGACAGAGAAACAGAGGCAGAGAGAAAGACAGAGACAGAGAGAAAAAGACAAAGACAGAGATGCATTGGAGAAAAAGAAAGCTAAGCTCTTAGGGTCCAATTGTCACAAGCTAAATTAAGTCCACCTACACCCTTAGGAAACAGTCTTAGGAGATAGGCCTCAACGAGAAAGTCTTCATGGAGAAGATGATTCTTAAACACAGCTTGGGAAACAGGCAAGGATCGGGTTTTGGCAGCGGTTTATATTAGTAGAGTCTATCTTTGCCTTCCTGCAGGCACCAGAGACAGAAAATGCTGCTTGTGGTGGGAGTGAAAAGGACAGGGTGGGGGCATGACAAAGGAACAATTCTCCATCAGTGGGAGAGATTGCAGGATTCCCCCACATGACTTCACCTCGCTTTGTTCCTCCCATGCCCAGCCAGATGTGAGAATGTAATCCATCAATCCCCACTCAAGGATTAAACATAAAACCTGACCAGGCAGAAAAATAACCCTGAGAGAGATCAGGAAAATTCTAAAACAGAACCAGAAAGTCATTAATATAGCATAAAAGCTATGTAACTGCTCATGACTGTCCTGACGGAACCAAAGTTTAGGGGAGCAGGGGGGAGGGTTACAGCTCTGCACTGGGAGGTGGGGGTTGGAGACCAAGGACAACAGAAGTCATCAGCAGGCTTCCCCACCCATGGGATTCTGTGAGCTCAGAGCATCCCCTGGTTCTCTTCTCTGCCCCGCCCCGCCCCCAGGCACCATCCCACCCATCAAGTCTGCTCAAGGAGAAGGCGATGATGTGAAGAAGCTCTTCACCATCGGCTGCCCAGTCATCCTGGCCACCCTCGGGGTGGCGCTGCTCTTTGTTGTACGAAAGAAGAGGAAGGAGAAAAGGCTGAAGAGGCTCCGAGGTGGGGGACTTTTCTACCAGCATTCAGGGAGAGAGGGTGGTGACTCCCAGCCACACTGGCCACCCTTCGGTGGACCACAGAACTTCCTGGGCAAGAGACGGAGCCTGTGTCCCCTGAAAGGAATACCTGCCACTCACACCTTCTTAAGTCTCCTTAGTTATTCATAGTTTCTCCTCTTCTGTGTCCCCAGTATTTTGTGCCTGCACCAACTAGAGCTGACATTTATACAGGTCCACACTGGTAACGCCATATTGATTATAACATATGCAAATACTTACATATTCGTTGACAAATACATCTCTCTAGGGCCTTGTTCAACTCCTGGCCAGGAGGTTTCCATGTTGTGTCAAATGTGGAATAATTTGAATACTTCTCTCTTTAAACACTTAACATCATAGTCTGGTGTAAACGACTCACATGTTCCTTGATACACCCAGAATCTACTAGCTACTTCATGTTTGCTCACTCAAATGTTTGGAGTCTGATGCAAAGTAGATACTGTTGAATGGTAGAGTTGCAGAGATGAAGAAGGGGCAAGACATATACTTACAGAATTCACTGTGAGAGGCTAGGGGACAATAGTAGCACAGAAGAGGGAATTACTAACCTCTCCATGGCCTTCAGGACCGAAGAGGATGGAAGAATGGATCATTCAGTGAATACCTGGACAAATGAGTGCTTACATAGTTAGATGATGATTGGATGTTTAAATGGATGATTGACTATGTGGTTGATAAATAGTATAAATACAAGAATGGAGAGATGGATGGTTTGGTGAAGGTTTGGATACATAAATAGTTGAGTGTGTTAAGTGGATGGGAGAATGGGTGTTTTGATGGATAACAGGTAACAATTTGATTCGTGATATAGCCATTCATATATTTTGTTAAAAGAATAATCGGGTTGTGGGATGATTATAGGAATGGTTGAATGGGTGGTCACATAGTGGTATGGATAGTTGGATATAAAAGTGGAAAGATGGATGGTTGAATATTGAATGCACTGTTGCATAGATGAGTCAATAGTTGGAGTGTTGTTTGGGCAGATGATTAAATAGTTAGATGGGAGGCATGGGCATATGGATCAGTTGGAAGTGTTTGCCTAGCATGCATGTATCCTAGGGTTTGATTCTCAGCACTGTATAAGCTAGGCATGACAGAATATACCAGTAAACTAGGTCTTGGGAAGTTAGTGTATGAGAACCAGAAACTAGAAATTATCCTTTGCTACACAGGGAATTCAAGTTTGAGGCCAGCAGACCAGCCTGGAATTCATGAGACTGACTCGAAAAAATAGTTGGATTCACTGTTAGTTGTATCAGTGGATAGGTGGATGGATGGATGAATGGATGGATAGATAGATGGATGATGGATGGGTGGGTGAATGGATAATGGGTAGATGGATGGATAGATGGATGATAGGTGGATGGGTGGATGGATGGATATTTTGATAGATGGGTGAGCAGTTGGTGGATATTTAAGTAGATGAGTGGTTAGATGCAGGCATGGCACCATCTCCAGTCTGACAAGTCACTCTCGGCTACTGGGCTCTAATACTTTAGATAGACCCTTTGCCTCACCTCCCAGTATCATCACCAAAGAGTCCCAGTGAGATTCAAGGCTCCTTGAAAATATTGCATGGACTCTCAAATCTATTTGTGGACTTCAGAGCACAGATATCCTAGAACAACAGTTCTCAACCTGTGAATCACGACCTCTTTGGGGGTCACACATCAGATATTTACATCACAATACATGATAGTATCAAAATTACATTTATAAAGTGGCAAGAAAATAACTTTATGGTTGGGATATTAGAGGGTTGCAGCATTAGGACGGTTGGAAACCACTGCTCTAGAGGAAAGTCTCTTGGCTGGTGTGAGAGCTCAGTCATCCATCCCGTGCTTCTCACTAACCACCTCAGTCTCATCCGACGCTCTCCCCTTGCCCCAAGGGGAAGGCTCAGGATCCAGCATGCCATAGCATCTTGTTAAATCACAGCTGATTCATGGAGTAGACAGAGCACTGGGGATGCCCCCTCTTCTTTAGGACAAGCCTCTGTTGGATGGAACAAAACAAACAACTAAGGAAAAAGCAGCCAGACCTAAGGCAACAGCAAACTGGAAACCATTGCTGTTCCGTGGGCTTTATCTTGCTCCTTCCACTCTTTAGACCATTGCCATTCTAGACAGTGTCCCCACTTCATCCATGTGGCACTTCCTGCTCAAACTCCATTTTCACCCAGTTACCTCTCTTTACTGTTTTGCAGATGCAAAGAGTTTGGCAGAAATGTTGATAAGGTAGGAGTCACTTAGATGCTTTCTCTTTGCTCCCCCCCACCCGACCCCCCCACCGTCCCCTTCCTCCTTCTCCTCCTGCTCCCCTTATACTGGAGCCACCAGAAGGGATGTTGATCAATTCTCTCTTTGATCTTCAGAGGCCCTCACCCCAACTTTCTTTGGCTCCTGAGCCACCCACTTCCTTCCTTCTTCCACAGCAAGAACAACCGAAGCTTCGACACCCCTGTGAAAGGACCTCCCCAGGGTCCACGGCTCCACATCGACATCCCAAGGGTCCAGCTGCTCATTGAGGACAAGGAGGGCATCAAGCAGCTGGGTGAGTGACCTGCTCTAGGTGTGTTTCCCCAGGCCACAGCCCATGGAGGACAACTGTGAGCCCCATGGCTGTGCCCAGGATCTAGCTACAGCACCCACCACTCAGCAGGCCAGGAATTCACTACAACTCTTCTCAAGGGCCAGCTTTCCTCTTCTTCCAATGGAGAGAGCCTCTGGCCTCTCTGAAACTCAGCACTGGATGAAGACATACACAAATTTGAGGAGGACATCAGGTGTTTATCTTTCTCCCTCTAGGAGATGACAAAGCCACCATCCCAGTAACTGATGCTGAGTTCAGCCAAGCTGTCAACCCACAGAGCTTCTGTACTGGTGTCTCTTTGCACCATCCAGCCCTCATCCAGAGCACGGGACCCCTCATCGACATGTCTGACATCCGGCCAGGAACCAGTATGCATCAATGCCAAAGAGTTGGGGAGGGTTTTTTTACTCTTCATGGGGTAGAGTTGATTTTTAAAAGTTTTTAAAAAGAAGGAAATGAAGAAATGAGGAAGAGTAGGTAGGCTGGAGAGCTGCCTCAGTCACTAAAAGCACATCTGCAAAAGCCTGGTGACTTTGGTTTGAATCCTCATCATCCATATAAAAAGCCAGAAACTCATTTGTAACACCAGCTCTGGGGATCCAGATGGAGGCACATCCCTAGAGCTCACTGGCCAGCCAGCCTAGCCAAATTGATGAGCTCCAGTTTTAGGGAGGGACCCTATCTCAAAAGCCCAGGCAGCTGGAAGACAGCCAACATCAACCTCTGGCTTCCACACAAGAACACACACATGCACTTACATGAACACACATGAACACATCCGAAAGCATGCATTTTGACACAGAAGTGGAGAGAGAGCATTCAATGGAAAGGGACATGATCTGGAGTTAAGAGTCTGGAGACCTTGACCACAGATGTTCTAGTTATAAATGACCTTGGCTGTTGCTAACCCTATCTCTCTCTCAGGCTCTCAGTTACCTTAGAAATTTTGGTCAAGGGTTGGGTCTTCATGCTCTACGAGGGCCTTCTGTGGCAGGCAGTGACTTCAGACATCAAGGACACAGGCAATGACAGTGATGACACAGCAGAACAGAGCGTTTTATTCTTTCCCACGTGGGAGGAACCTTGTGGGGTGTTCAGGATGCCACCCACTGCTCCTACAGTTTTTCTGTCACTCTTCCATGGAGCAAATCACATGGTCAGAAAAGATGCATGGCCAATATTCCCAGGGGAGCCTGTGAGCACTTCTGCCTCCACCGTTACTCCACACTGCTCTTTGTGCTAAGAGCCAGCTGCCCGTGCCTAGGTGCCCACGGTTGTAGGGTGCTATCTCTTGCCTCTCTCTGTGTAGATCCAGTGTCCAGGAAGAACGTGAAATCAGCCCACAGCACCCGGAACCGGTACTCAAGCCAGTGGACCTTGACCAAGTGCCAGGCCTCCACCCCTGCCCGAACCCTCACTTCTGACTGGCGCACTGTGGGCTCCCAGCATGGTGTCACCGTCACTGAGAGTGACAGCTACAGCGCTAGTCTATCCCAAGACACAGGTGTGTTTAGGGACCTGCCTGAATCCCATCCATCCTGCCCCAGGTCCCCTCATTGATTGTCCGCCTCTAGTTTTTCCAGTTCCTTTCTAACCAGCCTATTGTCCAACATCTATACCATTTTCCTTCCCAGCTAGCTACTGACACTGTGTGGCTGGGGTTGGGAAGGGGTCAAGGATTCTTTTTTGATCCAAAAAGAATAATTAGAAAAAAATGGTGCACTGGACATTTGTTAAAGAAAGCTGAAATTCCAGGGGTTGGTTGCTTATTTTTGAGGCTGAAAAATATATTCTGCTCTTCATTAGCCAATGATATCACTTATCTCACTTATGACATCATTGCCAAAAACAAATAAACAAACAAAAGCCGGGCGTGGTGGCACACGCCTTTAATCCCAGCACTTGGGAGGCAGAGGCAGGTGTATTTCTGAGTTCGAGGCCAGCCTGGTCTACAAAGTGAGTTCCAGGACAGCCAGGGCTATACAGAGAAACCCTGTCTCAAAAAACCAAAAAAGAAAAAAAGAAAAGACATCATTGCCACCCTCCCCAGGGAGAACGGCAGCTTCAAGCCTGTTGCTCTCGTGGCCAGGCTTTCAAATGACTGCTTGAACTAGAGATGGGGCCACTCCCACACTATATCCTTCTCTCCCCTCAATGACATCCCCTCTGTGTCCCCAGACAAAGGAAGGAACAGCATGGTATCCACAGAGAGCGCTTCCTCCACCTATGAGGAGCTGGCCCGGGCCTACGAGCACGCCAAGCTGGAGGAGCAGCTGCAGCACGCCAAGTTTGAAATCACAGAATGCTTCATCTCGGACAGCTCCTCGGACCAGATGACCACGGGCACCAACGAGAACGCCGACAGTATGACATCTATGAGCACACCCTCAGAGCCTGGTATCTGCCGCTTCACGGCCTCTCCACCCAAGCCGCAGGATGCTGACAGGGGCAAGAACGTGGCTGTGCCCATCCCTCATCGAGCCAACAAGAGTGAGTGCTCTGCCCCTCCTCCCCCCAGCTCTATCTAGATATTACCTTCATACCCACCCCAACCCCCAGTTCCTTCACAATAATGCAAGAGTGGGGACTTGAGAATAGCTCAGAACATGTTCTGGCTCAACTTCTTCATATTTCTATGGTTTCAAACAAGTCACTTCACCTCTCTGAACTTACCTTTCTTATTTGTATAATGCAGATGATATACTATCTCCTGTGACTGACACATTGGAAGGGCTTATTACATAATGGTCATCCCCTTAATGGTGACAGTGGACAGGGATCAAATGACCGTGTTCCCAGGCTTCTGGTACTGATATCTTCTGCCTCTGTGATTTCAGGTGACTACTGCAACCTGCCACTGTATACCAAGTCTGAGGCCTTCTTCCGAAAGGCAGATGGGAGGGAGCCCTGCCCTGTGGTCCCACCCCGAGAGGCCTCCATGAGGAACCTGACTCGAGCCTACCATACCCAGGCCCGGCACCTCACTCTGGACCCTGCCAGCAAGCCCTTGGGCCTCCCCCATCCAGGGGCCACTGCTGCCACCGCCACGGCCACCTTACCTCAGAGGACTCTGGCCATGCCAGCCCCCCCAGCTGGCACGGCCCCCCCAGCACCTGGTCCTACTCCAAGTGAGCCCTCTGCTGCCCCTAGTGCTGCCCCTCCGGCCCCCAGCACTGAACCTCCACGGGCCGGAGGCCCACACACCAAAATGGGGGGCTCCAGGGACTCACTACTCGAAATGAGCACCCCAGGGGTAGGGCGTTCTCAGAAACAGGGGGCTGGCGCCTATTCCAAATCTTACACCCTGGTGTAGGATGGCCGACAAATGGAGAAGGGCTCCACACTGGGACCTCTGCACCTCCAGCCCCCGCACACCAACGTGGCTGAATTATTTATATTAAGCTCACAGACAAAAAAAAAAAAAGACGTCAAAAAGAAATCCCCAGTCATGAACACTTGTACATAGGACTCTTTTGTACAAATGAAACTATTTTCTTCTTCTCCATGAAGCCAGGGCACAAAACAAGTCAAATCCTCCACCCCACAAAACACGCGTGGAGAGATATATACATATATAGGCAGAGTGGGACGCAGCGACAATCTATATATCTATATATTTCTCTCACCTTCTTTTGAGACAGAGGCACAAAGACAGCAATTTTTCTGCCCTCCTCACCCCCCTTCCTCCCAACTAGGTGATTTTGACAAAGACCAAAATCCCAACTCAGAGACACTGCATGCGATTTTACTGTTCCAAGAAAAGCGGGAGTTGCTTCAATTTGCAGATGCTTACGTGCTAATACCTTTTTCTATGAAAAAAGACCCAGCGCCGTGTGCAATAAAGGTTATGTTTCTACGTGGTGGCTTTTTTCCCATTTGGCAAGGGCCAGTGGGGAGGGTGGAGAGACCTCTGTACCAGGCCCGGGCTCTGACTCCACGCTGGAAACTCTTTTAAAGGCTTTCAGTTAGCTAGGGTGCAGCCATTGAGCAATATCTTTTGTTCTCAGATCCGTGCTGGGTTCTAAGAGCAGACCAGCTCCGTGGCTTTGAGCAAGTACCTAAACCCCTCTGAGCCGGTTTTTTTTTTTTTTTTGTCTGCAAATGGAAGGAACGTATAGCCCATGAAAATCAGGCAATCTCCAATGTGTGCTAGAAAGTCCAGAGCAGACAACCGGAGGCCCCTGGCTTCTCTTCCAAGAAAGCCAGAGCTTCTAGGAGAGTAGGTGCAGCTGTGTGAACCACTGACACAGTTACATAAAAAGTACAGATATAAGTATACATTGTAACTTACCACTAGCACAGTTACATAAAAGTACAGATAAGTATACATTGTAAGTTACCACTAGCACAGTTACATAAAAGTACAGATAAGTATACATTGTAACTTACCACTAGCACAGTTACATAAAAGTACAGATAAGTATACATTGTAACTTACCACTAGCACAGTTACATAAAAGTACAGATAAGTATACATTGTAACGTACCACTAGCACAGTTACATAAAAGTACAGATAAGTATACATTGTAACTTACCACTAGCACAGTTACATAAAAGTACAGATAAGTATACATTGTATACTTCTCGGGAATCCCACTGGCACCCAAAGCTCTGGGCTAACATAGGGCAAGGTATGATCACAGGGAAGGGAGAGATCACGGGGGGTCAGAGGGTAAAAAGGGCTCAAAGGCAGGGAAGATGAGCATACCCAGGAGAATCAGACCAGAGAGTCAACAGTGCCACACCAGCTTTGGAAGGAATTGGCAGCTCAAATACCAGGGACACAGACACATATGAAATGTAGGATTTGGGTATACAGTAGCCACAAAGGTTTGGGGCAGCAGAAGAGGGAGAACGGCAGTGAGCTGTAGGCCAGCAGTGGATTAGAAGCATGCATGCTCCTACACTGCCATCTGCCCTAGGAAGACGGGGCTGTGGGTCTGGAAGGAACGTGGGTCTGAGACTTGTTCTTTCTGAAGATAACAGAAGACTAATACAGAGACCAACAGGTGACACAGAGGGAAAAGGAGGAGAGTGTAGCATGGGAGCAGGTCACACTTAGCAGCCTGGGCCACAGGGAGACCCTACCTGGTATATGTGGGATGTTCAGGAATTGATATGAACAACCACAGTTCAGGAGCCCATTTCAGCCCCCACACCCAGAACAGACCCCAGAGAAACTGTGTGTTGAAAGACAAGGCCCTGGTGCCAGTTCAGAACCTGACATCTCCCGTAGCTATGAGCACCATCTGCAGGTCATGTATGGAACTGCAGGCACAACAATCAAACCAAGAAGCTCTGTCTAGAATGAACATAGTGGGGACACACACACACACACACACACACACACACACACACACACACACACACACACGTCCCTGCTCGATGAACACTAGGAAGCAGGTATGAGTCATACCTCACTCCAGCAGAATACAAGCAGAAATAACTAACTCCTAGAACCTTCCTAGGAGCTGCGAAGGGGACATTGTCATGAGAACGACTGTGGATCACTATGGTTGGAGGCTGGAGGAGGGGCAGGATCTAAGTAGAGTGCATTCATCACATTGTATCATTAACCTCATTGCTGATTTAGGAGGCAGTGTCAGGATTTCCATCTGAGAGACAAGAAAGCCAGGGATTCCAGGGATTAAGAAGCTCTTCCAAGTTTAGAATATCAGGAAGAAATCACAGTGACTCATTAGCTCTTAAGAGTCTGCTTCCTTGGCCTTGAGTCACACTACCTGATGTTCCATAGATTAGAGTCTGAGTTTCAGTTAGCAGTGGATACAGAGCTGTCCGGTCAGATGAGCCTTGATGCAGGCTGCATGAGATGGGGAGCACTGCACACCTCTCTGGGGAGATACAGACATGGTGGAAGGGGAAAGATGGCCTGGGAGGCTCCTCGGCCCTGAGGAGGATGATAGAGGTAAAGAAAGAATGAGAGAGGCAACTGAGAGCCAAACAGGAGACAATTAAATGCCTGCTCCACTGGTTTTCCCCCTTAGTAAGATGCACAAGGTCTAGAAATTCAGATAGGCCAGGCTGGAGTGTAACTCAATTTACCAGTGACATTCCTAGTGTACATGAAGACCAGGGTCAAACTGCAGCACCCCATAGACTAGATGTGACAGTGCATGCCTGTAAGGCCAGCACTCCGGAGGTGGGACAAGAGGATCCGGAGTTTAAGATCACCCTTGACTACATAGTAAATTTGAGGTCCTGTCATCAATCAGAAGGCAGGGAAGAGGAGGAGGAAGGAGAAATGGAGAAGATGGAGAGAGGAAAAGGGAAAGGAGAAAGAGGGCAAAGAAAAGGAAGAGAAGTAGAGGACGAAGAAATGGAGAGGAAGACAAAAAAGGAGGTTGAGGAAAAGGAGGAAGAGGATGAAAACAAGAGGAGGAAGAAGAAATGGAGAGGAAGAAGAAGAGAGGAAGAGGAGGAGGAAGAGGAATCACGTTCATACAAAACCCAGACTATTTTACTTGCTACTAATGTTGAGATACACCATGTTCCTTAGTTAATGCAAGGCTGCCTGTTAGAAACACACCCAGATCCCTCAAAACCCTATTTGCCATTTATCTTCAGCAAAGTGAAGCAAAATGAAGACCTGAATCAATCGTCCTTTCTAGATATCTCCTTTGTCCCCTGCAGACGGAGCCACCTTGAGTGCCTTGATCTTCAAAATGTGGTCCAAAGACAACAGCATCATCCTCACTAGAGACTTACAAGAAATGAAACTCCTCACCTTAAGCCACTGACCATCTCAGAAGTTTCATCTTAGCAACATGCCAGGGTCATGGTACATACACACATGAAAGTTTGGGAAGCTCCTTCCAGAAGGCTAACAAAGAGACCACCCCTTGACTCTCCATCTGCCAACAGCCAGAGCTAAACTGGTGATCTTGATGTAGCTGCACAACAGATGCTCTGGGAGAGCTGGCTAACAACTGCAGAGGCCAGAATCTCACCAACTCAGTCTAATCAGGACTTGTCAGAATTTGGTGAGGCATTTGTACTTTTATTATGGTAAAAATACACGCCATGAAACTTTCCACTTGAAGTATTTTAAAATGTCCATTTGAGGAGCATTAAGTACATTCACTTAACTATGCAACTGTCCCTCTTCATTTCTAGAACATTCTATTTTCTCTATGGATTTGGCTATTTTGGTGACCTCATGTGAGTGCAGTCATTCGATATCTGTCATTTCATATCTAGTTTATTTCATATAGAATAACATCTTCAAGCTTCATTATTGTTATGTTTTTACTTGGTTTTAAGTGTTTTGTTTGGTAACTGGTTGGTTGGTTGGTTGGCTGGCTGGCTGGCTGGCTGGTTGGTTGTTTTGTTAGGTGGATGGATGGATGGATGGATGGATGGATGGATGGATGGATGGATGGATGGATGGATGGATGGATGGATGGTTGTTTTGTTGATTGATTGATTGATTAGCTGGCTAGCTGGCTGGTTGGTTGATTGGTTCATTGGTTGGTTCTTGGTACATTTGTTGGTTGATTTGTTGGTTTGTTGGTTGGCTTTTTGAGACTGGTATTTCTATGTAGTCCTGGTTGACTTGAATAGGCTGTCCTAGAACTGTGGCAATCCTTTTGCCTTTACCTGCCAAGTGCCTGAAAATCAGGTGTGCACACACCACACCTGGCTCATGCATCTTTTGTGTCTATGTTTTTGTTTGTTTGTTTGTTTGTTTGTTTGTTTGAGACAGGCTCTCTCTACATGTAGCCCAGACTGGCTCTGAAGCCCCCATGCTCCCAACTGCTGGGATTACAGGTATGAGCCACCATACCTGAATATTTTGGAAAGAAAAGATGAAAAATTGATGGCAACATGATTTTTTTACATTTATTATTTATTAAGTGTGTGTGAAGCCGGGCGTGGTGGCTCATGCCTTTAATCCCAGCACTCGGGAGGCAGAGGCAGGCGGATTTCTGAGTTCGAGGCCAGCCTGGTCTACAAAGTGAGTGCCAGGACACCCAGGGCTACACAGAGAAACCCTGTCTCAAAAAACAAAAACAAAAACAAAAAAGTGTGTGTGTGTGTGTGTACACACGCGTGCGTGTTCATGCATGTGCCAGGGTGTGCAAATGGCGATCAGGGGACAACTTACCGTAGTTAATTCTCTCCTTCTACCATGTGAATCCCAACAGTTGAACTTAGTTTCTCAGGCTTAGTGGCAGGCGTTTTCAACCACTGAGCCACCTCACCATCCCTGCTGTGACTTATATCAGAACTGTATTCCTACTTGAGAGTGAGAAGTACCCCATTGTGTGCATGCACCATGCTTTGTTCATCTCTCATCGGTGGATGCTCACACTGATGTCAGGAAGCACTCTGCTAGGAATGTGGGTGTTTAAATATCTGGATTCCTGCTTTCAGTTCTCTTGAGTTTATGACCAGAAGATTTTCTGAGTTATAAAGCAATGGTGCAGCTCACTTTTTGAGACACTGACAAGCTTTCCACTAGGCATGTTTGGTGGTGGTGTTAAGTTGTTTAAGTGATTAGGAGTTGTTTGTTTGTTTGATTGATTGATTGATTGATTGATTGATTGATTGCTTTAGACTGGATCTCATTTTATATTCCCAGCTACCCTGGACCTCATGAGCAGTCCAAACTGGCCTTGAACTCATGGTGATTCTCCACTCCAGTATCCTGAGTACTAGGATTACAGACATGAGCCACCCACACCTAGCTTAATAAGGACCATTGATGAAATCCATTGTGACTTGTCTTGTTCCTATCACAGGGCTAAGCGAGCATCCTAGTACTGAGCCATACCTTCAAGAACATCTTTATTTTTAAGACTTTTTAAAAATGTATATGCATGTTTTTATATCTATCACTTTCATGCTTTGTGCCCACAGAGGCCAAAAGAGGGCATCAAATTTCCTGACACTGTCATTATATATGTGGGAGCTACTTTGAGTACACTGGAAACCTCCTTCAACACTCAACATCTGTATTTTTAATGAACAAAATGACATCCAAATGTTTTTTTTTTACAAATTTTTAAACGTGTGTGTGTGTGTGTGTGTGTGTGTGTATGTGTGTGTGTGTTAATGTGAAGGTCAAAGAACAACTTTCAGGAATTGGTTTTCTCTTTCCATTATGTAGGTTCTGGGGATTGATCTTAAATGATCAGGCTTGGCAGCGAGTGTCTTTACCAACTGAACCATCTTGCTAGCCCAAGGATTTATTCATAAACCAAATGCCTTGAGTGCTTCAAATGATATTAAGGTAGGCATCAGAAGCACAAAGGCCCTGTGCTTCTCTCCCTGCCCTCAATGATGCTAATTGGCAGAAACAGCTGGGCACAGGGCAAGGGAGCATGTCCCTAAGCCTAGCTCTTGGGAGAAGACTATGGGAGACTCCATTTAGGGTCATCTTCAACTATGTAGGCTAGCATATGCTACAGAGACCTTGTCTTAAGAAGAAAAGGAGAAAGAAAAGGAGAAAGAGAAGGAGGAAGATGAAGAGGAAAAGAAGGAAGGGAAGAAGGGGAGGAGGAGGAAGAGGAGGAAGAGGAAGAGGAAGAGGTGGAGGAGGGGAATTGGTCAATGTGATTAAGAAGTGCCTGCTCAATCAAAACAACCCTGAGATTCCACCTCACACCAGTCAGAATGGCTAAGATCAAAAATTCAGGTGACAGCAGATGCTGGCGAGGATGTGGAGAAAGAGGAACACTCCTCCATTGTTGGTGGGATTGCAAGCTTGTACAACCACTCTGGAAATCAGTCTGGCGGTTCCTCAGAAAATTGGACATAGTACTACCGGAGGATCCAGCAATACCTCTCCTGGGCATATATCCAGAAGATGTCCCAACCGGTAAAAAGGACACATGCTCCACTATGTTCATAGCAGCCCTATTTATAATAGCCAGAAGCTGGAAAGAACCCAGATGTCCCTCAACAGAGGAATGGATACAGAAATTATGGTACATTTACACAATGGAGTACTACTCAGCTATTAAAAAGAATGAATTTATGAAATTCCTAGCCAAATGGATGGACCTGGAGGGCATCATCTTGAGTGAAGTAACACAATCACAAAAGAACTCACACAATATGTATTCACTGATAAGTGGATATTAGCCCAAAACTTAGGATACCCAAGATATAAGATACAATTTGATAAACGCATGAAACTCAAGAAGAATGAAGACCAAAGTGTGGACACTGTGCACCTTCTTAGAATTGGGAACAAAACACCCAGGGAAGGAATTACAGAGACAAAGTTCGTAGCTGTGATGAAAGGATGGACCATTTAGAGACTGCCGTATCCAGGGATCCATCCCATAATCAGCTTCTAAACGCTGACACCATTGCATACACTAGCAAGATTTTGCTGAAAGGACCCAAATATAGCTGTCTCTTGTGAGACGATGCCGGGGCCTAGCAAACACAGGAGTGGATGTTCACAGTCAGCTATTGGATGTATCACAGGGCTCCCAATGGAGAAGCTAGAGAAAGTACCCAAGGAGCTAAAGGGATCTGCAACCCTATTGTTGGAACAACATGATGTACTAACCAGAACCCCGGAGCTCTTGTCTCTAGCTGCATATGTATCGAAAGATGGCCTAGTCGGCCATCAATGGAAAGAGAGGCCCATTGGACTTGCAAACTTTATATGCCCCAATATAGGGGAATGCCAGGGCCAAAAGAATGGGAATGGGTGGGTAGGGAAGTGGGGGGCGCTATGGGGGACTTTTGGGATAGCATTGGAAATGTAATTGAGGAAAATATGTAATAAAAATATTAAAAATAAAAAAAAATAAAAAAAAAAAAGAAGTGCCTGCTCGGGGCCTAGCAAACACAGGAGTGGATGCTCACAGTCAGCTATTGGATGTATCACAGGGCTCCCAATGGAGAAGCTAGAGAAAGTACCCAAGGAGCTAAAGGGATCTGCAACCCTATAGTTGGAACAACATGATGAACTAACCAGTACCCCGGAGCTCTTGTCTCTAGCTGCATATGTATCGAAAGATGGCCTAGTCGGCCATCACTGGAAAGAGAGGCCCATTGGACTTGCAAACTTTATATGCCCCAATATAGGGGAATGCCAGGGCCAAAAGAATGGGAATGGGTGGGTAGGGAAGTGGGGGGGGCGGTATGGGGGACTCTTGGGATAGCATTGGAAATGTAATTGAGGAAAATATGTAATAAAAAATATTTAAAAAAAAAAAAAAAAAAAAAAAAAGAAGTGCCTGCTCTACACCTGCCTACAGGTCCGGGCCCCTTTGACTTCTAGTTGGGTCCACAAGACTGTGTTGACCAGTGAAGTGTGGCAGAAGCGAGGCATGCTACCTTCATGCCTAGCCCATAAACATCTTCCTAGTCACTCTTTCATCCCCAGCTGGATGCCAATGCCCAAAGAGAGATTAAGGGTCACTTAACAAAGACCAAAAAGCCTCTGGCCCTGTCTTAGTAAGGGTTTTTATTGCTGTGAAGAGACACCATGACCACAGCAATTCTTATCAAGAAAACATTTAACTGGGACTGACTTACAGATTCAGAGATTCAGTCTATTATCACCAAGGTGGGAAGCATGGCAGGATGCAGGCAGACATGGTGCTAGAGAAGGGGCTGAGAGTTCTGCATCTGAGACAGCAGGAAGAGAGACACTGAGCCTGGCTTGAGCTCCTGAAATCTTAAAGCCCACCCCCCAGTGACAAACTTCCTCCAATGAAGCCACAGCTACTCCAAGAAGGCCACACCTCCTAATAGTGCCCACTCCCTATGGGCCAGTAAGAGTCATTCATTTCAACATGCCTCAGAGCAGAGGTCCTTCTGTCCCACCAACACTGTCTGGATTTCATGAGAGCAAGAAGTAAATAATTAATGTGTTAAATCACTGGGGTTTTGGAGTTTATCTTTGCAGCAGCTTAGTATATCATCCTAACCTGTGACAGAGACAAAGAGGAACTTGGCTCTCATCTATCAGTAGCCCACGTCCAGGTATCCATCCTCTGGTATAAAGACTAGACCACAGGCCAGGGGAAGACTTGGGGAAGAGCTACTGGTGAGCTGAACAGAGAGCATCTTTGGACAGTAGGACAGCAGGATGGGAGGACCAGAGGTGGTCCAGCCCTGAGGAAGGCCCCTATCTTTCCTCCCAGAATCTACTTCTCCTGGCCAGTAGCAGCCATGACGGGGAGAGGACAGCTGCCAGTTATGTGCTGTTCTCGAGATGATCCATGCTTGGTTTTAGTCTCTTATAACTAAAAGATCTCAGGGTTCAAACAGGCATTCAGGATCACCACATCTAGGCTTCCATGGAAATCTTGAAGTCCTTCTGCAATGAGCAAGGGCCAACCTTCAGGTATGCACCTCCTTTCATAGCATCAATGTGTCCCTTGAAATTCTCATGGCAAACATTTAGTAGTCTCCAGAGTTATATACTGACAATATTTGGAGTCTTTGGGGAGTGTTTAGATGGTGCCATGTTATTTTTTTCTATTGGTGTGATTTAAACACTCTGATCAAGGGCAACTCAAGGGAGGAAAGGCATTATTTGGCTTATACTTCCAGCTCATAGTCCATTGCTGAAAGACATCAAGGGTCCATCCCAGCCCCTCAGACTAGGGCAGGCTGAAACACCCAAGCGCTACAATAAACAAATATGTGACGGAGAGGTGGGAAAGACAGAAAAATGGATCGGTGTGTGCACTATGGGGAGAGGCGCAACTGGAGACAGGAAGTAACGAAGGTTCACTTTCTTGACTGGACTTCTTCGAAGAACCACCACGGCCCCGGAAGCCACCAGAGGTCATGTTGACGTCTGCAGTCCATGCTGCTGCCCCAGGACGCAATGAAGCCTGAGATCAATGTAGATGTATGCAGTCTGTGCTGCTGATGGATGCCTTTGCTGCCTAGAGGCTTGGGGTGTGGGGATCCTGATGTAAGCAGCATGTGAGGCCTGTAGCCCATGCAGCTGCAAAAAGCCTCGAGTGGATGGATGGCCCTGATACAGTCAGGGGTCCTGCTGATGTCTGAGATCCATGTTACCATCGAAGCCCATGAGGAAGATATCCATGGTCTGGGTGGTCACTTTAAGTCTTGTTAATGTCTGTGGGCAAGTGAGAGCTGACTCCGCCCCTCATGGGAGAGTTAGCCCCACCCCTAGTGGAAGAGTTGGCCCCGCCCCTTGCTGGCCATAGTACGCTCTCAGTTGGTGGCTTCTGGTATAGATGATGCAGGGGGCAAAAGACTCATCCTCCCTGGAGAGGACTGGCCACTATGAATTTGACCACGCTCCTGTGAGTATGTGGACAACACAAAATAGACTTGCTTTTTCCTTTTGGGGGATGTTTGGGGTGGACATAGAAAGACTAGGAGTGCATTAGGTTGTGTGATGTGAGATTCCCAAATAATCAATTAAGAAAAAAAAACATCAAGGAAGGAACTCAAAGCAGAAATCATGGGGGAACGCTGCTTGTTGGCCCAGATAGCCCAGGACCACCTGCCTAGGGATGACCCTGCCCACAATGAGCTGGGCCCTCATTCATCAATTAACGATCAGAAAGCTCCTCCACAAACATTCCCACAGGCAAGTCTGGCCCATGCAATTCTTCAACAGAAGCTTCTCCTCTCAGATGACTCTTAACTGTGTCGAGTGAACAAGGCAAACCAGGAGAGCTGGGGCCATGAGGATGGGACAGCTCGATGACATTAGTAGCTGTATAAAAAAAACCCTGGAGAGATGGCTCAGTGGTTAAGAGCACTGACTACTCTTCCAAAGGTCCTGAGTTCAAATCCCAGCAACCACATGATGGCTCACAGCCATCTGTAGTGAGATCTGACTCCCTCTTCTGGAGTGTCTGAAGACAGCTACAGTGTACTTACATATAACGATAAATAAATCTTCGGGCTAGAGCAAGCGGGGCCGGAGCGAGGGCCTGAGTTCAATTCCCAGCAACCACATGATGGCTCACAACCATCTGTACAGCTACAGTGTACTTATATACATTAAATAAATAAATAAATCTTTAAAAAAAGAAGAAGGAACCCAAGCTAACACGCTTCTCTGTCCCTCACCACGCCTTCCGTCATGTTATCATATAGCCAGAAGAGTCTCTTCAGGCTGAGCAGATGCCGCCTCTGTACTCTTTTGGACGTTTCAGCTTCCATAGCTATGAATAAAGGCCACTTATAAATTACTCAGTTTTGGCATTTTGTTATATAGCAACAGAAAATGGAGTGAGTCCAACAGGCACCACCAGCAGACAGCTCTGCCAACAAAATCGCCCCTTCTACCAGGACTAGATTGTCCCCACAAAACAAGTCTCATTCTGTTCTCACATGAACACAACCTACATACAGGGTGATGGTGGTTGACCTTGTCAGCTTACCTAGCCTAAGAGGCTCGTAGGGAAGTACGCAGTGCATCTGTTTTCAGAAGCAATTGGATCAGGAGGGCTCTGACCTAGTGAATGGTTTGATCCGTTAGTGGATGGGGGCAGAGCTCTGGAAGGTGGAATCTGAAGGAAGTGGGTCACTGGGGATGTCATTGGAAGCCACGCTTTGACCTGGCTCTGTGCTATAGCTCCATTCTGCTTCCTGTCTACCACAAGAAAAAGAAACTCTTCCACCATAATGTTCTGCCCTAGTTCATGCAGCTAAGACAACCAGAGGCTGCGAGCCCTTAAAACTGTGAGCCAAAACAAAGCCTTCCTCTTTAACTTATTCCTGTAAGGTGTTTTTTTCATAAGATAATTAAAACATATTGTCTTCAGAGTGTTTTTAGCTGGTAAACTCCCCAAGTACAGAGGATGGTCGCATTTTTTCTGTTGCAGCTGTGACATGAAGGGCTTAAGAGTCAGACATATATATGTTCACTGTGGTGACTAGAGAGGTAAACATGGGTAGGGTGTGGGAAACAGTGAATCCACATGGCTGAGCCATTCTCTATAACCGTCCCTCCTGGCTGGCCAAGGTGGACTGTGCTGTGCCAGGTCTGATGCTGCAGTGGCTGTTCCATATCCATCAATACCTGGATGACGCACAGAGTTCCCATACAAGCTCTGAGTTGTGTTTAATCTGGGTTCAGCATCAGAGAAGTCACAGCCCGTCACCTGCAAAGCCCCTGCCTACCACAGGCAGGCACTCTGTGTGAATGCCACACTGCTCCCAAGTGAGAGACACAGATCTCTCGGGCTCTGACACCCTCCAGGAGATAAGACTAGAGACCCTGACCTCCACTCCCTCCCCTCCCCAGTGCCAATGGGCTTCGAAGGTTGACAAGGGAGTGGCTATCATCAAGCCAATCCTATTGGATCTGGTTACCAGGAAGCAGAATGCAGAGACCTACATAGCTCAGAATGGACGGGTCGTATAGACAGATGTAGTGTAACTACAGTGGATCCCTGCCCAGTCCCAGGAAGCAGGAGCCTAGGGGGCAGGATCTGTGAAGCCTAGGAGGCTTCCAGGGAGCCAGACACAGGTCTCCGACTGGAGAAACATCTACTGACTTCTGCTGTTGAAAGACACAGAATCTCCAAGTTCTTGACTTCCTGGCAAGGGCGATGATGACTCCAAGAACTCCCTGCACAGTTACCATTTGCCAAATGCTATTCCGAGGGCTCCTTCACTCCAGGCAGCCACTGTGTATGACAGGCACAGTTGTGAAGCCTACTCACACATGGAAAACAGATGTCAAGAGGATAAAGTGGGAACCACTGACCCACACTCCCTTATTCTTGCTTTCTGGGGTGGGGTGGGGGTGCACTCCATGGTGTATGTACGGAGGTCAGAGGGACAAGTTTGGGAAACCACTTCTCTCCTTCCACCTTCACGTGGGTTCCAGGGACTAAACTCAGGAGGCCAGGTTTCTACAGCAAGCACCTTTACTCTCTGAGCCATCTCGCTGGGCCTTCCCTTCACTCTTAATTCTTACTATTTCCCGAGAGTGGTCAGGTCTGTCCTCGGTGAACATACTCAAATGTGCCTCCAGTGCCCTCCACTCTACACCAGAGAGCAAGAGCCCCACACACACACACACAAAGGAGGCTGACCACTCCCACCCCAGGCTTTTCTTTTTAAATGGGACTAGTTTTACCTGAACTGGGTCAAAGAACTGGGACAGCTCCACACAGCCCCAGGCACACTACCTACCCCAGTCCAGTTCTTGACAAGACATCAGTGTCCTTCAGTGACTAAGCTGCTAGGGTTGGGGACAGGAAAGCTCCCAGCAGGAGGCCTAGTGCTGAGCTGACTTTGTGACTGCAATGATGCTGTCCCATCTCAGGCTTAATCACCCAGGCTGTCCTCAGTCAGGCCTCCCTGTGGTTGGAGGCCAGAGACTGGGAAGGCACTAACATGTCCAGTACATGGAAGCGAGATGGTCACTTCTAGAAGGGGAGTGAGGAAACTGAGCAGCTGCCCAATAAGGACTGGAGTGACCCTTTCCTCCAGGTCACCTTATGCTCAGCCTTGTCTCCAATCCTGTAGCCAGCCGTTCCTCTAGAGACAGTGTGGAACCTGCTGTTTGTCCCACTCTTGGGATCAGCATCTTTTCCTGTTCCCCTTGTCTTCACATGGGAACAGCCAGAGGCAGAGGGAAGGAGAGCATTGCTGGAGGGCATTGGGAAACCAGCAGATCTGGTGTTAGGAATGAACCCTTCCCTATCAGTAAGGGTGGGGGTGAAAGGTGGGGTCAGAAGCAGCCCTCTCACACTTGCATAGTCTCTGGAAGGAATTAGAAATATCTGCTGTTTTCAAATTGTACTACACAGGACATGAATAGAGCGGCTTTGATATCATTTGAATACTGAGCTATGTGACTATAGGGCCCACTCAAAGTAACTGTCATTAAAAAGTTTCCCTGGGGGGAGGGGGGGTGAGATGGCTCTTGACTTTAATCCTCAGGTCCCACACCATAGGAGAGAAATCCTACAATATGTCTTCTGATGTTCACAGACATACTAAATAAATAAATAAATAAACAAATAGATAAATAAATAAATGTAAACGTTTCCTCTCCCTGGCTGTCTCTTCTACCAAACCTGCTGACGCCAAACCTTCTGCATGGAAGCCTTTGTTCTTTGCCTTCTTGCTCTCGCCTCGCTAGCATCATTGGCATCAGAGCCCACTTCTTCTGGATTCCAGTGTCTACTGAGAGCAGCTGAGACACACTACTGAAACACACTCCACATATTCTATGCCACTGAACGGCAACCCCCACCGTTTAGTGTACTTTTTACAGTAGCCCAGATCTCATAATCACTTACAGCTCACCCCAGAGGTCTAGGATTTGAGTTTCCCTGCTAGATTCTAAAGTCCATGAGATAAAAAAGGATGAATTATTGTTCTATGTAGTCCTTGCTGGCCTGAACCTTACTCTGTAGACCAGGCTAGTCTCATACTCAGAGCTCCACCTGCCTCTGCCTCCTGGATGCTAGAATTAAATAGGCATGCCACCATGCCTGGCCAAAACCCAGTCCCCATTTTCCTTTTCTTTCTTTCTTTCTTTTTTTTTTTTCCTACACCGTGGACTGATCCAGGGCCATATGCATGCTAAGCAAGTAAATTCTATAATAATGCATCCCCAGTCCCCAAATCCCAACCCTAGCCCAGGAAGGTTTTGCTATCCCAGTTAGAAACTACCAGTTCCAGGATTCCAGGTGTGCAGACCAAGCTGCTGAGGACTGTGTTGTGAGCCTGGAGGAGACAGCTGGTGACAATGGGGTGGCTGCAAGCAAGGGAATTCAAGTTTCAGGAACAGACTCCATCTAGTTCAAATGCTAGTTATTAGCTCTGTGACCTTGACCTCGATGAGCTTGGACTTTACTTTCTCATCTCTAAAATATCCTAAGGTTCAGATTACAAACAAGAGCATAAGAAAACCACAGCGTGTGGAGGCATGCAACAGATGTTGGCTCACTGCCTCCCCCATCTCCTTGTTCCTTCCTAGGAAGTGGCTAGGACACTGGGCTGAGTTTCCTACACAGATTCCTGAAACATGCTGTGTGAGTTGGTTCTGGTTCTCCGAGCTAGTCCCTTGCTACAAGTCTAGGAATGTACGGAGACTGTTCACCCAGGGGAGCAGGAGAAAAGCCACTTAACTTTGCCAGCTATAGACTGGGGTACGGGACATGGCATCGTCTGCACGGGGAGAAAAGACCTAGTCTTTGGGGAAATCACTCAGTGAGTCTCCAGCCTTGCAAGTGGAAAACAGAGAAGTAGAAGACTATAAATGTGAGTGAGCTCTGAGGACTGGTGGCAAGAGGAGAGCTGAGGAGGCTTTGGGGAGGGCTCTACATTTTACTAAGGAGAGCTAGGCACCTAGATATCTTTGAGCCTTGCTTTTCTGTCACCCATAAAAATAGAGCAGCCCACACCTGCCTCCAACTCCACCCTGTTGGGATAACTAAATCAGATGCCCAGGGAGATGTTCCCTGAAGAGCCATTGACCCCACCTCCCTGTCCCTCGAGAAGAAGGACACAAGGCTTCCAAAGAGACCAGCACACTCATAGGACTGCCTCATAGAAAACTGACTTACAGAGATTTAATAGGTGCAAAAAATCACAGGATTGTCACCAGAGTTGGTCGTACCACATGAGCGGTTCTCAAGGCACACAGAGTGGAAGAGGTAACAAAACGGACTTTATCTGTGTGTGGTCAGCCGATAACTAAAAAATATCTAAAGGGTAAAAAGCCAACTGGCTGCTCGAGGTTTATTCCACGGCAAAGAAACGAACAATAAATCAGTGAGACCCTGTGGGCTGCGGGGGTAGAGGCAGCCCGCAGCTTCTCAAGACAAGAAAAATGAGGGCATTTTGTTTAAACAAGGAGACAGATGCTGAGAGCATCACCTGCAGCTCCTGCAGAGCCCGCTGAGGGGCAGTAGGGCTGAGGAGGCTTGAGCCAGAAGCACCTGACCCAAGATGGTCCCCGTTGGTGCCAGGCTGGAGTCAGCTCCATCCACTGAGCTCTGGACAGAGTTGATAGTTGGACTGGGCCAGGGGCGGCCCAGATAGAAGGACAGATGGAAATAGAGCTCATAGACACACTCGGGATGTTAAAGAAGAGAAATATCAAGATGGGGCAGAAGGCATTCCCCTCTTTCCCTATGGCTTTTTTGGCTTCCTGGAAAGATAGGTGCTTGAAACCTGAGGGCAAGGAAGAGCTCCATAGAGCATCCTAAGTGGGGAGGGGGCTGCTCCTGAGAATCGTGAGGAAATCACAGTGCCAGCTGAGGGGAAGGAGATAGAACATCCCTCGGGGGCCCTCTAGCAACATCCAGCCGGGCTCAGGCAGCTGAGCCCAAACTTGTGACAGTCAGAAGACATTTACAAAGGGGGAAAAAAAAAAGGCAAAAAGAGAGGGACGGGTGTGATCCTGTCGGGGCTGAGGTATCCGAAAGGGGCACAGGCCCAGCACAGCCAAAGTGCCAGGGCATGCCATGCTAGGAGGCCGTGTGAATAAAGGACCACACCCTCAGCAGGGGGCCAACCTCCAAGGAGGTTCCCTAGGCCTCCCAAAGCAGTCGCTTTAACTAAGGTGTCCACACCCCTGAAGTCTTCAGCAGCCCACATCTCAGTGCCACTTTGGTGCAGAAGCTCACAGATGTCCACATGTTTCTGCTCAGGACAGTCCATGGTTGAAGCGTCTACAGCCATACTCTCCACCTATCTAACCCGGTGGTTCCTCTAAGTCCTCGGTGGGGTTCACAACGGAGGACATACTTGATGAGAGAATAGTGTTGGTGGCTCCTCAGGCACTTATAATAGAGGAGGAGGCAGCCCTGCCCGGCCCCACACGGGGCTCAGTAATGAAACACATTCAGTCTATTGTTCTCGTCCAGGCCCAGCTGCAGGAGGTTCGATAAGTTCGATGTGGTTGTTGCTTTGGGCACCGAGGAGAAAAGCTGTCTGGTCACAAAGTGAAGGAAAACTGGACGGCTGAGAGAAAGGGTCTACGGTCCAAAGGGATGTTCTCCGACACCACCGAGGCGGGTGGTGGAATGCAGGCCAGTCAGCTGCTACCACGGGGAGGGACTAGAGCTTGGGGACCAGCTAAAAGGATACACCTTGGGGTCGTTCCGGAAATGTTCCAGCCACTTCCGGTTGGAGTCGATCAAGCTCTGAATGCTGACACCGTCCATCCTGGGCACTCGAGGGTGGGAACGCTGCAGGAAGTGGAGCTGCTCACTGGAAAAGGGAGGAGAGCAGGCAGGAAGCTGGCGGCACGCCCGAACGGAGCCCCGCCTCTCTGTGACCCTCTCTCACCTCTGTAAGGCCTCCAGCAATCAATGGGCCTTCTCTGGTAAGGTGGAGGGGCATCCGTTCCCCAAAGGGAAGGTCTTGGCTGCCCTCCACCCCTTTCCTGAGCATCTCACTCAAAGACTACTCTGGACCTTCGCATCTGTCCATCCTCCGCCGATCTCATCAGCAAAGAGCTCCCTCTGTCCACCCAGATACTTACATAGCAGCAGCTCTCGGGCTGGCCCAGAGAGCAGAGATAAATTTGTGGGGGTTTACAGTTAGGGCTGGGGTGGCGAGAACAAGATATTTGCCAGAGAATGAGATGAACAGGAAATGGATAACAGGACTAAATAATCGCTTGCCACAGGAATCAAAGAGTTCAATGGCAAAGCCGGGTCAGAGTCCAGGGCTGGTGGGGCCACAGGATGAGCTGGGTTTCATTCACCTCAGTCTCTCCCTCGATGGGCAGCACCTGCAGAGCCCACACACCCTGCCTCACATCCACTGAACCTTGGCAGCGGGGATCTGACTGTTTACTTGCCGTGGTGGAGTTTCTCAGACAAAGGCAAGATGTAGGTGTCTCTGGGCTGGGGACCTGTCTGGGCTCCAGGCCAACAGGACCATGAGGTTTGTTCCCATCTGTCCATGGTGCCATTGGCCCAGGGGGGTACAGTAAAGATCTAAACTGTGAGGCCACACCCAGCGCAGAGACTTACCTTACAGACACATAACCCAGCTTGTTCTCCGGTGGGGGAGGGGAGCCGCTGAGCAACGGGATGCCAGCTGAAACAGCAAGAAGATGGGATCTAAGGGCAGCCCCAGCCCCAGCAGGCCACCTCCACATTCACTACCAGTACCCCTGCATTCCCAGAAAAGGATGTCCCCAGAACAAACAATGGCAGGGAATGTTTCCATGCTGGAGGTGAGAGACAGGTGACAGACAAGAACTGTCCTGTTTACTTTGATTCTAAAAATTTTGTTTTCAATTTGGGCTGAGCCGAAAGACTTTTTTGTTTTTTACATTTTTTTTTTTCCTCAAATGGTTGCCTTTCTGACTTATGTTACCCGACAAGGCAAAACTAGGTCCCAGAGCAGAAGCCAGGGCCACGGGGTCATAAGCAGAGGGTCAAAACTTGGTATATGACTCACTCATTCGAAGGGTACTCTGGAGTTTACTACTAACCCTCAGAGTCTCAGCTTACTCGGCTATAAAATGGGGACTGTACTGACTGGTTTTGTGTGTCAATTTGACACAAGCTGGAGTTATCAAAGAAAAAGGAGCCTGAGCCTCACTTGAGGAAATGCCTCCATGAGATCCAGCTGTAAGGCATTTTCTCAACTAGTGATCAGTGAGGAGAGGGCCCCTTGTGGGCAGTGCCATTCCTGGGCTGGTAGTCTTGGGTTCTATAAGAGAGCAAGCTGAGCAAGAGAGGGGAAGCAAGCCAGGGGAAGCAAGAGGCCCTCCATGGCCTCTGCATCAGCTCCTGCTTCCTGACCTGCTTGAGTTCCAGTCTTGCCTTCCTCTTTTGGTGATGAACAGCAATGTGGAAAGTGTAAGCTGAATAAACCCTTTCCTCCCCAACTTGCTTCTTGATCATTTTTGTGAAGGAATAGAAACCCTGACTAAGACACTGGGATAAATAATTACTACCTGAAAACTATAACATAGACTAAATGAAGGGGTGTGTGTGTGTGTAAATGCCATTGTGTACTGTACTAATGGCAGACAATAGGATGACAATAGTAACTTTTTAAAATTCTGCCAAGCTCTAGCATTGATAATAACAGCTCTAAGCAGTGCAGGCTCACTCAGTGTAAAGCATCCCAGCACAGAGCCTCTAGCTGGAGGGCCACCGGCAAAGGTCTTCCTTCCTTCCCCAGGCCCCCACAGACAGAGCCAATGGACCAAAGATGGTGGCAAAGATAAGGGGTAGGCAAAAGAAAAAGAAAGGATGATTATGAGAGAGGACATGGGGCAAAGGAAAGAGGTGTGGACCTACAGGGAAAATACTTGCGCCACTTCTCCAGCAGGAAATCATCCACAGTTTGAGAGGAGGAAGAGGTCAGCTTGGTGCCCTGCCCTGGGTCCCAGGCCCACTGGGTGGACATGGGTGTGATGGAAGATAAGGAGGAGAGCTTGGTCTGGGAGGAGTAGGCAGGGGCAAGGACATTCTTGGAGGACCGAAGTGAGGAGGTGAAGAGTGGAGGCGGGGGCTGGCTGCCGAGGCCCTGGGGTGGCGGCTGGGAGTTGAGGCTTCCCAGCACGGTCAGCACGCCGTTTAGCTCACTGCTGATTCGCTGAAGGGAGCTGCTCAGGTAATGGATCTTGTTGGGATCAGCAGAGTTTGGGGTCGGGGTGACTGAAAGGAAAGAGGCAGAGGATTCAGGGTGTAGCTGGCACCTGAGTGTCTTACTAGTGCCTCTCCCTGTCCCCGCAAATAGCAGGGCTCCCATAATGGACCTTATTGGGGGGAGAGGGGAGGGGACAGAGGATAGATGGCAGGACTTCTGTGTCCTAGACAAGGGGCCCAAGGACACAGACAAAAGGAAAAACTAGGTCCTTGACACAAATATAGGCCAGAGCCACTGAGACCAGATGGTTGCAGGAGGCCTGGAGAGAAATGACTGCAGGGATCCTTGGTCCCTCTATCCCTCCATCCCTTCATCTCTCCATCCCTCCATCCCTCCATGCTGCAGGCCCAGCACTGATGGAATACCTCATGCAGACACAAGCTCAGTACATAGCTCAGGGTAAGGGACAGGACCATGGCCCCCACCCTCCCTCTCCACAGCACTGACCGTCTCCCTCCTTGGCTTCCCTGTGTGCCTCTACTCACTGTGCGGCACGGGGCTGGACTCAAGACTCTCACTGCTCAAATCATCCATGTCACTGAGATCAAAGGTCACCTTCTTGATAGAGGATCCTTTCAGAGTGTCCTCGTCAGAGACCTGACAGGTAGAAGTGGCCATTAGTATTGCCCCTGCCCATGTGTTTTCAATCCCCTGCCACATGGTAAATAAGGATTGGTGAGTTGATTCTTCTGGGGTCCAAGGTTCTGCAGGCACTGCAGGAGAGATGCACCCCAAAGTCTGCCTCGGTAGAGAAGCTACAATCAGAGAACCCAACTGCCTGTGAAACAGTCCATAGGGCCCCCCAGGACCAGAGGAATCCCATCATCCTCTCCCCAAAACTAGCCTTGCAGTCTCCCTATTTGAGTATCCCTGCTCCCAAACCAAACCTGGGACATGGAGGAGATTGCACACAGTCTCAGGGAAGGAAGAGACACCTTGAGGCCACACTTGGGCACAGCTCTCCTAATAGCTATGCAGGAAGAACAGAGCTAGTCCCTGATTCTAGGGCATTCACCAAGAATGCTGTGACCAAGCAGAAGAAGCTCCAAGGGTGCCCTGAACCATCAGCACAGACATGGACCGCTCAACTATTCTGAAAGAGCCAAAGCCTCTGCAATTTCGACAACCAAGAGCCTGAGTCTAGAGACCCAGTTCTCCCTAATGCAGCCCAAAGACAGCAAGGATCCCAGGAAAGGACAGAGGGAGTGGCCATGTTGGGCTGTATGGCCATGGGAGGATACCTCCTCCTGGAGAGAAGATTCCAGTTGGTTCAGCTTCTCCTCTTTCTTCTTCAACAAGTCATGGCCTTTGCGCATGGCTGACTTCATCTCATCCAGGTGCCTGGTCTCCTGTGTCCAGGGAGAACGGGGAAGACAAACCATGTTAGCGTGGATGCTGAAGTGTCCCAGCTCTGATATTTGCTGGCTGGGAGGGTTGTAAACACCTCAACTCAGTCCACTCATCTGAGAGAACTGCTACTCCCTCCTCAGATCCTGAGAACTAACAGGACAGCGTGTGTACTGGCTGGTTTTGTGTGTCAACTTGACACAGCTAGAGTTATCACAGAGAAAGGAGCTTCAGTTGAGGAAGTGCCTCCATGAGATCCAACTGTAAGGCATTTTCTCAATTAGTGATCAAGGGGGAAGGGCCCCTTGTGGGTGGGACCATCTCGGGGCTGGTAGTCTTGGTTCTATAAGAGAGCAGGCTGAGCAAGCCAGGGGAAGCAAGCCAATAAAGAACATCCCTCCATGGCTTCTGCATCAATCAGTTCCTGCTTCCTGACCTGCTTGAGTTCCAGTCCTGACTTCCTTTGATGATGAACAGCAGTATGGAAGTGTAAGCTGAATAAACCCTTTCCTCCCCAACTGCTTCTTGGTCCTGATGTTTGTGCAGGAATAGAAACCCTGACTAAGCCTGCGTGTTACATGAGGAACACCACGCCCAGAGACGCTAAGTTCTCAAGCTGTCGCCAAATGGTTACCATCACTTGGCTAGCTATTACTAACACCCTTGCCACCAACAAAAAGAGTAAAAAGCAGGGCAGTAACAGTGCCCAGGGACAGAATGGGCACACCCAGGGGAGCCCATCCTTGTGTCTATAAGCCTTTTGCTGTTTCCCACAAGCTAGGCATATAGGCTGCAGGGCACATGTGCCCCTCACCCAGTTCTGACACCATCAGAATTGCAAGGGTCCAGACATGATCCAGGGAAGCCCATGCCAGGTGCCAGAGATCCTGACACCCTCCTGATGTCTTAACCAAAGAAACAGCTCAGCAGGGCGTGGTGGCGCACGCCTTTAATCCCAGCACTCGGGAGGCAGAGGCAGGCAGATTTCTGAGTTCGAGGCCAGCCTGGTCTACAAAGTGAGTTCCAGGACAGCCAGGGCTATACAGAGAAACCCTGTCTCGAAAAACCAAAAAAAAGAAAAAAAAAAAAAGAAACAGCTCTGACAGCCCCTGGGTGCTCTTTATGTATAAGGTACCATCTGAGTGATGGAGAGGGCCTTGACTGGTACAAAAATCTGTCACATCATGTAATGGTGGCATCTCTGTCTTTTCATTGTAAATCAGGTCACACAAGAAGCTAGCCAGGGGAGCTACTCAATCTTACACACTGAGTGTATTCCAAGACCTTCGTGTCCCCAGTAAACCAGAGTGACAAAGAAGAGCGGTGGGTTTGGAATATTTTAGAGATTGGTCACACCTTTCACCTAGGCCACAGCAATGGGACTATAGGCTGAGTGTCCCATTTCCAAACTGCTTGGCTTCAGAAAGGTTTGAGATTTTTGTACTTTTCTGGTTTGGGAATATCTGCATAGACGGCACCCTTTGAATTGATTTGGGGGCTAGGGACCCACAACCTGTACCCACAACTTTTGATAGATTCATATGTAGATAAAATAATTTACTATTCTTTATTATGTGCAGCCATGATAAGGCAAGTGACCTCAGGGCCCATGTGACCTATCTCAGAGTTCCCAGAATGATCAGCCGAGGAAAGCTAGTACCCTACCAGCACCCGACCTTCCAACCCTCTTCTGGGCTCCTGACCTCATCCAAGTTCTTGCGCACGTTTCCCAGGACCTCGGTGCCTGGCAGGTCTTCGTCTACCTCCTGGGCACTGGCCAGCTCATGGCACCAGTGCTGCTGGGCGGCTTTCAGAGCTGTCTGTCGCCTCCGCATGGAGCGTGTCTGGCGCACCAGGAACTCCTTAGCGTTGCGCACAGCTACACCCTCAGCAGAGAGGAAGTGCCGGACGCTACGGGGCAGAAGAAGCAGGGAAGGAGGAAAACTGAAGACTACACTGAGCCACAGGGCTGGCCATTTCCCCAGCACCCAGCCATCTGAGCATGTGCAGGAGCTACGGCTGAAGCTGCAGATATCCCTGTTAAATACCTAGAGAGTGTGGCACGTGAGACCAAGGGCTCAGACACTATGGCAAATATGCCTGGGGCCTGTTCTGAGATGGCTAGATACTCCTGGGGTCTGGCCTTCCATGAGAGGTCAGCAGGTGGCAGCATGTTGTGTTAAAGGTCACAGATGGGAAATCTTAGCTTAGTAGATTCTTCCATCCTAGGCCGTGCCTTGAACCTAGCCCCAGCGGCGGCCACTGTCACCTCAGCTGTGACATGAGTACTCAGCATTCATGGCACAAGACAGGACAGGAAAACTCACCTCTCCATAGACAGGTCGATCTCCTCCTTACTCAGGGAGAGAGAAGAGGACACCTCTTGGTTCTTATTCTGCAAATACATAGTGGAAAAGACTGGGTATAGCAAAAGCTACAGAGATCCTGACACCCTCCTGGTGTCTTAACCAAAGAAACAGCTCTGACAGCCCCTGGGTGCTCTTTATGTATAAGGTACCATCTGAGTGATGGAGAGGGCAGGTGGGGAGATGAGAGGGAGGCTAGGTCCTAAATGAAGCAGATCCAGGCTCCCCTCAGAGCCTGTCCCACCTTCCTGCCATCCCCACCATCACTCCCAGACTTTGGCCCCTGGCTCACTGTGTCAAGGGATTTCCTCAGGTCCTCAATGTGGAGCCCTGGCTCCAGATGTGGGGAAGCATTCATCTCAGCTGCCATCTCTTTCAAGACATCCTGCTTCCTTTGTACTTCGGCCTCTAGGCTGCTGTAGAGAGGAAGGGAGCAAAGGCAGGGAAGTGAGACCTAGACACTCACCCTCACACCCACAGGGCAGGGCTAAGGTGTGGACACCAGGACCCAGCATCCTCTATTTCTTATAGCCTTGACGCCCCATTCCCTATGAAATGCAGCAGAAATGTGCTAGCTGCTTCTGCGTGGGTTCCAAGCTGGGCCTTCCTCCTCTCCCTGCAGAGGTGCATGATGATGGGAGAGGGCCGGGAAGCAGCAGGGGCTGTGGGGAGTGGAGGCCAGGAGCAGGACACCCACACTACCTCAGGTGCTTCTGCAATCTCTGACTCTGCGCCTGCAACAGGTCCACTTGGGACTCCAGCTCCACCCGCCGGACCCTCAAGTCATCGATGGTCCTTCGCAGCTGCTGCTTCATCTCCAGCAGGTGTGTGTGCTCTTTCTTGGCTTCTTCCAGGTGCTGGTGGGTGGCTGCGGCTTCCTGGGGCAGAGGAAGAGAGAATACCCACCCACAGGCCTGGTGAGGAGAAGGTGAGGTGCAGGCGGCATCAGAGGTGTGGGAGACAGGAAACAACAAGGCAGGGGTTGGAAGCTAGAGCCACTGAAGCCACCATCTCCAGGATCTGGGGTCTCCCACCACAGAGCCACTCCCTGAGGCTTGAAAGTTAGGTCCACTGGGTAGCATGATACTGGCCAACAGCCTTAGAACCCCAGGGCCCTGGACAAGACAGGTGGACAGACCGCCTGCCAGGGGGGACAAACGAAAGGGACAGGGGCGGGCATACAGACCTCCCTCTCCAGAGCAGCCTGCCTCTGCGCATCCAGGAGCAGCTGCCTCTCTTTCCGCATGTTCTCCTCCTGAGGGGAGACAGGCCCCGGGCTGACTACAGGCCCCAAGACTGAGGTGGAGCCTGCCCTCTGTGCCCCACACCTCCTCCCCAGGGTAAGGTCGATCTCTAGCCATCGCCCACCCTCACCTGAACATTCAGCTGAGCCAGTCTGGCCTTGACATCTTTAGTTCTGGATGAGAGTTCCACCTCTAAGTCTTGTAATTTCTTTTCCTGGCAGAAGTAAGGTAAGCAGGAAGGTGAAGGTGTAAAACGGGTGAAAGGCGTTTAGTTGAGGGACAGGAGGAATATCAGAAGCCGGCATGGCACACCCCAGATGCCTAAGCTGGACTCAGGCTTGCCTCCTCTTTCTCTGCCCTTGCAGCCTCCCGTGTGTGGCATGCTACATCTTGCTGGTTCCAGTGGGACAAGGAGACATGAACCTGCCTGCCTCAAAGATGCAAATGGGCTGGCCTCTCCTTTCAAATACTAGGCCTACTCCAAGCGAGGCTCAGAAAACAAGGAACAAAGAGACCCCAAAGCATAGACATGGCCAGGGTAAGAGCTCAATCCTGAAGGTGTCAGAGTCTGCCCTACAATTCTTGGGACAGCACACATGGCTTCCTACCCTGCAATGGGAGTGTCTGAGTACCACCCCATCTCCCGGGCTCTCCTACCCCGCAATGGGAGTGTCTGACTACCACCCATCTCATCTCCCAGGACCTCACGTGGTCCCGGTGTCGACGCCTCAGGCCTTCAAGCTGCTGGTCCTGCTCCTGCCTCACACTCTCTAACTCCCGCTCGTGGGCCCTTCGCAGGCGCTCCAGCTCTCCAGTCAGGTGTCCCAGGAGGTCAGCCCGCTGCTTTCTCTCCTGAAAAGATCATGGAGTCACCAGAGGGGACCTACAGTGGCTCTTTACACCCCAAAATCAGTCTCCCCAACTCCTGCTGTGTCAGGTCAGTGAGATCACTGAAGGTCACTGTCAGCTCCCCAGAGCAGCTTTTAGAGGAGGGCCTCAAAGACAGCAGAGTCCCAGGCCCAGAATGCCTGCCTGTTCTCCCTGTGGAGCTTAAGCAGATGCAGGCTAGATGTCTCCCTTAGGGAGACCGCCTCTCCTGCTCATACAGGCTCTACAGCTTCTCCATCAAGAGAGGCCACTGGTCAGTTCCCACTAGTCTTCAATAAGGACGGAACTGGTATGGGGAGGCACGTAGGTAAATTTTGTCCTGAGAGTGCTGTTTCTACCCTGGAAGACTGGATTCCAGTCACCGGAGCAGGAGCTCGAAGGTCTCCCTCCCACAGGGGCTGGGCTAAACTAGAGCCTTCCTGTACCCTTACCCACTATTTGCCCCCAATGGGACCAAGCCACGTTGAGCTGGGGTCCACCCAAGACATTCCCACCTCTAGGCCAAAGAAGATGGGCAATGAGATGGTTGCTATCATTGCCTGTCAGGCTGACAGAGTCTGGAATCCCCCAGGGGTCAGGCTTGGGCTCTGTGAGAGATTTTCTAGATTATGGGTTGGCTAAGGTAGGGAGACCCATCCCCAACGTGGGCAGCACCCTCCCATGGGTTGGGGTCTCAGACCTCCTAAAAACAAGACGTGGAGCTGAGTGTCCGTTCCAGGCTGAGGACACGAGGTGACCAGCTGTGTCATACTTTGCCACCATGCCTTCCCCACCATAATAAGAGTATAGCTTTATGCTTCTGCCTTCCCCACCATAATAAGAGTATAACTTCAAACTGGGCCAAAGTAAGCCCTTCCTTCCCCCAGTTGCTTCTGACGGGTAGTCTGACACAGCGGCAGCAACAATAAAAACTATATCCCGCCGATAATATCCAGCTCTTACTTGCCTCTTGTCAGTCTTTCTTGTTGTCCTGAAATTCCATGTACCCTGGTGACATGGTTTTGGGGTGACTAAACCAGAAGGTTGTGGAGTCATACAGCTTGGAAAGGTGACCTAAACTCCCATGGCCTCAGTGCCCTGGTCTCCAAAATGAATGACAACACGCGTTCCCCAAGGCTGCCATGAGGACCGAATGCTAAGGAGCTCAGTTACACACCTGGCACTGAGTAAGACCTCATTTTCTATCAGCAATCATTAAGATTTTTTTTTTTTAAGTGCAGCCACTGTGGGGGACCAAGCAACCCTCACTGGGGAATGAAGGTTTCTTAAACTTCAGGGGAAAAAAAAAAGCCAAACAATGACCTTGTTCTTGCAGGCAGCCAGAGAGGTAAGTCTCCCCTAGCCCTTTTCCTGACCTCACCCTGCCCCGGTGCCTGACAGCCAGCCGAGAAGGACCCCAGTTGGCGTGCCTATTCATCTGTGTGCTAGATGGAGGCTACCTCGGCTTCGTATCGCTCTCTAGCGTCAGCCATCTCTTGCCAGTGCTCCTCCTTCATCTTGTCCATCTTCCGTTCGTGTTCCCTCTCTACCTCCTGGCGCTTGTCTCGAAGGAGGCTGCTGAGCTGTAAGGGGGGGGGGGGAGACACAAAGAAACACAGCTTGCAGGGCTGAGAGGAGAGAGGCGGGCCTGGGGACCCGAAGATCTTACACATGAAGTGTCCCCAACCCCAAACACACACATAGCACCAAAGCACACATGCACATGTCTGAACTATTACCACCACCCCTCCCTACAGACATACAGGGGCCTGGGGGGGGCAAAGGTCCTGGCCCTGAGTGAGTGGAGGCTAGGTGGGGGTAGCAGACCTTAGCGGAGGTGACAGAGACCAGCACTCACCTCTTGTTCATACTCAGACACCTGGTGAAGCTTCTGGTGAGCTCTCTGCTTGGCCCACCCAAGGCTCTCCTGTAATTGGGCCTCCTCTTTCTGCTGAGCTCCGTCTCTCTTCTTCTGGAGGCTGGAGATCACCTAAGGAGATGCCAGTGCACACAGCGGAATGTGTCCTTCAGAATTGGGTGCATGGATTCAGCACCCATCCCAGCATCCTGGGTAAAGGGGGGTTGGGGGAGTGGAGAGGAACCTCACTCCCTACAGGCCAAGGGTGGGGCTGAACTCTTGTGCCAGCATGAAGGGGCAGAGGGCCCAGGCTCTGCCCCATCGGACCAGGCCACCCTCTTCTCACCTCCCGGTGCTTGGCTTCCAGTGAGGAACAGAGCTGTTCCAGCTCAGCGCTGTGCTTCTTCTCTAGGCCTGCCACTGCCTGAGGAGAAGCAGAGGGCCTGTGAGAGACGTCTCAGAGACCAGGGCCGGCTCCTGTGCTAAGTAGAGTCAGCTTCCCTCCATCCCTGCGCCCCACCTGGAGCTAACCCCTCATCCTCTGCATGCAGTGTCCAGGGAACAGTCTCCCCTCAGCTCACTCACCTCCTTCCTCTCCCCTTCCAGCCGCTCCCTCAGCTGCAGCAGAGCGGCCTCCTTCTCCGCCTCCTTCTCTGCCCTCAAGGCGGCCTGCGCACTCCTCTCCTCGGCCTCCAGCTGCTCCCTCAGCTGCTCCAGCGCCCTCCTGCTTTTCTGTTCCAAGCTGGCTCTTTCAGCTTTCTGGAGGGTCTCCGCCTCTTCTCGAAGCCTCTGTAGGGCAGCCTGTTGCTCGGTTCTGGGCAGAGAGACTGGAGTGAGAACAGACCCATGCACTCGGGGTCTTGGTCAGGCCGGCTCCCAGTGTGGACTCACCTAATTTGGTTCTCAAAAGCCTCGGTCCTGGACTGCACCTGGGCCCGGAGGCAGGCCAGCCTCCGGCTTTCCTCCTCTCTTATCTTAGTCTCCTCTTCCTTCTCCTCCTCCTCGGCGGTGGCTTTCTGTAGCTGTGCTTTCAGGAGGCTAGGGAAAAGGTCAGGGAGGCTGGTGAGACAGACCACAGAGGTCTTTCTTGTATTCAGGACCCATCTCTGAGAGCCTCGAGGCCTACCTACAAACCACCTTTGGTATTAAAGATCAGTCAACTTCTCATCCATGTAGGTCCCTCATAGAAGGGAGACCTGAACTCCATCTGCCTTCTGCCACAGGAGGCAAATGGCAGGCTGCTTGGTCCAAGGCTCCCACACACCTTCAGGTTATCCTCCTGGACAATGAAAGATCACAACCATCCCAGCCAATCTCTCTGCCGCCGGTCCCTCACTCCTCCGCCATTAGACCCTCTCTCCCAGGCACACCAGAAGAGCCTATCTCCAGACTCACCATCCTTTGCTTTGCCCCTGGACCATTGCTCATGCTAGTTCTTTGGCCAAGAATTCCACTTCTCTATTTGACGAAACCCATACTCACTGCCCAACTCACAAGTTCGTCAGTTCACATTTCCCCTCACCATCTGCACGTGGGCCTTCCTTAGCACAATCTGTCATGCGTCGTGGTACCTTATAACTAATCTGTTCTATCTGGTTTCCGTGCAAGACATGGAATTTCTTCAGAGCAAGAATCCTGCCTCCTCTGGGGGGAGGGGACAGGGTCTCATGTGGCCTAGGCTGGCTTCAGTCTTCCTATGTATCCAAAAGTGGCCTTAATTCCTGATCTTTCTGCCTTCACCTCCCAAGTGCTTATGCCACGTCTGGCTATAATACTGCCCTTAAGTCTTTTGTATCAAGCTACTGAGTGTAGTAACTGGCATAAAATGGTATTCAATCAAAGTGCTAGGTCTCTGCAGTATCATCTCGTCCCAACCTCTGAGTAAGCCTTAAGAATCCATGAAAGGCACCTTGACCTGATCCATGACAGCCATCATTTCCCCTGAAGCACGTACAGCTGTGCTTTTACAAACTACATCTTTCTTGGGCAACTCCTCACAGAGACCCCACAACACTAGGGGATGTGTGCAGTACACCCAGGATGCCCAAGCCTAAGAAAAGCAGGATTCAGGAGACAACCTCTTTGCAAAGGTCTGGAGTGAATTCCAGAGTCAAAACAGATTTAGGATTATTTTCTATTTCAAGTGACTCATACCACTGCTTTCCTCTGTAATGAGTCGGGGGAAACCTGAGCAAAGTGGAAATTCTTCCTCTTGGATTCCCTAAAATCCCTGTCTTTTTTTCTGTGGCAAAATTTACACAGCCAACATTGAATGTGGGGCTGACAGGGAATTTAGAGTAATTCAAGCTCTCCATTTTACACCTAACAAAACAAAAGGGCAAGAGCCTGCCTGTCTTTCCACTCAGCTTCAAGGCAGACCCACACCCACAAATATATGTGTGGAAAGAAAAACAGGGGTCTCGAGGTAAACTGCTTCAAGGAGAGCCAGGCAAAGCTCTTAATCACAGAGAAATCACTTAGTCATGACTGGCTAAACAAGAAAGACCATTTAAAAAGCAACTACCATGTTGTAGGCCTTGAGGCAGATACTAGCCAACACCCTAGCCCCCATCACAAACTCAGAGAGTTCTTAGGAGAAGCCTCAGGGTATTATTGTATGTTAAGGTAAGCTGTTTGGCCACTGTCCTGAAAGAGGATAGTCTTCAGGGACCCAAGAAGGTCTGAGACAGGGTGGGCTGGGTCTGAGCACCTATGTTGGGCTCAGGAAAGATGGACCCTGACCTCCTGTTATTCAGGTGTCAATTTTCTGGTTTGTTTCTTCAAAATTAAGCATAGATTTGCTATCTATGGTCTAAAATGGTAACTCTCAGCCACTCTTGAATGTTCTGTCAAAAAGGACAAGATGTGGAGTTAAACTGTCAAGCCAACGTGGTTCTGAAGCACCTTTGGCTCAGGCTGAGACATGCTGCTTATAACCATCTTGGTAGTCATTTGCCCTTTTCTTCTGAGAACTCTGCTGGCTAACGGACCACCTTTCCAGTGTCCCTTGTCATCAGAGAAACCAAGCCAGAGATGCTTTCTTGAGTACTCAATGCAATGCTAGCTCAAGTTTCTGGGTAAGGTTTCTAGGAGCCACTTTGTGAAGCTGTGGGCATCCCAGTGGGTACCCCTCACTCCCCCAAGCCCCTCCACAGGAAAGAAACAGACCTGAGGGACTTCTCCTTCTGCTGGTAAAGCTGGCACGCATCCTCTTCCTCCTCCTCCTCTTCCTCCTCCTCCTCTTTTTCTTCCTCCTCTTCCTCTTCCTCCCCCTCCTCCTCCTCCTCGTCTTCCTTCTCCTCCTCTTCCTCTCCCTCCTCCTTTTCCTCCTCCTCTCTCCACAGCCTCTCTTCCAGCTGCTGCGGCTTCTCTTTCTGCAACTCCAGCAGCAGCCTCTGGTCTTCCTCCAGTTCCATGCCCTTTAGTATAGCCTCTGAGAACAGCTTTTGAGGAGCTGCAGGCTCTGCAGTTTGCCTGTGTGAGGGAGAGGATGGCTTACCACTGCAGTGTTAGTACCCACCAAGGTCCCACAGGTCCAGAACTGGCAGAGGAGAACAGAGCTCTGTCCCCCAGGGGTTCTCCCCTGGAATGGCTTGCACTCCTGTTTCCGAGTCCCCACTCAAGCTCTGCCTGATAGTTCAGGCTCCTTTCAGAAACAGGTCCCAGAGTCTGTTCTCTGTCTCCCAAGCCAAGCAGAGGGCAAAGCAACGCAGAAGAAGCTACAAAGCTCTCTGCCTTGCTACCAAAGGAGGCGGGTGCTTCCCTGAGCCAAACATGACGGGAGGCTCTCATCAGCTCAGGGTTAAGTTAGTGTCTGGAAATGGATGAGAAACTCTGAGCTAACATGGGTACACAGAGAACTGTTAAGAAGGCGACGATGACATTCGTTTCCTGTGAGACTAGAGCAGCAGTTCTCAACCCATGGGTTGTGACCCCCTTTGGGAGCCACATATCAGATATTGTGCCTATTAGATGTTTACATAACGACACCTAACAGTAGCAAAATTATAGTTATGACGTAGCAACAAAGTAATTTTATGCTTGGGGTATCACCACAATGTGAGGAACTGTGTTAAGGGGCTGCAGCACTAGGAAGGTTGAGAACCACTGGTCCAGAGAGTCTTGAGGACTATAGAAAATATCAAAATACCAGTGAGTCGTGAAAGCAGTGTCAGGATGAAGTGTTTTACTTCCTTAAAGGCCAGGAGGCACACGCACTCCCGGGTCCCCGAGCCTCACCTCCCAACCGGCCTCAGCACAGAAACACTCTTCTTGCACAGTGCCATGGCTCCATCCTGCAGGAACACATGGGCAGGACCTGAATCCGAGAACCACTTGAGAGTCAAACAGGGGAGCTGCCCAGCCAGACTGAGAGAGCTCTGAGATCCCCTCCCTGCAGCTAAGCAGAGAGGCAGACAGAAGGCAGCAGGAGGGGACAGATCAGAATGGTGAAGAATCTCACTGCAGCCGACAAAGACTACTGAGAGGAAGACAGAAAAGGCTAGTGACATCCCTGAAAGGTCATCAAGACCTGGTCCCTCCCTAGTCCTAAGATCAGAACCCAGAAAACAACCCTGGACCACGCTATTAATTCTCAGCTTCCAACTCCATCCCCTCCCTCCTTCCACATCCTGGCTTCCCCTCAGTCCCCTGCCACAGCCCAGCAGATGACAGATACAGCAACATGGCTTCTACGTCCTCTGAGAATATTACCCTCCACAAGAGCCTTCCCTCCCAGCTCTCTGCCTCATCAACCCTCCAACTCATTTCCAAGCTTGGCAGAAAGCATCCTTTTTCTTTTTTTTTTTTTTTTTCCAGCGATAGTACCTTTTAATGTCTGCCTCCCTTGTGGGCTGCGGAGCTATGTGGAGCCCTAGGGACAGATGCTGCAGGGAGATGAGACACCAGACTACACGTGCCCAGGCTATGCACAGGGTGAACCTACCTGAACACCTGGCACACAGGCAAATGAGGCTGTTTCTTGCCTCCCTGGTTTAAAGACTTGCTTCTGCGGAACCCCTTTGTTTAGCTCGAAAGCACTGGCTGATGCCTGAGAGATCTAACAGGAGGGTGAGTGCTCTAGAAGAAGTAGGTCTGGCTTCAGGCCAACCGTTCAGGTTTCGGCCTCTGTGAGACCCAGTTTCCACTCATGGGAGGGAGTAGGGAGCCCCGTCATTTCAGGCTGGCCACTGAGTAGCTCCACAGGGGTAAGCAGGGAAGATGAGGAGGTCCCCAGGAGCTTCTGAAGTGGGGGAGGGGTACCACTGCTAAGCTAGAGAGCCGGACACCCCCCACTCTCTGCAGTGGTAGTGGGGATCAAACTAGGATCTTGCATATGTTAGGCAAATAAATGCTCTCCCACTTGGCCGCACAGCCAAGATGTGGCTTGGGTCCACTTACGACCCTGCAGACGCTCACAAAAGATGCAGACATCATGAAGCCTGCCTCCTAACCCTTCAGACTCAGCTGCCAGATGTAGAACTCCCCACACCACGCCAAAAGCCAACCAGTTCCTGCTAGAGAGAAGACTCAAGAGAAGTAAAGCAGGCACCTAGAGGAGCCTAGAGGGTCGGTCAGGCAAGTGTCTGGAGACCCTGGAAGGCACATCACTGAGACAGGAAGAAACACAAAGTCAGTGAGTCAGCCTCAGAAAAGCTGTCTGCTCAACAGCCCTGGGTCCTTTGTAGGCCTCCTCACCTGGAGAAACCAACAAACCCCCAGAGCCTGGCACAGCTACCTCACACCTGAGATCAAGTCAAGGCCCTAGAGAGCAAGTCGGCTCAGTCTGTGACTCACCAGCAAGTCCCCTTCCCCGCCCCAAGCCCCCATCTCCTTTCTAAAATATTCCATATTTGTTTTAAGAGAAAACCAGTGCTTGGTGGAGGAGAGAACACACTTCCCTGGTTCCTGCTAATGAGCTGCAATGTTCCCCTCACCCACCCTCAGACCTGAGGTCCTGGCCCGTGTTCCAGTGACCTGAACTAAGTCTGGGCAAGGGTCTGTGATGGCTAAGTAGGATGCACCCACCCTTCACCCCACTTCTCGCCACCACTCAAGGGGATCGGGGATTCACGCAGTCCATACACTGGAAGACAGGACAGACACATAAAACTGGCCCTTACAGCTCTGGAGAGACAGGTGAGCTGGGACAGACTGCCACCTTCTCCTCGGTCTCCTCAGCCTCCGGCTGCTCAAGGCCTAGCTCCTCGGCCTGGGAGTGTTTCTCCTCAGCCCTCTCAGGGGAAGCAGGTGGGCTCAGGACCTGCTCCCTTGTAAGCAATAAAGAAGCAGCCATGTTAGAGCCGGTAGGAAGGGAAGGGCTCAACTTAAGAGCCTACTAGGGTCAAAGAGACAAGATGGAGACAAGGAGGGCAGCCCCAGGGAAACTCCTCTGCCTCATTCCCCCATTCCTCTCCCCATTCCCCTCCCAGCCTCTTCTCAAGTCATTTGAAGTGAAGATCAGCCATTCCCACCCACATGGCAGGAAAGGTGGTCCCAATCACCCTAGAAACACTGCACACAGCAGGTGTTCAACGGATGCTGTTGACTGAACATTGCTATAGCTCGGCTTCCCCTGTGGCTCATCCCAACTCTATGAATCTTAAGACCAAGATCTTCCTCTTGCCAAGGGAACAGAGGCACTGGCAAATACACCTTGGGCTCTGGACCACGCTGAGACAGAAAGGCTCTGCTGTTGTGGCTTCAGCAGGTCCAGGGGCCCTGCACTGCCCTCTGGCTGAGCCTGGGACAAAGCAGTGCTCCAGCTCAGTTTGCACGAGGCTAGAGGTGGGCTGATGCCTGGCAGGGAGATGCTGGTGAGGACAGAGCTAAAAAGGGTCCCCTAGCAAGTGTGGAGCAGAGAGGGCCACAGTCAAGTCTGCCCTGGCAGGAGTCACACTCTTATTTAAAAACTCCTATGGCTCCCCCATCAGGCTGGCTACCCTAACATCAGCTATGGACAGAGGACTATGAAGAGGCAGGTTTGACACCTCCAGGGACCCTTCTTCCTCATCCTTACCTCTGGAGGAGGGACAGTGGGGCGGGGCTGGCTACAGAGTCCTTCCCAGGCCCCTCTGCTTCCTTCCACTCAGGCTGCCCCTCCAGGGTCTGCAAAGGCCCTTCCTCAGTAGCCTGGCTGTGAAGGCCACTCTGGAGATGTTCCCTGCGCAGAAATGGGGAAGATAGCCTGGTCAGGGCAGCCAGTGGAAGAGGGTTAGGCCTTCACTTGGAAAGCCAGAAGAGAATATAGAGGGCATGGGTGTTGTGGGCACTATCCCCCTCCTCAGCTGCATAGGAGATGCTGCCCCCACACCCACAGAGTCCAAACACCGCAGCCACACACGCAGCAGGACAGCGTCCCCCTTCTCAGTGCCCTCCTGCAGGGTTACAGCTGGGCTCTTGGTACCCTGCTGCATTTGCCTGGTCTAGCAGCTGAACACCTTCACATTATCAGAATTCACCACCACTGGGGCCAGGGAGGGATGAAAGGATTAAGAGAAAATGGGGAAAGAAAGGGCTAGAGAGATAGATCAGTGGTTAAGATGATGCCTTGTCCTTCCAAGGACCTGAGTTCAAATCCCAGCAATCTGTGCCAGACAGCTCACAAGTACCTGTAATTTCAGCTCCAGGAGATCTGGCACCTCTGGTCTCTGTGGGACACTCACATTCATGAGTATACATGCGCACACACACACACACACAGAGAGAGAGAGAGAGACATATACATACACACACACTTAAAGATTAAAAAGGGTTTGTTTTTTTTTTTAATGGTAAAAAGAAAGGTTGGAGAGATGACTTGGTTACCATCTGTAACTCCAGCCCCAGGGGATCCAACATCCTCTGCTGACCCCCCTCAGGCACCAAGCACACACATGGTGCATAGTCATACACGTAAGCAAAGCATTCACACACATAAAATAAATCTTAAAAAAAATAAAAATAGGGGGAGAGAGGAGGGGATAGGGGGCTTGTGGAAGGGAAACTGGGAAGGTGGATAACATTTAAAATGTAAATAAAATAACCAATAAAAAATGAAAAAAATAAAATAAATGTGAAAAGGAGGTGCCAGACTCCAGTGGTCAGATGATAACCGACGCAGGAGCATTACTGAATATACCAAAGAAGGAAGAATGCAGACCCAAGAAGAGATGACTACTACCCTTCATTTTCTTGGGTGGCAGCCCTCCTCCTTTTATGGGATGAGGCCAGGGGAAAACACACCGCACGCGTGCACACACACACACACACACACACACACACACACAGAGTCTGCACAGCCAACTCTACCATCAAGGGAAGAGCCCCAGCTCAGACCACTGAGCTTCAGCACTTAGAACATGGCTCTCTAGACCCCCAACGCAGCCACTTCAGCCCTGACTCACAGCCACATATACACAGCTTAATCGACCCAATCCAGTAAGGAGGACAGAAGCCCAGGACTAATCACAGAGCCATGTGCAAAGTCCTGCCAAGTGACACTTCACACTCCTGTCATAGTACACCACCACAGGCAGGGTCCCTCCTGCCCACCTCCCACACCCTGCCACATAAACACACCTTGTACGGCCACCCAGTCAGGTCACCATCTGCCTCCCAGCGACCGTAAGGACCAGGAATTCTACCCACGCCCACACCCTCCTGACACACACAACCTCCCACTGTACATACCTCTTGGAGCCTTGGGTATGCTTGCTCTGTGGCTCAGCGATGCTGGATTTACTGTCATCTTGTTCTTCTTGGTCTAACCCCTGGGCCTGAAAGCAAGAAGTCAGGGAAGAAGTGCTTTAGGGGGCTCTGCAGCAGTGTCTCATCCCACTGAGTCAAACAGTCAGCAGGTACACCACGGTGCCTCTGGAGAGGACAGGGGCTTCTGAGACACAGGACAGGTCTGTCTGTAGAATGAAACTTCCTAAGCTCTAGCTAAGCCCATGACCCACAGCTGAAACAGAAGATAAATAAATATGGTCACTATATACATAGATAAGAGCCAGAAACGGCGGGGGGGGGGGGGCGGGTACCCTAAGTGCCTGGCCTGCTGCCCGGACCCTGCACTGCTAGTCGCAAAGAGAAGGCGATGATCTAAACTCACTGAGGCCTGGGTCAGCAAGGCCGTGGTACAGGGGTGACAAAATAAAATGGTTAGACCACGTACTTTGGGAAGGAAGAATTCTGAACCACCAGGATCTAGGAGGGGCAGGGGAGGCCGTGCCCCAAACCCGAGGGCACCATCTGACTCCCAGAAGGAGAGCACAACTTCCTCTGCTCTACCCCCAGACAGAACCCCATCATAGACAATGAGCCCCCCCGCCCCGCGCCAGCCCCCAAGCCTGGTATATTACAGCATCCGTTTGAAAATAAACTCCCAAATCGTATTCACATCTTGGGTATCTAGGCAAATTTAGAAAGCTGGTTTAAAAAAAAAAAAAGGAATTTTTGATGATTTCAAATATTTTGCAAAGAAACGCAATGGTGACATCAGCCTGGGACCAGCCTTTGTTCCAGAATGTCCAGCCTGCAGGAGAACCCCTCCTCCCCTCAACTATGTCGGTAAAGCATGCATCCCAGGGCTTCAGCAAGGGTGAAATGTCCTACACATGAACACAGCTTCCGCCTGAAGAATTAGGCTACAGTGCCGGCTCCTCCTCCCTCCTCCTCTCCCTCAGCCTAAGATGGAGAGAAAGAAAAGCCCGTGCCAGCCTCAGGCCCCACTCTAGGACTGGCCCTCACTGACAGGAGCACCGCCTACTCTTGAGACTTAGGTTCCCCGGGAGGGGAGGGGAAGGAGAGAGATCACTCTGTCTTTCCCAATGGGGTCCCAGCCCTGTGCCCCGAGCATACAGACACTTCCCCTCTGACTACCAGAACCCCAGCAGTTGTATCTGACTCTGACATCTGGGTGGTTAACTAAGGGCAGATCACATTGTAACCAGCAATGCATCTGTGATGCCTCTCAGAGCCTGAGGCAGAAGGGCTCCCTGTCAGGGCTGCCACTTCCATTGCATGGGCCTGGACAGAGCCTGGGCCACACAGTGACCGGCAAGCACACCCTCCCTGCCCCACCTCGGCCTCCTTCCGAGGTACATCTTCCCTACAAAGCACCCCCTCTTGTTCTCATGTTCTCAAAGAAAAAGGGACCACACAGGTCAACTGGACTTCAACTAAAATATAAGTGACAAAGCAGGGTGACTGGAATACAAACTCAAAGCGAGCCCACAGCCATAGAGGACGACTCCAGGACTGTGAGGACAGAGACAGATTGGAGCTGGCCACAGACCACACCATTCTGTCTGCCTGACCCATTCTTGCTTCACGGATTGTGAAGCAGCCTCCTGACACAGAAGAAGAGACAACTCAGGGAAAGCCACACAGTGGGTCCTCTGAGTAGTTTTACTTGCTCCCTAGAACTTTTGCCCTGGAAAAGGAAGAAAGGACCCAGTGAGGGACATGTGTTCTGGAAAGGAGATCAAAACAAGCACACACCAAGCCTCTGGCCCAGCTAAACTCGGGACCCCAGCTTCCCAGCCTTACCTCTGCACCTGAGTTTTGTTTTTAAGATCCAGTCCCAAGGTGGAAGCAGGAGGATTGCAAGCTTAACTTAGAGCGTTGGTTTTTAAGGGCAGGGACCAGGGTGCTGAGGTAGTGTTGAGTGACAGAGGACCTGCCTGGCTTATATAAAGCCTTACAGTCGGCATCCAACAATGGAAGGGGGCCTTGACTGTGCCTACAGTTTCAAAAGAACACATGTGGTAAATGTGCCTTTACATATGCAGTCTGTTGTATGTATACAGAAGAAATGTATCTGGTGCTGGGGGTGGGACCCAGGGTTTCACACATGGACTCTACCATAGCTACACTCCCAGCCCTCAAAATAAGTTTGAGGATAAATAAAACCCAAGATAATTTAACTCCAAGGCCCTCCCTATTCCTAGCCTTGGGAACCAGAACAGAGGGAAGGAGGCGCTAGCCCCAGAGGACCACAAAGACAACTGCATGCATGGTTGGCTCTGTGCTGGGAAGCAGCTGCTGCGTCCTCTGCCAGCTCCACCCTTACACACCTTGAGAACAGGAAGACAGCTGCAGGCTGAGTCCTGTCAAAGGCACTGCTGGCCAGTCAGCCAGAGCATCCTGTACCACCCTCACTCCAACAGTGGTACTGCTGGCCAGTCAGCCAGAGCATCCCGTACCACCCACACTCCAACACGCTGGCTCAAGTATGAATTAGAACTTCCTCTGTCAGGACTGGCTGCCAACAGGCAGTGGCCACTGGGAATTAAACCCAAGCCATGTCACAGAACCTACCCTGCCCTATGGACCTGGAGGCTTCCTAGTGACTTGTCACCAAAGGGGCCTCACCAAGTACAGCTGCTCCACGCCCTCCCTCCCTAACCCTACCTTCCCTTGTCCTTGCCTTCACATCCTCAGCTCTTCCAACAGGGGGTATCCAAAGTCTATCAGAGACCTGGTAATGGGGCCGTCACCCAGAAAGGCACCAGCCGGACCTGAGAGGAGCGCATGAGGCCAAATGTAGTCTGAAAACACTGTGCATCCATGTGTACGTGCATGCATCCCACCGAGGGCTCCCAGGCTGGGTTCATAGCAAATATCCGGTTGTTTCACTCAAACCAGCTGCTCCCTAAAACCCACAGAGTCCATGTACCAGAATCCCTCTTCTAGCAGCCCAGAGAGGAAAAAAAAACCGCCCTGACTTAAGCTCCTCTAGGGCAGCATCTGTGTTTCAGGCACCTTGGGTGGAGACCGAGGAGACAGACAAAACGTTGTAAAAGCAAAGTAAGAATCCTGGGAGCAGAGAAGGGACAAGCCACCTCCTCCAGACAGACACCCGAACTGGGCCTCAGAGCCTAAAGAAGAAAACTCAGGGGTGAAAGGGGAAGCAGTAGGCCTTGGCAGAGCAGTCACAAGGTGCAACATGTGCAGACTGGTAAGGCAAGTGGCAGATCCAGCTGCTGGGTGGCAGATCCAGAATGAATGGGTGGGTGGGCGGGCGGTAAACCCTCAGTGGCTGAATGAAGAAATGGACACACGGCAGGACCAGGATGTTCCAGTGCACAGCAGCAAAACAAAGCAATCATGGCCAGAAGGCCCACCAGAGGCAAGTGTCTGGAGAGAGAGCATATTCCGAAGTCCACACTGTGAAAGGCAGGGGTCACCCCTATCAGTAACTGCCAGAGAAAGTGAGGCCGTAGCCTAGACCACTCCGACTCACCTCCCAGTGGCCTCCACCCAAGACTGGAGAAAGCGTGTCACCATCCAGCAGGTGCTCCGAGATGCGACTGCGAAAGCCCAAGTCCTGCAGGCGGAGGAGATGAGAAGTGAGCTCTGCTCTTGCCACGGTCAGCGCTTGTCCCACCCTTCAGAAAGGTGTGCACTATGTCCTAGGCACAGAGCTCAACACTGAGACGTCTAAGTTCTCAAAGCGGGCAAGAGAATGAGAAGCAGAGTCAAAATGACACCGCAGGCCCTGAGTGGACGCTGTGGAGACTCACTGTAAAAATCTTTCTGACTTTTCTGTAGCTTTCATATTTTTCATAATAAAAGTATAGACAGAAATAACCCTGCAAGATTGGCGTGCTCGCGCTCTGTGGACCCAGCTGCAGGCTGGGGAGGTCATGTAATTTGGCCCAGGACAAAAAGCTGCTGACAAGGGGGCTGCAGGTCAGATGAGGCCGGGGCCTGACTCTTTCCATGACACAAGCTGCATGCACCACATGGCTTTTCACAGCTGTCTCCCTGCTCCCCTCTCATCCTCTGCCCAAGCTGGGCAGGAGAAATGCCAGCAAACCCCAACCCATGGGTTGCTTGGAAGTTGAGGCTCGGTGGGCTCCTTCCAGCTCATGCCTTCCCTCTCCCCATAGGTGGCCCCTCTCTAGACAATGGGACTCATTAGCAGTGCTCTGTCCACAGAGTCCTCTTGGGGACAAGCAGCAGATGCCCACAATTCCTGACTGCCCTTCGGCTGCCACAGGACCACATCATACCCCTCCTGAGCGTAAGAGTCCCGCTGGGCTAAGTGAAGGATTGCTATCTGACTGTATTCTAACAGGGACAGTCCTGTCATCGGCCTGATGGATGGCGGGATGCCCAGGCGAGGTCTGGTCCTGCTGTCTCCGGCTTCCTCCCTCCACACCCAGAGGGAAGGAGAATGCTGATTGGTCCAAGCAGCACACAGTGGCAGCTTTGGAAGGACCAGGCCACTTGTTTCCAAGAGTCCCGTGACATACAGTTATCCATCACTGTCAAGTGTCGAGTTGGCTTGGTAGGGTTTCTGTTGTTCTGTTTTGGGGGTTGGATGGGCATTTTGTTTCGTTTTGAGGTTTGTTTTGTTTTGTTTTGTTTTTACCAATAGTGATTTTCCCCCCTTACCTTTCTAGCCTCTCTGGTTTGTGGGGTTGTCTTGGATTATGATATTTTCCCTTCAGTCTGATTTCTCCTCCATCTAAGGCAGCTGCCATCTGCTACCAAGGCCCAGGGCTCAGTGTGGGGCCAAAGCGCTCTGCTGTCTAACTCCACTGCAGCCCTCCTCTCGTCTCTGTTCATCCCTGACCCTCTCCCACTAATCCCTCCCCTCACCCCCTCCTCCTCTGAACAGATGGAGGGGACATGCAGAGGTAACAATGGGCCAAAAGGAGCCAAATCCTCCCTTTAAGACTCAGACTTGGCAAATGAACTTGAGACGGAGCAGGCTGGATGGAAGGCCTAGGAAAGAGGAATCACAAAGGACCTGGCAGCGCAGGACAAAAGCCTTGACTTTCAGCATGGCTCAGTGGCCCACAAACAGCCTGGAGCCTAGAGGCCCTGGGCAGCTCAGGTGGCCTCTAGACAAGTCACACAAAGGAAGAGCACTGACTCTAGCTTGTCATGGTGTCTGAGCCCTGCCTCACTTAGCTCTGTGGCAAACCTATGAGGTGGGCAGTGCTACCTCTGCCTACTGAGCTGAGACCCTGGAACTCGCAGGAGCTGATTCTGATCCCAGCTGCGGGACCACTGGTAAAGTACTTCTCTGGGAAAAAAGAAAAGCCCGGCTCTTACACAGCGCCCTGCTGCGCCTCACCACAACTCACCAGGCCGAGGAAAGACTTAGGGTCAGAAGCTTCGGACCCTGAGTGCCGGGCGTCCTTCAAGTGTCCGTGGATCTCTGACTCCTGCAGGGACATATCACAGAGAAAACCCCCCAGCTGTTCAGGGCTGCTGTCCATGGAATTCCCATCAGGCCACAGGGCTGACATAGAACTGAGCCCAAGATGAACATCTACCCATTTTGAAAACTAGCAGATACGAACACCTACACAAGAACGTGGCTAGGTTCTGATGCTGATGGGGGACAAGCACAGCCCAGACCAGATCTGCAGGATTTAGACAGAAAAGGAGAGCAAAGAATGGTGGAGACAGGAAGTCAGCAGCATACATGTAAAATACCTTAAGCATACCTTAAAAATAAAGTGTATCTTAGTGTGTGTGCACGCTCATGTATATGCAGTGTGCAAGTGTGTGTGCATATGTGTGTATGTATTTAGATTATATATGTCTGTATTTATATAAATACATGTGTGTGTGTGTATATATATATGTATATATGTATATGTATACATTTATATGTATGAGTGTGTATATTTAGGTATATGTGTGTGTGCGTGTTTATGTGTATACATGTATACACACAGACCTACTTCTGACCACTTTGATTATTACATAATCTGTGAATGTAACAACTTACATATTTGGGGTCAGAACAGCAATTGTCATAGAAATGGATGAGAAGAGTCATTCGGTAATCTGACTTACCTATGCTAGTGCAGGACACGCAACTCTGGTAGCCCTCATCCCACCCCCATGCCAACACGCACACCCACACGCACACGCACACGCACACACACACACTCTATAGGAACTCAGGCTGCAGCAAACCAAGACAACACAGGGGCAGGGAGAGAGGGTGAGGAGGGACAAGGAGCATGAACATCTAAGGGGTGCAGATGGAAAAGCACATTTCTGCTCTGAATTCCCAGTGCCAGCAGCTCTGCAATTTCATTCAGGATTTTACTGCCTGCTGGGTCTGGGCATATTTGTCACAATTAAGGGCTCTGGCAGATGTTGACAGCGGAAAGCAGTTCCAGTAAAATAGATACCAGGAGCAGGAAGTTGTAAGGGGCTGGAGACAGCAGGGGCCGGTTGCAGCTGGCAATAGCCTTGGGACGAGGGACTTACCTCACTGACGTCTGAGGTGTTCTCCAAGGCAGAAGCCTCCTTTGGCTCCTTGGCAGCACTCTCCCTCCTGGAAGTCTCCTCTCCTGCCTGCACTGGGTCCTCTGCCTGCTGCTTTTTAGAGGCCCTGGAAGGCTGATCACCCCCGGGGTCCAACTTGGGAGCCATCTGACTTGAAGAAGCCTTGGGATCACTATTCTCGTTTTCTTTCTGTGGGTTCCAGGGACTTGCCCCTCTTCCTTGGGACTTACTGCCATTGGCACTGGCCACACTACTGTCTGTGCCCTGGCTGAACAGCTTGCCGGGAGTTGGGGGGCGATCGGCATCTGAGTCCAGAGAAACATCCTTCTTGTCTGGCTGGCTGGTTCTTGGAGACTCCTGAGGAGCAAAGATAATGTCAGAAAGGAGGTAAAGTTTAGAGACTAGCACAAGAGAGGCCATTCCTTGACTCTCAGGTGACCTGCTTGGTCACTGACCCTAGTGTTATCCCTCATAACTCTGTGCGTGTGTGTGTGTGTGTGTGTGCGTGTGCGTGTGCGTGCGTGTGCGTGTGTGTGTGTGTGTGTGTGTGTAAACCAGCAGGTGTCTTCTTCAGTGGCTCTGAGATGTCACCTCTCACTGAATCTGGAACTCACCAATTTGGTCAGACTATTTGGCCAGCATGCTCCAGGGACCCACCTTCTCTCTGCTCCCACCACGAGGGTTGCAGATGTATGCTGTCATACCTGGATCTTTAACTGAGTGCTAGAGATTGCAACTCATACCCACATGCTTGCACAGGGAGCACTTTACCCACCCAACTGTCTCCCTGGCCCTGCCAAACAGCTTTTTAAAAAACATTGTTTTAATTATGTGGGGAGCAGGGCAAGGGGTATTTGCACATGTGTACAGGTGTCTGTAGAAGCCAGAAGCATTGCATCTTACTGGAACTAGAATTATGGGTGGTTGTGAACGACCCAATATAGGTATAGGGAGCCAAATTCTGGTCCTGTGCAAGAGCAGTATGCACTCTTAAGCTTTGTGAGCCATCTCTTAGTCGCCCAACTCGCTTTGCAAAACACTGATTGCTGCCCTTTGATCCATTTCCAGATAAACGGAATGGAAATTTCTATGGTCGTATAGCCAATCAGGGAACTGTCCACAATGGGCTTAGAAATTACCACAACTCTGCCGGCCTCTGCCACATTCTCCAGCCCCACCAGCCAAACCCTCAGATCCCAGGAGGCAATATTTACTCAAAGTGATGATAGAGACCACGCAGAGAGCAACAGCAAAGACTGGAACTTTTTGCTTTTCACTGTTCAAAGACAGAGGGAAGATATAGGTAGGGTACCCCTCCCCACCCAGGTCTCCCTGCACAAGCCAGCAAGTCCATAGACAGCATCTTCTGTCCAGGACTCTCTGCCTGTGGTCTCTGAGAAGCAAATGTCCAGATTGTACTGGCTAGGTAGGAGGTCAGGCAGAGGTGACAAAGGAGAAAGGGACTTCAGAACAGACACGGGTCCATCAGCTGTGACAGAGAAATGACAATTTCTGGAAAAAAAAATCTAGGCCAAGCAGAGTGCTCAAGCGGGCTGCCGTCAGAGAAGTCCCACATCAGGCGGGAAAGACCCTGTTTCCAAACACACTACACGGAAGCACAGTCTTGGCACGAACAGGAAGACCAAAGGGCCAGTAGCTGGCAGTTGTTGATTCTCTAAACTGTGGTCTGGCTGGGTCTCCTGAAGGGAGAGCTAAGCTGCATGCTTGACCACACCCTGTTTTTCATAGACAAACTCAGTTGTAGAAACCCAAGGCTTCTGCTAAATTCTTTAAAGAGTTGACCAAAATAGAGACAGAAAGCCTTCCCTCAGAAATACAGCCACTGGCCTCTCCTGGGCTCAGGCTCAGAGCCTCCTTCCAGAAAACCATCTGCGTTGGCACTTAGGCGGTCGAGCTGAACAACACCTGATGAGGGCTTTTTAGGGCTTCCCGATTCCCTATCCTGAAGGTTAAAGAAAAGAGTGTGATATAGTTTGGATCTGAAGTGTCCCCCAAAAGGCTCACGTGATGGAGGGTTGCCTCAGGCCCATGGGCATGCCCTTGAAAGAGGCTGTGGGACCTCACACCCTTCATCTCTTTGTTCCTTGGCTTGTGATGTGAACATCTTTGCTATGCACAGGGTCCTGCCATGATATGCCACTGGCCCTCACAGTATCATCTCTCCCAGGAAGTCTTCCTTGGTCTTTGGACCCTGGACCCTGGGCCTCTCTATGACAATAGCTATAATAGTTGTGGGTTTCTTTGTTTATTTTCCTCACTAGACGAACTTCTGGTTGAGCTCAGAACCCAGTTTCTAGAATACAAGGATGTTCGGTAAAGTCTTGACAGAGCGTATTAGGGTTTTGTTTTGTTTTGTTTGTTTGTTTCTTTTTTAAGAATGCTGGTGTCTTGCCAGTGGTGATGGTGTATGCCTTTAATCTCACTAGAGGCAGGTGGATCTCTGAATACAAAACCAACCTGGTCTACAGAGCAAGTTCTAGTATAGCCTGAACTACACAGAGGAACTGTCTCAAAAAAACACTACAAAGCCAAGAAGGATGCACGCATGAGACCATGGGAAACACTGAGGTCTCCTCTCCTCCTCTCCCAAGTGGAGATGTAATGGCTATAATTGCCAAGGTCTTACAGGGATTAGATTGTTTCATTACAGTGCTTATGAAATGAAATATTAACTCTTTTAACTACTCAAAATGATGGAAAGGCAAGTAGGCCATCAAAACTCAGAGGGTGACCAGGGTATGTTTGGCACACGCCTCTAATCCCAGCTCTCCAGAGGCACAGACAGGCAGGCAGATTTCTGTGACTTCAAGGCCAGCTTGGTCTACATAGTCAGTCAAGCAACACTGTGAGACACTGTCTCAATAAGTAAATAAATGAGTGAATAAATGAATAAATAAGCAAACAGACAAATAAATGGATAAATGAATGGGCACATTAATTAATTGGTTAACTGATTAATTAATTAAAAAAAAACCTCAAAGGGTATCCCTGGCTGGAAGGCAGCTCAGGAGTATAGCAAATGCCTAGTACACCCGACACTGGGCTCCATTCCCAAAACTGATGAGGAGACAAAAGAAGGAGAGGATAACAGATAGAGGTCGAGTCTCATTCTTTTTTCTTTCCTTAAAAACATAAGTCTTTTTTTTTAATTGGTTTTATTCTTGTGTGTGTGTCTGTCTATTAGTCTGTGTGCCTGTCTGTGTGTGACCTGTGTGTATGAGTACCTAGTGGGGCCAGAAGAGGGTATAAGATCTGCTGGAATTACAAGCAGTTGTGAGCTTCTGCGGTTGCTGATGTGGGTTCTGGGAACCAACCCCCAGTGGTCCTTGGGAAAAAGAGCAAGTGATTTTTAACCATTGAGACATCTGCCCTAGGTTCCCGTACTCACACTAGAGAGACCACGTCTACAAGAATCTTGAGCTTCATCTAGGCAATTCTCAAACTTAAACCCTTCAAAGGATGGCTTGCAGCTTGGAGCACAGCGCACAGGTAGGGTGTGTGCTTAAGGCAGAAGGCCCCAGCTTATCACCTTCAGCATCCCTTCCTCCCCCAAAAGGAAGATTTCCACGTGACTGGATGATCTCAGTCTGCCTACTGAAACGTAAAATTGCTGAAATAGGGCAACCACTAAAGTAAATGGCCTTAATAAGATAAAATAAACGGCCTTGCCCTATATCCACATCTACCGACTACATCACTAGGATGGCCAGAAATGGGTGGAGAAGGCAGGGGAAGTTAAACACTGGCTGTCTATCATCTACAAAAGGATGCAGGAAAGCTAATACCTCACCTGACTCTGTTGTCCCTGTTCACCCAGCCCCTGCTCCTTGGCACATCACCAGGCCTAGGACCTGAAGCCCCCAGCTGTATGCAAACTCCAGGCACCTGGGTACAGGCTCCTGTTCCGGGCTTTGTGGGTGCACAGCTCTACTCCATGTCTCTCATGCTCAAACTCCCAACCTCCCCTGCCACAGTCCCAGGTCCCTTTTGCATCTCACAGCGTATTTCAAGACTTCACCATCTGCGCAAGGAAGGGGTGAAGAGCAGTGACTGTCAGAACCAGCTCATGAATAGCTAACACTTTTCAAAAGTCATGACGCTCCCCAGGATACAGTCCCACTCCCTCACCTGCCCAGAGCCCCGAGGAATGGGCTCCAATGATCCACACAGGCCAGGAGGAGAATAACAGGGGATCGGAGAGGTTGCCTTGACAGGTCAGGCTTATTTTCCAGGTCTGGTGCCCATTCATTGGGTCTCAGTTCTTTGCACAGCTCCCCGGGTACAGTTAGTTAGCACTTTCCAATCACATTGACATCATCCTGTGATTTCTAAGCCAAGGCTCCCTCCCTCTCCTTTGATAGCTGATGGCTTTTCATCAGCACCACATGACCACATACAGCCTGCTCACCACCCTCTGCCTCCCCAGGCCTGAAGGAAAGCCCTGGTGTGGGTTCTGTGAACCTTTCCCTTTTAGTAACAGACTAGCAATGGGTTTGGGTTGGAAAGCCGAGGTGGGAGCCTGGGCTGCATTCTTACCATCCTACTGCCCTCTCATGGAAGTAAGAGCAAAATGACACAGGGCAGCGTGAACCCAGTGGGAGAGGCTGTAACAGGAGCTGTGAGGGGCGGGGCAAGACTGCACACTGGGACTAAAGCTATTTTCAAAAGCAATGCCCAAGCAGATGCAGTTTTGCCTGCTGAGAAACCTACACTTATCTCCACCACTAACATCTCCCCCATGAAAAAGCCCTAATAACCTACCTGAGGTTTGAATATAGGACTTCAACACCCCCACGTGCAGAGGACTGAAAACAGGAGTCCGTCTATCACCTACTACACATTTCCCCACAACACTGTGGTGCCAAGCAAGCCACTCAAATGTCTAAAAAGCTCCCACTCCCCCACCGCCATTCAAGGGAAAATGTCAGAAGTTCAGATCTCGTCAAAAGAGAGAATACCTTCCCTGGCTGACATATGTAAGCCTTTAAGAAGTCATCACGATCAAGCTACAGTGGAACTGCAATACACCACCCGATGGTTAGGGACAAATACCTACTGAACCCAGAAGCAGAGAAAGCTAAGAGAAGGAGAAAACACCACCCAGCCTGTCTGGGTCCCCTCCACTCCATTCCTTCGGCAGTTAAACAAAGCACAGCCAAGCACGACCTGTGCCCCAGGCAGTGAGTGGGCTGGGTGCTGGGTGTACAGACATAAATCGTGCAGCATCAATATGCCCGGGTTCACCCCCCTGCAGAAACTACCCTCCTTCTGCAAACACTTCCTGAGCCCTTCTCCTGGTGACAGACATCCACCCAGGTGCAAAAGGAGCATCTGCTTTGAGTCCACTTCAGTCTGCACTGGTGCACGGTGGGTGAGAGGAAAACCAAGTCCTCCCGTCAGAGAGTCAAACCGGATTCGTGACTCAGGCAGACCAGCTCTCGCTCAGAAGGAACGGTTTCAAGGCAGACATGTATCAGATTGGAGCTACAGATGGGACAGTTGGAGAAAGTGCTGCGTTTGGCAGAAGGTGTTAAAGTCACAATCAAAACATATCTGACTGTGCGGAACCAAAAGGCCGGACAGACTCTGGGATAATGAGCAAAGTTTTATTATGAAATGGTACCCAGAGTGAGCACTCAGGTACAAATCCAGATATAGCCTGTCAGCCAGCGTGCAGACTCAAACATCCTGGCCTCCAAGGGGTGGTGAGTACCAAGAAATGTGCATCAGAAGTAGTAAGAGATTGGGCCAGGAGTATGGCTCAGTGGGTTAAGGCGCTTGTTGCCAAGCTTGGCAACCTGAGTTCAAGCCCCAGGACCTGCATGGAAGGAGAAAACTGACTCCAGCAAGTTGTCCTCCAACCTCCACATGTGCAGACAAATAAATTTAAATGCAATTAGCCGGGCGTTGGTGGCGCACGCCTTTAATCCCAGCACTCGGGAGGCAGAGACAGGCGGATTTCTGAGTTCGAGGCCAGCCTGGTCTACAGAGTGAGTTCCAGGACAGCCAGGGCTACACAGAGAAACCCTGTCTCGAAAAAAAAACCAAAAAAAAAAAAAAAATTTAAATGCAATTAAAAAAAAAAAAAGGGGGGGCTGGTGAGATGGCTCAGTGGGTAAGAGCACCCGACTGCTCTTCCAAAGGTCCAGAGTTCAAATCCCAGCAACCACATGGTGGCTCACAACCATCCGCAACGAGATCTGGCGCCCTCTTCTGGAGTATCTGAAGACAGTTACAATACAGTGTACTTACATATAATAAAAAAATAAATCTTTAAAAAAAATAAAAATAAAAAAAAAATAAAAATAAAAAAAAAAAGGACCTGGCTGTGGTGGTGCTTGCCTTTAATCCTAGCACTCGGAAGGCAGAGGCAGGTGGATCTCTGAGTTCAAGGCTATCCTGGTCTACAGAGCGAATTCCACAACAGCCAAGACTACTTACTCAGAGAAACCCTGTCTCAAAACAAACAAACAAACAAATGATGATGGGGGGTGATGATGGTGATGGTGGTGGTAGAGGCTGAGGAGATGCCTTGGAGGGTAAGAGTGCTTGCTGTGCAGCCTGAGTTCCCAAGTGTAAAAAGTTAGGTGTGGCCATGCACCCGTAACCCAGCACTGTGGGGGGAGGGCACAGGAAGGCCCCTGGGGCACGCTGGCTGCCAGTCTAGAGCCAGGTTCAGTGAGAGAACTATCTTGATGGAATAATTAGGCAGAGTGACAGAGCAGAACACCCAAGGTCCTCCTCTGGCCCCCATGTGCACCGGAGCATATGTTCCAGCAAACATACACGTGTAACATACACAGTCACACGCACACACAGAATGGGGGTGGTAATGAAAGCAATTATAATTCGGAGGGGGGAAACCTTTGCTTTTCTGGCTGGCTTTGTGGTCATCCTAATGATGTAAAGGTCATTTTGAGTTTAAGGTGTGGACGGCACTAATAAAAACGTGCTGTATAATGCCTGTCTGCGGCTTAGACCTTGCAGTCAGTATTTAAATGTCTGCATGAATCTAACTTGCAACTTCGTGATTCACTGCTTATAACAAATATTTTAGGACTATTTAGAGAACTGTTAATTGATTAATATTCATCAATCAGACATTAGACAGAGAATATACAGTAGATGTTCATATGATTTCTGGCCCAGGCTCCGAAGCATGCACCAAGGTTCTGGGTCTGAGGACATGATGAGATGGACTGCCCGCGTGCTCTCCCTGAAGAAGATGCTGGCGACAGCCCAGGCCAGACCGCAGAGACAGGACGGGCCTGTGGAAGCGTGTTCCCGAAGCTACTCCTACCCATACGCCTTTTTCTACCCTTAAATCTTTGCTTGGGCTGTTCGTTTACCTAGACTATCTCCTGTCTGAAACAGCTTTTCTTCAAAACCCAGGGCAAATGCCACCTCTTCCAGCAAGTTTGCCTGATGTCTAGACAAGAAATCTCTTCTCCATGCAGTGTGCAAGGAGGGGAAGGGCCGCAAGCATGCGTGTCTCATTATGCTCAAAGCACCTGCTAACTCGTGGACTTCCAAGAACTGGTCATCTGATAGCTGAGAAAAATGAATGGATTCCCTGGACCCCAGAAATCCTGGGCAGCCCCAGATGGACCAGTTCCCTTTCTAGATGTGCTCAGCAGACTGCAAACGCTTCTTCCAAAGGAAAGAGAAGGCACTGCCCGAGGCGTTAACAGCAGGGCCTCGGGCTCTTACCTCGTACTCAAAGTTACCTCCCAGGGCACCAAGGTCTAGATGTAGGTTCTTGAGAAGTTCGCTGGAGCTCCGGACACTCTGTGAGGAGGAAAAACAGCTGAGCTCAGTTAAGGTCTGAGTTAGGGTTTCCATGGAAGTGATGGGGTCCATGACCAGAAGCAACTTCGGGACAGAGGGTTCATTTCAGCTTACAGCTCTCAGGTCATGCTCCCTGACTGAAGGAACTCAGGAACTGAAGGGACTAGAGGCGAAAACTAAGGCAGAGGCCATGGAGGGGTGCTGCTCACTGGCTTGCTCCTCCTGCCTTGCTCAGCCTGCTTTTTTATAAAGCCCAGGACCAGCTGTTCAGGGACAGCACTGCCCGCAATGTGCTGGACACACATTAATCACTAATTAAGAAACTGCTCCACAGGCTTGCTTACAGGCCACTCCTATGGAAGCATTTTTCTCTACCGGGGTCCCCTCTTCTCAGACAACTCTAGATTGTGTCACCAAGTGATAAGCCTAAAGGAACTGGCCAGTCCAGTGTGAGGGCATGCAGAGGAGAGTGGGGTACCCTGGCAAGGCTTTGAAGGACTCCAGGCAGGCCTTCCACTAAGGTCTCACTAAGTAGCCCATTATCCAGTGAGCAAAAGGGCCAAGCAAGTGTGTTGTGGTCTCCAGATCAGACCTGAGATGTCTACAGACTGGTCAAGAAAGGACAGTATCGAGTGGAAATATCACTTTTACTTATTTTTAAAATGGTTGGGGGAGGGGTGGCTTGGAGGTTAGCCAAAGACAGAACCAACCCATGTACCACCAACAGAAGAATGCGTGAACGGGACATGGGGCAGATACACACACCAGGCCTTACATTCTCGCTGCAGCGTACTGAGTGAGAAGGTGCCAGACACGAGAGAAAAACACTGTGTGAGCTTACTCACATGAAACATCTAGAACTGGCAAGTTCGTGGGGGGGAGGGGGGGGGAAACCACGAAAATAGGACTTGGAGGTTACCAGGGGCTGAGGAAGAAGGAATGGTATATGGTCTAGTGGCTGGAATCTGGGATTACGAACAAATTCTGAAAATGGACATACGTTGTGAAGACAACAAGCACCCCCGAATCACTGTACAGTTGAAATAAGTTACAACTCTTAGGCACACCTGCACATGCGCAAAAGGAAAGGACCTCTCATCGTTACCTGGTTGTCACTCTCCTCTCATCGTTACCTGGTTGTCACTCTCCTCTCATCGTTACCTGGTTGTCACTCTCCTCTCATCGTTACCTGGTTGTCACTCTCCTCTCATCGTTACCTGGTTGTCACTCTCCTCTCATCGTTACCTGGTTGTCACTCTCCTCTCATCGTTACCTGGTTGTCACTCTCCTCTTCATCCTCCTCGTTGGTCTCTTCCCCTAAAGTCAAGAGGCTGAGAGCATTCCTGCCCTCATGGACAGAAGCCAAGAGACCCTTTGCACAAGCAGCAGCCTTGAGACCCTGTGGAGGCTCCAAAACAGAGGGGAAACGGGGGACTCACCGGGAGGATCTTCAGAATGATCCTGGCGTGCTCCCACAATTCCTTAGATGGGTCCCCAGTCAAATCCTACCATGTCCATGAATCTGAGTCTGATTCACAGTTCTTACTCCCTTTCCAGTCCCCCACGACCCCAGCCACATGGATGGGAAGATCAGCATAGGCAGCCTACAGCCCAGTCCGCTCCCCCACCCCTACCCCCCAACCCCCACACCCAACCCCCACACCCCACCCCCACACCCGTTGCCAGAGTGACTGCACCCAGACTAGGTGACAAACTCTGAAGATAAAGCTTGGGTCTCAGTGACAGACCACAGTTCCAGGTGTGACACCCAAGAGGCCCCACAGTAACAAAACACATGCACAGCTGAGAAAGGACTCACCAGCGTGGGCTCCCCAAGATGCCCAGAATCCGCAGAGCTCCCCAAGCTCACGCTCTGTGACCCACGAAGAGCAGAGGGCGCGGCATCCCCAAGGCCTCGTAAGGGAGCCAGGCCCCAAAGAGGGGCCTGGACTAGGGGTAAGGGGGAACCCAGGACCTGGGCAATAGAACACATCTTGTTACAAACCCCAGAAACCGCAAGGCTCTTGGGGGTGTCGGGAGGCAGATATAAAAATAAAGCGTCTAAATTCTGCCCGTTCGAATTTAAAACGCCTCTGCTCGGAGGCCACTAATAATGAAGCGCGACATCCAGAAATACCATTGTGCCGACTGGGTGAGACTGGGTGAGAAACGGCAGACTGGCTTCCTGATTGTGCTAACTTGTGTGCTACCTCACATCTGGCAGATGTGCTGAGACTGGGGGCCACATGAAGAGTGAGTAGGGCAGGGAGGCAGAGATAAAACCCCAACTACTAGAAGTCTCTTGGTGCTTAAAACTGATAAGTCAAGAAAAGCCAGTCTCAATATGCTATTGGTGAAGACGGGAGTAAACACCGGAGCAAAGCCCGGGCCTCCTGGGAGGACTCTGCACATGGGGTGGCTGCTGTGCTTAAGTGTGCGCTTTGTCACTCTCTTTGGCTTGCTCTCCCCGGTTCTCAGGAGCCAAGTGAAGGCTTCCTTCATGCCAGTGAGAACTGGAGTCAAAATCCAGGCAGGGTCAGAACATGTGAACCCGGGCTACTCACGGCCCCTCACACCCCCAGTTCTTTTGTCTGAAAGGATGAAGAGGATCTGTGCTTGGCCCTTTGAGGTCTGCTAAGCAGCCCAAAGGAGATGAGGGGCTTCTGGAAGGGGCCCAGGACTGCAGCAACAGTACAGGGCCACTCGTATTACAGGGATGTGCACTGTGAGCGTCTGACTGAACAAAAGCAAGAAGCCAGCGCAGGAGCTGCAGAGACAGCTCACTGGGTAAGATAAGAAAGTCTGCTGATCTGCCAGGGCATCTGAGTGCATTCAGTTCCCATAACCCACTTCGGGCAGCTTGCACACAACTGCCTCCAATTCTAGTTCCAGACAATCTTTGACACCCTCTTCTGGCCTCCACAAGCACTTACAGTTGCACACATGCCCGCCCGCCCACCCCCCCACAGATATACACACACATGCACACGATCTTACAAGAGATCAGCACAAACGTGCTGGGAACACATTACAAGACCCTTCAAAACTTTTCTCAAATTTACAAGGTATAAAACAGAGAGAATGTATTTTGTTCCACTCTAACTCCTAAGAGTAAACTAAGAAAGGGGGATCCAAAGGTCAGAGTCCCACCACCCTCTCGGCCAGTCTCAGCCAGTCTCGGCCAGAGGACACCTGAGGTAACATCCGATCCTCACCTCTGTAGATCGACAATCATCCTACCTGTGGTAGATCATCTTCGTCAGGGAGAAAAGCTACTGACACATAGAGCTGGCCAGTGATACTCAACACTAGGCCCTGCTCATTCTTACAATCACCTGAGGTGGGCTCTACCACTATGGGGAGACCCCATACTTGGGTTACTTGGGTGTGGTCAAAAACCCTGTCCAAAGTCACAGGCTTAGTTGGGCAGAGAAGGGGACTGAGCTCAGTCACATCTGTCTCAGAGGAAGTATTCTGTGTGCTCTTATGCCTATGGTAGGAAAAAGCGCTGCAACTTTCTCCCAGTGGATTGTGAGCAAACTGAGCCTGCCCGGCCTGCTCAGCCCTTCCGCCAGTCCAAGCATATCAGCAAAATCCTTCCCACACTGTATTTATAGAAAATTACAGACTCCCAACATGGCTAATTTGCTAACATGCTGGGGGCTTGAGGGAGGGAGCCAGGCATGCTGGGGGCTTTGTTCTCTTGGGCCTTTACTGAATCGGTGGTTAGCAGGGAAATTATAGATCCCTGGCTCCTAGCTGATCATCTTCTATAGATGGCCATTAACTCTGAGCGTGGGGCTGTGCGTGCCAGTGTCCTTCAGAGCAGATAAACTTGATGCCATTGGGCTAATTAAAACTTTCAGGATAATCCGTGGCTTAGCCGGTATTTATAGTACTATACTAGTTATTAGAACTAAGGGAGAGCCAGTGCGTGTCGGCAATTAGGGAACAGAGGGAACAACTGGGTAAAGCTGCAGCTGGGCCACAGCAAAACAGCTAGGGAGTTCAGAGTGAGCCCAGTGGTCTCTGTCCAACTTGATTTCTGAATGAAGATCGGGGTGAATCTTTTCAGTGAAGGAATGACAAGATAAGTCCCACCATTTGGAAAATATCAGTGAGAAAGTGAAGTCAACACCTAAGACAGGGTCATGTGGTTTTCTGGGGACCCTGGGTGGCGGCAGCAGACCGTGGGCTCAGTGCTTCCTGAGAACTGGGTGACCCCAGGAAGGGAGCATGCAGAGCTGAAGGACTGTTCTCTGGAATCAGCTGCTGGGAAAAGCTTCCCAACTCCCAGAAGGGGCCTGGATTCTGTACAAGGGCAAGGAGCAGTGCCACCGTGCCCACCCTCTGGCGCAATCCCTTCCAAGCACGTGAACCATCGTGAACACGGTCACATCCAGGGAAGAGAATCAACGGATACCCTCAGCTCTCGCCTGCAGACAACGGAACTGAACAAACTTGCAATCCAGGTCATCTGGTCTGGTGGCTGTTTGGGTAGTTAAGGGCTCCTCAGTTACTGAAGAGGATACGCATCAGGAAAGCGGGCCTGAGGCTTCGGAACAACATCAGCTCCACCTGCCCCCTCCCCTCTGAGCTGGGGGAGAGGGGCAGACCTTAGGCCGTGCTACCTCAGAGGCCTACCTGGCTGAGAAGCTGCATCTTGCTCGGCTCTGCAGCGAGCCCGGTGTCGGGACTGGGCTGGACCGGCCCCTGCCTGAGGCCGCTGGGCTGGCACTGTGCTTGCTGAGAGGCCTCCTGCCCGGCAGGGGCAGAGACCGCTCCCAGAGGATGTTCCAGCAGCTCTGGACCCCAGGCCAGTAACCCTGAGTCCCTCTCCGGAGCTCTGGTGGCCTTGTGGTCACCCTCACTAGACATCCTGGAAGGCTCATTGGCCATGCTGCAGACCATGCCAGCGACATCTTTGCATGGCATTTCCTGCATGTTCTCGGGCAGCCCCAGGCCCTCCAGCTGCCTGGAGATCTTAACCATCTGTAGGATGTGCTGGTAGAATCTCTGGTCCTCGGAGTAGTCTTCACTCTCGGACTGCTCCTCCACAGAGCTGATGTGGGACAACTGGGGCACCAGAAAAGGGCAGAAGCGCACATCTCTAGGCCCCGAGCCTAACGGGCCCATCACAGGAACAGACCCCTGGGGGTTCTGCAGGTCCCAGGGGAAGTTGTTTATCTCACCAAGGACCTGTGAGCCTAGGGGTGAGGCCAGGCTGCTGCCCCCTCCGCTACTGTTATCCGAGTCAGCCCCGGGTGTGCTAGGCTTCCTATCTTCATTGAGAGGCTCTGGAGACCCGGGTGGATGCTGCCTGTCTTCACTGGCAGGGTCGCCTGAAGGGGGCTTTGGAACTGGTTCTGATGCCAGGGTCTCCAGTGGCATCAGCGAGGGTCCCTGGGGTGAATCTTCGGCTGAGGCCTCTGCATCCTTGGGAGCAGCAGGCTCTGTTTCCTTGCATCTCTCTGGGGTGTCCTTGTTGATAAGCTTGGAGACCTGTCCCATCCATAGGCCTGGAGACTCTCTCCTCCACCTCTCCCTGCCCACGTCCCCACCTTCCCCAGGAACTCCCTGCCAGCTCAAGTCTTCTGCTGGGCCGCTCTCTAGTAAAAACAGCTTGTTCCTCCTGGCAGGCAGCGGGTGGTCGGATGAACCAAGGGACAGGGAGGGCTCCTCCTCAGAGGGTGGCAAAGGAGCGGTGTTCTGACCTTTGTCCCCGCCGGGGCCAGTGCAGTTCAGGGTGGCTATGCTGTGGTTAGGCTGCTCCCCTTTGAGCTGCAGGCCTTTGGGAGCCTCAGAAAGCTTAGAGTGAACAGAGGAGGTCTGGCTCCTGCTTTCTGACACATCCTGCCCGCTGTGGAGTGGATCCGGGCTCTGAGCACCCCTGGCGCCAAGTCTCTGCTGTCTGGTCCTCAATTCCAACTTTTCTATTTCAGGGTCTGAAAACCCCAGGTAGATTTTCTCTGTGGCCTTCGGGACTGACTCCAGACCCTGCAGGTCTCCTAACTCGGTCTTGCATTGGATCGAAGGCCTGCCTAAGATTTTCTCCACATCAGCAAAGATCTGGTGGGTTCGAGAAGCTTGGCCTTTAGAGAGCGGCTGCAGCTTAGCAGGAAGGGTACCCATGTGAGGCCACGGTGTGTCGCCCAGCGTGCACAGACTTCTCCCTTTCTTAAAGGCCTCATTTCTAGCCTGCACCTCTTGGTCTAGGTCCAGATCAGCAAGCCCAGGTGCTGAGAGAGGGGACAGGCCACGGAGAAAGGAGGAAGAAGGCAGAAGTCCCTGCTCAGGCTGTGGTTCCTACATGGGTATATAAACATGCAGAGAAAACTAAGCCTGACCCTCCTGATGTTTTCTTGCTGCCCCGAGACCCCGCAGCAGGAAACCACCCTCCTTAAGGTAAAGCAGAAATCGGGAAGGGAGAGGAAAGGCCAAAACTCCCTTAGGCTAAATGGAAGGCTACAGTATGACAGGGAAAAGAACCAACCACGGCCCCAGGGATCCCAGAGTAGACCCGTTTGTTTCTGGGCGGCCGCCACAGAGCAGCCACCTGAAGATGTCACCCGTCAAAGCCTAGAAACCACAGGCCTGTGATTGATCCCCAAGCTTCCTCTAGCCTTCAGGTTCGTGATTGGCTGCTTTTATAAACGCCGTATCAAGGACTCCAGAAATGTCCTCTGAAGAAGAGAAGAGAGGAAGCCGGGGAAACTCAGTCAAGTGCCTTCTACCACGGGCACAAGTTGGCACTGCTTAAAGACATCCAGTCACAGAACCTTGGGGCTACAAGAAAGCCTTCAGGCAATCAACACCAGCCAGCTGGGAGCACACATTTCCAGAGGGCCTGACCACTGGGCAAACACAAGCTTGAGGTACCTAACCTGGGCCCTAAAAATCCCACTGAGGACCTGGCCCAGCTGCCCTCTTTCCTGGCACTACAACAAGGAGCTCCTGGGACTCACATCTGTCATCCAGGCTCACCTTGAGTCAGCTTGGAGCCTGCCAGATGCCAAAATATCATTTAGGATTATCCTGGATTAAAGAAAAGCTTACGACTGCCTTCTCCTTTTCGAATACACGAGAGTATTGGAAAACTCCAAGATTCTATCTGGGAAACACCTGTCTTCACCTTTCCGTGGGATCGGGCGTCTCACCCCGTTTCTCAGACAGTGGGTACACAGAGCTGGGGACAGCAAAGGGATGTAGAGCAGCGATGGAGCACAAATGTGATGGAGTGAAAGACTTTAACAACTGCTCAAGGTCAGAAGTGATGCCTTAGGGAAGAAGAAAGTGGTGCTGAGAATGGGGCTCACCGCTAGAACACCTGCCTAGCGCATGTGTGGTCCTAAGGATCCTCAACATGGGAATGGACACACACACACAGAATTGACAGAACCAAAAACCGGACCACTAAGTATTAAGAGAGTCTCCCCAGTGCTCCCCACACTGAGCGTTAAGGAAGTCTCCCCAGTGCTCCCCACACTGAGCGTTAAGAGAGTCTCCCCAGTGCTCCCCACCTTGAGCTGCTTCCTCAGGCTGCCAGCCCCAAGCCTGCATGGAGGGAACAAAGTTTATATCCTCAACCACGGGGCCTCAGTTACAAGGCTCTCCCTCAGCTTCTCCAGAAGTAAGGGTGACAAGTTCCATCTACCAAGATCAGATATGCTGAGGGACAGACGAGTAATGGGCAGAGCCCTCAAAACTCAGTAAAAAAGCTACTGGAGACCAAGTGAGGATGAAGTCTCTAACTGCTGCCGTCTTCCTCCTCCTCTTCCTCCCCCTCCTCCCTCCACTCTTTCTCTCCCCACCTCCTCCAAGGACACCGGCCACAGAGACCTCCGATGATGTCAACTAAACCAATGGCACATAGGCATCAATGACAGGCTGCCCTCAAACACGTGATCCTCTAGCCTCCGCCTTCTAAGTTCTAGGATTGCAAGCATGCACCACGAATCCCAGCTTTTCCTTTTAAAACTCGAAGGCACTGGTGTTCTGACAGTTTTAAGATAATGGCAAATAATGAGTCTACAGCCAACTCAACAGTTCCTGTCTCTGTTCCCCACTCTCCCACAGTGACAAATGCCACCACTTCTCCAATCAAATGAAAGACATGCTCCTTGCCCCTTTGAGCTCACACTCTCTCTAATCCTGTAACTCGAGCTTCCCGAGGAGAAAGAAGGAATTACTGATGGAAGTACCAACTACCAGAGGCTGAAAGAAAAATCTTCCAGGTAAAATGAGACAATGTCCTGTCAAGAATTCATTGTTTTACCCCCTGGCAGTCCCCTTGGGTCCCCATGCCTCTTGGGGCTGCAGCCCTGGGTAGGAGGCCACCTCAGGCTGACTCACCAGAGGACTTTTGGAGGTCTCTTTGTCCTTCTTGTTTTTCTTTTCCTTTTTCTTTTTCTTGTCTTTCTTCTTAATGGCCCCGGGGGCTGACCACCTCTCCCTCTCTTGGATGACCAACTTTCGATAGTGCTCGTCACATGGATGGTCCCAGATGGACTGCCCCGTGTCAAAGTTGAAATAGTAAAGATCACCTGTGATGTTCTGGCTAGGGGTGAGCAGAGTTCGGAAGTCAGTCCCTTCTAAGGCCCAGCAAGAACAAAATTCATTAAGAAAGAACAAATATTGGGATATATAAAACTAACTTATGGCAGTGAATAGTTGTTTTTTAAAGTGTGCTAAACATCAAATTTGACACCAAAGAAGAGACAAATAAAGAATTGGAAAATAAACCTAGGAAATTACCCAGAATACAACATGGGAGATGAGATATTATTTCCTATAGGAGAAATAAAGACATGGCAGATAAGACACAGGCATTCAAAGCTGCAAATGCCGCTGGCTCTCTTTTATCCCTTTCTTTCTTCATGTTATTTATTTATTTATTTATTTATTTAACATAAGCAACAAACTTCAGAAAGATTACTCAAGGAAAAAGAAAATTTTTTAATGGTACTGGACAGATGGCTCAGCAGTTAAGAGCACTGGCTGCTCTTCCAGAGGAACTAGGGTTGTTATCCAGCAGCACCTATATGGTGGCTCACAATACAGGAAGCCCCCAGTTCACCCCCACCCTGCCCTGCACTGCATAATCCATCAACATAACATTAAGTCTTTAACCTGGGGGTGGAGAGATGGCTCGGGGAACAGATCAGGGCTCAGTTCCCAGCACCCATACAGCAGTTCACAACTGCACGCAACTCCAGTTCCAGATCCTTGGCACCCTCTTCCAACCTTCTCAGGCATCTGAATCCACAGGGTACAGACAGACAAGCAGACGCACACATATACATACAGATGGGGGGGTAGAATAGGGGGTTTTCAGAGGGGAAACGGGGAAAGGGGATAACATTTGAAATATAAACAAATAAAACATCCAATTAAAAAAAGAAAAAGAAATAAAGAAATAAAATTACGCTTCTCTACACGGTATTCCAGGCACCGTATTTGAAACAGTACTTTCTGGTCTGAAACAGGGGAGGCGGTCAACCTCTCTAATCTCAGCACTCAGGATGAGGAAGTTGGAAGGCCAAGTTCAAGGTCATCATCTCTTTCTATCTGAGGCCAACCAAATTTACAAAGTCAGTGCAGGGATACATCTGTCTCAAAGGACAAAGCAAAGCAAAAACCTGGCCTGAACTCTCCTATCCCTCCTGAGAGCAGGGATGAGAAAGGGGCTTATTATGGAGTCCTGGCTGGGCTGGAGCTCACTATGCAAACCAGGCTTGGCTGGCCTCAAATTGACAGCAATCCTCCTGCCGTTGTCCTTGTTTCTGTGCACGTATCCACACAGGCTCCATTTCTACTTTTAGAACAGGACTTGAAGTTATAACTTTTCCCACAAAGAATGTTAATGGATTATGGCAATGGTAAATCCTATCGAATATTTAAAGCAGAAATGACAGCAGTCCTTGGCCAGCAAACTTGTCTACTGACCTGAAGAGGACAAGATCTTATTCTGTGAAGACAATGACAACATGGCAGAAACATGATAAAGACATTATGAGAAAATGATACTACAGACCAGTTTCCCCCATGGACACAAATGCAATCTCGCTTAATGAGATTTTAGGAAATCAAATCCCATAAAATATACAAGGGACCATACATCATGGCCAAGTGGAGTTGTCCCAGGAATATGAAATTTTTTTTTAACGTTTGAAATCGGGGTCAGAAAGACGGCTCAGCTGGTGAAGGCACTCATGGCCAAGCCAAGGGCCTGGGTTCCCTTCCAAGATCCCAAACAATAGACAGAGAAAACCAACCCCCACAAGATGTCCTCCAACCTCCATACTTACAAGTGCTGTGGTATGCACACACCCACAAGCATAAGTAAATAGAGAGGTGGATAGATAGATATAAATACATAAATAAATACAATTAAAATTAATTGATAAAAGTACTTGAAAAAATCAATCAACAAGGGGGCTGGTGAGATGGCTCAGTGGGTAAGAGCACCCGACTGCTCTTCCAAAGGTCCAGAGTTCAAATCCCAGCAACCACATGGTGGCTCACAACCATCCGTAACGAGATCTGGCGCCCCCTTCTGGAGTGTCTGAAGACAGCTACAGTGTATTTACATATAATAAATAAATAAATCTTAAAAAAAAAAAAAAAATCAATCAACAAATTTGATTCTCAGAAAAGACTGAAAAAGAGAGCCAGATCATGATCTCGTCAGCAGATGCAGACAAGCCCTGGATCAAAGCCATCCACCCCTTCCTTCTCCAAGGCTCAGCCAGTCACCAAAGGAATCTCCCTGACGAAAGTTGTTTACAGGAAGCCCACAGCCAACAGCTACCTGATACAGTAAAGACATCTGCTGTCACATCTACTTAACTGGTGCCGAAGGCTCTGGTCAGTAGGCAGCCAGATTACAAAGGAAGAGGCAAGACTACCTTTATTGCTAGGAGTCAGAATCACTTCTGTAGAAAATGCTATAGAATCTCAAAATAAGCAAATAAATAAATAAATAAGCAAGCTACTAGGCCTGACATCATTGATTTTAGCGAGATTGTACAGTGCAAGATCAATATACAGAAACCAATTTTACTTCTCTATAAAAGCAACAGACAATTGGAGACTGGAAATACAGCACTTCCAGAAGCATCAAATATGAACTACTTAGGGGAAAATCTGATAAAGGGAGTCAAGCCATGTACACAAAAGCTATTAAACATTTCTTAGTGATATTAAAGGAAACCTTAATAAGCGGAAACAGACATTGTTCACTGGCTGGAAGATTCAATATCGTTTAAGATACCTATTCCCCCGAAATTGATTTATGTGCAGCCCCAATCCAAATAGTAAAGTGACAAGAAAGTGTTTAAATTCACAAGGAAATGCAAAGCGCTTAGAATGAGCCTTTGAAGATGGGAACAAGGGGCTGGAGAGGCGGCTCAGCACCGTGAGCACTGGCCCCTCTTCAGAGGACCCAGGTTCAATTCCCAGCAACCACATGGTGGCTAACATCCATCTGTAACTCTAGTTCCCAGGGATCCAAGTCCCTCTTCTGGCTCCTCAGGCACCAAGTACACATGTGGTATACAGACATAGGTGCGTGCAAAGTATCCATAAACATTAATAACTAAAAATGTTAAGAAGAAGAAGAAAAAAATTAAAACAAGATTGGAACACCTACCCTGAAAGATTTCAAGACTTATAAACAGAACTGTGTGCTCGAGAGATAAAGGCATAAAACATATGATGACATCAGTGACAGGGAGCAGGGAATACAAAAACTGATTTTGTGTTTTAATATCTATGGGTGTTTTGTCGTTTGTACGTTGTGCTCTGGTGCCCTTAGAGGCCAGAGGAAACAAAGAATCCCCTGGAAATAGAGTTACAGACCATTGTGAGCCACCACATGGGTGCTGGGAATCAAACCTGGGTCCTCTGGAAGAACAGCCAAGTGCTTTTAACCACCTAGCCATCTCTCTAAGCCCCAAAACAGAAAACAGACTCCCTTATGCAAAGTGAGTCTCAAAAACATCTACATGTTCTTTAGTATAAGAGGTTTTTTATTTGTTTGGTTTGGTTTTTTTCTTTTTTCTTTTTTTTTTTAAAGAATGTGGTTGTACTGGCTATTTTTGTGTCAACTTGACACAGCTGGAGTTATCACAGAGAAAGGAGCTTCAGTTGAGGAAATGCCTCCATGAGATCCAACTGTAAGGCATTTTCTCAATTAGTGATCAAGGGGGAAAGGCCCCTTGTGGGTGGGACCATCCCTGGGCTGGTAGTCTTGGGTTCTATAAGAGAGCAGGCTGAGCAAGCCAGGGGAGGCAAGCCAGTAAAGAACATCCCTCCATGGCCTCTGCATCAGCTTCTGCTCCCTGACCTGTCTGAGTTCCAGTCCTGACTTCCTTTGGTGATGAACAGCAGCATGGAAGTGTAAGCCGAATAAACCCTTTCCTCCCCAACTTGCTTCTTGGTCATGATGTTTGTGCAGGAATAGAAACCCTGACTAAGACAGTGGTACACTTGAAGTTGGGGGACACAGTTCAGTTATAGAGTGCTTGAGTAGCATGCACAAGGCTCTGTGTTCCAGCCTCATTCACACACACACACACACACACACACACACACACACAAAATGTGGTATGTCTAGCATAGAGAAGTACACAACTGATAAAATAAAAGGTAAGGTAGTGTGACTAGCAGTTAGTTTTTAACATCAACTTGCTACAACCTAGAGTCTCCCAGGGATACTGTCTTGACTGAGAGATTTTTCTAGATCTGGTTGGGTGATGGGCATGTTTGGAGGAGATTGCATTGTTAACTGACTCCATCCATTGTGGGTAGCATTACTTGCTGATTTGGGGCCTGAGGCTGTATAAGAGTAAAAGCAGATCACAGTAAAGCATGCCTTTAATCCCAGCACCCTGGAGACAGAGGCCATAAATTCAAGGACAGTCTGGTGCGCACAGGGAGTTCTAAACTAGCCACAGTTACAAATTGAAACCCTGTCTCAAAAAAAAAACAAAAAAAAAACAAAGCGAGAGGATGGCTGGGTAGCAAACCACGCAGATACATCCATTTCTCTGTGCTTGACTATGGATATGATGTGACCAGCAGTCTCAAGTTCTTGCCCCTAGACAACACAGTGGAGACAAATTGTAACCTAGAATTGTAAGCTAAAATAACTCCCTCCTCCCCTAAGTTGCTTTTGCTTAAGGTATTTTATCACAGCAACTGAAATGGTTATAGGCAGATAAATCACGAGTAATGGCAAACGCCCATAACCCCCACATTCAGGAGGAGGAAGGAGGATCACAAGTTCACAGCCAGCCCAGGCTACATCTTACAACCCTGTCTTAAAACCAATAAACAAGCCGTGCGTGGTGGTTCACATCTATAATCCCAGCACGTGTAATAGGATCAGGAGTTCTGGGTCAGCCTGGCTACAATATGAGGTGAAGGCCAATCAGAGACCTGTGAGACCTCATCTCAGAAGAAAGAAAGAAAGAAAGAAAGAAAGAAAGAAAGAAAGAAAGAAAGAAAGAAAGAAAGAGAGAGAGATAGATTATACCTGTAATCCAAGAACTCAGAAGTCTGAGGCAGAAGGATCACAAGTTTAAGGCCACCCTGGGTTATATAACAAGACTCTATCTCAAAAGAAAAAAGAGAGACATACACATTATACTGACATAGAACAGTGCACATAATGATATAATGTAACAGTTATGATTAAAATAAGCCCACAAATAGGGTGTGTGTGTGTGTGTGTGTGTGTTAAAAGTTCTAGATGGAATTTACCAAGTGACAATAATTATACTTGGGAAAGAAAATAGGGTAAAAGATGATATTTACAAATAACTGTTTTTAAAGATTATTTATCTTATGTATGTAAGTACACTGTCACTGTCTTCAGACACACCAGAAGAGGGCATCAGATCCCACTACAGATGGTTGTGAGCCACCATGTGGTTGCTGGGAATTGAACTCGGGACCTCTGGAAGAGCAGTCAGTGCTCTTAACCTCTGAGCCATCTCTGCAGCCCTACAAATAACTTTTAATGACTTACTTTATTTCAGAAAATGAAAAATAGTTCATGTCCTCCCTATAGGACAGGAGAGTGTCAGCTACACTCGCAGGTACAAAAAGGCAGCTGGCACAAGGCCTGGCACACAGCTGGCCCTAGACCAGCCAGTCCGCCCTCTCTGCCACCCCCACATCATAAAGGGCACTGGCACAAAACAGAAAGCACTATCTTCCAAACACAAGCTTGAGTCTCAGCACCAGGAATACTGTCGGAAGTGCTAACAGATTTCCTAGAAAAAGATGTGAAACTGGAGCTGGTCCAAGGAGAGGCAGCCAAAAGACCAACAGAACAAGGAGCCTGTCGAGTGCGGGAAGCTGAAAAGAGTCTGTGCCTTCAGTTGAGGAGAGTAAGGAGGGTAGGCGCAGCCATTTTGAAGTTCAGTCAACCCGGTAAATGGCGTGAGTAAGAAAGGGGCAATTACCTAGGCCACCAAATGCACCTTCCCAGCTGAGACAGGACCCCTAGGACACCCAAAGGTCTCAGCTTGGGGAGGACAACCTGGAGAAGGCTTCACACCTTTGATGAGGGAGGAGGTGAGGAGAGGACAGAGCAGACACTGAACAATGTCCCTGAGTGGAATGACACTGTCCTCATGAGCAGGGAGGTGACTGCGGTGACTATGACTTATTTCAGCCCCCCCTACTCTACCCCTTGCCCCCGGGCACTGTTTTCCCACTGTAAACCTCTGCTTCCAGGAGATAACCTGAATGAGCTCTCTCACAATCCAGATAGCTTTAAGGGAATTTTTAAAATACTAACAAGCACATGAACAGGAAGTCAGGCAAGAACAGGTTATACAAGCGGAGGGGCTCAGTGGGTAAAATGCATAAGCCTGGCAGCCTGAGATCAGGGCCTGGAACCCAGGGAAAGGTAGAAAGAATGGACTAACTCTACAAAGCTGTCCTCTAATGTCCTCACTATGGCACAGGTACCCGTGCAGACACATACACACAATAATGATTTAAAGAATGACTACACCAAATCACTACACAAATGATTTAAAGAATCACTACACCACACTATACAACAATACACTACACTACACAAACTTGAGGACGGCAGAACCAAAGATGACTGCCAAGGAAGAAATCTTTTCCCAAACCTGTGTGGCCTCACTACAAACTCCTTTGGCCTCAGCATCTTTTAGATGTATTGAGGAGATACAGCCGTCCCTTTTTCTGTTACACATGTGTGCACACACTTGTGTCTGAGTGCACATTCTCACATGTGTACTGATAGGCATGTGTGCACACGCATATGGTAGCCAGAGGACAAATGCAGGTTTTGTTGCAAATGCAGAGCCATCTATATTGTTTTGGAGACAGAGTCTCTCGCTGGCCCAGAGCTCACCACGTAGGCTAGACTAGCTGGTTCGCAAGCCGCATGGATGTGCCTGTCCGCTTCCCTATGCTGAAATGACAAGCGAGGGCCACCAAGCCTGGCTTTTTAAAAGTGCATGAGATCTAGGGACCAAGCTCAGGACCTCATGTGTGCAAAGCAAGCACTTTACGGACTGAGTCATCTCCTCACACCCAGGCAATGGTCGCTTTTAACCTTCTACCAGTGTGCAAGGACCAACAAAGATTCCTTCTTGGTGTGAGAGGACTGAGTCTGGGAAGCAGCTCTGGGGTACATTCGGATCCTAACCCAGAGCCCTTCAAGCCAGCCTGCTCAGTCCTGAAGCAAGAGGTAACCTGCAGAGAAACAGCAGTTTTGCCCCTGAGCATTGAAATTTATCTCCAGGGCATGGGGAAATGGCTCAAATAAAGTGCCTGTCATGCAAACATTAAAAAAAGAAAGAAAGAAAGAAAGAAAAGAGGCAGAGGACTGGAGAGATGGCCCAGTGGTTAAAATTGTGTACCTGCTTTGGCAGAGGACCTGATTTCAGTTCCCAGCATCCATATCAGGCAGCTCACAACCTACTGTAACCCCAGCTCCGGAGGATCCAGTGCTCTCTTCTGGCCTCTATGGGCAACTACACTCACATGCACATACCCCCCAACATACACACACACACACACACACACACACACACACACTTAATGTCTTAGTTTACGGTTCCTATTGCTAGGATGAAACACCAAGACCAAATGCAACATGGGAAGGAAAGGGTTTATTTACTTGGCTTACAGATCCCAAGTCACAGTCCACTGAAGAAAGCTAAGGCAGGAACTCGAGCACGACAGGAACCTGGAGGCAGGAGCTGATTCAGAGGCCGTGGAGAAGTACGGTTTACTAGCTTGCTCAGCCTGCTATAAGAAAATAAAGCCCTGGACCGCCATTGTGGGGTGGTATCCCCCTCAATGGGCTGGGCCCTCCTCCATCCATCACTAATTAAGAAAGTGCCCCCACAGGTTTACCTACAGCCCTATCTGATGGAGGCATCATCTCCACTGAGCTTCCTCCGTCTTGGATAACTCTAGCTATGTCAGGTTAACATAAAACTAGCCAGCACGATTAAAAACAAATCTAAAAACAGAAACAAAAACAAAGGGGATGCTGGAGAGATGGCTCAGCAGTTAAAAGCACTTGCTGTTCTTGCAGAAGACTGGGGTTTATTTCCCAACATCTACATGGTAGCTCACAACAGTCTCTAACCACAATCCCAAGGAATCTAATGACTTCTTCTGGCTTCTGTGGGCACCAAGCACATACATGGTGCACACACATATATGTAGAGAAACATTCATACACTTAAAAACAAAATAAGACGTGCATATCTGATCTATACACACATGTATACACACACACACACACACACACACACACACACCTACATTCCAGAGTCAGGTCCTTCTGACAGGCCAGGTTACTGAGCCACTGCAATGACTTACCATGGTTTCCAGCCCTTGGGCAATGGAGCCTCAATACCCTCTCTCGCCAGCCACATCAGTTCTGGTTCCTTGATAGGGTCAATACCAATCACTCTGGCAAAGTCAAGGATTTCTGCAAGAGAGAAGGAGGGAAAAGGAGGAGGGTGGAAGGGGTAAGAGAGAGAAGGATGGGGAGGGGTGGGAAGAAGCAAAATTTAGACAGTTCTATTCTGAACTGCTTTAATCTCCAAGTTTTCCTCAGTGATAAAATATAACATCTCTAAATATAAATAATAAACATATAGAACTAAAGCTGGGTGCGTTGGTGCACATCCAGAATCCCAGCACTTGGGAAGCAGAGGCAGGGGGATCAGGAGGTCAAGGTCACCCTCAACTCCCCACTGAGTTAGAGGCTGGCTGGGCTTCCTGAGGACCATCTCAAAAAGCTTGAACAAACAAACAAGCCAAACATACAGAACCAGTTTCCTTATATCCCAATTTATAAAGAGCCATCTGAATCAAACCAGGCTACCTCCAAACTCACACAAATATAATCTGAAGCCACAGTTAACAGACGGGGTGAAGAATGAAACCAAGACTTGACAGTGGGCAGGCCTCAGGAAGGACCCAAAGCCACAGCCGGAACCATCCAGGAACCAGCCAGGATGAGGGCAGCCTTACAGAAGATAAACTCCAGAGAGACTGACAGGAGCTGGGCCCCAGTGCACTTGGCCCTTAAGCCCCAAGCGAGTTCCATCAACTATAGATGACTGAGCTCTCTAAGGACCTTGCAAACACACAGAACATGAAAGGAGAGTGTGTGTTGTGACGGTGGCACGTACCACGTGTCACCTCAGCAAACAGAAGGCAGTGCCTGGTTCTCTGAGGGACAGGAAGGCACCCAGCTGAGAAAGCAGATGACACTCGGGTGGCCTCCTCCCCATCTAGTGAACCCCTCTTCCTAAAGGTAGTGCCTCTTACTCAATTGTAGTATATATTTTGGACTCTACTTCTGCTCTGCTCTCGAAATCAAACAGTTAGGAGAGCCCTTTGCCAGAGAGCTGGAAGACAGAAGAGACCTATGCACTATGCGATCTCATCTTTGGGGAAAAGGATAGGTGTCCCTGGTGGCCACAGGAATAAATACCCAGGCTTGAGTCTAATCCAGGCTAGAGAGGTCTGGCCAATATGTCATCTCCGTGGAGAACTGGAGGATGACACACTGGGGACTAGGAAATAACACTTTTTCTAAAGAACCAGCATATATTTAACTGACCAGGGAATGACTTATTGAATAGTTTCACCTTTTTTTAGTTCTTGGGGGGGAGGGTGTCTCACTTAGAATAAGCTCTACGAGGCTCAGGCGAGCCTTAAGCTTACAAACATCCTGCCTCAGTCTCCCAGGTGCTTATTAGAGGTGTATGCCACCAAGCACAGCTTCACAATGACCACCTCCAATGAACTTGTTACTCTGAGCCACGAAAACAGGAGAGAATATTCACTGTCGTAACAAGAGACAGACAGCAAAGAAGAAGACATAAACCCGCAGGCTGGAGAGATGGCTCACTGGCTCGGATCCTGGACTCCCCTTGCAGAAGACCAGAGTTCAGTTCTGAGCACCCATGTTGGATGACTCTCACCGCCACCTGTAACTCCAGCTCCAGAATGCCTGTGGCCTCTGCAGACACCTGCACTACGTGCACTCGAGAGTGCTCACACATACACACACACACACACTTATAAATAATTTAAAATAATTCTCTAAGAAAATATAAATACACACAAACAATTCTTGCTCTCAAAACTACAATGGAATGAATATCAAGATAGAGAGTTACACAGAGAAACCCTGTCTCAGAAAAAAAAAAAAAAAAAAAAGATGGAGGGTGCTCCTTCGGAGAGTATCACTATGGAAACCCTCTGGGCAACTGGGACGCTAAAGCAAAGAGCTGGAGCAATGAACCTGTGACAAGATACGGCTTAGTGCATCTGGGGATTGCCAGAAACCAACACAAGACCGCACAGCTCAACTGTCAAGATAGGAAAGCCACGTGACCAAGAACCTTGAAACCTCACCAAGGGCACTGAATATGTGGAAGGGCATTGGAGCCAGCCTGGAAAGGATCCATTTCTCCCTGTAAGACCACTACTATTAGATGGGACACAGACAATGCAGGAAAACGGAGCTAAGCAGGAAGCCGAGGCAGAGAAGGTAGTGTGGCTCAGACTAGGTGTTGGCACAAGAGTTTTTTTTTTGTTTTTTTGTTTTTTTTTTGAGACAGGGTTTCTCTGTATAGCCCTGGCTGTCCTGGAACTCACTCTGTAGACCAGGCTGGCCTTGAACTCAGAAATCCGCCTGCCTCTGCCTCCCCAGTGCTGGGATTAAAGGCGAGTGCCACCACGCCCGGCGGCACAAGAGTTTTTATAATACATCCCTAGAAAAACCTTGACGCAAACCAAGTGAGGTAGCTCGTGCCTGTACCCCCGATGCTCCAGGGGCTGAGGCCGGGGGATCACTGCCAGTCTCAGGCCAGCCTGACCTACATAGCAAGACCCTGTCTAAAAAATAAAAGTAAATAAATAAGTCCCAGCACTCAGGACACACAGGAGGCAGGAGGATCTCTGTGAGTTCAAGGCCAGCATGATCTGCATAGCAAGTTCCGGGGCAGCCAGGGGTGCAGAGTGAGAGGGAAATCAAGCATCCTTTCCCCAAAACTCTTGGGACCAGGCCTGTTAAAGGTTTCAGGTCCTTCCTGGGTTTGGCGTATTTGCATTAGAGTTTATGGGTCAAGAATCCCATCATCAAAATGGCTCATCTAAAAAGGCAGATTTGGGGCATTTTGCATCTTGGAAAAGGTGAGGGATACACATCTTGAATTCCAGAAACAAGGAAGCAATGCATGGTGGTCCACATCTGTAATCCCAGCACTTAGGAGATGGAGGCACGAGGAATCGGAGTTCGAGACCAACATGGGCCACACAGTGAGGCTGAAGCCAGCCAGGCTTAGGAGAAGAAAGGGAAGGAAGGAGAGAAGGAAGGGAAGAAAGAAGGAAGAAAAATAAAGAAAAGGAAAATGTATACATACACACACACAGCTTCGGGTACAGAGATTCCGCCTCAAAGGAAAAAAAAAATTAAGGAGACTTGAAGTCAGTTGTTAAGATGGCCCGTAAGCACATTTATTTGCAGCCAAGCCTAATGCTCGGAGTCCCATCCTAAAGCCCACATGGTAGAAAGAGAGAACTGACTACTGCAAGTTGTCCTCTGACCTTCACACACTTGCTGTACATACATATACATACATAGGATAAATAAATGTAAAAAAAAAAAAACAAAGAAAATCTGAAGTCATTCAAGGATAGCACAAAAAGACACCTGGACAGGGATATGACATTCTTGGAAGGAAGACACCACAAACATGACAGTCCCTTCTGAATCAATCCGATGCTCATCACGATACCCCCAGGCACCAAGAGTCCTCCCAAACACTGCCCTACCCAGAGCCTGACAGATAAGTCTAAAGTCGTGGGCCAATAAAACAAACAAGATGGCCGAGGAAATTGGAAAGACTGGGACAAGGGCTTCAGCCCTACTCCATATTAGAATCCGATGCACCTCGGTAATTCAGTGTGACACTGACACATGGCCGGACAGTCCAATGGGAGAAAGGAGACAGACCCAGACGCCCACAACAGTAGCTGGGCCAGTAGGGAGATGAGTTTACCCCATCGACAGTGTAGGAACGAAAATAAACTAGAATATGTGAGAAATCAGCTCTACTTTTGATGGGGCAGGCTTTTCTAACCGTGATACACACATAACTCAGAGGCCCGTCATCAACAGACTGACAACAGAAAGAGGACAAACCACAGACTACAGGAATAGCTCAGTGCTCAACTCCAGTTTGAGGGCATCAGGCCCCCTCTTCTGGTCTCAGTGGGCACCGGAGGCACACACAGTATGTACACAGACATAGGTGGAGGCTGGGCACACAGCTCAGTGGTACAGTTTAGCCTGAGTGTCTGGGTTCCATGTCTAATGCCAAAGAATGAACAATAAAAGCACAGCTGGTTGGTGACTCAAGTCTGTGATTCCCAGCACTTGAGAATCTGAAGCAGGAGGATTGCTATGAATTGGATCTCACAGAAGGAAGTGGGAGTCGGGGCAGCAAGATAGTTCAGAGGTAAAGGTGCTTGCCACCAATCCTGGAGGCCTGATCTAGTTCCTGCAATCCACACGGTGGAAGGAAGAGAGCCCAGGACTTCATGTAGGTGAAGCGAGCACTCTCACAAGCTGCCCTCCGACCTCCACACGAGCACTGCGGTGTGCACACCATGCTGCCCTCCAGTACACAGAGGTTTAGAAACTAACTGACAGGTAAAAAATAAAGAATATATACCGTTTTAAAACCTCTACATGGCAATGGGCAAACACACTTGGCTATTGGCAAATTGCAAGTTCTAAAGCGGGGTCCTGGCCTCCCCAGGGAGGGGCACCTGTTCTTATCCTTCTCTGCCAGGTCCACGAACCACCTGAGCGGGAGGCAGAACTTGTGCCCGGGTCCAGAACTCTTCAGAATGTCAAAGCAAATTTCAATCCACCAACCGCAAAGCACAGAGTGCTGGGCGGCCCAGCTGTACCCTTCACAGGACAGGGAACCACAGGGAACTCCCTGACAGGACCTGGCTCAGGGGGGCACCTTTGGGTTGCTCTTTGGTTTTTGTTGTTGTTGTTGTTGTTGTTGTTGTTGCTTAAGACAGGGCCTAGCAGCCGGGCGTGGTGGCGCACACCTTTAATCCCAGCACTCGGGAGGCAGAGGCAGGCGGATTTCTGAGTTCGAGGCCAGCCTGGTCTACAAAATGAGTGCCAGGACAGCCAGGGCTACACAGAGAAACCCTGTCTCGAAAAACCAAAAAAAAAAAAAAAAGACAGGGCCTAGCAGTATAGCACTGGCTGGCAGGGAACGTAGAGATCTGCCTCTGCCGCCCTCCCATGTGCTGGGGTTAAAGGGAAAGACATGAACCACCATATTCAGCTTGTGGTGGGGTTTAAAAAGAAAATAAATTCAAAGTTTCTAAAACAGAGAATAGAAAAAGTAACATAAATAAATAATGCTACTTTTTTTTCTTTTTTCCGTTTTAAGGAAGGCCTTAAACTCACACCCCAATGACTTCACATCCTCCCTTGCTGCCCCTCCTCCACCCACTACTGAGATTTACTGCCACGCTTGGATTATGAGACGCTCTCACTAACCCGGGGCTTCGTGCATGAGAAGCATGCACGCCACCTGCAGAGCCACAACCTTGGTATTTTTGTTGTTGCTATTGAGACTGTGTAGCTCAGCCTAGCCCCAAACTCATTCTGACCCTGGCCTTGAACTTGTAGCAGCAATCCTCCTGCCTCAGCCTCCTGAGTGCTGAAATTACAGGGAGTGTCAACATGCCAGCCAGCCTTAGCTTAGTTCTGAAGAAACTGGATTTACACGCCATATTTCACAACATCCCCTATACTCCTATCTCATTTAAAACCAATCTGATCTCCAGTGTCAGCAAACATTTTCTATAAAGTTGGTCCGATAGTAACTCTTGCAGGCCTTGAAGGTTGTAAATCTATTACAGTTATTTGACACTGCTATCAAAGGATGAAGACTGCCAATGATGACGCAGAAATAAACACGGCTGTCTTCCAATAAAATTTTTTATTGACAAGAAGAGGCAAGCTGCCAACTTGGGCCCAAAGGCTATAGTTTGCCAACCTCTGATCTAACCCAAATATATTGAGCAGCCCTGTGCATGGACCAACTCTATACTGGCAGAACCAAAGCAAACCAGGGGGGCTGGGCTTAGTGGCTAAGCGCACTGGCTGCTCTTAAGAACCCCAGGTTCAATTCCCAGCACGTGGCTCACAAGCATCTGTGAGTCCAGTTCCAGGGGATATGATGCCCCCTCTCGGCCTCCTCGGGCACTGCATGTATGTGGTTTACAGGTATGCATGCAGGCAAAACACCCAAACACATAAAACAATTTTTGAAACTGTGTTTAAATAATCAATTACAATGTCTGTGCTCAGAGAACGATTCCAACCCTCCACAAGTTTCTTACCTTGCTCACTGGGAACGTAGGTCTCATCAGAATCTTCCTCCAGGACCAGCTGGTCACCTAAGAGGATGGGCCGTCGAGCCATGGTTCAGCCTAACGTAACTATCTTGATCCCAGAGACCCTATCCAAAGAGAAAATTCAGTGAGCTGGCCGGGAAGGGAGAGCTGAGTTGGGTCACAGAGCATCGGGGTCACACCAGATGCTGCACAGCAGCGTGGCTGAGGTCCCTGCCTGTAGCTCAGAGCTTCACAGGCTCTGTGCCTGGGTAATGCCCTGTCATGCCCCTGCCCAAAGTTACAGAACACACACTGCACCACAAGACATCTTGAAGCCTAGCTCTCTAAAGTGTTTAAACTTGAGGACTAGAGAGATAGTTCCATGGTTAGAAGCACTGGCTACTGTTCCAGAGGATCTGGGTTCAATTCTCCAACACCCACAAGGTGGCTCACAACCTTCTGTAATTCTAGTTCCAGGGAATCCGATTCCATCTTCTGGCCTCTGTCTGTATCAGGGACACACATGGTGCACATACACAGATGCAGGCAAAAACATAAAATAAGTAAACCTCTAAATAGTTCAACTTTGTATCCCTCCCCAAACAGGAGAATATCCCAAACCTGTAGCACACCTACGCCAGAAAACCCCAGTGACACCAAAAACACAGAACCTTGGGTGTCAGCACAGCCTAGGGCACAGTGAGGCAGCCACAGTCAACGGTGCCCCCCTTCCCCAGCATGCAATTCAGGGCCAGGAGTCAGTGTGCTGTCAGCACCTGCCCTGAGAGCCCTAAGAAAAGAAGACCACTGAAGACTGAGAAGAGCTGAGAGCTTTGGAAAGAGAAATCTACACAGGGTGGCATTTTATTTAAGACAGAAACTCTGGTAAGACCGGCATGGCCAAATTGGAGAAATACGAAAATGGTGTCAGGTAAAGCACCTGAGAAGGCTTCCATCCCAGTGAAAGTTAATGAGGACCTAAACCAGGCCGAAGAAGCCGAGGTGGGAAGGGGACAGAGATACGGAGCTATTAGGCTTAATGAGAGCATGGGGGTGGGGAGGAGAGGGAAGAGAGGGGATCCAGATGGACTGGACAGTGTCCCTCCAAAACACTTGATGATCTGACTTAATAAGAAGTAAGGTCTTAAAAAAAAAAAAAAAAGCCGGGCGTGGTGGCGCACGCCTTTAATCCCAGCACTCGGGAGGCAGAGGCAGGCGGATTTCTGAGTTCGAGGCCAGCCTGGTATACAAAGTGAGTGCCAGGACAGCCAGGGCTATACAGAGAAACCCTGTCTCGAAAAACCAAAAAAAAAAAAAAGAAGAAGAAGAAGTAGTAGTAGTAGTAGTAGTAGTAAGGTCTTTAAGACAGAGTCAATATTAAGTGAGGTCATTGGGGTGGGGTCCTGACCTGACCCAAGCAAAGGAACAGAAATCTGCGTTCTCACTCCATCCAATGAAGACAAAGGATGGTAGGCACGTGCAAGGCGGGAACTAGAAAGGACCTGATCTGTGTGTTATTTTATTTGCTAGTTTGCAGTGCTGGTGATCCCCATGTGATGCTGGGACTGTCCCTCTTTTCCTGCCCCTAGTCTCACCTCCAGCTCTGGACCCTGGGGGTTCTATTAACCTTCCCCACAGCAGCTCCCACGCTGGAACCTAATCAAACAAACAAACAGGCTATCACAGCCCTTTCCACCTGAGTGGGCCACCTGAGGAGTGACCAGCACAGCAGGTCCTGGCCTCTCCTGTCCACTTGAGCACCTCTGACTATTCCAGGTGGTCCAAAGAGCAGGCAATGTTCCTCTCAGCAAGAAGAGCCCACACACACACACACACACACACACACACACACACACACACACACACCTACTGCCCATCATAAAGGCCAAGCCTGACCAGGCCTGCAGCAGAGCGTTCAGTAATGGCTGAGGCTGGTGACCGGGACCCTAACCCAGATCCACACAGATGGACCTCTGAGAAGCAACAGGGAACCTATCAAGACCTGTTCCTGTGGCCTTCTGTGATCATGACACTCAGACCACCTTCAGTCCGGACACCAGACCTCCCAGAAAACCAAACTCTGCCCCTCTCATTCCCACCATGCCCCTCCAAGTAAGAAAAGTTTAAAAAAGAAGAAAGAAAGAATTCCCTGTGATATCTAAGCTGAGAGAGGATGTCCCCCTCTCAGAAGTCAGACCTCCGTCCAGACACCACATCTATGCCTCTACTCTCGGTCAGAGACTGAGAAGGCCTGACTGCCACTCACTCTGGAAATCAGTTGGGGGGAGGGGGAGAAGGACAGAAACCAGGACATAGACCTGGTCACCTGAGTCCTTAATCCTCTTACTTAGAGAGAAGAGGGGAGGAGACAAGGAAAGGCTACAGACAAGAGGACTGACCCAAACAGGAACTAGCACTTATCAAACGTTGACCTCTTCACGCAACCAGAGAAACTGCATTTGAGAGGTGTAGCCTGTGCCCACATCCCATCTGCAGAAACCAACAGCCAGGAACAACTGCTATCCTCGTAGGAAAACAACAAACAAGCCTCAAGTGCTGTTTAGTTTCTGTCAACGTGACACAAACCAGGGTCACCTGGGAAGAAGGAACCTCAATTGAGGAGCTGCCTCCATTGGACTGGCTTGTGTGGAGGCACGTGCCTCTAATACCAGCAATAGGGAGGCAGAGGCAGGTGGAGTCTGTTCTATATAGTGCATTTCTGTTACAGGATAGCCATAGAGGGACCCCCATCTCAAAAAACTAAAACAAAATAAGGGCCAGGTTTGGTGGTGCATGCCTTTAATCTCAGCACTCGAGAAGCAGAAACAGGCAGATCTCTGTGAGTTCAAGGCCAGCCTGAACGACAAAGGGAATCCAGGACAAGCAGGGCTCTGTTGCACAGAGAAACCCTGACTCAAAAATAAGCAAGCAAACAAAAATAACAGTAGCTGGGCAAGCCACAAAGAGTGAGCCAGTAAAACAAGCAGCATCCTTCCTCCATCCCTGCCTCTTCCTCTGTGGTTCCTGCCTCTTCCTCCACCCCTCCCTCTTCCTGTGTGGTCCCTGCCTCTTCCTCCATCCACCCCTGCCTCTTCCTCCATGGTCCCTGCCTCTTCCTCCATCCACCCCTGCCTCTTCCTCCACCCCTGCCTCTTACTCCATCCCTGCCTCTTCCTCTGTGGTTCCTGCCTCTTCCTCCACCCCTCCCTCTTCCTGTGTGGTCCCTGCCTCTTCCTCCATCCACCCCTGCCTCTTCCTCCATGGTCCCTGCCTCTTCCTCCATCCACCCCTGCCTCTTCCTCCACCCCTGCCTCTTACTCCATCCCTGCCTCTTCCTCCATCCCTGCCTCTTCCTCTACCCCTGCCTCTTCCTCCATGGTCCCTGCCTCTTCCTCCATGGTCCCTGCCTCTTCCTATCCCTTCCCTTCATGATGGACTATAAGATGAAATAAACCCTTTTCTCTCCAAGCTGCTTTGGTCATGGTGTTTTTAACAGCAATAGGAAACAAACCAGGATGCCTGACTGTTAACAAAAACCTACCGGCCAGGAAGTAGGTGGAAAATCTGAATTCATAGATTTTTCAAAATTTCAGACAAATCTTCTGCCAAGAAAACAAAATAAATTAGGGTTGGGCTATACCATGCCTTTCCTCGCTTCAGGGACAAGGTGGCAAGAAGAGGCCATGAGGGTAAAGAGATGCAAGGCAGAAGTGCACAGTCAGAACTCACACTTCACCAACAGCTCATAGAGGCCACTCGTGATCAAGTTGCCCTCTGGGCACTAGATGTGCAATAGTGATTGAGCAGATTCAGTCGTGACTCCCCTGTACAACTACGGCTTAGCCAGACAGTCCCAGGTAAGAGTATCAGTGCTAAACTAGGTATGGAGACACAAGCACGACCAGCATCTTCCTCCACCCCTGCCTCTTCTTCCATGGTCCCAAGTTCAAACAGAATCCCAAGTTCACGGGAATCCTCAACTACAGGTGTTCAGGCCAGCCAAGGCTATATAAGGACCTGTCTCACAAAAACAAAACAAAACAAAACAAACAAAAAAAAAACCCCACCACCACCACAACAACAACCACAAGAACAAAACAAAAAAGAAGAAAAGAAAAGAGAAAAAGAGCAAAGGATGGGGGTGGGGGAACTAGCAAGACAGGTAGCAACCAAGCCTAGCAACCTGAATTCCATCCCGAATCCCCAAGACCTACATGGTGGAAGGAAAGGACTATGTCCTCAAGTTGTCTTCTGACCTATACACCCGGGGGGGGGGGGGGTCGAGGGAGAGACAGAAACAGAGAAGAAAACATAAGGGTATCATTTCGTAAGGAGTAAGATCTGGGACCGATGGCGGGTACCTATGCTGAGACCTGGAGGATGAACAGGTATTTACTGACAGAGAAGGAAGTGCGTTCTAACAACAGAAGCAGCAGCACGTGCAAAGGCCCTGCAGCAGGAGACACCAGCAATCAGAAAAGTACCGGAAATGTTGCTGAAAAGAAAGGAAAAAAACCAAAGCCATGCTGCAGATTCGGCCTTTGTCATACAGAGCTGCAAGTTCAAAAGCGCTTTTCCCACACAGGCTGAAACGGAAGCCAGAGTGGAAGGAGGGAAATCAGAGTGTCTGGGGCTGCAAAGATGGCTCAAGGTAAGGGCGCCTGGTGCCCTTCCAGGGAACCTAAGTTCCGTACCCAGCACCCAGGTTAGATTCTGTGGGGTGCAGCTCACCTGTAACTCCAGCCCCAGGGATCCCCTTACCTTTATGTCTCCAGCACTGAGACCACAAGCAGGAACGACAATACCTGGCTTTTTTTTTTTTTTTTACAAGGGACTTAACTCGGGTTCTCACGCTTAGAGAGAAAAAAAAAAAAAAAACTTTACCAACTGAGCTATCTCACCGGCCCCTAAAGCAAGGACATTTAAAGCAGAAGGAACGCCATGAACCGAGGCAAAGCGGCTTGATGGGACAGAGTGACTACTAGGTCCTGCCTAGCATGTGCAAAGCCCTGAGTTCAATCCCTAATACTGCAAAACAACAACTCCATATGTGAGAGTGTGTGTGTGTGTGTGTGTGTCTGTGTACGTGTGTGTGTGAGTATGTGTGTGTATCTGTGTATATGTGAGTATGTGTGTGTGTGTCTGTGTACGTGTGTGTGTGAGTATGTGTGTGTATCTGTGTATATGTGAGTATGTGAGTGTGTGTGTGTGTGTGTGTGTGTAGGAAGGGATGAGGGGGAGGGGAGGGGGGAGCACAAGCACAGCAAATGTGCTTGATGGGGTAAGGATTAACTATAACAACAAAAACTTGGACTAACCGCACACTTCCCCGAACACTTGTATGCGGCAGGACTGTACCAAGGGCTTTATTCGCCTCCATCCCACCCCAGCCTCTCAGCTAGAGGTTTACTATCCCCACTTATCAAATACAGAGACTGCTTGAATGAAGGGCAAGGAGCAGCGAGTACGGGCTTGCCAGGGCTGAAGCTGTATGCAGGACTTTATAAGGGGCGGCCATGGGAATTTCATAAAGAAAGTTGGAGGGGTGAGAGTTACCGTTCGGAAAGGTGACTGACAGCTGCACAAGAACCAATCAGAAAGGGGGCAAAATCAGAGGCAGTTATTCTGAAGGCGCAGCCAAGAAATTATGAACCAAGCCAGTGGCTAACCTGAATGAAAAGCGGCTAATCCTGAGGGCAGGAGAATAGCAGGGTCTCGCAGCTAGGTGAAGGAAGAGATGAGAGAAAGCGGAGAGGATTTCAGCCAGTCCACTGTGATTTTTGGCCAAGAAGCCGACTGCCTAGAATCTGAGGCATGCCAGATGACTACTGCAGACAGCAGAATGAATTCTCAGCATAGAGTGGGCTAAGTGACTGAGGAAGTTCTTCATTGAGACAGGAAACATGGGAGACATTGATAGAAGGTCCGGGGGGGGGGGGGGGGGGTTGGAAACGATCCGCAAGCACATCTAAGCTCCAGAAAGGTATCTGGCTAGGCAGCAAGTACTTCCCAGAGCAACCGGTAACTGGAGGCTCTAGTCGCAATCCAGAGATGGAGTGTGGAGAGAAGCATGCAGGGGCCTGCAGAGGGCTGAGCTGGCAGACGCGCGAGGGCGAGTCACCGAGGCCAAGAAGAGGGCAGCGGTTCCGGGCGGAGATTCCTGAATCAGTGCAAAGAAAACCCCAAACCTCCTCTCTTGCCCAGCTGGCCGAAAGATGCTATGCGCTTGGCTGAACTTGAGATAGCCCAGGAATGGGCTGGGCGATGGCGGTAGGGTGTAGATTCAGGAGAGGCTAGAAAGACAGGCCCGGCACGCCGGAGGGCTCTCCTCTCCCAGCTCAGTTCCCGCGCAGCAACACCTCACAACGCTTCAGCTCCTTGCAAACTCCTGCCACGCCACCAAGCCTGGCTCCGAGATCTCACCTGTCCCCGATCCGGGGGTTTCCGGGACGATGGCTCTGCGCCTCCTCCCCAGCACCACCCCGGCCCCCCCACCTTCCAGGGACGCCGGGGTGTCCGGCTCCCCGCTTCCAGGGACGCCGGGGTGTTGCCCTGCAGCGACCAACAACCACTTCCGGAAAGGCACTGGCCTAGCAACTGAGAGGCCCGCCTCTACCAAGAGCCAATAGGTCGCTGACTGAGAACTTTGGCGTTGGATTGGTTGAAGTTCCCCACGAGGCTTTGCCCGTTGCATCCTGAAAGTTGTAGTTCAAAATAGTGAATAAGCACAACCCCACTCCCACCACAAAGAGGTTAAAAGAGAGACCTGAAGGTAGATAAGAGAATTTCTCCCGCGGACGAAAGGAAGCATTCATAATATTAATAGTAATCTACTATTACTATTAATTAAGCAAAATTAACAATCATTTATAGACCATCATTTTGTAAAGGTCGAGTAAAATCACGCGAACAACAGTGATTATCAATGGTCAACCTATTGATTGGGCCCTTAATAAAAGAACTATGAAGGGGTTGGAGAGATGATTCGGTTTCAAGAGAGCTGCCTACTAACTTTTTCCTTTTAATGTATTATACGTGAACCGGGATTTGATAACACAAGCCCTTAATGCCACCACTTGGGGCACAAAGCAGTCAGATCTCTGTGCGTTTGAGACTAGCCTGGTCTATATAGTGAGTTTCAAGCCAGCTGGGACTACACAGTGAGACCCTGTCTCAAAAAAATTTTTAAAAGGTGTATGGATGTTTTGTCTACATTATACCTGATAGTCATGGAGGCCAGGAGAGGGCACTGCATTCCCTTGAAACTGGAGTTGTAAGCAGTTGTGCGCCACCTTGTGGGTGCTAGAAATCAAACCTAGGTCGTCTGCAAGAACAACAGTTAGTGCTCTCAACGGCTGAACCATCATCTCTCCCACTCTACTGTTGTAAATTTAAAACCGAGTCCCGCGCCGCTAGAGTCTAAGCCGACAAGGAGAAATTGCGAGTGTTGTTACTAGGGATCTCAAACCAGATATCAGGATGTGTTTCTCATGTTTAACGTCAAATCTTTCTGCAATTCCTTTATTCTCACCACAGATGGAGAAAAAAAAAATCACTGCTCCTCATCATCATCACAATCTTTAAAAGTGTCGCCAAGGGGCCACTGGACCAGACATAGAAGAGATGCCATATCATGACCACAGACATAACTAAACACTGCCCATAGCTTCCTACACACAAGACTTGCCATCTGAGGCTGTAGAGCCAGCTCAGCGGCTGCCAACACCTGCTGCTCTGCCGGAGGGCCAGAGTCTGATTCTCAGCACCCACGTGGCAGCTCACAAGCAGCAGAAACTCTAGTTCCAGAGGATCCAACACCTCTTCTGGCTTCCACCCACACCAGGCAAACACATGTGAACACAGACATGTGGTACACAGACATACCTGCAGGCTAAACACTCAAACACATAAAAGAATAAAATATGTTTTGAAAAAGGCAGCTAGATAGTGGTGACTGAACCACACTGAACCCCAATGCCTTAATTCCAAACACCCAGAAGGCAGAGACAGTCATATATTTGTGGGTTCAAGGCCAGCCAGGTCTACAAAATAAGTTCCAGGACTGTCAGGCTGTTACACAGAATAACCCTGTCAGGAAAAAGTCAAAAATAAGGAGGAGGAGGAGGAAGAAGAAGAATGATAGAGACAAGCAGATTTCTATGAATTCTAGACTGGCCAGGTCTACATATCTAGTTCCAGGACTGTATAGTGAGCTGCTGCCTCAATAAAGAAAGAGAGAGCTGGGCAGTGGTGGCTCATACCTTTAATCCCAGCACTTGGGAGGCAGAGGCAGGTGGATTTCTGAGTTCAAGGCCAGCCTGGTCTACAGAATGAGTTCCAGGACAGCCAGAGCTATATAGAGAAACTATGCCTCAATAAATAAATTAGTTAATTAAATGAAATAAAATGAAAGTAAAATTACATTCCAGGCCAGGCTGAGGCACATAAAAAGGCCCCCTGAAGTGTTATCCCTTAAAATATTTTTCTCTGTCAGGGAAAGGGCTAGAAAATAGTCTTCAAAAAATATGGCAGGCTATGGAATTATCACCATGCAGATGAAGGATATGTGTTTTATTCAGTTTCTCCCAAGGTTGGTATTCAGAAATACAAACCATTTTACCAAACAAATTAAGAAGGAAAAGGGGAAATCACAAAATTGATACATCAGCTGACAAGCCAGTAGGATGTTTATAGTCTCACTCACTGGGTTGGTTAGCTAGCACTACAGGCCTTCACTAGCAAGCCATCTTGAAACCTGTTTTTTGTTTTTTTGTTTTTGGTTTGCGCACAAGCGTGTCGGTGTGTGAGTATGTACACATGATTTCAGGTATACTCTGAGGTCAGAGGTGTCATGTTTCCTGGAGCTGGAGTTATAGGCGTTTGCTTCATGTGGATGCTGGACACTGAACTTGGAACGTAGTGCTTTACAAGAATAACACTGGCTCTTATTTTATTTGTTTGTGTGTGTGTTTGTTTGAGGCAAGATATCACCATACATCCCTCCTGGCTGACCTGGAACTCTGTATGTAGATATGACTGACCTTAAACTTAGAGATGTCTGCTCTTTAATGGCATGGATCACCATGCCTGGGCGATGTGCACCTTAACAGCTGAACCATCTCTCCATCTCTCCATCTCTCCATCTCTCCATCTCTCCATCTCTCCATCTCTCCATCTTATCTCTCCATCTCTCCATCTCTCCATCTCTCCATCTCTCCATCTTTCCATCTCATCTCTCCATCTCTCCAGCTCTCCAGCTCTCCATCTTATCTCTCCATCTCTCCATCTCTCCATCTCATCTCTCCATCTCTCCATCTCTCCAGCTCTCCATCTCATCTCTCCATCTCTCCATCTCATCTCTCCATCTCTCCATCTCATCTCTCCATCTCTCCATCTCTCCAGCTCTCCATCTCTCCATCTCTCCATCTCATCTCTCCATCTCTCCATCTTTCCATCTCTCCAGCTCTCCATCTCATCTCTCCATCTCTCCATCTCTCCATCTCTCCATCTCTCCATCTCTCCATCTCTCCATCTCTCCATCTCATCTCTCCATCTCTCCATCTCTCCATCTCTCCATCTCATCTCTCCATCTCTCCATCTCTCCATCTCTCCATCTCTCCATCTCTCCATCTCTCCATCTCTCCATCTCTCCATCTCTCCATCTCATCTCTCCATCTCTCCATCTCTCCATCTCTCCATCTCATCTCTCCATCTCTCCAGCTCTCCATCTCTCCATCTCATCTCTCCATCTCTCCATCTCTCCATCTCTCCATCTCTCCATCTCATCTCTCCATCTCTCCAGCTCTCCAGCTCTCCATCTCTCCATCTCTCCATCTCATCTCTCCATCTCTCCATCTCTCCATCTCTCCATCTCTCCATCTCATCTCTCCATCTCTCCAGCTCTCCAGCTCTCCATCTCTCCATCTCATCTCTCCATCTCTCCATCTCTCCATCTCTCCATCTCATCTCTCCATCTCTCCATCTTTCCATCTCTCCATCTCTCCATCTCATCTCTCCATCTCTCCATCTCTCCATCTCTCCAGCCTCTTTTTTGGTTTTGTTTTTTTGTTTGTTTTTGTTTTGTTTTGTTTTGGACACTAAGATTTCATGACCAGCTGATTTTTTTTAACAGATGTTACCAAATTACTACCAAAATTTTTTTTTAGAATTTACAGTCTTGCCAAGTGGTGGTGGCCGAAACCTTTAATCCTAGAACTCAGAGGCAGACAGATATCTAAGTTCAAGGCTAGCCTGGTCTACAGAGCAAAGGACAGTCAGGAATATACTAAGAAAAAAAATATATATATGTATATATATCAGAAAAATTTACCAACATTTTCCCTACCGATCAGAAAGGAAGGGAAGGGGAGGTAGAAGGGAAAAGGTGATTCTTAAATATTATTGGATTTTTATTTGGTAGATTGGTTGGGTTGGAGTTCAAAGTTTCTTTTGTTTGTTGATCTGGATTTTTTTTGTTGTTGTTGTTTTTTGTTTTTAGCTTTTTGCTTTTTGTTTTTTGAGACAGGGTTTCTCTGTATAGCCCTGGCTGTCCTGGAACTATATCAGGCTGGCCTCAAACTCAGAGGTCTGCCTGCCTCTGCCTCCTGAGTCCTGGAATTAAAGGTGTACATCACTACCACCCAGATTTTTTTTGATAAGTTTTTTTTAAAGAATTTTATTTATTATATGTGAGAACACTGTAGCTGTCTCCAGACACACCAGAAGAGGGCATCAGATACTATTACAGATGGTTGTGAGCCACCATGTGGTTGCAGGGAATTGAACTCAGAACCTCTGGAAGAACAGCAGTCTTAACCAATGAGCCATCTCTCTAGCCTTTTTTTTTGATAAGTTTATTTTTAATTATATATATATGTGTGTGTGCGTGTGTGTGTGTGTGTGTGTGGTCTGATTGTTGATTTGAACAAGTTAATGAATGAGCCATGGAAGCCAGAAGCAGTGGATGATCCAGGAACTGGGGTTCCAGGTAGTTGTGAACTGCCTGATGCGGGAGCTGGGAATTGAGCTCTGGTCCTCTGCAAGAGCAGTGAGTGCTTGTAACCACTGAGCCATCCCTCCAGCCTCTGCTGCTTCTTTAAAACATGAGTGTCATGTAACTCAGGTTGGCCCTGAACTCCTGATCTCCCTACCTCTACCTCCCAAGTACCCAAGTGTGAGCTAGCACAGAAGATCATAATGGTTTCAATTGACATTTTAATAAATTATAATTAAATTTGAATTTCTTCTGTGAACTATTTCTCCATATTCTTTGGTTCATTTCTCTGTCACCTTGTTTGGATAGTTTCGTTGATTTGTGGAGGCTCCTTGTGTATTGTAGCCATTAACACTTTGTCTCCCCATAGTGCAGCAAATGGTTCCTAATGGGCAGTTTGAGTTTTGTCTTTGTAAATGTCACTTTTTCCACCCTCAGGATATATGGTAACACTATTGACAACTGGTCTTCACTGAGTGGTCACAGTGTGCCAAACCCCATTCCAAGTGCTCTGCATAGATTACCTCACTAAGGTTTTGGGTTTCTTTGGTTTTCTGACACAAGATCTCACTATGTGGCTGGCCTATAACTTGCTTTGTACATTTATCCAGGAGAAACAAGACTGACCTAGAACAGTGGTGAGCCTACCAAGTGCTGGGATTACAGGCATGTGTCACCCTGTCCACCTTCGCACAGCTTTACATGACAAGGCTTAAGCCACTGCTTCTGTCTCAGTTAGGGTTTTACTGCTGTGAATAGACACCATGACCAAGTCAAGTCTTATAAAGGACAACTTTTAACTGGGGCTGGCTTACAGGTTCAGAGGTTCAGTCCATTATCATCAAAGTGGGAGCATGGCAGTATCCAGGCAGGCATGGTGCAGGAGGACATTGAGAGTTCTACATCTTCATCAGAAGGCCTGTAGAAGACTGGCTCCTGCGTGGTTAGGAGGAGGAGGGTCTCATTGCCCACCCCCACAGTGACACACTTCCTCCAACAAAGCCACACCTCCTAATACTGCCACTCCCTAGGCCAAGCATATTCAAATCACCTCATCACCTTTACCCTGGTTCACAGATGACATCATTTGAAATAGAAAGGTGAAGTGAGACTGGAGTCTCCCAGACAGTGAGCGTGTGGGAGAGTGAACTGTGCCAGGAAACTTGGTAAGGTCGAGTGAGTGGGTTCAAGACCCCAGCACCCAGGCACCCACCTGAGATGGTAAGGCACCTCCCTGCTCCTGGCTAGATTCCTGGCCCAGACACTCCCCACAACAGTGGTCTAGCCCAGAACAGAGTTCTTCATGCTAATGAGGTATCTAGAGGCCCTAAGAATTTAGCCAATAAGCTCCCCTCATGAACATTCTTCCCTGCAAAAGGCATTTAATCTGTGGCCCACCCTAAGGAGTGGGTATGCTCCCATCTCCCACGATGATCAGTAGACAGTTTGGAATCAAGGACCGTCTCTTTCATTGAGAACCACCATGGGGATCATGGAGAAGGCCTTCACCTACAGCAGCCTAAGTCTCTCACAGAAGGCGCCTCGGAACTTCCAGACAACTGCCCCAGGCTTGACTTCATCCTCAGCCCAAAAGCCCCAAATCTGTTCCCAACTCCTCTGTGCATTTTCCAGCCGTGACTGGATGCCTGGGAATCAGGGAACCCCAGCTTTGGCCTCCCACATCCTAGGCTGCATTTCCCTACCCACTGAGCAGTGTGTCAGTGCTTCCCTGGAGGCCAGAGCCCTACAGTGACAGTGCAGGGTAAACACAGTCTAGTGCTCTGAAGTTCCTCTGCTCAGCACCACAGCGGCATTTCCACAGACACATGAGCGGGAGAGCCGGGATGCTGAGGGTGTTAGGGTGCTCCCAGGTCTACAGACACGCTGCATACTTCAGGGGAAACTTCTCCAGTTGTGGGTCGTCCCCCACCGATATGTTTCATTAGGGAGGTTTTCTTTAATATAAGATGGTGAAAATATTCTATTTTTCCTCTAGTTCATTTTTTTAATGTTAAGCTCCTTAGTATATCTGAAGCTTATTTTTGGGGTGAAATGTAGATTTGGCTTTCTCTCCTTCCATGTGAATTGTAAGTGTCCAAATGGCAGCTATTAGATAACGCATCTATTTTTCTCCAATATGCATGTATCTTTGTACACACCCCACTCCCACATATACATTAATCTATTCATTGCTGTTACTGTTTCTGGTGTCAGGGCTCAAGTCAGGCTTTTATGTGTGTCAGGTTTTGCCATTAAACTACAGCCCAGGATTTCATTTTATTTTATTTTATTGAGATAGAGTCTTGCTAAATCAGACTAGCCATGAGTTCATTCTATAACCCAGGCTGATCTTGAACTCTAGATCCTCCTGCCTCAGCCACCCATAGACCTGGGGATACAAGCTTCACCATGTATGTATGTATGTATGTATGTATGTATGTATGTATGTAGCTAACAGTGGCCTTGAACTCCTGGTCCTCTTCTTTGCCCCTCCCAAGTGCTGAGATCAATTTTTCTCACCTTACTGAATTGACCAGGCTTTGTAGACTCTGTGGGGGAGAGAGCTGAGGATGCCTGGCATGGCAGCGGCTCATGCCTGCAATCCCACCTGGTACTCGGGAGGCAGAAGCAGGAGAGTCGCTGAAGATTTGAAGCCAGCGAGGCTCTAGAACGAATTGCAGGACAGCCAGGGCTACAGAATGAGATCTTGGAAAGAGCAAGTGAGAATAATGACCCCCCCTTTCTTGAGTAACTTCACTGGTAACACACCTGTTTTCTCCTTTTGGGGTGCTGGGGTTGCACAGATAGCTTTACACCTGCTATACCTACATGCTTTACCACAGAGCCACACCCCCAGCCCTCAGCTTCTTTTTTTGGGGGGGGGGTGCAGCGAACTTTATTGATGGTATTCAAGAGAGTAGGGAGGGCTCCCTAGGCCCCTCCTGTTATTATGGGGGTCTGGAGTGGAAATTGTGAGGGAGATGCTCAGTGTTGAGGCCAAGTTGGGATAGGGACTCCTCAGCAACCAAGGGCCTCTCTCTCTCTTGCTCTCAGTGTCCTTGCTGGGGTGGGTGGTCCAGGGAGGCCATGTAGGCCATGAGGTCCACCACCCTGTTGCTGTAGCCGTATTCATTGTCATACCAGGAAATGAGCTTGACAAAGTTGTCATTGAGAGCAATGCCAGCCCCGGCATCGAAGGTGGAAGAGTGGGAGTTGCTGTTGAAGTCGCAGGAGACAACCTGGTCCTCGGTGTAGCCCAAGATGCCCTTCAGTGGGCCCTCAGATGCCTGCTTTACCACCTTCTTGATGTTATCATACTCAGCAGGTTTCTCCAGGCAGCACGTCAGATCCACGACGGACACATTGGGGGTAGGAACACGGAAGGCCATGCCAGTGAGCTTCCCGTTCAGCTCTGGGATGACCTTGCCCACAGCCTTGGCAGCACCAGTGGATGCAGGGATGATGTTCTGGGTAGCCCCACGGCCATCACGCCACAACTTTCCAGAGGGGCCATCCACAGTCTTCTGGGTGGCAGTGATGGCATGGACTGTGGTCATGAGCCCTTCCACGATGCCAAAGTTGTCATGGATGACATTGGCCAGCGGGGCTAAGCAGTTGGTGGTGCAGGATGCATTACTGACAATCTTGAGTGAGTTGTCATATTTCTCGTGGTTCACACCCATCACAAACATGGGGGCATCGGCAGAAGGGGCGGAGATGATGACCCTTTTGGCTCCACCCTTCAAGTGGGCCCCGGCCTTCTCCATGGTGGTGAAGACGCCTGTAGACTCCACGACATACTCAGCACTGGCCTCACCCCATTTGATGTTAGCAGGGTCTCGCTCCTGGAAGATGGTGATGGGCTTCCCATTGATGACAAGCTTCCCATTCTCGGCCTTGACTGTGCCGTTGAATTTGCTGTGGGTGGAGTCATACTGGAACATGTAGACCATGTAGTTGAGGTCAATGAAGGGGTCGTTGATGGCAACAACCTCCACTTTGCCATGTGGAGAGCAGATGGCAGCCCTGGGGACCAGGCACCCAATACGGCCAAATCCGTTCACACCAACCTTCACCATTTTGTCTACAGGACGAGGCTGGCACTGCACAAGAAGAAGCGGCTGTCTCTGGAACAAGGAGGAGCAGAGAGTCCCTCAGCTTCTTTATTTAAAATGTTTCCTTCTAGTTTACCTTTTTTTTTTTTTTCCTAATCAGAACGACTGCTGTATTTTATCGAGGGCTTTCCACCTCTGATAAATGATATGATGACACAGTCACACAGTTTTAAGCTATCAGGGCCTCAAAGCTCTTCATCTCAAACTCTTCTCAATGAGTATGCTGGAATGTCTCCGAGTGACATACCAACTTGAGAGCAACTGATCCTCAGTCTGACTGATGGGAAATAATTAGATGGGTCATGAGGATTCATGACAGGAAACCATCAAAGACACAAACGGGCCAGGTGGTGGTGGCGCACGCCTTTAATCCCAGCACTTGGGAGGCAGAGGCAGAGGCAGGCGGATTTCTGAGTTGGAGGCCAGCCTGGTCTACAGAGTGAGTTCCAGGACAGCCAGGGCTATACAGAGAAACCCTGTCTCCAAAACAAACAAACAAAAGAAAGACAAAGGGATTCAGGCATAGAAGAGGTGGCCACCTCATAGCTGGGGCAGGTTAAATGCTCTGAAGAGAAGAGGTGGCAGGTCTGTCGGATCCCGTTGACTGGTTTGGTGACTGTATTACTATCATCCCTTTCACCTTGCTCCTCCAGCCTCTGCTCCTGAAAACACTTCCAATTTTAAGTCACCTCTTCTAGATTGCCCATTTTTTGTTTCTTTTTTGAGGCAGAGTTTCTCTATGCAGTCCTGGCTGTCCTAGAACTACCTATGTAGACCAAACTGGCCTCAAATTTACAGAGATTCTCCTGCTACTGCTGGGATTAAAGGCAGGTGCCTCAACATCTGGGGTATACCCCCAAATTTTGTTTTATTTTATTTATTGGTCTGTCTTTCTTCCTTCCTTCCTTCCTTCCTTCCTTCCTTCCTTCCTTCCTTCCTTCCTTCCTTCCTTTCTTTCTTTCTTTCTCCCTTCCTTCCTTTCTTTCTTTCTTTCTCCCTTCCTTTCTTTCTTTCTTCTTCTTCTTCTTCTTCTTCTTCTTCTTCTTCTTCTTCTTCTTCTTCTTCTTCTTCTTCTTCTTCTTCTTCTTCTTCTTCTTCTTCTTCTTCTTCTCCTCCTTCTTCTTTTTCTTCTCCTTCTTCTTCTTCTTCTTTTTTCTAGACAGGGTTTCTCTGTGTAGCCCTGGCTGTCCTGGAACTCACTCTATAGACCAGGCTGGCCTCCAACTCAGAAATCCGCCTGCCTCTGCCTCCCAGGTGCTGGGATTAAAGGCGTGCGCCACCACGCCCAGCTCTATTTATTGGTTTTTCGAGGAACTGGTTTTCGAGACAGGTTTTCCAGCTTACCCCCAAATTCTTAACATCACACTGTGGCAAGAATCACAGTTCTCCCTGGTTAATCTCTTTTTGGGACCTGTGCTTCTTTTTCTACCCCTGTGCAAGGGTAAAGTGGCTGGCATGCATGACAGGGTGCGCACGGGGGTGGGGGTGTTAACCAATGCTGATTCAGGAAAGTGAGGCAGGAGAATTGCATCAAAGTTGAAGCTAGCCTAGACTGCACTGTATGTTTGCAGGACCCTGTACCCAAAATAAATAAATAAATAAATAAATAATGAAAGAAGGACTAGCAGATGAGAAGTGTGTGATATTGGTTCCTTCTTGCTCTGCCAGAGCTATGGAAATGTTTTCCCGCTAGGGTCTTGCAGAGTGAACTCCATCTCGGCAGAGGGCATCCCAGACCCCTTTCGGCTCCGGAAGCTGGGCTGTCTGCCATGGGAAGACTACACTTCCCAGAGATCCCAGGGAAAAGCAAAAACCCTTTGGCTTTGACAGCCACCGCCACAAGCCTTTCCGCCTCCCCAGCCTTCCTAGGTGCTGGGAGCTGGGAGCTGGATTATGGTGGCCTGAGCAGCGGACGCAGCCGTAGGAGCCGGGAGTCCCTGTCGATCCCCAAGCTGCAAAGCCCGCCTGGAAGACCCCGAAAGCTGCGGGCTCGGATAGCCATGCCCGCCCCTCCCAGCCCCACAAGGGGCCTGATCCCCACGCTGAGGCTGGCGGCCGCCGTCCAGATGTAGCTGGGTCCCCTGGATCGCCATCGTCATCTCCTCTCGTGCGCTACGGATTTCTCCTGCCCACTCTCCGCCGCCTGGACCGGGAACTGAGCGAGGGGCCTGCAGACTCTGCAGTCCTGATGCCGCCGAGGCCGCTCTCCTGAGAGAAGCCACCACCACCCAGACTTAGGGGCAGGCAAGAGGGACAGTCACCAACCGGACCACAAGGCCCGGGCTCACCATGGCCCCAGCGCTGCACTGGCTCCTGCTATGGGTGGGCTCGGGAATGCTGCCTGCCCAGGGAACCCATCTCGGCATTCGGCTGCCCCTTCGCAGCGGCCTGGCGGGGCCACCCCTGGGCCTGAGGCTGCCTCGGGAGACCGACGAGGAATCGGAGGAGCCTGGCCGGAGAGGCAGCTTTGTGGAGATGGTGGACAACCTGAGGGGAAAGTCCGGCCAGGGCTACTATGTGGAGATGACCGTAGGCAGCCCCCCACAGACGGTAAGGTGGTCAGATCTAGCAACCCTCCTTCATGCATGGTAGAGGGGTGATAGGGTAGAGATGAAGCAGCCTGTTTAGTGGGTGCAGAATGACCGCCCCCTCCTATTCCTCCAGGATCCGGTTGGAAGTAGCCTTTCCATTTCCCGCCCCCTTTCACTGGCATCCAAGTCCCAGGACTGACTACCCACCCCTTACTCCCACTGCCCCATCCCCCCACGCCCAAGAAAGCACTTGAGTGGTGGCTGACCCTGGGGAAGGGCCAGGCACGGGGACACTGTAACAGGTGTCAGTGGCTGGAGTCTCTCATATTCCATCTCCACACTCTCCCCTTCTCTAGTGTTCTGGGGGGGGGCGATCTAAGATCCCCACCTTCATCTTCTTGAGAACCCAAAATCCTGGCACCAGTTGGATCAATCAGCTCCTTACTCTAAGTCTGGGCTGCCATAAGACAACAAAGTGAGAGTCTTAGTAACATCCATGTAGCCTCCAAGTCCCAATAGACTCTGGCTTCCCCTAGTCCCTTCCTCTATCCCAACCCCCACTCTCTACACTCTAGCTCCTCCCCCACCCATGCCTCAGAACATGGCCAGAAGAGAGCTGTACTGAGTCTGAGAAAGATAAGCCTAGGGGAGCCAGAAACCCCTTGCAAGGGTTCTGAGACGGAGGGGCACACAGCCATGGGAAGCGACTTCTCCCTGTCTTTTCCCGTCTTTTCCAAAAGTCGCCAAGGTACCTGGGGTGGCTGGTGGAGGTTGTGTCCTCTACCTGTGCTGACTGGGAGTGTGGGTTTGAGTCAGCTATGGTCCATGTGGGGTTGCTGGCTGACCTCTCTGAGTGCATCTGCCGCCTCTGTGGGCGAGTCTGGGTACTGGTTGGTGGCAATGCGATTCTGCATCTGCTTCTGTGTGTCACCTTGAGTCTGATCCTGTGTATCTCTGTGAGCTACCCCGAGTGGCTCCGGTCGGTGTCCACAAAGCTTGTCCACGGAGGGTGTGGAAGGATGGGAGTGCGTGCGCTGGGGTCAGGGAGGAGACAGTCACACTTCCTCTCACTCAGGTAGTTGGATATGGGAGAACCACAACCCCCTGCTTTCTTGTTACTTGCTGGGTCTATACCACTCAAGCTTCCTTTGGGAGCTCTGAAGTCCTGGTCTCCCCCACTCACCCCTCCTCTTTGCTGTACACCATAACTTCCCAGAAGTAGTATGGAATCCGAGGGTCGGAGCCAAGTCAGAGCTGGAGTTCAGTCTGAGCCAAGAGAAGGTAAGATGTCAGGGAAGGGGACATGTGGAGACGTGGGACTCTAGTGACGTGCTGTGCAACTGCACAGATCTGTGATACAGCCACAAGGACTTTAGGGTCAGACAGGCTAGGAGTCTGGGGGTCTGCCTAGCACCCCAGCCTTCCCTTTTCCCAGTGGTGTGACCTTAAGCAACTTATATAACTCTTGTTGGCTATTGCCTTCTCTTCAAAACATGGGAAATGGGATCTCCTTTGCAAGACAATTGTGAGGATTAAATGAAGCCATGTAGGGGGAGATGCCTAGAAGAAATCCCTGTGTTAATTGACCTCCGATAAATATTACCTCCTTCTCCTTAACTGGCCTGGCCACTTCTGCCTCTTCTGTGCTATGCAATGAAGCATAAAGTCTGGACTGTGTTGAGCACATTTAGTACATACTTCCCTGGTCCCCTGAGATGCCATGTAGGTGCTCCAGCCCAGCCCTTGGCAGAGAGTAGCTGTTGAGGGCTAGTCAGTGCCCTCCCCTCCCAGCTAGAAGCCAGAGCAGGGGGCTGGAGGTCACACACTAGCCCTGGGAACCCTGAGTAGAGGCACTCTGTGGTTGCACGTGGCTCTGATCCCAACCCTGTTCCAGAAGGCCTCGGCTCTGTGGCTATTTTGTTCCTTCCCTCAGCAGCCTGTGAGAAGGATGAGCCTTCTTCTTACCCGATGGGGCTATCAGAAGCATGAAATGGGATGGAGAGTGGCAGAGTTTTCTATGAACACAAAACTCTGGAATTTGGAGGGGTACTTCCCAAGCTTGGTGGTCTAATCTACAGAACAATGGAAGACACACCTCTGCCTGAAAGGCTTTAAAAATGAAGTAAAATATAAGTACTCCTTTGACAAAAGTGATGCTCTGTAGATTCTTACCTTTAGAACCCGCTAAACATGTAAATTCTCATGACCCCACCCCAGAGTCTGGGAGTCTGCAGGTCTTAAGGCTGAGAAGCACCGATCTATGAGGAGAAAGAATGATGCCAAAGGTAGAGTTGGCTCAAGGGACTTGATGGAGTATGTGTGCAGTGAGTGAGGTCCTGGAGGGTGGAAAGGAATGGGGCCATCCCAGCCAGGACCTGGCGCTTCTCCCAACACACCGTAATTGCTTCTCACTTGCTCCCCACTCTGGCCCAGGGACTATGAGAAACGAGAGTTGTGTGTTTGAGCTTATGCGTGTTTGTTCAGGAGACAAGGGAAAGCCAGGCCAGTTGATACTGCAGGTTTGTGCTGAGACCAGATCAATTTAGGTAAATAAAACGGAGCCCAACTGTCAAAAAGCCTCAAATGTCAGGCTATATGGTTTGGACTTTGGCTCTGAGGGGGGGAAATTGAGATCATTTATACTGGAGAATGATATGAAGCAAGCAAGCAGATGTCTGAATTTTTGGGAGAGTGGAATATAGAGCTACGGGAGACCGGAAGCTCACTTTCCAGTTCAGGTGGAGAAAGGCGTGGAGAAGGCGTGAGGCTGCGGTAAGAGGGAGAGAGAAAGGATGCCAGGATGCAAGGAATGTCACAAAACAGGCGAGCAGGCTGGGGACGTCGTGTGGAGGGTGGAGAAGAAGGAAGGCATCAGAGGTAACTTGGGGATTCTGACATGGCGTAATTTGAAATGGGCCGTTGGTGGAGCAGGATACAGGGCAGGAGGGCACGGTTGGTCTATACACTTGTTTTATTTTAATCCAGTGTGCATATTTTCGTTTGTTCTGGTTTGTTTGTTTTGCTGCATCCCTCACCCCTACCCCTTGCTATGTAGCCCTGGCTAGACACAATTCAGGAGCCTTCTGCCAAAGCCTTTAGCATGGTGGGATTAGAAGTGTACGCCATCACACCCAGCTTCTTTTGTTCTGTTGCTTGGCATGGCTTAAGACAGGTTCTCACTGTGTAACCCTGGCTGACCTGAATTTACCATGTAGACATGCTAGCCTCAAACTCCAAAAGATCCGCCTGCCTCTGCCTCCCTAGTGCTAGAATTAAGGCTATGTGCCACCAAGCCCAGTTTACTTGGTTCTTTGTTTATTTGTTCTTCCTTTCTGTCTTTCATGTATATGTATATGAGTATGTATATGCATGTATACAAACACACATATATACACTCTACATTATTCATAGCTTTCAGAAGAAAAAACAGGCTCTGAAAGGTAAACCCTTGGTCCCATGGTGTGTCAGTAAGCTGAGGCCCTCCCTACCTTACCCTTTGTTCTCCTACAATGGTATTGTCTTGAATAGCCTGTTGAGAGCATCCCTCTGCTGTGATGTCTCCCCTACAGTTGTGTAGTGTGCTATGACTATTTTTGTTTCCTTCATCAAACTTCAAGCTCTTGGGACTAGGGATGTAGTCCAGTGGTAGCACACTAGCCTAGCAAGCACATGGCTCTAGGTTCATTCCTCAGCACCACAAAACTTTAAGTTCTTTTTTTATTAATTAATTAATTAATTAACTAGTGCATGTGTGTGCATATACCACAACCTGCATGTGGAGGTTAGAAGACAATCTGGAGGATTCTCCCTTTCCACCATGTGGGTTCCAGGGTCTGAACTCAGCTTGGCAGGTGTAGCTGCAAGTACCTTCCCCTACTGAGCCACCTCACCAGCCCAAAAGCTCATATTCTAATATGTATGATAGTTTCTAGCTCAGACATCTGCTGAGTGAATGAATCCGTGAGCTACAGGATGTTGAAATAGAGCTGTTAACTGGGCCTGGTGACTCAGGTCTGTAATCTCAGCTCCTCCAGAAGCTGAGGCAGCAGGATCAGAAGAAGGTCAAGACTTAGCTGGGCTACAAAATGAGTTCAGGGGAAACTCCGAAATTACACAAAGCTTGAGTAATCTGACGAGACCCTGTCTCAAGAAAGAAAGAAAAGTCAGGGCGGGCTAGGGATATAGTTTAATTGTACTGCACCAGCTAGCACCCCTGGTCCCCAAGTGTACAGTGCGTATGCACTCCAGGTTCCTTGGTGCTGAGATCACAGGCATGAAACCTTAATTTCCGCACTTTCCTATCCTGCCTCATTTTCACTTCAAATGAAAAGCTGCACCTCATTGCATTAGGATCAGCATCGCTGACCCAACACTGAAGAGTGGTTTGTTAGGAAGGAAATTTGGTAACAGTCATTTCAATATGATAAATATTTATTGAGCAACTGTTGTGTTCACAGGAGAAACAGTCCCAGCCTTTGGGGTGCTTACAATTTGGTGTGAAACATAGATGTATAAACATCACTGATGCCCAAGAAGGATGAGTCCAGGAAATGGCACAAAGCTCTTCTGATAGGGCACAGGCTCACTGCTCCACTCTATGGGGAGAGGTGCATGAGCTGTAGTGAGAAGCTGGAAGTTGTAAGGATGCTGCGGGCCTTGTTCTGGAAGCAGCTGGCAGACCTCATAAGCCTATGAAAGAGGGGTGGTGGTGTCTAATTTTGGTTTCAGGAAAACAACTTTAGTGTGGAGGAGGGCTTGGATAGGGTAGTGTGTGAGACAAGCATCTGTTAGACAAGGGCCTGATGAGGGAGGAGGCAGTGAGGGGAGAGAGGAGAGAAGGTCTCAGGATGCTGGCAGTCACAGCTCAGGTCAACCAGCCCTGCTCTGTCCCTATGAGCTAAGGAGTGAGAGAAAGGGCGAGGGAAGGAGTTGGTCCCTTCTCCCTAACCTCTCAGTTTGTTTGTATAGGTGAACAGCAAAGGGGGGGTGGCACATGCCTTTGATCCTAGTACTTGGGAAGCAGAAGTAGGTGGATCTGTGATTTTGAGACCAGCCTGGTCTACAGAGTAAGTTCCAGGATAACCATAGCTACACAGAAAAATCCTGTCTTGGGAGGTCAGGGGAAGGAAAGCTTCTCTCTCTCTCTCTCTCTCTCTCTCTCTCTCTCTCTCTCTCTCTCTCTCTCTCTCTCTCTCTCTCTCTCTCTCTCTCTCTCTCTCTCTCTCTCTCTCTCTCTCTTTGGCCAGGGGATCCGGTAAGACAGGGCTATCCTAGAACTTGTGACCTGGGCTATCCTAGAACTCACTATACTGCCAGGCTGACCTGGAATTTGCAGTAATCCTCTTACCTCAGCTTCCAGGGATTGATTACAGGTGGGCCACGGTGCCTGGCTTAAACAGTTACTTTTCTGGTTTAATGATGTGGCCTAGGTATTAGTATGCTCATTTTGGTGATAAGAAAACCAGGGCTGAAAGAGATTAAGGGGGTTTCATGAAGTTACTCAGCTGGGATTAACACAGCAGAAATTCAAGTCCTTATCTTTAGTTCCAAAGTACTAGTGCTGGGTCAGTTTCCATTTTATCATCTTGAACATGTTAATTGACTTGCAAATGAACCATCCTTATGGGTGAACCTGGCAACTACTGGCCACGGGCATCTGGAAACTGGTGGGAGATAGGACTCAACTGATAGACTTGGTGATCACCTCGCAGAGTCAGCAAATGATCTTGCTCCTCGAGAGAGAATGGAAAGAAACGAGGATGATGGTGGAGGAAGAATATGTGTAGATAGGAGGGAAGAAAGCCATCAGAAATGGCGGCCTTCTGGGTCTGAGCTACAGATGGCACCAGCCCTTCCTATTGTTTCAAACACTCCGCTGCCTTCCCAGCTAAAGAAAGACAGGTTCATTTGGGAGAACGTTTCATTCGTTTGAGAACGATGTCCTCTGAGCATTTCTAGACAATTCTGGTAAAAAGCAAAGCAGAAAATTCTAATTGAAAATCCAAGAAGAGATCTCCCAGGGAAGCCCCATGAGAGTCTCTCTCTGCTGTAGTCCATCTCAATGGTGTGACTGAGCAAAAGCCAGGCTGTTTTCCTGGTCCCAGAGAGGGGTTCTCCTTCTGGGAGGGCCCCAGAGGGTGGAAGGCATTCACTGATGTTGGTCCACCATATCCTCCGGTTCTTAGGAGACTGAGATGGGTGATCTGCGGAAGAATGCTGAATCATTGGTCTCCAGAGCATTCTGACCCAGCGAGCAGAGGCTCCTAGGCTGTTCTCCCAGACTATGGGTTTTCTGTCATCCAGTAGTTGGCCTCTCTGCTGCTCACTGTAACCCCACTGTGGCCAGGATGGCTGTTTTCTGCTGGAGTCTCCCCTCAGAATCAGTGACCCTAGCATTAATTCCTTTTCAGGGCCTGTGAAGATTTTGCCAGGGAACAGAGAAGGTGAACGCCAGCTTTCCCCAGTGGGTGAGCATGACTCAAGGACCAGTGGGAAACTGAGCTGATGCCAGAGAAGGAGTCACTGTCTGACAGTGACAAGCATGTAGCTAATAGCTGCTCTGAGGAAGGGCTTTCCGGGTGGCTTCTACAGAGAATGAAGGAACAAAAGAGGTCCTAGGAACCAGCACAAGGGATGGGTCTGTAGCTCTTATAGAGTACACAGTTAGCAATGGGGCCTTGGTTCCATCCCTAGCACCAGGAGTAAAGTTTAAAAGCCACCCTGCGGGCGTTGGTGGCGCACGCCTTTAATCCCAGCACTCGGGAGGCAGAGGCAGGTGGATTTCTGAGTTTGTGGCTAGCGTGGTCAACAGAGTGAGTTCCAGGACAGCCAAGGCTACACAGAGAAACCCTGTCTCGGAAAAAAAAACAAAAACAAAACAAATAAAAGCCATCCTGTCAATTAGACATGTGGTTTTTTTTTGACTCTGCCACCCTACTGATAGATGGCAAAAGTACTGCCCTGGAGGCTGGAGGAAATGGAATACCCTGGCCAAAGACAGAAGGGTGCACTGGATAAGTTTGGTTTGGGGTGACCCTGCCCTTTAAGATCCCTTAAAAATCTAGCCTGACTTGGGGTGCGTGCTGCTTGTTTGCAGGTCCCAGCTACTGCCTGGAAAACAAAGAAAGTAGAGGATATAGCTGAGAAAGAAGTCTGCGGACCTAGGGTCAGCTGCATTTGCTCACAGTCACAGGGCAGCCTGAGGCAGGAGGGAGCTGTTGGCCTTTGTCCATTTCCAGCTGCAAACTCCAAGCTCCTTGGGCACTTCCTTGTCCCTTCTCTCAGGTTCGGACATGGCATCTATTGAAGAAATCTGGTGACTCTCATTTAGCAAGGGCTGAGACCAAGCAGGCCTGGAGCAACCACAACTGCCCCAAGAACCACAGAGCCCAAGAAGATTCATGGGCACTGTGGGCTGCAGTTGTCCTGGCCACTTAGCTAAGGCCCTGAGTTTGAGAATAGTACTTGTCATCTATAGAGTCACTGGGAACCAGCTGTAGGAAATGAGAACCGCTGTCAACATAAGAAGTCAGCCAGGTATGGTAGTTCATGCTTGTAATTCTAGCACTTGTGGGTGGAAGCAGGAGGCTTGCTATGAGGTCCTAGGAACCAGCACAAGGAATGGGTCTGTAGCTCTTATAGAGTACACAGTTAGCAATGGGGCCTTGGTTCCATCCCTAGCACCATCCTTAGGCCATTCTGCTCTAAGTTTGTCCTTTTTACAGAGGAAGACCCTGTCTCAAAACCTAAAATAAAGTCAGGTGGTGGTGGCGCACGCCTTTAGTCCCAGCACTTGGGAGGCAGAGGCAGGTGGATCTCTGTGAGTTCAAGGCCAGCCTGGTCTATAGCATGAGTTCCAGGACAGCCAGGACTGCACAGAGAAACCCTGTCTTGAAAAACCACAAAGGAAGAAAGGAAGGGAGGGAGAGAGGGAGAAAGGGAGAAAGGAAGGAATGAGCACCTGCAGGACCATGGTTGGTAATAGTAGATACCCCATTCCAGGAGCCTCTGGTCAGAGGATAGGCAGGCGTGACTCAATGATTGAGGTTTGAGGAGTGGTAACAAGAGAAGGCAGGTGATACTGAGGACCTGTGGGAAGAGGAGCTTCATCTTGGCACACTCTTGAGAGACAGGATATTTGACCAGGACTTGAAAGTTGAACATGTGTCAGGTGTACAGCAGAACATGCCAGCTAAGGAATGGAGCTGTGTGTCCCAGCCCAGGCAAGGCCATTATGTTCCTCAGTGATGTCACAGGAACCACACAGAGGAAGGGAAGCTCCTTGGGAGTGACCAGGAAATAGCCAGTAGCTCTCAATGTTAAGGGTCATAGGATTTCATTCAGATAGGTAGCCTAACACTGGGCAAGAAACTTCCCAATTACTGTGACTTAAAAATGCAAGTCATTTTCCAGGATCCTGTGGGCTGACTTGAGATCCTCCTGTTTGAACTTATTCTTGTGGCTACAGACAGCTGGCAAGTCAGCTAGAGGCCGAGTTGTCCCAACTTGCTAGGTTTGTGGCTGCAACACTTGGGCTCACTGCTGGACTGCAATCCTGTAAGTGCCACCTCACTAGCCCCTCCTTGTCTTTACTGATTTCCCACTGGCCAAGCCCAGAGTCACTGTGGAGGGAATCTCAAACAAAGGCCTGTGAATCACCAGTATACCCATTTACCACATACTTCCTCTCCAGATGGAAGGCCAAGAAGATAAAAGACCGTTACTACTTAGTGGTCGGTTAGAGCCAGTGGAGGCTGGTATTGGCTTTGTGGCTTGTTTGTAAGATGGCCACGTTGTTCATACTCTCTGGGTCTGTTTCTTTCTCTTCAGATTGGAGGAAAGCCTCCCCCATCTCAGCTTTACACCAAAGGCTTCTTCTTGCTTAGCCCCCAGCTCTAAGGTGCATACGGAAGAAAGCAGATGTCTTCTTTGGAAGACTTGGGTGAGAACCTCTGCCCTAGAGGCTTGCAAAAGCTGTAGAGCCTGAGTCAGGCTGCAAGGAAGTTTGTGGGGCAGGGGAGGTGCGTTTTATTCTTGTGTTGAATTGGGGACCGAATACCTGGGCCCTTGAGCATAGACGATTCTGAGCTATCCCTGTCTGTGGGGGTTAAGCCCTGTAGGATTGAGGGAATCCAAGCCCACCTTAAATTTGCCAGTCTCGCACTTAACTGCATCTGCTAAGATTTATTGCTGAGCACAGTAGAGCGAACCTGGGCAGGTGTGCCTCTCCCAGCGGGGCTTGTTAGGCCTTCCCTAGAAGCTGCCTTCTCTCAGAGGTCCCAAGGAGCACATTTGTTTGTTAAGTGATTGGCACTGACCTAGTCCTGACCCCAAGTTAAATCTCCTGGGCATGGGACTCCTAGGTCTCCCTAGGCCAGGGGACAAGGAGAAAGCTACAACACAGGTGGTCTATCTCATGTCATGGCAATGGAAACTGGGTTAAGGAAGAAAGGTAGATCATAAAACTAACCAGCTATTGGGAGCCTCAGAGGGACTTTCTCCCCCACCATGTTTTTTTGTTTGGTTTTGGTTTTGGTTTTGGTTTTGGTTTTGGTTTTTTGAGACAGAGTTTCTCTGTATAGCCCTGGCTGTCCTGGAACTCACTCTGTAGACCAGGCTGGCCTTGAACTCAGAAATTCACTTGCCTCTGCCTCTCAAGTGCTGGAAATAAAGGCATGCGCCACCATGCCCAGCTTTTTTTTTTTTTTTTCCAAGAAATGCCTAATGTTTTTTTTAAAAAAAAGCTTGAAAAACCAGTTTTTCAAGAGACACCTATTGTCAGGCACTAGGATACCAAACAGGGCTACACTGAGTTCTTAGTCACAGGGAAGGTGAGAGTCAGAGAGGCGGATGGTAATGGAGCCTATAGTTAGTTACAGTTAAGGGAATGGAGCCTGGTCTTCCTCCCAAGGGAGGAAGTTTATGCTCAGGCTTAAAGATGAAGAAGACACAGAACCAAGAAGAGGAGGGGCCAGGCAGAGCCAGTGGCCAGTGCCACTCTGTGGGATGGGCCCAGGGCAGGCAGGAGCAGGCCATGTGTGGTGGGGATTGGAGATTTGCCTGAGGCTGAGCATGCAAGCAGGGTAGGTTGGAAATGCCCTGAAGGAAATGTGCAAACCAGAAGTTTCCATAGTAATCTTATCTACATCTCCTGTCTTAGGAGGACCAGTCAGTTCACATTTGATCTTGGGAAGGTTACTCAGGCCAATAGTCCAGAAGACAGAATGGTGAGGTCCAAGGCAGACATGTCAAGATAGTTCAGATTGGAGGCTGCACAGTGGTTTAAGAGCGCATTGCTGCTCTTGCAGAGACAGTTCAGGCTCCCAACCATCTGTAACTCCAGTTCCAGGGGATTTGACAACCTATTCTGACCTTTCCATCCTCCTGTACACACATAGTAGACATGCATGCACACATATAACATTATATATGATAAATTATATCATGTGGGAGATGTGTGTGTGTGACAGTTAAGGTTGAGAAGCCGTGATATCCCAGGGTAAAATGATGCCAACTGGGCCAAAGGGTGGTAAAAGGGGATGGGAAGAAACAGACGCACAAACACTCTTTAAAGGATGGTGCCTGGACAGGGCTGAGGGAGCACTAGGGACAGATATGAAGAAGACCATTAAAGAGTCTCTGAGGTTTTTGCCTTACAGAACAGATTGGATAGTGCCACCACTTACCAATACAGAGAATACCGAAGAGGACCAGGTAGAGGTTGGCTTTGGGCATCCCTACTTGGAGGTGCCTACGGGAAAGTAGACTGGGGAAGAAGGCAAAGGTAATCTGGGGGTGTGAGCCTGTGAGGACCCGAGAGGTGACATGGGAGTGATATGAAAGATCTCTCATGTATCTGTCCCTGTGAAATCCTCAGCGACTGTAGTAAAGGCTGCTTGATAGTGGCGGGATGCAGGCAAAGCCAGTTTTAGAATGGCTTGAGAAAGAGTAGGAGGTGAAGAAATGAAGACAGCTTGGCTGAGAGCTTAGCTTGTGAAGAGAGGGTAGCTGGAGGCGGGTGTGAGATTCAGGCAGGTTTGTGTTGTTTTTAATGAAGAGACTCGGCATTTGTAAAGGCCAGTGGGAAGAATTTGGATGCTGTGGTGTTGGGATGGAGGAGCGGGAGCCCATGTAGCACGGTGATTGAATTAGCCTGAGGGAAAGGGGATCATGTCTAGAATGGGTGCCTGGCAAAGGAGCGAGGAGGGAATTGTCTTCCCAGCCCAGATGAAAACTGGGGCCTGAGCCAGAGGGAAGGCTCGAGTGGCTGGGGCAGCCTCAGGCTCAGGAAGGCTAGAGTAACGGGCTGAGGAAGACTAGAGTGGGCTCAGGGCCCAGGAGATAGGAAGCTTCTGAAACTAATTCCCCCACTAACTGCCTTGTTTGGCAATAAGAGTACTGGGTGGCTCAGCTCCTGCCTCAGGCCTGCACCAAGCTGAAAGGGAGAGGCTGCCAAGAGCTGCCCAAGGGGCTCAGTTAGAAATGTTGAAAGACAGCCCCAGAACTCATTTCTCAGCAGCAGGACCACATGCATAGCAGGAGCAGCCAGACATTGCTGCGGAGGGAGTCTCAACGTTTTCCTGTTTTGTTGTGGAGAGGGAGAGGCAAGAGCAATAGGAGTCTGAAGCCCTGGAAAAGGGCAGGCTGGGGAAGGAGAGGGGCCCAGGAGTGAGGAAAGTTGTTCTTTCTTGGCCTTAGCCCTCTGTGTCTGAGAGAAACCTTCCTCAGGTGGAAGAGGAAGACTGGGACTGGAGAGAACACAGGGCTCAGTACCTTGTGGTAGAGAAAGAGGAAGTCTGAAGAGAGGAGAGACAGGAAAAGGCCTAGGACAACGGGGTCCCTGGATAAGGTTTCAGTCTAGTGTAAAGAAGTGGCCAATCTGCTCAAGCTGGCCTTTACACAGATCCCAAGTAGTCCCTCCCACGAACAGGTTACAGGGACTGTGTCAGGAGGGGACCCATTTCTGGTGCTCAAAGCTAAGCCCTAAAGGTACAGAAAGGGGTCCCGGTAAGCGGGGTGAGGCCTTTTAACCATTAACCCAGCTGGTTGAAATCTGCCGTGCGGAGCCTCCAGGCTCTTATCGATTTTTTTTTAAAGCACAGCCACTGTTAACTGGTGGCTGCCCAGAAACCAGGGAGAGGCACAGAAGTAGAGGTGGGGAGAAGCAGGCAGGGAGGAAAATGGGAGCCCAGCCAGGAGTGGGAGGCGGAGAGGAGGTCTGAGGTAGGATCCACGGCTTGGCCATCAATGTAGGGGAGGCTTTGGGGCTGATCAGAAAACCTAAGCTGGCATTGGAATCAGCCAGCACAGCCCATGGGCACTGCTGAGCTCAGAAGCCAGGAAAGGGCCTAGCAGACGGGACAAAACAAGCTCATGACCATGGTGACCTTTTCAAGGTGACTAGGTCAGAGCTTCGCTGACTTCACTGAGAAAGGAGGGGAAGGCCACTGGAAAAGCTGAAGTGCAGAGCTTTGGAGGGCAGAGAGAGTCCATGACAGACTGCTGGGTTTTTCTGAGGACAGGGCCCTTTCCCTGATCCTCCTATACAGCAAAAACATCACGGTCTGGTGTGGCTGAGGGCGGGGTCAGGCCATCAGAGTCTGACTGCACCTGGCCTGCTATGTATGCACTCTGCTTCATAGTTAGTTTTACAAAGCTAATTTCATTTGTGGGGTGGCTAAATGGGAAGGTGAGGAACCCTCAGACTAAAACTCGCTTCTGGAGAAGATAAGGTTGAAGGATGCTTGTGTGATAAAGAAACAGGGTTGCTACAACTTGGATCTAAACTGTACCCCAACGGACCACGTGCTTTCAGTGTGGTGCTAGTGGGAGGAAGTCAGATAGCTGGGGGTATACTCTAGGAGGAGGTATTAGGACTCTGGCTCCTTCCTCTTCCTCTGCTTCTAGGCTGAGGTGGCAGGTCTCCTTTGTCACATGACGTACTATATTGACACATACAAAGGAATGTGGCCTAGTGACCATAGACTGAAACATCTGAAACCCTAAGCTATGTAGTTGAGGTGGGGAGGAAGGGACAGGCACACAGTGGGTGGCATATGCATAGAACCTCAGCACCCTGGAGGTCGGGGAAGAATAAAGGGTCAAAGTCACTCTCAGTTTCAAATTGAGCTCAAGAGCCATCTTGGGTGACAGAAGACCCTTCCTTTAAAAAAAAAAAAAAAAGACAAGGAAGAGAAGGAGGAAAAGAAGGAAGAGGAGGAGGAAACTAGAGACACAAAATACGTTTTTTACACTTTCCTAAGTGGCTTTAGGCATGTGTCACCATGGTGGAAGCTAAGACAAGTCACAGTGGAAAGTGACTGCAGGTAAGGAAAGGTGAAATGAGGGGCAGTCTGCACATGCATAAACTTCATGACTCATCACAGGATGCATACATTGGCAGGATTTGCGGACAGCGGTTTTGGCTCTGTGATATCATCTGGTCATTTTTGTGAGTCCAGGGTCAGTGGTTTCAACCAGTTTGACCTAGAAGGCATCTCCAGGTTTGAAAAACAATTTTAAAACAACAACCAAAATCCTGAACAACCCTTACCAAGGTGGGTAACCAAACAGAAGATTTTTTTTTCTTTATTAATTAAGCGACTTCTAAAATCAGTGATGAGCACAGGTAATTGAAAGCAAATGAAGATACAGAGATTATTTGGGTTTTTCATGAGTTTAATGTTCTCTTTGGTTTTTACAATTTAAAGAGAATGGTCCAATCCTCTTTGAAAAGAAAAAGAATATGATTTCTTTCATTAAGAGGAGTCGATCAAGCCGGGTGTGGTGGCACACGCCTTTAATCCCAGCACTCGGGAGGCAGAGGCAGGTGGATTTCTGAGTTCGAGGCCAGCCTGGTCTACAAAGTGAGTTCCAGGACAGCCAGGGCTATACAGAGAAACCCTGTCTCGAAAAACTAAAAAAAAAAAAAAAAAAAAAAAGAGGAGTCGATCACAAGCAGTAGTGCAGGGGACACATTAGTAGAGGTGCTAGGAGAGAGCTGTGCACACACAGCCAGGACACAGACACAGCTGTCTGTCCACCCTCAGCCATGGCACTCCTGGATCCCCATTCTTTCTGATGATGGCACACATAAGCTTAAGTAACTCAGGAAAAACCACATTATGGGTGTGGGGCATGGAGTCACACACACACCTGGGTACCAATGTGCCCTACCCACTGATCCCACACATCTTTCCTTGCCACTGCCAGATGGAGTGGATCAGCCGCAGCAGAGGCCTCTTGATGGCAGAGAGAAATAGTGGCAATCAGGTGTCAGGAAACACTAGCATGGCACAGACAGACGCAAGTGCAGTCTCTGAGGCTCAGGAGGATCCTCAAAGTCTGCCTGTGGCCTTGGTGCCAGTGCTGTCAGCCTGGCTGCTCTTATTCCATGGACAGGTCCACCAGGACCACAGGCCGGTGGGTCCAGAGCCATCTGTCTACAATTTCTTTTCTCTCCCCTTTCTCTGACAGCTCAACATCCTGGTGGACACGGGCAGTAGTAACTTTGCAGTGGGGGCTGCCCCACACCCTTTCCTGCATCGCTACTACCAGAGGCAGCTGTAAGTCCTGGGGAGGGGTGGGAGAGGGTTCAAGAACAAGAGCCTTTCTTCTACTAGGGAGGGGGAAAGCAAAAGGAGACAGCTGGGGCCAGGAAGAAAGACAGTGTGGGAAAGGGTGGGTTAAGGGGCAGACATGAAGTGCTTCTGCCCCAAGGCTCCCAGAACATGAACCATCTCATTTTCTGTCTATATGGACAGGCAGTAGGGCCAACCCACTGTCATGGCTACAGTTTAGAAGGCTGAACAGGCTAGTGGTTAGTGCCTTTCACCATGTTCTCACCAGGCATGGGGGGCTGCTCTGGGTAGTTACACGTGATTTAAGCAAGATGAAGGAACTAGGCATGTTGGAATATACCAGTAATCCCAACATTTGGAGGACTGTGGAGACTTGTGGAGACTACACAGCAACTCTCAAAGAGCCAAAAAATGGGAGCTGGGAGATGACTCAGTGACTAAGAATTTACTATGAAAGCAAGAGGACTGAGTTCAAGTTCTAGTACCTACCTAAAGCCTGCCATGGCTTGCATGCTTGTAACCCCAACATTGGCAGGCTAAGATAGGCAGATCTAGCTTTCTGGACAGCATAGCTGAAACTTCAGGTTTAGTGAGAGACCCTGTCTCAAAAAATAAAATGGAGAGCGATTATCCTCCGGCTTCTGCATGCACATCTGTGCACATACTCTACGTACAACAAAAACCATACTCTTCTTCAGCTTTAAAAAGCCAAGCCGGGCGTGGTGGCGCACGCCTTTAATCCCAGCACTCGGGAGGCAGAGGCAGGCGGATTTCTGAGTTCGAGGCCAGCCTGGTCTACAGAGTGAGTTCCAGGACAGCCAGGGCTATACAGAGAAACCCTGTCTCAAAAAACCAAAAAAAAAAAAAAAAAAAGCCAGAAAATAAGAAGGAAAGAGTCTTTCATGACCCCCATTGAATTGTCTCCAGGTACCACTACAAGTGCCACCAGCTGGGTTCTGCTTGGTGGTGGGAGATGGACTAGAATGGGTTTTTATATAAGAGAGACATGAGGAGTGTTGTGAAAGACTGGTTATAAAAGCAGATTGAGGACGTGGTGAGGAGAATCTAGTGTTGGCAGTATGTCTGTATGAGACAGGAGGAAGGTGTGGCCTCCACACAGTACAGGCTTACACCCTAACCTTGGACTTGTAGGAAAGTACAAACCGCTGCCCTGTTTCCTTTTTCCCTAAGAACACAGTTGGGGAAGGAGTAAGCTGGGTAAGATCAGTGCGAGGACATCCATTATAAGTTTTCATGCAGTGCCATCAGCCCTGGGTAGTTACATGATGAAGAGAAACAGTAGGGGCATTCCACAGCAGTGAGTGAGTGCAACTACTCTTGTGGATTCTAACCCCTGCCTGCTATGCTGGGATATTTGCTCGAATTTTCTGTAGAGGTTATTCCATGGCTTCCACAGTCACTCTGCCTAGTTCTCTCCCCACCACTCACTTGGTACCACTGGGCCCCAAGGCAGCAAGAGAGTCAATGGCTCCTTTTCTCTGTGAGTGTGGTGGATCTGGGGTGGGGGAGGAGATGTCCAATAGCTGTCTTTGCAGCAGCCATACACAATGTACAAAGCCCATCTTGTTCTTTAGCCTGAGCTTCAGGTCCAACAATATAAACTATGGGGACAGGAGAGCAATCCCCAGCTACAGCTATCTATCTGCAGGGATGCTTTACATTCTGTTCTGAGTAACAGGACTAGGGTTGTTCAGCTTAGCAGATTCTAGAATGCCATAAAGAGTGCATTTGGGAATATATCTGATGACACACATCTATTGTTACAGCTTTGCTTCCTTTTTATAGGTCCAGCACATATCGAGACCTCCGAAAGGGTGTGTATGTGCCCTACACCCAGGGCAAGTGGGAGGGGGAACTGGGCACCGACCTGGTGAGCATCCCTCATGGCCCCAACGTCACTGTGCGTGCCAACATTGCTGCCATCACTGAATCGGACAAGTTCTTCATCAATGGTTCCAACTGGGAGGGCATCCTAGGGCTGGCCTATGCTGAGATTGCCAGGGTGAGAGAACCAAGCCTGTTGCCTGCATGTTGCTCACTGCATGCTACACAAGGAAGGAGCCAAGAGAGAGAAGGGGGAAGGATGGACTGAAAGGGTAAACATGGGGCTGGAGAGACGGCTCAGTGAGAGTAGTGCTTACCCAGCAGTCATGAGTTTAATCCTCACAACTAACCTTTTCAAAATCGCTGGGTGTAATACTACATACTTATAATCCCAGCTCTGGAAAGGCAGGGTCAAGTGAATTCTGGGGCTTCCTGGCCATTAAGCCTAGCTTACTAGACCAGTTCCCAGCCAATGAGAGACCCTGCCTTAGAAACCGAGGTAGAATGCCGCTAGAGAGATGGCTCAGCACTTGCTGCTCTTCCAAGGGGCCCAGGGTTGATTCCTAGCACCCATGTGTCAGCTCACAACTCCACTTCCAGGGATCCAATGCCCTCTTTTGGTCTCTAGAAGCAACAAGCACATGGTGCACAGGCATAGAGGCAGGCAAAACACCCATATTCATAGAAACACATTTTTTTTTTTTTTTTGAGACAGAGTTTCTCTGTATAGTCCTGGCTGTCCTGGAACTCTCTACGTAGACCAGGCTGGGGATAAACTCAGAGAGATTCCCTTGCCCCTGCCTCCCAGGTGCTGGGATAAAAGGCATGTGCCACTTCTGCCCAGCATAAAAACAAAATAAATTTTAAAACAAAACAAGCTAGGGCTGGTGAGATGGCTTGGTGTGTTAGGAACCCTTGCCAAAGTCTAAGAGCCACGTGGCGGAAGGAACGAACTCATTTCTGTACAGGCCTCGCTCTCACCTTCACACCTTTGCTGCACAAGCCAGTGCACACACAGGGAATATTCTTAAAGGTACACAGATTCTCAAGAATAATATCCAAGATTGTCCTTTGGTCTCCAAATGTGTGTGTACAGACACATGTATACACACACACACACTGACACATACACACGATATAGGAAGAGAAACAGGTACTACAGGTACAGGAGGAGGCTGTCCCCAAATCTGAAACAAGTGACTCACGTGGGGATGGAGGAAGGTGCTATGGCCTCGAAGCACCTGCCTCTGCACTGCAGTATCTCTTACCTTTGCTCAGTACCTCCTTGGTCTTTCCTGAGGAACACCCCAAGTTTTGACTTTGCCCTTGAGTACAGACAGGAAGCCGATCTGTCTGGTAGGCCCCTGTGTGAGGATTTATTCCTGTATCTCTCTGCCACAGCCCGACGACTCTTTGGAGCCCTTCTTTGACTCGCTGGTGAAGCAGACCCACATTCCCAACATCTTTTCCCTGCAGCTCTGTGGCACTGGCTTCCCCCTCAACCAGACCGAGGCACTGGCCTCGGTGGGAGGGAGCATGGTGAGTAGGCCCTCAGAGGGCCATGTGTCTTCTCCCTCATAGCTGGAATCAAGAAAAAACCCTTTTAAAGTCCTGATCCTTGCTTCCCTCCTTTCCTTTTCTTCACTGCTGTTCTTGAAAGGAATTGAATCTCTCATGGAAGGGATCAGAAACAATTAGGTACATTTCAAAGAAAATAAAAATTAGTCCTGTAGATTACTGTCTGAGTCTGAGAATAGTATGTAAGGACTCTGTTAAGAGCGCATTAATGGGCTGGAGAGATGGCTCAGTAGATAAGAGCACTGACTGCTTTTCCAGAGATCCTGAGTTCAATTCCCAGCAACCACATGGTGGCTCACAAACATCTGTAATGGAATCTGATGCCCTCTTCTGGTGCGTCTGAAGACAGCGACAGTGTACTTGTAAAAAAAACAAACAAACAAACAAACAAAGCATGTTAAGGCTGGTATCTGGAGCCGTGACTGACCAGGCTGGCCTCAGATGTGCAGCATTCCCTCCTTCCATTTTCCAAGTATATGCCACCAGACTCAGTTCAAGCCCATTTATTAATTAGGACAGTAACAAGTATTCTCCAACAAGCAAAGACAAGAAAACGTATGAAAGCAGCATACAATCAGTTCATTCCACAGTTACTGTACTAGCTTAGGCTTAAACAACTTTCGGTCAAGGGCTATAGATTTTGATACAAATAATCCCGATGTGTTTCTTCTCCTGAACACATTTAGGAAACTAAACATTACCATGCATGGGGCATGATGGGAGATTAGAGAGAATCTTGGCACCCCAAGAAATAGCTGATCTTGTTATTTAGTCTTGGATAACTTGCTCTCCTTCTGTGCTAGGACATAGGTATCTGTCTCTTTTTCTTTTAGATCATTGGTGGTATCGACCACTCGCTATACACGGGCAGTCTCTGGTACACACCCATCCGGCGGGAGTGGTATTATGAAGTGATCATTGTACGTGTGGAAATCAATGGTCAAGATCTCAAGATGGACTGCAAGGAGGTAATGGGATGGAGGGGATTCTCGTGAGCATAAGGGAATAGTCTCACAGTGTGTGAGAGCCATGAGGGTGGAAGCACAGGATCTGTGCTGAGGTCAGCAATCACGAGGCAATCCCTAAGGTGAAGGGCGGGTCCTGGCAGAGTAGTCACAGAGCCTGGACCACATGGCTTAAGTATAGTAATGAAAACATGAAAGAGTGAGTTCCTTTCTGGACTCTAGTCACTGCCTCTCCAGCCTTGGGCAAGGCTTTTGTGAGGCAGAGGTTGGACCTGACTAGAGTCCTGCTGTTACTAAGTGCCCTCAGGCTCCTCATTACAGTGCCAGACTCCTCATCTACAATGCAGAGGTAGAAATACACAAGCGTTCTCACAGACTGTAAAGGTCAAAGCCCATGTATGAAGTGTTAGTCCTTATGCTTGGCATATCCAAATGCCAACATTTAGGGTCTCTTTCCCTAGATTTTGTTTTACATTTATTGGGATGAGGATGGGGCATGTGCCACAGCTTGTGTATGGAGGTTAGAGGACAATTTTCAGTAACTAGTAGGTCTCCCTGGGGTTGAACTTAGGTCATCAGACTTGGTAGCAGGTGCCCTTACCTATCTCAACAGCCCCCTTTTTTGGCTTTTTTGAGATAGGGTCTTATGTAGCCCACGCTGACCTCAGACTTGCTAGGTAGCTAAAGATGACCTTGAACTCCTGGTCCTCCTTTCTCTGACTTTCAAGTGCTCTACAGGCATATACTACCATGCAGCATCAGAGCTCAAGCCCGTGGCTTTGTGCGTGCTGAGCCACCCTTCTCTCCATTATAATGTATGGTGAATGAGAATAACTACATAAAAGTACTAGAAGTTACAAATACCACACAAGGCATTTGTTTTAGGTTTAGAGAACACCTACCCGCACAAGGTAACGAAGTTAGTACTTACCAAGTGCCTGGGATCTGCCAGGACCTACTTAGTGCTTTCAGCCTTTTGACCTATGTAATCCTTGTGGTAACCTTTGAGGTAGGCACTGTTATTATCTTCAATTTAGAACAAGAGAACAGGTACACAGAGGTTAAGCAACTTGCCCAAGGACGCACATATACAAAATGGGAAAGCTAAGATGCCAACCCCAGTAGGATGCTTAGATGTCAGATTCACCCCTCCCACCTCTTCCCCTTTCTCTCCTCAGTACAACTATGACAAGAGCATTGTGGACAGTGGGACCACCAACCTTCGCCTGCCCAAGAAAGTATTTGAAGCTGCTGTCAAGTCCATCAAGGCAGCCTCCTCGGTCAGTGACAGTCACACTCCTCAGCAAGCACCAAAGATACGTAGATCCTTCCCATCAGGCGCTTACAAACTACTGCTCTGTTGACTTGGCATTGAGATGCCTTTTTTTTTCCTTTTCTTCCTTTCTTTCTTTCTTTCTTTTCTTTTCTTTTTTTTTTTTTTTTTTTTTTTTTGAGATGGGGTCATGAATGTAGCCCAGGTTAGCCTTGAACTTGACAACTTCATGCCTCAGCCTTCTAAGTTCTGGGACCACAGGCAGTGTGAGCCACCATGCCCAGTCACCCTAGTACAGCTTTATGAGCCCAGTATCTCACTTTCTCCTCCTGATCCGTAGACTTAGTTTTACCTTTGCTACTTTGGAAAATTCCCTGGAAAAGCACACAGTGGTACTGTCATTGCGATTCTGAACACAAGAGAAGAGATGGTGGGATAGGCGGAGGCTTCACATTCCTCTCTTGTCAACAGACGGAGAAGTTCCCAGATGGCTTTTGGCTAGGGGAGCAGCTGGTGTGCTGGCAAGCAGGCACGACCCCTTGGAACATTTTCCCAGTCATTTCACTTTACCTCATGGGTGAAGTTACCAATCAGTCCTTCCGCATCACCATCCTTCCGCAGGTATGTCCCCGAGCTGAGACAGTGGGGTGCCAAGAAGCAGACAAAGTATGTAAAGAGACATAGCTTGCTACAACTTGAAAGATGAAATGAATGTGTGGTGGTAAAGGGGTCTCAGAAGAGTCAACATCTCAGGGCTTGAGGAAGAGTGAAGTGTAGGAGACTAAAAGGCAGAGGAAGGCAGGAAGAATCAGACATGCTCTCACCCGCGACTGTTTACCCCTAGCAATACCTACGGCCGGTGGAGGACGTGGCCACGTCCCAAGACGACTGTTACAAGTTCGCCGTCTCACAGTCATCCACGGGCACTGTTATGGGAGCCGTCATCATGGAAGGCTTCTATGTTGTCTTCGATCGAGCCCGAAAGCGAATTGGCTTTGCTGTCAGCGCTTGCCATGGTGAGGAGGGTATGGGGTCAGTCTGCTCATGTTCTTGCTGTCAGCAGCTAATACCCAGATCTCTTTGTTTGGGAGGTAGTAGTAGCTACCTCTGGCTAATCAACCATGTGTGAGAGCTAGGGCTAAGGCTTGCTCTGGTGAACACGCCTGGTGGGAAACCACTATTGGAAACTGATAGCAGCTCGAACTTCCCAGGCACTTGGAAATACTAGCTGCAAGGGTGGCTGCCTGCCCACAGTAAAGCTGAGTACTACTGCAGAAAAGGGCCAGGGCTTTGTGGTTGGATTTTCATGGAGACAGGTAAGTCTGCTATGTGTGGAAGGAGCTAGATTTTGGTCAACTTGGAACTGTTGACTTTGATATCACCTCTACTGGATGTGAAAATGGGAGAGGCTTGTAGTCCCCGAAGTCCTGGAAGGAGAAACAGCCTCCCTCAGTACTAGCTTCCCTGCCTCCTGCTCGCTCTTTCCAAGTTGGGCTCCACAGCCTCACTTGGGTGGATTCCAAGGGGCCCCTGTCAGGAAGCTCTTTTAACTGTATAACCTAGACTACTCTATGACAGTAAGAGCTACCGGTTCATCTCACCCTCTCTCCAGTGCACGATGAGTTCAGGACGGCGGCAGTGGAAGGTCCGTTTGTTACGGCAGACATGGAAGACTGTGGCTACAACATTCCCCAGACAGATGAGTCGACACTTATGACCATAGCCTATGTCATGGCGGCCATCTGCGCCCTCTTCATGTTGCCACTCTGCCTCATGGTATGTCAGTGGCGCTGCCTGCGCTGCCTGCGCCACCAGCACGATGACTTTGCTGATGACATCTCCCTGCTCAAGTAAGGAGGCCCGTGGGCAGATGATGGAGACGCCCCTGGACCACATCTGGGTGGTTCCCTTTGGTCACATGAGTTGGAGCTATGGATGGTACCTGTGGCCAGAGCACCTCAGGACCCTCACCAACCTGTCAATGCTTCTGGTGTGACAGAACAGAGAAAACAGGCAAGCTGGATTACAGGGCTTGCACCTGTAGGACACAGGAGAGGGAAGGAAGCAGCGTTCTGGTGGCAGGAATACCCTTAGGCACCACAAACTTGAGTTGGAAATTTTGCTGCTTGAAGCTTCAGCCCTGACCCTCTGCCCAGCATCCTTTAGAGTCTCCAACCTAAAGTATTCTTTATGTCCTTCCAGAAGTACTGGCGTCATACTCAGGCTACCCGGCATGTGTCCCTGTGGTACCCTGGCAGAGAAAGGGCCAATCTCATTCCCTGCTGGCCAAAGTCAGCAGAAGAAAATGCAGTTTGCCAGTTGCTTTAGTGATAGGGACTGCAGACTCAAGCCTACACTGGTACAAAGACTGCGTCTTGAGATAAACAAGAACCTATGCGATGCGAATGTTTATACTCCTGGGGGCAGTCAAGATGAGGAGACAGGATAGGATAGAGACAGGAAGGAGATGGTAGCAAAGCTGGGAAAGGCAGAACTCTGATCACTTTCTAGTTCCAAGTTTAGACTCATCTCCAAGACAGAAGCCCATCTGGACTAAGAGGTATCATTCCCCAATGTGTCTGTGGTTGTAGTCTGAACTGAAATGAAATGGGGAAAAAGGGCTTATTAGCCAAAGAGCTCTTTTTAACATTCTTAGAGGAACAGTGCTCATGAGAAAAGTCCCACTGGACAGATGAATTCCTATCTTGCTAATTCTACCTGTCTCTCTCTGCTTCTTCAACATGCTAAGTGGCACCAAAATGTCCCAACCCCAAGGTCTTAGGTGCCCTATGGGACAACAGTTAGAATATTGTAGGGCTAGGGATGGTCTTCCCAGCATAGGTTCACTCCAACCAAGGTGCTAAAAGGAACAGACAGGAGAGTCCTCCTCTCTGATCCACAAAGGCAGAGCCCTCAAGATTCGTCCAGCAGGGTTAGGGCTGATGCATTTGCCTCTGCCTGGATTTTGTTTTTATTTTCTTTCTTTTTGCCCAGTGGTACAAAATGATAAGCTCTTAATGGAATACTGAGTGGGTTCATTCCTCTCTTGCCCTCTCCAATGGCCCCTCTATTTATCTGGCTAAGGAAACATCATGCATTGGCTAGTATTAAACAGCAACTGTAAGATAGAGGGCTTTCTGTTCTATGTCATTGCCTTCAGTATCAAGGCTGCCTGGAGAAAGGATGGCAGCCTCAGGGCTTCCTTACTTTCTTCTCCTTTCCTGACAGAGCAGCCTTTCTGTCCTGCTCTCTGCTGCCCCTCCCAATAATACATGGGTACCCAGGCTGGTTCTTGGGCTAGGTAGTGGGGGCCATACTCACCTCTTCCCTGTCAGTTCTAACACAACAGACATGAAGCCAGTGTTAGTGGGAAGAGCTGGGTTTTCCCAGGATGACCACTGCATCCTATCCTGGTACGCTCTACACTGCTTTCAGGCAGGGGACCTGCCAAGCATGGAACAGTTGATGAGGAAGAGACATTAGCAGGGCCTCTGGAGTTGCTGGCCCCAGCCAGCTGCCCACAAGCCATAAACCAATAAAATAAGAATCCTGCGTCACAGTTTCCAGCTGGGCCCTCGCACTGGTGCTGCTCTGGCTGAGTAGGAATACACCCACAGACTGCCAGGAAGATGGAGACTGTCCGCTTCCAGCTCAGAACTACAGTGTAATTAAGCTTCCAGGATCACTACCATGAAAACGCCGCTTTCTGCTTTATCATTTCTACCCATGTTGGGAAAAACTGGCTTTTTCCCCATCTCTTTCCAGGGCAAAAAAAAAAAAAAAAAAAAAAAAAAAAAGAGAGAGAGAGAGAGAGAAAAAGAACTCAACCTAGTTGTTATTTACCCTAGTAACTGGTGTTCTATTTTTTTTTAAAAGGGGAAAATTTGCATTTATTTTTCTTTTGATGGTTAACTCCTTTGTATCATAAAATTATGAACTCTGATATGTAAAACAGAAAAAAATCTTGACAACAGCTTCTTGCTTGTAAAAATATGTATTATACAGCTCTATTTTCAAAGTCTCCTGAAAAATGACTGGCCTATCTCCACTGTATGTGGGGCTTTGCCACCGTCTGTATGGACGGAGGCCCAGTGGGCAGAGGTGATGCAAACAGGCATGGCAGACTCTGAGTGTTTTTCTGACTGTTTCTCTGCAGAGATAGAGCCACAGTGATGAGGCTCCCACTGCCGAGGTTTACTCTCCAAAATGCTGCCTTTCTGGGGCTCACCCTGAGAGACAGCTTGGCCCCATCATTCCTGCTTTTTTCCCTCTCTACTCTTTTGGCTTCTAAGATCTTTTTTTTTTTTTTTTTTTTAAAGAAAAGTAGTTTTTTTCTTACTTTCTTTTTTCTTTTCTGTCTTCTTTCTGTCTGTCTGTCTTTTTCTTTTCTTTTTCTTTTTTTCTTTTTGTGAGACAGCATCTCATGTAGATCAGGCTGGCCTCAAACCTTCCTGCCTTTGCCTCCTGAGTGCTAGGATTACAGGTGTGTGCCACAACTCCTCGATAGAAACCGTGTGTCTGTGTGTGTGTGAATGTATGTGTGTCTGTAGGGGAAGGGGCCAGGAGGATGAGATATGGTCTCATGTAGCCCAGGCTAGCCTTGAACTCCTGACCCTCCTGTGTGTCCACCTCCCATATGCCATGATTACAGCCTTGTGCCACTATATTTAACTAAACACAACATTCTTTATGCTCACTTTCAATGTACAGTTTTCAGGTGACAATGAGGTACTACATAGCTAGTGCTGGATGCTGCACAGTTGAAGGGAGAGAGCAATCTTAAGACAGAAAATGAATCCGCCACATGAAATAAACAAAGGAAGCAGACTTCCATTTTGCCACTTTTTTCTGTTCAAGTACTACCAAACTGGAGACAAGAAGACAGAAGTACTTCATTAACCAAAGAAAGGAGGTCACCTGACCTCTAAAAAGTTGAAGACTCAGGCCATTCCCCCTTAAAGATGCTAAGGTAACCCTGGGAAGTTCACCCCTAAACATGCTTATCAATCAACCTGGACAATAAGGCAAGAGAAAAGAATTCATCCATGAGCTCATAGGCAAGGCAGAGAAAAACAAAAGAGAATTTAGTTAGCTCAGAAAGGACAAAGTCTTTGCTATCCTAATAGAAACTGCTAGACTCAATAAGCATCCCCGGTCCCAGAATGGGAAAGCATCAATTGTCAGTAGCATAATGTTACCCTTCCCCCTGATGCATTTTTTTTTCTCAATTAACACTTGTTTAATTCTGAAAAAAAAAAAAAAAAAAAAAAAGAAGGTAATTAAAGCCATTTCCTGTAGGAGTAAAGATAAAGATTGGAAAAGACTCAAGGTTCTCAGAGCCACAGCTGTCTCAGACATGAAAACCAGAAGAACTCAGTAAGTGGAGGTGGCAAACCTATCTTCCTCCAGATGGGAATCCACAAAGCATAGCTTACAACTGTACCACCTTCCTTCATCTCATTGTCTCCACTGTATTCTAGACAGGGAATGTATCCTTCATAGCATTTTTGATTGATAAATGAAGTCCAACATCCCATGATTATTCTGCAAGTAATTTTGCACAGACATCTCACCCCAGTGCCTGTCTGGAGCTCACCTAAGGTCACCAAATCACTTGGTGGTGAACCAACTGCCTTAACCTTTGGGGGGAGGGGATAGCTAGATTAGGAAACCAGAGGAATGGAAGGGTGAGCACTTTGCAAGCCTGGCCGGTCAGTGCTTAGTGGAGGCTAAACCAGTAGCAACAAGGGGTGGTGGCTTGGCCCAGGGGAAAAATCTGTGAATTGTGCTTTTCTATCTAGAAAGCAGAGTAGACAGAAGATGGTGGGAGAAATGGAACCTGATTTTGTTGTTCTTGGATTGTGGATTTTACTGACATAAAACAGAATATCCTGTATACCTGATATCAATGTATAAATAATGAGCATTAACATAGTAAAATGTTCAATGAAGAATCAAACTATCAGAGTTACATTTGTTCCCCTCAGTCAGTATCATTTTGTCTATTGGAGTAGAGTGGCTAAATTAACGCCAAGGCTTGAAGGCCCCTGCAAGGCCAGCATCTGGATGCACAGCAGGTGAGCACCAGACTTCACATCTGCATACACGAGCCTTATAAAAATGGACTAGAGGCTGGGACAAACCAAAGCAGGATGGCCTTACAGCAACAGCAGCTTCCTAGATGGGTTAGACAACAGCCCTATGCAGGGATCATGATTTCAAGGCCAAATTAAACATCATATATCCCTACAGTCTGCATCCCCCAAAAAACTGCAAGATGAGGGGGAAAGGGGTGTTTCTGCATTATATACATACTTTCATTACGAACATTTGAATACAGACTTTCTATACACACATTACCTATATAATAAAAATGTACACGGCATGAGTATATGTCACTGTATAAATATATAGAGTTTTAGAAATCTTGAACCCGCGCTTCCTGTTCGCATCCGTTTCTCCTCTTCTTCCTCCCCAGTCGGGTCCATCATTTAAGAGTTGGGCAAAAGGGACAAGTGTCATTTGTGTTGGTCTGGGCCCAGAATTTGATACACTGGAAAGAAAGAGACACACATATACCTCAGACTTAGCTGGGAAACAAAGTAGGTCAGCAGAGAGTGCCATTAAAGATCACAAGATCTAGCCGGGCGTGGTGGCACACGCCTTTAATCCCAGCACTGGGAGGCAGAGGCAGGCAGATTTCTGAGTTCGAGCCAGTCTGGTCTACAGAGTGAGTTCCAGGACAGCCAGGGCTACACAGAGAAACCCTGTCTCGAAAAACCAAAAAAAAAAGGATCACAAGATCTAACTCTCAAAAATTCTCACAGGGATCAGATGGACTAGCAGGGCCATTTCAGTGGTCTTTCTGTGTGTTATGTGTTGTATGCACATGTTAGTATGAAAACATGCTAGTGCATGTGCATATGTGCATGGAGGACTGAGGTTAACACAGGTGTCTTTTTTCTACTGTTAAAAAAATATGTACTCAATGCATGAGTGTGTGGCCTCAGAGTTTTTTCTTATCAAGAATATAAATGCTGGGCTAAAGATGTAGTTTCCAGTCCTTGCATAGCATGCAGACAGCCATGGGTTGGATCCACAATACCACAGAAACCATGTGTGGTAACACACACCTGTAATCTTAGCACACAGGAGGTGGGGGCAAGAGGATCACAAGTTCAAGGTTAAAAAAAAAGTTCAAGGTCATTCTTACCTACATAAGGAGTTGAAAGAATTTAGATGTTAACCCAGTTTCTACTTGGAAAAACAAAATGAACGAAATAAAAAGGTTAAGGAGGAGTCACCTAGGGTTGGGCTGGGCGTGGAAGCGCACACCTTTAATCCCAGCACTTGGGAGGCAAAGGCAGGAGAATTTCTAAGTTCGAGGCCAGCCTGGTCTACAAAGTGAGTTCCAGGACAGCCAGAATTATACAGAGAAACCCTGTCTCGAAAAACCAAAAAAAAAAAGGAGTCACCCGCTGCTGCCAGGGTTACCTGTGAGTCTGTCAGTGAAGATGGCAGGACGTGAGGAGATCAGAGCAAGGAGTATCTGCTCTGCTTTTTTAATCATTAAAAGTGAATTTCTTTCTTTCTTTTTTTAAATCAAATTTACTCGTGTGTGTGTGTGTGTGTGTGTGTCTGTGTATATACTATTCTGGTACTGCAATTACTAATCCCCTATTTAGGCCCTATCACTCTTCTCAGCTCAAGCAAAGCATATCCAAGAAAATATGTGTTAATCAGTGTTTAAGGAGAAGCTGCTTATGAGTCACCTGCAGAGAATGGGGTAAAAATCTGAGCTTCTAGCTGCAGATTCTGAGCTCTACTGATGGCGAGGCCATAATGACTGAAAACTTTATGATTACATACTAATGATGAGGATCAACTTAGTAAAATAGTCAAGCAAAATTACCTCAGCTGTCAGAGTAGAAGCCATAATGACATACAATACCTACCTCCTTGTGCAACGCGTGGGTGCAGGCCATCGGGTGCAGCTCACTGGGCTGGACAAGTTTCTGACACATCAGACACAGTTTACAAGTGGGTGGAGCCTGTGGAACAAGAAGTCTGGTCACAGCCAACCTCCGAGTCACCTTGCCTGCTATGCCCATGACTCCATCCGTTTGTTCCATGGAGCAAAAACTCAAGTCCTAACCTAGATTCTGCCTAAAGTGCTTGCAGCGTGTTCCCTGTAGGGCTGCAAACAACCCTGCTGTGGAGATGATGGTTTCCTCTAGCATCCTTACCTGTAGCCCACTCCCTCCTCACCCTGTGCTTCTCCACATCCCAGTGTTAAAAGAAAAGAGTCTTACATGTGAAGACCTTCCAGGGTATGAAACTTGGGCAGAAGGCAAGAACATTGGGGGACTGATTTGGGCCAGAGGAGCAGGGTGCAAAGCCCGGATCCGACCAAGTGGCTGTGGGTAGAAATAATTTCAGAGTGAGGGAAGAGAGTCTGAGCAACAGCATGTATCAAAAAAGAAACTGGGGCCAGCAGGATGGCTCGGAGGGTAAAGGAGCTTGCCTGCACATAAGCTTGATGACCTGAATTCAATTCCTGGAACTCACATGGTAAAAGAAAATGGACTCCCACAAGTTGTCTTTCGACTTCCACACAACACACAACATACACACACACACACACGAATAAATTTGATTAAAAAAAGAAAGAAAGAAAGAAAGAAAGAAAGAAAGAAAGAAAGAAAAGAAAGAAAGAAAGAAAGAAATTCACTTTTGATGATTAAAAAAGTAGAGCAGATACTCCTTGCTCTGATCTCCTCACGTCCAGATCTTCTGGTTGGCTTCTTCCTCAACCTCTCGGCAGGCCTAAGCTCTCTCCCTGAGGCTCCTCTTACCTGAGTGCTTGACGCCACCCGTTCATGCTCGGCCAGTCGTGCGGCTACCAGTTGGATTAGTTCCTCCATGGTCAGGCCCGCCATGGTGGTACGCGCTGTCTTGATTTGCTGAAGAATGTTGGTCATCTGGGCCCTGAGAACAAACAATGTTGAGGGAAATAAAGTCAGCTTTCCTGGGAACACCCACACAGCCTCCTTGTTCTCTGACAGATCCTGAACCGGTCCTTAATGACACTTACTTATTGCACTGTGGGAACCGAGTCAGCAGCTTCTCCAGGATCTTCTCCAGTTTGTCTACTGGTTGGGGCCGGGGAGTTTCAGAAGAAGCCTTAATACCGCCCAAGCCTGGGGGAGGCGGGATGGAGGCAGCAGGAGGCATGTGTGGACCATGAGGGCTGACCAGGGAACCCAAGCCAGGGCTATTTCTCCCATGTGAGCCGGAAAGAGGTGGAGAAGGTTGGCTGGACTGGGAAAGGGCAGGGTTCAAGATCGGAAAAGACAAAGAGCGAGGATCTGCACTGGGCATAACCATAGGCATAGTGACCTGCCCGATAGAGAAGGGCATCCGAGAGGTCAGAGAGGGACTGGGCTGAAATACTTGAAGCATGAAATCTGCCTGCAAACGGGAAGAGATAGACGACAAAAGAGATGGGGAGAAAAGATTAGGAACTGGAGCAAAGGACAAGGAGATGGTTTAGTTGGTAAAGTACTTGCCTTGCAAGCATAAGGACTTGAGTTCATATCCCATCATCCACATAAAAGCCTATACTGGGGCATATATCTGTAACACTAATGCTGTAGGGGCAGAGACAAGCAGATCCCCACAGTGGCTAGCCAGTTTAGCTAATCCCCGAGTTCTAGGTTCAGCAAGAGACCCTGTCTCAAAAATAAGGTAGACAGGCTAGGTGTGGTAAATGCATATCATTAGTTCCAGCACTCAGAAAGCAGGCAGATGGATCGCTTGGTCTACATAATGAGTTACTCATACTGAGTAAGACCTTGTCTCAAACAAACAAGCAAAACAAACAAACAAACAAACCCTAAAAGGTAGAAAGCAACCCAATGGTGACTTCTGGCCAAAGTATATAGGAACACACACACACACACACATATACACATACACACCATATGTGCACATGTATACAAGCATGCATTCACACATACATTATGTAAATATAGATATATACAAAAAAAATTTTAGGAGTTGGGTGGTGGTGGTGGTGCATGCCTTTAATCCCAGCAATTCAGGGGGTAGAGGCAGGCAGATCTATGTAAGTTTGAGACCAGCCAGGTCTACACAGTTCCAGGACAGCCAAAATCAAATCAAAACAATGTTTTTTGTGTGGTTTTTTGTGGTTTTTTAAAGAGAGAGAGAAAAGTGCAGAAGTCAATGAGCAACTCTTCCACTCTGGCACTAAGAACGGCTCCAATGTCTTTGTTAAAAGAACAAGCAGACCGGGCATGGTGGCACACGCCTTTAATCCCAGCACTCGGGAGGCAGAGGCAGGCAGATTTCTCAGTTCGAGGCCAGCCTGGTCTACAAAGTGAGTTCCAGGACAGCCAGGGCTACACAGAGAAACCCTGTCTCGGGGGTGAAAAAAAAAAGAAAAAAAAAAAAAAAAAGAGCAAGCAGACAACTGTGATTCTGCTAACAACACACACAGGATGGACTCCTCGGAGCCAGCACTCTTACCTCTGAGGGTGGTGGAGGCAAAGTTGGGGTAGGGATCTGAGGAAGGCTGCTCAGCTTGGCTCCATTCCTCACTAGCTGGATATGACTATTAAACTGGTCCTGGAACAAGAGGAAGAGAAAGGATTGTCTTCCACTGCTAGGCTGAGTGGACCTTGGAACCCACAGGAGAGCGGAGCAGCTCTGTGCAGCAGTGCAAAGGCTGCCTAACAACCTACTATCAGGAGAGGTTAAGCACAAATGGGGCTGACTGAATCATCACTGCTAACTACACCTACCCGAACATTCTTTTTCATTATCCGAACTCCATTCAGTCTTGTCTCCCACTCTTGTTTGGAACGAACTGTCTCTAGGGTTGGAGGAGTTGACCTTTCAAAACACAAAGAATTCATAGACTTCATAAAACAAAACAATAACAATCAAACAATCTTTGTTTATTTGTTTGTTTTTCAAAACAGGGTCTCTCTCTGTGTAGCCTTAACTGTCCTGGAACTTGCTTTGTAAACCAGGCTACCCTTGAACTCACAGAGATATGCCTACCTCTCTGCCTCCCAAATGCTGGGATTAAAGCTGTTCACTGCCACCACCACTTGACTGACAATCAATTCTTGATTTATGGAAAATACAGGGTTAGAAACAGTTTGGGCCAAAAAGCATTGCCTCTATACTTGGTCTCTCATGATAACTAAAAGATGACAGCTGAGCACTTCGGCCTCATTTTGTGCGCTTGCCTCTGCATTAGCATGTCACTTAGCTCACCTATGTCACTTATCAGCAAGTATCTAATCTATAGTACCCTCTTCCTTTTGATGATGATGGCACAGAGACAACTGTCCTGAAGTCACAGTCACCAAAGTTCCAGGAGGAATAAAACTTCCAATATAACACTGTCCCCTCCTGGGGGAGGGTATAGGGAACTTTCAGGATAGCATTTGAAATGTAAATGAAGAAAATATCTAATAAAAAATTGAAAAAAAAAAACTGTCCCCTCCTGATGAGGGCAATTATCCACGAGGGTTAGCCTGTACCCTAGAGTAGAAGGGGTCATCTTGTAGGAACCGGACTAATCTCCACATGTGATGACAGCTATGGGACTTCTTCAGATCACCTTGCAGAACAAGTACGAGACAAATATCAATGAGAGCACATCTTGAGCCACACTGGTTAATTATTTACACCTCTTGTCCCTTGCCTCAATATCTCCTCTATTTAAACCTGAAGTTCAGTGCCATGTGGTGATGTAAACCTATACACCAAACATTCTGAAGTACAGGGAGAAGAATCATGTGTTCCAGGCCGCCTGACTATACAACATCCTATCTCAAGCAAAGCTCTAGGATTGGAGAAATGATGTTTTAGCAGTTAATAGTGCTTGCTGCTTCTGCAGAAGAATGAAGTTTGGTTCCTAGCATGCACATTGAGCACTACACAACTGCCTATAACTCCAACTGTGGGCATCTGATACCCCTGACATCTGTCTATGGGTACCTGTACACGTGCATACACTCAAGCATGCACACAGAAATAAGAATAAAAAGTCTTTATATAAACAGATGAACCTAAAGCTCATGTTGGTAATTTTGGCATTTCTGGGTCCCTTTATTATTCTTCCCAATGTAGCCACATTGATTACATCTTCTCTGCTTTTCCCCATCACTAATCTCTTTAACTGGTAGACTGAGATGAGTGACTGAGCACAGCCTGGCAAGGCTGCCAGAGCCTGGGTTTTTGCCCCGAGCTCCAGTTCTATGCTGAGACACAGTTGTTGGATAATGGTCTTTGAAAAAAGAGGTGGGAGAGAAATGCTAGAGAAACCCAAGATTCTACGTCATCTGCTTCACATAAATGGTAGTACTTTTCTGTCCGAGAGAGGGTCTCCCATGTAGATCATCTTGGCCTGAAACTTTCAATATTTCTGCCTCAGACTCCCAAGTACTGGTATTACAGGAAAGTAACACCATGCCTGGTTCATGACATCATCCCACAAAAAGGGTTCTTGCCTGCCTGAAAATGCTATAGGGATCTTCTAAATCCTGGGGCAGACAGAGGAGAAATGGCCATGGAAGAAACAGAGCTCCAAAGACCTAGATTATAGTTTTAGCAGAGAGTATTTGTTCAAACAGAAATACAGTGATAAAAAGTATAAAACTATAAGAAGAGGAAAGAGTGAGAAAGTGAAGAAAGAACATGAACGAGAAACCCTTGAGCGATTGCAGGTACACACACAGATAGGCCTTAAGAGTCTTGTGAAGATAGATGCAAGCCAGGCCTGCCAGCCTAGGCCTTAGAGGGAGACACTTACTTGAGGTAAGTCAGATGAAGTTCTGCTTCTTTTTCTGCTTCTTCCAGTTTCAACACCAGCAACTCCTTCCGGCTCTCTAGTGACAGGATCTAAGGGACACACACACACACACACACACCCCAGAGAGAGAGAGAGAGAAAGAGGGGGGAGGGGAAGGGAGAGGGAGAGAGAACTTGTTAACTTTATAATCACAAACTACTTGTAATTAGAACAAATGTTCCCAGGCTTCTAATGCTCTTGTATCAAAACTGTATAGCACTTGGGAGCACAAAACCCAGGCTCTGAGGGAAGACACTGTCTCTTCTTACCTCTGCTTTCCAGGCCCGCTCTGTCTCTTCCATAATATTCCGGCTGATTTCACCATCCTGGTTCTTGAGTCTATCCAGTTCCATTTCCCACACTTCTCTGTACAGTGAGAAGCCAAGAACAAGATTAAAGAAGGAAATGAAGTTTGCTGAGGCAAACCCTAGGCTGCGCAGAGGGGTTGTGAAACCTCACTCCCAGGCCTCACTCCAGAGAGAGACAAATGATGTATAGAATGGTCTAAATTTCAAACAGCACCAACATGGGACATGTTCACTTTTCCACTTGCTTAAAAACAGTTACCCAGTGCAGGAAAGGAATATCTCTTCAAGCCCAAACTTAGCTGGGCATAGTAGCTCATGCCTATAATCCTAGTCCTTGGAAGGCTAAGGCAGGTGGATTGCTTCGTAGACTACAACGTGAGACCCTGTTTCAAAGAAACAAAATCCCGTATGGGACACAATGTTCCATGTTTTCAGAGCAGTCAAAACTGTGGGCCTTTCAATGTGGGCTGTGAAGAACATAGGAGCAAATGCTGGGCCGGTTAATACTTACCTCTAACACACACTCAATGTAGCACTTATTATTAGCTAGCTCACCAATCTCTGCATTTCCTAAGTACAGTAAAATTCTTCAAAAGGAAGATGTGAACTGGATATGGTGGGTGGTGAAGGATTTTGGTAGTGATTCTAGTACTTGAGTACGTTAATACAAGAGGACTGCCACAATTTAAGGACAGCCTAGGTTACACAATTATGTTTTAGGCCAGCTTGGGCTACAGAGTGAGATTCTACTTCAAACAAGAAGATGTATTTCCATCATACCTAGCACTTCTCATTTTTATCCATCTCTTCCATTCTAAAATGTTTCCTACCCCAACCTACCCTAGGGTTGGTGATATTCACTTTCAGGATTAAGGTGACTGTTTTAGTTTGCCTAGCACTGAAATATCTCCTAGGAGATGGGTCTTTCTGTATTAAACTGGGACAGCTGACCCTCTTACTCAGGACTAAAGAAGCCATTGTGGAATAGACCAGGAGAATTTTCTCATATTACACTTGACTGTGAGCTAAAAGCATGGGCTACTCAGGTTCATGGAAAGAATGAAATGAACATGATTTACATTTTCTGCAATGCATTTTAAAAAGGTAAAAGAAAATAGGGAGAGTTACACACTAAGAGAAATGCTCATGATTTTCTCTATAGAGACAAGTGAGTTTATTAGTTTTGTTTTTCTGATAACCTTACATATTTAAAGTACAATTTATTCTTTCTCTTCCTTTCTTAGTTGGTTTTGTTGTTTTGTCCTTAAAGACAGGGTCTCACTATATAGCTCTAGCTGTCCTGGAACATGTTGTATAGACCAGGCTGACCAAAATGTCAAAATGTCTGATCTCTGAGTACTGGACCCAAACACCTGCATCACCACACCTTGTGTTTTTAGTTTAGTTTTGTTTTGTTTATCAGATATGGTCTCTATGTTGCCCACATTAGATTCAAATTTACAGCATTCCTCTTGTTTCTGCTTCCCCATTGCTTGGATTTAAATGAGTTACTGTGATGGATTGTCCAGGGAGTGGCAGGATTAGAAGGTGTGGCCCTGTTGGAGTAGGTGTGTCACTGTGGATGTGGGCTTTAAGACCCTCATCCTAGCTACCTGGAAGCCAGTATCTGCTAGCAGCCTTCTGATGAAGATGTAGAACTTTCAGCTCCTCCTGCACCATGCCTGCCTGCAGGCTGCCATGTTCTCACCTTGATGACAATAGACTGAACTCTGAACCTGTAAGCCAGCCCCATTTAAATGTTGTTCTTATAAGAGTTGCTTTGCAGATCCTCAAGGATTTGCCACCAAAGGAATCAGATTTTAATAAGGCTTACAAGATTTTAAGTTGCTGCACCCAGAGACTGAGTTACCATTGTTTCTAAACTAAGTTTGTGTTGTGGTCTCCTTTACATGGCAGCTTGTCTGGGTTCAAGAGAGAAAGGTAATACGTGGGTTTGCCAGATGTGTACCACAAAGGCCATGGGGGATTGGTAACAACCGGCCAGTGGGAACCTAGCAAGCTGGGTGGAGATGTTTCAAGAGCTCCAGGCCAGAGAGTCTCCATGAGATAAAACAGGTCAGCCAATGCCCACCAGTGCTTGGCCAGGCAGAGGCACAAGCGCAGGAACGTGCCTGCTAATCTATTTTAATAATTCCCACAACATAGACCCTCTCTCAAAAAGTCAAAAACAAGCAAACAAAGTTCCTGTTATATAGCCCTAGCTGGCCTGAAGATGAAGCTAGCCTGACATTTGTAATTATCCTCCTGACTTTGCCTCCTGAGTGCTGGGGCAATAGATATGTGCCACAGATGCCATTTTTTCAAGTATTTGTGTATGTGTGTATGTGTGTGGTATATATGAATGTGTATATGCAGCTGTGCGATGGTGGCGCACGCCTTTAATCCCAGCACTCGGGAGGCAGAGGCAGGTGGATTTCTGAGTTTGAGGTCAACCTGGTCTACAGAGTGAGTTCCAGGACAGCCAGGGCTACACAGAGAAACCCTGTCTCGGAAAACCAAAACAAAAAAATGAATGTGTATATATATTCAAATGTGTGTAGTGGTCTCAACTGTCTTTCTGGATAGCTAAGCTCTCTCAATTGAACTCAGAGCTCACCCATTGTTTAGTTTAGATATCCAGATTTCCCCAAGAATCCTTCTGTCCTTTTAAGTATCTCTGATTCTCAGTTGAATGAATCTGTGGATACAAAACCTGCATGTATAGAGGGACAACTGTCATATGCAGAATATGTTATATCAAATGAGAAAACTTTCCAGATAACATTTATTCTTCAATAATTTGGAGTGTTTCTTCCTTGCCTCCAAGTAAAGGAGATGCAGTGATGTTGCTATTTTAGGGCATCTCTCAGTGAGTCAAGGGTAGACCTTTGATAAAGAGTAGGTCTGTGAACAAAGTTTTGTAGCAAACCTAACTTATCCCAGAGTCCAAAATTCCAGGGACTTTATGAATTTGGAACAGTGTGTAGCTTACAGTAGTAAAAAGTAGAAAAAGCTTAAAACAGGAAAACCAAGGGAAATGTAAATTTGGAGCTTCCAGCTTGCAAAATCATCAAAGCAAAATCCTAGTTGGAATTAGCCTGGCAAGGTACTTGGCACTTACTGTTCTGGTTTGGTGTCCACATCAATATCTTATGAGAACATAAAAAGCAAACCACATCAGCTCGCTAGTCAAGAGCTGAAGACATTTGATAAAGAGAGGTGAGCCAGAGCCCAGGACCACAAGGATCAAAAGCATCGGCCAGTGAACACCACAGTGGTAGCAAGACAGACTGACACAAGGAAATCAGACACATGGAGTTCCTACTAAAACTACACAACTGTGAGAAACCCTAGGCTCAATCCTAGAACCACAGTAAGCAATAATCGTCTCCACTTGCCCACCCAAACCAATAAAACCTACAAAGTATCAAAACATTAAAGTAGAAAGAATCTGAGCAGTTGCTTTTGAGTTACTGAAGAGGGAAAGGGCACTCAAGGGAGTGTATACAAGATGTAGCTGTATAATGAGGACTCTGTTTGTGTCAGGTACTTTGCTGGACGAACCAGTGGAACACAGAGGTTGCTGTGAGGCTGTGCCTCCTAGAAATGTCATAAGCTATACCCATAAAGTCTCACCAAGATGGATGACCAAGCATGAGCTGAATGAGCACAATACAATAGACATGCTAATGTGAAAGGGACCCATGAGACCTCAACCCTAGACAAAGAACTACAGGCAAGACAGGGATGCTGAGATCTGGAGAAACAGTCTTCCACAGGGAAGAGCACACCAATTTGTCATCCAGCACCAAATGGTCAGCCTTGAAAGTATATACATACAAGTAACAGTATACAGAATCAGCAGGCTGGATTATGTTTTTAGGAATACAGACACAGACACAGACAGAAAGACAGACAGACAGACAGACAGACAGACACACACACACAAAATCACCAGCAGTCACAGCAGCAGCATTTAAAGAAAAAGGGGTCATAATAAGTTTAAAAGAAAGCAAAGGGGGTGGTATGTGGGAGAGTTTGGAGGGAGAAAAGAAGGCATGGGGGAAATGGTATAATTATAGGTAGATAGATAGACAGATAGATAGACAGACAGACAGACAGATAGATAGGTTCCCTCACTGTCATGCCCACAAGCTAGCCTTAAAGAAGATTCCTTATTAAGATCCCTTCCCAGGTGTGGAAATACTACAATCAAGGCTACCACAGTGGGTCATAGTGAAATGTATTACTTAAATGTTTGTGGCAATGCTGGTCTATACACACCTGCAGAACAGGCAATCATGCAAGAATTTCAATGTAAAGATGTGTGATCTATAATACTTATTCATGTATCTCCTTCTACAAATAAAAAGTTTATTACAAAAAACAAAAACAAAAAAAGGCCTTGCCTTGGTCATAGTGTCTTCACAGCAATAAAACCCTAACTAAGCCAGTTACCATGACCAGCAAAAGGCAGCAATTCTCCTTTTAATTTAATTTTTTTCATTTATCTTATATGTATAGGGGTTTTGTCTGAATGTATGGCTGTGCACTACATCTGTGCCGGGTACCTTTGGAGTTTCTAGGATTGATGTAACTCAACTGGCATCCTCAGTAAGATCAGCTGTGGAGTCATCTCTCCAGCCCCCAAAACATTTCTCCTAACAGAAGTGTCTAAGGCTCATTGCCTCACATCGTCTTGTTTATAACTCCACTCTCCTCCTCTATTTGAGATTCTGGGTATGTTTGCTACATACACATCATCCACTTATTGACATAAATCTGCATCTGATTTCTACTGACAAGTTCTGTTCATCTAACAGACCTGAGTAGGTGTGCCACGTGGTCTCCAAATTAACTTCTATCACACGAAGAATTCTCTAGTTGTTCTTTAAAAACTTCTAGGTAGCTATAACTTCTTGGAAAACACATAAACCTCCAAAACTGAAATCTTCTCACATAAGAATGTGTGGAACAAGGCTGGAGAGATGGCTCAGAGGTTAAGAGCACTGACTGCTCTTCCAGAGGTCCTGAGTTCAATTTCCAGCAACCACATGGTAGCTCACGACCATCTTTAATGGGATCCAATGCTCTCTTCTGGTGTGTCTGAAGACAGCTACAGTGTACTCATATTCATAAAATAAATAAATGAATCTTTAAAAAAAAGAATGTGTGGAACACTTTGTGGAGTTCTGTGACGTCCCACCTAATTTCCCATTCTTTCTTTGACAGTGGGCTAATTATAGGAGAGCGTAAGAGATAGTTGCCTTCTGTGTCTGGTGATATCCTTGAAGAATGATAGATACTCAAGGAACAAACTATCTATTACTAAATACATATGGCAGCTACATATGCATTTATATATGTACACACTTATATCAGAAAATCCTCTTATATCTATGGGAAATTCCACATATTCACAAATGAAAATTATTTCTCTTTGGGCATTTGCCTACAACAGGCATCCACATAAAAGAGAACTACTGATCAGACAACAAAAATGGGTAGGAAGAGCTGGCAAGACGCTCAGTGGGTAAAGGTGTTTGCTGCTAAGTCTGACCGGAGTTCAATCTCTAGGACCCACACAGGGGAAAGGGAAACGACTTCTGCAAGCTGACCTCTGCCGTCCGCACATGTGCTTGCACACACACACACACACACACACACACACACACACACACACACTGGCTTAGTTAGGGTTTCTATCTTCTATGACAAATCATCATGACCATAAGCAATTTAGGGAGGAAAGAGTTGATTCTGCTTATACTTCCACATCACAGTCCATCACTGACAGAAATCAGGGCAGGAACTGATACAGAGGCCATAGAAGAATTCTCTTTACGAGCTTGCTCAGCCTGCTTTCTAACAGCATCCAGGACCACCAGTCCAGGAGTGGGATAATGGGTTGAGCCCTCTTACACCACTAATTAAGAAAACGATGCCTATAGAGGCATTTTCTCAATTGAGAGTCCCCTCTTCCCAAATGACTCTAGCTTGTGTCTGACATAAAACTAGCCAGTACACACACCCAAATTAATTAATTAATTAATAAGCATAATAATGTTTTTATTAGTGAAAAAACTTGGGAGAGGCTGGAGAGATGGCTGCTCTTTCAGAAGAGCTGGGGCGTGGTTTCTAGTACTCACATATTGGCTCACAACCATCTAACTTTGACTCTAAGGAAATTGCTGCCCCCTCCTGGCTTCCCAGGTATTATATACAAGTGACTAATAGTGCTGGGAAAAATCCCCATACACATAAAATAAAGTTAAAATTAAATAAATGGGTAAGTTTCGTAACAATGATAAAAAATACTCAGCTTCCTTATATGCTAGCTGTATAACATAACCATCAGATTTTCAAATAATACATTATGTAAAATAATACATTATGTAAAACACATACAAAACAAGACTGTTCACAGAGTAAAGGTGCTTGCCACCAAGTCTGAAGTTCAATCCTTGGAACTCTCATGGTAGAAGAAAATAACTAGTTTCTGAAAATTGTCCTCTAACCTCTACATGTGTGCTATGGTGTGCACATACACACCCACACACACAAAGTAAATAAGTGTAAACAAAACAAAACAATGAAAGAAAAATCCCACACATACCAGTTCCCACTTTTGGAAGAAAACAATCCATTAGGTGTTTTCTGGCTTTTGATTTTGACAGCCTCATTCTGTAGCCCAGACCAGAGTACAACTTGCAACAATTCTCCTGCCTCAGCCTCCCAAGTGCTGAGAGTAGTCAGATGAGCTGCAATACCCAGCTAAAGTTTTAAAATCTGTCTCATTTCTTTCAACCCCATACTTCTATTATTTCTCATACTTAGTTTTTGGGTATCAGTGGTTAAAATTAATAAATTCTATCACATTATACAATCTTGGCTTATTGCAGGTCTTGATATGTTTATATATTTTTTAAATTAACTTTATTTATTTTAAAGATTTATTTGTTTGTTTTATGTAGGTACACTGTTGCTGTCTTCAGACACCACCAGAAGAGGGCATCAGATCCCATTACAGATGGTAGTGAGCTGGGAACTGAACTCAGAACCTCTTAACCACTGAGCCATCTCTCCAGCCCTTTAGCTTTATTCTTTATCATAGGAGCCAAACAAATTTTTAAAATTTTAGAAAACAAAAATAATTAATATAGAGTTCCCAACTGTTTGGTACTGTTTATATGACAAGTTACTTTATCTCTGAAGACATCAATTTCTCCATTCATAACAACAACAGTATTTGCATCATGGCTGGGATGAAAAAGCATATGTCACTGCTTTCTAACTGAGAAAGCACACGTAAAGAATGAGCTATGTGTGGTGACTCACACTTGTGACCCCAGCAGCTGGGAGGCTAAGCAGGAGATTTGCTATGCGTTTGAAGTTAGCCTGGACTACATAATGAACTTCAGTCCAGACTGAATAAAAGTATAGGACTCTGACTCAAAAAACACAATGTTTTTAATAAGATATCTACCATATGCAAACTAAGACACCATATTTGGGGTTGTTTTTGTTAAGTATTGCTGGAATTTAACCGAGGGTCTAGTCTGCTCCAGGTAAGTGTTATAAAACTGGACTGTATCTTCTGCCCATATTAATTTTTTAAAATATGGAACGCTTCATGAATTTGCGTGTCATCCTTACACAAGGGCCGTGCTAATCTCTGTATCATCCTAAGTTTAGTATATGTGCTGTCTAAGACGCAAGCATTAAATGTTTTGTTAATATGTATTCATTTACTTATTAGAGACAGGGTCTCATTACATAGCCATGGCTAGCCAAGAATGTGCTCTATAGACCAGGCTGGCTTCAAATTTACCTGCCCGTACCTCTGGGCTACTGGGTTACATGGGTGGCATGTTCCAGCACACCTGGAACAATTCATTTATTTTTTGTGAGTGTGATTGGTTTGCCTGCATGTATGTCTGAGCACTACATTCTTGCAGTATCCAGGAAAGCCAGAAGAAAGTATTAGACTCTCTGGAATTGCAGTTACAAACCACTGTTAGGTGCCCTGTTGGTGTTGGAAACAGAACCCATGGCAAGTGCTCTTAACTACGGAGCCATCTCTCCACCCCCAAGATCTTATTTTTTAAGTTTGAATTTTAAGTTCAACTTCTCATAACCATATTATATATAAAAATGTCAACCATTACAGTCAGGAGTGGGTGAGTCACATCTGTAATCCCAATTCTGGGGAAGTTAAGGCAGGGGAATTTCCATGAGCTTGGCAATAGTTTGGACTATTGTGTTCTATAGCTAGCCTGAGCTTCAGTGGAAGACCCTGTCTCAGAAGGCAAAACAAAGAGGTGGGGAAGCTAGGGAGATGGCTCAGTAGGTAAAGCACTCACAGTGCAAGCAGGAAAATTAAAATGCCCAGAATTTAGATCAAGCTAGGGCAGCAGGCAGTGGTGTGTATCTGGAATCACAGCACTCTTACAGAGATGAGAAGGAGTGTCTAGAAGCTTACAGGCTAGCTGGCAAAAACAACAAAGAGACCCAGTCTCAAGCAAGGAAGGCAAGAACCTCCACATCCACACAGTGGCATAAACACATACACAAAGACACACATACAAAGATGATTAAACACTAAAAAAAGTCCCATATATATGTGTGTATAATATATAAGATATATAATATATATGTAATATGCATACACATGTACATATGTGTAAATGTACACACACACACACACAAAAATCAAAGACAAAACAAAACTTGTGAATTGATATAGCAGTCCAGGCCTAGAGAGATGACTCAGTAGTTGAAAGAACTGGATGCTCTTGTAGAGGACCCAGGTTCAAGTCCGATCACCCACAGGTGGTTCACAATCATTAATAACTCTAGTTCTAGATGATCTGATGCCCTCTTCTGACCTCCATGAGCACCAGGTATGCTTGTGGTACACAGATATACATGTAAGCAAAATACTCATATACATAAAAATAACAATAATAAATCTAAAAATTAAAAAAAAAAGACAGAAATTGCTGTCCATTATACAGGTCTACCATTACCAACCTAATATTTTCCTTGTTATTGTTTTTTTAAATCTGGATGACTGTGTGAACTTTAATCTTTACTGTGGGTGTGCACATACATGTGTGTATGGGTGTTTTGCCTGTATGTATCCTGTGTAGCATGTGCATGAAGTATCTTTAGAGGCCAGAAAAGGGTGCTGGATTCCCTGGGACTGGAGTAACAGACTCCTGGTTGTGAGCAGCTATGTGGGTCCTCTGGAAGAGCAGCCAGAGACTGCAGAGCCATGTCTCCAGCTCCTTCCTTGTTATCTTCAATATGACAATTATAAATAATGCCATAACAAATGTCTCTGTGTAACTAACACAAGCTAATGACAAAAGTGATGCAGTCAGACATCAGAGGAGGGTAAGCCAGGCAAGCCACAGGCTCTGGAACTGAGGCCAACTGGGTTGCACTCCCAGCCTCACTACTCTGCACTACTTGGCCAGTGAGTTTTTCTCTGCCTTGATTCCATAGAATATAAAGTGGGAAGAACACAGGAATCAACCTTCTCTAGCACCACTGTGTAGACTAAATGAGTTAGCATAAGCAAAATGCCTTAGATGCACTCTAACAAATAGTAAGAACTTTATAAATGCCAAACAACTTTCCTCAGAGGAACTAAAATACAAATACATCATTCTATCAGCCAGGCACAATATCACATACCTTTAATCCCAGTACTTGGAAGGCAGAGATAGGAGGATCTCTATGAATTTGAAATCAGCTTAGTCTATATAGCCAGGGCTACATAATGAGACTGACTCAAAAACAGAACTAAACATCATTTTCCCTCTGACAAGTAGCAGTAGGAATACTTCCTTGGAATAAGGGCGCAAATGCCAAGTGTCCCATGAAATTCCTCTGCATGTTAGAGGCACAGATAAGAATTAGGATCTCTAAGTTTCCAACCTAAGGACTTTGTGCAGAATTGTGGTACACTCTAGATAAGGAAGGGCAAGGAAGCAAAGTCGAACTAAAACAGTGGAGAGTGAAATCAAAGATGTATTTCCTGATCTTAAGACAACCTTCTACAAAACCTTTCCCTATCTTTTAGGTGTGTGTGGGTGCTGGCACAGATCTCAGGTAGTTCTGGCTTGCCTCATTCATTATGTATAGGAGGCTGACCTTGAAGTGGACTTCAAGGATCATCCTACCTCCACCTCCTAAGTACCAAGCATATAGGCTAAAATCACTAAGCTGGGCTTGAAACCAGTTTCTCAAAACAAAGCAATCATACACAGAATGATTAGATATAGAAAAACATTACTGGGATGAATTCTTCATGATTCAACATCTTTAAGAGTAGCCCCACTGTGCTAGACATTTCCAAACACGGAGATACAACCCAGATGCTTTTCCAGTAGTTTGCTTGGTGAGCAAAAGGAACAATTATGTGGGCAGAACTAGCCAAATGTATAAAGGACAAGGGGCAAGGGCCCAGAATCCCCGCGAGCACAGAGAGGTACCAGAAGCCCTGGAGAGGGAGGGAGCTGCACTTTTCAAAGTGCAGGCAGGGTCCCTAATTCATTAAAGGCCCACTCCATAGTGCTTTTGTAAGCTTGAAAGAAAAGAAACAAAGAAAGGGGTGAGGGAGGAAAAGAGGGAAGGAGAGAGGGGGAGAAGCAAGCAGCAAAGCAGCAAGCAAGCCAGGTGGTGGTGCACGCCTTTAATCCCAGCACTTGGGAGGCAGAGGCAGGCGGATCTCCAGTTTAAGGCCAGCCTGGTCTACAGAGTGAGTTCCAGGAGAGCCGGGGCTACACAGAGAAACCCTGTCTCGAAAAACCAAAAATAAATAAGAAGTGGGGGGAATGGACAAGACAGGACAGGCAGCTAAAAAGTGCTCTCCCAGTGTGGGGGGCTGGGGGGGGGTGTTTTAGATGCTAAAGGCCAAGGCAGGCTTTTCACATGAGTGCTGGGGATACAGACTCAGGTTCTGTGTTTCATAGGAAACACTGACCGACCTCCCCAGTCCTCTAGCTTATGTTTTTCAGACAGGGCCTCTCATGGACCTGGAGCTAATCGACTCTGCTAGATTGGTTGGCCAATGAGCTGCAGGGATCTTCTTGCCTCGCTGACCCCAGTCCCCAGCACTGGGGTTACAGATGTGTGGTGCAATCCCTGGCGTTTAGTAGTTGCTGAAAATCTCAACTCAGGTCCTCATGCGTCCTTGCACTTTACAGACTAAACCACCTCCTCAGCTCATAGACATTCTCATCTCCTGAAGCTCATTTTTACTTCCACAAAGCACTAAGTGCTTGTCCTCACCCCTCTCTAGGGAATCATGTCTGGAGTGGGGAATGACTCAGCTGGAAAACACCCTCCAAGAAAGCTCAAAGTCCCAACTTTAATCAGCAGAACCGACATAAAAATGCTGATCATGTCCAATTCCTTTAATCCCAGCACTCAGGTGGCAGAGGCAGGTGTTCAAGGCCAGCCTGGACTATAAAGTAAATCCAGGACAGCCATGGTTGGAGTAGACACTTGTACTCCTAGCACTGGGTAGGGAAGGAAGGCAATAGACCCCTGGGGCTCAGCAGCCAGCCAGTCTAGCCTAAATGGTGGATTCCAGGCCAAAGAGACCCTCTCCGCTCTCTCTCTCTCTCTCTCTCTCTCTCTCTCTCTCTCACACACACACACACACACACACACACATACACACACACAATTTTCCCTAGAAGCATTTTTCTCTCCTCCTACCTTTGCCTAAGCAGATGACACAGGACCTCAGATTCTAACCTGTAAGTTAATGGTTCTTGTATTCTCTCCTGTATATACACACTACACATACAAATAAACTGTTTCTTCTCCCTATTGATCTGGGAATTTAACTTATTAACAACCCAAAAGGGCATCAGAAAAAAATTTAACCCTTGACTAAATAAGTAAGAGATCCATTCAAACTTTAAGGTGTTGTGGCATATGCCTATACCCTAGCACTCTGGAGGCAAAGGCAGAAGGAATGTCACAGTTTGAGGCCAACCTGGTCTACCCAGCACGCTCCAAGTCAGCAGGGACTTTAAAGTGAGACTATTTCAAAAAGCAACTAAACAAAACAGCAAGCCTGTAAACCAACAAGCCTGTGACAGGCACCAGGCTGTGCCTGCGGGTCTCTGTCTGGCCTACAGAGTAAGTTTAAAGCCAGCCTTGTCAACAGAGAGACCTTGTCTCAAAATCACAAAACTCGGCTGGGAATACAGCCCAATGGTATATTCACACACATACTTCACCACAACCCGACCCCACCTCCACCTAACGATTCTTTTATTAGATAGAGCAATTCAAAACAATTATCAAATTCAGTTCCATGTCATAGCTAACTTTTAACAAAGTGACCCGGTGACAGGCTTTAACATATTAAACAACAGCTACAGTCATATGTAGAAGCCATTAAAATACCTCTTGGTCTTCTAGTTTAACAATGGACTACAATTTTCTCCAGACTTCAACAAAAATACTTGTAAACAATTAAATTTATACAAAATTAAAGCCAGGCAGTAGAGGTATACGGCTTTAATCCCAGCACTTGGGAGGCAGAGGCAGGCAGATTTCTGAGTTCAAGAGGCCAGGACAGCCAGGGCTACACAGAGAAACCCTGTCTCGAAAATCAAAAAAAAAAAAAAAAGTTTTTCTTAAAATTAAAGAGACATATAAGCATCCAAACAATGTTATTTTTCTAAATGAACCAATTTAACCAGTAAAGCAATTTTCATGAAAAAAACATACTATTTGTATTAACATATATGTATTATGTTATTTTAAAATAAATCACATAGATATATTCTTGCCTTAATTTCTGGCTCAGTGAATACTGATAAACAAGATAGAAACAAACCAGAGTTATCTAGAGTCCTTGTGAACTATTAATATATAAAGGCCCAAGGCACAGTGGCACATGCCTGGAATGCCAGTCTCAGCTACATAGTGAGTTCATGGTTAGCCTGGGCTATTTAAGACTATGTCAAAAAGAAAAGGAATACAAAGGTCCTGACCCTAAGGGCCTCAGCATCTCTCTAGTCTTCTCATCTCCATCAACCTCACCAACTGACAGTATCTGGCTGTGCCCTCCTGCTCTACCTTTTACAATATACTCGGCTTTGTTTGGGTTTTGCTTTACTGTTGTATTCAATTGTTTGAGACTGGCTGGTGTAAACTGGATATACTGCAAGGACGCCTTGACCAGCTCCTGCTCCACAGCTTCTTCCTGTGCATGCATGTACACATTACACATGTGCACATGGAACACACACACACACCAGCTGTATTTTTGTCATGGAAAACTTTAAAAGACTTACTTATTTTATGTAATATGTGTAAGTGTTTTGCCTGCATGAATGTATGTACATCATGTGGGTGTCTGGTACCCACTGAGGTCAAAAGAGGGTTTTAGATCCCCTAGAACTGGAGTCACGGATGGTTGTGAACCGCCATGTGGGTGCTGGGAAGTAAGCCTGGTCCTCTGCAAGAGCAACAAGTGTTTTTACCTACTGTTGTGTGGTATTAACCATCCCTCCAGCTCCTGGTGGCAAACTTTTAACATCCCTCTGAAACCATGTTTCTCCAGCTCCTCTTATTCCAGTTAACCAGGTAGTCCAGCTCTTGCCTGGTCATCTACTCTACCCGAACCCATTTCCAACCACCTAAGAGATCTAGCTAAAGTGAGATCATATCATCTCGCAGCCCCTCCTCCCTGAAAACCTTCCTCTATACAGAAAACTCCAAATGTGATGATGACCTTCATCAGCTCCATCCCTCCACTACACCACATCCTCCATCCTGTCCCCTTGTCTTCTGGCCGCCTGCCTGCAAAGTTTTTCCCATTTGTTGCCAGGTCATTCCTCCCTAAATCTATGGCCATTACTTCAACTTCTCTTTTGAAATTTCAGACCACATAAACTCACCAATTTTACAATTTTTGCCACTTTTACTTTATATCACCTCCCCACCCCAACAACAAAGAAAAGAATCCTCAAGAAAAATACTCACTAAAAGCTTGAGGCAAACCAGGACTACACAGTGAACCCATTTCTCAAGAAAAAAAAAAAGGAGGAGGGACTTAAAAATAATATGTAGTGTACTAGTAAATAGAAAAGGAAAAAGGTTTAGAGAACTCAAGCAAGAAGGCTGTGGACACTACCAGTTACAACCAGCCCACGGAGTACCCACTTTGCACACAGGAAATGCTAGGTCATTGCTCCAGCGCCTCAAGACAGCAGCATCGACAAACACTAATTACAGTTAGCACTTAACTAATTAGCAGTTCTGGGGCCTGGACCTAGGGAGACTGCACAAACACTTTTCACACAAGCCTGACAATCTGAGTTTAAATGCCCAGAACTGTAGAAAAGTACATACACCCAACACTATCCTCTGAGATCCACACTCACACAGACACATACACAATGATTAAAACAGAACCCAGGCAAGAAGTGATGGAGCAGGCTTGTAATCAAGGACCTAGAGAAGCAGAAGTACAGGTACTTAAAATAAGTCTCTGCTGCACAGTGAATCTGAGGCCAATTTAACAAGACTGTGATCCAAGCAAGTGGTAAGGAGATAGAAAGACAATAAGGTCCAGGTTAGCCTTGGCTACATATGGAGGGGCCTACCTTAAACAAACAAACAGAGTCTTCAGTAAAGCTGTTAGCATTATTACTTGTAGCTATTCAATCAGAGAGAAGAGAAGGTAGTTAGAGGTGCATAAAGAGTGGAGAGTAGGTGCTGGAGAGATGGTTCAGCGGCTAAGAGCACCGACTGCTCTTCCAGAGGTTCTGAGTTCAATTCCCATCAACCACAGGGTGGCTCACATCTATCTGTAATGGGATCCAATGCCCTCTTCTGATATGTCTGAAGACAGCTACAGTATACTCATTCATATATATATATATATATATATATATATATATATATATACACACACATATACACACACACACAAATAATAAATCTGACAAAAATATTTAAAACACAGCGAAAGGAAATCAGGGCCTAGACAAAATTATAGACTAACTATAGACAAAACTATAGATCTTTAAGATCTCACATGCTCCGTGTACCTGTCTGTCTCTATTTCATCTTCCTCAAATCAGCTGTGAAGACTGTGGCAGAGCGAGTGTTGCCTTGGGTAGGTTGCTAGCTGTTCTGATCACTATCAACACAAAGGACGATGTTCTGCTGGGAAGACTCTGCAAGACTGTTCGAGAATGATCAGTGTGACGCACCTCCTAACTATTCACCACATTCTCAACGGAACTCTCTGCTCTCCAGACCGTCTCCCCTGCAAGTGGACGTGCCACAGGTATTGTCTCTCATTTTGGAAAATGAATCAGTAAGTGAGCTTGCTACTTACTTTTTACTTATCATCATACATATTTACAACATCCAAGTTCTTCTCAATAAATAAAAGGAATGTCAGCAGCATTTAAATAACACTATCACAGAACTCACAATTGTGAGTTTTCAAGCACTGATTTCAAACAACTTGGAAAGCTGAGTGCAACCAAATTCAAGGCCCATTTTGCTCTTGCTACATTATCAAGAAGAGGATACGATCACTAGATAACCCTTCACAAATGGCAATAGTGCACCACTGGTGGTGCTGTACAGCATAACCATTCAAAGCATTCCATGACCTCAGTATATGGAGGAAAAAAATGTCCCTCAGGATATAAAGCAAGTGATATAGGTTTTAGAATAACAGAACTCTTGGTCATGGAGCTATGGAGAGGTTCATATTTGCTATGTGTGCATAACAACCTTATTTTAGATCCCCAAGATACCTAAAACTGGGGCACGAAATAGTGCTATGTAGTAATCCCAGAACAGAGACAGACAGATACAGACAGGCAGGCAGGCACACAAACACACACACACACACACACACAGACAGAGAGAGAGAGAGAGAGAGAGAGAGAAAGAGAGAGAGGTTATAAAATACAAATAAAAATTATGAACATACTTGGAACCCAGGGGAAGAGGTGCTGGGGCCTAAGCCCAGGATGGGCCCACTGAGCTATAGGCCCAGACCTTACTTATCACTGCAGAGCAGTACCAACTCTCTGAGCGCATCTTTCTTTTGTGTCATGTAGGTACTGAGATTACTAAGACACTGGAGAATTCTGATGTGTGTTTCTTTCTCACATAAAAGCAATGGAACTGGCCCTGCCACACAAACACACACAAACGCCCACATGATTGGATGTGCAGCAGAAGCATTTACACACGCACACCCACAGGACTGTGTGTGCAGCAGAAGCATTTACACACGCACGCCCACAGGACTGTGTGTGCAGCAGAAGCGTACCTTCTGCCCTTCTCACAGAGCTTCTCGATTTCAGCTTTCAGGTCCTGCTCCTTCTGCAAGAACTCCTTCTTTTCTTTCTCTATCTTCTTCTTGGTTTCTTCTCGCTTTATGGTCACATCCTGAATGGCTTTTAGTATCTCCTAAATCCAATGTAATTAGTCACACAAATAAAGAAAGAAAGGTTAGCTTTTAGTGTTTTGGGATTTTTGTTTCAATCTCAGAATTTGTTTATGTGTGTGTATATATGTTATGTGTGTGTGTGTTGCTATGGTTCAGAACAAGAGCCTGGCACATGCTAAGCAACACCCCATAACTGAGCTACATACCCAGGCAGCCTGATAGGTTTTTTGATTTGGTTTGGTTTTGAGATAGTATCTTATATAACCTAGGCTGGGCTTAAATTCAATATGTAGACAATGCTGGTCTTGAACCCTGATCCCTTGCATCTAGTTCCACTGACTTGGATTATAGATATGTGCAGGCATATTATTACTGTGTATTGTGTAAAGATTCTCCTTTATTATTCAAATACTGATTTTTCTTCCCCCATATCTGGCTGCAATCTGGATATGGCACTGTAATACTATTTCTCTCTCTCTCTCTCTTTTTTTTTTTTTAATATATTTATTTATTATATCTTAAGTACACTGTTGCTGACTTCAGACACACCAGAAGAGGGCATCAGATTTCATTACAGGCCGTTGTGAGCCACCATGTGGTTGCTGGGATTTGAACTCAGAACCTCTGGAAGACCAGTCAGTGCTCTTAGCTGCTGAGCCATCTCTCCAGCCCCTTTTTTGGTTTTTTGAGACAGGGTTTCCCTATATAGCCCTGGCTGTCCTGGAACTCACTTTGTAGACCAGGCTGGTCTCGAACTCAGAAATCCGCCTGCCTCTGCCTCCTGAGTGCTGGGATTAAAGGCATGTGCCACCACGTCTGGCTTTTGTAATGCTATTTCTAATAATCTGTCTCAATGTTATGTAAACATCACTCCTCATTTATTCTCTGATTTGTCAATAAAAGCTTGTCAGCCAATGGCTGAGCATAGCAGAGACTCGGGCTGGACTTCCCATCCCAGTAAGGGGAGGGGGAGAGATAGGAGAGAGGATGGAGCCATGAGGAAAGGGTTCAGGAGCCAGCAGGAGAACACACCTGGAGCAGAGAGAGCCAGATTAACACTAAATCCCAAGTAGCTCAGGGGTTTGGGTTGAGAAGCAGCCAGATTAATTTAGAAGATTAAAATAGATTAATACTGCTCAGCTATTATGCCATAGAGCCTGACTGAATAAATTTTATAGTCTCTGTCTCATTATTTTGGAGCTTGTTGGGATAAAAAAAAATATATATCACTTTTAAAACTGTCCTAACAGATACGCACTTCCATGCTCAGAGTTTCTGGTACTTTGAACATGATTTTACTATGTATCCTAGATTAGCCTTGTGATCCCTATGTAGCATGGCAGGCTGGCCTCAAACTTGCTGCAAGCATCCTCTCTCAGCATCCTAGCAGCAGATGTTGAGCCACTACTCTCAGCCTGATAGTTTATTTCAATGATTATACATCCATATGCTGACTTAGTGGAATCAAACAGAAATAAAAGAATCAATTTCAGGGCTGGAGAGGTGGCTCAGGGTTTAAAAGCACTGACTGCTCTACCAGAGGTCCTGAGTTCAATTCCTAGTAACTACATGGTGGCTCACGATCCTCTGTAATGGGATCCAATGCCCTCTTCTGTTGTGTCTAAAGACAGCTACAGTGTACTCATATAAATAAAATAAATAAATAAATCTAAAAAAAAAAAAAGTCAAAAGAGTCAATTTCATAAACTACTGATGTAAAAGTCAAATCTCTGCAAGAAAGTTATATGAACATAGACTTCAACTCCACAGGACAGGTCTAAGAATCTTTGGAAAAAAAAATGTGGGGCTAGAGAGATGGCTCAGCATTTAAGAGCACTGGCTATCCTTCCAGAGGACCCAGGTTCAATACCCAACACCCACACACCTACACAGTGGCTCACAACTGTCTGTAACTCCAGTTCCAAGGGATCTGATGCCTTCTTCTGGCCCTCCAGGACACTTGATACATAAAGGTGAGACACCCATATACATAAAATAACTTTTAAGAGCCAGGACGTGAGACTGAGGAGGGATCAGTCAGTGAAGTACTTGCCATATATAAACATAATGATGAGTTTGAGTCCTAGAACCCCCATAAACTAACTGGGTGCAGTGGCATGTACTCTGGGGTCTAGAAAGGCAAAACACCAAGGGATCCCCTGGAGCTTGCTGGATAGCCAACCTAGCTCTAGGTCCAAATGAGAGCTCCTGTCTCAAATCACAAGTGGACAGTGCCTAATGATGACACCTCAAGGTTGACTGCTGACACGCACACATATCTGCATGCATACTTGTGTGTATACACACGAACACACACACACAATAGAACTGAAAAATGGAATGTGCTGGCTTGTGTAGCACTATGTTCCCTATTACCGATGCTCCAATAAAGACTGAACAAACACCTGTCAAGGATACTGAGAAAGGAAATTTTGCTTCAGGCTAGAGTTTGCTAAACCCAACAAGTATCCTCTTGTTTTATTATAGTTCTATTTTTATTGTAAGTAGAATTTTCTGTTTGTTTGCTGTGCTGGATAGTTTTATGTCAACTTAACATAAGCTAAAGCCATCTGAGAGGAGGCAACGTCAATTAAGACATTGCATCCATAATATCAGATTATAGGCTGGCCTGCAAAACATTTTCCTAATTAATGATTAGTGGGGAAGGGCCTGGGCCACTGTGAATGGTGCCATCCATCCCTGGGCTGGTGGTCCCGGGTGCTACAGGTAAGCAGACTAGCCGGGCAGTGGTGGCGCACGCCTTTCATCCCAGCACTCGGGAGGCAGAGGCAGGCGGATTTCTGAGTTCGAGGCCAGCCTGGTCTACAAAGTGAGTTCCAGGACAGCCAGGGATACACAGAGAAACCCTGTCTCGAAAAACCAGGAAAAAAAAAAAAAAAGCAGACTAATCTCCTAGGCACATGCCTTCAGGAGGCAAAGGCAGGAGGAGATCTGTGTGTTCAAAGCCAGCCTAATCTACAGAATATGTTTCAGGATAGCCAGTGCTATATAGAGAAGCCCTGTCTCCAAAGAAACAAAAGAAGTAAGGGAGAAAGAGCAGGCTGAGCAGCCATGTGGGGCAAGAAGGTAAGCAGTTCCTGCCTCCAGGCTCCTGCCCTGTGTGAGGTCCTGTTCTGACTTCCTCCCACGATGAACAACAATATGGAAGTGTAAGCTGAATAAACCCCTTTCCTCCCCAACTTGCTTTGGTCATGGTGTTTCATCACAGCAATAGTGCCTCTTAAGACATTTGCTGTCTTGCTATAGAACAACAGGAGTAAATACATATATGAGACGACTGTACAATACAAAGTTCATCACCTGTGACAATTATCCCTTTTCTCTGTGCATAAAGATAATCTCTGTGTTAAGGGATTTGGATTATGTTTTCACAGTTTGTTCATTGTTGTCTGGGTGGTGCTAGAGGTCCACACACAAAGCACACATACTACTTCTTTTTTTTCTTTTCTTTTCTTTTTTTTTCCAGGACAGGGTTTCTCTGTGTAGCCCTGGCTGTCCTGGAACTCACTCTGTCTGTAGACCAGGCTGGCCTTGAACTCAGAAATCTGCCTGCCTCTGCTTCCCGATTGCTGGGATGAAAGGCGTGCGCCACCACTCTGGTGACTGAAACTCTTTTGAAGCTCCTTTTCCAACATGATCTGCAGGGGCTGAGGCAGCCCTGTAACCCAGACCGGCCTCATCCTCATTATGTATCTGAAGATAACCCGCAACTCCTGATCTTCCTGCCTCTGCATCAGAGCACTGGATTTTAGAAATGTGCCACGATTTTAAGCAGCAGTGCAATAAACATTCTCAATGTCCACACATTCAGACAGCAGTTTGCACCTCTAGCGTGAGCTCCCAACAAGCCTGTGTGATTGCATTAGTTCCTAGGCATTTACAACTTTAATTCCAACAGGAGCCTGACAGTCCACGGTCCGCAGCTGCTCACTTTCCCTCGCCATGACAGCACTCTTTGACTACCTAGCACATCTTTTCTTGCATTTGAGGTTTTTACTTTCCTCATTTTTTTGGTCAGTTTTTCAATGTAGATTTAACCTAAATGAAACTATATTTTTACATGAGTCAGAAGATTATATAAATTTTTACTAGTCAATAAAGTCAACAAAATATTTTACGTAAATAATCTTTTTTGTCTCTAAACTATAATAGAAAAGTCTAGACAACATGCCCTCAATGCTTTTTTTTTATACTTGAAGTTTTTATGAAGATTAAAGAAAAAGTTATCTGTATATGTATGTGTCTGTGCTCATGTGAGTGCAGGTATCCACCCAGTCCAGAAGAAGGTACTGGGTCCCCTGAAGCTAGAACTACAAGCAGTTGGAGTTATAGGTTGTGAGCCACCTGACAAGGGTGCTAGGAACCTAACTCAGGTCCTCTTCAAGGGCAGCAAAACCATCTCTAAGTAGCTAAGCCATCTCTCCAGCCTTCTTTATATTAAAATTTGATAACCCTGCCATGGTAATCTATGCAGGAAGATCTAGAGTTCAAGGATAACCTAAGCTATATAGAGTCTGTAGTCTCAAAACATAAACCAAACCCAAGAAATACTGATTTTCTTTCTTTTTTTTGAAGATTTATCTATTTTATATATATGAGTACACTGTAGTTGTCTTCAGACACATCAAAAGAAGGTATCAGATCCCATTACAAATGGTTGTGAGCCACCATGCGGTTGCTGGGAATTGAACTCAGGACTTTTGGAAGAGCAGTCAGTGCTCTTAACCACTGAGCCATCTCTCTAGCCCCGATTTTCTTTCTTTTTAAAGAAACTATTTAAAGTTTGATCAGAGATGATTATTTTACTCATTAGCAGTGTGTGTATGTGTGCGTGTGCGTGCGTGCATAAACATATAAACACATACTTTTTTTGAGGGGTGGATTTTTTTTTTTTTTAAACCTGAGACATGGTCTCACTACACAGACCTAGCTATGCTACAAGGACTAGAGCATGCTATTTTGAACAGGCTGGGTTTAAAGGCACAGGTCTTCACCTCCTTTTGCCTTCAGAGTGATTAAAAGCATATGCAAACTTTTATGGCCACACTTATGTAATTTTAAATCTATGTTCTCATATTAGAGAAGACACACAATACTTATCTGAGTTGCCATTCTTTTCCTTCCTTCTTTTTTTTTTTTTTTTTTTTTTTTGTGGTTCTGGGAGTATGCTAGGCAAGCACTCTACCACTGAGCTACATCCCCAAATGTCAGTGTCTCAGACTACCTGGTGATTCTTCATTTCTTCTTCTCGCCTTTGCTGAAGCTGCTTTAATTGCACCTGGAGCTGACTCTCCACCTGCCTCTGCTTGTCCAGGACTTCTTGGTAACGCTCCTTCAACAGAGTTCTCTCTGTCATCATTTTGTCCTATCGAGAGCAACAAAAGTTTCATTCCCAATTGAATCAGAGAAACCTTCAGCAGGTTTTGATTGCTTATTTTGAGAAAGCGTCTTATACAGCTCAGTAGCCTCCATCTTATTATGTTGCCAATGATAGTCTTGAACTTCTGACCCTCCTACCTGCATCAGACATGTATGGCAACTACAGGTGTGGACCACCACACCTAGTTTATGCTGCACTAGGGATTGAACTCAGGGCTTCCTGCACGATGGGCAAGTATTCTATCAACCAAACTGTACCCCCAATCTATATCTAAGATGTGGCTACACTGTCCCATACAATAGCTACTAGCTGCATGTGGCTATATAACTTTCAAAACAAAAATAGCAGGCCCTCAGGAGCCTAGCCACATTTCAAGGACTCAAATGCCACCTGTGGCCACCAAACCAGAGAGCAGAGACTGAGACCATTTCCATCTCTGCAGAAACTACTAGTACTCAACACTGTGCTAAAGCACGCACAAGCATTTGTATACTCAAGTGCAATACTCTTGGAGGCTAGAAGAGGGTGTCAGAACCCCTAGAGCTGGAATTACAGACAGCTGTGAGCTGTTGATATAGGTGCTGGGAACTGTCCTCAGGACCTCTAGAGGAGCAGTGCATTCTCCTAATCACGGAGACAGCTTTCTGAGACAGCATCTCATGTATCCAGGCTGGCCTCAAACACACTACATAGCTGAACCTGGCCTTGAACTCCTGGTCTTCCTGCCTCTACCTCCCAAGTGCTAAGATTATAGGTATATACCACCATACCCTCGGGGGGATCAGCTTTTAGAAAAAAAAAAAAAAAATGGGGCTAGGCTTGATGGTATATGCCTTTTAATCCCAGAACTTGTTAGGCAGAAGCAGGGGGATCTCTTCAAGTTCAAGGCCAGCCTGGTCTATATAGTTCAAAGTTAGCCAGACTTACACAGTGAGACCCTATCTCAAAAATTATTAAATGAATAAATATTAATTTTTAAAAAACCTGATGAAGGGCTGGAGAGATGACTCAGCAGATAAGAGCACTGACTGTTCACAACTATCTGTAATGAGATCTGATGCCCTCTTCTGGTGTGTCTGAAGGTAGCGACAGTATAATTATATATAATAAATAAATAAATCTTTAAAGAAAAAAAAGATTTAATTTTGGGGCTGGAGAGGTGGTTCAGTGGTTAAGAACACTGACTGCTCTTCCAGAGGTCCTGAGTTCAATCCCCAGCAACCACATGGTGGCTGACAACCATCTGTAATGGGATCCAATGCCCTCTTCTGCTGTGTCTGAAGACAGCGACAATGTACTCACTCACATACATGAAATAAGTAAATAAATCTTTAAACAAACAAACAAACAAACAAACAAACAAACCTTGATGAAAACAGAGCCTATCAGGGTAAAAGTAAGCAAAAGAAGAGGGGAATTCATGGGAAAAGAATCCTTGTAAAGACCTGGGGACGCTTCATCTGCCAGAGTTTAAGCTTCGAGTTAAGACTGAGCACCTTTAACCACAGCCCTTGGGCGGCAGAAGCAGGCCGACCTATGTGCGCTTGAGGCCAGCCTGGCCTAAACAATGAGCGCCAGGTTATTCAAAATTGTACAGTGAGACTCTATTTTGAAAGCAAAACAAAATCTATTTAAAACTTCACAGTACTTGGAAGGTGAGGGCAGGAACATAGAAGCTAAAGGTCACCCTACTACATTGTGAATTCAAGGTCAGCCTAGGCTACATAAGACCCTGTTTCATGCAAAGCAGACGTCCCATGTATAGGAGGTAATTATAGGAGGCTCACTCCTGTAATTACAGACATGCCATGGAGGACTGCTACGAGTTCAAGGCTGGCCTGGCTACAGAACAAGCGAGACCTTTGTCAAACACAGAAAGTAATGGGCATGGTGGTGCATCCCAGGACTCACAAAGCAACACTCAAGGTCCGAGACAAACCACAGCTACATCATTTGAAAACCTATCTCAAAATAAATAAATAAAAACAACAAAAAGAGGACATTTTAAAAGGACGTGTAGATAGTAGTAAACAGAAAACAAGTTCCATTACTAAACCCAAATAAGAGCACAGCAAGAACTACAGAGATCCTATCTTCCCTTCAGAGCAGGGCTGGCATAAGAGATATTGCTAAAATGTAACAGGCTGGGCCAGGCAGTCCATTCCCACTGTCAAGGATTTTATGAAGGAAATTTGTGCTTTTCCCAACCAAGTTTACAATGCTTCTACATCCTGTGCTTTTTGTGACAATGACATGTAAGTATGCACTTACCAGATTCTTTTCAATATCTTGGTCTGTGTTTACTTCCGAATCTGCTGTTTTAAAGTCAGTCTACAAAAAGAAGAAACCATTATATTCAAGACTTTAAGTCTCTTTAACACAAACAGAGTTATTCCAGTTACCCATCTAGAAACCTGCAGCAGAGAGCAAAGCAGCAGAGGAGTTCTTGCATAGACACCCATCTCTGATGCAATCTTTATTTACCCCACAAACAGTCCACCATGTGCCCAAGAGAAAGCAAGCGATGGATCGGAGAGAATAACTGCTCCTGCAACCTATATGCCCATAGCTCTTCACACAGCAGTGCATCCCAGGCACCAGGAAGCAGGACTCTTACTTCTTAAGATGTAGACCAGACAAGTAACAAGGACAGAGTTGAAAAGGACGGAAGCTAGCCAGCCAGTGGTGGTGCATGCCTTCACTCCCAGCACGTGGGAGGCGGAGGCCGGCGGTCTCTGTGAATTTGAGGTCAGTCTGGTCTACATACTGAGTTTCATGACAGCTAGGGCTATACAGAGAAACAGTGGCTTGAAAAATAAAAAAACAGCCAGGCGCTGGGGGTGGTGGCACACGCCTTTAATCCCAGCACTCGGGAGGCAGAGGCAGGCGGATTTCTGAGTTTGAGGCCAGCGTGGTCTACAGAGTGAGTTCCAGGACAGCCAGGGCTACACAGAGAAACCCTGTCTCAAAAACAAAAACAAAAACAAACAACAACAACAACAAAAAAACAGCCAGGCAGTGGTGGCACATGCCTTTAATCCCAGCACTTGGGAGGCAGAGGCAGGCGGATTTCTGAGTTTGAGGCCAGCCTGGTCTACATACTGAGTTTCATGACAGCCAGGGCTACACAGAGAAACCCTGTCTCAAAAAACCAAAAATAAATAAATAAATAAATAAACAAACAAAAGGAAAGAACAGGAAGGATTTACACCAATCAAGTTTTCATCCAAAGAGGTTACACATAGGTCATAATAATTCCTGCATGTTATACAATTAGATACTGGCTTTCTTGTTTCTGCAATAGCAGAATGAAGCCATTACATGATACTATATGCAAACTGTGTCATGACTACTAGCAAAAAATGACACAATGCAGTTCTCTACCACATAAATGGCTTCTCCCCTCCCGTCCCCAATTCCAGTTTAGTAGTAGAAATGTGATACTTGACCTGCACAGCAATGTTCTGAGAAAGCTTCAAGGAAGAGCTATCCTGATCATCATCCTGATCCACTCTCACTCCTTCAACCCCATTTGCAGGCGGTACTACAGGTAGCAAGTCCAAGCCTGCATCCCTGCTACCTTCCTTTAAGACGGAGGCTGCTGGGCATTTCTCTTCAGAGCAATTCCCGGAGGCAAGTTGTTTTGAGTGGCACCCTGCCTTAAGAGACCGAGTGACTGGATGGAGGCTCTCCTGGAGGCTCGTGTCCCCCTCCTCTCCTGCTGGGTTGGTCAAGTCCTTCAAATCAGACTGAGACCCATTGCCAGAAAGACAAAGGGCTGTGGCTACCAAGTTTTCTCCTACAACTTCCTCGTGCGCTGCTGAAGTATCACCCACTGATGAACCAGGATTCTGTTCTGGATGTTCCAAATGGGCATTTCTGTTACTCTCCTTGGTTATCATTTGGCTACTTACACTCGGCGGAGACAAGTTCTTCTGTTTCTGGGCAGAGTCTTTGGGGCTATCCAAAAAATAAAAATAAAAAAAATAAAAAAATCTGGGATGAGGTTGTAGCTCAGTGGTATGTCACCTGACTAGCACACCAAAGACCCAGGATTCTGCTACTAGCACCAGTGCTGGGGATCAAACCCATGCTGGACAGTGCTCTACTAGTGAGCCACATTCCCAATACAGCCACTAGAACAAAACTAGATGCTATAGGCCTTCTCCACCATCAGAACAAACTTCTTTCTACCCAACAATTTGTAAGTATTCTAACCTGGTAGGTGAGACCTTGCAAAAGTTCTGAGTGTGGCCTATACTAAGTGCTTAAAAACAAGTGACCCTCAAGATCTAAAAATAAATGCCCACTGCCAACAGCTTTTGTGAATAGGAAAAAATAGCATAATGTTAGTTATGGTAGCTACATATACTAACTTAGTTATGCATATTTTCATAAATATTTAATTTGTTTGGGATAGGGGTTCACTAGCTGGCCTTGAACTCAAAAAAATCCACCTGCCTCTGGCTCCAGGTGCTGGGATTAAAGGTGTGCACCATCACTCCTGGCACAACCTTGTTATTCCAACCTCAGTTTTTTTCTTTTTTTTTTTTTGGTTTTTGAGACAGGGTTTCTCTGTATAGCCCTGGCTATCCTGGAACTCACGCTATAGACCAGGTTGGCCTTGAACTCAGAAATCCACCTGCCTCTGCCTCCCAAGTGCTGCTATTAAAGGCGTGTCCCACCCCTGCCCAACATTATTCCAACCTCATATTCCACAAAAATAATTTTACTAGTCTAGCAAGATAGCTCGCTGGGTTAAGTATTTGCTGTGCAAGCCCTAATGATTTGAATTAAGTCCCTGTAACCTACAGTAGAAAAGTTGTCCTTGGCCTAAACACACACACACACACACACTTGAATTAAAAATAATAATTGTCCTTTAAAAATATCACATAGATCTTTGAACAAAACCACTATTTGACTCAACAGTTTGCCAGCGTAGAGTATCACCTCAAGTAGTTGAGAGTTAACTTCTCACTTTGTTTTATTTCTTTGTGATAGCATCTTGGTATGTAGTCCTGACTGGCCTGAACATGGTATTCACATGTAGCCTAGACCAGCCTGAAAACCATGGCAACCATCCTGCACCAGCATCCACGTGCTGGGGATTCTAGGCATAAGCCATGATATTCAGCTTTGAAGGTATAATTTTGAATTCACAACTGAAGTTGTCAATGGAAATTTTATTCCATATAACAAACATTTATATATAGTTAACATCTGGGATAGGAATTTTGTCATTTGTCAAATATATCTAATATCTAATTTCCCTTTCATTCCTAGGTCTAGGGAATGAACACAATTACACAGGCTAGGCACACATTGTTCACTAAGCTACGCCAGGACCAATATACTACGTTTTTGTTTGCTTTCTTTTCTTTTCTTTTTTGAGACAAGGTCTCACAGGGTAGCCCTGACTGGCCTGGCACTCATATTTAAATAGATGAGACTGGTTTTGAACTCTTAGAGACCCACCTCCCTCTGCCTCCTGAGTGCTAAAATTAAAGGCAGGTACTATCACATTTGGCCAATGCAGAACTTTTTCCAGAGAACCTTAAAGCATACTTAGAATGACATCTAACATTCACTGCCACTCTTTCGCTCACAAGTCAAATCTATATCAAATTAGGGGCTGGAAAGATGGCTTAGTGGTTAAGAACACTGGCTGCTCTTCCAGAGGACATGAGTTCAATTCCCAGCACACACATGGCAGCTTACAGCTGTCTTAACTCTAGTTCTAGTTTAACATCCTCACACAGACATACATGTAAGCAAAATACCAATGCACATCAGAAAAAAAAAACTAGCTGAGCATGGTGGCACTTGCCTTTAATTTCAGTGCACTCAGGAGGCAGAGGCAGGAGGATCTCTGTGAGTTTGAGGCCAGCCTGTTCTACAGAGTGAGTTCCAGGGAAACCAGGACTATGCAGAGAAATCCTGTCTCTAAATAAATAAGTAAATAAAATAAATAATAAATTAAAAATGTAAAAGTCTGTATCAAATGTCTTTGCGGCCTTCCTCCCTTTGCTGCAGTGTGTACAACAGAGTCTGTCAGCTCACCCTTTACGTCTTCCAAGCTAGCACTGACACAGGCTTCAGGTGAAGTGCTCTTCCCTCAGAACAACTGGCTATCTGTGCTATAGAAATCTTTACAAACACACTCAATTCATTTATTTATTTATTTATTTATTTATTCATTCCCAAGACAGGTTTCTCTGTGTAGCCCAGGCTGTCCTAGAACTCACTCTGTAGACCAACCTGGCCTCAAACTCACAGATCCACCTGCCTCTGCATCCCAAGTGCTGGGATTAAAGATGTACACCACCACAGCCCAGCTAATTTTTATTTATTTTCTTTAGGGGACCAGCAAGTTTAATTAAAGTTAATACAGGAGCTTGGATGAACGGTTATTTACAGGAGGAGCAAGGCCACTAGAACAAAACGTTTCCCTCCCCCAGCAAATATTCAGCAATTCTTCTTAAAAGTCAACTGTGGAATGGGGACAGGGAACTTAATTATAAACCTGATCAAATACAATACCCAGGCTTAAATCCAAACTCTACAATTTACTAACATCTAGACAAGCTATTTTATTTCTAAAGTATAAACAGTGCTGTCCACCTAACATAGAGATCACTCAATAACCTGCTGTTAGCTGTTATTACTACTACTGGTAAGGCATGGCTGCTCTTATTAGAAAGTTAATAAAGCAGAAATATCCAAGTTTATGGTAAGCTTGCATTTCCCCTATTGCTCATTCACTAACAAGTACCTCTTATATTTTGTTCATTCATTTGTTTACTTATTTAGTGACAAAGTCACATGTAATTCAGACTGGCTTTGAACTAGGGTAACTGAATATGAACTTCACATTCCCCTGTCTTGGACCCAGAAGTGCTGGTGCTACAGGTATGTTCCATCATGCCTGACTCAAATATCTCATTTTAAAAACAAATATCTACTGACTCTTACGTCAGAGTTCATGAGTTCAAATCCTGAGTCCAACACAGTTTTGTAACTTTGGGCAAGTCACTAACCTCTCTGTCTGTTTCCTCACCTGTTATAGGAACATTAATACCTGCCTTCTGGGGCTTGCATGTTATAGGAACATTAACACCTGCCTTCTGGGGCTTGCATGAGGGTTGAATATGTTAATGTACGCACAGCTGTTGGTACAGTGTTACCTATTATATTAGGTCCCGGTCCCCTAGTCAATTTAATTCAATATTGCACATAACAGTGTATTAGACAGTCTTAAGAGGCAAAGCTAGGTAATTACAACTCCTGCTTTCAAGACTTTGGAGGAAAAAGCTAAGTGTGGTATCCCACACACTTGGCTACACAGTGAATTTGAGGCCAGCCTGAGCTACAAGAGACTGTCTCAAAAACAAACAGCAACAAAGAGTCTTGAAGCTAGTGAAATGGCTCAGCGTGTAAAGGCACTAGCCGACCAAGCCTAGCCACCTGACTTGGGATTCCCCTGGATCCACGTGGTGAGAGACGAGAACCAATTCTGCCAGATTTTCTTGATCTTCCCATGAAAACTGTGACATGTATGCTACACACAAACACTAAATGTAAACACTTGAGAGGCAGAATCAGATGGATCTCTGTAAGTTCAAGTTCAGCTTTGTCTACACAGTCAGCTCCAGGTCAACGAGAGCGACATAGTGAGACCCTGTCTCAGGAAGAAAAAATAAATTAATTCACATAATATAACAAATTTGGATGGAAGAAAAAAGAATACATTTTAATTAAAGGAATAATATATATGAAGCAGTAAGCATTAAGATATATTAACAGATATAGGGGGCTGGAGAGATGGCTTAGAGGTTAAGAGCATTGACTGCTCTTCCAAAGGTCCTGAGTTCAAATCCCAGAAACCACATGGTGGCTCACAACCATCCGTAACGAGATCTGATACCCTCTTCTAGAGCATCTGAAGACAGCTATAGTATACTTACATATAATAAATAAATAAACCTTTAAAAAAAAGATATATTAACAGATATAAATATGAATAGATACACATATGTGATTATGTTGGTATTTTGTATATCTACCTATATAACCAAGTATCTTGTAAATCAGTAAATAGCTCTGGAGAAAAAGGGTTTTCCACAAATGCCTGGTAACGTGATTTTGATGCCAAGAACCCACATAATAGGAAAGTAGCAACTCCACTAAGCTGTCCTCTTGGCCTCCAAATGTACACACACCTCCCCACCCCATCACACATAATATATAGTAAATGATCATTTGTAAAGACACGAGTATGGACACACATAGTAGTTTATCCCTTTAATCCCAGTAATCAGGAAGCAGAGGTGGATGGCTCTGAGTTTGAGTTAAGCCTGGTCTACACAGTGAATTTTAGGCCAGCCAGAGCTACAAAGGGAGACCTTGTCTAAAACAAGAAAAAAAAAATGAGCATGACACACAAGAACAGTTAAATGAACAAAGAGTTGGTGTAGGATAAATCAAGGAAATATATACATTTATGATGTATTGACACCTGTCTTAACCTAGCATGCCTACCTAAGTATCAGTTGACATGTAGGATACCATACAAAAACCAAGCAGTCTCTACTTAAAAAAAAAAAAAATTAATCTGAAGGAGGGAAAAAACCTTAATCTGCAGAAATGTCACTAGACCTCCAAAGAGGAAAGAAGAGATGCTCAGAAGCCCATCCCAAAAGCCCCTTACCCAAGTAAGCTTTCTCCTCAAGAGTCTGCAAGTTACCTTAGGCCATCTGGGAGAGATTCGTCAGACTTGGATGCACACAAAGCAGAAGATTCCGAAGGACTTGGGGCACCGGCCCCAAGGCCAGCTACCTCAGAGGCCGCCATCTGCACTCTGGACATTCAGAAACAAACCAAAGGACACAAGTGACAAAGCTGAAAGCTTTCCTCTGCACAATGCCCACTGTGTCAGTTCCTCCAAACACCTAAGAAAGAGTATTCTGCAGGAGGGCAATAAAAAAGCCACTTCCGGCCATAAGTCCCAGTCAGCACTAGCCCTCAGGCGCCGTCATACACATAAACATAAGGAGTCTAGGCAAAGACTACTTTAGTTCTGGACAGAAATGCAGTCATTCCAAGCAGACGATAATCTGATAAGAATTTTCTGAATGGTCCACATACCTACCTCCATTTATTAAAGTTGACCTTTTTGGCCAAGAATCAATAATATGTTTAAATCCCTTTTGGCTGTTGCAGTCAAAGCATTCTCTATTAATTTAAGTGATAGGGTTTATGTGAGGTGTTTCCAAGAACAAGTCACCCTGGACCATCTCTGTGGGGTGTCTTTTAGCCTGACAGTATTCCTTTCCTACAGATGGGAATGTCTGGTATCTGCCAACGCCCCACTAACAAGTTACCATTGAGTCAAAACAGGCTACTACTCAGTTACTCCAGGAGAAAAGGGAGATGTTGAAAAACATGGTAACTCAAGTAAGGGAACCCAAGAAGACAGTTTTTTACATTTTTATTTTTAAGAGCATCTTTTTTACTGCAAAATAAACTCGGCCTTCTATAGTAACAAGAAAAACTAGGTGGTAAAAGTAGGATTAGCTCCCATTCTTGCTTTTATTTTGACAGCATCCCATGAATAGAATACCTCTGAACCCAGAAGAATGCACAAGAGCAGATACCGAGTCAGGCTGAATCAACAGTCACAGCTCAGTGCCTCAGTTTCCTCTCATAATAAAAAGCTCCTAGGTGAAAATGGGCCCTGAAACGCCATTATTGCATCTCCGATGCAAACAGTCTGCCTACAATAGGGTCGAGATCATTGCCTCCAACAGGGAACAAGGTCTGGGTCACCGATGCCCGGTAAACGAAAACCTTAGGGCAAGGGTCATACGTGAAACTCCGCAGCTAGAACCCCAAACGAGAGGGGTGGGGGTGGGGGGCCGCACATCTGGCTCAAGAGTCCAGTGTGCCCAAGGGAATCCCGCAAGCCAGTGATGGTCACCAGTCAGGCGGCGACGCAGAAGGGGACAATGGGGGGAAGCTGCGCCGGGTGGTCACCGCCACTCTTCACAGGGAGCTGCCGCTACGCTGGCCCCTGGCACTGGCCAGCGCCACCTCCACCCCTTCCCCTCCGTCCTCACCGGCCGCCAGCTCCCGTCCCACTCCCAGGCCGGGCTCCCGCCCCTGTCCCCGCCGCCCCCTCCCCGCCACCCCCCTCCCCCGCCGCGCCCCCCTGGTCCCGCTGTCCAGACCCGCGCGCGCCGCCCCGCACACACCTCCCGCGCCGCGCCCCCGGGGAGCCAAGCGGGGGGGAGGGAAGGGACGCACCTGAGCGGGCGGAGCGGGGGAGGGGGCGGCCAAGCCTGGGGGAGGGGTCGAGCGCCGGCCCGCGCGCGGCACCTCCCACTTCCGGCGGCGCGAGCGCAAGGGGGCGAGGCCGGGGCGGCGAGAGGAGCGGAACCCGCGGGGTGCGCGGCCGCCACCGACGGCGCCCTCTGGCGGTAGGCGCGGGCAGCGACCGGGCAACGGAGCCGCTGAGGGGACCAGCCCTGAGACCCAAGCGGAGCCCGAGGGACACGCGGGCCAGAGAGACGGCGGCCGGATGGAGGCGAGAGCCTCTCTGAGGAGTTTATGGGGAAGAGTCAAGGCTATGGCAGTCCGACGGAGAAGAGCCGCGAGGGGTGTTTAGAGGTCGGAACCGGGATGGTCCTTACAGAGGACGCCATGAAGGACGAGGGCCCTGTGGCGGAGGGGGTCCTGTGGCGGAGGACACGAGGATTCGGAGCGCCGGAACTCCCACAACCCTCACGGGCCTGTGACAGAAGCCGTCGGCGGGCGTCGGAGGAGCGCCCGGAGCTCGGCCCGCTGGTCAAGAGGCCGCAGGCCCAGCCGCTGATTGGCTGCGGCCCCGGGCGGAAGTGATGTCGCTGTCAGTGGCGCCTCCAGCTCCCGGGAAGCGGAGAGTTTCCGCAGGGTGGGGGCTGCGGCGGCAGCAGCAGCAGCGACAGTAGCAACGGAGGCTGTGGGTGAGTCGGGAAGTAATGTAGGGGGGCTGGACCTCGGGTATACTGGGGGTCATGGACCGGGGCTGGTCGGCGTCTGCAGAGGAGGTCCTTCGCTGAGGGCACCTTGGGTCCTGGCGTGGGCGACCCCAGAGGGACCGGGTCTCCGGGTCGTAGGTTCCGGACAGCATTGGTCCTAAGGAGAGAGAGGCGCATTGCACGGAGCAGCTGAGTCCGCGTGGGAGTGGGGGCATCAGGAAACTCACTCTTTGTACAGACCCTGGTTCCTGTGAGCGGGGAGACGGGGCTTGAAGGACGGTGGTTTAAGAGCAGAATCTTGAGCAGGAAAGGTGCCCTTCTACCTTAGTTGAGGGTGATGGGGGTCTATTTTCAGAAAGTGCTTAAGATTTCTTGCTCAGAGGCCTGAGAATAAGTGCTGCTGTGCCCCTGGACCACAGGGAGGAAAAAAAAAAAAAAAAAGCTCGGTTCCTCTTCCAGAAATCTCTGTTGGAACCTACAGAGATTGTAGGAGCCTGCCTGAGTGGATGGTTGCTATCGAACCAGACTCTGGATTTACTTATATGCAGACTAGGGAAGACATCTGGGTATCTTGGGACAAATTGAAGCAGCCCCAGGGGCAGGAAGAATGTAATAGGAAAGATGCCATGGAACTTAAGGGCATGGTGGCCCACACCTATAATAACAGCAGTAAAGGGGTGGAAGCAAGAGTTCCCAGCCAACCTTTATTATATAAAGAAAGCTTGTTTAAGCTGGGTGTTGGTGGCACACACCTTTGTTATCCCAGCACTCTGGAAGCGGAAGCAGGCTGGTCTCTTGAGTTCCAGGCCAGCCTGGTATACAGAGGAAGGGAGGTCCAAGGAGTCTTTGGTAAAACAGTCTTTCCAGAATGTTTTAAGTCGGTACCATCTGAGTGTATGTCTGGACACCAAGACTGCTGCAGTGTGGGCTCCGTAGACAGTAGTGAGTTTTAAATGAGCTCAAGACCCCACATGCGCCTTGTTCCTGCCCCCACAGTTGCTTGAAAGTTCTAATTTGGTGGGTTTTTTCCCCTTTGAGTGGTTGAAGACAGGGCTGGAGCCTGTGCTCTCACTGCAAATCCAACTTGGTGAGACTGGGCCAGCTCCTTAGTCCTTCTTGCCAGTCATTTGCTCTCTCCCAGTTACCCACATGCATTTATACCTGCTATATTTTATTTCCATTATCTGGCTTTCTCCCTGATTGTCCTATCTGGACTTCAAGGGGCTGGATTTCCTGGTAATGGGAGATGCTAACAGTTAGGTCTTGCTAAGCCCTTAAAGAAGCAAATGAAAATGACATGATAGGTTAAGAAGTGGGGTATCTGGGTTCTGTATTGGTGTGGCCTTATTGTGATGAATGTCTCCTAGTCTGTGGCCTGTTTTAGATCCCTGGAAATGACATTTAACACTGGTCACTGGGTGAGCCGGGCGTGGTGGCGCACGCCTTTAATCCCAGCACTCGGGAGGCAGAGGCAGGCGGATTTCTGAGTTCGAGGCCAGCCTGGGCTACAGAGTGAGTTCCAGGACAGCCACGACTACACAGAGAAACCCTGTCTCGAAAAACCAAAAAAAAAAAAAAAAAAAAAAACACTGGTCACTGGTCAGGCCTGGCCTTCACCTTAGTTTCTGCTTTGCTGGCTTTGGTGGGACACCTTTTTGTTGTTGTTTCTGTACTTGGGGTCCACAGGTCTGCAGCTGTGTTCCCAGTCGACACTGCTCACAGTGAAGGTGACATCTCCCTCCATTTTCACAAGATGAGTGTGGTATGGTTACCCAGGCCAGGACCTAAACTTCACAGAGAGCCCAGGTAGGAATGGCTCCACAATGGGAGATAGAAGTCCACTGGGAAAAAGACTTATGTTGTCTGTAAATAAGAGGGAGATAGAGCTGGGTGTGATGGCTCATGCCTGTAATCCCAGGTGACACAGGTGGATCTCTGTGAATTTGAGGCCAGCCTGATGGTCTACATAATGAGTTCCAGGACAGCCAGAGAGAGCTACATAGTGAGATCATGTTTTTAAAAAAGAAGGAGGAAGAGAAGGAGGAGGAGGAGGAGGAGGTGGTGGTGGTGGTGGTAGGGGGGTCCTGATATTGTCAGTCATGGGAGTGATATGTACTTGGAGTAACTGAATGAGCAGCCCAAAGCAAGCACCTGGATGATGCCAGGCTATTGGGGGCACCAAGGGATGGGCCATTGTGCTGTAGGAGTCATCCACTGGGGTTAGCCCTGGCTCATACTCTACCTGGGGGTTAACATTTTGCTTAGGGACAAATGTACTTGGTAGGGGAGGGAAAGAGACTATGAATATCAAGTGACTAGTCACTTGAAAGAGGTGTGTTGGGCTTCCCAAGGGGAACACACTGGTGGACCTAGTCACTCTCTGAGTTTCCTATAGCTGCTGGCCTTTTTTTTGCTGATTCTTTTCCCTTTGTTTGCAGCCTGCTGTTCTGATGCCGAAAGGGAGGCAGAAAGTCCCACACTTGGATGCCCACCTGGGCCTGCCCATCTGCCTCTGGCTGGAATTAGCCATCTTCTTTCTGGTCCCCCAGGTCATGGGCCTATCAGAGGCAGGTGGGCTTGACATCTTGGGCACAGGGGGACTAAGCTGGGCCGTACATCTGGACAGCCTAGAAGGTGAGAGGAAGGAAGAAAGTCTGACGCAACAGGCAAATGCTGTGGCCCAGGCAGCAGGGCTTGTGAATGCTGGGCGCATTGGAGAACTCCAGGGGCACTACCTCTTTGTCCAGCCTGCTGGGCATAGGCAAGCCATGGAGGTGGAGGCCATGCGGCATCAGGCAGAGGCTGTGTTAGCCAGGCATGAAGCTGTGCGCTGGCACTCGGAGCAAACGCTGCTGAAGAGGGCCAAGCGCAGTATCCACTTCAATGATCCCAAGTACCCTCAACAGTGGCACCTGGTAAGTACAGCCTCAGATAGACAGGGCCTTCTCTAGTGTGCTTTTAACTGAGGCTTTCTCCCACTGCCCTGTACTTATACTGAAGGGGGCATGTCTGTGGATTGGGAATATAGTTTATTCTTAGTCCATACCTTCCCTGTCTGCTGTGAAGAGCAAGGCAGTGCTGAGGGTGTATGCACTCAACTGCAGCTAGTCTACTGCACTCCTGTTCTAGCCTTCCACTTTCTAGCATGTACCTTTGGCTGAACTGTTCCACCTCTCTGTGCCCCACCTGTAAAATGGAGGTTGTAGCAGTGCATATTTCATGGAGTGACTGTTAAAACAAGTAAGTGTGTATGTGAAACAGTTAGAAAAGTGTTTTACTCATGGGAACCCTGTTGTGTATTGGCTGATTGCAAACTTTACTGCATAATAATTACCAATTAGCCCTAGCTACCACTTTGTCCTTGAGTTGCCCACAAGTGAGACCAAGAATCCATCGGAGGGACAGGACTCTCGTGTGCCCATCTGGACTCTGTTCCCCACTAACCTGTTGCTCTGTAGCCTCTGTTTGGCTCTTTAGTAAAAGCCAAGGAAAGGGGTAGCTTTAACTTGTCTCTCTGGACTGAGCTATATGTCGGTTGATTTCTGTCTTCTACAGAATAATCGGCGGAGCCCAGGAAGAGACATCAATGTGACAGGTGTGTGGGAGCGAAATGTAACTGGGCGAGGGGTAACAGTGGTGGTGGTGGATGACGGAGTGGAACACACCGTCCAGGACATCGCACCCAACTACGTGAGTGACCTGAAGTGAGCCCTGCTGCCACCCTGCTCCTTCCCTTTTGTTCCCTTTCCTAGAAGGCACTGAGCCAAAGCAGACAGCCTGGGAGGGGATAGTGCTCTGCCTCCTTTCTCAGTCAGCTTTCCAGACTTGCAGTTAAGGCCCAGAAGTTGACTTTGGTCTATAGCATTAATTCCTGCATCCTGTTGTTGCTGCTTTCCTGGGAGGGGAGCAGGGAGTGGCCCTATAGGCAACTACTTTCTCTTTAGAGGTTCTGAAAACCTCTGGCTAAGGTGTGACCTTTAGAAAGTCTGAAATCTTTTACCCCGGGCTCCCCCCAAGCAGCAGACATAGTACTATACCAGCCAAGAGAGACTCTTGATTAAAAACAAACAAAACAAAACAAACAACCCTGCCCTCTCAGCTTCCCTCCAGTGTCCTTGGCTCTTACCTTATAACCTTGGTTTGCTCGAGGCAGTGGGGGTGTGCTACCCTGATTTGGGAGTGGAAACTTCCAGTTCCTGTTCTCCCTGATGTTTAGGAACTGACTCCTTCTAACCAGTAAGTAACCATTTGTTGACCCTTCAATGTTTCAGTGTCCAGAGGGAAGCTATGACCTCAACTCTAATGACCCAGATCCCATGCCCCACCCTGATGAGGAGAATGGTAACCACCATGGGACCCGGTGTGCAGGAGAAATTGCAGCTGTGCCCAACAACAGCTTCTGTGCAGTGGGTGTGGCCTACGGGAGCCGAATAGCAGGTAACTCATGCTTCTCCTTATCCCTGGGAAGCTCATGGGACACAGTGATCATTCTCTACCTTCCCCATTCTGAAGTTTCGTTTTCATACCCTCAGTGTTTGTAGCCTAAAGTGAGGAGTAAGAGCATAGCAAGGTAATTAGCTCATTGACTTTTCAGGGCTGTGGTATGTCACATGGGCTTTTAACAACAGTATTTATTGTACAGTAGAAAACAGGGAAGTGTACAAAGGCTCATACTGTGGGCTATAGGTCCCAGGCTGCCCCTGCTCAAGTCTCTCTTCTGTTTCTGATCATGTCTCTGCTCACCACTGACTCTTCCTTCGAGTTGACTGCTCTGCTGCTGTTTTCATATGTTATCAAGTGCCTCCTCATAGTTTGCCTTCCACAACTCCACATCTATGGAGGCTGCTCTCTCAGCCCCACCGCTCCAGTCCCTGCTCTCCATTCTCTTAAGAGAGCTTAGTTGTCTGGCTTTTAAGAGAGGTAGTTTTATGGTTCCTCATCTCCCAGTCTTGTGGGTCAAGAGAAAAGGATGGGCACTCCTGAATCCTGGGAGCCTATGGTCTCTACAGGCTGGCTGTCACCCTGGTCTTTTCCAGCAGGGGGCCTCAGCACTCTGCAAATCCCCATTTGTTCTTAACCTTGCACCACAAAGTGACCCACTCACTCCATCTTAGAGAAAGAGTTTGAGCAGCACTTGGGTAGCAAAGGGGCGAATGCTATTTACTTCATTTCTCTATTGTGTCAGTCACTGAGCTAGAGGTTCCACATGATGTGCCAAGGTGAGAGAGGATATCTTAGATTACCTATATTTTAACCCAGTGCTTCTCACCTCTCAGGATCGTTAGATCCGAGTTCAAGCATGATAGTAATAGACACTTGAAAGCCAGGCATATTCCCAGAATTTGAGAAGTAGGCATATGCTTTTAATCCCAGCACTCAGAAAGCAGAAACAGGCAGATCTTTTGTTCGAGGCCAGCCTGGTCTATAATGTGAGTTCTAGGAGAACCAGGACTACACAGAGAAACCCTGTCCCCCCCCAAAAAACAAGTAAACAAAAAAACATTTTTTGAACTAGTAATACTTGTATATGGTATAAAAATCCAAAGTACAAAAGAGGGGTTTGGTGTGTAGTTGATAAAGTGCTTGCCAGACAAGCATGAAGACCTGAGTTCAATTCCTGGCACCCATGTAAAAAGCTAGTAACAATTGGATTTTCTTGTAATCCCAGAACTGAGAACACAGGGACAGATGAATCCATGGGGCTTGCTGGGTAGCCAGCCTAACTTAGTTGGGTCCCTGAGTCCCATCGAGAGGCTCTGTGTCAAAGACAAGTATTCTGAAGAATGCTATCCAAGATAGACGACCACACACACTTACAGACACATATGCATATGCACACTAATGCATTCACACCCCTACATATATAGCTGTGAAAAATATGCATACACGAAAGTGCTAAAGAACATACCACCCTACCACCCGGCACCCTACTTGGGGAATGTGTACTATTTCTAGTTCCTTATGGGACCAGCATCAGTAAGGAGCTGGTGTAACTTCAATACCTAGGTATCCGGGTGCTGGATGGACCACTCACTGACAGTATGGAGGCTGTGGCGTTCAACAAGCACTATCAAATCAATGACATCTACAGCTGCAGGTAAGGAGAGGTGAGCTGCAGGGGAGGAGGTGAGAGACTCAAGTCTCTGGGACAGATCTTTCAAAAAAGAAAAAAGAAGCATAGGGAAACAGGCTGCCTCTAGCCTAGCAGGGGTTCCTTGTTAGACTCAGCTAACGAGGCCATTTTTCTTCATTTATCTAGTTCCACAGCCGCTGGGTGCTCAGTCTTAAACTTGCCACAAAAAGAATGTCCCAGCATGCATGCATTTGTTGTGTAAACTCATAATGCTCATAGAAGAAAGTGCACTGAGTTCAGTGCCCCCTGCAGATGCACTGGAAGCTTCAGGCTGTTGGTTTAGGAGTTGGATAGGAGGAGTTTAAGGTGGATGTCCCCTGTCATATTGATAGAGCCTGTTCTTCCCCTAACCAGTATGTTTCTTAAATTCTCTTTAATCTCTTGTGATTTGGGGGGGGGGGGTGTAATTGTGCTATTGTGCCAATCCCATGGTCAGAAGATAAGCCCTTTATGTGGGCCCCTGGGATCAGTCAGTCACTCGGCTTTCATAGCATATACTTTCACCTCCTGAGGCATCTCACAGGCCCTGCTCAATTTAAGAACCAAGAATTTGTCTGGTGTGTCAGCACACATTTTTAATCTCAGAAGGCAGAGGCAGATGGATCTCTAAATTCAAGGACAGCCTAGTCTACATGAGTTCCAGGACAGCCAGGGCTATACAGAGATACTTGTCTCAGTGACAACAACAACAAAAATAACCTTGGAGCTAGAGAGATGGCTTGGTGGCTGAGAGCGCTTGATGCTCTTACAGAGGACCTGGTTTCAGTTCCCAGTAACCACATGATGGTTTACATCCTTCTGTCACTCCAGTTTGAGGGAATCTGAAACCTGGCCTCTAGGGGCACTCCAAATATGTTGAACTTGTACATACATTCAGGCAAAATACTTAGGCACATAAAATAAATTTTAATTAATAAAAAAAAAAATCCAAAAACTGAGCAGCTTTTATCAAGCCTAGTAGTAGCTCTGTAAATCACAGGATGCCGCTGTCCCTATTCCACTACGTATCTTCTGCTTCCCTGGGACCTGAGGCTAGATAAAGTCATTCTAAATTGGGACATTCCCAAATAAAGAAAAGCCTTAGCATATACTTGCATTTTCTACTTTGGAAGAAAATGGACCCTTGGCACCATGTGTCTTTTAATCATGGGGTTCCTTGGGAGAAGAGCAAAAGCTGCAGGCAGGTGAGTGGCTCTGAAGACAAGGAGATTGTTCTCTACTCTTCCCTTTGCATATCTCAACAGCTGGGGCCCAGATGATGATGGGAAGACAGTGGATGGTCCTCATCAGCTCGGAAAGGTAACTGAGGAGCATGGAGTCTAGGGACCCCTTGGGACCCTCTTTACTCAGTTTTAGAAGAGTCATCAATCAAACCCTCTTCCCATCCTGCCTTTATTATAGTGCCCAACTTACTCCATTTAGCATAGCTGTGCCATTCATCCTGTCAAGAAATATTGTGTGCCTCACTTGGAATGGGGGCCTGTAGGACCCTGGTGCTCAGAGAAGGAATGGAATAACTTCCAGCTTGTTTCTTTTGGATCTCACTCTGGGTTTCTGTTCCTCACCCTGCTCAGTTATCTGATAAGCAGAACATGTCTGTCAAAGACTATTGGTTTTTGGGGGGGTTGGGGTTTAAGTTTTTTAGATTTATTGATTTTTATATGCAGTGGTATTTTCCCTGCATGTATATCTATGTGAGGGTGTCAGATCTCCTGGAACTAGAGTTACAGACAGTTGTGAGCTGTCATATGTATTCTGAGAATTGAACTTGGGCCCTCTGAAGAACAGCCAGTGTTCTTAACTGCTAAGCCATCTCTCTAGCCCAAACACTGTTAAGTCTTAGCTTTCTCCCCACTTTATGTATGTGTGTATAAATCTCTTTCCCCCTTGTCCAGGGCCTCACCCTTGTCTTTCTTTCTAGAAGCAGGAAGAGAGGATGGCTGGTTCAATGGGTACAGGTTTTTCTATTAGCTGCTTGACTAATAGCCTGACATTTTTGTTCTTCAGGCTGCCTTACAACATGGAGTGATGGCTGGTCGCCAAGGCTTTGGAAGTATCTTTGTGGTTGCCAGTGGTAATGGGGGCCAGCACAATGACAACTGCAACTATGATGGCTATGCCAACTCCATCTACACTGTCACCATAGGTAGTGGTATAGAGATTCCATGGGCATGGGGTCACCGGGTGTGGTTTGTGTCTTGCTGCATTGCTTCATTCTGTCTCTCTAAATGTGTAATCAGGATCATCTCTTGAGGAACAGTACTAGCCCAGCTCTTTGGAGCTCTCAGGGTTTCTCTGGGACATGTTAAACCATTTCCCAGAAATCACCCACCTGTCTTCACTACCATTATGACAGGTTTGAGCTCCACTTTGGTCTCTTTCCATGGCCACTCTCTTGAAGCTGCCTCTGGCTTCCTTTTAACCTGAATTAAGGAATTCTGTCTTACACTCCCAATTATAAAGTTTATCATTTCACTTTTTATTATTATTTATTTACTCGACATCCTACATAACTATAGGCTTCTTGACATCAGCCTCATTCTGACTCCTTAGATCACAAGGAACTGTCCCTGCCCTTCTCTACCACTGCATACTGCATCCTTCCTACGCCTTCCAGGATGTGGCCTTTTCCACATGGCTCTAATATCTCATATGTATGACTCACAGTAGATCTTAGTACATATTGAAGACAAGAGACTAAGTACAGAGATGCCTGAAGCCTATGGGAAGAGTGGTGTAATGCAAGAATTCCCTCTGCCATTTGAGGCTACCCGCCCACATACAGATGAAGCTGTGGTTATTTTTTGAGCTCATCCCTTCATGATGAAGACAACTTTGGTATTAGGTGCTAGCTATAGAATCCACTTCTTATGTGAGCTCTTGTCTTGCTTTTCTGTGCCAGGAGCTGTGGATGAGGAGGGACGGATGCCTTTTTATGCAGAGGAGTGTGCCTCCATGCTGGCGGTCACCTTCAGTGGTGGAGACAAGATGCTGCGGAGCATTGTGAGTACTTCTGGGACCCTTCCCATGTGGTAGTCGGGGTGGTGGTGGACAGGGGTGGTTTAAGACAAGGACTCACTCTGTAGCCCGCCAGGCTTGGAACTCATAATATTGTTCAAAGTGGCTTTGAATTTATTAGCCATCTTCCTGCCTTGGCCTCCATGAGTTGAGATTACAGGTGGGATGCACCATACCTGGTAAAACAGCTGTTTTTTCACCTCATTCTTTGAGAAAGGGTCTTATAACCTAGGCTGCCTCCAAGTCACTATGTAGCTGAGGATCCCTTAATTCCTGATCCTCCTGCATTAGTGGGGAGTTTGGTTTTGTTTTTCTTTTTCAAGACAGGGTTTCTCTGTGTAGCCCTGGCTGTCCTAGAACTCACTCTGTAGACCAGGCTGGCCTCGAACTCAGAGATCCGCCTGTCTCTGCCTCCCAAGTGCTGGAATTAAAGGTATGTGCCTGAGAGGCAACAGGGGAATGGAGAACTTCTGTAGCCCACACAACCCTTGAAGGACTCAGGAAAGCCCAGCCTAGGGAAGTCAAGCCTCTGGACCCATAGCAGTCACCCTTACGTGTCTAGTAAGAATAGGATGCTCCGACCGGTGGTGGCGCACGCCTTTAATCCCAGCACTTGGAGGCAGAGGCAGGTGGCCTTGAGTTCCAGGCCAGCCTGGTCTACAGAGTGAGTTCTAGGACAGCCAGGGCTACACAGAGAAACCCTGTCTTGAAAAACTAAAAAAAAAAAAAAAAAAAGAATGGGATGGTCCAGGCCAGAGCTGGGCAGGAGCCAGATGCTTGTCAGCATTTGCCAGTGGCCAGTTAGGTTGTTCCTGAGGTTACTGGGAATTAAGTAGCTTCATCTTCACACAGGGTCAAGTTCATCTTACAAAATGAACTTGTTATGCCAGAAAATGACTTCTGGTCAACACATTGTTCTGAGGCTCTGTGCCAGTTGACCCTCACCCCAGGGAGGAGAGAGAAGGGATAGACTAAAGTGAAAAGGAAAAAGTTTGCCCGCAACTTGGGGTGATACTAGCCTGTTAGAAGAACAAGTGCCTACTCCTTACCACCTGGCAGAGTTATGTGACCCCCTGCAAGGGACCTAACAAGGCTCTGCAGGGAAATTGTCACTGTTGCTCTACACAGCCTAGCTTTGCCACTCCCAACTCAACTCGGTTTCTCACCCTCACCCCACCTTCCATCTGAACTGTAATTTATCCAGATTTGTAAAGGGAGTTTATTCAGCCAAGTTCCCATCTTTGGAATGCCCTTGCCTTGGCAACCTCCTGTTGTGTGGCCAGGCAGCTGCATGGAGCTGTCTCTGAGGAGAAGGGCCAGGGGAATAGGCTTCCCACCATCTGGCTTCTAGCCCAGGGAGCTTCCCTAGATTTTCCTTGCGCTGTGTGATGTTCTTGCCATTATGGGCAAGTTGGCAGACTTTGCATCTGTACTCTAGGCTATCACTGTGTGAGGCTGTGTCCTTAACAGGAAAAAATCAATCTGTTCCCTGGCACCAGTCAGGCTTCCTCTCTGGTTGAGTCTACAGCGTGGAGTGTTTTTCCCTTTCTTTTAGGAGAGCACAGTGTCTGGGTGAAAATTACTTCTCTTGGTAGCTGCAGTAACAGCTGGGATGGGGTGGGGGTGGAGGAAGCAATGGAGAAGGCAGCTCTTGGAAGAAGTTGGCACCCTGGTGTCTGACCCAGGAGAGAAGTTTGAAAGGAAAAAAAAAAAAAAAAAAACTAGCCTTCACTGGCTTTATCAAAAAGTTTAGCTGGGCAAGTCCTGTTAAACCTTTTTGATACACTTGTGTTGATGGGGCATGACCTTGATGCCAAACAGATACTGTCTTCTCCCAGCTTTAATGTCTCATCTGAGAGACATGGGTAGGAAAGAGGAGCTCACAGACACCCAACCAAAACACCACCCAGAGCAGGAAAGCAGCTTGTCCAGTGGCCAGTATTGCCTGGCAGACAGTCCATGTAGATACTGAAACTGCAGTAGGCTTCAAGGGAAGGTTGTAATAAGTAATCTTAGGGAACTTGTACCCTACATTCTCACGGTTCCTCTCCCAGCTCCAGCCGGAGCCCAGTATAGCTGTAGCCACTCCCGGCTAGCTGTGTTATGTGAGTTGAGAAAGAGAGTTTAGGAATGAAATGATAAAAAAATTAGAGGAGCAGGAACCAAGAAACTTATGTGTAACCCACATCTTCTCACATCCATTATCTCCTTTCCTTACAGCTGTGCCCCCAAGGTCACTCTTCAGTTTCCATCATCTAGAGATGGATGGAGGGGTAAGGGTTTCCTGTGCCTGGGCCTCTGTCATAAGGAAAGTTAGAGGAGAGGGCCACCTGAGAGACTTGTTTGAGGACTGTCTCATTCTTTTCTTCCAGTGTCTAATTCCTCCCACTCCTTATTCCACCTTGCAGGTGACCACTGACTGGGACCTTCAGAAGGGCACTGGCTGCACTGAAGGCCACACAGGAACCTCAGCTGCAGCTCCTCTAGCAGCTGGCATGATAGCCCTCATGCTGCAGGTGCGGCCCTGCCTCACATGGCGGGATGTACAGCACATAATTGTCTTCACAGCCACCCAGGTGAGAGCTGACAGCAGTGCCCAGCCCACCCCACTCCATGGCTGGGCTGTCAGGAGACTCCAGACTCAAAACTTTCCAAATGTCTCAGGGTGGGATGTGTACAGCATGGGTGTGAGGACAGACCCCCAAGATGAGCTGTGGCAAGGCACTCTCACTTGGGAGCTGGTCCTCTGGAGTCCCTCTAGGGAAGCAAGTCACTCATGGAGTTTTGACTTTTTTTTTTACCTTTTTTGAGGGACTCCATTCCTAGCGGCCTCAGTGGGAGAAGAAAGTCAGGCAATGCTAGAGATTCACCAAGGCTTTTATTCTTTCAGTATGAAGATCATCATGCAGACTGGCTCACCAATGAGGCTGGCTTCAGCCACAGCCATCAGCATGGTTTCGGCCTGCTCAACGCTTGGAGACTTGTCAATGCAGCCAAGGTGAACCAGGTGTTAGCCAGCAGGATACCCTGTATAGAGAAACTGAGGGAAGGTACCAATGCCTAAACATTGCCTGGCATTTTATTGGTACTTGACCACTTTAACCCTTATTCTGGCTAATAGCCATCTTATCAGTGGGAAGTTGAAGTTCCCAAGTTGTTAGTAGTGTAAGGAGAACTTGATTGGACTCTGGGGCTTTCAGTGCTTCTGGTTTCCTTCCCTTCAGACCTTGGCTGTTTCCTCTAAGTTCTTAACTTGTTCTTCTCAGGAACATTTGGGGTACAGAAGGAACCTCAAGTGAAAGAGTATGATGATAGAAAAGCTAGAGGGTTAGACCTTAGAGAGCTTACTGAGTCTCTGCATGAGTGTGTGTGTGTAAGATTACAATGAGTTTTGTTTGTTAATTGCTGTCCCCTACTTTTCTTTGAGCAGATCTGGACATCGGTCCCTTACTTAGCCTCCTATGTCAGCCCCATGCTGAAAGAAAATAAGGCTGTTCCTCGGTCCCCCCACTCTCTGGAGGTGCTATGGAATGGTAAGCCTTCAGCACAAGGGGTTAATGTCAGGTCCAGGCTTGAGGCGGGTGATGGGGAAGCTAAGCTAAGCTCATCCTCCCTGCCCAGTTCTCCCCCTTCCTTCAGTAGCTTGAGCTGTAGCCAAACCTGTGGAGTTTTCTTTGACCATTTTAGGGCATGTTGCTGCTTCTGAGTTGGCTGGCCTCTGGCTGCTTAACAAGACCTTTCTCCTGAGTTCCTCATAGTAAGAAGGAGCTGTAAGCAATGGGCTAGGAAGGCAGTGGGCTGAGTGGGAGTGGGGCTTCGGGAGCCTCTGCAGGGGTTGAAAGAAGTTCCTGTGACTTTCATGCTAAGATCTTGCCAAACAGCCCTATCCAGCACAGAGGCCCCAGCATGAAGGAGAGGAATGAGTGTTTGGTTCTTAATTTCCTCCAGAGAAAGCCAGATGCCATCTCTAAGGGGTGGGGCAGAAGCACAAGCACAGGTTCCCTAGGCTACAGTTGCTACTGTGCTGTTGCTCTTTCCTCTCTGCTTGCCATCACAGGGTGGGTCTGTCTGTGAAGGAGTGCAGGGCACCTTCTGACCCAAGGGGTGTGCTCTATCTATGTTAAACCCAGAGGTGGAAACCCTCCCAAGTGAGATGGGAAGCTGGATTCAGATGTTTTGTGCAGCCTGCATTGTTCTTATTGTTTTGGTGCTTGTGAAAAAACCCGATGCCTCATACATCCTAAGCACGCATACTCTACCCCTAAGCTACACCCCAGCTTCTCTATCTGCACATTTCTCAGATGTTCCTATCCTTAGTCCCATGGGTCAATTTTTCAACCTTGAGAAATGTTGACAACCAGAGTTATTTGCTACTTTGTAAAAACTGAGGTGTATATGCGCACCATGCTGATATCAGAACTCTGTACTTATTTTTCCTGTGTCCCTTGAAAGTGCCCAGACCAGAGACATGGGGTCTAGAAGAATGACCAAAGAAGGGACCTTGAGTGGGAGGATAGGGCAAGCCTTTCTTCATGAACACTTCTCTCCCTAAGCATATCTCACTCCTGTTAGTGTCCCTATGTGTGGAAGGAGACGAGGCCTAGGGAACGCATTTTTCCATGAACAGCATGCTGTCATAGGAAGGGTAGAAAACATCCAGGAATGTGGTTTTGGGAAGCCCCTGGCCTTTATACACTGTCTTGGGGATTGTGGGCCTTTTGGCCTTTATTCAAGGCTGTTTCCTCTCACTTCTGTCAGATGAGCAAGTGAACTTCTCAGGGTCAGAGACTTCACCAGCTTTGTTATCCTCTGCTTCCCATTATCCAGGGAATGTGGCCCCTTAAAGTGCCCTGCCATAGGTATTGGGCAGCTGGCAATTGCCTGTTGGTCCCTAGAAAGCACTAAAGAGAAGTGAAGAGGGCAGAATACAGGGGTGGGAGTGGCAAGCAGGTCGTCCATGTCAGAAGCCAGGGAAAGAGGTTTTTTGCCCTTAGTACATTCAGCCCTCAATAGATAGAACAAAACAGAAAGAAAGGGTGAGCCTGAAAGGCTGGCTTGGCCATCAAAGGAGTGAAATTCACATGGTACAGAACTGAGCAACGCAGCCCCAGTCTAGATGCCCCACCCTCTACAATCAATCCTAGATGGTCCAGACAGCCACAGTTATTCCAGACACACTGTAGAACTTACAGCACAGACAGGCCAGACCCTATCCTCTAGAGCCAGTCATAGTCTTCAAGCAAGATCAGGCTGACTGTAGGTTGAGGGCTGGGAGCAAACATTTTAGGAGACAGAGGGAAGCTGAGCATGATGACAGCTGTTTGTAGTACTAGCACTCAGGCATCAGGACAGGAAGATGACTGCAAGTTCATCTTGATTTATGTAGTAAGTTTCAGAACAGCCAGAACTACAGAGAGAGGCTCTGTTTTTAAAAAGAGAGAAAGACAGGCAGAAGGAACTGAGTATCCAGACAGTAGCAGAAGAGTTGAAATAACCTTAAAGGATCCAGAGCATTGTTAACCAGGAATTTTAGCTGTAATGGAGATGTCCAGATGTGTGCAGCAAATATTTCATTGATAGCTAGTGGGATAGGAAGTAAACTTTTTTTTTTTCTCTCACTCTCTCTTTTTTTTTTTTTTTTTTTTTTTTTTTGAGTTTTTCGAGACAGAGTTTCTCTGTATAGCTCTGGCTGTCCTGGAACTCACTTTGTAGACCAGGCTGGCCTCGAACTCAGAAATCCGCCTGCCTCTGCCTCCCAAGTGCTGGGATTAAAGGCGTGCACCACCATGCCCGGCTCTCTCTCTTTTTTAAGACAGGTTTCCCTTTGTAGCCCCTGCTGCATGGCTGCCCTGGAACTTGTCCTGTAGACCAGGCTGGCCTCGAACTCAAGTCCACTTGCCTCTGCCTCCCAATTGCATTCAGTCATAGTGAATTTTTATTTTAACCATCTACATGTTTCTAGGCAAGCATGTTGAGCAGAGTAACTCAAGAGCAAAACAGGCTTGCATTTTTTCCCAATGGAAGTGAGGGAGAAGAAGCTCACACCTGAGTCTGAAGTCCCTAACAAGTAGAAAGAGAGAGTGGGCTTTGCTGGGAAGTTTCCTCACTGGAGAATCTGTAAGATTCCAGAATGCTCCCTTGCACCCGTGCTTTGTGTGCTGTCCAAGTATGCCAGCTAATCCTCTGCCAAGTGAAGTCCTGCTCTCCTTTCCTCCCCAACTTCAGACCACCATTGTTTCTCTTCTAGCTGAAGTCCCTACCTTCTTCAAGACTCTGTGTGTATTTTCTCCTTCCCTCCCTTCCTTCCTCCTCCCTCCCCTCCTTGCTTTCCTAGTAGTAATTGAACCCAGGTTCTTCTTCATGCTAGCCAGTACTCTACTACTAAACTATATTCCCAGCACACTCGTGGTGCCTTTAGTCTATAGTCCATCCTGCTGAACCTTCTTGCTGCACTGATCCTAGAGATAGGTTAGCCCCTGCCTTACTCTGCTATCAGTGATTCCCTGTGCTCCATTCTCCTCTATTGCCTCCCTCCCTGCCCAAGGTTCCTGTTTTCTTTATGTACTTGAACTCTAAAACCATGAGTGTCTTTTGAGCTGTATTCTATGGCTCCTTGTTCCTCCACTACCATCCTGTTTCCTCCCTTGTCAGAGCTGCTGTGTTTGATTTCAGCTCCCTTTTCTATACTTGATTCCTCCTCTTAAATCTTATATTGATTCCCCATGAAATAAATAGGAAGGCTAGATATTGTCATAGCTTACACCAGATTACGGAAACAAGCAAACAGAACTTGGTGTCTTCCAGATATGAGGACAACCAGTTTCTTAGGGTTTCTGGTGCTGTTGAAACACCATGCCAGAAGCAATGTGTGAAAGAAAGGGTTTATTTTAGCTTGTAGATTAGTCTATCATGGAAGGAACTGAAGAGGCAATGAAGGAACTCTGCTCACTGGCTTGTTCTCCATGGCTTACTTGGCCTGGTTTCTTGTTTTTGTTTTTTTTTTTTTTGTTTTTTCGAGACAGGGTTTCTCTGTATAGCCCTGGCTGTCCTGGGGCTCACTTTGTAGACCAGGCTGGCCTCGAACTCAGAAATCCGCCTGCCTCTGCCTCCCGAGTGCTGGGATTAAAGGCGTGCGCCACCACGCCCGGCTGGCCTGGTTTCTTATACAGTTCATGACTACCTGCACAGAGAGGGTACTGCCCACTCCTACCCATATCAATCATCAATGAAGAAATCCACAGGCCAGTATGGTAGGGACATTTTTTTAGTTGAGGTTCCTTCTTCCTAAATGACTTTATCTTGTTTCAAGTTGACAAAAAACTCAACCAGCTGGTATTCAAAGTAGTTGACCATTTTAGGCATTAACTTATTTAATTCTATCAGAAATAATAGTTTACCCAAATGCATTGCCCCAGGTCTCTGTCCACAGCATTTAAAAGTCAATATAAGCCAGGCATAGTGGTAATGTGCTTTTAATTCCAGCATTTGGAAGGCAAAGGCAGGAAGATCTCCAAGTTTCAGAACAGCCTGATCCAAACAGTAAGTTCCAGGACAGCCAGGGCTACATAAAGAGACCTTGCCTCAAAACAAAAGAAAAGAAAACAAAAAAGAGTAAACTGTAAGGATCAAGCAAAGTAGGGATAATTGCTTGACTTTTATTTTCTTTTGTGTTAGGTTTTTTGTTTTTTTTTTTTTTAAAGATTTAGCATACGCTACATGGTGGTAGCACATGCCATCACTCAGGAGGCAGAAGCAAGTGGATCTGAGTTCTAGGACAGCCTGGACTACAGAGAGAAACACTCTCTCAAAAACAAAAAAAGGGGACTGGTGAGATGGCTCAGTGGGTAAGAGTACCCGACTGCTCTTCCGAAGGTCCAGAGTTCAAATCTCAGCAACCACATGGTGGCTCACAACCACCCAAAATGAGATCTGACACCCTCTTCTGGTGTGTCTGAAGACAGCTACGGTGTACTTACATATAATAAATAAATACATCTAAAAAAACAAAAACAAAGTAAAATCTTTCTTAGCTTAGCTTCCCTTTCCCATATTTCTCAGCAAGCACCTCTCTGTCTTCCTTATCTGAAAAATTAAGATGTCACTCTTTGGGCTAGAGAGATGGCTCAGCGGTTAAGAGCACTGGCTGTTTTTCCAGAGGTTCTGAGTTTAATTCCCTGCAACCACATGGTGGCTCACAGCCATCTGCAATGGGATCTGCAATGAGACGCCCTCTTCTAGCATGCAGGTGTACATGCAGATACAGTACACATAAACATAAAAAATATTTTTTTAAGTTTATTTATTTATCTTATGTATATGAGTACACTGTAGCTGTCTTCACACACACACCAGATAAGAGCATTGGATCCCATCACAGATGGTTGTGAGCCACCATGTGGTTGCTGGGAATGGAATTCAGGACCCCTGGAAGAGCAGTCAATGCTCTTAACCACTGACCATCTCTCCAGCCCCAAAATAAAATCTTAGGAAAAAAAAAAAAAGATATTGGGCTGGAGAGATGGCTCAGCAATTAAGAGCACTGGCTGAGCCGGGTGTGGTGGCGCATGCCTTTAATCCCAGCACTTAGGAGGCAGAGGCAGGTGGATTTTTGAGTTCGAGGCCAGCACTGACTGTTCTTCCAGAGGATCTAGATTCAATTCTCAGCACCCACATAGCAGCTCAGAACTCACAACTGACTGTTACTACTGTGACAGCACCCATACATAGACATATATGTAGTTACCATTATACATAAAATAAAAATAAATTATTTTTTAAAAGATTGCTAAACTTTGTCTTATGAGTTGAAAAAAATAATGCAAGGAAAGATAATTTAAGGAGAATTATATCTCACTGCAGTCTGATTTCTTGGTTCCTAGTTGAGTCTCCCAGTTTGTTAGTTCCCCACTCCTCAACACTTTTATTCTGAAATAATTATAGATATGTAGAAATGTGAAAAATGATCAAGGAAATCTTGTGTACCCCTTCCTTATTTTTAGTGTCAAATAATTATAATACGGTATCAAAACCAAGTACTTGGTATTGGCACAATCCATAGAACATGATCAGCTTCACTGGTTTTGCGTGTGTGTGTGTGTGTGTGTATAGCTCTGTGATGTGTGTACTTGTGTAAGCACTACCACAGTCAAGACCTGAAATGTGCTATCATAGGACCTGCTTATGGCCACATGAACCCCTTTTACATCCCTGATGCCTGGGAAGTATAGTTATGTAGTGTAAATCTTTCTGAGATCAGCTTTTTCAGCTTTATAAATTACTATTGTATTGTCTCTCATAAATGAAAATTGCCTATTTACCTCTATCTTTTTAGTGCCCCTTCCCTTCTAGAATACCTTCTGCTAGTCAGTGCTGTACCTAGCACATCTTAGTGCTGTGTGCCTCAACTCATCTGATATGCCCCATATCAAGTAGGAGCTATGCATACTTCTCTTTGTATTCTCTTCATCTTGTACAGTACCTGAGATGTAGGAGTTGCACAGTAGATGGGTTTGAGCGGATGAATGATGGAGTTCTTATATCATCTTGACCGTATTGTCTCTCTAGCTAGGCCCTGATCTACAACACTGCATTCCATTTGCTAGAGTACATTGTACTACTGATGTTGTATATGGCTTTAGAACCTGTGTTCCTTTTTATATATTGGGATGAATTGAGGGCATGATTATGGGCTAGTTTCCAAGCTGCCTAGCCTGACTTCCTATAGTCAGCAGGACGGACCTGGAGATGTCGGGGCTGAAGACCTTGGAACATGTGGCAGTGACAGTCTCCATCACTCACCCACGACGTGGCAGCTTAGAACTGAAACTGTTTTGTCCCAGTGGCATGATGTCTTTGATCGGCGCGCCCCGCAGCATGGACTCGTATGTACACCTGCTCATAGCTTCCCAACCTCTTTTCATAAGGGTCTTTTCAAGCAGATACTGAAGCCGTCTCACTGGTTGTCTTTAGCAGCTGGAAGCCATTGACCATGCTTTATTCAAGTGTCTATAACATACTTGGCATTATCTTCTATATGCATTTTTCCTAATCCTGTGGAAAACTAAATGTAGTGCTGTGGTGGCTATAGTCCCCCTACTGGGGAGGCTGATAAGACAAGAGGATTATGAGTTTGACACCAGCCTGGACTTTCTAGTAAGACTCAGTTTCAAAAGCCAACAGCCTAAGTTATAAGCTCAGTTGTAGACACTTGTTCAGCATGCTGGGCTCCATACAGAAAAAAGAACAGCACATACTATAACCCCAGTCCTTTAGTTGCTTAGGTGGAAGAGGAAAAAAGTTGAAGACCAGCCAGGGCTTTATGGTTTGACCTGTCTAAAAGAGAGAGGAAAGAAACTTAGATCTCTAGGATCTCCAGCCCTGTGTTTTCTCCAGTGGCCTTTACACAGGACAAAACTTCCTCATACCCTGAGATGCCAGGGACAGAATGGCACTGTCCCAAATGCTTTTGGTGCCTTTCCTGTTTCTGGAATAAGTTTCAGCTGTCCATGCTAGGCCATCCATGTGCCCTTTCTTTGTTCTTCCCCAGGGATCCTAATGGCTTCAATGACTGGACCTTTTCTACTGTGCGGTGCTGGGGGGAAAGAGCAAGAGGCGTCTACAGACTGGTTATCAGGGATGTAGGTGAGCCCTCCTGTCTTACACTACCTTGTCCCCCTTGAGTCTCACTACCCACAGGAAGTGTTCCATGGGTAATAGGTAGGGTTGCTGTTGGTGAAGATGGTACATGCCAATAAGTATGTCCTCTCCTAAAAGTAGGCATTGTCCGTAAAACTGCTCATTTATACTGCCTCTATAATCCTTGGAGAAGTGACTGATCCATTTTTCCTCAGGATAGCAACAAAAATTCCTTGTTGAAACCACATTTCAAGCCCTTTCACATATAACCATCCTTCGGCCAGTCCTGATAGGCAGGTAAGGGCAGGACAAATTTTCACCATTTTGCTTTTTAGAAAAACCGAGGTCCTTAGCTTGAAGTGAGTTGTTTAGGATCCTGGTAGCAGTGAGGGTCACAATAGCAAAAATATTCAATAACTGCAGTATCAACACGGGGAGTCTGGACATGGAGCCCAGCCTTCCCAGCCTCCAGTCAGTATAGTATTCTATAGTATCACTTGACTGGCAGCTTTGGAGCTTTTGTTTTAATAGAAGGACATGTTTTCCTTAGAAGGAAAAGTCCAGGTGAACCCCCAGAGTATGGGAGGCAAAGGCAAAACACTGCTTTCCCCTGCCCTTCCTGTCTGTCCCTAGGATGCCCTGTGAGGTGCTTCTGCAGGACCCTTGGGGGTCTATGGGACATAAACTGTGGCAGACCACATGGTCTGGATTCCCTTGGGTGGCTGGGTGGGCCAGGCTCTATTGTTATGCATGGCCAACAGTACACAGCTCATGCCTACCTACTTATTGCCCTAGGAGATGAGCCGCTCCAGATGGGCATCCTCCAGCAGTGGCAGCTAACCCTGTATGGCTCCATGTGGAGTCCAGTAGACATCAAGGACAGACAAAGGTAGGTACATCCATCAGAGGAAAGAGAAGTGGGGAAGCCCAGCCTCCTTCTGAATGCCAGCTGTGCTTCAGGCTTAGGCCAGTGGAGACAGTCATGGGCTGGGTAGCCCTTCCTCCTTGGGGCTCCCCTCACTCTCTTCAGCTACAAGGTTGGGGCAGATGGCATAAGTACTGTATCCATAAGTTAGTAGTGTATCCTTGTCTCTTTTTGTCCTGTAGTCTCTTAGAAAGTGCTATGAGTGGAAAATACCTGCATGATGGCTTCACCCTGCCTTGCCCACCTGGGCTGAAAATCCCTGAGGAGGATGGCTACACCATTACCCCTAACACACTCAAGGTACAGAGATGGGGACTCTGGGTATAACTGACAGGACTGTCCTGGGGTGTGTGTTTGGGGGTGGGGGGGATGTTGTTCCTTGGTATAACTGCAGATGAAATGGGAAGTGAGAGATTTAGAGGACCTGAGCCCCTAGCATCACTGTTAGCATCCTCCTAGAGGAAAGTACTTTTATATCAGGAAAGTTAGGGCAGTGGTTGGGTTGGGTTGAGAAACATGGTCTCAGAAAAGAGAGGCTGAGCTGGGCGTGGTGGCGCACGCCTTTAATCCCAGCACTCGGGAGGCAGAGGCAGGCAGATTTCTGAGTTCAAGGCCAGCCTGGTCTACAGAGTGAGTTCCAGGACAGCCAGGGCTATACAGAGAAACCCTGTCTTGAAAAAACAAACAAAACAGAACAGAACAGAACAGAACAGAAAAGAAAAGAAAAGAAAAGAAAAGAAAAGAAAAGAAAAGAAAAGAAAAGAGAGGCTATCTGGGCTCGTGTTTCTGGGCTAGACCTGTCACTAACCCACCAGTGCTTGGTTTTGCAGACCCTTGTGCTGGTAGGCTGCTTCAGTGTCTTCTGGACTATTTACTACATGCTAGAAGTGTGCCTGAGCCAGAGGAACAAGGCTTCCACCCATGGCTGCAGGAAGGGATGCTGCCTCTGGGCCCCACGAAGGCAAAACTCCAAGGATGCAGGGACAGCACTAGAATCAATGCCACTGTGCAGCAGCAAGGACCTGGATGGAGTGGATTCAGAGCATGGGGACTGCACAACTGCATCTAGCTTCCTGGCCCCAGAGCTGGATTGTCCTCCACACCAACCCCCAGACCTGCTGCAGGGGAAGAGCGGGCAGATCTGCTGACCCCAGAGCCCAGCTTCCCCCATGTACAACAGGCTCTTCCTAAACTCGGTTATGAGGCTTTCAATCATGGAGGCTCAGGAGGGAATGGTCCTGATAGTGATATCTGGGACCCCAGGCCTCTGAAGCATTCACAGCCTCCTCAGGAGTGTGAGGGCCATCTTAATTAATGCAGTGGTAAGGGACTGGTGATCATGGCTCCTCTAGCTGAACTTGGCTGAGAACCTTTGACAAGGGATTGGCACCAAGACTAGGCAGCCCTTGATTTCCTCTCTCTGGAGCTAGTCAGTGTCCTAGACCCATCAGGACCTCCACTCATTCATGAGTTAGTTATGCAGCAGGTCCCTATATACCTAAAAATGCTCTCAATAGAAGTGTCACTGCCAAGGGACCAGAGAGAGGCTGCTACGAGCCTGGACATGCCTACCCTGAAAGCAGCAGCCTTCATTACCCTTTTCTGTGCGCCTGTTCTGAAGCCAACTTAAACCTGTCCACATTTTCACTACCATTCGCCCTTTCTGCTGAAAGAATGGTGATGTGTTCCCAGGAGAACTGGGAGGCACAGGATTCCCAGCACCCTTGCTGCCTCATTGGAGAAGTTGGCCAGCTGGACTTCAGAGAGCTAAGACACAGCATTTTCAAAGAGAGCCTGGGAGCACTGCCTCTGACCACCTGTCTTCCTCTGCACCGTGCTCAGGGAAATGGCCTTCACTCCAGAGGCCAGCTGTCTGCCTGACTTTTCCTCCGTTCTTGGCCTTCTCCCCTCCCATCTTCTGAGCTAATTGTTAATATGAATTTTTTAATGCTTAAGATTTGATTTTTACTTTTCAAAGCAACATTTTGTTGAATTTTTTTCTGCACAGCTTTCCAAAATAAAAAGCAGAAGTATAAAAATCCAAACAATTCCACCACTCCCAGTATTCTCTCCTTCTGCCAAACCAGAGCTATGCAGATGGCAGGTCACTCTTCTTCCCCATAGCCTGCTTCCTCTGAAGCTCTGAGCCTGTGGGGCCATAGGAGTCATCCAGAAGCCATGGGCCAGGAACGGATGAGCCCAACATGCTTCCACCCTCAGGGTTCCTGGAATGCTAACAGGAGTGACAAACCAAGCTGCCAGCCAGGCCGGAGAAAAGATGAAGATACATGTATATATATATATATTTATATTTATATTTATATTTTTTCTTTTTTCCTCTTTGAATTTCAACCCAAAAAAATATTCCAGGAAAGGATGTAGAGGCTGGGCTGGGTGTCCTTCAAAGGACATTCGATATTAAGGACAGTGGGCTGGCCTACAGCCAGGCTACCCCAGCCCACTTCTCCCTGCTTACTCCAGGATGAGAGGAACAGTGGAGGTGGGGGTACAGCTGGGAACAGGGGCCAGGGCAGTGGTGGCTCTGGGATAAGATGCTGGGCTGAGGCTAAGGATAGGTGGGAGCTGCCCATGTGCAGTCATCTTTGCCCAGTGACACCTCAGAGCTGTCAGGGCTAAGAACCTACATAGGCATTTGTGAGGCAGGCTAAGCAGGATGCTGCAGCTCAGGGCCAGCCTTCCCTTTCTAACTGATGATCTGCCGGGGTCGCCCATAGCCTGTCATGCCAGCCTGCGAGGCTCCTCGGTTGCTGCCCATTTGAAGGCCAATAACGTGCTTCCCCTCCTGCAGTTGACTGTCTGTGAAGTCCCTCTTATGCTCCTGGGCTTTCCTAGAAGAAAAGGAACCAGGGTAAGGCTTGCTAGAACTTAGTGTTCTCCAACTGTTTCATGATCCCTGCTGCTTCCGTGTTCGACTCCCTTCCCTTCCTGTTTGTCTTCTCTTTTTTCCCCTGAGTTTGGCTCCAGGAGTTAGGGAGCCTGATGGAGCACACGCTGGCAAAGGTAGGAATGCAGAAGTAGGACCTCATTTCCCCTAGTCCAACACCCTTACCTGGGATGTTCCTGGCTCTGCTACACCTGATCTTTACCACAACTGACCAGCCCAAGCCACCCCAACCCCACAAAGAGACCCAGTGAACACATACTTCATAAACCAGTTGGGATCTCCACGGTAGTTTCCATCGTTTTTGGTCACAGCCAAACTGCCCAAAGCCATTAGAGTCCTCTGCACTGCTGCCATATCCTTACCTATAAGGAGAGTGGCCAGGGAGCCAATTTCAGGACCATATAGGCAGTATCTGCCCAGCCTCAAAAATGGTCCAACCAAGAGCGAGTGGCACCAAATCAAGAGGGTTCAAGAGACCCTATTCTAAACCCTAGTGAGTATGGTGTGGTATATATTTTATATTCTAGGATCCAAAACAGGCCCTGTACCCAGAAGGGAAATGCTGTACCACCAAGCTGGTCTGCCTGTAATGTGCTCTCTTGGCATATCCCATTGCTGCTATACACACATCAACAGAGCTGGTTGTAGCTTTTGAAATTCCCTCTCCTTGCTCTCCACTCGCCCACTGGCTCCAGCCCTTTTTTCCTTATACCTTCAAAGAGGTCAACAGTCTGGAACATGTCAGTCTTGATGACTCCATAATCCTCAGCTGCCTTCAAGAATTGAGCCACCTGTTCCATCTGCTTAAAGACCATGGAGGGTGGGTTCTCAGGCACCTTCACTGGCTTCGATCCCTCAGGATACAGGCTGTTCACCAATTTGCTCAGAATCTGCCAGGTACAGAACACAACTGAACACTCAGCTCAGGGGGTCTGTCTCACAGTTTGTAGGGTGGCATACACATCCCTAGATTCCCTTCACAGGGGTCACTCACCACACCATTCTTCAGCCACACCTGGAAGCCCAGGCGCCCACGATCTGGGCGGCCTACATCAGGGCCACACTGCACTACAATCCACTCCACTAGTCGCTCCTCCAGCTCCTCGTCATACTTCTTCTCAATTTTGGACTGCACTTCTCGGCTCATGCCATAGGATGGACCCTTGTTGGCCATGTTGAGGCAAAGCTAAAGCATAGAGAGTGGAGAAAAGAACAAAGAGCCAGCAAGTTGCTTTACTTCATTTGTGCTAAGCAGGCCTTCCACTCTGAGGGGTTCCCATCTACCCTAGACACCATAGCATGACCTAGACCAGCTTTACCCACTTGCTGCAGAGACCCCTCTGAACTTGAACTTCAAAAAACAAGATCTTAGATATTTGTCAGTCTAGAGCAAGAGTCTGTCAACTTTTTATGTAAAAGAGCAGAATAAATATTTTAGACATAAATATTTACAGACCATATGGTCTCTATTGTATGAAAATAGCCTAGCTGATACATAACCAATGTGTGCCAATAAAATTTTGTTTATAAAAACAGATATCAGGCTGCCTTTGGCCTGTGGACTATTTTGACAACCCCTGGCCTAGAGCCAGCCCTCTGTCCCTCATTGCTTGCTTGCTTTCTGCAGTACTGGTGGAACCCAGGGCTTCACATAGAGAGGGAAGTATGCATTGCTAAGCTTTGTCCTCAGCCTGCTCTTTGTTTTATAGTTTGTGTTTTTGTTGGGTTTTCCTCCCCCACTCCCCACCCCCCAGAAAGGGTTGCACTGTCTGGCCTCTACTGTTGTAGAACTCTCCTGTAGACCAGACTGGCCTCCAACTCACAGAGATCTTGCCTGCTTCTGCCTCTTGAGTGCTGGGATTAAAGGCGTGCTTCAACAGAGTCTGGCTTGTTTCATAGTTTTGAGGCAATGTCTCACTAATTTGTACAGGAATGCCTTGAACAGGAAGCCCTGCATCACCCAGGCTGGCTACCAGAGCATTTTTTTTTTTTTTTTTTTTTTTTTTTTGCCAAGACTAGCCAGAAAAGCACTAGAGAGGTTTTCCAGAAGCCATGTCCTCCAAATTCAGCCAGTAGATATCTTTCTCTAGCTACCAGTTGCCACCAAATTTTACCCTCTGACCCAGAAGCCAGAAGAGCAAAGTTCATCCCCCAAAGTTCAGCTGACAAAAGACCTGATAAAGCCACCAGAGTCCAAGGGTTCTCAGAAAGCAGCGACATTCTCAGGGAGACCCAGATGGCAGTGCGCTGTTGTGCCCGTGTGGGCCAGCTCTGACTGTTGCAGCAGTGAGAGAAACCATGCAGTCAAAGTCCTCCAGAGCCGAGAATCTGCTAGCCAGAGCATGGGAAGCCTGGCCTGCATGCCAGCTGTTGCCTCAAAGGCCTATGCCCGGCAGCTCTCTGGGGACCCAGACACGAAGGAAGGCTATAGGAGTAAAGCAGGCAGGTAGGTCCCTGGGTAGATAACAGTCAGGGCTGGAGCCAGACCTAGTCAGCAGGGATACCCAGAGTGGGATGCCATCTGTTGAGGTGTCTGAAGAATTTTGCAAACCAACCCCTGTTTCTGAGAGGTCACTGGTTGAGAGAAAAATTGTGTGAGCATGGAGCAAATGACAGGCTCCCCCACCTCCTTCCCATGAAAGCTGGGACCTTCTCCACGTCACAGCTGTGGAGGTAGTAGGGAGTGGAGCAAACATTACCACATGGCTCTGGTCCCGGGCCAGCTGTCAGACTCTAAACATCTTGCTTTCCCTTCCCCTGTGCTGTCAACCCCCTTCAGTTATGAGTTCTTTGCTTGTGAAGTGGGGCCAAACCTGGAAGATGCAGTCTGTGAACTACAGTGCACTGGAGCTTAATAGAGCTCTTTGAGATGGGGTGTATGTGTGTGCTTTGCAGGGTGGAGGGGAGGTGATACTTTAACCAGTGAGTTTACACAGTAAACTGATCTTCCCTTCTCCAGTTCCCACCACCTTCTCCAAAGCATTCCCCAAGCCCAACACCAACACTGAGAGAAAAAGAAACAGAAAAAACAGAAGACCTCATTGAAATGACAGGCCTACAGGCATCTTACTTCCCTGAGGTGAAGGAAAGGGGACAGTAGACCCGGCTTTCTGAGTACCCTCTCAAGCTACCCTGGAGGACTCAAAAGCCTGGTTTCTGTTGGGAAGTTGTCAACAGCTATTCTCTCCCACACCCCACTGTGTGGCCTGCCCCGCCCCCCAACCACCACCACCAGGAACTGCTGCCACAAGGAACCACAAAAGTCACAGAGTCATGGAGCCAGTTGACAGCGGAGCCCCTTCCTCCTAGCCTCCACTCAGCCTGTCTCAAGCACCTTACAGTTTCCTTCTACTCCTGACTGGGCAGTGGTGGCCCATGCCTTTAATCCCAGCACTTGGGAGGCAGAGGTAGGCGGATCTTCGAGGCCAGCCTGGTTTACAGAGTGAGTTCCAGGACAGCCAGGGCTACACAGAGAAACCCTGTCTCAAAACAAACAAACAAAAAAACCCAAACATCACTAGCCACTAGAGGAAAAGATGGGAGGAGAGTGTCCTTACATGCACTTCTCAGTCTCCAGGAAGTTCTGAACTGCAGGACTAAGAACAAACCGTAGCAACAAGAGCATACACTGCAGCCTTGACATCTGCTAGGTCTGGGTCAGGTCATGCTCTCAGGATTCCAATTGCCCTTCTTCCCAGACTGGTAGGAAGTAGAAAGTCCAAAGAAGGGCTGGAGAGAGGCTAGGCTCACAACCAAAAATACAAGAAAGTCTAGAGAAGTCTCTTTGAGAAGATGCCAGGAGAGCAAATAAAATATATATGTATGTCCAAATGCCATGATGAAATGAATTACTTTGTATGCTAACTTAAAAAAACAAAACAAAACAAAAAAATCACTATGAGAAAAATCAAGCTGTCATCTTAGAGGCAGCGGAGAGGGGAGAGGGATATGAAGGTGGTGGTTTGGCAGCCCACCAGGGTATTTCTAGACAAAAGCTCCAATGCAAAACACCTGCATGATGCGCAGCTTGGATGCCTGTGGCCATCCAGCCCTCCTGTCAGCAAGTAGAGAGGGTAGGCTGTGGAAAGGGGCCTCCATGTAGCAGGCACCCTGGACAACAAGCAGAACCAGAGTATATCTGCCTATGGTACCTCAGCCCATAAAATGACAGTAAAGGTGAGCATTTCTGCATCCCTGAGAGATCTCACCTAAATTCCAGGGACCCAGAAGACCAGTCCTATTATATAGATGTGGCAACATTCCACTGACATCCTTTAGAGAGCCCCAAGGGGAACCACCAAGACCTTTTGGGAGGAACAGGGGTCCCAGGGCTGCCCAGTCCCAGTTCCAAAGCTCCTTCACCTGTCACCTATCTGCCTACAGTGGACTGACCTCCTACTTTCAAACTGGACCGAGCTGCCATGAAAAAGCAAACCTTAGCCGAGCAGTGGTGGCACACGCCTTTAATCCCAGCACTTGGGAGGCAGAGGCAGGTGGATTTCTAAGTTCGAGGCCAGCCTGGTCTACAGAGTGAGTTCCAGGACAGCCAGGGCTACACAGAGAAACCCTGTCTAGAAAAAAAAAAGGAAAGAAAAAAAAAAGAAAGAAAATTAGAAAGAAAAGAGAGAGAGAGAAAGAGAGAAAAGGAAAGGAAAAGAAAAGAAAAGAGAAAAAGGAAAGGAAAGGAAAGAAAAAGTAGGCCCTATCCCAGGCTAGTCTGAAGCATTAAACTTCTGTGGTAGATGGAGCACATGCCTGCCACATATAGTGCCCTGGGGTTTGATCCCTAGCGCTACAAACAAGATCTTTAGTCCTCCACTGTCTGAGGGGGCTACTTCCTGGCTCCCCTGAGTTGCATAAGCCCTGGGGACCATCAGTGGGTCACTGCTTTCCAGAACTTAGGCCCTCACCTTCTTGGAGATCCAAAGATGGAGTTGTTCCCTTGGCCTCATTTGGCACCTCTTTGGGCCTAACACATAGCCCATACACCTATGGGTGGGACAGTGACTGAAATGCGACTCTCCCTCTCACCCCAGTAACTTCCCCATTTATTCTTTTGCCCCAGTCAAATCATCCTAGGCATTTTAACCCGGACTTTTTGTCTAGTCTAACACAGAGAATGGTCTCTAGGGACCCAACTCCACCCATCTAACTGAGCCCACAGCCCTGCACACAGCCCTTCTGCTCCCATGGCTTGCACTTACAAGGCTTGGTCGTTTGTGGACTGGAAGGAGAGTAGCTTCCGCGTCTGGGCTGGGGCAGACGGGCTGGGGCGCCGGCTGGGTGAGGGGTTTAAAGGCCGCCTAGGCAGTGATGTCACCCCTCTGCCGGCCCGCTGGCGCCCCTCCCTGCCCATGGAAGTCTGTTTGGCTCCCCACCCCCGGCCGCCCCACTCACTCCACACAGGCTCCATATTTGGGGAAAGACACCAAGTTGGAGCAGTCTGTCGGGGGCAGCCGGAGACATTCTCTGCATGCTTTGGAGATGCTGCGGGGGTCGGGGCGGGGCGGTGCTGAAGGCGGCGGGGGAAAAACCTTTTATGGGCAGGACCCTGAAACCCTTCCTTGCTTCCCGGACTCGGGTCTGCTCTTTAATGAGAAAGAAAGGGGGAGGCATTCTAGAGTTCGGCCCGACAAAGGAACCTGCAGGGGACAAACAAGCCACCTTCTTGCAAGGCTTTAAAATCGAGTTGGTGGGAACTAGTCTGGACTGCAGCCTGGCTGCATACCAGGCACTATGCAAAGGCCTCCCTTTCACGCTCTGCTTTGTTATGAGATAGCAGTTACCACCCCATTTAACAGTTGAGAAAATTGAGGTTCAAAGTGGCCTTTCCAAGGCTACCAAGTGCGTGGCAGAACGTGGGTCATCCTGCCCATTGGTATGGAATGCTTCTAGCGGGTGCTTCACAAGCGGGTGCCTTGCTCAGCAGCAAGTCAACCCTGACCCCTTCTAGAGCAGTGACAATGGGAGGATGTTTAAGGCCTGGCAAGCCTGGAGACACTAGGGTAAGAGGACTAGGACAGTGTCACCCTCCCTCCCTTCAAAACAGTCATCGTGAAAGATCCTACCACCTCAGAAAGGGTCCCCACTTATCTTGCTTGCCTAGCTTCAGTGGTCTTGGGAAGGGACAGGTGAAAAAGGCTCAGGGTTAGGGTTAAAGACAACTGCTGTCACACCTGATGGTCTGAGTTCAGTACCCAGACCAAACACAGTAGAGACAGAACCAGCTCTCCTCTGACCTATCTGTGCTATGTCTCACACACTCACTGAATGCAACGACTTAAAAGGTAAGGCTTTAGTGGTGTCTCTGAGTCCCGTCACCAATTCTGGGAACCTCAGGAAATGGAGAGAGAGGGAGAGGGAGAAAGGAGTAGAGGAAAGGAGAGAACCCTCAGGCAGAGTCAGTCTCACCCAGGACTGGCTGCAGGCCAGAGAGGTGCAGCCTCAGACGCTCCACCCACTACAGTCAGCCTGGCTGGTTTAAACTATTGGTGCATAGAACTCCAGCACCTCCTTGTGGCATCTGAAGGAAGGGTCATAATAAGCTGGAGCTCCCCTAGAGAGGACACTCGCTTTCCAGCCACTGATTATGTCCTGAATTCACTAGACAGGATTCCCCAAATCCCATCTTTTTTATAATCTAAATAAAAACTCCCTCCTCACTGGGCACACGCCTTTAATCCCACCCAACACTCAGGAGGCAGAGGCAGGCAGATTTCTGAGATCAAGGTCAGCCTGGTCTACAGAGTGGGTTCCAGGACGGCCAGGGCTACACAGAGAAACCCTGTTTCGAAAAACCAAAAACCAAAACCAAAAAAAAACAAAAAAAACCAAAAAAACAAAAACCAAACAAACCTCCTCTTAGGTCCTGCTTGCCATCCATTCCTGAACAGCCTTTAAAACCACACTTTTAGTATCCTGCTCCTGTCAGCAATGCTTGGAGCAAGGGTCATATGTTTACAGAATTAATGGGTGGCTTGGTGGGATCAGGGAAGGTCATTCCCAATGTAGCCATGCACAGAAACGAGACGGGAAGGCCAAAATAAACGGGACATGGAGGCTCCTGCACCTCCCATCAGTAAGACCGCAAATCCCAGGTCTGGTTGTCTTTATTGAATGTACTCGTTCATAGAAAACAATTGCAACCGTAGCATGGAGGAACATAGAACAAAGCTCAGAAACAAAGACCCAGACCTGCCTCTTCTCCCAGCCCAAGAGCTAGAAAAACATGGTGGAGAGAAGGAAACACATTCCTGGGGCCCACTCTTGGCATCTGGAATGGACCTGGTGGAGTGAAGGACAACCAAGGACCAGAGAGGCCAGGGGCCTGGAGCTGGGTGACTCTGTAAACGCCAAGGACCAGAATGGCCAGGGGCCAGAGCTGGGTGACTCTGTAAACGCCAAGGCTCTTAGGCCTACGTTACTAACACAGAACTTGGCTAAATACTGGACGGAAACTCAGAAACCAGCCCTGAGTCCTTTGGTGAGACAGGGCCAAGGACACACAGGGACCTGGCATGTCCCTCCCTTTCCACGACAGGCACTGGGACTCCTGCTCCCGTGAAAGAGGCAAAAGGGACTGTGTGCTTGGCACCGTTCCGTGGCCTCTAGACATTCTTGGGCAGTGTCAATGGCACTGAGAGGCCCCCATTTGGGGCTTGGCAGGACTGAGGGTGTGGAAGGGGACAGTGAGTTGCCACTTCCCACCAACCCTGGTGCTGGCATCATTCTAGTGGCTGGTGGGATGAGGCAGCCTCTGAATTCAGTCCCCGATCAGAAGACTCAACTTGGGCTGGCTCTCACTGCTGAAGAGCCAGCTCCAAGCACAGGTCAGGGAGGAGGGTCGTACCTAGGCCCCTTGCAGGCCTTAGCACCGAAAGCCTGGCACCAGCTGGCCAGCCCCCAAAGTCTCCTCCCTGCATCCGTCCTGGCAGGTCAGAGTGGGCAGTGATAGCAGCCAGCTACAGACCCAGGGAGAGCTTAGGTCCTGGTGATGGACAGAGAATCAGGCACCAGACTGTGGTCCTGGAGCAGAGCATGGGAAGAAGAAAGGGCTGTGTGTCCTAAGCTGAGAGGAGGGAAGGGATGGGCAGAATGCAAGGCATGAAATGGGACAGGACATTGCCTTCCCACCTTCCTCTCCAAAGGGACACATGGAGAGCTAGTGGATAAACAAGACAGATGGACAGACGAGGATCCTGGGGAGGACCCAACACTGAGAAGAAAGCAGCAATTTGGCCAGTGTCTGGGGAATGCGGAGCAGGCCTCCTCCTCCGCAGAGGCAACTGCAAGGCTCAGTGCCACCAGGAACTGTCCTGAGTCAGGCCTGGGCTGGAATCTCGCTGTCTTGCCACGACATCCAATGCTGGGCAGCAGAGCTGGGACTCACACCCGTGGTGTTCTTGTGGCAACTGGCAGGTGATGCAGAGGCAGGGCGCTAGGCCCGTGAGGTGAAGCCTGGACCACAGATGCTGCTAGAAGACATAGATCTTGTCCCGCTGTACAGTGTCCAGGTCGTCATCCAACGTCAGCAAAACCTAAGGGTGGGTGGAGGGTCAGATACTGGGAAGGAGAGGCTGTCTGCTCTACCAGCCCCTCTGCCCTCAGGCCAGGCACATCCCACATACCAGGAAGGACCCAAACATGGCAATGGAGGACAGGAAGTGCCAAATATCGTGGTCATCAAAGAAGTCGAGGAGGATGCAGTCGCGGTTGTGCTCCCTGGACTCTGCGGGGGTTTTCTGGCAGGGGAGAGAGCCAGCAGCCTACTGAGTCTGCTCTGCAGAGACCAGCTCCACACCTGCCTCCAACCCACTCCATGGCACCCCCTGGTCCCTATCAGGAGAGCATCCTGTTCTGGCTCATGCCTCACTCTGGCCCTCCACAGCTAACAATAGCTTTTCTTTTCTTTTTTTTTTTTTTTTTTGGTTTTTCAAGACAGGGTTTCTCTGTATAGCCCTGGCTGTCCCGGAACTCACTTTATAGACCAGGCTGGCCTCGAACTCAGAAATCTGCCTGCCTCTGCCTCCCAAGTGCTGGGATTAAAGGCGTGCACCACCATGCCTGGCTTTTTTTTTTTTTGGTAACAATAGCTTTTCTTAAATACACTGATTCTGCTCCTTCCTTCCTCCTTCCTCCAGACCCATCTTCCCTTTAGAGATGTGGGCAGCAGGCTGTCATTACAGCTTCTACTCAGAAAGCCAGGAGGCCCAGAATCCCCAACTCACTACCTGCCTGGGACTTGGCCTTCAAATTACCTCAGGGTAGGTTTCCCGCCAGTGACTACACCAGGTCATGCTGCGATGCTCCTGTCCCTCCCCGCTCTGCCCACAACCTTGCTGCCACACACATCTTCTGACCCTGTGTCTAGTACATCCTGTGCTGAGGCCACAGACCAAGACACATCTGACCCCATAGAGCGCTAGATCTTTGCCAAGCTCCCGAATCAGTGTGTTCTCACACATCAAAGCTGCCTTAGTCATTCAGCCCTGTGTGACAACAGGGTGAAAGTGCTCAGGTGACACTGCTAGTGCTATGTAGCTCTATCCATGAGACTTTCTGGCCATGAGCAAAGTCTGCCTCCTCCAAGAAGCTCCCAGGCCTCCTGACTTAGAGGGCTCGCTTGCTCGCCATCCTCTCTTCTGCACACTCCACTACCCTGGCTCCACTGCTTTTCATTTCACACATGAGCTGGGTGTGGGGGATGAGCTCGGCGGCAGAGTATGTGCTTACCAAATACAAGGGCAGTTTTGATCCCTGGCCTTAAAACAGAACAAAAACCCAGCGTGAGCTAGCAGTGTCTCTTTTGAATTAGACTGTGAGTCCAATGTCACGTAGGCAGAGGCCATGTTGTGTTCAATTCTATTTTTGTTATGCTTTTTGCTTTTCAAGAGACACGGTTTCTCTGTGTAGCATCTGGCTATTCTGGAACTCACTCTGTAGAGGTTAGCCTCAAACTCAGGGATCCGCCTGCCTCTGCCTCCTGCGTGCTGAAATTAAAGGCGTCCACCACAATGTCCAGCAGAGACTTTCAGTTCTATCTATTATAGTTTGATGCACACCAGGTGTCCTTTGAGGCATTAAAGAAACTGATGTGTCCCACTTCAAACCACAGCTGCTACACACATGCTCTATGCTGGGGAAAAGCCCTGGGCCTCTTTGAAACTCAGCTGCCGTTAAAGTAACAGGTCCAGAGTTCCATGCTGGCAGATTGAGTATCAGGAGGCTTTAGTGACAAGTCACTAGGGAAGGCCTGGCCCAAGGTAGAGAATTCACCACGGGTTAGCTTGCTACGAGCCTGGAGGCTGGCGGCTCCTCACCTGCCATGTGCTCAGTCCCTGGAAGAAGAAGAAGAGTGCGAAGCCCCAGACCACGGAGGTGCAGACGATGCAGAGCAGAGGTATGAGCTTGATCCTCTCGCCGCTCCGGAGCTAAGGGAGGCCCACAGCCGTCAGCCGGGCCGCTGCCCACCTGTGCTCTCTTACCTGGGCCCCTCCCAGGTTTACAGGCTCCACCACAGAGCTCACCCAAGTCTCATGCTGGCAGCCTTGTGTCTTTACCCCGATGCCCACTTTGAACTAGGTATCTATATACCCACATCCCTGAACCAACAAAAGCACTGGCTGGCAGCTCCCTCACATAGTACAACCTGGAGAGCCACTGGGAGGCGCGGGTCCTCAAGGGCCTGGCCTATCACAGGTTCAGGGGACCCAGGCTAGGGGCGTAGCTTGGTGGCAGAGCACAAGCTTAGCAAGCAGCTCCCAGGAGTGTTTACAGGGGAGACTCAAGTCACCCAATCCCCCAAACCTCACTGGCATAGACATATGGACAGAAAGAATCTCCCAGTGCCCCGCTCTGTCCCCATAGAGCAGAGCTGCTCCACCTTTGCCATTCACCTTCATGATGATGTAGAAGGCGAAATAAAGCAGCAGGTTGCAGATGCCAATTGCCAGCAAGTAGGAAGCAAAATCATTGGGGCGCATGATGAGTCCGTATGCAGCCCTGAAAGAAGGGGTGGGTTCTGGGGAGGAGGGAGGGCCACACCTCTGCCCGCACACACCCCCACCATGCTTCATCATTGTTTTGGACTACGTTCAGAGGCTCACAGAAGGTTCTAGAAGCCCAGGGTTCTTTAGCCCCAATTCCTTATGTTCAATGCTTCAAAACTGTCCATAGCCCTTACGTCAGCCACTGGCTGACTATGTCTGTCCCCAGCTAACTCCACAGCCAATGGCCACACTCACAGCGACCAGTTGATAATGTTGCCCATGACCAGAAGCACCATTCGGTCCTGGAGGGAAGCAGAGACACGGGGACTGAGAGGGAGAGAGAGATGGGGAGGGAAGAGGTAGAAGGCTCATGTCAGCCAGTACCCACCCCACGCTGGGTTCTCTGAGGAGGGGAGACAGAGGAGGAAGGAGTTGGGGAGCTGAGCAGGTACCGTGTAAAGGGGCCCGCTGCACTGCCGGATGCAGTCTGTGTAGAGCACGTGGAGGATGCGGCGGAAGATCCCGGAGTCTGCAGTGAGAAGGGGTGGTGCTGACAAGGCATGGCTGAGACTTCAGAGGGCACAGCTCAGTAACACCAGGGAGCACGCTCAATTTCCCACCCAGGGACTCCTCCAGCCCGGTCAAATGGAAGAGACATCAAAGGTCCCCTGTGTCCCCACCACCCCCACCTCCACCCCGCACCTGCCCCGCCCCGTCTGTCCCGCCCTGGGCGTGTGCTGCTCTCACCCAGCTTCCAGCGGCCCATGTAATAGAGCTGAGTGCTGAGGAGCAGGGTGGAGATGATGTGGATGACCGAGAAGACAATCCAGAAGGCCGTGTTCCCTTTGCCAAACACCTGTGGGCAGGCCCACATGAGCGAGGGGCGCAGACGGTACCTGCTCCTGTGTGCTGTGTCTACACCCCTACTAGCACAAGCTGCTGGGTTAGGCTTCCATTACAGAGGGGCCAGAATGGTCCCTTAGGGAAGCAGCAGGATCTCTCCTGCAGTGGAAGCCCAGAAGAGTACACACTCACGGGGTGGGGGTGGGGGTGGGGTGGGTGTTAGGGGGAGGGACGTGCCCTTCCTACGGGGTGTACAGAGTAGACCAGGCCCTCACCACGCCCAGAACGGAGAAGAAGATGACGATGGCCAAGCAGGCATATGCACTGTAGGCACTGGCGTTGATATCTGGGTGCCGCTTCTGGTAGAGCTTCAGCATGCAGAGGCCAGCAATCATGTACATGAAGGAGGTATCTGGGGAGGAACAGGCTGTGAGCTGCAGACACCACAGGGACCCCACACAGAACTCCCAGCCCAGACAATCAAGAGCTCTGGAGTGCCATCAGCAAGCTGAAGGGTCACTGCTTCAGCTCCAGCCCCTTAGCTACCCCTGAATCCTACCACTTGCTAGTCTGTTGTTCACTCAAGTCAAGGACATCTTAGTTTGAGGGTCTCAGTATATGAATACCCAGAAGTTAGGGAGCACTTCCTGAGTTTCTCAGAGTTTCTGTAGGGATGACTGGGAAGAGGCAGCACAGACAGCCATCTTCTAGAATGGGAGCTGCACTCAGAGGCCAGCCTCAGAGCCCACTACTAGCAGCTGGTGACCTGGGACAGCAGATTCAGCCAGACAGGAGGCAGCACTCACCAAACTGGAAGTTGGTGTAGTTGGGGCAGACGTGGTAACAGGCACTAAGTAGCCCCTCCATCATCAGTGCTGTGCCCATGGCATAAAACAGACCAAAGTGTTTGGGGATCCCACACTCCTGTGGGGAGAAAGAGAAGGAAGAGATGTGCAGGTGAGGTGGGAAGAGGAGACCCAAGGGGCGTGGAGAAGGACTGCACTGTGTGGTGAGTGGGTAGCAAGGTGGGTTGTGCAGGGCTGGGCAGAGAGGGCAGGACAAGGTAAGACAGGATAAAACAGCTGAGCAGGGATAGAGCACACAGGGAAAAGCAAGAGTAGATGGGAGCCGGGCGTGGTAGCACACGCCTTTAATCCCAGCACTCGGGAGGCAGAGGCAGGTGGATTTCTTAGTTCGAGGCCAGCCTGGTCTACAAAGTGAGTTCCAGGACAGCCAGGGCTACACAGAAAAACCCTGTCTCGAAAAACCAAAAAAAAAAAAAAAATGTAGATGGGAGAGCAGAAGGCAGAGAGGGCAGGAGAGATGTGGGCAGGGCAGGGCAGACCTGGGCTGGGCAAGGCAGACCTGGGCTGGGCAAGGCAGGACAGGGCAGGGCAGGCAGAACCCATCAGGGTAGGGCAGGGTAGACCTGGACTGGGCTGGGTAGGGCAGAACCCATTAGGGCAGGGCAGGACAGACCTGGGCTGGGAGGGCAGGGCAGATCTGGGCTGAATAGGGCAGGGCAGACCTGGGCTAGGCGGGGCAGGGCAGGGCAGGGCAGATCTGGGCAGGGCAGGGCAGGGCAGGGCAGATCTGGGCTGGGCAGGGCAGGGCTGGACTGGGCTGGGCAGGGCAGGGCAGGGCAGGGCAGGACAGGGCAGATCTGGGCTGGGCAGGGCAGGGCAGGGCAGTGTGGGGCTAGATGGAGCAGAGCTGGACTGGGGGAGGTCAGTCTGCCAGATGGAGGCCGTGCCGTGGTGGGAGGTAGCTGGCTTACCAGAGCATAGAGGTCATTCCGCAGCAGGGCCCGGTTATGATTGATCTCTCGCTGCAGGATGATGAGCAGGAAGAGCAGCCCCAGCAGGATGTACCCCAAGTTGCTGAGGATGTTGTTGAAGGCGCTAGAAGGGACAGAACAGGCTTAGCTGAGACCAGGGCCCTCTTGCCTTTCCTGTATTCTGCCCAGCAGGCTTCACAAAACCCCACCCTGCCTACTGTACCCATCCCTGGGCCTCCAGCACAATCCCCACCTGAGGTTGCCCAGCGGGTGGGCACAGAGGAAGTTGTAGTAGCAGATGTCCTGGTTTCCTGTGACATTCACCACCTGTGTGTGTATGGGGAAGGAGTGTAGCTATGAACATGCCTGACTCAGCAGGGAGCCCATGCCACACACCCTGGGTCCAACTGGCAAAACAAGAGCAGTACCAGCATGGCTGAAGTGTGTACACAGTACCCAGACTGGTACTCCTTATACTGCTAAGGTGGCACGGGCGCCATCGTCCTCTTTATAGATACAGTGACTGAAAACTCCAGAAGTCCTTGCCTCACAGGAAGGGGAAGGAAGTCACACTTAAAAAGTCCTGTGACCTCTGTTTCATAGGGTCCCGCCCAGCTTCATGCTGCCCCCCAAACTGCAGATGAAAAAACTGGAGCTTAGAAGCTCAAGAGTCTCACAGCTAAAGCAGAATTGGGATTTGAAAACTGCTGCCACAACCTATGCTCACTGCAGAGTCCCTGCCTGCAGCGGCTCTGCAGATAAGGCAGAGTTACAGACCAAGACCCACCCCTCGACCTCTCACCGTCTGGTAGGTGATCACCAGCTGCACCACAGGAAGTGCGTAGAAGACCGCAATGGTGGCTATGTTCCTGAGGAGGAAGGGACGAGGTAAGGTTGGCAGGGCCTGAGGAGCTGCCCTACTCGCTAACAGGAGTGCCACTCACCAGAAGTAAATCTGGTACTTTTTCCGCAAAACACGTTTGTCCTTTCGTGCCAGGTCAGCCACACAGAGGTATTGCTGAGGAGAAGCAAGAATGAGCCTCGCTGGACCCCTGATGCCCAGGTTAGGCAGACAAGCCAGAACTCAGTGGGCAGGGTTCTGAGACTCCACACTTCTGTGGTCAAGTATACCAACAAGATCTTCTTAATTAGTCCCAATCTCCCCAGGCCGACCTTCTCCTGGAGTCGGTCCTGCCTGGCCCAGCTCAGTTCTTTTCCCTCTGCCTTCCAAACACAGCACAGCGATTCGCTGCGGGAGCTGCACACAGAGTCCCTTGCTCCAGATCCGTCTGGGCAGGGCAGGGCTATATGTCTCACCTTGGTTCGAATGACGTTTTTGTCTGAGTCGATGTCAGTCAGTGTGTCGTAGTCATCCTCTTCCACGGAGCTCATGGAGTCCAGTCGTGGCCGAGGACCCACTGCATCAAAGGAGCGGTCTAGGTGTGACAAAGGAAAGGGGCTTGGGCCAGCAGGACTGAACACTGGGTCTGCCCCCACCCATCAGAAGCAATGTTGAAATTATTCAACAATGGGGAAGAGGCAAACTGTGGGCCAGAGCTCAGAGCGGTAGAGCAGGTGGCCCAGGTGCTGGCAGGAAATGTACTCCTAGCTCAGCGGGAAGTGGTGGGGAGCTCTGCCGGACCGTGAAGCAGGAGTGACTCGAGCCCTGCTCCACTCCTGGCTCTGATCCAGGCCAAGACACTGAGTGAACCACACACACACTAACAGGATTGAACTTGGCCAATCATGCAGATTAGATGTGCCCAGTCCTGTTGGGTTCTGAGAAGACATGCCACGGCCACCCCTGAGGTCCTAGTACATAGACAAGGGCTTGAGGAAAAAACACCTCTCTACCTCCAGAAGCCTCCTCCTGTCACCTCACCTGGCCAAAGCCCCTTGGTGACACCCAGATCCAGGATCCCTTGGCCAGCACACCAGGGAGGGAGGATACTGACAAGAGGACACTGAGGTGGGACACTGATGGTGGCCAGTGGCTATCTTTCTCAGAAGACCATGGGCTGGCACAGATGGCACTTGCTAGGAAAGCCATGCACTAAGCATCTTTCTGGTCCCAGAGGCGGCCAGTTCCATGGACTGACCATCCTGGCAGGAATTGATTGGCAGGGCAGCCCTACCCCCTCCCCACATCTACCCATGGCAATGCACAGCTGCCGCATCTGGCCAGAGGGAAGGCGCCGCTTGAACTGGTCGTGCCCTTGAAAGGAAAGGGAAAGTTACAGGGGAACCGAGTCCATGGAGCAGAGAGGGAGATGGGGCGGAAGAGCAGCCCTTCCCTGGTTCCAGCAAATGGCAGAGAGGCAACCGCCCACCAGGAAACTCCACCTAGTCAACAGCAGCCCTATCGTGCATCCCCCCTGCCTGGCCCACTCACCCTGGTAACTGTAGGAGAGGTCCCCTGAACCTGTGCTTTCAACCAACCCGTCAGTGGATCCGGAACCATTTTCTGCAAGCAGGAATAGGTGGTGAGGCAAGAAGGAGTGACCTCAGGACAAGAGACCCTAGATCTGCTCCTAAGGACTTCGGAGCAGCTGCAAGGGCACAGTCGTCATGAGTGGCGGCACAGGGAGCTGTGGCTGGGCATGGGCAAACACAGTCCTGACTGAAACGTACCAAAGGAGCCATAGTTGTAACCCTCGTAAGGGGCACTGCCAGGAAATGAATCAGCCAAGACCCGAGCGTGACCTGTAATGAGGAGGCTTGTGAGCAAGGGGAGGGGGGAAAGGAGAACCTAGGAAAGACAGCCAGAAGAGCCATGCCAGCAGTAAGAGAAACACAGATCCCCAAACCCATTGAACCCTCACAATTACGTCACTCCAAGCAAGTGTGACACCCTGTGTCCTCTTAGAAAAGGGGACAACCAGACATGGTGGTTCATGCTTGTAACCCCAGCACTCTCGCCTGGCTAAGATAGGAAGACTGCTATACGTTTAGGCCAGCCTGGGCTACATATTCAGTTTCAGCCTACTCTGGGCTATGAATGAGATCTTGTCTAAAAACTTAAAAAAAGAAAACACAGAGAGAGGACAGTCAAGGAACTAAGCCATCTAAGCCATCAAGGAAGACGCTATCTGTGCCCAGGTCCTCCCTAGGAAGCGCCTACGCTTCAGGTTCCGCCCCTAGACAGCAGCTCCTCTGCCCACAGCGCCTGGAGCTTACCAAGGAGAGAAGCTGAGAGAGAGGTCCAAGCAGGAGGGAGGGCAGAGAGAAGTGATGGGAGAGAGAGAGAGAATTGGAAGTTAACAACCTGAGGCTGGGCCGCACTGCCTGAGACATAGGGCAGTTTCCTGGTGTCTATGGAGGGGTGAGCCAAGGCCTGGTTCCAGTTGTGAAATGTTACTCCTAGGCCGAACATAAAGAAGCCACCAACCCACCCTCTTCTGACCATTCCCCTACCCATCCCAGCTCCCATCTCCCCACAACAGATCCAGCCAGCCCCTGTCCCCTGCAGATACCACTTTCTGGGCAGGCTCGGTCTATGGCCACCAGCAAGGTCTTCTTCCTTTGCCTGCAGGAATTCAGGGGACAACTGAGGCAGGATGAGGCCTCACCCTAGGCCAGACTAACCTTCCTTCTATCCTCTCTACCCACCCTGATCCTGAATTCCTCCACACCAGGAGTAACAGGGTGTTCCCAGCTTGGGGAGGAGCAATGGCATGAGCCTGTTTTACAAAGAAATGGTTCATAGACCACAGATCCCAACAAGAACAAGATCACCCTGGGCCAGCTAGGATCCCACTATTCTCTCTCCCATGCCCTCAGCCCAACGCCCCAGAGCAGGGAACAGTCCAGCAGTTCCACCTCACCTCCAGTTCTCCCAACAGGCCAGCAGCACAGTCAGCAGGTAGAAGGACAGGAATATGCCCAGGCAAAAGAGCATCCCACCAACATAGGCCTCAGCTACAGGGAGGGGAACAAGATGAATGTGTCAAGAATACAGAAGCCCTCCCCATATCGCCTCTGGATGCCCAGGGACCTCTGAGATCTGGCCAACCCCTCTCCTGAAGGCGATGCCCAGACAGTATGAATATCTGGCTATAGGTCAACACACCAGACTCTGGCACAAGCCTACCTGCTCATGGTGTTCCTAAGCCTTTCTCTCCTACTTGGAGTCAACTCCATGTGGACCTAAGCTTCAAACTACAGCTCAAGAGACGGTGCCCTCGACAGCCACACAGTGACCTGGCCTTTGCTCATCCCAGCTCTCTGTACCCTACACAGCCCTCCTGGCCCCCTCCTTCCTAAGAGCTGCACTGCTAGCACACACCAGGGCTCAGTAAGTACTGAGTCCCCTTTCTAGCACAAGCCCTAATTTGGCTCTTTTGTTTTTAACTAATTAATTGACTTAGTGTGAGTTGGGTTTATAATCGCATGTTTAAGATGCATTTATTTGTATTCTATGTGTGGGTACTCTGCCCGCATGTTTAAGATGCATCTATGTTTATTGTATGTGTGCATACTCTGCCCGCATGTATGTATGTATGTGTATCGCCCATGGGAGCCTGTGGAAGGCAAAGGATCAGATCCCTTGGAACCAGAGTTACAGGTGACTTGTGAGCTGCCACGTGGGTGCTGTGGAATAACACCTGGATCCTCTGGAGAATCACCCAGGGTTCTTAACAGCTGAGCCATTTCTCCAGCCTTGGTTAGGTTTTTTTTTTTTTTTTTTGAGACAAGGTCTCATATTCAAATTGGCTTTGACCTCATGTATAAGGAAGGGTGAGTCTGGGCTATGATCTTGTCTTTACCTCCCAACGCTGGGATTAAAGAGGGTATGCCACCATGCCCGGCTCCTTAGAGTCCACAGTTTAGAAAGGATTCCACTGAAAGAGTTAATAGACATTGCTCAGCACTGACTAGGGGCCCAATACTCTGGGCTAAGCCTCACAACCGAATGTATCCAATGGGATAGATCTTCTACTTCTGTCACAGAGACAGGGCACAGATTCCTCTGCTAAGAGGCAGGGTGTCACTGAGATCTTGCTCGTCAGTTTGGCCATGGACCCTGTCCCAAATTACACAGGGATCACCTTCGACGTCTCTCTGGTTGGAAGCCTGCTTGCTGGTGTCCCAGCTCCTGCTGGGTAGGAGGGTCCTCGCCACTCCTCCCATTCTGAGAACAGCTGCTTTTTCTTGGGTCTGAGAGGAAGCCTGAGGGAGCTTTTCCCATCACACTCAGGTGCCCACACTTACATGTGACAGCCTGAGAGACCAGCACTGACAGGGTTTTCTGACGGTGCCCTTGATCCACTGGCTCATCTGGAAGTAAAATGTCAAAGTGGAAAAGAAGTCATTGCTGGGAGTTGAGCTAGGGCTGATGGAGCCAGGCCTTGGCGAGTCTAGGACCCCAGGCTTGTGTCCCAGTGGATCCACCAACAGCCACATGGTCCTTTCTATCTCCCGGGATGCCATTGAGCCTGATCCATCCCAAACCAGTACATGAAACATACCTTCCACAAAAGGGTAGAAGGGCAAGGACCCTCCGCAGGCCTGGTCCTCAGTCTTCACTACCACCACCACATAAAAGCTGTTGCTGGGGAAGTCTTTCCGCTGCCGGAGGAAAAGGAGGAGGAAGAGGATGGGGATGCTGGTGAACATCACTGTTGCCGTCTTTTTCTGAATATGAACTTTGGACCAGAAGCTACAAGCCTCTTTCTAGATATAGTTTTACCCAATTCTTACATAGATCCCTTGCCTCACACTTCTGTGATGCTGATGATCTAATACACAGCCTCTCAACTGCCAGGCAGGTGCTCTACCACTGAGCTGCACCCACGGGAGAGGAGCTGCTATTATCTTTGTCAAACGGGCCTTGAGAAGTTAGGGCCCAAACCCATATCCACACTACAGCCTAGTGAACAAGTGAGCACGTATGCGGTCCACACAGCTTGTCCTGTTCACCAGCCAGAGATGGCCCTACTCACATGTACCAGAGAACACAGGAGCAGGATGCAGGGGTGGTAAAAGATTAGCAACAGTAGAATGTTTCTGAACGCACGACAACCGAAAATCATTCAAAATCAAATGCACACTGCATCCAAGGCGCTTCTAAAAGCACTCAGCCATGTTGTTATCAGGTGGTGTCACCTCAGCCCTGATTCTGAACACACATGTGCTCTTTGTACCATGTATGCCATCACAGCACACGACGCCAAGGAACACTGTCTGAAACTCAGCTGGAATGCTAAAGTACTGCACACGCTGAAATGCAGGGTGTTTACTGCACACCCCAAGTTTTCTGCTCTCACAGAAACCTTCAGTAATGGAAAAAAAAAGCCTTGGTGTTTTCCTACTGCCCGGTCTCAAGCACATGGGGATAAAATCAATGCACCTTGGCCTTCCTGGATTGTGTTAGGTAAGGATGTCTGGTTTAAATAATTGTTCTGAATTCCCAAAGGACTCAATGAGATTTGATTTGGGATTACGACAAGATTTTTAACAATTTTCTTTTTTAAAACGTCTCACGAATTTGCACGCCATCTCTGCACAGGGGGGCACGCTAATAGTCTATACCATTCCAACTTCAGTGTCTGTGTTGCTGAAGAGAGAACTCAGCAGTTTCTAAAATGGCCCTAAAAGTGTTTCTGCCACGTGGTACCATACGCTGATGCAAAGTGGCACCCTCAACACTGATCATTATAAAACAAAAATATGGTTTCGAAGTAAATCTCTGCTGCTCTCTTGTAGCATATCTGGCCGGTACCTCCACGTTATATCTGAGTAAAAGCCTTTGCCGATTTAAAAAAACAAAACAAAAACAAAATTAAGAGCTAGTGACATGGTTCAGTGGAGAAAAGTTTCTCAGGCAGCACAGGGTCACAGTGAAAAAGTTTAAGAATCTTTTTTTTTTTTTTTTTTCGAGACAGGGTTTCTCTGTATAGCCCTGGCTGTCCTGGAACTCACTTTATAGACCAGGCTGGCCTCGAACTCAGAAATCCGCCTGCCTCTGCCTCCCGAGTGCTGGGACTAAAGGCGTACGCCACCACGCCCGGCAAGTTTAAGAATCTTAAGGCAGGAATGGGGACAAGGACAGGGCGTGGAAAGGCATCTACTTCAACAGCCAGCCCCGTCCTTCCCTCAGAAGGGCGCATGCATTTCCTACCTGCACAGTGATGGCTGCCTTCTTAGTCATCGTCTGGTACATGCCGATGAAGGCTACATTGTTGTCCAGATCATAGACAGGGCACTGCGGAGGACAGAAGGAAGAGGCAGATGGATGGGGAACTGGGCCCTATCCCCTTTGCTAATGTCCCAACTACTTTCTGGTGGAGGATAAAATGACAGACAGCTTACCAGGACATCTTGGATGGAAATGACTGAGCAGGGGAAGGCCTTCTTGGAGGTCACCTTGACAATTACGGAGTCCACACCATCAGGAAACTCGTATTTGAAGTACTGAGAACATAGGTAGGGAGAGTGTCATCTCAGTAGGGTGCTCTCTCTGCCCCTCCGAAGGGATCTGTCTCCTCCAAGGGAGGTTTCAGAATCTTCTTGGCTCAGACAATGAAGCTACCCGGGGAGAAGAGCCTTGACTGTGAACATCCCAGTCCTGCATGTCCCTGAGCACCGATATCCTGCGTGTCAGCTGGGCACACAGGACTGTGCCTGAGAGGCAGAGTAGGAAAGTCAGTGAGCAGACCCTGTCACTGCACTGTCCCTGCCTGTCTATCCACACAGGAGCTCCGAGAGTCCCAGCCTAGAGACAGAATTAATTGCTAGTCCTAGCAATTCTGTACCTACTCCTGCTCTCATGTCCAAATCTCCCCCAATTTTCTTTTTTGTTGTTGTCGCTATCTTGAGACAAGGTTTCTCTGTGTAACCTTGGTGACTTAGAACTCACTATGTAGACTAAGCTGCCTTTGAACTCAAGAAACCCACCTGACTCCCAAATGCTAGGATCAAAGGCATGTGTGATCACGTCAGGCTGAGGAACGCCATTTTGATAAGGGATTTTACCTGGGGCTGGGCCGCAGTGGTGTTAAAGGTAAAGAGCTCTCCAGTCCTACAGGGAAGAGAAGAAGCCTACTCTCAGCACTTGGGAAGAGGCAGAGGCTGTAAGGTCCCCTCTCTTACCCTCAATACCTGAGCACAAAATTGTCCACACGGTTGACTCGGAGCTGGTAAGTGGTATTGACGGGTGACAGGGTAGACACATCCACATAGAAAAACTGGATCTCAGACTCATTCTTGGTGGGGGGCTGACACAGAGTTCGTTCAACTTTTTGGTAGAGGTACTTACGCTGATATCTATGGTCCAAGACAGAGAAGAGTGTGACTAGTCCCAGCCAGCCTGAGTTCTTCCTATCAGGTCCCCATATTTCCCATTCCCTGGGTTGACAAAGTTACCCTCCTGCCACTGGGCTCAGGGAGAAGGGAGAAAAACAAAAAGGTTCCCCGGGTGAGGGTCCCTGAAAACCTGGTAAGGATGCCCCTCCCTACATCCCCAGGTCTTACTCACAGTCCTCGAAGGATTAGGGGCACCTGGAAGGACACAACAGCCTCCTTCTGGCGGACCACGAACAGCAAAGGCGCCCCTTTCTGCTTGTTCAGGACATTCACAGACACTCGCACACCCTCGGTCTGCAGAGAAGGAGGCATCCTCTTTCAAACTCAGCCCTCTGTTCCTCAAACACATGACTCTACAGACTGCAGGCTGAGCTCTGCCCTGTGCCGTCCATCCTGGCCAGCCAGGACACTCTCTGTGCTTCTCCTTGTGAGGGAACAGGCCGAGTTTCTAGAAGGGACTGACACTGTCCGGTCTGAGGCTTGAAGAAGCTCGCTCTTGGGAGACACAGGTATACAGAGCAGCAGAACCCGGGCAACATCAAGGATATGCAGCGGAGACCTTAGAAGGTTCCAGGATAGCCCACATGCACACACATGTTATATACACGTGTCTACACAAGTCCCTGTGCACACACTGTCACGGGAAAGCAAGACGTGCCCTCAATCTTCTTCCTCATGAACTAGGAAAGCAGCAAGAAGCTCCGGTTCCACTGCTACTCTGGAGGCCAGAGCCCTGTAGGGAGGGGTGTAGGTAACTGTGTCGAAATACAAGTTGTCTCTCTAGTTCTGACCATGGGCCAAACTCTGAAGTGACTTTCCATCTGAACCTCGATTCACCCTCTCTAAGAAAATAAATAAGTAAATAACCCACCCTCTCTGCTGTGGACAAAGCTACACAGGACAGTGGGCGTTTAAAAGTGAAGAAATCACAACTGCAGACATCTTGTTACTAGGCTGCTGCTGAAACCAAATCTAGGTTTCCCTGAGGGGTAGGTGCCACTTCCGGGATGATCCTGGATATGGGACTCAAAGGGGGAGATCAGACTTCAAGGAAATGGATCCTGATGGTAGATCGTGGCCTGCCAGAAACCAAACTCCTCTCCCTCCCAAAGAAAGCCTCAGGTGCCTCCTCAACTCCAGTGCTTCAGAATCCAGATTGGGCCTTGGAGAAAGAGCAAGAGAGCTAGGCAGGAGGCCACACAGCCAGGCAGCAAGAATCTCCCAGGCTGTGCTCTTCCTGGGCCCAGCTCCGCGCCAGCCTTCTACTTTCACTACTGGGGAGAAATGAGTAAGAAGTCGGAGACAGTTCTGTCTTAGAAACAAACTCCCTTTTCTCTTGCCACTCAGCCTCGGAGGGCCTTATCTTGTCCCTTCAACTTACAAGGCCAGCTGGCTTTCTGAGGCAAGGAGGTCTGTCTCCTTCAACTCCCTGTGACCGAGCTCTTTCAATTCTAAGTTGGCCCATCTGGAGTTGTCTGAGCCACGCAAGGCTGGGAGCCTGTTTTCCCCTCACCCCGACCTCACAGACTGAGAGCCAGATTGAGAGCCAGGTCACGGAGCAGACCAGACCGGTCCTGATCACAGCTGGTGGCAGGGAACTTCCCAAGCTGCCCAGCTGGAGCTGCCCGGGAATGCTGGTGGAAACCAGGTCTTGGCAGGGGGAGGGCGGCTCAATGGCTGGCGGAGAGGACAGGGGCAGCATCAAGTCCAGGCCGGGCGCCCACCCGCTCGGCCGCCCGTGGGGTCCCGCGCTCACCCGGTTGCGGGTCACGGTGTGGTTGAAGGTGTAGATGTTGACCAGCTCGCTGTTGACGTCGTCCGCGTAGGTGCGCTCAAACTCCGCGTCTTTCTGCGAGACGTTCTTGGGCCCCAGGGCCCCCAGGTGGCTCTCGACGGAGGCCACCAAGAGCACGCACAAGGGCAGACGCCAGGCGATCATGGCCCGGGACGGCGGGGATTGGCGACGGGACGGCGACCGGGCGCGTTGCGGCTGCCGCAGCAGCTTCCAGCATCTCACCGGGACCAGAACTTTAACCCCGGCCTCAGATAGGACGCGTCCCCTCCCTGGAGCCGCTCCTGGGCCTCGTGCGGATCCCGACTCGCGAGGGCGGCACCGCGACCCGCAACCCCAGCCCGGCCCAGCCCGGCTGGAGACTCGGCGTCCGCTCGCGCCCGGAGAGCCGAGGCGGCGGTGGCCCTGGCCCGAAGGCTTCCCGGACGCGGGCCCTTTAAGGGCGGCGGACGCGGCGCAGAACTCGGAGCCACCAGGAGCTGCGCCGCGGTAAACAGCGGGCTGCGCCCGCCCGCTTACGTCATGGGAAACCGACACGGATTTAAAGGGCCAGGCCGCCTCTACTTCCCACGCAGCCGTCGCCGCCTCCTTCCTTCGCCGTCCTGTGAGCGTCTGGAGTGGGTTTTCCACGAAGGATCACTAAGTATTGCATTCTTGCTTTTGTGGTCCGCGTTTTTTTTTTTTTTTTTGGCTTTTTGAGACGGCTCACATAACTCAGGCTGGTCTAGAACTGGTCGTGTAAGTTTGGAGAGTCTTGAATGCCTGATCCTCCTCCCACCTCTATTGCTGGGTGTTGGCATTGCTGGCAAGATTCACAGAGCCCAGTAAGTGCAGGTGGTCTTGTTGACAGATGATTTCTTTGCTCAGACAGGAATTGTGCTCCCAAATCATTACCCCAGCATCATTCTTTTTCCCTCATTGGCTCATAAAAGCGCCTGCCCACTGAGAACAGTTCAGCGGCTGCTCCCCTCTCACAGTAGAGGGGATAACGGGAACCAGGGCACCATAACCATGATGCCTTCCAACCTGTGAGCTCTGTCCCTACTCTGCAGAAACTGCTTTGTTTGTTTGAACAAAGCCCACGGAAAGATTCTGACCTTTCGTTGTCAACTGGCAAAACCTTTCTGAGGAACTGTTTTGGCTTAGGCTTAAAAGAGCTCTATACCCTTCAACCCAGTCATTCCACTCCAGGGACTGTGTCCTACGAATAAGAAATACAAATACAATATGGGGGCAGCAATTTGCATCCCTGTGATCTTGAGAAAGCTCAAAGGAAACTGCTTGTTCACAGTGAAGGAAGAGGTGGTCAGAGATACTACTATGAAGTTAAGCAGATAGATTCTTAATACCATCAAGGGGACATCTAAGGAGGGAATTCAAGAATAACATTATATAAGTGGTATATAATCCAAACTTCAGTCATAAATAGGAAAATACGCATAAGAACCGAGCTGAGATGGCTTATCAGGAAGAGGCACTTGCCATGGAAAGCCCTGGCCTGAGCTCTACACCAAGGAGGAGAGAACTAACTCCACAAATTTGTTCTCTGACGTCCACAGACACCTGGCAACATGTGCTTGCACACCTCACACACAGACACATGAACAATAATAAATGAAATGTGTGTATACATATATACATGCATGCTCTAGCGCCTCTGAAACATACACATATACACAAGTAATTAAAGGTAATTACAAAGAACACACACACACACACACACACACGGCCTTGGGTTCCATCCTGTTAGGAAAAGTATCGGCTCAGGGAGCCCCAAACCAAGTTCTCAGCACAAAGGAAGATTGATTTGCCACAGAGGGACAGAAGGCATGGAATAAGAGACAAAGACAGGAGACAGTGGATGAGGGAGAAGGGGAAGGGGTATTTGAGGACAAAGGACTGCTTCTGGCTAGAGAGGAGACAAATGTGGCCCGTAGGGAAATGATGGTTTATAAGGGTAAAATGGGAAACTCCGTGTTAGGATGAGGCATTTAATTTTAATTGGGCATGTTAATTAGGAGAGCCAAAGGGAGCTTTTGATTGCTGGACTTCAACACTTTGATAGCTGGACCTCGGTAATCAACCTCGGGTGAAAGGATTGGCTAAATTAGGGAACAGACCTTGGGGGCTAGCTTTAGGAATGTATAATGTCTTTTTAGAAAGACAGAGAATGGGGGAGAAGGGCAAGGCCTGCCAGAGCCATGCTCACCAAGCTCAAGCTGCCAGAGTCCCTTCAAACCCCAAGTATGCTACAATGGGATGTATTGTATTTCTGTAGACAAATTTTGTGTTTAAAGAACAAAAAAATGGGCTGGAGAGATGGCTCAGCAGTTAAGAGCACTGACTGCTCTTCCGAAGCTCCCGAGTTCAAATCCCAGCAACCACATGGGGGCTCATAACCACCTGTAATGGGATCTGATGCTCTCTTCTGGTGTGTCTGAAGACAGCTACAGTGTACTTACACATAATACATAAATAAGTCTTTATACAAAAAATATGGCCAACCCTGGAGCTGTTAGGTGTCCTGGCTGGAAGCATGTAGGCTAGTACTCCTTTCTCAGAGTACTATCCATTGACAAGATTATAGCCGTCTGCACTGTCTTCTAAGGGGACATTCTTCCAACTACCAGCTATAAATATTTATTAATTCCCTCAACTATTAATAAGTACCGACTATGCCCTTTTCTAAATTAATGGGTAAAAAGCAGAATTATAGCTGGCCTGTTTAAGCACAGCATGTTTGAAGAAGTAGACCACAGCAGGAACAGCAACAAATCCCAGCTACTTGGGAGGCTGTGGCATAGGAGTTCCAAGTGCAGGTTAGTCTGGGTAACAAGGTCCTGTAGCAGCAACAGGGCATTTTGTCATTGTACAAACGGGTCAAGTAAAACCCAGAAGGGTTCATTAGTAGTCTGCCATGGTCATCGTTTTTTTGGGAGAGGGGTTGGGATTACCGGTAAGAATTAAGTCTGCCAGCCTGGTCTACAAAAAAAGTGAGTTCCAGGACAGCCAGGGCTATACAGAGAAACCCTGTCTTGAAAAACCAAAAAAAAAAAAAAAAAGGAATTAAGTTTGGGGGTTAATGGTTAATTATGTGTTCTGCTACTAGGCTGAGACCCCAGCCCCAAATTCTAGGTTTGCAAGTTGTTTCAGTCCTCATTCCAGCACATCTCAACAAAGCCAGGGTCTGTGTACCCTCAAATGACAAGAGTGACTTCATAGCAAGCTCTCCAAGCAGCTGGCACCCCACCTAGATAATTAGAACGGGTTCCATGTGCCAATTTGGCCTCATTTTGACCCCGCTCATCTTGCCAGTAAATACTCAGAAATTCCAAGAAACACCCTGACACTGAGCCTGGGTGCTTACTTAACAGCCTGATAGCATTTAAATTACTGTAGGCCAAAACCTTCCCTGGGGCCTTCAAAAAACATAAACTTCAAGATCACCCTCTGTAACAGACTAGCTGGTGTTTTAAGGATACTAACTCAGGCTGTGAGTGGAGGGAGGGCAAGAAGCAGCATTCTGAATGTGACCCTTGGATGAGTGCCAGTCATGGTGGGTCATGACAATACTCAGAGAAGCTGTGAGGCAGAAGTAGGATCATGAATTCAGGGATATCCTGAGTTACAGAGTAAGACACTTAAAAATCACTAAGAAATGCCAGTCTGGAGCTGAGAACAGATGTCTGCATATTAACACATATTATGAGCTTTTGCAACAAAGTTGGAGACTGCCATTAGGATATACAACAACTGTGATGTATCCACATTCCTACTTGGGTTTCTTTCTTGGGTTAGTTTTTGTTTTGTTTTGTTTTTGTTTTTGTTTTTGTTTTTTAGTAGGGAGGGTGGGCAACAAGGAGGCATGCCGAGACAGGGTCTCTCTATGGAACCCTGGCTGGCTTAACACCCATTCTGCAGGCTAGACTGCCCTCAAATACATGGTAGTCCTTGTGTCTCAGCCTTTTAAAATGCTGGGATTCCAGACTCTTGCTACCACACTTGGCTCTTTCAGAAGGGATCCTTCCCTTGATCAAGGTTTCAAGGGCTTAACCTCTGAATGGGCAAGACCCTGGTTACCCACACCCCAGGCAAGGGCAGGAAGCCCAGAGCTTTCCTCTGCTTCTGCCCTTCCCTCTAGGGAGCGATTGTTATGAATAGGTCCTTTCTGAAGCCTGTAGGAGAGAAGGCCAGCTTGTCGGCTATAGCAGTCAGCATGAAAGGCAGGGCTGGGTCTCAAAGCCAGACTTGTGGGCCCACAGGGAAGCTCAGGAAAGGGCTCTGGCCTTCTATGAAAGTCCACCTATTGTACTCTCTGCCATATTAACAAGAAAAGATCAGCCCTGCCAGGCATGGTGACATATACCTGTAATCCCAACTTTGAAAGGAGTTCAAGGCCAGCCTCAGTGACAAGACCAATCGTTAAAAAAAAAAAAAACCAAATCAAACCAATAAAAGCTCAGGTCAATCCTGTACCCTAAAGGTACAGTCAGACTGACAGGCCTAGAACACTCCTATCTCCCTGTGGGGGCAAGAGAAACAAACGGGAGCACTCACCACACAGCTGATCTGGTTCCTAACCTGGCCTGGGCCTGGCAGACGGACTAAACCACATGCAATCAGGTACATGATTTAGACACCTAGAAGGCCTGCAGCCATGCCTATGGATGGTTGGCAGAATGAAAAACAGACTTTGGGCCGGGCGTGGTGGCGCACACCTTTAATCCCAGCACTTGGGAGGCAGAGGCAGGTGGATTTCTGAGTTCGAGGCCAGCCTGGTCTACAAAGTGAGTGCCAGGACAGCCAGGGCTACACAGAGAAACCCTGTCTCGAAAAACCAAAAAAAAAAAAAAGAAAAACAGACTTTGGAATTGAGTAATGGTATAACTTTAACCCAGAGAGAATGGTTACAAAACCAAGCCTCTAAAGGAAGCACATTCAAGCTCCCTGTTTTCCTGTGACTGTGAGAAGGGCTGGCTTGGCGCTCTATGGGCTGCTTTTGTGTATCAACTTGACACAAGTCAGAGAGGAAGGATCCTCAGTTGAGGACCCGCCTCCATGAGATTCAGCTGTAAGACATTTTCTCAATTAGTGATCAATTCCAGAGGGCCCAGCCCAATGTGGGTGGCGCCAACCCCTGGGCTATTGGTTAAGAAAGCTGGCTGAGTAGGCCGGCAGTAAGCAGCACCTTCCATGCCCTCTACATCAGCTCTTGCCTCCAGGTTCCAGCCCTGACTTCCAGCTTGAGTTTCTGCCCTGACTTCCTCCATTGATGAACTGTGATTTGAAGTATAAGCTCAATAAACCCTTTCCTCTCCAACTTGCTTATTTAGGTCCCGGGGTTTTGTCTCAGCAATAAAACCCCTAAGAGCAGCTGGTACCAGGGACTGGGGTATTGCTGTGATAGGGCTGGCCATGATTTTATCTGGAGGAATGTGCATTTAGCTAGCTAAGACAAGCATGTTATTCCATCACCCAAGTTCTGTCTCCCCTGGGTCACTCTTGTGTCTGACTCAAGGGCTTTATGTCAGGCCAAGAATCCGTTAAACAAGACTTATTCTGCCACTATGAGGCGTCTCAAACCCCTCACATAGCTTCAGAGGAAAAGACTTTCTGTGTGTGTGCACAAATACATGCATGGAAAAACTAGTGGTCAACCTTGGGTATCATTCTTCAGACTCCTTACACAGTTGTTTGAGAAGGGGTCTCTAGGTGGTTTGAGATTTATCAAGTAGGTTAGGCTGACTGGCCAGTGTGCCCAGGGATCTTCCTACCTAGGTTGTCCCAGCCACGGATTCTAAGTGCTTACCACCATGCTTTTACATGGATTCTGGGATCAAACTCAAGTCTGCTTCCTAAGTGGTTTAGCACTTTACTGATTATCTTCCAAGCCCATTTAGAAACAAACAAAACCCCAAGGAATCTGAAGTAAAAAACTCGCCTAGCACATGTGGGGCTCAAAGTTTTATCCTTCACATCACCAAAAGAGGCAAGATTTCTGTGTATTTTAATACTCCTATAACTGTAGCATTCTGGAGTCAGGGGCTGGAAGGTCATGAATTTAGGACAAGTGTGAGCTATATACTGTCTCAAATCCCAAAGGTAGAGTGTGATGTCAGAAAAATCTAGTTAAAACCCTGCACTGCATGCCAAGCCTTATCCCTGTGGTCCTTAATATACAGATGGTACAGACTGCCTGCATGTGTATCTTAGCTAAAGACCAGGAAGGGAAGCTTTTGCTTGGTGGCACAGACCTGGAATCCCAGCTAGTCAAGAGGCTGAGGCAGGAGGATCACAGATTCAAAGCCTGTTGAAAAAACTTCAGTAAGATGTGTCGCAAAACATAAAAAGGGCTTATGATGAATGTAGTTCAGTGTCAGAGTACTTGACTGGTAGGCTAGGAGCCTGGATTCAATCTACAGTGCTGGGTGTGTATAAGGGTGGGGTGAGCAAGGGGAAGAATTTTTTAAAATTGGCAAGGGAAATGAGAGAGAATTGCTCTGAGCAATGGGCAGGGTTTTCTGCAAGAGAAAGATGTTACTTTCTGTTCCCTACGGCTTCAACATTCATACTGAGTCACTCAGTCCCTGTATCTGGTTCCCTCCGGCCATGTGACAGAACCGAAAGAGCTTTCCAGGAAAGGTTGCCTGGGCATCAGGTTGCAGTACACAAGTGGATAAATAATAGATCAGTTCAAATCTGTGCCTCTAAGGATCACTGCCAAGAGACCAGATCTTCCACCTGCAGAAAAGCCTGAGCCCTGAGTTACTGAGTCAGGATGCTGCTAAGAGCTTTGCTCTTCTCTGGCACATCCTAGATTACAAACAACTCTACAGTCCTATTGCCCTTTTCTCAGTTATACACTGGCTTACCTCTCACACCTTCTCTTACTGAACTGGCCTCAAGTCTCCAAGATGATTTCCTCATTCCTATTATCTCCAAACCAGTCTAGCCTCTTCAATTTTTTTTTTTTTTTTTTTTTTTTTTTTTTTTTTTGGTTTTTCGAGACAGGGTTTCTCTGTGTAGCCCTGGCTGTCCTGGAACTCACTCTGTAGATCAGGCTGGCCTTGAACTCAGAAATCTGCCTGCCTCTGCCTCCTGAGTGCTGGGATTAAAGGCGTGTGCCACTGCGGCCAGCCCCATTCATTCATTATTTTATTTATTCAGTGCCTGGCCTGTACTTGTTCCTAAACTGTGTTAGGAACAGAGAGAGCCTTAAAGCACCTTCACTATTTATGTAGGCCTGGAAGATGGCTCAGCAGAGAAAGGCATTTTGCAGAGCCTAAAGAACCGAGTCCCATAACTAGAACCCACATGGTAAGAGAGCCAACTCCTAAAGGCTGCCTTGGGTCACTGTGGCATGTGTGCACACTCAAAAATATTTGTAGTTTTAAAAATAAACAAACGCCAGGCGTGGTGGTGCACGCCTTTAATCCCAGCACTCAGGAGGTAGAGGCAGGCGGATTTCTGAGTTCGAGACCAGCCTGGTCTACAAAGTGAGTGCCAGGACAGCCAGGGCTACACAGAGAAACCCTGTCTCGAAAAACCAAAAATAAACAAATAAATAAATAAATAAATAAAAATAAACAAACAAGGGGCTGGTGAGATGGCTCAGTGGGTAAGAGCACCCGACTGCTCTTCCGAAGGTCCGGAGTTCAAGTCCCAGCAACCACATGGTGGCTCACAACCATCCATAACGAGATCTGGCGCCCTCTTCTGGAGTGTCTGAAGACAGCTACAGTGTACTTACATATAATCAATAAATAAATCTTTAAAAAATAAAAAAATAAACAAACAAAAAATACTCTTTTTAAAAAAAGTTTATGGAGGACATTATGAGCACATAGACATGAGCAGTAAGACAGACTGGAGCTAGAAATGGAAGAATCAGCAAACACTCCAGGGGTCCCTATTGGGATAAAAGATGGAAGGACTAACCAATAAAGGGGACAGAAACAATATTCCAGAGGGTAGTCTCACCTCGGAGCAGCCGCACTTATGTATGGAAGGGAAGGCTGACCTTGTAAGCCAGTAGCTGTTGACAAGCATGCTGTTGTACTTGACTCTTTACTAGTGTGTTGACTCTGTGTTAAGTGTCTTTGTGTAAGCCAGGCATGGTGGTGCATACCTGTAATCTCAGAACCTAAGAAGCTGAGGCAAAGTCGTCAGTGTGAGCCCAGCCAGGGCTATATAGCAAAACCTGGTTTTAGAAAATTGTGTTTATAAATAAACTAAGTTTAAATGAGCCAGGAAATAAGGCAAGAGGCCTACGTGGGATTACACTGTATCAAAGACAAACATTGTTCAGCTAAACACTAAACATCTTTCATTCTGAATGGCTACATAAAAATGTGATCAGGCAGAGGCAAGTGGTCCAAGTCTGTAATTCCAGCAGGAGGAGACCTCATCTAAAAATAATCTAAGAGGGCCTCTTAGGCAACTGACAAAGGTAAGGTCTGTGGGAACTTGGGTGGAGAAGAACTTTGCATTAGATGTGTCATAAACAAAAACATCCTGAATTATTATTTCTATAAACATTTGTAGCCTGCATTTTACTGCAGCAGGACTATGGCAGAGTGGTTAAGGGAATATGCCACAGAAATGTGTAGCCATATCTTCCAGCTGTAACTACTGCTGCCATGCTGTGTCATCAGGACGAGTACCTTGGTCTAGTCCCTCAGCTTGGGAGACATGGGCAATGAGGCTCTGTCCAAGGTTCACGTCCTATGCTGGCATCATCATGTGTCATACTGGGACTGATGACACTCACTTAGTTCTGATAAGACAGTCTACAGCACACATTCAGACTAAACTATCTGCAAAACAATTCTAGCCTTCTCTGTATGAAGGATGCCAAAGGACACAGTCATGGCTTCTAGAGGTCTGAATAAGACCTCATGTGAGGTTTCATCTGTGATTATGTCCCCACCTCCACCCCAATGTCATTGGAAGCAGACAAACTGCCTACTTTAAAGCTTTCTTTCTGGCTAGGTGTGGTGGTAAACACTGTACCCTCAGCACTTGGGAAATAGAAGCAGATGATTCACTCCAGATCTTCTTTAGCTACACAAGGGACTCCAGGCCAGCCTGAGCTACATGCCAAAAATCACAAACAAATCATCTTATTGGGTATTAAAAGGATTAGATATGCAGAGAATTCTATTTGACTACATTCTCCACATTCTCTTTAGATTATAACTTTATTTATCTAAGTAGTATCTTCTTCTGACATGCTAACACAGAGCTCTGTAGTTCCCCCAAACCCCTTAGGTGTATCAGCACAAATTTTGCTCCATAATGTTTTAATCTTAGTGCTGATTGAAGGTGGCAAGTCAGATGACCAGACAATGCACTTTAAGTAAATCTATTTTTATGGCCACACAAAAGCTAGGACTAAAAGGGAGACACTAGCAGCAGAAAGACCAAACAGCTGCTTCCTCACCCATGAAGAGAAGACACATCGATCCTAGCACCCTCACCTGAGGCAACTAGATCCTCAGAATCTAGAGCAATGAGTAGCACACGGGCATGTCAGGGACCGCTGGCTCAAAGCTGGGCTCAACTATATAAGTCAGGATGACCTCGGAGAGAATGTAATATTCAATTTCTGAATATCTTTTGTTTGTTTTCTCTGTACACGTAGGTCTGCCTGCCTTGGATTTCAAAGCTCAAAAGCTCTCTGGGCTCTCTACTCACACAAAACACCTGGGAAGGTATCCTGAAGCATTTCTCCACAGAAGGCACAGGAACCAAGCCAAGTAAGTCATCCGCGTGCAAGCTGCAGGGAACAGGAGGTGCTGTCTCAAGCAGTGAAATTACGGTGACTGTTAGTGTGAAGAATGGAGAAATGCCACATGGGCCATTCTGTGAGTAAATGTGAAACACTGAACTTAAAAAAGGGGGTCAAAAGGTTGGCTTACGGTTTATCTTTAAGGCCAGGTATGGTAGGGCACACCTTTAGTCTCAGCATGTGAGAGGTGGAGCAGCTAGATCTCTGAGTTCCAGGCCAGGCAGGGCCATATAAGGAGACTGTGACCAACCTACAACACTCTCTCGTATACCTACTCAGGGTTACTTATAACTTTACTCACCCGTCCTAGTGTCCTACCCTGTGAGAAGTGATGGAGTCAATTTGGTACATTCAGTTCCAGAGGACATAAGACGACAAACAATCCATTGTGTTTATAAGGTATGAAAACCCGCCCCAGCTTTTTCCATTGGAATCTAAACTATGATAAAAGAAACAGACATCAGTAAGTTTGCAGTGAAATGTTGACTTTTATATTAAGTGAGCACTGGACAGAATGGATTCTGGTCAAAAAGCCTTTGCCAAAGCATCGTCACAGCGCCCTGGGGAGGTTCAGTCAGCCTGCTGCAGTGGTCCCGGAGAGGAAGCTCACTGGCAAGCCCCCACTCACTGTTCCCACACAAGCTGCTCAGAGTCAGGAGCTGGCCATGCTCCCCTTTCCTAAGTTTCTAGTTTCTTCATCACTGTAATAAATAGAAAACTGGCAATATTCACACACCTTAGCACAGACAGGATTCAGACAGAGCATACAACTGTTAAGTGGTTAAATTGAAAATACAAACAGAAATTGGGTCTTTTAAAACAATGAGTTATAATTCTTTAAAGAACTGGCCATGAGCTAGCTATCAAGACTTATTTTGCTGGGTGAAGGTTTTTGACAGAAGTATCAGGATTGGATAGAAGTCCTCAACAGTCCTAGCAGACCTGACATGGTGGCCAGAGCACTGCCAATGGTAATCTACAATGCCAGGGCATCTCCAACCTGCTACAGTAGAGACATGGCTCTAGCACTGGGAAGGTAGAAGCAGAAGGACCGAGTTCAAGGGCATCCACAGTTCATGGTAAGCAAGACTGTACTACACTGAGACCCTGTCCCAAGAGAAGAAAAATGTTGGGAAAGGAACAGAATAAGTCAAGCATGGTGAAATAGGCCTGTAATTCCAGTACTGGAGAGACAGAGACAGGAGAATCACCAAAGTTCAAGGACAGCCAGGGTACTGTAGACTCTGCCTAAGAACATCACCACCCCACCTACCAAAAAAACAAAACAAAACAAAGCAGTATGAGTGCTGGCTGCCTGGCCCTTAAACAATTGCAAAGTAGTTCTGTTCACATCTTTAAAAAACCACAAAGACTAACCAGTTTGTCACTGAAGCAATCTGAGATGTCAACCAAAGAAAAACTGACCAACAATTTTAACAATTTTACCCCTAAAACAGCACAAATAAACCTGGCAAGAAATGACAGTGGACTCCATATCTGCATGTTAGCAATAGGACAGAGTTTTATTTAAAAGGCTAGTGGTTCAAATACTATTGCTTGAAGAGCTCTGGTAGGTATAAAACGTAGTAACATCTGAGGTTTATACACATATGCAGGAGCTAACGGCCAGCTCACAGGACTAGTTCATCCTTGGTCAAGAGAAACTACAAGCGCATGATGCAGGAGTGACCGAATGGATTCACGTGGACCATACTCCCACTCTCCGAGGAACACACAAACACCTGGGTAAAAAATGCTCTTTTTACACACAAAATTCTGGCTTAATTAACTCTCCTTCCTAAAATGATACCTCGGTTCAGAAAACAATCTGTCTTGAAAAACTCAAGAAGTTGGGCTACTAAAAAAATAAAAGGGAATCTTACTGTAGTAAACAATTTTAGTAAACACCTTGTGTATTTTCCTGTTGCTAATAAAGACATGATACATTCATAACACTATGCCTTAAATTCCTACACAGATGCTCACCAGGAAAAAAATCACCTCAATTTCTATCTTTCTCAGTCAGGTGCAGGTCTCAGCACAAACCAACAATAGCTTCTCTACCAGCCCTGATGGCTGCTCTGAAGGCAGAACATAAAAACCTAGATCATAGCTACCGAATGTGACCATTAAGCAAAATCTTTGCAGAGCACATTTAATGAATTACTTCAATCTCCAACCTGGTCCAGTTAAAATGTTTGTAGATCCAGTTTATACGGGTCCATAGGCATATTGGATGACCAATAATCTATTGTTCTCTCAAGTGGCAGTTTGTGTAGCTCAAGCAAACCAGTAGGAATGTAAAGAGCTCTCTTAAAATCCTGATAAAGACACTAAATTATATGAGGAACCTTAAAAGATCAATGAGCTACCTCCATGGTAATGCATGCATGACTGTACTGTCAGTCGTCAGGAGTCCAGAGGCAGGCAGATCTCTGTGAGTTCAACACTAGCCTGGTCTACAATGTAAATTCCAGGCTAGGCAGAGCTACACTATGAGACCCTGTCTCAAAGACCAAAAAGAGAACTTAGTTTACCTTTATTAAAATGGTAGAATAAAGATAGCAAAGCTAAAGCAGGTGTGGTGGCGCACGCCTTTAATTCCAGCGCTTGGGAGGCAGAGGCAAGTGATCTCTAAGTTGAAGGCCAGCCTGATTTACAGAGCTTCAGGCCAGTCAGGACTATACAGAGAAACCCTGTCTTGAAAAACAAAAACAAAAAAGGAAAAAAAAATGATAAAGATAGTACATCTATTGTGAGAGCAGCTTCCCTGTTTCCCATGGAAAAAAAAACATGTTTTTTTACTGACAGAATTTAAGAATTAAAAAAACAAGCAAGCAAGCAAACAAACAAATATGTCTAGGGATTACCTCAGTGGCAGAGCACTTGCTTAGTATGTGCTAGGCCCTGGGTTTGATTCCAGTACTGTAAAATAGATCTATTTATATATAATATATATAAAACGAAAACAAACATATACACCTTAAGATAATATAAAACTTGAAATAACATCAGGCATTATGGAATGGGAAACAATTCTGACCACCCCTACACCCAAAACAAAGAAAAACAACAGGTTGGGGGGGGATGACAAGCAGAACTCTGGATGATGAACATTACACAGACCCTACATCACAGAACACCACACAGATTGAGTTATCCATCAGTAAGATCGTCCTGACGGCAGTGCATGTCCTAGATCAAAAATGAGTTAAAAGTTTGTAATGTAAATAATCCACCTGTGAGGAGATGAGGGGGAGGCAGAGGGAAGGCTGCATGCACGGGTCTATTACAGACATGATAATCAGCAGCAATAAAAACAATATCCCACAGTCCCCAGACTTTGTTTTCACTGCTTAAGATTGAGAGGAACAAACTCACTTGTAACTATAGCATCTCCCATATTGGAGTGACAAGCATGTTTAATCTGATGCTATATGTTAATAAAAATACTGAGAATACATGAATCAAACAAAACAACACAACATACTAACTCATGAACCTTAAAACTGGACCAAAAATAAGTTTAAAGCCAAGTAGATGTGATAATTATCACACATGACATAATCCATAGAAAAAAGGGCCAAGAAAAGAATCTTCATATTATATACTCTTGCTTGATGTCGTCCTAGGAAAAACAGTGATAATTCTACAAATGTGTCATAAACAACTAAAAAGTCCCCTTCTGGTTTCAAATGAATCTTCCTTGGCTAATTTTTCTCCTCTCAAACAAAACCTTTATATACAGGACCAATTTAAATCCCTCCTCCCCTTCAAACATACAAGCCTCCAGGAACATTGTACAATGCAAAGTGCCTTAAGAGAGGGTTCTGTAGTGCCAGTGGCCTGACTGATCTGAGGAAGGGGGATGCTGTAGCACTGATGGGCCAGTCAAGCAATGGTGCTTTGCTTCTCCTCCGGTGTTTCCTCCAGCAACTGCATGATCAGTTCATGGAGGGGTTTGCAGATCTTTGCATAGCCCCCTCCTGTGAGATGAAGAAAATCAAACATGTCGTGGCAGGAGATGGCACCGTCCGAGTGCACGAAGCCCCCATCTATATCAAGGAGCTGCACATTGGCAAGCTTCGGCAGGGAAACCTTGAGAAGCTGGTTCACCTTGGCATTCTTTTGTCTTAAAGGGTTGGGCTTCTCACCTCGAGGTAACAGACCCTGGGGCAGAGCATAGAAGAGCATTAACAGAGAGGGTTACTTGTTTTTCTTTACTTACTTATGACTTGAGCTTCCCAATCCCACTGAACTTCTACCCACAGACAAATGCTCCTGGGGCCTTGTCAGCATGTTCTAAAGCAGTGCATCACCTTCTCTTGTCCACAGTTTATGTCAACTGTCATTCCAACACCCCAGGTCTCTCATCTCACACTTCATATTTACTACAGGATGACTAAATATTTATATTCTAAATATTTCTCTAATCAACTTGTGTTTTCTGAGACGAGGTCTCATGAATCCTAGGCTGGTCTCGCACTCACTACATGCTAAGGATTATAGGTATGTATCATCACATCTGGTTTCTATGGTACCGGGGGTGGAACACCCAGGGCTTCACTGCATGCCAAGCAAGCACTATATCAACTGAGCTACATCCACAGCCTTCATCTTCTTCTTCACCATAGTAACACACATAAAGTTTGGTCAGGAACTTATTGCCATTCATCTCAAAGCCAGTATGTCCTCTTTCAATTCTTTCTCCATATGCCTTGTCAGGAGAATGTAGCTTAGATACACCTATCAATGCCATAGAAAGCTACACTGTAATACATTATAAGAAAGAGAACTGGAGACATTGGTATGGCACGTGCCTATAATCCCAGAGGCAGCAAACTCTTTTTTTTTTTTTTTTTTTTTTTTTTTTTTGGTTTTTCGAGACAGGGTTTCTCTGTGTAGTCCTGGCTGTCCTGGTACTCACTCTGTAGACCAGGCTGGCTTCGAACTCAGAAATCCGCCTGCCTCTGCCTCCCGAGTGCTGGGATTAAAGGCGTGCGCCACCACGCCCGGCTGTGGCAGCAAACTCTTATACGTTCAAGGACAGACTGATCTACAGAGCTAGTTCCAGGACAGCCAAGACTACACAGAGAAACTCTGTCTCACAGTATAAAAAAAAGAGAGAGAGAGTGAAGTGGAATCACAGCTGCAAAGCAGTCTTAGTGAAACACATGAATTAAATAAATTACTCACCTAGTAAGATAAATTAATTTTAACTGGTATATTAATGATCTAATACAATTATCAGATAAATAAGATGGCTTTCTTTCTACTATGGTAAAGAGAAATATCAGCTGGGCATGGTGGTGCACGCCTTTAATCCCAGCACTTGGGAGGCAGAGGCAGGCAGATTTCTGAGTTTGAGGCCAGCCTGGTCTACAGAGTGAGTTCCAGGACAGCCAGGGCTATACAGAGAAACCCTGTCTGGAAAAACAAAAAGAGAAACATCACATGTTTAGAGCAAAATTGTATCAATGCAAATTAGAAGTAGTCTTCAACCAATAACTGGTTCCATCCCAGAAATACTGCCAGACACTGCCATCCTTGTAGCTGGCTGATACCCCACTAGGTTGGCACACAAGGCAACATAAAAATTGTGTCCCTAATTTCTCCTATAGGGTATGTAAGATGTTTCCTTGCAAGGAGAGATTTATGGTGGGGACTTAATTTTTACTCACTTTTTTGGTAGTACTGGGAATGAACTTAGGGCCTCATAAATGCAAAGCAAGAGTTCCACTATGGCCTGGTGAGATGGCTCAGCAAGTAAGAGCACTGACTGCTCTTCCGAAAGTCCTGAAATCAAATCCCAGCAACCACATGGTGGCTCACAACCATTCATAATGAGATCTGACGCCCCCTTTGGGTGCATCTGAAGACAGCTACAGTGTGCTTATTTATAATAATAAATAAATCTTTGGGCCTGAGCAAGCAGGGACTGAGCAAGTGGAGCTGACCAGAGCAAGCAGAGGTCCTAAAAATTGAATTCCCAACAACTACATGAAGGCTCACAACCATCTATCTGTGCAGTGTACTCATATACATAAAATAAAATAAATCTTAAAAAAAAAAGGAGCTCTACCATGAGCTACCATGAATTCTTTACTGTTAATTCCACTTTTCAAAAAACAAACATATATTCAAAGCACATTCTTGTACATATCTACTCTAGTTCTTTCAGTAATATATTGGGGCTTTGGTTGCTAATTTGCTTATGATTTTATACTTTTCCAAAAGCCACCGAGAATTCTCAGTTTGTTACACTGATCATCTCCCTCCATACCTGTTATGCTAAAACATTTCAAATGATGAAGTCAGTCCTAAAACCAAGCTTATTACTGTTAAGTGTAAACTGAGGGATTGCACATGCTTGTGTTCCTCACTGCTGGGGACTAATGTCACCTTCACCTACATCACATTGAGTCTGATGCTATGATGCCAGCTTTGGCTACAGAAGACCCTGTCTCAAAAAGAAAGAAAGGAAAAAAAAAAAAAAAAAAAAAAAGGGCTCTGTACCTAGTATTTCTCATGCTACAAATGATAATACAACAAGGTTTGGTTGAGACAGAAGGAGTAACCAGGAAAGATAATCAATTACCAATAATCACACACTTTGTTCCAGCTTTCAAATCATACAGAATGGCAGAGTGAATATTTCTCATGATCAAGGTAACATGTCTACTGTGATTTATAAACAAGAATGAGAAAAAAATAAAGCCACTGAGATGGTTCAATGGGAAAAGATATTGCCAAAAAACCTGAGGATTTAACTTCAATCCCCAGAAACCATGTTGTAGAAGAAAAATTAATTCCCATAAGTTGTCCTTTGACCTCCTTAAACATACCATGGCAGAAGTTTGCACAGCACATACAGACAAAACTAATTATGAAGAAAAGTTTATGTATTTTTTCTTAATAAAAGTACCAAGGTATGCTGTTTGATTCCCCCACTCTGTTTGATTTTAAATTGTCTCTAAAATAAGATACTAAGTTCCTAGCCACAGAGATTGCTCAATGGGTAGAGTGATCACTGCCCAAGTTGCCCAGAATCCATGAAAAGCCTGGCCCAGCAGAGGCAGCTGCAATCCCAGCACTCCTAGTCTGAGATAGGAGGGACAGAAGAATTCCTGGAAGCTTAGGGGTCAGCTAGCCTGGAATATGCACTTCCCTAACTGAGTTATGATAGGTGTAGTGTTTCATGTTTCAGTATTATTAAGACCATAATCAAGATCTCTATTAAATTTGGCTTATTTTTTTATGGTGCCGAGGATCAAATCTAGGGTTATATGCATACTACAAAGTATTCTACCACTGAGTTATATGCTCTTAGCTCCTTAATATCCACTTTAAAACCAAGAGTACTTATGGAGGATTCATCCTGTACCATTCAGGCATTAATATTTCTTAAGAAGCTTCTTCAAAGCTAAACCCTGTCACAACACCCCAGTCGGGAATAAGGCACATAATGCAACAGCTACATCAACACTTAAACTAAATGCCAAGAAATAAAAACTAAGATCTGAAGCTGGCAAGATAACTCAGCAGGTAAAATCTGTCACCAAGGGCTGGTGAGATGGCTCAGTGGGTAAGAGCACCCGACTGCTCTTCCGAAGGTCCGGAGTTCAAATCCCAGCAACCACATGGTGGCTCACAACCATCCGTAACGAGATCTGGCGCCCTCTTCTGGAGTGTCTGAAGACAGCTACAGTGTACTTACATATAATAAATAAATCAAAAAAAAAAAAAAATATCTGTCACCAAGCCTGATGACCCAAGTTTGATTGCTGGAACCTACATAGTGGTATAAAAGAACTAATTTTTTTTTCTTCCCCCTAGCTATTCAGATGGGGTTAGAGACAGGACTTCTCTATGTAGCCCTTACTGTCCTGGAACTTGCTCTATAGGACAGGCTGGCCTAGAACTTGAAGAGAAATGCCTGCCTCTGCTGGGATTAAAAGAATGAAACACCACTGTCCATTCAGTGAGACCTGATACTATACTTATAGGTTGTCTTTAGAAAGACAGACAAAGAGACACGCCCCAGTTAAAAGATCTGGTTCTTCAGCATCTACAAGAAAAAACCAAATTAGTAATAACGGCATACACATTCCTCCCTGACTTCCTAACCATCTCACCCTTACAAACACTACCAGAAATAGCTTCCCCTTAAAAACTCCGTATTAGCCGGGTGTGGTGGCGCACGCCTTTAATCCCAGCACTTGGGAGGCAGAGGCAGGAGGATTTCTGAGTTCGAGGCCAGCCTGGTCTACAAAGTGAGTTCCTGGACAGCCAGGGCTACACAGAGAAACCCTGTCTCGAAAAACCAAAAAACAAAACAAAACAAAACAAAACAAAAAAAAAAACTAAAAGCAAAAACAAAAAAACAAACAAAACCCCTACACATTGATGAGTGACAACATTTTTAAAAGATTTCTGAATGGATCTAAAGATATAACAAATCTCTACCTAAAAAGATTACTCACCAGTACAATGATCTTGGCCTGTGGCTGCCGCGTGTTTATAAGTTGTACAATTGCCTCAATCCCGCCTGCTACTTCTTCTGCTGTATTTTCGTGGTTGTTTGTCCCTACCCAGACAACAATGACCTATAATGAAGAAAGAAAAAAGGGAGAAGATAAAGACCAAGAATAAAAGAATACTAAAACTTTTAAATAAAAAGCTTATTTAAAAAAAAAAAATCAAGAGAAATGGGGAAGGTAAGATGGCTCAGCAGTAAAGGCATTTGTCACAAAGCATAAAGACAAAGTTCAAACCCTGGGACCCACAGGGTGGAAGAAAGGAATCAAGTCCACAAGTGTCCCCTGGCCTCTACAGTGTCGCACAGTATGTTCACTTATACATGTGAAGGTGAAGACATAAGCAAAACAAATAAATCTAATAAAAACTTTAAAAAACATTTAAAAATGGGCTCCTCAGACAATGTTGGGAAACTTCAATGGGAAAATGAAAACCGTGCAATGGCACCGTGGGTAAAGCGCCTGCTGCCACGTCTGCCAGAGTTCAATACCCAAACCTCAAGAGAACACCTATTCCTACAAGGTGCCTTCTGACTTCTACCTATATGCACTGTAGCACATGCATGCAGACAAATGAATAAATAAATGCAACCAAATTTCTAACAAAACAAAACACCCCAAAATCATGACTTATGCTTAACATCATGTTTCAAGATAAATTATGAGCAAATTAATATTTAGGTACCAAAATTAGCCAGATGGTGGTGGTGCACACCTTTAATCCCAACACTCAGGAGCCAGAGGCAGAGGTAGGTGGATTTCTGTAAGTTCGAGGCCAGACTGGTCTATAAAGAGAGTTCCAGGACAGCCAGGGCTGCCCAGAGAAACCCTATCTTGAAAAACAAAAAACAAGCAAACAAAATAAGAACTGGAGAGATGGCTCATGGTTAAGAGCATCCACTGCTCTTCCAGAGGTTCAGTTCAACTTCCAGCAACCACATGGTGGCTCATAACCATCTGCAACGGGATCCTATCCCCTCTTCTGGTGTGTCTGAAGACAGCTACAGTGTACTCGTATACATAAAATAATTAAAAAAAAAAAAAAGGTGCCAAAATTATACCAGGAAGAAACAAAGAATTAATCTTACAAAATCCACCAACTACCCAAGAAAGAACAATAAACTCTACTGAATATGAATGAAACCTTTCTGGCAAACATGTATCTTTTTTGTTTGTTTGTTTTTGGTTTTGGTTTTTTTTTGGTTTTTTTTGAGACAGGGTTTCTCTGTGTAGCCCTGGCTGTCCTGGAACTCACTCTGTTGACCAGGCTGACCTCGAACTCAGAAATCCACCTGCCTCTGCCTCCCAAGTGCTGGGATTAAAGGCGTGCGCCACAACGCCCAGCCGCAAACATGTATCTTACAGAGAGATTTAAGGAACTGCTTCCTATCACAGTAAGACTTGTCCCTGGCTGGAAACGCACTGCAACAGGGCACCCCCAGGAGCACAAATCCTGTAATATAAATTCACAGTGCACTCAGGAAGGAGTCCCTGGGATGCAGCTGGATGGAGTTTTCACAGTGTCTCTCTGCCTGTATTTAAAGGCCTGGGCCACCATGCCCAGTGAAAGCAACTGTCATTAGTGACTCTCCTTTGTTTCTTGTTTTCTTTCTCTTTAGGGGTTGAAGAATTATATGCAGTATAGCAACTACAGATGTTCATAATGTGAAAGGTATTACAGATGTTTGTTTGTTCACATCTATCTCAAACTATCTTCAGAAGAACTCAGAGAACTTGGTTGCACGCTTGTTTATAGGCTCAGTATTTCCTGAAATGAATCATGGCCTGATCCCCACTCTATTGCCCAGGCCCACATTCCACAGACCTACACACATTCTGTGCATCAAATCACTTCCTACAACTGAAGACAGTCACAGCAATCACAGCTCAACCCAGCCAAACAACAGACTGGGTGCTCCTTAAGTCCATGCCTCAGTATGTTCCTAAGCAATGATGGTTGCTATCAGTAAGCAGGAAGCAAGAGCAATCATGAAACGGTCGTTAAAGAAGCAAGTTTTCACTGCTTCAAACACCTGCATCTGAAAGATTCAAGATCAGTTATACACTTTGAAAAGTAAGTTTTATCACCTTAGGCTTAATGTTCTCCAGCTCTCCATTCTTTAGTCGCCATAAAACATGTCGTGTTGTATCTCCCCCAATTCCAAAATTAAGAGCATGAAGTGGGGAAAACAGCTCCCGCCATATCTAAAAACAAAACACTTGATTTAGTTAGTTACACAAACAAAATAAATCTCTGGAAATTCTTCACTTGCAATGTGATTTAATAAGTCGAAAACTAACATTTTTGTTGTTTTTGGGGACAGGGTTTCTTTGTGTAGCGCTGGCTATCCTGGAACTTACTTTGTAGACCAGGCTAACCCTCAAACTCAGAAATTCACTTGCCTCTGCTTCTCAAATGCTGGGATTAAAGGAGTGTGCCACCTCTCCCAGCTAATCTTCCACATTCTTAGCACTGAAAACTGGAAAGTCTACCTTGCCTACTACAGTGATGAGTCTCCGCTCAAAACCCTGCACAGCACATTCTAATGTCCACTAACAGATATCAAATCAAGCTGTCAGCTCAATAAACACTTTTCATAAATTCAACTATTTTTTTTAAATGAAGAAACCAAAAAGAAATAAAGTTGTATTTTATAAGTTTCCTTTGGAAGAATACCTACCCTCCCCACAAAAAAAAAAAAAGAAAGAAAGAAAGAAAGAAAGAAAGAAAGAAAGAAAGAAAGAGTAAAAGCCCGTTATAAAAATATACAATATGGGGGCTGGTGAGATGGCTCAGCAGGTAAGAGCACCCGACTGCTCTTCCAAAGGTCCGGAGTTCAAATCCCAGCAACCACATGGTGGCTCACAACCATCCGTAACAAGATCTGACTCCCTCTTCTGGTGTGTCTGAAGACAGCTACAGTGTACTTACATATAATAAATAAATAAATAAATAAAAATATACAATAAATTACAAAGTGGAAGAACACGAAATAGTGAGAAACATGAGCAGGACAAAACAAGCAGAAGTAAGAAACAGTCATGGTCATCACCAGGCTAACACAGCGAACATTACGCTTCTTGGAAGTCAGAGCAAAAGAGTTTGGTTTCAATCAGACTGCACCAAGCATCCCACTGGGGGATCGGCTTCCCTTGTACTTGGCACTCTTTCTCTGCATCCTAAGCCTGAAAGGGCAGCTTAGAATTAAAGACTATAGGCTCTACAGTAGGAGTCCAGAATGCCCTCTGCTTTACCTCGTACTGCTGCATTAACTGTACCATGGAGTCTCCCACAAACAGCACATCTGGCTCTTTGTCTTTACAGTCCAGAACAAACCTATTATGCTGGTTTAAAGAAAAAAGAAAAACAAGAAATTACTATTATATCACAATGTTTCATATTATTAAAACAACAGCTACCACAAGCATTCTATCTTTTCCTCAAATAATTAGGAAAAAAAAAGAAAAAAGGAAAAAAGAAGCATTTGTGGGGCCATCGAGATGACCTAGTATTAGGCAAAGGCCCTTACAGGCTAACTTAAGTTTGAATCCTAGAACTCAAATGGGAGGAGAGAACCAACTCTTATAAGCTGTCCACAGACAGACAGGCAGGCAGACAGGCAGACAGACACACAGACAGATGCAAACTTCTATTATGACATTTTCTAGATTTGTTTTTCTTTGTACAGCTATGTATTTGTTACACTACTCAAGTTTTTGCTGTTGTTTTTGAGACAGGTCTCACTACTTGGTCCTGACTAGCCTAGAACTCAAGATATAGAACAAGAGGGTTTCAAACTCAAGAGATCCACATGCCTCTACACGAGTATTGTAGTAAATGTATGTGCCACTACACCCAGCTACCTCTATCTATCTAAAAAAAAAAAACAAACTGTTTTGAATACCCCAGGCTAGCCTTGAATTTCAGCATACTTCTGTCTCTAACTTCTAAGTGTGCTGGGAAGATAGGTGTGTGCTAAATTAATTTCTCTCTATCTCTCTCTTTTATTTTACTTTAGGTTGGCATGTGTTTGCGAGTTTATGAGAGTGAATGAGGGAGCCACAAGAGGGCATCCTAGCCCTGAAGCTGGAGATTCAGGTGTTTTGTGAGCCACCCAACTGTGTGCTAGATCTGAACTCTACTCATAATTAAGCAGCAAATGTTCTTAACGGCTGAGCCATCTCTCCAGACTCACACTACCCATGACTCTATCCCTAAGTATTTCAGCAAACATTTACAACTTAGGATGTTCTCTTATAAAGCCATACTAAAATAAATAAATAAATAAATAAAAAATAGTTCCATTAACATCTACCATCCAGTCCATATTCAGTCTTTCCAGACTCGCTAAGAGTTAGGTATTAAATTTATCTTTGAACCAGGGTCTAATTAAGACCTAGGTCTTCTCCCCCACCCCAGCTTCATGAGGTAGCACTGACAGCTTTCAGATATAGCACATACTTTGAACAGAGCTGTAGTATCCAAGTGTTAAACTGTTAGCAGATCTGGCCTTTTCAGTCTAATACAAGTTTATAAGCAGAAGTAACCCAGTAGTAGTGGCATGCCTGACTTTCCCTACCACTCCCTCCTTTCAATTAAGTTGCCTAAGCTGACTTCAAGCTGCTGGCCTGAGGTGATCCTTCTGCCTCAGTCTACCAAATAACCAGAACTAGAAGTATGAACCACATGTCCAGCTAAGATAGTATTTATTTATCAGTGTGGTTTTGTTGGTTTTATAGTGCTGGGAATAGAATTCAGCTAGAACCCAGTCTATCTCTGAAACACATGTCTAGCCCTACTTAGTGGCTTTTTGTGTTTTTGTCTTAAGTTAGGATCTAACTATGTAGCCCAGGCTGGCCTTGAACTCTTCTACCTCAATCTACTGAGGTTTAAGTAGCATGTGCTACCATACCTGGCTAAGAAACGACTTTTTTGTTCTTGTGACTGTTCTCTAAACTATATAGAGAAGCTGGCCTCAAACTCACTACTGAATAGTCAGGCATCAGTTTTCCAATCTAATTTCAGGGATAGGTCTACAGATTATTTCTTTTTCTTAAACACTACAGTCAGAATTAGGAATCTCAGCTGGTAAGAGTATGCATGCATGAGGCTATGGGTTCAAACCATGGCGTTTTATGTCTGTAATTTCAGCACTTGGGAGGCAGACGTAGGAATTTCACAAGTTACTGTCTCAATGGCAAAACAAAACAAACAAACAAGCCTGGACAGCTAAGGTTACATAGAGAAACCTGTATCAAAACCAACAACCAACCAACAAACAAACACAACACAACTCTTGGTAGTCTTTGTATCTTCAGGCACCCATAAAAAGACACATACATATAAAGTAAAAATAAAATATAAAACCAACCAACCAACCAACCAACCAACCACCCCTGGCCCCAGCACTGGGGAAGCAAGAACAGAATTCCTGAGATATATTGACTAGCCAGTCATGCCAAGTTAATGAGTTCCAGATTCAGTTACAGACACTTCTTCAAAAGTTAAGGTGAAGAGCAATCAACTGACGATGACACCAAATCTCTGATCTCCACATACATGCAAACACATGCTAGTTTGTGCAAGAACACAAAGCAAAGTGATCCATCCCATTTAAGTAATCCATATGCATGACCCTTTACCTGAGACATCCACCTGTCATCTCCTTGAATATCTTCTGCGGCATGTGGAACAGCTGCTGGGTTCGAGTCTCCTTGGCTCATTCTACACCTGAGGAGAAATGTCGGTCATGTTTCATTTATTAACAAGAACATTAAAATACTAAATACTGCCAGGTTTTATTTACTTGTTTTCCCCTTTGTAGCTCTGGCATCTTAGAACTTACTATGTAGATCAGGCTGGCCTCAAACTCACAGAGATCTCACTGTCCCTGCCTCTTGAGTACTGGGGTTAAAGGTGTACAATACTAGCCTGGCTATTTTATTTTTAAAAAGATTTAGTTTTACTTTTGTATGGATATTTTGCCTACACGTATGTTTGTGCATCACATGCATGTAGTACCCACAAGAAGCCAAAAGATGGGAAACAGGTAACTTGGAACTGGAATTACAGAAGACCATTAGGTGTCATTACGGATGATGGCAACTGTAGGTCCTCTGGAAAAACAGCAAATGTTCTTAACCACAAAGACATCTCCCTATTTGTCAGGTTAAACAACAACAACAACAACAACCACCACCACCCACAACATCTATCTTATTATGGATTTTTGCCTAGGAACTGAAGTAGAATTGATTTTTAGCAGAAATTAATTCTAGAACATGAGTGCTTAAGTCTCAAATCACCACTGAACTTCGGACATCTCCCATCACTTAGGAAAGCAAGCGTCACCTCTAAACCATTGCCCCATGACACCTCTGCCTGTGACTAAGATTAACTGTACAAACTCTGACATACCCACCCTAGGCTATGTTTTCACAATCACAGAAGTCAGACACAGAACAATGAAATCAACATCACAGCCTTTTACAGTGCTAGAACTATACACTGAAAATGACTACACAAGGAACTGGGTACCAAGTGTGAACAACATATACAGATGCACACTCAGGCAAAACACATACATACTTTTTAAGTAAAAAGTGACTACAGCAACAACTAGAACTCACTAGCTACTAAAACATCACACAAGTAACCACAGAGTAATTAAAGTACTAGTACAAAACTGGGGAGGGTGAAGGTCCTCAAATTCAGCATTCTTGTTTTTTTAAAAGAAAAAAGGGGGGTGGGGGAGCGTGTGGGGGACTTTTGGGATAGCATTAGAAATATAAATGAAATAAATACCTAATTAAAAAGAAAAAAGAAAAAAGAGAAAGAAAAGGAAAGGAAAGAAAAAGCCAGGTGTGACAGTGTATGATAACAATCCTAGCTATGGGGATGTGAACACAGGCAGATACTGGGGCTAACTGGCCAGTGGAACGGCCAGTTTTACCTAGTCTGGAACATCTGTCTAGCGAGAGACCACATATGGGCTCATGAAGATGTGGAAAAATAGTAACTGAGTAACAACACCCAAAGTGTGGTGACACACACCTTTAAACCCAGAATTTGGGAGACAGAGGCAGATCCATCTCTGAGTTTGAGGACAAATGTCTGCATAGCACACTCCAGGTAGGCCAGGTTACATATTGAGACCCTGTCTCAAAAGGGGTGTGGTGGTAATAGTAACCGAGGAAAACCCAAAGTTTGATGTCCGACCTCCACATGTACTTTATGTACACTTACTATATATGTGCTTCCACAGAAAACACACACACACACACACAAACTAGGGATTAGGAATAAAGTCTGGTTGATAGCATGGCTTGCCTAGCCATTCCTAAAGTCCTAGGTTCAATTAAATCATATCAAAGTAGGAGCATGCCCATAATCCTAGAATTCAGAAAGTAGCATGGAAATCAGAAATTCAAGGTCAACTGCAGCTATTTTTTTCTTTTTTGAATGAAAAAGTAGGGGTTTTCCCCCCCTTAAATTCCAAAGATCCATTCTATGCATCTGGTAACATAATCGACTCTCAAGACAATAGGCCTGTATAAACTCTAACATCTTATTAGGTCTTTACTTTTACTTAGAAATGTTTTCTGAACTGGTCTATCAGTTCATCTAAACAATTTACAATTAACACTTATTAGGAATTTACTATTTTAGTCAATTTAATTCCACAAGTCAAGAGGTAGAGACAGGCAGATCTGTCAATTCAAGGACAGCCTGGTATGCATAGCAAGTTCCAGGACAGCCAGGGCTACCTGGTCAAAGATACCTAAGGAATTTGTTTTATTGCTAAACTGTTAAGCAGGAAAGGCATTCCAGATTACTGAATTAGGAATGTTCATTGTCTCATTCCTATTGTTTGTAGGACAGTGGGCTTGTTCCATTTTGTGGCACTGGGGATTGAATCCAAGAATCTCACACACTGCGTGAGCACTGTACCGCTGCACATTAGTTCTAGCCCTAATCCATTCCAAACCAAGGCCCACACCTTTTAAATTTTTGATTGGTATTTTTAGATAAGGTTTCTCTGGGTAGCCTTGGCTATCCTGGAACTCACTTTGTAGACCAGGTTGACTTTCAACTCAAAAATCCACCTGCCTCTGCCTCCCAAGTGCTCGGATTAAAGGTGAATGCCACCACCACTTGGTTCTTTTTTTTTTTTTTTAAATCGTGCACTCACTTACAGATTCAGTGTGTGGAGGTCAAAGAACAGTTAAGGAAGTCAGTTCTGTTCTTGCACCCCAGGGGTCCTGCAGTCAAACTCTGACGGCTGGCAAAGCACTGAGCTGAGCCATCTTTCTGGCACTCAGCCTATTATCCTTAAACAAAGACTGCTATTTTACATAGAGATAGATCGCATGAACATGATAAAAATTATTTACCAAGCTGTTTTGCTTATTTTTTATTATCAGTCCAAACACCGAGCAAAGCACTTCCATCTGAACCCCAAATCTTACATTTTGTTTTGAGGGCCTCCCTGTGCAGCCCTGGCTGTCTTGATTTGCTGCAGGACTTATTCTGCCATCCAGATGCTGAGATTACAGGTGTGCAATACTATACTCAGTCATACGTTCCAATATTCTTCACAGGCAAAATGAAAGGACACGGAAGAAGAAACAGAGGAACCAAATTCCAGTGCCTAAAGTTAAAAGGCAGTTCTAACTAGAAGAAGATTATAAAAAGTATTTCAAATTTGATAGTCCCTGCCTGCAGGCCAGAAGAGGGCACCACATCTCACTATAGCTGGTTGTGAGCTACCACATGGTTGCTGGGAATTGAACTCAGAACCTTTAGAAGAGCAGCCAATGCTCTCTTACCACTGAGCCATCTCCCCAGCCCCTACTGTCTCTTCTTTTTAGGCCAGGCCAGAGACAATCCAGAGGTCTAGCCAAACCAGGTGTTAGCACACACCTTAATTTCTCTGAGCTGAGGCCAGCCATGTCTCCTGAGGCAGGACAGCTAGGGCTGTTGTACACAGAAATTTTGTATCCAGAGAGGGGAGGGAGGGGGGTGGGGGTGGGGAGAAAGAGAGAGAGACAGACCCAAGGTGGGCATGGTGACACACGCCTTTAATCCCAGTACTCGGGAGGCAGAGGCAGGCATATTTCTGAGTTCGAGGCCAGCCTGGTCTACAAATACAAAGTGAGTTCCAGGACAGCCGGGGCTACACAGAGAAAGCCTGTCTTGAAAAATCAAAAAAGAAAGAAAGAAAGAAAGACAGACAGACAGACAGGCCTAGTGGTGGTAGACACCTTTAATTCCAGCACTGAAGGCTGAAGAAGCAGGTTAACCTCTTGTGAGTTCAAGGCCAGACTGGTCTACAGATTGAGTTCCAAGACAGTCAAAGCTACACAGAGAAACCCTGTCTTGAAAAACCAATAAAATAAATAAGCAAGAAGCAGGCAAGCATTTATTTGGAAGTCAGATAATGTAAACAACGATGTTTTTTTACAACAAAGAAATTCTGCAGTTGGGGTGACTCAGCTGGCCAGGCAGTGGTGGTGCACACCTTTAATCCCAACACTCAGGAGGCAGAGGCAGGGGGATTTCTGAGTTTTGAGTTCGAGGCCAGCCTGGTCTATAGAACGAGTTCCAGAACAGCCAGGGGTACACAGAGAAACCCTGTCTCAGCTGTCAGCTGGTAAAGTACCCGCTGTACAGGTCTAATGATGCCCACAACTCTACAAAGCTGTTCCTGACCTCAGACACTCAGTCACTGTGCTTTAGGGCATGTGTGTACACCCACCCCCACCCCCACATCATACAAATATAATAAAAAATTTTAAACGCATAACATTTTGGGAGACAGGAGATGAGACAGTGGTTGAGAGCATCAGCTGCTCCTGCAGAGGACCAGGGCTCAGCATCCATACTGTGGTTCACAACCATCTGTGACTCCAGTTTCAAAAGACCTAGCGCCTTCTCCCAGTCTCTGTTGGCACTACATACACACGATATGCATACATGTAGGAAACACATTCATTCACATAAAAATAAATAACTTTTAAAAACCCAGACAATTTTAAAAGTGAAGAATGAATCAGGAGTTATCCAAAGAGTATCCTACTGAAGTTAAAAAAAAAAAATTACAGGGATTCCTGAACCATTTTCCTATAGCCACCTTCAAAAGAGTGGCTCACACCTTTAGTCCCAGCACTCAAGAGGCAGAGGCAGGGGATCTCTGAGTTTGATGACAGCCTGGTCTACACAGTGAATTCCAACACAGTGAAGGCTTCAAAACAGAAACCCTGTCTCAAAATGAGGGAGTTTGTATAAAATGAGGAGGGGGCTGGAGAGAGCTGGCCCAGCAGTTAAGAGCAGGTACTGCTTCTCCACAGGTCCTGGGTTTGATTCGCAGCACCCACATCCCAGCTCCTAATTGTCGTTCACTCCACCTCCTAGAGGTAGTACCCAATCCCTAGGAGTTCAAAAACTAAAAACCAACACTTCCCACCTCACCTTACTGGGTCAGAATAATCTCCTTACCCAGGGAACTGCAGGCTTCCTATGAAAAACTAGCAAGGAGGGGATAAAAGCTGGGCAACTGTGTACATTTCCATGAAAAACTATTTTGCAGAGGAAACTTTGTTGTCCTTCAAAAATCTCCAGGAAGAGAAGGCAGTCCTAATCCTAAACTTTCTATCTTCCCCACTTAATTTAGACCTCAACGACACAGCACAGCACCGGACTCTACACTAGTGGTATGGAAGTCAGTCCTAACAAAACAACTACAACCCCTCAAGCTCAGCTGGCTGTGTGTGTGTGTGTGAACCTCGAAGCTTGCTGAGACCTTTGAATGAGAATGAAAAGATTTAGGATGCTTCCATTAAGGCCTGAGGCTTTTCATTTTGCTTCAGAAGAGTTGGCAGGGTTATTCTGAAGAGGAAGGCAAGCCTCGTCCAGAATGCCCTACCTCGGTCTCTGGTGGGCGGCCCCCCAGGATCCAGCCCATCCATAATTTATTATCAAGTGCCCATGCCAACAAATTAATGCACAATGATTCCCTCCCCTGCTCTCCCACAAGGAGGCAACCTTTAAGTCTGAACAATGTGCCCAGAGACGGGCAGACACAAGCCCCATCCAAGGGAAAGATAAGCTTGCATTTTCTCTTTTCCACACCTTTTCCTCTGGCCCATTCTCTCCACTCAACTCAACGCTGTAGAAAATGCAAGTCTAGGACCTGCTCTTAGCGTCCTGGTGCCCTTCCCTTTGTCCATAGCCACGCTCTTCAGAGACGCCAACGTTTTAAGGCTTTGGATTTCCTTAAGATCCGTATATACATGATGAAAGGCAATGTCAGCCTGGGAGCTATGGAAAGGATAACGAGTCACTCTGCCATGAGTAACTCAAACCTGGAGACCACAGGCTCTGACCCGCCAAGTGGACATGGACCACATGGGCTGGGGAGGGGAACCACACCTCCAAGGAAACTACTCACTGACAGATGTACCTGGCTGGCGGTAGGCCATCGGCCAAGTCACCAACGCCTGGGCCTCGTCGCCGAATGAAGTGGGGGACCCTTAAGGCTAGCCTCTACCAATCCTTTCAGAGCCCTGACACGGGTCTTTGGGAAGTATTAGCGAAGGCAACGGAGAAGTTTCGAATGAGGAGACAGTTTTCGACGAGAAGGGCAAAGAGCGTGATCCGTTAAAAAAAAAAAAAAAAGGCACAACCCAGTCACAGGCTTGGGCCTAGAGGTCCCACCCCGGGGATGGAGGGAAAAGGCGACAGCTGAGGCAGGAGGCCGGGCCAGGGGACCCGCAGGCCGCTCAGCCGCCGGCCAGGGCGGGACCAGGGCGCCGCAGGGCAGCGGAGTCGGCGCGGGGCCCCGGAGGCCCTGCAGGGCGACAGCGCGGGGCGCGGCGGGGGAGGGGCGGCGTGGGGGAGGGGAGCCGGGCCTCACAATACCGGCTCGCCCGCGCGTCCCACCCGCCACGCCGAGGCCCCGGCTCCGCGGTCCCCACGATGCACTCACACAGGCAGAGGGTCCGTGCGGGGCCCTCAGCGGCTGCGGCGTCAGCGGGTTGCGCTTCAGTCGCTCGCTTGATCCCGACGGCCGCGTTCCGGCGCGCGTCCCCTCCTCGGGCCCCAGCACCAAGCAGCAGCGCCTCCACTTCCGGTCCCCCTGCCACTCGGGCAAATGGCTTCCGGAAGTCCCGCCCCTGGCTGCGGGGCTAGCTGCGGGGCGGGTGCGCCTCACTTTCCCTCGCAGTGCGCGCTCTTTGCTTGGCGCACAGGTCTTCAACCGTCCCTGCCAAGTACCGACTTTGTTCTCTTTCTTTCCCCGACTTGAGCGCGACTTGAGCTTCCATCTTTCCTGTAACTGCCTTCCTGTCCTGATAGGATGACGGAAACTATCCGGAGATGGCCTTAGAGACAGTGTAGCTTGACCTCACGCTGACGCCACTCCCTTCTTAGCCACTGATTTCCTCCGCCGATGGGATAAACCAGATTGCAGAGAATGGGGAGAAATAGGCCCGAAGTTAAAAGGGATAACCCCTACATTTACCAGCAGAATTTCTATGATGATATTCGAAATTATGGGTTACCGCCTCTAAGGTGATAGATACCACTCGGGGAATGACAGAAACCCCAGTCTTTACCTTAAAAATCCATCCAGTTTAGGGGAGTACATAGAGAGTCAATGTAGAGATTAGATGCTAACGGCTGGATAAGTGCAGGACAGATCAGCGCCAAGAGGAGGGGCAAGAGATTGCGTCATCATTAGCAGGGAAACTTGGTGGAGCAGTGCCAGGGCTGGCTCTTTAATGATGGATAGGATTCATTCAAACTCATAATAGTGAATTGCAGAGCATTCCAGGACTCTGAAACTGATTGAGAATGTTGTTGAAACCTGTAAGCCTAAACTATCGAGATAATAAAATAAAATTTCAAATCACTTATGTGCTGCTCGTATTATCTCAAGTGCAAAATAAAAATTTCAAGATAATGACTTTGTCATTGCCTCCTTAACTCTTCTGCAGATATTCCAGTTACATATGGTACACTAGCAAGATCTCAGTAAGTGCTGTTTTAAGTGTTTTGATCAAGAGAATATCTGGGAATGTAAAGGGTTATTTAAACAGTTTAGAAATACAGTTAAGAGAAACAGCTTGAATTGGTTTCCAATGATAAAGCCCTATGTCTGGGTTGTTTTTGTCAATGACACAAATCAGGGTCATTTGAGAAAGGGAACTTTAAAAATGCCTTCATCTGATTGGCATGTAGGCAGTCTGTGAGGGTATTTTCTTGATTAATAATTGATGGGCGTATCCCACTGTGAGTGGTGCCACTTGGCAAAGGTGGCCCTGAGTTGTATAAGAAAGCACACAGAGTAAGTCAGTAAGAAACAACATTCTATAGCTCCAGTTCCTACCCTGACTTCTCTCTGTGACAGGCTGTGATCTGAGAGTTGTAAAGGAAATAAGTCCTTTCCTCTCCACTTTGCTTTTAGTCATGGTGTTCCCCCTTCTTCTCTCTCTCTCTCTCTCTCTCTCTCTCTCCCTTCTCCTCTCTCTCTCTCTCTCTCTCTCTCTCTCTCTCTCCCTTGTCCTCTCTCTCTCTCTCTCTCTCTCTCTCACACACACACACATTTTGATACTATCTTTTATTCATGAGAAACCTTGATTGATTGCTTGCTCTTAAGATGGAAAACGTAGCCTCCACTTCACTCTGCAGCTATGAACATAGGACCTTCCTGCTTCCTCCCTTCCTGGGTGCCACCATGCTTGGGTCTCACACAGTCCTTCAGGATTGAGTCCAGGGCTTTATGCGTCTTAGACAAAAACTATCAACTGAGCTACATTCTCAGCCCTACAAAACTTTTCTTCAAGCCCTTAAGGCTCCTCATTTTTGGTAATACTATAGATTGAACCCAAGGAGACATTCTATATTTGAAAATCCTGGGGGTTGGCGAGATGGCTCAGCAGTTAAGAGCACTGACTGGCTGGGCAGTGGTGACACACACCTTTAGTCCCAGCACTCGGGAGGCAGAAGCAGGCAGATTTCTGAGTTCGAGGCCAGCCTGGTCTACAGAGTGAGTTCCAGGACAGCCAGGGCTATACAGAGAAACCCTGTCTCAACCCACCCCCCCAAAAAAAACAAACAAACACACAAAACAACAACAACAACAAAAAGCACTGACTGCTTTTCCGAAGGTCCTGAGTTCAAATTCCAGCAACCACATGATGGCTCACAACCATCCGTAATGAGATTTGATGCCCTCTTCTGTTGCATCTGAAGACAGCTACAGTGTACTTACATATAATAGATTAATCTTTGGGCCGGAATGACTGGGGCTGGAGTGAGTAGAGGTCCTGAGTTCAAATCCCAGCAACCACATGATGGCTCACAACCAGTTGTACAGCTACAGTGTACTCATATACATAAAATAAATCTTTTTTTTTTTTTAAAGAAAGAAAAGAAAGTCCTGGGGCTGAAGAGATGGCACAGTGGCTAAGCGTACCTACTACTCTTGCAGAGGACCCAAGCTGGTTTCCCAGCTCCCATATCCCATGGCTTACAACACCCTGTAACTCCAGCTCCATGGAACCCAATGCCTTCCTCTACACTTACATGCATGTACCCACATGACACATGTATGTGAATGATTAAAATAGCATATTCTTTTCCAGTGAAGTAGAATTTTAAGTAGTCCCTTCAGCTGTACAATGACTGGAGCAGTGTGCTCGAGGCTGACAGTGACAGGCTAGGTGGGCACACCCAGGGGCTTCGTGCTATGCTCCCCTTGCCGAGCAGCCTTGAATAGAATTTCACTGACGGCTTGGCCTGGGGGGTGGTTACCTGCCATAGTCCCAGCCACTGGGGAGACTGAGGCAGGAGGGTCACTTCATTGATTTATTTATTTATTTATTTTTGTTTTTTGAGACAGGGTTTTTCTGTGCAGTTCTGGCTGTCTTGGAACTCACTCTGTAGACCAGGCTGTCCTAGAACTCAGAAATCTGACTGCCTCTGCCTCCCAAGTGCTGGGATTAAAGGCATGCGCCACCACTGCCCGGCTTAGATTTTTTATTTTGTAACCTTTATTTTAGGTGTATGATTGTTCTGCCTTATGTCTGTCTGTGCACCATGTGCACACAGGGCCTGTAGAAGCCAGAAGAGGGCATCAGATCCCCTAGGACTGGAGTTACAATTGTGAGCTGTCTGTCATGTGAGCTCTGGCTGTGTGTCCTTGGGAAGAACCACCTGGACACTTGTTTGTTTGTTTGTTTGTTTGTTTTTTTAAAGATTTATTTATTTATTATATGTAAGTACACTGTAGCTGTCTTCAGACACATCAGAAGAGGGAGTCAGATCTTGTTACGGATGGTTGTGAGCCACCATGTGGTTGCTGGGATTTGAACTCCTGACCTTTGGAAGAGCAGTCGGGTGCTCTTACCCACTGAGCCATCTCACCAGCCCTGTTTGTTTGTTTTTGAGACAAGGTCTTTCTGTGTAGCCTTGGCTGTCCTGGAACTCCTCAGTAGACCAAGCTGACATCAAACTTATAGAGATCCAAGTGCCTCTGATTCCCCAGTGCAGAGGGATTAAAGGCATGTGCCACCATTGTCCAGCCACAACCACTGCTCTTAACCACTGAGTCATCTCTCCAGCCCCAAGAGGATCCCTTTAGCCCATTAGTTTAAGAACTGGCTGGATAATATAGCTAATTAATATAGCATATACACACACACACACAAACACACACACACATTGTACCTACCCTTCAAACAAGCCCATTGCTAAGAATCTATTTGAGAGACCAGCCGTGGCCATCTCACACCTGTAATGCCAATACTAGGGAGTCTAAAACAGGAAGGAAGTTTTCAGTTCAAGGCCAGTTTGGGCTACATAGTAAGTTCCTGGCCAGCCTTGGTTACAGAGATGCTGCGGCACCCTCCAGCCCCCCATCCCCGCCAAAAAAAATCTCCACAAAAATCTATCTTGTAACAATAAAAAATGACAATTATTATTTGTTTTGTGCCGTGTTCTGCTCCTTACATAATAAATTTAATTCTTTTTTCTTCTCTTTCTTTTCTTGACACAGGGTCTTACTGCATAATCATTGCTAGCTCACAACTTACTCTGGAGGAAAATCTAGCCTTGAACCTGCAGGTGTTCTTTGTTCTCTGTCTACAAAATATGTAATTCTTTCAGCTCTATGGGTGGTACCTACTATATGGTTATGAAGGGGACAGTGAAGAGCCTGTGATGCAGGAACAGCAGGTGGTACATGAACATGAACATTAAGGGCTGGGTTTCAACTTCAGACTGATTCCAGGTCTGGAACTCCAAACCACCCCCTGAAGCCTCTTGCCTATGGAAATAGAGGCGCCCATGTGTGTGGATAGAACTGAGGTATGGGAACGGCAGCTCCAAACAAGAATAACCACTAGTAGGGGATGGAGGGCTGGCTCAGCAAAGAGTGTGTACTGCTTTTCCAGATGACCCGAGTTCAATTCCTGTCACTCATGTAAAATAAGTAAAAGACTGAACAGTCAAATCCAGCTGCTCTGGAGGCTGAGGCAGGGACTCACAATCACTTATAACTCTAGCTCTAGGAGAATCTGATGCTCTCTTCTGGCCTGGGCACACATGCATACATGTAGTACACATAGGCTCGCACATACACATACATAAGAATAAGTAAATCTGGGGAGCTAGAGAGATGGCTCAGTGGTAAAGAGCACTTGCTACTCTTCCAGAGGATCTAGGTTCTCTTCCTAGTACCCACATGACAGGTCACAACCATATATAACTCCAGTTCCTCTGGCCTCTGAGGGTAGTAGGCACTAAAGTGGTCCACAGACGTACATGCAATTGAAACATCTAGAACACATAAAATTTAAAATAAGTAAGCAATAAATCTTTACAAAAAATAACCACCCATAGTAAATGTTTAATGGGCCAAGCAACTATGAACTATTACATAGCTTCAAAGAAAGAATTTATTAAATCTATAATAGTAGACTTGGGAAGATTTCTTCAATGAAAAGCAACATGGAAATAAGCATAATAAAAAGCTCACTTTGCCTGTCTATGTGTGTTACTGGATATCAAACCTAGGGCTTCACACAAGCTAGGTAAATGTTCTACAACTAAGGACTATCCTTAGCCTCAACATTTTAAAAATATAAAACAATACAAAAGCAAACAGTCTCCTTGTAAAAACAAGCAAAAGAATGGACTTGGTGGTGCACACATGTATGTAATCCTAGCAATAATTAGAGTGAAGCAGGATGGTCCTGAGTTTGAGGCCAGCTTGAGCTATGTACTGAGAACTGGACAAAAGAATCTATCCAAAGTAGATATACACATGGCAAGCAAACACAGAAAGACAGGTTATCCGCAAACTGCAACACACACAGCCATGGGCCTGGCCTAGTGTTGTCTAAATCAAGCTACTCTGGGGGCTGAGTCAGGAGCATCAAAAGATCAAAGGCTGGGATGCAGCTCAACTGGCAGGATGCTTGCCTAGAGGATGGACAAAGCCCTGGGATCAAACCCTAACCCATATAACCAGACATAATCAACCGTGCATGCTTGTAACCCCCACACTCCTGAGACAGGGGCAGGAGAGCAGGAGGCACAGTGGTGCATGCCTGTAATCCCCACACTCAGGACACAGGGGCAGGAGAAGGAGGAGTTCAAGGTCATCTTTGAACACTTAAGTTTGACCTGGACTCTGTATCCAAAAGAAGGAAGACAAGAGGGAGGGAGGAAAGGAAGAAAGGAAGGAAGGGAAGGAAGGGGAGGATGAAAGGAAGGGAGGGAGGGAAAGAAGAAGGGAGAGATAGAGGGAGAGAGACAAAGAGGAAAGAAAAAGGAAGGGAGGAAGGGAGGGAGGAGGACAGGAAGGAAGATCACTGGGGATATAACAAACACAGTGATGGAGCACTTGCCTAGCATGTACCAGATCCTAAGTTCAATCCTCAGTACTAAATAAATAAATGAATGACAGGGCTGGAGAGATGGCTCAGACATCAGGAGCACTGACTGCTCTTCCAGAGGTCCTGAGCTCCGTTTCCAGCAACCACATGGTGGCTCCCGACCATCTGTGGTGGGATCCAGTACCCTCTTCTGGTATGTCTGAAAACAGCAACAGTGTGCTCATATACAATAAATAAATCTTAAAAATAAACAAATAATGAATAAATAGGCAAACAATAAGACCTCACTGCTCAGTTATTACCTGGTCAGAAGCCCAGACTGCTAAGACTGGGAAGGCCATGGAACAGCCGGACTCCCATTCTTTGATGGTGTAAATGCAAACCAATTTAGTCACTTTTCAAGAAACAAAACGAAGTGTCACTGTGTGGAAAACAGTCACTTGCCTCTGTAATTATGCAAATGAGTTTTAAATTTATGTACACACAAAAACATGCACATGGATGTTTATAACAGCTTTATTCATAACTGCCAACACTAGGAAGTAATCAAGATGTTCTTTTTTTGAAAATGTATTTATTGGGTGTGGGTGTGAGTGTGTGGGTGTGGGAGATGATGAGGATGGGTGTGGTATGAGTGTGTGTGTGTGTGTGTGTGTGTGTGTGTGTGTGTATGTGTGTGTAGTATATGCCTATACATGTGTGAACAGATATTCACCACAGGTATGGAGGCCAGGAGAGGATATTGGATGTCCTGATCTAGGACTCTCTGCGGGTCTCTTACTGAACCTGGGGCTAGTCAGTCATCTACAAATTCCAGTGACCCCTCTTGTCTCTGCTCCCCCATAGCACTGGATTTGCAGGCATGTGTGGTCAATTCTGGCTCTTTACATGTGTGCTGAGACAGAAACTCAAGACCCCACGTTTGCTCAGCAAAAGCTCTTACCTGCCAAGCCATCTCTTTAGCCCCCCAAAATTTTCTTCCATAGAGGAGATTGAACAAACCGTGCTGCACGGATACAGTGGAATAGTAACTGCTAAAGAGAAATATGCTCTATTAAGCTGAAAAAGGTGCGGCAGTGGACTAGGTGTGCTGGCACTCAGCTTCAACCCCAGCACTTGGGAGGAAGAGGCGGGTAGGTCTCTGAATTCAAGGCCAGCCTGGTCTACAGAGCAAGTTCTAGGATAGGTAGGGCCACACAGAGAAGAAACCCTGCCTTGAAGCAAAGCAAAGCAAAGCAAAGCAAAACAAAACAAAACAAAAATTCTGAAAAAGGCACAGAGATATTAAATGAAAGAAAGTTGTGTACTATATGATTTTAACTATACTGCAAAAGTTAAAAGTATTAACAAAGGCTGGAGTGATGGCTCAGTGGTTAAGAACACTGACCACTCTTCCAAAGGTCCTGAGTTCAATTCCCAGCAACCACATGGTGGCTCACAAGTGTAATGGGATCTGATGCCCTCTTCTGGTGTCTGAAGACAGCAACAGTGTACTCACATACATAAAGTAAGTAGATAAATCTTTTTTAAAAAGTTTTAAAGCCGGGCGTGGTGGCGCACGCCTTTAATCCCAGCACTCTGGAGGCAGAGGCAGGCGGATTTCTGAGTTCGAGGCCAGCCTGGTCTACAAAGTGAGTGCCAGGACAGCCAGGGCTATACAGAGAAACCCTGTCTCGAAAAAACCAAAAAAAAAAAAAAAAAAAAAAAAAGTTTTAAAAAGTATTAACACTCGACAAATACCAAAAAAGTATTAACAAAAAAAAAAAAAAACAGTGTTTATAGGTGGGAGGGGGGCAGGGGCGATTTAGATAGAAGAGAGACAGGAGTAGTAGAGCTGGGGTTTAAGTCCCTCAGACAGCCAGAGCCTGCTTGTACAGTCTGACTGTAAATTGTAAAACTCTGGCCCCCAGCATCTATGATAAAGCATTGATTTCCTTACTGATTGACAGACATGACCTCAATCCCTGATCTTTTTTTTTTTTTTTAAGATTTATTTATTTATTATATGTAAGTACACTGTAGCTGTCCTCAGACACTGCAGAAGAGGACATCAGATCTTGTTACAGATGGTCTGTGAGCCACCATGTGGTTGCTGGGATTTGAACTTAGGACCTCTGGAAGAGCAGGCAGTGCTCTTAACCGCTGAGCCATCTCTCCAGCCCCTCACTCCCTGATCTTGAACATCTCATAAAGGAGAGAGATCCGAGGTAACTAAGAAAGCCAGTGCTGCGGCTTAGAAGCTGCTGGTCAGAAGGCAGCTTTGTGGCTAAGCGTCCTTGAAGTTGCAGATAGGGTGTTGCCATCCTATCAGAAATTAAGGCACTTGGGCACTCTCCCATCCACCACAGATACTACCAACAAAGGTCTGCATTCTTCTCTAATGAGTCTTTCTCGGGGATCACGGGGAAGAAATACTATACACGAGAGATCCCATCTATCCTGATTTGGGAGGGAAAAGACTCCTCTTATGCAAACCACGAATAAAACACCCATCTTATAAATATTCATAAAATTTAAAAAAATTTTAAACCCCCCAAAGGGGATCCATTATGCTGCTGCCCTCCTGCCTTAGGACAACACACTTCCATCTCTCTTTGGGGTGAATGTATTTGCTAAATAAACTTCTACTTGTAGTAAATGTCTTTCTTTTTTTTTAAATATATTTATTTATTATTATACATAAGTTCACTGTAGCTGACGTCAGACATACCAGAAGAGGGTGTCAGATCTCATCACGGGTGGTTGTGAGCCACCATGTGGTTGCTGGGATTTGAACTCCGGACCTTTGGAAGAACAGTGAGTGCTCTTACCCGCTGAGCCATCTCACCAGCCCTAGTAACTGTCTTTCATTAGTTCTGTTCTACAGGAAGACAAGAACCAAGTTGGGGAGAGGCTCTGTTGGTAAAATGATTTTAGCATCAAAGTCCAGGGACCTGAGTTTGGCCCAGCAGCACACACACACCAGGACTGGGGAAGCAGAAACAGGCAGAACCCAGGGGCTCACTAGTCAGCCAGTCTCACCAAATAGGTGAACTCCAGATTCAAAGAACAATCCTGTCTCAAAAAGAGCAATTGAGCCGGGCGGTGGTGGCGCACGCCTTTAATCCCAGCACTTGGGAGGCAGAGGCAGGCGGATTTCTGAGTTCAAGGCCAGCCTGGTCTACAAAGTGAGTTCCAGGACAGCCAGGACTAAACAGAGAAACCCTGTCTCGAAAAACCAAAAAAAAAAAAAAAAAAGAGCAATTGAGGCCCCCACGGGCACACACGTGCACACTCACAGAAATATGTGCATACAAAGAAAACCAAAACTGTAAGGCCCTGTAACGAGGATGGAGCACAGTGGTTCTTTTCTGGTTTGTTTGTTCTGAGACAGGGTGTCACATAACCCCATGTGGCCTTGAAGTAGGTATGTAGTCAAAAACAACCTAGATCTTTGATCATCTTGTCTCTGCTATCCAAGTTCTAGGTCACAGGTATGCACTAATATACCTGGCTGAGTGTAGGGAATTTTTAGGGCAGGAAAATTATCTCATATGGTACTGTAATAACAGAAATATAATATTATAGTTCCCTAGTCATATAAAATATACAAAACAACAAATGAACCCTAAATTAAAGAATGAATTTTGCTTAATACTAAAGTACGCAGCTGGACATGGTGGCACATGACTATGGTCTTTACAAGAAGTAGAGGCAAGAGGATCGATCAGGAGTTCAACTCATGCTCCGCTACATAGCAAGTGTGGGGCAAGCTGGGAGACATGAGCCCCTGCCTCCAAGAACCAAAATACATGTTCCGTTCAACATGGCTGCCAGCACTTCCTGTCAGCCTCCTTGAGTCAGGAGAGCTCAGCCCTGGCTATGGAGGTCAGGGGATGGGAATGAAGGTCTCAGAGAGCTCTCGGGCCATGGCCATCCTTGTACCTTTACCTCCAAGGCTGACGTAGTGAATGATATAGAGCACGGACTCACATTAAGAGAGCATACCATAGAGGGTGTATGGCAGGATCATGACGACCAGAAAAGGGCAGCTTCTCTGGACAGCCACCCCATGGTCATTGTGGATAGCTCCAGCTCCAACCATCTGAAGCCAGTTCTAGTCGTGTGCACACCGCTGGCCAGCATCCTGTTGTTGTTGTTTTTTTTTTTACTTTTTTTTAAAGATTTATTTATTTATTTATTATATGTAAGTACACTGTAGCTGTTCTCAGACACTCCAGAAGAGGGAGTCAGATCTTGTTATGGATGGTTGTGAGCCACCATGTGGTTGCTGGGATTTGAACTCTGGACCTTCGGAAGAGCAATCGGGTGCTCTTACCCACTGAGCCATCTCTCCAGCCCGAGGTTTCACTTTTCTACAGCGGTGGAAGAACCCAGATTGCCTCTCCTGACCTCCTCTCCCTACACGGCTGAATTAAAAGCTTTTTGAGTCCCTAGATTCAGTTCTCAGTACTGGGGTGAGAGGCAGGGGAGCATCTGCTGTCTGCTTTTTTTTGTTGTTTACAAACAAAACTAACAAACAAAATCTTTATTACTAGGCAGAGGCAGGCGAATTTCTGAGTTCGAGGCCAGCCTGGTCTACAGAGTGAGTTCCAGGACAGCCAGGGCTACACAGAGAAACCCTGTCTCAAAAAAACCAAACCAAACCAACCAAACTTTATTACTACTAACAATAAAGTATCAAGATAGGTTCAATTATAGGCCTGTAGGCTCAGCTACTTAGGAGGCGGAGACAGAAGCATTGCTTGAATCTAGGAATTAAGGCCAGCTTGGCAAAATAGTGAGACTGCACAAAAACTTGAGAGTTATAATCACAAAATGTCAGTATTGTCTCAACAATTGTAATAAATGTACAAAGTTAATACTAGCCAGATTTTAATAATGAAATTATGGTGGATACACAGGAATGTTGTATTTTACATTGTTTTTCTGTAAGCCTAGGGAAAAATAAATAATAAACAGAGTCTATGAGAACCAGTGCAACAACAGCCAGGTGAAGTGATCCCTGCACTGAGGGGCCAAGGAAGGATGGGCAGGTGGTGAGTTCAAAGAGAGCCAGAGCTCCATAGCAAGAGGCTGGGTCACAAACACACAAGTCACCTAAAACAAAGTCTCCTGGAACTTTGTGTATGAGCCCCTGTGCTTTTAGGAAGCCAAAGAAGAGAGAGTTAGCTTTTGTGATAGGGATATAGATAGGTGTTATCTCTCTCTGTCTTTGTCTGTCTCTGTCTCTCTCCGTGGGGTGTGTGTGTGTGTGTGTGTGTGTGTATGATGAGCACTGTGTCTTGGTTCTCTTTGTTGACAAACAGCAAGCTTACAGGGCTGGCAAGTCTGGGTTTCTGTTCTTTGTGTATGTGGGTACCTGTGCCTTGGTATGCTTGTGGAAATCAGAAGACAACATTGCAGGGTCTGCTCTCTCCCCTCTGCTTCTCCTTGGGTTCTGGGGATGGGTATCTGAAACCAGGGGTGGTGCAGATTTTCTGCACTTTACCATGTCTAGGGTCTCTAGCCCAGTGTGTAGCTACCCCACAGCAATGCACACAGGACGAAGGTGCTGGAGGAACCCTGCCAGGAAGAGGATTAGCATCCCAGCGGGCAGTCAAGTCTTCCAGCTTTCTCTTTTTGGAATTCCTAGCTTTGACCCAAATGGTTTAGCAAGTCAGGTAGAGGTTCCAAAGCCAAAGCTAACAAAGTAACAGTAATGGAGAGAGTAAGGCTGTTTTTATGTTGTTCGTTTTTGTCTATAATCACGGTTGTTCGGTTTGCTTTGCTTTGTTTCGCTTTTACTCCGTTAGTTACTGGACTAGATTACTAAAGCAACACTGACAAAGCCCTTTGATGCCAGCTATCCTGGAGGCTGATGCAGGAGAAATGCAAGTCTAAGTCCTCCTTGTCTTAGACTAAAAAGGGCTGGCATGTGGCTCAGTGGCAGAGCATTTGCCTAGCATGCACTAGGCCCTGGCTTCGCTCTCTGTACTGGAGAAGTAAAGGAAAATTGTTGGGGCCTGAGCACTGTGTCTTTGTTCTCTTTGTTGACAAACAGCAAGCGTACAGGGCTGGAAACTCTGGGTTTCTGTTCTTCTTTGTGTATGTTAGACAGGGTCTTGCTCTCTGGCCCAGACTAGCCTGAAACTGTAGCCCAAGTTGACCTTGAACCCATGGCAAGCATCTTCCCTCTTGAGGGTGGGATCACAGGCTTGAGCCACCACAACCTGGAACCTGGAAACTTTCATCTTTGTTAATTGTATTTGACTTATTTGCTCTGTGGCTAGGTTGTTAGTGATGTCTCTCCCATGAGAGACAGTGCAATCCTTTCCACCGAAGGAAAACTTTAAGGACATTGCCTTCCATCTCATATAGTCCTCTTTAAAAGGAATTCAGACCCAGGGAGGATCGGTCATCTCCCTCCCCACCTCCCTTCATTCCCAGTGTATCAAAGAAGTAAAGCAAGTGCCTGCCTCTTGCTTTCCCAGATGGCAGTGTTGCTTATGGCAACCACCAGACCACTTGAGATTTATTGCTGCAGATTCCCTGAGCCTCTGGCAACCACCTTTGCAGGAATCTTTGTGGGAAAGGGCCATAGAGAAACCAAGTCTTTTGTCTCTCCAGATAGCAGTTGCTTCTGACTTTTCTTTAAAAGTTTTTAAAATGACATTTATGTGTGCACTTGCATGTGTGTATCTATGAATGTACATGTATCTGGAGGTCAGGGACAACTTTCAGAAATCAGTTCTCTCTTCTCATTATGTGAGTATAGGGGGTTGAACCTATGTCAGTAGGCTTGGTGGCAAGCACCTTTCCCTGATAAGTGTCTCACTGGCCTGTTTCTGACTTTTCTTGGGTGGCATTAGGTACTTTGAACAGCCTATTTACCAGGGACAAAGTATTTGGTTTCTATGGAACCTATAGGACAAGGCAAAGAAATAAACAAAGCTTATTTATTTATTTCCATTTACTTACTTTCAGTGGAAGTAGGAAGTAGGAATTGCCAGAACTACTTGCCAGGGAAAGTCAAGGCCCTGCTCACAGCTTGGCACTTTAGTACCAAAGCCCCCTAAGGAATTAACAATTGAATGTTTTACTAGTCTAAGGCCTGTGATAGACAGGAAGATAATGTACACCTCTAATCCCAGCACTCAGGAAGGAGGCAAAGGTTGGTGGGTCTGTGAGTTCAAGGCCAGCCTAGTATATAGACTGAGTTCCAGGACAAACAAAACAAGACAAGACAAGACAAGACAAAACAAAACAAAACAAAACACACCTTCCAGCTGTAGACAGGCAATGGTGACTGTATTAATCATGGTTTACTAATCCATCCTCTGTCACGTATTACATTTTAGGCTAGACTGGATTACATGAAGCCCTGTTTAAGGTGTGTGTGTGTGTGGGGGGTGAGCTGGAGAGATGACTTAATGAGTAAGGGCAAGCATAAGGACCTGAGCTTGGATCTCAGCCCACTCTGAGGAGGCTGGATTGGGCTACATGGGGACTGTAGTTCCAGCACTGTTTGGGGCTGAGACAGGAAGACTGCTGGGGTTTGCTGGCCCCCAACTAATTCTAGGTTCAATAAGAGAACCTGTTTCAAGAGAAGGAGGTAGAGAACGACACCCAATCTCCTCTCTGGCCTCTAAGCAGGTGTGCATTCAAACACACACATGAACATACATACACTACATGGCTGTATTCACATGGTCACACACAAAATTAAAGGGAATGGAGGGAGAAACCCCATAACCAGTGGGAAATACACACAGGGATTTATGAATCCTGAGATTATGGAGGTCACATGCCATCTGTTATCTACAAACTAAAGGCCTGGGAGAGCCGGAGCGTAGTTCTAGGTCACACACGAAGACTTGAGAACCAGGAATGCTGGGATCTGAGGGTGGCCAGAAAGGACAGCATAGCTCAAGCAAACAGGGCAAGTCTGCTCTTCCTCTACTGTTCTGCTCTCTTAACTGACTGCAGGAAGTCCACACACAATGGCAAGGGAAAATCTTCTTTTTTGGCTAGCTGATTTAAATGCTAATCCATTTTGAAATACCAGGACCAGCAAGCTAGCTCAGCGAATAAAGGTGCTTGGCCCCAAGCCTGACAACCTGAGACTGATCCCCAGGAATTCAGGGGAAGGAGATGAGCTACTTTCATTTGGGTATTTCCTTCTAGGCATACACTTAGAAACAATATTTTATTGCTTGACATGATAAGCCATGAGAGACCACAGCTCAGTGGCTCAGCAGGTACAAATGCTTTCTGTGCAAGTCCAAAGACCTGAGTTCAGGGCTGGAGAGATGGCTCAGTGGTTAAGAGCACTGACTGCTCTTCCTGAGTTCCTGAATTCAGTTCCCAGCAACCACATGGTGGCTCACAACCATTGGTAATGGGATCAGATGCCCTCTTCTGGTGTGTCTGAAGAGAGCGACAGTGTACTCACATACATAAAATTAAATAAATAAATAAACAAATAAATCTTAAAAAAAAAAAAAGGAGTTCAAGGCACCTAGAGCCACATGAAAGCTAGATGGAGTGGCATACGTCCACAATGCAGCACTCCTGTAGTGAAATGACAGGCAGAGACAGGAGAATAGCTGCCCAGACTACACAGCACAGTGGCAGAAACCAGAAAGACTCTGCCTTAAAACACCGTGGAAGGGCGAACTGGCTTCTCAAAAGTCACCCCTTGACTTACTTGTGGGCGTCATGGCATGTGGGTACGTCCCAATCAATCAATTGATCAACATTAAAGAAGAGGCCAAGACGAGGTTAATTTAAAGATTTAGTTACCACCTTCTCTGTGACACCAGCCAGTCCACTCCACTAACCTTTTAGTAATTTGAAATAACATTGTCCCATAAGGTCCTTTGCCCTTTCTCCCTCACTGGCTCTAGCAGGCCCATGGGCTGTGCAATACGCTTCCTTCCCAAAGCAGCCATGATACATGGTCAGGAGTTGCTGCTGCTCCAGGAGACCCATAACACTGCCTTCCCTAATGCTATTTGGCAGAGTGGTTCATGCTAGGGATTGTCACCACTCTGCTGGGAACAATGAACACTACTGTACTCGGTCTTTGTGTTGTGGTCCTCACTGGCTGTTGGCGACTCTGCAGGCTGGCACTACCACAACACTGTTCTTTTTCTCTGGGGCTTGGGGACTCTCCCCCTGCTCCATCAAGAGCCTTCTGGATATTGAAGTTTGCATCAGTATAGAAAATAAAAACAAAAACAAACAAAAAAACTCCTTTACTTCTCTGACCAGTGAGTTCCAAGGACTCTCCTGCCTGCCACCACAGGGCTGGGATGACAAGTGCTTCCACCGGGTTCTGCTTTACACAGGTGCAAGGGATCTGAACTCAGGCTCTCTACTATACAGACTGAGTCATCTTCCCAGGCCAACCCTGAATGCCCAGAATTCCTGCCTCCACCTCTCAGGTAATGGGACAGCAGATGTGTGCCACCTTGTACTGCTTTGCTGGCTTTAAGACTGCCCCTTCCCATTCTTTTTTATTCACCGTGTATAGACATGTTGCCCTGTCTTTTGTGGAAACCCACTTCTTTCCATGTTTTCTAGTCTGTCTCCTCCAGGGACAGGGAGGTAAGCCACAGTAGTTCAGTCGAGTTCTTTCCCCAATTCATACTTCCAAGCCCACTTAGGAAGAGGTCTGACAGCTGGATATGTAGCTGTGTCTCTTCAGCTCTGAGACATTAGTCTTAGGAGCAAAGAAACTTCAGTCTTTTTTAAGTTAACCAGGCACACTAGGTAAACACACAGCCCTAGAAAAATCACTCAGCCTAGGATTGCATTCAAACCAGTATGAAGGTCCTTGAAGTCTATCAACGAGGAAGAAACGAGAAAGAGAAGACATGGCTGTGGCTAGTGTAGTAGCCGAGCTGCTCATAACCGTGAGGGACTCTTTCCAGACTCCAGGGTGGGAGTGCTGGTTTCCCAGGACTAATGGAGCTAGTGTCTGCCCCATTAACCACAGCAGATGCAGCAGTGGGTTGTGCTTTTGTGAGTCCTTGCTCAGGAAAAGTGATGAATAAGAATGGAAGGAGAGGGATAGGAGAGCTACGATTTTATAAGCTACACACACAGTTGGAATTACCCTATATGAGGGTTTATACTCCTCTCAGAAGTCATAGGATGCCAAGTGAAAAGTCCCATGCCAGCTAAAGGGTACCACACCTCAAACTGTTGGTCAGAGGTACCTGAGAGACTTCTAAAACACTACGGGCTATTGCCATTGCTCTTGGCTGCCAACCAGAACTTGATGGTGAGTGAGACTATTGCTGAAGACATCACACACATTGGTCACCGGCCACAGAGAAACCAAGTTGGTACTAACCAGGAAGTCCTTTATGTCGGCTAGGTTTTCATAATGCTGGAGCGTAATGTGTAGGCTGCTGGGGCAGGGATGGGTGGGAACAAGGGTCACCATGACTGGCATGACAAAACATGCCAATGGGTGCACAAGTGGCGCAAGTGGCCCAGCAGTAACCAACTGCTTTCATCTTGGGTTTAAGGCTCATTCCATAGGAGCAAACACATGCCTGGCTGGTGCTGTAAATCTGCCCAAGAACGTATAGTTGGGGAGCTCAGAGCACCGTGGAGCGAACCTATTATTATTCTGCTAAATGAACATAGTATCACACTGCCCTCTAAATTTACATCTGTCTACATCTAGATTACTGCCACTCTCAGATCTCTCCAGAGAGGTTTCTTTATTCTTGGACAGTGGTTAACACAGAAACTCACAAGTGCTCAAAGTGCAGAGAGTACATGTCAGTGGAATACTCAGCCACAGATGAGACATCTGTCACACAGTAAGCACAGCAGGAACCATTATGGTAGAAGGAGTAAAAGAAGTTTTAAGAATCGGAAGCTGGAGAGGACCTCGGGAAAACTGTCTCTGGACAGGACAGGACTGCTGTGCTTGGGAACTCACAGAGGCTGCTGCCTGCGTGATCAATCAAGGCAGCCAACATTTTAAACATTTTAGCAGAGAGGAAAGGTGTTCCTGAGCCTCCACCCTTAATGGAGAAGCTACTGAGAGTTGATGGTTTCTGGAGGAGAGAGAGTCAGTTTTCTTTAAGGGGGTAGTCCCTGGTGGGTCAACCATGCCTCGGTGAATGGCCCTACAATCAGGAGTAAACAGACAGTCCAAGCTGGACTCAATGGGATATTAAAAGAAGGAGGAGAAGGAAAACGAGAAGACGACGATGATGACAAGGACATGAAGTTGTCCATGGCAAAGAAATTGGGGTCAATTCAGGAAGAGTTAAGGGGCAGTGTGTGTGTGTGTGTGTGTGTGTGTGTGACTCCACTGTCACATACAGTATACAGTGACAAGACAGCACCTTTATTTACCTGCTGAGCCATCTTGCTGTCCCTCCATGTCTAACCCCAAGGTGTTTCTTTCAAAGTGGCTGCATTATACACTCCCCCCGAAAGGCATGGGGGCCCCGATCTCTCCACATCTGTCTACCTTTTTTGTCCTTTTTTTTTTTAGATTTATTTATTTATTTATTTATTTATTTATTTATGAAAGTACACTGTAGCTGTCTTCAGACACTCCAGAAGAGGGCGTCAGATCTTAGTACGGATGGTTGTGAGCCACCATGTGGGTGCTGGGATTTGAACTCAGGACCTTCGGAAGAGCAGTCGGTGCTCTTAACCGCTGAGCCATCTCTCCAGCCCCCTTTTTTGTCCTATTACTGAGATGCATTATTTCACAATATTTTAATTTGTGTATTTTGTTTGTTTGTTTTGTAGTCAGAACTTCCTGCAGCCCAGACTGTCCTCAAAGTTGGTATTGCCGCTGAAGATGACTGAGTTTTTTTTTTGTTTTGTTTTGTTTTTGTTTTTCGAGACAGGGTTTCTCTGTGTAGCCCTGGCTGTCCTGGATGACTGAGTTTTTAACCCTCTTTGCCTCCACCTCCCAGTGTGAGATTATTTTTTCTCTCATTTTGTAGGTTTTCCTTTTCACATTAAAAGATGCCTGAACAGGGCGTTCGGTCTTCTGGAACTGGAGTTACAGAGAGCTGTGAGCAGACCAATGTGGGTGCTGGGAACTTAACCCACACGCCCCACACCTCTTTTAAAATAGGGTATTTCTTTCTTTGTCCCCCCCCCACGCACAGCGCTCTCTTTGTTTGTTTTAAATTTTTTATTTATTAAAAAATTGTGCCAGGGGAATGGAGAGATGGCTCAGTGGTTAAGAGCACTGACTGCTCTTCCAGACGTTCTGCGTTCAATTCCCAGCAACCACATGGTGGCTCACAACCATCTATAATGGAATCTGATGCCCTCTTCTGATGTGTCTGAAGACAGCTATAGTGTACTCATATATGTAAAATAAATAAATAACTCTTAAAAAAAAAAAAGATAGGGTCTCTACTGTAGACCCAGGCTGGCCTCGAACTTGAGAACTTTCTGCCTGAGCATGGAGTAAGTGCTAAGATAACAGGCATATAGCACCGTGTTTGGCTCTCTTTTCACAGTTGTGACAATTTCATTTTTTGGTATAAAATTTGTATTATTTATTATTAATAATAAGATTATGAAGCCTAGTGTCTTTGCCACTGTTGTATCGCTGTGACGAGACACTATCACCACAGCAACTCTTAAAAAAGAAAGTCTTTAATTGGGCCTGGCTTACAGTTTAAGAGGTTTAGTCCATTGTCATCATGGTGGGGAGCTTGGTGGCACACAGGCAGGCTGGATGCTGGAGGAGTAGCAGAGAGTTCTACATCTGGCAGCAGGCAGCAGGAAGCGAGGGGCATGGCCTAGTTCGAGCTTCTGCAACATCAAAGCCTGCTCCCAGTGACACGGTTCCTCCAACAAGGCCACACCTCCAATAATGCCACTCCCTATGAGTCTATGGGGGCCATTTTCACCCAAGTAAAGTAAAGTAAAATAAAATAAAATAAAATAAAAGGGTGGAGAGATAGTTCCACAGTTAAGAGTGTTCTTGCTCTTGAAAAGACCAAATAAATAAATACGAGTGTTCTTAGCCAAGTGGTGGTGGCGCACGCCTTTAATCCCAGTACTTGGGAGGCAGAGGCAGGTGAATTTCTGAATTCAAGGCCAGCCTGGTCTACAAAGTCAGTTCCAGGACAGCCAGGGCTACAGAGAAACCCTGTCTCGAAAAAAAACCAAAAAAAAAAAAAAAAAAAAAAAAAAAAAAAGAACTCAAGTATTCGGCTGCATCTGCCTTCTGAGTGCTGGGATTAAAGGGTGCAACCCATACTCCTGAACTCAGATTCTTTCGCTTGTGTGGCAAGCACATTACCCATTTCCCATCTCCCAGTCCCCACTGTTCTACCTTTCTGGCTATAAAGAAATGCTGCTTCCTGGAGACTGCTTCCATTTGGATTTCAACTCTCTGGTTCTTGACGTGGGCTTCCAGTTTTCAATTTCCCTGAAGTATAAATAGAAAGAACTAGAGGGCCCTAGTTTTTGTTTTTTTTTTTTTTTTTTTAAGGCAAAAGGCAAACTGTACTTTAGAATTCCACCAGCAGGTGTCGCTGCCGCCAAGGGAAAGGGGTCACTGGGTTTTCCTGTTTTACAGGGGCCTGAAAAGGAAGCAAGGAGAAAGAATCCCAGTTCCTATAGAAGCCAGTCCCAGTGGCAGAAATGTGCTGGAAACACGGGTAGAAAACCCGAATGACAGCCACTCAGTGCAAGAAGCAGCACATCAATCTTGGCTGGGAAAACAGGGAAAGGTTTAAATAGACCACTTAGGACCCAGAGGCAATTCCCAAGGCAGAGACTCTGCACTGGCGACACTGGCAAGGAGAACCAGGTGCAGAGCCAGAGACAGGAAGGGAAAATGTCAAGGATGCCTTTAGTTCTGACTTCCTAAGATCTTAGGTACACTTTTAATTAATTAACTCATTCATTCATTCATTCATTCATTTCTTCGAGGCAGGGTGTCTCTGTGTCTGAAGACCAGGTTGGCATCAAACTCATAGGGATCCACCTGCCTCTGCCTCCCAAACGCTGAGTTAAAGGTGTGCGCCACCACTGTCCAGCCTTTATATTTAAGAGAAAGGATCTAAATATACAAGATTCTAGCCAGGCACAGTGGCACACACCTGTGATCCCAGAACTTGGAAGGTAGAGGCAAGAGCATTAGCAGATTAAGGTCATCTTGGCTACACAGCAAGCTCAAGGGGAAACCTGAACTATGTGAGACCTTGCCTCAAAACCAATCAACCAACCCTCCGAAAGGACTGGGAAAACGTGGCTCCGTCACCAGAGCACTTGATATGCAAGGACCCCAAGGAGGCCTGAGTTTCATCCTGAAAAACACACTTGGCAATGCATACTTGTAATCCCAATGCTGAAGGCACAGAGGCAAGAAGGGTGGCCATGGCTTGTCGGCCAGCCAGTCTGGCTGAATCACCAAGCTCCAAGTTCAACAAGAGAGGCATACAACAGAGCAGAGGGAGAGATTGAGGACAATACCTGACAATGCCCTCTGGCCTCTCCATACACACATACATACATACATTCATGCATTCATACATACACACACATATAAAAACAAAGACCACCAGCAGCAGCAGCACCACCACCACCACCAACACTATCACCACCACCACCAACAACAACAACACCATCACCACCACCACCACCACCAAAGCCAATATGCCCAGATCTTGCCAGGATTGGCAACACAAGCTTGTACTCCTCACCTTCAGGAGGGTAGTGAGTTTGAGGCTAGGCTTGGATATACAACAAGACTCTGTGTCAAACAGCCAAAAACAAGCCTTGGATGGCACCTGCCTCTGCCTTCAGAGTTCTGGGATTAAGGGCATAAGGTCTGGTTTTTAAAAGGCTTTATAGCATAAGTACTGAAGAGCTGATTAAATGAGGAACCCTTGGCATAAGGTACACACGTGTTTGCGAGAAAACATTGTCCTGGATGGATTTTCTTCTAATGAATACTCCAGTGATATTCTATATCACATCAAAGTGGGGAGCTGGGGAGTGTACCTCACTGCAGGGGTGGGGCAGGGGGAGACTGGTTTTGCATGTGTCAGGGCCTGGATATACATATCCCCAACACTGCAAAAACAATCACCAAAGAGGAAACCTCCAGATGATGATGTATTTATTTATTAGGGGAAGAGACTGAGCCTGAATGCTAATACAGTAGTCACACCTAAACAGGTAGAAAAGCCACAGGGCACCATGGCACACCCCTGTAATCCCACCCAGTCTAGAAACTGAAGCAGGGCTACTTGAACCTTGGGCAAGAGATGGAAGGAGCCCAAGGAGAGAGACTGAAAGGCTAAATGATGGTGGAGCACAGCTTCAGCCCCAGGACTCTGGAGGCAGAGGCAGGCAGATCTCAGCGTTTGAGGCCAGCCTGGTCTATAGAATGAGTTCCGTAACAGTCCAGGTTACATAGTAAAACTGTCTCAAAAGAGGTGTGTGTGGGGGGGAAATAGGGATGGTGGAGCTAGAGAGGAGGCTCACAACTAAAACATGAAAAAATAAATGGGGGGTTGGCTCAAGTTGTCTCTAGATCTCCATGTATGTTCCATAGAATGTGTGTACCCCCAAATATATCAATCACATAGACACAATACTGTAAAAAAAATAAGTCAGGCGGGGTAGGGCATGTCTTTATTCCCAGCACTCTGGAGGCTGATCTCTGATTCAAGGCCAGTCTGGTCTACAGAGTGAGTTCCAGGCCCACCAAGACTGCTCAGAGAGACCTTGTCTCCAAACAACGACAACAACCAGAAAGAAAAGTCTTTTTAGAAGGCTTGAAGGTACTTGGGAGTGATCTAAGGGGTGTTTAGTAACTGTAAAAGACTCTTCTGGTAACCCTTACTACACTAAAGAAAGGGAAAACTGGGTTTGGGGCAGGGGGTGGGGCATCATGCTCGGGACAACTCGAAGCCAAGCCTTGATGGAAAGCTCCCATCTGCTCTCAGGCCCTTCCTGTGGTGCTCTAGAGCTGGACACCAGCTTGTTCTTTTCGACTGTTCAGGCCTGTTTCTAGACAGTCAGAGGAGACACGCAAACCAGGCTAGGTCGATCTGGGATTTAAGGGGAAGTAAAAGCCACACAGCTGAGATGGAAACAAAGGGTGGCCCCTGCACAGAGAAGCCTCACATTCAGACGCATCTCCCAGACACCAGGGTGTTTGGAGTTTCAGACAATGTGGCCCACGGTGTCCTAGTTCCTGTGTGCTGGCAGAATTAGACTGAGGTAGTAAGTCCCTGGCTTCAAAATTAGCAGAATAAAAATATTCAGCAACATTGTGTTTGGTATACAGATGTTTTGAATAAAGTGTGTAAGTCAACTATCTATCCCCGTGTCAGCTGATTCCAGAGATGTCCAGAGACTGGACCCTCCTTATGGTCTCAGAGGTCTGAAAAATCCATGAGGCAATATAGTGAGGATACAGTTTTCTTTCCAGTTGCTGGCAAGCTGCCTAGCACTGAGGTTAAGTGGACCTTTAAAAATGGAAAAGCATGAAGGTGGCTCTCTGTGAGTTCAAGGACAGTCTGGTCTAAAGAGTGAGTTCCAGGACAGCCAGGGCTTTACACAAGGAAATCTTATCTTGAAAACAAATGGCTAAGCATGCTAGGTGGTGGGGTTAGCCTTTAATCTCAGCTCGGAGAGGCAGAAGCAGTGGATCTAAGTGAGCTCGAGGCCATTGAGATTTATACCGAATTCCAGGACAAACAGGTTACATAATGAGACCTGTCAACAAACAAACAAACAAACAAAGTGGCCCAGCTCTTGCAGAGGACCTGGGTTTGGTTCCTAGCACTCACACAGTGGTAGTTCAGAGCCATCTGTAACCTCAGCTCCAGGGGGACTCAATGCCCTTCCTTCCTTCCTTCCTTCCTTCCTTCCTTCCTTCCTTCCTTCCTTCCTTCCTTCCTTCCTTTTTTCTTTAAGATTTATTTATTTATTATATGTAAGTACACTGTAGCTGTCCGCAGACACTCCAGAAGAGGGCGCCAGATCTCGTTACGGATGGTTGTGAGCCACCATGTGGTTGCTGGGATTTGAACTCTGGACCTTTGGAAGAGCAGTTGGGTGCTCTTACCCACTGAGCCATCTCACCAGCCCTCTTTTTTCTTTTTTTAAGACAGGGTTTCTCTGTATAGCCTGGTCCTGGCTGTCTTGGAACTCAAATCTGTAGACCAGGCTGTCCTTAAACTCACAGAGATCCCCCTGCCTCTGTTTCTGGAGTGCTGGGGTTAAAGGTGTGAACCACACATCCAGCTCCAGTGCTTTTTTTTTCCTAGCCTCTGCAGGTGTGCGATACATATGCATACTTGTAGGCAAAATACTTATATGCATATTTTTTAAAAAATCAATAAATTATTTTTCTCTATTTTTAAAACAGGGTCTTACTATGTAATTTAGGCTGGCCTTGAACTTGTGGCAACCCTCTTGTCTCAGCTTCCCATTTGGTCAGATTATGAACCATACTTGGCATAGACCCTAGATTTTGAATCACTTATAGAAGCATGAATTTTTTTTTCTTTTTGTGATGTTATGGATTGAACTTAGGGTCTCATACATTTGAGACAAGCACTTTGCTACATACAGAGCATGCACACGCGCACACTCACACACACACAAGGAACATGTGGAAGCCAGATAACAACTTGCAGGAGTTGTCCCAGGGATCAAATGGGCATCAGTCATCAGGCTTTGCAACAAACACCTTTACAGCAGACCCATCTCTGTGACCCACCGCCTTTTACAATGTTATTATTATCATCATTATGTGTATGTGTCTAACCTGTGCATGTGTGTGCATGGTTGGGAGAGCATGCACACCACAGTGTATACATACTATGGCTATGGCCCAAGGTGGATGTCAGAGACCAGCTTTTTGGATCAGTTCTCTCCTTTCGCCCTGCTCAGGCTGTAGGTCTCTTGCTTCTGTCACAATCTGTCCTCTATGTTAGGTGGTCCTTGAGCTTCCATGTGACTCTCCTGCCTCGGCGATTACTTCACTATAGGGGTCCTGGGATAACAGATTCGTGTTACTACATCTGGCTTGTTTTTATGGATCACTGGTATGGAACTCAGTTACCATGACGTTACCATGGGGCATGAACTTTTGACCCAGTGAGCTGACTGAGCCATCATCCTCCAGGTCTCTGTTCTATCGCCTTCTACAACAATGTCTTGGGTTGGGTTTTTTAGGATTCGCAAGCAGACAGAACGCCGTCAATGCCGTCACTGTGGAGAGGTTAATGTTTGGTTGTTTGGTTGTTTTCGAGACAGGGTTTCTCTGTGTAGCCCAGGCTGTCCTGCAACTTACTCTGTAGACCAAGCTGGCCTTGAACTCAGAAATCCACCTGCCTCTGCCTCCCAAGTGCTGGGATCACAGGCGTGCGCCACCACTGCCCCGGCGGAAAGGTTTTGTCTTTGAATGTACCTTTGCCTTTCCAGAAAGCAAGTAGTTGGATATTGGGTCTGATTGTAGCCATCTCTGCCCTTCTAATAACTGGCACGTCTCTGAGATTTCAGTAACCCAGGTCAGTCCTCCCAAAGGGGCAGGGTCACGCACACATCTTGGGGGCAATTCATTAGGGGAGTGATGTTCTTTCCTAGTGAACAGCAAGTCTCCCTCTGGGAGTTTTATAAGCCAAGCCACCACAGGCCTGTTTAACAGGCCGGCTGTAGGCCCCCTCTGTCTTGCTTCCAGCGACCCTCAACCTCCTCTTCTCTACTGCTGTTTTAATCAGTGTTCAAATATATAGGATATTCAACCCTTTGTTAAGTTTCAAACCCGGAGGTGTCTTTTTAACATACCAAAGCATATCTGGCTCCCAGGTTCTCCCAGCAACCCCATTCCTTATCTGTTACAAGGTACGTCTAGCATAGCCCATCCCTTACCCTAAACATTCCAGTCTAAGGCTTCCTTCCCCAGAGGCCCTTCCCTACATAATCCAGACATTTTGATTCCCTTCCTCTCCCCCCCCCCCTTTTGTTTTTTTTTTTTTTTTTTTTTTTTTTTTTTTTTTTTTTTTGGTGCTTGGGCCTCCTGGCTGCTCCACCTGCTTCCCCTTTCCTTTCTCCTCCCCACTCTCCTCACAGGCCAGCTCAGCTGGACTTTGCTAAGTATGTCTGCCTCAGGCTAAGTTCTCCTACACAGCTATAAGAACTTCTAAAGAGACAAGGTGTTTCTGTTGGGCCTGGGTCAAGGAAACATATCATGGAGGGAGCAAATGACAGAGGACAGCTTTTCATTTCCTGGCCAAGAAGCCAGAGAGAAGAGAGGGAGAGAGAGATCAGAGAGAGAGAGAGATCTTTAGAGACATGCCCCTGCTCACCCTCCTCCCAGATCCCATCTTGTAAGAAAGCTTCCATAACCTCCTGATAAGGCCATGTTGCGGGAGAGGGAACTTTAACAGATGAATTGGGGTTCATTGAAAACAGAAAGTAGAACACTAGGTTGAATCTAAGTAAGGCAGCCTTAGCTCAGAAACCTGATTTTCCTTCTGGCATCTTCCTTCATGAGGATTAGAACTGGGGAAAGAAGCCATAGAACACAGGCTCCAGGGGCAGCTGCCTGCATCTGAATTCGGGCCCTACCACTTCCTGGCTCTGTGACCTTGGACAAACCCCTTAGTGTCTCCACTTCTCTTTTTCCTTGGCTGCAGAATCTGTCTAGTAATACAACACCTCTCCAGACCTTGTTGTAAGATTTTGTTTTGTTTTGAGACAGGTTTTCTCTGTGTAGCCCTGGCTGTTCTGGAATTTGATTTGTAGACCAGGCTGTCCTGGAACTCCAAGTGCTGGAATTAAAGGCCTGTGACACCAGGCTTGTTGTAAATCTTAAGTGACTTTTATAATATTATCAATGTATACTGTGCAATCTAGTGCTTGGCAAATAGTTGTTGATGTTGTTGTTATTATTATTATTTTATGGTGCTGGGGATCGAGGTCTCTGAGAACCCAGCAAGCCTTTATCCAGATCCCTGAATAACGCACCGAATACACCCCATTCCATAAAGGCAAGGAACACCCATGACACGTTATCTGGCTATCCTATACTCACTGCTAGGGAACCAGCAGGATAGGTCTCTTCTCTTTGGAAATTAAAGCAATGCTCCATTTTCCTAGCTCCTCCTCAAGGCTTTCTTGAAGTGAGGGGTGGGGTGGGGGAGTGATAGAATGAGAATTTGAATAAGAGGTGTAGCTCAGTTGGTAGAGTGAGTGCACGGTAAAGCATCACCACGGAGCCCTGGGTTTGATCTCCAGCACTGCATGAGACAGGTCAGGATGTTGCTGGGCAGTGGTGGCAAATGCCTTTAATCCCAGCACTTGGGAGGCAGAGGCAGGCAGATTTCTGAGTTCGAGGCCAGCCTGATCTACAGTGTGAGTTCCAGGACAGCCAGGGCCATATAGAGAAACCCTGTCTCGAAAAACCAAAAAAAAAAAAAAAGACAGGTAACTCCTGTAACTCCTGTATTTGGGAAGTGGAAGCAGAGAGATCACAGATTCAAGGTTGCCCTTGGTTACCCAGAAATCAGCCAGGGTAAGTGAGAGAGAGAGAGAGAGAGAGAGAGAGAACTTGATCAAAACAAACAAATTTTCAAATTATGTCTAAATGTCTAAGAATGGAAGACACTCTGGGTGCACAGCATAGTCAAGAGTGGCTTCAGTACTAATTCTAAGACTTCCAGAGAGAAGGCTTGTTTTTCTTTGTCTTACCAGCAGAGCTCCCCACCTCCAAGGAGATGGTAAACCTCATTCTGAGGTCCAGCTCCTAAGTTATTGGCTTTGCTAGATTCCAGCAAGGGCCATGAAGTTGTAAGGGTGGCTGGCCACACCCAATCATTCATCTCAGATTTCATAATCTCACTTGATGAATAGGTTTAAGCAGCCTAAGAAGCAACGTCCACTTCATCCCTGTCTTTATTTGCTTGTAAAGGAGCCAATTAGTGTTATTTGTGCTGGCAATTTGAAATAGCCACCAGGGAACTGATCCAAGGCAGTTGTGGGATGACCCCTCTGTCCCATCCTAGACCCAGCCATTACTTATGTCACATGGGGGGGGGGGGAGACCAGAACATTGGGGAAAGACCTGTGGTCAGAAAGAGTAAGCATGTATTTCCTTTCTCACATACCCAGTGACCTGGATGTCACTTTTTGATACTGCACAGAGATGTGACAATACTCCTGTGCCATGGAGGGAGATACAGGTGTGGGTAGTACAGCACTGGATACATGAGATACAATTAAATAGAGGAATGCACACAGCCTTCTTCCTTCCTTTTCTAACGGACCAAAGGCTATCTCTCCTTTACAGCCCAATTTCCTATCCCCACCAGAGGCAGATAAATCAATCTACTTAATAAGGAAGGAGGAGGGGGAGAGGCTCAGTTACAGCCCAGGATGTGGAATGTCAGATAACAGGAGGGAAGAAAGAGGGATATGAGTTTTATTGCAGGGGTTATTAATTTGATCACTCTTAATGTCCTTAGAGAGTCATTAGTAGGGATGGAATTTATATTAGTTACTCGTTTTGCTTAACGGATTGGATTGCTCATCTTTAAGCATGACGTGGTCCTGGATGCAACACACTTCACCAGTACTAACCCAGCAACAGAAAAAGAGCGCAGAGATTCTGACAAACTCAGGCTGGAGAATTGTTCCGAGTCAGGGGTGGCAGGAAGGAAAATGACAGTCCTTTTCTGGCCCTCACCCACTCAATGACTGGAACGCATGTTTGGGATGGGTTCAACATCCTTGAATATGCAAACTCCAATTTCCGCACTCCTCTGTGTTCGATGACTTATTAGATTGATTGTACGAAGTGAGCTGGGCTTTGTAAGAGTTTTTGCTGAACAATTCCCCTGCCTTTGCTACCAACTTGGTTACAGTTGCTTAAATACTGTAGCTATTCCTGCCTCTGTGGCCTCCAGGGCTAAAGTGGGACAAGGCTGGTATTTTTGGTGATGAGGAAATCCTTTTAAGGGAGGTTTGGTGGTGACTGAACTGGGACACAGGTCGGAGCAGGGATCCCATCAGCGAACCAGGGGCCATCGGGAGTCTGGTTCTGGGGTCTCCCCATCTCATATCCCTACCTCGCTTAGAAGTTGCTGCTGACCCTCGACGTTTTCAATGCCTGTTCCCCAGAGGGGGGCACTAGGGAGCCGGCGCCTCAGGAACAGGGACCCACGCGGGAAGGTCGAGCTCGCCCGGTGAGGTCACGGTTGCCATGGCTTCGGGCAGTGACGCGCGTCCGCACGTGACGCGCGGTTGCCATGGCGCCGGGCGCCCGGCGGCGCGGGAGCCCCGCCTCCCGGAGTGACGTCTGTCGGCAACCCCCCTCTTTCGGCCCCCCCGCGCCCCCTCCCCCCCGGCCGGCTCCCCGCGGCCCCGGAGGTTTCACTGCACAACAAGATGGCGGCGGCGGCGGCGAGCGGAGCTGGCGGGGTTGCCGTGGCCGGAGCAGGGGGAGCCGGGCCGGCCGGCCGCCTGCTGCCTCCGCCCGCCGCGGGGCCACCGGCAGCCCCCGCCGCAGTGCCCCCGGCCGCCGTCCCGGCGCGTCCCACAGCCCCGGCCTCCCGCGGGTCGATGGCCGCTCGCATCGGCTACTACGAGATCGACCGCACCATCGGCAAGGGCAACTTCGCTGTGGTCAAGCGGGCCACGCACCTCGTCACCAAGGCCAAGGTAGTGGCGCTGGGGACCGCGCGGCTGCGGGCTGCGCTGCCCGGGGGGCGTTGCAGCAGGGCGGTGGGGCCAGGGGAGACCGCGATTCCCCGGGGCTCGGGTCAGGGTCAGCAGTGGGGACCGGTGCTGGCGGGAGAAGGCAGGGATCTCAGAGCGGAGGGGTTCCGGAAGGGGGGGCTCCGGGAACTTAGCAGCTGGACACCGGAGAGGTCCCCAGGGCTGTGCGCGGGGTGGGGGGGGGGTGACTGGAAAGGAGGCGTTGGAACTCTCTGGGGGCCGGCGGACTGCACGCCAGGAAGACTCCGGAACCAGCAATTAGGAAACCATCAGAACGAGGGCAGGGGCATATGAAATGTGGACCACAGGATGGGGGAAGACGCGCAAACTGGCTGCCTCAGGCTTCCCAGGACGGCTGGGGCATGGGGCTGAGGGTGTGCGGTGGGGTGCTAGACACCGGGAAATGAGAAGGACCTGGCACCTATACCGGAGAAAGGAATCAACGTTTGATTATTTAAGACTGGGAGATGGTGTCAGTTGAAAGCCCGAGGAAGTATACTTGATTATAGGAAGAGGTAGTGAAGAAAACGGGGAAATAAGGGGGGAAAAAATGGAATGGACCCATGACCAGATGTCCCAAGGCTCAGGGTTCCTGGTGACACTAGCTAACCAAGGGTTAAACAGTTTAGGATAGATGGTTTGCTGGTTATTTTTAGTTGTCAGAGGGTCTGAAATTGTGGGCTTTTTGAGCTCGGGGTGGGCTTTTTAGTAGGGAAGGGAACCGTGGGATTGGCACGACAGAATTCCACTCATTTGGGCCCTTTGGTTCCCAAGGGATTTGAGGAGCTGTAGTAGTGAAATTGGCCAAGGTCAGTTAGGAAATCATGTATGTATACGCATGTAGTATATTTTTTAAAGGACTCAGAGGTAGCACTTTTACCTATCTTTCTTCATTGAGAGTATCAAGGAAAATCATTCAGTTTTGATGGAAGCCACAAAACCCATTTGAATTCCCAACTTGTCTTTGCTCAATACCTCACTTAAATGGATACTTTTAACGTAGTAGTCATTCCTTATATTTAAAACAGTAGCTTGAGTTTTTCTTCCGCCTGGCTAATGAAAAACCTTTACTACCTAAGCAGCTCCTCTGGGAGACACAGGACTCCCCTCCCCTCCTCCCCCTGGCCGCTGTTTACCTTAGCCTACCTTGTTTTGGCTTTTATGGCAGTCCCTCCCTGCCAGAAGCCTGGCGACTTATCTGGGCCTCGTATCCTGCTTACTGGCAACCTGAAAGTTACTTTCCTCGCCTCTCTCTGTCAAAGACTACAAGGGGCCCTTCTTCCGAGGGTGGTGGCAGGCAGAGTGATTGGTCAGTTTCACTTCCTCTGATGGGACCCCTTCAAGCCTTTTTGTCAGTTTTTACCAGAAGGCCTCAAGTCTTCAGAGCCCAGTGACAGACTCAAGTGCGCCCCTCCTGTTGCAGTCCCTCAGACCGGCAGCTGGAGCTGAAGCCGGCATCTCCTTACCCCCTACAGTGTGTTTACTGTTGGCCTAGTCAAACTTGTGTTGACAAACAGAATGCCTCGGTCCCTTGTTTTCTCTCCCCTGTCTGCTTCTGTGATTATTTTGCTCTGACCTCTGGGAAATGGACTCCACAAACATAATTGGTTGTCTGGCTACGTTCTCTATGATTTAAAGAAATTTGAATTTTTATATCAAAATATTGATTAAAAAAATCTATGACAAGCTGGATTGAGTGTCTTATAAACATAATTGCAAACAGTTGATTCTTGGCTTTATATATAAAAGGGACATTTCTGTTTTCAGTAGTCAGCAAAGGCAGTGCCTAATTATGGTTGGTCTGGTTGCTTTCTAGAGTGTGTGTGTGTGTGTGTGTGTGTGTGTGTGTTTCAGTTTTTCCCTGAGACCTTGGTATCCTTTAGGGCTGCAGCCTTTACAGCACTGGCATGTTTATAGACGGGTGTCACTGTTTATGTTGGTTTTTATCTTTGATCGTTTGTGGTGTGCAGTTATGCAATTCCTATGTATGGAAATATTCAGACTTGAATGAGGCTGAAATGGCTGGGACAATGAGTTGCATGTGTGGAGGAGACCACACCAGCGTTTGTTTGTGCTTCTGTAGCAGTGTGCAGTTTCCTGGCTCCAGCTCCAAGGGCCCTATCTTTCTGCTACTTAAATGACTCTGCTGCGAGTGAAGCTTGATTCACAAGGCGCTGTCACATGCTCAGGGTGCTCCATGGGCATATTTTGGCTTGCGCCCTGCTTATCTGAATACATTTTGGAAGGGTCCTTCAACACTGACAGCTGAGCTGTGCCCAGCAGCTGCTGACATAGGTTGGGATGGCCTAGTAAGGCCATGGCTTGGTTATATAATGGCAGGGAAGGTGTCTAGGTCCTAGAAGTTGCTGGAGCTGCTGCCGTTCCTTCCTCAGGAGCGAGGCTCTCCTGCAGCGTTTGTCTCCCGCAGTCAGGTCGAACAGAGGTTAAAGACTGGTTTTCTTCCCTAGCTCTTTCTACACTAGGCCAGCCATTCGCTCCTTTCAAGGTGTATGCTTTTTTTTTTTTCTTTCTGTTTCCTTCTTTATGTCACTGAATGGTCTGAGATTTTCTTCTAATCGTGCACAAAAATCAGACACAGGTAATAATGACGATGCCCATGTCAGCAGAAGGAGGTTAGGCAATAGGCATTTTCTATACATCGGAGAACTATTTATAAACCCCTCTTCCTACATGACCCATTCCAAGGAGTAAGAAGCTAAAGCAAACTTCATCTATTGACTAAGCTACTGCACTCTGTCCAACAATAAGAGAAGCTGGCCCCCGTCCAAACTCTGTTCACTCAAACTTCCCAGAGCGAATAGGATGATGAAAAGAAAAGGAACCAACGGGACACCCCCGCCCCCTTTTTTTCCTTTTTCCGTTGTTGGGACCTTTGCAGCGTGGCTCCCCGGTGCTGAGTCTCGACATCCCAGCTCTGCAGTGCCGCCAGCCAGCGTCAGCGTCGCTGCAGAAGGCTCGCAGGAACCACAGGCTCTGGTCAGCAGCTCACCCTGGTTTTGTCCTACCTACTTTGATTTCCTTTTTAAAAATTTCTTTTGAGACACATTGCCCAAGGTTCTCTGTCTTTTTGGCAGAACATGATAAGTATTAAGATTTAAAAATATATATATATTTCCCCCTTCTCTGATTACTTATGGTCTGTTTCCTGTGCCTAATTGTACCTTCAAGCTAGCTGGATGAACAGAACAAAGAATAGCTACGTTCTGTGTATATTAAAAAAAACTTCAGCTTTGCCTAAAACAGCCTGGTTTGATTTGTCTGCTGCTTAAGACGGGGGCACTGCTGGGCCCTGAATACTGGCTAAACCTCTCTGTGCTTGGATTTCGTCATCTACAATGGGATGACAGTAGCACTCACCCACAAGCTTCAGTGTTGGGTAGATTAACTGCGATGTGCAATGCTCCCTAGGCAGTGCTGGCACGCAAGGCCACTCAAGGAGTAGGTAAGAAATGTCGTCATTTTCTTCAGGTGCAGTAGTCAGTAAGGTGAGTAAGACTGCCACACCCCCCCCCCCCCCCCCCCCGGAAGAGCTATTGACCTCAAGTGCCATTGATTCTGGATAGGTAAGTCCCATTGATTCTGGATAGTGAGACACAAGCTGCATGCCGCACTTTCATTCAAGGAGGGTGTGTGTGTGGGGGGAAACTACTGTTTCAAGTGCTACTTTGAAGTTCCTCCACGTGGTACTCTGTAGTCCCAGCTGGTCTGGAACTCTTGGTGACCTTCTTGCCCTCAGATCCTTGGTGTTGGGATTATAGACATGAGCTTCCACATTGGGCTATGAAATTTATGCAGAACCGTTTTTCATTTAGCTTGATTTTATTTTATCTTTAATTGTCTTTTAACAAGAGACCGATCTGATAAACACATTGGCTTTTGCTTTGGGCCATCTCGAAATATTTACTTATTAACAGTGCTGGGGATTGAACTCAGTGACATGAGGATTTGTACCACAGATGCACATCCTCAGTCCTTGTGTTTGTCTCCCCCACCCCCCAAGGTTTTCTGTGTAGCTCAGGCTAGCCTAGAACTCCATGTGTAACCTATAGAGCCTTGAGTTAAAAGCCTCTCTTGTATCTCCATTCTCCAGTTCTCAGATACTGGATTCTAGGTTTGTTACATGCTATGCTACATGGCTTTTTCCTTTCTTACTTTAAAAATTATCTTCAAATTAATTAATTTAAGTGTACGGTATTTTGTTGGCATGGCTGTCTCTGTACCACCTGCAACTGATGCCCCTGGAGGTTACACAACAACATTGGATTCGCTGGAACTTTTGTGAGCCATCCGCCTTATGGGAGTTGGGGAGCCTTGGTCCCCTGGAAGAGCACCCAGTGCCCTTAAACACTGAGCCGTTTTTCCAGCCCCACATCATTATTTCCATGCTTTGCTATAGGGCCCTGTGTGGTCCAGTCTGTTCTCCATCTCGTTGCCGCCACGGCACCGGTGTGCTGAGATTTAGTGCGGGTCTTCACCTGGCTCAGATTGTCATTGTTCTTTTGTAACTTAATTTTTGCCATACTGATGAACAATTTTTTTTTTGCATGCAATAGTTTCTTCAGAGATTCACTTAAAATTCTGTGGAAAATATGAAAAATGTTACCACACATTTGCAGCTGGGCTTAGTGGCACATGCCTGCAATCCTAGCACATGGGAGGCTGAGGCAGCTCGAGTTCAAGGCCAGTTTGAGATTCATAGTGAGACCTTGTCACAGAGAACAAACAAAATCATTATCTGCCACCCCCAAACAAAATCATTTGCACTTTGTTTTGCGTACAGGGTACAATACTTAGAAGGGTTAGCTTCTAGCTTCGTCGTCCTTTGCTCCCATCCTCCCCCTCCCCCCACAATGCATTCTACCATTGAGGATGTATCCTCAGCTCAGGAGTTTAAAATTTACATGTGTCACAGAGAAAACATTTTGCCCTAAATCCTCATTCCAAAGCTTATCAGTGACATATTTTCGAAGGGTGTGTTTACTGCAGACTCAGCTCATGAAGACTCCAAGCCTGACTTCTGTCTGCCTGTAAAGAAGAGTGCCGTGAAGCAGATGAACACATGCATGTGCCCTTTAGAAAGCAGGAACAGAGTCATCAGGAGAGAGAAGTGAGGAGAGGAATCCACAGCAGCGTTTGCATGTCTGCGGTAGGGATGACAGTCCCAGCCCTAGACCACGTAGAGGTGATCGGTAAAGGATGACCCTTGTGATGGGGTCTCCCCTTTGCTTGCCCTATGAGGTGCTAAGGCCAATTAGGACCAGCCTTTGCCGACTCAGAGCCCCAATATTCCATTTTCAGCATTGACGATGTTTATTTTAACATTCTGACATTGGTGCCAACTCCCTAGAAAGTCATAGATCTGGCTCAAGCTGGAGGTGCCCGGACCAGTTGTCTCAGGGCCAGAAATGCTATTTCATTTCCCAAGCATCAGTCTGGCTAGTGTGTTTTGATGCATGGCATAAAAGAGAGCAAAATCCATGCTCTGAAAATAAAAAGAAATGTTCTTTATTTACAAGAGGCTCAGAAGTTGGGAAAGATACCTAAGACATTTCTGCTGTGAGTAGAATCTTCCCCATACCCATTCATTCATTCATTCATTCATTCACTCATTCAGGAGTGTTGTTTGATGGGCTCCAGCTTTGGAATACACTATTGAAAAAGAGACACAAACAAACAAACAAACAAAGCCACCTGGAATATACTTTCATTTATTTTGAAATACGTCATAGAGGTGAGCCCATCCCCAGGAGGGATTAAAGGCCTGTTCCACCACACACTGAGCTGGAATTTATTTTTAAATAGATAAATGAGATAAGAGATCCCTACAAAACAACAAACAAACAAAAAGACTCTGTCCCAGCTTTAGATCCCAGTGCTCTGGAGACAGGCTAGCAGATCTCCCTTGAGTCGGAGGCTAGCCTGGTTGACACAGGAGTTCTAGGGCAGCCAGGGCTACACAGAGAAACCCTGTCTCAGAAAGCCAAAAACAAATCAAACCACCACAACAAAAAAAAACACTCCTCAGTACCATGGAGAAAACGAATGGGCTGGCAACTGTGGGGAAGGATGTAACTTCAGATAGGCCACAGAAAGCAAGATGGAGCTATGGCTGCGACCTGAATGGTGAGAAAAACGCAGCTTTGAAAGATCGAGAAGACAGAACATCCTTAGCAGAAGGAATGGCAAGTGTGTAGATCCTGGAGTCAGAAAGAACCTTCCAAAGCTTGGACCCAAGGCCATCTGGCTAATGCTTCAGATCCATGGTAGGGATGAGTTCAGACAGGAAGAGGGGCTGGATTCTGCAGGCCTTCTAGTATGCATTGTGAATTGCCTGTGACCAGGAGGTTGACATCAGAGAGCAGCAGAGCAGGACGTGGTTAATCTCTGCTTGGTGTGTTTTCAAAAGCTGTGCTGATTATTTTATGGCTAGGAGGAAAAAAAAAACAAACCAACCTATCTGTCTACTTACTTATCTACTGAGGCAGGGGAGGCAAACGTATAATAGCGTAGATTCTCGTCACTGTTTGAGAATGCCATACATGTTGCATACGAATATGACCCTTGTTGAATATATTGGGCACAAAAAGGACAACACCATCTTACATAGTAGATACGTCCATACCTCAGTCATATAGGCAAGGAAAAGAGAACTCTTTGTTTGGAGTTTTTAAATTTGGTTTTGATTTCTGGCATGAGCTATACCTGTTCTCTGTATGACTGTCCATCCCTCTTATTTCAGAGTAACTCCCTTATTGGTGTATTGGAGAGCTGGAGTGTTTCATGGATGACTTATGATGGTGTCCAGAGTGTATACGGTCTCCTGGGCTTTTGTCCTTTCGTAGTAAATCATGTCAGAGTAGATAGCCAAGGCAGTGTCTTCGGAGCCTCGGCTGCCTGGGGTGAAGGAGCTCGAAAGCTGTGTTTAACCTGTTCAGAGCAGAATCTCGTCAGCTACTGAGGCGCTGTTGCATGGGCCATCAGGAGGTTATTTCTAGCAAGTGTGTGACCCTTGGTACACAAGGACTCTACTACTCAGATTTAAGCCTTTCAAAGAGGTAGGAGTCAGATGGGTGTGGCACACACCTGTCATCCCAGCAGTTTGCAGGTGGAGGGAGGGAGATGAGAGTTCAAGGTTCTCCTGTGAGTGGATTGTGGAATAATCCAAGTTTAAATCTTTTTTTTTTTAAAGGAATCAGATTGTGAGCACACGTCACATCTCTCAGAGAATCAATAGGAAGGAGAAGAGACCCCATTGCCTCTTTAGATTGGTTTTTGTGGGCAGGGCTTACTCAGATGGGGAATTTTGGCTAAAGTTAAATTTAGGTTTTGATTAAGCAGTTCTGCCCAGTTTCAGCAATAACACCAGCTCGCCAGCAGTGTGTCCTTTATTATAGTTCCCTGCAAATGTACACGTCGAGGTTCCGTGTTCCTTTACCTTTTCTCTCTCCTCTCCCCTCCCTTCCTTTTTTTTTTTTTTTTTTTTTGAGAGGTATGTTCTCATTACATAGCTGTGTTCTTACGACCTGCTCAGGCAGATGCATACCCTGGGTACAGGTGGTGCTGACAACTCTTTATCCAGATTTCTTCGTAATCTGGCTCTAATTTCTGGCTTGAGGGCCATCTATACACGCTCTGCATCTCTGTCCTCAGCTCTCAGGTGACAGCTGCATACACACATTCACTACAACGCCAGGCTGGCCTGGACTTGTAGTGATCCTCTTGCTCTGCCTCCTGCTTACAGTGATTATAGATGTGGTAACCATAGTTAGTTTATGGGTGGTGGGGACTGAACCCAAGACGTTACATAGAGAGAGTAATGTAGGTCTGACTGTCTTTAACCTACTGTATAGACCAGGCTGGCCTCACAGAGATCTGCCTGCCTCTGCTTTCAGGATGCTGATATTAAAGATATTTGCTACCATGCCAGTCAGCCTGCCTTCCTATAGCACCCAGGACCAGCAGCCTAGCAAACATTTGAAAATAGGAACAGGGCCTGGCTGAGATGGCTTCGTGTATCAAGTCCTCGCCGTGTAAGTGTGAGGACTGAATCTGTATTTGGAGCTCCCGGAGCACGGCGCCATCGTGCCGGGAGCAGAGGTGGGGCTCAGGAACTAGCCAGCCTGGACTGATCGCTCCAGGTTCTGTGAGAAACCCTGTCTATAAAGAGTAAGCTGGAGGGGCTGGAGAGATGGCTCAGTGGTTAAGAATGCTTCCTGCTCTTCTAGAGGACCTGGATTTGGTTCCCAGGCATTCCCACCAGGTGGCTTCCACAGGCACCTTCACACTTGTGCAGTGTGTTCACACGGGTACACATGCATGAGTACAAACAATGAAAGAAAATATTAAACATAAAAATGAAGTTGGGGAATGATAGAAGACACTCGTTATTGATGTCTGGTCTCCCCTCGTGCATACATGGGTGCACACACCTGTACACACACGCACCCCCCACACACATATACACAACTTGTGGGAGTGGAGTCCTCCCTACCGTGTGGGCTGGAAATGGGGTCAGCAGGTTTGGCATCAGGTGCCTTCACTTGCTGAGCCATCTTGTTGGCTCCTCTGCGTTTCTTAGTTGTGTTTCATAAACATTTGTGACAATTTCTTGGATCAGTTTAAGGGCTGTTTATTTCCTGGAAAATCATTGTTTTTAAAATAAAAAAAAAAGACAACTGGCTATCTTTTATTGTTTGATAGGATGGCACAGTTTAAGAATTTAATACGATTATGTACCTAATATTTAGTGTGATTTAAATATGCACTGAGTGGTGGCGTTTGTGGAGGACTGTAGCCATGGCTCCATGGTTCGAGCTGATGCTGCTCTTACAGAGGACCTGAGCTCAGTTCTCAGCACTCAGTCAGATACCTTGCAACCATCTGTATCTCTGGCACCAGGGGCCTCTGTCATCTCTGGCCTCTGTGGGCACCTGTACACTATGTGCTCCCCACCCCATTCATATAAATAGAAATAATTTTTAAAAATGGATCTTAAAAAATATGTGGAAAAATAAAAATCGGGGTTTGTTTATATTTTCATTTTGGGGGGTTATAAATTACATTTATGGTGTGTGTGTGTGTGTGTGTGCCTGCTCATGTCTCACTGTGTAATGGAAGTCAGAGAATGCCTTCCGGGAGGTCTCTCCTACCCTGTGATCCTGGGGCTGGGCTGGGCTGGGCTGGGCTGGGCTGGGATGCAGGTTGGCAGGCCCAACAAGCCCTCACTTGTTCAGCCAGGTCTTTGGCCCTCATGTATTCATGTGCCAGACTGCCCTTGAACTTAACAGGTCCATGTGATCCCCTCCGTCCATCCTCCTGATAGCTGGGGCTCTAAACATGCATCACCCTTCCAGGAGGAACCCCTTGTCTAGGTTATATGTAATGCTAGGTTAGGGCTCAGACCTAGGGCCTGGCGAACACTTGGCAAACACTACCACAGAGCAACATCCCCAGCCCTGTGAACCTCTTGTTTTAAATGGGACGCTCCTTCAAACCCCAGCCTTACTGGGAGTTTCTTACCTTAGTTTACACCCCAAATATGGTCAGTCTGGTCATCCAGCGCCCCAGCTTTCCTCTTCTGCTTTGAGGTGCTTCTCTCTGTCAAGCTGTGGTCTCTTCCTGAAAGAACTTCAGAATTCTTGTTCTTTGCTTTGTAACTTACGTGATCCAATTGAAAAGACAAAACAAGACAGAACCCCTCAATTTTCCATCACTGGCTAGTGATCTTCGTTTCTTTAATTGGTCTTAACTGTTTATGAATAAATTCAACTAGTATTCCTTGTGCCATGTATATGGAAAAAGTAGCAGCTATTGGTACAAGGAGTTAGGTTTTATTATTCTCAGGGTAGACAAGCAGTTAAGGTAAAGGAGCATTTGAATAGGTGCCCCTAGGTTTTCAGAACGGACAGAGGACTGACAGCGGAGTTCATTGCAGTGTGTTCCTTGACCTCAGCACACAGTCTGTTTTCACTGCCTCTCTCCTACCACCTTCCCCTTTTCTTCTCACAAAAATAACATTGTGCTCCTGAAACAACTCTGGGGAAAATCAGGAAATTATGAAGAAGCGGATGGGAGAATGGCATCCATAATCCTGCCACCCAGAGTCAGTAGTTACTGATACTGTAAAATCCTCTTGCCAGCCTAGGCATTGAAAACTAGTTAGGGTCCTGTGACAAGTGCTGTGTTTCTGCCTCCCTGCCCCTCTTTGTACTGTCAGCGGGAGCCATTCATAAGCATCAGCTTCAGTGTGCATATACTTCAGGGGCATGACTACTGCTGTTTTGTTTGTTTGTTTTGAGGATTTTCCACAGTTTTTTATTTCATAATTTTAATTTTTTTTAAATGTGGCAATTTTGTTGGCACCTGAATCTTTGGAATATTTTTTATTTTATTTTTCTTTAGATAGATTGTTAAAAGTGAAATTACTGAGCCAGAGGGCACACATGTTTGTGAGACACCGGATACTTATATTGCCACATTGCTTTCCAGAACAATTGCACCAGGGTTAGCCTTGGCAGCAGCGGGTGAGCAGGCCTCCAGCAGCGGGCGGCTCTGGCTGGCTGGCTGGCGGACCCGGCCCCTCTGCCTGCGTTGGCATGGGGTCTCCTGTTCGGAAGAGGGGCTGCTCGCCCTTTTCTAGCTTTTCAGAGGCCTTTCCCTGAGCTAGAGTTGTAGATCTAACCCCCCCTGACTGCTATCGGCTCACCCTCTGCCTGGGCCTCTCACCTCTCCCCAGGGCCATGAAGGGCAGGAGACTGTTGAAGGAGACAGAGTCAGCATCACAGAGGTAGGCTGTTTGTTGACCACCTGAACCTCTTTTGTTCTTCTTTGTTACTTATTTATTTACTTTTGAGACAAGGTCTCATTATGTAGACTAAACTGACCTCAGACCCAAGCTCCTGCCTTAATCTACAGGTGTAGGCCACAGTGGCCAGCTTTGGTTTATGGATTATTTTTATTGTTTTTATTACTCACTTGTTTTGAATTTTCGGTCTGAACAAAATCCGTACATTATCATTGAGGTGCTTCCTCCTTCCCGATGCGAGCGTACTGTTGGGGACCAAATCCAAAGCCTGAAAGTGCGCGCCAGGCAAGTGCTCTACCACTGAGCTGCATTCAGCGCCTGGGATCACTTAACTTAAAAAAGAGAGGCTTAAAAATACTTATTTTTAGCCGGGTGTGGTGGCGAACACCTTTGATCCCAGCACTCGGGAGGCAGAGGCAGGCAGATTTCTGAGTTCGAGGCCAGCCTGGTCTACAAAGAGAGTTCCAGGACAGCCAGGGCTAAGCAGAGAAACCCTGTCTCAGAAAAAACAAACAAACAAACAAACAAACAAACTTTTTTTTTTTTTTTTTTTTTTTTTGGTTTTTCGAGACAGGGTTTTTCTGTATAGCCCTGGCTGTCCTGGAGCTCACTTTGTAGACCAGGCTGGCCTCGAACTCAGAAATCCGCCTGCCTCTGCCTCCCTAGTGCTGGGATTAAAGGCGTGCGCCACCACGCCCGGCCAAACTTATTTTTATATTCAGGCAGTGGTGGTTCATTCCTTTAACCCCAGCACTTGGGAAGCAGAGGTGGACAGATCTCTGAGTTGGAGGCCAGCCTGGTCTACAGAGTGAGTTCCAGGACAGCCAGGCCAGAGAAACCCTGTCTCAAAACACACACACACACACACACACACACACAATTTGTGTATATGTGGAGGTGCCGATAGAGATATGGATGAGGTGTCTGATCCCCCCCACAGCTATTTGTGAGCCACTTCAGTGTTGGGATCCGAACTCTTGCCCTAATAACCACTGAGACATCTTTCCAGCCTAGGTACTTTTTAAACCCTGCTGTGGGTTTCCCTGCCTCCTGTTTCCCTTGCAGTAGGTTAAAGAAGGACATTGACTAATATTTGGATGTAGGGCCAGGGGCTTTTTCTTTGCCCTGGTTGGTTTCCTTCATTTTTCTTTAAGCACACTATAGTTCATTATGAATTCCAGTGTTGCCTTGTTTTTGAAACAAAACAGGAACTTAAGGAATTGATAAAGTGGTGTAAGTTAAGCCCATGACTTTTATGTGCCCTCCCTCCCTCCCTCCCTCTCTCCCTCCAATTTCTTGTTCACATCTCACCCATATGTAATTTGACTTTACTTTAAAAACTTTACTGAATTTGTTTCAAGTTGAAAGCTTAGTTTTTACCAAAGCATTCTCATACCCGCCTAATTTTTAATCAGTTTACCTGGTATTTAATTAATTCACATCACAATTAGTACAAATAGGCATGAAAACAAACACAAACCTAGGGACAGGTGTATGGTCAGTGGTAGAGTGTGTGTCTGTCATGTGTGAGCCTGTGGGTTCCACCCCAGCACTGGAAAGGTGCAGACGGCAGCAGTGTCAGCAAAGTCCCCAAGTGTACAAGGTCGGAGCTGATGATGGGGGTGGGGGGTGGGGAGATTGAGGGGTTGGTGGGGGGTGCATATTGTGCTTTGCCTGAGATGGCCTATAAGAACATCTGAGGTAGGTGAAGTTGTAGACTAGTGAGCGCCTTTAGAGGATGTCTTCAGGAGATAATTACTGAACTTCAGAAATCAACTCAGCATGCAAAATAACGGGTTTCATTATAACATTTTTATACATACATGTTCTTTTACTTGAATTAATTTAAAATTGTAAGTACGCTAAAGCTGCTAAGGAGCTTGAAGACAAAATATTTTACAGAAGTTTTTACGATCCTATATACTTTTGGGTGATATTTTTGTCCATTTATGTTAGAATTTGCATGAATCAAACTGAATTTGATAATGGGCCACGATGTTAAAAAAAAAATAACTCAGAAGGAAAGAGCCCCCTTCTGTCTCTAGATGAAAAGGTTTGTATCCGTTCATGCCAGTGTAGTGTTCCATGGAACAAGTTGACATTTTCGTGTAGTAACTTGTTTTCTGTCTCTGGCAGGCAGTCCTCTTCGGATGCCACGAGAAACAGAATTGTTTGTATTGTGGAAGGAAGGCAGGAACAGAGCTGTGTGTTTCTTAGATTGCTCCGGCACCTGCAGGATTCCTTACTTCTGTCTCTGCCTCCTGCCTCCTGTTGTCCTCCCCTTCTGTCAAAATGTTCCCATGTTGCATAAGCAGTGTTCTGACAATACGTGAGGTTTAGTAGCTCTTTTTTTTTTTAAACCCGCAAAATAATGTTTTTAGTGATTGTATGTTCTTGGCTTTCTTTCCAGTTCTGACTCAACAGCCCTACTGTTCCTCTAGCCCAGTGGGGGGTTGTATCTGGGCCTGATCTTTGTGTGCCAGTCAGCTGCAGGATCAGAGCTTTTGCATATTGTACCTAAATAGCTTCTGTGAATGTAGTTGTTCTGGGAGGCAGTTAAATGTTGAGATGGTATTTTCGGATCTCTTCAAAGAATATTACAATGCCGAGGAAGAAAATAGCTTGTTTGAAGCTTGTTACTCATGAGTCCCTGACATGGAGACAGGAGCCAGTGGTTTGAGCCCACTGGCTCTGCCTTCACTGACTTCCTTTTGAGTCAGCAGCTACAGGCCCTGATTGTACCATCAGGGAAAGGGGAGGGGCAGACCAAGCTACCGTCTCTGCCATGTGTCAATGCTGCTGCTGCTGCTTTCTTCTTTTCCTCCTCTTCCTCTTCCTCCTCCTCCTATGATTCATTTGATATGTGTGAGTACAGTGTCACTGTCTTCAGACACACCAGAAGAGGACATTGGATCCCATTGCAGATGGTTGTGAGCCACCATGTGGTTGCTGGGATTTGAACTCAGGACCTTCAGAAGAGCAGTCAGTGCTCTTAACCGCTGAGCCATCTTTCCAGCTCCAGTCAATGCTTCTTAATGCTCAAGACCACAAATCCATTTTTGGAGACATACTATATTCTTTTTTTTAATATATAACATTTGTGTGTGTGTGTGTGTGTGGTGTTGCTCATGGCCTTTGGCATAAGCATGGAGGTCAGAGGGCAGCTATTAGGAGTTGGTTCTCTTCTTCCACCATGAGGCTCTCAAACTCAGGTCCTTTGGGTTAGCTTCAAGCCCTTTTACCCACTGAGTCATCTTGCCAACCCTAGAATCAATCAATCTCTCCCCCTTCCCCTCTCCCTCTTTCTGAGACAGGGTCTCTGTGTGTGTAGCCCTGGCTGTCCTGGAACTCACTCTGTAGCCTCTAACTCATAGAGATCCTCCTGTCTCTGCCTCCCAGGTGGAGGTTGTGCATTCCCCTCCACTCCAATTTGAAAACAAACCTGTTCCAGTTGTATTCTCTAAATTTCCTTTCTTACCTAGTGTCATTGTTCTGTTTTCCCAGCTCTTTGGGGGTCCCTCTTTAGCCTATCAGATGGCCTAACGTCCTCTGCAGCAGTAAACAATGCTGGTGGAGTTGAGGATGCTTCAGCTCCACTTGGCACCCTGTGGGCAGCACCTTGACTTTGGGCAAGCAGCAGGCTTTGGCATCCACTCCTTTTCATATAGTTCAGGCACAGGATAGCTCCTCCAGTTTTAACTGTTAAGCTATTGACAGTTGTGCAGCCGTCACCACTACACATTTAGGACACTGTGTTCTTCTCAGAGGTCACTGTTCATTTCCTCAGCTCCACCCCCAGCCTCAAGGAGTGACCAGTCAACTCCATAGATTTGCCTCTTCGGGTTTTTTATATAAATGGAGTTTATGATGCTTAGCCTTTTTTATCTGGCCTTTTTCAGGCAGTAAAGGTTTTTCAAGGTTGATGCACGCAGCCTTTTCTGGAATTTCATTTCTTTTCATAGCAGAGTAGTAGACCTCTGGACAGACAGACACGCTGCATTTTGTTCATCTGTATGGAGTGCGTGCGTGTTGTCGTGTTTTTACTCTTAGGAGTGATGTATTAGAAGCATCCACACACAGTCTTTGGGGAGTCGTATGTTCTTATTTCCCTATATAGATACCTCATAGTAGAATTGCTTGGTCATATGGTGACTTTATGAAGAACTGCCAAGTGCTTTCTAGAGTGGCTGCCCCGTTTTACGTCCCCACCAGCAGTTTATGAGGGTTTTAGTTCCTTTCCTGCCCTGGTTTCATCATCTGCTGGGTATGAGGCAGCGCTGCTTGGAGCTTGGGAGATGCGCGCTTCCTGACTAAGGCGGAGCATCTGTTCACATGCAAATGGCGGCTTGGGAGAAATGTCACTTTCCTTCCTTTCTCGGCTTACAGCTCCCTGATCTTTCTTGCTGAGTTAAATTTTTATTTTTATTTCTTACTTTTTTTATTGTTTTGGGAAAGAGTCTTGGTAGGGAGCGCAGGTTGATTACAAACCCACCATGCTCCTGCGGTAGCCTCTCCATTGCTGGGCTGCAGAGGTGGACCACCTATTGTGCTGAGCTTAGCTTATGGTTTCTTTACCTGTTCTCCATACACATTTTATATGGACTGACTGATTTACAGATCTTCTCCCCGATCTGTGGCTTGTCTTTGACTTTTAGCAGCTTTCCTGCCGCACTGGGATTTTACATTCTGTCTGTTTTCTTATTTGTACAGCAAGTTCAATTCTGAAATTATACGTAAAGTGGTCTTTTGTGTATGTTCATTGAGCTGGTTCCTGTTTTCTTTCCTTTCTTTTTTTTTTTTTTTTTGTTTCTTGTTTTTTGAAATAAGGTCTCACAGTGTAGCCCTGGCTATCTTGGAACTTGCTGTGTAGACCAAGGATCTCCAACTTAGAGATCCGCCTGCCTCTGCCTCCCGAATGCTGGGATTAAAGGCGTGCTCAGCCAGGTCGGACTGATTTCTTATTCTCATTCAATTCTTTCTCCTGGGCATTTTAAAAAAATTCTCAAAGATGTCAACACTTTATCTTTCTACCTTATATATCTTATAAAATAATTAAATTTTGTAAAATATAGCAAAGAAAGTGATGACTCCCACTCCAGAGAAAACATATTTATAACCAGATCCCCCCTTTTGAGACTGGGTCTTTTACATTTATTATCTATTATTGTAAGTGGTATGTGTGTGTGGTGTACATGTTTGGGTGCATGTGTATAGGAGAGGGTTTTTAAATGGACAGAAGATGCATCCATACAATGCACAGATTTTCTCTCTGTGGTTTTGTTTTCCTTGTTGACCTTGAACTACTGACCCTCCAGACACCACCTCCCAAGTTCTGGATTATATGCATGTGCTACCACATCTGGCCTTATTTATTTTTATTTTGAGACAAGGTATCACTCTGTAGCCTAGGCTGGTTTGGAACTCATTGTGTAGTCCAGTGTGACTCTGAAATTGGGGTAATCATGTTGCTATGAGGATAGTGTTTCACACCACTCCATGTCTCTTATATTTTTCTTCCTCTTCCACTATGTTCCCTGAGCCTTGGAGGGCATGGAATAGACATCCCATCTGTGGCTGAGCACTCTACAATCTTATTCTCACCACTTGTGAGCCTTTGCTGACTTCAAAGAGAAGATCATCTGACTGAGGCTGAGAGCTGCCCTAATCTATGGGTATAAACATAAATATTTAGAAGGCAGTATGACGTCGTCATGTCCATTTAGCATTTACTAGGTAGGTCCCACCCCAGTGCTAATGAGCATCCTGGGCATGCACCTCTGTTCAGGTTTGTAGTACTGGGAGTGAGTTTTCTGGTGTAGTGGCCTCAACTCCAGTTAGAAAGTCGTTGGTTACCATTGGTCATGTGGGTGTGTCTCTTCTGGCAGTTTTTAATTGTATACATTTTGTAGGGTTCCTAGCTGGTTAAGGCAGTTAATGTCTTTCTCTTCCAGCAGCCTACATAGCATTTTCCAGCTCTAGGAAAGCTAACTCTCAGGAGGGGGCTTCCAGTCTAGTTCCACCTTGTTTCTGAAGAACTTACATTATACGTAGTTCTGGCTTGATCTTTACTTTGCTTGTTTGTTTGCTGTTTGAGACAGGATTTCATGTAGACCAGGCTGGCCTTGAACTCACCCTATACCACAGGATGAACCTGAACTTCTAATCTTCCCACCTCTACCTCTTAAGTACTGGGGTTGCAGGTGTGTGCCACACCCAGTTCCTGGGGTGCTGAAGATGGATCTGAGCCACTGCTCTGCCAGCTGTGTCACTGCCCTAGCGTCTGGCACGGACTGTCTTTAAAACCTCACTCTAGGCTTGGGAGATGACTGGAAGGCTAAGATCACTTACTACTGTCTGAGAAGTCAGCTTTTAGCCGGATGAGGTGGCTCAGGCCTTTATTAATCGGAGCACTCAGAAGACAAAGGCAGGTGGAGCTCTGTGAGTTGGAGGCTAGCTGGTCTACAGAGTGAGCTCCAGAACAGCTAGGGCTACAATACTGAAACCCTGACTTACAAACTTTAAAAAGGGGAAAAGAAACAAAAAGAAAGGAAAAAGAACTGAGCTTCTTGCACTGGCATAGAATGCCTCCCAACCACCTGTACTGTGAGTTCCTAACTGACTTTTTCTGGCAAATGGCACCTACGCTCAATTACACCCACTGTGTATGCCACACAAACATAGTATTAAATCATGTCTAAATAGAAATAAAATCAGTCTTTAAAAAAGTCTCCCTCGTTACTTTGGGAATGATTAGAAAAAAGAAATCTGTTTTTTTCCCCCCTCAATTTTCTTTCTCATTTAGAAAATGATTTATCTTTATTTATGTATATTGATGTTCTGCTTATGTGTATGTACGTGTGAAGGTGTCTGACCCCCAAGAACTGAGTCACAGACCGTTGTGAGCTGCCATGTGTGTGCTGGGAATTGAACCCAGATCCTCTGGAAGAGCAGCCAGTGCTCCTTACCACTGAGCCTCTCTCTCTCCAGCTTCCTCAGTTGGTAATGGGAGGGGAGCAGGAAGAGCATCAGGATAGTTGAGTTGGTGCTGGGTTACCTACAGAGAAGGGAGTGGAAGGCCTTCAGCCTGGCAGTGTTAAGGAGGGAGGGGGTGACGTGGCCGATGCTGTAGGCCAGCAGGCAGAGCACTGCGGATCCAAGAGTTCCAGTTCCTCCTGGCTATGCAGTGGGACCCTTGAACCTTCTCACCCTCCTTAAAGAGGTTTCAGGAGTTCAGTTTAGTGACCTTGATTTCTCACCTTGGGCCTGGCATGTCGCCATCGTGTGACAAGTAGTACTGCAGTAACATACTGGGTAGATTCTTGTGGAGTTTAGGAAACTGCTGAAAAAAAATCACAGTTTCTGTACCGTGGCCTCTTTATCTCTGTAAAACATTAGACATTCCTAAACTATGAACTAGAGCATTTTCTTGGACTCCTCACTAATGTCTTTCTCCTGCACAGCCAACTTCAGGGTTCTGTTAGAGACGTTTAGTAAAGTCTGGAGAAGAGAGCCATTGGAAGCACCATGCTTTTTTGTGATACCATTCTTGTTTTCGTTTTGATGGGAAAGTTCTAGAGTGCTTCCATAAAGATCCATTAATTCTAAAAAACAAAAAACAAACAAACACCCCCCCCCCCAAGCTCTTATATTTACGGGTATAGTTTTGCATTTCTCCTTTTCTTTAAAACAACAACAGAGGTTCTGATGAACCTTCAGGCTTGCCTTAGTAAACCTGACCTTGGGTTTCAGAATTACTAAAGGAGGAAAATAAATCAAGTAGGTTTGTTTGGGACCCTTGGTCTCCACCCTGCAGTTAAGTGCCACTGAAAATAACCCTGGAATAAAGAGGTTTTTATGTGGCAGGTCTTCCTTCTTGAGTTTTCTCTGGGCAGAGAACGGGCTCCTTTTCTTGCAGATGTTCATTTTTCTCAATGCTCGTCTTAAGCAAGAGGCTTTGCACCTCAGTGAGCACTGTGTCAGCAGAAGTCAGCTGGCTCCTGTTGATTTGTTGCCCTGAGATTCACTGTGTTTGCAAAGCACCTGTCCGCACCGGAGCTCTACTGCCTGGCTGGCGGCTTTTACACTTGGTTCCAGGAGAGGCAGCTACCTGTTGGAACACAAGAAAAAGAGCAAGAGGAGCCAGCAAATCTCTATCTGCTTTCATGGAAGAGGCTTTCCAATTAGAAAGCTTTCGTAGGCTTAACCTTCTTGCCCTAAAGTAACCCAGTGTTTCATTATGGATTCTGCTGAGGTTTTGGGGCTCAGTGCCAGGAGGGAGAGGACTAAGGAGGAATGTGAAGGGAACATTCAGAGGATGGAGCCCAGCGTCCACAAAGTGCTGCTTCATAGACTTGCTCCAAAAATAACCTGCTCACCGTAGGGGAGCCAGAAGAGAGGTGCGGTCGCTGCGCTTTTGGGCAGTGTCAGGGGCTGGGGTGTTGCTCCAGTGTGATTAGAGCTATGTTTCAGATGATGTCATTTAAAATTTTATGTTTGGAGAACTTTGCCTTTGGAAATTAGGGGGAGAAAAAGGTCTATTTGGTTTTATTTGATTTGTATAAGTGTTTGTGTGTCTGTGCATCCACTTGCATTCTGTTGCCTATCGGAGACGGGAAGAGGTTGTCTGATGCTCTGAATCTGCAGTTAGAGGTGGCTGTGAGCCATCATGTGGATGCTAGGACCTGAACTGTGGTCCTCCGAAAGTGCAGCTGGTGCTCTTAACTACTAAGCAAGCTTTTTAATCCCCGTCTCTGGAAATGTTATTTACCCCCATGCAAAAGTTACTCAGTAAAGTTTAGAGGAATATCCTTCCAGATTGGAGGAAATTTATCTCTCCAAACAGGGGCAGTGCTCTGCATGGTAGTCACTTAATCCTTGAAGTTCAGGTTAAGAGCTTACTTCGATCTTGTAGGCCTTGAGTGATTAGGATTTGATTTAGAAAAGTTAGCATTGGATGTAACCGCTCCATGCCCTGAAGGTAGGAAGTGTTATAGTTCAGAGGCCCCTTCTAAGTAAGCTTAGAGTTATAAATAACATTGAGTGTGGAAATGCCTTGCACACAGACTCATAATTAGCAAGTCAGGAAGTTTGACTAGAGGACTAAATTAACCTCAGTCGCTGATGGAGTGAGATCATGGAGGGAGCAGAGCTGTTAAGTGTCATGCTCAAACCGGCCCATGAAGTGACTTGTCACACTTGCTGGCCGCCTCATGCTGCTTTGGCCTATCGGCATTTAGCATGTAGTAGAAGAAATGATGTTGCTTCACCATTTATTGAAAATAAAGGTTCCAAGTGGCAGTGGCCGAGAGAAGCCCTCCAGGCTGCCTCCCAGAGGCAGTGGATCTCATAACTGTCTTCAAGAGTGTTGATTTTTTTCCCTTTTTCTTAAAAACAAAAACAAAACCAAAAAAACCCAAAAATTGAAACAAAACAAGCCAAACAGTGGTGGCTCATGCCTTTAATCCTAGCTATTGGGAGGCAGGGACAGGTGGGTCTTTGTGAGTTCGAGGCCAGCCTGATCTACAGATAGAGTTCCAGAACAGCCAGGGCTACACAGAGAGATCCCGTTTCAAAAAACCAAAACCAAGCAACCAAAGACCAACAACAAACCTTTTTTTTTTTTTTTTAATTTCAAAACAGGGCCTCACTGGACTGGGTAATCATGGCTGTTCTAGAACTCACTATGTAGACCAGGCTGGTCTTGGACTAACAGATCCTCATGTCTCTGCCCCCTGAGTGCTGGTGTCAAGGACATGTACCATCACACCTGCTCTCTTCTCTTCTCTTCTCTTCTCTTCTCTTCTCTTCTCTTCTCTTCTCTTCTCTTCTCTTCTTTTCTTTCTCCTGACTGTTAGAGATTGAACCTAGCTAGGGAAGGAAGCACTCGACCGCCAAGCACACCCCTAGTTTCCTGAGGTATTTTGGGTATGGCCATTATTCCCTCTCTTAAAGTAGGCGATCCACACAGCTGTGTAGACCTACCCATACCTTCCCTTCTGGTATTTGGAGTGTTTCTCTGCTAGCCTTGGGAGGAGCTCTCTCCTTCCTCTTTTCTCTTACATGAAAGGGCCTGGTTTACTTTTGGGCCTGGTTTACTTTAACTATTGAGGCACTTTCAATCTATTGCTGATAAAAAAACCAGAAGGAGGTTTTAAAGGGAGTATCGCCTATAGCCCAGGTTGGCCTTGGATTTTATACCCAAGGATGACCAAAACTTTTGATCCTCTTCCTCTACTTCTTTTTTTTTTTTTTAAAGATTTATTTATTATTGCATCTAAGTACACTGTAGCTGTCTTCAGACACACCAGGAGAGGGAGTCAGATCTCATTACAGATGGTTGTGAGCCACCATGTGGTTGCTGGGATTTGAACTCAGGACCTTCAGAAGAGCAGTCAGTGCTCTTATCCGTTGAGCCATCTCTCCAGCCCCTTCCTCTACTTCTGAGTGCTGGGAATGCAGGCTTGCGCCACAGGCGGTGTTGTTGTCTGTTTGTTTGTTGTGTGCCACACTGAGGATCAGATCTTGGACCTTGTGCATGTTAGGCAGTCACCAACTAAGCCACAGCCCTAGCATCTAACTATCTCTGTTACAGTGCATTGATTAGGGACTTTTAAGTCATAATAGAAACTTGTCATAATTAAATCCATATAACATGGTCATACGTTTCTTATTTAAGCCTGTCTGTGATCCTATGAGGTAAGTGCATTATTTTACATTAGTTTGTTTTGCAGTAATTGGGAATCACACCCAGGTCCAGGCATGTGTGCCAGGAAAGTGCTCTAAGTTCCTTCCACAGCCTAGAGCAGCACTCTACCCCTCAGAGGTGTAGGGGGAACCAAAGTCAGAGAAGTCCCATCTCTCTGAATCCCCGTGAGCATAGGTCCTGCTGCACATCTGTAAGAGAGGAGTAGGGGAAGGCAGGAACCTGTCATCCTAGAAAGCAGGGTTCTGCTTGCTAAGTCGGAGAAGACTAGATATCAGTCTGTGACAGAAATGGTGTGTGCGGCTGGAAGACCTTCAAGACCTACTGCTGCCTGGAGTACAGAGTGTGGTAAACCAAAACATGGGGGCTCTTGAGAAATCTGGGATGTTCAGCCCTCCCTAGAAGACTCTAAGCCAAATGGCATTCAAATTTGTTCTAGGAATGCCGTTGGCCTAAGGCCATAAAGGAGGAATTCAGCTAACCGTGAAAACAGGGTTTTCTTAGAAGCCTCAAGGTTAGGGAGGGGATGATAAGGTGCTAACGAGGAGGCCTGGTGGTTGCTAGTTTGGACCTCACAACAGAGCCTTCATTTAGAGACCTCTTGGAATTCTAGGCAGGAGGTAACTCATCCCACAGCTGGGGTGGAGAGAGGAAGATGCAAGCTGAGCTGACTGACTAATACGGTTCCTACTGTATACAGCTCACACTCCCTCTGCCTTTACTGCCATCTGCAGAGCCCCACTCCATCCTCCGTGCTTCATGGAGTTCCTTCTAGGCCCTCCACAGCAGTGCAGGGTGAGAGTCCCCAGTTCCATCGAGGGCAGCAGGTGTTGAGCTGTAACTTGTTCAGATCCTTATGTGTTTTAAGTAGCAGAGCTGAGAGGCATAGGTAGGTCTGTAGGATTGTAAGCTCTTGCTGATAGTCAGGCAGCAGTTGCCAGAGATGAATTCCAGTTTCAACTGTACCTAGCCAGAATCTCTACAGTGTTCTCCATAAAGGTGTCACTGTGTAGCCTGCTGTGGATGAAAGACTAGAAGAAGCCCCAAGGAACATAATTAATGGAGGCACTGAATATGTATAGGTAGGGTTGGTGAGATGGTTCAGTGGTTAAGAGACACACCACCAAGCATGACAATCTGAGTCCAAGACCCAGGAGCTTACGTGATAGAAGGAGAAAACCAATTTCTGAAACTTGTCCTCTTCCACACGTGTGCTGTGACTTGTACATGTACAAAATAATTACATTTTTAATATTTTTATGAGACAAGGTTTCTCTGTGTAGTTTTGTATGTCATGGAACATGCTCACTCTATAGATCAGGCTGGTCTTGAATTCAGAGATCTACCTGTATCTGCCTCCTAAGTGCTGAAATTAAAGGTATGCATAACCATTGTCTGGCAATTTTTACCATTTTTAAAGGTAAAATAGAGGTTTTAACCTTTAACCTTTAGAGGTTAAAGCTTTCCTCAGCTCTCAGCTTTTTTTTTTTTTTTTTTTTTTTTTTTTTTTTTTTTTTTTGAGACATGGTTTCTCTGTATAGCCCTGGCTGTCCTGGAGCTCACTGTGTAGACCAGGCTGGCCTTGAACTCAGAAATCCGCCTGCCTCTGCCTCCCGAGTGCTGGGATCAAAGGCGTGCGCCACCACCGCCCGGCGGCTCTCAGCTTTTGATTTAGGAGGTGTTATTGCGTGTCTGTATGCATGGAAACCTGTAATCATAACCATGGATTCTCCCATCCCGAAGTTTGAGGAAGGAAAGGTCCAAACTGTCACGTGCCTGTCGGCTTTTCTGTGCCCAATGTTAGCATTGACCTGCAATCTTGAGTACTTTTTGGCTAACACCTTTGATGTACTTCCAGGGACCATTGTGGGGAGCGTTAATATGGGAGGGTGATGTTTTGATGAGGTAATCGCTTAGAAACTGATTCAGCATTAGTCATGGGCTTTCCTGCTAGGTTCCATTCTCCTGTCTCTTGCCTTAATTGTCATAATTGAGTCTAAGCCATTTAATTACACAACCACTGAGGAGACTGACTGACCTTAGTGGTCTCCCAGTGGCACTAGCAGGTAGCAAAAACATTCCTCTGTATCAGTTAGTGTTGGTTCTGTCTGGGGAATGTTAGTACACTTTCTGGGTTATGCTCAGTTAGTTATGCTCAGTTAGTTATGCTCAGTTAGTATCAGTTAGTGTTGGTTCTGTCTGGGGAATGTTAGTACACTTTCTGGGTTATGCTCAGCAACATTACAAAGACAAATAACCATGTCAGGAAAACGCGTTTACAGTTTTAATTAGTGGTCTTTAAAAAGTGGCAGTGTAGAATAGGGGCTGTTGAGAGTATTGGATGCCCTTTCAGAGGACCTGAGTTCCTTTCCTATATGGAAGCTCACAACCAGCTGTTACTCCAGTTCCATAGAATCCGATATCCTCTTTCTGGCCCCTGCTAGCACCAGGCAGACACAGGGGGCACAAGCATGCACACAAGCAAATTACCTGTATACATTAATTAAATAAATAAATCTTTTAGAAAGTGGCAGTGTGAAATTAGTGAGGGTCTCATGTGTTTTGATGGTTACTCTTACTTATCCTGAGTCCAATGTCTCTGAAAGAACAGGACCCATCCTCCTTCTAGCCCTCCTAATAGCTTTTTAAAGTTCCCTTTCACTTACCTGGCGCTTGTCGACTCTCACTTTTCACGGACTGCACTACTTTTCCTGATTAACATGTTCGGTGCTTATTTGTAGACCGACTCGCTGTGGCCTGACTGCTTCTGTGTAGTGTTTTACCTGCTCAGGTCTAAATCCCTCAAGGGCAGAGGTGATACTTGTCTCTAGTGCTGAGCCCAAGGAAGTGGGCAATTAGAGAAGGGTTTTCATTCCGTTTGTCTTGCTGAAATCCATGGTCACTAGCTGCTGGGGATTACATGCAGTGATGAGATTCTATCTGTCCCCCAAAAGAATTTCTTCTGGGGGCTGGGGAAAGATGTAGTTCAGCGTAAACCTTGTGCTTAATTGTGCAAGGCCCTAGGTTCAGTTCCCAGTACCCAGAAGAAATTAACCTGTGTCTGTTGTTTATTCTGAAGTTGAAGGGAAATGACCCTATAGATACATATAGACTATCTCCATTCATGTTACTGTCTAGCGATAGGGTGTATGTGAGGTGATTATTGCCAAGCTTCTGAACTCGTTCCCCTGTGACTATGAAAATAAATTAAGCTAGAATGGTGGCACATGCCCTGTCCTCCGCCTGAAAGGCAGAGGACAAGGATCTCTCTTGAGTTCAAGGCCAGTCTGAGCTAAACAGTGAGACCCAGTCTCAAAAACCAAACCAAACCACCAGAATAAAGAAAAACTACTGTTGAACTCTCAGCAATTTGCTCCGATTTCTTTTGGCTTATGTACATACTGCTATGCATTAACTTATGAATTTTAAAAAAGAATGTAACTCACTTAAAATGGGAGACTGACAAATGTAGCAACATAGAGTGGAACAGTGAGCTCTCTGGGAGCCTCCTAGTGGGCCAGCGTGCTGTCCGTGTGCGAAGGAAGCGTCGAAGTCCCCAGTAGTACGTGTACTTAGCAGCTCAAGCCTGAAGGAAGCACCCATGTGACTGAGCGCATGCTTTTTGGAATGTGCCGAAAGCTCTTGGGGAATTGCAAACAGCATTGCTGGGAATTTGAAGGGGCATTTTCTTTAATAGGAAGACAGGAGATGCCTTTGGCCCACACCTAGGAGTCTCACTAAGACACTGTGGAACAGGAGAAAAGATCACGGCCATCCTGCAATAATCCTAAACTGTGATGTGGAACAAACTAATTCCTAAAAATATATGATAGACATGTTTGGGAGATTTACTATTGACTGGCTGTTTGGTTTTCTGCCTAGGTGGGACAGTACTGTTAACGCTCTTACCTTTAGAAGGGTATACTGGATTGCATGGGTGACAGGCTGTCTGGAATCTGCTGGGAAGATGAAGGACAGGCCATACACTTACTGAGATTGGGCTAAGTTGGCTGTTGGCCATAGAAGGCTCATGTGACTTAATTTTATCTGCTCCCCATATATATGGTTGAAAAGTTCCATAAACACCAGAAAGTCCATGAAGACAAAATATCCAAAACCTGGTTCCATCTCCTCCTCCTTCATCTTCCTGTCCCTAGATGGGACGTTACTGAATTTCACCCCTAGAATTGGCCCCTTTGCCCTCTTGGAATTGTAGAACTGGTAACAAGATGGCACACTGGTTGAGCAATTAAGAAGACTTCAGCCAATAGGAGAAGAGGGAGATAAACTCTAATTCAAATTTTTCAGCCTTTATTCTGGAAGTAGAGCCGTAGATTAGTAATAAAGAGAGGAATGCCCTTTTTTTTTTTTTAATTTGTGATTTTCCAGGAATTTAGACTCTTTTCTCTCCTCTCTCTCTCAAAATAATGTTTTCCAGGTGTCAGCATGGTAGCTGTCACTTGCCATGACTCCAGAGTGTGTGCTGTTGTGCATGTAGATAGCATTACAGTGGAGAGGTTGTCTGGGGCCCACTTTGGCAGCTATCTTACATCCTACCAGTTTGGGCCAGCCTGCATCAAGAGGGACTTAAAGCCTGTGACCATCCTGTTCTCATAGTCAAACAAGATAAAGACCAAGGTAGACATTCAGCCAGGTCATGTAGAGTAGGCCACAGCTTTTTAAATTGTGGGGAACAATCCAGAAGTCACTGAATAACTGAATGCAGGAATTGTGAGACTTGGGGTACAAGGTTTCTGAACTCACAGTTACTTAATCTTCAGAATCGAAACAATGAGGAATCAGCTGGACCTGCCAGCACTCAGCGTTTAATCTCAGGACTTGACTTTAGCCCTCATTAAGAAAACAGTGTACCAACAAACACTCAGAAACACCTAAGCTCGGATTTGGAATGATTGCACACACAGTCGGCTGCTAGCATAGAAATGTAATAGTTTGATTATAGAAAGCAAAGGCCTGTCGGGCAGTGGTGGCACATGCCTTTAACCCCAGCATTTGGGAGGCAGAGGCAGGCGGATCTCTGAGTTCGAGGCCAGCCTGGTGGTCTACAGAGTGAGTTCCAGGACAGCCAGGGCTACACAGAGAAACCCTGTGTCGAAAAACCAAAACAAACAAACACAACAACAAAAAAAGCAAAGGCCATCTTTTCCTTGGCATATATCAATTAGTGTGCCTTTACATTGTATCGTGTTGTGTTAGAATGTTTGTCTTTAAAAATAGTCGGCTGGTGTTGTTTTGTTTTTCTAGACAAGGTTTCTCTGTGTAGCCCTGGCTGTCTTGGAACTTACTCTGTAGATCAGACAGGCCTTGAACTCACAGAGATCTGCCTACCTCTGCCCGCACCTCCCAAATAATAGAATTAAAGGCATAACAATGTCTACCCAAAAATAGCTTTTTGAGTTGCTGGTCTGTATTTCATTTAAAAAATAAAAACAAACAAAATACTGGACATGTGACACGGTGTAGTTGTATACACCACTAATCTCAGTATTGGAGGCTGAGGCAGGCAGATCTGAGTTCAAGGCCAGCCTGGTCTACAGAGTGAGTTCCAGGAAATCCAGAGCTACACAGAGAAACCCTGCCTTGAAAAAAACCAAAACCAAAACCAAAATTAAACCTGAAGGTGCTAGAGATGGCTTACAGGTGAAGAGCACCATGTTTTAAGTCCTCTGACTCCCAACAGCTGGTTTGGCAAGGAGAGCCTTTACAAGCTGAGCCACCGTGCTGACCTAAGAGAGAACATTTGGTTTAGAAATAAGTGTTTTTATTGGGTTTGTAGGTAGTTTTTTTTGTTTTGTTTTGGTTTGGTTTTTTGAGACAGGGTTTCTCTGTAAAGCCCTGGCTGTCCTGGAACTCACTTTGTAGACCAGGCTGGCCTCGAACTCAGAAATCTGCCTGCCTTTGCCTCCCAAGTGCTACGCTCGGCTGTAGGTAGTTTTAGAAATCATTTTTAAAAATAAAATCTGAGAACTGGACTTTGGACAGTAGTGTGGGCACAGACGGGTTCGGAAGGCCACTGAGATAACACTTACTACAAAGCCTGGTGACATGAATTTAACTCTGCAGACCTACACGGTGTTGGGAAAGAGGAGACGACCCAGGTTCTGACCACCACACTGATGTAATTTTACAAAGGGGTGGGGAATTTCGATGTGTGAGCAGTACAGGCTGTTTCCTGCAGATGGAATGGGGTCAGATGATGAAGGCTGAGTGCCTGAGGTGTTCTGACTTCATCTTGCAACTGTAGGGAGCCATTTTTGACACATAAGATGTGCTAATATTCAGTTTTGATGTCATTGTATATTCTTGGTGGTGTGTCTTGGTAGAGATGATGGTATTGGCTGTGTAGTCTTTAAGTTCTTTTAAACAGATACTTCCATAGCATCTGAAGGATTTCTCTGTTTTGAATCAGGAGGTGGAACCAGGCATATAGAGGTACATGAACTAATTCTGTCAAGGGCAGGCAGATCCCAGCTCCCACAGACCTGGGCACTCAGACTCTTAATGCTCCTTATCTTCCATAGTGCTGATCTCAAGTATTTCTTGCTTTTTAAAAAAAGTTCTGTCTGTCTGTCTGTCTGTCTGTCTGTGCCTTTGCCCTGGGAGCCTTCCTGTTTGACCTCTCAAGTGCTGGGATTATGGGATGTCCCACCATGCTTGGCTATGTTAATATCCTTAATCTGATTGGTATAATTTGCATACCATAAAATTGAACCATTTTTAGTATGCAAGTTGATATTTTAGCTGGTGGCACACACCAGCAGATCTCTTGAGTTTGAGGCAGCCTGGTCTACATGGAGAGTTCCAGGACAGTCAGGGCTACACAAAGAAAATTCTGTCTTGGAAAAACCAAAAAAAAAAAAAAAAAAAAAAAAAACAAATAAAATAAAAAATCATATTTTACAACTTATAAGCCCATTTAATGAGCACATCTCAAGATATAGACAAAATCTTACCAAAAGTTTCTTAGCGTTGTTTGCATTTAGTCCCGCTGTGCTGCACTGCCAGAAAAAATAGTCATCTTGGGCAGCACAGATGGTCTGCCTCCCTGTCTGGTGATTCATCCATTGTTCTCATCTGTATGAAGGTTCTGCATGTTTCTGCCGAGTAATCCTAGGGTGTGTAGGTGCAACCTGCTCTGTCTACCTCCTCACCCACTGATGAGCACCTGGGTCCTTTCTGGTCTGTAGCTGGCACAGATAAAGCTCCCAGGTGTTGCCATATGGTTGGTAGAAGTGGGTGGGTAGGTTATATGGTTGGTAGGCTTATGCTTACGTTTAAGTTTATGTTTAGTTTAAAGAACTGCCATTCTCATGACAGGCTCATGACATCATGACATCACTCGGGGATGATGAGGTTTTAATTTTTTAAAAATTACACTGTGCACACATCTGAGCATGAGCATGTGCCATAGAGAGTATGTGTATGTCAGAGGACAACTTGAAAGAGTTAGTTTTGTTTTTCCAAGACACAAGGGGCCTGGTGGGGGTGGGGCTCAAGCTCAGGCTGTCAGTTGCGGCAGGAAAGGGCTTTACCTTTACCCGGCGAGTAAGCTGGCCCATCATCTTCTAACTTTTAGTGTAGTTGTACACACTATTGCAGTGTTACTTTGTACTTTCCTATTGACAAATGATATTGAATATCTTTTTTATGTACTTATTTGCCAACTGAATATTGACATTGGTAGGTATTCATACAATTTTTTTGGCCTACTTAAAAAAACCAAAACCTTTATGGTAATTTTTTTGTGGTGCTAGACATTGAGCCTAGGGCTTAGGGCCTTGAGCCCACCAAGCATAAGCTCTGGCACTCGGCCATACCCTCCAAATTGATGCATTTTAAAGGTGTATAGACTTACTGAGTTTATTATGGTATGTCTTTTTTTTTTTTTTTAAAGATTTATTTATTTATTTTATATACATGAGTATACCACTATTGCTCTCTTCAGACACATCAGAAGAGGGCATCGGATCCCATCACAGATGGTTGTGAGCCACCATGTGATTGCTGGGAACTGAACTCAGGACCTCTGAAGAGCAGTTGGTGCTCTTAACCACTGAGCCGTCTCTCCACATCTTTCCAGCCCATGGTATAAGACTTTATCACTCAGTGCTTCACAAGTATGTGTATTATCTTTTTGTTCTCACAAAGGTGTCTTTTTATAAGTAAGTATTTTTCTAGAATTTATACATACATAATATAAATTAATTTTTATCTATGTGTGTGTATGGGCAAATACGATGAGTCCAAGTACTCGAGCAGACCGGAAGCCCCGCCAGAGCTGGAGTTCCCAGCGGTTATGAACCACCTGACACGGGTGCTGGGAACTGAATTCACTTTCTCTGCAAAAGCAGCATGATGAGCTCATAGCCACTGCCCTCTCCCACCGCCCACCCACTGCGGGAGCAAGTTTTCATTCTGAATTCCTGTTGCCATTTTGCTCTTTGTTTCCTCTTTTAAAATCCCAGCACTTGGGAGGCAGAGGCAGGCAGATTTCTGAGTTCGAGGCCAGCCTGGTCTACAGAGTGAGTTCCAGGACAGCCAGGGCTACACAGAGAAACCCTGTCTCGACCCCCCCCAAATGTTGTTTTAATCTCCCCTCTCCCTCTCCCTCCCCTTCTCCCCCTCTACCCCCTCTCCCCTCTACCCCTTTCCTCCCTCCCCTCTCCCCCTGCCCCTCCCCCTCCCTCTCTCCTCTCTCTCTCTCTTTCTCTCTCTCTCTCTCTCTCTCTCTCTCTCTCTCTCTCTCTGTGCAGGTTTCTGTGGAGGGCAGAAAAGGGGGTTGGGTCCCCTGGAGCTGGAGTTACTGGTGGGTATGACCTGCCAACTGTGGTTGCTGGGAGCAGAATTCCTCTTGTCTGGAAAAGAAACAAATGCTTTCTTTTCCAGACAAGGGGAGCCATCTCTTCTGCCCTTTCATTTTTTCTCTTATAAATTATGTTAATCATATCTAAGAAACTATCTTCTGTCTACTGTTACTTCTGCACCTCATTGTCTGGGACCCAAAAAGGCTTAGCAGAGTCTGTAAATTTTCCAGACTCTCTACAGAACACAGTGTCTGCCAGTGTGTCAGAGACTCTCTAGCCAGCAAAGGTGAGAAGCCCAAGGCACAGATGCTGGCAATGTGGCTCTGAGGAACGAGCCTACAAAGATAAGGGATGAGCTGAGAATATACCGAATATGCCGGACTTCTGGCCAAAGAGCACAAGAGCTTGTAAGTCCCGTCAGAAACAAAGTTCTTGAAGAATAACAAAGCTGGTTGGGCATTGAGGCCAGCCTGTCTACAGAGTGAGTTCCAGGATGGCCAGGGGGAACCATACAGAGAAATGCTGCCTAGAAACAAACAAACAAACACACACACACACACACACACACACACACACACACACACACACACATGATCAGACTTTGAGAAAGTGTTGGCTCATAGGACAGGATAAACCTGGTTAAAGCCAATTTATGAAGATTAAACAAAAGAAATATAGAAAAGAAAAGCCAGGTATAGCAGTGTACAGTTGTAATTCCAGCAGTTTGGGGCAGAGGGAAGAGAGTCTGTGTGAGTTCAAGGCTAGCCTGAGCTGCACAGTGAGGCCCTGTCTCAAGTAGTGAACTGTGGTTCAAGCCCATGCCGGTGTTTATCAGGAGCACAGAAGTGTAACGAGTGGTGAAATACTGAATTGCTGCAAAGGTGAAATGGCCGTAGAGCAGGGAGGACACAGACCTCATCTCTGTCCCCAAGGTGGCTGAGTCAGCAGTCTCAGGATGACGGAAAAGGGACGGAGAATGGAAGGGAGGAGGTGCGTGTGCTGGTAAGGTGGCACCAGGGTAAGGCTCTGGAGTGTGTGCCACTCTTACAGAAGCCCCGAGGTCAGTTCCCAGTGAAGGCTCACCTTACTGTGTATAACTCTTGCTCTGGGGCTTCTAATGCCCTCTTCTGGACACCTTCAGTCACAAGTGTATATTCACCCAGACATATACATAGATTTAAAAAACATATGAAATCAATCTTGAGAAAAAAGGAATGGAAACAAACAATAATTTAAAAAAAAAAAAGAAGAGGAAAGTGTAGAAAAGAAAGGTTAAGTGTGGGGCTGTGTACGTGGCCGGTCCCTGCTGCGGGCCTCAGTTGGTATTCAGCACGTGCTTGGCCCTCACTGACAATTACATTTGGGGGTAGTTTGGCTCTCAGCATAGCAGCAATCCCAACCTCAAAAACACTGAAGAATTTTGACTTAGTTTTAATTGTTTTTCTCCAAATCACTCTGAAGTACTCTGTGCTTTAAAGAAAATGACATCATTATTAATCAGTATGTGGTCTGTAAGTCAAGGCAGTTTGCAGGGGTTGATTCTCCTCCTCTACCATGTGGATCTCAGGATGAAACTTAGGTCACCAGGCCTGCTGCAAGGCCTGCATCCAGCAAGCCACTGTGCTGCCCCCTAAGAGCTCACTGTGCAGAGTAGGCTGGCCTTGAACCCACAGAGATCTCCTGAACTCTGCTTCTACAGTGCTGGGCTGAGGATGTGGCCAGTGCTTGCCTAGCCTGTGCTAGCTAGTGCTTGCTAGCCTGTGCAAGGCCCTGGTTTCATTTTCAGTATCACAGGCAAAGAAAAAAACAAAAACAAACCCTTCATTAGTTTGCAATTGGGAGTGAGTGGTAAGGCACACACACGGGCAGTAAACAAATACACACATTTTTGGTTTTGGTTTTATGAGATGGGGTCCCTCATCCCAGTTGTTCTGGAACTCACCACAGAGTTCTGCCTGCCTCTACCTGCAGTAAAGATGTGTGCCACCTACATGTGCTTAAGAAAACCTCTGAAAGCCTGTGTAAGTCTTATGATGATTTTATTTCTTAATTTTTTTTTAACACACAGTTTTCTCAGCAAACTAGGCAAGGGTTCACCATTTGAAAAAGGTGGGAGTAGGCTGAGAGTCACCTGGCAGTGAGCGAGCTCTAGCTTGGTCAGGTGAGAATAGGACTCTGTAGCTCTGAGCAGGGTGCTCTGAGGGAGTAAAAATGGCTGCTACATGTGTGGAGTGTGGCAAGAAATCTTTTATTTGGGGGAACTCCAAACTCATTCATTTTGGCCTCATTGTGGATAAGGATCTTCTGAGGCTCACCTGATCCTTAGCTTGAACCTCCTCTTTGAGCTCACTCTAGGAGAGGGAAGGGTACTTCAGCAACTGGAGTTTGTCACTTGCCACTGTACTGACATCACAGTGCACTGACATTCTAGGGATAGCGTTGGACAGGTCGATGTGGAATATACTTGTGTGGAGAGTAAGGAACAAAATCTCTCAGTCCTGCCATTCATTAGGACAGCTGAGCGTTTCAGAGTGCACCCTATAGAAAACTTGTCATTGTATATTCTGAGTCATCCAGGAGGAACTGATAGCCCAACCTCATGAAAGGAGCAGAAAGCCAAGTTAGAGTCACAGTATGGGATCTTACCATTAGTCTTGCCTTACATGGTCTTAGGGACTTGAGTAGTTTCCACGTTTTCCCACAGTAGTTTAGGGAGTTAAATAGGTAGCTGAGCTGCAGATACAAGACTTGCCTGCTGCTTATATGAACCTTTTGATTTTTTCTGGACAAATCTTCTTCTTGCAGGTGTGTGTGTGTGTGTATCAGAGACACATGGACAGACAGACACATACAGAGGAAGACTCTTTCTTTAGCCCAAGCTGCCCTGAAGCTGTAGCTCAGGCTGCCTCACACCCACAGCAGATGTGAGTGTAGGCCAGGTCAGAGCTGCCCATGCTAAGCGATTTGCGATTAGTCAGAAGTGACAAATGGCTCAAACATTTTTTTTCCAGGTTAGTGACTGAGAAATGATTCAGAATTGAAACTGAAATGAATTTTAAGTTGCTATATTTCCTTTAGTGACTTTTAAACAGTTGCTGTCACTGTCAGGCGTATTTTGGACATATGGGCTTCATTTGGGGCCAATATTTTGTGTTATGTTGTTAAATATCTTGACAGGTTTAGTTAGTTTACTCTTGAATTGAGACTGGCTATTGGAATCTGAATTTGGTGGTCCATTTGGAAAGGACAGAGTTGACATGTTTTTATTTTAAGAATCCTAGGAAAAATATGATACCGTGAGAATATATTTTCTAAATGTCATAATATTTGGGGTCAAATAATTGCCTTGGGAATTCATGAAGCACATGTTTTCTACTGAGGATATTATTCTACTGAAATATTAGTCTTTCTGTTTCATTGAAAATGTATATATGCAATGCATCTGTCCATGCATATACTATAGCACTAATTTTAAAATAAAATGAAAGTAGAACAATGTGGAAAGTATTGTTTGTATCTAGTCATTAACATACAAAAGGCATGTAGGTCTTAACTGCAGCCCAGCTTCATCCTTCACAGTTAACTACTATTAGCAGTTTGGTCTGTGTTCTTCCATACTTTTTTTTTTTTGGTATACACAAAGTATAAAGTATTAACAGGTAGATTTCGGGGGAATCTATCTATCTATCTATCTATCTATCTATCTATCTATCTATCTATCAATCATCTATCTATCTACCTACCTATCTATTTATCTATCTACCTATCTATCTGACTATTTATCTATCTCTACTTACAGTTTTTTTGAGACAGGGTTTCTCTGTGTAGCCCTGGCTGTCCTGGTCTGTGTAGACCAGGCTGGCCTCAAACTCATAGATCTCCCTACCTCTGCTGAAATTAAAGGTGTATACCACCGTTGTCCTGCATTTGGGGTTTTGTTTTAAATTGTCTCTTGGCATATGTATCTAAAAATCTGCTTTGTTCTGCTATCCCCGCTTTTCTGATTGCTTAAAAAATGGACCTAACTTTTTGTGTGTGGATATTTTGCTTGCATGTGAGGTTAGGCACTAATGTGTATGCCTGGGGCCCGTGGAAGTCAGAGAAGGTCAGAGGAGCCCATAAAGGTCAGAGGAGCCCATAGAGGTCAGAAGAGGTCAGAGGAGCCCATGGAGGTCAGAGGAGTCCCTGAAGTTAGGATTAGGATGGTTCTGAGCTGCCAAGTGGGTGCTGGGAGTCACACCCTGGTTCTCTGGAAGACCAACAAGTTCTCGCCGGGTGTGGTGGCGCACGCCTTTAATCCCAGCACTGGGGGGCGGGGGGGGGGGGAAGAGGCAGGCGGATTTCTGAATTCAAGGCCAGCCTGGTCTACAAAGTGAGTTCCAGGACGGCCAGGGCTACACAGAGAAACCCTGTCTCGAAAAACAAACAAACAAACAAACAAACAAAGACCAATAAGCTCTTTAAACCACTGAACCACCCTTCTAGCTTCCTTTCTGCTAGCCTGTTGAAGCCATCCCTCCCTTCCTTTGTTCCTCTCATGACAAATCTGCTGTACTGCTCAGGTTGCCTCACCCATACAAGTACAGATATTACAGGTACTACACCTTCCCTGTCTGTCTATCCACCTAGCTGTCTGTATATCCATCTAGCTAGTTCTCTCTCTCTCTCTCTCTCTCTCTCTCTCTCTCTCTCTCTCTCTCTCTCTCTTTCTCTCTCTACTGTTCATCTAAAGAAGTAAAGAGTTTTACTGTGCTGCCTGGGTAGTTCTTGGACTCAAACAGTCTGCATGCCTCTGCCTGCCCCATCCTATAAGTAGCTGGATCTACAGCCACACCCCAACATACAGTGCCGAATGTTTCAGTTAGGAATCCCCGTGAAGCCGTGTTCCGTTTGTAAGAGTCAGACTTACGAAGGATTGGTTAATAGTTGCCCGAATAACTCATTACTTCTTCACCTACTGGAAATGGGCTTGCTGTATACAGCATATGTCACTTATTCTTGTGTTTGTCCTTCACTGTTTTTTTTTTTTTTTTTTTTTAAACAGTTTTTCTATGTAGTCCTTAACTGTCGTGGAACTCTCTTTGTAGACCAGGCTGCCTCTGCAAAGGCATGCACCACCAGGCCTGGCCACATTTCATGTTTTAATGCTTTACAGTGTATAGTAAATTCATGACCATTATAGGTGACAAAGTACGTATTCTGAGTAGACACTGACTGTCAGCAGATAGTAACTTGGGTCTCTGCAGTAGCTATAGTGTTAATGTTGAACAAAAGTTACCCTGATAATACCATTCAGTTAAGCCCTTCTGAACGTTAGTATTCAATGTTACTGAAGTCCAGATGCGTCGGTGGGCCTCCAGCAACGATTGGAAGGTTCACAGACCTTTGAGGAAGGGAGGGTGACATCCCCTGAACACTTAATTTGTCCCAGTCACCCTGTTCCAACACTTACATGTTAGAGCTCATTTTGAAGTCCTAACAGTTCCATGACGTTAATCCCCAGTTGTCAGTGAGGAAGGAGAAAGCTACAAGACTTTATACCGTGCCCCAAAGGCACACATAGTTAGCAGAGGGGCCACACTGAGCCCAAGAGCACTTGTACTCCTAGCCTCTACTATACTATCGGGAGGATTGCAGCCAGTGTTGCGGGTTGTATTATTTGGGGGTTTCTGTTCCCAAATAAAAGACACAAACTCTTTATATTTAAGATAAGCCTTAAAGCACCAGAGCTGGGTGCTTGGTGCTATTTTGTCTACTTCTGTCAATAATCCTGAGATATCCCTTGCCATGTCCTTCCTGGGCCACTCCTCCTCCAGCAGGCTGGCCCTCATGCCTTTTTTTTTTTCTTTTTCTTTTCTCCTCATGATCTCTACCTCAGATTCCAAGCTCAGGAACCGAAGCCCTGCCTATCTCTCTTCTGCACAGCTACAGGCTGTAACCATCTTTATTCCAGCAGCAGTTTTAAATTTAGGAGCAAGGTTTGTACAACAAAAGCGCGTGTACATGAGAGTTCACTTGGCTCTTGGGGCGACCTTGGGACACAGGGTTTAGTGTCACAATGCACAGCAGCAAGAGCGAGCCTCAGCAAGCCGGTTTACTCGTCTGTGCTCACAGGGCAATGACTTTAATGCCTCTGTGGACGACTTAATTCTCCCACACTCACTTGCTATTGCAGTGCTGTACAGAACAGTTTCACTGTTCAGCAAGGCCCCGTGTTTTACTTCTTTCTTTCTTCTTCCTCCTCATCCCATGCTTCTCTGAACTGTTTCCTTGACTTTGACTTTGCCAGAATGTCATACTGGAGCCATCTAGAGTGTTGCCTTTCCAGAGAGGCTTTCTGTTGGTGATAATTGAAGTTTCCTCCTGTTTTCTGTTGGCTTCATGGTCGGTCCTTCTTGTCATGTGTGTTGCAGTCTGTAGACGCTCCTAAGGTATTCTCCTCTGCTCACGCAGATGAAAGGCCTTCATGTTGCTGCTGGGCTTTATCAATGAAGAATAAGGCTGGAAATACTTACATCCATTTTTGTGTGGATATAACTTTTCAGTCTCTTTGGAAAGACACTTAGGACACAGTTGCTGACCCTGTGATAAATGGATGCATGGTTAGTTGTGTGATTCGGGTTCTGTCAAGAAAGGTTGTGGCCCCTCACCCCCAGCAGCAGGGCCCGTCTTTCCTTCCCTGTATCTTCACCAGCATTTCCTGTTGCCCACGCACGGCTCTTCTCAAGTGTGTAGTGATCATTTAATCTGCAGTTAAGTGACAAGTGCTGTTGCTTTTTGTTGTTCTGTTGTTTTTCGAGACAGGGTTTCTCTCTGTAGCCCTGGCTGTCCTAGAACTTGCTCTGTAGACCAGGCTGGTGTCAAACTCCCAGAAATCTCCCTGCCTCTGACTTCTGACTTCTGGGATTAAAGGCGCGCACCACCACTGCCTGGCAATGTTAGTATCTTTTTTTTTTTTAAAGATTTATTTATTATAAATAAGTACACTGTAGTTGTCTTCAGACACATCAGAAGAAGGCATCAGATCTTATTACTGATGGTTGTGAGCCATCATGTGGTTGCTGGGAATTGAACTCAGGACCTTCAGAACAGCAGTCAGTGCTCTTAACCGCTGAGCCATCTCTCCAGCGTTAGTATCTTTTATAAACTTATTCGCCATACTTATTTAGTGTTGTTGATGTAGCTGTTTTAAATCTTTTGTTGCCCATTTTTGTTTGTTTTTAAGACTCAGGCTGGCCTCAGTCCTGCTCTTCCTTGGGGTCTGAGACCTGAGAGTCTTCCACCCATGCTTTCTTTAGGCTTTTTCTCAACTATCCCCCCTTGCCCCCTCTCTCCTTCCCTCCCCTCTTTCTCCTCTGTGTGTGGCATGTGTGCCCACTGGAGTGCCAGGGTAACTGAGGAGGTCAGAGAACTGTGGGAGTCAGTTCTCTCCTTTACCATGAGGCTCCAGGAGTTGAATTCAGGTTGCCAAACCCACGCCTTTACTAGCTAAGCTACTCTATGCTCTCATTTGTAAATTAAGTTTTTGTTCTTATTGTTGCATTTAAGATGTCTTTATGTAGTTTTGTGAATACTAGTCTGTCATTAAATAAGTAATATGGAAAACTTTTCTTCTGGCCTGGGATATGTTGTCTGTCCTTTGGTTTTTATCATTATATGTGGTGTTTGCTTTTTAGTTGTGGTCAGTGATCCTCCGGTGCGATAGTTAATGTTAATTGTAAACTTGACAGAACATAGACTCAATTGCCTGGGAAATGGGCTTCTGGGCCTGCCCCTGGGGGAATTATCTTGGTTGTGTTAATTGACATGAAAGATCCATCTTGGTATGGGTAAGAATATTTCCTTGGCAAGGGGTCCTGGGCTGTGGAAGATGGAGACAGTGAGCTGACCAGTAGGAAGCATCCACTGGATGCAGTGCTGGCTGCTTCAAGCTCCTGCTGCCTCCAGTTCCCTGCTAGGATGGGCTGTGGCTTGAGCCACGAGCCAGAAACAACCCTTGCTCCCATTCGTTGCTCATATCAGGGTGTTTTATCACGGGAACAGGAAAAGACACCAGGTAAGGACTCTTCTCAGCTGGGTAAGGTGACATAGACCCTCTGGAGTATGGGGACAGTAGATCCGGAGTTGAAGCCCAGAGCGGGGAAGTGGGAAAGGCCTTCCCCAATGGGCTTTGTATCTGCTTTACTTAAACCTGACTGCGGTCGGCAAGTTCTTGAACATTATTTGTCAGAAAAAAAAAAAGAAGAAGAAAACTTTTTTTCCCCCTAACACATCTAGTTTTATTCTTTGCACTTTTAAACACTCCTAGGTGACACATATATGAATATAATGAAGCTGGGTGTAGCAGCATACACCTTTAGTCTCAGCACTTGTGAGGCAGAGGCAGGCACATCTCTATGAGTTCAAAGCCTACCTGGTCTGCATAGAGAGTTCCAGGACAGCCAGAGGTACATAGTGAGATCCTGACTCAAAAAGAAAGGGGTGGTGGTGGGGAGACTGGAATGAAAGTGAACTGCCAACCTTAGTGAGTATTTTTCTCCTCCGCCCTTGACCTCTGGGTCTCTGGTTTTCATCAACATCATTTGTCAGCGTCCTGAGCTCATTCTGACTTGATCTTTCATTTTCCCCTTTACTTTTTTGAGCCAGGGTCTCTGTAGCTCAATAGCTCCAACTGCACTTGGTCCCTTAGTCTTCCTCTAGATTACGGGGTTATAGGCATTTCAGGTCATGCCCATATGCTGCTCCTCAACTTAATTGTTCTTGTCCAAGCCACGTCTTCCGACTTCTTTCCAGTAATTTACTCCTAGACTCCACCCCAGAAAGAAAAGCACTTGGGGCACCCATGTGATGATGTGCAACCACCTGTGCCCGTAGCTCCAGGGGATCTGACACCCACTTCTGAACTCAGGGCTTCTGGACTCACACGTGCACAGACCTCTATACACACATACACACACAATTCTTTTTAAGAAAGACAGACCTGCACATTGTACCCAATGTGGTTTCCTGGCTTTTTAGTTATGCGATTTGCTAAGACAGTCTCACAGTTCACAGGAGCCACCAGTCGCTTGAATTGCGCCTGACTTCCAGTTGGTGACATTCTTCCTGGCACTACTCTGGTGCATATGGACACCATGGTTGGTCACTCGGTGAGTCACTGCTCCCGCATCTTTGTTCCTCTCTCATGCCATGCGGATCTCCAGCTGTGGGTGAACAATGTTGTCCTTTTCTGTGGCCCCGCTCTAGGCCCAAAGAAATGATTTAATCGTATTAATTTGTTCTATTACTAATTCATGAGCTCTTGCCACATCTGTGCTTGTTGTCCTCTGTGAAAGTCTTCTCATTTGTCTGTAGTTGACTTCACTTGTCTCTCCTCCAATGACTGTTTTTTTTCTGAATCTTTCCCGGCTTTCCTTAGGCTTGTGTCATCTCCCTTGGTCACAGCTGGCTCCACATTTTAGCAGAATGATCTAAAAAGAAAGACAGAAAAACAACTCTTGTTCTGTATTACTTCTTGTGTAATACCTTTCCCTGGTCAGACGGAAGCACAGGTTTCCTAGACTGTCCTGAGTGCCTGCTGTGCCATGCTCAGTTTTAGCACAGGACTTTGCATACATTCTGTCTGCGGGACACACTTGCTCTGTATGCCTGCCTTGTATTTGATTTTATGTTTGGAACATAGGCGTCAGTTTCTCAGCTACTGTTTTCCTGACCTCCCATTTGCATCAAGATAGAGTCCCGTTCCTTTGAAAGCATAGCGAGGCGACCCACCGACCGACCAACCGAGGGTCGCAGCAGACATGTGGGTGTTACTGCTGCCAGGGGGCGATTGGGCTGAGTACTTCGGGCTGAGTACTTCTACAGAGCAACTTAGCTACTGAATGAGTTAGCGTCAGTGAAGAAACAGTGAGACTTACGATGCGTTCATTTTATAGATGAGGTCATTGGAAAAAAGACTGTGAAGTCCCTTGTCCTGTCACACAGCTGTTTGGTAGCAGAGTTGGGATTTGAACCCAGACATTCAAATCACAGAGTCCGTGCTCTCTGTACTGTAATGGTGATTGCTGCTGTCATCTGCTTCTGTTGTTCCTACTGTCCACTCTCCTGGGGAGACTTTAAGCCCTTGAGGTCTGAGTATTTTGACTCTCCAGTGCCTGGGCAGGTTGTTGGTTCTTGTTACTGAATAAATCATGGCCCTCCCTCCTTCTTCTTCCTTGGGGCTTTCAGTGTGACTTTCCTGTTGGCCTTTCTTCTGCTTCCAAGTCCCCTGGGTGGAAATCCCTTGTGTATTTTAAAATATAGCCCCTCTGCCTGTTAAGTGTGCTGTTTGTACTGTAGAAGTAAGAACAATTAGTATATGCACTCTGGTTCCTTTCTCTCATCTTTCACTTTGCTGGAGGTATCAACTTTGGGCAGCTAAATGTTAAAAATCTTAAATGGACACTTAAAATACACAAAGGGGGATGCATATAATATACATACCCTTCTGATCTCTCTCTCTGTTTCTCTGTCTCTGTCTCTCTGTCTCTCTCTGTCTCTCTGTCTCTCTCTGTCTCTCTGTCTCTGTCTGTCTCTCTCTCTCTCTCTCTCGTGTGTGTGTGTGTGTGTGTGTGTGTGTGTGTGTGTGTGTGTGTGCGTGTGTGTTGCCAGGTATCTAACATGACATCTTGAGCTTTCTAGGAAAATACTGTCTGTCACTGAGTTGCTCCCAAGCCAACTTTCTATTTTTAATGAAAAAATTAAGGCATGATACTTTGCCATTTTGCTAGATGACACATCAAGGGAATTGGGATCAGGACAATGATGGTGGTGGTGGTGGTGGTTTGGTTTTGGTTTTGGCAAGGTAGCCCTGATACACCTTGAACTAGATATAGGTAGGCGAGCCTGCCTTGTTCTCCTGAATGTTGGGATTAAAGACATGGTCACTATGCCTGGCTTCATTAAATTTTTTATTACACTGATGAATTGATTGATTGTGCATGGGATTTTTGTCTTGTACCTGTGGGATCAGAGCACAACTTATAGTCTTGGTTCCCTCCTTCCGCCATGGGGGTCCCAGGGATTGAATATGGGTCATCAGGCGCCTTATTCCATTTTAAAGGCCCCATCTCTTATCAGTGATGGGACCTGAATTTTTGGGTGACATTTAGAGTGTTGCATATGGTAGGGATATAGAGATAGCCGAAGTGCCATTTTACACAATGTTCATGGAAAGACAGTCACAGTGCTCACAGTGTAACAGGAACAAGCTTCACTGGGGCCTGATAGACCCAGCACCACCGTTTTACTCTGGAAAGGAAGGTCTAATTCAAGCCACGGTGTTCCTTGTACAAGTTCCCCGCTGGGCAAGCCAGTTGTCCTCCGCAGTGGAGGTCTGTGATAAAAGATGGGTGTCTGGATGCTGGAGGACAGGGCAGATGTTGAGGGTAAGGCTTTTGAGATTAGCTGCAAGGCCAGCAGAGAAGAGGCCAACCAGAGTGCAGCCTGACTCCGCATGTGCTCTAGGCCTGGAGGAAGCAGAGTGGCCCGTAATAGCCGAAGGACTCAGCCTCGTCCGGTACTTCAGGTTAGTAAGTATGTCAGTGCTGTTCCTGGGCTTAGTCTCCGGCCATATTACCCCATCTTCAGGACGACTGCTTGGCCTGCCTTGCAGGAAGAAACAAGAAGGAAAAGGCCAATCAGGGAAGGAATGTGATCCCCAAGGCTAAGGAAAAGTTTACATAGCCCTGCCTTGCACCTCTCTTAGCTGCTACCAGACTTGTAGTTTTTCCATTTCCCTTCCCTAAGGTGGCAGACAGTCCATTCACCCCTGAACTGCAGCCCAGCCTCACCGGGAAGACCTTGCCATGCCTCAAGCCAAGCCCAGCTCTCTAACAGTCTCACCTGCTTGTCTCCTCTAACTTTAAATTCTCCCTTTCCTTCCAGACAGTGTCCTCCCGAGTGGCACTCCCAGCTCCCTGCTGGCTCTGCTCCTCACTCCTCTCTGCTGCTCCCGAGGGGCCTGCAGTTTAAGAGGTTGTAGATATTCTTATTTTAAATCCAAGAATTCATTTAAAGTATTCCAGATAAAACTTTCTGTCTTCCCTTTTTGGACGTGACTGTTACATTTGGTCAGTCCTCTTCCTCTTGGGAAGACACTTGAGAGGTAAGTGATGCTGCAGAGAGGTGAGTGATGCTGCAGAGAGGTGAGTGATGCTGCAGAGAGGTGAGTGATGCTGCAGAGAGGTGAGTGATGCTGCAGAGAGGTGAGTGGTGCTGCAGAGAGGTGAGTGGTGCTGCAGAGAGGTGAGTGGTGCTGCAGAGAGGTGAGTGGTGCTGCAGAGAGGTGAGTGGTGCTGCAGAGAGGTGAGTGGTGCTGCAGAGAGGTGAGTGGTGCTGCAGAGAGGTGAGTGGTGCTGCAGAGAGGTGAGTGGTGCTGCAGAGAGGTGAGTGGTGCTGCAGAGAGGTGAGTGGTGCTGCAGAGAGGTGAGTGATGCTGCAGAGAGGTGAGTGATGCTGCAGAGAGGTGAGTGATGCTGCAGACAGGTGAGTGATGCTGCAGTTGCTCCTTTTGATGCTTCAGCACCCGTGATCCTAGCTTCTCAGTGCACTTTGATGTTTCTCTTGGAGAAGCAGATTAAAATTGGCATCCTTACTATTTGTTGTTTTCCTGGGTGGGTGTAGTCAAGGGTGAAGATCAGAGCACCCCCTTTTGTTTCTCCTCCTCTTCACTGCAGTCATTTTGTGAACACTATGGGGGCACTGGGAGGCTGAAAGGTCACTGGACTCTGACCTGGAATTCCATCTTCTCTCTCACTTTCTTTATTCTCTGTCCAAACCAGAAAGACCAGCTTTTGAATCAGGTTGAATCAGTTTCTATTTGAAAGATGTGGGCTGATTTACCTCATCTCTGTGGTGTTTCTCTGTTCCTCTGTAAGAATGTGAATAGTGGTACCCATTTCAGGATTGTGTGGCTTGGATGAACATTGAACATATAGTCTCTTATAGCATGCTCTCAATAAGTTCTACTAGTGAAAGTAGTAGTGATATTGTGGTATGTTATAACTTTGTATCTCTGGGACTCTCTACTGTTATGAAGACCACACAGAGCATTCGGCTGCCCTGTAGAGCTAGTTTGGATGGTGCCAGCAGAAACCTTCACTTCAGCTTACTTCATATGTTTCCTGGCCATAACCTTGAATAATGTATGTTCCTTAGACCTTACTGGTCCCAAATTGGAAGTGATGATGATGGAACTTTTCAGTATGGAGCAACACGATTTTTATAAAAGCACTTGGCGTCATGCCAGAACACACAGTTTCGCAAAGTTTAAACATCAGCTCCTGCTATCATCACTGTTCCTCTACAGCTTTTGTATTTATTGGCTTAAAATTTTCATACAATATACTCTGATCATGAACTTCACTGTCTTTCAACTCTTTTAGGTCCCCCCCCCCCACTTCCCTACATCCAAAGTCCTGTGCTTTCATTTTCTATCCAAACAAATCAACCAAAAGTCAAACAGAAGTAAACACACACACACACACACACACACACACACACAGAGACAAATCATGGGGTCCAGTGTGTGTTGGCCAGCTGTTCCTGAGCCTGGGGCCTGTTTGGAGAGTGCTTGAAAATACCCAAAGTCACTCCATTAGAGCAAACTGATCCCCATCTCCCAGCACAGTTGCAGGTGGCTTCTTGGTTAGGGGTGGGGCTCGTGTCCACTTCCCCTTCTCAGTGTTGTGATTTTGCACGCCTTACTTGTGTGTGTACCATTTGTACATCACCCCCTGTTGTCTCTAAAAGACTCCATTCACCACCTCTGGCTCTTAGAGTCTTCCTGCCACGTATTTCACATAGATCCCTGAGCCCGGAGGTGAGGAGGGGGGATAGAGACATCACAGTTGGGACTGAATGCTCAGAGGGTCTCACTGCACACTGTCCAGTTGTGGGTCTCTGTTAATTACCATTGGCTTCAAAGAGATGCTTTTCTGATGAAGGTTGGGTGATACACTGGTGTAGCAATCTTTCTTTCTTTCTTTTTTTTTTTTTTTTTTGATTTTTGGTTTTTCAAGACAGGGTTTCTTTCTCTGTATAGCCCTGGCTGTCCTGGAGCTCACTTTGTAGACCAGGCTGGCCTCGAACTCAGAAATTCGCCTGCCTCTGCCTCCCGAGTGCTGGGATTAAAGGTGTGCGCCACCACACCCGGCTGCTGTGGCAATCTTAGTAGGAGTCATTTTATTGCTACATCCATTTAGCAGAATAGCAGTAGTAGTTTCCCCCTGTGGCCTTTCTAGACTCAGCACCACTTTAGCAGTGCCAGGGATGGGTTCTATCTATCTCATGGCATGGGCCTTAAATCCAGTCACAAAGTGGTTGGTTACTTCTATAACATGTGTGCCGCCATTGTGCCAGTATATCTGTGGGCAGGCCACTGCATTTGCTTGCAGGTTTTGTAGCTGGATGACTTTGATGGTTCCTTTTCTTTGTAGTGTACCATAAACCTTCCAACCATGAGTGCTGGTCAGTGGGGGTGAAGCTCCTCCTTGGGTGCTGCCTTCATTCCTCCATGTTAGATGGTATAAATAAGTGATATGGCTTTACCATTCACATTGTGGAGAGTAGCCAACAGCCTTAGCAATGGCCAGTGATGATTGGGGGCAGATGTCTGGGAGCCTTTTGACCATGACTCAACAAGATAACCCATTCCTGGCATGGGGGTTTTACTTGGTGGCATATGTTGTCTAGTTGGGGGGCATTGTCTCCCCCATTATATGGCTTTATTTAAATTCCTTTCCTATATTTTGGGAAGCTTCTGGAGTTGCAGGCTTCCCTATGGTGTTCAAAAGGCCCTAAGTGTTAGTTGTCCCAGTTGTCCCACCTCCATTTTCCATCCTTTAACCTGCCTACTCTTCTCCCTCCCCATTTAATTTAATCTTCCTATTATATAGTTTATAACACTATGCACTATTTCCTCTTTCTTGGAAGATACTGCCCCTTCCCTCTGTTCTTTACTAGCTATCTAACATCTGGATATTCTGAATTAAACACATATATCTAAAGCTTAAAAGCTAACATCCACATATGAGAGGAAACATACAGTGTTTGTCTTTCTGGGTCTGGGTTACCTCATCCAGTAGGATTGTTTTTTAACTTCTTCCACTAAATGAAATTTTCATACTTTTATTTTTCTTAGTAGTCAAATCATATTCATTTTGTAAATGTATCACATTTTCATTATCTATACATTAATTGATGGACATATAGGCTATGTCCAGTTTCTGGCTATTACAAATAGAACAACAATGAACACAGATGAGCAAATATTTCTATAGTAAGATGTAAAGTCCTTTTAGTATATTCCAAAGGGTTATCTATCTATCTATCTATCTATCTATCTATCTATAGATATCTATCTATAGATAGATAGATAGATAGATAGATAGATTGTGGTAGATCTATTTTTAAACTTGTATTTTATATCTACAGTGTATTGCCTGTATGAATGCCTGTGCATTTGTGTATGTAGTACCTGTGGAGGATAGAGGAGGGCACCAGATTCTCTGGAACTGGAGTCAGAGATGGCTTGATCCACTATGTGGGTGCTGGGACTCAAATCTGCATCTTCTGAGAGAGCACCTAGTGTTCTTAACCACTGAGCTATCTCTCCAGACCTCTTTGTGCTTTTTAGAGTGTGGATACTGAGCCCCTCTGGTGATAGTGCCCAGCCTTCCACCTCAAGGGCCTTGCCTATTTGGTTAATTCCTGGTCAACCTTCAGTGTGGGTCTTAAAATATGTTATGTACTCTCCTCTCTCTTTATTGCTAGCTGTCCTCCAAGACAGCACTACTCAGTCCTTCACTAGGAGACCATCTAGTAAATAATTAGACCAGGTTTGGAGTCTAGTAGCAGTGCAGACACAGCCACCAAGGAGGACAGAAATGCTTGGCTTCCTTGCCTCAGTATTCATCTATACAAGCCAATCATCTGGGTTTGGCGGGGTCAGATTGGAATCCCAGCATTCCACTGGTGGCAGCAGTAGCACCCGGAGCTCAGCTGCAAAGTAAGTTCAATGCCAACCTCCATGTGGACATCTGAAAAAGCCAAACCAAACCAAAACCTGGATAATCCTCCTCTGTGAGGATTGAAATGTGTGTTTAAAGGGCCGACCCCACTGAACACCAAAACAGCCGCCAGTAGTCTCAGAGCCCTTCGTAGACGCCTTTGTGATAGTGCTTGCCTCTTCGAATTCCAGTGGCTCTGTCTGAATGTATTTTCCCCAGAGGCATCACTAAAGGTGGGCTATTTGAATATCTGTTTCTAGTGCACACAGAGACCACCACTTATAAAGTGCTGGACTTTCCTTTCCTGGGTAGCAACTCTCCAAATCTTACATCTTTGGAAATAAAAGCTCTGAAAGGGAGACTTGAGACACAGCACCATTTGGGACCATACCTCAGTGGGCTTTTTAGTGAGAACTAGGTTCTAGTACCTGCAGTAGGTAGGTTCCTATGGACTGTATGCGGGCATCGGGAGGAAGCCACTCCGAGCCAAAGCAGTACTCGTGTAATGTGTGCCAAAGGCACGCAGTCTGTAAACGAAGTACTCTTTTTAGAGCTTTTGTTTTGTTTAGAGATAGGGTTTCTCTGTGTACTCCTAACTGGCCTGGAACTCATAGAGATTCCCTGCCTCTGCCTCCTGAGTTGTTGGGATTAAAGGAATATGCCACCATGCCGGGCCTTTGTTTGTTTTCTTGATGTAAGTAAAGTTGTTTTGCTTTTTAAAGCTTATTCAAAGAAATAATGTTCTATTTACTTGTGTGTGTGTGTGTACAAGCATGCTTTAGACTGCCACCGTTCATGTAGAGCAGCTTTTGGAATTGGTTCTTTCCTAGCAGACAGGTCTGGGTATTGAACTCAGGCTGTCTTGCCTGGTGATAAGCTCCTGTCTCGAGTACGCTAACTTGCAGAGCTTTCTCACTGACCCTTCAACACTGTTCTACCAAACCCACTAAAGATGATCATTTCAACTCTCTTTCTTTCTTTCTTTCTTTCTTTCTTTCTTTCTTTCTTTCTTTCTTTCTTTCTTTCTTTCTTTCTTTTTATGAAATTCAGAAAAGAGATTTCTTTTTAAGTTTTTTCTTTCTTTGTTTGTTTATTTTTTGGTATTAGTATGTAGCCTAGGTTGGCCTTGAATGCTAAAATTCTGAGCGTCTCCACATCCAATAAGAAGATAAATCTTTATCATAAGCATGATACAGAGCTTGGAATAAGTACCAGACACAGGCTTTTTGTAAAGGATTGCAGAGTATTAAGTAATCAAGACCCTGTGGTCTAGTTTTGCTGCCAACACTTTACGCCAGGCCCTGCGTGTCCTATTGCAGTAATAACTGGTCTTTTTGCCTTGAGGCCTTGTGCTCTGACTGGCTTGTCTCCTGTTCCATATTAATCTATCCTGCTTTGACTTTTCTCAGAGCACCCTGCTGTGCTGGCTGAGTTCTGAGTTGCTTAGCTTGACATTTCGGGGTCTGTCAAGTTCTCTGGAGAACAGAACCAACACACACACACACACACACACACACACACCCCACCCACGTCAGTTTATTCTGGAATTGGCTCCCATGGTTCTGGGCCTTCTTTCACCTTTCCTCTCTGCTCTGCTGTTTAGGACGTCTTCTCCTCTAGCCTGCTGATGGGAGTGCTAACCTGATCTAGCATAGGTGTGCTGGAAGGGCGAATTACCTGCTATGTGGGCATTTTTAGCTCAGTCAAGTCACGTGAAGCACGACTCCCCCCGGCCTCTTGCAGTCTGCTTCCCGGTGCCTTTCCTGTTTCACTTCCACCACATCCGTGAGTGGACCGTGTGGGTTGTCTGGGCTACTTGTAATTTTCTCTCATGTGAATTGCGTTTTCCTTTTGGACCTTCTTAGGATAGTGCCTTTCTAAAATGATCTCTTCTGTTCTCCTCTTTTATTTTTTGAAAGATGGGTCTCACTATGAAGCCCTTGACTGGCCTGGAGAAACTCACTGTGTTGGTTGACCTCAAACCTGCAGAAACCTGTCTTGTCTGCCTTTGCCTCTTCGGTCTTGGGGTTAAAGGTGTGTGCCATCATGCCTAACCTAAGCCTCATTTAAGATTTATTTACTTTAACATAATTATGGAATCACAGGAAATTGTAGAATTTGTTTATAGAGTTCTGCATAGTCTTGTCTCACATCCCCCAGTGGTGGGTCTTATATAATTGTTGTATACGATTCATCTTAAAGCTCCATTTTTGGTGTGCTTGCCTGTAATCACAGCACTATAAGGAGGCAGAGACAGAAGGATCAAGAGTTTAAGATCATCTTGGGCTTTTATACTCTAAAAAAAACCCCACAAACCAACCAAACAATCCCCTACCCCAAAATCAAATGCCATTTGAAAAATATTTTTATGGTGAGAAATCTATTCCTTTCTCCTTCGCCTCAGCCCCTTCACCTTCCATTGAATTGGATTTGTTGACTGCATGGATAACACTCATGGACTCATATCTGTTAACTGCTAGAGTATCAGTCAGTCTGAGTAGTCTGATCTTTAATGCTAAGGGCTATGGCTAAATGCCCTCACAAGTCTGCCGTTAGCTGGCCTTCAACAGAATTTTAGAAGAGGTGTTTGCAAGGGTGGAATGAGCGTGTAATATCATCTAGTACTGCAGGGGTGCAGCCCTCACACAGGGGTGTTGTTTGTGAGCATCTCTGTGTCATTCTGTTGATGCTTGTGTTCCTCCCAGTGGGTTATTTTCAATTCTGAGCCAGACATGGTGCTACTTCCAGGTCTTAAGAAGCTGAGGCAATTCAGAGCAAGCCTGGGCTATAGAGGGAGACCCTGCTTTAAAGCCACAACAGCAAAAGAGGAGAAGGAAGGAAAGGAGGGAGGAAGGGAGGGAGGGAGGGAGGGAGGGAGGGAGGAAGGAAGGAAGGAAGGAAGGAAGGAAGGAAGGAAGGAAGGAAGGAAGGAAGAAAGAAAATATTCCAAAACACACTTGCGGCCTGTGGATGTAGCTTGGTGGTAGACTTCTCGTTCAGCATGTTGAGGTCTTGGATTTGGTCCCCAGCATCCCTAAAAACAAGAAAAAGGAGAATATGTACGGGAGGCTGAAGGAAAAAGCAAAATGTTTTTTGTTGTTGTTTCAGCGCTGGAGATTGTCCTAGCAGGTCCTCTGTCCTGACCCACGTGCCTATCCCTTTGAGATTGGGCTGTTGTTGTTTAGGAGTTGGGGTCAGGTCCTATAAGGAGGTTATAGAAGATAAAATAGATTCTTCTGTATATTGCGCTGGTGGTAGATAATTAGCAGCTCCTTCAGGAAATGCATAGTTGTTATTGGGTCATAAATTCTAGTGTGCGTGTGAATGTTAGAGGACAACCTAGAGCAAGTCCTTGTCTTTTAGCTTGTTTGATAGTCTCTTTTCTTTCTTTTCTTTTTCTTTTTTTCCAAATAGGCAAGTCTAGTCGGCCTGGGAGCTTCCAGGAACCTGCTATCTCCCTGCAGGAGCCCACTAGGGCTGTCAATACTTGTACCTACCCAGCTTGTTTATGGCTTCTGGGGTTCAAACCAGATTGTCATGCAAACATTCTCTCCTGACCTCCTACATAAATGTTTATAACTGTTATTTACAGTAACCAAAGGATGGGAAAAAAACTCAGGTTTCACAGTTTATGAATAAGGAAAATGTGACATCTACAGAATGGAGTATTGTTTAGCCATAAAAAGGAGTGGGCTATTGGCGCTGCCACACCACCTGAAAAGATTAGTATTGGAATCGAGACACAGGCGGCAACAGTGTATGGATCCATCGGAATGACATGCCCCAAACAGGCAAATCCGTAGATAGTCACGAACCCCAGCACCTTGCACAGAGGTGGGAATGGGAGCGAGCGATGGGCAGTGGCATAGGCAGGATCACCATCTGAGGCGGTGGCAGTGCTCTGCACTAGGATGGCGGTGAGGGTTGGATAACTCTGAGTCGTCTTTTAAGGCAGATGACATATCTAAAGAACCAGCGTATAGTATGCAAATTCCACCTAAGCATCTTTAGGAGCAGAGATATAGCCCAGGGGTGGAACACGTGCCAAGCACGCACCCTTGAGGCCTTGGGTTCTAACACAGTCAGTCACCTTGTCTTAAGTGGTGACACATTCACACCTGTTCTCTTGGCATGAGGGACTGTGAGTGACAGCTTCCAGTGCTCTGAGTCCAAGTAAGGGAAGGAGTAGCCACAGAAGAGAGTGACTCAGTCTGATTTAAGACTGGTGATAGTTCAGGGCCTGTAACCCCATTGGGCAGAGTTAAGGTAGAGGATGAATAAAGATGGAGTAAATGTGTGTGTGTCTGCCTTGCGTGTGGGGTAAACCAGCTTTGGAGAAGGTCTTTTGTACATATCACACACCTTCTGCTACTTACTCTCTTGGAAGAAGGTAGCAGGGCAACGGGTGGAATCAAGTGTCAGTAAATCTTAGTGTGAGGTTGTTGAAATTTCTAAGAAACATTCCCTATTCCAGGCAAAACTCTGGAGAATGACAAAGTATTCTAGAGGAAGCAGGTTCTGACACTGCAAGTGAGGAGGCCAAAGGTCCTGGCCGTGTTCCTCAGAGGTCTTTTTAAAAAAAGTAGACATTGGACAAATATGTTGTCCAATGATAACTTACAGAGACTTTTAGCAGGCTTTTAATTTATAGAATTAAATATTTTATTGACTTTTAAATTTCTGCCTTTCAAAAAAAATAAGCAATTTAAAAAATATTGTATTTTATGCCTATGAGTGTTTTGCCTCCGTGTGTGTGTGTCTGAAAGTCAGAAGATGGTGTCAGGTCCCTTGGAACTAGAGATATAGATGATGGTGAACCATGTCGGTGCTGGGAGCCGAACCCCAGATCTCTGCAAGAGTGCTAGGTGCTCCTAAGGACTGTGTCACTCTGCAGCCCACCTTCACTTGGTAGCTCAGTCTGGCCTGATTTCATTCTGTAGCGGAGACCGACCTTAATTTCAGGTACTTGGGACACAGGCCTCCTGAGTGCTGGGATCTCAAGTTTGTACCACCACACCCAGACAACCTTTTGAAGGCAGTTTACTGTGTTTTTAATTGTCAAAATGTGTAATACATTTACATTGACCTTTAAAAGTGTATAATGTTAATAGCAGTGACAGTAATTAAGATTAAAAGAAATAGTTTAAATAAAAAGTTTGGTTTCATTACATTAAAGTTGAAATTTATTTAAATTTAAGTACTTTGCTTGTTCTTGTGGTGCTGGGAAGTCAGTCCACCAAGCTGTATCACTAGGCCCTAAAACTCAATACTTTGAAATAAATATAATAGAAATAATACAATTTCTAGGAAAAAGATAGTGATAAACACGCTCATGGTTTTGACAACTTGCCATAAACCCATACAGACCCCGGAAGAAAGAGGCTCAACTGAGGAGTTGCTTCCTTCCAGTAGATTGCTGGCTGGTATGGGAGGGCCTGTCTCCTGGGCAGGTGGTCCTGGGCTGTGAGAGAGACAGACAGACAGAGAGAGACAGAGAGACAGAGATAGCTGGTGCTGGTAGAGCCCTTGCCTAGTATGGTTCTGAGGCTCTGGGTTTGATAGTTGAGTTAAGCCAGAGAGCAAGTCAGTCAGCTTTCCATTTCCTCCCGGCCTTTGCTTTAGTGTCTGCCTTGAGCTCTGGCTCTGTCCCTCAGTGATGGACTTTTACCTGGAAGTGTAAGATGAATGAACCAGCCGGGCGGTGGTGGCGCACACCTTTAATCCCAGCACTTGGGAGGCAGAGGCAGGCGGATTTCTGAGTTCGAGGCCAGCCTGGTCTACAAAGTGAGTTCCAGGACAGCCAGGGCTACACAGAGAAACCCTGTCTCGAAAAACCAAAAAAAAAAAAAAAAAGATGAATGAACCATTCTCTCCCCAGGCTGCTTTTGGCCATTGTTTTTTCATAGCAAGCAAAAGTTAACTCAGATGAGCTCTATGGTGTTATAAAGCATATGGGGAGAGGGTGACTACCAGAGGGGTATGGGTGTCAAATGTCCAAGGGTTCAGATTTCATTGAATTCTTGCTGATATTATTTAATTAAAATTAGTGATAGCTTTGTTTTAGATTTATTTATGTTACTTTTAAAGAAAGAGATCTGCTGTATAATGGAGGATGATCCACAATTCGTCCTCCCTCCTCCTTTCCCTCCTCCTCCATCCTTTTTTTTTTTTTTTTTTGACACAATGTTTCTTTGCATAGTTCTTTGTGTAGGTTGTCCTAGAACTTGCTATGTAGATCTGCCTGCTTCTGGGATTAAAGGGGTGTGCCACCACAATTTTTGCCTTATTTATTTATTTATTATATGTAAGTACACTGTAGCTGTCTTCAGACACTCCAGAAGAGGGAGTCAGATCTCATTACGGATGGTTGTGAGCCACCATGTGGTTGCTGGGATTTGAACTCCAGACCTTCGGAAGAGCAGTCGGGTGCTCTTACCCACTGTGCCATCTCACCAGCCCTCCTCCATCCTTTTTGTGTAAGTCTTACCCTTCTGTCTTTGCTCCTGAGTGCTGGAATTACAGACCAGTATTACTACACCCAGCTTATTTTGTTTTTGATTTCTGAAGCATGTTGTTAAGTAGCTCAGGCTGGCTCTGGACTTAATGATCCTCTTTCCTCAACTTCTCCAGTGCTGGGATTACCACAGTGAGTGCTTCCATGCTGGGATTGATGTTAATTTTAAATTGTACACATTTTGATATAGAAATGAATGTATGCCTTTTGTACTAATTTAAGGTCTTGGAGAATAACTATAGATATTAACCCCAAATATTAATGGCACCACCACACTTGATGAAGAATTTCTGCCCTAAGGTAGCTCCTGCGGCCAGTGGGGAAGTGAGACACACATCATGTGGCCCCAATGAAGCCTTTATTTTCTCACACTATCTTGCTGCTTGCTTCCTATGGGCATTCTGCCACAGTGTTGTGTCATGCTTGGTAAATGACCCTTGACTATGACTTAGTGCCTGCTACCACACAGACTATTGTGAAGAACAGAGAGGAGCTGTGTGTTCTAAAGGATAGGCAGATGGAGGGAAAGTGCCCCCTCTGCTTGTGCTGGTGACTAGTAGGGCTCTCTCCTTGTCTGGGGCTGCCAGCATGAACAGAGCCTATCACGACCCCTGCTTCTCAGCTCTTGCTCCTATCCTGCTGTATGACCCTTCCCAGTCACTTACCACTTTCCAATCTAGTTTCCTTATATTAGAAAGAATAAGACAGGATCTCTCTATAGCCCTGGCTGTCCTGGAACTCATTATGTAGACTAGGCTGGCCTGAAACTTCAGTGAGGTCTGTCTACCTCTGCCTTCTGAGTGCTGGCATTAAAGGTATACACCAGTATGTCAGGCAGGTTTGTCTTAAACCTCTGAGATTTGGAATCCAGTTTGATCAGTTTGGTGTGTGTGTGTTTACACAGGATGATCTGATGTCAACTTTAGGAATCAGATACCAGAGGCATGGGCAGACTGCTTAAGGCAGCCTGTATAGATTAGTTCAATACTCAGAATTTCTCAGGAAACCTGGAGTGGTCAAGCTACATAGCCAGTCTCCCACTCTGTATGTAGGCAGTGTAGAGGGAAATTTCATTTATTGTTTGGAGAATTAGACAACTTTTACAACGTGCTTAGTGACCAAGAATTCCGATTTTTAACTCCACACCAGAGCCTCAGTGAAAGTTCTAGTGAGGTTCTAGTAGGAGATTAAAATGGCTTCTGGTCAGCTAGCTCCCAGCTGTGGTCTTCATAGGGCAGAGGTGGGAACTCTCAGCGCTTGCCAGCCGCTGGGCCTTGCAGGAACTCAAGGGAAACTCCCAGCCCAGTTCCCCAGCCTGGCTTTCCTGGGGGCTTAGCAGGCTCTAACCCTGAAAGCGATACTCTTGTAGTACAACAGTAACCACAAACCCATGTGGACTGGAGGCCAGAAAGGGTGTTGCCACATGTCACTCTCCTCCCATGCCCCTTGGCTGCTGAACAGACGTTTTCCCCCCGCCTGAAGTAAATGTAGATTGACAGTCTTTTCCAGACTGTCCTTAGACAGAAGCTCTGCTTCTGCTCCTAAACCATCAGAAGAGTGAAGTGGGCTGAGTCCACATGTGGCCACCTCACGTAGCCAGCTGTCACCTTTGGAGCCAGACTCCTCTGCTAGGCTTAACAAACACTGTCTCAGTTGTTTGAGAACAAGAAAGGTAGCTGAGTGACTCCTGTGGCTGATTTGCAGTTAACAGTATTATTTATTACTCTAACAGGTCTTCTCTCCCCCTTCCTCTCTCCCTCTTCTCCCTCTCCCTCTCCCTCTCCCTCTCCCTCTCCCTCTCCCTCTCCCTCTCCCTCTCCCTCTCCCTCTCCCTCTGTGTGTGTGTGTGTGTGTGTGTGTGTGTGTGTGTGTTTGGTGACTACTGTAGCCCTAGTTGGCCTGGAACTTGCTAGGTAGAATAGGCCTTCAACTCAGAGAGGCCTTCACCTGCCTCTGCTTAAGTGCACCACCGCATCTCGCTACTTGCCTTCTTTAAAACATTGTTTTATTTAGTGTATAATAGAAGAGGTTTTGTTATAACATTTAAAACGTGTTGTTGCATCATTCATTTTTACCTTCTTTAGGTATTAATATAAACATACATATTTGTTTTGTGTATATGTATATACACATATGTGTGTAGGTGTTCATGTGTCATAGTGCATGTGTGGAGATCATAGGACAGTGTCTAGTAGTCTGTTCTTTCCTGCCATCATATGGGTTCCAGAACTCAAAGCCAGGTCACTAGGCTTGGTTGCAAGCACCCTTTCCCACTGAGCCATCTTGCTGGCCCCAAAACTTATATTGGCAGTAACATTTTTGGGGGTGTGTATTGGGAGTTGGACCTAAGCTTTGGGCCTTGCACACCTGGTCTACCAAGATCCTAAGTTTTTGTTTGTTTGTTTTTAAGATTTATTAATTTTCCTGTGTAGGGAAGTTTTGCCTGCATGTATGTCTGCACATGACCTGTGTGCCTGGTGCCTATGGAGGTCAGAGGGTGTCAGATCCTCTAGAACTGGACCACCAGACAGTCATGTGGATGCTGGGAAGCAATCCCAGGTCCTTTGGAAGAATGTTTTGTAGATGCTCTTAGCCACTGAGCCTTCTCTCCAGCCCCGAGACAGTTTCAGATATTTCAAAGATTTATTTTTTTGTATGTGAGTGTTTTGCTTGTATGAGTATCACATGTGTGCTTCGCATCCACTGGGACTAGAAAAGGGCATCAAATCCCTCAAAACAGGGAGTTGAACCAAGGACCTTTGCAAGACTAACAAATGCTCTCAACTCCTGAGCCGACCGTACCCTCCACAGCAGCTTTGAAACAGTCCTGCCTTGGCTGCTGTGGAGCTAGCTTCAATTCACACAACATCTGCCTCTGCCTCCCAATCCTGGGGCTAAAGGTAAGGTCCATCATACCTGCCCCCTTTCCTTTCCTTTTTCCTCCCCTCCCCTCCCCTCCCCTCCCCTCCCCTCCCCTCCCCTCCCCTCCCCTCCCCTCCCCTCCCCTCCCCTCCCCTCCCCTTTCCTTTTCTTGACAAATTTTTCACTTTGTAGCCACATAGGCTTGGGATTCGCTATGTAGCTCAGGCTAGCCTTCAAGTTATTGTATTCCTCTCACTTTTGTCTCTTTGATGGTGGGTTTACAGGTATGAATTAGCAAGTCACATGACCCCCAATTGATTAAAGTGTAGTATGAAGAGTGTGAAGAGATTTATCTTTAAACTGATCAGCTTTCTTTTGAAAACATTTTTTTTCTTTTTCCTCGAGAAAAGGCTTCACTATGTAGCCCAGATTTCCTGGGATTCACAGTTGGCTGGCCTTGAAGTCACAAGAGATCCACCTGCCTCTGCCTCGTGAGTGCTGGGATCAAGCCCACTGTCTAGCCAAGCCTTTCCTGGTTGACTTTGTTGTGTTCTGCATCACTCCCCCTCCAGTCAGCAGTTTACTTGTTTAGTACTGTGTCTTGGCTTGTCTGAATGAATCATAATTAAGATTTAGTCACTGCACTCAAATCTCGCCTATGCAGGACTTGACAATAGAGATACCATACTTTGCTGTGAATAGATAGAACCAGAGTGGGCAGGCCTGTTGCTCTTACTGAGATGAACTTTTATAAACACTAAGTTTGATAGTTTTCTCCATCACATTCCTGCTCCCCAGATTTATAAAGTAGAGGTACAGCTTGTTCAAAGACTTGTTCAAAGTCTTCCTTAGCCGCATAGAGGCCAGCTGAGCTACAATAGAGCTTGTCTCAAAACAAAACAAAGCAAACAAATTAGCAAAGAAAGCATCCCAAAAACTACAATAGTTTCTTAGGCATTTGTTGTGGTGGTTGTTTTATTGTTGTTTGCCTTTGACGACAACATTGCTAAGAACTACCTTCAGGGCCTGTGGCTTCTTGTCCCTCCCAGTAATTGACATTTCCTGAGCTTGCTTTCCTTCTTAGACTTAAGTATTTTACTGAGCTAGAAGTCTTGTACTATGAAAGTAACCTTCAAGTCAGTTAAATGATAATTAAAACTTGTGTGCCAGGCAGGAAGGGGAAGAAAACACTGTATTGGCTTTTGTTTCACATGGTATTGAGTTGGCTGATGGAAAGCAAAGGTAGTAGGATTCTAAGGTATGCTTGACGTTCAGGAGAATAGACATTGGATCTGGAGAGTGTCTTCTCGGCAACTCCCTGTGTTTGACTAGCTAGTCTCCTGCTTGTGCCTCCCAGGTGCTGGGATTAAAAGCAAGCCCCAGCACACCGTGCATTGGATTTCAGTATTTTTTTAAAATTCTGCTTAAAATTCACTAAGTGGAGAGACAGTTGAGGACTAACCAGCCTTAACTTTATATGGCATTGGTGCCTGGTTTAACCGACGGCTGGAGACTGTGAGGATGAGACGGAGAAGGAGAGCTGCTGGTTAGAAATGGGCCATTGCCCGTCGTTTTCCTCTCAGTCCTTCCTCTCTGGAGTGGCATCCTAACTGGTTAGGGAGGTGGTGAGAAAGCCCTGTGCAGAATCAGAAACTATTTCTCCATAGGTTGAAGAAACCGATCAAGTAAATAGTTTATAATTTGAATATGGAGATGGTTTTAGGGCCTGGTGTAGTTTTGAAAGAGGGAAAAGATTTATTGTTGTAAGGGGCATACAAACACAGCTCTCTGACAGTAGCTTTTGATTTTATTGGCTCAACAAATATAATTATTGCACAATACATAATCTTCCACTGTGGTAGCTAATGAGATCCGAAGCCGCATAATTACAGCAGCACTTATTTTCCTTATAGAATTTGGCGGCTACTAAGTAAACAATTTAAAGAATTTATCTTAATTAGCTTAGTTATATGCCGTCATTTCTGAGTCTTCTGTTTTTCTTCTTGGTGCTGCACTTCACATCTTAGCTGAGCAGAGAGAGATTAATTATTTTAAGCCAGGGCTTCATCTCTCAGCATTCTAGCCACCTGGCTTTCCTTAATTAGGGCCGTCATTCACATGAGTTGAGGTTGAGCCTGAAATGCGTATTGAAAGCATTTAGGCAGTCAGAAATGAGGAGAGAGCCCTGGAGGTAAAGCTTTTTAAAGGTGATGTGAATTTTATGTCCATTAATTTCATTTATCCGTGTTAATGCAGCCTGGATTCCTGGTACTGAGACTGGGCAAAGGCTTGTGCTGTGTATCAACTTCTCATACACGTACTGAACGTTAAAGCTGGACGCATGTAGATGGGCTGTGCGTGAGACACCTCTCTGCTCTCTTAACTGTGCTCCCTTCCTAACCTGCTGGATGAGCTGATTGGTGTATGTCATCTATCAACCAGTAGAGTCACAGGAGCACAGATGGGAACATCCAGGACCAGTCTGTAAATGGGTGTTAGCCTTAGGAGGTGGGAGTGGCTGTCGAGTACTAGGCTTAGTGGGAAAGGGTGCTTGGGTGGGCACCGTGGGCAGTCTTTGCACATGGAGGACTCGAGTGTGTATGCCTGTGTCATCCCAGCAGGGCTGTTTGAAACTCAGGAGGGCAGGTCACAGGCCCAAGATAATAGCAAAAAACCTCTTGGAGAATTAAAGACGATGTGTGTGCCCCGGACAAAAGTGGGCCCTTAATGAGAGGGTGGCTCATGGAAGGAGTGATAGAGAATGGGAGACGGTAAATTGGAAGGAGAAAGATGGAAAAAAAAAAGTAGGGTGAGGGTAAGCAAAGGCGAATACTTTGAGAACCCCTTGGGTTACTTTCGACGAGAAAACCAGAACTTAATTAATTGTTCTGTTAGAGCATAGCCTGAGAAGTCAGAGCATGGACCAGGGCTCGCTCTGTAGGACAGGCTGGTCTGGCAGCCTGTGCCTGGACTCCCGAGTGCTGGGATTGCTGGCATGTGTGGGAAGCAGGCAATGCCTGCTTGATGCTGTCTTTTCTTTCTGCTGCTCTCACGGTGGGGGATTTTCGGTTTTTCTAGTTTCTGTGTAGTTCACTTAGGGACTGTTCATACTAAACTAGATTTTAAAATATACATGGCGGGACCTGGTATACAACATGAAGATTATAATTAATGATGTATTTTGTTTAGGGGTTTTCATGGATGTTTTTGCTGAAAGGGGAGGGTGATTGTGAGATGGCAGCTACTGTCTACTGCGTATCAAAGCAGCACGTTGATGTGCCTTAGGTAGACCTTACAGAGAAACCATAAAAAAGAGGAAAACAGGCCAGGAGAGTGGACTGGGTGTGGTAGCACACACCTGTCATCCCAGCACTTGGTGGGTTTAGGCAGGAATCCAAGGTCAGCCTGTGAAGTAGGATTATGACATTAAAATCCAAACTTCTGATTTGAATATTCAGATTTCTTAACATATGGCTCCAAGCCTACATTATTATTTTTTTAATCTATTTTTATTTGTGTATGTGTTCCCTTGCTTGTCTTGTGTGCACCATATATATGTGTGCATTCTCAGGGAGACCAAGAGAGGGCACTGGATCCCCAGGAACTGGAGTCGCAGGTGGCTGTGAGCTGCCATGTAGGTGCTGGGAGCCACACCTGAGTTCTCCACAGAGCAGCCCATGCTCCTAGGGTCCCCTGCAGTGTTTAGGCTCATTCACTGCCAGTCGTCCATGCCAGCTCTGCCCTCAGCTAAGGTTACTATTCTGTACTTAGCTCCCCACCTCTGTGTGAGGTCTAGCTCATGTAGACCTTCCCCAGGAAACCTGTCTTGGTCTTTTCACCCAGAAGTCAGCATTTCCTTCTTGACTACCTTCTGTCACCTTGTCTGTGGACACTGCCGTGTTACAGATGGGTTTATGGTTATTTATACAGTCGGTAATTCAGAAGAGAGGTGGGACCCTGCTGTGTGATACCCAACTCCTAGCTTAACTATTGGCTCACACAGTGTAATGTTACTCGCTTGCATTTCTGCTTACTGAGTGCTAGGCACAGCTCCAAACTTTACTCTTCTGTAAAGTAACAGCAGCTACTCACTTCTTTAGTGTCCTTGTGAACCAGGTAGTCATGAAGAACATGTAGTCGGGTGTCTACAGTGTATTAAGAATTCAACAGATGTTCCTCATTACGATAGAATGTACTTAATGTAGAATTACTCTTTCAAAATACACCCTTTGAAATTTGACATTCAGTTTTAGTTAGCTAATATATAGCTATATTCATATAAAATCATATAAAATATGATTTATTTTCCTAACCTTCTATTTAACAATATTTTAAAATGTTGATTTTTATGATTTTTAAGTGTGCTTGTATGTTTGTGTGTGTATGTGTGTGCACGTGTGTGTACTATATTGTCATCTTTTTTTGTTAGTTGTTGTTGCCTTGGAAGCTGTCTCTTCATCTAGGGCAACCACCCCTCTTGCACAGTAGATGTTTTGTGTAACTAGGACTTGCACTGGACATTCCGTTTACTGCTGGCCCTCGCTGAGAAGACAGAGGGCTGCTTTGCCAGGTTTACATCTTGATGCTTCTTTTCCTTCTGTTTGGAAGGGCAGGAACCCAGGATTTCTCTGTAGTTTTCATCTTATTCACATTTATTGCTTAATGCTGATGGAAGGAGTCAGGTTCACAGCCTTTACCAGCAGCCTGTGAGCAGAGTCAGGCAGGGAGGACAGGACTGTGTGGGTGGGTGGAGTGCTGCACCCCCTTCCCTAACAGCCTGCTTAAGTTGCTGCCCATCTTTAGTGAACTTCTAGACTTATTCTGGTCCTTGGTGATGACTCTCTGTTTCGAACTCAAATATCCTAATTTTCCCCATGAGTCATGTGGCCCTTAATGTTGTTTTGCTTTGCTATCTCTGTGGTTGGTTTTTATTGTTAATGTCAGCTGCTTGAAAGCAAGGCCTACTGTTAATGTGTTAAGGCAGACTTACTCAGTAGGTTTCCTTGGCAGTCGTCCTTGCCTGTTAAATGGCGTGAGGCTACTTTCGAGTGTTTTATAACTTAGAATCTCTTGGATTTTTTCAATCATGCTCTCTTTGCCTTTGGCCTTGATGAAAGTACTGTGGTCCTATTGTCTCTCCCTTGGTTACAACCAAAGTTATGACCAGGAACCTAGGAACCACCTCAATTAGCACCTTAGTAGTCTGATTCGTGTGTGTGTGTGTGTGTGTGTGTGTGTGTGTGTGTAGCAGCGTGTAGAGTGGGAATAACAATGTTCTTTACTTAGGTTTGATTTTTACCATTAACGTTTTGTTTTGTTTTATTTTGTTTTGTTTTGTTTTGTTTTTTGGTCAGGGTCTCACTATGTAGCCCTGACTGACTTGGAAGCTCAACTATGTAGACCAGGCTGGCCTTGGAACTTACCGAGATCTTGCCTCTGCCTCCCGAGTGCTGGGATTAAAGGTGCATGCCCCATGCTCCACCAAGTTTTTAAAAACTGGAAACATGGGCATGTGGAGATGGTTGAATGGCTGAGAATGCTTGGTGATCGAGCAAAGGGCTAGCTCTCACTTCCTGACATACATATCAGGCAGTTTACAACTAACTGCCCTTCGGTTGAGCTCCGGAGACCCCGAGCATGTGTCCGTGTTCTGTCTGGTGGGCTGTCTAGTGTGCTTTTTGCACTGCTCTGGACTTGGAGACAAACACATTCTAGAGAAACTAGACATATGCTAAGGGCAGATTATGCGATAGAATAATTGTAATCAGTATGCTCATTCTTGTGTGAGAAAGGCCTACACTACTGCTAAATAAAATTATTTTGAGTTCTTGAAGAGGGTATATTTAGATCTTTTTCCTTTTTCTTTTTCCCTCTAACAAATTGTAGAGAAAAAATAAACCATGAGTTATTTCCTAAACTATCTGCCATGTAGTAGCTCGATTTTTGACACCTGTCTCAAGTGGTTTGCTTCTTCTGTAAGTCACAGTGAAGGCAGATCTGGGTGCAGGCCTGGGAGCCCAGCTTCTCAGAAGGCTGAGACCAAGATGGTGAAAGTTCAAGGCCAGCCTGAGCTACTTAGTGAGACCCTGTAGGGGAAAAAAGGCCTGGGGAAGTCACTTGCCTAGAGTTCACAAGGCCCCAGCTTCAGTCCTCAGCACAGACAGCTGTGAGAGAGAGCGCAGCCCTCTGCCTCACACAGGGCTGCTGTGGCCCCGTATTTCCACGGGTCCTTCTTTCTAAGTATTTCTTTCCTTGAGATTCTTTAAGAATATTTCCATGCTCCAGTATCTTAATTTCAGGAAATGATGCATATTGTTTATGTTATTATGAGACTCTGAGTATCATTATTTGCTTTTTCCTTTCATTTTCTTTCCTTGTATCTATCTAATCTAATCTATCTATCTACCTATCTATCTATCTATCTATCTATCTATCTATCTATCTATCTATCTATCTATCTAAACACTTCATGTATCCCAGGCTGGCTTGAACTTGCTGAGTTGTAAGGAATGACCTTGAATATCTGATCTTACCTTCGCCTCCCAAGTGCTGGGATTGTAAGAACGAGCTGCTAGGTTGGCTTTTATGTGCTAGGCATAAAACCCAGGGCTTTTTACAAGTACTCTATCAAGGTATCTTTTCATTTCCTCTTGTTCCAAAAGAATGTGTCTTGGGTTCTAGCAAAGTACATATGTTGCACACATGAGTAGTGAAGACTGATTTAGTTAGACATGGTGATGTGTGCCTGTAATCACAGCCCTTGGGAGGCTGACGAAAGACCACTTGCCTCAGCAATTTTGGGTCAACCTGGTTAACTTAATGAGTCTCTGTCTAAAAAAAAAAAAAAAAAAAGACAATTAGGTGGATGCCTTGAATCCCAGCTAGCATTTGGGGGGCCAGTCTGGGCTACATAGTGAGAACCTGTCTTAAACAAACAAACAAACAAACAAACGCTCTCAGATGAACTTTTAGAATTGCACCTTGTTTCCCATCCCAGGAAATAGTGTTGTGTCGTGTACTACAGCCTTAGTACACTGCCACATTATCTGTACTCAGTAGCTGGCCATGGCTAGAAACTGCTTCCATTGTCCATGTCAGGAGCTCCTGGGTAAGGACGCTGAGGCCACAGTCTGCCAGACACATCAGCCACAGTGCTGTTGGCACAGAACCTCCTGGTTATCTAGTATAGAAATTTATCTTTAGTTTTGAAGATTCGATATTTTGTGGAATTAAAAGGTATCTATTAGGTAAAAGATGATGAGTATTCTGGGCATGGTGGTGCATGCTTTTAATCCCAGCACTCAGGAGACAGAGGATAGACCTCTGTGAGTTTGAAGCCAGCCTTGTCTACAGAGTGAGTTCTAGAACAGCCAGGGCTTCATGTATGAATGTATTAATATTGTTGATAAGATATTTCATATCATGAATACTTCTTATAAACAGATTTTAATTGTATGAATACTTCTTATAAACAGATTTTAATCATATGTCTTTTTATTGTTTGAAAAAAAATTGAGTTCAACCCCGAAACTGAAAACAATAAAATGCTGCTTAGAAAAAGATGAATCTGAAAACTGCTGATTACATGGAATGAAAGAAGCCTGACAGCATTAGTCTATGCTGCCTGATTCCATTGTGCTGTAGAAGCGGAGTCAGTGGTACCCATCTCTGTATCAGTGGGTGGAACTGAGGGGAAGAAGATAGGAGGGGGGTAGCTGCATCGTGTTTGAAGAACTGATCACATAGGTCCATACATGGACTGAAGGTCATCAAGTGATGTCCTAACTGCACATCTTATTACACGTATGCATACCCACTGATTCCATGTCAGAAAACAGCCCCATGATGAACTGTTACTAATTTCATTTTACATGGAAGGGAGACTGGTTCTTGGGGAATGTCATAAACTTGTCCAGGTCCCCAGAGCCAGTACATGTTTGAAGTTAACGGTCTGTGGACTACAGAGCTGATCAGCTAACAAAAGGGCATTGTATTTTGTGTGAACATTAAACACATTAAGTAATTGTCTAGGGCACCACTGTAAACACCACATGTTATTTTGATATGCAAGGGTCTTTTTTCTTTTCTTTTTTTTTTCCCTTGTTTTTTTTTGAGACAGGGTTTCTCTGTCCTGGAACTCACTTTGTAGACCAGGCTGGCCTCGAACTCAGAAATCCGCCTGCCTCTTGCCTCCCAAGTGCTGGGATTAAAGGCGTGCGCCACCACTGCCCGGCTGGTCTTTTTTCTTGAATGAGTAGATTAACATTTTACCAAATTCTGTCTTGTAACGTCTGTGTTTTGTACTATTCTCTCTACTGATGCTTGCTGTAAATCGTGTTTTTCTCTCCTTGTGTGATGTATGTTATGAGATAAGCACTTAATTTACCTATATGCACAAGTGTACACTACATGCATGCCTGGTGCCTGAGGAGGTCAGAGGTCACTGTGTGGGTGGTAAGAATCATACCCAGATCTTCTGTAAGAGCAGAGAGTACTCTTAACCTCTGCGCCAGTTCTCTAGCCACAACAACGGTTCTAATAGAAAGTAAGATTTTCCTTTTTTTTTTTTTCTTGTTTTTGTTTTTTGAGACTAGCTCTCTCTATGCAGCTCTGGTTGTCCTAGAACTCTCTGTATAGATCAGACTGTCCTTTAAACTCACAGAGAACTGCCTGTCTCTGTCTCTTGAGTGCTGAAATTAAAGGTGTGTGGCACTATATCATCCTGTTTTAAGTAAGATTTGAATAAGGAAACAAGAGAATTTGGTGCATGGACCTTAGGATATATTTTGACTGCTCAGAGATGTGAAGCCAACCTTTCCTCTTTCCTTCCCCCACCCCTCCTCTTTTTTTTTCTGGGGTGTGTGGTTGTATTCCATGATGAAACTAGAGCAGAAATAATTTTTTTGGAGGGTGGTATGGGGGAGTCAAGACCAACAGGGTTAGTCAAGATTAGGCTTATTGTTATTTAATAGACCAATATAGGACAGCAGGTTCTAGGCTTAAGAGAAATAAAAATATTTATGAGCGAGTGCTTACTAAATTGTAGGTCAAGGATAAGAAATTGTAAGCTATATTATGACACCAGAGATGACTGAAGTTTATTGCTTTCAGTTGAATATAACATACGCTCGTTCATGTGAGGAAGTATTATTTCTAAGTATCTTCAAAACAAAGTCTTTAAAAGTGCTTTAATCTGTTATCTAGCTTGGCAGAGTAAGCAAAGACTCTAAGGGTTTCTGCAGGGAAGCCCAGTGTTGAGAGCATGCATCCACTTTCTTTCCTATCTTGCCTCTGCAGAGAATAGTGTGCATGTGTGCACTGCAGAGAATAGTGTGCATGTGTGCACCTCCAACCTGTATATGTGGCACCGTGTGAGAGATAATGTTTTAAGTGCTCCTACCAGACCATTGGTAGAATCTAGTTGTGGTACCTACTGCCATGGTCCACGCCTGCCATCCTGGCCACTTCATTGTGAGATGACATCCTCTTCATATCTCAAAATTAAAAAAAGCAAACAAAAGTCCACTAATGGAAGAAATGCACAAAAGGCAGATGAATGATTGGTATTACCGTTACTGCGCTTCCATCTTGGACCACAGATGTTAGAATTTGAAAGGGACATTTGCTCATTTTTAGCTACTTTTCTACTACCCAAAGTAAGAAACAAACAAACACTCCACTTTTTTTTTTTTTTTTGGTTTTTTGAGACAGGGTTTCTCTATAGCTGTGGCTGTCCTGGCACTCACTCTGTAGACCAGACTGGCCTCGAACTCAGAAATCTGCCTGCCTCTGCCTCCCAAGTGCTGAGATTAAAGGTGTGTGCCACCACGCCCAACTGCCCATTGTTTTCTAATTCTGAAATATTTTATTTAAATAAAAGTGGAGTTTTGGGGCCGGGCGTGGTGGCGCACGCCTTTAATCCCAGCACTCCAGAGGCAGAGGCAGGCAGATTTCTGAGTTCGAGGCCAGCCTGGTCTACAGAGTGAGTGTCAGGACAGCCAGGGCTATACAGAGAAACTCTGAAACCCCCCCCCCCAATAAAATAAAATAAAATAAAATAAAATAAAATAAAAAAGAAAACAATGGGCATTTCTTTATAAGATGTACCTATCACCCCTAAATGTAGGGGATTCACAATGAAGGGGTGGAATCTTTTTTTTTTTTATTTAATTTATTTTTTTATTAGGTATTTTCCTCGTTTACATTTTCAATGCTATCCCAAAAGTCCCCCATACCCACCCCCCACCCCCCGAATCCCCTACCCACGGGGTGGGATCTTTTTGGTGTTTCTTTTTAAACAGAAAAACAAACAGTAGAATGGTGCCTTAAAATTGTGACTTTGATAGGTTCTCCTTCTCCTTTGCTATATAGCCGAGGCTGGCCTAGAACTCAGGATTATTTATCTTGTCTATTTTAACCTCCACATGAGTTAGATTATAGCCATCTGTCACTATGCCTTGCACTTTCCCTCTCTCCCCCTCTTTTTGTCTTTCTGTCTGTCTCTGTCATCCCCCCACCCCCTATGTACAAGCATGCACACATGACCTTATACATGCTAGGTAAGTGATCTACCACTGAGCTATATCTACTGTCTCAGTAAGATTTTGTTTTGTTTGTCTGTTTGTTTGTTTGTTTTGAAGTTTATATATGTCCTAGCTGCAGCGAGCAGTTTGTAGCATTGTCTCTGCCATTATCGTATTTACTAACTCATCTGACCTAGGCTTGATTCCCAGCACCCACATGGTAACTCGGAACCATCTCCATGGGTCTCAGGGTGATCTGATGCTCTCTTCTCATCTCCACAGGAAAGTCACGCGTGCAGTTAGCGTGCATGCATACATCTCCATGGGTCTCAGGTGATCTGACGCTCTCTTCTCATCTCCACAGGGAAGTCATGCATGCAGTTAGTATGCATGCATATATACATATATACATACATACACACAAGCAAGCAAAGCCTAGAAACTGGATGTGTAGATGATAGCATACAGTGAGTTACTTAATAGGGAGGTGCTTGTGCTCCTGGCTGGGCTACTAGAACGGCTGTGGGATAGAAGTGTGTTAGAGAGGGAAAGGAAAACAGCAAATTGCCTTTTCTTTTGAATGGTGTAGGTGTTTTGCCAGCATGTATGTCTGTGTATTTCAAGTGTACCTCGTGTCTGGAGTCCAGAAGAAGCTGTTGGATCCCCTAGAAGTGAACTTACAGAGATGGTTGTAAGCCACCATGAGGGTGTGGGAAACTGGACTTGGGTCTCTGTAATAATGACCTGTGTTCTCTGCCATCTCTCCCCACCTGGAACAGTTTTTGTTTTTAGACTTACACTATGTTGCTGGGTGCCGTGAACTCACTGTGGAGACCAGGCTGGTCTTAAACTCATACAGGTCTGCTTGTCTCCAGCCCCTGATGACAGACTCTTTTCTATAGCCTCAGAGGTGTTCAGTCAGTGTGCCTGAGGGGTACACATACATGTATGAGTGTGTGTGTGTCTGAGGGGTGCACATACATGTTGTATGTGTGTGTGTCTGAGGGGTGCACATACATGTTGTATGAGTATGAGTGGAGGCCTGAGGTCAATACTGTATCTCCTTTTTTCTTGTTTTCCACCTTATTCTCCCAGACAAGGTCTTTATGGAACCTGGAGTTTACCAACTGGGTAGATTAATCAGCAAACCCTGGGGCCCTCGTGTATCCTTCATCTCACAGTCCTGGGGTTGCAGGCATGTAGTACCATGCCTGGCTTCTTATGTGGGTGGTTTGTTTGTTTGTTTGTTTGTTTTGGGACAGAGTTTCTCTGTTTAGTCCTGGCTGTCCTGGCACTCGCTTTAAGGACCAGGCTGCCCTTGAACTCACATAGATCTGCCTGCCTCTGCCCCCTAAGTGCTGGGATTAGAAGTAGTGTGCCACTATTGCCTTGCCTAACTATCTTTATATCTTATATTACTATTTCTTATCTCAAAAGTCAATTCAAAAATGGATCACAGGTTTAAATGTAAACTGAAAAGCTAAACATTTTCTGGGAAAAGAAAGTAGAAAATTTTTTTGGAAACAGGAGCAAGGTAAAGAATTCTCAGATTTGACACCAAAAATCATGACCTATAAAAGGATAAAGTGGCTTCAAAAACCTTCTTTTTGCTCATCTGAAAACTATGCTAATGTGCTGTAATCCAAGCCCTTGGGAGGCCTAGATAGAAGGGTCAGGAGGTCATGGCCAGCCTGAGCCGTGTTACAGAATGACCAAACTTACTGCAGAGTGGGAAAAAGAACTCACCAATCAGATGTTCGGTAAAAGAGCAGTGCAGGTGGGCCCTGTGCCCGTGAGTTCCTCATCTGAGGAGCTATCCAATTGTAGGTCCAGAAGATTTTAAGATCATTAACATTAGAGACTTATTATGGTGCATGTAAATATACCATGTTGGACAAGGGTCTTGAATATCTTTGGGTTTTTGTTAGGGGATGGAATAGTCTCAAATTAGTGCCCCACAATTAAAAAACGGCTTGTTGCCTCTGGAATAAAGAATTCCAGTCTCAGGTAAGAAAGCCCCGATAAACTAGTTAGAAATTGGCAAGAGGGAAAAGATATTTTACCAAGAAGATATACAGGTGGCCCATAAGCTCGGACAGAGGACAAGATGTTTAGTTAAACTTAATAAATAAATAAATAAATAAATAAATAAATAAATAAATAAATAAATAAGGCCTACAGAGTGTAGTGCAGTCTCAGTACCTGTCATCTGTTACGTTTTATGTTTGCCTACCTGCCTTCCTGCCTTTGTGTGTAGTATGTAAGTGAATGTTCACGGTGTGTAGATGTGCTTGTGTGAGCATGTGTGCAGGCCAGAGGGCAGTCACCTTCCTCTATTGCTCTCCACGTATATTTTGAAGTAAGGTCTTTCTCTGACCCTAGAGCTGGCTGTTGTGGTTGACTAACTGGCCAGCAAGTCCCCAGGACCTTCCTGTGTCCAGGTCCCCAGGCCTGGTACTATCCTCGGTTCTGAGGCTGCTGGGGATCTAGACTCAAGTCTCCATGCCTGGACACAAGTAAGTACCATCTCCCGAGCCCCTGCATCTCTATTTATTTCTTTATTTATATTTTTATTTTATACATTTAACTGGATATGCTGGGTTTCATTTCAACATCTTAAGTACTTTATATGTCAGTTAAAACTACTTATGAATATAAATTCAAACAGCTCATACTCTTGTTTTATGGCTTTACCATAGTTTATTTAAGTTTCTGCTGTGTGTTTAAGTCTTTTCTCTTTTGTAACTATTATAAATAATATTCTGATGAATAATTTTGCATATAAGGCCATAGTTGGGGCTCTTGGATGTTTAGAATAGATTTTGAGGTGTGAAGTCACTGTTCATGGGCCCAGTACACTGTTAAGTAGTCATCAACGTAATGTACAGAGAGGGTAGGGGACACACACATACATGCGTACATACATGCACACAGACATGCATTATATGCATAGTGGAAAAGGGAAGGAAAGCCGCCTGTTCTCACCTCCACTCTGGGCTCCTGGATTTCACTCATCTCTTCTGCATCGTCTCGTCTGCTCTTTGACATTGCTCTTCCTTTTCTGTGACTGTTTGGGTTCCCTGTGGCTCTGTCCTCAGCCTGGCATCTGTGTTTACATTCTGCTTTTGTTAATCGGAGCCGGCCCTTCCCCTGCACTACAGTTTACAGTATATGATAGCTTGTTTCTTTAGAAGTGTAGAACCCAGTTCAGATTGCCCACTAGATGCCTTTTGCCTTAAGCCATGCTTCACAAACTCAAGTGTGTGAAGTTTACCAACTCATCCACTTTCCCTGAGGACTACATGACCTTTCTGTACTGGAAGCAGAAAGTCTGGAAGGTAGCCTACATTTCCCTTTGAATTTTGCTCAGTACATCTTGTCAGTTACCATGTGTTAAGATTCTATTTCCAAAATAGCACCCTAATTTGTTACCTCCCCCTTTTCACTGTTTGTAATTGAGGGCCTCACATTTCATGTGCTGCTGCGTTGGAGTCTAACTCTGTGCCTATTTCTGGTCTCATATCCCTCTTTTATCTCGCCCACTAAAGCGAGTTTGTATTTTTAAATCCTGGATTTTAGCATCTTACTCATGTTCACTGTCCAATATTGCCGGTAAAGCAAAGCCTGCTGTCCTTAGCCCAGCGTTTGTGTGCCTGGGCTCTAGAGCTTGGCTCCTGCTGTTACGGCCTCATGTCTGCAGTGCCTGTGGTGACTATAGGCTGTGCCAAGGCGCTTCCTTTGTATGTTACTTGTCTTTTTTTCTGGCCCGAGGGCCATTGATCATCCATGGTCTCCACTTGCCAGATCTCTATGACATTCAAGCCCCGATGCTACTGTAACTTCCCAGAGAGGGGCCCCCACAGTGAGACCTCCTCACCCTATCCCCACTCCCCAGTGCCACATCAGAGTACTTATCTCCCTACCACAGTTAGAGTGTCCCTGACCCACTAAGCTAGACTGTAACACACCTTCTCAGACCACCTAAAGCAGGAACTGTGTGCACTGTTTATTGCCTTAGAGCATTTAATAATTAATGTATTTAATAGACATGTCTTGAGTAGATGAAGGAAGACGGGTCTCAGGGTGAAAGGCAAGGAAGGGTTTGACGTTGAGGCAGAGTTCGGGTGTGGAAGCCATAGGAACGGAGCTCCTTGTGTGACCAGTTCTAGACAGGCCACTTTCTCCTTGCTAGAAGTAGCAATGGCAGCAGTACTAAAACAGCAGTTGCTTTTGAAATGGCAAATGCCTGCACATTTCAGTCTCTATTACAAGTACTGGTGGATCCTGGACACGCAAGCTGCTCACTCGGAATGTGGTTTTCATTATAAGTAGAATGACGTGAGACTTTGAGGAGTCATGCCCGTCCGTTACAGGTCGGGTTATACTTGGCTTTGTGATAGCTTGGGTGCTTGAGGACTGGTTGCTCTCGTCTTGCCTTGTCTCATCAGATGTTCAGTCAGTGAAGATAGGTCGGGTGAGTCACTTTGAGACAAGTAGCCCAGAATTCTTATTTAAGGTCTCTGATGTGAAATTTCCAGGGTGACGAAGCTTGCAGATGTGAACAGAGTTCCACGTTATTTCCTGATGTGGCTTGACTTTTCTACCTCTTCCTGCTGTCAACCCTGTGTGCCACTAGCCCGCCTTGCTTTCCATACTGTCTCTAGAGATGTATAGTTAGCAGCAGTGACTAATACATTGTCAAGAAACACTACTATAACCTTTAAGTCTGACGCGTAAGCCAGAGCTGAAAGCTGTAGCCTCTGCACTGCCTCTGGATGACTGCATGTTCCCACCAAGTGAGTCACATCATGAATATGCATGAACTTATAAAAACAAGCTTTTATAAGAAACTCTGGTGTGCGGAAACAAACCTCATCAGTAGTAGTTCCCAAAAGCTCTCCACCATTGCTGCCGGGCCTTGACTGTGTCCCTCCCCTCATCTTTTGTACTGAATTTTAATGATTTTTTTCCCTATTCTTTTTCCACATGGAGGTACTTAGTTTTACTGTTTTGCTACTCCCTTTGGATGAGTGAAACTGCCAAGGTGCAGGTTAGATTGATGAACGGGCAGCAGCCTGGGCCACACTGGCACATTGGACTTCTTGATACTTATAATAAAAAGAAAGTATTTCTTGTTAGTTGATTTCTCTCCTTCTATCTTGTGGTCCTGAGGATGGAGTTTAGGTCAGACTCAGTAGCAAGGCCTTTTAGCTGCTGGATGTTTGTAAATGTTAAGTAATGTTCCTGGGGACTAGAGATGGCTCGGTAACTAAGAGCTCTTACTCCTCTTGCAGAGAGGACCAGAGGTGGGTTCCTAGCACCCATGTTGGGTGCTCACAACCACCTGTGATTCCAGTTCCAGGGATCTGATGTCTTCTTCTCAACTCCTCTGGCACCTGCACTCAGGTGCACAGGCACACATAAAAGTAAAATCAATTCTGATTGGGTAGCGGGAGTCTCAGCACTCAGGCAGCTGAGGGCTGTGCCCACGTAATCGCTCCACCAGTCAGCTTTATGGCAGTGATGTCTTTTCAGTGAGATCGTACACAAGGGCACTGGAGAGATAGCTGATGCAAACTCCTGCTTAGTGCTGTGGGAGATTCCAGGGCTACTTACATGACCTTTGAAAAGTAGTACTCACTTGATTTTCACAGTAGACTGCATTTAGAAAATATTACTGTTGTGTTAGTTAGGTTTCGACAGTTGGAACCCAAGGCAGCTTGGGAAGATGAGGGAAGTTGAGGAAGTAGGAGGGCAGGGGCCTCGGAGGAATCACTCATTTCTTGTGGCTGCACTTGTGTGTTACCCCCGCCCCCTTTTCTTCTTCTTCTTCTTCTTCTTCTTCTTCTTCTTCTTCTTCTTCTTCTTCTTCTTCTTCTTCTTCTTCTTCTTCTTCTTCTTTTTTTTTTTTTGTATTTTGAGACAGAGTCTTACTGTGTAGTCCTGGATGGCCTGGAGATCACTCTGTAGACAAGGCCCATTTTGGACTTAAGAGATTAACCTGCTTCTGCCTCCTGGGCGCTGGGAATAAAGGCGTGTGGCTTCTGCCTGTCAGCCTGTCTTCTTATAGCACCCCAAAACAGTCCAAGGGTGGCACTTTTCATAGAGAGCTGGGTCCTCCCACATCAGTCATCAATCAAGAAAATGTCCTACAGGTTTACCCAGCCTAGTGGGGACACTTTCTCCATTGAGGGTTTTCTCTTCCAGTGACACCAGCTTGTGTCAGGTTGATGTAAAACTACTAAGCACAATGACCTTGATTTTGGTTATTTCACCAGGTGGCTTCTCTCTCTCTCTCTCTCTCTCTCTCTCTCTCTTTCTTTCTTTTTTTTAAGATTTATTTTATGTATGCGAGTACACTGTAGCTGTTGTCAGACACACCACAAGAGGGCATCAGATCCCATTACAGATGGTTGTGACCATTACATGTGGTTGCTGAGAATTGAACTTAGGACCTCTAGAAGAGCAGTCAGTGCTCTTAACCGCTGAGCCATCTCTCCAGCCCACCAGATGGCTTCTTACATGTTGTCATTTATGCAAGGTGTTGTGCCATCCCCTTGCAATCCCAGGACTGGAGAGGCTGAAGCAGAGGGCTTGCTGTCTGCCAGCTTGGGCTATAGAGTGAGTACCAGATCAGCTAAGGCTACTCAACCACATTCTGTTTCCATTTAAGATTTCGAATCACTATGGAAATAGAAGGTCTCTGGGTGTGCTTATGAGGAATCATGTACATTAGTTATTTTGTGTGGAAGACCAGCCCTAAAAGTGGAAGGTATCATTATATGGTTTGGGTTTTGGCTTGAATCAAAAGGAGAGAGTACTAACCTTCCTCTCTGCCTATTCCCTGTGGATGTGATGTGACCAGTTGCTGCTACTGCCTTCTTCTCTTCCTCTCCCTCCTGTAATGGACCTTCCATCTGGTTACTTTTGCCAGGTATTTTGTCCCAGTATCTAGACAATTAACTAATCCTGCTAGTTTGTTTTGCTGGCTGGATAATGCATGCATGCACACAGGCAGGGCCCTCGTCTGTACTCCCCCAGGGCTTCCTACTCCATGGAGGCTATAATGGCACATGGCCTTTGATCCTTGAAGAAAGCTAGTGCACACAGGCTGGACGTGTCGACTGCCAGCAAGAGCAAACCTGCTGCGCTTACCTCCCAGGTCTGCCTATTAAATGTCTTGGGCTCAGGGAACTTTTTTAGATAGAGAACTATATTCCAGGAAATGTATACAGTGAAGAGCTTAGACTCGGTACTACAGCTACAGCTTTAATAAGATGGTGGGAATTCCTCTCATTCACTAAGTTTCTCCGTGCTTCCTTGCAAACCTCAGACTCCTTTACTTGTGTAATGAAATGGTCAGGCCTTGTGGTATAACTAATACAAAAATCAAGCTTATTTAAAGTATTTGTTGTTGCTGTTGATATAAAGGTCTTCTAGCATGATCAGAAAGTGCTTCAAAGTAGGTTCTTTAACCAATGAGTGAAACTTTGATCCTGTTGGTAAAGACATTGCTAAGCAGAGCATCCCCGCTCCTCAGAGGTCGCTGCCCTCGAGAGTGCTCAGCACTGTCACAGACCAAGGTCATCTGTTACTCCTTCTGTGAGAAATTGAGAGGCATCCTGTAACCAAGCAATCAGTCGATGTTATTTGTTTAAAAACATTTTATTTTATGTATATGGGTTTTTGCCTGCAGGTATATCTGTGCACCACATGTGTGCCTGGTACCTGGAGAGGCAGAAGAAAGTATCAGGTCCCTGGAAATGGAGTGTGGGGGCTGGGAACCGAACCACTGAGCCATCTTTCCATCCTGCCAGCACCTTGTTGTTGTGTTTTGACTTTAGTAGCCCGAATAACTAAGCAGTAGGTGGAAGGCATATAGGGCTAGTTAGTTGAACTCTCAGGCTACATCTCCCTGTTTGCAAAGTGTTTCTTCTTACCTCTCCAGGCTGCGATGGGCTTCAGTCAGTGTTTGGAGAGCTGTGTAAAGAGTTGTGTCCCTGTGCTCTGACCATGATGACTGAACAAATCTGTACTAAGTGGCTGACCTTTGGTCAGTGCCTCTCTTTCTCTGTGGACTTGTAATTCTGTTTTTGTTTGTACAAATAGTTCTGACAGCTTAATGCTTGTTTTTCTCCTTGCATCTTAAGAGTTTTCTCTTTTGGTATAAAACGACTGAGATTACACTGGGTGGCTGAAGTTCTTGTAAAAGTGTGTGCTCTGTGGGAACCAGCGATGTTGGCTCTTAAGAGACCTTTTTCAACAAACCAATGCACACTTGGCTCTAGCTCCCTAGTCGAACCTCTATTGGGAGCTTGTTCTTTCTTCTCCTGTGTGTGTTTTGTTTCAGCTAGTTATTGATGTGGTTGAGGTGGGGGCTTTGAGCTACCTTCCCTGTTAGGTGGAAATGATGCGCCCCAATGCCATGGATCACTCATCTCAATAACGGCTTTATTATTGTCCCCCCCCCCCCCCCCAGGAAAGGTTCAGGAGCAGAGGCTGGTGGTTTCATAGCCCGGTGTTGTTGGTGATGGGCAGGGACTTGGAAGAAGTCCTGTAAGTGCTGGGCAGCCCTCCCCACTGAGTTGTATTTTCAGCCTAACCCCTGGGCCCTGTTAGTTAGTTTGTTTGTTTGTGTTTTACAGACAAAGAATCAGGTAGCCTGGTCTGGCCTTGAACTTTGTATGGAGCTAAGGATGACCCTGACTCTGATTCTCCTGTCATCTCCTGAGTGACAGGATCACAGCTATGAACCGTTCAGCAGACTGACATACATAATACACCCAGCTCTGCTTATTAAGTTGATGTCTTATCACTTCATATGATACATGTGATGACTCCTGTAATCCCTGAAGAACCCAGAGGATTGCTTGGACTTTGAAGCCAGCCTGGGCTCATGGCAATGCTTTGCCTTAAAACAAAACAAAACAAAACATAAGCAAATAATTTTAAAGGAACTCTGCTTCTGTGATATTAAAGACAGTATTTTTAAATATTGCCCATGTATATTTTAGAAAGAAACTTTATCAGGGAGAAGGTAACTATCCTCCAGGTGAAGCCTAACACTACACTCGTAGTATAGCTGCAGGTCAGTGGGTGTCACTGCTGGCACTGGGGACGTATGTCTTGAGAGATCAGTGTCACAGTAAAATGACACAAATGAGTACAGAAGGGTAGAAATGCGATATAAAATCCCCACAGGCTTCATCTAGTCCCTGTGTTGTACTAGAGGCTGGTGCTTACAACATCTCACCTCATGTACTCTATGTAATGTCCCTGCCTCATGTGCTGTATGTAATGATGTCCCTGCCTCATGTGCTGTATGTAATGATATCCCTGCCTCATGTGTTGTATATAATGTCCCTGCCTCATGTGCTCTATGTAATGATGTCCCTGCCTCATGTGCTGTATGTAATGATGTCACTGCCTCATGTGCTGTATGTAATGATGTCCCTGCCTCATGTGCTCTATGTAATGATGTCCCTGCCTCATGTGCTGTATGTAATGATGTCCCTGCCTCATGTGCTCTATGTAATGATGTCCCTGCCTCATGTGCTGTATGTAATGATGTCCCTGCCTCATGTGCTGTATGTAATGATGTCCCTGCCTCATGTGCTGTATGTAATGATGTCACTGCCTCATGTGCTCTATGTAATGATGTCCCTGCCTCATGTGCTCTATGTAATGATGTCACTGCTTTTGGACTTATCTGGTGATTTGGAAGTTTCTCTGCAGTCAGTTGAATCTTTCGGAGAGGTGAACTGCAGTTACAGAACAACACAGTGTCCCCTTCCTTTGATTGTGTGACAGGGTCTCACTGTGTTGCCCACGATGCCTTTGTACTCAGGACCCCCTCACTCAGCCCCCATTGCTGGTGTTACAGACATGGACCACCACCCCTGGTCTTTTCTTTATTCTTTGAAAGGTCTTTCAAGGGGATAGCAAAATGCAGTTGTAGTCTTTACAGCCCATTGTTTAGTCTTTCGTTTGCTGATATCTTGACTTTACCTTGGAACCCTGACTGGTTTTTAGTATTCATGGTTACTTACTGTTCAGATTAATCCAGACCTAAGCCTGGACTGCCAAAATTGACCTCAGATATTCCTGTCTTCTTTTGCTTAAAGGGGAGTTACTATTTGGTTTTCTATGAATTCCTACGTACATTGGTTCCATCCTCGCCCTTCGGACATTCTCTGTCAATCTCAGTGGTTTAAAGTCCCACCGTTCACTGGACAGTGTCATGGCCAGTGTGTCACTGGGGCCAGTGTGTCACTGCAGCATTTGCTGTTGACCTCCCCGACATCAAACCTTACTGATTACTTTTTAACAAAATGACAATTAATGAGGAGAGAGAACAAACCTTTCTTTTACAATCTGGTAATTGTAATGAATGAATTGACTTTTAAGTTTGAGTATTGGCAGAGAGGAGGTGTTGGTTTCTAATGAGTTTTGTTAGTTGATCAAGCTCTGCTGAATTATGAGATGCTTATTTTGAATTGACTTAGCAATTATTTATTTCTCCCTACCTCCATGTCTTGAGCGGGTCACTTCTTGAGGCTGAACAATTGCAGCTTGCACTGTGATGTCTGCTCTCTTACGTCATTCCTGCTCTCTGACCTCATCTCTGGAACACCGAGATGGATTTGTCTTCTTTAAACCATCACTCACTCCAGTTTCCATTTTGCAGACTTCCATTCTCTGTGCCAGATGGCCTTAGCTTTTCTTTTGGCTTCTTCCCTGGCAGCATTTGCTGACTTGCGGTGTATGGTTGTTCCCATTTGCACCGCCCATAAGAGATCTTAGAACAATGGTTCTGATTAGTTACTGGTATCAAAGGTATCAACCTAGTTCTGGCTCAATGCTGGCTTTGCACACGTGGGCACTGGCTGAGATCCCAGCATGGGACAGAAGAAATAATCCACTTAGAATCAACTTAGTGTTTTGAGAGCATCACGTCAAGGCTGGAAGGACGTTCAGTGGGTAAAGTACTCAGATAGGGAACATCCACCTAAAAGCTTGGTCTGTCACCCAGAGCTGGGAGGAGGGACCAGAGCTGGGAGGAGGGACCTTTGAACCCTGGAGCCTAAATAATATCTTCGGTCCTTTAAGTTGTTTATCACTGACAGTTTGTCACAGCAGAAGGAAGGGAGTAACACAAGAGTTACTTCGTAGTTTTGAATAAAAAGCATATTTTCACATCCTATTCTCCCTTCTTTACCCATACTAAAACAGCATCGCATAGTACTTGCTTAGTAATGCTCTGTGTTTTGTCTTGTTAACCCACGAAGTGCTTTTACATACATTTTGTAATTTAAACATCATTAAACTATCCAGACAGTTCCACTCTTTGACAGTTGAAGAAACAGATTTGGGGGCATAAATTTTGCTCCGGCTTAGTAGCTAAGCACAGAAATCTCTGCTTCAAAGGCGCTGCATAACCAGTTTGTTTCCCACTAGTATGGTGACATACCCCGGTTCCCCCTCCTCTCCCTCTCTCCTTTCTTTCTTTTGACACTTGATCTGGGTTTGTTACATTGCCCAGGCAGGTCTAAAGCTCTTCGGAGCAGGGAATCCCCCTGTCCCGGTCTGTGTTGCAGGACCAGGGGTGCATGCTGCCATGCTTGGCCATACTTGTGTTCTTTTTTTCCTGTTTTTTTGTTTGTTTGTTTGTTTTTGGTTTTGGTTTTCGAGACAGGGTTTCTCTGCATAGTCTTGGGTGTCCTGGAACTCACTCTGTAGACCAAGCGGCCTTGAACTCAGAAATCTGCCTGCCTCTGCTAGGATTAAAGGCGTGTGCCACCACTGCCCCTGTTTTTGTTTTCAAGACAGGGTTTCTCTGTGTAGCCCTGGCTATCTGGGAACTCACTGTGTAGGCTAGGCTCGCCTCAAACTCAGAGATCTGCCTCCAAGTGCTGGGCTTAAAGTGTGCGCCACCCCTTCTGGGTGTACTTGTTTTCTAGAGAAACTAACCAGTCAGGCCTGGTGTTGGATGAGAGGCTGGAGTGGAGCCCCACTTGGCAAACAAACAAACTCCACAAACCCCTTCTTAAATGTATTTTTAAAATCGATTTGTGTAATCATTTTATTTTAGAGACAGGGTCCCTCTTATTCAAGGTTAGCTTCTTGTAGCTCAGGCTGGCCTTGAACTGATGGCCTTAGTACATTAACTAACTGTCTTTGTCAGGGTTTCTATTCCTGCACAAAACATCATGACCAAGAAGCAAGTTGGGGAGGAAAGGGTTTCTTCAGCTTATACTTCCTCATTGCTGTTCATCACCAAAGGAAGTCAGGACAGGAACTCACACAGGACAGGAAATAACACAGGGGAGGAACTTGGAGTCAGGAGCTGATGCAGAGGCCATGGAGGGGTGCTACTTACTGGCTTGCTTCCCCTGTTTTGCTCAGCTTGCTTTCTTATAGAACCCAGGACAAGCAGCCCAGGGATGGCACCACCCACAATGGGCCCTGCCATCCTTAATTGAGAAAATGCTTTACAGCTGGATCTCATGGAGGCACTTCCTCAGGGAGGCTCCTTTCTCTGTGGTAACTCCAGCTTGTGTCAAGTTGACACACAAAACCAACCAGTACATTAACTTACCTAGTCTCTCTCTCTCTCTCTCTCTCTCTCTCTCTCTCTCTCTCTCTCTCTCACTCACTCAAAGTTAGAGTTTTAAAATGTTTACTTCTCTCTCTTTTAACTAATTAAACCATTTGATACTAATTAAATAATAATTTAAATTATTAATTAACACTTTGACCCTTCTAAGTACTAAGCCGTGGGGTGTTAGGTGATTGTTCCAAGCCTGAGTTTTACCCTTCACACCCCTAGGTTTCAGAACGTAATTTCACTTTCCAGGGATCTCTTTTATCTCATACTTTAGGAAAAGAATGTCCTGATGATTGAAGTGTTCACGAATTGAACACAGTGCAGTTTTTAGTGATTAAGATAAAACACTTTGGTTACATAGAACTCTTATTGCAAATTCACCTTGTAACAAATTTCTAGGAAAAAAAAGTTACTCACGTCTGAAAGCTCCTCTGACCCACCACAGTGTGGTGGGAGCCCTGGGCGAGCATCTGTGAAGGGTCATGGTGCTGTGTCGAGGGTCCCTTGCATACACCAGCACTTTGGATAGAATGTCCTTTGGAGAGGGACTTTTGGTGGAGGGAGCTGGTTGGTACATCTGAGTCTTCAGTTACCAAAATGTTTTGCTCCTTCTGTGTTAGTGGCGAGCTATGGCTTGCTCGCACCAGAGAGCATGTGCCAGTGGCACACCATGAGTTAGTTGGTGAGGTGGTAGTCCAGTTCTGAGGCTGACTTCCCATTCCAGACTCTTTCTGCGGATTAATAGGAGTACACTGTCATTTGTGTCTTGTCTATGATGCCTTAAAACCATTCATTTTAAAACCTAAGCATATGTGTAATATTCCACAAGATTAATCTGTGAAGTTTGCTGTTTTCCTTAAAACAGAGCAGCTCACGGGCCGTGCTTTGTTACCTGACACATAGAGAAAAGGTTCAAGATTGCCTGTGTTCAATGTTCCATTTGCAGAGATACCACCATGCCCTCTCACTTAGTTATGTCAGAGTGTGACGTCTGTGAGTTCTGCTCTGTGCACAATGTGGACATGCCACTTCCTGCTTGCAATCCTCACCCTCCTCACTTGCTTGCATAGTAGAACCTGCATTGAGGCTCTGATGAGTTTTAGGGGCAGCCGTCTAAGTCCTGGCCCATGGCACCCATTTCAGCTTACCTGGATTCTATTTTGAACCTGATATGCAATCTGTCCCTCTGTGGCCGTAAGCTAATGACCACGGCAGGCACTTCTGTCCCTGCACACAGTAAAGCTTAGTTTGTTTCAGGTCTGGTGGGGGTCCTGCTGTGGTTTTCATCTATGTTAGCCATTGTTAAGACTCCTTATTCCAACTTGTTCACCCTCTACTTAAAAATCCTATTTGGGGGACGATGGCGTGCACTTTTACTTGATCACAGTACTCAGAGGGCAGAGGCTGGCAGATCTCAAGAGTTTGAGGTCAGCCTAGTCTCATACATAGTGAGTTTCAGAACAAGCAGGGCCACACAGTGAGACTCTGTCTCAAACAAAACAAAAAATATTGATAGTAGTTACCTCTGACTGTAGACACAGAGCTAAGTCCCCTGGCTTTAGCAGGGTCCAAGGAACACAGTTACTCATTAGCATCTGCTCCGTGCCCAGTCCAGATTCTCGAAACCTTGTCACTTCAGTGGTTCATCTTGACCCGCCTGAGAGTGACCTGTTTGCCCACGGCTATAGTCATATCTGTTTCACTGGGGCAGCCTTCATTGTCCTTGTCATGAAGCATGGAACATGCCAGATAGCCCTGCCTCTTCCCATTGTTCCTGGACTCATCTCGACTTGTGGCTCATGTAAATAGCATATTTCATAGTACTTGGCTGTTATCAAAAGCAACAACTAATAGTAATATAACTAAGATCACTGGTGTAAACCAAACACCGTGAAGTAGATGTTACTCCATTTTAGAGATGAGCAAGTTAACATAATGGTTAAAACCCAAACTTGGGTCACTAAATGGCATAAGTAAATTCAACCCAAGTAGGTCAGATTTGAAGCTGAAAGTCTGAAACATACAGACATGTTGAACTGATCATGATTCTGTTTAAGAATTATTCAGGATTGGCCCTCCTTACTGTCCCATGTAACCTGCAGTTCCTTTCAGAATCATTTGATACCTTGATTTTTATTCATAACTTAGAATAAGGGCTATAATTGTTACTATTAATACGTGAGGATTAGGTCCAGAGTTGCAGTAGACATTCCTACTTTGAAAATTAATCCCCTCCCTGATGGAGAGTCTCAGGAAGAGCAAAGCCAGAGCGTTGGGAAATGGCTCAGCCTGTATGGTACTTGCTGTGCAAGCAAGAAGCCCCGAGTTCCAGTCTCCAGCTCCCTGTAAAAAGCTGTAGGTGATCCTCACCTGTAATCCCATTGTGGGGGTGGGGAGAGACAGGAGGGCCCTTGAGGCTTGCTGGTCAGCTGATCTAGATGATCCATGAGCTGCAGATTCAGTGAGAGACCCAGTCTCAAAAAATAAGGTAGAGAGCCATAGAAGAAGATACTCTGGCTTCCACGTATACATGGCATGTGCGCCTGAAGATGTATAACACATGCACACCACACACGAAGGAAAATTAAAAAGTCAAAATTTATGAGGCACCAAGGAGAAAGCATTCTAAGCCATGATCAGAGTATTATACGCACGTGAAATTCCCTAGAAATTCCCATTTCTAAGATGCCTTCAAAGCAGTGCTCACTGGCATTAGTTACAGCCTTCTCTAGGAGGTTGTAGCTATTCTGTGAAATGGTTTTGGGGTGTGACTGTTGGTAAAAGTAGGACTAGATGACCCCCAGCACCCCATTGTCTTTGTGGTTCAATACATGTACCAGAACCTCATCTCATCCACACCTACTCTGTGATTGTGATTTCCGGGTGAGGCAGGGGTGGAATGGGGTGGGAGTGATGGTGTGCCTGTTCAAGTACTTTATTCTCTTCGTTGCCCTGAGAATCCCCTCAGTTTCTTGGACATAGCTCTTTCACCTTGCCTGGGTGGTCTCCTCTTTGCTTGAGCAAAGGCCACTGAAGTGATAAGGGTAGGAAACAGGTGTTTTCCCCTGGTTCGTCTGTTCACTTTGTTTGTTTGTTTGTTTGTTTGTTTGTTTGAGACAGGATCTCATGTAGCCCAGGCTGGCCTTGTATTTACTATAAGGATGACCTTAACCTCCTGACCCTCCTGCCCCCACCTCATAAGCACCAGGATTATGCACACCAGGATTACGGTTCCCTAGGACACTGGTTCCTGAGTGTGTGGGGGGGTCATATGCCTTATGCTTGGTGCAGAAAGGTTTGGGTTGACAAGGCCACTTTCTGGAGTGCATTAGAATTTCTAAGAGATCCCTGCTCCCCCCCCCCCCGCCGCCCCACCCCCCCCCCCCCCGTGGTAATCTACCAGTCATTATGTTTGTTGGCCAAGGAATGTATTCACAACAGGCAAATTGAACAGAAGAGAGTAAGAGAAAATGTGTGGAGGTGTTTTTTTGTGTGCTACTATGAAGAACCATCCTTTGGCCTTCGTTCTATGAACTATATAGATTTGCAGCCACAGCAGAGCAGTGGTCCTCTTGCTCACGCTGGCCATCACAGCTCTGTTGAGACTGGGGAGCAGCCAGGTTGATGCTTGGCAGAAGCACACTAAGTTGTATGGAAACCTTGACTGCTGAAGGTCCTGAGACTCCAGTGCTATCTTGGCAGATGAACATTTGGAAGATACTACTAGATGGGCTAATTGTCTAGTGATTTTAAAACTTTACTATTTAATCTTTTCTTCATAGGTCTGGGATCAACTTGAATTCACAGTCTACACATGCCATTTCCTAGCGGTGTGACCTGCTGTTCTGGCTAGTTTTCTGTCAGCTTGACACATACTGGAGTTATCGGAAGGAGGGAGCCTCAACTGAGAAAACCCCTCCATAAGATCAGGCTGTAGTCAAGCCTGCAGGGTGTTTTTCTTAATTAGTGATTGATGGGGGAGGGCCCAGCCCATTGTGAATGATGCCATCCCTGGGATAATGGTTCTGGCTTCTATAAGATAGCAGGCTGAGCAAGCCACGAGGAACAAGCAGCGCCCCTCCGTGGGCTCTGCATTAGCTCCTGCCTCCAGGTTCCTGCCCCATTTGAGTTCCTGGCCCCCAGTGCTTTAGATGGTGAAGTGTTAAACGGAACTTTTGGTCATGGTGTTTCGTTATAGCAATAGTAACCCTAACAAAACACCAACTTTATGCAGTTCAGCACCTTCATGTGTTCAACTTTATTACTTAGAGAAGGATGCTTACAAGAATTGCTACTTATCAGTGGTGGCGCACGCCTTTAATCCCGGCACTTGGGAGGCAGAGGCAGGTGGATTTCTGAGTTCGAGACTAGCCTGGTCCACAGAGTGAGTTCCAGGATAGCCCGGCTATACAGAGAAACCCTGTCTCAAAAAACAAAAAACAAAAAACAAAAAACAAAAAACAAACAAACAAAAAAGAATTGCTACTTACAGGGCATAAAACATCTCCAGATTTGACAGTGCTGGGTGTATAATTTGCCTTCAGTAAAACAGAGCTGCTGGAAGTCTCACTGAACTGTGGTTCATTTTCTGAGCACTTTGTTCAGGTCGTTTTTGCACTCTGCATGTACAGTAACAACAGAGCAGAGACAGGGATGCTCGGTGTGGAGTGCTTCCATCTAGCATGCCCAACGCCTTGGGTTGGTCCCCGAAGCATATGAACTAGCCTTGAAGCGCATACTTGTAGCTCTAGCTCTGAGGAGGTAGAGGCACAAGGATTTGAAGTTCATGGTTATCCTGTGCAGCATCGTGAATTGGAGGCCAGCCTGGATCACACAAGATCCTGTGTCAGAAGGAAAACAGCATCAAAATGCAGATTAAGTTCAGAGATTTAGTAGGAAAAAAATTGAATTGACAGATAAGGGCTTGAGCACAGCCGGCCCAGGTGTCTCCAGCAGGCCTTCCTGGGCACAAGTCCTGTTGCATTGAGCTTTGTCTAGAAAACTGCTTTCAATTGGTACGGCTGGGTGGCACATGCCTTAATCCCAGCACTCTGGAGGCCAAGGCTGGGAGATCTCTAGCTTCAATGCTAGCCTGGTCTACACAGCAAGGTTGAGGACTGCCGTGGCTACAGAGGAAAATAACTCTCAGCCACTTACCCTTGTTTTCTTTCCTGTTGCTTGGCAGAAATTGATCTAAAGTTTGCCAACAGTGGGATCCTTGAGGAGAAGAGGTGGGAGCTGGGACAGTTAGCCTGAATCAGCTTATCCACAGGCAGGGAGAAGTGTTCCCACACCTCTGGTAACTCTCCTAAGATGAGGTGAGAAGCAGAGTTGGACCCTACCTGTGTTAGGACCCATCCCTTAACCGTTGTCTTACGTCAGATGGTCCCTGAACCTAGAGGCTGCTACCGTTTCTCCTGCTGCTGCAGGATGGGAGATGGCTCAGTAGGAGGGAAAGGGCTGGCCAGAGAGAAGCCCAGTCCTTCCCACTTCCCAGCACTGCCATATTTCACAAAGAAGATGAAACAGACCCCAGGAAGTTTGTGCATGGAGCTGTAGCTGTGGGATGAGTTACCAGAGCACAGGGAGCCTTTTTCCGAGGAGGCTTCCTTCTGGCTCAGGGTTTCAGGGTTAACATTCCTGAAGAAATGTTAATTCATTAGCATCTATTTTTGAAGGGTTCCTGTTACACTGTTGCAAGAATTCATTGCAAAATATGTTTTCCTCAGTGTTTTCCAGTGTCCAGACAGTTATTCTTCTCAATGTCTGTTCCTCAGGCAGATCAGTGAACTAACTTGTTAAGACTTAGGGTTAGCTTCCTTCTTGGAGGTTTTTAATGTGTCCCTGTGGTAGCGTCCTGCTGCTGTCCTGTACACTAGCCGTGCGATTCTTTTGCTGTTTCTTCTCTACAGTTTCTGGCCCCGTGGAGGTGGTAGCACAGATAATCAGAGCTTACAGCTTTCAACATTTCCCTGAAATTAAAAAAAAAAAAAAGTGTGCGTGTGCGCGTGTGCGTGTGCGTGTGCGTGTGTGTGTGTGTGTGTGTACTCTGCTATATAGAAGTAAGAAGATAACTGGCAGGAGTTCCTTTACTCCTGCCAGCTGGGTCCGAGACTTGAACTCAGGTTTTAGGGTTGCCTTCAGGGGCCTTTCCCTTCTGAGGTGGCTCATGGTCCAGCCTTTTCTGTTAAAGCATACTTTTCAGCCATGTTCTGCATCCAAAGTGAGACCCTTCTGTTCGCCTCACTTACGTTTAGGCTACAAGTGGATACATCCCTGGCTTTAACATCTTATGAAAGCTATCTACTTCTGTGTGGCATTTGAGGCTGGTCCTGCATAAAGCAAATAGAATAGCAACAACCAAAAGTGCAGTGACCATGTGTCGTGTGCCCAGCATTACATTGAATATTTTGTTTATTTAATCCCAAGGGAAGCCCACAGACCTATTTTTAGCTCATTTTATGACCCTCCATTTTACATTCAAGAGAATTGTGTTTACTACTGGTTATATTTTGTAAAATCTGTAAGTGGTAGATCTTGAGTTCCAAACCCCTGTTTGCCCAGAGTCAAGACTTGCTTTTATGTTCCTGCTCACAGGGGTTTGGAACTCAAGATCTTGAACAGAAGTGAGGAAATGTTGGGCGCATGCAGCTTGGCAGATGCTGTATAGACCTGTCAGTTTCCTGATAAAGCCAGGGGGAACGTCTCACTGTGAGACTCCATACACAGTACAGAGGAGCAGTAGGCAGGAAAGGATCTGTCAGTGCGATAGGCAGACACCTCCCTTGCCCAGCGCCTTTTCTTGTTCTTGGTGGTGGTTATTGCGCTATTAACTACAAAGGGAGTGTTTATTTGACAACCATGGGCAGTTAAAGCAGATGAACTCTGGCTGCTGGCAGGCTGGCCACACTCCACCAGGCTGGGCTACCTGCGAGGTGCGCACATTGTTGGATCTCAGGAGACAGAGCTTCTGTTTCATTTCACGATGAAGGTCATGTGGGGACACAGAATTCTGCTAAGTCTTCACGTGGAAGATATTGTCAGGTGACATACGCTCCTCCTACATGCTCTCCATGGAAGAACTGCTCGGTACTCTTAGCTTGAAGTATATTTCCCATGAAGCCAATATTGGGAAGTAAGTTTTCCTCTTCTAGAACGCTGCTTTTAAAAAAGGAACTCAGCCATGACTGGTGTAAAATGCAGCTCTCACGAGCAGGTGGTGATCTCGGCAGGGAGGAAGGCACAGCGGGTCCTATAGCTTTTACTTCTTGGTAAAGTGATTAAAAGTGGACTGTAGTACTTTATTTCATTCTTTCAAGTGAAGATCAGTCTCTTCTACAGTATAGACATTTCCTGAAAGTTATGCTGATGTTAAGACAGACAGACAGACTTAAAAACGGGAACTTAGGGTAGATACAAAGACAGTTTCATGAAAGCTTAACGACTTTGAGGAACTGTAAACAAGGCCAAAGCACTGGGACAGTGTGAGGAAGCATCAGAAGAGGGCTGGCTTCCCAGGAGGCCAGGGAGAGACCGCGCAGTGATGGTGGAGACTGTGTCCTCTAATGGGTATGGTATCTGTCCCAATAGACAGTAGGACAGTGCCACATGGAGGCCACATGTTGATGTCAGGTGTCTTCCCCCGTTGCTTCTCATTCTTGGTTTTGTAGATTAGACTGGCCAGTCTTTGAGGCCTGTCTCCAGCTCTCCAGCACCATGGTCAGGAGTGCACACCACTACACTGGTTTGTAACTGCCTCATCTGGCCTTTCCCTACTTGGGTGCTGGTTTCTGAGCATGGAGCAAGACAGCTGTTTCTGAGCATGGCACAAGGAGGTGAAGGGAAACCCTGCTGCTCTTGTGTGGCTAAATTGTGGAGGAAAGGACAGGTGAGAGAGTGGGACCTCAGGCTAAGCAGAGTTACCTTATAAGTTTTGCTAAGGAGTTTGAGAGCAAAGCATTTAACCTGGGGGTGGGGGTGGGGGTGGGGGAGCATATTAGCCCATCCATGAGCCCTGTCACCCAGACTGTGGGAAAGAGAGAAGACTGGGAAAGGAGTGGATAATAAGGAGGCTCCTCAGTGGCAAGAGAAGGTTTTGTGGGAGCAGCTGAAGAAGATAGTGGTCAGGGTATGCCATTGGGTACTGCTGCAGAGCTCTCAGGTGGGAGTGGACAAGTGCCCGTAGTCTGTGTTATGAGCCTTGCAGAGAAAGCCAGATTCTAGAGGACAGGGGACCTTAGGTAAGGCTGTAACTAAACCACTCTTAGAGACTTGGCTCTTAGGAGATACAGAAAAGTTAGAGGAGGAGATGGACTAGACTCTAGTTGTTAGAGATGGCTCCGTGGTTAAGAGCACTTACTGTCTTGCAGAGGACTCAGGTTTGGTGGCCAGCATCCACGAGGTAGTTTACAGTCAACTGTAACTCCAGATCCAGGGAATCTGGCATCATCTCTGGCCTCTGCAGGCTCCTGCATGCAAATGGCACACATAAACTCATGTAAGCACATTCACATACATGTAAAAACAATGAATGAAATAGTGAGAAGAGTGTGTGGGAGGTTCTGGTAAGGATGAGGAGTATTTACTGTCTAGAATTCCTTTCCAGAGAAAAATTAGGTGGATGGAAGAGCAAACATTGAAGAGTTAGAGAATTAACATTGTTTTGAATACTTATGTTAGTTGTTCATCATTATTTAAATTAACTGTGTGTGTATATTCATGTACATGCATTTATGTACATATACATGTGGATGTATACCAGAGCACATATGTGGAGGGCAGAGGAAAACTTTCAGGATTCAGTTCTTTCTTTCTACCATGGACTCTGGGGTTTGAATTCAAGTCGTCAGCTTTGCTTGCTGACTCATTGGCTCTGGTCTTTATCATTGTGTGGAGCAAGAGTTACCACTGTTGAACTCTGACAACATATCTGGTTTAATTCATACAGAGCAAAGAGTTAAAGAGATAGGGAAGGGTGGGCTTGAGAAATCAAAGGGATATGAAAGGTTAGTGATCAGAATTGAAGTTTTGATTAATCTAGGAATCATCGTTAATGTAGGAACAGGATGGGAGCAACACATGGAAATGAAGGTTAGGTCTTGGCAATGAGGTACGTTATGCACTAGAAATTTCCTAGAGAGAAGGGTATACTTAGGATGGGAAGACATGGTCAGTTACAAATCACTCTTTAGACATAGAATGATGAGCTGGACATTGTTAGTTAGGACACAGGTCAGCATACTAGTGTAGTTGAATGTCGTGAACCGTCAGAGGGGAGAAAGGTTCTACCTTCCCTCTGTCTCCAGGTAGAACTCCGGAAGAGAGACAGCGGTAATCCCATACATAGTGTAGAGCTATATTGAAGTCAGTGATATTGGGCACTGTTTTGTGGGCAGATCTCACCTGTGATTCTCTGGAGAAGGTCACTCTGGCTCTCTTTATGGGCATGCTTTTGGAAACTGGTGCTAAGCAACCTCTTGTGGGTTCCTCATGTTACCGTTACCGTAACTTGGTGTCTGACCAGTGATCTCATTGAGTTGGTTATCTGCTCCCAGATATACTGGCTAGATAGCATTAGTGAGCACATTAAAAAAATGCATTCATTAAAAACCAGACAATCATCTTGGAGCTGGCTTTAGCAATGTCTGAATGAGTTGGACAAGTTGGGAGGAAAGTCTTAAGCCTGAAAGCTACTCTGTCTTCCAGGCTGGTTGTGGGGAAGGAACAAGAGATGAATCAGCTGTAACTTAATGGGATCGGATATTACTTTTATACGGCATGTCACTTTAATACAATGCTTCATCATTAATGCCTTAGTTCTCTCACAGCATTAAAGAAAGCTGATAGTCTCCTATTTTATTATTTCTTGGCTCCACGACAGAGCTGTGCATTAAAATGCACTTACAGATCTTGAAAGGGAAGTCTAAGAGTAGTTAAAAAACAAACAAACCCCAAGTGGGTTGAGCTGACTTATAAACTAATAATACATAGCTAATAGCAGACAGGCTTTCTCAGAAGGTGTAGTCTGTGCGCCTGTATACGCCTTCTTTCCTGGAGCCTGCTCTGCCATGCTCTTATTTAACACCAATATTAAATTTGGGACAAGATAGCAAAATATGCCATTTCATTATGAGCTTTTTGTTTTTTTTGTGTAAGACTGTAAGTATTTAGTGATTAGGTTATTGAGACAAAAGTGGCCTGATACAAAATTCTAGCAACAGTGAAAAAAATAACATCTAACATACACCTAATTAGATATTATACATCCTACTAACACATCTAATATTAGATAGTGTACCTGATTTGCACATCATTCACAATCAGTAAATGTCAGGTACAGCCACACTTTACTGTTTTGTTTGCCAAAGGGATGGCGTGTACTTTTCAAATGATAACATTAATGCACATGGAGTCTTAGCTCTGTAGCTCTGCTTGACTAACATCATGAAGTAGCCAACCAAGGCTGGTCCTTCTTTGTGCTGGGAGTGTAATTGTTAGCTACCACATCTGGCTTCCTTTTTTTGTTTTCTCTTTTGTAGAGTGCAGGTAAATTTCCAGTCCTCTCCTGTGCTAGGAAACCACCCCTGTAGTTGTGCCCAGTAAGGTGTATTTTTAATGTAAATTAATTTAGTAGTGTTGTTTTAAAATGTGTCAACAACCTGGAGACTATAATCTTTATTCTTAGTTTTATTTCTGAGAGTTTGTCTAATTGAAATAGGTTAAAACAAAAATGTAGCTGTAAGACTATTTATTGCAACAACTTTTAGAAAAGAGGCACAGGGGAAAGAAAAGCAGCCAGGCGTGGATAGTTAATGTTAAACCATGGAATGCTTTTATGATGTTGCAGGGACGTGTTTAAAGTCTTTGGCAACTAAACTACATGCTCTCAGTGGTGAAAACCACACTCTGTAATGGCACGTGTGTACAGCATAGCTTCAGTGTGTGCGCAGAGAGACACATGGGGAAAGAACAGATATCTTCAAGAGGGCAGGGCTAGGTGCTGTACATGTTGCCATGGCGATGTTGGGAGAAGTTGGGATGGCGGGGAGAAAACTCTGAGCTGGGCTGCAGATGAACTGCTGACTCAAGTCTCTGATCACACAGTAAGAATGGCAAAATTAGTGCTTTTAAAAGGATGTAGATTTTGTAAATTTTCTATCATATGGATATATTACTTTCTAGTTTAAAAAAATACAGGTCTTGAGACTGGAGAACTGCCAGTCAAGGCTACTCACTGCTCTTGCTGAGGTCCCAGGTTCAGTTCCTAGCACCCACATAACAGTTCACAGTTGTTTGTAACTCCATCATCAGGAGATCTGAAAGCCTCTTCTGACCTCAAGGGCACCAGACACACACGTGGCACACATATGTACCCATCAAAAATAAATAAATAAATAATAAATAAATAAATAAAACCTTAAAAAGGCAATACAGGACTCGAGACATAGCTCAATTGTTAAAAACTCTCAGACTTTTGCAGAGGACTTGGGTTCGATTCCCAGCACCTACATGGTGGTTCACAGTCATCTGTTAGTCCAGTTTCAGGGGACCCAGCACTCTCATCTGGCCTCCACAAGCACCAGGCACCCACATGGTACACAGACATACCTGCAAGCAAAACATTCATACACATAAGATAAATAAAACTTTATAGAAATACTTCAGAGCCAGGTATGGTTCACTTCTGCAGTCCAAGCACTTTGCAGCCAGCGGAGACATGAAGAGCACAATTCTGAGGCCACTGGGGGCTGTATAGCAGGACTCTGTCCCAAACATAAAAACAACACCAAACAATACCAAGCCCCTAACTGGTGGTTTGGTGCTCAGCTTTCAGTGAACTGTGTATGAGAAGACTCTGTGCTGTGGACCTAGCAAGTGGGCTACTGTAGGAAGGGAGGGTGAAAGTGTTCTTGAATTGCCTTGGTTTGTACTGTTAGCCACAGCCAGTTTGTGAGAGTTGGGGAAGCCACCACTAAAGCAAAGAATGGAGGGATGACTTTTATTAATATTCCTACAGGGCAGCTGATGGTTCAGCTGATTAAAGACTTTGAGAACTTGGGCTGGACCCTGGAGCCCATGTTTTTTGTTTGTTTTGTTTTGTTTTGTTTTGAGGAGCAGGGAGTGCAATGGTGTGTATTTGAGATGGAGAGATGGAGATGGGTGGATTCGTGGGGCTTGATGGCTAGCCAGGCTGCCCTGTTTGCTGAATTCTAGGCCAATGAGATACTTACTATCTTAAAAATAAGGTTGAAAGATGCCCAAGGAACGACACCCAGGCTGTGCTCTGTTTTCCACACATGTACTTGCAACCATGCCCCATACAAGAGTAGACACAGGTACACACAAAATAGATTGTTAGATTGTAGATAGCGGTCTTTTATCAATGGTTTCTTCAGCTTAAGTGTATTTTTTCCAACTGAATGCTTGAGAGGGCTAACTTGCCTTACAGAATTATGCTCTTTCTGATGTGATAAGACATACTGATGTGTTAAACCTCAAACTCATGCAAAACCAGCATTCATCTGGATCACTGTGGGCCAGTAGAGGTAGAAACCTGTCTGAAGCTGGGAGGAAGCACACATTACAGTGTGTTTGGAAGAATGAGAGTTGGAGTGCAGCAGAGCTGAAGTGAAGTGAAGTGTGCACATGTGTGTGCACGTACACATACGTGTGTGTATCTACCAGTAGAGACAGAAGATGCTAAAACCTGGATTGGCACTGCTTAACTCTAACTCCACTCTAGCGTGAAGTGCACGATTGGGTATGTTGTAGCCCTGTTCCTAAGCTTGCATGTAGTTGTCCCCTCCCCTCCCCTTCCCTTGAGATAGTTATAAAGTTGCTTAGTGGCCATGGTACTGGCTGGGAAGCTGTCATTTTGTTTGCATGCTTCCCTTAACTGTGTCAGGAGCAGAGCTGGCACCTTGTTTAGTCTTCCTCTGACAGGGGTGGAGGAACACCGTGCCTTTATGTCCTGTTTGACTTGTTCCTTTTTATATCACTGGTTTTGGACAAATTTGCAGAAGTTACTAATATTTTCTTGATTATAAAATTACTTGTTTATTAAAGAGATTATTGTATTTTTTTATGTTTATTTCATATAATCAAGCCTTAGTAGGGAATCAAAATATTATCTCTGTGCTTATTTAACAAAATGATGTTCTTCATTTGTTATTTTATTTTAATTTATTTTTCTACCTATCTATTTATTTTTCAAGACAAGTGCTGACATTGTATCTCAGGGTGGTTTGGAGCTCACTCTGTGACCAAGCTAGTCTCAGGCTTGACATTCTTCCTGCGTCTGTATTACAGGCACAAGCCACCAGGCTTGGCTTATTCTTTAGTTTTATTTTTATAAACAAGCAAGTATATAACATTATCAAAGTCTATTGCATTTTGACAGATGCTGGATAATTTATTTAGGAAAGATAATATTCTTTTCCCTTAAGGATATTATTGGTTTGATGATCATATTATAAACAAGAACGATTTTTATATTGTTAAACATGTTATCGTTCCTTTTAAAATTCTTAGCAGGCAAAGGCTGCCTATAGAAAATAATACACAAAACTCATGTGCAGATTCTGTGTTTATGCTGTCAGAGATCAAACCTGGATTTGTGATTTGCCCACAGCCACTCTGATTTCCATGTGTGTCCTGCAGTTTAGAAGGAGCAGTTGTTGGCAGTCAGTGTGCCCTGGGTTCCTTTGTTGGTCGTGACAATTGGTCTTCTTGTTGTGTCTTCCAGGTTGAGGGATTGCAGTGTGCTCCTCAAAAGCATTTCAGGTTTTCCAACTAATGATTTTTCCTCCTATTCTGCACTGTTCGGTTTCTTAGGCAACGTGGCCTCCCCCAGCGTCTGCTGACGTCTGTCCAGCCCCTCTCCCACTCCATCTCCACCTTTCTTGAACATTTTTCCTCCTTCTACTGCTGCTTTAGAATTAACCAAAGGAATAGACATGTTTTCTTAAATGCCTGCTTCTGTCTGCCCCATGGAAGTACAGGACAGAAGAGACACCACTTTCAGTCTTTATGTAGGTCAGTTTTAATAGAGCTTTAATCATAAAATGTTTATATTCTCTCCCTCTGTCTCCCTCTTCCCCTCTCCCCTTCCCTCCCTTTCTCACCAAATTTCCCTCCCTTTTACCTACTCCTCTCTCTTCCCTCTCTTCAGCCCCTTTCTCTCCTCTATCCCCTGCTTCCCTACCACCACGCTGCAGGGTTCTCATGTGACCTATGCTGGCCTTAAGCTCAGATCTGTAGCTGAGCTCTGATCCTCCTGCTTCTGCCTCTCAGGTGCTAAGTTACAGGCCTGAACCATGACAGCTGGCTTCTGGGTTCTTCCCTTTTCCAAGTTAAAACGTGTAGACAATGTGGAACAAAGTTAATCTGAAATTATATTTATCTATCTATCTATTCATTCATCCATCCATTCATCCACCTACATATCCATCCATCCATCCATCCATCCATCCATCCATCCATCCATCCATCCATCCGGTTACTCAAGAATTATACTGACATTTCTGTTTTTTTAAATTATGTTAAGCCAGCCTGACACCCAGAGTCTGATTCCTGGAACCCACATGATGGAAGGAGAGGACAGATATATATGTCTTCCGACCTCCATGCTTTCTCTGTGGCACAAGCCTACACACACACACACACACACACACACAAAGTAAATAGATAAGTGTTTTTGAGATTCATTGTGTCTATGGAAACATTTCTAGTATCAAGGGAAAGGGGTGCCAAGCAAAACTGTGCTCATTTCTGGCAGGCCCCACCATAGGCTCCATCAGTAAATTCCCCAGCTGGTGGGTTATTTTTGGGAAGGTGGTTACACCAGGAGTGCCTTTGGAAGGTGAGGTCCCTGTGCCTCTTCTGTTCGCCATGAGATGAAGAGCCTCCTCTGTCTGCCCTGAGCTACCCAAACACCATGTCAAGCAGCTGGAAGCTTCCTCCCTTACAGCATTCTCTCAGTCATTTTTGTCACAGCCAGACAGAAATAATAATCCAGTCCCTTATTGGACTTCTTGTCTCTTTTGGCATCACTCTTGTCTCAGCTCCTATCCTGGCCTGAGATGGCCATTTCTGCTACCTGATGCATAACCTTTACATTTTTATTGTTACTTAGCATTAGACATATATGTCTGTTATTTATATATTGTTGACAATTTGAAACAGGGTCTAGCTTTGTTACCCAGAGTGGCCTCAGACTCATAATCCTCCTGCCTCGGTCCCTTGAGTGCTAGCATTATAGATGTGTAACAATAAGCCTAGCCTTTCCTCATTTTTATAATGTTCCCTCCTTCCCCTGACTTCTGAAAGTTTCTGGCTATTCTGAGTATTTTCTTTTTAAAATTACCATCGCCATATTACCATCTAAATGAATGGTTGAGTGTTGAGATCTTCCTGATGTTTTGTGTGTGGTGGATCTCATGGTTTCCTCTGAGCTGGGTTTGGCGTGTGCCTTTGCTGCTCTCATCTCGTGGTTTATATCATCCTTCAAGCAATGGCGCCTGAATTGAGAAAGTTATTTCCAAGAAACTTTCTGGTTTGAATATTTCCTGGCTCTGTGTTGAGTTAATATTTTTAATGCATTCTCTAAGTTTAGTGAGAATTGTCCTCCCTAAGCTATAGAGAGTTCTATGAATGTAGTGGAACGTCTGTTGATACGTTGATCCATCACTATATAGCGATTCTTTGACATCTTCAGTTACAGAGTGGATTCTTAGTTAACATTTTAATAATTTACTCAGAAGTCCAGATTCTTGCTTGGGTTGAGATGGTTACAAGGATCTGCTCCCTGCAGTTTAGTTTGTTGCTATGCTAGTTTGATTGCATATTTTCTATCCTAAAAATAGATGGTCTCTATCCAGACCATAGTTTTTATAAATATTTGCATGTCTAGCAAGGTTTTTCCTACAACAGTGATTTTGTTTGGTGAGCATCGTTTTTAGAGGCTCCTTGTCAGTGTTTACTCTCCTGCAGACCTCTGCCCTAGTAAGGATGCAGTGTGCTGGTGTCTCACTCCATCTGCAGTGTGGTGCTATTGGAGGAATCTCTTTTTGTCGACTTCTGCTGGGAGTCTCAGGCAGATGCTCTGCTGGTTATCTTTGACAAGCTCAATCATAACCTTAACTATAACCTCCACAATGGGCCGCTGCTTATAAAGACATAGGACACGTACATAGGAGTGTGTGTGTGTGTGTGAACAAATCCAACTGGATAAGTTTGGTGCCTGGGAAGATGGAAGCTAGCGTAGGAAAAGGGCCTGCTGTGTAGACGGGGACTTAAGTCAGCTGTCTCCTTCCCCCATGTGGGTTCCAGGGAATGAACTCTAGTTGCAAGACTCGGTGGCAGACATTTTTCCCCGTTTGAGCTGTCTTGTTGGCCCTATCTTAACCATGTTTAAGTATATATTTCAAAATGTAATGCACACTAACCCTGTGCAATCAATGTCCAGAAGTTTTCTCATCTTGTAAAACAAACTGTCCTCCCATCAAATATTCTGTCCTCCCCTCCTGCCACTGTCACCTGCTGTTTTATTTGTTTCTGTGGATTTTAAGTGGCAATCAAAAATAATTGTCATCTATCAGTCAGTTTTTTTTTTTTTGAGAAATTTTCGTCTTTATTGAAGGTACATGGATTTTTGAGCTTGATGAGGAGAGAAATCCAGTTCAAACCAGTAACCACACCATGTGGTTGCATGAATGTTGGTAGTCACCTGCCCAAAATGGAAGCAACTGTCTTCCTCTGTAATGAACTTGGGAAATTGCTGTTCCATTCGAGGAGCATAGCAGTAGCTAGTGACGATAGCTTGTGACTAATTCTTACAGGGTACTTATTACACCCACTTCTCAGATTATAAAGAGACAAGATGAATCTTAATATGTGCATGCACGCTAGTGCCCGCACACACATACAGACAGGAAGTGGACAGAATTCTTGGTGTAGATTTTTCAGTTTTAGGTACATAGCTGGGTCATCTTTGAAAGTTAGAGGCCTAAGGTTGGCTAGATGGCTCAGAGAATGTAAAGAGCTGGCATTGTAGCAGCTGAGGCAGGAGATTGCCATGAGTTCCAAGCCAGTCAGAGCTAGTCAGAAAGACCTTATCTCAAATAAATCAAAAAAGAAAACAGAAGTGGCAAACCTCGGAATTTCCAGGAACAGGGTAGGGATGGAGGCGGGGGTGTGTGTAATTATGATGGTGATGGTGTTGGCAGTGGGAGCAGTAGGTTCAGCCCTGTGACTGTGTGACTGTGCGCAAAGGCTGAGTTGAGCTCCACAGCAGTCTTAGGGAAGAATTAAATGGGGAGGAAACAGCCCTCACAGTTGGGATTCCAGTTTCATTACTCTTAGCTCAAGTCTTGGTCCCTTTTCTCTTTCTGCCCAATGAGTGCCTCTGAGACTGCCTAGTTCACCATTACAGAGGGAGAATTTACAATGTATTTTTAAAAATGGCAAGAAGAGGGGAGAGTGGACAGATGAAACTATATATATCTAAATGTTTTTTTAAAATTGAACTCTTCTCTCTGGTCGGGATGCCTGGTGGCTCCAGGAGGGGGAGGTGGCTGTTCCCACTAGTAAGTTCTTCAGTTTCTGTTGAGAGGACTTGTGTTTTGACCAGAACTGTGTTATACTCTATGTCTATATAAACAGTGCCTGCAGTTTACTACTGACCTAAATCAATGTGAACTTGAGAAAAACGGGTTCTTAGTACCATGAATTTAGGCGTAGTTTTGGAATTTCATGGCATATGTGAAGAAATGTTTGTGTAGCAGATGGAGTTAGACTGAGCACTGACCAACATCCTTATGTCCTGATAGACATCAGGCATCTTGTTGATTTACAACTTAACCCCACTACTGAGATCTATTAGTTTCTAGGCTGTGATTGGCTTGTCTGAATGCCAGTTTACCTATGAGGGAGCTGTATTACTGCTTGTGGGTTAGGGTCAGGTTATCTGAACTACACAGTAGGCTGTGGCTGCCTCTTCTGGCCTTAACCCTTTAAAGTTGGCAGTGGCTTACTAAGTTGAATGTCCCATAGACTTTTTGCTTTTTCTTTTCTTTTTTTCCTCTTTTTTCCTCCCTGTCTACTCTCTTTTTTCCTCTTTTATTATTGTTTTTTTGTTTGTTTGTTTTTTGTTTTTAATTTTGTTGGCTTGAAACAGGGTCTCACTATGCAGCTCTGGCTTGGACTGGAATTTACTGTGTAGTCTAGGATGACCCCTAAGTGATTGTATAGCTAAGGATGACCTTGAACATAGGACCCTCTTGCCTATATTCCCAGGTGCTGGGATTAGAGTTGTGCACCACCTTCTCTGGCTTGTCTATCATTTTGTTTTTAGTATAAAGAAAATAAACACAGGGCTGGAGGGATGGCTCCAAGGTTAAGAGCTCTGGCTGTTAAGAGCTCACAACCTTCTCTTTTGTTACTCTAGTTCCAGGGGACCGGATGCTCTCTTCTGACCATGCCTACATGTGCAGTACAGACGTGTGCAGACACAACACCCATACACATAAAATAGAAAAATAATTATTAGGTATAAGTTGAAATACAGTACAGATGAGTCTCATTAGCACAGTAAATACAAACTGTCATGCGAAGGAAACTTGATGCAGACACGCGCATGTATACACGCTACCAAAAGATACTTTTGAAGTTTCTGTAGGCTCCTCTTTCAGAGAGTAGTTCCTGGATCTTGGGAGTCTGTGCACACAGAGGTCCAAGGCTGGAGAGTTTGACAAACTAGAGCTTTCTTAAGTTTTATATCCAGAGCCAAGAACTTTTAAAATCCTGAGAGGAAACCGCAGATGACATCATGGCCCTGGAATGTTGTTGGTATACAGTGAAGAATGATCTCAGAAGATTGGACAGCCTGCTGTGTGATTTGTGTGACACGTGTCCCTTGTTTGATTGTTTTTTCCCCTTTGACAGCACAGGACACAGTTTTGAAACTTTACATAGCCTAAGCTCATGCATTCAAATCAGCACACACAATAACCATTTTCCCCAGCACCAATTGCATGCTTTGCTGTGTTCTCTGAGTTTTACATAGCAAATTCTAACCTCTGCCAAGTTCTGTTTGGGTGCAGACAGGAATGGAATAGACTGGAGATTCTGGAAGCGTGTGCTTTCTGTAGGGTAAATTGCAGTTGGGACTTTGCTTGTATGTGAACCACTGTGATGTTTAACAGGCCGAGCTGGAAAGGCCAGGCTGCATGAGATGAAGAACACAGTTCCATTGCTTCCTGCTGATGCCAGCGAGTAGCCATGGTCTCCATTTCTCTTGTGGGATATGAGTTTGGCTGTTGTTCCTTTAGGAGTAGGGTGATTTATAGCCATAACTTTTAGCATATGGAAGGTCTATGCACATAAAACCCTCCAGTAAATCTGAATTTTTTTCTTTATATATCATCCTTCCTTAGTAGGGAACATGCCAAGCCACAAGTTTAAGTTCAGTGGCTGGAGCCTTAGAAATTAGGCATCTTTATCTTTCTCATCTTGAAACAAACAAGACTTTGTTAGTTTATTGATTGAATTTTAGGTCAGGAGCTGAGACACTGTCTTTGCCTGTCTGCTGTTGGTTAAGACTTCATGCAGAGACACCCTTCCTTTGTATGGTAATGTGAAGCAGGGTAATTACACACAGACCCAAAGACTTTGGCAGCACCAGAGGACAAAGAGAACCCAAGCTTGCTTCAGCCTTTGGTTAAAAAGCAGAGGTTTAGGAATCTGAGCCCCAGAACTAACTGCATCTTCTCTCCTTCCAAGGTTCCGAACAATGTAGCCTGTCCCTCTCCACACAGCAGAACTTTCCCTGAACGTGCCGCTTGTAGACTGATAGTTTTGATGCCGGTGAGGCCATTTCACGTTTGCTGATCTGGAACTATTTGGCTGGTTTTCCATAGTGCTGTGAGTTTTAAAAAATGAGGGTGAAAGAAACTTTTCAAATTGTTTTCATTGTTACTTATCACTTTATTTTTTAAAAGTTCAATTGCATAAATAAATCATTCTGTTTTTTCTAAGAAGTAGTTGGAATACAAACATGCACCATTCCTTATACATATTAATGAACCAATTAGAAGAGTAGTCATCCCATTTAGTTATTGCTGTGGCTGTCTAGGAATTATAATTCTGTCTACCTTAGTTTGGTTATTTATCTAATTTGTGATTTTACTATGAACAAGTTTTTTTGGGTTTTTTGTTTGTTTGTTGTTTGTTTGTTGTTTTTGTTTTTAGATCAGCTCTCACTGTGTAGCCATGGTTGTCCAGAAACTAACTATGTAACCAGGCTGGCCTTGAACCCAAAGAGATCACATTGCCTCTGCCTTTTGAATCCTGAATGAGATTAAAGGTGTGAGCCACCTTTTCTGGCTTTGCTTGCAGTTTTGAATAGGGTCTCTGTATTGTCCTGTCTGCCCTTAGACTTACTCAGTTCTCCCGTATCAGCCCCGTGAGCAGTAGTATAGAGAATGTATCATCATACTTGGTTTCTGTAATAACTAACTAGTTGACTATATTTCTAGACTTTAGAAACAGTAGGTTTCCTAGGTAATGCCTGTGTACCTTGTTTATAGGGGGCATTTGGTCCCCTGGACCTGGAATTACAGATGACTGTGATCACCTAGCTGGGAACAGGGTGAGGGTCCTCTGCAAAACAAGTGCGTCCGTCCATCAACCATCCATCTCCCCAGCCCCTCCCTACTTGTTTTCATGATGTTACGTGTGCTCTGTTCTTTTGTGCTACAATACCTGCATAAATGCAGGTTGTAGTTTTCTTTGTCAATGAACTAATTGGTATTTTCATAAAATATAAGGAAGGACTAATAGATGGTATAATTGTTTTTTTTTCTTAAGTTGTTGATGTTTTAAATATTTACCTCATTGTTATTTGCTATATTCAATATTTTATTCGATCAATATTCATTTATGATCATTCTTTTTAAGTGAAGTCTTTGGTGCCAATGTAGCAGCTGTCTGAAATTCTAGATGTTAGTGTCACTTAGCACTGCTGTGTCTCAGCCTCTGGGAGACACGAGGTCTGCTGAGGAAAAGCTAGGGATGTTAGCTCCCGTCCTGTCTCCCCATCGTGTGTTTCTGGCTGACTCATAGAGCAGTGGCACCACTCAACAGTTTTCTCTGTGGAAGAGGTTTTATCTAGGTTTTCCTTCTTATCTGCAAAATAAATGTAAAAAATTTGAAAATTAATTAATGTTTCCTGTGCTTTCTAGGGATTGACTTAGGCTACATAAATGGCACCATTTACTACATGAAATGCTAGCATTTGTTATGGGAGCGAAATCCAGTTTACTTGAAAAACTTGATTACTAAATTTCAGGAGGCCTTTAAAGTCCTCCCGGGAGGGATGCAAAATGCTATCATAGCATTACGGGTTTGGTGGAGTTTTAGAAGTGGTAGTATGCACCCATGACATGAAAATCTACCTAGACTGTTGGTGCTTTGCTCCTGGTGGGCTCAAGGAGGCTAGCTTTCCTTCTTCCAGCTGCATAAGACCAGGTGGGGCGTGTGCTTTGACCACAGTGGTCAGATTTACCGCCTTCAGAAATGAGGAGGGTAATTGGAAAGCACAAACAAGACAAACAAACAAATAAAGGAGTTGAAAAGGATTTTTCAACTGTTACTGTGCTCCCTTGGTCCACTGAGACTCCTGTCCTTGTGTGTAGGCTGTGCTAGGCACAGGTGACCCACGGTCTGATTCTCCAAGAACAGCATTGTCATGGCATGGTTAGCAAGACACCTGTCCAGCGTGACAAATCACCCTAGAGTAAGCCTATGAAAGTCACACATGCCATGACAGTAGGATTAAGCAGTTTCTGCTGGACTCTGAGTTCTAGGTGCTGAACAGTGCCCAGGCTTCTTGACAAACACCATTCTTGGGAAGAGCACCGTCCGGTCCTTTGGTGAGTCTCTGTTATTTTTACCTGAGCTGGCACTCCAGGAAAGAGTAGATTTGCTCCATTAAGAACATTCATCTTGAACTTCATCATTCAGCTTGCTGCCGCCTCCTGACCTCATTTCAGAGAGCATTGTCCGCTCGCTACACATCTAATCTGTCTCCTTTGTTCTTTGGGCTAAATGGTATCCTCTCGAAGCTTACCCCTCACTGTGACAGTTAAAATCTTTTTTAGGTTGAGAGCATCTTCTTGTTTTTCTTTTTTTGGGGGGAGTCTCCTTAACAGCAGCCCTTCGTTCCCACATCCCTCTCTTCCACACCTTACTTGGGCTGCCACTTGGGACTGTTAAAACTTCCTGGTCGCCTCATTTCGAGTTTACCTTCCCTCTACTTCCCCATCCCTAACCTTTCCTCTCTTTTCAAAGACCTTGGACTGGGGGTCAGAGTCAGTGACAGGCTGAGCCGTTGCCTCACAGGCAGGAGGCCATGGGCTCCATCCAAGCACCTTTTGTTTGCCTTTCACTCTTGTTTAGCTCCCCTTAGCCCCCTCTCTGTGTTAGGGCTGCAGGATGCCCTGCTTCTGCTGGACAAGCTCCACCACCACCCCATGTCAGCCAGGACAGCAGCCCTTGAATTGAGCCTTTGCTGCCAGCCTAGACATCTCCCTTTAAAACTCCCACTGCTCGTTAATCTAAAGTAAACACCAGGGAATGGAAAGTTGGATTCTGGTACTTCTTACCCGACCTTCGTTTTTATTGTCAGTCCCATCTTTTCTTACACTCAGGTTTTTTTAAAGTATCTTTTTGGGCTGGTGAGATGGCTCAGTGGGTAAGAGCACCCGATTGCTCTTCCGAAGGTCCAGAGTTCTAATCCCAGCAACCACATGGTGGCTCACAACCATCCGTAACAAGATCTGGCGCCCTCTTCTGGAGTGTCTGAAGACAGCTACAGTGTACTTACATATAATAAATAAATAAATCTTAAAAAAAAAAAAGTATCTTTTTGTGCAGTCCATTTAAGTGTTAAGCCTGCAGAACAATGGTTGCTAGACATCCGCACTCTGTATGCCTATGGTACATTGCTGGCACTTTGTAAATAGCGGTGTGATCACAGCGGTACTCATGTCTGGGCCTGAGCGAGTCACCTGTAATGGCGGAGACACTTGTGTGGCTCCTGCCTTCTAAACCAGTAAATGGTTACCAGATAGAAATGACTAGAACTGCGACATCGTTTTCTTTTCACCTTTGAAGTTTTCCCTTCAATGCTTTGAGTTTTGAGCAGCCACCAACAGAGCAATTTTTCCTTTGTTTCAGATACCATTTATTATGCATAAACTACAACTTACAATTGTTTCCAAAAATGTTTTATTGTATATTTGACCATTTTGAGTAAATTCTTCATTTTTTACCCTGAAGAATTCCTAAATGTACAAACTAGTTTGCATTCGCTGTCCCAGACAGGCCAGAGAAGTACAAAAAAAATGGGAGTTGAGCTGTGTAGTCATAAAATGTTGATGTTTTAGATAATAGCTAGCATCTTCCTTTGTAGTCCTTTGAACGCTGCCTGACCCATCTGTGTTGTCCATGTTGAGTCCTCTTGGCTCAGACTCGGGCATCCCAACTTAGGCATGACACTGTACAATTTCCAGGAAGCAGTGCAACTGGTGTGTAATGACACTGTACAATTTCCAGGAAGCAGTGCAACTGGTGTGTAATGACACTGTACTATTTTCAGGAAGCAGTGTGACTGGTGTGTAATGACACTGTACAATTTCCAGGAAGCAGTGTGACTGGTGTGTAGTGACAATTTCCAGGAAGCAGTGTGACTGGTGTGTAGTGACAATTTCCAGGAAGCAGTGTGACTGGTGTGTAACGACACTGTACAATTTCCAGGAAGCAGTGCAACTGGTGTGTAAAAGAAGCTGTCTCCGTTCAGATGCCCAGCTTCACCTTACCCCTTACTACTAAAACTAAAGGATGGATTTCTGTTAAGAAGTTGGTTCAAATACAGAGGTTAAGCTTGTCCCAAGTGTGGCCGGTCTATGTCCTGACTGGCCATGTGACACAGTTATTAATCATGGCCACTTAGTCCCTGACAGGTTTAGTTTTAAGATGTCAGCTTGTGAAGTGTGTGGTTTCTTTACATTTGTTTTCCCAATGGCCGTTCTGTTTGGTAGTTAGGTGTTAGAGAAAAAGCTTTGTTTCTTCTTCATCAGGGCTGGTTTGAAAGGTTGTACAATTCCCTTTTTAGGCAGCTATTCCCTAACCTGGACCTTTAAGAGAATCAGGGGAGTATGGCTAGCTTTCAGGTTTCCCCAAAGGTTTTCCAGGTTTCCTTGGATCTGTTTGGAGTCTTCAGAGGATGTTGCTGTAGTTGCCATTTCTCAGTGAATCTGGGGACGCCACAGCTTCTAAGACTCTGCCCTGGGTCTCCAGGATAAAATGTCTTCATAAAAAGCTTTTATTTTAGCCAGGTGTGGTGGCGCACGCCTTTAATCCCAGCACTTGGGAGGCAGAGGCAGGCGGATTTCTGAGTTCGAGGCCAGCCTGGTCTACAGAGTGAGTTCCAGGACAGCCAGTCTTGTTCCCGCTCCCTCCACGTGCTCATGGTCGGCCTCCCCGGCTCTACTCTTCTTCCCAGTACTTGTCTCTCTACCTTGTGTGCTTCTGCTACCCCCTCAGCTCCCCTCCCCGTGCCCTGAATAAGCTCTATTCTATACTTAAAAAAATTTTTTAAAAAAGCTCTTGTTTTGATTTTTCCGTCTTATTCTCCACAATTAGAAAATGGAGATTGCCTGAAAGTACTGTCCTGTGACAAACACTTTGTTCCCATTGTTAAGGAAGTGTGTGCTTCTGGTGCTGGCTTTAATCTCTGATTTTAATTTGATTTCTAAGTGAATGGGGACAATATATTATATATATTGAAGCTTCTTTGAAGTTTGTCAGTCATTTTTTTTCCTTGCATCCTGTAGACCGGGCTGGTCTTCGACCTGCAATGATCCTCCTGTTGCAGTGGTTTTCAGTGCTCTGGAGCCGAGCTGCTGAGGGACAGAGTAGCCTGCCTGCCAGATGCTCGGCCCTCAGCCCTCAGTAGCTAGCCTGAGTGGGCGTCCCCTGCTGATTGGTTAGCTGTTAGACCATCTAGACCAGTGCTAGCCACTAGAAGACGATTATATATATGTCTTATTGAAATCTTCTCTTCCCCTTCTATTTTGAGAGTCCCACCAATTATCCATGGAATTGTGATTCTCCTGCCTCAGCTTCTCAAAGTAGTTGGAATTGTAGGCCCATGGCACCAAGCTTGGCAGTATACACATTTTTAAAAAGATAAAGGATATAGAGTTAATTTTGAGTAATATATTCTATTTAAGTTAATATCTAAACTCTTATTTCCACATGTAATCAATAGAAAGGTAGAATGGTGAGCTTAGAGTCCTTTGGTAATTAATACTAATGTGATAAATGGTATATATTTGTGTGCACTGTCTACATTTAAATGCTATGTAACCAGATGTAGCTGGTGGCTACTGTGTAAGATTAGACATATCTAGACCATTCGGTAATTCTAGAGGTGAGCTGAGAACAATCTAGAGGAGATAAAATTTGTTCTAGAAACAGGCCAAAAAATTGCCTTCATGTAAGAGAACACTCAGTGGCAGAAACTCACCTCCCTGAGGTTTAAGGACACAGTGGAACTAGCAGAAGACATTTCAGTGAGGGGCAGCTTCTTTCCTTGAAGGACGCCCCGACATTTCAGTGAGGGGCAGCTTCTTTCCTTGAAGGACGCCCCGACATTTCAGTGAGGGGCAGCTTCTTTCCTTGAAGGACGCCCCGACATTTCAGTGAGGGGCAGCTTCTTTCCTTGAAGGACGCCCCTTCTCCCTAGGAAAGAAGACTGTGCTTTCCTCTATTGGAGGTTTGTTGTTGTTGTTTGTTTTTTGTTTTTGTTTTTAAAAGCTTGTATTTGTCATAGTGTTTCACTGAAACCCCCACCAGGGGTTTTTGCTGGGGAAGTGTGGTTGGTTTTGATCTTAGAGTTGAATTTCCTCCTGGTGTCTTGGTTTGGTTCTGCCACCATGTCTTTCCTCAGAGTCGCGTCAGAGGAAGCAGGAGAATGAATGACTCCCTTTGGGGGAAGCAACCACTAATTCTTTTTTCATCTTCCTTCTGTGTGTGCATCCCTGTGTTGCAGAATGGAGGCAAGGGTTAAAGCCACTGTGGTTTCAGAAGTGAGAACCCTGGGTACCGGCTCCTACCCCGAGAGCGAGGAGGGAAGCTCTGGCTTTGGCATGAGCCGAACTTAATTTCTTTCTTACCAGATGCCAATTTAAAAAGAAGTGTCTTGCGTTGGGAAATTTTCTCGTTGAAGGGAAGTGTCTTGCGGAGGGAAATTTTTAAGAACGTTCACAATCTGCATCTATTTAGCAGCCTATTTGATGTGATGCCATGTTTAATTAATGTTGGAGTGTCAGTTCACACAGTCATATTTTCTGCAAGGGAAGAGATTCTATGGAGAACAGACCAGGCTACAGGACTCACAGGATCCTGCGCTGCGCTGCGTCCACTCCCTTCTTGTTAATAGTTTCCATGTGCTTGGGTGAGTGTGTGACTTACAGGTTTCCCTCTCTCATCTTTAAAAACTTACTCTCTGGGGGCCTGGAGAGATGGCTCACAAGTTAAGAGCACTGACTGCTCTTCCTGAGGACCTGGGTTCAGTTCCCAGCACCCACAGATTAGTTTACAGCCATCTGAAACTCTCATCATGGAGGCTCCAACTCCCTCTTCTGGCCTCTGAGGGCATCAGGCATGCACATGGTCCACAGACATACATCCAGACAAAACATCCGTATCCCTAAAAATTAAAACATGCTCTTTGGAAGTTTGTCTAGTTACCTGCAGATTTACTTCTCCTATAGCATGATTAATTTTTAAAGGAGCCTATGTGTACTTTAAGCTACAGCTTTTATCATATAGTCTGCAGCTGTGAAAAAAATCCATGTTCCGTATGCTGTTCTCAAAATAATCCTGCCGCGTGCCAGCCCCTGCTCTCTGACTTCATCATTTCTTCTGTTGTTCCTCCTCCTGCTGTTTAGAACCCTTCCCTTTCCTGCTTACAGCTAGGGTTTGCCCTTGTCTAGCAGTACTGGAGTGCTCTTTAGGGCTGGGGCTCCTTAGTTGGGGGGAGGAGCAGGGACACACACAGCCTCAGCTTGGGCCTTGCTGTGGTTTCTGCCCCGTGGTTCAGGATGACTTTCCTGAATGGAATTCATTTTCCCTCAGCTCTGTTCCTTCCATACTCGTTACACATCAGCTGGCAGCAGGCCAGGAGGTTCTCTGTGCTCCCACAAATTGTCAGCTACTTTACTTCTGGCCCCTGGCTTGCCCTTTGACAAAGGAATTGATGTTTTTGATTCAGAATTGTGTTGCTTAGTGAAGCCAGTCTAATCCATGCCATAGAATGCTCAAAGTTTAAGGCCACATCCTAGAAATATTGAAAGCATCAGTACCTATATTCAAAGAGCCTCCTCCCACCCCCGCCCCACTTATCTGTAGGTGATAATTTCCAAGACCCTGATGGGGGTTCCTGGAGCCATAAACAGTGGCACCCCCTTCTTCCTCACAAATAAAATAGATTAACTGTAGCTGTACACTGTAGTAAAAGTTATGTGGATATGCTCTTTATCCTGACATCCGACCAACTGTAGAACTTAGCAGCTCTAGTTCATGATTTCTGTTCCATTTCTATTGTTGGTTTCTTGAGGTAGAGTCTTGCCTTATAGCCCAGCTGGCCTCACACTTAGGATTTCTTGCATGAACCTCCCTAGTGTACAGGACTATAGCCATGCCTTGTCACACCAGCTCCCTTCTAATACAGGCAAGAAGCTGAAGGAAGGAAGCCCCTCTCAACTTCCCCAGGACACCCCAGGACTGCAGAGTTACCAGCAGGGCTGCTCTTGTACTTTGAGGTACTTGGATCAGTAAAACACGGGTCACCTGAACATGATCTGAGTGATGTTGAGCAGTGAGCCTGACTACTGAGTAATAGGGTAGCGTGTATGGCATGGGTGTGCTGTGTGGAGAGATGATTCATGCCCCAGCAGGACACAACTGCCTATAGACAACTTCCTCAAGCTTGGTAGACTGCCATCAGTTTAAAACCGGCATCCTTTATTTCTGTAATTTTCCATTTAATACTCTGAGATTGAAGTTAGATGCTACCTGAAGCTATATAGAGTGTGAAAATGGAGGTTAGGATGGTGCTAATCTCGTGTATGTGTATCACAGGCCAGACACACTTAAGCAGGTTGTGTGCATGCCCATGCCCATGCCCATGCCCATGCCCATGTTTTACAGAGAAGGAAATAGAGGAGTTAAAATAACTTGCTCTATGTTATACATTAAGAGACCGTTCTAAACTTTCTAGTTTAAGCAACTGGCTTCTTTTTTGTCCCTGCTTATGATCCTATATCCAGAACTGGGCCAAGCTCCCCTTTCAGTGTTTTATGGAGTCTTTGTCTCCTTTACCCTGAGGAGCAGCCCACAATTTGATGCTGTGGAGGAATTCCATAAAGAGGTACTGTTTGCTATGGTACGGTTTGGGGAGCAGGCCCAGGAGAAGCAGGTGCAGTGCCAGGCCAGCTGGTGGAGTGATGTCTGCTCGATGACCAGCGATGCCTGTGGGCCTCACAGATCAGAGTTGCAGAAGGTGTGGTGGTCCTGCTCTTCAATGTCTAAGGCTCCTCCCACTGCTCTCTTGTCCACTTCCTTCTCTGCTCTAAGCCTCCTGTTCCCCTTGTATCTCTCTGGGTGGAAGCGCTCATCCTTTGCTCAGCAACTGCACCTCTGTCCCAGAGGAGATTCCAAGTCCTGGAAGTCACAGCTGTGCCCATTAGTTGTGGAGCTGGAGACACACGCAGGGCGTTGAGCACATTCCTCCAGCAGGCTGAGTCCTGGGCACTGCGCTCAAGCCTGCCTCTTGGTACCTTCCCTCCTGCTATCTCCATTCTGATATCTGAAAAAACTGCAAATAAAGTCACCTATATGCCAAGCATCCATACAGGTGGCTAACTTACAGTCATCATGCTCTGAGCTGAATGTTTTACTAATATTGATTTATGTATTGATTAAGTGATTGAAACTAAGATACAGAAACATTTTTGAAGTGAAACAAGTATTTTGAGTATTTCTCTGAGGATGATAAGAAAGTTGAAGATTTAGTAAATTAAACTGGACCCAGTGGCTCACATGCACCTTTAATCCCAGCACTCAGGAGGCAGAGGCAGGACGAACTCTGTGAGTTTGAGGCCAGCCTGGTCTACAGAGCTAGTTCCAGGTCAGCTAGGGTTATGTAGAGAGATCCTGTCTCAAAACACCGAGTAGGGTGGTGGGGGTGTGACTTAGTGGGTTGAAACAAAGCCCATCATCTTTCATTGTGTTTTAAAATGTCTGTGCTGTGTTCCGTGGCGAGTCACTCACATAATCCCAGTACTCTGGGGTCTGAAATAAAAAGGTGGCAGCTGAGACCAGCCTTGACTACAGAGTCTGAAGAAAACCAGTGTGGCCTGCGTGGCGTCTTGTTCTGAGACTGTGTGTTGGGGTTCATAGGATTTTAATGTTGGCTTCTCTCTAAAGGCCAGACCACCTGGATCTGCCGCATAGTCGTTGTTAATGACTGAGTACTGGGTTTGCTGCTTACTCTTCTGTGCTGTGGATTCCATATTAATAAAGAAGGTTCATAATCACAGGCATTGTGAGGTTTAAGGGAGTTGTCGACATAAGGCAGTCGGAGCTGAGACTGTCACAGGGTGAGTGTTCTGTATAGCTGCTGTCACCAACTCTGCCACCCCTGTCTTGCCCCCTCCTGCTGGCACCTTAGCGACTTCTCAGACCTGTCACACGTGCTTCGTCTTTGCAGGAAGTCCTGCCCTCTGCTCATGGAAGCATGGTTTGACCTAGCTAGCGCTGTCCACATTTTTTCAGTAACGAGATGTTCCGTCCTGGGCTTTTACTGTGTAGGCAGCTTAAGAATTACAGAGAACCCATCTGCTCTTGGAGCCTATCCGTTGAGACAGACTTCCTTGGAATCCATATCCTGTCTTTTAAAGAGTTACACTGTTTTATTACTTGGCATCCTGAAAACACAATGCTAGCCATTTAAAGTGGGTTTAATTTTCTTGAGTAAACTGCTTTTACTAATGCTCCCATACGTTTCCTTCCTCTGTTGCCAGGTTGCCATTAAAATCATAGATAAGAGCCAGCTGGATGAAGAAAACTTGAAGAAGATTTTCCGGGAGGTTCAGATAATGAAGATGCTTTGCCATCCACACATCATCAGGCTCTACCAGGTAGGAGGGCCGGGAGTCCTGCACAGCCCACAGGAAAGGCTGCCACTGGGAAGATGTGGGTGCGCGGAGTGAAGGGCTGCCATCCGAGCACTGCCCCACCCTTCTTCCCTGCTCCCTGGGACCTCCACCCACCCATGTCCTTTGATTCTCCCAAGCAACACACAGACCGAGTCTAAGGCTAAACGTTTCCTTCTGTGGATCAGAGATCCTCAGCATTGTGGAAACCACAAAGGAACAGAGACTGTGTTATCGCCTCATGTGATTATTTAGATACCACATGAGTTTAAACTATGAATTACGGGTGTCGCTGGGTAGTGGTGTTGCCCGCCTTTAATCCCAGCACTCTGGAGGCAGAGGCAGGCGGATTTCTGAGTTTGAGGCCAGCCTGATCTACAGTAGAGTGAGTTCCAGGACAGCCAGGGCTACACAAAGAAGCTGGAGAAAAAACAAAAGAAGAAGAAGGAGTTCTTGCCCGAGTCAGCCCCTACCCTCTTGTCTTTTCTAGATGAGCCAGGGCTTAGTTCTCCAGTTGCTCTTTCAGAATATAGGTTAAACCCCGTATTATGAAAACGATTTCTGTGGTAGTGTTTTTTACCTTCCTATGAAGCAAGCCTGCTTTGCACCACCAGCAAAATGCTATGGCACAAGTAGTGCATCTCTTGGATGGAATTTCAGACTGACCAGAAGGATGAACCTCACCTTAGCAGGCTGGTGGAAGAGATATTCTGGGGAGAGGTGGGGTTCCTCAGATTGCAGGGTGCTGAGTGTGTTCTTCCAGCCTGCTCCCAGCTCTGCAGCAGTAGTCCTCTCCAGAGTTGAGGGAAGTGTGCTCACTGCTGTGAGTCAGCAGGGGACTTCTCCTGACCCAGGTATGTGTGAGGCTGAAGAAGCAGGCCGGCACTATGGCAGACTTGCAGAGCCTGCTGATCCCTATGGAAAAGCAACCATGTATAGAGGCATGAGTGGATAAGCCCACAGCTGTAGCTCCCCTCTGGAGTCAGCTACTCACAAGGTGAAATGAGTTTTGTCAATCAGACCTGCTGAAATGTATCATGGTAAACAATGTTGGCAAAAGCTACCTTCTATAAAAAGCAAATTTAGAATCCTCCCTGTTGCTGTCTGAAGGCCCTGCACAGTGAGGCAGGTGTCTTACCCTTGGCTCCTTGCCTGTCTTGGTGGAGTGAATGAAATTAAGTATTTTCTCCTGTGTTTATTTTGCTAATTTGTTCTTACTCTGTATCCCTAGCTGGTCTCTCACTCACAACCCTCCTACCTCAGCCTCCCAGACTGCTTGGGACTAAAGGTGTGTATGGCCACACCAGAAGCTGAATCAACAGGGACTCACCTGTTATAGTAAGGCGTCCTAAAGTAAATGTGGGACGCAGGCTGACCTGCTGGACGCCACTGTGTCCTGCAGAATTGATGATCAAGTTTATGATCCTAGCCTCAGGTCAGACAATCTGCCTTCTCCAGCTCTGACTTTGACTCCACCTTCTTTGAGTCTGTTTTTATTTTGCCTTCTGAGCCTAGAATTGTTGTCATGATTCCAATCTACCAGAATGCAGGACTAGAGAGTGTCTCCCTGTGGGATCAGGGCTGTCTCCTTAGGTCTGAATGAGCAAGTGTGCCTAACGTACCAGAGACAACAATTTTGAGTCCCTGAGAAGTTGAGTAGTAAAAGAACATAGGCAGCTAATGAGAGTTAAAAAAAAAAAAAAAAAAAAAGGGAGGGATACAAAGAAAACAAACAATACAATATTTTTTCTGAATACCTGCAGTATATTTAATATAGAACATTTTTTGTCATATAAGTGAATTATGGAGACAGGCCTCTCACAGCAATGGTTTGATGCCACTGGAAAGGCACAGCTGTATTACTTGAAGATGAACTTAAAATGTATTCATAACATGGATTATTCTAAAGCCATTAAAAAGAAAGGCAGGCATGGTAGAACAGGTCTGTAGTCAGAGTACTTGGGAGGCTAAGGCAAGATGGCAGGTCCAGCCCAGGGTAGACTATGTAGTGAGTTTCAGATTAGCCTGGTATATAGTAAGTTCCTCTGTCAAAAACCAACGCTTCCAACCAAGCAATAAACACTCACTCACACACACACACACACACACACACACACCTCACACATGTTCCTATTCTACACATATGTGGTGTTGATGTAAAAAGATAAAAAAGAAAGGGCTGGAGAGATGGTTCAGTTTTTAATAGCACTGACTGCTCTTCCAGAGGTCCTGAGTTTAATTCCCAGGAACCACATGGTGGCTCACAACCATCTGAAATGGTATCCAATGCTCTCTTCTGGTGTGTCTGAAGACAGCAACAGTGTACTCACATACATAAGATAAATAAATTAGAGAGAGAAAAAAAGGGGGAGAGAGAGAGAGGGAGAGGGAGAGAGAGAAAGAGAACCCAGCAAGCAGGATAATCAATGAACCACGTGTAGTAAAAGTGTGGGTCTCCTCTTTCAGAGGTCCTGAGTTCAAGTCCCAGCAACCACACAGTGGCTCACAACCATCTGTAATGGAATCTGATGCCCTCTTCTGCTGTATGTGAAGACAGCTGCAGTTACTCATATATATAAAATAAATAATTCTTTTAAAGAAAAAGTGTGGGTCTGAATTGAATAAGCTGTAGCCAGAGCCAGGAGTGACCAAAGTGACTGAGAAGTTAAATTTTTAAAAGAATGTTTTGTTTTGTTTTGTTAAATATACTATCTGCATTGGTGTTTTGCCTGGATGCCTGTGCACACGTGGGTGTGATCCTTTGGAACTGGAGTTACATAGACAGTTACAAGCTGCTCTGTGTGTGCTGGGAATTCAACCTGGGTCCTACAGAAAAGCAACCAGTGCTTGTAACCCCTGGGCCATCTTGCCAACCCCAATGTAGTTTATTTTAGCTTAAGGTCATTTTAAGGTAAAAATTGAAACAGTCTAAAATGTTTTTATGATCATTGAAAGGATAATGTTCTGGGCATATTGAGGTGAATGTTGACCGTTGTTTCTGACTTCTGTTTTAAATCGTGGCCTTAGATAACATGGGGGCTGCAGCTCAGCTGTGTCATCCTAGCATCCTCAGGGAGCTGCCCAGTGCTCACCCTGTCTCTGTGAGAATGGGTGTAGCTGGGGGCAGAAGCCTTTGGCCTTCGGTTTCTGCACCAGTGATCCTGACAAATTCATGCATGACATACAGGGTTTGGAAAAAAGGGAAACAGCACTGACTATGGACTTTTAAAAAGTTACAAAACAGACTGGACAAAGTACAGCTGGATTGCATTATTGAAAGGCCTGGTATTTTATGGGATCCACCCTTTTATGAACAAATGGTCCATGAGAACCAAATTCACATTTCCATTTAGAAATCAAGTCCTGTGTGGTTTCTAGCTGTTCCTTGATGACCCAGTGTTCTCCCTAAGACTCTCCCTCTGGGTGGGATGTGTGAGGGGCTCTCTGAGCTGTAAGTGATGTTGAAATTGAGCTTTTTTCTAATTCTTAGCAGCGTCTTTGCTTCTCAGCTTATCGGATTACAGGACCATGCCTCTGAAGCAATAAATGTTCCCATTTCCCCTTCCTCACAGTAATGTCTGTCCCTTCCCCATGCCTTGTGCCCTTTAAGCAGCGCTGTTACCATCAGAATCACTGGTTCTGCTGGACCAGCCTGCCGCCTGTGTCACATCGCTCTCTTGCTTTTGCGCAGGTCATGGAGACAGAGCGCATGATTTACCTGGTGACAGAATACGCTAGCGGAGGGGAGATATTTGGTAAGTACTTTCACTGCATCCTTTAAACAACCCTCGAGCACACTATGCCAACCCAGAATGGCTGTCCTGTGTCTTAGCCGCTGTCTCAGCCTTCGCCTGATGCTGCAATCTATGCCATTGTGGTATTTCAGCATTTTTTTTTTTTTTTGCTCAGCCAGGTAAATCCCTCCACTGTGTTTATTCTTGAGCAAAGGTGTTTTGTTTGATCTAGTTTGATGTTAACAGCTGAGATAAAAGATCTCAAAACCAAACATTCCTGCCATTCATGTGACAGAGGGTCTTTCCTGTTACCAGGCTGTAGCTGAGGTTGCCAGGGTGATGGAGATCCCACATGTGTGGGAGCCCCTCGCGTGAGGAAGGGCCCTACATTCTTAACCCTTGTTTAAATATAACCTTGAAACCTGTCCCTTGTTGTGCGCACAAAGTCCCCGATGGCTCTGATTACTTGCCTCCTGTAGCTGCTGTTTCTTCTGGGCTTGACCTTTGTACATCATGAGAACTTGACCTTTGTACATCATGAGATTTTGTTCCAGGCAAACCTGACCTGGTAAAAACTAAAGAAAGAATTCTCTGTGCTGACAGCAATTAACACCGCCAAACAGAGGTGAAAGGCAGATTGGCAAACTTAAACTCCTGTATTCTATAAAAAACAGTATTAATTTACAACACTTTAGAAGTATAATATCACTTTTCTCATTAATGTATATATTCATTTTATATCCTGATTGCAGCCCCCCAACCCCTTTCCAACCCTCATAAATTCCTCTTCTTATTATCCCTTCCTCTTCTCCTAAGGGGAAGCCCCCCCTTGTATACGTCCCTGCCCTGGGACACCAAGTAGAAGCAGGACTGTGTGTGTCCTCTCCCATTAAGGTGCAACCTGGCAGTTCAGCTAGAGAAAGGGGAGGGGTCCAATGGCAGGCAGCTCAGTCAGAGACAGCCCCTGATATAGTTGTTAAGGGACTCACATGAAGACAAAGCTGCACGTCTGCTATAAATGTGTAGGGCACCTATGTCGGCCCATGCATGTTCTTTGTTAGTGGTTCAGTCTCTGTTAGCTTCCATGGGCTCAGGTTAGGTGACTCTGTAGGTCTTCTTGTGGTGCACACTCAGTCCTATCTTGTACTCTTCCACAGAACTCCCAAAGCTCTGCCTGATGTTTGGCTGTGAGTCTCTGCATTTGCCTCCATCCACTGCTAGGTGAAGCCTCTCAGGAGACAGTTATGCTAGGATCCTGTCTGCAAGCATAGCAGAGTATCATTAATAGTGTCAGGGGTTGGCTTTCTCCCATGGGATGGGTCTCATCTTGGACCAGTCATTGGTTGGCTGTTCCCTCAGTCTCTGCTCCATCTTTATCCCTAAACATCTTGTAGGCAGACAGATTTTGGGTGGAAGGTTTTGTGGGTGGATTTATGTCCTTCTTCTTCCACTGGAAGTCCTGTCTGGCTATAGGAGGTGGCCACTTCAGTCTTTATATCTCCAGTTGCTAGGATTCTTAGCTGGCATTACCCCTATAGACTCCCAGGAGACTTCCCACTTTTAAAGTGAACATTATTTTTTAATTAATAGTGATGTGATGTGGTGGTAGTGGTGGTGGTGGTGGGTGCATTTGTAGGCTAGGCCAGACATGGTGATGCATACCTTTAATTCTAACACTCTGCATGTAGAGGCAGAGAAATCTTGTGAATTCTGAATTAGCCTGATGTCAATAGTGAGTTCCAGATCAGCTGTTGCTACATGGAGAGATCCTGTCTCAAAACAAACAAACAAACAAACAAACAAACAAAAAAACCCATCAACTTTTTACAGGAAAAGTATCATTGTCGCTTCTATTCCTCCCCCCTTTGATAGAGGACCAAGTGTTTCTTCCTCTTACCTTTAAACGGCTGTGTTTATGCTTATTTTACACTATACAGTGTTTAAAGAAATACTTCATTTCAAAGAAATTAGTGCATTAAAATCTTGGAATAATAATATTGTATATCAAGACAATAGTGTAGGCTTTTAGCACATATGATAATTACAAGCCAATCAGTTACTTTGGAGGTAATGGTTCCATATCAAGACACTGATTTTCCTCCATGAAGAAATCTAATAGAAGACAGTCATGGAAATCTATGTGCATCTTAGACTAGGAGAATGCAGGCTGTGAAGTCCATACCGGAGTATAGCAGTGCTATAGAGAGCACAGACGTCTTCCTGGTTTAATGAGTCCACAAAGTGGAGAATAGAAGAATGCCAGAGACTGGGAGAGAGAAGTTGTCTGATGCCAATGGGGAATACATGGAGGCCTGACACCCAGGCACACGATTCACTGATACTGCTTCACGTTGGGTCACAAATGCACACAAAACAAATGGGCAACTTTTGTTACCTAACACCTTTTATAAACTTTGTCCTGAAAGGAAGCACAGCATCTCTGATCCATGAACTGCCTGTTAGCTAAGTCATAATAAGGCCTTTGTTCATAGAGGGGCACTGATATCCTTAGAATAACAGAGGCTGGCTCATCTTAATGTTCCTGACACTCTAAGCAAGCACATTGCATGTGTCCTGCTTTGGGAACACTGTCCTTTTCTAGTTGATTTTTTTCTTTTTCTTTTTTTTTTTTTTTTGGTTTTTTCGAGACAGGGTTTCTCTGTGTAGCCCTGGCTGTCCTGGCACTAACTTTGTAGACCAGGCTGGCCTCGAACTCAGAAATCCGCCTGCCTCTGCCTCCCGAGTGCTGGGACTAAAGGCGTGCGCCACCACGCCCGGCTCAAAAACCAGGCAATTTTTTTTTTTTTTTTTTTGGTTTTTCGAGGCAGGGTTTCTCTGTATAGCCCTGGCTGGCCTGGAACTCACTTTGTAGACCAGGCTGGCCTCGAACTCAGAAATCCGCCTGCCTCTGCCTCCCAAGTGCTGGGATTAAAGGCGTGCGCCACCACGCCCGTGATTTTTTTCAAGACAGGACTTCTCTGTGTAGCCTTGGCTGTCTGTCTTGGAACTCACTCTGTAGACTAGGCTGGCCTCAAATTCATAGCAGTCCACCTGCCTTTGCTTCCTGAGTGCTGGGATTAAAGGCATGTGCTACCATGCCTGGCAAGAAAACAGATCTTAAAAGGAAAGATAACAGTCCTTTTTGGTCATAAACCCTTTGTGTATATGTAGCTTAATGCATGAGTACACAGAACACAGTTTTGGTATTTTTTAAAAGGGAATATCACACAATTATCTATTACAACCTAACATATAATTATATAAGTGAATATATTGTTAATTGACATGATTAATATTGCTGTGTGCATGTAGGAGTTTGCATGCCAGGACACGTGTGGAGATCAGAGTACAACTTGTAGGAGTTGCTTCTTGCCTTCCACCTTGTTTTGTGGTCAAGTGTTTCTTGTTTCTATGACTTCACTGTCTATACCAGGCTAGCTGTCCCATAAGCTTGTGGGTGATTCTCCCATCTCCCATCTCAGTGTAGAGACACCGAGACTACAGATACTGCAGCACCGGGCTTATCACATGGAGGATCTGAACTCTGACCATCAGGCCATCAGGGCAAGCTCTTTTACCTACTGAGCCATCTATCTCCTTGGCCCATAGTAGACTTTTTAATGATCCAGTTGAAGAGAAGAAATTACATATTACTCAAAGAAATTACTAAAACCTCACACAGATTTGTGGAGGAGCTCTGTGACAGAATAGCTTACCTAACCTGTGCCAAGGCCTAGGTTTGGTTACTATCAAATCAAACCCCAAATCAGACAGACAATGAGGCTGCACAAGGATAAGCTGTCTCGTGTGGCACTGATTTTCTAAAGTGTCCGTGTACACGATAAGAGAAGAGGCCCTTAGTCAAGAAGGGAGGTGCTGAGGGCTGGAGGCGGAGTTCAGTGATAATATGCTTGCCTAGCATGCATGAGACCCTGGATTCCATTTCAGCAAAGGTTAATGTGGGCCTGGGGAGGTGGTTGTGGGGCCTGGCATAGTGCAGGGGGCTCAGGGATGGATAGGTTCATCCATAGACCCTCTGCTGGAGGCAAGTAACCCAGTAATTCTTGGACTCAGTCCCAGAGTCTCTAGAATAAGGTCTACAGTTGTGAAGATGGAATAGGGTTCATGCTATGGATATTTTAAGTGCAGCCCCCTTTAAGTCCCTCGGTTTCACCTCCAGTTTTGGGTGAAGGGTGTGAATATAATGAGCCAGCATAGAGAGCTTTGGCATATGCTTCCCTTTGCCTTCTTCATGTTAAAGAACAAATGGGAGTGTTCAAAACAGCCAAGGCTGCACAGAGAAACCCTGTCTCAAAACAAACAAACAAACAAACAAACAAAACAAAAACCAGAAAACCAAACCAAAAAAAAAAAAAAATCAACCAAACAAACAAAGCCCTAAAACAAACAAAAAGAAGAAATGGTGGACAATTTTCGGCAGGAGTCATGCAGAATTCTCATCAGCTGCCATGTAAAACTGATGAGAATTGATCTACAGACTGATCCTATGAACAAGCAGCAATGAAAGAAAGAAAACAGTTATTCAAGAACATCTATGAAAATTCAGTAAGCAATGAAGGTCTAGATTCTTGAGCCCACAGCCTCCCCGACTCTCCCATGCCCTCCTCATATGCACACAGGCTGGGTGAGGTAGAGACAGATTCCAATCTGGACATACAGCGAGGTCTTCTTAGTACTGGCATCTGGAGAGGTGGCTGTCTTCCCAGGAAGAGTAGATCGTTAATATTTGTCATCTCATTAATATTTATCATCTTTCCTGTTACCTGTTGGGGAGGCTGTGTCCTGAAGAGTATCGTTGAAGTGGGGTCTCCCTTCTGTTTGGAGAAGCACGTCACTCTTGGCTTGGGTCATACAGAAGACTGGTTTCCTGCCAGTTGGGCTGAGGTGATGTCAGGCCATCTTCCCATTTCTTTTCATTGCACTTCAGCTCCCAGAGTTTGATTGTTGCTCGCAAGTTGCCTTCGACTCTGTATCTAGCTCCAGCCATTAGAGAGAAAAACAGATCCCAGTGTCTTCTCAAAGGGCCTGCGTTCATTCACAAGTGGAAAAGAAGGTCAAGTAGAGGATGTGCTGAGAGGCACCTGAGGAGTTAGATCCATGAAACCATCTCAGCCCCCAGCCCGATGGCCTAAAGCAGAGTCCCTCAGACAACACCTCTGGAAAGAACTCTTCTGAGTCAGAAGTTATTAAAAAAAAAAACCTAACAAACAAACAAATAAAGCACCGATCAGAAAGCATTCCTTCAAAGGGACCAATATTTGCTATATTGTTTGTAAAACAACTCGCATCCACGAATAATACAGTAGGGCAATCAGCTAGGAATTAATGGAGTTGAATGGCTGTGTTTGGCTAAGAAAAGAGGTGTAGAGACTTCAGTTCAAACTATGGAGATCCCAGGATTTGCCAGGCTGTTTTGCCCAGAAGAGAGGACCCAAATCCTAAGAATATGGATGGAGTCAATCCAGGTGTTAAAGGAACAAAGCAGTCAGAAGCCTTGAGGTGGGAGGTATATCAGAAACCTCAGGTACCCTAGTCTGTCATCTAGAATACCCAGTGTTCCGCCAAAGCAACAGGACCCCCAAACAGCAAAGGCACTCCCAGTTACTGGACCACAAGATGCAGACCACAAGAAAATGACTAATAGGCAGGTAGATGATGCCAGATTTACCAGAAGAAAAACATAAAGATGATCACAGACACAGAGGGACTCACCAGTGAAGCAACAACGGTAAATGCAGGAATCATAATGTCACTTCAGATAAAGAATATCAACAGGAGACATTGTTTTAAAAAATTATTGGGCTGGGAAATTCGTAAATCATTAGGAAGTCTCAGCAACAGAGTTGAACTGCCCGAAAGAAGAAACATAAACTCAAGGATAGATCAATAAGATTGCCACACTCAAGTACAGAGATGAGAAGAAGGAACTAAAGGCAGCTTCCAGAGTTGGTGTCAGTCAGGAGCATCCTCTGTGCACAGGGAGATGAGACAGTCAGCAGCATCCTGTGCACAGTGGGAGGAGACAGGAGCATCCTGTGCACAGTGGGAGGAGACAGGAGCATCCTGTGCACAGTGGGAGGAGACAGTCAGAAGCATCCTGTGCACAATGGGAGGAGACAGTCAGGAGCATCCTGTGCACAGTGGGAGGAGACAGTCAGAAGCATCCTGTGCACAGTGGGAGGAGACAGTCAGGAGCATCCTGTGCACAGTGGGAGGAGACCGGCAGAAGCATCCTGTGCACAGTGGGAGGAGACAGGAGCATCCTGTGCACAGTGGGAGGAGACAGTCAGGAGCATCCTGTGCACAGTGGGAGGAGACAGTCAGAAGCATCCTGTGCACAGTGGGAGGAGACAGTCAGGAGCATCCTGTGCACAGTGGGAGGAGACAGTCAGGAGCATCCTGTGCACAGGGAGATGAGACAGTCAGGAGCATCTTGTGCAGTGTGAGAGGAGACAGTCAGGAGCATCCTGTGCACAGTGGGAGGAGACAGTCAAGAGCATTCTGTGCACTGTAGGAGACAGCATATTCTGTGCACAGTGACAGTATTAGGAGGGTGTAGAGACAGAGGCAGAAACTGTAAGAAAAAATGGCTATGAAACTAGCAGACATTTTGAAAAAATAGTAACTCACATATCCAAGAACCTCAAGGACTTTCAAATGTAGCCTAAATATGAAGGCCCACAAATAGGCACATCACAAGGAGAACTGATGGGGTCAAACAAAGGAGGAATTTTGCGATTTTAAAAGAAGACATGTATGGTTTTTTCTCGTGATGTCTGTGCTTCAGCGGCAGTAGTTATACAAGTATGACCAGGTTAAATGATCATGCATTAGAATACGAAAGGCTGGAGGTCTACGTGAAATTGAAAACCAAGTGTGTTGGGAACAATAAGGCCAATAAAGTCCAGGAATATGGTTCTCAGTGTGTGAGCTGCTGCCGCTCACACGCTGCTGTTGCTCTTTGGAAATGGAGCAAGGTCAGCTGTGGAACTGAACTGTGAATTTAGGTTAGTTTACAGTGGCATTTGAATGGCAGCCAGAAAATTGTACAAGAGATTTTTTATTTTGCTGGGGCAGGGGTTAGCTGCCACAGAGAAAGCACTTTCTCCAAGATCACTCGCACTCTGGCACCAAGTGTAAGTTGAGAAATCCCCCAGAGCCACTCAGGTGTGATAAACTGCTGGAAGACTCTCAGAACTCACTGCTGTGCCCTCTTCCAGGGAGAGGATCTCGGTGAAACCAGCCAAGGATGGTGTAAAGCTGGCAGGCCCACAAGTGCTGGTGCAGAGTCTTCATTGTCCTTTGCCTGGGTGTGCTTTGTCTTGGCACAGACAATATGCACAGAATGTTGTTACAGGGAGGCTCAGCCTTTGCATCCACATTTTTATTTTATGTGTGCCTGATTGATTGATTGGTTGGTTGGTTGGTTGGTTGGTTGATTGATTGCCCATAGTGTTGACCTCAATTTTCAGGACAATTGACATGATGTCCCAGAGTCCTAAGCTTAATTTCACATGGTTGGTCTTCCTAGTGTTCCTTCATTATTATTAGACCTTCTAACACAACTGAGGCTCCAGGCTAATAAAGACCCCACCCCACCACAAAGCCTAGGGGAGGCTAGATCTTTTCTCCGGGCAAGGCCACATTCTGATTCCATACTGTACAGTGCTTTCATATTTAATTGCACCCTATTTTGAAAGAACTAAAAGTATTTTACTTTGGCCATAGTCAGTCAGTTCAGTGTTTAATTGGTAGTGTGCCATGTGTAGACTCTGGACTTCTAAGACTTAGTGTGCTTGAAAAGCAGAGAAGAGCAAGTCTCAATGCTGATTTCTCTATCATTCCCATTGTGAAATGTGCTGGATAAGTTAACTGAGATCAAGCGCAAAGTGAGAGGTACTGCTTACTTTCCTCTGTAATTGCTAGAAGTTATGCAGATGTGCTTCTGTGGTGCTGATCTAGAAGCTGTGATGAGCCTGTGCTTCACATGGGGAATGCCTGACCAGGAGCCTGAACTGGAAAATGCTTTCAAATCAGAAGCTTTTGAATGCCAATATGATTTGGGTTTTTGTTTTGTTTTGTTTTTTTGAAGCATTTTTGATTTGGGGGTTTTTAGATGAGAACTATCTGGTAAAATTCATACGAGTATTCAAAATAAAACTAAACCCTGAAATTGGAAATACTGACCCCAAGCATTTCCGATGAAGGACAGTCTGTCTGCACTGGAGTTCAGTGGCAGAGGCAGCCTAGCAAGAGAAGCTGCTAGCTTCTAGCAGCACAGCTCTACAGCATGGCCATAGGAGGGGTGCTGAGCTCAGAGGGGAGCTCCGCAGATGCTGGGATAGAAGGAAACTGCCTGGTAGGTCTCAGTAGCTGTGTTTATGCTGACCTTGCCTAGGGGACTGGAGACTGAACCACTCTTGACACCTCTGCTAGTGCTGCCATCTCACTCAGCTCCTGTGCCTCGCTCACTAAGTCTGTCTTACAAGGGCTTAAAACACACAACCCTGTCTCCAACTATAGCTCCTAATACTCTCCTGCTCCTTCTACATTTGGCTGTTCTCTGTGCTCCACTGTAAGGTCTAGATATTGTCCCATTTCTTTCTGCAACTCTCTTCCCACATCTTTGTTCCACTTACTTGAGAATCTTTCCTGCATTTCCTCATTTGAGACAACTTTAATTAAACTTTGTTTTTCCTACTGGCTGACTATTCTGTATCTCATTTTTTCTTTACTTTTCTTATTAGTCTTTATAACCAATTGACACATACTCAGTCACTTGTTAGTGTGTAGCATTTTTATGCTCTGTATGCATGCCATGCATCCACATTGAAGTCATTGGACAACTTTATGGAATTTCTCCTCCCCTGTCTTCATATGGGTTCCAGGGACTGAACGCAGGTCATCATATTTCCTAACCTGCTGAGCCATCTAACTGGCCTCACTTGTTTCCATCTGGCTTTACCAAAGTGCATCTTGACAGTAAGGAGTTTGTCTTGTAGTTTTGGTTCCTGAGAGTCAACATTGCCCTTACACATGCTGGGCAAGAGATACTGAACCATATCCCAAGCCAGGATTTTGTAATTTTTGGTGCTTGCCAATTCTCAGAATAGTTCCCACAGAAACTGCATAGGCACTAACTACTTATAGATCAGCTGAATGAAAGAAGGAAGGAATGAAAAATGGACAGATGGCATTACAGCCGTGACCTGCTCTTATTGTTTAATGTGGTGTCTAGCACAGCACACACGTATTCCAAGTCAAGCAGAGAATGAATGGTCATTTCTCCTGCTCACTTATTTTAGTTGTGTGAGGTTTTGACATAGGGGAGAAACACGTTTATCTTTGCTATTTGAGTGTACAGAGAAAAGGAAGCAGATGGGAAGTTTGACCTGGAAGAAGTGGAGTGCATCACTGCATGCGTGTTGTTTACTCTATTGGCTGACTCAGCGAAATGAATATTGCTGCTTAGCACTGCGTTGTAAAAGGGCAGCCATGACAGTGTGGCTCTGCCTAACGTTCCAGTAGAATCGAGAAGCTAGTAAGTTTTGCAAATCACTAAATTCATAATTCAAAACTCCCCCAATATGATTTCTTGAGATATATTCCCTCAAACTTCCTATCATGTGCTCTTAAACCCAGCACTTTTATCAAAAGCTCCCTGGATGCCAGCAAAACCCATAGGTATTGAAGACAAAGTGCTAATTTAAGAGGAAGCTGCTGAAGTGTGAATGACTTACTAGGAACGCTCTCACTTACTTAAGATAACATTTCCCAATTGTTAGTTCAGTTTTTTTTTTTTTTTTAAGGGATAATTTTTTATCTGTCCCAGCCAACTCCTAAATAAATGAGACAGAGACTATAAGATTTATTTAACCACCGGGTGGTGTCTCGAAAAACCAACCCCCCCCCCCAAAAAAAAAGATTTATTTAACCAAGCTTTATAGTACAGTATCTGAGCATTTGTTAGTCTATTTTAATCCTGTGAGCTAACTTGGCTACCTCCCAGGTGTGTTCTCATGGTGTCTCTTTGACCCTTTCCTTATAGACACCCGACCCCTGCTGGGATTGGAAGTCCAGCCTTATTCTCTCCCCCCACTCACTCATTGGATGATCAGCTTTTATTGACAAATCAGAGAATGAATGGGGAACAATGTTTACATAGCATTGAAATAAGAGATTATTAGAATAAGCATTGCAGTGCCATGTCTGGATTGCAACCAGATATGGGGGCAGAGAATCAGCATTGGAATAACAAAGGATAATCTTTACACAGTGCACAATAACATTATGCCCACACCCAGTGGTGCCAACAGGCATGAAACCCAGGAATTCCCACAAACCAATTTATTTATGCCATGGAGCATTCAAGGACTGCCAGTAGGGCAGGCAGTGGTAAGGACAAAATTGCGTAACCATTGAATGCTACATGGTGAGGTCCATGTTCCATTGAGAACTTTTATCTTGTTAAATTCTAGATCTTCAGGGATATTAACATAGCACATACTGTGTGCCAGCTTGCTGTCACCTTTAAAACATATGTTATTTTAAGCACATACATTCTTTGTATCCTTCTAAATAAAACTAGTATTCTCCCATCAAACTGGTTCATTATTATTATTGTTGTTGTTGTTATTATTAGACTATGAAGACTAGTACTCTGCTCAGACTTTACAGTGGAGGCAGATAACCACACCACTGTGCTTATCTGATCACTGATCAAACAAATAGGAGCCATTTCCTCCCCAGTTAATTCCTCATTTGTTAATCTGTATTTTTGCTTTCTTAATATCATACATAGCTAGTTTATGTTTGTAATCTGTACAGGATGCCTGCGGAAGCCACTGTGCATTTCCCTCAGAGCGCCATTGGCACTTTTCTCTCCTCTTCTCTTCTCTTCTCTCTCCTCTCCTCTCCTCTCCTCTCCCCTCCTCTCCCCTCCCCTCCCCTCCCCTCCCTTCCCCTCCCCTTCCCTCCCCTTCTTTTCTTTTTTCTCTTCCTTTATCTTCTTTTCTTTTTAATTAGATATTTTCTTTATTTACATTTAAAATGTTATCCTTTCCTGGTTTCCCCTCTGAAACCCCCATCCCCTCCCCTGTCCCCCAGCTCACCAACCCACTCACTCCCACTTCCTGGCCCTGGCATTCCCCTATACAGGGGCATAGAGCCTTCACAGGACCAAGGGTCTCTCCTCCCATTGATGCCCAATAAGGCCATCCTCTGCTACATATGCAGCTGGAGCCATGAGTCCCACCATGTGTACTCTTTGGTTGGTGGTTTAGTCCCAGGGAGCTCTGGGGGTACTGGTTAGTTCATATTGTTGTTCCTCCTATGGGGCTGCAAACCCCTTCAGCTCCTTGGGTCCTTTCTCTAGCTCCTCCATTGGGGATCCTGTCATGGACAGTTTTCTGATCAAGATGTTATTTGAACCATGTGAGCTCAGTGCACGCAGAGGCCAGAGAGTGATGTTGGCTGCTTTTCTTTCTCTCTACCATAGTTTTGAAATACAGTCTCTCATTGGACCTGAAACTCACGATTTTAGTAGGACTCAATGGTAGTGAGCTTCAGGAATCCTCCAGTCTCCACCTTCCAAGGGGTCAGATTACTGGCATGTACCAAAACCAACATTTTACATGGGTGCTAAGGATATATGAGCTTGGGTCCTCATGCTTGCACAGTCTCATCAGTCACTATTTATGACTTTTTAAAATATATTTTTTTTATGGAAGGTTTTTGAGATAAGGTCTCATTGTGTAGCCTATTCTACATTGAGTTCACCATCCCCCTGTCTTCTGAGTGCTGGCATCATACCCAAGCCAAACATTTTTTGCTGAATTTAGTATATGTATGTGCCAAAGGAATTTTTTTTCCTGTTTTGTGTGTGTACATAAATATACATGTGTATGTGTCAATATATATATATATCTGTATACATACACACTTTTCCTGAGAGGTTTTTCAAACTATGTTTTAACCCTTTTAGGAAAATGTAGTTTTCCTTGGCCTAGTAATAAGGACATGAAAAGATATTTAATCATAACCTTTATTGATATCTATAGTTTTTAATTTCTTATTTGAAATTAATACATCACATCTCAGTATACTTTCAAATTTTGATGTCTTGAAGATATTCCAGCTGACATTCCATTTTTTAAAAGTTGTAAAATATTCAGTACACAGAATTATTTTAACCATTTTCAGTAACATTAATAATGACACTGCAGTCCTGTCATCTGAAACTTTGTATTCTGTAGAATGGAAACTCTAGGTGTTAATCACTGGCCACTGTTCTGTCACCCTACAGTTCCCCCAGAGCATCACCCTTCCTAATGTTTTGAGCTTAACTACTTTAGGGACATTATGTAAATGAAATCACCCCGTATTTGTCCTTGTGGGACCAGCTTATGTCACTTATCATGATGCTCATGTGTCAGACTCATCAGCGACACATTTCATGTGTTCATCTGGTGATGGACCCTTGAGTTCCCATGCTTCGGTCCTGATGCTGATACTAGTGAGTACTGATGTACCAGTGAAAAGCCCTTTTTACTGTAAGCATGTTCAACTAGACGTACAGGAGAAGGGTCTCGTGGTAAACCCCAGTTCCCCCAACACTCAGGGCTGACACTTACCAGCATTATGCTGATGCTGTTGTTTCTTTTCCCCAACTGTTCTATATTTTCAATTTTGAATATTTCAAGTTAAATTCAAGGAGCATTTTTTTTTTTAGTCATAAATACTTACAGTTTTTCTTACGTGTAAAGGATTTTAAACAGCTTAATCACAACACCTTTCTTAAGAGCACTAATGTCTACAGAGTGAGTTCTAGGACATCCAGGGCTATACAGAGAAGTCCTGTCTGGAAAAGCAAAACAAAAAAAGAGCACTAATACTGTTTGCTTTTTGCTTTTGTTTTTGAGACAGTCTCACTGTGTGGCCCCAACTAACCTGGAACACTTAATCTTCTTCCTCAGGCTCCCAAATGCTGTACTCCCCACCCAGCTTCTAGTAGCTTCTTGGTTTAAGATATTTTGCAGCTTTAGACAAGGTTTAGTGAGTGTCTTACCTTAAAGGCTCTTTTTATCCCTTTGCTCTCCTTCTCATGAGTGTTCTTTAGCACAGCAATCATAGCTAAGTCTTTGTTCATCCAAGTCTCTCAGTCTTTTTGCTCCTGTTTTCACAGACTTATTTGAAACACTCGTTTCATTTATTGTGTGTGTACGTGCCAGAGCACACACGGAGATCAGAGGACAGCTTGTAGGTGCCAGTTCCCCCTTCCACCATGTGAATACCAGCCTTGACTGAGGTCGCCAGACTTGACAGCAAGCACCTGTGCCTGCCAACCATCTTACCAGTTCTGCTTTTTCCGTTCTTGTCATTTTTACTGTGTGTTGTGCAGGAGGGGCGATCACTGCAGTGATTCTGGTTGTTACCTTCAGTAGCACTTTGTTCTGTCAGGTGATTAAACTGAACCTGTTGCAGCTCGAGTTGGTGGTTTCATTTCCATTTTATCCTTACTCTTGTGTAGCCCTTACTCCAGAGGGATAGTTTTCTGGAATATTCAACAAAGCTGCTCTTTTTAACTTGAAGGAGAACTCCAGGATCTTCTGGGTGGAACCTCTGAGTGAGTCCTGGCAGCTGCTCTCTGCTAAGCTCACCTCCGAGTATTAACGCTGTGTGCACACAGCCGGGCACTTGACCATGACTCTGAGTAGAATTGCCATTCTGATTTTTAAATTTTAAATATATAGCTCAGGATAGCCTCAAACTTGCAATCCTCCTGCCTCTCTACCCCACACGATTGCAGTTACATGTATGCATCAGAATACATGGTTCCATGCTAAAATACAAAGTGACGGCTGGTCCAAATAGCATGTCCTTCTAGTCCTGACACTGCCGAGGTTGAGATGGGATCATCAGAGTCTGTGTCTAGACAAGGGTACATAGCAAGCTTTATTCAGGTCAGCTTGGGTTACACAGGAAGACCATGTCTCAGAGCAAAGTTCACCCCAAATGTTGCAAACTGGTAGTTTTCTAATTCTTTCATGCTTTCTACATTTATCAGTTTTAAAGGACTTTGCTTTAAAAAAAAAACTAGAGATTGTAGCAAGGTCAGATTTCAAACAAGTTGGTACCCTAACAGTGTCCAGTGGAACCCACTTGAGTTGTTTCTTTCTTTCCTGTGAGTCCCTGGACTGGAATGTGGCTGGTGGGCTTTAGTCCACTGAGGTTTCCTTCGTCCTCTCCATCACCATCTTCTCCCTTTCTCTCTTCTCTCTATCACTGAGCTGCCTCCCTGTCCTGTGTCATTATTCTCTCTCTAATTATTCTACTTCGGTACCACATCCAGTTGACTTCTCAATAACTCCTTTGCCTTTGAACAAGATTCTAGACCTTCCTTGAACATTCTCTGTCTTGGCTTTAGAGTTAAACAGTCCCTATCTAAAGGAGAGTACACTAGGAGAAGGATAAGTTCTACCTCGGTAAGCAGTCATATTTATTTAATGTTAAATTAACATTATTCATTTAACATTGCTTTTCTGTTCCTCCTACACAAACGGAAGCACACCACATGATATTTTTTTCTACGTGTAGGAACTCAAGAATAGAAGCATCATTCAGACTAGCCAACCTGTGCTGATACACTGGGAAAGTATGAGAGGCATCTGTTTTTACTGCAGGAAACCACGATTAACATTTTATTAAAAGACTTTTGGGATAGGAGTCTTATCACAAGCAACCAGGCCTTTGGATTTAGAGATACTTTTTAAGGAGCCCTGTGAAAATCAGTCATGCTTTATGTAATCATGTAAACGGGCCAGGTACCAAAAGCATTTAAAAAGAACAGAAAATGCCCTTAGTTTACAAACCCTGCTTAGTTGCAAAGTGAGTTTAAAAAAATATATGGTCAGAACTCTGTTGGTGGGTGGGTCCTGTGTCCACATTTGTACTGGTTGCATTTCCCATGTCACTGTTCTCTGAACAACATACACATGTCAAGTACTTCACATGTGCCAGCTAGTGCACAAGCACAAGAAGCAGTGGTGAATACAGAAGACACAAATCCCTGTTGACACTTGTAAGTAGGAGAGACAAACAACACACAAACTACATAGATGTGTAATTAGTCAGAAGATGATAAGGTGTGAAAAGTCTGGGGCCAGAGGAGCAGTGGAGAGCTGGCTCAGTTGATAACAGTGCCTGCGGCTCTTGCAGGGGACCAGAGTTCAATTCTTAGCATCCATGTGGTTTCTCACAACCTTCTGGGACTCTACTTCTAGAGGATCTGACTCCCTCTTCTGGCTTCTGTGGTCACCAGGCACACACGTGATACACAGAGAAGCATGCCAGTATAACACCCACACTAAGACGAAACAAAGGGCAGTCAAGGGAGGACTCAGAGAAGGCTGTAATGCGATCAAAGTTCACATGTTGCTGGGAGAAAGTCAGGAGAGAACAGCGGTCCTAAGGAAGAGCACTGTATCTGTTAGAACATGACAGAGTAGTGCAGGGAGAACTTTGGGGTAGTGAATATCTCTGTATCTTTTGGAGCCAGGAGTTAAGTAAGACTGGCTTACTTGTGTGCACATGTGCAGACATTCTCACCAAGGAGTAACTCCCCAGGAAGAATAGCTGGCAGTAATTCTGCATCCTGATTACAGTGAGAAGGTTGTGTATCTGCATGTGTGCTAAAACAACACAGATACATATCACACCCATATCAGATTCTGGGCCTTGCTTCTCTTCTCTAATTGTGTAAGACTTAGCCATTGAGGAAGGTACTGGGGACCTGTTTGTATTCTCTTCCCAGTGACTTGTGACTGTTTAGAGAACAGATGCAGAAAGCCTTGGGCAGAATTGGGGATAATACTTAGGCATGTTATCAAGAGATCTCGAAATCTGGTGGCTGTTCTCCCCAGTTGGTGATGCTAGACAGGGTGGAAACCAGCGTGAGAGGTTGCTGGCTTCTGGGAATTTTGGGGGGTGGAGCTCATAGATTGCATTGCTGTGTTGGATTGTGAGTCTGGGAGAAGAAATGTACAACATGGACCACTGGCAAGCTGGACAGACTGTAAAAAGAACCCCCAGCACGCCCAGAAGCCCTCTGTGTGTTTCTGCCAGGAAACAGAGCACCAAGCCTGCTTCCTCCACCCTGCAGCACCCTGACCTTCACGTCTGAGGACAATAGGAGAGCAGAGTGAGCACTCTCATTAACCTGCTCGCGGGCAGCTGGAGTTATTTTGGCCTCACCCTGGCTCTTTTGGAAAGAAGCGTTTGTTTGATAAACAGGAAGTTGTTTCCAGGGCTGTAGGAAGAACAAATGATAGAACCAAGTAACACTCTAAAGGGTAGCTGGCTCTAGTTAGTTTGGAAGGGCAGACATGGTTTCAGGCCACCACACAAGACAGGCAGAGGCTGTGCTCACCTTCCATCTCAGGAAACACAGTTTTGCCCATTGCTTGACCTGCCGTGGTTTCCATCAGCTCTGAAGAATGGAGACAGTCTGCATAGAGTGGAAAAGTGACTTATTTTAAGAAATGTTAGCTCCCTTCCTCTGTTCTATTAGTGGCATACCTCTAAGACGCCAGTGAGGCTGCTGGTCTAGGCAAGCAAAAACTGGCCTGTGTGTTTTGTTCTTTGAAAGGTTCGATCCTGAATATACACAGCATATCCCACCTCCACTTGGTGCCCCAGTAGACTGGGACAGAGTGAGAGTGAATTCTGAGGCAGGTCTGTGTGCTAGTGCTGTAGTGTTTTTGAACTGCAGACTCCATTCATTGTTCTGTCACCCTCAGAGGGTATGTGAGCCTCAGAGTGCCACTGATGTTTGAAAGACTTCATGAGCGAGCACCTGAGGACCCATGGCAAGTGACCTGCCATGACTGGTAAATGGGAAGAGAACTTCTGCTCCACTTTTGATAAGACCTCAAAAGGAAAAGAAATGCATTTCTGTTTTAGCTGGCTGGAGCCATGTTACAGTTAAAGAAAACTTAAATCCAGCATCACATTTCAATAATAAGCTGCTAGTTAGTGGTGGGAAAGGTCTGCATGGCAGACTTTACATAGCAGGTGTCTCCTTGATGTCTGCTGAGGGAAGGAAGGGCAAGAATCAGAAGCAGATCAGAAGCCAAGGTCTGGGGACAGTTGAGACTCTATCAGGGCTGGCATTGGTAGCCAAGACACAGGAGAGCTGGCTCACCAAATGGCCTGGAGGAAGCTGCTTGTAGCTGGAATCCCGATGAAGTTCCAATAGCTGGAATCCTGGTGAAGTTCCGACTGCTGTTCTTTGACTGTTGAGTGGAGTCAGAACCCACTGTGTGAAAGTGCCCCACTGTTGATTCAGATCCTCTGACTGTATAAGTGTAGGCTGGCTACTGTTCTGGGTTTCTCCCTCAGAGGTTAAATATCCCATCTGGACTTGAATATTTGCTTCCTGCCCACTGAGTCTGTAGGAACATAAAGCAACCATTTGTCAGCAGACCACTGAAAGGCAGGTTTCTACAGGGAATGAAACTGCAGGCCATTGGTTTCCTGGCACACCCACCTGATCTGAGACTGAGAGCAAACTAATGGGTGGGGGGAGCCCAGTGGATGAAAAGAAAAGCTGAGGCTAAGGTGTGAATGCTCATGAGCCTAGAAGACAGAGCTGGAGGAGAGGAGCACAGAGCCCAGCGAGGAGCAGCGGAGTCAAGTGCTGGACTAGGGGAAGCCTGACGTGCCACAGCTGCTTAAGTGACAGCCACAGCTACACCCACAGTTACAGCAGCAGTAGGTGGATATTTGTAGTCACAGTTCTGGGTGGTGTGCGTATCCCAGGCTACCCAGGATGCTGCCACTGATGCCTTCCACCCGGACCCCTGTAGTGATGAGGGTTCTGAGCAGCACAGGCAGCTGTTGGAGAGCTTAGAACTCTTCACAAAATTCTTAACTATTCCCTGCCATGGCGCTGAGTGAACATGTAATAAGTGTGTTTTTAAATGTTGAAAATTCAAGATTTGTTATATATGGTAACTCTTAAGAGTACAAGTTTATCCCCAAATGCAGGAGCTTTTTTCATTGGTCCTGGCTTGTGACAGTTGGCTTCCATTTAACAGAGCAAGGGGAGGTGAGGCTGTTGGCAGCATAAATGTTTTATCCAAGGACAACCAATGTGTCATTGTGGAGATAAAACAGAACTAGGCTGCACTCCACTAGCCTGAATTCTATAACAAGTTTGAGAATTTTCCAATTATTTTAGAAAAATAAGGTACTTAGACATTTATAAAAAAGTTTTTTTTTTTTTAATGAAAGAAAATCCCTTATTTTGGAAATCACAAAATTAATCATTCTGTCTTGTTTGAGAAGCTTTGATGTGTTTTGGTAATTAGTGTTTACTGCCAGAGGAATGTCTCTTGGGCATTTTAATTAGTGGGTGGCATGGCCCAATGAGCTTCTGATGGTAACCCTTCAGAAGAGTTATTCTTATGTTTCTCAAGAAGAGCGGGCTCCTCAAAGCTCTTTAATTAGGTCAAGTTTAGCAACTAAAACATATTATTAGAATAATTAGGCCCCTCTTAAGGGAATGGGGGGGTGTCAGGGAACAGGTACTGTTAGAGAGGGATCGCTTAAAATCTAGTGTCCTGCCTCTGATGAACGTCCAGTTCCTGGGCAGCTTGTGGAACACTGCTGTCTTCAGTCAGGGACTTTCTATTCAGAGCTTTCCCCCACCCCCACCATGGATCTCACCAGCAGCCTAAGTATGCTGGGTATAAGCTCTCCATTCCATTCTGGCCTCTGAGTGAAGCTGTCTCTTACCTCAGGCCTAGAGTCTTATTGTCCTCTCCTTTTTTTTCCCCATTAAGTTGCAAGTAACTGTGCTGGGTTTCTTGTTTGTTTGTATTTGGTTTTGTTCTTAAGGGAACCACTTTAAAGATTTACGTATAGGAAACAAAACATTATAACAGATCTTTTAAGGGTTGTTTGCTTTGTTTATTTTTAGTGATTTCAAAGTCTCTTCCTAGGTGGCCCAAAGCTGGCCTCAAACAAGATGTCCCCTTCCTCAGTCTCCCAGGTACTAGGATGATAAGATTCTTGCCACATCTGGCTTGATTGATCTTTCTTAGTAGTTATATACGTATAATAATGTGTGTGTGTGTGTCTTTTATGTGTCTGTGAGTGTACATCATTATTACACTCTAGAATCATGTCCCTTGCTTTCAAAATGCACTTTATATATCTTCTAAAATCCGCCATGTAAGTGGATTCCCCTCGTTGCCGTGCTTGGCCCTTCTCCCTGGTTCTTGGCTGTCTTTCTCTGTGTCTTTGCAGTTATCTCTAATGGTAACACTTTACCCTAGATTCTGTTTTCTTACAAGTTTAAAGAAAGATAGCTATCACTAGTCCTCTGGGTGAGGTGTCACCAAAATAATTGAGTGATTTCAGTGAACCACTATTAACAGGCAGTCATATGTACATTCATATTGCTTAATTTTTCACTTCCTTATCTCAGGATCATATGATAACATTCTGATGGCAAATGAGTCCTTCTTCAGCTAGATCTCTTAGTTAAAGGACTTTTCACAGGTTATTGGATATTTTCAACAGAACATGCTATGACATTCTGTGTGTGTGTTTGTGTGTGTGTGTGTATGTGTGTGTCTGTGTGTGTCTGTGTGTGTGTGTGGTTGGTTTTTCAAGACAGAGTTTCTCTGTGTAGCCCTGGCTATCCTGGAACTCTCTCTCTCTGTAGACCAGGCTGGCCTTAAACTCACAGGGACCCACCTGCCTCTGCCTCCTAAGTACAAGGATTAAAGGCGTGCACCACCCCACCCAGCTAGTATACACTCTTCACTGCTGAGCCATTTCTTGTCCCAAGGCTGACATTTATAATCTGTTAACTGTCATGATGTAGAGTTGGGTTAAAAGTATCAATGATGCTGGCTCAGTGTAAACCTAGTATCTTACTCTAAGGTACTAGGAATATACTTTTAAAACTTGCTATAATGGCTATGGAACCACCAAATTGTTTTTCAGTCTTGAGGATAGCCTGATCTCTAATATTATAGAGTCTGTTACAGGTGAGGGCTTTTTTAGAGGGGTGTGTGGGGGTGTTACCCTCTATTCTAGCCACTCTCTATTGATCATTTTTCTTGGTGAAAACTTCATATTACCTATAAAAATTAATATTTTAGTTCTAAGAAGTGCAGATGCAGATATAAAGATTTATGTGCCATGGTAAGTGACTCAAGTATGCTTTTTTGTGTCCGATTATAGGACTTTAAAAAATAAGAGAAGCTAGGATGGACAGAGCTCTACATGAGGCCAATCTTCCACAGTGTAGTGTCTGCTCCAGTCTCAGGATTGGTTGCTAAGACTCTGCTTTTTGACACACTCTTCAAACACAGGAAATGCTTCTGATGCTTATCTTCATGTGTTTGCTAATGTGCATATAATCTTTTGCAGGGGGAGTTGAAAAGGAACATGTTAAGTGTTATAATTCTGGAAAAGTACCATTAAGCCCTGAGAACCCTTTTCCAATGTGTACTTTCTGTTTGTGTGTGGTTTTGTGTAGGGGAGGGCAGGGGTCCAAAACAGGGTTTCTCTGTGTAGCCACGGCTATACTGGAACCGGATCTTTATGCCAGACTGGCCTTAAACTCAGAGATCCAAGTCCCTCTCCCTCCCACCGAGGGAGTCTGCCACCACTGCCAGGCACATATGTGCTCGTCCTATGCACCCTCACAGCATCACAGCAGGCTCAGGCTTAAAGTGGTTTGGGCTCAGGTGCTAGTGAACTTCATTGATGTGCACAGGAGTGTGCCTTATTCCCCTTCAGCTCTGTTCAGGTTTTGTCGGTTCATTTGTTTTAGATGTACTTACATATGTAAATACATGTTTCACCTGCACGTCTATGTGTGCACCACATGCACACATATACCTGATACCTGTGGAGGTCAGAGGAAGTCCTCAGATCTAGAGTTGGATTAATAATGACTCTGAACCATGTGCACTGCTGAGCTATCTCTCAAGCCCCTCTGTTCACTTTTTAACTCTGTTACCTGATGCATACTCGCTTGCTCCCTTAAGCTGCCTGAGGGGCTCTGCCAGCATCTTGGGTGGGACTGACTCTGCTCTTATTCACCACAGACCACTTGGTAGCCCATGGAAGAATGGCAGAGAAGGAAGCTCGGCGGAAGTTCAAACAGATCGTCACAGCGGTGTATTTTTGTCACTGTCGGAATATCGTTCATCGTGATTTAAAAGCCGAAAACTTACTTCTGGACGCCAATCTGAATATCAAAATAGCAGGTGAGGTGTGTGTGTGCACGCACGTGTGCGTGTGTGTGCTGAAGACGGGAGTCATTGGTTAAAATAGGGACAGTTTAGCCTTTTTTTTAAAATGAGAGCTGGAGCTTGTTCATGCTGAGGGCACTTTTCTCACTGAGCTACACCCCCACTCCAGACTTCGCTTTAATAACCTGAAAATTAATAAACTTCCAAAGCACATTTTAAAATATAGTATTAGCAGGAACTCTTTTGGAAGAAAGAAAAAGGTAGTATTTCAAATTCTATTACTTTGATAAATCCTTTGTCAATAATGAGAAGTAAACTATTTTTTTAAAGCAGGAAGGAAAACTGCTGAAGTGATGTGCTCAGCTTCTCCTGCCAAGGCTGTTTTCACGGCCACAACCACAGCCCCGTGCCCATTCCACAGGCTGTACTTTACCTGCAGACTCTAAAGTTCATTTGAAGCGGTCTCATCTTTTTTTAATGAGAAAAGATGGGTTTAGGATATGCAGACTGAGCCGGGCGTGGTGGCGCACGCCTTTAATCCCAGCATTTGGGAGGCAGAGGCAGGTGGATTTCTGAGTTCGAGGCCAGCCTGGTCTACAGAGTGAGTTCCAGGACAGCCAGGGCTACACAGAGAAACCCTGTCTCAAAAGACAAAAAACAAAAACAACAACAACAAAAAGGATATGCAGATTATCCTGAGTATTTTCTCCTCCTACATACATAGATACCTGCTTCCAGCTCTCTTAAGCCGGTGCGTGAGCTACTCAACCAGTTTTAACCTGTTTTTATTTCAGTTCATCCCTCATCATGTCCCACCACTCTGCCCGGCTAACTTGTACACTCCTTCCTTACTGGCTTATACTTGTTGCTCTGACCTGTCAGCATTTGCCGGACAGATGCAAGTCCATCTCCTACTGATTAGCAGACAGAGAGTGTATAGCAACTATAAATAGAAAATAGGTGGGTTTTTTTGTTCTTTGACAGTTTCTATTAATACATTGTATGTCCCTTATCTCCCAGAGGAAAATAAAGTAGTTTGTGCTGAAACTGAAGTATTGTTTGACTGTAACCGCCTTGCACAGCCAAGGACTCAAAAGCTGTCCTCAGATTTTCCTGTAAGCAGGGCAGGAGTTGAGAGTTCAGATTTATATCTTGTTCGAGGTCAAAGCACCTGAGCAAGGCCCTGCCAGCTGTGGTGCTTCTGTCTCTTAGGGGCAGACCTATCCTTTTAAGTCCTGGGAACAGTGTGTTTCCATCCCGGTCTCAGACTGACGGCTGTGCTTGTGTTCTGAAGCTCCCATAGTCTTCCACTGGGTTGGGCCTTGGCATGACACAGCAGGCAAGAGTCAAAGGCTTTCTTTATGGCTGGAGACTAAGCCAGGCACTGTGACTCGTCCTGCCTTCGCCTGTCAAAGGACATTACTGTGCAGGAAACCTTGGTTTTCCTTTGTCTTCATGTCAGTTGTGGCTGTTTCCGTAGAATTAGGTAATGTGGAAAGACCTGGCAATGTCAAACCTTCTTTTGTAATTACCTTTTTTTTGTAGCTTCAATGAAATGAACTGTAAACAGCATATACTGAAGCTCTCAGAACTCAGACATGTGACGTGGGATTTGAAGGCAGTCTGGATGCATTGCAAGACCCTGTCTTATTAAAAAAACAAACAAACAAACAAAACAAAACAAAACAAAAAAAACTGCATTGCAACAGGCCTCTTAGCTCCTTACTGTTGGTGAAACAAATTAGCACAAACTCCAAGGCTGCAAGTAAGGTGGTGTTCTAAGTCAGCTCTGGAGGTCAGTAGCATAAGGTTCCTGGAGGACCTAGGGGGAAAGCCCAGATTTTTGCCTTTTTTACCTTGTAGAGCAAACCTGCCTTTCTTGGCGCAGGTGCCGTCTTCACAGCACTCCCTAAACTTCATGGTTCCATTGTGGTGACTCTGTTCTCCTGATTCCTGGTACTATAAGGAGCCCTGTCATTACATCAGGTCCTCCTAGATAATCCAAGACTACCTCTGCAGTTTCCTGATATTGACTTGGTCACTTCCATAGAGAGCTCCTTTGACATTCACAAGGATAGGATGCTTGCCACATGGGTGTGTTGGAGGACACAAGCCATTCCCATGCCATCCCCAGAGCCATTCCCATGCCATCGGATTATTAAGTAGTTGAAAGAAAGCCCTTCTTTATATTTTATAATTGTATTCTGCATATGTGACCTAAGTTTAAAGTGTTTTTTGGTTTTGTATTGTGTTGTGTTCTTTTTATGCTTAGTTCATGATTTTACGTTAGGGTCATTCTGATTAAGTTAAGGAAAATTCCTGTGTCAGTTAGTTTTTTCTGGAGAAACCAAAAATAAAAGCAAAGGTCATTGATAATTGAGACTAAAATTACTGAAAAACTAGTGGAAGGTGATTTAAAAAAAAAAATTGGAGGGGGGGGGGGACTGGAGAGATGGCTCAGTGGTTAAGAGCACTGACTGTTCTTCCAGAGGTCCTGAGTTCAATTCCCAGCAACCACATGGTGGCTCACAACCATCTGTAATGGGATCTGGTGCCCTCTTCTGGTGTGCCTGAAGACAGCTGCAATGTATTCATATAAATAAAAAATAAATAAATCCTTAAAAAAAATTTTTTTGGTAAGTAATTAAAACAAATCCAAGCAGTTGCAGTAAGAATGTACCCACTGGTGTGTGAGTGAAGCTGCTGGGACGCTGGCAGCCAGCCCTGTGCCCTCTGTGTTCTAACACATAGGTGTTGGCACAGTTTTAAAATTCAGTTTAAGTGTTTACATTTTTAGTATTTGTTTTCAGAGCAAAACAAAGACTAAATTGGGACTGTAGTTCATGGTCAGCTACAGTGCCCAATGTTTATCTTTGGGTGACTGCTCTTGCGCTCTTTTTTTTTTTTTGTATGCCCTCATTATGTGGTTTCTCAGTCATTGCTCGAGCTTGGGGTGTTTGCACAAGTATTAGATGGAATTCTCATTTGCACTTGCCCTATCTTCCTTGAACCTAATGGATCACTAGGAGAAATGCCTTTACTGAAGTCCAAGTAGAACCCGGGTAACTTCAGAGTGGACTGGGTGATAAGTAATGAAATCAACTTTATTTCTAAGAGCTTAAAGCAACTATGAGAGCCATGTTCCTGTCAGTGGTCATTTTGGATACCATATTGGAAGCCTTAGGAAGAAGCTACTGTATATGAAAGACATATATTTACAAGAGAGAAAATGAGCTTTTTGGTTTTGTGTGCGTGTGTGTGTAAGAAAGAGTCGTCTTATATAGCTCAGGCTGGCTTCCAACTCAAGAGCCCCTTATTTCAGTCTCTCGATGGGTTAGAGTGCAGTCATACACCACCATCTCTGCCTGGGGTGGGGAGGGCAAAGAGTGTTAATAAAACAAACTAGAGATGTTATCAGTCCTGGTACACCTATCTTAGCCACTAGCTAAAGTTGGAGAATTTTAAGTTTGAGGCCAGCCTGGACAACTTTTGGAGACCCTATCTCAAGAAATGAAAGTGCTAAGCAGAATGCTTACCTAGTGTCAGGTAGGTCCTGAGTACAATCCTTGGTACAACCAAAAAAAAAAAAAAAAAAAAAAAAAAACCAAAACAACAACAACAAAAAAACCAAACCAAAATCCTCAGTCTTTAGCCCCTCATCTTTAAATTATGTGTGTTAAGGAACAACTTATTTTGGACTAATACAGATTTTAATTATGAAATGTAAGCAGTTAACACTTTTATGCCAGTTATTTATACAAGTGGTTTTTGTTTTAAAAGCATTCTGGCAGCTCAGCTACTAAAGGTATTTGCTGCCAAGTTCGATGACCTGTGTTCCATTCCCAGCACCCATGTGTTGGGGGGAGGAAACTGATGCTGACAAGTTAGCTGTCCTCTGATCTCCATGCACACACTATACATGTGTTGCCCTCCCCAATAAAAAAAAAAATAGTTAGAAAAGAAAGAAATTGGGGGCAGGGTCTCACTGTATGGTTCTGGCTGGCCTGGAACTGTATGTAGACCAGACCTGCCTGCCTCTGCCTACTGGGATCCAGCACACCCAAGCTCTTCCTGTCGGTAACTGTTACACTTGAATGCAGAGGCAGGATGACTGCTGGGAATTCAAGGCTACCCTTAGCCACATAATGAATTTGAGGCCAGCCAAGACTACAGAGTAGGATCCTATCTCAAATAAACTGTGTCCACTGTGGAAGATGAGTACGTTCTGGTTTCATTTGTATTATATTTGCTTTTTGAGGGACTTCCTGATCAATATGTGTTTAGTAGTTGATACTACAGACAGCTTACTACATAAGCTGTCCTACGTGGCCGTGCTAGTCTAGTGCTAGCCCTGGTGAAGAATGTGGTCCCTCGGTGTGAGGGTCGGCAAGTGGATAGCTATCAGAAGAATCAGCTGTAATTCTACACCTCATGGTTTTTTATGTCTTTTCATTTTTCTTTATCTGTTTCTAGAGAGAAGAAAAATTCACTATATAGTTGGGTTTTTCTTCCTGGTTGTGGAATTTAGAAATTCTTGTTAATGGCAGTAACAAAGCTGTCTTACATAGACTCTCTTCAGTGGGTGTTTGTTGTGAGTGAGGCTCCAGCATCTGCAGGTAAAAGCAACATCTGGAGCTGAGGACCTGCCGGGTCAGCTGGAGTCTTGTCCGTTGTCTTTAAAGGCTTCTTGTTCAGGTGGCTCAGCAGCAACAGAGTGGGGAACATGGCTCCTGCCCACAGGGATCCGAGGTTCTCTGGGGCCGCAAACATTCAGAGTGCTGGCAGTTAGCGAATACCAGAGTCGTGCCACACAGGGCCTTTCCCATGTATCTTTTAATGCCTTTGTATATGTAAATACAGTGTGTTCCAAAAACATGAGAACCCTTTCATCTTCCAGCGGTCCAAAATGGATTTATGACCCGCATCCATGCAAACCTCATCATGTACCCGCGGCTGGGGAAGGGAGGGGATTATTTGCTTTTAACCCTTCAGTTTCCATGTTTCAGATGTGTGCGATTATGTAATAAAGCAGATAGAGGAAGGGAGTGCAGCCTAACTTTCAGTCCACAGCACATGGCAGGGGATGACTCCCTGGCTGATAGTGTTTAATCTCGTCAGCTACTGAATTATAGATCATGTGACAAGAGATACGTTCCGACCTATTAGTGAAACAGTGTAATCTCCATATACTTCCATAGACCGAAGAACACACTTTAGTGTATAAAATTCCATCTTACTGGAAATGCACAGGATCTATAAGCACACGCTGTCTGCTGCCTCACCCCACTTTGTATGTGTACAAGAATCTCAGTAATCAGGCCTCTGCCTGAGGTACCCATGCTTCCCCATGATCAGACACCTGGCTTTAGACTTTACCTTCTCATCCCTACCAGGTGGGACTGATGAAGCTAGGAGGGCTAGAGCCAGACTGGGTATGCCCTGAGACATGGGTGAGCACCCAAGGCCCTCCAAGTGGACCTGGAACTGGGCCAGAGGTTGGACCAAGTTTGGAGGTGTTGGGGATCTTTCCATTGAGTCCTGTGGAGGGATAACATATTGTGAACCCCAAGTTGGCCTGGGACCAATACTCTAAGTTGGCCTGGAGATTGAAGCCAGAGTGCCATGCAGGAGCTAGAATGGGGAGCACCTCAGAGGATCTCTTCCCTGGGTCCAGTACTGTCCACCTCAGAGCTGTGGAGTTGGAGAAGGTGGAATCCAGTCCCAAGGAGTCCCAGGACATGAAAGTCCTGCAGAAAGAACTAGAACAGCTTGCCAGGCCCCTCAAGCAGAAGAGGAGCACCGTGAGGTACCCTCAGACCAATGTAGGGCTCACCCTGGGCATTCTCTTGTGGAAGGTATTCAGCTAGATGAGGTCCTTCAGCTCAGCATCAGGAACACTTGACCCCAGGCCATTGCTGGAGAAGTGGATGGAAAAGCCAACCCTTTGGGAGATTTGCACAGCAGAGACCCTAGTGCAGTGTGGACACAGAAAAGAAATAGAAGCATGGAGAATTGCATGTGGGGAACCAGGGGAATGTGGTTCGGCAGATAAATGATCAAGCATTGACTGTTCCCAAGAGAGGGGTCTGAGGTGCAAGTCTCGTTTTGCAGGGGCGGTCTGTGTTCTTTCCTCTGCCACAAGCCCCCCATTTTGGTGCCTCAGGCTGTAGGGGCCCTCATTTCACCATACTCTACTCTTAGGCCCCTTTTCCTAAGGATGAAGTCTTCCCCTCTAGAGATTTCTGTCACCACTCTAGGCTGTCCCATGCGTTTTAAACTGGGGCACTATCCCTGCCAGTGGATGTAGGGAAAGAGCTAGACCAAGAGAACTTGGAGGCTGTGCCACCAGGGCTTTGGGATGAAGTTCTTCATTTGCTGAGGAGGATAGAATCACAAGGTGATGGATGAAGATGAAGTTGAGTGCTCATGTTGATTAAGCTGTCACTTATCAATTAAATAAAGAAGCCTGGGACACTAAAGGAAAAAAAAAAACCCTCAGAAGCTTTCCTGATTCAGACTTCATGCTAGTGCTCACATAGACATAAATGCCTTACTCAAGACGTAACATTTGAGGTAAGGGTTGAAGGACAGTGGGAGAGACAGTGTAGAGGAGAGACTTGCAGCAGCTCTGTCAGCAAATATGGATAAACTGCCTACTGTGTAGTCACCGGTTGAGGTCCTGGGGATGCAGCAGCAGAAGAAACTGTCCCTTTCAATATCATTCCGATGAGGAGAGACACACAACTCTTAATAAGGACCTTGAAAGATGCAATCTGTGTGATGTGATAGACTGATTTAAGCAGAGTAGACAAAGCCTTCTAAGCCGAAGGAAGATAATGCAAGGCCAGAGAGAGAAGAGGCGAGTCAAAGGGAGGTCAGCGTGGCTAGGGCTAAGAAGGGAGAGAGAACAGAGTGACGGTGACAGGAATGGCCAGGGTCAGTTGCACATGCCAGGATGTGGGATTTTATTTTGGTTCTACTAGGAAGCTGAGGCCCAAGTGTAGTAGAATGTCATGGCACATTTGCAGACAAGCTATGGGACCAGTCATACGTTTGACTCCTATGGTGAGATGGGAGGCAGAAACACAAGAATCACTGGAAAGCTATTCGGTCAACTGGCCTGGAGTTCACAGCGTAACAGAATCAAGACTCTGTCTCAGAAACTAGGAAGAAGGAAAGAACTGACTCCCAAGTTCTGAGCTCTACACATGTGCCACAACACATGTGGATGCATGTGGGTAGATGCAATATTCTTTTTAAATGATATGGAAACCATGTGTAAGAAATGGGAGGGGTTTTTGTCACTAAAGTGTGAAATTGCTTGACTATTAAGACATAATAAGGAACCTTCACTACAGATTGAAAAAGATTTGGGGAGGAAGAAGGGCAAGAAGATAAAAGGACCAGTTAAAAACGTGGCAGAGGATGGAGGTCACAGACACGGGGAGGTGGCAAGGGCAAAACCAGGAAAAGCCAAGGATTTCCAGGACATGGTAGCAATAGGGTGTCTGAGCCATGGAGAAGGAACTTCTCATCAAATAATTGTCAGCAATAAAAATTATGTTTAACCATCAACAGTAAATGGTATGTTCTTGTTTAATGGTCAATACACTGCAGTTTGAAAGCCATTTAAGTCTTGTTCCCAAAGATTAAGTTGTGAGATGTCTATGTTTAAAAAAAAAGAATGTCTAAAGAAAAGTTAAACATAGCTGACTTACTCCCTAAAGAAAAGAGCTTTCAAGTTTCAGACATTATGAGAATGTTTTAAAAATTGTGGAAACTTATTTTCTTTAACCAAAGGAAGTTGGAAACTTTCCCCTTTAAATGTCCACTCCCAGAATGGGCTCCACAAGACAGTTTCCACTCCCGAGTTAGTGTTTTTGTTGGCAGTCAGGAGACAGTGAGGACCTTCAGGGTAACTACAGAAAAGCTGGCCCTTCTAGGAGGGTTTCCAGAGTGCATAGGTTTAAGACACAGTGGAAAGTTCGGGCCTCGGCGCAGTGAGATTGAGAGAGTGGTGTTTATTAAAAATCCAAACACTTTGTGAGCCAGTACACTGACCTTTTGCAATTCAGAAGAGAGTTCAGAGGGTGAATTCCTGGGTTGCTGAGAACGGCTGCTCTGTGCTGTGATTGACAGGCCCGGCTGTCCCCAGAGAGTCCTTCCTTATCCCTGACCCAACACTTTTTTTGGGTTAACCCATCACACTTTTCAGGCTGATAGGCCAGGAAGTTGAGAGCCAGAGAAGACCGTTGTGACCTCCTAAATTCAGGTCATAATTGACCCTGACTTTTGCTGTGTCCCTGGAATGGCATGTGACACTCATGTAGAAGGTGCTAAGTAATTCTGGCACATGCTAAGTGGTTGGAAAGTAAAATGTGAAAAATTGGAAACTGGAGATGGTTCACTGGTTAAGAGTGCCTGCCATGCGACCATGAGGACTGGAGTCGGGGTCCCAGTAGCCATGTAACAAAGTTGGCTCACACTTGTAGCTCTGGCTTTGGGGAGTCACTCTTTTGGCTTCCCACAAGTACATAGCTGCATGTACCTACATGTATGCACACAGCAGGCATAAATTAATTTTAATAATAATACAAATAGTAGGAAAACACTCTGAAAATGACAAATGTCCCGTGCTTGGTTGTCACACTTGTATTGAGTGACTTACAGATGTTTACAGCTCCATCTGCAGAGAATCTGAAACACTCTTCTGGCCTCTGAGGGCACCACAGTCCTCAAGCACAGAGATACATACGCATACATAAATAATTTTTTTTTTAAATTTAAAAAATTGCCCCCTCCCCAACCCCAACTAACTAACTAAATGCTTTTAAATGATGGAAAAGGAAAAGAACAAAAGAGAATTTGTGAGTCAAAGAGTTGAAGAAGACTGGCTTCCTACATTGTGAGACATGAGGCAGTTTTCCTTGCCTTCTAATCTAAGTAGAACCTTAGCTTTCTTGGTCACATTAGAAATTCTCTGAACTCTTGTTTTGATCTGAGGTTTTCTTTCTTTTCTCTTCTTTCTTTCCTTCCTTCCTTCCTTCCTTCCTTCCTTCCTTCCTTCCTTCCTTCCTTCCTTCTTTTTGAGAATAGGGTCTTATTCTGTACTGTAGTCCAGACTGGCCTTGAACTTGCTGTGTAGACGGTGCAGGGGCCTTGAACTTGTAGCAGTCCTCCTGGCTGTGCCTCGACATGCTAAGATTATAAGTGTACACCACTGTCTCTAGCTAAGATTTCTTGGGAATTCTTGATAGAATTGTTATATAAGCCAGCACTCGGGAGGCAGAGAGGCAGACAAATCTCTGGGTTTGTGGCCAGCCTAGCCTGGTCTACAGAGTGAGTTCTAGGCCAACAGGAACAGGATGGCCTATACAGAGAAGCCTGTGGAAGGAAGGAAGGAAGGAAGGAAGGAAGGAAGGAAGGAAGGAAGGAAGGAAGGAAGGGAAAAGGAAAAGGGAAAGGAAAAGGGAAAGGGAAAGGGAAAGGAAAAGGGAAAGGAAAGGGGAAAAGGAAAAGGGAAAAGGAAAAGGGAAAAGGAAAAGGGAAAAGGAAAAGGGAAAAGGAAAAGAGGAAAGGAAAAGAGGAAAGGAAAAGAGGAAAGGAAAAGAGGAAAGGAAAAGAGGAAAGGAAAAGAGGAAAGGAAAAGAGGAAAGGAAAAGAGGAAAGGAAAAGAGGAAAGGAAAAAAGGAAAGGAAAAAAGGAAAGGAAAGGAAAGGAAAAAAGAAGGAAAGGAAAAAAGGAAAGGAAAAAGGGGGAAAAAGGGGGGAAAGGGGGGAAAGGGGGAAAAAGGGGGAAAAAGGGGGGAAAAAGGGGGAAAAAGGGGAAAAAGGGAGGGAAAAGGAAAGGAGGGAGGGAAGGAAGGAAGGGAAGAAGGGAAGGAGGGAGGGAAGAAGGAAAGAAGGAAGGAAGGAGAGGGGGGGAAGGAGAGAGAAAAGGGGGAGAAAGTGGGCAAAGGGAAGCAAGTTGCCTTCGTTTCTTACATACCAGTTGCCCCTTCATGCTTAAACAGTGATCATAATTCTCTTGTCAGTGTTTTTCTTATCCACAGACTAATCTCCAGGTCATTGAGGACATGTCTGTCTTGTCCCTATTGTTCTGAGAGCACTTTGGTGGAGCATCAGACATTAGAAGTACTTTTCTATTACCACATACATCTCTCAGGGTTACAGCTGTAATATCTCTGGTCAGGTGAATTATGTTAATCTCTTAGCATTGAACTAAGAAGGCATTTTTTTTTCACTTGCTTATAACTCCGAGGCTATACCTTTGAGCTCTCTAAATGCCACTCCCACCTTCCCTATCGGGTCATGTCTGAATTCTGAATTTATCATTGTGTGTGTCCAAGATGAATGTGTGTCGCTGTGCATGCCAACGGACACCTGTAGAGGTCAGAGGACGACTCTGCTGAGTGGGTTTTCTCCTTCCGCCTCCACATGGTTTCTAGGGACCAAACTCAAGTTACCAAACTTGCTCCATCACCCACTGAGAGCCTTCTCCCTGGCTTCATAGTGGTTGGTTGGTTGGTTGGTTGGTTGGTTGGTTGGTTGGTTGGCTATGGTGGTGGTGGTGGTGGTGGTGGTGATGATTTTTGAGACAGGATCTCACTGAGTAGCAGTGGCTGCCCTCCAATATACAGAGAGCCGTCTGCTTCTGTATCCTGAATGCTAAGATTAAAGGCATGTGCCATCATACCTGGCCCTTGATTTTTAATTTGAAAAATACTGTATTTAAATACTGGGTTTCCATTTGGTATCATTAGGCTCTGTTTAAAAATGAAAGAGGTCTTTATTCATTGTGCTCTATAAAAGGTGCACTAAAACTTCTGAGTGATATACTCACCTGCAAGTATTGGGAACACACTGAGTGGACCTTTGTGGCTCTAATTTGTTGTGACTTAGAATTCTGACGATGGCATGCATGTTACTGTTCCTAACAGTTTCGGTGGGTATTGTCTGTATGTCTTATAGAAACTGTCTGATGACAGCACCTTTTAAAATGGACTCATTTAAACAAGGAGACTTCTGGTGGGGCTTTTCAATTTTGCTTTCTTATGGTAAGAGTGGGGTTGCCAGGCAGTGGTGGCACATGCCTTTAATCCCAGCACTTGGGAGGCAGAGGCAGGCCAATTTCTGAGTTCAAGGCCACCTTGGTCTACAGAGTGAGTTCCAGGACAGCCAGGGCTACACAGAGAGAGAAACCCTGTCTCGATAAACCAAAAAAAAAAAAAAAAAAAAAAAAAAGAGTTGGATAGTAGTATCTGCAGTAGTGTTGAGATTGGCCAATTTGGTGATCCCACCTGCTAGTGTATGTTGGGAAAACCCCATAAGTTCTGCATCATAAATGTCATTTCCCCATGAAGAGATTTTCCCTGAATGTGCGTTTCAGGCTATGAGTCTCTCATTACTTCTTTGTTAGCTTCTAGTCAGTAAGTTCAGTCAGGGGTTGGTGCAAATGCTAAATACTAAGGATTCCCCTAACTTTTCTTCATCGTGAACTCATTGATTCCTGGAAGATTTCAAAATCATCCTCATTGGTGCTGTGTGTGATCCTACGATCCACACTGCCTTCTGTTGTTTTATTCATTAAAGAAGTAATAATAGCAACCAATGCTTAATGAGTAGTCTTGTAGGCGACTTAAAGAACTAGTTCTCTTTCTGTGCTGTATATCATATTAGCAGCCTGCGTCACAACCCAATTCTTACTTATATAACTTTTTCCACTCATTTTGGTCTTTATTATTTTTGAGGAGGGTGAAGCAAAAGGCTACAGGGGTCTGATGCTCTGGTTTTGCTATGCAAACAAAACTCACTCAAGTAAACTCTAATCTTTAGATGAAAATGGAGGCAGCCCCAGTACAGTCTACAGCATACTTAGTTATCAAGTTCTCTCTGTCTCTGTCTCTGTCTCTCTCTCTCTCTCTCTCTCTCTCTCACACACACACACACACACACACACACACACACACATACATACACGCGCGCACAGGAAGGGAAGTAAGTCTAGCTCTTCAGAAAGCTTGGCTGTCAGTTGCATTGCTTTGGGAGCACCGAGAACACTGACACTAACTGAAGGCTCTGCCCCATCTGTTCACATCTGCTTTGGATTGTTCCTTGGTCAACCAGGAAAGACGTCCTTGTTATTGCTCTGAAGTGGTGGACTGAACAAGAAAATTTGCTCTTGGAATTGTCCCGATTTTTAAATTAGTGCCACCAGCCCTCCTCTCTTTTCCCACCATGTTTCACATACCCAGCTAATGATACGCTTATTTTAGGATACAGTATCACTACCTTATATAGCCTCAGGCGCCTCATCTTGCCTAGAACAAAGCGTTTCAAGGTTCAAAATCAATATCGACCTCTGGTATTTAAGCCATCCTAGGCGATGAACATAGGGTTCAAGTTAGTCTTCTGCTTTGTATTAAGAGAAAAGGATGTAAATTGCCTTTTGAGCCTGCAGACAAATGCTAACTAACCGGGGTGTTGGGGGTTGAAAAAGACACTTAACAAATTAAGTTGAGTTGCTTAGGAGTGGAGAAACAAATGACCATAGGCCACATAAAGAGAACTGCTCCACCCATATGGCTTCTGCTGTGTCGGGTGTAACTGCTGTATCCAGTGTAACCAATTTCCTTTGTGTGTGCCCACACACATGTGTATGTACAAGTGGGCATGTATCTGTGTGTATATGTAAGCCAAAGGATTTCACTGGGAATTGTTTAAGTGTTATCCTACTAGCTACCTATGAACACAGGATCTCTTATTGGAGCCTGTTACCCCCTGATTAATCGGGGATGCCTGGCCAGCACACTTCCACACCTGCCTCCTTCTCCCCAGCACCAGATTTAGAAACATTTGTCATTACATTTAGCTTTGGGGAATCTTAAACTCAGGTCCCCTTGCTTGCATAGCAAGCATTTCCTGAATGAGCCATCTCTCTAGCCCTTAGTGGTTTCTTTCTGTTATAACTTTGATTTCTTTTCTTTGTTTTTTTTTAAAAAGATTATTTATTTATTTATTTATTTTATTTATATGAGTATACTGCAGTCATCTTCAGACACACACTAGAAGGGGGCATCAGATCCCATTACAGATGGTTGTGAGCCACCAAGTGGTTGCTAGGAATTGAACTCAGGACCTCTGGAAGAGCAGTCAGTGCTCTTAACCACTAAGCCACCTCTCCAGCCCATGACTTTGATTTCTTAGGTAAAAATCTTTATGACATTTATCACCTTTGGTTGAGTCTGTAGGCCATAAATCTTTTCCCATTTATGGTAATAAACAGTAAAGAATGTTGGCTTTTTTCATTGACACTAGTGTCGGTTCTCTGAAAAGGGACTGCTGGCTGTCTCCATCTGTTATTCAAGATGATGCTTTAAGCTGGATATCCAGTGCTCACCTGTAATCTCAACATTTGGGAGCCTGAGGCAGAAGAATTGAAAATTGGCCAACCTGGTCTCAATATCCCACCCCAAAAGTAATATTTTAACATCTGTATATTTAAAAGAACATAGTTAATTGTAGGTGCATGTATGCTTACCCTTGGAAGTTTAAATGAAAGATTTCTAAACATTACAGATATAACCTTCCCTCTAAGACACTGGTCATTCTGAAATCATTTCTTCCCAGGGCTTGTTTTCTGTATACAGTCAGCATATCTACAATTATGCTTTTCCCTTTATGTCACCTCAAGTATCCTATCCAGGATGCTCTGTAAAATCACCGTGTGTCATGTTGCATGCAAAGCAGCGTACAAGTCAAGGGAGGAAGAGGCTTTGATCCACCTGAATTACTGCATGAATATCCAAATTGCTCTTCCATATCCAAAGCCCCCTTCATGATGTTGGCTTCAGCACTGCACACCTCCGGCTTTCTTGGGCTTTTAGGATGCCCTGTAACTCCAAGTATTTACTCGCCCTTGTGAGCTCATCAGATCCCATTTGATCCGAGTCTTTCCTCTGCTTCCGTTTGTATGTGACTTGTATGGTTTCACTGTGGTGACATTGCACCAGAGTTTAGTCTATGGCATTCTCCATCCTGGGCCACGTATGCCTTTCAGCCATAATAGCAGAGATAAGCTAAGGTCACTGTCCAGTGAGCCCAGCCACAGAGAGACACATCCTGGCACTCCAGGTTTTCCAGGTGGTACTGGTTCTGGGTATGCAGGGACCTTTTCTAGCACAGAGCCTGTGCTTTTGCAGAAGTGGCTGGGCTATGCTTTTGCTAACTCCAGGGATATCATGCATGACTTAAAAAGTATAGTTGGAAAAAATGTTTTTAAAAGTTCTGCCAAAATCTCATCCACTTTTAGTTATCTAATTTTTTAAAAACTCTGTCCTGAGTTTTCTTTTTTCTTCTCGCTGACCATTTGACTTGACCCTTAAGCTAGACATGCTAAAAGAAGGACACCAAGTCCATTGTGACAGAAAGTGGGGGGTGGATGCCTGGTGCTGGGATGATGGTTAGTACAGAGAGGGCTTCTTTCTGTGGTAAAATACTCTAAAATCCACCTTGGTTACCCAATTCTGAATGTACCAAAGCCACTGTCAATGCACCCTAATTAGATGAAATTATAAAATACTTTTTTTGTATTCCTTAATAAGGCTGTTGGGAATAAAAGCACTTGTGAGTGGATCTCTGCTGAGCATGTATCAAGAAGCACAGTATGCTCATTGTCACCAGATTCTCTCATCGTGTCTTATAGAACTTCTCAAAGCCAGGCAGGGAGGGGAGGGAAGCAGAGGCCCATAGCACCCAGCATTTAGAGCTGAGCTCATTTCACCTGATGCAGCTGTGCATTCTGGGTAGTGCCACAAGCCCCACGCAACACCCAGGGCAGTCCCTCCATAGTCTCTTGTATTCACTTAGCAAGCAAGTTCTGAGTGCTCTATGCTTGATCATGTTCCCCTCCACCCCCATTCAGTTTCCAGTCCACTTTTCTCTCTTTACCTTCCCAGATCACCTAAGTGTGATCTTGGGTTTGTTTTAGGTTTTGTGTGTATGGGTGTGTGGTGTATATATGATATCTACATGTCTACATGTGCACATTTGCACCCGCACTAGGAGGCCATCAGATGTCCTGCTCTATCCCTCTCCATTCTTTTGTTTGGTTTTCAAGAAAGGATTTCTCTGTATAGCCCTGGCTGTCCTGGAACTAACTCGGTGTGCCACCACTGCCTGGCTCCCTCTCTATATATTCTCTCTCTCTCTCTCTCAGATTTATTTATTTATATGTTTATTATTAAGATTTATTTATTTTATGTAGCTGTCTTCAGACACACCAGAAGAGGGCATCAGATCCCATTACAAATTGTTGTGAGCCACCATGTGGTTAAGAGTTGAACTCAGGACCTCTGGAAGAATAGTCAGTGCTCTTAACCGCTGAGCCAATTCTCCAGCCCCCCTCTCCATTCTCTTTAGGCAGGGTTTCTCACTGACCCTGCAGCCGGCCTGGCAACCAGCAAACCTTAGATTTCCCCTCCCCAGCAAATGTCGGTTGGCTACACTCAGCCTTTTAGTGAGTGCTTCAGATTTGAACTCAGGCTTGCACAGGAAGCAGGCTTCATGCTGAGTCATCTCTCTAGCCCCCTGCTTCCTTTTTGAGTCATCCCTGGGATGGTGTCCCTTCTGTAGGGATTGTCATACTGCAGTATCTCCTGCAAGTCCTCCAGACACTGATGTTGAATGAGTGTGTGAAGAGATGGAGGCATTCATTTAGAGTCCTGTATGAGGTGTTGGGAGTGTGCAGCAGTAGGCAGTGTGAGCAGCAGAAACGGCGGCTCCCTTTGGAAGAGAAACGCTAACTTTTTAGGTACAGAGTAACTGATCAAACCCTGGCTCTGGGCCTTGTTGTTGTTGCTGTTGTTATGAATCTTGTTGATATTTCTGACCCAAGCCAGTGAGAATCCATCCTTGTTTTAGTCTTTGCTTTATTTTTGTTAGAGTTTTTCCTCCTGTGTTGGTTGATATTTAGTTTATTTCAGTTGTCTGTCCTATAAACAGTAAAGGCTGCTCACCCACGTCTTCCCGCCCCTGCTTCAACCACACATCCCAGGGTCCCCCTGCTACTTCACTAAACTGCCAACAGTTCTGAAAAATAGCCCTCTGCTTGAAGTGTGCAGAAGCCGCCCACAACGGTAAGCAGCTAAGAGAAACCAGAGCACATATTTCCTCCAACCCATTTTTTTTTCAGCCCCTCAAGTATTTGTTAGAGGGAGCTGAGTTTTCAAAATGAGTTCCAATGTTCCCGTGTGTTAATAATTTGAGGTTTCTCCTGCATGGATAATTTAAATGTTCAAAACCAACTCATGCTCAAGTTAAATGCACATTGAACTAGCCGTACTCCTAGCTTACCATATGCATGGCAGTGATGGAGAGGGATATGAGGTAAAGGGCCACTGGCAGGGAAGATGGCCACACAGTGCTAAGGAAACCTCACTTTACAGTGATGCATTGTCAGGAAGGATGCTGGGCCTGCCCCTGCTAGGCTTGGTACTTAAACTGCGTTTAAATCATCTTTCACAGCATCACCACAAGTGTCCCACTACAGATTCTTATTAGTGATGCCAGTGAGCACTCCGCTGCTGAGCCCAGTCCCCGTGTTTTTGTTCTGACACAGGGCCTCCGCACTGAGCTGCCTGGGCTGACCTCAAACTTTGAGTCCTCCTGACTTAGCCTCTACCTACCCGGGGTTACAGGCTTGTGCCATCAAGTCTAGGGTCTGTTAGGATTTTTAACAACCTATCCTACTTGGTTATGAAGAGTTTGGACAATTTTGCTCACTGTGTGCAGACTGTGAGGTGTAATTGGACATTGAAAAGATTGGTGGTATATTCTTCTAGTCCTAGCACTCAGAAAGTTAAGGCAGGAGGATCCTGAGTTAGAGACCAGCCTGAACTACGTCACAAGATCTCCGTCAGCTTAGGCTGCCTGTGTGGCCACAGGGAGACTCTCCAGCAAGCTATCAATTGGTATGGCCGACTCTCTCCAGCGAGCCATCAGTTGGTATGGCCGACTCTCTCCAGCGAGCCATCAGTTGGTATGGCTTCCAGTGTGCTCTCCTTCAGAAGCAGCATCTGCGCTTTGTTTTTGAGACTTGATCTGACTGAAGTCCTGGATGGCCCGGAACCCATAATGGAGACCAAGCTGACCTCAAATCCACAGAAAACCAATCTTCCGCTGCCTCCAGAATGCTGGGATTAAAGGCATGAGTTACCATGCCCGGCCATAAGCACTATTTCTTACACACTCACTGTGCTTGAAGAAATGCTAAGTATCATGAGAGTCAGGAAAGAATAGTAGCTTTTTTAAAACATGAATGCTACTCTCCCACCCTCCCATCTCTTCGGCCCCTTTCATGTCCCCCCATTCCTTCTCAACTTAGCTCCTCTTTGTACTGGTGTGTGTGTGTGTGTGTGTGTGTGAGAGAGAGAGAGAGAGAGAGAGAGAGAGAGAGAGAGAGAGAGAGAGAGAGTTAGTTCTAACCACTTGGGATTGGATAACCCTTGGGGCCTCATCTCTGTCGAAGAGAAGACTGACTCTCCCTCTCTTGGTAGCTTTAATTACATGCAGCTCTTCATCTAGAGGTGGGGCCTTGTGAGATTCCCTCCATCCATGCATGATGGAGTGTCAGCTGTGTTGTCATTGGACAGGTCTCCTTCAGCAACTCTAATAAGTAGTTCCACAGGAACTACGGAGAAAGAATAGACTTCTCTAAGGGAGGTAGCGTGTTTTTAAAGCTGAAAGAATTACACACACACACAAGATAAAGAGAGTCACAGGGGAGTACAGAGAAAGGCAGGGGTTGTCTTAGTCAGTACTCTATTACTGTGAAGAGACACCTTGACCACAGCACCTCTTATGAAGGAAAACATCTTGTTGGCTGGCTTCAGAGGTTTAGTCCATTAGTCTTAGCCTTAGGGCAGGAAGTATGGCAGGGCAGAGGCAGACATGCTGCTGGAGAAAGAGCTGAGAGTTTTACATCCTGATCCACAGGCAGCAGGAAGTTACAGTGACTTTGACTTCTGAGACCTCAAAGTCTCACCCCCTCCAACAAAACCACACCCATGCCAACGAGGCCACACCTCCTAATTGCATCACTCCCTATGGGCCTATGCAGGCAGTTTTTACTCAAACCACCACAGTGATCTAAGAGACTTCACAACAGGGTGTTTATTTCTGTTGACAAATGGCACTGTTTCGGTTGTATCAGACCCTGAACTAAACCCCTGGTGATCAGTAAGCTACTAGCCTCAGCAGCTTGGGTGAGAGAGGTTGGAGATAGAGGTTCTGGTAGGTGGCCATTGACGCAGCAGTGTGAGAAGGCACCAGTCAGTGTTCAGGAGCGACTGACACAGTAATTTAACTGGTTCATTTTTGTGAACCTTTCTATCGTATATCAAAGATTCTGCGAAAAGATGAGAACAAATAAACCTCTTTCCTCTCCACTCAGTAGTCAGTAGAAAGCTTGAACACATCATATAGCTAAGAACAATGTAAGACAGAGTGGAGACTGGGATATCAGAGAATAAACAAAAGGTTCTGACAACCAAAGGAAGCAACTGATATGGTATTTTCTGCTGGAAGTCAGTTAAAGCTTCATACAGGAAGTAATATTTGACTGCACCTTGAAAACGGATGACATTTTAAAGGTGGAAGAGACAGGAACAGGCCTGGCACAGACAGGAAGTATATAAAGAAAGGCATATAAACACAGGATGTGAGCCCTCTAGTACTGAAGATTAGCCAGGGGTACTCAGGAGAGCTGGGTAGGGTGGGGCTGGCTGTGATGGAACTTAAAAACAATGCTAAAATAGAGAGAGGAGCCGCTTTTTTTTTTTTTTTTTTTTTTTTTTTTTTTTTTTTAAGCAAAGAAATAACAGGATCTGATTTTGTATGGCAGTCATTGAGCTCTGAGTGAATAGCTTAGGAGGTGTAAAAGGTAAGATTCTAAGCAAGAAGAGGGGCTGGAGAGATGACTTAGCAGTCCAGAACACTTGCTGCTTCATTGTGAGGACCAGAGTTCAAATCCCTGCACCTATATGAGACTGCTCTCTAAGAGGCTGTAATGCCAAGAAATCCAGTTTCCTCCACTGGCCTTTATGGGCACTCATACGGCATACACCCACATGTAAAAGTATTTTTTTATCCCCTGATGTATATGTTGTTTCGGAGGCTTATTGCCTCTGTCTGCTAACCTAGTCCTGGATGCTTCTAGCCTCAGTACGACCTAATATAGGCCTAGAGTGTTTTCAGTCCCTGAGACTTGCTGCTGAATAAGCTCACCCTTTCTAGTTCTTTCTGAGCTCTGGCTCAAACACTCTCCAAGCTGACTGATTCAATCTGGCTCCTCCGCCCCCTCCCTCCCTCTCCTGAAGTGTTCTCTTCTCCTGAGAGGTAGGCATATCCTGTTCTGTCAGATTGTTCTCTGATTCATCGCTGTGTCACTTTGCCACTCAACTTGACATCACTTTCCACATGGGCACTTCCTTCCACAAACTAAACTTCACCTTCATTGTTTGAGATTAAAGGTGTATACTAAGGGTGTGTCTGTGTCCATCCAGGGAGATTAAAGGTGTGTGATGAGACCGAGCCACACCACAACTAGAAATAGGATTTTTCAGTAAATAACACAATCGCAGAGTTCACAGTGTGATCAGATATCCTGCAACACCCATACCCCCACACACATGATTTTTGTTTTAAGTTGACAGATGGAAGCAACATGGGAACAAATCCAGTGTCTTTTCTTTTAAGATTTTATTTTATATATATATATTATATATATATATTATATATATGATGAGTACACTGCAGCTGTCTTCACACACACCTAAAGAGGACATCAGATCCCATTACAGATGGTTGTGAGCCACCATGTGGTTGCTGGGAATTGAACTCAGGACCTCTGGAAGAGCAGTCAGTGCTCTTAACCTCTGAGCCATTTCTCCAGCCCCCAAAGCCAGTGTCTTTTGTAACAGAGTATGGAAAGGTAGTCTTAACCAGCAGGTCCTCCGTGGGAAATTTTTCTGGCTAGTTAGAGAAATGCAGAGGGCAAAAGAGTTGGAAAAGGGAAAGAGACTCCAGGGAGGTAGGTATGTCGCCTTAAGATTGCTGCAGGGAATGTAATCCCAGGACAGAGGAAAAGGCAGGGAGAGTGCCAAGAGTTCAAGGCCAGCCAGGGAGGCTGGGGTGTCCTTGGGGTAGAGTCCATCAATTAAAATTTTCCAGCATGGGTCTCCCCTCCCTTCACTTTTCCTCTATCCCTCCCCTTCCTTTTCCAGGTGTACATGGACAAGGTAGGTGACTCAGTCCCAGCGAGCTCAGATGGTTCACTACCTACTTCCTAGATTTGCTCTTTCAGCCTGGTGACACAGCTCTGTGTTCCACTAACCAGAGACCAGTGCCTGCTGGGATGCTGACATGAGTGTTGTTCCCTTGCTTCTCTAGACTTTGGCTTCAGCAACCTCTTCACTCCAGGGCAGCTGCTGAAGACATGGTGTGGCAGCCCTCCCTATGCCGCCCCAGAGCTCTTCGAAGGGAAAGAATATGATGGGCCCAAAGTGGACATATGGGTGAGTATGTCCCTTCTTACCACCTGTCCCCTTGCAGATGACAGTTGTCATGTGGGAGTGCAGAGCACGTTCACCTGCTCTTGCAACCCAGTTTCCCCCAGTACCCAAGTTACATGAGCCTTGGCTTTCAACTACTCCCTTTGCACCTGCAGAGGAACCCTGTGAGGGCCTGAGCAGAAGATGCCTGTGGCAACAACAGAGATTACTTTTCCTTGAGAGGCTGGGTCTGAGAAATGTTTGGAATTTCACCCTAAATCCATGTCTGGAAGCAAAGACTGTTATCTGCTCTGAAGACGATTGACCTTGACACTGACCCATATTATATCCTAAAAAGAGGACAAGTTGGTCCCATCATCTGCACATACACTAATGGTCTCTTTTGTTTCCTCTGATGCTATTAACTGTCCCTACTCTCTGTTCGGGCTACAGAGCCTTGGAGTTGTCCTCTACGTGCTGGTGTGTGGCGCCCTGCCGTTTGATGGGAGCACACTGCAGAATCTGCGGGCCCGAGTGCTGAGTGGCAAGTTCCGCATCCCGTTCTTTATGTCCACAGGTAAGGGACCCGCCAGCATAAAGCCATGACTGCCTTCACAGAGAGGCAGGCATGTGAAGTAATTTCACAAGTGTAGTGATGCTGGGTCAGTGGCCATTTGGCTGCTCTCTAAGCTGCAGCTTGCCTCAGCTCCTTCAAGAGGCAAGGTTCCTTAGCAGCAAAATAAGCCACCTGCTTTGGCTTGGGGATCTGGGCTCTGCTCAGTATCAATTTGTCTGAGCTGTTGTTTCCTCAGTCTAAGACGGCTAAGGGCTTTGCACGGCCCCTGGCATACAGATTAGATTAACTGCTGTGTGAGTCACTGGTGCCATCATGGTGCTACAGTGGGATCAGTGCGTGTCACTTGTCCTCCCCACAGCCTCCACTGGAGTGCCGGAGCTCCGCAGTTGGCATTGATGCCCAGGACAAAGCAGGTTTTCGTCTTTGTCTTCATATGGTCTCATTTCCTAGTTCTCAAGTCTACCTTCATATTCTGTTTAGGAAATTTTTTTAAGTAAGTGGACAATAGGATAATAGCTTTTTGGAAATTTTAACACTGAAAACGGATACCAGAAACCCAGATGTTATAGTTAGCAGACAACTCAGAACCTCTGGGTTTGGCTTCAGTTTGGGATGTGTTTAGTTGGTTGGTTTGGGATTTCTTTGTCACCATTTCTGTGCATGTCTGATCCACTATAGACAGTGGTACCTTTTGTCTAGCTACTTTCCTCTTAAGGAGAGCATGCACACCTTTAGAATACGTAGGTGGAGTGTGGGTTCCGTTTAACTGAGTCATCTCAGAACTGATGATTTAGAAGGTCATGTGTCAGGTGATGATAATGCTAAGGAAAGGGGAAGAAGAAACCTTTAGAATGGTGGGTGGGAGATCATTCAAAGAGGAACAGTTGGAAAACGTGACATTTCAGGGACAACTGGAAAGGAAGGATGCTGGAGGATTACTGCCTGAAGGCCCCAGGGAGGGAGCAATTGGGGTGTGCCTGAAAGGAGTTGAGCATGTAGACTCTCTGCTTTTACTCTGCTGGAAGCGGAAGAATTAGAAGCTCTTAACAATAGAGAATAATATGGTTAGACCTGTGGGGGTTTTCTAAATTTTTATTACAAAAACTTTTTAAAAATTGAAAAGATTTTTTTCATTGGCTTTTAAAGACAATCTTGGTAGTTGCTACACTGGTTGTTGAAAGGAGAGTGTAGTGCAGTGCTGTGTGGTGCAGTACAGTGCTGTGTGGTGCAGTGCAGAGCTGTGTGGTGCAGTGCAGTGCCATGTACTATCACGCAACACAGTGCAGTGCTGTGTGGTGCTGTGTTCTAAGGCACAGCACAGTGTAGTGCAGTGTTGTGTTGTGGAATGCTGGGCAGTGCAGTTCAGTATATGAGTGTTGTGCAGTGCAGTGCAGTGCAGCTCAGTGAAGAAGCCTGGTTGCTAGGAGACTTAGAGAGCTTGTGCAGGCTGTGGGTGGCTGGAGTGTTGTGCAGTGCAGTGCAGTGCAGTGCAGCTCAGTGAAGAAGCCTGGTTGCTAGGAGACTTAGAGAGCTGGTGCAGCTGTGGGTGGCTGGTCCCAGCCTGAGGAATAGAGTGATTTGGGACGGAACGCTGCTGCACACTGGTTGGCGTGTCGGAGGAATTTTACAGACATTACCTCCCTTCAGTATTATGAGCTATATGAGGTTGTTACCCCACTTTGCAGGTGGTGCCACGTCCAGGAGAGTGTAAGCAGTGTCCCCATGTAGAACAGCTTATTAGTAGCTAAACTAGAATTTGAGCCAAGGCAGTATGTCTCAAATAATGTTTGATATTGGATTTAAGATAAGAAAGAATAGTTACAGGTAACCCCAAGATTTGTACCTGAGCGACAGAAAGGATGAATTCGCTACTAAATCAAGGATAACTGAATCGTCAGCATTTTGGAGAGATGTTTTTAGAACTGTCAAGTTTGGGGTGCCTGTTAGCCATCTAAAAGACAGTTCTGGTCAGCAGTTGGAAAGGAGAGAGTTGTAGCTTAGGATGCCTCTTTGAGTGTCATAGAATATACTCTAATGCTACCAGGTAGGCCCGCTCTCTGTGCCTCTCAGGATGGTTAGAGATGGTTAGAAGAATGGTTAGGGAGGAAAGCCAGAGTCACTTGAAGACAAGTGAAGCTGCCCTGGAAGCTGAGGTAGAGGACAGAGAACTGAGTGCTGGATTGAGAGGAATGGAGCTCCCTCGTGGGGTTTTGGTGCCACTGCCACGGGAAGCTGATCCATGCACACAGTAGGACCGAGTGCAAGGCACAGGAAAGGGGGAAGCCTTGACTCTTCCCAGTTTGACTGTACAGTGATGGAGATAGAGAAGTGTGCTCTAGGGGGCTCCAACCCTGGTCATCAGATATCCTGCCAGTAGCTGCATTTCCTGTTGTCATGGTGACTGCATTTTTACCATTCCCTACTAAGGAAAAAAAATGAGGACAGTTTTAGGTTCACTGCAGAATTAAAGGGACAGAAGATGTTCATATGCCCCCTGCCTCACTCCCCCTTCCCCCTACCCCCACACACACCGTCATTCAGAGCCTGTCATTTACAAGAGGGTTCACTGTCGGGGTTGTAAATTCGCTGGGCTCTGACAAGTGTATAAAGGCATTTATCCACCATGATCCTGTCAGACAGAGAATCCCCACCTCTGGGATGATCCTGTGTGCTCCTCCCATTCCTCCCTTCTTTCTCTCCCCACTGGTGAGCATCGTCTCCATACATTTTTACTTTCCGGAATGTGATATGGTTGGAAGTGCCATTTTACGTTGGCCTTCCACTTAGGAACATGCACAGGCATGCAATGTCTGTTGTGTCTTGCTAGCTTATTTCCCTTTACTGCTGAGTACTCCCTTGCCTGAATGTACTACAGTTTATCCTTTTGCCCACTGATGAGTGTCATGGCTGCTCTCCAGTTTTGACAGTTTGTAACTGAGATTGCTTTGATAGCCTTGTGCGGATTTGTGTATGGACACACGTTTTCGGCTCACTTGAGTAAGTGCCACGGAGCATGCCTGTGAGGCCATATGGTAAGAGCTTGTTTAGATTTGTAGTAGACTGCCAAACGGCCTTTCCTAGAGCTGGGCTGTGTTGTTGTAAATAAGAGTTCTTATTGCTGCCCGACTTGTGGCTTTTGCCTGATTAGCCTGTGGGGCGTGGTCCCCTTTCACATGTGTGTGGTGTTCCTTTCATTTGAAGCTCTGAAGTCTGTGATCCTGAACATCCTTGTATAGGTGTCTCATCAGGTCTTCATTTTTTATTCCTCTCCAACAAAGTCTCATAGTATTTTCCAAGTTGCCTTTGAACTCCTGGGCTTACACAGTCCTGGATCCGAGGATCCGGAATTGCTCATTTATTTATTAGGGTGTTTCACTGTCTTCTAAACCCCATTGTTTCTTACTGCTTCTGAGATCCATTCCTTCTATCCCCTAAATATACTCTGCCAGATTTTTCGTTCTCTCTTAATCCTTACATCTCCTCTTACCCGAATGATCTGTCTGAGCCATCTCGTTTACTGCCATGGCTTCACCAATCCCTTTTGGGGACTGCTCCCAATTAACTGTCTGCAAATTCTCTCCTGAGGTCTAGGGCCACATATCTATCCATTTGCTATTTAGCATCTTTAAAAAAATTATTCTCGGGCTGGCGAGATGGCTCAGTGGTTAAGAGTGCCAACTGCTCTTCCGAAGGTCCAGAGTTCAAATCCCAGCAACCACATGGTGGCTCACAAACATCCGTAACGAAATCTGATGCCCTTTGCTGGAGTATCTGAGGACAGCTACAGTGTACTTACATATAATAAATAATAAATAAATCTTTAAAAAAAATTCTCCTTGATTTGTAGTACTGAGACTCGAACCCAGAGCCTTGAGTATGTTAGGTGGACACCCTACCCCTGAACTACAACCTGTTACTCAATGTCTTCCTTTAACATCTTGAAATCACATTCACTGAAGCATTTTCCAAAATGAACTTCATTCCCTATCCACAGATTTGCTCTATTTGGTGTCCCTGGTGTCCCCGTCTGAGGCTTGGCAGAAACAAGCCTTGATTGTTTCTTCTTTTATCACCACCAGAGCCAACTGGTTAGTGAAGGCTGTGCAGTCAGTCTGCTATTCCAGTAACCACACTGTCATCTTCTCTTGCCTAAGTTAGACTTTGTCAAATCTGTGGATGCTGAGTTCCATCCTTGTCTTCTCCATGTTTCTGCGTGACACGAATAATAAAAACTACACCACACATGCAAACTCACATGTACACACATACAAACGCACAAATCTGATGATATCATTTTATAGTTTAAAAATGTTTCAGTAGTTTACCATTGCCCTAAAGTTTACTGCTAATGTGTCTAAAGCACTGAACTTCAAGAATTTTTACTACAACCATGATAAAAAATATACTTTATACTACAACTTAGAACACACACATATATGTTTTTAAAAATCAAAATATATTGTTTTGAGACAGAGTCTCTTTCTATAACCCAGGCTGATTTTAAACTAAAGAACCATCTCGCCCAGTCTCCTGAGTGCTGGAGTTGCAGGCAGTCTAGCCTGATCGAGTGCTAAGCTGATGATCCTGAGGGTGATGGTCAAGATTGTTCTCTGGCCTACACACGTGCACATTCAAGAAAAGGCAAATCCAGATATTTTCCAGGTTTTTTATCTTTATGAACCTTGTCTTACTACTATGACATTTATCAAAATATACTGTAATTGAAGGCTAGAGAGATGGCTCAGCAGTTCAGAGCATTGTCTGCTCTTCCAGAAGTCCTGAGTTCAATTCCCAGCAACCACATGGTGACTCATGACCATCTATACTGGGATCTGATGCCCTCTTCTGACATGCAGGTATATATGCAAAGTCATGTACATGAAAATAAATAAGATATATATGTATGTGTGTGTGTGTATATATATATATATATATATATATATATATATATATATATGTATGTTTTTTTTTTTTTTTCGAGACAGGGTTTCTCTGTGTAGCCCTGGCTGTCCTGGAACTCACTTTGTAGACCAGGCTGGCCTCAAACTCAGAAATCTGCCTGCCTCTGCCTCCCGAGTGCTGGGACACATATATTTTTTAATCTTAACTTATTTCTTATTGTAATTTTTTCATTATAAACCTTCCACACCAGACTCTGAACTTAAAGAATATGCATAGAAAGCCTCCATCCTTCCCACAGTTGTTTATAATCTAGCAGTGTCTGGTACACAGCAGCACTTCCTACATACTGAGTCTGTGTCAGAGTCAACTGCACCTACCTTGTGTTCTAGGGGCTTTCATTGACTCTTAAAATCAGGTTGCTGGTGGTGCAGGCCTTTAACCCCAGCCCTGGGAGGCAGGTAGATCTGTTCAAGGCCAGCCTGGTCTGCATAGTGAATTAAGACCCTGTCTCAGCCCGGCAGTGGTGGTGCATGCCTTTAATCCCAGCACTTGGGAGGCAGAGGCAGGTGGATCTCTGAGTTCAAGGCCAGCCTGGTCTACAGAGTGAGTTCCAGGACAGCCAGGGCTACACAGAGAAACTCTGTCTCGAACCGCCCCCCCCCAAAAGGAAAAGACCATGTCTCGAAAAAGAAAAATCAGAAATGTACACAACTGTGACTTCTTCTGTAGCACCTCACTCCCCGCCCCGCCCACCCCCTCCCCCAGTCCTGTTTTCTCTTGTTCTGACCTCAGGCCCTGGGCTTTAGTCATAGGAAAGTCTTTGTCCTTTCTCAGACTTAGCAAGCACACTCTGCTGTCCCCTCAGGTGGGCACTCTGAGGCCTCTATTGACACTCGCCCCATTGCCACCAACAGCATCCATAATTGTATTTGTCTTAACCCTAGCCTCAGCTCCACACGCTCTAAATTGTTTTCCCGCCTCCCACGTCATCATCATCGTCGTTGTCATTGTCAACATCAGCTGGCAGGGATGAGCGGTTTCGGATAAGTTTTGTTCACTGCTATATTCCCAAGCCATGGGGTAGTGTCTGGTGTCTAAACTCATAAAGATGTATTAAAGGAGGGATCTCATACACAGGTTTGTTAAAAATACGGCCTACAGGGGTGGGGGAGGGAGGGGGATACGGCCCACAAAAGCCCTTCCACAGGAAATACTCTCACTCAAACAATATCAAGAAATTACATTGTGCGTGTCTAATCTCAGCACTTGGGAGGTGGAAGCAGGAGGCTCAGGAACTGAAGTTCATTAGCTGCTCAGTGAGTTCGAGGCTAGCCTGGGCCACATGAGATCCTGTTTCAGTCCCTGCTCCACCCTTAAACACACACAAAAATAACTACATTTCTCTAAGGCTTTAGAGTTTATGAAGTATTTTCCTGTATTTCGTCTGCTTTAAACTCTGCAGCTGTGCTCTGGAGTTGTTACTATATACTATTTTCCTGCTTCCCGTGACGTGTAGAGAAGCGAGTTGCCTTGTAAAAGCCACATAGATCACCCCAGTCAGCCACTCCTCGGATGCTGTATTGTTCTGCTCAACCTCACTGTTATAAAAAAAAAAGGGGGGGGGGAGGGGCAGGTCAATAAACCACTTCCTCTGCTTTTCCAGTGTCCACAGTATTTCCTGTGAGGAGTTTGGATATCCTCCATCTTCCACCCCAGTCTCTCAGACCATGCAAGGCTCTTGCTCAATCAGGCCTCCCCAAAGCAGGCTGCTGAGCATAGCTCCTGGCAAATAACCTAGCTGCTGAAACCACGCTCTTAGTGGGTTATCATGAGTGTCGAAAGATTCTGAGAATGGCAGCGTGATTGTCCTAAATAGTGATACTGTATAATCCCGGAGAGGAGATTCCCCAAGTGAATAAAACAATGCTCTGTAAGATGAAGCACAGAAAGTGAGAACCAGTGGAGGAAATGAGCTGGTGGTCACCGTCTTACTGCATGCTCATTCTCGTCCCCAGCGATATGCATGTGCTTAGCTTTATCCTGTACCATAGACCTGAATCCCAAGACTCATCAGAGGCTGGTACTGTCCATATAGTGAGGCACAGAGGAAAAGGAAATCATAGGATAGTCCTTCAAGGATCATGGAGCTCAGGTTCAAGGGAAGTGCGCTTGAGTCTCACCTGGGGTCCTCTTTCTGTCTCTGGGCATAGTTGTGACTCACTAGACCTGGAATTAGCTCTTCCTGTGGAGGTCGGAGCTGTCAGGTCTGCTCTCCCTCTTTGTGTTTCTGTCTCTTTCCTATAGAGGACAGTGTGGGTGAAGAACAAGACCTGTTCTCTGCTGTCACCAGCTTGGCCTGATCTTACGGATTTCTGTGAAAAGATGTAGAAACTCAGTCAGGGCTGAGAGAGCTTTCCACATTAGCCTGTGAAACACTAGAAGATCCTTTCCTCTATCTTTTTTATGGCCAAGTCAGACTCCAGAGTGTCTCCAGCTGGGAGATCAGTCTCTGAAGATGGGCAGTTTCTATAGTAACTGTGGGATGAAGTTGTCTTCTCATAGTAGGTCAAAGCTTGTTAGACACGAGTGTTCTTCCGTGGGTGTCCTGAGATCAACTAAGGTCACATATTGTTACATGGCATTTGTCATGGGCTAATGAGTGTCATGAGTGGGTTTTAACCACCTAGTTTATTATGGCCTAAGACAGCCAGATGCATTTTACACAGCTGCATCTTCTGGAACCTAGAGGCACCTGGCAGGAATTACATGTCTTTTCAGTGACTATTTTGAGTGAAATATGGAAGGAATCACAATGTTGGTCATATGATGGTGGATACCTTTAATCTTAGCACTCAGGAGACAAAGGCAAGCAGATCCTGTGAGGTCAAAGCTAGCCTGCTCTACATAGCAAGTTCCAGGACAGCCAGGGCTACATAATAGAAACTCTGTCTCAATGTCCCAACCTCCCACCCCACCAAAAAAAGGAAAGTTGAGAAAGAACTTACTATGTAACTGTAGACTCCTCCTGTGGGCTCAGCATTGCACTACTCAAGTGATAGGTAGCTCCCCACCGATGGTTTACGCACTCAGGAAACCAATTGGCTTTATAATCTTTTGTTATTATTTTGTAGATGACTAGATCAAGTGACTTCTGGTTAGTTTGCAAAGGTATTTTGAGCCAGCTGGCTCAGGCCCTTCATCCCAGCACTCAGGAGGCTGAAGCAGGAGGAACACAAGTGAGTTGGACACCAGCATTGGTTACATAGGAGGTTGGAGGCCAGACTGGGCAACATAGTGAGACCATCTCACAGCAAAAAACAAAACAAAACAAACTATTTGATTTACTGTAATTTGGCTCTCCGAGTCTCTGATAAATCATGTTTGTTACAAACCAGGTTTGTTTTGTTTTTAAGGTTTATTTATTTATTTTTATTATGTATACAGTGCTCTGCCTGCATGTATTCCTGCAGGCCAGAAGAGGGCACCAGATCTCATTATAGATGGCTATGCTGGAAATTGAACTCAGGACCTCTGTAGCCATCTCTCCAGGCCCAGACCAGTGTTTTTGAGTGAAGCTTCTTGGATTGACCCAGAGCTCAGAGCTGTCATCCAGGGAGCATTTCAGCCTTTGCCACAAGATGATAAGGGGACTCATTTCCTTGAGCTCATATAAAATGAGACCTGGTCTAGCCAGTGTCAGCAGAGGCCACATCTGACTCCACCCACTGATGGAAGCCAGCAATATACACATTCGGTTACTAGATTCACTCCCTGATAATACATTTTTAAACCCTTGGATATGTGTTTTGCCTTATCCTCTTGTTAAATACCACCTATGAGCGAATATAGTCCAACCATTTACTTAACGGAAGGAAAATTAATTTACCATGAAGAAACTGTGCTGATGCTGAGTGCATTGAGATCTCTTGTGGGCAATATTTTTGAGTCCTTATTGATTAGACTTCATTGGGACTTAATTAGCTGTAATATTGCATAAGCATTTTATCCCTGGGAATGCAGATCCCACTTACATAATGCTTCTGATGGAGAATATGGCCTACAGCTACTGCCAGAAAGCTTTCACTTAGAGGACGGTGACTCTGCCCCATCCGAGCACCCATCAAGAACCGCACAGTGTCTCCCTGGGCGAAAGCACTTTGTGGAGAGGAGCAAGAGTGGGAATGGGCGTCACTTGCCCAAGCTATAAGTGCAGAGGCACATCTTTGGAGATCTGCTCTCCATCCAGGGAGAAAAACCTGCGGTGCTTTGGTGTCTATCCACCTGGGAACACATCTCAAGCCAGAGAGCTGGGTGTGGTGCCACACCTGTAATCCCAGCACTTAGAAGGCAGAGGCAAGAGAATCACAAGTCACCCTCAACTATGTGTAAGTTTCAAGGGCAACCTGGGGTCTATGAGACCCATTTTAAGACAAAACAAAGCTAGACCTCATCCGAGTGAATCAGGCCTCACCCTAGTCCCATGAGTTTATCTAAGTTTCTAGAAAGCCAGGGATGAAGAAGGTCCTTGATAGTGTTCCAGTTATAACTATACCTTTCAAGCAAACTGTTTTCTGATTTATGGAAAGCCTTTATAGAAGAATAAAGAAAACTCCAAGTAGAAGAAGCTTGATTCCAGAGGTTGGGTGATAACTAACTTTGGGTTCCTGTGCACTAAGCACAGTTGGTTTAACTACTTAGTTCTCAGCAGGCTCTAACTACCCCGTGAGATATGCTGAATGCTGGATTGTTTGATTGGTGTAAAAATAAAGGCATAGCAAGGATAAGAGATGCTCACTTAGAAAATGCTAGAGCTAACCTTTGAACCTTAGCCATCTGACCCCAGAGAGTTCCTAACCATTCTCAGTTGGAGTTAGTTCTCGGTAAATACATACCTCGTAAGGTTTTTGGAGTATTTGGAGAGTCCTGGAGTGGATATCAAAGAAGGCATTAATAGGAGGCCACGAGATGGCAGTGCAGGTAAAGGCACTCGCCACAAGGCCTGGGGGCTTAAGTTCCAAGACCGCCCCTGCCCCATGCCCACATACACTAGAGCTTAAATACACATTTTGAAAACTTCTTAATTAATAGCACATACTTTAGACTCTGGGAGATTTCTAGCTCCGGCCAACCTCTTACCAAAGCTGTCTTGGTTAAAAACCGAAACACAATGCTATTTTAAGAATAGATTTAACTTTTCATTATCTGTATAGAGATGATGACAAACTTTATTTTCTGTTTATAGAGAAAAGTAGCAGAGCCAGGTTTGATGGTGCATGTCTATAGCCCCATCAGCTGGAGGGATGAGAACAAACTAGTGCCAGCCTGGGCTACATAGTGAGAAGTAGTTTCAAAGACAGGGAGGGGAAGAGACTGAGAGACCAAGCCAGGAGAGACTCTGAGAGGACATGAGAATGTTTTATTTGCGGTTTTCTTTCTGGAAAAAGTAGTCAGCATTACTGAGATACTGAGTCACAAACATCTGAAGGCCTGGAGCGCAAAGCACCACAGACTCCTGAAAGCCATGTAGTTAGCTCTCTGTGCAGAGGCTCCTCAGAGCCCCCTCTCCATCCTTCTGTCTGCAGAATCAGCTCTCCTGTTTTGATCCCTGACCTGGACAGAGCTTGCGAGTAACAGAAACTGACAGCAGTGTGCCAGCTTGCATCCAATTCTGACACGCAGTTTAACTGTTTGAAGTTCTGAAAGTTGTTCATTATCCACAGAAAGGGATGTTTTAGAGATTGGACTGCCGGTTAATTTTTGTTCCCATTTTGGATTTTGAGATTTAGAAAAATAGAGCTGTCTAAAATTTGGATTGCTATAAAAGCAATCTATAACTAAGGAGTAAACATTGATGGGAAGCATGCTAAAATTGTCCAAAATATAGACTTTGGTGCTGAACACTTGAGAATCCCATATGTATTTAAACATATGTATTGAGCATATGTCTTGTTGACTGGAAAGACTAAGAGAAACTAGACCAAACACCTTCTTGTACACACTTAGAGGAAGCATGGGTTTCTGGGTAATTGTTTCTTACACTCTTATAATGCCCTCTGGCAAACAGATGGCTTCTCTTTCCACCAGCTCAAAGAAGCTGTGCGTGTGCAGGGACCTGGCACGTCGTTTCTTTGAGACCGTTCCTCTGTGCAGACCCAAGAGCAGAGCTTTACGATGGCACTACTTGAAAGGTTCAAGGATGGCGGGCTTTCCTTCATGGGGTCAGCCCAGAGATGCTGGATCCAGTCCCACAGAGCTCAGTTCTCCTTGTGTGATTCCTTGGTTTGCAACGCCTGTCCCATCCATCCCCCACAATCACCAGAGCTCAGGCTTCAGGAGGACCGTTCATCCTAGCTGCTGAACTCATTAGCAGGTGAACACGGGTGCGCACACACACACACACACACACACACACACACACACACACACACACCCCTTTCCATGCTCTCCTGCTCCCAGTCTCGCTGTCAGCCCACATCACAGTCCCGTCATCTCATTAGTAGTTGTGGGCACGCCCTCTCCTGCTCCGTTTGGAACCTGCTTGTAGGTGACTAGTGCCGCAGCAGCCTTTGGAGCTCACACAGCACGTCATCAGCTGGATGCGAGAATTGTTTGGATTTGTTTTTCTAAAGCTATGCTGGGTGCTACCTCAAACACTAAAAATGGTCATTGTTTGTTTGTTTGTTTGTTGAGGCTTCTGTGTAGCCCAAACTGTCCTGGAACTTACTCTGTAGACCAGACTGGCCTTGACCTGCCTTTGCCTTCCAAGTGCTGAGATTAAAAGGGCGTGCCACCACATCCAGCTTCTAATAATGTATTTTTTTTTCACAATTTTTTTTATTATGTATTTTCCTCAATTACATTTCCAATGCTATCCCAAAAGTCCCCCATACTTCCCCCCCCACACACTTCCCTACCCACCCATTCCCATTCTTTTGGCCCTGGCATTCCCCTGTATTGGGGCATATAAAGTTTGCAAGTCCAATGGGCCTCTCTTTCCAGTGATGGCCGACTAGGCCATCTTTCAATACATATGCAGCTAGAGACAAGAGCTCCGGGGTACTGGTTAGTTCATCATGTTGTTCCAACTATAGTGTTGCAGATCCCTTTAACTCCTTGGGTACTTTCTCTAGCTTCTCCATTGGGAGCCCTGTGATCCATCCAATAGCTGACTGTGAGCATCCACTTCTGTGTTTGCTAGGACCCGGCATAGTCTCACAAGAGACAACTATATCAGGGTCCTTTCAGCAAAATCTTGCTAGTGTATGCAATCTAATAATGTATTTTTAAAGGTAGTATTTAGATTAAGAATTCTCTAGGAGGGTTGGTGAGGTAGTTCAATGGATAAAGGCCCTAGCCACACAAGCCTGCTAACCCAAGTTTGTTTCCTGGACCACTAACCAGACCGTCCTCCCTTAAAGGTGGAAGAGAATGAATCGCATCCACAAAGTTAGCTTCTGACCTCTACACATAGGCCATGTATGCATGCATGTGTGCGTGCACACACAATAATAATAAAATAAACCACCCCAGAAATCCAAATGCTTAGAAGACTGAGGCAGGAGGACCATGAGTTTAGGATTAGCCTGAGTCTGGCTTATCTCAAAAAAAACAAAGCAAGAACAACAATAAAAATAAACAGACTCTACTGTTTAGTATCTGCCTAAGTTTCTTAATGTCTCAGTTTTAATTTCTTATAAAATGTAGATTTTAATAGGTGTCCTGTATAGGCTGAGGCCTTACAGGACTTAGTACTCTGCCTACCACACCATACCCAACCGTGATAATATCGGCAGGTATGTCTCTGAAGGAACCACTCTACTGACATTTCATTTCCTTCTTTCTGGTTTTGACCCCATACAGCAGCACACCTAAATCTTTAGTAAAATAATGGTTTTCTGGCAACTCCAGCTTGAAGTGTGGGAATGACTGTTCTGTTGTGACTTCTTAGGTATTTTCTGTCTTTATTTTTGGTTTTGGGGTTTGTTTGTTTGTTTGGAGACAGTCTCACTCTGTAACTTAGTTTGTCTAGAACTCCCTGCAGTGGTCACATAACCCAGGGTGGCCTTGAACCCGGGTAGGCAGCCTCCAAGTGAACAGGCACGGGCCATTGTTCTCTAGGTCTGTTGCTTTTGGTTTGGGAACAATATTCAGCACGCACTTGGCCTTGATGATCTTCCTGTCTGGGCTCCTAAGTACTGAGGTCCTAGGAATGAATACACCTCCACAGCTAGCTTCTGAGGACATTGTTAGAGTTGTCAGCAAGGTTCTCAGTCACTGACGCTAGGTTCCTGCCCCTGCTGTTTGGGAGGACCCCTTCATGTTTGGACACTGATGGTGTTCTGAAAGGTACAATTGCTGTCTTGGAAGCTTCCCATTCTTCTTCAGACATAAGTCTGTGAGTCTTTGAGTGACATCATGAAGACTACCATGCGACGCATTTCTAGTGAAAATGAGATTACTACATCATACACAGACCATTCCTTTATCACTGTCATAGAGTTTTGAGAATTGGGGTAGGTGACCAAGGAGTTCCTTATGTCCCCTTGTTATGCAGAATAGTGATCTATAAAAATAAGTAGCTGTGACCCTCTGGGAAGGGACAGTGAGGAGCCACTTTGCTGAGGCATCCTGAAGAGCTGGCAGGTTCCCCTCCGCTCTGCTTCATTCTCCCGCTGCTCACTTGAGTATCATGTGGTTGTAGGTTTGAAGACGGTCATTGCCTTCATTTTCACATCCTTTCCATATTTTGTGTAGAATAACGTGAATTCAATTTTATGAGCTATATGATACTGAGAAAATGTGGCTTGATGCTGAGTTCGGTCATGTTTCACCCTCTGCAGCAGATGAAACGGGTTAGCTTCTGATCATCAGCCAGTTTCTGCTCCATGTGACAGCTAGGATCAGCGCTTGCCCTTGTGCCACCGACACAGAACAGAGGTCCCTAATCTGGGGACTCTATGAAAACTCTGGCTCCTTGAACAATCAAAGATTAATGCAAGTTTGTGTACATAGTTTCATAATTCCTTGTGATTTATTTTCTGTGGTGAGACTTTCGGGGTCTCTTAGGATAAAGTCTGTGGAGGATGACTGAGAGGAAGTTTCAGAAGCCTGGGGTTCAGATTTGCACTGGGACTTATGACAGCTTATTTTGTTTGTTTGTTGTTGTTTAAAGAAATTGCCTAGGAGAGGAACTCTTTGTTTTAAAGCAAGCCTGTTACAGACATTATTTGGCCTTGGCCCCCTAATGTCTTACATGAAATTTTGTGCAGAAAGACCAAAGGAAAAGAGTGGACGCCATCTAGAGGTTGAACAACAGTATTACAGCTTCCAAAGCTTACCCTGGCCTCTGTGCACTCAACTTTGTGAATTAAGAACGTTTTTCTTTCTCTTTCTCTTTTCTTTTCTTTTCTTTTCTTTTCTTTTCTTTTCTTTTCTTTTCTTTTCTTTTCTTTTCTTTTCTTTTCTTTTCTTTCCTTTCCTTTCCTTTCCTTCCTTCCTTCCTTTCTTTCTTTCTCTTTCTTCTTCCTTTCTTTCTCTTTCTTCTTTCTTTCTTTCTTTCTTTCTTTCTTTCTTTCTTTCTTTCTTTCTTTCTTTCTTTCTTTCTGTGATGACAGACATGTATGTCATAGATGCTTCACTGCTGTGTCTACCCTTGCTACTGTTGACATAATTTTAGAATGGAGATGCCATAGTCTTTGAGATAGAAACTGTACTTGAATATACCTTTACTCATAAAGTAAAAACAAATCAATATTTTTATTTAGCATCTGTTTTGGATTTTACATTAAAAATTAAGAGTAATTCTTTTAAATGACTCTGAGTATATATTTCATGATAGTGATGTTACTATAAGTGGTGTAGAAATTGCAGAGTTGAATTTGTTCTGGAAAAAAATAGATGACTAGAATGTATATCTGCCTCATGATAATTATAGGACAGTCAAGAGCATATCCTTATGGTAGCTGAATGTTTTAACATTTCAAAGTCTTATTTGTTCATTTATAAATGTGCATCTTTATAGTACCTGATCTAGGATTATTATGAAGACTAAATGAAATAAAATCATCTTCACAATACAGTCTTACTTGGTTAAGATGAATATTCAATAAATATTCATACCTTCAGTTCCCATTAGACATAATGGACATTTTTCGTATGGATATTCCATATTGCATATAGCAGTAAAAAGGACACATGCCTTGCATTGTCGCAGAGATTGTGTCAGCAAGCACAAATACGAAGAAGAGAAGTCCTTAAATAATTCATGTAAAGAAAAGTCACGTGACACAGTGAAGAGTAATCGAGCTTGTTTTCATGTCAGAGGTCAGAGATAAGTTTCTGAGGAAGTGACAGTTAAACTCTTACCTGCATGACAGGGAGCCCTCCATGAGAAGGCCTGTGGAGTTTCCATTTCAACTAGAGGACTAAGCATGGAGGCCAGACAGCTAAGAGAACTTCACTGTGGGAAATCAGACAGGAACCTTTTAGGCCCAGGACTTAATATTTTCATTTTGAGGGTCATGAGAAGAAACTGTAGAGTTATTAAAGTGGTGATGGTTTAGCCTTAGCCTTAGAAAAATGCCAGTGGAGAATAAGTAAGACAGAAGCGAGAAGCCCTCTTGGGAACCTTTTCTGGCTGTCTCATCTCAGCAAGCAGTGACGGCTTGGGATGGACCCTTTCGGCTCTGTAGGATTGTGGTTAGCGGCACCAGGTCAGGGGTTAGGGAGATAATTCTTGGGGTAAACTGCTTACATTGCTGTGTTTGGATCCCTAGCACCCATGCAAAAGTAGACATGGTGGTACACACCCGTAATCCCAACACTGAGGGTCAGGATGCAAAGATCTCGGGTTCACCAGCCAGCTCATATAGTGGAGCTGGTGAGCTTCAGGCTTGTGTGAGTCACTGTCTCAAAAAGTATATAATGGAAACAATTGAGGAAGCCATCGTAGCATTACCTCTGACCTACATCCTTGTTCACATAGGCAAATGGTCCTGACACACATGCACACACCCAGGTAGACATCCAGACTATTGGTTTGGATCTGACTGTGGCCTCTGTGCTGAATCTGGGCCATTTCTAAAGTGGGAAGGATGTTCACAAACTGCTCTTAGGTTTGTGGTAGGGTGTGGTGAGGCTGAGGTAGCAGTTGTAAAGCACTGTGAATCCGTGCACGATGCGGCCTCATCATTGTCTGCCGCCTTCCCCATGACTGTTGCTCCAGCATGGTCATCAGAGCTCCCAATTTACACATGAGAGCTTTTGTAAAGTGGGTGGCTTTGAAATCAGAATATAGGCTTCTGATTTGGAACTCTCTCTCCAGGATAACCTGGAGTGTGAGTTGAAGGCTGAAGAGAAACAGAACTAAAACAGGGAGCCTGAGACTCTACCTACTGCTCTTACATCTAGCCCTATCAGCTCTCCCAGCCGCCGCCGCCCCCCCCCCACTAGACTGAGGACAGCTGTTTGTCTGTTGCAGAGTGTGAGCACTTGATCCGCCACATGCTGGTGTTAGATCCAAATAAGCGCCTCTCAATGGAACAGATCTGCAGGCACAAGTGGATGAAACTCGGAGATGCAGACCCCAACTTTGACAGGGTAAGCCAGACCCTTGCCTCAGGGAACTCCTTCTCTTCTTCAGTGGTTGTAATCTGCCTAGGACCTAAAGAGATAAGCAGTAGGAATCAGCTGCTGGCTAAAACCAGTGGCAGGTGAATTCACAGGGAGCCACGGCATCCAGCAAGGCTGTGGAGACAGTGATACTGGGCATTACCACAGAAATCATAGTTTGCTTTTGACTTCTGAGACAGCATACTCCCAGTTCTGCAGGTCACTGCCACCAGAGTGCCTCTCTTGTCTTGAGTGTGCTCACTTCAACAGCTTCTGTCACATACTGCTGCACCCCATTATGATCATTCTCATACCCCAGGAACTCAGGAAGCAGCCCTGAGGGTTTTGTCAGCCCATAGCTGATTGCCAGAGCTGTCTTGCTTAGACTTCGTATGAGACCCAGAGAATCTGCAGCAGTGGGGCATAGAACAGCTTTGTCAATGTGTATCCCATGCCGTGTTGATGTAGTTAACTGGGGTTTGACGGCTTGCCTCTATAAAACTGTATTATATTACAGTTAATAGCGGAGTGCCAGCAACTGAAGGAGGAAAGGCAGTCGGACCCCCTCAACGATGATGTCCTCTTGGCTATGGAAGACATGGGGCTGGACAAGGAGCGCACACTTCAGGTACCTAAGAAGGAGTGCAGAGCAGTAAGATAAGCGGCCCTTCCTCTTGCCTGCCTTTCCTGCAGTGTCCCCTTCCTGAGCTCGTGGGTGTTCCTGCTTTCCTCCCTTTCCCTCCTCCTTTGCCCTTCCTGGACCTGAAAGGGAAGGAAGGAGCTGCTTTGTGCTGTGCCGGTGGTGTCTGGTATGTCAGTGAGGCGCCACCTCCGGGTCTCGCTCTCCCTTTCTCTTTTGGTAGTCATTAAGGTCGGATGCCTATGACCACTATAGTGCAATCTACAGCCTGCTGTGCGATCGACACAAGAAACACAAAAATTTACGTCCCGGACCACTTCCCAGCATGCCCCAAGCCATGACTTTCCAGGCACCAGTCAATCTCCAGGTGGGCAATGTCTCTGAGACCTAGGTGAGAAGAGATTATACCAGGGCAAGGGCTAGCTACTGCTCATCAGCTTTTGGTCAGGAGAGATTCATATTCATCCATCTATCTGTACCTCCTCCCTTGTCAGAAGACCATCAAAGTCTGGGTCTGTCTTTGAGAGAAAGTCGCATGTCAGAAACAGTTGTCTTCTTAGTTTTGTTTTAAGAAGTAGCAAATCATTGTGAGATACCATTCTCCCTAAAGATGCTTCCTTGCTGTGTTGCCTGAGAGCAGAAGAACCAGGCTTTGGCAATCAAGACTGCTTTGAATATAATCCTAGCCATTGGGAATCTGAGGCAGAGGAATGAGTTCAAGGCTAGCCTGGGTTACATAGCAAGAGCATGTCTTAGAGGAAGGGGTGAGGGGAGAAACTACTTTGAAAAGCTATCATTATTTCTTCTAGTGTCTCAGCTCTCTGTGTGTCTGTATGTGCTGCTTTCTAGGCGGAGCAGACAGGCACTGCTATGAACCTTAGCGTCCCTCAAGTTCAGCTGATCAACCCAGAGAACCAAATTATAGAGGCAAGTAGCCACCACATCTGATCACTGTCAACTGAAACCATGTCTCTTCCCATAGCTACAATTCCTTTCCTTCCTTCTGAGTTACTTCTGATCAACTGTGTTTCCCTCCACCTTAGCCTGACGGGGCCGTGAACTTGGACAGTGATGAGGGTGAAGAGCCTTCTCCAGAAGCCTTGGTTCGCTATTTGTCAATGAGGAGGCACACGGTGGGAGTGGCTGACCCACGGTAAGTACCTGGTCAGCATCCTGCTCAGCCCTAAGTCAAAAGGTTCCACCAGGGTGAGTGCCTCCTGTGGCACATTTTCTGAGAGGCCACACTAGGCCATTGCCAATCTGACTAGTTATTCTCCCTATATGCAGTGCCTCTTAGTAGCCATGTGAGGAGAGTGTGATAACATCTTTGTTGATAGATGGAGTTCTTCTAGTCTAAGTCATCAGAAATATCCTGTAGTATTCAGTCACCTATAGCAAAGTGTAATAGAGCAAGCCTTTCATCCCAGCACATAGGAGGCAGAGGCAGGAGTTGCTCTTGAGTTCAAGGCCAGCATGGTCTGTATATTGAGTTCAAGGGCATATAAAGAGACCCTGTCTCAAAAAAATAAGTAAATAAATCTGCCAACTTTAGCAGCTTTTAGAGATGCTATCTACCTCATGTTCTATATTGGAACTCTTCTAGAAAGAGGAGACAGGTGGTGTGGCATCATTTATATATGTGGACAGTTAGAGGCACTTGTCTGGCACAAGCAAGATTCAGGATTCAGTATCCTGCTTTGTCTCAAAATGAACAGGAATCCCAAAACACATTTCCCAAAGTGTTCCTTGAGGTCCTCATGTTGGGGAAGTGGATTCAGGACCAACTCACTCCATTTCTACTCTGCAGTCGAGACCTGTCAGCATGAACGACAGCCCATCTTGTTGTTGAATGTTTTCCTCACTGAGCAGGAAAGAGTGTTATATATAGCAAGCCTTGTCCTGAGAGTTCAGCTCAGGGCAGAGCTGGCTTTCTTATGTCTGTCTTCTGAGTGGATCCCCAGAAGAAACGCCCATGCCTGCTGGTTTGCTTGTTTTCCGTGCTTGTTCTCGATGTGATCAAACAAGCAAGTGAGAGAACATTTGGGTTCCACAGAATGTGTCACTGCCAACGAGGGGTGGAGTCCTGAGTCGTGATTAGTGGAAAAATCTCTTATTTAAAGTCTGCTGGGCACGACAGTCCCGAACATCCAGTTCTTATCTGTCCTGTCTGCATGGACGGTAGTAACTGAATTCTTTCCCTGGTGAATCAGTTGCTACTTCAGGCAGTCATTGTCTTAGCGGATGCCCTATGCTCTCTAGAAACTTGCTGTTCTCCTCCAGGCTTTGAGAGCCTGGGCTGGAGTTGTGCCAGCCTGTGTGTCTCCTATTGGCTTTCGAAAGGGATCAATGAAGTAGACTCCCCAATAACTCAGAGTGAAATTCCACATAGGAGACAGACTTCTGCTTTGCTTTAGTGTCTTAGACAGAAATAGAAATTTAGGAGGAGTAACGTCCAGAAGGTGGTGCTTCTGCTGGCATAGAGACCTCAGTTCAGATCCTCAGTGTTCATAGAGAGCCAGCTGTGGCAGCCTCTGTTGTAACTACAGCTCTGTAGAATGGAGACAGGCAGATGCACCAAGCTCACAGACAGCCTGACAACAAGCAAGACCGTGAGAGACCCAGGAGAGCATGGGAGAGGAAGGCTTCCTACCTCTGGCCTCCATACTCATACATAGACATATGTTGAGACACTCACACACATTTACTATCGTACACACATAGACTACATCTGCACACACATGTATACACATACGAAAAAAAATAGAAAAAGTCAGGCAGTGACACACACCTTTAATCCCAGTACTCAATACCTTTAATCCCAGTACTCAGTAGACAGAGGCAGGTGGGTCTCTGAGTTGACAGCCAGTTTGGTCTATAGAGCAAGTAACATGACAGCCAAGGAAGGATACAAAGGGAAACCCTAACCCAAAAGACCCTCCTACCCACCTCCAAAAAAGATTTGTGTGTCTGTATGTGTGTGTGTGTGTGTGTGTATAAAATTTTTTTACTGTACTAGTTGTGGCGGTAGTATTGACTACTGTTCTAGTTGTGGTGGTAGTATTGACTACTGTTCTAGTTGTGGCGGTAGTATTGACTGTTGTACTAGTTGTGGCGGTAGTATTGACTACTGTTCTAGTTGTGGCGGTAGTATTGACTGTTGTACTAGTTGTGGCGGTAGTATTGACTACTGTTCTAGTTGTGGCGGTAGTATTGACTGTTGTACTAGTTGTGGCGGTAGTATTGACTACTGTTCTAGTTGTGGCGGTAGTATTGACTGTTGTACTAGTTGTGGTGGTAGTATTGACTGTTGTACTAGTTGTGGCGGTAGTATTGACTACTGTTCTAGTTGTGGTGGTAGTATTGACTACTGTTCTAGTTGTGGCGGTAGTATTGACTGTTGTACTAGTTGTAGCGGTAGTATTGACTACTGTTCTAGTTGTGGCGGTAGTATTGACTGTTGTACTAGTTGTGGCGGTAGTATTGACTACTGTTCTAGTTGTGGCGGTAGTATTGACTGTTGTACTAGTTGTGGCGGTAGTATTGACTACTGTTCTAGTTGTGGCGGTAGTATTGACTGTTGTACTAGTTGTGGCGGTAGTATTGACTACTGTTCTAGTTGTGGCGGTAGTATTGACTGTTGTACTAGTTGTGGTGGTAGTATTGACTGTTGTACTAGTTGTGGCGGTAGTATTGACTGTTGTACTAGTTGTGGTGGTAGTATTGACTGTTGTTCTAGTTGTGGTAGCATTGACTCAGACTTAAGCATTCTGAGTAACCACACTTCTCTCTTCCTGTTTCCCGTTAGCACGGAAGTTATGGAAGATATGCAGAAGCTGCTGCCTGGCTTTCCTGGAGTAAACCCACAGGGCCCATTCCTACAAGTGGCCCCTAACATGAACTTCATGCACAACCTGTTGCCCATGCAGAGTCTGCAGCCAACTGGGCAGCTTGAGTACAAGGTACGAGGCTGTGGAAAGGACCTGCCCACAAGAAACAAACTTGATCTTCCCTTGGTAGGCTTTGACAGTTCTGTTCCAGTACTGGAGAGTTTCCTGAGGGAGGGGAGTTCCCTTCTGTAAACTGCTGTGGTGATGGGCGGTATCTCCAGTCTCCCTCACCCCAGCAGATCCTCTCACTGTAGTAGATGAGGGTGGGCTGTTTACTCCATGTTTTCCCATCTCACCACTGTATCTGCCTACTCTCCTGGCAGGAACAGTCTCTGTTACAGCCGCCTACACTACAGCTACTGAACGGAATGGGGCCCCTTGGCCGGAGAGCCTCAGATGGAGGCGCCAACATCCAACTGCATGCCCAGCAGCTGCTCAAGCGCCCACGGGGACCGTCCCCACTTGTCACCATGACACCAGTGAGTAGCATCCCAGCCTGGCTTTCTCAAAGGTTTTTGATAAGAAGTCTGTGATAAAGGGGCTGGACTTGGCTGAAATACCCGCAGTCCTCTCTAATACAGCATTCTGTGTTTTCTCTGACCTGCCTCCTCTTCCACAAAGACACCTCCTCGGAGGACTTTCCCCAGCAGATGCAGTTCACACGGGCAGTGCTCTCTAGAATGAACTGCTTTTTAATTTTCATCTTATAAAGACAAGCTGGCAGGGGGTGCACACGTGCTGCAGTGCATTCGTGGGGCTCAAAGGACAGCTTTAGGGGTCAGTTCTCCCCTTCCCCTTCATGTGGGTAGTTCCTCAGGCTTGCAAAGCAAGCTCTTACCGCTGAGCCACCTCACCAGCTCTCCTGTCGTCAGCACCACCTGACATTTCTGGCTCTGCCTCGGGTGATCGTGTGATTACACTGTGGCTCTGACTTCAGTCGGCGTCTCAGTCACACCATTTTGTATAATGGTGATATGCAAAGGTTTAATCTCACACATTGGTTTCTGTTTATTTCTGGTGTGTTTCTGTCATGGTCCTGTCAGACTGAATAGTATCTCCATAGCCCTTCTGAGCTATTTGGGGGAGTATTGCTTGAAATCACATTACTTGGTGACTTTTGTTCACCGACCCATCGTGGATCAATACGTTTTAAAACACTCGGTTAACAGAAGCTCACTCTGGCTCTCTCTGCTTTACTTCTTCTGGGTTTGGTCACAGAGTGGTGCATGAGCCCATGAGTCACATCGTCAGTCACACTGCAGTTCAGAAAACAGTTGCACCAGAGCTGTTGGTGTGCTGGTTATATCAAAGCCAAGTTCCACTGTATGGAGCATCTGAATAGGAAAAAAGCTTGTGAAGCCATGTAATCCTGGCCCCTACAAGTCAGGGGCAGGAGGGTCAGTGTAGGCTTGTAGCTAACCTGGTCTACATTGTAAGTTCTATTCTAACCACAGCTACAAGGCAAGACAGAGCCTTAAAAAAAACCCAGCATGCCAGTTTGAATGCCAAAGTGAATGACATGGCTGATGGGTGGCAGAGGCTCTCCATGGGCAAGGTTGGCATTGGTTGGCAAGGATCAGCATCAGCATTGTGGATAGTGGGGTGACTTCCTCTGTCCACTGGACTCGTTGCTGCCAAGGTCACTAACAAGCTCTTGTTGATAAATCCAGTGGGCATTTTTAATCTTTATCTTTTTGGATGGCTCAACTCTATTAGTCATTGTTGACCTTCCTCTCCTGCCCCCTTCTCTGTAGTACTTTTTTTTTTTTTTTTTTTTTTTTTTTGGCTTCTGTAATTATCCTAGGTTTTCCTTCGGCCAGTCAGTCCCCTCTGAGGTTCCTGCTCAGGATTGACTTAGCCACCGAGGCCTGTCCCCTCCCTTCTCTGGATGAGCCTGTCGAGTCCCCATCAGCTGCCATCTGGCCTTGTACCCAGGATGCTCTTCTGAGCTCTACACATCTGTGTGTGTGATCACCTCTACCGTAGGTTTAATAGCTACCTCACAAGTGCTCACAGTGTGAATGCAGCATGTGACACTTGTCTTTCTCTCCCAGGGACAGGGACAGCACTGTTACCATGTTTGTTTTGGTTTTTTATCTTTATACAATTTTTGTTATTCCCTCTGTCAGTCAGTTGTCTGATATTTGTAAATAAACAGATTTCATCTCTCCATCTCTGCCCCCTTCCGTCAGCCGTGATTAACACAGTGACTCCCAGCGGGCGCCTGGCTTGACTCCTGGTTACCACTGGCTTCCCCTTGCACCCTGCATGTAAAGAGACCCCACTTTCCCAAACACAGATCCTGTAACACCGTGCTCCTGCTTAAAATCCTACAGGGATTCACCACTGCCCATCCCAAAATCAGTTTGTATGCTATCCAAGGCCGTTTATAACAGCGTCTTCCCACTGCCTCAGCCATAGCTACTTCTTGTCCAACTGTTTACTACACCCTTAGAACTAAAGTAGAGGATATGAAAATTTCAGAAGTTGGAATTATTTCAATAAGGTTTTGTTTATTTTTGTTTTGTATTTGCCAGTTTTAAAGAAAATATTTATTTTTATTTTTAATTAATGAGAGAAGTGTACCAGAGTGCAGGTGTGGCAGAGGTCAAAGGTGTGGGGTCCTTTGGAGTTTGGTTTACAAGTTGTTGTGAACCACCCAGCATGAGCAAGGGGTCAAACTCTGGACCTCTGCAAGGTCAGTGTGTGCTCTTAGCCCTGAGCCATCTCTCCAGCCCTGGAATCCAGTGCTTTAAACCTTTTGGCCATCAAGTATGGTTTCTGAATAGTACCTGAGGCATGGATGACGCTTATCTGGGCCACTGGGCCAAGAATATTTTCTGAGGGTGCACAACATTTCTGTCTTCACCCAGGGAAGAGCCAGGAACCTCAGTGTGGTACTTCTCATTTCGTTTATGTTTCAGAATATAGTGAGTATTTAAAAACATGGAATTACAACTATTTGATTATATGTTATGCACCAATCACCATGATGCTTTCCTGGAGTTCAGACATCCAGACTCTGGAGCTGGCATTAATGTGAGGCCACGGTCAGTTCCTAGGCACTCTAGGTAGGCAGTTCGATACATTCCAGGTCCTTGGACACTGCAGGCCTCCCCTCTTCTCTCAGCCCATGACCCTTTGCTGTCTGCTGGCTGTTGATCCCTGTGCACACCTCCGGTCGCAGGCTAGCTGCTGCTTCCTCCAAAGTGCCTTCTTTCCTTCCTAAGCTCCCATGGAGGACCTGAGAGCTCAGTCGTGCACTTAGAATTGTCTGCTCGTTTTTCTCTAAACAAAGGCAAAGACCATAGCTATGAATGCGCAGCTGGACCTAAAGGAGGCCTCGAGTATTAGATGAACAAGCACATGCCTGTGAACAAGGGAAGAAACCCAGATATAGCACCTGAGCCAGATGGAGCTGGAAAGCAAGATGGAAGAACGTCCTCTCTAACCCCCGTTCTAGGGAAGCCTTTGAAATAAGAACATTAACAAGACCCTTGGCCTCAGTCCAGTTACTAGAGTTGAGGGCATCACAGAATAAGGTGTCACCCTGAGCCTTTTCTTCCTGTCTCTCTGCAGGCAGTGCCAGCAGTTACCCCTGTGGATGAGGAGAGCTCAGATGGGGAGCCAGATCAGGAAGCTGTGCAGAGGTAATGTGGCATCTGGCAGTGCTTGCAGAACGTCCTTGGGCAGGCTCCCCTGCAACCAGCGAAAGGTCACCTCTGCCCAGGGAGGTGGTGCAGTGCAGCTTCAACACTTGTGTGGTCTCTTTGCTCAAGCCAGATGGCATGTTCCTCCCCACACGGAAGTAACAGAAGACTGCCCAGAAAATTTCATTTCTATAAGCGCCATTGGAAGCCCCTTAAGTGACAGCAATACCCTTAAGAACGCTTTCTCTCCTCCCTCCCTCTTCCTTGTCCCCGCGTTCATATTGCAACTTTGGTAGTGTTCAGGCCTAACGCCTGCTCCTCCTTGCCACGAACTGTTTACTGAAAAGGAGTTGGAGATTTGAGATGACAGTGATCCTAGCTAGTCTGGCCATGGACCTCTGGCATGGACTCATCCGTCCCAGGAGAATGAATGAATGAATACCTCCTGCACTGTTTGCTGTGTGTTTCCTCCACTCCCTTGTACCAACAATGAGATATTGGGAAGAAAAAACAAACATGGGGGTTGGGGGGGCAGGGACAGTTGTAAATATCCATTGTTTGCAGAACCTTGTTGAGAGATGCCTGATTCACAGAGCGACAGTGACCATCAGGTGTGCTGTGCAGTCCGATGGCCTCAGTTCCAATAGCCATGGTCTGCAACTCCATGCATGCCCCCTTGTGGAGTTGTCTTTCTTATTTTCTGTGGAGGGGTTTTCACCAGAATCCAGCATGTATTTTCCCAGAAATACAGGTGTTCTTCAAGATTATATGTTTTCCCTTGAGGGAAGTTGAAATAAAATGGTTTTCATGGGCTCTCGGGGAAACTGTGGGTGTTTTTATCAATGGACATTAACCACCGATGGCTTCTCTAAGCAAGTTTGCATACTACAAATTACAGTCTGATAACAGCTTCTAGCTGACGTAGGCAATGTAGTCAGGATTGAACTAAGAGCCTTATGGTTGTTGTTCAGGACTTGTTCTTCACCCAGAAGGTCTATAGGAAAGACCAAAGAAGGTGGTCTTGTGCAGAAAGAAAGCCCTAGTGATCAGGGGTAATGCTGGCCTAGTCAACATAAGGAAAACAAAAAAACAAAAAACAAAAACCTGGTAACTTTGCCTCAGTCTGATACTCTTGCTTCTATGGTTTGCTGATAAAAATGAATTTGCAATGCGTCCTACTGGTGTCGTGAAGAAATGAGAAAGTAGGGAATGTTCTGGATCCCCCTCCACTCCTTGGAAAGGTGCAGCTGGGCTTTACCTTCTTGTCTTAGAGTTCACTTCCTCTGCCCCCACCTTCTTCAGACCAACATTGGAAGGCCAGTGTGCCTGTCAGACAGAAAGGGACAGAAAGGAGTCCTGCTTCTCTTATCTGTATCTAAGACAAGCGAAGTGCTGCGGGGGCCTGGAGCAGATGCAGGCCTCAGGGTCTTGTTACGGTGCTGACCTGTGTAGGTTCGCAAGCTCCGTAGAGTGAATGGCTTCATGGAGACCTTGGCCTCCTCTTCTGTTTCCTTTCCTTTCTTCTTTACCTCCTGAAGATAGATCTGAACATCCCGTGTGGTTTTATTTCTTCATTCTCTAAGTCTGGGAGCCACATCAATTTTTCTTCTCCAGTGATTGAGTTTTGGTCACAGAACATAATGGAAGAACTCAGTTGTCCTCAAACAAGAGTCTGTTTTCTTTGGCATGTAGTAAGGACACCACAGGCCTCTGACTTCAGGGGACGTAAATTGATTCTTTCTGAATACCTCACTTGACCCTTTAGAAATAGGCCTTAGGTTCTATTTCTTCTAACTTATAGTTTAGAAATTTGGAAAAAAATTAATATGTAGGAAAGATAACTTCTTCTATTGAATGGAATAAAGGAAATTGGTTCTACCGCCTTTGCGAGCTAGCTCTCCCTTTCTTCTCTTAATGGCGACTCGCAAGCTCGAAAGCAGCCACCTCAGTGGTGAGCCAACTTCTGTTAGGCCAGCTTCACCTCCATCCTGTTGGGGGTTGCTTATTGTGGAGCCCTTTTGGCAGCCCATACTGTCCTACCCAGTGCTTCAGACTAACTTCTGTTGCTTCTTGCGCGGGAACATTCTTGTCTTTTTTTACTATGAAATGTCCTCCCTGCTTGTTGCAGGTACTTGGCAAATAGGTCCAAAAGGCACACACTGGCCATGACCAGCCCGACAGCTGAGATCCCACCGGACCTGCAACGGCAGCTAGGACAACAGTCTTTCCGTTCCCGGGTCTGGCCTCCTCACCTGGTACCTGACCAGCATCGGTGAGTAGCCGCTTGGCAGTGTGAGCATCCCGGAGGCTCATTGGATCAGCACCCTTCTGACTAGCCTCCAGCTTAGGGTGACTAGCTTTGACTAGAAGCCACCTGCCATCCTGAGCTCACATTTCTGCTCCTAGCCCTAACCAATGCACAGGGCAAAAGCTTTCTCTTGGATCCTGGAGCAGCTGAGGCTCTTCCATCTCATTTCTTAGACCACCTACTAATCCCCTGCATCTGCTGTGTGTAGGCCTTTGAGAGAGTGGTACTCTCAGAAGGCAGCTCTAGAAGTAAGGACTTTGTAGCATCATCCCCAAACATGACCGCTAATAGTTCATCGCCTTTGGAAAATGGGCACTTGATGTGGCATTAGAGCAGCAGGCTGGCTGTAGACAGAGGCATACCCTTGTTGTGTGGTAGAACAGGACTGTTGCATCCTTTTGAGTGCTGTGTTTGGGAAGTAATTCTTTGAGTATTCTGACAGCAAGATCTTTTGCTAGGCCTCTTTTATTTAGAATTCATTACCTTGAAGAGGGAAACCAAGTTTCCCTCTCTAACTCTAACTAGATAAACTTGACTGATTCCAAGGTGCCTGGCAGCAAGAGAGCTGATTGTCCTCTGTGACTCCTTGATGACTGGCAGTCTTAGCCATGTCCATTCTGATGCTGTCCCCTAGCTCCCAGGTCATGTTTCCCAAGTCGTCAGCCATTGCTTGATCTCATTTCTTCCAGTCTTCTTGGGGTAGGGTGGGATAATGGAATGCAGCCTCCTCCAGAAGGCAAAAGCAGATGGGTTCTGAGGAAATTCAGTACATATGTGTGCCAATAGGAGGGAACACTTGCAGCTAGCCACTCTGATCGGCTCCGTACAGGGTTCTCATTGTGCTTCTTGCTGAGCAGCAGGTAATCAGCCGAGGCAGGTGAACTCTGAGCAGACAGGGACATAATTAGTGCCACGCTGGAACTCTGGAAGAAGGAAGATAAGCTTTCATAATTGACCGTGAACAAGTTAGAAAGAAAAAGTCCTATTAGGAACTAAAAGAAACGGTGAAGGTTCTCATGCAAGATTGTGATGGTGCAACCCCCGTGACGGAAACCCCTGGGTTGCTGCAGTCAGTCACCTCAGAGAGTGCCTCGGTGCTGGCTGGCTGGCGAGCTGCCCCCACCCCAAGGCAGCTCTCAGCGTGCACTGGTCCTGAAGGTGCTTTCATTGCTTCTCACCTCTTCCTCGTCTGATATTTGACTTGTCAGCCCTCCCCCAGGGCCTTTTGTTTACCTTTTGTCCATTGAATACCTGGCTGTACTTCTCCGTGCTCCCTGGCTGTACTTCTCCGTGCTCCCTGGCTGTACTTCTCCGTGCTCCTTGGGAAAATGGTGATGAGCACTGTCCAGCCAGCCTTCCTCACAGACGCTCTATTCTACCGACATTTGTTAAAAAGAAGACCACAGCAGCCTGCGGACGGGGTTCATCCGTGGGACATGCATTGCGCCTGCAGATATTGCCGGGGCCTTGCTACCTAGAGCCCTGCTGCCTGTTCCCATGTGCACGTGTGTTACCTGGGTTTCTAGGGCCAAGGCAGTTTGAGTTGGAAACAAATGAATGCTTGAATGAGAAATCATGTACTGTGGGGCGGTGGGGTCACTATACAACGCACAAGAGATTAATGCTAATTCAGAAGAAAAGAGAAGTGTTCTAAGGCCATAAAACACACGATGTGATGCGGGTGGCCTGCCTGCGTCACTGGATTCCTTTCATTTTTCTGGAACATGATTAAAAGAACAGAATATATATCTATTCTTTGTGTTATAATAGGTGAAGTCCACCATGGAGACCGAAGAGGGGCTGGTCAACATTTGCACCCCTGGAAGTGTATGATTTAAAAGTTGACACAAAACAGGTTCTATCCAGTTGGGGGCTGCATAACTGTTGGAAGAGTATAGGGGAGATAGCAGCCTATGCGAGGCTGCCCTGGGTGACCGTGGTTGCTGTTGAAAACAAAGTTGTACCCGTTTGACACTGCCCATGGCTCTGCAGTGGTCAGGTCCCTTGGAACCAATCCCCTGAAGTGACTGAGCCAGGCTGAGCTGGGGCCGACTTCACAGCCTGAGAGTCCGGAAAACTGTGCCACACCTTGAACCTGGGATACTCTTGCTATAATGAGAAAGAAATGGTTTCATGCAGAAAGACAGCTCGAAGAACAGCCCTGGGTGACGGAAACCTGTCTATTGCCTGAAAATACTGAAAGTGTAGGCGTCCAATGTGAGGGGAGATAACCAGTGCTGGGTTTCCATTCAGAGGCTGAAGTGCAGACAGACAGGCTTCTGCAAGCATCCTTGGTGAACTCCGTGTCTGGACCATGACATCCTCTCCCCAGCCCTGATTAATCTGTCTTGTATGTTACTAAAACAAGTAGGACTCCATGGGCATTTCACTAGCTCACCACTGCTTGAAGCTTTGATGACGTCTGAGTAAGGGCTTTCCCCCCTGACATCAGCACTCTCTTGGCCTCGCTGCCTGGTCCTCATTTCTCCTCAGCCCTTCCCTGTCTGCACTGTATTTGAACTTGCTTGTTCGCCTGCTTCCTTGGTTTTGGCTCTGCTTCCGTCCAAACTGGCAAGGTTCCCCACCCCTTCACCATTGGCTCAGCGTGATGTCATCTCTGCCTTAGACCTGCTACCCTGACCCTTTCCATCAGCTGTGGGGACGCTCGCTGCCTCTGCAGTCTTTAACCTGCTTATCTCAGCTCATAAACATCTCTTTCTGGTTAGGCAGCAAGTGTAGGTGTTAGCCAGCCAGGTGCTATCTTAGGGCTCCTGATCAACGATTCTTCTTTCTCCCCATAAGACATGGCTCTGTTCTAACTGAACACTGGGGACCCCTCTGTCAGCAGGAAGTTGGGCAGGTGCTACTGTGTGAGGAGATAGCATTCACAGTAGGAAGGAGGCCTCATGTGTGTTCATAAGGTACGTGCAGGATGTTGAGGCCCACCCACATTCCTGAGGAATACGCTGTCTCCGTGCTGGGATCAGAGGTCCCTGTCTTCCACCACCCCAGCCTCCACCCTCCCTTCTCTAGAACAGAACTGTGAGTTCCAGGCCAGACCTTTGACCACAGAACTGACTTTGGTTTCATCCTAGCCATACATAGATTACTGCTAGAGGTAACTCAGGGTCAAATGGTGAATTCTTAGTTTCTAAAGATACGAGGTAGGGATCTGGTTTTAAAAACCATAGCTTGCACAAAATTATCCACACACTGCCCCCCACGTGTAACTATAATAGAAAATAAATGAGTGACTATAAAAACCAAGGCTGTGGTTCAGCCAGTCCTGGCCGTACTGTGGAGTTGCACCCTGGTCTAGTATGTTTATATACGAACCGGATGTAGTTGACCCCAGGACCTCAGCAGGCCTGGGAAGTAGGACCAACCTGAGGTAAGTGGAGGTGGGAGATGAGGGCCTGTAGTCCGGACTACTCAGGGGACAGCCACCTCAGGAAGTGACACGAAGTACCATGTGCAGGGCTCCTCATGCATCTACTGTCTCTGTATTCATGTAGACCCGTGGTCCCTGTGTGATTGGTCATAACCCCCGAGTCCTGGCTGCTAACCGTCTCTTCCCATATATTCAGCTCCACCTACAAGGACTCCAACACCCTGCATCTCCCTACGGAGCGTTTCTCCCCCGTGCGCCGGTTCTCAGACGGGGCTGCAAGCATCCAGGCCTTCAAAGCTCACCTGGAAAAAATGGGCAACAGCAGCAGCATCAAGCAGTTGCAGCAGGTAATCTCTGGAGGGGCAGGGGGAGCAGTACAGTGCCAGGACCCGGGCAGTAACTCTCCAGACCCTTCATGTCAACCACACTGAGGTGTTCTAGCTTAAAGCAGTATAGCTTTCAACTGTGCATTCTTCAATATATACTGCCCTCCCCAGAGTCAAACCTGCTTCCCTCATAGTGAGACTAAAAATTTTTTTCCACCATCTGGAGTTCATTGGGAAGGCATTTCTGGTTTGATTTTTCTTGGGAATGTTACTTGTAAGCAATCTTGGCAGGCCCCTTGTTTGCAGGGCACGGGGTCGTAGTGGACCCCATTGCTGTACTTTCTCACCCCAGGCCTAATCCCCAGCTGCTATTGCTCCCAGAGGTAGCAAACCTGCTCCCAGGACACTGTGGAGAGCCAAAGGCTTCAAGTAGCACGTGCTCTGGGTTTATAGTTGATTCCACACTGGGCATTCCACAGTGTGTCCTTGGCGTTTCCCACTGCTCCCCAGAGAGCAGGGCGTGAGGATCACTGTGCGCATACCCAACAAGGATACCGTTCTTCCATGGCTCATTCTGCCCATGAGACCTTGGGGGCAGATCTGCCTCTCCTGAGGTCATGGCATGGGGTAGACTTGGCCGTGTCCCGTTTGTCCCCGCTGCTTTCCCTTCAGGAGTGTGAGCAGCTGCAGAAGATGTACGGGGGGCAGGTGGACGAGAGGACCCTGGAGAAGACCCAGCAGCAGCATATGTTGTACCAGCAGGAGCAGCACCATCAGATCCTCCAGCAGCAAATCCAAGTAGGCCCTCACTCCCTCTTCGCTCTCTCCGAATGCGTTTTTGAGTTTGCTGGCAGGCACATTGGCCTGTGCATTGTCTGAAAGGCTCAGGGCAGCGTGGAGTGTGGGCCGCGTTTGTGGGTGACATGTCTGATGAGGCCCAGAAGCGACAGTCTGAGTCTGTACAGCTCTCTGCCTCTTCCCAGGAAGAGCTCTGATGACCTTTGTAGCTCACGATGCTGCTGCCGTCTCCCCCTTTTGTGTTTTAGGATTCTATTTGTCCTCCTCAGCCCTCCCCACCTCTTCAGGTTGCCTGTGAAAACCAACCAGCCCTCCTCACCCACCAGCTCCAGAGGTAATGAACCACTTAGCCTCTTCCTGCATTGTTGGCTGGCTGGACGGCATGGCTCCCTTGTCTGACGCTTGGGGAAACTTGACTGACTTGAGCATTTGGGATAGTCTTCTAGAAGAACAGGGAAGCCGATTTAGAGTTTGAAGGGCTTACTAGAATGCTGACTATTTCCTGAGCTCCATGAGCACAGTGCCCTGACATCCATCATAGGCCAGGCCAGTGAGTGCTGAGTTGGTGGCAGGGAAGGACTGGTAGACTGTGGTGTGGGCAAGCTGTGGTGGCCTGCTACCTCAGTTGTCTGCCCCAAACTACAAACTGTCTGTCTGTATGGATTGTCTGGCTGAATGTTAACTGCAGATGGTTCTTCAGCTCAGGAGGCTTATGTACCTGTTCTGTCCTTTTTTAAGGTTAAGGATTCAACCTTCAAGCCCACCCCCCAACCATCCCAGCAACCATCTCTTCAGGCAGCCAAGTAACAGTCCTCCCCCGGTCAGCAGTGCCATGATCACGTCTCACGGTGAGTGGAGGCCGAGGGGGTGGATACATAATGTGCCATGCAGGGAAAGCCTTGCTTTTAGGCTTGGATTTGTTGCTGTTGTTGTGGAACCTTGTGTAACCTTGGATAAAAAGTGCTTGGCTTTCTCAACAATAACTGTAATAATAGCAACACTTAAGAAATATATATAAATCACCTGGAACGGTGCCCAATATAATAGTCCTTAATACAGGTTAACCACTATTGATGTAGCTATTAAAACCTCTCCAGTCCTCGTACTAAGTGTGAAGACTATGGGTGCAGTTCCTCAGACCCAGCACACAGTCAGGTCCTTGCCAGTCTCCTTGGCATTGTGGAGAAACATAGAATTGCCTGTGTGCTCTTCCTACTCCAGGTGACCTTGAGTCAGAGTTGGCTCTTGGGTTCTGTCCCAGAACCACCACACGAGAATGTGCAGCTTAACCAACTCTCTGGTTCATTCCTGCATATCCTTGGTTAAGAAACACTGCATACAAACTCCGCTACCCTAAATCCAGCCATAGACCAGCTCTTGGGGGACTTAATTGAAAATAAAAATGCAGGGGAGCCCACCTGACCGACTGAGTCCTAGTTCTGTGGGTAGGACCCAGTGAGTTAGATCTGTTTCTGCCAGTTTCTGGTCTTGTCTTGTATAGTGAGGTCTAAGAAGGCTGTTCTAGATGCTACCTGCTGTGGGGTCTCCTCTAGCTGGCAGGTAACCTGGGCACTTGGTCACCCTGTGGTCCCTTTCTCTGCAGGTGCTACGTCTCCCTCCCAGTTTCAAGGCTTACCCTCCCATGGTGCAATCTTCCAGCAGCAACCCGAGAACTGTTCCCCACCTCTAACCTGCCTGGGCCTACAGCAGGCTAGCCAGTCACAGCCAGTGACTATCCAGCTACAGGAGCCAGTTGACATGCTCAGCAACATGGCCGGGACCTCGGCAGGCTCTGCAGGGCGGAGCATCCCCATCAGCCCCAGCGCCAGTCAGATTCAGATACAGCACCGAGCCAGCCTAATGGCTCCCTTCAGCTATGGGCACCGGCCCTTGTCCAAGCAGCTGAGCGCTGACAGCGCAGAGGCCCACAGGTGAGTGAGAAGGGACAAGTCTGCTTGTGCTCTCATGTCACCCATGGTCAAAGCGGCATGGTGGGCTTGTTGATGAGACAGATTGTTAGTGAGATAAGAGGAGATGGCAGAGGGCCTTCCTGATGGCCTGAAGGAAGGGAGATCTGTTAGAGGAACGTAGAAAGATGTCTGTTCCCCTGATTTATTATTCTAGGGTTCTTCCTTCTCTGTTGTCTCTAAGAGACTATTATTCTAAACAGCTCAGATTATTATTTTTGTTGTTGTTTTGGTTTGGTTTTTTTCGAGACAGGCTTTCCAGCCCTGGCTGTCCTGGAACTCACTCTGTAGACCAGGCTGGCCTCAAACTCAGAAATCCACCTACCACTGCCTGGCTCAGATTATTTTTTAAGAACAGCTAGATTAGACTGTGTGTATAGCTCTGGGGGTGGGTAGGTAGGCAAGCCTGAATCCCTGGTTTCAGTCCCTGGCACCAGAGAAGCTAGGTGTGGTAGCACATGCCTAGAACCCCAGCGTTCTAGAGGCAGAGGCAGGAGTGTCAGGAGTTAGAGGTCCTCTTCAGCAACATAGCAAGTACGGCTAGCCTGGGCTGCATGGAGACCCTATTCAAGAAACTATTCAAGGTCGGAATGTTGCTTTCAAGATAATTACATGCCCAGTGCCTTATGACTTTTCAAAACTTAGATGAGCAGATAAGGGGATGCATAGTGGTAGTGTGCACAGTCCTCCCTGCCACAGCACAGGTCTGTACCATGAGAGTTTTGTGCTAAGGAAGGTGAGTGACTGTCCCCAGGGAAGCTGGTATAGTTACTGGAATGCCTGGTACTCACACCATTTTGTGTCTGCAGCTTGAACATGAATCGGTTCTCCCCTGCCAACTACGACCAGGCGCATTTACACCCCCATCTGTTTTCGGACCAGTCCCGAGGTTCCCCCAGCAGCTACAGCCCTTCAACAGGCGTGGGGTTTCCTCCAACTCAAGCCCTGAAAGTTCCTCCGCTTGACCAGTTCCCCACTTTCCCTCCCAGTGCCCAGCAGCAGCCACCCCACTATACCACGTCAGCACTACAGCAGGCCCTGCTATCTCCTACACCGCCAGACTATCCCCGACACCAGCAGGTTCCCCATATCCTTCAAGGACTGCTCTCTCCCCGGCATTCACTCACCGGCCACTCGGACATTCGGCTGCCTCCGGCAGAGTTTGCACAGCTCATCAAAAGGCAGCAACAGCATCGACAGCAGCAGCAGCAGCAGCAGCAACAGCAAGAATATCATGAATTGTTCAGGCACATGAACCAAGGGGATGCTGTTAGCCTAGCTCCCAGCCTTGGGGGACAGAATATGACAGAGCACCAGGCTTTATCTTATCAAAATGCTGACTCGTACCACCGCCACCACACCAGCCCCCAGCATATCCTACAGATCAGGGCGCAAGATTGTATCTCACAGGGTCCCTCGCCCACCCCCACCCATGGCTATGCCCATCAGCTACCACTAATGCATTCGGAGAGTATGGAGGAAGACTGCTTGTGTGAGGGGCTCAAGGAGGGCTTCCCAGACAAGAGCTCAAGCACACTGACCAAAGGTTGCCACAACAGCCCTCTGCTCTTGTGTACCAGTGGGCCTGGGGACCCTGAGCCTTTGCTGGGAACTGTGAGTCAGGCCCGGGAGCTGGGGATCCATCCCTACGGACACCAGCCAACTGCCACCACATTCAGTAGAAGTAAGGTGCCCAGCCGAGGTAAGAGTCCCCTCAGAGTAAGACTCTTGGGAGAGTCTGCTGGAATTTAAATGTGCAGGGGTGTTAGCTTGGTTCTGCTAGTATTCTGTGCGCCTAAGCAAAACAAAACAACCCTAAACAGACCCTAGGACAATTTGGGGGGAGAGGTGAAGCATGTGGAAAGGCGAGTGGTACGTGAGAAGTCACCTACAAAATAGACAGCAGTCAAAGGGTGGCACCCAGGACACTCCTGCTCACACCATGGGGTCCTAGAGTCCAGATTTGCCCAGCTGTCATCAGAAAGTGGCAGTGGAAACCATCAGCAGTACTAAGGAAATGTGTAAACTGTGGGGCTGAGAGTCGGAGCCTCCAGCCCGTCCTCCTCTGTCCTGACTGTGAGATCTAGACTCTATTCTCATCGTCCTCTTGTGTGATAGAAGGGCAATGAACACTGGCCCTCTGCAGTATCTTGTGCGATCCGAGCATTTGTGTTCGTACAGACTGCCTCTGTGTGTGTGTGTGTGTGTGTGTGTGTGTGTGTGTGTGTGAGAGAGAGAGAGAGAGAGAGAGAGACAGAGAGACAGAGACAGAGAGAACTTGATAACTATGCTGTAGACTGTACTGGGGCTGCCTTCATTTTCATCTAAAGATTAGAGTTTACCTGAGTGAGTTTTGTTTGCATAGCAAAACCAGAGCATCAGACCCCTGTAGCCTTTTGCTTCACCCTCCTCACCACAGCCACAGAGGGAGTAAAGCGACTTATCCACAGAGTCTGGGACTCTGGGCGTTTCTTCCTCATTCCCCCCTGGAGTTACCCATATCTCTTGCCTTTAAAGGCGATGCACACAACTTGGATCCACAGCTGGCCAAGCCCTGCCCAGCAGCAGGTTTGTGAAGACTTGGTGCTTTCAGATGGACTTGGCATGTGCTCAGAGAGGAGGGAAATGTGCTGTATAAAATGACAGTTTAAGTCCTGACCACTGCAGCCAATGGTGTCACCAGCCCGGAGATCTGCCCTCCACATGCATGTTGAACTCTGCTGGTTGTATTTAGAGTGGAACTTTATGAACAGGTTGTGTGTAGAATGAGAGACACCTAGCAGCATTGGGGGTTGGGATGGAACAACTTTGAAGGAACAGATCTGTCAGATGGAAGGACTCAACTTACATGTGTATGATAAGGAAGAGACTCTAAACTGGGTAGAAATCACGGCAGATTTTAGCTCTCCAGGGAAGACTGTTACGAGAGACTGCCATCACAGGCTACCTGAGCAGCTTTTTGTTGGGTGTGTTCTGGAAGAGGCGGATGCCTTTGATGGACACACTGTAGAAGAGCATCCATGTGTGGAAAGTTTCTGATGACTCAGCTCACTGAACCTGCATAGTGCAGTGCATGCGTGCCTCCAGTGTGCACACACCGAGTGCCGCTCCATCCTTTCTTCTTATTGTGATGCTAGGGCAAAACCCAGGGCCTCACACATGCTAGGTGAGCAAGCTCTACACGGAGCTGCACCCAGCCTGTTGTCTGTTTTACCAGTGACGCAGCTAAGACTTAGGAGATGTATAATTTGCCTCTGGGTCAGAGCTGATAATGGCTGCCAAACCCTGCTGCCAGCCGATCACCACCCCAACCATCCATGAATGTGTTTGATGTTCAGGCTACTGAAGAAATAGTGGAGCTGGAGGGTACCTCTCCTCCACCAGCCCCGAGTTGCCATGTTTAAATATCTTGGAAGTGTCCTTCCAAAGTTATTTCCTATGATTTTTCTTTGCTTTTCTCCTACATGATGTCTGTATGGAGGGAGGCTGAAGAGGCCTCTGTCACCACTGTCCCCTCAGGAATACCTCTTTAGCTGCTTCCTATCCATAGTAGGCTGTGCATAGTCAGCACGCATGCTGTGGCAGCACTAGAAGAGGGAGAGGCAAGCTCTGCACGGTAGGAGGCATTTCTAGAAGCTGGGACACATGTGGGCAGAAGAAAGAGCCACGTGAGTGTCTCAGGACCATTTGTGCCAAGGCTTGCTCAGCCAGAAGTCTAGCACAGGACAGAACTAGAAGAAACTAAGAGAAAGGGGTAGTTTTGTTTGTTTTTGTTTTTCAAGACAGGGTTTCTCTGTGTAGCCTCAGCAGCCCTTGAACTCACAGAAATCAGTCTGTCTCTGTCTCTGTCTCTGCCTCTGCCTCTGCCTCTGCCTCTGCCTCTGCCTCTGCCTCTGCCTCTGCCTCTGCCTCTGCCTCTGCCTCTGCCTCTGCCTCTGCCTCTGCCTCTGCCTCTGCCTCTGCCTCTGCCTCTGCCTCTGCCTCTGCCTCTGCCTCCTCTGCCTCTGCCTCTGCCTCCTGAGTGCTGGAATTAAAGGCAAGCAGAACCACTGCCCAGCTAAGGGAAAAGTTTTCTAAGATTCAGAGTTTTGCCTAGGTCCAGTTTCAAACTGTCGTGAGAATCATGGCACACTGCTCCCTCCATTCTCCAGCAGGTAGAACAACTTGAGAGTAATTGGCAGGCTGTCAGCTGGTCCCCGTCAGATCCTCTCTTCTCAGGCGGAGGCTTCATTTCAGGTCAATACTAGTGGTTACAGGTCCTTCATCAAATCTGTCCTCCTTTTTCTAGCTAACCAACCTCTGTTACTCCCCTCTTCTTCCTCCTATGCACTACCATCACTGCCTCTGTCCCTGACCCGTATTTTGTTGGCTTAGAAGCGTCGAGGCAGGCTTATAACCCTCCAGGTTTCAACTGAGAGCTCGCCTGCCTCCGTAGCCTTAGTCCCAGTTTTTATGGGTGACTCTTAACCTTTGGGGGCCTGTTTGTCAGTCGCCTTCTCCCCGACCTTTGACGGAGGTTTTCTAGAAGTTTCACCTTCCTTCCTGCCATGCTTGCTGATCTCCTGCAGAGATGAATCGCCCTCCTTTCTGACATCTGCCTTTGCAGTGTGGCTTTGGGAACCATGGGCACAATTACCCTTAGCAAAGCCCCATATATCCAGTGATATGAGTGTGGGTCCCAGAACAGAGAAGCCATGCACTGGAGGCAGAGATGCATTAGTGAAACCCAGTGCATGCTGCTGCCTTTAATCCAGATCCCCTTGGGGCCAGAGGTCTGTGTGTTAAGTGATTCTTTGTGGAGGTGCCCCACTGTCCTTAGGCTAGCACAGGTTGCCTTGGAGCCTACTAGGTAAGCACACTTCCGTTTATTCTGGCAATGAGGGGTGCCAAGCTAAATAAACTCCTACTCTATACTTGGCGCTCTGACTCAAGACATCGGTTCCTTTTCACACCCACCCTGGGAAGTGTGTGTCAAGGTACCATTTTGGTAGGAGCTGCCCTGGCCTGACCTGACATGCCTGTGAAGCCTTCAGTTGTCCTTTTCCTCTCCCCCCTCCCTCTCCCCTCTTTTAAAAGACAGGGTCTCACTGCATAACCCAGGCTGGCCTTAAACTCATGATCTCCTAATCAGCTGTCCACGTGCCAGGCGGGGTTCCAGGCTTATGCACCACACCTGTGTTTTCAGTTCTGGAAAGAAATTCCAGAATGGGCTGGGGAGAGGGCAGTGGGTGAAGCACTGGCCACACAAGCCTGACAGCTTGTAATGGTGGAGGAAGAGAAGTAGCCCCCAATTCACCTGACCTCCACACGCCCTCACATACATCACACACACTCCATGATGAGAGAGAAACTTCACAGGCCATTTGCCATGGGTTTTGTGAAGAAATGGTTCTAACAGTGTGCCGCACTGCAGGCGACCGCAGAACCCGCACCCATGTCTCCCTGTTTCGACAGAGGGCCTTGATGGTTCTTGGTGCCCTGCCATCAAATAGGCGTCTCTTGGCGTAACCTATCACTCCATGGGAGGGCAGCTGAGTACAAGTTAGTGAGCCAGGGTCACGGGTGCTGCGGGAATGTGGAAAGCCAAAGGGCCTGTCTTCAGGAAGAAGAGCTGTATCAGAAGTGGCGTGGAATATGTGCTACAGTTCACAAGAGCAGAACTCTGCGTTTATTGGCATTTCTGAAGGGTGAATGGGTAAAGCTTACCAATGTTAGTCTAGGAAACTTAGATGCCCCATTACCCGACCGAGTCTGTGCTTTCCTGTTCCCTATAAAGCTGTTTGCCACCAGCCAGTAGGAAGCCAGACTGGGCAGAGCACTGAGCACCTACTGTGCCAGAAATGCCCTCCTGCAGTATTGCAGGAGCTTAAGGCTTTTGACTCTGCAAGTAAATGAATACTACTGCACAGTCAGTTGAGATTACCACCTTAAACTCAGATAGAAAACCACATCCTCTTCTTTGAGCCCAGTCAGCTTCCAGCCTTGTAAGGGATAAAGTGCTGACAGCCTTGCTGGGGTTAAGACAGTAGCCCTTAGAGCCTCTAAGAGGGGTGGGCAAACATGCTGTTTCTCATTTACTCTTAAAACCCAGTAAATGAATAAGGATGAGTCAACATTGACAGATTGCACAGTTACGCAAGCTGGCCCAGAGTCCCCCAGGGTGTGGGGTGTGCCTTGGATTCTCATTGTGCATTTTGTCCCTTACTTGTTTGGGTAGTTACTCTCCCCTCTGTACCCTCTGGGTTCTTGGAAGACAGAGTCCCTGTATTATTTATAGATCCTTCTGTAAGCCTGGCTGTTCTCTTACTCCTAAAATGGCCTAAAGGGTGCCAAAGGTTCTAGTTCCCTGGTCAGTGGGTTAGTCTTTACAGCCAGCCACTGGTCAGCAGGGCTCAGCTAAGGACTTTGAGTCCCAGACTCAGCACCCTTCCTGGTCTGACTCGTTTACCTACGGAGCCCTCAGTGCTTATCACAGACCTTCCACTGGTGTCAGGCTTTTGGAGCCCTGGAACAGCCCTTTCCTGTCAGATAAGGGACATTAAGGGTAAGGGGAGACTGCCTGGCCGTCAGGCTTTGTGTACTTTGGTGATAACGTGGAACCTGCCTCCAGCGACCCTCATTCTTGGCCCCTGTGTTCTTTCCTTTATCCCCATGTTAGCTTCCTGTCACTGGAACAAACTACCCAAGAAAATCAACTTAGGAGGAGGAAAGGTTTGTCCTGGCTCATGGTGTCAGCGTTCTCAGCTCATAATTTGTCCTTGTTGCTTTGGAGCCATGTTGGACAAAGCCCCTTATTCTGACTGGGAAACAGGAAAGGAAGCCATTGAGGACCCAGCTCCCAAATTCCAGTCCAGGGCATATCCCAGTGTCCTAACTTATTTTCTTCTAAAATTTTTCTCATTTATATTTATTTTGTGTAGTGGGGATAAGTGGGTTCTGTTCTGTTCTTTCCTTCTACTCTGTTGGTCCCAGGGATGAAACTCAGGCTTAGGATAAGCACCTTTACTCACTGAGCCATCCTGTCACTCCCAAGAGGGAGAAGGAGGGAGGGAGGGAGGGTGTGTGTGTGTGTGTGTATGTGTTTGTGTGCGCGCGTGTGCGTGTGTGCACACACTCGCACAGCTCAGGACAGTTGAGGGGAGTCAGTTCTCGTCTCCCACCTATGGGCCCTAGGGATTGAACTCAGGTCATCAGACTTGATGGCAGATGCCTTTATGGCTGAATCATCTCAGCGGCCCCAACCTAACTTCCCTTGATCGAGCTTTGCCTCCTAAAAGTTCCATTATATCTTCTTAGTGCCACATACTGATGACCAAGTCTCAACATGGGAGCCTTTGGGCAACAGCCAAGATCCTCACAGGGCCCTCTCTAACCCCTCACAGGGCCCTCTCTAACCCTTCCCAGGTCCCTCTCTAGCCCTTCCCAGCACAGCTTCTGAGTGGAAGACACTTCATTTTCCTCTACTGCAGGGGTCTTGTGATGCTTAAGGCTCAAACACAGGGTCCTACACTCTCTAGGCAAACATTTCCACTGCTGAGCTGTGACCTCAGCCCTGGATCTGGTTTATAATCTCATTTGCTTCTTTCAGACCAAAGGCTGCTACCCTGGTAACTAAAAATTGGGTAACTTACTTGTTTATTGTCCTGCTCTGTCTATCAGCAGCCTGTGGGGTAGGCTCCAGAAAGATCAGCCACCTTGCTCAAGTTCCCTTCCCCCTCCTCAGGAAGCAATGAAGCAAGAATCAAGCTGAGTCTTCCCACCCAGGTGGTGCCTGTAGCACCTTTGCCACCTCCACCTGACAGAGAAGTGAGCCCTCAGCTGGGCACTCGGGAAAGCTGGTCACCTCACTTGCCAAGTGATAGCCTCTTGTGACCTGAAGCCTGGGAACATCACTCAGGAAAGCAGACAGGAGGGCACAGAAGGGAAGTGGAGCCCACAAGACCTTTGAAAAGCCTGAGTGGGAGCTTAGATTTGGAGAAACCTCATTTTCAGGTCTAAAAAAAAAATCCAAAAGGGGAGAAAGAGAACTTAACAGACAGGAAAACACATGGGGGGAGAGTGCTGGTCTGGAAGAGGGAGTGGGGTGGAAATATCAAGATTCAGGACTATGCTGTTAGTGAAGAGAAGCACTTGCCACCTGCTCCTGATTGATCACAGGCCTTAAAGTCTCTGCCCAAGGTCAGAGGTGGCAGAGCAGTAAACCCCCGATGACCTGAGTTTGAGCCTTAGAAAGGGAAGAGAAAGCCAACTCCTAAAAGTTGTCCTTCACCTCCACATACATGCCATAGCTCCACATACATGCCATAGCTCGTGTGTACCCCTGTACACAGCTAACAATTGTTTAAATGTTTTCAATCTCTGAACAAGGGATGGAAACGGAGCACTACATACATACAACACATGCACCACATATACCACATGTGTACACATAGACTCATTTGCATGTACTGTGACATGCACACACATGCATATATTTTAAAAGTAGGAACAGGATTTTTTAAAGTGTAGCCTTTATAGGGAAGTAACTAGGGGTGGTTAGAAAATGATCTAGGCAAGAGATAATGGCCCTTGACTGGAAGCAGGCAGTCTGGGGGCTGAGGTGTCCACCACTGAATGAGCTGACTCTTTAGACTTAGAGCCACTGTGGGGCCAGGAAGAAGTAATTAAGCATGACTCCAGGAACTTACACCTCAAAATTGGGGGAAGGGAGGCGGTGCCAAACAAGGGCTCTTAAAGGAGTAGCAGGCTTCTGGGGAAGTTAATGAGTTTGAAATTTAACGTAAGTGTTACATACTAGTAAGATAACCAAGAAAAAAGTTGGATCTATGGATCTGGAACCAAAAAAAAAAGGATTTCAGTAATTCCGTTTACATTTAGTGTATGTGTGAGTGTGTGTGTGTGTGTGTGTGTGTGTGCACATATGTATGAGTGTGTGTGTGTGTGTGTGTGTGTGTGTGTGTGTGTGTGATCATTTCTCTTACTAGGCGGGTTCTGAGGATACAACTCAGATCATCAAGCCTAATGACAAGTGCCTCTCTCCACTGAACATCTCGCTCATTCCATCCACTACAGTATTTTTATATACATGAGCAGTGTGGCTGAAGCCATGGACCTAGATGATGTCAAAATAGGTATGGGGAGTGAAGTCAGGCACAGCTGTGTGCAAGCACTTATGAAAGGTGAAGGAGCCATAGGCAGCACCAGCAGTGGCCGTGGGACAATGGGAGAGACCTGGGATGGCACTAAGGCAGAGGCCAAGGCCATGGATACAGGCCAGAAGCCCCTCATCTCTAGAGCTCTCCATGAGCTCATTCAGGAGCTGAGCACAAGCTAAGCCAGCAGAGTGATGGGGAAAGAAGAAGATGGGTGTGGCCCAGCTCACACCCCATAGGTGGATTTTTCCTTCTAGGGTAAGGAGTGTCTTAAACCCCTCTTTGCTGTAGGACTTGATGTTGTTAGGCTGGCCCCAGCTCCTCTGACACCCATGCCAGCTGACTGAGCATTGGCAGTTGGGCAAATGTGGTCCCTCCCCTCTCACTCATTGTGTCTTACAAGGGGCTACATGGGAGTTGGCGTCACCTGTCACCCGGAGAAGCTCTGGGCCTGCTCACCCTGCTTCTCTTGCTCTGTCTCCTAGAGTCTGTCCTAGGGAACTGCCTGGAAAGAAGTTCTCCTGGACAAGCAATGGAGCTGCCGGATCACAACGGCCTTGGGTACCCAGTACGGCCCTTAGTCAGTGAGCACCTCAGGTCCCGGACCCTCCAGAGACACCACACGATCCAGAACAGCGACGATGCTTATGTATGTTGGCCCCTCCTGCTGCTTAGAGGTGGGATGGTGCCCTCTCAACCTGAAAGCAGAGTGTCCCCTTCTGCCATCTCTTCAGTCCAGCCCTCTGCAAGCTGCGGAGACCTTTTTTTTTTTTCTTTGACTGCCCATAACAGACTAGCATTAACAGGAGAGTCTTGCATCCATATGTTAGACTTAGGAATCAAATGATCTGACATCCAGGGTCTTGACCTCTCCCAGAAATCTAAATCCAGGCTTCAATATATGAACCCTCAATTTTTGGTCCATTCCTGGCAACTGTTTTGCTGTCTTTGGCTTTCTTAAGAGTTGACCTGTCAGAGTAAGTCTTGTCAACTGGGACACACCCAGCCATGGTAGCACCTGTATGCCATCAGGCAGCCATCTGTGGCTGTTCAAATGTAAATGTGTTAAAGTTACACAAAATTAGAGATTTAGTTCTGCCGTAAATAACAGTTACACTTCACACACACAGCAGTCACCATGTTACATGGGCACTTGAGAACAGAACTGTTAGACCTCACTGTCTATGGATGGGCTGGGGAGGGACGGGGGGTCCTCTGAGAGTGACACACTGTCTGGCACTCATTGCTGCTGGTTCCTCTCTACAGGTACAGCTGGATACCTTGCCAGGAATGAGCCTGGTGGCAGGCAAGGCGCTGAGCTCTGCCCGGATGTCAGATGCAGTTCTTAGTCAGTCTTCACTCATGGGCAGCCAACAGCTTCAGGATGAGGAAGATGAAGGTAAGGCCTTGCCCATGGGCACCCCGGGCAGTCTTCTGTGGGAATTGTTCACTGGCTGAGGTGCTACACACTTGTGCACATGTTAGGGGCTCTGGCTTCTGTCAGCACAGAGACATCACAGTCCAAGTTCAGTGCTGAAGCAGGATGCACCTTCAACAATAGCTCTCTTTCAGCTTCTCCTTAGAGGGCTTCATATCCTTGTAGAACATTTATTCCTATGTCTTTGTAGAGCCAGGGTGGGAGACCATAGATAGAGCCTGGTGACAAACAGGTCCACCCTTTCTAAGGTCTACAGGCAAAGCCTAGGAAGTCTTCATCCTAAGTCCTCATCTGTGAGGACATCAAGAGAGTAGTGCCCATGTCCTGGCTTGGGTCCTGAGGATGCTGGCCTCCTGATCCTGAGGGTAGTGTTTATTAGTGTGATGCTCAAGAAAAAGTGGCCTGGCCGGCTCCTATAGCACTCACTACAGTTATTCTGCCCCCCCCCCCAACCACAAGAAAAGGCTCTTGAAGGGTTTTTCATCTTCACCCCCCATATGTCAATTGCTCATGAGGGTGGCAAAAGGAAGGGGCAGGTGGTCAGGAAGGGTCCCTAACATCTGAAGGGCCTGCTGTGGCCTGAGTCAGAGCTGGACTCAGGCTGGGTTGCTAGACAAGCACCTCCTCAGCCTCCTCTCTCCTGTCCCACTTGCTCCCCCCACCTCCACCTCACATGTTCTTTTTGGTCTTGCAGAATGTGGGGTGAGCCTGGGCCATGAGCATCCAGGCCTGGGTGATGGCAGCCAGCATCTCAACTCCTCTCGCTATCCAGCTACGTGTGTTACAGACATCATGCTCAGCCACAAGCACCCAGAGGTCTCCTTCAGCATGGAGCAGGCCGGCGTGTAGCAGGATATGGAAAGTGAGTGCCACCCTGCTCAGGCCCAGGCAGCCCTGGGGCCCAGTGCCAGCCCCTCATAGCCTCAATGTGTTCATTCCTAAACTTGAGCGACACTCTTTTTTTTTTTTTTTTTTTTTTTTTTTTTTTTTTTCTGGTTTTTCGAGACAGAGTTTCTCTGTATAGCCCTGGCTGTCCTGGAACTCACTCTGTAAACCAGGCTGGCCTCGAACTCAGAAATCCGCCTGCCTCTGCCTCCCAAGTGCTGGGATTAAAGGCGTGCGCCACCACGCCCAGCTGAGCAACACTCTTTTTGTGCAACCTTCCCCGTCTGCTTGTTTCTTCATTAAGTACTGTGTTAGTTTTGAGGTGGGCTGAGGACTTTAATTTAGGGAAGAGGTACGTGGCCCACCTCATGTTATAGATGCTAGGCTTTAATGAGATCCAAGCTACAGCTGCAGAGGCCAGAGGCCAGTGACCTTTGGCCAGCTCTCTAAAGCTAGTCTTTACACTCCATCCTGAAGAGTGAAACCCAACCAGAAAAGGGAAAAAGAGCAGATCCAGTCAGGCTCCTTCACTGGTGGTTTTTATTGTTTGGTTTTGGCATTTTGATGCTAAGCATAGAACCCAGGGCCGTGCAAGCCCTCTACTACAGAGCCCCAGCCCCAGCTGGACTTTTTTGTTTGTTTGTTTGTTTGTTTGTTTTTGTTTTTCGAGACAGGGTTTCTCTGTGTAGCCCTGGCTGTCCTGGAACTCACTTTGTAGACCAGGCTGGCCTTGAACTCAGAAATCCACCTGCCTCTGCCTCCCAAGTGCTGGGATTAAAGGCGTGCGCCACCACCGCCTGGCCCCGCTGGACTTTTTAGGGGGTAAGCCCATGCTGAAAAGACAGAGGCTCACCGGTCCTGTTGGCCTAGCAGAGGTCACATGGATGGTGAGTACTAGTGGCTCTATCTCTACAGAAACAGAACAACTTGAGGAAGGTAAAGCCACAGCCAGAGGCGTGGCAGAGCCTCAGTGTGGCAAGACTCATACAATGACACCAAAACAAGACTTCACTGAGGGCCTGCGTGCCTGTGGCTCACTGACAGAGCAGGGCATGGACACACAGGGCCTTGAGTCCCAGCCCCAGTACCATTAGAAAGGGTGGGGAGAAAGGGTGAAGTCATGTCCCTCTCCTTCAAGGTGGTCCTGTCTGCTTCATAGGTGCGAGTACAGCTCCAGGAGGAGGCTGAGTCTAGACCAATAGACCAATGGTGTCCAGCAGCGCCGCACCGCTCCTCCATCTGTGTCTCCGCCACAACAGAGCAGCTCCTTCCCCTACACTAGGCACCAGTAGGCCGGCACTTGGGTTGCGAGGGACATTTGCCATGTTTGCTTGTATGACCAAGGCACCAAGGAAATAAACAGGAAATCAGTGTCCTCCATCTTTCATGAGCCAGCATCTGGTGTGCTTGAGTTGAGTTCTGCTGTTAGGAGGTTGGCTTGTGTTTTGTTCTGGAAATTTTCCTTTGGAGATAACTTATTCTCATTGCCTTGCCCACCCCTACCCCCTTGAGTCTCTCTCTCTCTCTCTCTCTCTCTCTCTCTCTCTCTCTCTCTCTCTCTCCTTTTCGCCTACCATTTCTGAGGTAGATGAACCAGGGGTTAGTATTCAGGGGCTGAACCTCAGGACCCTCCCTTCCACAGCCTGTCCCAGACCAGCCTCTCTCCCTCTGCCCCGGTCTACCAGGAACAAATGCTAGACCGGAGCTTGGTGGCCAAGAAAGGGAGAGGATGGGGCAGTGGCCCCTGCCTTTGGAGATTGGAACAGAAGAAGAAACCTGAGCCTGGAATCTGGCAGAGTCTCCTGCTGGCCTCTACTAGAATCCTACCTGGCCCAGCAGAATTCCATCAGATCCCAGCACAGGCCAAATGGTCTGGTGCTGAAGGTTTGCCAACCAGAATGGCTCAGCGTAGACCCCTCTGGTGTGTGGTCCAGTTCCCCTCCAGTCACCAACTGGTTCCCCCTCGTGAGTGAACACCCAGGAGTGGTGCACTGTGCTGTTTGTGTGATCTCCATTCTTATTCTCTACTGCGTTGTAAAAAGGGCCGTTGGTCCATTTGTGTGCACACATATGAGTGTGTACATGCCCTTCCCTGCGCCCTCTTTGTCACAGACAAGAATCGGAGGCTGTACGGAGTCTCTTAACCTCCTCTCCCCAGCATCCTCGGCCCCTATATTTTAATTCTTGATCATGTAGGAATTGTTTTTGATAAATGTTGATATTATTGTTATTATTGTTATTATTAATAAAGACAAAAAGGATTTTTTTGTTTGTTTAAAAGAGAAATGTTTAACCAGATTCTGTGCTATTGAACTGTGGCTTGCACCTTCTGTTTGAAGTGTTTTCCTTGGCTTTGGCATCGTGAGCCACTCTCCTGTGCCAGCAGCGGATGCAGTGGCCTCCCTTCCCCAGCCGAAGCAGCACATAGGCAGTAGCTACTCCTTGTCATTTCCTTTCTCTCTGCAGTCAGAAACCAAAGTCTGGAGCCAAACAAGGCCTGGCTTCTCTTCTGGTCTTCAAAACCAGAGAGGGATAGTCCCTGCTCTGACTCCCAGCCCTCATTTCTGAGAGCCAGGGGCCACCAACCTCTGAGTATGCACAGAAGAAAGCCGCTGCCTACCATGGCATCCGGACATTACCAGCAGGGTCCCTAGCCATCTTATCCTTCCGCACCAACCCTGAAAGCTTGCCTCTTTGAACAAATCCATTGTCTCTTGAATGGATTTGTTTTCAATGTGAGAGCGTGGCTGAGGACCTGTTCCGTGGTCCCATGTCCTCCAATTTCCCCTCCACTTCAGGTGTCACTAATTACTAGCCAGAAGATGTCTGACTCCCAAGAAAGCTTGACAAGCCATTGTCGGCTTCCAAGCTCAGTCCAGCTCTGATGCTCTAGCCCCACCCTGCTGCTCCCCACGCTCAGCCTGACCTGTTTACATGGTACTGGATTGATGGAAGAGCAGGCACCACCCTCCAGAGCCACCCAGACGAAAGCCAGTGAGCCTATTAACCGTGCCATCTTGCGAACTATTTTCAAGATCACCATTGCTTTATATTGTAGTAACCAATATGCGCAGTATATGTTGAATGTATATGAATCTACTTTGCTATTTCTGTTCTTTGAAAATGTAAGAAGTATTTTTTCCTTTCTCATTTCTGTTGATCTAAAAATGATAATAATAATAATCTCCAGATTCAAGTTGCTAAGAGCTTTTGTCCTTGTTTGTGTGGGACATCTACAACTTAGTGACTTGGTTGGACTGTAGGAGGTTGTGGAAATAAAAACCTGATTATGTACTAACGCTGATATGTTGTTTGCCTTACAGTTCAGAGTCTAATTGAGAGAATCACATGGGGTAGGGGCGGAGGTAACCCAGGTGTCTGGAGAAGTCCCCAGACTTAGGGTGGGGCTTGGAGCAGCACATTCTCACCTTGCCTTTTGGCCTCTGAACCTGGCAAATCAGACTCACACTGTGTCCAGGCATCCATGTGGACTCTGACCCCTCAGAAGGGACACATTTGTGTTTGCAGAGTTGGATGGGAAATGGATTCCTTGGGGTCCTCAGAAGGAGAGCCTTGCATTGACCCTGGCTGGAACCTTTATGAGGTGGCCTCCCTCAGCTGTAGGACAGAAGGGCTTTTGGTACTGTTTCCCGATGTCTGTCCCTGGATTCCAGGTGGAGGGCAGAATTTCCAACAGGGCCCCAGGCTCTGCTGAAAGAGCTGAAGTCACACGAGAAAAAAGATCAATGATTTGGGGAATACTGAGATTTGTAGAAAGAGTGACAGAGGCTAGAAGGATGGCTCAGTGGTTAAGAGCACCAACTTCCTGCAACTTACACCACGCAGAACTCCAATTCCAAGGGCCCGACATGCTTCCCAGGCTCCTGTGTACAAATAACATACACTCATACAGATAGAAAACTCTTTAGGCGGGGAGGGGAACATATAAGAAAGCCTTGGAGGCTAGAATTGCAATGAAACTGCTCAGAGTGGAAGGTACCTTCTCAGCCCCTGGAGGTCCTGAAGGTATACGCACTGCACAGAGGTGAGCTGCCTTTGGAACCAGCGATGGGCCCTAAGGACTCCCAAGAGGTCAGGACACCTTTCGCTGATGCTGTGTATGCAAAGTTTTTGACTAGAGGTCAGGTAGGTACCCAGAGGCAGCCAGATTCACTCTGGGATCTGAACCTGGACATCTCTGCCCTCCAGGAAGGAAAGAAAGATTTCCTGACTTTGTACTGGAGCCAGGCCCCACCCACCCACTTAACCACAGAGGCAGGAACATCATTCAGAGCTGATGACAGTGTCCTTCCAAACAGGAATCACTGGGGATCCAGTCTGCTTAGGGAGACCCTCCCCAGCCCTGGCTCCCCATTCCTGCTATTACTACCCCTTGTCGGGTACATATTCCCAGAAGGGGCTGGCACCATTGAAGGCCTGCGCCTTTCTGTGACCCTTTGCCAGTCTGAGAAGCTTTGGTGTATCAATGTCATTCATTCAGTAAATGTTTGGTGTCTCTGGTGCCAGGCCCACCAAAGGACAGAGTCCTTGCACTGCCCTGTGCAGGTGATCTGCTGTGCTGAGACAGAAGTTGTGAAATGGGCTATGTTCACTGCTGCTGAAGCTACCAGCACTCCTGAGAGTGTCGGGATCCCAGGCCAGCACTTGCTGGTCCAATCCAGGAGTCACTTTGGAGGTTCCCAAGATGAGGGGGTGAGGGTAGTGAGAGAAATGCCAATGATAGGCACTATCTTCACTCCCTGGACCAATCCTGGTCACCCAACACCTCTAACAGTAGCCAACCCCAGTCTCAATCTGTGATGAGCCCATTTAACTCTTGATCTGTCCGGAAAGACTTCCTGTTCAGAACAGTAAGTAGCTATTTAGACTAATTTAAACCAAATGTCTCCTGATAAAGTGACAGTCACTCGCAAGTAAGTATGGGGATGGGGGAGGGAGCATAGTGCATACACCTATAACCTCAGCATAGAAAGCCAAGACAGGAGGATTACCCCAAGTTTGAGACCAGCCTGGACTATATACCAAGGCAGGAGCACACTAATTGCTCAGTCAGGTTGTCCCAGAGTTGTCTACCCTGATGTCTTGGATTCCAGTCCCCAAGCCATGTCCCTGGAGAGAGTACAAAGGCTTTGGAAGTGAAGAAATCACCATCAGAGAACTAGAGGCCGGACCCGATCCCTAGCCCCTTGGGCACTGTCTCAAAGCTGAGGGGCAAGAATGTTCTTAAGCAGCTCTGAGCTGCCGTTTTTCTGACAGGCAAACTACCAAGGGGGAGAACATGGCGTCCAGCCTTACAGGGGTGTCTCAAGTTTACTTTAAATGAGTTGCAGAGCAAATGTTAGGTTCAATTAGGATTAGCCAGCACGGTTTCAGTAACAAGCCAGAAAGAAAGATAGGACCGTGGGAAGCAGCCTGGAAACCAACAGACACCCCCACCCCACCCCCAAAAGACCTAAAAAAACTACTCCTGTGGTGGCCACCTCCCTCTGAGTGCTCCCACAGTCCTCGGGGGCTGGTTTCAACCTGGAAAAGACGTCCTGCATCACAGCACCTGCAAGCCAGGCACCTGCCTTACCCCATTTTTGCTGCCAGCAACTGGGGTCACAGGCTATGGCCTAGTAACAGAATGTGTTCGTGGCAGTGACGTCAGGAGTCTGGGATGCAGAACACTTGCCATTTGCTGTTGGTTACCTTTCAGCAGTTTTGCTTGAAATGTGTTCAGATTTCACGGACAACACAACACAAATAAAACTCTGGAGTTCAGAAGCTCAAATCATGGCTAAAAGCATGGGATTGTCAGAGTGATGTTCTGTCTGAAAACTCTTTCATTCAGAGAAAATCTGCATCTTCGCTTCTCTCTTCTAGCACCCATGGATGGGTAGCCGATAACCACTTGGCTCATCTGCACACTCAGATTGCTTGGTCTCTATTTCTGTTCTCAAGTTTCTCCATGGCTTTGGCCCTTCTGCCTCCTCCAATTATATTGAGAGACCCTTGTGATTACTGTGTCTTCTGGATATCCCAGGCTACCCTTGAGTTCAAGTCCCCTAATCACATTTGCCATGTTAGACACCAGGCACAGGTTCCTGGACTTAGTAAGTGCACACACATCTTTTCCATCCTGCTTCCCACACAGTGACTGGAATCATAAGGAAGCTGTGACACGCTCTGTCATTATCTTTCCTTAGCAGATAAGAGACCCTGGGACAGAGAGGTTATGTAACTCGTCCGGGTCACCTGGAGAATAAGTTGCAGAACCCAGAACCAAGGTTCTCTCTGGTTGCAAAGCCTCCTGGGATGGGAGCAGCCTGAAATCCCAGCCACACCCTGAACTGGTAGACAGATTCCAAGCTGGTTTCTAGGGAGTTGGAGAGTTTCCTAGGGAGATGGGCAGAGTACATTGCTGCCTTGGGTCCCAAATGCAGAGACCTGGGTGCAAGGTCCATCCTTGCCTCTAAGGCTGAGAGATAAAGGACACAGCAAATTCCTTCCACTCTCAACAGGCCCTTATCTAGAAGGAAGTTCATGGGAGAACCTCAAATAGATGGTCTCAAAAGTTCCTCTGAGCTTGAAAACTCACTTTCCATAATGGGGTTTTAGAGATGATCTGTGGGGTTTTGTTTGTTTTGTTTTGTTTTGTTTTGTTTTGTTTTGTTTTGTTTTTAGATAGTCTCATGTAGCCCAGGCTGACTTCAAACTTGCTATATGGTCAAGGCTGTGGTTTTGAACCCTCAACCCTCTGACCTTCCAAGTGCAAGAATTGAAGGTATGGGCCACCGTACTCAGCCCACTCTACACAGCTACCCAGCTCTCCCATGCTGGCAAGTGAGCCTAGGCCCTCACCACTCTGGGAACACATACCATCACTGAGCTACATGACCCCTCTTAGTGATCATAGTGAGGTTTTCTCTGGAAGGGAGGCTGAATAACAGCATCTACACATAACGAAAACATTGGCAACTGGGGCTGGAGAGATGCCTCAGCAGTTTAAGACCACTAGCTGCTCTTCCAGAGGTCCTGAGTTCAATTCCCAGAAACCATATGGTGGCTCACAACCATCAGTAAAGGAATCTGATTCCATCTTCTGGTGTGCATGGAAACAGAGCACTCATGTACTTAAGATAAGGAAGAAAGGAAGGGATGGAGGGAGGGAGACAGACAAGAAAGGAGCTAACAACTCCATGTTGGCCTCTGCCGTTTCTTCTGAAGCGTCAGAGGGCTCTTCATCCTCAGCCTGGGGACATGAGCCTGTCTGAATCTCACTCAGGCTGACGCCTCAGTTGTTTTTGGATTTAGGGTTGGGAGGCTGGCTAAACATGTGGCATCTGGAAAGACAAATCCCCAAACCTGGGGGACCAGGGTGAGGTGAAAGGGGGAACCCCTTGGAAAGCAAAAAAACTTTAGGGCGGGGCTGTGAGTGAAGGAGCCCACAATTCCTCACTCCCTCCCTGTTCCAGGCTCAGAGGGCACTAGCAACACAGAGGAGTCCAGGAGTGGGCTCCATGAGACTATCCTGAAGAAGACATACATCACAGGATGGTGCAACTGCCTTACCCCTGGGGACCCCTGGAGTCTGCAGCCACCCCCTGCTGCCCCCACCTGAACCCTTGATCCCAGCTCCGCAGCCCCCGCAGTTTCCTGTTTGCCCACTCTGTTTGCCCAGCCTCAGGAACAGAGCTGATCCTTGAACTCTAAGTTCCACATCGCCAGCAAAAGTAAGCAGTGGCAGGGCCAGGCTGAGCTTATCAGTCTCCCAGCCCAGCCCCTGCCCACACACATATATAGACCAGGGAAGAAGAGCTGGACACCCAGACTGTCGGAGAGCTCCGGGGAGGTAAGTGCCTCTACCTGCCCTCGGTGGCTCTGGCTCCATAGCGCCTCCCAGTTGATGCTCCACTGTCCAAATCAATACCATGGATATCTCTCACCTTTAGCCATTCTAGCCAATGCTTCCACGGGCTTGAATTGTGTATGGAGCCTTTCCATGACAATGCCTCCCTTCAGCCCAGCCCTCCTCCTCCTTCTTCTTCTTCAGGTCACCCACACCCTTCAGGATGAAAGCTGTGGTGCTGGCCCTGGCTCTGGTCTTCCTGACAGGTAGGTGCCTCTTGACCTGCATGGGACTACCTTCCTGGGCACAGAGAACAGAATTCCCACTGTTCTCTTCCCTGACTCTGAGTCTGACCTAACATGGGTTTCCCCTCCATCCCCAGGGAGCCAGGCTTGGCACGTATGGCAGCAAGATGAACCCCAGTCCCAATGGGACAAAGTGAAGGATTTCGCTAATGTGTATGTAGATGCGGTCAAAGACAGCGGCAGAGACTATGTGTCCCAGTTTGAATCCTCCTCCTTGGGCCAACAGCTGAAGTAAGGAAAGACCTAGCATGGGGCCTGGAGCAGGTCAAGGGCTGCCCATCCAGGGTGGGCAGAGAGACCAGTGAGAAGATGCTGGAACTGAGCTGGCTAGCCCTTCACCTGCTTTCCTACCAGCTGGGCACCATGGCAGGTTCCAGTGGAGGACTAGGGATGGGATTCATCTGGCTGTTGGGTAACAACAGCCCCTCATTCGGCCTATGAGTGCCAAATCCCTTTTCCTTGGTCACCCCCAGTACTGGTCAGACAGCACCAAAAAAAAAAAAAAAAAAAAAAAAAAAGGGGACTGGCCTTATAACCAGCACCAACCACATCTGTGTTCTTGGTGCCTTGGGCCATGTGTACAGAGGGATGTAAAGGGGGAAGGCAGGGAACTAGAGGGTTGCATGTTCGGGGAAACTAGGACCATAGCAACTGCACATTAGGGGACGGGGGCACCCAGGTATTATGTGCATGGATCTGCAGACCAGGGGCAGCGCAAGATGCCTGGGCTTGTCTCTCAGCCGCTCTCTCCCCCTCTAGCCTGAATCTCCTGGAAAACTGGGACACTCTGGGTTCAACCGTTGGTCAGCTGCAGGAACGGCTGGGCCCATTGACTCGGGACTTCTGGGATAACTTGGAGAAAGAAACAGATTGGGTGAGACAGGAGATGAACAAGGACCTAGAGGAAGTGAAGCAGAAGGTGCAGCCCTACCTGGACGAATTCCAGAAGAAATGGAAAGAAGATGTGGAGCTCTACCGCCAGAAGGTGGCGCCTCTGGGCGCCGAGCTGCACGAGAGCGCGCGCCAGAAGCTGCAGGAGCTGCAAGGGAGACTGTCCCCTGTGGCTGAGGAACTTCGCGACCGCTTGCGCACACACGTAGACACGCTGCGCACAAAGATAGCGCCCCACAGCGACCAGATGCGCGAGAGCCTGGCCCAGCGCCTGGCTGAGCTCAAGAGCAACCCTACCTTGAACGAGTACCACACCAGGGCCAAAACTCACCTGAAGACACTTAGCGAGAAAGCCAGACCCGCGCTGGAGGACCTGCGCCATAGTCTGATGCCCATGCTGGAGACGTTTAAGACCAAAGTCCAGAGTGTGATCGACAAGGCCAGCGAGACCCTGACTGCCCAGTGAGGCGCCCGCTTCCACTCCCCACCCAAGCATGGGCTTTCTTACAATAAACCTTTCCAAAATGGAATAGCTTCTTTCTTTGGGGGACATAGGGCGGGCGCTAAGGGGACATCACAAGGGACGTGAGAACACGGTGCCGCACTGGGGATTCCTTTGTACGCGACTACTCAGCTCTTAAAGCTCGCTCAAGCTGGGTACCTGGCTGGTTCAGGGTATGAGACAGAATCCCTTCCTAAGAAGGCTCCAAGGGAAATGGATGGCCAGGCAAAGCAGCAAGGAACCCCAAAAGGGTCCCACAGAGGCTCAGAGCACTAGTGCTGTAAGCCAGGATGGGAGTGTCTGGCAATAGGACTGGCTTTGAGACGGCTGGTTTCTTGTGCTAGCCGTGTTTCCAGGTGGGGTCCAGAGGGTGCAGGACGGGAGCCTCTTCCACTCCCTAGAGCCAGGATTCCTCCAGGAGCCAGGAAGATTGGAGTTATTGGGTGGGAGCTAATAAAAAGCCTAGAGCTGAACCTGCTCTCAGCAAACAATTCCCTTTGATCTTTCCCTCCGGTGCACCCACACAGTGTGCTGAAAGGGTCAAGGCTGCAGCCACTCTACCTGACAGTTGGGTACAAAAACAAACAAACAAACAAACAAACAAACACCCCTCTTCGTGATGCTGATGACCACACATTTACTAGAGAGGCCTTCATATCCATCTCTAAATACTGAAGGATGGCCTTTAAGTCCACACCAGCTGGGGAAGCTGAGCTGGGAGGTCTGAAGTTAGTCACTGCAGAAAAGGTGGGTCAGGATGTGCCATTCCATTTAAAAAACAACAACAACAACAACAAAAACTTTTATTACATGGGGCTGGTAAGGTAGAGGCACTTTCGGAAGCCTGAGGACCTGAGTTCAGTGCTTAGAAGACACACACACACACACCCCACAAGTATAAATTAGAGTAATATAAAATATTTAAATTTTATTAGACTTGTTTAGTGTGTGTGTGTTTTCACATGCCACAGAACATGTGTGGAGATAGAGGACAATTTGCAGGTATCTGTTCTCTTTTTCCACCATATAGGTCCCAAAGATCAAACTCAGGTCACCAGGATTAGTGTAGAGAGCGTCTCTACTAGCTAGGCCATCTTGCCAGTCCTTGTTTGTATTTATTTTATTTGGAGACAGTGTCTCCACTAGCCCAGGCTAGACTCAGATGATCTCTGATCTTTCTGCCCCATCTCCCACGTGCCGGGGGTTACAAGGATGACCCACCACTGTTACTCTGTGCTGAGACAACCCCAAAGCTCTGTGCATGCAAGGCAAGCACTCGACCACCTGAGCTGCAGGCCAAGCCAGGCTGTTCATTGGTTAGCCTAGCCCGCTATGGAGTGTAACCAAGCACTCATGTTCACAGGGATGAGGATGTATGCAGAAACGCTTTCACACCAACAGCCTTCCTCTCATCTGCCCCTCTTCAGGCCTGCGTTGATATGCAGGTGATCTCCATCCATCCCCGGTGTATCTTCATGAGCCCCTGGCTAAAAGGGTGAGTTTTTAAATCCACAATCATGTGGAGCCACAGCAGACATTAAACCAGGTTTGGGTAGGAAGGTTTCCTGGTGTGGACACTGGGACTTCTGGCTCTTGGTGGACAGGAAGAGAAACCCCTATTGGATTTCCAGAGAGAACATAGTCCAGTCTGCTGGTTGTGCCAATGTAGTCTGGAAAGGAGCTTCCAACACCTGGCAGAGGCTTTTCCGATGCCAGCAACGTGGAAAATGGAAAGCTGGCCCTGCAGTGTGCTTGCCCCTGATCCGGGGCAGCCACCGGCACTCTCTGAACATTGGTCTTTTACTCTATAATGTGCAAGACCTGTTTTGTGACACTGGGTCTCTTTGAAGTGAGTGTTTGGGGGTGGCAGGAACTTAACAAGCAGCCCTTTGGGGATTCTGAGGACACTGGGTCTCCATTCCAGTCTAGGAGGTCACCTCGTTTAGCTATCACAGTGAGGACTGTTTACAAGGGGTATTTGGATGCGGCACCTCGTGCTTTTAGACACTACCATTTCATTTCTACAACAAACCTTCAGGAGAGGGGCAGATCCTACCCACTTTATTCGTAAGAAATGGAAGCAGCTACAATGCAGTGGTGTTGAGACTTATCCAACCACCCTCCCAGCCTGCCTCCTTCCTTTCGGCCTGTTTAAAGGGGCCAGGCAGCCTGGGCTGTGCAAACCAGCTGCACAGGGTTGGTGATCACATCTGACCTTAAGCCTGGAGATGACATAAGATTACTAGCTAGACAGATACTACACTCCAGCCACGTCGTCCACGTTGTCCTGCCCTTGACAGATTTATCACAGATTGTAACTGCAAATCTGTTGTGACCTGCTTTGATCTTTCCCATTAAGTCAAGCAGGGAAGCGGAGTTCTACGTACAAAGGAAGAAGCACTCCAGAGACCACTAAAGAGGTGGATGACCTACAGCCCCAGGCCCACCCCTTCAACAGGCCTAGCTCATCCCCATGCCCAGACATCAAGGCACATGGGACACCTACTAACCGCAGCTTCTTATCCAGCTTTATTAGGGACAGCATGTTTAGGTGAGATCTAGGGAGGGGTGAAGACATGAGAACATACTTTCCCCTTAAAGCAACCTTCAGGGGCCACCTGGAAGGCCTGGAGGGGGGCAGCAGGATGGAGGAACAGGCACATCTGGAACACAGAAGTCTCACGACTCAATAGCTGGAGTTGGTTGGTACTCAGGGTTAGAATCCCAGAAGCCGGTGAACTTGTCAGTAAACTTGCTCCAGTAGCCTTTCAGGGACCCGAAGGGATTGTCCATCCAGCCCCTGGGGGTTAAAGCAGTAAGAGGCATCCATGGGGGGGGGGAGAGAGAGAGAGAGAGAGAGAGAGAGAGAGAGAGAGAGAGAGGGAGAGTCGTGTGTGTGTGTGTGTGTGTGTGTGTGTGTGTGTGTGTGTGTGTGTGTGTGTGTGAAAAGCTCCCTCGTGGGCAGCTAGACCCAGGACTGCACACAGGGCTCCACTGGCTCTCTCAGCCACCAGCACCACCTTGCCTATCACCACCCCAAAATCATCTGCAACTACCTTCCAGGGCAGAAGAGATGGTAAAGAGAGCCCTAAGAAACCCCACCTTCATCAAGGTTGGATCAGACCCTCAGTGCCTCCCATCCAATCTCCTTTCAGGCCGGAGGCACCAAGTGCTGGGGAGCCGGATACTAAGGTCAGCCTGCCTGTATAGTCTATACAAATCGCTCCCTTGAGGTACCCCATCCCTGGCTCTAAGTGGATGAGGCAGAGGCAGGGCCAGTCTCTCATTTGAAACATCACTGAATGACTTTTAAGCTGTGTGATCTAGGCCAGGTTATCTAACTTTTTATCATCAGCAAAACCGAGTATCTAATATCCTCCCCACACAGCCTGTTCTGGGGATAGAGACTGTCAACATCTTCTGCTACATAGGTAACTGAACTATCAAATGTCAGCCAAAGCCATTGGCCGGGGGGTGATGTTTCATAGTGGGCAAGATGCCTACCTCAGACTGAGCCCAGGGATGGGACCAGGACAGACTCCCACCCTCTAACCCCCAACCTCCCACCTCACTTCCCACCACTACCCCCTGCATACAGGCAGAAACCAGAGCAGGTAGGGCTCCCAGCGTGTGCTCAGGACCCAGAGGAGAAAACCTGCAGCGAGGCTAAATGCCCCTCAGGTTGCTCTGAGGAGAAGCAGAGAAGATAGGAGAAGGCTGCTTGCCCTGCCTTGTCATCTTGGTCACAGTCCCGAAAGGCCTCATGAGGGGCCAGAGGCTCAGGCAGGTCCCAGGCCCTGGTAAACTTGGTGGACCACAGTCTCTGTGCTAGGGTCTTAGCACCAGGGCATGAGAGGAGAAGACACAGGAAAGGAGGCCAGTGTGCCTACCTGGCCACCACAGCTATATCGGACTCCTGCACGCTACTTAGCGCATCCTGGACCGTCTTGGAGGCTTGTTCCATGTAGCCCTGCACAGAGCCCAGCAGTAAGGATCCCTCTACCTCTTCAGCTCCTGCAAGAGAGCAGAGTTAGGTCAGCCCAGCCACCCCTTATCAGGGCAGGGCCCCCTGACCAGCTCCCACTGAAACCCAGCCCCACTCCCACCAGCTTACGAGCAGATGCCAGGAGAGCCAAGAGGGCCACAGTGAGAAGCGTCCGGGGCTGCATGGCACCTATGCACCTGCGGGAAAGCATCTCATGAGAAGGTACTGTGGATCTGCCACATCTAGGTCCTCCCCTTGAGAATGCCATGACTCCTGGGTCATGAATCCCAAGCCTTTTTCCTACTGATATCAGACAGAGAACTACAGTAGACCCAAGCCCCCAAGTGGAGTGGAAGGTGGAGTATAGAAATACTCTGCAGAACGGGACTCTACCCTAATATGCTGAGAAACAATAAGTTTCTTTCCCTCGCTAGGACTCAGTCCTGGGTAGGCATCTAATAGCTCAGAGCAAGCCAAACAAGGAGCAGCGTGACCCAATTGCAGGCAGCTCTGCCACTACCCAGTGCAAGGCTTTTGGCCCAGTGGCCTCCCTTTCTCCAGCTTCTAGCCCTCCCCCCACCCACCAGGAACCCAAGGGTGGAGGCCATGTGTCCCAAGCCTTCTGTGGGCTAGCTGGCTGGGTGGCGAGAGCTTCTCCCTCCAGCTCTTTGTCTCTTCCCGTCCTTCCTCTCCTCCCCAGGGGCATTACCTGGAATAGCTAGCTGCTTCTAGGGATAAAACTGAGCAGGCAAGCAGGGAGGGCTCTGACCTGTTTTATATTGGCTCCAGGATGGGACAGCGGGCACAGAAGGCCCAGTGAGCTGGGCAAAGGTCACCTGCTGAGCAGTCCAGACCAGAGCCCGAGGCAGGAAGGCCATGCAGCCATCTGCCAGAGGAGTTGAGAAATCCCTCTGAGATTGCCCATGCTTTTCACGGCCACCTCCGCCACCAAGGGATCAGCTACCGGCTCACCTAGATGAGGTCAGTGAGACAGGAAAAGACAGGGGACAAGCCTTGGACCTCAGGCCTGCTTTACAGCCTAGAGCCAGTGACAGGCTCCTTCACAGAAGCCCCCTGAAAGCCTTCCAGTAGAATGGAATGGGGAATCTGCGGTACCACTGAGGAGCAACGGTGGAAGTCGGGTGGGAGGGGGCAGAGTGAAGGTTAACATGCCCCCACCCTGACCTCCACCTGTGATCCCAACAGTCTCCTCTGCCATAGCTGGGCAGGGGTTAGTGAGAGAAGGACAAAGGTCACATGAAACCCAAGGCCTTGCCCCTCCCCAACTCCTCCACAGGCCTCCTCTTGCCCTCTGGACCTTCGTTAGTAATCCTGAGATAGAAGCAGGGCCCATGGCTGGGTGATATCTGACCCCTACATGAGCCCTAACTATGAGAACCTGCAAGCAGCAAGGTATAGACAGGCCATTCACAAAGAAGGTGAGGATGAAGGAGGCGCTCTGGGGCTACTAAGATGTCCCCTGAGCTAGTACTGAGACCCATAGCCTAGACAGCAGCAGCGGACATCATCTTCTGGATGCAGACTTTGGAGCCAAGAAATCCTAGGTTTGGGGTTTTTCGGTTGGTTGGTTGGTTGATTTTTTTTTTTTTTTTCTGAGACAGTGTTTCTCTGTGTAGCCCTGTCTGTCCTGGAACTAGCTCTGTAGACACGGTTGGCTTTGAACTCAGAAATCTGCTTGCCTCTGCCTCCTGAGTGCTAGGATTATAGGCATGAGCCACTACCTGCCAAAATCCTAGGTTTAAATGCTACATTCGGGACTAGAGAAATAGGCCAATTGGGCAAAATGCTCGTTTTGTAAGTAGGAAGACCGTAGTTCAATCCCCAGTCCCCATGTACAGCATAAGTGCAGTAATATCCACTTGTAATCCCAAGCACTGGGGACAGGGAGATAGGTAGTAGGCCAGGAGTTGATGTCCAGCCAGCCTAGCTTCTTCAGTGAGCCCCAGATACCACTGAGAGACTCTGTCTCATAAGGCAAGGTAAACAGCTCTTGAAAAACGATACCTGAGCCAGGCAGTGGTGGTGCATGCCTTTAATCCCAGGACTTGGGAGGCAGAGGCAGGTGGATTTCTGAGTTCGAGGCCAGCCTGGGTTACAGAGTGAGTTCCAAGACAACCAGGGCTACACAGAGAAACCCTGTCTCGAAAAACCAAAAAAAAAAAAAAAAAAAAAAAAGTAGAAAGTAGAAAAATGATACCTGAAACTGACCTGTGGCCTCCACAGTTGTGCACGTCACACATGCCTATGGACCTGCACAAACGCCTAAGCAACTGACGCCTTTAAGGCTGACATGTAGGGTCTGTGGTCAGAAGTTAACGGAATGGGACACTGACTTCCCAGTGTGTGGAGAAACACACAGCAGCTGACCCAGGAAAGGACTCAGTTTCCCTACTTCCCAAACACTGACAGCCCGAGACAGCAGGCGGTTTCCATGCAGAAACAGGGCTTGCTGCAGGCAGCAACCTCTGTGAATGAAATCTCAGCCTGAGAGGAGCCTGGCTGTCCCCTCTGAACTCTTAATCTCTGTCTTTGGCTGAGACACGAAGCTCATCTATCAGAAATTCATTCTTTTGACATAAGACGGTTGTCTGGAGTAGCTGTGATAGTGTTTGCTTAAAAGACCAGCACTCAAGAAAATAGTGTTAGAGGTCAGCCTGGACTAAATAATGTGACTGTCTCAGAACAGCTCAAAACAGAGTTTGTTTCCTGTTAAAATGTAAGTTGTTCGAATTATGTAACTTAGACATTACTAACTCCGTTTTATGGCTAAAAACCAAAGGCCCAGTGGGGTAGAGACTGCTCAACACATGCCACCCAGCAGTGGAGAAGCTGGGTCTCAGCACCCATTTATACCCAAGCTTCCTCTGAGAAAAGTCCCTGGCGAAGCTGAGAGGGAACAAAGGTGGTACCAGGGCGGGGCACTGTGTGTCGTGGAGGGAATGCCATGTTCTTTTTTCTTCTCAGCCTGTTTCTTGTTCCTAGGCAAAGGGCACAACAGGGATCAGATCCCAATCTGGGGTGTGATATCAAGTCCTTGGCCCTGAGAATGATTTAACAGGTTGACTGGGTCATTGTCCATTGGTAGGTAGGGTCTGGGAAGCCTGTCACCTCCCCTGTATATAGAACATGGTCACTGAATCAAGAAAAGTCAAAAGATGCCAATAGAGAGCCCCAGCCATGTGATACTTAGCTGCACAGAAAACTTAGGTGTGTGAATCCCATAGAGTAGTTGGCAGGCAGGTGATACTTTGGAACCTGGGCTCTGGGACTTAGACCCTTCCAAAAAATCTTGTACCCTCAACCATAGGAGCCTTATGGTGGCCTCTTGGTGGCTTTCTGGCCTAGGGTCCTCTGGGGAAAGGACAGTGTTCTTGACTTACAGACCCAGTCCCATGGAGGAAGTAGCAGTGGGGGAGTGTCTTAGTTTCTTTTCCTGTTGCTATGATACAATATCCTGACGAAAACAAAGTGAGGAGTTATCCTGGCTCACACATGGGGGGCCATGGTGGCGGGAACATGGAGTAGCCAGTCACATCCTGTTTACAGCTAAAAGCAAAGAGCCATGAGAAGCCAGTCCTCAGCTCGGCTCGCTTTCTTCATTTTGTGTGGTCTGGGATCCTTCATCCAACAACCCGCCCCCCCTCAGGTGATTCCAGATTCTGTCAAATTGACAGTTAAAACTAATCACCACACTGTGGAAGATGTCTTGAACATTTGGACTGAGAACAGCCCTCAGGAGTGGCTTGCCAGCCCTCCTCTGTTTGGCTAACAGCAGGTTGGGTAGATGAGAGCCCCAGGGCTCTACTTGGATCCTATGGGCAGATGGATGGGGCACAGCTATCAATCAGCCTTACTAGCCATGAGCTCTGTATGAGCACAGGCAGAGACTGAGGGTCAGACAGAGACGTGAGTTGCCAAGACCACTTGACCCTCTGTGCCTGAGGCTGGCTCTAAGGTGGTCTGCTCTTTTTGCCCAGAAGCTGACACGTGGGGTCCCCATTTTGCCTCACCCTCTATGCAAATCACCAGCAGATGCATATGAAGTCTGCCTCAGTCTTGGAGAAGTCAATATGATGATTTATGACACGCGCCAGGAGGCAGTACAACCTCCCTGTAGGGGCTGGTGCATACATGAGTGCTAGCCACACATGTGTGTACGATGACCCAGTCTCTTAGCTCAGAGCCGACTTCTGAACCCCTGGACAACTCAGATATCTATGCATATCTGACAGTCCGTCACTGGAAACCACCCTTGAACAAACTTAGGTAACACAGGTCTTCTTAGAAAGGGTATGAGTGGGCAAGCACCTCTGGACCTGTCCCACGATTCTGGCACCTGGGACTCAGCCTGCAGGTTCAGGAGGTGGAACTGTAGCTGAGATGTCCTACGTGACTCATCCCCCATCAGTTCTGACCTTTGGGCACAGCACAGGCTGGACCAGGCATGATTAGGTAAAGCAAGATGAGGACCAATGGGTCAATGGTACACAGAGAGAAACCGTCCATAGCTAATATTCAACGAGGAACCTAAGGCGAGCCAGACTATCTCACAGAATCTTCACAACGAAGACTCATCCAAGACCACACAGCACAGACTGTGTGGGATCCAGATGCAAACACAGGGAGTCGACTCCAGAACCTGAACTCAGAAAACACTGAAAGACCATCAAGATGACTCAGTGAACAAAGTCACTGATGACATCAGTTAAAACCCTGGAACCCAAACGGTAGGATGAGAGAACAAACCTCTCCAGTTCTCATCTGACCTCTATACACGTGTTGTGATGTATACATACTCACCCCTACCAAATATTAGTAAATAAATAACATTATCACTATCATTATCATTATTTTTGTTTGTTTTGTTTTGAGACAGGGTTTCTCTATGTAGCCCTAGCTTCCTGGAACTCACTTTGTAGACTATGCTGTCCTTGAACTCACAGAGATCTACCAATCTCCACCTCCTGTGTGCTGGGATTAAAGGCATGTGCCATCACACTTGGCATAAATTAATTTTCTTAAACTCACTAAGCATGGCTGCGCTAGGAAGGAATGAGCTCGGGGAAGCTTGAGCCCTGTGGGGAGCCATGCAGTACAGTGGGGCCCAGCAGAGGAGCGCAGGTATCCAACTGTCTTCAGTCCCATGAGACAAGCTAATCTGGACACATTTAAAAAAAAAATGGATGGCAACACAGCAAATCAGACTGGGCACAATCGTGGTCTATTCTAATGGCTGTCATTTCACAAATGCTGTCTTGTGGATAGCAGTCAATGGGACAATATGATGGATGCCCTCATCTAGTCCCTGGTGTGGTCCACCGAGGCTCCACACTGACCACACCCTGGCACCTTGCCTGTGGATATCTGCTGCAATTGTATGTGTGGACACATGTGGAGTCTCAGTAGGAGACCTCAAAAAACTCACTTTCCACAGCAGTGTCTGTCACCTTTTGGGGGGGGGGGAGAGAGAGAGGGAGAGAGGGAGAAAGGGAGAGAGGGAGAGAGAGAGGAGTCACTCTGCATGGCTCTTGCATATGGCTGAGAACAGTGGGACAGCAATCAAGCCTTAGCCAGCCCCGCTCTCTCACTGTTGCCTCTAGCCCACTTGGTGACCCTCTGAGGGAAAGGGTGGCTCTCCCTCTGCCACTGTCAGGAGAGGATCAGGTTCTCTCCTTCCTTTCTGTGCTGATACACACAGAAAATCATTGTCATTAATTTCAGCCCTTACTCTGGGCTAAGCTCCCTGCAGCCATCTCACAAGTACCACCTAATTTAATGTAACAAAACTACACATTGTTCAAAAGAGAAACTCGAAGCTTCATGATAACTAGACAGAGGTAAGCCAGCTTGACAGTCATGAGATACAAAGCCCACTGTGATTAACTCTTTTGATCCTGGGTTCTGATCCTCTCCTGACCAAGGGTATCACAGACACCTCAACTGAGGCTCACTGTCTGCTGCAGCCCTATGCCATCTCTGGGCCTGGTACAGTCTCTGTAGCTGATGTTCTGAGACAAAGTTCAGGTTGGTGGCAGCTGTCAGACTGGTGGCTGTCTCACTGGGGTGGAAAGAGGAGACCTGGACCTTGTTCTCTCAGACTGGCACAGACCCAGGGCTGCCAACAGGGCCTCTGGGGCCTCAGTTCTGTTCAGGGACTCCCCTAGACTCCCAGGCTCATTCCTCCTGAAGTTTCTGGCTATCCTTCCCAGCCTCTTGGACAGGGTGGAGCCAACCCAAGAAGATTGCTTCTCTCTGCTGCCTGTGTGCTGTCAGCTTCCACGTTGTCTTAGGGTCACTAAAGTCCAAGAGGCCTTCTGAGAGTGTGTCACCTTCCAACGTGGAGTCACACTGGGGAGGAGGCGGGGAGAGAGGGCTGGAGGGGCTTTAAATGAGTGGCTGGCCTTGCCTGCAGTCAATCTGCACAGCGACACAGGTACACCGTTTCTTCTGACTCCGGGAAACATCCAGTGTAGCTGAAACTGTCCCAGCCCAGTGAGGAGCCCAGGATGTTCCTGAAGGCTGCGGTGCTGACCCTGGCCCTGGTGGCCATCACCGGTGAGTAGACACTGCATCTGGGAGGCAGCAAGGAAAGCCAGCTCTAGAACGGGCGGACAGCTCGGGGTGGCCTGTGTTTGCCCAGCAGCTCATAGGAGAACAGGCCTTTGTTCTCCCCGGCACTCGTGCTCCCTGGGTTATCCCAGGGATGGGGCAATAATGGTTTGGGTTATCCAAACTCCAATATTATCCGGCTCAGAGCTGAGGCAGGGGAGCCAGGAGAGAGATGATCCTCATAAAGTTGCCTTCTGCTCTCTCTCTGCCCAGGCACCCGGGCTGAGGTCACTTCGGACCAGGTGGCCAATGTGGTGTGGGATTACTTTACCCAGCTAAGCAACAATGCCAAGGAGGCTGTGGAACAGCTTCAGAAGACAGATGTCACTCAGCAGCTCAGGTAAGTGCCATCAGTCTACAAGGCGACGCTTGAAGCCCATAGCTGACCTCAGAGGTGGGACACTGGCTCCTGGAGTCCTTCTGTTCTCACTAAAGGAGTCTTGCCTCCCTGGACCTAGATTGTCCCTGTAAACAAGAAAGCTGGACCCAGGGATCCATCCCTATAGTTCCTTCCTATCTGCATGTGCTAGAGTTTGGTAAATAGCCAAATCCCATCACAAACTCTTGGCAGAAAGAGGAAAGAGACGTGTCCTGTAAGGACATGAGGTTCTGGGCAAACAGGGGAAGGAGGGCTGGTATTTTGGGGGACCCACTGAGCACATGCAAGGACATCAGACCCTGTGCCACTGGAAGACATGTGTTGCACAATGTGACCCTGGGAGGGGAGTGATGTCAAAGTCCAGCCCCATTCTTTATCTACAGGTAAGAAAAGCAAACTTCTCAAGTCACATGGTGGGCAGATAAGGATGCAGAGGCTCAGCAGAAGCCTTGCAGATAAAACTCCAAAGTCAAACTAATCCTAGGAGATTTCCTGAAAGCATGACCTACCCCAGGGGAGGGCCAAAGGGACAAGACGGAGGTCTCTGTTCCCATGGACACACTCCTGACCTAAGCAGGTGTATAGAGCTGAGTGTTCTACAAGCGTATCTAATGGTGCTTCCTTGTATCCATCCTTTCCCTGAAGTACCCTCTTCCAGGACAAACTTGGGGATGTTAATACGTATGCCGATGGGATGCACAACAAGCTGGTGCCCTTTGTCGTGCAGCTGAGTGGGCATCTAGCCCAGGAAACCGAGAGGGTGAAGGACGAGATTCAGAAGGAGCTGAAGGACCTACGTGACCGCATGATGCCCCACGCCAACAAAGTAACCCAGACGTTCGGGGAGAACATGCAGAAGCTGCAGGAGCACCTGAAGCCCTATGCCATGGACCTGCAAGATCAGATCAACACACAGACCCAGGAAATGAAGCTCCAGCTGACCCCCTACATCCAGCGCATGCAGACCACCATCCAGGAGAATGTGGACAACCTGCAGACCTCGATGATGCCCCTTGCCAACAACTTAAAGGACAAGTTTAACAGGAATATGGAAGAGCTCAAGGGGCACCTAACCCCCCGTGCCAGCGAGCTGAAGGCCACGATCGACCAGAACCTGGAGGATTTGCGCCGCAGCCTGGCCCCTCTGACGGTGGGCGTGCAGGAGAAACTCAACCATCAGATGGAGGGCCTGGCCTTCCAGATGAAGAAGAACGCGGAGGAGCTCCAGACCAAGGTCTCTGCAAAAATCGACCAGCTGCAGAAGAATCTGGCCCCACTGGTGGAAGACGTGCAGAGCAAGGTGAAGGGCAACACGGAAGGGCTGCAGAAGTCTCTGGAAGACCTGAACAGGCAGCTGGAGCAGCAGGTGGAGGAGTTCCGACGCACTGTGGAGCCCATGGGAGAGATGTTCAACAAGGCCCTGGTGCAGCAGCTGGAACAGTTCAGACAGCAGCTGGGTTCCAATTCGGGGGAAGTGGAAAGCCACTTGAGCTTCCTGGAGAAGAGCCTGAGGGAGAAGGTCAGCTCCTTTATGAGCACCCTGGAAAAAAAGGGGAGCCCAGACCAGCCTCTAGCCCTCCCCCTCCCGGAGCAGGCCCAGGAGCAGGCTCAGGAGCAGGCTCAGGAGCAGGTGCAGCCCAAACCTCTGGAGAGCTGAGCTGTCCCTGGTGCCCTCAGCCCATCACAGCAGCAGACACCTGTCCTGCCCCACCACCTGTCTGTCACTCTGTCCCCAGGCACTTCTTGTACCAGCTTGAGGACACATGTCCTGTGGGAGGTGACGCCTCATCTCGCTACTCAATAAAGCAACTGAGAAATTAGCCCCATCTGGTTGCCTGTGATTCCTTGGGGGCTGGCCTGACGTGGGGAGGACATCACGGCATCTGGCTGGGGACATGGGGGTGAGGGGTGGGGCCGGTAATGAGCCTTCGAGTGGGTCAGGGGTTGGTGTGCTAGAGAGGAGACTGCAGAAAAGATGCCAGTCTATCAGAAAACAAAACACACACCCCATTCACAGCCTGCAAACAGTTATCAAACGCCCTTGAGGTTCCAGTCAAGATTCTGAGCACTAGTCAAAACAGCCTTTGTGGCATTGTGTGCCTGAAGACCAGGCTTGGTGTTGACAGGGACACCTGGAGGGCAGCAAGACACAGTCCCTGATTTTGAAGAGTTTACTGCACGGCAAGTCCCTTCTTGAATGTGCCTGTGCCTTTGAACTTATTTATACAAAAGTAAGCCACTCTGTCCCATTGGAAAGTACTCATGTTTGCCCGGGAATTTTCTCCACCTATGGATAAATCTGTTGACTCCAGAGCTGTATAATAGATGCCACAGGATATGAAAACGAGCCTTGGCAGCCAAGGTGGAACAGGCTTTGCCCAGGAGCCTCCTGATGGGTGGCTTGCCTGTCTATGACAAAGCTGGTGGTCGCTGGGGCAAAGAAATGAACCCATCAGAGGACCCCAGTGGTTTTATGGGCACAGCCAGCCACAAGAGGCTGAAGTCTCTGGAATGAATTTTCCCCTGCCCTTGGAGACTTAGAGCCTCCCTAAGGAGGGAATCTCAGAGTAGAGTAGTTCAGGGATTCCTTCCAAAAGATTTCACATACTGGCTGTAGCCTCTGCCTCAGGTCTGCAAGTCAAACCCCTCTGCCTCAGAATGGGTAAAGTCCCTCTGGGATGGACTGGAACATGCTGTGGGTGGTCCCAGCTGCTCTGGCCTTCTCCTTCCCTTCCAAGGCGTCCTCTGTGTGTCATAAGCCCAGACCTGGGTTTGCATCCTAGTTTCCAGATACTTCTACTGGGTGATTTGGAGCAGGTAACAAAACCTGTTTTGGAAAGGAAAAATGAGGAACCTTAGGCCAGAGTTATTCAGAAGGTCTGATGGTGCCAAGCACTTAATACAACCATCAAGGCAATGTAAATACTAAATGTGTGTGTGCGCGCACACGTGTGTGCACGATCACGTGCGCGCTGTGCTGCTCTAATGTAGCAGACACCTAGGAAACGTTCTCCTCTGCTCACATCTCCAGACCCCAGATCCAGGCCACCAAATGCTTCGAGTCTCCCCAGCCCCTGGTAACCTCAGCTACTTGGGCCCAACTGTCACAGCTACTTGCACTTAAGACCCAGGTGACCAGGGGACCACAATGGGCAAGGATGCATGGCAGCTGGAGTCTGGCTGAATGGCTTTAAGAAACGCTTGCTTAGAGAGCCTGAGGCACTACAAGGAGGCAGGACAAAGGCTGGTTGGTGTTCTGAGCTGTTCTGGAAGCTTCTGGTAGATCAGTTAGGTGAGCTCTGTCTCTCAAAGCCTCTGAGTCTCCCAGTCCCTTGTTCATAGTGCAAATCCCGAGTGGGACCCCTGAGTTCTTTCCTGCTGTCTTCAGGACTGTTAAACACATCTCCTAGGGGCCTGCCTTACTCCTGGTTTCTCTGAATGAGGGTGCTTACTTTCTCTTGAGCCAGGATGTCACTCCTAACCTTCAGTCTTTTAGGTCACAGCTTCCAGGTCACAGCATTTGCTTTTGGCCTGCTTTAATAGGCTGGGTGTTCCTGTGAGCACACTGTGGTGCATGCACGTGTGTGTGTGTGTGTGTGTGTGTGTGTGTGTGTGTGTGTGTGTGTGTGTGTATTTGGGTGGATGGGTGCATGTATACGTCAGATGATAACCCTCAAGAAAACCATTTGCTTCCTTTGGGACAGGGTCTCTTATTAGCTTGGAGCTCACCAATTAGGGTAGACAGGCTGAACAGTGAGAGACAGGGACCCACTTGTCCAAGCCTCCCTGAAATGAATGGATTCCAACCATCAATGTAAAGTTAGGTATGGTGGCACATGCCTTTAATTCCAGCACTCAGAAGACAGAAGCAAGTAGATCACTATGAGTTCAAAGCCAGCCTGGCCTACGTGGGGAATTTCAGGCTAGCCAGGGCTATATAATGAGACCTTATCGCAAATGAAAACAAATAAACAAACAAAAGAGACTGCGTTAGATTGGTTTATTTTACCTCCTGTTGCTGCGGTTCTGAGGTTTTGTCTCTTCCATGGTTAAACAATTTTATTTGCAGTTACTTTTGAGTTCTGAGCTCATTGCCATTAAGCCACCACACATATTTAAACCATCTGTGACCCCTAGGTCTTTTCAAATGTCCTATGAAGAAAACTTCCCTCAAGATTCAGCTGGCTCACAGCCAGAAATGATAATGAAGGACTTTTGCAACTTAATCCTCAACCCAGTACCAAGTATCCCTACCCTCTACCAGTAGATGGGCCCCAGGCCCAGGACAGGTAGAAGATGACCCAGAAACCACAGTCAGTGCAAAGAGACACACTAGTCAAATTGAGAAGATAGCACCAGCTTAGAGGAGAACTGAGAGGCATTGGACTTAAGGGAGGTCAGAGAGAAGCACAGAGCTCTCTGCTGCCACAGCCCTGCAGTTCCTGTCATGGACAGGGTCCTTCTGAGAGTGCCAGAGGAGAAAACAACTGCGTCCAGGTGGTAACAGCTCACACTCACTCAGAGGCAGGTAGGTCTCTGTGAGTTCAAAGCCAGTCTGGTCTATAGAGTGAGATCCAGGACAGCCAGAACTACACTGAGAAACCCTGCTCCCCACCTCCCCCAAACCCCCATTTAAAAAAAAAAAAAAAGAAAAGAAAAAAGAAAAAGAAAACAATCATTGCAAAGATTCACTTTAGGCCTAAATCTTATAATCTCTTCCTTTAACTTTAAAACTACATTTACTTATGTGTGCCATGATCCTCTCCCAGACTTGCCAATGGTGGTCTATCTATAAGGATTGTGTGTGGTTTGAATGTATACAAATAACCTTTTTATACCTCTATGCATTGATTTGACCCAAAGAAACTCTAATGAGTTTCAATTACTCCCGCATGCTTTAGAAGCTTCAAGTATTAGATGAAATATAAACAACCGTGGGGAGTTAAGGTTCGATTACATTACTAAGTCTTTTTTTTGTTTTTGTTTTTTTTTTTTAAGTTTCCAAGAAAACATTATCTGTGTTCATTTAGAGAAAGAGAGAGAGAGAGAGAGAGAGAGAGAGAGAGAGAGAGAGAGAGAGAGAGATTAGAAGGGGGGGTCTCTGGGAGAGGATGAGGTCTTTAAGAACAGGATTGGAATTCTCACAGAAGGATCACGGAAGGATCCCCATGGAAAGTCCTCCTTGCTTCAAATGTCAGACATAGCTAGACAGCGCCATCTATGGGCCAGAGGGTGGCCTTCACCAGATACCTGATGCCTGGAACTTGGGTGTGGTGGTATAGGAATATAGAAGAGAGAGAGAGAGAGAGAGAGAGAGAGAGAGAGAGAGAGAGAGAGAGAGAGAGAGAGAGAGAGAGAGAGAGAGAGAGAGAGAGAGAGAGAGAGAGAGGTGTTTTCATGAGCCTCCATGCCTATGGTACTATATATAGTATTTTGCTAGAGCAGTCTGAGTAGGTTTCTGACAACAGCTGCCCAGCTTCTGAAAGTTCCTTGCTTTGGCTGAAGAATGTCCCTTTGAGGAAGTTTTGTTTCTGGGGTTTTTTTTTTTTTTTTTTTGAAAAAAGGGTCTCATGTATCCTGGGTTGGTCTCACATTTGAAAAGTACCAAAGATCACCTTGAACTTCTGATCCTCCTGGCTCCATGTCCCAAACGATAGAACTTCAGATGTGCACTACCATCCCTGGCTCTCTGGGCAGTTTTATTTTTAATTTTCTTATTTACACATTTATTTGTTTGTGCATTGATTGATTGTGTGTGTGTGTGTGTGTGTGTGTGTGTATGGACACACATATATGTGAGTATATGCATATGGGTATGTATGTATGTATGTGTAGGTTGGGTTCTCTCCCTTTACCATGCGGGACCTGAAGATTGGGCTCAGGTAATCCAACCTGACTGCAAGCGCCTTTACTTGCTGAGGGAAGTGACCTGTGACTCCTGGTACAGATGCCAAACAGCAGCCTCTTACAGCGTGGTGTGGAGGAGAAGGAGGCCTGCAATCCTAGGATCAGGAGGATGAAGCGGGAAGAGTATGAGTTTGGGCCCATACTGGACTTCACAGAGAGAATCGGCAAGGAAGGTAGGAAGGAAGGAATAAAGGGAGGGAGGAAGGAAGAGGGAGGAGGGACGAAGGGAAGGAAGAAGGAAAGGGAAGAAAAGAAGAAAAGAAGGACAGGGGGGAAGAGGGACAAAGAGGCAGCATAGCTCTCCACCAGTCTGGTTTATGGTGACAGCAGCTAGAGTCCTCTCCTGCTTTCCCTGATGTCTTTTTTCTAAGCTGTGTCCTCAAACGTCGCAGGATTTTTTAAAACCTAGTCCAATCAGTTAAATTCCGGCTCACATCTTCCAGCACAGAGGTCCATTCCAGCAGATGGCTCAGCAAGTAAAGGCGCTTGCGGTCAGGTTGGATTACCTGAGCCCAGTCTTCAGGTCCCCCATGGTAAAGGGGGAGAACCTAACCCACACTTGAAAGTTGTCCTCTGACCTTTCCGTCCATACAGGGGTCCAAGTAAGAGCCTTACCCGACACACCTTCTCATTCCTTCTTAGGGAGCCCTATGTGCCTTGGCCTTTGGAAGCCATAGTCTTTTCCCTGCCTGCACAAGTCATGCTGGCCTGTCTGCAGGAGGCTTTGTCCTCAGAAGATTGATTGCTCCTCAAGGAAAGAGCCATCCTCTTTGTGCTAAGACACTGAGTGGACCTAGTCTCCCATATCCCAGTTTATCCCAGGTCATCTTTAGCAGCTAAGATACTGGACAAATGGAAAGTGACATCTGTCTGGGCTTAAGTGACCAGTCCCATCTGTCCTGTTCAGGGACCCTCTGACAGCTGAGTTCAAGGGGAAGAGGGGAGTCCTGATATGGGTCTATGAACCTCTGTATTTTTTTGAGAGAGAGAGAAACAGAGAGACAGAGACAGAGACAGACAGAGACTAGAACAGGTTAGCCCTGACCTTGCCTGTAGCTAAGGGTGACTCTGGCATGCTGATCCCCCTCCTATCCCCTACCTCCCACATTCTGAGATTTTTTGAGCCATCATGCCTGGCTTATCCAGTGCTGGAGACTGAACTCAGAGTCTTGTGTTTGCTTGTCAATCACTCGACTGACTGAGCCACATTCCCAGCTCTGGTATTCTATTTTGGATGTGTGATGGTCTGGCTCCATAGTCCAGAACAGCCTTGAACTCCTGACCCTAGGGTCAGCCCTACATTCTGGGATTACAAATGTATGTCACCATTCCCAGATATTTATGAAAATATCTCCCAAAGATTTTAAGTTAAAGATATGTTGAAAAATACACGGTACATATGTCTACTGCTACAGCTTGGATTTGAGCTGTCCCTCAAAGGCCCATGTGGTAAGATGTGACCACTAGCCCCAGGCACTGTTGGGAGGAGGTGTCACGGTCCTTGAAAGGGATACAGGTGTCTGGTCTCTTCTGCTCTCCCTCCTTGCTTCCCTGTCAGCACAAGGTAAGCAACCTCCTTCAAACACATGCTCTCGCCATGATGCCCTTCTTGACATAGGTCCAAAAGTAACCGGCTGACTGGCCTTGGAATCTCTGAGACCCTTAGAGAAAAGTAAACTGGTTTTTTTTCCACATTAGGTTGATTTCTCTTGGGCATTTGTAATGGTGACAGAAAGCTGATGAACACAGAGACTGTATTTGAATATGATAACCCAAGGCAGTGTAGTTAAGATAGCTGGACCTCAGCACCCATCAGTCAGAGGCACTGTTAACCATGCTGGGCGATGAACAGGAGACCCTGAAAAATGGCAGGAAGGAGATTTGAAATCCAGATGGCTTCAACAGGCCTTTGGAGAGTACAGAGGGAGGAGGGGTTGAAGAAGGGAAAATGAAGTCCACGAGAAGGCTAACCACCCTTCTGAGACCGCCATGAAGAAAGGCCCAGTAGCAAGGCCTGTGAGGCACTTCTGACAAACAATTATCTGCGCTGGGTCATTGTGTCATCCTTTTAACAGACTGTGACCTCAATGGTGAAGAGGGGAAGAAAAGGCAGTTGGGTCCCTAGGGGTGGACCTGGGATTTGAACATGTGATCTACAGACTGGAAACTTTTCTGTTAGCTGCCAAGCTGTGATGGAAGCTGTGATGTTGAAATGTTCACAAATGAGCAGGGATACTCTTGTACAAGGGGCAGGCTTGGGTCCTGTCTCATCATGCTCCAAGCCCAGCATCAGGCTCTTACCGGAGAAAGGAGGCCGGACGCTAAAGGAACCGCTCCCAGGACTCCTGTGAGGAGGAAGGGGCTTCCGTTTTTATTTTATAAATTTCTAAAACGTTGGAATTTTTCTCCTGGTTTTATTTATTTATTTATTTATTTATTTATTTATTTATTTATTTACATCCAAACGCTGTCCCTTCTCCCAGTCCTCCGTTGAAGTGTTCCTCCCCCACATCCCTCCCCTTTGCCTCTGAGAAGGTTGTCCCCTCACAGGTATCCCCCAACCCTGGTGCATCAAGTCTTTGTAAGATTAAGTGCATCCTGTCCCACTGAGGCAAGACAAGGCAGTCCACTGCTACATATGTGTCTGTGTGTGTGTGTGGGGGGGGGTGGACCAGCCCGTGCTTGCTCTTTGGTTGGTGGCTCAGTCTCTAGGATCCTCAACTCTGCCTCCTGAGTACTGGGAATAAAAATGTGAGCCACCACCACCCTGCAAACATTAGAATTTTTAAAAAGATTTATTTTTATTTTTATTTTCTGGGCATGAGTGTTTTACCTGCAGGTATGTGTGTGTATCACGTGCATGCTTGGTGCCCACAGAGATGTGAAGAAGGCATCCGATACCCTGAACTGGAGTTACAGACAGTTGTGAGGCACTGCGTGAGTGCTGGGAACTGAGCACAGGTCCTCTGAAAGAACAACAAGGGTTTTAACCTCTGAGCCATCCTTCCAGTCCCGGACACTGGAATTATTTTTAAAGATTTATTTTTGTTTTATATGTATGAGTGTTTTGCCTGCATGTGTATATGTGCACCACATGCACGCCTGGTGACTTCAGAGGTCAGAAGAAGATGCCAGATTTCCTTGAACTGAAGTTACAGACACTTGTAAGTCACCATGTGGGTATTGAGAGCAAAGCTCAGGTCTTCAGCAAGTGCTGGTAACCACTGAGCCATCCTTCCAGCCCAAGATTTGGGATATAAAAATGAACTTTTATACTACTTTTTTCTTCTCCTTCCTTCCTTCCTTCCTTCCTTCCTTCCTTCCTTCCTTCCTTCCTTCCTTCCTTCCTCCCTCCCTCCCTCCCTCCCTCCCTCCCTCCTCCCTCCCTCCCCTCCCTCTCTCCCTCCTTCCCCTCCCTCCCTCTCTCCTTCCCCCCTCCTCCCTCCCTCCTTCCTTCCTTCCTTCCTTCCTTCCTTCCTTCCTTCCTTCCTTCCTTCCTTCCTTTTCTTTTTTCTTTCCTGATTGATTGATTGATTGTTTGAGACAGGGTTTCTCTGTGTAGCCCTGGCTGTCCTAGAACTCACTACCCTATAGACCAAGCTGGTCTCAAACTCAAAGATCTGCCTGCTTCTGCCTCCCAAGTGCTAGGGTTACAGGCGTGTACCATCACTGCCTAACTGCATGTGGTCTTGGGAGAGGAGCTAGACAGTAGAGATGGGGACAGATAAGGGTAGGAGGTTCCTTCTACACAGCCATGGGGAAATCACTATCCCTGCTGGGTGAAGACCTTTCAGCATGGCTATTTTATAGTCACCTATGATTCTGCAGGCACTCCCTCCCACATTGCTTTGTAAATAAACCCAGGAAACTGATTGCTTCCACAGTGAACTTTGGAGTCACTGGACCTCAAGAGGAGGGGTAGATATTTATGTTTTTCCCAAGGAAGGAATTGTAGCAACACACCCCAGACAGAAAACACATCCTCATTCAGCCATTGTGAATACTGTGATGAACTCAGCTGCACTCAGAGCTATCCCAGTCCCTGCTCCTTGTGCTTCCAACTGTGTATCTAGGAGGAGACACTGGTGGGTCACATGGTAATTCTATGCTTAACTTTTTAAAAAAGGTCTATTTGTCGACTTCTCTCTGTGTGTGCATGCACATAGGGTGCAGCTATGCCACCTGTGTGCATGCATGGAGACCAGAAGAGGGCCTGCTGTTCCTCCTCTGTTACTGGCCACCTTTTCTGTTGAGGGAGGGTTACTTCCTGAAGCTGGCCTCCCATTTTCTCAACTGTTCTGAAAGACAGCAAGCCCCAGGGATCCTCCTGTCTTCACCCCACTGGAGCTGGACACATTAGCCTCGGTGGACACCCAGATTGTTACTTGAGTGCTAAGATTTGAACTCTGGGCTGGAGAGATGGCTCAGTGGTTAAGAGCACTGACTGTTCTTTCAGAGATCCTGAGTTCAATTCCCAGGAAACACATGGTGGCTCACAACCATCTGTAATGGGATCCGATGCCTTCTTCTGGTATGTCTGAAGACAGCTACTATATATATATATATATATATATATATATATATATATATATATATATTGTTTGTTTGTTTGTTTGTTTCGAGACAGTGTTTCTTTGTATAGCTCTGGCTGTCCTGAAACTCACTTTGTAGACCAGGCTAGCCTCGAACTCAGAAATCTGCCTGTCTCTGGCTCCCAAGTAAAAATCGAACTGCAGACCTCATGACTGTGCAGCCAGCATTTGTAACCACTGACCACATCTCCAGGCTCTCCATGGCTAGTTTTTAATTAATTAATTAATTATAATTATTTTTAATGTATAAACATTTGTCTGCATGTATGTCTGTGCACCACGTGCATGAACCAGAGTTACAGTCCATTGTGACCTACCACATAGGTGCTGGGAATCGAACATGGGTCCTCTAAAAGAGTAACCAATGCTCTTACCCACTGGGCTGTCTCTCCTCCCTCTCTGCTTAGTTTTAAGGAAGGAAGGGAGGACCATAGGTTTCACAGCAGCCACTTCAACTCGCGTTCTTCCCAGCAGTGTCCCCGGGCTCTCTACAGTCTCACAGGATCTAGGATGGCTTCACACTCACCATGTAGCTAAGGATGACTGACCTTGAGTCCCTGTTGTCCTTCCCCTCCTCACAGGCCTGTGACTTCTAGATTCTGAAAGAAGCAGTATCCCGGTGCTTCCCCACAGGGCTGCCCTAGCCAAGGTAGGACCAATGTACTAGCATGCCGCCCACCTTCTCTTCAGGTCAGTGGGCTTGGGGAGTCCTCTGTGAGCTGCATCAGCCCAAGCTGCTGGTCATAAGACCGACAACTCCCAAGCTCAAAGGTCAGCAGGCCTCTGAGAAGAACAAAAGGGGATCACTACTCTTGGGGTCTCCGGTGTCCCCAGTGGCCCTGATCAGGGCACAGGGAGGGGGTCAGAGGGCCACTCTCCCGTATTCACAAAGATTTTGCTGCTTTTGAGAGATTTTCCTGGCAGGGTCAAAAGCAGCTCCTGCCTAGGGACATCCTGGCCTTCTGCTGTTGGCACTGGAAGTCCAAGCCTGCTCTTCAGAGAAAGAAACTAGCCTAAGGTTCTCTGGGGATGTCTATGTCTGAGAACAAATAGAGTGGGGTCCTGGTGGTCTTGCCAAGGATGGCGAGCAGCTGAGAGCAGAGAAGCACATTAGAGAGTCCGGAATTTCCGAGCATGGGAAGGAGGTTCTGATATGGTGGGCTGGTGCTCTAGGGATTAAAGATCTGGGACTTAGAACTGTCATACCAATGTAGGGCTGAAGGGTACTGCCTTGTGTCCCTGACCTTAACTGTAGACTGGTCCCTTAATTGGAGCCTCCACTAGTAGGTGCTCAATAAACATTTGTTCAAGCAATAATGACTGGAATTAGCACATCTTTTCTTGTTAAGTCTGATGCACATGAAGCAGTAAGGAGTTAGTCATTTCTTGGTGTGTGTGTGTGTGGAGGGTGTTACACTGCTTAATCAGCTTCATTCACTGATGGTCCCTGCACTCCTCCATACCGGTATTCACAGTTTGGGTGGTGTCTCTCCTCCTGTAGGAGGCTGGCCTGTGTAATCAAGGAGCTGTTGTGGAAGACAGACTGTATGTGCCCAAAGGAGGGGTGTAGAGGGCATTGCGGCTCCCTGACTCTTTCTCTGGAACCACTGCAGTCAGGAAGATAGCCATGATGTCTGAGGATATTCCAGCAGTCCTATGGAGAGTTCCCTATAGGGATGAATGGAAACTCTGCCCCAAACTTGCCAGCCACATGCATGAGCTGCCTTAGAAACAGACCGTGTCACCATATCTCCGGGCTCAGCCCAACCTTTACATGATGAGCGCTTCTGCTTGCAGCCTCCTGACAGATCTACAGAATTGGCAAGATCAGGCTGAGGAGATGGCTGGTAAAGCGCTTACCATGAAGGCTGGGTGAGTTTGATATGGCTGAGTTTTTTTTTTTTGGTTTTCCAAGACAGGGTATCTCTGTGTAGCCCTGGCTGTCCTGGAACTCACTCTGTAGACCAGGCTGGCCTCGAACTCAGAAATCCACCTGCCTTTGCCTCCCAAGTGCTAGGATTAAAGATGTGTGCACCATCGCCTGGCTTCTCCTCTCTGTTTTTAGGAGCGCTCAGCCCCGAGTGAAAGCAGGTAGTGTCCTCTGTTAGCCATTTCTGCACACTTGTCTACAGATGTGGCCTAGACAGACTGCCAAAGGCTCTGCTCTGCATCTCTCCTTTAGTATGGAGGCCGCTGGTGCCAGGCACCTGGGAGGGCTGGGGTACTTGTGGTAAAGGGTCCACGGAGAGGATTGAGCTTGTCCAGCACAGTGTTCTTCCACTTCCACTTTCACTCTGAGGAAAATAATCATGAAGTACATATATCTCACTAAGAATGTTCATTATAATCTTACTTATACGTTTATTTTATTATTTTTAAAGTTTTTATAAGTATGTATGTGTTGTGTGTGTACCCCATGACTGCAAGTACCCAAAAGAGGGCTCAGAATCCCTTGTTACAATTGTTCTCTCTCTAACCCTATTAATAATGCTAAAACTTAGAAACAATGCAGTAAGAGGAGTATGCCGGATAAATCACAGTATGCCCACATTCTCATCCATCAAGAGCCACAATTCGGACCAGCAAGTGGCTCTGCAGATAAAGGCTCTTGCTGCCAAGTCTGCTGATCTGAGTTTGATCCACAGAACTCACAAGATGGAAATGATGGAAGGAGAGAGATGATTCACGAAAGTTGTCCACTGGTGTGTGTGTGTGTGTGTGTGTGTGTGTGTATACACTAAAATAAAAAGTAGTTATATTGGGATGGGGAGATGGCTAATTGTAGGAAAAGTGTCTGCCTCACAAACACAAATACCTGAACCTGGAGTCCCAGAAGTCATGAGAAAGCCAGGAGTAGCAGCACACTAGAACCCCAGCTCTGGGTTCTGAGGCTCGTTGTCTGGAAGCCGAGTTGAATCAAGTAAGTGAACTGCAGGTGCAGTGAGAGATACTACTTCAAAAAATATGATGGAGGCTAGTTAAGACACATCTGTCCTGACGTCAGCCTCTACCTACATCTACACACACATTCACACACACACACACACACACACACACACACACAATATGATAAAAATATTTATGTGAACATATTTCTAGATAAATAATATAGAAAAATATATAATTGCTGATAGTATAATTATGAGTGACAGTCTTCTATTTGCTTATGTGTATCTTCACATTTTCTGTATTGCGTTCTTTTATAAGATGAACTTGGAAAGGGGCAGAGGCAGAGGAATCAGTAGGAGTGGAGTTCATACGTAGTCTGTTCTACATAGCTTATTAGAGCTACACAGAAACCCTGTCTCAAAGAAAGAGAGAGATGGAGATGTGAGAGAGAGAGAGAGAGAGCGCGCCAGTCAGACAGACAGACAGACACAGAGGCACCCAAATATAAAGCTTTTGGTTAATTTATGCATTTTTAATATTTTAACAGATAAGATCTTATACTAAAAAGGACTGTTTATTTCTACCTATGGATCAGTCAGGCCACCATGAGACTGCTTGTTTGTTCTTATTGTTCGTTTGGGTTCGTGGTTTGTTTCTGCTGCTTGGTATCCTGAGGACTGAATCCAAGCTTGAACATCCTGGACTGGCTCTATGCCCCGAGCCAGTGGCCATTCATGGCACTGCATTGTATTGAAGCCAGGATGGTCTGTGTGCCAGGCAAACACTATCCACTGAGCTCCATCCCCAGCTGCATGACTCAAGACCCTCCCTCTATACAGGGGTGGGGAGAGTATGACTCAAGACCCTCCCTCTATACAGGGGTGGGAGTGGGGATCCCTTCAATCCAAGAGTTTGAGGCCAACTTGGGCAACATTGTGAAACCTTGTCTTACAAATAGTAATGGGTCATGCATTTTTCTGGTACACTACCTGGGGGTTGTACTCCTGACTTTATTCCCCGCACCCAGGAAGCAGAGGCAAGGAGGTCCCTGTGAGCTTGAAGCCAGCCTGGTCAACACAGTGTGTCCCAGGTCAGCCAGGGCTACATGGCGACATCTCATCCAAATAAATAAAAAACAAACAAACACCCTCTGGGCCATTTCTTTCATGCGATGTGGTGAAACCCTCTTCTGCGAATCTGGCATGGCTCCTTTCTGGCTATGCTAATTATGTAAGTGGCTGAGCCATCCCCTTCCCAGGATTCTGAGAAACCTGGGGCCAGGGTGAAGGTCGGGTTCTACACCTTTGCCACCTCTTACTCCCTCTGTGATTGTGTTTTTTACCAGCACATGATCTTCTGTTGTCTTGTCATCATTTCTGGCCCTAAGGTTCTCCACTCTCTGCCTCTTGCCCTGGTCTCCACTGACATCTCTCTCAGTCTTCGTTTCTTGTGATGGTGCACAGGGGTCTCTCTCAAGACAAGTGGCACAAATAATAACATTTATCTTGTCTGGCACACCAGCACGGTGTTTATTCATCATGCTGGGTACATCTTGTGGTTTCAGTCGACGTCACTGGCCCCACCTAGCATTGCGCCATCAACAGGCGTCAGTGGCATAAACATCAGGCTGAGGTCACTTCACAGACTCTGTGGACCATGGTCTCAGAGGGCAGACAGGTCATAGAGGCATGTTGGAGGCCTGGGAACTTGGTGTCCTAGCTGTAGCTAGATTTACTTCTGACTGTGAGGAGTTTGAGGGAGGAGGGAGACTGAGGAGGGAACAAGAGGGCAGTCCCAGTCTCAGGGTGACTTGGTAGCTACACCTTGACTTGAGACTGGCTAGCCTCTGCCTGGCCCTGGGCTTCTTTTCCTGTATTCACATTAGTCAACATGTGTCTCTAACAGCCTTCTCCCTGAATCATCAACATCATGGGACAACGGGAAAGTAACTGGCTTCGTGCCTGAGCACTGGCTTCTCCCGCTGAGAAGAGCAGATGTTTCAGCCGCTGCTTTGGGTAGGAGCTGAGCTCTTGAGTAGCCTCTGAGTACAAGGCAGTGAAATGAACTGGACATCAGAGGCCATAGGCCTGAAATTGACCCAGGATAAGACCTTGAACAAGAGCTGACATCTCTTTGAACCCTGGTTTCTCTGTAGAGAGAAACCTCTGCCGTGGAGTGTTGACTTGAGTACTACGAGATACACAGAGGGTGCAATGTAAAGGAGACTACCCATCAGTTTTCTCCAGTCCTCCTGGGCCAGACTCGGGAAACCTGGAAGACCTGGGCCATCTTCCCCCAAGCTTCTTGTTAAACTTCTTTTCTGGTACACTACCTGGGGGTTGTATCTTATGACTCTCCAAGACACGGTAGCATGCGTCCCTCCATTTCCAGCCATGTGGGCTTCTGTGACAATGTTGCTTTCATAGACTTTGGGCATGTCTGACACTTCTCACCCAAGTCCACAATATATTACATCACTCCTGGGAGCAAGGGGCCCCTCCCATTTCCTAAGGTCTCCCCTTCCTGTTTCCACTGACCCCGACAACACATTCCTTTGTGGGCTGGGCCTCGATGGGACTCTGTCTTCCCTTCCTGACTTCTGCCAGGGCCTCTGCTCCTGCTGCTTCTTCATATTCCAGAGAGGCAGGTCCTCTGTCCCCACCATGTGTCTTAGTTCCAGTTCCTTCTGCCCATGCTGTCCCACTGGTGACTTTCAAGTCTACTGGGAACTCCACATCCTGTTCCTCAAGAGGCTCTTCTTCCTGGGCCTTACCATTCCTTCAGTGACCTTTTAGTCTCACTTAAACCAATTCTATTCCTTCCCGAACTCCATATTTATCCCTGCTTTTCTTTTACTGACCTGTAGGGGGCAGAGCCTCTTTTCCACCCAGGTTTTATTCTCTTGTGTATTTTTATGTGACCACTGTGTCTTGTACCGAGATGGTTTACAACCAACTTCAGTTCCAGGGGTCCAATATTCTCTTCTAGTTCCAGATACACACACAACACACTTATATACATATTGGAGAAACACCCTGACGTGGGAAATAAAAGTAAACACATCTTGCCCGGCGTAGGGATGCACATCTTTAATCCTGCACTCGGGAGGCAGAGGCAAGTGGATCTCTAGAGCTTGAAGCCTGCCTTGGTCTACAAATGAGTTCCTGGTCAGCCAGGGATACATGAAATTCTGCCTCAAAAAACCAAAATAATAAATTAATTAAAAATAAATAAAATAAATCTATTTATTTACTTATTTGTTTATTTACTTATTTTGTGACAGGGTTTCTCTGTGCAGCCTTGGTTGTGGGGAAAGTGGGAATAAACCTGGTGGAGGGACAAGTGGGAAGGAGAGTGAAGAGACATGGGCTTCATCCTGGCACACCATGAGACAACTCACAGGACCGGAGGGCAGAGTGGTGGCTCCTTCCCCTGGTCTTCACAGAAATCTCCCTGGATGACCGGCACCTGCCACAGGCTCATGGTCAGATGGGACAGATTCAGCTAAACAACACATGTTGCGCCCAGATTTGTCCCTGAATACATAAACGTACCCTAATTGGCTGAAAAACTGCATATCAGCATATGTACTAAACAGTAAAGTTAGAGCTGGACCTTGATGCTGGTCTCCAGAGTCCAAATCCCAGGGAATCTTTGTGGGCTCCGCTTCCACTACCCCCACCCCATTTTCCGGTCCCTGTTCCCACACTTGGCTGTCCTGGAACTAGCTCTGTAGGGCAGGTTGGCATTAAATGTACAGAAAAATCCACCTGCCTCTGCCTCCCGAGTGCTGGGACTAAAGATGTGCTTCATCAGCACATGATTTTAAATAAATCATGTTTAAAAAGTGTTATTTCAGTGTGTAGCCCTGGAGTTGAGTACTGGTATCACCTTCATTTTACAAACCGAGGGCAAAGACCTGAGGAGTTGCAACATTCTAACTTTTCAGTGCAGCTCTGTGGCCTCAAACTATGTGATCTGGCTGTGATTCACGCCTGACTTTTGCCAAATCACTCTGAATTTTCTATTGATTATGGCGTTCCTTTGCTATCCACCAGCATGCTGTCCATGGACCATATTTGCATTCCCAGGTTAATCAATAGGGCCATAGAGCCCAGGCTGGACTGGAACCCACTGCATAACTGGGGAAGACCTTGAACTCCTGTTCCTCCTGCTTCCACCTCCCAAGTTTGAGGACTTCAGATGTACACCAGCATCTTCAGTTTCCATGGTGCCAGAATGAAATGCCAGAGCTGTGTCTGCTAGTCAAGCTCTCTACACCTGAGCTACACCTCCAGCCCATGAATGAATGTTTCTTTTCTTGATGTTTAATTCTTATGTGCATGTGTGCACATATGTGCATGCTCTAGTTTGTGAGTAAGGATGCTCAGGTGCCACAAACAGGCAGAAGTCACAGAGCAATCTCAACTGTTGGTCCTTGCCTTACATCTTGTTTGAGATAGGGTCTCTAGCTGTCTGTTGAGGACTAGCTGGCTCATGAACTAACTTGCAGGCACTCTCCAGTCTCTGTCTCCCATCCTGGGACTACAGACATGGGCTACTGGTTCAGGTTTACATGAGTTTTGGGAATCTTCATGTTTACCCAGGTGAGTCATCTCCCCAAACCAATTTGATTTTTCATCGCTTTGACGAAATGTCCAAGAAATGGTCTAGAGGAGGAAGGATTGATTTGGGTTCCTGTTTCCAGGATTTCAGTGCCTGGTCAACGGGCTCTATGTCTCTGGGATTGTGGGTAAATGGAACAATATGGAAAGAAGAACAAAACAGTTCACCTCAGAGGAGCCAAGAAGTAGAAAGACAGAAAGAGGAATTAGAGACAAGGTGGACACTTCACAGGCACAACACACAACTAAGTCCCACATCCCAAAAATTACAACCAGCTAAGAATTGATCCATTGATTCAGTTAGAACCCTGGGACATGGTCACTTCCCAGAAGCCCCACCTCTGCAACTTCTGTACATTGACTGGGGACAAAGCATAATTTGGGAAAAAGCATTTCATATCCTACCCCTGACCTCCCACAAAGGCCCACATCCATCTCACCTCATCACACAAAATGCATTTAGAACCCCCCTCTCCCTTTCTTCCTCCCTCCCTCCCTCTCTTCCCTCCTCTCTCTCTCTCTCTCTCTCTCTCTCTCTCTCTCTCTCTCTCTCTCTCTCTCTCTCTCTCTCTCTCTCTCTCTCTCTCATTGTTGTTGTTTGTTTGTTTGTGAAGACATGGTTTCTCTGTGTAGCCCTTGCTGTCCTGGAACTCGCTCTGTAGACCAGGCTGGCCTCAAACTCAGAGATTCACCTGTCCCTGCCTCCTGAGTGCTGGAATTAAAGGTGTGTACCACCACTGCCCAATATAGAATATTTCCTATAGTCCTCAAATTCTCACCAGTTCTATCATTATACAAAAGTCCAAGTCCAGAGTGTTCCCCATCACTCTCAGCAAACACCTAGTAACGAGCACCTATAAGAATAGAAATAAAAATAAGCCGGGTGTGGTGATGCATGCCTTTAATCCCAGCACTCGAGAGGCAGAGGCAGGCGGATTTCTGAGTTCGAGGTCAAGCTTGGTCTACAAAGTGAGCTCCAGGACAGCCAGGGCAACACAGAGAAACCCTGCTTCAAAAAACAAAACAAAACAAAACAAAACAAAAACCAAAACCAAACCAAAACAAAAAACCCCACAAGTTACAGACTTTTATATGATATGAGGTAAATATCCCTGATCCAAATGGAATAGAGACATAAAAATGGAAACTGGGGCCAGATCCAACCCCAGCAAGGGAAATGGCAGTTCCTGTACCCTGTGGGCATGTGGTGCTATGATGTGGGGTTTGGGCAGCCCCACCACTGTGGCCCAGAATGTGGCTTTCCTTGGCAGACAGTCCACTGCTGGCATCTCTGACTTCCTGGGGTCACAGCAGTATGGCTTCCACTGTCACTGTTTCTGCCATTGCCCTCGCAGGGGGCTACGAGATTCAGATTCTGCCACACGCTTTCTCCCGCCTGCACCCCCAGATCTTGAAATCTGTGTGGAAACCTGGATGAGCCCACAACTCTCCCATCCTGTGTATTGCACAACTCTCACCACATGGCTGACTCCAAGGTCTGCCAGAAGCAGATATAGCAGGAGCCAGAGCCAGGTCTACTTGGACCACACTGCAACGGACACCAGGTGCCTGGATGGCTGCGGGGAGAAGTCCCTTGGCAGCCCTGTCTGATCAGAGGTCCTGAGGAGACAGAGATCCACCTACTTCTGCCTCCCCTGTGCTGGGATTAAAGTATATGTCAACATTCTTGCTCAAGTTTGCTTTTTTTTTTTTTTGAGATGGGATCTCACTATATAATATAGAGACCAGGCTGGCCTCAAACTCACAGACATTTACATGCCTCTACCTCCTGCGTTCTGGGATTAAAGGCATGTGTCACCACACCTGGCTATGCCAAGCATCTGGACTATTGATTGACCCATTAAAGAAACCTTTCACACTGGGACATGAAGAAAAAAGCAGGCAGTTTCCTTTAATGCCAGGAAGCAGTGAGTCTTGTTATAATTCTGGCTCCCAAGTTCAAAATGATGCAAAGTAAATTTAATGGCATAAATACTATGCAATGTTCTACATAACAAACAAACAAATAAAACATAGTAAGCAAAGTAAGAGAAAACCTGACTGGCGAGTTGCCTCGGTCGGGGAAGCACTTGCTGGCAAGCTCCAATAAACTTGTATCACTGTGGTGGCTGTTTTGGGTTGTCAACTTGACTACATCTGGAATTAACTAAAACTGAAGCAGCTGGGTACATTTTTAAAAAAGATTTATTTATTTTTATGTTATGTATATGAGTACACTATAGCTGTACAGATGGTTGTGAGCCTTCATGTGGTTGTTGGGAATTTAATTTTTAGGACCTCTGCTCAATCCAGTCAACCCTGCTTGCTCTGGCTGGCCCAAAGAGTTACTTATTATTATACATAAGTACACTGTAGCTGTCTTCAGACATACCAGAAGAGGGCGTCAGAACTCATTACAGGTGGTTGTGAGCCGCCATGTGGTTGCTGGGATTTGAACTCAGGACCTTTGGAAGAACAGTCAGTGCTCTTACCCGCTGAGCCATCTTGTCAACCCAACTGGGTACATTTGTGAAAGACATTTCTTTCTTTCTTTCTTTCTTTCTTTCTTTCTTTCTTTCTTTCTTTCTTTCTTTCTTTCTTCCTTTCTTTCTTCTTTTTAAATTAGGTATTTTCCTCATTTACATTTCCAATGCTATCCCAAAAGTCCCTCATACCCTCCACTCCACTCCCCTACCCACCCACTCCCACTTTTTGGCCCTGGTGTTCCCCTGTACTGGGGCATATAAAGTTTGCAAGTCCAATGGGCCTCTCTTTCCAGTGATGGCTGACTAGGCCACCTTTTGATACATATGCAGCTAGAGACAAGAGCTCCAGGGTACTGGTTAGTTCATAATGTTGTTGCACCTACAGGGTTGCAGATCTCTTTAGCTCCTTGGACAGTTTCTCTAGCTCCTCCATTGGGGGCCCTGTGATCCATCCAATAGCTGACTGTGAGCATCCACTTCTGTGTTTGCTAGGCCCCGTGCTTTTTAATTTCTTAATTAAATCATTTGAAATGGGAAGACCCACCTTTAACCTGAGCCACATCTTCTGGTGACAACATATATTAAGGACATGGAAGAAGGAAGTTTTTGCTCTTTGCCTGCTTGCCCTTGCTGGCAAATCCATTCCTTCACTGGCATTAGAGCTTGTTTCTTTGTGATTCCAGCATATACTGAAGACCAGCTGAGACATGCAGCCTTGTGGACTGAACAACTACCGGATTCTTGGCCTTTCAATTGGTAGACAGCCATTGTCAGACCAGCTGAATGATAGCCTATAGTAAACCATATATATCATATATGGTGCATATGTACATATATATATTTCATTGTATCAGTTCCGGTCCTCTAGAAAACCCTGACTGATACAATCACTAATAAGAAACAGATCATCATTATACATACATATATATATATATATATATATATATATATATATATATATATAAAACCGCTGTGAATATAAAAGATAAGATTTTCAGTAGAAAATGAAGGGAAAGAGATGAGCAAAACAGTCACAGAAAGGTCAAATAACCATTCAGACTAGAATATATGGCCGTTTTACTAATAGTGGGAGGAATGGGAACGGCAGAAGTACATGAAAATAGATTTTCTCATGTGTCAGATTGTCAGGCATGCTTTTGTTATTATATTCATTTAGTGGTGTGCATGTGTGTGTGTGTGTGTGTATATGTGGTATGTGTATATATGTGATGTGTGTCTCTCTAGTGCTGGGATTACAGGCATGGGCTACCACTCCAGGCAGGTAAAGCAAAACCAAACCAAGCCAAACAAACAAACAAACTAAAGACACTTTTATGCAGGCTTTATAGACTCACAAAAGAGAACAATTCCTTTAGTGAGAAATATCAAACAATACCCAACACTCATGCTTAATCCACCAATCCCACATCTAAGCATCTACCTAAAACTAACATCTCGAAATGTGAATGAAACAACAGACACAGAAAATCACTCACCGTGGCATAATATATTATGTGGTTATAACGTGGACCTGAATGACCTATGCTCCCCAGAAGCCCATGTGTTCATGGCTTGGTCCCACCTCAGACTTTGCTTCTCCCACTATGAACAAGTCGATGTTTTACCATAAGGTGATCATAAGTAAATTGTTTTGGTTCAAAAGATATTTTATTTTGTCTTTTTTTTTTTCAATTATAAACCAGGTGTGGTGGCACATGCCTTTAATCCCAGCACTCTGAAGGCAGAAACAGTTGGATCTTTATGAGTTCAAGGCCAGCCTGGACTGCTTAGTGAGCTCCAAGACAGTCAGAGCTATGTAGAGAGACCCTGTCTCAACTCTCCCCTCAGCTATTTAAAAAAAGATTACAATTTTTTTCTATGCCTATGAGTGTTTTGCCTGCACACATATATGGACACTTCATGTGTGTCTGGTGCCCACAGATGCTCAGGGAATGGAGTCACAGATAGTTGTGAGCAGCCATGTGGGTGCTGAGAATTGCACCTGAGTCCTCTGGAGGAGTAGACAGTACTCTTAGCTGCTTAGTCATCTCTCCAGCTCCATTGTCTGTCTTTAGTAGGTGACAGAGTCACCACCTTTAGTATCCTCAGACTCTTGGTAACTGATGAATTTGGGATATGAAGTGATATTTGCAGGCTGGTGAGGTGGCTCAGCAGGTAGAGGCATTTGTTGTCCAGCCTGCGGACTTGACTTGGATCCCTCATGATGGAAGGAGAGACTTCTATACGTTTTCAATATGTGCATGATAGCGCGTGCACACACACAGAAACTCTAACATACACATACTTCCTCCTTCCCTCCCTCTCCCTCCCTACCTTTCCATCTCGATAAAAAAAGGTTTAAACAAAGGTTTGCGCAGAAGCCTCCGGTGTTTGCATTCTCAGTTCTTTTACTCTGTTCCCCCAGAACTAGGCAATTGGAAGGACCCACCATGATATGCTTTCCCCAGTGGGGTGTGATGGGAAAGCCCCACCTTTCCCTGATAATATTCCTACCTGAAACACTTAAAACAGAACTTGATATGTGGAGCCTGAGGCTAGAGGGGTGTGAGTTTCAGGCTAGTTGGGGCTACACATTGAGACCTTGTCTCAAAAACAACCAGACAGAGACAAGTAGGAAAAGGTTAGGACTAGCATTTGACTGTAGTCTAGAATTTTCTCCTCCCCCCCCCCCCTTTTTTTGAGCCAGGGTTTCTCTGTGTAGCCCTGGCTGTCCTGGAACTCACTCTGTAGACCAGGCTGTCCTCAAAGTCCGAGATCTGCCTGCCTCTGCCTCCTAAGTGCTGGGATTAAAGGCGTGCACCACCACCCCAGGCACGAGGTGAAACATCTAGAAAACAAGTGTCTGACTTTACTAAGTAGAGCTAAAGGAGACAGCTGTTTTTCCCATGTCTTTTGACCTAGTTGCTGCTCTTTTGGTGTCACTGCCTCCCCCTCTCCCACCCCTCCCCATATGTCCAGAAGAATCTATTGCTGCTGTCTCTGAACCCAGCAAGTTCTTAACGTTCTGGATTGCTATTTCAAAAAGCCATCATTTCATGTGTTTTCAGTAACTACTGTTTGGCTGCCGAGAAGTTTTACTGTTTCCAGAATGTCGCTGCCTTTGTCTCCTTTTCTGTCCTCGTGGATTCATGCTTCTCTAAAGGGAGCATTTGAATGACATTTTATTGGGCTTTCGGGAAGCAGCTTGAAGTGAGCATGTGCGATCAATCAGCACCTTTCACTAGCGGCCAACCCGACGCTCTTTAGTCTCTTTTCCCCATTTACCAGTTTGCAAGTTACCCTTTCTTTCTACTCATTTAATGGATTCTCTTTAAAACTTTAATGGTGGTGCCTGACGTAAAAAGCAAGAGACGATCAATATTCCTATCTTCTCCATGGATAAAGCAAGACTGGAGAACACTTTCACTTTGATCCCTCCTTCCCTTTTTCTACATTACTTTGGTTTAATATTTTAGTTCCCCACTATTCAAAGGAGTTCCATCATCAATATGGTGCATTCTTAGCAACCCTGCCTTTGTGGTACGTTCAGGTCCATGCGCTAAGAACGTTGTATGCATTAGATATACTAAATTACATATAAATAGATCTTGTTAGACATGAAATTGCCAACATTTGAGTTTTTAAAAAAAAGATTTCTTTATTTTATGTATATGAGTACACTGTAGCTATATAGATGGTTGTGAGCCATCATGTGGTTGCTGGGAAATTGAACTCAGGACCTTTGCTCGCTCTGGCCCTGCTCGCTCCGGCCCAAAGATTTATTTATTGTTATATGTAAGTACACTGCTATATGTAAGTAGCTGTCTTCAGACACACCAGAAGAGGGCGTCAGATCTTATTATGAGTGGTTGTGAGCCACCATGTGGTTGCTGGGATTTGAACTCAGGACCTTCGGAAGAGTAGCCAGTGCTCTTTTTTGTTTGTTTGTTTTGTTTTGTTTTGTTTTGTTTTGTTTTGTTTTTTGAGACAGGGTTTCTCTGTGTAGCCCTGGCTGTCCTGGAACTCACTCTGTACACCAGGCTGGCCTCGAACTCAGAAATTCGCCTGCCTCTGCCTCCCAAGTGCTGGGATTAAAGGCATGCGCCACCATGCCTGGCTTTGGTCAGTGCTCTTAACTGTTGAGCCATCTCACTAGCCCTTGATCATTTATTTTTAAGCTATCAAAACTGATTTTATTTTCACAGATCATAAAACAAATACACACATATTTCCAACCACCCTGAACAAATGGACACTGAAGCCCCATGGTGCTAGCAAACAAGAAAGCATGCCTATGCCTTACATTCACCCTTCCCAGGTGTCTAGGTTCAGCCAGAAAAAAAGAAGCCATTCCACGCCCTTCAAGCACAAAGTCTTCTGTGCAGGGATGAAGTGTTGTAACAGTCGGGGGCTGGCCGGAGAGATGGCTCAACAGGATGGAGCCCGGGCTGCTTTTGCAGAGGATCTGGATTCAGGTCTCAGCTCTCAGAGTGGTTGGCTCATAACTGCCTGTAACTCCAGTTCCAGGGGATCTGAAACCCTCTTCTGGCCTCCTGAGGCACCCCCCTAACCCACAGACACATATATACCGACATTTAAGAACAATCTTCTAAAAAGAAAATAAAAATAAGACTAGCTGATACAGTAAGTTAGAACTGGACCAGAAGTTTACTAAAACATTGTAATATAGGTTAACACATGAATATTAGGAGAAATAAATATTCAGAAAAATGTAGGATGTGTTCAGGTGTGGGCTCCTCAAGAGAGGTATGGCTCACTGTTTTTACAGCAGTCATACATAGGACTTGGATGAGGTTTGACGTTACTATCTTATCAACAGGTATCAGGGTACCTGACAGTATAATAATTGATTCAAAAGTCTAGTCCATGGGGATATAGGAAAGGAGGGTACCTTTGTTGTAAACAGTGTTTGAGATTTTCAAGCAGTGTCTGGGTAAAAGCAAGGAGTCCCTGCTTGAGATTCTATCTCCATCTCTATTTTAACATAAAGCATCTATAAAGAAAGAAATAGTAGCTATGTCAGCAGCCTTTATAATGAATGAAAAAATAAAAATAAAAAAGGCAAAAGGAAAGGAACATGACTGATCCTAGCTCTGTGGTGGAGGAGACAGTTTATAGTAAATATATGGGAGAGCAGAGCCAGAGGTGGGGACATCTGGAAGAGACTAGACAGGCCAGTCTGAGCTGGGCCACATGGGAAGAGAGGAAAGGGGGAGGGGTAAGGGGGGAAGAGGGAGAGGGGTGCAGCCAGGAGGCACAAAGGCACAAAGAAAGTGGGTAACCAAAATGGTTGGATTCTATAGGGTAGAACAGCCCAGCTCCCTGGGCTGGAGAAGCCTAGGGTAGGGGTGGAGTATGCCAGCCAAGAGGGCCCTGTAACAGGGAGAATGTGGGGGCCAGGTCCACTCTGAGATGTTAAATAGGCACCTCAGCCTTCTGCCCCAGTTTTGAAACCTAACATATAACACATGGTAATGGTGTAGGTATTCTTGCCTAGGTAAGAGGCTCCATTCGGATTCTAGAGTGAGTTCCTGTCCCCTTCAGGTCCTGTCAGTTTCCCTGGCTCAGGATTCCAAGCACACGCCTGTAATCCTGTTTTATGCCGTGTTGGAGATCAATCTCTGGACTATGTATATTTTAGGTAAGTACTGGCTTACAACCCTTCTTTAACGACCCAAGTGCTGGGACAGAGTGGGAAGCTTGGCAGCTTCTTTTGCTCTCCTTAGTTTTGTTGTTTGAGACAGGACCTCCCACAGCAGCCCAGGCTGGTCTCAAACTTACAATTCTCCTGCCTCAGCCTCCCCAGTGCCCTGATTATAGGCAGACATCCCCATGTGCCTGAGAGGTAAGTGGATCGAGGATGGCAGAAGTTTTGTGTGGAGACAAGGGACGAAGCTGAACTGGTCACGGTGAAGGGCAGAGGGAAGAAGCAGAACCGTGGCTGTAGAAATTTCTGAGGAAAGTGACGGGAACAGTGTGTGTGGATGGAGGCAGGGGGACCGACTGGAGGTTGAAGAGAAAGGATGAAGCACTCAGGTATGTACATGCAAGCCCATGGAAGAAGCTTGTCATAAGGGAAACATCTGGGCTTCCCGGCTTCCCTCCTCGGAAGCTCAAGGGGGTGGAGCCCAGCCTTCCCTGTGAGGGAAGACTTCTGAGGGGACTAACCTCTGATACCCAAAGTGTCTGACCCAGATGCAGCTTGCCCCATCCATCTTCAACAGGACCCGACTTCTCCAGCTCAATCCTGAAGAGACTTATACTCTAGGCGCCATAGGTCTATAACCCTGTAAGTCCTGGCTCTTCTCAGGCTGTCACAGTGGCCATGGTGGGACAAGTAAGGCCAGCCCAGGCTCTAGCCAGTCCTGGACACTGTCCCTCTGGCCAGCTGGCTAGTGCAGAAGGCGCTGGGGAGTTAAGTCAAGGCAGGGCTCACAGTGGACAGACAAGCAGTGTTCATTGGCTGGCCAGTCATTCAGTAAGTGGGGTGGTTGCTGGTCACAGGATTTGGGGGGGGTGGGTTCTGCCCACACGTAGTAAAGGCTCGAGGGAGCCACTTGCCTACTGGGGCAGCCCCCTGGGTCTGGGGAGCTTACTAACCCCGACAGTGCCAGGAGAAGGGGAAAAGGTGAGTGTGCTAGTAAGCAGCTGGGGTCATCCTTCTTTGACCTTCCACGTGGTGTTTGCTCAGAGGAATTGTTGTCAGACTCCCTGGCGCCTAGAGTATAAAGTAAGAGTGTCTGCTCTCTGTGCCCAGAACTGAGCAGGTGAGCTCACATGGCACAGGGATGGTGGGGGTGGGGTGGCTGCAAAGGTAGGAGCCAGCTGCAGATACAAGCTAGCAGAAAGCCTGCCACATTGTGTGTATCCGTTCTCTCCCTAAAGGGGGCTCGGAGGCAGGAAGACAGGCAAACAAGGGAGTTATATTGCATTGAGGTGGGTGGGTCATCTCTCTAGTGCAGCCTGAGTTCCAGGTTCCCTACTTTGTGACGGAGGTAAGGAGCAATCCAACCCTGTTGTCTGAGGAAGTCATCTCTTCCCTCCTGCCTCACTCCCCCCCTCCCCCCCAGTCCCCGCAACCTCACTCCCCCCCTCCCCCCCCCAGTCCCCGAAAGAGCCTAGTTCAGGTCTCTGGAGCTTTTGACATGATGTTACCTACACACTGGGGAAGGGTTAACGGGATTTGGGGCAGGCATCCCCTAGACCAGGCTTCCTAGATCTAGTCCCTGGCTTTGCCTCTCCTCCTGATCAAGCCTCCACCTACCTTCCTTCTCAGGGGTCATCGTGGAAAGCATGGCTGCAGTCATCACTTGGGCCCTCGCCCTCCTCTCAGGTGGGTCTTCTGGCCCATTGCAGTGTGGGCTTGGGATGGAGGATGGGCTGAGGGGCCTGGCCCTTAACTGTCTCATCTTTCTCTGCAGTGTTCGCAAGCATTCAGGCAAGGAAGAGCCTCTGGGACTACTTCAGTCAGAACAGTTGGAGCAAAGGCATGATGGGCCAGCCACAGAAGCTGGCACAGGAGTAAGTAGCCTGGGCAAGGCTGTGCTGAGGGCACGAGACAGCCCTACTGTGGGGTGATCCCTTGACTCTGTGGTTAACACGGAAGCTGAAGGAGCCAGCCCTGCCTATAGAACCAAACACATCTCAGTCATCTTGGGCACCCTCTGTCCAAGTCTCTCCTGCCCATGGCATCTGAGATTAGCATGCCACAGAATGACAAGATGGTGTGAATCTTGGCGTGTGTGTGACACCTTCTTGGATGGTATTGTAAGACCGAATGCCATTTTGTGTTCTGAATGTAACAATGAAGTCGGCTGGAGTCAGGACTAAAGACCAGGCTCTGGGGCCACTCCTCCTGTCCTGGCTTCTGCAAAATATTGGTGTCCCACAGCTTTGGGGAAAGGGAGATTTCAATGCCAGCAGTCTATTGGCCTGATTTTCTGTCTTTCTCCTTCTCCAGGAACCTGAAAGGCAGCTTCGAGCAAGACCTCTACAATATGAACAATTACCTAGAAAAGCTGGGACCCTTGAGAGGGCCTGGGAAGGAGCCTCCTCTACTGGCCCAGGACCCAGAAGGCATTCGGAAACAGCTGCAGCAGGAGCTGGGGGAAGTGAGCGCGCGCCTGGAGCCCTACATGGCTGCGAAGCACCAGCAGGTAGGCTGGAACTTGGAGGGCCTGAGGCAGCAGTTGAAACCCTACACGGCTGAGCTGATGGAGCAGGTGGGCCTGAGTGTGCAGGAGCTGCAAGAGCAGCTGCGCGTGGTGGGAGAAGACACCAAGGCTCAGCTCCTGGGGGGCGTGGACGAGGCGCTGAACCTGCTGCAGGACATGCAGAGTCGAGTGCTGCACCATACCGACCGAGTCAAAGAGCTCTTCCACCCTTACGCAGAACGCTTGGTGACTGGAATTGGGCACCACGTGCAGGAGCTGCACCGCAGTGTCGCTCCTCACGCAGCTGCCAGCCCCGCGCGACTCAGTCGCTGCGTGCAGACCCTGTCCCACAAACTCACACGTAAGGCAAAGGACCTGCACACCAGCATCCAACGCAACCTGGACCAGCTGCGCGATGAGCTCAGTGCCTTCATCCGAGTCAGCACAGATGGGGCAGAAGATGGAGACTCCCTGGATCCTCAGGCTCTCTCGGAGGAGGTCCGCCAGAGACTGCAGGCTTTTCGGCATGACACCTACCTGCAGATCGCTGCATTTACTCAGGCCATTGACCAGGAGACAGAGGAAATTCAGCACCAGCTAGCACCACCCCCGCCTAGCCACAGCGCCTTCGCTCCTGAGCTGGGACACTCAGACAGTAATAAGGCCCTGAGCAGACTGCAGAGCCGACTGGATGACCTGTGGGAAGACATCGCCTATGGCCTTCGTGACCAGGACCATAGTCATTTGAGTGACCCTGAGGGTCACTCGGGTTAACCCTCCAGCTCATTGTCTGGACCCTGAGCCGCTAGCATGGTCTATTAGGCAGAGGGTGGAGGGTCCTGCACACTATAGGTGGGGCCACCAAAGGTGCTGCTGTCCCAACCTACCCAGCCTCCTCAACTCCCCCACTCAGGGGCATTACATTCAGTAGGCTTTGCAAACCCAGCTTCTGGTACTCATTTGGAAATCCTAGGTAGCAAGAGTGAGGTGATGGGAGTGGGAGATGGTGTGTGGGGTGACTGACCACAAGCCAGTGCTTGACCGTGCTGGAAACCCATGCCACTACAACCTGGAGTTGGGCTCCTATTAATTCTCGCAGCCTGGTGCTGGCTGTTACAGTTGGTCCACGGAGAGGAACTCCTGTCTCCCCAGGGTTGTCATGAGAGCTTTTGTTGGAAGGGAGCAGGAGGAGAGCATGATGCAGAGAACATGTAGTGGAGTGTGTACGTCCCTGCCAGTGGTCCTGCTGGTGGGTCCAGTGATGGGAGGGGCAGAGCCCCTATTTCCTTAGAGAACTCTGAATCCAGATAAGGAACTGAGCCATCCACACGGTGAAGGAGGGCTTCTAAAAAAAAATCCTGTACAGAACAAACTGTGTGCCTTCCTCATCATACAGTCCCTACCTCCTGACTCTCAGGGAGGAACGGACTTTTGGTTGGAATGAAATAGATGCTCATGATGGAATGTTGTTGGTCTGGTGTGACTCTCATTGGACCATGTCTGAGAGCAATTGTTTCATTTCCCCTGTCTCAGAACACACCCACCATCCACTTGTACCCCTCACTTGCTCTTTCTGTCTCTTTTCCATTCTTGGTCCACTCTGGGCGAGTTCTGCCGTAGGACTCCTGGCTAGACAATGGCTGTGACGTTTGATGGGGTGGCGTGGGGAGGAGGCTGTCTTGTTCCACAGTCTGTGGATCACAGGACAGCGTGGATGCTGTGATGGAGAAGCATGCTTTCCCTGAAATCCCTGAAGGATCCCCTCACCCTTGGTTCCGTGTTCCAGATTCCTCATGCCTGCTTGACCCTCTTCTTGGGATTGATAAAAACTCTCTCTTTGAGACAGATCTCACTACAGAGTATTTGCTGGCCTGGAATACATTATGTAGATCAGGTTAGCCTCACATTAATAGAGATCTACTTGCCTCTGTCTCCTAAGTACTAGGGTTAACAACATGCTCAGAGACCTAAGAACTCTTAACTCTCTTTCGTATACACACTCACTCAGATATCAAAGATCCCCAGGGACCCAGTGAAACAGGACAGGGGTGGGGAAGGAAAGCCCAGCTCAGCACCCTTTCTTCCCAGCTCAGCCTGCTCTGCACAGGATGCTTGATACCTCCCCACTACAGATCCTCTGTGAAGCTGCGCTCCACTCAACCACACCCTTGTTACCCTCAATCCTGTAGATAGAGCCAGTTTCAGCCATGGGACTGGGTTGTGGTCTAAGACTTAGAGAGGAAGTGCTAGAAAGGAAATTTGAAAGAACCCGATAAAGTAGGGTGTTTTGTTAGAAAACAGGGAGAGATTAAGACAGCGAATGCGGTGGTGGGGGTGGGGGTGGGGGATGAGAAGCAGTAAAAAGAAGAGCATTGTATTTATAGTTAGAGGCAGTGTTTAAAAGGACAGAAGTGACGAGCTGGGGGAAAGAGAGTCAGGGAGGGGAGAAGCTGGATAACAGGAGCGAGGACCCAGGCAAGGTCTGGCCACAGTTTTTTCTTTCTTTCTTTTTTTTTTTTTTAAATTTATTTTATTTGTTGTATGTAACTACACTGTAGCTGTTTTCAGACGATCCAGAAGAGGGAGTCAGATCTGGTTACAAATGGTTGTGAGCCATCATGTGGTTGCTGGGATTTGAACTCGGAACTTTAGACCTTTGGAAGAACAGTCAGGTGCTCTTACCCACTGAGCCATCTCATCAGCCCGTGGCCACAGTTTTGAGGGCACTGCCTAGGGGATTCCAAAGCAAGCCGGTACCCTTGTCCCAGGGCATTTTACATAGACCTGAGGTCCTGGGGACAAACAGGCTACCTGTATAGAGGAGCCACAACTAGCAAGCTACACACTGAATTGGATCAGAGTAGCTGCCTTCAGACACACCAGAAGAGGGCGTCAGATCCCATTATGAATGGTTGTGAGCCACCATGTGATTGTTGGGATTTGAACTCAGGATCTTACCCGCTGAGCCATCACTCCAGCCCAGTGTGGGTCTTATCTAGCTACGGAAGTGCAGTCCAGGAATCGGAAGACTTTGTCAGAGACTGATCTAGGAAGCGCAAGGTCTGCGGCCTCTTTAAGAAGGGGGCGGGAACAGCGGCTGGAGGAAGTGAGGTCGCAGGGGCCGCGGAAGCCGGAAGCCGCCGCGGGAGCAACGCGTGGGGAAATGTCTGCCAGCGGGGCTGTGCAGCCGGGACACCCGGGGGCCGCCGTCGGGCCCTCGCCCGCTGCGGCTGCGTCACCAGCCACCGGGCCTTTGTTCCGGCCCCTCAACGCCGAGGATGAGGAACAACAGCCTACCGAGATCGAGTCACTGTGCATGAACTGTTACCGGAACGTGAGTCTGAGCCCGGGGGACCACCCAGCCTGCAGCCAGAGGCAGCTCTGGCATACAGGGTGTAAACAAGCTGAAGTCATTCTCCCCAACGCCGCTTCTGCTTCTCTAGGGCACGACGCGACTTCTGCTCACCAAGATTCCATTCTTTAGAGAAATCATCGTGAGCTCCTTTTCCTGCGAGCACTGTGGCTGGAACAACACGGAGATCCAGTCTGCAGGCAGGATCCAGGACCAGGGAGTGCGCTACACCTTGACCGTGAGAAGCCAAGAGGTGAGCGCAGACTAGAGAAGGTACCCCCACGGTTTCAGAGAGAGAGCATTGGGGGCCAGAGCCCCCAATCGGACCATCGGCCCTTCACCAGACCTGTCCCAAGCCCTTAGTGTCCTCCTTTGACAGTGGTGTCGGTGGTGCTGGCCTCTGTTCTGCTGCTTTGAGTGGTGAACGTGCTTTGCGAATTTTGTGGGAGTGATGGGATTTATGTGGGAGAGCTGGGCTTTATGGGTGGTGTTCTTACCTTCTGGGTAGTCAGGCTGACACCATGTGTACGATCCTGAAGTAGTTTGGACTCTTCTGAATGGAAGGCGGGAAGAAGAAAGATCTGGGTTGGCATCTGATGGAGAGATGGTCTGGTTATTTCCCAAGCTTTATTGCTGACCTCTTCAGCTAGAACGGTTTGCTTTCTGTCCAGGACATGAACAGAGAAGTGGTAAAGACAGACTCTGCCACCACAAGGATCCCCGAGCTGGATTTTGAGATTCCAGCTTTCAGCCAGAAGGGAGGTGAGTTTTAAGATCAGGTGTGTGAGGTGTGTGAGCCGTTCACACCTTGCTGAAATGTTTCCTATTTTCTTGCAAAGCCTGGTCCAGGTCACGCCTAGTGGCTTGTGTTTGGCCATTTAATTATAGTGGATTTTCATGTTTTAATGTGAGTAGAAAGTTATAGTTAAATCTCTCTCTCTCTCTTTTTTTTTTTTTTTTTTGTTGGTTTTTAGGGTTTCCCTGTGTAGCTCTGGCTGTCCTGGAACTCACTCTGTAGACCAGGCTGGCCCCGAACTCGGAAATCCGCCTGCCTCTGCCTCCCAAGTGCTGGGATCAAAGGCCTGCGCCACCACTGCCCGTCTAGTTAAATCTCTTAAGAGTCCAGTAGTCAGACAGACCACGGTGTGCTTAGTTTAGAGCTTTATAGATGAGGAGAAGGAGGCCTGCAGAGTTCAGGGAAAGTGCTGAGGGTCACGCAGACAAGTGATAGCACGTTAGCACTCACTTGTCTCATGTTTCATTCACCACAAGCTCTGACCACTGTTGAAGGACTCATCAGCCGCGCGATCTCTGGCCTGGAACAGGATCAGCCCACACGACGGGTGAGTAGGGATGAGTCAAACTATCAGACCAAATGTTGGGGGACTTTTTGATTGAGCACATAAAGGAGCTAGTTCTCCATGTTGTGCTGTCCCCAGCCCGTGTCGCGGTGTGCCCTCCCGCACTTCAGATAATGTCACATGACCTTGGAAGAGTCTTTGGCTTATCTACAGCTTCCTGAGGATTCTTTTACATCTGTACTTATTATTAGAGAAATAATGTCATTGCACATTGCTGCTGTCTGTCTCTAACTGGCTAGAGAGGCATAACAGAATTTTGGATTTTTAAAGGAATTTCTTTTTAATTATGTGTTATGTGCCCGTGTGATGTAAGATGTAAATGTGATGGCAGATACCTTTGTGAGCCAGAAGCAACAGTTCCCCATGGAGACGAAGCTACAGTGCAGTGGAATAATAAATAAGAAAATAAGCCCACCTCCTAACCCCCGGCATCGTTTATAAACTTCAGATGAGCTTCTTGTGTCTCACTATGAAATTCGGGTCCCTGTGCTCCCAGTATAAGTGGATGTTAAGGATCTGACTGGAGGGATGTGGCCGTCGGAGGGTTGGGGTGTGGGGTGTACTGCCAAGTCTGCAGTTTTCATTCTGTTCCTGGCAGGCAGTAGAAGGTGCCATCGCAGAAAGAATTGATGAGTTCATTGGCAAACTAAAGGACCTAAAGCAAATGGCTTCCCCTTTCACACTGGTAAGTACTGGGCTACTGCAGCCGCTTTCAGTGTAAGGAGGAGGGGAGCATCCCTTGACACTGACTGATGCCGGTAACCATGGAGCTTGGCAAGTGGAAGAGGCAAGAAGATCAAGAGTTTGGACTCATCCTTGACTTGATAGCACGCTATAGGCCAGGCTAGGCTATGCTGAAGCCCAACCTAAAAATAAAAAAATGGACCAGGATTTTTCTAGTGTGTTCTAGCGCTGGATGGAAGTTATGCATGGTTTATTTTACTCTCTCCTCTCTTATCTGTTAGATCATTGATGATCCCTCGGGAAACAGCTTTGTAGAAAACCCACATGCTCCCCAGAAAGATAATGCCTTGGTGATCACATACTATGAGCGAACCCCACAGCAAGCTGAGATGCTGGGGCTCCAAGTAAGTGGACTGATTAAGTCAGAGGGATGCTCTGGGGTTGCCCTGTGTTCTGGGTCCTGAAGTCACTAAAGTCACTTTGCTATTGCTGCCACCATCATCCAGTGCATCCTGTCACGGCCTTTTATCGCACTCACAAAGCAGGTGTCAGTCACAGGAACCCAGCCTTGAGCCCTGTCTTTTTCTTGTCTGGGGATTTGCTTTGGCTTCTCTATCCATCTGTCCTTTGAGGTTTCCGTTGGTACCTTACAGGGAACAAAGGCATTCTCTCCCTCTTTAAGTAGGGCAGGGGTCTACTGTAGGCTGAGGTCTATCTGCCAACTTGTGGTTTCTGTTCTTTCAGGCAGAAGCACCAGAGGAGAAGGCGGAAGAGGAAGACCTTAGAAACGAAGTGAGTGGTGCTGGCTCCCTTTGAAGACCACAGTGGAGTTGTGGGTTGAGACTGACAAATGTCCGGTGTGTCACTGTCACAGCTCACATGGGTGACCACCCGCGGGGTGTCTTCTGCTCGAAGGGGTGGGGATGTTCAGTCTGTGCCCTTGTATTATGTCCTAGGTGCTCCAGTTCAACACTAACTGCCCAGAATGCAATGCTCCAGCTCAGACCAACATGAAGCTTGTCCGTATCTTTCAGCAGGCAATTGGGTTGCTCTTCAGCTGACTCGGGCATGAACGTTATATTACAGACGGGAGCCTTCCCTTCAGGGAAAGCCAGTGCTTTATCCTCAGTGGTGAGGATGAACCTTTAATGAAGCTACATACTGCATACTTTGGCTTCTGAGTGTGGCCAGGTCTCCGTGTTTGTGAGCACAAGGCCCGTTTATTGTAGTCTTGGGTACTGCATCTGTTTGTGTGGGACTTGGCTTTGCTTTTCCTTGGAGGGGGGGTTCTCCTTGAAGCAGATAGACTTCTTTAACTCCATCTTCCAGAAATCCCCCACTTTAAAGAGGTTATCATCATGGCCACCAACTGTGAGAATTGTGGGCATCGGACTAATGAGGTGGGTGGGAGAAGATTGGCATAGGGGCAACGCCTTTGTAGCAGTCTGCCAGCTTCCTGGATCTACTTGAGGATGGGCATCAGCTGTATTTGGGTCTTTTGGGGGCTTAGTGCTGGGGAGGAGCCACTGAAGGAGCTGAGAATTAGCCTAGAGAGAAGTTGGAAATACGAGATTGCAAGATGGATGGAAAACTGACCTTGTGGAAGGGGCTGTGGTTGCTCAGAAGGCTGAAGGTTGGACAGAGTGTGACTCAGTGAAGAACTCAGGGGAGCTGTCGGGAATGGATTTGGTGGCTGCTGTGGAGGTTGTAAGCCTTCCTTCCTAAGTGTATCGAGCATAAGCTGATTGAACTTAAGTTATGGGGACACAGTGGACAGCAAACCTGGGGCCTCATGCAGACGAGGCAAGAGCGCTGTTAGTGAGCTATGTCCCAGCCCTGACTAAACTCCTAGACTATGACAGCAAATGCAGGGATGGACTGAAATGCTTACAAGCCTCTTTCATCCTCTGACAGTCTCGGGGTTTTTTTTTTTTTCTTTTTAAGGTATATTCAGGGTTTCTTGGCAATTGCCTAAAGTTGGCATGCCACCAGGGCTGAGCAGTGTTCTGTGGACTCTTGATGGTTTCTGTTCCCGTCACTGATGCCCTTGCTGGATTAGGAGCTTCCGTCAGGGGAAGCTGGTGGTGGGAGCCTCCATAAAGCCCAAGTCTTTGTGGCAGCAGGTGAGGCCAGGGGTCTTCTCTGGAGCTGCTCCTGACCGTCATTTCCACAGGTGAAGTCCGGAGGAGCTGTGGAACCTTTGGGTACCAGGATCACCCTCCACATCACAGATCCCTCAGACATGACCAGAGACCTCCTCAAGGTAGCCTACTTGGAAAATAGCTGTTGTCATATAGCTGCTTCAGTCTAGAGGAAGTGATCATTTTAGTGCTTAAGAACACAAGGAACCCGGTAACTCCCCTGGGCTTGAGGGACCCCAGGAGGCTTTTTCCGTGACTGGGAGTACAGACTCAGAGGGTGGCCCCTAGTCTTTCTGAGCAATGACTTGGCTGTCTTTTAGTTTCTATTGGCTATATGGGCTCTTCTCTGACCCTAGACAAGGTACAATAGCTTGTAGGTGTGACTCAGTTTCCGTTTGTCATGCTAACTTCGTGTTAGTTCAGATGGGGGAGTGAGACCCTGGCTTTAGCCAGGTATTAAGAGTAAACTAACATTCTAACTTTGTCTTCAAACTGTCACTGGTTTATTAATTTGGTTGGCTTTCTTTGTTCCTAGTTTTAAATCAGTTTGTCTCTCTGTATGTCTGTCCATCTGTCTAGTGCTATGGATTGAACCTGGGACCTCTGGTAATACTAGACAAGGGCTCTTGGATGAAGCTATGCTGCCATCCAGTGATTTAATTGTAAATGTGACCTATTGTCTTATAGTCTGAGACCTGTAGTGTGGAAATCCCAGAGCTCGAGTTTGAACTGGGAATGGCTGTACTTGGGGGCAAGTTCACCACTCTAGAAGGACTGCTGAAAGACATCCGAGAATTGGTGAGTGCAGAGTGTGCTGTATCGCTTCTGTTAGCAGTTTGGCAGGGGAAGGGGTAACGTCCTTTGTCCGGGTATGATGGCACTTGAGAAGCTGGGGCAAGAAGACCGGATTTGAGGACACCTGAGACCCTATCTCAAATGCCTCCTACCAAAAACAAATTCTATTTTGTCACTTATAACTGGGGATTTCTTTGCCTTAAAGCTGGTTCAAGCCAGGTGTGGTGGCGCACACCTATAATGCCGGTACTCTGGAGGCAAAGGCAGGCAGATTTCTGAGTTTGAGGCCAGCCTGGTCTACAAAGTGAGTTCCAGGACAGCCAGGGCTACACAGGGAAACCCTGTCTTGAAAAACCAAAACCAAAACCAAACAAACAAACAAAAAAACCCAAAAGCTCGTTCAAGAGATTTGAGTATCAATTATGAAGAGAAGGAAGAGAAATTAGTTATAGGAGTTTGTTTGTTTGTTTGGTTGGTTTGGTTTGGTTTGGTTTGGTTTGGTTTTTCGAGACAGGGTTTCTCTGTGTAGCCTTGACTGTCCTGAAACTCACTCTGTAGACCAGGCTGGCCTCGAACTCAGAAATCCACCTGCCTCTGCCTCCCAAGTGCTGGGATTAAAGGTGTGTGCCACCACTGCCCAGCAGTTATAGGAATTTTTAATGGAAATTCTCAAAGCTAGCAGTGGGCCAGTGTAGTTATTTTGTGATCTTAAGTCATTTACCTCATTACAAAATAGAAGGGGGTCTTTTTGACATCTGTAGTGAATATGTGGAGACTTTTCTTGTCGGTATTTCCTAAACAGTAGTGCAAAATTATATTAGATCTTATAAATGTGTTTATTTTATTTATTTGAGAGATGGCTTTGTGATATAATTGAGGCTAGCCTTGAGGTAACCACACACACACACATACACACACACACCCCTGCCACCTCCCGGCCTCAGCCTGCCATGTGCTGGCACTGCAGGCCAAGTAACTGCCTGGCTTTTCTTTGTGAATTGTACATTGCATTTCTTTTCCATATTGGGATTAGATACTGTAAGAACGCTACTGGATTCCAGCCCCTACTGCCAGTTTCCTTCTTGGCAAAGCAGTCTCATAGACATCTTCTCCTGTCCTGTTCTCGGGCCACCCTCCTCCCCTCCCCTAAGTCAGCAAGGCGTTGTGGGACATGGAGACCAGGCTTCTCCCACTGGGAGTCCACTGCTCCCCATCCCCGGTTTGAGGTTGAGGTTGACCCATACCGTCGGTGTTGTAGTAACCCAGCTGTTGTGTTACAGGTAACCAAGAACCCATTCACATTGGGCGACAGCTCTAATCCTGGCCAGGCAGAGAAACTGCAGGAGTTTAGCCAGAAGGTGGGCCAGGTAAGTGGACCCAGGCCATTTCTGCAATCCCAATTTCCCTTTCTTTAAACTTTTGGGAACTGCACCTTGTAAACTGGATTGGCTCTCGTCTCGCAGCCATAGCCTCTTCCTTCCAGGATCTTTGTAAGAGTTACCTGCTAAGTCCTCCTCTCTCCTGTAGATCATCGAGGGCAAGATGAAGGCCCACTTTATCATGGATGACCCAGCAGGAAACAGTTACCTGCAGGTAAGTTAGGCCTTCCTGGTGGTTCTATGGAGATATATTTTCGGAACTTCATAGAATTTGCATGATAGCCCTTAACAAGGAAAGCCTTGCTAAGTCTTCAATTGGGGCCTTGGGCAGGACTTGGAAGGTAAGGAAGAAGGGGGAAGGTGGTGTTAGTGGGACTCCAAGTGTGTGTAACAAAAGGTAGATAGACCATACCTAGCTCAGGCCTGCAATCATAGGTCCTCAGAAGGCCATGAAAATGGAAAGTTTAAGACCAGCCTGTGCGATTTTTAAGACTCTTAAGATAAAATAATGTGAACAAAAAGCCAAGAGTAACTGTTTCCCTGGCTAGCGTGCTCAGTGCCCTAGGTACAGAGTGAATATATAAGAAAGTAGGCTCTTCTCTTCCTGGGTCTGCTCGTCTTGTTCTTGTTCTCACCCTCAGCACTGGAGCTTCCGTTCTGCATCTGACTGTGAAGTAAGGAGCAATAGGAACCTGGCCAGAGGGCAGGCCAGAAAAGCCAAGAGGTGTTAGGCTGAACGGGCAAGCAAACATCTGGCAATTGATACATATAAAACTGCAGCAAAATTGTGTTGAACCTGGGACCTCCTCCTTACTTTAGTATTAATGAGTGCTGATGGGCCTGGCAAAACTGGCCTAGTTTTTCACATAATTATGACCGTTGTGGTCCCCCTCCCCCAAAACCTCTTTTTTTTTTTGAGACAAGTCTTTGTTATGTAGCCTGGCTGGCTTTAAATCTGTAATCTTTCTGCCTCAATCTCCAGAGTGCTGAGATTATAAGCAATCACCAACTTTGGCTACATTTTTTTATAGGAAGGCCCATATATAAAAGTACTTAGAACTGGGGGTTAAACACTTGTATGCATGTACAGGGGCTTGGGTTTGATACTAGTATACACACACACACACACACAAACACACACACACTCTTGCAGACTGTAGCCGTGGGCTCTAGAGACCCTACAAATCCTGTGCACTTCTTCGGAGGTTGAGAGTCAGCCGTGGGAGGGGATGGCGGGCTGCACAGGCGCTGACCAGACGTCTATCTGCTCTTGGCCCTGCAGAATGTGTATGCACCTGAAGACGATCCAGAGATGAAGGTCGAGCGGTACAAGCGCACCTTTGACCAAAATGAGGAGCTCGGGCTCAATGACATGAAGACAGAGGGCTATGAGGCGGGCCTGGCCCCACAGCGGTAGCAGTGGCCAGCTCACTGGCCAGCTACAGTGCCACTCACACTGCAGGGTTATGTTACTGTTGGGAACTGACGAGGAGTGCTCAAGCCCTCGTCCATGGTGAAGAGGTTACCACTTGAGTTAGAAATGTAAGCACCCAAGGTTAGCAGCTGACTGACGAAGCAGCTGCAGCCCTACTGTGCTCCTTGACCTTCTTTTGGAGTTTTTAAGTCGGCGTGAGAAGAATCCCAGAAACACCAGGCGGTCTGCCATCACCTTTTGCTTGTCAGCTCTCTGACCTCCAGTACTGGACCTTTGAAGTCTGGGGAAGTGAAATACAAGTTTCTGCTGGCTCTGGGCATGTGAAGTACTGACTCTTAGCAGGGAAGGATGATGGAGGGGCCGAGCAGGTACAGGTGAAGACGCTACATTAAAGTGATGGCCTTTAAACGACACCCGCCTCTGCGTTCATGTCCTTACTGATTACCATGTGCTAGAGGCCAGCAGCCTAAGCTGGGTCACACTGAGTCACACCTGCAGCCCCAGCTCCGAGGAGACTGAGGACAGCTTGGGCCATGCAGTGAGATTCTTTCTTCATGAAAAGAAATGAGGAAGGAAAAACCAGTTTAAGTTTCCCAAGCAAATCTTTCTTGAGGTGGCTGCTGTCAGAGGCAGCATTTGATTCACTCCAGTAGGTCATCCTGTCTGTTCTGAGCCAGGTATACCTGTGTGGAGTCTAGCTGTTCTCATGCAGCTTAAAGCAGTCTGGAAAGCAGGGTGGCATACACCTTTAATCCCAGCAGAGGCAGGTGGTTCTCTGAGTTTGAAGCCAATTTGGTCTACAGAGGAAGTTCCAGGACAGCCTGGGCTACACAGAAAAACCCTGATTCAAGACAAAACAAATTCAAACTGGATAACCTGCACCATCCTTGTTTGGCCTCTGCTAGCAAAAATTAGAGCCAGGCAGTATGAAGATGTGTGGGTTCCTGTACTTACCGGAAAGTTCTTGTTATCTATAAAGGAGGCTAATAAAACTGAAGGCTGGGTCATGGTGTAAATAGTCCAGCTACTGGAGAGGCTGAGGAGGAAGGGTAACAAATTCAGGGGCAGCCTAGGCAATTTAGATCTTCAACATTCAAAAGAGTGGGGATGTAGTTCTGCTATAGAACTCCTGCATACCATGTGCAAAAGGCCTTGGGTTTAATCCTCGGTGCTGGATGAAAGAAAAAAAATGGTGAGGGTTAAGTGAGAAGTCATAAAACACTTAAGCCTTTATAGAAGAAACTCCAGAATCTTCCTGGTTTTCTTTGCCACACTGACCAGGAATCCATTTCACTGGGAAGAGTTTATATCATTTTTTCGGAAGACAATACCAAAGGTGAGAGGGTCAGTACAGGTTTGATAAAAACCTATCAAACTTTCATAGTCACAAGTTTGACTTCCCCTAAATGGTACCCGGAAGCCTCTTCCAGCAGACTTCCAACCAAAAGGTATTTATACCAATAAAAGTGATTGAAATTGAAACGTTTGGTACAGCGTCCATTATTAAAACGCTGCTCAAGAATGTGCCCCTAGTGGTACAGCTATGGTAAGTCCCACATTCATACAGGTGTTCTTACTCTGGCGCTGACGCTGCCAGGGTAGGATCATGTTACATCGGCCTGTGGCTTCTCAGCTGAGACAGCATGGGCTGCAGGCTGTTGCACCGATGCGTCGTCTCAGGAAAGCACAGCCAGCCCGAGATGTACGCACGCTTCCCCGGAGCCTGCCAAGGTTCACGCCTTTCAGCCCAACAGTTCAAAAAGTCCCCGTCTTAAAGCTTCCGCTTCTGGCTCCACCCCTACCGTTTCGCGTTGAAGAATTTTGTCCCCCACGCCGAGCTGTTGCTCCGCCCTCGCCGCTGCCATGGCGGCAGCTCCGCCACTCACCAAAGCTGAGTATCTGAAGCGTTACTTGTCTGGGACCGATGGTGGCTTGGAAGGAGGTCCCGAGGCCGGTCGCAAGCGGCGCAAAAAACGGCCGAAGCCTGGAGGCGCTGGCGGCAAGGGGTGAGTGGACCGGTGGGGTGTCGCGCTGCCCGGTGGCGCCCTCGGCCGCAGCTCTTCCTCGTCCTGGCCCGCGCGGTGCTGCCGACCCCGGCCCGAGCTCAGGCCCCGCTCCACTGCCCCGGGGCGGGCTTGTAGCTGCCACTGGCAGCCCAGACCTCAGCCTCTGAGCAGCGCCTTCCTTGTGTTAAAGGCAGCTAGAACTTAACTCACTCTCTCCCCGCGTTTGTAGCTTACGTCGTTCTAGGTACAGATTGAAAGTCGTGTCCAAGAATATCAAAGCTGATTCAAACCTTTTTCTTTCTCATTTTATTTCTCTCTTTCTCCCTTCCCTTCTCATTCTTTCCTTCTTTCTCCCTTCCCTCTTCTTTCTTTATTTCTTTCTTTCATTCAAGATCCAAAAATCTCTTTCTGAGGGTTCCAAAGTGCCAGGAACTGATCTGGAATCAAAGACCCATATCCTATTACTCACATCTACTACTAACAGTAACAACTAAAATGGGAACAGTTCACATCATGTGCCTGGCCTCTTTCTAAAAAAATTGACCATATAGCTTTCAGAACATTGTAATGGAGCAGACAATTATATTAAATACTATACTTCCAGACTGCAAAGAGATGTGCTGAGACAGAGTTCAGATGAAATGTCCATTAGTAACTTGGCCACTGGAATGTGGAAAGGTTGGGTTAGGAGATCCAACATCAACCTACAGAACTAAAGGAAAAGTCTGTATTTGTAGACTTTAGAGCAGCAGCCCTAAGTTTAGCAGCTTACTAAAGGTGCTATTTTGGATAGAAAGTTGAAACTCTGGGGGCTAATTCCATTCTCACACTCCACTCTCAGGTCTACTAAATGCTTATCAGCTTAAAGAGAGTACTAGATAGGATACAAAGTGTGGCTCACCCTCTCTGTGGTGCAGTATCATGGTCTGACAGTATTATTACCGTATGGTCCATTGAACTGGGTCGAATTAGTCCCTCATTTCCACACTTATCTTCATTAGAGCTTGAGCATGACCTCATTTATAGATGGAATCTTCGTGGTGTTACCAGTTAAGATGAGCCTATCATTCAGTGAAGGTGGTGCTGAATTCAGTGTGGCTGATGTCCCTGGAAGAAGGGGCAATGCCATGCAGGGGGAAAGTTTAAGCTTTGGAGCAATACTGATTAGAATTAGAATCCTAGCTGTGCTACTTATAGCCTGAGTGGTCCATTGCAAGAGATGCTCATCTCTCTGAGCCTGAAGTCCCAGCCCTTACAGTGATCTTGCACCTTACTACTTGTCTGAAATGGTTGTTGTGATTAAAGCAGTGTCATGTGTTCCTGGCATTTCAAATAACCTCCTTGCAGTTCATCTGTGCGGCACACATTTATTGGACTGCCACCACCTTACAGTAATTGGGGCACTGGTTCCTGAAGCTCTTTCACAAAATGATACACTATTTTCATGTCAACTATTCACACCCTCTTTAAATCATCCTTAGATTACTTAAAAGCCCACTACAGCTTAGGTAGTATGCCAGTAGTTACATTATATAGGCCATTGTAACTAAAGAAAGTCTACCTATTTAATACATTGGCTATTCCTTTTCCCCTGGTTGAGTTTGCACTTGTGAAGTCCATGGGTGTGGAGGGCTGAATACCTCCTGTGACAGTTGTGTTGAAGAGGCCTTGATGAACAAAAAATGTATTAGTCAGCGGGATATGGTGGTAAAAGTCTATAATCCCAGCACAGGGGAGGCTGGGCTGGAGAATAGAGAGCTGAAAGCTAGCTATAGGGAACAACAACAAGAACAAGGGAATAAATAAGAGAATGCCTTAGCCCTTGGCTGTTGGAACTTAGAATTTAATGAGTATATGGGCTGATAAATACAAATGAAAGCATTCTAAGAGTGTGTAGAGGTATTTCTACTCTGGGAGTAGGAGACAGTGAGCAAGAAAGATAGGTCCAAGGAAGTTATTCAAAACCAGGGCCCAAAGAAAATAAGATTCGTGATTAACAGTGAGAAGAGTAGGTCTGGCAGAAGGAAGGGGGTGCCTTTGTAAAAACTGATATTACCAAAGGCGGACAGTGACGGAGTGAATTGACAGCACACAAACACTGAGCCATACCTTTAAGTTTAAAAGCCAGTAGGGGGCAGTGACATTTCTCTGCACTTGACAAGCCTGACAACCTGAATTCCATCCCTTGAACCCACATAGCGGAGGGAGAGAGCTGACTCCTGCAAGTTGTCCTCTGGCCTCCATATGCACATGCTGTATCACATATATACACCATCACTGTCACACACACACACGCGCACACACTCTAAATGTCAAAGAACAACAGGTAGGGAGCTGGAGAGATGGCTCAGAGTACAGACTACTCTTCCAGAGGTCCTGAGTTCAATCCCCAGCAACTACATGGTAGCTCACAACCATCTGTAAAGAACAACAGGTAAATGTAGGTAGGCCCGTGTCACAGCATGACTTCCTTTTTGAGTTTTTATTGTTCTCATCTAGAATGCGGATTGTTGATGATGATGTGGGCTGGGCGGCTATCTCTACTGCTAAGCTGGAAAAGGAGGAGGAAGAGGATGGAGATTTGCCTGTGGTATGTATCTCGTGGAGACTTTTGTTAGGACTTTGAAATGATCCAGGCTTCTCAGACTTGACACTGAGCAAGGGGAGAGGTGACCCTCAGAGAGCTGTGTGGCACTGTTTCCTTCATGGTGCTTATACAGACAGACAGTCCCAACTTAATGTGGTGGGTTTTTTTTTTTTTTTTTTTTTTTTTGGTTTGTTTTGATTTGGTTTGGTTTTGGTTTTTGGTTTTTGGTTTTTCGAGACAGGGTTTCTCTGTGTAGCCCTGGCTATCCTGGAACTCACTCTGTAGACCAGGCTGGCCTTGAACTCAGAAATCTACCTGCCTCTGCCTCCCAAGTGCTGGGATTAAAGGTGTGTGCCACCACCCCTGGCTCCAACTTAATGTTTTGACTGTGCAGTGGTGTGGACATGATACATTTTCAGCAGAAAATGGTTTTGAATTTTGATCTTCGGGCTAGCACTGTTTGGTATGATAGTCTCATGATGGACAGTAGACGTCAGTCATGCAATCACAAGGAGAAGCAGGCAGTTCTCTGCCTGTAAGCTATGGCTCTGGGTTCTTGAGACAAGTGCTCCTTGGCTGGGTCCTGTGGGTTTCCTCGCTGTAGTGCCCCTACTCCTGCAGGTGGCTGAGTTTGTGGATGAGCGTCCAGAAGAGGTAAAGCAGATGGAGGCCTTCCGCTCCAGTGCCAAGTGGAAGCTTCTGGGAGGTGAGTGTCAGCAGTGACACAACTGCACATCTCACTTCCTGGATGGGTTCCTTCTGCTTCCCTGCCTTAGAGGAATGCTTGCTTTGTTTTATGTCAGTGATGATGAAAAACATGGTGGGACAAAGATGTCAGGACTTTAGAAGAAAGGCATGGAACATTAGAGGCTGACTTGTCAGAGCCCGGAGACCAGCCTTTCCACGGTTCTAGAATGAAACAGCTCCCGTGGTCAGGGCCAGAGTTTTGTCTTTCACTTTGTGACTATTTCTCTGTTTTCCTGACTTTCCATAAACAAGGCTCTCCCATCTCCTCCTCCATCCCCTGTGTCTTCCTTTCCTTCCTTTCTTTTTTTTAAACCTTTGAGACGGTCTCAGTCTATAGTCTAGGTCACTGTGATTGAATCTTACTTCTTGAGATCTATTTAACTATAGAATATTCCTGGTGCTTGCTCTTTTCTTATATATAGGTGACAAAAGAATTGTCTCCTAAGTGGGGTTTGTTACCCTCTGTGCCATTAGGCCAGAGCACATTGTGGGACTCTTACTGTTTGCTCTTGTGTTTAGGCCATGGTGAAGATGGACATTTTCATCACGATGACCAAGATTCATCTCCTCCTAGGAGGGTCCGTCATGACACCCCAGACCCATCTCCTCCCAGAAAGGCCCGTCATGACACCCCAGAGCCATCTCCTCCCAGGAGAGTTCGTCATGATACCCCGGATCTCTCTCCCCCAAGGAGAGTCCGTCATGACACCCCAGACCCATCTTCTCCCAGGAAGGCCCGTCATGACACCCCAGACCCATCTCCTCCCAGGAGAGTTCGTCATGATACCCCGGATCTATCTCCCCCAAGGAGAGTCCGTCATGACACCCCGGATCCATCTCCTCCCAGGAGAGTTCGTCATGACACCCCGGATCTATCTCCCCCAAGGAGAGTCCGTCATGACACCCCGGATCCATCTCCTCCCAGGAGAGTCCGCCATGACTCAGCTGCTTCTCCCCCCAGGAAGTGTCATCGTAATTCTTCAGCCGTATCTCCTAGGAGAGGCCATCATGGTTCCTTAGGTACCTCTTCTCCAAGACAGACCCATAACCACTCCCCTACTGCAGCCCAGCATAGAAGGACTCTTGACTCTTCAGGTGCACAGCATCTCAGGAGGGCCCATCATGAGTCCCCTGATTTGGAACTGCACAAAGCCAAAAGTAGTAAAGCTGCAGAAAGAGCCCCTGGCAAGGCTGCATCCCAGAGTGGGCTAGGACCCTCTCACCCATCACTCTCCACCAACAGCAAGTACGAGCATGACTCTGACCTCTCTCCTCCACGGAAACGGCAAGCAAAGGCTCATTTTGGAGCTAAGAAACAGCTTGATTCTAAAGGTGAGCATAAGGCTATGCATAAGAGGACCTTCTTCCTGGGGAGTGTAAGAACGAGTTTCTTTTGGAAAGTTTTGAAAGAAGAGAGACTAGACTTAGGGGAGTTGAAAAATAAAAGGGTTGGGGGAAAGTTTCATGTCCTTTTGCTCACTCGCCCTCCCCATAAAACGGCAAAGATGGGGTGGGCTCAGAGGCTCAGAGGTAAAGCATTGCCTTCACCACTGCAGTAAACGGAGAAAATCGACTCCTGAAAGTTGTCCTCTGACCTCCGCATGTACATGCCTACGATCAGGTACACACATGCACACATACAGTAATAATAAACACAAATACACTGATGTACAGAAATGTATAGACACAGCAGGGTCACAAAATTGTGTCATTTAGACAACGTTATTGCTAGTGTTGTAGCCGGTGTCCTTAGGTGGTTTGGGCACGCATGTTGGGCGTAGTTGGGCCTGAGTGTGCAGAACATACTTGTTGCCTGTGGATTCTTGCCTGCTCGCTCCACTTACCAGTCTTCCCTGAGTTTGCCCTGAGGATATTTGACAATCGTCATGTACATACACTGATGGCACAACTGGGATTGCTGCTTTTTTTCTTTTTTTTTAAGAGTTGTTTATTTAATATATATTAGTGCACTATTGCTCTCTTCAGACACACCAGAAGGGGGCATGAGATCCCATTACAGATGGTTGTGAGCCACCATGTGGTTGCTGGGAATTGAACTCAGGACCTCTGGAAGAACAGTCAGTGCTCTTAACTGCTGAGCCATCTCTCTAGCCCTTTATTATTTCTTATCTTAGATCTCCTGGGGATTTAACTGATAGGTTCCTAGAAAACTATGGAGTTATTTACTAGGTCAGAATGTGTGGCTGTTGCTACTACCTAGTACCTGCTATATAGTGGCTTTTCAGGAGGTGACCGGTGACACTGCCATCTAGAACAAGCCCCTGCAGAAAAGGTTTTTTTACTTCATCATTTGTTTTAGCTATAGTTTTAATCTTAAAATGAAATTACTTTGTTATTCTTGATTCTGGGGAGATCAGCATATAGTCCAGGTCTTCAGTCTGCCACACTGCAGGGGCCAACTCATTTCTGATGCCAGTTCTGAAGAGGGTGGCAGTGAGAGATGGCAGTATAGCCTGTGTCTGAGATCTCATACACTTTTCAAAGTCACCAGACACTGGAGGCCAGGAAACCAAGCCCCCGCCTTTGTTCTTCTCTGTGTCACTTGTGCCTGTGTTTTGGTTAGTCATGTTATTTCATAGGATGACTAAAAAGACACTGTGCCCAGCTTGGTAAGTTCTTTTAAGCAATCTCCTAAGGAGTTAATGGTCCTTCCCTTCTCTCTCGTGCTGAGGACCAAACCCAGGTCTGACATCCCAGGCAGGCATTTTACTGCTGAACCATACCCATCCTTGATTCATTCTTTAATCCCTAGATTCTCTTAGACACAGGAGATTTCATAGACGCGTTTGTTCTTTTCTACTTAGGTATCTACCAAAAAGCCTCTGATTCAGATCTTTCTCCTCCACGGAAAAAAAAAAATTCGGGGCACCAGGATTCTGATTCAGATCTGTCACCACCACGGAACAGAGCAAGGCGCCAGAGCTCTGACTCCGACCTCTCTCCACCCCGGAGAAGACAGAGGACCAAATCTTCCGATTCTGACCTCTCCCCACCTCGAAGGAGTCCCCGTCCTGGCAAGAAGGTAGGTTTCCAGGAGTTGTGTCTTTCTTTATTGGGGAGACTCCTCCCTTCTGGCCTTACAGGCACCGCAGAGGCTCCAGCAGAGAATGAGAAAGTGGTACAGGAAATTGGAGTTAGAAGCATTTCTGGAACTTTCTCTGACGGTGACCTGGGTGGAACTCGTCTTAGCTGGGCTTGAGTGAAGCTTGGGAACCAGAATGTTGAGTTTGAAGGCTGTGCTACTGCACCCAAGTGGTGCTCAGAATGTTGTAGACTTTGGACTGTTGTGCATTTCTGGTTTTGGATCAGGAGTGCCCAGCTGCCTCTCAGAGCCTTGTAATGCCACCAGTCTCATCTCAGTGTCTTGTCTTTGTTGTTTTGAGTGTATTCCAAGGCTGGCCTTGAACTTCTGACTCATCTGCCTCTTCCCACCTGTTGATATACAAGCTGGCACCACCTGTTTTCCTAACAGTAAATTGAGGCTTACAGATTATAAAGTGCAGTTAGAAGTGCAGAACCCTGTGAAACCAATAATAGCTTTAAATTCTACTTCTGCTACTTAGTATCTGTGAGATTGGACGAGAAACTATATTCCTCTAAATGTCAGCTTTTTGCTTTTTAAAATGTGCATAAGTGAGTTCAAAGCCAGCCTGTGCTGTAGGGGACTCTATCTTTTTTTTTTTTTTTAAAGAAAAGTCATGCAAATTCTTACTCCCTTCTATGTGCCCCATGTTTGTGTTTCTGTTTATTTTAAAATTTGATACCATAAAGTGTTCTGTGAGATTAGATATTTCCCACTCTATGTTGTGAGCCCTGTTTGTGGTCAATACTGAGAATTTAAAACTAGAGGTTTTGGTTTGGTTATAGCTGACAGTCAGGCACTGGAGCAGCTATCTGTCTCCTGGCAAAATGGTGTTGCTGTTGCCTCTCCTCTTGCACAGGCTGCACACGTGTATTCCTCTTGCACAGGCTGCACACGTGTATTCCTCTTGCACAGGCTGCACACGTGTATTCCTCTTGCACAGGCTGCACACGTGTATTCCTCTTGCACAGGCTGCACACGTGTATTCCTCTTGAACAGGCTGCACACGTGTATTCCTTTTGCACAGGCTGCACACATGTATTCCTTTTCTCTTGCACAGGCTGCACACGTGTATTCCTCTTGCACAGGCTGCACACATGTATTCCTTTTCTCTTGCACAGGCTGCACACGTGTATTCCTCTTGCACAGGCTGCACACGTGTATTCCTTTTCTCTTGCACAGGCTGCACACGTGTATTCCTCTTGCACAGGCTGCACACGTGTATTCCTTTTCTCTTGCACAGGCTGCACACGTGTATTCCTTTTCTATTGCACAGGCTGCACACATGTATTCCGGAGCAAAAACTGGGTTGGTCACTGATGTTCAGCAGGAGCACCAGGAACTCAAGAAACAGGACCAGGACACCACAGACCTCGGAGGTACAAATGTGAGCTTGCAGGGGCCACTGACGGTCCTGTAGCTCTCTTTTCTGTTGTTCATGTGGCTTGTATTTGCTATGGGAAACTTCCTTGCTTTTACGTAGCTTACCTCAGTAGTGCAAGCACTCATTTCCTCCCAGCATGTGAAAGATGCTGGTAGGAGCCACTGTGGTCTGTCTGCAGAGGTCTTTCAGCAAAAGATCCCAAGCGTTGGTTTCTAGTGCTAGAATGTGATTGACTGTGATGCCTGTATCTTTAAAATGTGGTTTTTCCTTCATAGCTCAGTTTGAATTCACTGAAACTGTATTTCGGGACAAGTCTGGTCGGAAGAGGAATTTGAAGCTGGAACGCTTGGAACAGAGGAGAAAAGCAGAGAAAGACTCAGAGCGAGATGAGCTATATGCCCAGTGGGGGAAAGGGTAAGGGCGCCCCTGAGCACAAAGCTAGACTGCAAGACCTGAGCCAGCCACTGCCTTGCATTTCTGGGAGCTGATAGGGGGCGAACGAGCCTCAGGTGCACAGTCTCTTGAGATGGTTGGTTCAAGCTACCTGTTGGGATTCTGGGGCTGCTACAAAGAGGGAGTCCTCCAGGGCAGCGCTGTGGGCTCTCAGTGTAGGAGAGAATTCTCAACCAGGATGCTTCTTTTTGCCCAGGCTTGCCCAGAGCCGGCAGCAGCAACAGAATGTAGAAGATGCAATGAAGGAGATGCAGAAGCCTCTGGCCCGCTACATAGATGATGAAGACCTGGATCGGATGCTGAGAGAACAAGAAAGAGAAGGGGATCCGATGGCCAACTTTATTAAGAAGAATAAGGCTAAGGAGAACAAGAACAAGAACGGTGAGACTCGGGGCTGCTGGAGCTGGAGGTGGCTGAGAGTTGTCAGAGGGCTGCCCACTACTGCAATGCCCTTGTGTTTGGAAGTTTGAATCAAAATCAGAGGAACCTCCATGAAGAATTTTCTCCCATAGCCATCTAGCTCTGAATTAACTTGTGTCAGTAGCTAATTTCTTTTTTCTCATTCCTGTCTTTAGTGAAGCCTCGCTACAGTGGTCCTGCTCCTCCTCCCAATAGATTCAACATTTGGCCTGGGTATCGCTGGGATGGAGTGGACAGGTGGGTCTATTTCCTATATTTTTGTTTTCTCTTCTGCCTGACCTTGACCTTTTCTGGTTTTCTTTTCCTTTTTTTTTTTTTTCTTTTTCTTTTTTATATTTATTTTTTTCCTTCTTTTTGAGACAGAGTCTCACTTCCTAGCTAGGCTGACTCCAACTCATGTACTACCTCCTAGGTCATGGGGATAGAGCCTGGGAGCCACAGTAGGCTTCGTCCAGAGTCTAAGGTCCCTCCACCCTTGCTCTCACTCTGCAGTCACAGGGAGTAGCAAGCAACTCTCGGTGCTTCAGCTCCTGAGCTCGGTGCTTCAAGGCTTGGGTTTCTCCCATCTCCTTCCCATAAACAGAAAAGCTCAGGATGAGTGACGGACAAGTCCCACTTTGTTTGCCACACTGCTCATGCTCAGTGTTCTAAGGGTTAAGAGGGTGGACGAGGGCTGTGGTCTAAGGGTTAGAGGGTGGACGAGGGCTGTGGTCTTGAGCCTTTTCTGTGTTGTGGGTTTTTTTGTGTGTTTTTTTAGGGGGGAGGGTTGTTTGTTTGTTATTTTGAGACAGGGTTTCTCTGTATAGCCCTGGCTGTCCTGAAACTCACTCTGTACACCAGGCTGGCCTTGAACTCAGAAATCCGCCTGCCTCTGCCTCTGCCAGTACTTGGGATTAAAGGCGTTCGCCACCACTGCCCGGCTTTTGTGTTGGTTTTTTAAAAGATGTATTTATTATTATAAATAAGTAAGCGCCAGAAGAGGGCATCAGATCTCATTAAGGGTGGTTGTGAGCCACCATGTGGTTGCTGCGATTCGAACTTAGGACCTTTGGTAGAGCAGTCAGTGCTCTTACCTGCTGAGCCATCTCTCCAGCCCCTGTGTTATGTCTTTAACATGTCATGTTTGAACATTTAATTCTCTGTAATCCTGGGAGGGAGCCCCGGGTAATGTTCCAGTCTTGTCCCCTCATCTGGTTACTGGCCAGCGTCTCAGAGTGTACTTGGGCTTCCTGACTGATGGGATGGCTTCTGCCAGTTGTTGCAGATCCCATCTCCCTTTGTCCACATGGAACATGAGCTTGTAGTGTGAGGGTTCTCTGAGGTTTCAATCTCAGGACCCTTTTATACTCTGTGTTACTGAGATGGCTCTGTGGGCAAAGGGGCTTGCTGCTAAGACTAATGATGTGAGTTCAAGTCTTGATACCCATATGGTAGGAGAGAACTGCCTCTTGCAAATTGTTCTCTGACCTCCACACACTCATTTAAATGTGTGTGTGTGTGTGTGTACAAATAGAATTGTAAACAAATAGAATTTTTAAAGAAGCTTTTGTTTATGTTATTATATATTTATAGTTACTATATTAAAAATTAAAAGAGCATTTATTCACTATATAGAATAAACCATTATATACTAATATAATTACCACTATTTTTAATGAAAACTAATTATTAAAAAACAAATAATTTTAGTTGCAAATAACATTAATGACTAGACTAATAGTAGACAGCTGGGTTCTGAATTTGTCTATTGTGAAGTGTTGAGCTGAAATGTAGGAGAGAACCCAGCCTGCCATGTCACCAGCAGAAGAGGAAGGTGTGGCACACAGAAAAGCTGTCTCCTTCAAGGCTGTTGTGTGGTCTGTAGATATGGAGAGAACTATTGATACTTTTGCATTACAATTTATAATCTTTGTGGTTTTTTTTCCTTTGAGACAGGGTCTCTCTAGTAGTCCTGGCTCACCTGGAACTCCCTATATAGACAGGCTGGCCTTGGACTCAGATCTACCTACCAAGTTCTGGGATTAAAGACATGTGCCGCCTGCCTGCACAATTCATGATCTTTTTCTTCCTCTTTATTTTTTATGTCTGGGTGTTTTGCCTACATGTAAGTCTGTGCAGGAAGTAATCTTGGCAGCCAGAAGGGGTTGTCAGATCCCTTGAGACTGGAATTACAGATAGGTGCTAGGGATTGAACCCAGGTCCTCTGGAAGAGCAGCTCCTGAGCCATCTTTACAGTCATGGTCTTTATTATACTTTACATCTTTTACCAGTGCACACTATGAATCATATGTTGGTCATTTGTAACTTGCAGGTTGGCTGAGAAAATTTTACACACCTTCCAAATGCTGACCTTTTTATTATACACCATCAGAAAATCACTTGAGTGGTAGATTGAGAAAGTTCTCTGAAATACACGTAGAATATTTTCCCATTCTTTTGATTCTCCCTAGTGACTGATGCCCTTACTATACATTCAGCAATTACTTGGGATGATGGTGCTTTATAAAACTCTGTTAGGCTAAGGTGGCTTGAGAGTTTACAGAACTGTCCTGATACCTCAGTTGTTTTCTGTCAGTTGCTGTTATGTTTCAGCTGCGTTGAGTCCAGAATTCCCATTTGATGGCTTGCATGTCTCCACTGAGATTTCCCATCTGCTCACCCATTTAGAGACTGTTTTCTCATTTTGGAAAATATTTATAAATGGTGTTTTGAAGTTTTGTCTGCTGATTGCAACATTCTGCTCACTACAGACTTGCTTTTTGTTAATAACCTGTCCCCTGCCTCCCCTCTCTTTTGGGGACGGACAGGGTCTCACTCTGTAGGCCAGTCTGGTTTAGAGCTGGCTATGTAGCCCAAACTGATCTTGAACTCAGACCTTCCTACCATAGCTTCCTGACTGTTGAGATTATGTGTGAGTGACACCGTAACTGGTTAACTTTTTTTGAGTACATGTTATTTTCCATTTCCAGTTGGCTTATTTGTTAGGCCTTTTATTTATGAGGGATACATACTGGAGCTTTGGCTCCTGCTGCATTTCTCTGCTGATTTTTGTCTGGAGTTCTACTCTACACTGAGCCCGTCTCCCTTGCAGTGGGCAGCAGTTAACATCTTGGCTCAGGTCTTGCCTCTGGCTGCTGCACTCTGACAGGGCTGCTACTGGTCCTCTGCACATACATAGTGAGTCACCGAAGCTTGGTGTGACCTTTGCTGTAGATAACCAGGGTTTATCCCCTTTGCATGTCTCTCTTCCAGGACTTCTCCTTAATTTTGTAGCCACTCTTCCCACTGCCACTAATACCTCAAGCCAGTCAGCCTGTGGTTCTGCCTGTGGCCTACTTGAGCTGTTTGGACCGAGAACGTACCCTCTGGCCAACCCCCTCCTATTGGAATGTTTCTTTCTGTTTTAGTGCTCACCCATGCCTTAAACCACTATTTATTTTGTTCAGGTTTTATAATTGCTATTCGAGTGTCAGAATCCACTTTCCACTTACGCCAGCCTAAGGCATTGTCTTCTGTCCTTCAGGCTGCTTCTAGAATCTGACTCCAGTTCTTCCTGAGGTCAAGGAGGGACTGCAGTTGCAGGCTGGCTGGCTGCTGTGCTTGTTGGTCACCCTGCAGAATCTTTGGCAGGAGGGTTTCCCTGAACTTGCACTTGCTCCATAGCTGCAGGTAGATCTTGTCATAGCCGTGCCTGCTGCTCCGTGCCTGCTGTGCTCTTCATTTCTTTGGCTGTCTTTGGAGCCCCAAATACACACATTTCTTGTGTGTGTGTGTGTGTGTGTGTGTGTGTGTGTGTGTGTGCGCGCGCGTGCGTGCAATGTTTTGTCTCAAAGGAAAATAAATATAAAATAATAAATAGTAAAAAAAGGAAGGGGTGTCATTTTGGAGAGAGAAAAGGGTGGGGGTAAGGGGAAGGAATTTGAAGTTTGTGGTGGTCCACTCACTATGTACTTGAACCTCATCCAGAATTGGCTTCCATAATGACCTGTTCTTGTTCTCGGTCCTGTCTTGGCCCCTGTGAGTGTCCTTTTTCTGTTAACCTTCAGTGGTCTTCAGTTCTCCTTCTGGAACCCCTCCCTGCTCCTTCCGGTTGCCTCTTTTCCGAGCCAGGCCTTCAGCCACTGTCTGTGTGTGGGTCCAGATATGTCGTCAATCCTATCCTCTGCCCTTGTGCTCTTGACGTGCCTCAGGCGCAGTCACACATGCAGAGCATACCCGCCTGCAGGGTGGCATCTTCACTCATCTGCTCACTCAGGTTACGGACCCTGGCTGTGACTAGTCAGTTACCCAGTCCTACTGCTCTTTCCTCTCGATGGCCCCTGTTGCCATCCCTACCTGGCATCACTGCCTTCATCTGTTGTCAGGCCGCTGTGCTAGCTTTCTTACTGCACATCTCTAGAGATGTCTCTGAAATGCAGTTTTAAGTCCATCTTTCCTGGATGAAATTTGTATTTGTTTGTTTTTACAGTTTGTCTAAGCTCACAGGGATTTGCCCTCTACCTGTCTTTCCAGTGTTGACTTGTGGCTATACCATTTGTCACACTCTAGGCTCTGCCCATGCCAGTGACCCCCCCCCCCCCCACACACACACACACAAACCTGTCACCCCTTGCGCAGACCAGGGCTCTTGTTTCTGTGCCTGCGGGTTTGCTGCTGCTTTCAGGCACAGCTTGGGGCCACTCCCACAAAGGCCCTTGCTTAGTCCTTCATCTGATATTTTCCCACCTCCACTTCTGTTTCTTTGATATCCCACACATGTTTCTAACAGTTTTTCCTTTTATTTTTTATTTTTTTTTAATTTAACTTTTCCATTTTGTTTGTTTTTATGGGTGTTTTAGCTTTGTGTCTGTGCACCACCCTCAGGGCAGCAGTAGCTTTGAATTCTCTGTGACTAGAGTTACAGATGGTAGTGAGCTGACATACGGGCTTTCTAGAGGAACCCCAGTGTTCTTAACTGCTGAGCCATCTCTTCGGTTGAAGTTGTGTGTCTGTGTGTCAGTGTCTGTAATCCAGAAGAGGGTCTTGGGTCCCCTGGCGCTAGAGTTTAAGGTGACTGTGAGCCTATCCACTGGTACCGGGGAGTCACAGTTTGGTTTTGCAAGAGCAACAAATGCTTTTAACACCTGAGCCACTTTTTCAGCTCTGGCTTTTGCTTTTTAGTTATCGTTTAAATGTCTGCGTCGCTTGTCGGAGTTCGTCAGGACAGGGATTGTGTAGTTCATTTTCCTGCCCGGATTCTTCCATAGCACCCGATGGCCAGTGAGGGCTCAGTACTTAGGTAACCAATGGTTAAATTGTGCCTGTGGCTATCGGCCACAGTGAGTTGTGCTTTGGTTTTGCACCGTGTGTTGAGCTCATAGCCTGGTAGGGGCTCTGCCTCTACCACTGAGTTACATCCCTTCAGTTTACTACTTATTTTGAGGCAAAGCTTCATGAAGTTGTCCAGGTTAACCATGAACTTAACTCCGTAGCCCATGCAGGCCAGGCCGAGCTGTGTTGAATCTTTGTAGAGAATAATAAAGGTTTGAAATAGTTGTCTAAGAGTCTGATAGTTGTCCGTAAGTCTGAACTGGGACTGAGAAGAGGGTTAATTTGTGTGTTTTGTTGCTTTGACTTTTTAGCATATGGTTTAAATATTTTCCTATAAATAGCTTTCCTTTCTTTTTGTTTGTTTGTTTGAGACAGGGTTTCTCTGTGTAGCTCTGGCAGTTCTGGAACTCTCTATAGTCCAGGCTGGCCTCTGCCTGCCTCTGCCTCCTGATTGCTGGAGTCAAAGATATGTGCCACCACCACCTGGCTTCCTTCCTTTTAAAGTAAACAATGAGAGTTTTGGCTGACTAGAATTTCTCTTTTGATTGCAGATCCAATGGCTTTGAACAGAAGCGCTTTGCCAGGCTCGCCAGCAAGAAGGCTGTGGAGGAGCTTGCCTACAAGTGGAGTGTAGAGGACATGTGACCACCCCACCCCCAGGCCATGTGACCCCCTGAGGCCATGTGATGCTGTGGTACTGGTAGCGCCACCTCACATCCAGCTCTAAAGGAGTCCTGCTAAGAGACACAGACCAGCAAGTTGCTGTCAGCCTGACCTTTGGACAGGCACCTAACCTTGGCTGTGCCCTCACTGTCTGGCTGGCTTTGGCAGGACACGGTGACTTCTTTATCCCAGGGTTTGTTCTTGGCCAGTGCTTTCCTTTTTCTTAAAAATAAACACATATTTATTTTTTTATAATCATTTCCTAACTGGGTATTCTGCTTGGGAAAGAATTCCAGCTATATGAAATTTCTGGGTGTCTTGGGAGTATTGAGTGATTGCAGTTTTCATTAATTTAACTGTGTGGCTAAAAGTATTCTGTGAAAACAGAATTTGGTGTTAAACCAAGTTCAGGAATATTGGACTGTGTGTGTGATAAGGCAGTGTTATATGATAGTGGGAAAGGTGGCCGCTGAGGCTCAGAAAATTAGGTTATATGGACAAAAATGAAGAAGAACCCCTGCCTCATACCACATCAGCAGTCCTGAAGCAATTAAGGACCCAGGTGAACTGTACAGCGAAGCTAGAGTGTGGCTCAGATGGGGCTCTGGGCTTCTGACCCCAAACAAGTAGTAAAGTCTGGTGGGAGCACATGACGGTTGTACCACAGTGTGAAGACAGCTCACACAGCAAACCTCAACCCGATTGCTCTGGCTGCTGCATAATGCAGGGCTCTCTGTGCAGCAGAGCAGGTCATGTCAGAGTTAAGGATGACTACAGACATCGAGAAGACACTGGCAATGTGTAACAGCGAGGGACTGCAGACATGAAGGATTGACTACCTGACAGAACTCTACAAAGCAGGAAGGAAAAGACAAGTGTGAAAGTAGAAAAATAGAGACAATCAAACCTAGACAGCCAGTGAGCCCATTGCCTCACTCCCGGTTAGCTAAATGCAAAGAGTAACACTTTCTACTCTGCAGCTATCAGTGTGTATCCATAAACAGACTTGGGAGTGGGGCCATTGAGTCCTATGGAAATCTATGTTCTGACTTGTTGAGTAAGCGCCAGGTCTCTTCCCAAGAGTATATGAGAGTTTTGGCTTCCCTGCAACCTTGTCTGTACTTCTGTTCTTACTACAGCTATCTTGGTGGATGGAAGGTGGTAAGTCTGCGATGCTGGTTTCCATAATGGATGGTGGTGTTGAGCATCTTTATAGATCTTCATGTCTGTTAAGGGACTTCACCCATTTTCCATGTATCTATAAGGACCCAGCATATGTATACACACATGTACATCATATGTGTATAAATATATGTATATGCACATTTTTTCTTTTTTTTGTAGACAGGGTCTCACTGTATAGCTCTGGTTGTTCAGAATCTTACTATGTAGAAAACTGGCCTCAGGCTAACGGAAGTACACCTGTGTCTGCCTACTGAGTGCTGGGATTAAAGGTGTGTGTCACCATACTCGGCTTGTACACACTTTCATGTAAAGAATTATCTCTGGAATGGTTGGTAGTATGGCTCAGTGGTAGAGTGTTTGCCTAGGCTTTTGCCATGTGCAAGTCTCAGACTCATTACCGCAAACTAAAGAAACAAAGTAGATTTTGTATTTTGGTAACTGGTCCCTTAACCAGATTGCATGATTTGCAGATATCTTCCTGTGAGTTATTGTTATTGCTGCTACACCCTCTGAGGTAGGTAATTTTCATGGAAGAGGCGTTAACTTGTTACAAAGATCCATGACTCTAATCCTAGTATTTGTGAGGTAGATGGAGAAAGACCAGGGTAATGGGCCAGCCTGGATCGAGGGAGACCTTGTCTCAAATAAAAAACAAACAAACAAACAAAAGAGTAGTGTCCTGGCTATGCCCTTCCGAGGAACCTGTATGAACTAGTTACATGATGAATATCTCTATGTAGGTTGGATAGCAGGAATCAAGAAAGTAATACAGGTACTATTTTCTTTTTACCTATTTATATTATAGGATTTACCTATTTATATTATGCATATGAGTACACTATAGCGTCCTTCAGACACACCAGAAGAGGGCATCAGATCCCATTACAGATGGTTGTGAGCCACCATGTGGTTGCTTGGAATTGAACTCAAGAAGAGTTCAAGATCTCTTGAAGAGCAATCAGTGCTCTTAGCTGCTGAGCTCTCTCCAACCCGCAGGTACTATTTATTGCTAAGGAAGTTGTTAAAGATATGAATTCCTAGGGTGGAATTTTTTTTTTTTAAGTCAGGGGCAGTGAAATGGCCTGACAACCTGAGTTTGTTTCCTGGGATTCACGTGGTGGAAGGAGCCTTCACATACTCACATGTGTACATGTTCACAAACACAAAATTAAAGGTAATTTAAAAAAGAACAGTGAAGACAGAAGCCAGGCCATGGTGACATGTTTGTAATTCCAGAATTTGGGAGACAGAGGCAGGAAGATGGGGGTTCCAAGGCTCATTTAGGCTACCATCTCAAAATCTAAGTCAGTGCACTATCCCTTAGGGAATAAATGAGGGCCCCTCCCCACCCTGGCCCCCATGGGAACTTAGCACAGGCTTCTCACAGCAGCTGTGTTGTCCTTGGGCTTCTGTTACTTCTGTAAGAAGATTATACCTGTAAATCCCACAGCCAGCAAGCCTGGTACCGTGTTATTTAGGAGGGTCGAGGGGGAGGAGAGAGAAAGAACATGATTATGTATATCATCAATATTTATGAGATGAAAAAATTCTACAAGTTAGATTGTGAACTGGGGCCAGAGCTGCTGGTTTGTTCTCTAAACCACTCTTGCTCATCTCGTCCTCTGAGAAGCCAAGGGGCTCAGTTGCTACAGTACCCTATGTTCAATCTCCAGCACCATAGAAACCAGATGAGGCTATACACTCATCACCTGGGAGGTATAGGCAGGAGGCTCAGGAGTTCAAGGTTTTCTTGGACTTGGCGGTCAGCCTAGGGCTACACGAAACCCTGTCTTTAAAAAAACAAATACCGAAAATCGGCCAAAACAAATTATTAATGGAAAACCTAATGGTAAATCTAGTTTTTAGTTCATACAAATTCCCAGTGCTCTGTCTCAATTTTCTGATGTCCTTTTGTTACCTAGGATGTTAAGCTTAGAGGAAAGAACACATTGTGCTGACTCTACAAATATCTTTAAGTGTAAAATTACCCTCTGCCCCTAAAAAAGACAAGACTTCTAAGACCAGGAAGATGGTTCAGTGAAAAAGGCGCCTGCTGCCAAGTCAAATGACCAGAGTTCGATCCCCCAGTTCCACATGGTGGAGGGAAAGAGCCGACTCCTGCAAGTTGTCTTCGGACCTCCATATAGGCCACATGGCATGCACCCTACCTGCCCACATACAACAAGGAAATAGAGGTATAATATTAAAAAAATGTTTTAAAAGGTGATAAAACACCTCCAAGGGACTCCAGGAGGAATCTTCAGGCCGTCAGGCCATCCCCTTGGATACCTGCAGAGGTGAGCACATTCAACTCCTACCCTGTCGCCACAGCCCTTCTGTACAGGGTCTCCTCCACACACAGGTTTACGTCCTAACTGCAGTTTTAAGGGTCTCATGACTTCTCAGGGGTTTGTTATGTCTTCAAGCAGAGATTGAAGTGTAGCAAGAGAATAAAGATTCTATTCTGGGTGCCTGTTGACCTTGATTAAGATGTATACTGTTTCTCTGCCTTAGAATGCCAGAGACCACTGCCTGCCTTGTTTGCAGCTGGCTGTCTTTTCCTAGGATGGTCACTAGAGGGCAGTATGACATGCCTTTTCTCAATTGAGGCTAGCAGTGCCATAGGCTGCATAAACTTCAAAATTTTGGGTGTAGTGGTACACACCTTTAATCCCAGTACTTGCAAGACAGAAGCAGGTGGATCTCTGACTTTGAGGCCTGTCTAGTCGACACGGTGAGTTGCAGAAAAGCTAGGGCTATATATAGAGAGACCCTGTCTTAATGAAAATAAAAGGGGGTAGGAGTGGGGGCTTGCACAGTTCCAAGGGTAAGGAGGCTAAATTCACTTCCTGTACCCTGACTTCACAACCACACCTAAGATCATATTTTCAAAATAGTCACCTAGTAGTTAGATTTTGATCAGAATATTTCTCTTGGGTTTGGGGGACTTTTCTGTACCTAGAAGACATTTAAATTGTTTTTATTGTTATCTGTGGTGGTTGTGTGTGTGTGTGTGTGTGTATGTGTGTGTGTGTGTGTAGTGTGGGTGTATAGTGTGTATATGTGTGTGTGTGTGTAGTGTGTGTGTAGTGTGTGTATGTGTGTAGTGTGTGTAGTGTGTGTGTGTAGTGTGTGTGTAGTGTGTGTGTAGTGTGTGTGTGTGTAGTGTGTGTAGTGTGTGTGTGTAGTGTGTGTGTGTAGTGTGTGTGTGTGTGTGTAGTGTGTGTGTAGTGTGTGTAGTGTGTGTGTAGTGTGTGTGTAGTGTGTGTGTAGTGTGTGTGTGTGTAGTGTGTGTGTGTGTAGTGTGTGTAGTGTGTGTGTGTAGTGTGTGTGTGTAGTGTGTGTGTGTGTGTAGTGTGTGTGTGTAGTGTGTGTAGTGTGTGTGTGTAGTGTGTGTGTAGTGTGTATGTGTGTGTGTGTGTGTAGTGTGTGTAGTGTGTGTGTGTAGTGTGTGTGTGTGTAGTGTGTGTGTGTAGTGTGTGTGTGTGTGTGTGTGTGTAGTGTGTGTGTGTGTGTGTGTGTGTATGCAGGTATGGACATGCCATGCATATATGTGAAGATCAGAGGACAACTTTGGGAAAGTCAGGTCTCTCCTCCCACCATGGGCTGCAGGACTTAAACTCAGATCACCAAGCTTGTGCAGCAAAGCGCCCTCCCCCCCGGGACCCCCTCCCACCCCCCATTTTTTTTTCTTTTATGAAATTAAGACCCCTTTGTCCTCTACTTCATCTTGTGCCTTCTTCTCTATCTTCAGGTTTAGGCCTAATTTTTTTTTTAATTTAATTTTGTTTTGTTTGAGACAGTTTTGCTGTGTAGCCCAGGCTGGCCTTGGAATCACAGTAGTCCTCCTGCCTCAGCCTCCCAAGCACTGGCGTTATAAGTGGGTACCACTACCACACTGATTTAAGCAATGAGCCACAGAGCTGTATGTGCTAAAAGGGTTATGGTGTGTGGATTTTTAAATCTGGGTTTACAAAGAGAACCAGAGCAGGAGCAGCCACTCCAGTGGCTTGAGCAGAGGCTAATCCATGGGTAGGGCTGACTTGCGAAGCCTGGGTGCTTTGCTACTGCCTCATGATTACAAAGATTACTGACCTTTCTTCTCAGGTCTTCTGGAACACAATTGCCCTTCTGGGACAATGGAGCCGCCTCCCTTCCCCAAGAAACAATTCATCGTTGTTCTGCTAGCATCCCAAGACATTTGACAAGCGGCAGCAACTGGGCTGAAAGCTGAGTCTAGGATGAGGTAGTTATTTTAAAGACCGTGTGCTTGTTAACTTGCCTTCCTCCTTCCCGCTCTTTCCCCACCCAGGCCCTGTCTCTTCTCTGTCTCTCTCTGTCTCTCTGCCTCTGTCTCTCTTTCTCCCCCAACCCCTCAGGGTTTCATGTGGCCCAGGCTTTCTTCAAACTCCCTAAATAGTACAGGAATCCTCCTGCCTCTGCCTCCCAAGTGCTGTAATTACAGTTGTGTCCCATCATGCCTGGAATTTCTGTCTGTGTGACAGGGTCTCACACTACAGCCCATGCTGGCCTAGGACTTACAGCAGTCCTGCCTCAGCGGAGTGCTGGGATTACAGGCTTCTGTTGTGATTTCCCAGAATTTATTCAGGCAGTCCTTTTCTCCAGATGTTCCTTTTGTGAGGCCAAATTCTGGAGCTGACCTGGGAAAGCAGGCAGAGAGATTATGGGTCCAAGATGGAGCTGAGTCACTGCCGTGCCTGGGGGTGACTGGGGCTCACCGTCTTACCTGCTTGGCTTTTCTTACTCAGTTGAGAATGTGTTTGTCTCAGGTTTGATGCAACTGTTCTGGGGCTTACAAACTTCACTCTTTCAGAAAACAAGGGCATGTATGCTACCTTCGTGTTGACTTGATCCTCAGATGACTCCTGTGAACCCAGGGACAGAGTCAGCTGATAAAAGACAAACTCCCCTCCTTCTCTGCATCACATTCTGAGCCCATTTGTTAGTTAAGAAATCACAAGGACTTTATTCTGCCCCAGGTAAAAATGGGATCTCTAGGGCTCGATAGATGCTCAGTGGTTAAGAGTAGGTGTGTCTTTTGCAGAGGACACATGAGCTTGGGTCCCAGCACCCACATTGAACAGCTTACAAACCATCCAACTCCGGCTCCTGAGGATCAGGCTTCTCTGGCCTCTGAGATCACCTGCATTCAAATGTATATATTCCCACACAGATACAAACACACACGCACATGGACACACATAAATACACATACACATATGTGTAATAATAATAATAATTAATAATAATAATAGATATAAAAATGGGATCTCTAGTGCTTAGTAAGCAAGGTTAGGAAATAGTCTTGTTCAAAATTGCTCTGATGGCAAGTGAGATATTAGCTCAGTTGGTAAAGCCACCTACTACCTGGCTGCCAGCTCACAAATGTCTGTTACTCCAGTTCCAGGGGATCTGATGCCTCTTCTGGCCTCCAAAGGCACCAGGCACACATTGCACAGATATAATACATGCAGGCAAAACACCCATGCATATAAAATAAAATAATACAGAAAATATGTATTTGTTTTTAAGATTCTGCAGTTCCTACCGGGAGCTTTTCGTTGCTTCCAAAGCGCCCTTGGGACTGAGTTCTCCAGTCTTGGAAGATCTGCTTGCTGGTCACTTCGGATTGTAATCTGCCTTGGAAGACCCCAGCTGTGTTGGGGGGACACCTACTCTTCCTTTTTTTCTCCAGGAGCTTGAGAGGTGGCAGAGAGGGCATCTGGGAAAGAGTGACAGCTTTAACAGCACTTGTCAGCTGGGCAGCACGGAGTGGCTGTGGACTAGAGAAAGCCAGAAATGCGTTTCTGCATTTCCCAAGAGAATCCAAGGGGTAGCAGGCCCCATTGTTCTCTTTCCCCTGACGGAGGAGTTAGGACCCTACCCTTCCCAGACAGGATAACTCTATGTAGCCTGACTGTCATGGTACTCACTCTGTAGACCAGGCTGGTGTCAAACTCACAGAGATCTATCTGCCTGCCAAGTTCTGGACTTTTTTTTTTTTTTTTTTTTCACAGTATCTTGTAGCTTAAGCAAGCCAATTTGTAGTCAAGGAAGGATGACTTTGAACTTCTGACCCTCCTGCTTCCACCTTCCAAGTGCTGAGTCCACAGACACTCACCACTAGACCCGGTTCTTAGAGTACTGGAAAATGGGACCTAGGGCTTCACGCTTATTAAGTAAACACTGGCATTTGAGCCCCAGCCCTGGTTACCTCTTGATAGGAAAGCTTGCACACTTTACCCTGGCTGTTGTAGCATCATTAAACTTGGCAGTTCTCTTTGTCCCCACAAAGGCTGTCCCATGCTTTGTCTGGCTTGTCTCATGATGTGCGTGGGTCATAGACCACCAACCAGATACCATTCCCTTCTGCCTCGACACGTGCTGGGCGGATTGGCTGCACAGGGAACAGAAGATTTCTACTGGGGATGCTCTCCCTCCCCCTGAGCCAGCCCAGGTGACCTGAACAGAAGGGCCCCATGACGTGACGTGACGTGGGCTTGCCTCCTTGCTCTCTGTTTGTGGGTCTGCCTAAATGAAACAATTTATTTTCGGGTACTTTCAAGTGAGAATTTCTTTATTGCTTCTCTAGAAAGAAAAAAATTAAATTTATTTTATGTTACTTTTTCGTATTTCTCAGTTCTCATGCTGTGATTTAGCAGAGAGAGCGAGTCACCTGCTGCCACAGGTTAGGAGCACAGGGAACGCACTGCCTCCCCCGACCCCCAGCACCTAGGGGCCGCAGCTTGAGATAGGGGGTTGGGGGAAAGGGAGTTTGGAAGTTTGTTTGGAAGTTTGTGGCTTCTTTTGTCACTAGACTCGTGATCGGGTCACTTTGAGATGGATATCACCTCTTCAATCTACAGCTGTGGGACACTTGCAAGGCATATGGTAATGTCTCTGGGTTTAAGGCGGGCTTCCTAACTGGGTAGGGATGAGGTAAAGGACTGTCAGGGGCCATAGAGGGCCATAGCAGGTCAAAGATAATCTGTACTCCCATGAGACCAGTAAGCCTGGGTCTTCCTAGCTTGCATGGGGGTGGGGGTGGGGGTGGGGGGCACTTATGTCTTCCAGGAATGCACAAGGGACAGGGCTGACCTTGAATTTAGGATCCTCACTCCCCTACCAGTTTGTCCTTGCTCAAATCTCAGGTGACATCAAAGGTCAGGTTAAAGTTGAACTAGAGGGAAGTCTAAAATTCCTGAAGAACAAGCCCTTTGCTCTACTAAAGAGTTGTTTCTCTGAGGTGACGGATGGGGGACTTCCTATAGTACCTGCGCCTGGGAAATAGGCCCCTCCTTTCCCTACTCCCACCCACACAGCCCTGCCTCCTGGGCATGAGTTCGGTCTCAGCTCTGCCTACTCACATGACTCCCTGACTGCTCCTGTCTAGACCGGGGAAGAGGGCATGACTCCACACTAGGACTTGGGTGTCCTGGTCCTGGCTGTCATACTCCACATGTCTCAGCTGTCCTCTTGGTGTTGCTCTTCTGCCCTGGGTGTGACCTGGAAGTATTGTGTATGTAGCTGAGGGCGGACTTGAACTTCTGCTCTTCCTTCGTCTACCTCTCAAGCGTTGGGATTACAGGTGTTGCATCAATCACCATGCCTGCTTTATACAATGCCGGGTCTGGCATGGCCCTGGTGGGGACAGAATGACATGGTTCCTGCCCCTGGGACAGGGCCAGCAGGCATGGGCCTCCATGATTGTTGATAGATGCTATGGGCATAAGGCTTATTTGTATAATAATGTACATATTTTACCTTCCTCCAGCCAGGACAATCAGAGACAGCATGTGTCTGCGAGGCAAAGGTGTGGTTAGTGTCAGCAAAATGGTAAACACTGGGACCTTCAGGACAGCCCTTAAGGCTGGGTTCAAAAATATATAACTTCTCAAAAAATGAGGATGCAATATATATGAGGGGCTTCATGAATCTAAAGAACCCAAAGCGGTTGTGCTGTGAGCCAGCTTGTCAGAAAAAGAGATACTAAGATGGAGAAAAAGAGATTAGGGAGTGGTGATCACAGGAGAGTCCACCCAGTACATTTTTTGGTTTGTACTTACAAGGGCAGACAGATTCCTGAGTTCAAGCTCAGCCTGGGACAGAGCTAATTTAGACCTAAGTGTAGTAGAAATGGTAATTTCAGGTTGGGTTCCCACCCAACTAGTTTATGCTGGTCTGTGATTAGCAGAGGCGGGCAGGTCTCTGAATTCTTTCGAAATGTTAAAAGAAAATGTGTGCTTGCCATCTCCTAAAAACTTAGGGGCTGGGGTTATGGGACGCTGGTTCATAGGATAATCAAATGGAATCTGGGTAAATAACTGGGTTGATATGTAAAATAAAAGACTGGGCTTAGGATCTGCAAGAGAGGAGCTATCTGGAGAATGTTTTAGAATAGCAAGAGAAAGAATTGTCTGTAGCAACAAAGAGAGGTAGCAGGAGAGAGAGAGAGAGAGAGAGAGAGAGAGAGAGAGAGAGAGAGAGAGAGAGAGAGAGAGAGAGAGAGAGAGAGAGAGAGAGACCTGTCTGGAGATCTCCAGAGAAAGCAGATCAGAGAGAGAGGAAGCCGACTAGAGAGGAAGCAGGCTGGAGAGCTGTCTTGAGCAGAACATAATTCTGCTAGCTTCTTCCTACAATCTGACGTCTTGAGTCACTTTTACCACTCCCAGACACCCCTCCTTGGCAAGGCAATAATGGACTTCACGAATGCTAGACAATCAATCTGTCCACTAAGCTACATCCGAGCTTCAGTCAGCCCCTTCATTTTAGATTTACTTATTTATTTATGTATATGAGAACACTGTAGCTAGCTGTCTTCAGACACACCAGAAGAGGGCATTGGATTCCATTACAGATGGTTGTGAGCCACCATGTGGGTGCTGGGATTTGAACTCAAGACTTCTGGAAGAGCAGTTAGTGCTCTTAACCGCTGAGCCATCTCTCCAGCCCAGCCCCCTCCCTTCATTTTTAAAGCCTGGACGGCAGGGCTGCCACCAGGTCTAGTCAAAACAAGAAGGAGGGAAGGCAAAGGAGGGATGGTAGGCAGTATGGCATTCTGCAGAGTGATCCTGGCTAGCCCCTTGGAGCCAGGCAATGCCTGAAGGAGTGTGCTGAAGGGGAGGAACCAAGTGTGTGCTCTGTGCTGTATTCTGCTGGGTTGGTGGCCCCACCACTGGGATCTGACTGGGACAGAGATGCTCCTGCATGGGATTCAACAAGGGCTCTGGGGACAAGGGGCTCAGACTTCCCTTTATGTTCAATGCCATCTTCCACCCCGCCCCCACCCGTAAGTCCTACCTGAATGGGAGAGCTCAGCCTCAGGGTTTGTCATGGTCCAGGGCTTGAACCACTCTCTCTGGGTTTTGCTGAATGGCAGCAACCCAGGCTTGTGGCACTGGCTGTGTACACTGGAACTCATGCTCCGTAATGGGGCCTGCTCAAGCAGCTGCAGGCGGTATTTCACGTCTGTTGGGGCGATTTCCTCCTCTTCCAGATCCTCAGGGACAGCTCTGTGCTGCTGCTGCTGCTGCTGCTGCTGCTGCTGCTGCTGCTGCTGCTGGGAGGTTCAGTTGGTCAGAGGGGTCATTACTGGGTTAAGTAGGGGAAGTGTGTGTGTGTGTATATGATGGGGAGGGAAGTCTCCTAAACACTTGCCAGTGTCCCCTAGAAAGTCACTTGTCTGAGCTACAATGTCCTTACTTGCAAAGTCAGTAAAATATGCCCGCATGCTGGGTTCCCGAGGAGATCAGAGCTAAGGGTTTGGCATTATGCTTGGCCTGAGTAAGTGGCTAATAGTCTCTTTCTCTTAAAATATTTATGATCTTGCCAGCCAGTGCTGCATTGGTGGCATGCGGTAAGGCTTGGTTGGAGCCCTTAGCTTTACCTGATCACTGGAGGCACTGTCCTCAAGCCCAGTGGGAACAGCCAGGGACTCTCGCTGGATGGAATTGGACAAAGAGTCATCAAGCAAGAAGGATCTTCTGGGTCCAGGAGAGAGAATCTCTAGAGTAGGGAAAAGAACTGAGGACCATCTCAGCCCTCCTACCTGTGGGCCGCTTTTAGCTCTCCATCACCCTCCCAGGGGAGAGGAAGCAAGGAAGGGAGGGACAATGTCCAGATGGATCCAGTTTTAATTTTTTTGAGATTAGATCAGTCTGAGACCTGGAGTGGAAGGGTTAGAGTGGAATGGGGCTGGCTCTCTGCATTTAGGGGCACATGGCAAAGACAACCTTCCTTCCCTCCTCCCTTCCTTCTTTCCTTCCCTCTTTCCTCCGTCCTTCCTTCCTCCCTCTATCCCCATCTGTCTTCTACTCTTTCTCCTCCCTCCCTCCCTCCCTCCCTCCCTCCCTCCCTCCCTCTCTTCTTCCCTCCTTCCTTTTCCCTTCTCTCTACCTCTCCTTTTTCCTTCCTTCCTTCCTTCCTTCCTTCCTTCCTTCCTTCCTTCCTTCCTTCCTTCCTTCCTTCCTTCCTTCCTCCCTCCCTCCCTCCCTCCCTCCCTCCCTCCCTCCCTCCCTCCCTCCTTTTTTTCCTTTTCTTTTGAGAGAGCCTTATTATGTAGCTAAGGTTAGCCAAGAACTCTGTACATAGCCAAAGGCAGCCTTGAGTTTCTGATCTTCCTGCCTCTACCTCCCAAGTGATGGGATTACAGTACAGGCCTGGTTTCTTCAGCAAATGTAACCCAGCACGTCCTGCATGCTAGGAAATTGCTCTAAAAGCTGAGCTACATCCCAAGCTGCAAAAACAGTTAGACATTCCAGGATTGGTTTGGTCCTTTCTTTTGGCCTTGAATGTTGTGGCTGTGGCGAATGGGTAGCTTACGGCAGAGATGGCTGACACTGGGCTCCTGGAGAGTCAAGCAAGACAACCTTTCAGTGACATTGGAGTAGGCACGGTGTTGTCCATGTCTCCTAAGGGGGAGAGAAAGGAGAACATTGGGGCTTTTGTTCCTTGCTGTCATCAAAGTTACAAGTATACATCCCAGAACCTTGAAGAGGCCACTCTGCTTCCATAGTGACAGGAAGGAAGGAAGGATGGGCTGTGAGCTGATTTTTTTGTGGTCAGATATCAGACCCAAGTGGAAGGCTAGGTGTTTGAGGCTCAAGAGAGACCAGTAAAGAAAGGACAGATAGCCTTTAGCTGTTAAAGAAATGGGCATTTTAAAAAAATATTTATTTTTATTTATATGAATACACTGTAGCATCTTCAGAGACACACCAGAAGAGGGCATCAGGTCCCATTACAGATGGTTGTGAGCCACCATGTGGTTGCTGGGAATTGAACTCAGGACCTCTGGAAGAGCGGTCAGTGCTCTTAACCACTGAACCATCTCTCCAGCCCAGAAAGGGGCATTTTTGATTGGTATGTGTCAAGTAGAGTGGGCAGACAGGATGAGAGTGAGTGAATCCTCAGTCAGAAACAGATGTCTTAGGCTGTTAGCTGCTAGTATGTGGGCAACTGCAATGGTAGCAGGGACCTAGTAAGTTGAGGTCCATGGGGACAGGACAAAAGCTGGTGTCCTCTGCCAGCATTAGAGGCAGGGAAGAATTTTGGGGGTAAAGAAGGGTTGATGAGGTGGGATATCAGGTTGGGAGATGGCCAGAGGACAGCCACCCACAGTTACAGAGCATACAGAGATGGCTGAGGGGAGGGCTGTGACCCACTGTGCCTGCTCACTTTGTCCTCTGTTCCCCAGCTCCTGAGTGATACAGAAATTAGCTCTGAGGTTAGTGTCTTAGGCTGCCATGGAACTTCTCTATGTTATACTGGCTTCAGGAGAGGAATAGGAGACAGCTCTGTCCCCAGCAACAGCCTGGTATGACCAGCATCTAGGGGAATGGGTGACTGTGGAAATAATCAGGCCTTGAGATTGCTGAGCCTTATCTCTGTTACTTGTCTCAGGTCTAACTGTGAGTTTCCACTTTGTGCGCGTGTGACTGACTATACAGTGAGTCACAGTTCACTATACATTTATGCACAGAACCATAGGGGTGTGTGTGTGTGTGTGTGTGTGTGTGTGTGTGTGTGTGTGCGTGCACATGCATGCATGTTCAGTAAAGTATGCATGCATGTGTGTGTGAGTGTGTGTGAGACTGTCCTGTGTGTGTGTGTGTCTGTTTATCCTGTCTGTCTGTCTGTCTGTCTGGGAGGGTGTACAGCATATCCAAGCTCTGACCCCTCATATGTCTTTCCTGTCCTTCCAGTCCGCCCAGCCCTGCACACCCACCACGTTTCCTGAGACAGAGGGTTGAGCTGCATTCTGCCAGTGACGTTGGTTTGCCGGTACCTGGCTCCTTTTCACAACCTGCAATCACAAAATAGGACCTTGAGTCTGGAAAATGACTCACTGGGTTGCACTTCATCCAGCCTTCCTTCCCAGTCTGTTGTCCTTTACTCGATCAAAGTGTCCCACCCTGGTGCGTGGAATGACAGTGTTGATTCACTAGTCCTAGATACAGAGTAAGAGAGGGACTACAGCCATGAGTCCCCGCACGGATTCCAGAGCTGTATCTGTTAAGTGCTACTCCCCCACAGTTGAACACTTCCCACTCTCTCACCCCTCTTGGGACAAATGTATATTCCATTCTGGAGCAACACTAGCCATTTTCAATTGTCTCTCCCTGTGGCTTCACCATTTGTTTGAATTACCCATCCCAGGGCTTATAAAAACAGAGTAACTCGTTTTCAAGTAGAAATTTCCAGCTGAGCTAACACTTTTGTGAGCCAGGAAGGATGTCAGCAAGCTCGGAGAGCCTCCACCGGAGCATGGTCTGGGTAACCTCCCACAGGCTCAGAGGTTAGTCAGTAGTTTTAAAATTTAAATTTTACCATTCTTGTGCATGTGTGTATGATGTGGAACATGCATGCCACAGCCTATGTGTGGAGGCCAGGGGACGGCTCTGTTGAGTTGGTTTTCTCCTTCTACCATTATGTGGACTCCAGGGATCGAACTCTGATAGTCAGCCCTTTAAGGAATATGCTTTATGTGCTGGGGTATATTTGCTGCCCCTAAGTGAATCAGTGCTTTTAAAACAAACTTTTATGGTGTGTGTATATGTGTGTGTGTGTGTGTGTGGTCAGAGGACAACTTATGGGAGTCATTTCTATCCTTCTGCCACGTGGGTCCCAGGCATGGAACTCAGATTTGTCAAGCTTGGCCACAGGTGCCTTTCTTTATGTGGCTTTGAACTTGCTATGTAGCCAAGAACAGTCTTGAACCCCTGACCCTCTCGCCTCCACCACCAATGTGCTAAGATTACAGGCAGGAGCCGCCATGCCTGGCCAGAACTTAACTTCCAAGTCCCAGTTTAGAGCCTCCTTGTGAAAGTGTGGCAAAGTCACCACTCAAGCAGCCACCTGGGTTACTAGGTGATGCCCAGCTTGTCACAGCTAGAGAGTGGCCCTGTCACCCAGTTCTACTTTAGACATTTGCAGTGCTCCCAGCACAGGATCTGCTTCCTGATTGAGTCTTTCCTGAGCTTCACAGGACTCTGAAGACGAAGTTTATCCTGTTTGGGGATTGTGGGGTCCTTGGGTTCATAACCAGCTGGGTGGGAGGTGACCTGGGTGCATACAGATCTTTGCTCTCCAGCTCCTTAGAAGAGATCTCATTAGCTAGGCTAACTGATGGTCCTGTGTGTGCGGGGTCACATAACTGCCACATTAGCACAGGGAACTGTCCAATCAGATATTTATGGAGTAGCTTTGCCAGGCCCAGAGGCAGGGAGTCTGTGGCTTTTGTGAGAACAGGGAGGGGAGAGGCAGGAGTGCAGACACCAGAGAGAAGGCTGAGGTCAGAAATGATCTGCTGGAAGCAGATTCTGGGAGAAGTCCTTATGTAAGGTCCAGCATCCTCAGCCTTTGCTTAAGAGTCTTCACAGCCTGTGGGACTCTCTACCTGCCCCTGCCCCTCCCTGGACTACACACACCCTGAGCGAGCATGGCCTTTACTTCCAATCCTCCCGCTCTTAGCCTTCAGCACCCTGCTCAAATATCATTTCCTTCCTGGACATTCTCTCTGTCCCTTGCTGCTGACACAGTGGCATCAGGAGCTCACTCCGTGATGCGTTATATTCCCAAGTCTACTAGAGGTCTCTGTAGTACAGCGAACTTCATGTTTTCCTTCGCCTGTGGACTTAGAGTTTATTAAAGATAGAGGCCACAATCTCCAGCAACCAGCCCAAAGCCGGGCCCATACAAGACATTTAATATTTGTTGAATTCACCCGGAGGCCAGCATAAGATTTCTCTGTAGGTAAGAACTGGGCAAGCAAGAGTGAGCTTGCACCTGGGTGTGGTGGCCTATGCTTGTAATCTCTGCAATTTGGGAGGCTGAGTCAGGAGGATTATTGGGAGTTTGGGGCCAGCTGGGGCTAACATAGTGAACTTGAGGCCAACCTTCAATACAAAGCAAGATGAATTAACTAACCAAGTGTGGACTTGAAGACTCAATGACTAGTTCGTGAATGATGTGTAGGTGTGGGCTGAACACCTTTGAAGGCATCAAATCTTCCTGGATTTGAAAATCTTCATTATTCCTTTTCTGAAAAATCCCCTTCTGCCTAGGGAACTTAAGACTCCAAATTGTCTCTATCCACATGCCTAGGGAGTCTTGGATCGATAGAGCAAGTTAGATGGTCTGGGACTGGGGCCCTAGGATAGCAGCCCAGGCTTGTGAGAGTAATATGCTTATGTAGGCAGGGTGTGCCTTCTGAGACTTCCAGTCTGGCCACTGTTTTGCCTGGAGGGGACTCAGAAGGAGGAGATGCTGGAGACCTGTCAGTAGCAGCTCAGGTTCTCTCTGCCCTATAGAGCTCTATGAAATAGCAGCTATGGCTGCCGTTCCTAGATCCTCACATTCTGCAGATGCTGATGGTAAGTGGACATTGCCCATCACCATGCTGCTAATCGGCATGAACATCTCTGAATGACAGACCATGGAGACATTCCCTCAGCTCACACAGGTCTCTTCATCTCTGGACTCAGAATCCCTGACCCAGTGGGTGAGGGAAAAAGGGTTCCCTAGGAGCTTTGCACCACGCAGGCACTGGGAAAGGACAGAGGGCTCCAGGAATCCTTGGAGCTAATAGGCCTGGCTTCTCTTCCAATTTTCCTCTCCTGGGAAGGGTAGGCATAGGGCTTATGAAATGTATTCTTTAGCGATTTTGTAGTTTAGCCTAAGGACTCATCTTGGGGGAAATGGACCAAGAACAGGAAAGAGAGAGAGAGAGAGAGAGAGAGAGAGAGAGAGAGAGAGAGAGAGAGAGAGAGAGAGAGAGAGAGAGAGAGAGAGAGAGAGAGAGAGAGAGAGAGAGAGAGAGAGAGAGAGAGAGAGAGAGAGAGAGAGAGAGAGAGAGAGAGCGCGCTCTGCACTGCAGGACATCAGAAGCCAGTCCTGGCTCAGGCAGGTCCCTTCCAAGAGCTGATGCAGACTGCTCTATGTTGCCATCTGCTGGACACTTGCAGCAATAGCATCGCATCCTTGGCACTTCCTGCCCTCTGGATACTTCCATCTCATCCCTTCTACCCTCTTTAGGCCAAGGCCCCTCCCTCCTGCTCATCACACACCTGCTTTCCATCTTCTCCACGGTGGCGCTGTCAAGAAGCCTTAGTCCTGGCCCAGGACAGAGGACTCTGAATTATTCACTCCTGTGGTCTGATGAGAAAGATGCTTTGCCTTTGGGGTCAGAGATCTTAACGTGCCACCTATTTCTCTATGCCCTTGAAAGCATTCTGGGACCTGGAACTCAGCTGTGACTGAAGGTTCCTGAAGTCATGTGTGAACTGGGGTATTTCTGAGAATGAGTCCTCAGCATTAATGACGATGCCGAGACAACAGGTGTTCACAGGACCATCCCAAACAACTGGGATGCAGGGCTCCTGGCACAGCATAGAAGGCAAAGGTGGCCAGCAGAGGCTGCTGTAGCACTAGCTATGGGCCTTACCACTTCTCATTCCAGGGCCGGCCGTAAGGATCCAGAAACAGGGCTGTACTGGTTAGAGTTGATTATCTACAAGTCTGGGTTTTCCTTAGTGCTGATGTCCCCGGGTCTATCTGGGGCTGAGAGGCTGAGTGCTTTCACTGGGTTGGCCTGGGGACACAGCTCAAAGCTCCAGACCTGGCTTCTCACTGCTTCCCTGTCCATCCTAGATTGGGCCGTGCCTTTCCTAAATCCTGATGGCTTATTGCTGTTGCTATTCCTCTGGGCAGACACTAGGTTGTGTGGGCGCCTAGATGGACCAGAGCCTCTCCATGTGTATCAGCAGGAATTAGTAGGAGGGCAAGGATGCTCTGGGATGTCCTGAGCCAAAGGGGATCCAGAGAAGGAGCTGACCCATTGGAGGTAGGGGTTCAGAGCCACTTGGAGGAGAAGGGCGCTGGCAAACCCTTCCAGCCTAGCTCTCCTTCTGACAAGACCCTTTTTCTTCTTTCCCTCATGGGGGACTTTCCCAATTTCGGTCCCCGTGTGCAGAGTTGAAAGCCCTTGTGTGGTGTGGGGGAAGAGCTTGGTGGCTGTGTTGGAGTGTGGTTTCCAGCCCCTTGGCTGTGATGGCTGGCCTGCCTTCATACTGTTTGCACAGAGTCCATTTCTGGGAGCCATTGTCTATCCCGACTCACCTGTATGGACAAAGCGGTGTTGGTTTTTGCAGAGCTTGAGCATATCATAGTAAAAAGAAAGGTGTTCTAAACAGGCTGAAGGGAGAGCCGCTCTGCTCAAGCAGAGAATTCTGGGGCAGCAATGGGTATCCTGGGTAGCCTAGGGATCACCATGGCAACATGAAAGGCAATCCAAAGGGAGGCAGTGATAGAACAGGCCCTCCTCCAGGCTGAGGCTGAATCCCTGGCGTGATTAGAAGAAGGATTTAGGGTTAGAAAATGATCTGTAGACCCACAGCTGCCTCTAATTTAGAGGACACGTGGCCTGTCTGCTGTCCCTTGTTGGTGGAAATCCCTTACTTCTTGTTCCTCACCCGTGAGGCACCCAACTTGGGCAGAGGACCTGTTGGTGTGTGGAGAAGTGGGGAGAAAAACGGGGAGTCAGCCCCAGAAAATTGTCTTGCACGTTGAGAGAGATGCAATGAATGGGATTTTAGGCTGCTCCAGCCTGCTTCCCTCACCTGCGGGACTCAGAGCCATCACAGTTAACCTAGTCTAACTGGGGATCAATGGCTAGCCTATCATTTCCCCTCTAGTGTTCCCTTACCAAAAGCAGCCTACTTGGAAAAGAAAATAAATGAAAAGCACTTTTCTTGCTCTCTGGTGCCGCTGAGCCTGTGACCCTCCTCCCTCCCCACCCCTCCCTGGCTGCCCCTCCCCACTCCTCACTCATTACCTCTGCTCAATTAGCTACAGCTGGGTTAACCCCTTCAGCCTCCGTTTGGAGTAGGGTGATTGCTTGTTGCCTTCTCCACAGGCCCTGTTCTCAGCACGGTTGGTTCTCAGGAGCACAGAATGGGCCAAGTCCAGTGCCTGCCAACCTCCTCCGTACCCTCCCTCTGGCTGCCAAATCTGACTTTGATTAGCGTGTGGAGGGGAAGAAAGCAGGAAAATAGAATATTAAAATCTTAATTCAATTTAAAACACTGTCATTCACAGGCATGCCAAACAGTGAGATGACTAATTATTATGCAAATGAGGGAGATAGAAAAGTGATTAATAATTGCACAAATTAAAAATTATTGTAAACATCCTGTGACGAGCGATAAGTCCGATGGAGAGGCAAGGGCGGTGGGCCGGGGAGGCCACGGAGGAGCCAGCTCCTGCATCCGTTTTTCCTCATTAGGGGGATTTAATTAGCACCCAATGATGGGGCTTGTGCTGCCAGGGTTGGGGAGTATGTGGCCAGCACCCCCAGCTGCCTGCTGGTTCCTCATTTCCTCTCCAGCTCCCTCTCACTACCCTGGGGTCTTCACTAGAGTGAGCAGGAAGAGGAAGAAAGGCTGGCCACCATGAAGGGCAGGCGCTGTGCAAGCAAGCCTGCTGCTTTCCGGTGTGTCAGGCTGGAGGACAGTCTTGGTGTCACCTCAGAGAACTTGTCCACCTCCTTTGAGACAGCATCTCTCACTGGCCTGGAACCCACCAATTAAACTAGACAGACTGGGCAGCCAGGCCCAAGGACCCTCCTTTCTTTGTCTCTTACACTGGCTTAGGGACAGGTGGTTTTTACTGGATTCCGGGGATTGAACTCAGGTCCTTGTGCTTATAAGGCAAATTCCTTACAGACCGAGCCATTGCTTCACTTCAGCTGACATATTCTCTTTCTTTCTTTCTTTCTTTCTTTCTTTCTTTCTTTCTTTCTTTCTTTCTTTCTTTCTTTCTTTCTTTCTTCCTTCCTTCCTTCCTTCCTTCCTTCCTTCCTTCCTTCCTTCCTTCCTTTCTTTCTTTCTTTCTTTCTTTCTTTCTTTCTTTCTTCTCTCTCTCTCTCTCTCTCTTCCTTCCTTCCTTCCTTCCTTCCTTCCTCCCTTCCTTCCTTCCTTCCTTCCTTCCTTCCTTCCTTCCTTCCTTCCTTTCTTTTTTCGAGACATGGTTTCTGTATGTAGCCCTGGCTGTCCTGGAACTCACTCTCTAGACCAGGCTGTCCTTGAACTCAGAAATCCACCTGCCTCTGCCTCCCAAGTGCTGGGATTAAAGACATGCGCCACCACTGCCCAGCTCAGCTAACATATTCTTAATAAATTTTTTTGCTTACCAGCCACAGCTTTCTCCTACCAGGGTCTGGATGCCTGGTCTCTGGCAGATGGGGTTGGGGCTGGTTGAGTGGCTGGATATCTTTGCTGTCCTCTATAGATCCCGGGCCTTAGGGAAATGGCTCTTGGTGTCCAGAGAGACCATGGGAAGTTATGAAGCCCAAGGTTAGACTTGGAGCAGTGAGAAGTGTAAGCTGGCCTCAAACTCAGAAATCTGCTTGCTTCTGCCTCCTAGCCAGTTTTCCTTCTCGGCCTAGTCCTGGCCATGGCTTACTCCTGCCCCCTGCTGGCTGAACTCATCCTGGGGTCTCAGTCCATCCTCTTCTGAGACAACCAAGGGTGATGGGATGTGGTATAAGTCTTTGTGTGGCCTTGGCTGAGTTTGCCTCACCTCTCTGGGTCTGTTTGGTTTTACAAGAGTTGGGCTGGGGATAGCCCAGTGGTTTGCCCAGCCTGTGTACAGCAAGAGTTTGAATGGAAGTGCCACAGGTAAATGAGTAAGATGGGGAAGCGTCTACAATTCCACGGGACTTTCCCACCCCTCCTTTGCCTCATTTTCAGCCATCAATTTGCTAGGCGAGACCTCGTTTCTCTGTATGGAGTGCTAGAGGTGCAGTTGGTACATGGTGTCCAGGACCTTGAGAACACAGGAAAAGAGATGAAGGAATGGCATAAGCTAAGGCCCTGGGGTGAGAGAATAAAAGAAGCTCAGAATTGGTCAAGGGACTGGGGGAAGGCCACATCGGGGAGTGGAGGGGTCAATGCTTTGTTCTGGGAGATTTGAGTCCTATATTGAGGACCTGGGTAGAAAAGAACATATTTAATGTTGGGGGAAGGCATGATTGGAACTGGCTTAGAAAGCTCATATCAAGCCGGATGTGGTGGTGCACGCCTTTAATCCCAGCACTCGGGAGGCAGAAGCAGGCAGATTTCTGAGTTTGAGGCCAGCCTGGTCTACAGAGTGAGTTCCAGGACAGCCAGGGCTACACAGAGAAACCCTGTCTCAAAAAACCAAAAAAAAAAAGCTTACATCAACCTCATTGTGAAGACAAAGTTGGGGGTGGGGTCCCCACTGGTTCCTACCTGGAGGCTCTCATAGCCATCTGCAAGAAAGACATGATCTCTGACCACCGAGGGAGAGGTGGCGGGAAGGAAGGCAGGACCTCAGTGATGTGTATGTGAGGGTGTACGGTAACGTTGGACTTCCACCCAGGAGGTGGCATTCTGGTGGAAAGGAGAGGTGACCACCTTGTGACACCTGCTATCTTCCCCCGAGGAGTGGTCGGCACTGGATTAGAATGGCAGCTAGAGGTAGGGTCTTGCCTTCCACACCGTCTCTGCTCCAGCTCCTCAGGGAGGGGCTCAGGGAAGTGAAGGGGAGAAGAGTCGTAGGCCCTGATCACAAAGTCTCTCTGGGGGCAGTGAACTTGGGACTAGAAATCCACAAGCTGATGCACTAGGCCCTGAACACAAAGTCTCTCTGGGGGCAGTGAACTTGGGACTAGAAGTTCACAAGCTGATGCACGTTGGCTGTGCTTAGCTGTGGAATAACACCACAGTGAAGATAAGACTCCATAGACGAGGTGGCATGGGGCCTGGGTGCTGTCCCTCCCTTTGCACACATTCAAACACCAAAGACATTTCTCTCTCACTGTCGCTGAACCTTTCTGTAGTGTCTGTGGACTTGTGGGCCGCTTGCTCCATGGGGCTGGCTAAGTCCCAAATGTCACCCTTGAGGGGTGTGTGTGTGTGCGTATAGTATGAGCCTATGGAGAAAAGCTGAGCAAGAAGACCCAGTTGGACCAAGGCCTTGAGAGTAGACAGAACTCTTGTTCCCTCCATCCCTCAGGGATGGGAGGCAGGGAAGCCAAAATAGCCATTTGCCTGTTGCTCTTTCTTTTTCAATTACAGAGAAACCTCAGATAATCAATCGCTAATATCCTTGTTAACTGAGTGTCTTAGTTAGGGTTCTACTGCTGTGAACAGATACCATGACCAAGACAACTCTTATAAGGACAACATTTAAGTGGGGCTGGCTTACAGGTTCAGAGGTTCAGTCCATTATCATCAAGGTGAGAACATGGCAGCATCCAGGCAGGCATGGTGCAGGAGGAGCTGAGAGTTCTACATCTACAATTTAAGGCTGCTAGCAAAATACTGTGGGGAATTGCAGGCTTGTCTCCAGTCGAGCTGAGGTCTGAACCCCGAAGTCATAATTTACCTTCATGACACGGTAGGCATTCCCTTATGCTCCTGGAACTCTGGCCCCTGCCTAAGTTACCGCCCCCCACACCTCCCATAAGAGAAGCATGGTCAGTAGTCACATAGGCAATGGCCCAAGCTTCTGACCTTCAGGCTGAACTCTTCCCCAGTTACCTAGCAACAGTAAAGACCATAAAAGGGCTGTTCAGCCCCACCTCGATCTCTTACTGCTTACTCTCTTACTTGTCTCCCTCTTACCCCTCATTCTCCCCTCTCCCCGCTCTTTGTCTTCTCTCCTCTCTTCTCTCTCTTTGTCTTCTCCTCTCTTCTCCATTCCTCTCTTCTCTCCCTCTTACTCTCTTTCTCTCTAGTCTCTCTCTCTCTCTCTCTCTCTCTCTCTCTCTCTCTCTCTCTCTCTCTCTCTCTCTCCCTTCTCTCTTTCTCCCTGCATTTCTATAATAAAGCTCTTAAACCATAGAGAGTCTCTGCTCATCAAGGCTGCACGCACTCTCGTAGGTGTTGGGAACCTCTTTCCTCATCCCTCTCTCCTATAACCCTGGTGGCTTTAGCAAAGTAGTTCCAGGGTCCCCAGGTAGGGCTGCCCCTGGCCACCCCCTGAAGAGAGGGTCAGAGGCTTGGATGCCCATCCAGGGATGAGTGGAAAGGTAGTTAGCAGCCCTCCCACACCTGACAAACCAGAGAATAGGTAAAACTCTGGTGGGGCATGGGTCTATCTCCCCCCTCTTCATCCCCAGGTCCCCCCCCCCCTTTTTTTTGGTTTCTTTTTCGAGACAGGGTTTCTCTGTGTAGCTCTGGCTGTCCTGGAACTCACTTTGTAGACCAGGCTGGCCTCGAACTCAGAAATCCGCCTGCCTCTGCCTCCCGAGCACTGGGATTAAAGGCCCCTGGGTTCTTTTAGCTGCTTCAGCTATGTGGAACAATGGAGAGCTTTATGCTATCCAGCCTAGGCTCTTATCCTGCTGGGACCGGCCACTGTTGTTGCTTCCTGATGACCTCAGTCCTGTTGAGGGTCCCTTTCCCATCCCTACGCTTTCTCCAGTGCGGGGCTGTGACATAGATTTAGCGAGGGAATAAACTTCTGAATGGTTGAAATATAAAGAGTCAAGGAACTACAACAGGTGTTTTCAACTTAACAGATTTATTCACTTAATTCACTTACTCATCTGGCAAACTTTTGAAGTGTAGCCCAGGACTTAATGATGCAGAGACAGGGAAGATACAGTCTCTGCCCTCAAGGGGTGAGTCCCTTATGGTCAGAGTCAATCAAGTAAATTAATAATTATTGCGTATGTTATGCAGAAAAGAGGGAAGAAAATAGCTAGCTTTGTAGGGGATGGAGGAGTGGGGAGGGTGTGCGTCAAGGAAGGCTTTCCTGAGGAGAGGAGTCTGCAGGTAGGTGAGAAGGGGCAAGAGGGCCTTCATAACTGAAGGAGTAGCAGAGACATGAGAGGCCACTCATGGGGGTGGGGGTGGGGAATGGAGGTAGTCTGATGTGGATACAACCCAGGGTGTATGTGGCGTGCAGAGATGGTTCCAGAAAGGGAAGTGGAGGCAGGTCATGAGGTTTGCTAGGATTCCTTCTGAGAGATGATGTTCCTTGTCCATGAAACTTAGCTGCTTAAGTTTTTGTTCTGTTTCTTCTCAACTCGACACAAGCTAGGGTCATCTGGGAAGAGGGAACCTCGATGGAGAAAATGCCTCCACCAGAATGCCTGTATGCAAGGCTGTGGGGGATGGGGGGATGTTTTCTTGATTAGTGACTGCTGTGAGGGGGTCCAGCCCATGGGGGCAGTGCCACCCCTTGGCAGGTGGTCTTGGGGTGTACAAGAAAGCAAACAGACCAGGTCATGGGAGCCAGCTGTCAAGAATGTTCTTCCATGGCCTCTCTTTCAGCTCCTGCCTTTATGTGCCTGCTTTGAACTCATGCCTTCATGTTCTTGAATGATAGACTGTGAAATACAAGTTTAAGCCCAAACTCCCCTTTCCCCCAAATTGTTTTTTGTCAGTGTTTATCACAGCAACAGAAATGCAAACTAGGATGGGACTAGGGTTGGGGACAGAGGCTCCCAGAAGGTTTAGCAAGGAGCTGCCTATTCCTCTACCTTCCTCCCTCAGTTTTATAGAAAAACATTAGTTGTTGAGGGAGGGACAAGGGAGCTGGAGATTTAGCTGTCCTGGTTTGGTTTTGGATTCCGTACAATATCCTTCAGTGCTTAGAGACCATTCTGGAAACAAGGCTTCTGTTCTCAGAGCTGTAGAGAAGACTGACCCTTTGGGGGAAGCCACAGCTCAGACAGATGCTCCAGGGGCACTCCCCTTCCGCTCTCTGAGGTGCCCACCTCCCTTCCCACACCTAAGTGTAGGTGAGGCCTGAGCAGAGGGGACTTATGTGACAATCATAGACTCATCCTCCTTGGTAAGAAGTCTAAGATAGCTGCCCCAGGCAACCTCTCCTAGCAACAAGTATTGTCCCCAGCATCGGTGGTGGGCAGCATCTCTAGCTTCAGACTTTGGCTTTGAACAGTGCTAGATCCTATTCTCTGAACCAAGACAAACAGCACAAAGCTCTGTCTCCTAATGAAACTGTTGGATGTTAATTAATTATGCAGCTGTCTCATTTGCATGCACAAGCTGTAGCTTCCTGGCTTCCCTCCCCCTTCTGCCAGGAGCCCTGTTTGCACCTTGAGAAAAGCAGATACTTGGTACCATAGGTATGTGCCTGCCAGTTGGCAGCTCTCTCTCTCCCATTTGGCCCCATCAGGAAGAGGCTGATCTGAAAGGGAGCTGATGACATCACAAGGTGAAGCACACATTGCAAACCCTTGAGCCAACCCAAGAAGCTAAGGCCCTTGAGTTTTATCTTTTTCTTTTCCTTGACTGTCCAATTAATTGTTAAATTACACCCAGGAGTTAACCATAGATTTTAGTGGTCTCTCCTATATAACGGGAAGAACCCTAGTACTTCAGAGGACGCTATCTTGTCTACCTTTCTGTCTCCCATGTTGGGTACACAGAAGGTATGAAGGAGGTTAGGTTGAATGACCAGCTGAATCCAAAGTCTTAGCTTGATAATATCTATTGTGTGTGGTGTCCAGAGGTCATTGTGAATACCTGTGAAGACTTGATGGCCTCAGGCTCTGACTTTGTTTAAGAGGAGACAGGCTGGAAAGAGGATTGGTTCTGGTATCATGCCAAGCCCAGGGGAAGGGAACTCAAAGTCTGTGGTGCTGAGGAGACTTCTGTGGCAAAGGCCACATGATCCTGGGTGAAAAGTGGTATGGGGGCTCCAAGCTTTATGGGGGGGCAAGAATACCTCTAGCAATGGGCTATTTTTTTTATCAAATGCACACAAGTCCCTGAAACCCCAAAACTGTATTGAAGGCCCACTTAGGACTTTTAGACTGGAGATAAAAGGATTCTGGGCTGAGAAACCTGAAGCTTTAGAAAGACCAGAGGGAAAGAAAGGATTCTGGGCAGAGGGGGAGCCAATGTTGCCCAGATCCATGAGATCTTAGTCGAGAAGAGGGATGCCACAAACTGAAGGCAAAGAGACCTCAACTTGGTGTGAGGCTGTCATGGTTGAAGGACAGGAGCAGGCATGCGCGGGAGGCACGCTGGGCCCTTAGGAAGTGGGACAGGTGAGAGGTAAGGCAGGGATGTCATATGAGCTACCAGTGCTAGCTTAAGGGCCTAAGGGTCTGGTCTGGTTTTGGTCATACAGAGAGCATAGAGGTCATTTAGATTATTAGCTACCTCTGGTCCTGGTTGGGGCAGCCTCTGGCTATGAGGGTCATTTAGATTAGCTTTGTTTGTAGGAGCTTGGTATGGCCTGGTCCAACAGATAACATCAGAGATCACCAGACTGTTCATCACTTCCAGGTCTCAGCTTTGGAGATGGAAGAGCGAACAGGTTTTCACCTTTCCTATTGGAAGGACAGTCCTGTGTGCTTAACACTCCTGGCTTCTCTGGCGATCTGTAAACTCAAGGACCTTCATACTGTGCCCCCCATGTGAGGCCTTGGGTTCCAGAGGAGGGAGGAACACAGGGAGTCTGGGGTTCCCCTCATCATCTCAGCCTTCAGAGAGACAGGTGTCATGGCAGCCAGCCTGAGATTGGAGAGGTGGGGGCTGGCTTCTGGGAATGCAGAGAACAGAATGCAGAAGGGTGGATGGTGAGACCTGCTTCTGACCTGCCTCTAGATGTCTAGTTTAGGGTAAGTCATGTTTTCTCTTTGTCTCAGTTTCTTCTCTGTCTCTGTCTCTGTCTCTCTTTCTCTCTCTCTCTCTCTGTCTCTCTCCCTCTCCCCCTCCCCCTCCCCCTCCCCCTCCCCTCCCCTCCCCTCCCCTCCCCTCCCCTCCCCTCCCCTCCCCTCCCCTCTCCTCTCCTCTCCTCTCCTCTCCTCTCCTCTCCTCTCCTCTCCTCTCCTCTCCTCTCCTCTCCTCTCCTCTCCTCGGTTCTCTGTGTAGCCCTAGCTGTCTGTAGTCCAGGCTGACCTTGAACTCAGAGACCCACCTGCCTCTGTTTCCCAAGTGCTGGCACTTACATACTTAAAAAAGTATGTATCATCACCACTGCCCGACTTTCTTTTCTCTTTTTATTTCTCCTCTTTTCCTCCTTCTTCCCTCCCTCCTTCCCTTTCTTTTTTTCCTTTACATTTTAACTTTTTACTTGAGACCCTCTCTGGAGCCTAGGTTGACCTCAAACCCACATTAATCCTCCGGCCTCAGCCACCCAAGTGTGGGGAGTACAGGTGTCAGTCATCATTCCTGGCTTATGTCAGTTTCTTGTTCTGTAAAATGGGCTAACCCACCACCACAAACCACCTTTGTCCCTTTACCTGCCTGTTGACCTATATGCATCTATATTTCCACCCACCCTGTCTATTGGTTGAATGTCACCTCTATGCCCTGTGTGACCTGCTGAGCATACATGACAGTGCCTTCCTTAGTGTTAGAGCGGGCCAAGGACACTGTTAAATCATTGTTAAATGAGGGTTGTGATGGACTGTCTGAGGACTAAACTAATGGCACCCCATGTGACAGGCAAAAGCTCCATCTAGCTAGAAATGTCTGTTATCCCAGATGCTCATCTAGATGGGCGCTAGAGAGATCTCCAGTTTGTTGAATTTACAACTCACTATTGAGCGTAACACCTCTGCCGGGTCTCTAGTGTCTACCTCAGCCTGCTCCCACCCTCTGCCCCCTGCCTGCAGCTCAGCTGTGCCTTCTCCGCAGGAGGTAAAGGAAGCATCGGGGTCGGTCCGGTGGAGGGGTGAGGGTGGGGGGTAGCTGAGTTGATTGCTGTTTGTTAATTAGCAGCATTGAACCTTAGCCTAGTTAAGGAAGCATGGAGGAGGGGGGCATTATGTGGGTATGTAGGTGCTCTTGCTAAGGGCGTCTTAGGCCCAAGGTGTCCCCTCTACTGTGCCATCTTCTGGCTGTGCTGGGATGATATCAGAACAGAGGAGGTGGAGCTAATGGCAGAGGAGGAAAAGGCAGATGGCTCAGATGGGAAGGCCCGGCTGCTGTGTGTTCCTTAGATCCAGGGAGGTCGCTTCCTAGCCTCACTGTTCACATCTCCAGGATTCTGTTTGGGCCACTCCATGCAGGAGACGCCCCCACCCCCACCCCCTGCCTTCATCCCATATGTCTTCTCAGACTTGGGCCATCTCCTCCACCAGTCAGTCCATGCTTGTCTGGAGGTAGCCCCCTTCCTAAATGCTCACAGCACTGACAGGCAACCTCTAGGCTCAGGATCCCTCTTGCCTGGCATGCACCTGTATGATCTTCATGTCTCTTTTATGTCAAATGGCTAATTCTCTTTTGTATCATACTTGCTGGTCTCTCGGACATCCTTAGGGAGATCCCCAGATGAGTCCTTTCTGCATATATTGAATCTCAAATAGTGCCTGAGACTTCCAGGTGCTCTGTATTTACCAAAGCGCACAGGGATGTGTCTTTGGAACCTTCAAAGAACATGGAGGCACAGTCCCATTCTATAGATGAAGAAATGGAGGCTTTGGCAGGTTTTGGCTTTTCTCAAAACTAGAAGACAGGTTGGAGGGATAGCTCAGTGGTTGAGTGCTTGTTATTTTCTAGAAGACCCGAATTTTATTCCTAGATCCCACCTCTAGCTTACATGTCTAGCATCCACATCTAGCACCCACATTGTGTGGCTCACAACTACTTGTAATTCCAGGGGCCCTGACACCCTCTTCTGGCTCCAGTGGGTACCTGCATGCATGTGTGCATACACATATACACATATGCACATATGCACGCGCGCACACACACACACACACACACACACACACACACACACACGTATATAAACAAAATCTCAAACCAAAAGCCAGTGATAAGTAGACAGACTTCAAACTTAGGTCTGCCTCACTCAAATCTTTTATTCCACAGGATGAAGTAGTTAATTATTTGAGAGAATTTTTGTGGACAACATATTCAAGGAACTAAATAACACTAACTAAATAATAGTGAATGGTAGAAATAACTAAGCCGGGTGATGATGGTGCACATCTTTAATCCCAGCACTCAGGAGGCAGAGGCAGCTGGATCTCTGTAAGTTCAAAGCCAGCCTGGTCTACAGAGTGAGTTTCAGGATAGCCAGGGCTACAGAGAGAAAGGCTGTCTCAAACCAAAACCAAAACCAAACCAAACCAACCAAACAACCAAACAACCAAACAACCAAAAGGCAGGACTTAACTGCAGTATAGCTGTTGCTTCTTAACTCTTTCTGTCTGCTGTGTACCACTGTGTAGAACCAGTGACATACTTGGCCTCTACATGTTGAAAAAGGAAAGGGGACTGGTGAGGCAGCTCAGCAGGTAGACACTGCCATGCAGTCCTGACAACCTGAGTTTGATCCAGGATCCCACAAAGGGGCAGAAGAGACCTGACTCCTGGTTTTCCTCCCAGTCAGATCACCCAGCACCCAGCATGTCTCCAACTATACATGAAGGAACCCATCTTTTGTACATAAAAAGACATGAGTAAGTACACACACACAAGCGCACACGCACACGCACACAGGGAGACGATTTTGGAACTGAGAACACATCAAAAAGTAGAGTGCATTTATCGTTATGAAACTATCTCAGCAGGGCTATGGAGACGGCTCAGTAGGTAGAGGTCTTTGCTGCCAAACGTGACGGTTCTTGCCTCCAAACCCTGACAACTTGAGTTCAATCTCTTGGCCTCTCATGGTGGAAGAAGAGAAGTCCTCTGATCTTCATGCGAGTGCTGTGGTACACACACAAATAAGTAAATAACAAGTATTATTATTATTATTAGTAGTATTTTGTTTTTGTTTGATTTTTTGAGACAGGGTTTCTCTGTGTAGCCCTGGCTGTCCTGGAACTCACTCTGTAGACCAGGCTGGCCTCAAACTCAGAAATTCGCCTGCCTCTGCCTCCCAAGTGCTGGGATTAAAGGCGTGTGCCACCACACCCGGCTATTATTATTATTATTATTATTATTAAACCCCCAAACTCTTAACTCTCCACTCTTTTCACCGGTAGAAACTTGTTCCAGGGCTTGCGTCTGATCGCAACCTCCTGCATAAGAGCTATAGATTCACCTAAGCGTTTCTAGCAGACTGGCTTGAAGCGGAAGGACTCAAGGGCACAGTATATGGCGCTCTGGCTCTAGTGGCAAACTTGGTTTTAATGTTTTGTTCCATGAGGTTGTCTCATCCAAGTGACTGCTGTATAGGATTCACATTTGAGAAAGATCTAAGGTCCCGCAGGTACAGCACCTCCTAGAAAGCGGTTGGCTTTTTCTTCTCTGTCGTCCCAGAAGAGCCAGGATGCTTGCTCGAGCGCCCCCTGGAGCATGGGCGTGTAGGTTCATGAGCAGAGAGTTGGCTGCAGGTTCCCAGGCTTGGCCCGGTGTGAGCCACGGGGGCCTTATCTTGCCATTAATGGTTTTCTAAATTGGTGGCAGTGGAGCAAAAAACCCAATTTGCGCCTGGAGCACGCTGATTACTATTGTAATAACCTCCGCTAATAAGAATATGATGTGGGGCTAGGCTGCGAGAGAAAACACATTTCTCATTAGCTCTTGATTAATTACTCTACATAATTCTTAGTTGTGGTGGCCAAGGGGGTGGGTGTCGCCATCTCTTAGCCTCTCTTTAACCCCAGCATCTAGTGGGTGTGGGGTTCTCGTGGTTGCTGGCAGCCACCGGGAGGGGCGGTTCCTATTCCTCTCCTCTCCACTCTCTCTCTCCTCACCTCCCTTCCCTGTCTTCTCTCATTGCTCCTTCTCCAGCACTGTTTCCTTCTCCTGTTTCTCTTTCAATCCCCCCATGGCTCTTTCTCTCTCTCCCACGACCCCTTTTGAAGTCACCTATATCTAAGGTTGCCTTCGAACTCACTATACATGTGGCCATGGATGATCTTGAACTCCTGATCCTCCTCCCGCCTCTCTAAGTGCTGGGATCGCATGTGTGTATCGTCATGACAGGTTTTATTTGGTGTCAGCATCTACTGACCCGATCTACACCTGGGGCTCACCATCTGCACTATAGCTTCCCCTCAGCCTTTCCTTTATCCTCAGAGGAGTCTGAGTGGGCTTTGGGGAGAAGGGCCATTTGCGTGTTCCCTCTGCCAGAGGGGCCTGTGGGAGCAAGCAGGAACTGTCTCCGGGGTTCCTGGTGCCATCCTTACGTGGTCACCCCGCTGTTCCACCACGACCCTTCCTTGCCACTTCTGACATTTCACGGGCCATTGTTTGAGGCCTAATTGCCTGCCAGTGCGATCCGCTCGCACCTCCCTCCAGCCATCTGGTCCATGGCTCCTGCTGTTCACCACGACATCTAGGCCGAGAACAAACAGCGAGCCCCGGGCGGTGCTGCAGCTTTTTGTGCGCGCGCGCTAAACTGCCGTAGTGTATTGTCTTCTCCGGGGACATCAGGCCTGTTACTAAAATGGGTCCGGTGGGCCAAGGGACACACAGAGCCTGCATAGCGACGAGGCAAACCCAAACTTGGTTGGCAAACCCAAGGCCCTGCAGGATGCAGGAAAACCGGAAAGACCAGCACTGCACGGTCACCTTCCTGTCCTTCTCCAGTCAGTGCCCGCACCCCTCTCCTCTCCCATCCTCTGACTTCTTCCACGGCCTCCAACCCCTCCAGGCAAGAGGAACTCTCGCTAGAGAGCCATGTAAAAATAGATGTATTTCTGGATACTCAGCGAGCCTGAAAAACGGCTGAGCCAGAGTCTGCTCCGCTGACAGAAGATCTATGTACCGAATTCCTCTTCAAAATCTATTTCTCCGGAGATTTATTTTTGCAGGGCTCTGGCAAGCCAGGGGAAGTTCACAGCACCAGGGCACTGCGCGGCCGCTGCTTCCCGCTTGCGCGGGGGACCTCCTTCCTGGTGACTGTTTCCTGGAGTGAGCAGTGATCGAATTAGGAGGCTGCTGATAGGCCCGGGCAGGAGCTGAAAAGTCAGGGCTGAAATGCAAGAGAGATTTGAATGGCAAAAAGGTCATTCTCTTGCCGTACCCTGGCGGGGTTGGAAGCTTGTGAGACACAGCACGACACCCATCCCTGCGGCTGGGAAAATAAGTGATGGCTATATTTATGTCTCCATCTAAATGCATGGATCAAAGCAGACACTTTAATCTATTCAACAACAGCCGGAGGATTAAAAAGTTGCAGGCAAATCACACTCTTAAATTGGTAATATATTTTTGCTTGTCACTTCACAAATCATTTTACAGAGTGACTCCAGGCCTGATGGGAGATCTGAGGACTTGAACTTAGCTCGTGAATCTGGAGAGACTCAGCCTCCTCCCAGCTGTGGCAGGAATCACCTCATTTGCTCGACTTTCCTGGGCTCTGGCTGCAGTGGATTAACGTGGGTCATCGGGCTCAGGGTCACCCTGACAAATCTCTCTTTTTTAAAAGACTTAATTTACTTTTAATTACTGTGTACTGCGTATCGGTGTAGGTTTACAATATGCATGCAGTTTCTAACGGAGGCCAGAAGAGGGCATCCGGCATTTTCATGCGGGAGGGGTGGGGTGGGGGAGGGGCATGTGGCTATGGGGAATTGAACTCATGTCCTCTGGAAGAGCAGCAACCACTCAACTACTAAGCAATCTTTCTGTCCTTAGACAAGTGCATCTCAGTTCACCCCCGTTATGACAGAGAAGCTGGGCGACGCCGTTGCCCTCTCTTTTATGGTCAGGAGACAAGACAGGTGGCTTGCCCAGGCCATCGTAACATGTGGGAGTGGGTGCAAAGCCAGAGGTTTGGACTCTAAGAACAGTGGCACTAGTTCCAGCCCTTCTACTGGAGCAGCTGGGAAAGAGCGCAGGAACCCTCCTCTCTCCTCGAGAGCCCAGGCAGGGTAGCAGAAAGGAGCTAAGTCTTTTGTCCCAGGTCCTTTGCTCCCCAGCTTCATCTGTCAAATGGGGTTACTGAGGAGCCACCTCCTGGGGTGAGCGATGAGATGTCGAGGGAGCGTCTTAGCACATTCCTTGACACAAGCTAAGAACTCAAATTTGCACTGAACTCGGAAACTCAAGATGGAGGGAGAGGAGCTCACAGCAGGACTTCTGGCGGGTGGGGGAGGAGCTTAACCATTCTGTCAGGAAGGAAGTTACTCTCTTCAGCAGACTGGGCTGTGAGAAGAGCTGACCTACACGGCCTGCTTGCTTTTCTCCTTGCTCGGTCATGGGATCAGTTGCTTGTGGCGGCTACAAAAATACTGCAGAAACGCAACTTAGGAAAGGAAGGGTGTGTTTTAGCTCAGGGTGCTAGGGGAGACCGTCCGTCGTAGTGGGAAAGCCACACCAGCACGGGCAGAAGAAGCCAACGGTCACGCTGTGTTTCTAGTTAAGAAGTAGAAAGAGATGAAAGCATGTGCTCACTCATGTTCTCATTTTTATTCAATCCCAGAAAGCAGATCACAGAAGGACCCCAGCCCATGGAAGGACCCCAGCCGTGGAAGGACCCCAGCCCATGGAATGACCAACCCATGGAAGGACCCCAGCCCATGGAGGGAGGACCCCAGCCCATGGAGGGAGGACCCCAGCCCATGGAAAGACCCCAGGCCATGGAAGGACCTCAGCCCATGGAAAGACCCCAGCCCATGGAAGGACCCCAGCCCATGGAATGACTCCAGCCCATGGAAGGACCCCAGCCCATGGAAGGACCCCAGCCCATGGAAGGACCCCAGCCCATGGAAGGACCCCAGCCCATGGAAAGACCCCAGCCATAGAATGACCCCAGCCCATGGAAGGACTTCAGGCCATGGAGTGACCCCAGCCCATGGAAGGAATGGTGTTGCCCACACTTAGGCTGGCTCTTCCAACTCCCTTAACCTAATGTAGATAATCCCTCACTGATGTGACCAGAGATTTGTTTCCATGGTGATTCTAAAGCCCATCGAGTTAGACAATCAAGATTAGCCACCACAGTCTCTGAGGACAAGATGCCTGCGTGCAGAAGTGTCTCTCCCTATGCCATCTAAGATGGCTGCCAGATAACTGTGAATTACAATGTCATCCCCACACTAAACGACGTACTCCAGTGTCTTGACAGTTGACAATTGCTGTGATGACAACTAGAAAGAACCATCCAAGGAGCCAAAGGAGGTGGCCTTAGAATTCCTGGGAAAGCTCTATCCACTCCCAGAAGACACACACAATTCCCTCCATTACCAGCCTGTTGCTCACCCTTATTTTGTCTTACCCTGTGGCTATAACTTCTGGATCCCCAGCATCTAGAGCAGTTGATTTTAGAGCATATTGCCTGCTTCTCCTGCTCTTGGCCAAGAGTTAGTCTCCTTTGGTCTCATGCTTGGTCTTGTACTTGGTTCTGAGAGGTGAAAAGGACCCAGTTGGAAACTGATGACTTTTGATTTGCTCTAGGTAGTTCCAATAGAGACAACGGTATCTTTGCATTTCTTGTTTATATATAGATATGTTTATTAGTGTGTGTTGTGTTTGTGGTATACTCACACACACACACACACACACAGGTGCACACGCAGGTCAAAGGTGGGTGCCAACTGTCCTCTAGCACTCTGCCTTGTTCCTTTGAGGCAGGGTTTCTCCTCAAACCCAGAGCTCGCAGTTTTCAGTTAGTCTGGCTGTCATCATGCCCAGGGATTGTTATGGGTGGGTGATGAGATCTAAACTCAGGTCCTCGTGTTTGTGCAACAAGTCCTTTTAGCCACTGAACCCTCTCTAGCTTCAACTGGATTGTTAAGGAGGCAGATAGGTCTCAGGTAATGAGAGCCAAAGAGGGCACAGTAAACTCGCCGGAGCGGGTTTAGAGTTGTTTCATGATCCCTTCTAAGCAGGAGAACCAACAGTTCCAAGAGTAGTAGAGTCAGCTCACTATTCTCTCTGTGGTGTGTGTGTGTGTGTGTGTGTGTGTTTATACAAGAGGAGTCAGGTATTAGCATTGGATGTCATTTTGTGTATGTTCGGATTCGCTTATTATTTATTTGTATGCGTGTGTGCCTGCATGTTTGTGTGCACTGTGTGTGTAAAGGTGCTCAAGGGGCAGAGGGTCCCTGGGAATTGGAGTTACAGGTGTGGTTAGCCACCTGGTATGGGTGCTTGAACTGAACTCTGAGTCTCGACAAGAGCCGTAAGTACTCTTAGCTACCTCTCCAGCCTCACTACCTTGCTTTTTGGACCTCACCAATTAGGCTACGACGGCTGGCTAGTGAGTGAACCTCAGGGATCCACTTTGATCTGTCCTTCTGAGTGCTGGCATTAGAAAAGTGCCAAGCCCTATGTGACTTCTGGGAGTCAAACTCAGGTTCTCTTTCTCACAAGGCAGGGCTTTTGTTGACTGTGTATCTCTCTAGCTTTGTTTGTTTCTTTAGAGACAGGGTCTATGTACATAGCCCTGGCTGTCCAAGGACTAATTATGTAGACCAAGCTGGCCTGCAACTCATAAGATCTGCCTGCTTCTGCCTTCTAAGTGCACCACCATGCTGGGACAGCTTCCTGGTTTGTTTCATTTTCTTTCTTTCTTTCTTTCTTTCTTTCTTTCTTTCTTTCTTTCTTTCTTTCTTTCTTTCTTTCTTTCTTTCTTTCTTTCTTCCTTCCTTCCTTCCTTCCTTCCTTCCTTTCTCTCTCTTTCTTTCTTTTTTCCTCTTTCCTGTCTTCCTGTCTTTCCTCTCTCTCTCTCTCTCTCTCTCTCTCTCTCTCTCTCTCTCTCTTTATTTCGTCAAAGTTTCAATAAATACCCTAGGCTGACCTTGCACTCACAGCAATCCTCCTGACTCAGTCTGAGTGTGGGGGTTATAGACCATGTCTGCCAGAGGACACTTTTAAAAAGTTGGTTCTCTTTTCTTCTACTGTGTGAGTTCTGGGGAATCCAACTCAGGTCTTCTGGTTAAGGAAGCACCCACTGAGCCATCATGCCAGGCCTCTTTTAACGTCTTTAAAAATGGAATCTGTATATCATCATTGAATCCTGGTTTAGGCTTGACTCAGATCTCCACTAATCTTGAATTACTTGGAGCACAAGAGTGTGTGTGTGCACACGCGTGCGTGCACAGATATACAGATATAGCAAACATGCCCCTGTCCCCAAGGAACACTTAGGCCCCTTTGCCAGAGTAGTCCTTGGAACTATTGCAGCTCCAGATAATGTAGCAGAGGACTTGGAGAGACTTGGGCTTCTGTCTGGTGCATCCTTCTGCAAACCACCTAATTTCTCTGAGCCTCAGTTTCTCTATAAGAAAAGCAGGGGCCCAGCTCTCTTCCCTGTTCACAGTTTAGAGGGCTGGTGAGGAGCTGAAGCTGGAGGTACTGTACTGAGGCTGAGCGGAAGGGGCTCTGGTGCTGGAGTCCTGAACTGGCTACACGCTGGCCTGCGCTGGTTCTGCGTTTGGTCTAGGCTGGCGTCGGGAGTGGGGCGGTACTGAGAAGTTGCACCATCTGCCCTCTCCAAAGTGGAGCGCAGGTGTTGGGTGGGGGCGCAGGTAATTGCTGAGGGCTGAGCCAGCTCTCCTCGCATCTGGTCCCGGAGCGAGGTGAGTCCCAAGCGCTGGAGGGATCGGCCAGCATGGCTCCAGCCAGGCCGAGTCCCGCATCCTGCTGCAGCCCCGCAGCAGCTAAGCCATGTAGGTCAGGGCATTATCGGATTCGCTTTACCAGCGTGGAAATCGAGAACAGGAGAGGTTAAATCTCCGGCCGAGGTCCAGGAACCAGTCAATACCAGGCCTGAACTAGCCCTCTGGGTCACTCGACTCTTAATTCCATTTTCCTCGCGTGACCCCGTGGCGCCACGCAGTTCAGAAAACATTTATGTAAAGCCTTTGGTGGGTCAGGCTCTGAGCTAGATGTGGGGTGTCACCGGTACTCTGGCTCTGTTCATGACTGGGCAAAATCTACTGCCCCCGTGGATACTTGAAGTCCCTAGGTGGCCCCGCTTCGATGTCTACTGTCTGGCTACTTGAGATATTTTCATTATCTGCTGTCCTTTCTCTCCTTAATTGGTTGTTTGATTTTGAGATAGGGTATAATGTAGCCCTGGCTGGCTTTAAACTTACTTTGTATTTAAAGAAGACCTTGAACTTCTGATCCTCCTGCCTCCACCTCTCTGATAGCTGAGGGTTAATTTTGGAGGGACTGGGTTTGGAAGCCAGGGCTTAGACAAGCACTCTTTCTCTGGAGCTATGCTACCAGCCCAATGGCACAGTTATCACCCATTGCCACAGCTGGTGATTCACTAGCGACAAAACCCTTTGCTTGAGGCGGGAGACCCGAGTCTGGGAGATTTCAGTTTACTGTTGCTCTCTCCAGGAGCTTAGCTACACAGGCCCACACCCTCTGCTCTGCACCGGCTGGCTTTGTGGGCATCAGGGGCCCTTTCCAGCTCTGTATTTGACTACGTTGACTTGTGCTTTCAGGCCTAGGTCATCAGTGGCTTCCTCCCTGAAGCCTCCTCTCTCCCTTTCCTGGGCTGACATCTTTCCAAGGTCCAAAGCTACTTTCCAAACCCTCAGGCCCGGGTCTTGCTAAGCTCTGCGCTGTCTCCTCCTTCTGCATCCTACTCAGGGACACAAATGAGGTGTATATGAAACTGTGCTGTCAGGCACTCCACAGTCACTATTACTGAGAAAACCCAAAAGTAGCTATCAGATTATAACCTGTGGAATAGATTCTCTATCTCAACAATTCTGAGAATAAAAAGTACACACACACACACACACACACACACACACATATATATATATATATATATTCTTTTTTTGAGATTATATTATTTCCCTCTTCCCTTTCTTCTCTCCATCCCACTCCCATATGCCTCTCCTTGTTATCTTTCAAATTCATGACCTCTTTTTTCATCTTTGTTATGTAACTGTATGTGTGTATTCCAAAATACATGAATGAAATCCATCTAGCCTATATAATGTTACTCGGATGGATGTTTACAGGGCTGACCGTTTGGTGCTGGATAACCAATCGGGGTGCTCTTCCCTGAGGAAGCCTTTCTCCTGTTCTTGGCATTCATTCCTTAGCTGCCTGTCGGTCGGTCTTAGCTGCATGGGGTTGAGACTGCATGGCCTCTCCTCGCTCCATGGTAGCAATCATCCTTGTTCAACCCATGTTTGGGCAGCCATGTTGGAGAGCCTTTATGGGCATAGCTTCTGACATTTCTAGGAGACCCAATCTCATAGCAAACCCCCTCCTGCTCTGGCTCTTAGCAATTTTCTACGCCCCCTTTCCTGCAGCGATCCTCTGATCCTCCGAGCCTAAGGTGCAGGAGTTGTCTTAGAGATGTCTCTGTTTTGACTGGGCTCCCCAACTCTGCATTTTGATTGGTTGTGGTTTTCTGTGATGTCCTTGAGAATTCTAAATTCTAGATTATCTTCATCACCAGCGTGAGAGTACACAACACAGCCAACATACCTGGCGATTATGACTGTAACCCACAGTGCTGTAAAGACAGACAGGCACACGGGTGTAGGACAGTCTCTTGCAGTTTGCTGTTGATTCACAAGCTACAGTTGGGGTAAGACTGAGATGGTGCCAGCCGTCTTTGTATTTTCAGAGAGTCTTACTCAAAGGAACAAAGTGTCCTTCCAGGAGGCTTCTGGGACCCTAGGCTCTCAGTGGCCTCTGTGGACAGAGGCTATGTCTGTCAGATGTTATAACTGGCTCAGGAGGTGACCTGTGGCCTAGGAGTCTACTCCATGCTCTGGGCATTGCCCTCCATTTGGGGGTGCAAAGCAGCAGGCCCCACCTTGCATTGTAGAGCATGCCTATGGGAGTGTGGGGGTGCACTGGGTGCTTTAAAGAGCTATGTGGCTCTGTGAGACAGTTAGCAAGCTTTTATTAGTAGTATTCTTTTTAGATAGACCAGGCTGGCCTTGAACTCCCGGCGATCCACCTGCCCCTGCCTTCTCAGTGCCAGGATCAAAGGCATGTGCCACCATACCCTGCTTCAGTACACTGTTTATTTTTAATTTGTAACAACAGGAGCATGCTGAGAGTTTTGTCCTTTAAGCATTTCTGGAGGAAACGTGCATACAAACACTAAACAAAGAGGATTAAGGGCTGGACTCCATGGGGGACTTGGCTCCTGAAGCAGAAGGAGGGTATGTGTGCCCGCATGCCATTTGTTGGACTCTGTCATTCAGCTGAGGCACCTCGGGAACAGCAGTGCTGCTTCTGAGTTGGTTCAGAAAGCATGGGCTCATGTGCCTCATGTGTGTGGGCACCTAGAGGTTGCGTTCTGAATCTGGGTATATGTATCTGAGAGTGTCCTCGTGATAAGGTGAACTTCCTGGGCATGTCACCTGTATAAATGGGTGTGTGCATCTTGAGTGTGTGCCTGGATCTTTTGGTCTGTGCTTCTTTTCATCGGGGTGTGAATAGATGTAGGAGGCTGTATTTGTGTAGGTGGAGGTGGGCCTGGGTATAAGTCTGTTATGCTTTAGGTGTGAGCATATATTCACAGTAGTGTGCCTGTCCAGGTGAGTAGGTGAAGGATGGTGGCAGGTGAGTGGCTGAGCTGTGTAGACAGGTCCCTAAGGATTTTGCAGGTCCAGATTCGGAGGCTCCTTTTTGGCTTCTGTTGTTGCGGGTCCCTAGTGGTTCTGCCTTGCTGGTCCGCAGAGAGATCAACACCCTTCAAACCAGCTGCCTTGTTGGCTGCGGCTCACTTGGTCCGCCTCCTGATGCCTGCAGTTGTCATGGAAACCAAAGTAGGTCTGCTTCTGTCTGCCACTGGGTCCCTGGGCTAGGGCAGCTATGGGCCAAAGCCACCTCAGTAAGGGCTGGCCCGGAGGGGGTGGGGGGAGAAGGGGAGGGGCCTGTGAGGTCCTCTGAGCCTGTTTTCTCTTGAGGCCTCTTTTCTGCCTCCAAACACAAGGTCAGATCACCTGCTGTCAGACAACTGGAATCAAAACAGCCCTGTCAGAAAAGGGCCTGAACAAGTTGACTTTTCAAACACATACAAAATTCTTTCCTGGAAAAAAAAAAAAGACATATGCTAATTCCACATTACTGTGGATGTCATTTGTACGCTATTAACTCAGTGCCTAAAATAAAGTGCCTTTCAGGAGAGGGCTGGTGCTCTCTGATGGGAGGGCTCCACCTGCTTTTGTGGTTGGCTTTTCTAGTAAGCAGCTGCTCTGGGTTCACAGCACAGGGAAGGCGAGCAAGAAGGGTAAGCGAGGAAGAGATGGTGGATTCTGTGTAGTTCTGGAAACAGAGTAGCAAACACTCAGCTAGCCAAACAAGCAGAGGACAAGAAATACAATGTTAGGGAGACTCAGAAAAATGATACACACAGGAAACAGAGGGAGGTAGTGGTTAACATAGAGGGGGTGGTGGTTAACTTGGGGTTGGGGGTAGGCTTCAGAGCAGGGCTTAGGCAGGTAACTGGCTGGTGTTTTTCCAGCCTGCATCTATATTCCAACATTCTTCGGGGTGTGTGGTACATACCGTGATTAATACAAGTACTGGGTTGGGTGTGGTGCTGTATCCTATAATCCCTGTACTTGAGAGGTAGAGACAGGAAGACAGTTTAAAGGGCTATAGAGTGCGTTTAGACTTGGCCTGAACTAACCAAGATCTTGCCTCAAAGAACAAAACAAAGATACAAAGAAAGAAACAAGCAAACAAAAGTTACCAGTATGGAGCACTATGATTTAGTGGTGGTAGGTAGTGGTAGGTAGCTATGAGGTCAGTGAGAGAATCCAGGGCAGGGATCACAATTGGATCATTCTCTGGCCTTGCCTCTGGCACTGGCTGGGAGTGGCCTTGGGGGAAACCAAGCATCTCTCTCCGACTGCAGTTTCTGCATCCAGAACATGACAGGACATCTCATTTCTTCTCTTGATGCTAAGTTAATTTTGAGTTTTCTGTGTGCCAGGCACTGTGCCAGGAAGAGTCGGGCACATTACAATGTAAGTGCTCCTGGGGAAGACTGAGGCCCTGGTTGGGTAGGAGTGAGGAGAAAGGTTTATAGCAGTGAGCAGAGAGGGGGCCAGGTTTGACTGGGTTTTGAAGGCTGGCTCATAGTCTGACATGGTGGCCCACTCCTTTAATCCTAGCACTTGGCAGAGGCAGAGAGGCAGAGAGGCAGGCAGAGAGAGAGAGGCAGAGAGGCGGGCAGAGAGGCAGAGAGAGGGGCAGAGGGGCAGAGGGGCAGAGGGGCAGAGGGGCAGAGGGGCAGAGGCAGAGGCAGAAGCAGAGGCAGAGGCAGAGGCAGAGGCAGTCACTTCTCTGGTGATTTGTGGACAGCCTGGTCTACATATGAGTTCAGGCCACCCGCCAAAAAAAAGATGAGATGAACTTCAATTGGATGAGTGACAGACAGAAATACAGATACAGTGTGGCAAGGATGAAGATGCCACTCTTCCCAGCAAGATCCCAGCATAGAGGAGGATGGAGTTAAAGGACAGATGGGGCTCATTGTTAGGGAAGGGGTTTCCCCTTTTCTGTCTTTATTGAAAATAGATTCTCCCTCACAAGTATGTCTGCTTATTGTTTCCCCTCTCTCTGCTCCTCCCACCTCCCCTCCCATCCAGATCTACCCCCTTTCTGTCTCTCATTAGTAAACAATCTTCTAAGGGATACTAGTAAGTTAAATTAAATAAAATATGAAAACAAAAATTAACACATCGAAATAAGACAAAACAAACAGACAGAAAAGAACTCAAGGCACAAGAAATAGATACAGACGCAGAGACCAAGACCCTTTGGTGGCACACTCATGAATCCCATAAAAACACTAGACTGGAAGCCATAATGTACATGAGAAGGAGAGAAAGATGTAAATAATATAAAATAAAAATAAGAGGAGATTAAAAAGAAGAAAGGAGAGGCTCTGACTCTCACGTGAGGCTATGGCTGGCTTGGTGATTATATTTCTCTTTGGTAGCATGCAGCGTAACCTCCTGCACCAAAGGACTGGAATGTAGGTGTGAAGGCTCGGGGTAGGCACCAGCTTGACTTGTTCATGTTCTACGAGTTGTGTGGGTATTAGCCTCAGCAATGGGGCCTCGCTGTCAGTTTGTGGAGAGCAACCTGTAGTCTTAGCAACAGCCTGGGTTGTTGAAAGGTTCGCATAGGGACTCCTTTGGACAATAACTCAATTAAATGTAGACGCTTCATTTGGTGACAGAGATGTCTAGTTAGGGCCTTGTTTCTTCCAATATTTGGTGATTCCATTTGGACTGCCTTCATATATGGATCTATCTTAGCAAGCTTCTACTGTATTAGGCTTCCAGACATCCCTTCAAATGGTTCTTAATTTGAGTTGTTTCTCCCCATATTTCCCCCTTGTCTCCTCTTCCCTCCTCCACAACTTGATCCTCCTGTTCCAGTCACCCCCTGCTACCCATCCATAATTATCTATTCAGTTTCCTCTTCCTAAGGAGAGCTGTCTGGTCTCTCAGGTTTTTTACTCTATGCCTAACCTTTGTGGTTTTATGGATTGTAGCTTGGTTATCACTGTAACCAAGTAGCAGGGTGCTGCTAATATCCATATATGAGAACATATATACCATATTTGTCTTTCTGGACCTGGGATATCTCACTCAGGATGATTTTATTCTAGCTCCATCCATTTACCTGTGACTTTCATGATTTAATTATTTAATGGCTGAGTAATATTCCATTGTGTATATATATATATACATATATATTCATACACATACATGTATACATATACATATATATGAGTATATATACACATACATATATATGTATATATATACATATACACATATATATGTATGTGTATATATATATATATATTAATCCATTCATCTGTTGAGGGGCGTCTAGGCTGTTCCCAGTTTCTGACTATTAGGAACAGAGCAGCAATGAACACAGTTGAGCGAATGTCTGCAGTAGGATAAAGGAAGCATCTTTTGGGTGTGTGTCCAAGAGTGGTAGAACTGGATCTTGCTGTAGATTGAGTCCCATCTTTCTGATGAGTCACCACACTACTTTCCAGAGTGGCTGTACAAGCTTGCACTCCCACCAGCAATGGAGGAGTGTTCCCCTTATTTCCACATCTCGCCAGCATGAGCTGTCATTTGTTTTATTGATCTTAGCCATTCTGGTGGGCGTAAAATAAAATCTTAAAGAAGTTTTGATGCACAACCATTCGTAATGAGCTCTGACGCCCTCTCCTGGTATGTCTAAAGACAGCTACAGTGTACTTAGATATAATAATAAATAATTTAGGCTGGAGTGAGCAACTTTCATTCCCAGCAACCACATGTTGGCTCAGTACAGCTACAGTATACCCATATATAATAAACAAACAAACAAACAAACAAACAAATAAATAAATAATCATTAAAAAGAAAGCCCAACCCCCTCAGCGATGCACTTCCTCAAACGAGGCCACACCTCCTCTAATGATGCTATACCTCCTAATTGTACCACTCCCCCTGGGCCAAGCATATTCAAACCACTACACGTATGAAGCTGAAAATTGACCTTTCAAGATCTGTGAGGAACTGTGTTGGAATTTTGATGGGGATTGCACTTAACCTGTAGATTGTTTTTGGTAGGATGGTCAATGTTACTATATTAATCCTACTGACCCAAGAATTTAGGAGATCTTTCCATCTTCTGATCTTTTTAATTTCTTTCTTCAATGTCTTAAAATGTTTATCATATAAGTCTTTAACTTGGGGTTAGTGTTACCCCAAGATATTGTATATTATTTAAATCTACTTGTGAAAGGTTTTGTTTCCCTGATTTATTTCTAAAAAATATATTATTGTCTTTTTTGTTTTTTGAGTTAATTTTGTATCCACTACGTTGCTGAAAGTGTTTATCAGCTGTAGGAGGTTGGTTCCTGGTGGAAATTTTAGGGTCACTTAAATATAGTATTTGCAAATAAAGGTAGTTAGACTTCTTCCTTTCTAATTTGTATGACCTTGATCTCCTTCAGTTGTCTTATTGATCTAGCTAAGACTTCAAGTAATGTATTGAGTAGGTATGGAGAGAGTGGACAGCTTTGGCTTGTTCCTGATTTTAGTGGAGTTGCTTTGTGTTTCCTCACCATTTAAGTTGATGCTGGCTATAGGCTTGCTGTAAACTTTCTTTATTGTGTTTATGTATGCTCCTTGTATCCCTAATCTCTCCAGGACTTTTATCATGAAGGGGTGTTGGATTTTTTTAAAAGGCCTTTCTACATCTAATGAGATAACCATTTGTGTGTGTGTGTGTGTGTCTGTGTGTTTCTGTGTGTATGTGTGTGTCTATGTGTATGTGTGTATGTGTGTGTGTATGTGTGTGTGTATGTGTGTATGTGTGTGTGTGTGTGTATGTGTGTATGTGTGTGTGTATGTGTGTATGTGTGTGTGTATGTGTGTGTGTGTGTATGTGTGTGTGTGTGTGTGTGTGTGTATGTGTGTTTTCTTTCAGTCTGTTTATATGGCAGATTACATTTATTGATTTGCATATGTCAAACCATCCCTGAATCTCTGGGATGAAGACTGCTTGATAATGGCGAACAATGTTTTTGCTGTGTCCTTGGATTCAGTTTGTAAGTATATTATTGAGAAAATTTGCATCTATGTTCATAAGGGAGATCACTGTAATTCTCTTTTTTTGTTGGGTCTTTATGTGGTTTGGATATCAGTGTAACTGTAGTCTAAAAATGAATTGGGCAATATTTATTCTGTTTCTATTTTGTGGAATAATTTGAGGAATATTTGGCGTTAACTCTTTTTTGAAAGTCTGGTAGAAGCGGTAGAGCACTCAGAAGGCAGAGGCAGGGAGATCTCTGACTTTGAGGCCAGCCTGGGCTCAGAGTGAGTTCTAGGACAGCCAGGGCTACAATGGAGAAATCCTGTCTTGAAAAACAACAAAACAAAACAAACCAACCAAACCAACCAACCACGACAAAGAAGAAAGTCTGGTAGAATTCTTGACTAAATTCATCTGGCCCTCGCCTTTCTTTTGGTTGAAAAACTTTTAATGACTGCTTCTAGTTCACTAGGGAGTTATAGGTCTGTTTAATGACTGCTTCTAGTTCACGGGGAGTTATAGGTCTGTTTAAAGTGCTTATCTGATCTTGATTTAACTTTGGCAAGTGATATGCATTGAGAAAATTATCCATTTCTTTCAGATTTTCGAATTTGGTAAAGGTTTTAAAAGTATGTCTCTATGATTCCCTGGGTCCCCGGTGTCTGCTGTCAGTCCCCCATCTTCAATTCTAATTTTATTAATTTGGATCGTCTCTCTTTGCCTTTTAGTTAATTTGAATAGCAGTTTGTCAATCTTATTGATTTTTGCAAAGAACCAACTCTTTGTTTCATTGATCTTTTGTTTTTGTTTTTTTTTTTTTGTTTGTTTGTTTGTTTCTATTTTATTGAATTCATCCCTGAGTTGATTATTTCCTGCTGTTTACTCCTTTTGGATGTGACTTCGTTTTGTTCTAGAGCTTTCAAGAGTGCCATTAAATTTCTAGTATAAAAACTCTAGAATTTATTATTATTATTATTATTATTATTTTAAAGAAAGGCACTTAGTGCTATGAACTTGCCTCTTAGAACTGTCTCCATTCTGTCCCATAAGTTTGGGTTGGCTCTGTATTCATGTTCATTTGATTCTAGAACTTCTTTCTTAATTTTTTTGACTTGATCCATTTTTCATTTAGCAGTGAGTTGTTCAGTTTCCAGGGCTTTATAAGCTTTCTGTTGTTGATACCCAGTTTTAATCTGTGATAGTCTGATAGGATGCAGGGGGTTATGTCAATTTTCTTGTATTTGTTGAGACTTGCTTTGTGTTCAAGTATATGATCAAATGTTCCAAGAGTTGCTAAGCAGAAAGTATTTGTGTGTGTGTGTGTTTGAATTCGATATTCTGTAAGTATCTGTTAAATTTATTTGGTTTATAATGTCGGATCTGGTATTTCTCTATTTAGTTTTTATCTGGATGACCTATCTATTGGCGAGAGCAGAAGATTGAAGTCTCCCACTCTCAGGGTGTGAGGGTCACTATGTGAATTAAGCTTAGTAGTATTTCTTTCATAAACTTGGATGCTCTTGTGTTTGGTGAATGGATGTGAAGAATTATACTGTCCTCTTGGTGGATTTGTCTTTTGATGCGCTATAGTGACTTTCCCTATCTCTTCTCATTAGTTTTAGTTTTAAGGCTGCACTAGATTGCTTCTTAGGTCCATTTGTTTGGAATATCTTTTTCCATTCTTTCACTTTTTCTATTCTTGATTTTAAGACATGTTCTTGGATGCAGCAGAAGGATGGATCCTGTTTTCACATCCATTCTGTTAGCCTGTGTCTTTTTATTGGGAAATTGAGACCATTGATGTTGAGAGTTATCAATGAGCGGTGCTTGTTGATTCTTGTTATTCTGTTGTGGTGTGTGTGTGCTCGTGCATGAATGTTTCCCCTCTTTTGATTTGCTGGTCTGGGATTATTTATTCCTTGTGTTTTCTTGGATGTAGTTAACCTCTTTAGGTTAGAGGTTTTCTTCTAGTGCCCTCTGTAAGGTTGGAGTTGTAGATAGATACTGCTTAAATTTGGTTTTATCATGTAATGTCTTATTTTCTTCATTGATTGTGATTGAAAGTTTTGCTGGGTATAGCAGTCTGGTCTGGCATCTATGGTCTCTTAGAGTCTCTAACATATCTGGTTTCTAGAGTCTCCCTTGAGAAGTCAGGTGTTATTCTAACAGGTCTGCCTGTATATGCTACTTTGTCTTTTCCCCGTGCAGCCTTTAATATTCTTTCTTTGTTCTGTATCTTTAGTGTTTTGATTATTATGTGCTGAGGGGAATTTCTTTTCTGGTCCAGTCTATTTGTATGCTTCTTCCTAGACATTTCTTTCTTTAGTTAGGGAATTTTTTCTATGATTTTGTTGAAAATATTTTCTGTGACTTTGACCTGGGTTTTTTTTTTTTTTCCTCCTTTCTCCTTTTTTCTATTCCTATCATTCTTAGACTTGGTCTTTTCATCGTGTCCTAGATTTCCTGGATGTTTTGTGCCAAGGCTTTTTTTTTTTTTTTTTTTTTTGAAGATTTAAAAGTTTCTTTGACTGGGGTATTAATTTCTTCTATTGTATCTTCAATGCCTGAGATTCTGTCTTCCATCTCTTGCGTTTGGTTGGTGAAGCTTACCTCTGAGGCTCCTGTTCAGATTTCTAAATTTTCAATTTCAGATTTCCCTCAGTTTGGTTTTCTTATTAATTGCATTTCCACTTTCAGGCCTTGAACTGTTTTGCTAACTTCTTTGTACTGTTTGTGGTTTTTTTTTTTTTTTTGGTAAAAATTTATTAATTTCCTTAAGGGATTTATTCATTTCCCTTTTTAAGAACCTCTATCATATTCATAAAGGCCATTTTAAGGTCGTTGCCTTGTGCTTCATCTGTGTTGCAAGTCTCAGGGCCTGCTGTGGTAGGGTTTCTGGGTTCCAGTGGAGACACGACCTAACTATCATTGATTGTATTTTTACACTGGAATCTAAGTATCTGGAATATAAAGATTGTATGTCTAGGTGCTGATATCTGGTCTTTGCTGGGTGAGTGTTTTGTTCCTTGATTTTGGTTGTCCTCTCTCATTCTTAGGAGGGTTTAGTGGCTGTGTGTTGCTTGGTAGGGAATTGACCTGGGGTTTTGCTAGGTGGGGGGTTGTATGTAATAAGAGGTGACAGGAGCTGACACTTCGGATGAGGATAGGCTGGGTGTGGGTGCTGAGGGGGCCAACAGGAGGGAGGAAAGCAGGGTGTTTTACTAGGATCTGCTCAGCTCCCTGGGATTAGGGGAGAGGGTTTGGAGAAACCACAGTAGCTGGTCTGCTACTGAGCTGGGGATGGACTGGGGTTTGGCTTTGGAGGAGCGGCCCTAGGGAGAGTGAAGATCTGAAGTTCACCTACTTGCTTTCCTGGTCTATTTGTTGCTCTGACAGATTTGGCTGATGGCTTCCCAGGAATGGCTGCTGGTGTTGGGGTCTGAGATAATGGGATGAGTGGGAGGGGGAACTTTGGAGGGAGGATCTGTGGGGTTCACTGCAGCTGGGGGTGGAGAGGCAAGAGGCAGCTGCACTAGGTAGTCTGCTACAGAGCTGAGGGGGGACACTGGAGGATCAGATATGGAGGAGAAGAGCGGAGGTGGGGGGGTTGAAGAGCTACAGTTAGTCAACCTGCTTTCCTAGTAGGAAAAAAATGAAGCAGGGGCTTCCCTTTCAATGCCCAAACAAGAGACTCTCCCCAAGAAGACAGATGACTCAGGATGGCATGGGGAGAGGGAGCAGGAAGGCTCCAGGGTGTCATTGCCAATTCCCAGTCCTGGGAGTAGGTGACAACTTGGCTTTCAGGGATTAGATGCTTAAGACCTTAGTTTTGACTGTCTAGGATGCTCAACTTCTGAACTGGGAAGCCATGGAGAACGGAGTCCACCTTAGAATGAACATACTGAGGTTTGAATATGCTTGGCTGATGGAGGTATGGCCTTTTTGGAGTGGTTGTGTCCTTGTTGGAGGAAGTGTGTCACTGTGGGGATGGGCTTTGAGGTCCTAGGCTCCAGCTCCTCTCAGTGTGGAAGAGAGAGTCTCCCTCTGGCTGCCTTTGGATCAAGATGCAGAACACCCAGTTCCTTCTCCAGCCCCATGTCTGTCTGGATGCTGTCATGCTTTCTGCCATAGTGATAATGGACTGAACCTCTGAACCTGTAAGCAAGTCTCAGTTAAATGTTGTCTCTTATAAGAATTGCCTTGGTCATGGTGTCATTCACAGCGATGACATCCTAACTAAGACAACAAGTTACCCTCAGCTGTAGTACTCACAGATCCAGCACATGAACCCTGAATTAGCTAACTTGGGGCCTATTTGGAAGAAACATTCTATTGAAGTTTGGTTGGTGCCAATACAGCCCTGGCCGGGGTACCTGGATGCTGATACAAGTCACTTGTCATTAGGCCTGACCTCAACATGGTCTGTACCCATACCAATCTCATCTCTCATGATAATAGAGAAAGGAGCTCTCGACTTGGGACCTTTGCTGGTTCGTTTTTGTCAACTCAACATTCACTTGGGAAGAGGGAACCTCAGTGGAGGAATTGATTTCATTTAGAATGGCCTGTGGGTGTGTGGGGAGGGGCTTTTACAATTGCTAATCAATGTAGGAAGGCCCAGTCTAGGCAGCAAGGCCTGGGTTGTGTAAGAAAAATGGCTGATCATGCTAGAAAAGAGAAGCCAGTGAGCAGCGCTCCTCCATGTGCTCTGCTTCAATTCCTGCCTCCATGTTCCTGCCTTGGCTTCTCCTGATGATGGACTGTAAGCTGTAAGCTGTAATAAAACCTTTACTCCCCCAAGTTGCCTTGGGTCAGTGCTTTTTCTCAGCAACAGAGAGCAAACTAGAACAGGACCCAAAAGCTGTGAACACAACCATCCCTTAGGAGGTGGGATAAGTGTCTAGTGATCTCTGGAAGGTCTGGGAGCTTTCTCTCTAAAGCAGAGGTTCTCAACCTGTGGTCATGACCCTTTGGGGAGGGGGAGTCAAATGACCCTTTCACAGGGGTCACATATCAGATATCCTGCATGTCAGATATTTACATTATGATTCACCACAGTAGAAAAATTACAGTTATGAAATAGCAATGAGAATAATTCTATGGTTGGGGGTTACCCCAACATGAGGAACTCTATAAAAGGGTCACAGTATTAGGGAGGTTGAGAATCACTGCTGTAAAGTATGTGTGTGGGGTGGTGTCGGAGTCACTCAGGAACTCCAGGTTGATCTCTTGATCCTTCCATGTGGAACGACTTGCTCAGCTCTGACCCTCACTTGCTGGGCACTATTGTTAGGAAACTATTCTTCTCTGCTTGGTGGGATGGTGTGTCTCACTGCTGAAGTGTATAAAGGGGTTTTGATTTTACAGGAGGGCAGCATTCAGGTTCTTCTCTCTGGGAGACTCCTGAGCCATTACTCATCTGAGAGACTCCTGCGTAGGGAGGAAGTCTGCATTTAGTTACTCTGGGAGTGCAGGACCTATAGGCAGGCCAACTCTGCTAGCAAGCTGAGAACTGAAGGCTGCCTGAGATGGGCCAAGGAGACTAAACACCATTGCTCAGAATCAAGGAAGAGATTGAAGGGCCCAGGCAGGACCATGGACCCAGGAGAGTAAGCGATGATGACTCCTAGGGATAGATCTGATGCCTGTCATCTATACATCAGTGAACATATAATACATATTTGCCTTTGGACACATTAATAATGGCACTGATAGCTTTTTGTTTGTTTGTTTGTTTTTCTGTTTTTTCGAGACAGGGTTTCTCAGAGTAGTCCTGGCTGTCCTGGAACTCACTCTGTAGACCAGACTGGCCTCGAACTCAGAAATCTGCCTGCCTCTGCCTCCCAAGTGCTGGGATTAAAGGCATGCGCCACCACTGCCTGGCAGCACTGATAGGTTTGAATAAGGCAATTTGTGAAGACCCCAGGAAGCACCTGTGGGCATTAAAGTTCACTGTCACTTTTAGTGGTAGGGAGGTGGATTTTGGGAAACAGGGTCTAGATACCTGTATACAGCACCATGGAGATTGAATGACGTCATCTAGGTGGTTTAGGCTGACAGGTGACAGGTGTCTGCCATGGTAGCAAGTCCTGATGTGGTAAAGCCAGATGACAGGAAGACAAAGTGTAGAGCTGAGGGGGTTTGGGGTCAGAAGAAGATCCACAGGGAAGCTTGTGTGTAAGGCTTGCTGAGTGGGAGCAGCAGGAAGTCTTGTGTGGTCTGAGGTGTCTGTGATGTATGCAAGTGTGAGAGAAGAGCTTTGGTGTGACAGACTTGCACCAGACAGGACATTCCCCTGACTTGACCATCCCTTTATCACAAAGATCTGTGTGCTGGGCACTATTCTAGCCACCAAAGGTAAAGCAGGGGACAAGAAGTCAAAAGTCCTGTCCCCAAGGACATCACTCTAGGGGAATCTGTGTGCTAATTATGTCCTCAAACAATCATTTCTGGCACACTTGCCTCTTGCACGATCTTGTAAGTTATTTGCTGTTTAATTAAAAAAAAAAAAAACAACAACAACAAAACCTACCTTTAGGATTTTCTTTTTTTTTTCTTTTTTTTTTTTTTTTTGGTTTTTCGAGACAGGGTGTAGCCCTGTGTAGCCCTGGCTGTCCTGGCACTCACTTCGTAGACCAGGCTGGCCTCGAACTCAGAAATCCACCTGCCTCTGCCTCTCGAGTGCTGGGATTAAAGGCATGCGCCACTACACCCGGCTAGGATTTTCTAACCTCACCTGGATAGACTAATGAGAAAAGAGAAAAAAATACATCCATGCTGGCATTAGGAAAAGATGGGGAGCATGGGATTGATGGGTGTCATGGGACCAAGGCAGTGACATCATCAGGGTGCCCCCATGATGACTGGGCTGGAGATCCTGGAAAGAAGTAGAAACTCAGCTCTGGGATTCAGTACTCCCTAGGTTGGTCTCTTTCTTTGCTTGGCAGTTCCTGCTGTCTGAGAGCTGGTGTGTCTCATGGACACTGCGGTTGTGGTTGGCTAATATGAGCTCCCACCCCACCCCAGTTCTTGACTACCACTAACCTTCTTGACAGCCTGTGGCTTTAGTTCTAAGCCTCCTCCCTTCTACGCCAGGGAAGGAACAATAACTTCAGGGCCAAAAGGAACTCCACACAGCCTTTTCTTCAGAGCCAGTAGAACTGTCAGTGTTGATGAACAGCCAGGATGGTGTATTGGTAAATTCTTGCTCCTCTCTGCAAGAACGCTTTCTGTCCTGGGTGGTCCGGGTAATCCAGCTGTGGCATGCCCATCAAGGCGGGGTCAGTGACCTACAGCAGGGACGCTGTGTAGAAGTTCTGGGGCATGCTGGCTTCATGTCCAATGGGAAGGTGGTAGAGTTGTGCGCACTCTCTTCTCTCTTACACTTGGCCTTTGCCGGTTCCTCTCCTTTAAGCACCATCTTCTCCCATGTCCTGCCCTCCTCTGGAGCACTGAGTTGGGGAAAACAGGCTATGGAGACAGGCAGCTCTAATTAATATAGCTCTCAGCCCCAGTATTTTCCAGTGGATGAGGGTGAATGGGTTGCTTTGCACATCATGCACCCAGCCTCAGTTCCTTCCACGGATGTGAGGGTCATAGGTGACTAGTAGCACCTGGCAAGGGACTCCACCAAATTTAGCTGCTTGCTTTTTTTTTTTTCCTGGTAAACATCAGGGTATATGTACTATTTTATTATTTGGGGTCATGGTTCCATGTAGCCTAGGCCGACCTTGAGTTCACTACATAGCTGAGGATGACCTTAAACATTTGATCTTTTTTTTTTTTTTTTAACAGTAAACATTTGATCTTAATGAACCTTGGAAGTTCTGGGATTATGTGTGCCCTCCCATCTGCTTATGGGGGGCTGGGGTTGAAAGTGGGGCTTTGTGCATGCTGGGTTAGCTCTCTGCCAACTGTGCTACATCCCCAACTCTACGTACCTTATTTTAAATGTCGGCACTAACAGACTGTTTTCTTTTCAGAGACGCTCAGCACTCTCTCGTCCTCTAACCTCCTCCCCATCCCTGTGTTTGTCAAAGGGCCTTGGCATAGCTTCCTAAGAGGCTAGGACTTGGCAGAGAAGTGAGTTTGATGTCTGTTGGTTGGTGGGTGGGTGGGTGCCTCTGTTTGGGTGAGCCCTCGTCTTAGACAGTGGCCTTCTGGAGTCTCTAGGGTGGAGATAGGGAGGGGTCTGAAGTCAGTTCCCCAACTCAATCCCCACCTCATCTGTGTCTGGGGGCTCTCATCCCCTTCTCCCTGACCTTGTATCTCCTTGGCTCAGCCTGTCCTGCTAACGAGCTGAGCCAGCCGCCTGGCGCCTGCCTCTCCAATGTGCTGACTCAGTCCCATGCCTCCTGCTTCCTCTGCCCTTGTTTGAAAATGCCAAGTTAATTGCTTCCAGCTCCAGGCTGCCCTAGTGGGGCACAGCCCTCCTTTCCTCTCCCCTTCTTCACACCCAGAAGGGAGGCAGGCGAGCACCCTTCAGCCCCAGACCTGGCATCTGTGCATGCTAGAATAGGCTTCCAGTGACCACTAGGAAAGAGGGGCATGTACAGGGAGGCAGGCTGGTACCCTTGGGTCAGACCTCCATGTTTCCCAGCCCTTGGGGTACAGGAGTTACCAGCTTCTGCCAGGATGACGAGTTGCACCCTGAGACCACTTGCCAATGCTCTCTCAGATCTACGGCTAGATCCAGGGCTGAGAGAGGATGCGTGTTGTGAGGGAGACCTGAGGCCTCAAAGAGAAAGAAAGGAAGGAGGGGGAGAAAAGATGGAAGAGAGAAATGGAGGGAGGAAGAAAAGAAGAAAGGAGAGAAAGAGAGAAGGGAAGGGAAGGAGGAAGGCAGGAGGGAAAGAAAGAAGGGAGAGAAGGAAAGAAAAGAATGAAACAAGAGGAGGAGGGAAGAGGGAGGAGGGAGAGAAAGAAGGAAGAAAAAAGGGAAAGAAAAGAATGAAGCAAGACTGGGAGGAGAGAGGGGGAAGAGGGAGGAGGGAGGCAGGAGGGAGAGAAAAAAGGAAGAAGGAAAGAAAAGAATAAAACAAGAAAGAGAGGAGGGAGGGGGGGAGAGAGCCAACAGAATTTTTTACAGAGTAATGCTCACAGAATTCCCATAGGATGGGCTTACAGATGTGCTACCAGGGTGAGAGTCAAAATATTTAACAACAGAATGGTATCAGCTTTGACTAATAGGATGGAAACCTCAGCACGAGCTGGTCAGGGTCCTAGAGACCTTCTGAACTGTGTCAGGCGTTAACCCTTCAATTGCTGGGCCTCAGGGAGGCAGGGCAGGGGTGAGCTGATGGTACCTGGGGAAGTCTCTCCACGTTCCATGAGCCCAGTAATGGTGGCCTTTCGTCTCTGCTTTCTAGTATGCACACAGTGCCAACGCCTGGTGTCTGACAGGGCCTTTACCCCGTGTTGAAGGAATGGCGACTGTCGCTCTGGAACGCTGGAGTAACTGGGGAGAAACAGACTAGACAGATGATCAGGTGTGTGGGGGCTGGGGGCTGGGCAGGGCAAGCTGAGGGTCAAAATTCCAGGGGCAGTTCCCTGGGTGCTGGGTGTTGGCGTTCCTGCCCGCAGATGGGTCCCTGGCTCTGGGTGCTCAAGGACAGGTAAATCCCTCTGAGATGAGTGTGTGGGGTGCTGTAATGATACGTATCAGTTCGGTTATTTTTATTACTGTGACAAAAAGGAGGAAGGCAGAGACTGGGTTGGGGGAGCTGTCTATCAGGCATCACTAAGGAACAGACAGAAAGCCCCTCCCGCTGTGGGTCGGCAGCAGGTGGGATCCTCTGTGAGTCAAGTGCTTTTTCGCTTTTTACTTTTCTTTTTTCCTTCACTCTAGCATTCTTGGAATGTACTCCTGTCACGCTGTCTTTCAGAGTACAGGGGGAAGGGCCAAGGCAGTGGGAGGAGACAGAGGTCTGGCTGAGTCTCTTCCAGGAAGGGGGTCACTCTATCTTCTCACCTTCCAGGTCCCCAAACCGGGAGCTTCACACGGACACCGGACACCGTCAGGTGAATCCCAGGATAGTCAATTTCAGGGCTTGCCAGGGCCCTGGTGAGCTTCCAGTGGCCCATGCAGGCTGCCCGGGTTCCCAGCTTTCCAGTGGGGTACTAGCGATCACGTGCTTCTCCCTCCTGGCTTTCCTCCCTGGGTCTCCAGCCAGCCCGCCGGCTTGATGAATTAGCCCCATAGATATTCCGTCGGGAAAGCAAACACATATCATATATATCTTTGACAAGTTATTATTCTCCCTTATCAGGATTCGGGTGGATCTGTGCCCGCCATTACTCAAGCTGCACACTTGCTCTGTGGGGACCAGGCTCTAGACACGCGAGGAAGTACTGTCCAGGCAGCCCAGCCCAGGGCCTGCCCTGCCTGCAGGCTGTGCTGTGTGGTTGTGGGTGAGCTTAGGGGTGTGGGTAGGGGAGTGGGGTCTCTTGCCACTGTCATTGTCCAATGGCTGACAGATCCTTTCCATATGGAGGCTAGGTGTGGCCAAAACGAACTGGAGGTGTTCCGACCTTTAATTCTTTCATCTGAGATTCGGAGGCGGGGGTGCGGGGTGGGGGGAGGCATGAGTTGTGTCCCAAGGAATAGGGTCTGGTTTGGGACTCACTCTTGTCTATTTTGTGGGGCTGAGCTGGGACTTTGGTTATCTGTTGCATGGGCCTTTTAGTGACCTGCTGGCAGAAGAGGTCACCCTGCCACCTACCACCAGTGCCTGAGTTTCTCAGAGCCAAAAGGGGCTCCTGGAGGCCAGCCCTTAGCCCCATGGTAGCCAAGGCTCGCTGGCCAGTGAGGGCTAATGAGTAAGATGTAAATAGGTATTAGTGCTCTCAGCCTGGCTGCTGGGCTGTGATTTGTCATCTCTCACCCCGCACATTCCCATTTCCCCAGAGGCAGGCTCCATATTAACAAGTCCTCTACTTAGGAATATAAATGGGGCATCTGCAACTGCTCCTGACAGCCTGCAGGCTGCTAATGCACTCCTGCCTTGGGGGCTGGGGGAGGGACACACTGGTTCAGCTAGCTTCTGAAGTAAGAATGGTGGAGGGGAGGCCCGGCTGCCTTCACTGGAGAGGGACTGCCCCACACTGCCTCGACTTGCAGACCTGATGGAACTGTGAGGAGCCACCTCCCTCCCCAGTTCCAGGCTTGCATGCCATCTGCCATCTCTGGCTTCCTCCAGATCTGATATTTCAAGGAAGTAACTTTTCCTGTTCTGGGACTGACACCGAATTTCTTAGGTCCAAAGGAGAAGTCGGGTGTGTGTCTGTGGCGGGTGGGGGCTCTTATTGAGGATAGAAGTGATCTTACCCCTGTATAAAGAGTTTCATATAGCCCAGGAGGCCTCTAACTCACTACGTACTTGAAGATAACCTTGAACTTCTGATCTTCCTGCCTCTACTTTCCTAGTGCTGGAATTATATAGGCTTGTGTGACCGTGCCTGGTTTTATCTGATTCTAGGAATCAGTGAGGACTTTGACCATGATATGTAATCACTATCAGCTTAGCTATGCATTCAGGAGATCTGATTCTGACACCCTGTCAGTGGTGGGATGTGGTTTGGCCGTTGGCCATACTGTCCAGCCTCAACTCCAGCTGTGGGCAGAGCCTTGGATTCTCAGGGTCTGGTGCCTCCACCTGTAGAAGATACTGAGACAAAGGTGTTGGCTGTAATTATCATCATAGCCACTAGAGGGCAACGCAGGCTTATGTTTCTCTCTTTCTAGAGGGCAGAGGACTCAGGGAGGGATAAGAAGGGTGTTGAGGCTGACTGAAGTCCTTTGCTCTGGGAATGTTTCTGGTTCCTCTATTCTTTGCAGTCTATTACTGCCCAAATTCTTCAATTCCAAGTAAAGGAAGAAAGATCTTAAAAATATTTAAACCCATGGTGGCATGGGTTTAACACTTATGTATAACACTTATTTTACTGCCATTAAAATTATCAATAGTATGTGCACGCCGATGTATGTGTGTGCATGCCTGTGTGTGAGTGTGCATGCCTGTGTATATGTATGCATGCCGGTGTATGTGTGTGTATGCATGTGTATGTATGCATGTGTATGTGTGTGTATGCCCATGTATATGCATGCATGTCTGTATATGTGTGTGTACTGGCTGGTTTTGTGTCAACTTGACACAGCTGAAGTTATCACAGAGAAAGGAGCTTCAGTTGAGGAAATGCCTCCATGAGATCCAACTGTAAGGCATTTTCTCAATTAGTGATCAAGGGGGAAAGGCCCCTTGTGGGTGGGACCATCTCTGGGCTGGTAGTCTTGGGTTCTATAAGAGAGCAGGCTGAGCAAGCCAGAGGAAGCAAGCCAGTAAAGAACATCCCTCCATGGCCTCTGCATCAGCTCCTGCTTTCTGACCTGCTTGAGTTCCAGTCCTGACTTCCTTTGGTGATGAACAGCAGTATGGAAGTGTAAGCCGAATAAACCCTTTCCTCCCCAACTTGCTTCTTTGTCATGATGTTTGTGCAGGAATAGAAACCCTGACTAAGATAGCCCTTTTGCCAACCCAGCAGTTCTCTCTCTTTCTAATATATAAAATATAATATATAAAATATATTATATAATAATATATAACATTATATTTATATATTGTATTATAATATATAACATTATATTTATATATTATATAAAATATAAATATAATATATATTTATATTATATAAATATATTCTATATATTTGCTTTATATAAATATATATATATTATGATAAGCAACCATATCATATTTTGATGAAGGGTAAGGGCCACATTGAAAACCAAACACTATTTTTCTCTTTGCATGGGTATTTTAAAAATCGCTTGTCCACCAGTAAAGGAACTGAAGAAACACTTCCAGTGTTGACATTCTCTAGGACTTTGTACAGAATGAGTGAATGTCAGTTTACACCTACATTTGTACTTCATATTTCTGAGGGGAGACTGTCTCATGCCACAGGCCCCTCTGGCATGGGGTGGGCGCACCTGTACCTTCCTCAGCTAAACTCATTTGAGAGGCTGGTACTGTGGGCTAGCCTGTCTCAGAGTCACTGTAGTACTCTCTGGTTCATGATCCTCCCTTACAGCATTGCATTAACACAAGGAGAGGAGCCACTGACCCGGCCAGAGCCAAGCTCCACCCCCACAGTGGCTTCCCTTGGTGAGGACCTGGGGCCCAGCCATGACGCTGGCCAAGAGCTGCTTGATGCTTTCATTATTCCTGTACACTGCCTAACTTGACTGGATTTAGCGTCTTCTGGGAGACACACCTCTAGGTTGTGTCTGGGGTGAGGGTAGGGCAGTGTTTCCCGAGGTTTAACTGGAGAGGGAAAAAGTGGGGTCCCAGGATGATGAAAAGGGGAGCAAGCTGACTCCCAGCCTTCGTTGCTGCATTCACCTTTCTGCTTCCTGACTGAGGGTACAGCTGAACCTGACACCGCCACAGTGGCATCAGTAATGTGTTTCCCTGCTGTGACGGCTAGACCTGAAACTAGGAGCCGCCATCAACCCCTTCCTTAGGCTGCTTTCATCTGGCACTTTGTCAAAGCAGTGAGAACTGTGACTAATACAGGGACCTTGGTTGGAAGCCCTTCCCTGGGGAGGAAGGGAGGGCGGAGAGCCCCCCACCCAAGGCCTCACAGAATCCTGCATACATTTGAGAAGAGTAGTTTGACTGTGGAGGTACTCTTGGCTTGTTGGCAAGGGAGGCTTTGGTTTTAGGCACGACTCCATGATTAGCTTGGTGGACTTTTAATAAGTGTCCTGAATCACTGTTTCACCCAAAGCCCATCCCAAGCGACATGCTTCCTCCAACAAGGCCACATCTCCTAATCCCTGTCAGGTAGCACTACTTCCTATTTGCCAGTCATTCAACTATATGAACTTATGGGGGGCCATTTCTATTCAAACCACTGCAGTGCTGAAATGCCCCTGATCTGCTGGTGCAACTGACTCTTAGGACTGTGAAGATGGCCTGCTTAGTAAGACCTTCTTGGCTGTGCTTGGTGTCTCTTGCCCTGTTTCACATCATCCTCCCTCAGAGTTTGTCATGGGGGCCCACACTCCTGCTTTTCATAAAGAGACCAGTTAGCTGATACAGTGGTTTGTCATCTTGTCACACTAGAATTACCTAGAAGGGGGTCTCAATGAGAGATTGCCTACATTAAGTTGACCTGTCTGTCTGAAATGGTCTTGATTAGTGGGAAGATCTGTCCACTGTGGGCAGCGGCATTCCCTCTGCTGGGGCTCCTGGATTGCACGAGTAGAGAAATGGAGCTGAGCACTGGTATGCATGCTTTGCTCTCTGCTTTGGATGTGACGTGTAATGTCCCTCTTAGCTTAAGTTTTCACCACCTTAACTCCCCCCACAGTGATGGTCTGCAACCTGGAATTGGGAGGCCAATACATTTTGTCAGGGTATTTTATCACAACAACAGGCAGTGAAACCAAGCCAGCTGGGCATGGTGTTGGATGCCTGTAATACCAGAGCTTAGGAGGCTGGGATAGGAGGATTAGGATTCAAGGCCAGCCTGGGCATCTAGACAGTTTGAGGTTGGCCTGGGCTAGATGGTAAACACTGCCCCCTCCCCCGCCATTTTTTGTTTTGGTCTTGAGTCTCATTATATAGCCCTTGCAGGCCTAGAACTTGCTATGTAGACCAGGCTGTCCTTACATTCACAGAGGTCCACTTGCCTCTACCTCCCAAGTGTTAGCGTTAAAGACTTGCCCAACATGCCTCCTAAGACTTTTTAAAAACGATACCAATCTTTGTAGGGCCATCTGAATGACTTTTAAAACATGTGGCTGATTTTTTTTCCTCAATAACTCTCTAGGATATTCAAGGTCATACTCTCAAGTCTTAGACTGGAAACTTCTACACATTACATTGGGAGGCAGAGTGAGGTACCTGAGTGTGTGATTTGGAAGACAGCAACAACATCAAACAGAACCACTTAGAGGGGGCACAGCATGCAGGGCAGGGCAATGGCTTGGCCCAGACCCTCTCCCCAGAGTAGCTCTTCCTATCCTCTCCCAGACATTCCCTCACCTGGCCTCAGTAGAGAGGTCATCTAGGTTATAGGATGTGTAAGAGGGCAGAGGACACAGTGTCATGTGGACTAGCTTCAGGGGACATCAGGCCCTTAGTCTCAGTGGGAAATATGCCCCAAAACACAACATGTATAGAGGGAAAGTCTGGGGATGGGCATGTCCTAGTTACAGTGTTTAGGGCCTGCATGGTGGTGCCCTGCAGTCGCAGCCTTGAGATGCTGGAGGTCTGCCAACTTCCCCTTTGATTTTAATGTGGCTGAGGTGGCCGAGCAGGGGTGCAGGGGAAGGCTGTTGGTACCACTCAGGTCAGAAGGGGCTCAGAACTTGTTCCTGTAATTGATGAGAGCAGGGGTCTGTCTCCCTTCCTTCTCTGACCATGTCCGGGAATACACTAGATAGAGGATGTGTGGCTACACTCATGTGCCTGAGCACTGCTATTCGGGTTGTGGCCTGCTGCTGGCCAGGTGTGCATCCATATTAATTAGGGGTGAGTCCCTGGAAAGCAGACGGATGCTGGGTTTGCCGGGCAATCTGCTGAAGCCAGCTGCTCACTTCCCGGCCACTGGAAGGAGATTTGGATTGTTAGCTCAAGCAGTGGGACCCTGATTTGTTCTGCTTGCCAATTTCTGTGGTGTAAATAGTCCCACCATGGCTGATCGCACGATACCAACAGGAAGCGGACAGGTGTAGACACTGCTGAGAATTGAACACCATGGTCCCTCCCATTATGATGGAGGACTCTGGCCCAGCCTCGGGGTAACTCCAGGTTGCACTGCAGGATGATTGGAAGCTCATCAGGTCCATGCTGCCAGATTACCTTGGAGAGAGAGAGAGAGAGAGAGAGAGAGAGAGAGAGAGAGAGAGAGAGAGAGAGAGAGAGAGAGAGAGTCTGTCTGACTGTCTGTCGTCTTCGTTGGTAAGGCATTTTCTGTGACCGTGGGACAAGAAGACAAGGGGTAGGCTGGCTATTTATAGGGTAGTAGTGAGAGCTGTCACAAAGCCAGTGCTAGCAGGGTGCACCACAGAGTTTCTTGTGGTTCAACCAAGGGTCCTCTTTCCTGCTTACCTTTAAACTGAATGTTCACAGCCATTAGCAGGACATTTAGAACCACCGAGTTTCATAACCAAGGAAAAGGAAGCTCAGAAGGGTCACATGACTGCTCTCCAATGGCCACTGTGCATTGACTGAATGCCAGGTTTTCGGTGCCCTTTCCTTGCCTAGGATGTGAAGAGACACAAGACTTTCCCTGTGTCTGATGCCAGCCTGCTTATGGACCCAGAGTTGGGTCTTTTTGACTTTGGTCTGGCATATAGGAGTCCCTCAGAGTCCCTCCTGCCACAGGCACCTGCCTTGGCAGATGACTACAAGTCACTGTCTGCACTGTCACCGTCTGCGCTCCGAGGGCCAGGTCCTTTGGTGCATGGGTGCTGGCTACTCTTAGCCACCCATTTCCCTTTTGTCTAGGATGAGATTGTGTATCGCCCCTACCATTCAGCTGTAGCTCTCCCTCACAGGCTTCACATGTCTCTCTTCTAACTGCTGCTGGATCATGAAGGTCCCTCCTGCTTTGCTTGGGACCTTGTTTGGGCTATAGGCAGAAATTCTCACCAATAGGGGATTGAACACACCAATATGGGGTCACACAGCAGGGAGAGAGAAATAGCAAAATGCAGATGCCCAGAGCACATAACACCTCCACACTTGCTAGATCTTTATCTAGCTTTTTGGGGGTGAGCACTGTTTGATCCCCACTTTAGAGAAGAGGTTCAGAGAAATATGTTGTTCAACATCACATAGCTGGGTTAGGGGTGTGATTCAAATCTTCTGTTCTTACAATGGCACTATCTGGCCTGCCTATTGAGGAAGGGAGGCCAGAGAGGAGGGGGCAGGAGATTGAAGGGCAAGCGTGGGTGAGAGGGGCCAGGTACCCGCCAGCATCTCTCTGTACTGGGGCCAAGCTGGGCTGCTCTGGTTGAGAAGTGGATCAGCAAACATGGAGAAAAGGCACCGGTGAGGAATCAGCTTTGTTTCTGCCAGCCTGTGGCCTTGGGCAACCCATCTCACTTCCCCATGCCTTAGATTCTTCATTTGCCAAAGAGAATGAAACTCCCTCACTGTCTATCTCCCAGGCTGGTCCTGGTGGTCCCAGAAGCATGTCCGTGCAGTTGCTCATGTAGTAAGAGTGTCCAGCCCCTGTCAGCATCTGAATCAGTGAGGGCAAGTCAGGCACTGTCCTACCTTGCTATCTGTAGCAGGGATAGACCCTGGCCAAACAACCTAGGGAGGGAAGGGTTTATTTCATCTCACACTTCCAGGTTTCAGGCTATCATTGTGGGAAGTCAGGGCAGGCACTTAAGGCAGGACCTTAGAGGCAGGAAGTGAAACAGGCCATGGAGGGGTGCTGCTTACTGGCTTGCTCCCTATGGCTTGTCCAGCCTGCCCAGGGCTAACACTGGGCTTTCCCATGTCAATCATTAGACACACCCACTGGCCAGTCTGATGGAGGCAGTTCCTCAGTTGAGACTCCCTCTTCCCTGTGACTCTAGGTTGTGTGAGGCTGATGAAGACTAAGCCGCCCAGGTCCTGTCCCAGCTCCCTGTGGGTCTTGCATGTTGTTTTTTGACTTTTGCACATACCATGGCACATCTGCCTCCGTACACACATACACACACACTCATACATACATACATACATACATACATACATATACACACCTACACATAGACACACTCACACATACATATATGTACACACATATACATACATACACATACCTACACATACAGACATACACATACATATGCACAGACACACACATATATATACACACATACACAGACACAAACACACACTCACATACTCACATATAGACACACTAACACACAAACACACACACAGATACACACACATAGACAAATACATACACACATAGACTCACATACATACACATGCACAGACACACAGACATATACATATACACTTAGACATATACACACTCATGAACATACACACATACACACCTACTCATGCATTCATACACAAACACACATACACACATAGAGACACATATGCTCTCACAGTCACTCCCATACCCATTCACTAACACATTCACACACAAATACACATACACACAGACACACACACTCATACACACATATGCACAGACACACTCACAATACATACATACATACATACATACATACATACATACAGACAGACAGACAGACATACAACCCCACACAGAGGGGCTCAGGGGGAGAGAAAGAGTTGGTTATCTTGAGGGCTTGGGTCGGAAGATGAAGGTGCTCCAAGAGCCCGTGTGTAGAAATGGACAGGAGAATTCTCCTTAAACACACTTGAGAGCTCGCCTAGTCTCTTTCTTCCCCTCCCTTTCACCATGTAGCCCAAATTTACTTAGAATTCTAGATCCTTCCATCTTAGCTTCCTGAATGCAGGAATGGTAAACCTGGTTCCTTGGCCTCGTTTTAAAGGTGACCTTGAGAGTCAGTGTTTAGTTTTTGTGCCCTAAAAACTCTTATAATTTAAGGTAATAAAAAATTTTACTCCTGCTCCCTTCCAGAATTTTATAGTTCCAAAACCAGGTCTTAATGCTTGCATTTATAGTTCATTTCAAGTTAAAGCTTGAAAAATCATTTATTTATTTTTGCACATACATGTTTTGTCTGTCTGTATGTCTATGTACCACATGCATGCCTGGTGCCAGCAGAGGTCAGAAAAGGGCATGGTAACCCCCAGAATGCAGGTATAATCTACCCTGTGGGTTCTGGGAATTGAACTGGGGTCCTCTGGAAAGCAGCCAGTGCTCTTAGCTGCTGAGCCATCTCTCCAGCCCCTCAAGTTAAATTTTATGTAAAGTATGCCTTTCTCTCACTACAGGAAGATATAGTTTCCCACCGCCATTTGTTGCAAATGCTCCCCACCCCCACCACTGGATTACACAGATCTTTTGTCTGAAATCAAACGATGTGTGTTGAGCAGCCTTCTGTCACATCAGCTTCATTGATCTATGTGTTCATCCTCACCTCAAGCCACACTCTGTGAGCACCACGGTGGCTTTGCTGTAAGTCATAAAATCAAGGCGTGGAAGACCCTGTACCCTATGTCTTATTTCATTTCCCCTTGAAACAGAATGTCAATTTATGACAGAGGCCCGCTGGTCCTTGACTAGGCTTTTCATTGATCGATATGTAGATTGTTGGGGAACGGCAGCATCTTCACATTGAGCCGTTTGCTTTATGGCTGCGGCACATCTCTAGTCTCTGCATTTTTCTCAGCAGTGTTTTCTAAGGTTTCAGCGTGAATGTCTTACACAAATTCTGTGAAATGTTATTTTTTTAGTACCACTGCTGTTATTTATTTTACATTGTCGTTTGTGTGTGGGATGCATAGTTCTATGTCCCTGTATGTGCATGTGGAGGCTTAAAGTTGATGTGAATGTCTTCCTTGATTGCTTTCCATTAAATATTCTTAAGATTTATTTACCCCCTCCCCACCCACCCCCGAGTGTGTGTACATACATGCATGTCACGACACATGTGGAGTGTGCATGTACATGCATGTCACGACATGTGTGGAGTGTATAGGACAATTTATTTGCAGCAGCTGGTTCTCCTCTTCTACCATGAAGCTTCCATTGAGGTCTGCAGGCTTGGGAGCAAGTGAGTTTATTCAATGAGCCATCTCATCAGCCCTCTCCATGCTGTTTACTGGGATGTGGTCTCTCACTGAACCTGGGGTTGGTCAGTTCTGGTTAGTCTAGCCTGTCCCAGGGATCCCCTGTTGGCCTTCCGTGTTGGGATTGCCAATAGCAGCTGCCATACCTGCCTAGCTTTTAAATGTGGGTTCTAGAAATCTGATCTCTGGTCTTATACTTGTATCGTAGGCACTGTTTTGAGGTCAGTTTAGATCTAACATGACTCAAACACCAAGGTCAATGCACTGATCAGTCAGGGCTGCAGAGCAGACTTGGGAGCTGAACCTGGAGCCAGAATGTTACAGAGCTTTTAAGCTTGAACACCACAGACATCTGTGCCAAGTTATTGCTATGTTTTCCCACCAGTCAGGATGTATGGAAAGGGGACTTCCTTAGGAAGAAGTCTTTGTGATATGCATGTCTTGTTCCCATTGATTAGTTTATTCAACTGTTGTGAGGCAACTTGCCTAGCGTTCATGTTTAACTTGCCAACCAGGTACATGCCTCTCTCTGCTAAGCAGGGTGTCAGTTACCTGGAAGGTCTTGGAACTTAAACTTTATTTGACCCCAATTCAAAATGGAAGTTTTATTCAAAATGGCTTTAGTTTGGTTCCTTTTTTACAGCTCCTTATCCAGTGAGCTATCACTTCAACCTTAGAACTATTGCTTTCTAGATTTTGTTTTCATTTGTTAGTATGAGGAAGTACAATTTAAAACATTAACCTTGGGCTCCAAGTCTGTTAATCTCAGTTTTCAGTTCTAGTGAGTGTGGCTGTTTTTTTTTTTCACATTTGTTGTATTTAAAAAAAAGATTTGTTTATTTATTATATGTAAGTACACTGTAGCTATCTTCAGACACACCAGAAGAGGGTGTCAGATCTCATTACGGGTGGTTGTGAGCCACCATGTGGTTGTTGGGATATGAACTCAGGATCTTTTGAAGAGTAGTTGGTGCTCTTACCTGCTGAGCCATCTTGCCAGCCCGTTTATTGCAATTTTTAAAAATAAACATCTTTTTCTGTGAAGATAATTTTGTCATCCTTTTCAAGTGGATTTATTTTCTTTTCTTGTCTTATTGCATCGGCTATATGACATTAAACAGAAGAAAACAGAAACCTTTTTTCTCAATTTTAGAGAAAAGCATCCAGTCTTTCAACATTAAGTATAATATTAGTAACAGAGTTTTAAAATGCACCTTATGGGAGATGGAGACATGACTAAGTGGTGAAGAGCATGTGGGAGCTGGAGACATGGCTAAGTGGCTAAGAGCATGTGCTGCTCTTGTGAAGGACGGGAGTTCAAATCCCAGCATCTGTGTTGTGTAGCTCACGACTATCTGTAACTTCAAGTCTAGGAGATCTGAGGCCTCATCAGACACTGCACTTCCATAGACAAACCTGTGCGCACACAATTAAAGATATCCTTTGTAGGGTTAAAGTTGTGTTTAATATGTTGAGATTAAAACAAGTCACATGTAGGCATTGCATTTTTAAAAACAATCTTATGTATTTATTGGCTATATATTTTTTGGCTTTAGTCTGCTAATACAGTGAATCACAGGGGGATTTTCCATGTAAATGTTCTGTTATCATGCACAAACACATTTAGTATTACTTTTTTTTTTCTCGAGTAACTGATCTTTTTGTAACTGTGAAAATTTTCTCTTTCAACTTCTTTGAGATTTTTTTTTCTCTTTCAACATCTTTGAGATCACTGTATTTTTTTTTTTTTTTTTTTTGTGGTTCCAGGATCTGAACCTAAGACCTTGCTCACACTAGAAAATGCTGTGTCTACAAACTATGTTCCCAGATTTCACTAATTTTTCCTGAAAAATTACGTGTGTGTGTGTGTGTGTGTGTGTGTGTGTGTGAGAGAGAGAGAGAGAGAGAGAGAGAGAGAGAGAGAGAGAGCTTCTGTGAGGGTGTGATGGCTTGTATATGCTTAGACCAGGGAGTGGCACTGTTGGGAGGTGCGGTCTTGTTGGAGTAGATGTGGTCTTGTGGGTGAGGGCTTTAATGCCCTTGTCCTAGCTGCCTGGGAGCCAGTATTCTGCTAGCAGCCTTCTGATGATGTAGAATTCTCAGCTTCTCCTGCACCACTGCCTGGCTGCTGCCATGTTCCCGCTTTGATGATGGACTGAACCTCTGAACCTATAAGCTAGCCCCAATTAAATGTTGTCCTTATAAGAGTTGCCTTGGTCATGGTGTCTGTTCACAGCAGTACAATCCTAACTAAGACAGAGGGTGTGCACGTGTTCCGTGGAGCATCTGTGCAGCAGTAAGAGAACACAAGGTGTTGTTTTTCTTCTTCTACCTTGTGTGAGACAGTCCCTTGTTTACCGTGTGTGTGTCAGACTAGCTGGCTGGTGTGTGAGCTGCTGGGATTCACCTGTCTCCTCCTCCCATCTTGTTGCAGGTGTGCTAGAATTATCTTTATTTTTTAAAAGATTTATTTATTTATTTTACATATGTGAGTACACCGTAGCTATCTTCAGACACACCAGAAGAGGGCATCAGATCCCATTACAGATGGTTGTCAGCCACCATGTGGTTGCTGGGAATTGAACTCAGGACCTCTGGAAGAACAGTCAGTGCTCTTAACCGCTGAGCCATCTCTCTAGTCTGTGCTGGAATTATTGACCTGTGCAGTTGTGTCTGGTTTTATTTGCAGACCTCATCTTAGATTTTTCATGTTTGTGTGGCAAATATTTTACCCTCTATAAGCCATCTCCTCAGCACTTTCTTTTGAAAAGTGATTGTGTTATTTTTCCATTATTCAAAAATATATTATTTTATGTGTCTGTGTCTCCGTGTGTGGGTATGTGCATTGTGTGCAGGTGCTCTTGGAAGCCAGAAGAGGGCAGTGAGTTCCCCGGAGTTCCAGTTGGTTGTGCTCCTGATGTAACTCAGGTCCTCTGTAAGAGCAGCAAGTGCTCTCAACTGGTGAGCCATCTCTCCAGCCCCTAGTGCTTTACTTTTAGTCTTGCTGCCTCTTGCATGTTTTAAGCATTCAGTCTTGATTTTTAATCCAGTTTGATGATCTCTGTATTATAAGTAGCATGTTTAGAAACATTTACCTGGGATGTAATTATTAACATTCTTAGATCTAAATTTAAATAATTTTAAAAGTTATTTAATCTTTGATAATTTCATACATGTATATAATACATTGTGGTCTCTCTCTCTCTCTCTCTCTCTCTGTTTTTTGAGACAGGGTTTCTTTGTATAGCCCTGTCTGTCCTGGAACTCACTCTGTAGACCAGGCTGGCCTCTTGTGCAGGCACCTGCAGCTATCATGAGTTCATGGGAGCAGTGGATATGCCGTGCTCTGAAGACAGCACGTCAGAGCCCTCTTCCTCATCCTCTGACTCCTACATACTTTCCATGCCCTCTTTCATTGGAAGAAATAATATGGCTGTCCCGTTGTGGGGTGAGCACTCAACAGTCACTTATTTTTAGCTCCTTGACCAGTTATATGTCTCTGCATTAACCACCCTTTCTCATAAGTAAAAAAAAAAAGTCTCTGACTAAGGCTGAAGTAAACACTGGCCTATGTATATAAACAAACATAAACATTTAGGAGGTAGGTGTGTTGTAACACCCATTTCATAAAGCAGAGGCACTAGGTTCATTTATAGTGTCTATGACCTCCCCAGCCATGGGCCTCTGACCAGGTCCACAGCATTAGCTGTGAATTCCCTCTGTGGAGTAGGCCTCAGAGTCAATCAGAACACAGTCAGAAAACAAACAAACAAACAAACAAATACCCAAACTACCAAATAGCAACACCATGCCGCTGACTCCCCCATACCAGCCATGCTCACTGTACCAGTGAACATGTCTTCATTGGCAGGCTGGTATTTTAACATGGAAGGACCACAGCTAAGGTAAGACCATTGGCGATCTTTCTCTCCTGTTGCTTGCACAGATAACATCTTCTGACACCGTGAAAGCTAGCCAGCGGTGAGGAAGCTTCTAGCTTGGTTCCAGCTTGTATTTTCTGTGTCCTCTTGCCAATGTGTATGGTGTCTTCAGCAATATAGTTTTACCATCTAGTTTGTATGGGCGACCAAGGGCAATGACATCAGCATCTGTCACTCTGGGGCCTCTAGGTAGTGTCCAGGTCAGTAACTCATAATGACCCATGACTTTCAGGATTGGCATTATCTGCGCATACAAGGTACTTTTGAAAAATACTTTTGGCAGGCAAATTGGTTCAGTGGGTAATGGTGTATACTGCCAAGCCTGATGGTTTGATTCTATTTCTGGATCTACATAATGGAAAGAGAGAACTGACTTCTACAAATTGTTCTCTGAACTCCACATGCACCGTGACATGCGTATGCATGTGTGTGTGCATACTTGAGCATATGAGTGCACACACAAAGTAAACAAACGACCTTAAAATTATAAAACCAGCTTAAAAAGTGGTAGGTTTCTATGTGACTCCTTTAATACTTTTTGCTTTTCCAAGGACTTAACATGCATCATTAAGCTATTTATTTGTGTTCTCAGATTTAATATAGGCACTTAAAGCACTTATTTAAGAAGTTATTAATTTCATTTATTTACATGCAAGAATGTCTCGTGTGTGTGTGTGAGCAGCATGTACATTCTTGGTCCCTAATGAAGTCAGAGAGGGCTTTGAATCACCTAAAACTGGAATTATGAAGGGATGTTATGGAGAGCCCACGTGAAGTTGCTAGGAATTGAACCTGGTTCTCTGTAAGAGCAGTAAGTGCTCTTAGCCACTGAGCTATCCCTCTTTTTTACTTACAGTACTTATAATGGCAAATCTGCATGTGATGGCCTCAGGTGCCAGCAATGCTAAGGCACGGGGGCAGTCAGATTGCCTAGGGACTTGAAGATTCCTATATGGACTGAGGATCACCGGACTTGCTGGCTGTCAGCCTAGCTCTAGGTTTAGTGAGAGACTCTGTTTCAAGGGGATATGCAAATATTGATAGAGTAGGGCACCTGATGTCCCCTTTCAGCCTCTGCATGTAGATGGGTACATGCACTTCTGCACCTGTCCACACACACACACACACACACACACACACACACACACACACACACACAGGATCAGTAAGGAAGCAGGATCAGCCTAGCCTGAGCGCTCAGTAGTTTACCTGAGAAGAGATGAAGCTGAAAGGTAAGGAGGAGAGAAGCTGCTGTGCAGAATAGAGCAGACCAGGGAAGGGCTTCTCCCCAAGGGCCCTGCATCTCCTCAGCCAGACAGTGAGGACCCACCCCCCCAGCCTTTGAGCTCAGGTATAGCAGCTTAGGTTTTAATATTTGCTGTTTCTACCATGGTTCCCATGGTCAAATCTATATACCACAGCAAGAATGGTCTTTCCCAGGCTGATCATTTATTTTTGGGGTGTGTGTGTGTGTGTGTGTGTGTGTGTGTGTATGCAGGAGCATGTGAGTGTCCTCATAGACTAGAAAATGTTGTCTAATATTCTGGGAGTTGGAGCTACATGTGACTGTAAGCTGCTGGACGTGGACACTGGGAACCTAACTTGGACCTCTGCAAGAGCAGCATGCACGCCCGATTGCTGAGCCGTCCTTTGCCCCTTGAGATTTTTGGTTTTACCGTTTGAACTATGGCTTTATTCAGATTCTTAGTGTGAAGGAGCAGGAGTGACAGCAACAGGCAAGATTTCCCTGTCCAATAAAGCGATGTGCCTGGAGCTGTCTTATCTCAGAAGCTTAAGAAGGGAACAAGCGAGTTCCAGGTCTTGCCGTGGAGCACAGGCTGGCCTGGAACCCCTTATGTGGTGCAGAACACTTCAGATTTACCCTCAGCTGCCTCAACCTCCCAAGTACTGGGATTTCAGATGTGTACCACCATGCCAGGTGTCTTAGTGTTTTATTGCTGTGAAGAGACACCATGACTAAGGCCACTCTTGTAAAGGCAAATATTTAATTGGGGCTGACATACAGTTTCAGAGGTTCAGTTCATCACCATCATGGTGGGAAAAATGGCAGCATTCAGACAGACTTGTTGAGCCGAGAGTTCTACATCTTGGTCTGAAGGCAGCCTGAAAGAGACTGTCTTCTGAAGGCAGTCAGAAGAGTCTAGACCACACTGGCCAAACTTGAGCATCTATATGAGACCTCAAAGCCCTGCCTCCATAGTGACACACTTCCTCTAACAAGGTCACACCTGCTAATAGTGTCACTTTTCATGGACCAAGTGTATTCAAATCACCGCACCAAGTCAATTCACAGTTTCTTTTTAAAATTAATTCTCTCTCTTTCTCTCTCTCTCTCTCTCTCTGTGTGTGTGTGTGTGTGTGTGTGTGTGTCTGTGTCTGTGTATGTGTGCATGTATGATACAGAGCATAGATGATGGTCAGTGAGCCACTTTTAGGAGTCAGTTCTCTTGTTCTACTGTTTCTGGGGATAAAACTCAGCTCATCAGGCTTGTGCAATAAATGCTTTTACCCACTAAGGCATCACTCACTGGTCATAGGTGAAACTGAGCATGTGGGCAACAGAGGTGATGCTGAGCTTGTGGGCATCAGAGGAGATGCTGAGCTTGTGGGCATCAGAGGAGATGCTGAGCTTGTGGGCATCAGAGGTGATGCTGAGCTTGTGGGCATCAGAGGTGATGCTGAGCTTGTGGGCAGCAGAGGTGATGCTGAGCTTGTGGGCATCAGAGGAGATGCTGAGCTTGTGGGCATCAGAGGTGATGCTGAGCTTGTGGGCATCAGAGGAGATGCTGAGCTTGTGGGCAACAGAGGTGATGCTGAGCTTGTGGGCAACAGAGGTGATGCTGAGTTTGTGGGCAACAGAGGTGATGCTGAGCTTGTGGGCATCAGAGGAGATGCTGAGCTTGTGGGCAGCAGAGGAGATGCTGAGCTTGTGGGCATCAGAGGTGATGCTGAGCTTGTGGGCATCAGAGGTGATGCTGAGCTTGTGGGCATCAGAGGAGATGCTGAGCTTGTGGGCATCAGAGGTGATGCTGAGCTTGTGGGCATCAGAGGTGATGCTGAGCTTGTGGGCAACAGAGGTGATGCTGAGCTTGTGGGCATCAGAGGTGATGCTGAGCTTGTGGGCATCAGAGGAGATGCTGAGCTTGTTGGCATCAGAGGTGGTGCTGAGCTTGTGGGCATCAGAGGAGATGCTGAGCTTGTGGGCAACAGAGGTGATGCTGAGCTTGTGGGCAACAGAGGTGATGCTGAGCATGTGGGCAGCAGAGGAGATGCTGAGCTTGTGGGCATCAGAGGTGATGCTGAGCTTGTGGGCATCAGAGGTGATGCTGAGCTTGTGGGCATCAGAGGTGATGCTGAGCTTGTGGGCATCAGAGGTGAAGCTGAGCTTGTGGGCATCAGAGGAGATGCTGAGCTTGTGGGCAACAGAGGTGATGCTGAGCTTGTGGGCAACAGAGGTGATGCTGAGCTTGTGGGCATCAGAGGTGATGCTGAGCTTGTGGGCAACAGAGGTGATGCTGAGCTTGTGGGCATCAGAGGTGATGCTGAGCTTGTGGGCAGCAGAGGAGATGCTGAGCTTGTGGGCAGCAGGTCTTAGCCATGCATGCCTTCTGTCTCTCTAGCACTTAAGTTAGTGGCAAGGCAATACCTGAGGCACAGTGCAGGTGAGTGTCCCAGGCACAGACAGGGTGAGGATGAAGAGAAAGGAGGAATGGATAGAGATGGTGGGGGTGGGGACATCATTAAGGAGTGAAGGAAGGAGCTCTGTCAGGCGCAAAGAGGGAAGGTAGAAGATGGGACAGTGAGGAGAGGGTAAGGTCATGAGGCTGGGACAGGAGAGTGCTTTAGGAAATATACTGAGGTCAAATACCCCAGAAGTGCCAGGTAAGGAAGATGGAAGTGTATTGTTTTTGGCAGTTTAGTGGTCCTTGGTGACCTCTAGATTTTCTAAGTGTCTTGGCTGTGAGGGACTGAGGGGGACATTTTATTCACTTCTTGACAGGTGGCTTTGAGAAGTCACTGTGTTTCTAGCATCTGCTGTGTCCCTGGCTTTTCTTCTCCATCAGCTTTAGGTAAAGTAAAGACTGAGATGAGGAAGAGCCTCTTCACAAAAAACCCACATACTGCACATTTCCTGGCCTTTCTTACAGTTCACCGTGGCCATGTAACTAAATCCTCGCCATGACTGGGCTGTGAGCAGAGGAGCCATAGGCTTCCAACCATGCCCCATTAGGACACTCCTCTACAATCAAGAATTTCTTCATTTTCTCCACTGTTCCCGGGAACTCTGGGGCCCTAGAGAAGGGTGGGGCCACGAGACAGGAGACTGGGTTTATGAATGACTGTGGGAAACAGACTCCCCACTTGTTTGTATCATGAGAGAGAAATGTCTGTTGAGTTTATTTGATGAGATTTAGATGTCTATAAAACAGCTAAGATCCCCTTAACAGAACTTTCTTTCCTTGGCTGCAAGCTGTTATGCAGATGTAGTATTTCAAGTCTCAAGAGTGGGGCTGGCTCTGGACAGGTCGAGGAGGCCATGGGGATTTCCAGGAGAAATGTTTGTGCTGTGACAGAGGGGGTGGTAACTACTGAATTTCTTTCCCCCTCGAGCAGAAAGAATTGCACTTCTGGGGATGTTGAGGAATAGCATCCTCCTCTGAGGGTCATCCTACAATTGGAGTGGGCAGAGGGATTGTTGTTCTAGGCTCTGCTTTGATTAAAGTGTATAACAGAATAGCACCCAATGTACAGTAAATACCAATCCAAGGCTGTGACAACAATGGAAAGCAGTGACAGTGTGCACTTTTTCTGTGTCTTCTCCTGTCCACTCTTCTGTCCTGGTGTACTGTAGGACATAGCATCATCAAGCCACAATGGAAGCTGGGAACATATTTGCAGACCATTTATTTCCATCCATGTGGTGTGCAGATGAGGAAATGTGCAGTGTAATATTGATGACTCCAGATCTGGCTGTAGAGTTAGGCTGTGTGCTTGTAGAGTGCTTGGTCCCAATTTAAATCTCCTACCTTTCCAGCCAGGGGTCTCAACAATAGAAAATTCATAAAATTATTCTTTAAGAAGAAAAGATATTACCTATATTCCTAGTACCTAGAGAGACAACCACTCTTATAACATTCTGTAGGCATAATGTTTCTGTGCACCGTGTGAAGGTTATCCTTGTGTTATTCAAATGCAGATTTCTCTGCCCTCGTATCTTGTTTGAATCCAGACATGACATTGTAATGTGTAGGTCTAGAATCTCCTGTCTTACGTTTGTGTAAACAATTCTGACCATTTATTCCCTGCCTTGTCGATAAGTGTTGACCACTCAGTGGCTGGGCAGAAGAGAGAATAGGACAGACACTTCTGTCAGCCAGTGGGGGAAGGTGAGAGAGAGAGAGAGAGAGAGAGAGAGAGAGAGAGAGAGAGAAGACACAATGAGAAAAAACATCTGAAGCCACGAAAGCTAGATAAAAAATATGCAAGTATCATGGGGTGGGGCTGGGAGGGAGCCAGGTTAGCATAGGGGTTATTATAAATCATTTAAGAGCCCAGTATGAAGGTGTAGCTTAAAATAAATCTTGGTTTCTCTGTGTGGTTATTGGGGATTAGCAAAAGTAAAGAAATACAGCCACCGGATTAATCTACTATTTATATTTATATGCAAAATAATTCATTTCACATAATTTATTTTTATTTTTTTAATTGTGTGTGTGTGTGTGCGCGCACACACACATGCACTTCCTCATGTGAATGCAGTGACTACAGAGGCCAGAAGAGGGCGCTGGATTCCACAGAGCTAGAAACACATGTGGTTGTGAGTGGCCTGAGGTGGTGCCAGAAACCAAACTTAGGTTACCTGCAAACGCAGCAGGTGCTGAACCATCTATCCAGTGCAAACAGCCACTTTTAATCCTCACTTGAAATCTTCTCAGTCACTTTTTCCTCCTGTGTGCATGTCCACATTACATATCTAGAATAAATGTGTGGTATTTATAGTACATATAGAATATATAATACATATTGTAGAAGATGTATACAAATATCAGCATACTATATATACATGTAGAATATATACTATACGGGCTCTGCATGTGGCTACTCTTGTAGAGGACTCTGGTTTGATTCCCAGCACCTACATGGTGGCTCATAACCATCTGTACCTTCAGATCCAGGGCATCTGATACTTCTTCTGGCTTCTGCAAGCACCAGGCATAGTGCACAGACAGGCATGCAGGCAAGACACTCATGCACGTAAAATAAATAGATCTTAAAAGGGAATATATGTTATATAAAGATTTTATACTACTATTTATGGATATTTACTATTGTATTTATGTCCAAAAAATACTAAAAGGAAAATAAACTCATATATGTTGCCTTGTATCTTGCTTTTCCCACTAAAATCAGAAGCCTGTTTCCTCGTGGTATGTTACATCTGATATGTGATTTAACTAAAATCCCTTATTGTTGAACAAGTTCCCCGCTGCTCTCTCTGCCCAAGTCATTCCTGGTTCTTGTGGTGGGTCATGCTTGCCTATGTTATAGATGATTCTTTTCTCTTTTAATAAAGTGCCCCCATATGTGGAATTTTGGTATCTAGCAGTAATTATATTTTCTTCTGTCATGTTATAGATTGAACCCAAAGTCCTCCCATGTGCTAGGAAGCTACACCCTCAACCCTTAAAAACCAAACCAAACCAAACCAAACCAAACCTTTTCTAGGGTCTGGAGAGACAACTCAGAAGTTAAGAGTACTGGCTGCTCTTCCAGAGAACCCAGATTCAATTCCCAGCTTCCACATGGCAGCTCACGTCTGTCTGTGACTCCAGTCCCAGGGCATCTGGCACCCTCACACAGACCCACATGCAGGCAAAACACTGCTGCACATAAAAAAAAAAAAATCTTAAAAAAACTTTTATCTTGAGACAAGGTCTTGACGAGTTACCTAGGTTGTAACTCACTCTGTAACCTGGAGAGAGCTTCTTTGAACTGGTGATCCTCCTGCCTCAACATTCCGGGTAGCTAGGATTCCTGGTGTGGGCCAATGCCTTACTGTGTCCTGACAAGCCAGTCTCTCAGAGATGTGCTGATTGATGGCTTCATCTTGGATGAGGGAGGAAACCCTTTGTTCTCAGTCTTGGGCAGGACTAGGCAGACTCATTTCCTGTGGACAGTCTTTTCCTCTTGAGTTGTACCTGGGACGCGGACCGAGCCTGTCCAAGTCTGTACCTGCCTGGAGCGTTCCAGATTAGCGAGGTGGGCTGAATTCAGGTGGTGGGCGGGGCAGTAGCAGTCGCTGGCGTGGGTGGAGGGTAATGCCAAGAGCCTCCCTGCCCTCTGATTATTCTATTGGAGTAGTCTGAGTCCTTTGACTACTTTAGCTTTGGAGCGCAGTGGCATGATCACGTGAGCCTCATTCAGGCCAGCTGAGTTATGTCAATGGGGTCTGGGAGATGAGGCGGCCCGGGGGTGGAGCAAAGGCAGGCTCCACCAGTCCTGTCTCCAGGAGCTGTACCAAAAGCAAATATTTGGAGGCTGGGATTGCTTAGCTCTCTCCTTGGAATCAGCAGACTCTCTGAGGCTGGGATTAATTTGAAGAAATTTACTAGCAGAGTTTGTGGCAGATAAAACAGTTTGCTTATTTCACACTTGTGTGGCCACCTGCTAGGAACTGTTTGTTCGGTTTCGAATTCTTTAATTAAAATCAACATAAAACAGATTGAAAACATCCCAAGAAGGGTATGCTTGGTTTGCTGGAGGATATTGCAGAAAGATGGAGCAAAGTGGTTAAAAAAAACAAAAACAAAAACAAAAACAAAACCCCAAAACAAAAACAAAAAAACCATAAAAACAGCAACAACCCCCCACCCCCCAAAACCGATTTGCTACCAAAAAAGCCGGCAGGGAGGAAAGCACAGGGTGGGTGGGGTCAGGCTTGTGGATGTGTGTATGCACCGGAGCTGCTGCCAGGAAGCACAGGGGCCACCCACAAGACCTCAGGAGTGTCTGTGATGGCTGAGGGTTGGAACATCTTAGAAAGGGTGGACTAAACCTGTTTTCCAACAAATACCCTGCTTGCTCCGCCTTTGACGTTATGATCAGATGCGGTCCTTGCCCTCTGAAAGCTCAGAATCCAGTAAGCCAGACACTGAGGTAGTGGTCACCACCTGGGTGGCCATAATACTGCAGGAAGGGGACAGAGCCAGCAGCTGTGCCAGCCAGAGGGTCCACGGAGGATGGGAGGGGCTCTGGCCAGACTGCCAAGATGTAAGTTCTGCCTCAGCTGAAATCTGACGAGTGGATGGAAAGTAGTCATGTCAAACAGGAAGGGAAGAAAGCAAACCAGTGATAGGAGGCACTAGAGAAGGTAATATGAGCTAAGAATTATATATATATACACACACACATATATATACACACATATATATATGTGTGTGTGTATATATATATGTATTTATATATTTATATGTAGATGTCATCATGAAACCCATTTTGATTTTTTTTTTTTAAAACTAATTTATCTTTAAGTATATGGGTACTTTTTCTGTGTGCAGTACCTGAAGAGGCCAGAAGAGGGAGTAAAATCCCTTGGACCTGGAATTACAAGTGGTTGTGAGCCTCCCTCTCTCTCAGGGTGCTGGGAACTGAACGTGGCTCTCTTGGAACACTAACAAACACTGTTAATCGCTGAGCCATCTCTCCACTGTCTGTGACCCAGAATTTTTTTTTTCTTATTTTTTTAAATAAATGTTTTCCGATTCTTCATTCTTGATATGTTTGCTTGCTATAGCAAAAAGGCCCTTTTCTGTAAGGGCAAATAGAGTCAGTCATCTGTGCTGGGTAAGACAGGAAGAGGCTTATCTGTCTTGAGGCATTTCACCCATTTTGGCCTTGACTCAGTAATTGGTCCCCTGGACCTGGCCGTCATCTTTCCTCAGGCCTTCCTGCCTTCTAGGAAAGTGGAAGCAGAGGCAGCTGCTCTTGTGGGAACAGCTCAGCACACTCAGCTGCCTCTGTTCCTTTCCTTCACTAAGCTTGCTTCTTTTAGGGTCGGACTGTTGCTGAGACTGCAGACACAGCTGGGCACAGGTACTGGCTGTTGGAGGTCCTGGGTATGGCGAGCTGTGGGAAGGCCAGCCACACTGCTGTACTCAGGTCTTGCTCCTAGACACCTGCGTTGAACTCCCGATTTTGAATTATATATCCCTAAACCTATCTGCTTGAAGTACTGGAAAATGTACTGGACCCAGCATCGGTAACCTGGGATCGGTTCCGATTTGGCTCTTTGGTAGTCTTGGTTTCTGGAACAAGTTTCTGGAGCTCTCTGGGCCTCGATTTCCTCACTGTTGGCGAATCTCAGCCTGTAAAGCCATCAAAGGCTATCACAGCATGGATCCTGGGAAACCCCTTTTCTCCCCATTTTGCTCAGGCATCAGGGCCCGTCCTGGAAATAGCTGAAATGCTACATCCTCCTCCCAGGAACTAGGCAGACCCCTGGAAACTCTTTTCTCTGGCTTGGTGGCACAAAAGCCTCCTGTCACCTCTCTATGTCTTGGAGCCCCTAGCCCCTGTGCAGCCATCTTGTTGGTCATGTGACCATGATCAACTTCCTGTATCCAGGCAGAGCCGTTGCTCCTGCCAACTTGCTGCTTTTCCCAAGTTCCTGCCCTTCCTTTCTCTCTCTGGGGACTCTTTCACCGCCCCTGCAGCTCGAGGAGGTGCCACCCTCTCCTCCAGCCAGCGAGACCTCCACAGCTAGTGTCCGCAGCCAGGTTTCTGGCCATAAGTATCAGTGCTACACAGTGTTTGGAATTCCCCTCCCTTTGCTCTTTTTGAGCCCTAATCTGTGGTGGCCTTTGTAAGCCACGGAGCACAGAACACACCGGATTGGTTGTAGATTGGAAGCTGGAACATTTGGTTAGAGACATCCGGTTCAAGGGCTGGGACCCTGAGGACTTTTGGAAGCCATCTGAGTTCCAATTTCATATCTAGAAAATGGGGACAAAGCTGTCAGCTCTTCCGGTGGGCAGCTCTTGTTAGTCTCAGCATTGTGACTACAAGGATCGACACGTGCTGGCCACTCACAAAGGATCCTGTGGAGCCGAACGTTCCACATGTGCCTGTAAGAGCCCATACCTTGTCTCTAGGTGCTTACCTTATACTTCAGAGGCTGCTGTACATGATTTAGACATGAGTCCCCAGATGTGGAGAGCTGGAGGGACCACTTTTCTTACTTGGCTTCAGAAAGAGCATCTTGGATAAGAGACAGTGCCTTGGATTCTGGAGTCCTGTCTCCTCTTTCTTCTTCCTTCCCTCTCCACCTGTCTCCCTTCCAGGTTTTCAGGATGGCCTTAAACTCATGACCCTCCTGCTTGGACTTCCTGAGAGCTGAGGTTGCAGGTGTGCTCCATCATGTGTGCCCAGCTCTGCTAGTTCTCTTCATTCTTTTAATTTGTATTTGTGCCTATGTGCAGATACACACCTGCACATAGGCATTGTTCTTGTGTGTATCTGGATAGATGCATGCCACAGTGTATGTTGTAGGGGTCAGAGGACAAACTCAGGTGTCAGTTTTTGCTTTCCAGCTTGTCTGAGACAGGAGCAAAGGACACCCTTGACTCTATCGCCTATAGTGTCACAGGGGACTGGATTTACATGTGTGCAACGGTGTCCATCTTTTATGGGGATTCTAAACTTATGACAGGCACTTTACTGTCCGAGCCATCTCCAGAGCCCTGTCATTTTCTGCTGTGAGTGACTCAGCAGCTCCAATCTTAGTTCCTTGAAGACAAAGTGCGAGGGGAGTACTACGAAGCCTCCTGAACAAACACTGAGCATGAAGGTCACAGCTCTGTACAAATTGGTCAGCTCAGCTCCTAGAATATTCTCCAAAGTGAAACTTCATGTTCTTGATTTTCTTCATGTTTGTTTGTTTGCCTGCCACCAAATGACCTCTCAGAGAGGCGGAAAGGATATGGTCGCCTAGAGAGGAAATCGAGGCACCCACTCTCATGGGACATCAGAGACCACACTGCGAGCAATTGTGCAGTTGATCTTGACTCTAAACTTGTCTGACCTGGAGTCTATCTCACTTCTGGGCTCTCGGCCTTCTGACCCAGCCCTCTGCCTCCCTGACCCTTTTGTGCTTGGCTGGGACCCTGTAGTGTGGAACAGCCAGCCTGAGCCCTCAGTGCTAGCCAGAGTCCTGGCTCCCAGTTCCCCATTTCTGCTCCCCAGTGTTCGCTCCTTGGCCGAGGGGCTCACTCAGGAGCCCGTCTCTTTGTGGCGTTGATTAGAGGCCTCTTCCCACAACATCAAAGCTTCAATTAACGCGGGCCGCTCACAACCCTCTTGCAAAACTCTGATAAGAATAGAATTTTCTCTTGGAAAATGGATTTTTATTTAGTTGTGTGTACTGTTGGTTAAATGACCTACTCTATACACCAGCGCTGAGATTCTGGGGACAATTAGGGGGCTCGTCAGGAACTGGTTATCTGAAGGAAACAGGCACAGGCTGTTTAGCTGTCTAATATCCTGATGGGGGTGGGGGGCAGAGGCAAATTAAAAACAGGCTTCCCCTCTTCTCCAGATGTGGGGATGGGATGCTGGGCTGAGATGGGACTCTGTGGCAGGTGTATGTGGCTTTCAGCCTTGTGTCTAGACGGATGATCTCTGCCCCTGCTTCTTGTGTGTGTGTGTGTGTGTGTGTGTTGTAAAGGCATGTGTGCCATAGAGGTACTGTCTAGAGTATAGTCTGGCTTGCAAAGGATAAAATTCAAGCATAGAGATGAGACAGGGCCCTGGGGTTAGGGAACAAGGCTTGCTAAGGATGGCAGCTCCTGATTTCCTTAAAATGTTTTTTTTTAAAAAAGATTTCTTCATCTTATTTTATGTGTGAGTGTCTTACATGATGTCTGACCGTGCGCCACATTCAAGCCTGGTGTTTCCAGAGGTCAAAAGAAGGCATGAGGTCTCCTGGAACTGCTTATGAACCACCGTGTGGGGGCTGGGCATCGAACCTGGGTCCTCTTCCAGAGCAACAAGTGCTTTTCTCTGCCGAGCCATCTCTCCAGCCCTCTCCTTACTTCTTCAAGCATCACTCTTCAGCTTGGTCCCTTCAGAAAGGATGGATGGAATAATTTAGGAGTACCCATGTCCTCAACTCTGTTTCTTGTGGGAAGGAAAAGAGACAGCTCTTCTCCAGTCTTCCTTCTCCATTTCACCCCTAGGTCCCCAAGGACCCTGGAGAAGCCACTAAGTAGGCATTGGATATAGTCCTCTCTTGGGTTTGAACATTTTGTTCCTAAGTCAAATCCTTGATTCCATGCTACATTCCACCCAGTTAGTCAAGTTCTACCTATTCTCTAACCACAACATGCATATTCTTTTGTTGGGCAGTGGGCGTGGGGGAATAAAGGGAGTGGGAGAAGATGCGTCCCGACAGAGTTTCAGTGTTCTGGGTGGGTGGACACTGGAGGACTACCGCACGCCTGCTTTCCAGGTGGCCCCCCCAGGGATGTGTGTCTGGCTGTGGGAAGCCACTGGACCCCAGCTTGGTGGGGGGTGGACAAGGTGCAGTCCTAGGTAACAGGTTTTCAGTCTCGGGCATCCTAGACACCATTAGACACCGTGGAAGAGCTGAGAACAAATGGGGGCAGGGTTGAAGGGAGGAGAGGGCAGTGGGAGAGGGAGCGCTGGGTGGTTTCCACAAGGGCGAGAGTCCTTGATCCGGTCCGTGGCTGGAGCACAGGAAGGCCTTCCGGTGGGAGGTTAGATGTGGCTCATTAGGGAAAAGCCTATCCCATTGTTCAAGCATGGCAGGCCTTGATGAGCAGAGACAGTCTATGGTTTTAGAGCTTTACTGTAGAAAGGCAGGGAGAAAGAGAGAAGGTAGAAAGAGGGAGACCAGCCATGGCCATGTGGAGAGAAGGAGGGCTAGAGAAGAGAGTAAGAAAGGTGAGAGCTTAAAGAGAGTAAGGAGGGGGCCAAGCAGCTCCTTTTATAGTGGGCTGGGCTACGTTGCCAGGTAACTGTGGGGAGGAGCATATCTGGCTATAGTCAGGTAACTGTGGGGGTGGAGTCTAGCCAGAATGCCAGAAGCTTGGGACCTTGTCTGCGTGACTGATAGTCATAGAATTATGGAGTTGCAGGCTCTGTGGTGTCAGGCTCCTGTCTCTGGGAACGTGGCTCCCTGTTCTGCCCCTTGTAGAGTTTTCTACTGGATCACTGGAACAAGCCTCATTCAACCAAAACATGCTGCCTTTCACGGCCCCACATTTTTTAAGTATGAAATGAAGCAGTACATTTGAGAAAGGTATTAGGGGACTTAGAGTTAGGTGACTGGACCGTTTGGAAGGGGGTGTCTGGGATGAGAATGGAGGCTGACCCGGAAGACTAACAGACAAGAGTAGGAAGAAGGGCAGCTTACAGGCCAGTCTCTTCCTGGAGTAGGGGAGGCCTGGTGTGGCATGCTTATATTGATTCAATTATTCCCTGCTATGTAATACTCTGCATTCGTGTGATAGCAACAAACAGAGTTGAAAGACATACAAAAATAAATGATCTGGAAGTTAATATGGCTGAATGGGCATCTATGAATTCGAGGAGCGAGGTTTTGTTTTACATTGTAAAATCAATAACGTGCAGAACAATGTCCTAACTTCCCCAGGGGACCCCAGCAAACCCGCCCGTATCGATCGCCATGCAAATTAATTGAATTCATGAAATCCACATTGCTGGGTAATTGATGCTTCTTATAATTACCTCCGAGTTATGAGCTTTTAGGGGATTGCATTGATTCCTGGGCAGTGGGGAGGGGACAGAGGCAGCTTCCTGGAACTGTAGGCAATGCTGCCCAGGTGGCCAGTGGGCAGGCGGGGTATGGCTGAGGAGTCAGGGGAGGGTGTTTGCCTGCTGGTGGTGGAGGCAGGGAGGGAGACTCACCCAGCCTAGGAAAGATGGAGCAGGCATACCTCAAGATCCCCAAGACCGCTTCCCTCTAGCCACTGGTTCCCTGAACTGTGAAGGGCACAGGCTTCTGGACCTGCTAAGTTTCCTCACGATCTGTCAGCCCAGGAGAGCAGCCCAGCCTGACTTAGCATCCTCCAAGGTGGAGATGGTACTAGGACAACCTAATTAGGTGAAGTTAACGAATGCATCAGGCATGGGTATAATTAGAATGGAGAACTAATTGCAGAATAGTTGATGTTCCCCTGTCTTGTTTCTCTACAGGAGAGGAATTTTCTCACTCTACGTTGAAATCCAGGAAAGGCATAGTCCCTGGACAACAAGGGACACACTCACATACCCCACTTATCCTGGCATTTGTCCATCTATCTCATATACTCATTTACCTATCCATCATCTATCCATGCACACATGCACACATGCACCTATCCGTCCATCCGCCCATCCATCCATCATCCATCTATGCATTCATCCATCCATCATCCATCCATCCATCCATCCATCCATCCATCCATCCATCCATCTATCCATCCATCCATCCATCATCCATCCATCCATCATCCATCCATCCATCCATCCATCTATCCATCCATCCATCATCCATCCATCCATCCATCCATCCATCCATCCATCATCCATCCATCCATCCATCCATCCATCCATCCATCCATCCATCCATCCATCCTTCTAGCCATCTACCCAACATGTCTGTGTTAGTTACTTGCCCTAACAAAAGTATCTGACAAGCAATTTAAGAAAAGTTCAAGGCAGTACATTCTATCATGGCAGGGAAGATGCGGTGGCAGAATATGGTTGGCTGTCCACCATCATCTTCAGTCAGGAAACAGAGTGATGGGCACTTTTGTTCATTCCACTTTCTCCTTTGTATTTTAATCCATTTATTATTTAAAATAATGTGTGTGTGTGTGTGTGTGTGTTTGGGTATGTGTGTGTGTGTGAGTGAGTGCAGATGCCTGGGGAGGCCAGAAGACAGTGTAGGATCCCCAGAGCTGGGTTTGCAGGTGGGCTGCCTGACATGAGTGCTGGGAACTGAACTCACATCTTCTGTAAGAGTGGTACATGCTCCTAACCGTGAGTCATCTCTACAGCCCGACTTTCTTCTCCTTTGTATTCGGTCTGGGGCTCCAGACTGTGAAGCGTGCCGGCTCACATTTAAGGTGTGCTGCTCCACCTCAGTTAACAAAATCTAATAACCCCTCATAGCATGCCCAAAAGCTTGTGATTCTAGACTCTGTGAGCAGCTATCACAGTGCCCTTTCTTTCTCACACACACACTTGTGTGAGAGGTGTGCCAATGAGTACAGAATGCTGGAGACAATGCGCGAGGGAACGAATGTGCACAGAGGAGGGGAGATTGCTGCCTTATGTCAGGCTTTCCTGAGATTCCCAACAAGTAATTCCTATGGAGACTTCAGAGAGTGAGTGATTTTCTGTGGTGGCCAGAGTCCTTCAGGAAGAAGGAACTTCAATCAAGCAAAGTGCCTCCACCAGTATGGCAAGCATTTTCTTTATTGGTGATTTATTTACTATTGATTAATATGGGATGGCCTAGCTTACTATGGGCAGTGCAACCCTTGGGCTAGCGGTCCTGGGTGCAGCAAGAAAGCAGGCTGAGTAAGCCATGGGAGTGAGCCAGTAAGCAGCATTCCTCCATGGCCTCTGCACCAGCTCTGGCCTCCAGGTAGGTCCCTGACTCTCGTTCCTGCCCTCATTTCCCTGGATGGTTGACTTTACATCTGTGAGCCGAAATCAACCATGCTCACCCTAAGCTGCCTTGGTCATGGTGTTTTAATCACAGCAATAGAAGCGCTAACGAAGACCTCCTGTGAAAGGCGTCTGAATCCTTGAGCTGAATCTGTGCTGTGGGGCTGGAGAGATGGGTCAGTCAAGGCCACATATTGCTTTTGTAGAAGACTTGAGTTTGGTTCCCAGCACTGACATCGGGCAGCTCACAACTGTCTGCAACTCCAGCCTTGGGGCATCTGGGAACTCTGGCTTCCACAGACACATGCACCGACCCTAACTTGTATAAAAATACATCTCAAAAAATTCTGTTCTGTAGAGTACCTTCTGTGCTGTAGACCTGGGTGAGAGGATTGCCACTGTCACTGTCATCACAAACACTGAGGAAGGCCTACGAGACCCTTGCCCTGGTCTCTTCTAATGTTCCCAGCTGCTGCAGTGACCCAGGTTAGCCCTGTCAAGAAGATGAAGAGTCTGAGGCTAGGAGAGGTAGCAGAGTGAATGTGTCAAAGTGATCGCCTTATTTACTTTGTAGTCCCTGTGACCAAATACCTATAAGAACAGCTTAGGGGACAAAGGACTTACTTTGTCTCCTGATGTGGTACAGTACACTGTGGCAGAGAAGCGTGCCTTAAAGAGTAGAGCCTGAGATTGTTCACCTCCTTATATCTTCACAAAACAGGAAGCAAAACTAGACAGTAAGTAGAGTCTGCATCAAACCTTTTGGTCCACCCCCCTCCCCCAGCGACCCACTTCCTCCAGCAAGGGTACAATCCCTTAGAGGTTATATATTTCCTCAAAATAGCACCACCTGCTGGTGACTCAGTGTTAAAGCACCCGGGCCGGTGGGAGACATTCCCTGTGGAAACCATGACTGTGAGGAGGAATGGAAGCCAGGATCTGCTCCATAAGCGGAGTGGTAAGATTGAGAAGACTTATGTTGCAGAAATGGTTGGAATCCCCCCTTTTTTTTTACTTTTCCCCAAGTGTTGAGAATCAAACTCAGGGCCACTAGCATGCTAGTAGGCAAGTTTTCTACCGTTGAGCTGCAACCTTCTCCCCCTCCTGCTCCCCCTGCTCTCCCCTCCCCATCATCTCCTCTCCTTCCCCCTCCTCTCCTTTCTTCTTCTACTCTTCTGTCCTTCCCCTTTCTTTCTCCTACCCGTCTCCCTCTCTCGTCTCTCCCCTCCTCTCTTCATTTTAAAATTGAATTCGGAGCCTACAGCTACTTTCCAGGGCAATGGAAAAGGAATGAGGCCCGAGCCCTTGGCATCCACGGCTAGGAGCCCCCGTGTGCTGCAGAGGCCCAACTTGTCCTTATGCAGTGGGGTTTTTTTTCCCCTTTGATTTTTATGTAGCTCTGCAAACTATGTAGACACCATCCCCCAGGGCAGGTCATCCACCTCATTTTACAGTTGAGAACCCGAAGCAGAGATATTACGGGGAAGATAAGGGTTTGAGTCCAGGTAACTAAAGACCTCCCTATACTCTTTTATCTTGGCTTGCTTACGAGGGTTATACAGCCAGACCCCTCTGCACTGCACACTGACCAGGCTCAGCTCATTCAAGCCCAGGTCCATTATAGCCACTGCTGTGGGATGGGGTGGATCCAGGTCTCATCCCCAGCCTCAAATTAACTAGCCTTTGCTGTGTAACAAACGACCCCAGCATAAAAGTTCTCAGCACAGCCACCGGTATCTGTCACCTACATAATCAGGCCAGAAACTGGCTTGGCGAGGTGGTTTTGGCTCTGCAGTTCTTGTGTGGTTGTAGACAAGATGATGGCCAGGGCTGTGGTGTCCTCTGCAGGCTTGACTATGACTTGCTTCCAAGATAATCTTTCCTTGGTTGCATGTTTGTCCTGGCCAGTGGTACACAGACCTCTAGGATACCTGTCTCCATAGCCTGGCTTCTCCTAAAGTGCAGGAGTCCAAGAGAGGGAGCTGTCATGTGCTTTTTTTCTTTTTAACTAATTGATTTATTTTATGTATTTGAGCACACTGTATCTGTCTTCAGGCACACCAGAAGAGGGCATTGGATCTTATTACAGATGGTTGTAAGGCACTATGAGGTTGCTGGGAATTGAACTCAGGACCTCTGGAAGAGCAGTCAGTGCTCTTAACCTCTGAGCCATCTCTCCAGCCCCTGTAATGCTGGGTTTTTGTTTTTTAAATTAATGAATTGTTGTTGGTAGTGCTAGAGACAGGATTAAACCCAGGTCCGCATGCATGCCACCAAGGACCCAGTCCTTGCAGTGTCTCAGACTTTCCGGGGTTAGAGGCCACCCTCTCTCTTCTGCCTCATGCTTTTTTACTATAAGTAAGTCACCAAGACTGGTTACATTCAATTGGAGGGGAACTAAGCTTCATTCAAAATACTTTAATTACTGTATATTCTAATTGACATTTAATAGCTGTACAGCTTGTGGGGTGGACATGATTCTTAGATGTGTGTGTATATTCTAGTGGTCAGATAGTCCCATTGCCCCAGACACTGACTGATAGGCTAGAGAATGAGAAGTGGTCTCTAAAACAAACAAACACACAAACAAACAATAAACAAACAAATAAAATAAACTGTGGGTATGATTTAAAAACACCATCCTTCCAAATATTTTACTGGAAAAGATGAGCCCAGACACCTTTGTTGAGATAGCAGCCAGGTCTCTTCCAAGTGCTTCTGGGAAGGCTCCTGTCTGAGACCACCCGGGGAGGGGGCTGCGTCTCAGACAGTGGTCACCCAGGCTCCACTGTTGTTCATGTCTTTGTGAAGGCGTACCCCAGTTTCCAGCTCATTTCTAACTCCTTCCTGTTACTGTAGATCAGTGTTTTCCTCTTATTTTACTTTAGACAGGGTTTCCCTCCATCGCTCTGACTGACCTGCAGCTCATCTACTTATTCCTTAGAATTAGAGCCATTTACTGAGTGCCCCTTACTGAGCAGGGCAAGGCACAGGTACTCTTAAACAGTTCTTGGAAACGAAGGGAGGGAGACGCAGGAACAAGGGACCGGCCCAAAGTCAAGGAGCTGGGCCCAGCAGATCCTAGACTATGCTGCTGGGCTACTTCCCGCAAACGGCCCCTGGCCCCAGTCTGTTCCAGAGCCTGACTCAAGTCTGGTCCCTAGGGGAAGATTGGTTTCTCTCATTGGCCATTGTCACTTTGCCATTCTTGTGTGTGTGCTCAGCTCAGTTTCCATATCAGTCCACAAATGTTAGAAGTGACACGCTTCATTGTCCCCACAAGCCCTCTCCCTAAGGGCCCACCTGTCATCACCCACTGGGGGCACCAACAAATGTAAAGTGTCAGGGGCTGGGGCTGGCAGCTTCAGGAATGCACCCAGAGGGTCTCAGGCAAGGATCTCAGCTCGCCTGCCGCCCACCCTGACCATCTCTGCTGTGTCCCTTTGCCCAGTGCTGGCCCCTGCCCCTCCTCAAGTCAGCCCCGCCACCTGAGGCGGCTCCTCCTCTGTTCCTGCTTTGTCGTCAAGACTCCCGCGCGCTCTTTCTTCCTTAAATTGATTCTCAGTAAAAACCTCTCTCTCTCTCTCTATTCTGACTCCTGGGCTTCTTTAGGTTTTCCTGGAATCTTTTGTCTCGTTCCCCTCCCCAGCTCATCTAAACCACTCTCTTGGGTCTGTCTGTCACCCACCCCTCCTGGTAGAGGGACTTGTTGCAGGGCGGTAGCCCTCTTCCTTCCAGTCGCCCCTCACCCATCTCCCTGGCTCTGTCTCCAAGGTTACTGCTGCCTCTGCCTCCTTTCTTGCCTCCCTTCCTCTTTCCTCAGCCATTGCTGAGGGAGGGTGGAAGGACTGCGGGCTGTCTGGAGAGACAGAGTCTTACCCCTTCTCCTTGCTTCCGTGATCTTCCCTCTCTCTAAGGCTCCTTTCTCCCCGCCTTGGACAGTAAACTGTCCTATAGCCCCCATCTCTTTGTCTCTCTCATCCCCCACTCCCCGCGGATCTCCCCGCCCCCTGTCCCAGCGTCTGCTTCCTCCTTCTTTTCCCTCCACACCTCTCTTGCTTTTACCTCTCCGATTTCTCTGGGCTAGCCTTGTATCTTTTTCTCTTTGTAATCTTCCAGTTAGAATTCATGTTTCTCCTTCAGGAAGCGGAGACAAAGATTCTGTCTTAGGTTTCCCGGCCCCGCCCTTCTCAGCCAGCTCTCTCTTTAGGGTTTGGTGCTAGCAGGCTTTTTGTAGCCTAGCAACAAGTACTAAGTTCAGAGTCCAAAGCAAGGACCAAAGCAAGCTCAGGTCTGGTCCGGGCGTGAGTGAACATGAGGTGCTGGAGGGAAGAGAGAGCAGGACCCCAGGCTAGCTTGTGTACCCCACTTCCCAAAGGCACGGCAGACCTAAGGATGTCCCGACAAGCCCTACAAGCCCGACAAAAGCCGAGGTGAGGGCAGAGATGAGCTGTCATGGATCAGCTTTCTGTTGGCAGAACTTTTCTGTAGCTGCCCCTGCCTGTGATCTACAGGTGGCCCTGCCGGTGTCACACCAGTCAGTGCGTCCCAGGACCCCAGTACAGGACTTGGCATACGGCAGGTACACTGTGGGTGTGTTTTCATTCTGTCTGTGCTTGGAGGGAGGTGCGCAGGGCTTCTGGACTCCTTGACAGATAGATAGCATTTGGTAATATCTGTAACAAAAAGCTTCTTCTAGGAACCTTTTGAGGGACTTTTCCAGGCACATTATTAATATTTTTCGTTCAGGAATTATTTAGCTATTCCCTCTGCTGAAAAAAAAATCACTTTTTCTTTCAGTCATTGATGTCTGTACTTAGACACAGTAGGTGGATTCCATTGTTCAGTGTGGTCATTACAGCTTAATGCAGCCGTTCTCAACCTGCAGGTCGCAACCCCTTCGGCAAACCTCTATCTCCAAAAATATTTACATTATGGCTCATAACAGAAGCAAAATTACAGCTATGAAGTAGCAACAAGAATGATTTTTATGGCTGGGGGGTCACCGCAACACGAGGAACTGTATTAAAGGGTTGCAGCGTGAGAACCATTGCCTTAATCCATCTTTATGTTTCTAGAGTAACAGAGATGGTCCAGAGGACTCTAAAAATGAGACCTTGTACTCGTTTGGGCCTCCTTGCCATCTTGCTTTGGCTTTACTATTTCTAGAGTTTTCTCTCTGTGTGTCTCTAGAGTAAACACCTGGGAGACTGAGTTGTTACGATGGCATTCAAGGTCTCCTGGAGACAGGGACAAGGGGACTTCAGGATGTGTTTCTTGCCCATCCAGGCCTGATGACCCCAGTGAGTCCCTTCTGGTACTAGAGCGGGATCTGCCTAGCTTCTGTCCCATTCTCAGGACGAGACAAGGAACCAGAACCAGGGGTTGGCATAGCTCAGAAACCTGGATAGAGAGGAGGGTGGTCCATGCCATTTTGTTGATCTCAGTTCCCTTACAAGTACCCAATCACACATATGCACTGCATCAGCTCTAGGCCATCCCTCAACCCCTCATGCTACCTGCCTTCTCATCATAGTGGTCATTTCTCTTTCCTTTCTTTTCTTTTTCCTTTCCTCCATGCCTCTTTCTTCAGGGTTTCATGTAGCCCAGGCTGGCCTTGACCTTACTATGTAGTCAAGGATGACCTCAAACTTGTGATACCCTCTCCTCCACCTCCCAAGTGCTGGGATTGTAGGTGTGTGCCGCCATGTCTGGTTGTGCAATGCTTGGGGTTGAACCCCGTGCATGCTGGGCAGCCACGTCTCCAGCTTATAGCACTGCCCTTTAAAAAGGGATGTGGGCCTCACACTCTCCAGGGAGCACTCCCCAAGTCATCCATTCACTCATTCAACATGTGTTCACGGACAAGTGTCCTGCGTGTGGCCACAGACACTGAGACCACCTTAGAACACAGGACTGTGAACTTCCTGCAACACTTAATGTGGGAGACAGATTGCAAGCAGAAAACCAGGTGCTGTAGGTGACAGTTCCCGTCAGAGTCAGGGAGAGCCCTGCTGTTCTTTCAAGAGAGGTCCCTTCTTCATGGGAAGTTCTAATTCATTTTGGCCACCAGCTACTGCTGCCACGTTGGAGATGTCTCTGAGCCAATTCTCCTCATCTGGGCAAGAACGTGTCCCTTTCTATTCTAAGATGATTATGTCTCCATTTAAAAGCAAATTTGCCTTCAGACAGATTTACAAACAGAAATTATATTTCCAGATGGGCATTGTAGAAATGTAGGGAATTTTAATTAAGCTCAAAGAAAAGGAAGAGGTAGGGGAAGAGATGGCTCAGTCAGTAAAGTGCAAGCCTGATGATCCGAGTTCAGATCTCCACACCCACACAAAAGCCAGCTACAGGAGTACAGTCATAAGGAGGTGGAGACAGGAGGATTGCTGGGACTCAATGGCTGCCCAGTCTAGCTAAGCATAACAACTCCAGAGTCAGTGAGAGACAATATCTCAGAAAAGCAAAATGGAGAGTGATTAAAGAAGTTTTCAGATTTGACCTCTGACCTGTACACACATGTATACAGACGCATGTACATACACATACATATACACATGTACACATATCCACATATATACATATAGATACACATACAGAGACACGCATGTGCACACAAAGTGTCCACATATGTACATACATGTACACACATATACATGTATACACACATAATGCACATACTTGCACACACTACATGCATACCATGTACACACGCCACATACACATGCAATACACATACACAACACATACCAAACACACACATTAAACACACCATACACATTCTCATATACACACATATGTACGTACACACATTCACACATACACATGTACACACATATTTATACACACAACACACAATACATACCATACACACACACCACACACACACACACAAATACCACTCACAAAATACACATATAACAAACAACACATACTATACAAACCACACACACACACACACACACACACACACACATCACTCCCACGTCCACTTTTCAGGGGCAGCACGGGCCTGAGCTGGTAAAAGCCTGTGATTCCCTCTCGGCTCACCTCCCTGTCTCTGCCCTGTGCTTGGCACACTGTCCACCCAGGGAACCCCAGAACCCTGGGACTTTGGGACCATGCCATCTCCAAAGGCCAAGGGACCCTCTGTGGGTCCCTGCGTGCGACTGGTGTCTTAGGGCTGCCTTCTGTGGTCACTGAGTGTCCTTCTCCCAGGGGGCCTCATAGGACAGGTGCACCGGGAAGAAGGCAGGCTGCAGGTACCTGGTAGGGCCCTAGGACCGGTGCTGGGACCCGGCTGCCCCGCCCGGCAGCTGGGAAGCAATTCCGTGAGGGGCCGATAGATGGCGGCACTGCACCACTCCCAGCCCGCACTGCAGACACCGGCAGGACCGGGGCCGGCAGGTGGACAGGTGTGTGTCTGGGCCCAGGAAGGGTTTGCCCTTTTTTATTCAAAGCTCTGGAGGTGGGCGCTATGGCTTTGGCCTGGTTCCATTGAACATGTGGCTCTTGAGGCCGCCATACAGAGCGACAGACAGGTAAAATCACTGCACACTGACAGAGTCCAGCCCAGACTGGAGTTCCTACACTGCCCCCTAAACCTCCAGGGTTATTTGCTGTATCAGAGCTGAGCAAAGCAGGAGCGGGCCCAGAGACCCTAGCTAATCCTGTGGGGGATGGACAGAGGCAGAAGGGACAGAGATGGCTATGACGCATGGCTCCATTCTCTCTGCCTACCTGCCAGGCCTAGCTCTACCACTTACTGGCTGGGTTACCTTTGGGTAAATTACTCAGCCTCTCCGAGTTTTCCCACCTCTAAACAGAGAGCAATGACGATAACGGCAGGTTTGTCTCTCTTTTAATGATAGCCCTGAGCCCACCTCCTTGGACTAAGCCAAGAACTATTTCTTAGTTCTTACTTCTCACCATTCCCTGGTTCTCATCATCTGCATGTTTGCCGTTTGTTTTAGACAGAGTCATGTAGATCAGACTAGTTTTGAACACACTTGTAACCAAAGATGACCTTGAACCCTTTCTTCCTGTCTCTATCCACGCCCACCGCCCCGCCCCGCCCCGCCCCTGCCTTGCAACTGCTAGGATTATAGGTGTGCTGGAATCATATCCAGAGGTGCTGGGATTATACCTAGGGTCTCATGCATTCTAGGCATGCGCTCTATCGTCTCAGCCCCAGTCCTAGCCCCCGCCACAGCCTTTTTTTGGCGGGTGGGGATGGGGTGAGGCGGGGCTGGTGTAGGCACACACTCCAGTGAGGCATCCACTCTTATTAATGAACAAAGTGGGGCTGCGGAGATGAAACACATCACTCACGGGCCACACTGTCACAGGCTGGGATCCAAACAGGTGTCCAACCCTGGACGGCAGGCACCTGTCAGGCCCCCTGCTTGCTTTTGTTTAGCTGCTTGAGCCCCTCCCTGTGGCTCCCACCCCAGATTTGAGTGCTTTGGGTGCTTTGGTGTTGTTGTTTGGCTTCTGAGCATGTGGGGCAAAGGGCAGGCCAGCCTCAGCTGCCCTGGGGTGGGTGTCCTCCGCACTGGGCAGGAGAGGAAGGAGGCTGATGTCAACTCCAATGGTGGCCCCTCCCCTCCTGGGCTGACTTGTTAGGCCAAAGGCGCTGGCACCCTAACAGCGCCTGTCAGACGCCAATGAGTTGATGAGGTAGAAACTGGTTATTAAGTGTAATAACAGTGGTTTGGTTTTTCCGCGGTTCTGCCCATAAGTGCCTAAGTGACAGCTGGCTTGTGCCACCATGCTGCCTTTTAAGTGGCCCGAAGATGGGACATTGGGAGCGGGTGGAACTCTCCTAAGGGAGCCTGGAGGGGCGTCTGAGCCTCTTCTGGGGGGCTTTTCTGGTCTCAGGGGGACAGCGACTCTGACTCTTGAGACCTGGGCAAGACTGGATGAAATGTGGGGACTTGGAACTTAAAACTGAGGCCCAGTTTGCCCTATAGCCTGTTCCCAGGGCTCATGGCTTAAGAACTAGGTGGGAACTCTAGAAATTTGGTGGGGGGAGACCTGTACTTTTTGGGTTCCATGGCTTGTGATCCCAGGGCGACTTTTTAAAGAAATTTTTTTTTCTGGCTTCTCCATACAGAGCTAAATTTATCTGGTTCATTACGAATATAAAATTGTTGCATCACAGGTAGAGACATATTGTCAGATGATGAAATGTGTTATACACAATAGACTCTTAGAGGACCCTGTCATCTGCCACCGTGGCAGTGAGCCTGGAAGACAGTAGACTGAACTAAGTCCCAAGACAAGGGCTGCATGATTTCAGCAGTGTGTGTTTGTGTGCATGTGTACACACATGTGTATGCATCCATATCCATTTCCGTGTGTGTGTGTGTGTGTGTGTGTGTGTGTGTGTGCATGTGTGTGTGTGCACTCAAGCGTATGTGACCTTGGAGATGGAACCCAGAGCCTCGCCCTCTACATTCCTGCTTTCCACGAGATGCTTAAGAAGTCAAACTAACAGAAGCTGAGAGTGCTCTTGGTGGTATCAGGGTTGGAGCAAGTTACCAGGGGTTGAGGGGGAGGAAATGGTGAGGGCCACTCAGTGAGAAGACGGTTTTGAATATGTTCTAGAGATGGCTGTTCAACAGTTCTGAATGCTAACAGTGGCCACTGCAAACTTTGTAAGAGGGCAGCCCTCATTTCAATGTTCTTATCATAGACACACACAGTGTAAGCAAAATATGCTCTCTCTCTCTCTCCCCCCTCTCCCTCACCCTCCCCTTCCCCCTCCCATTTCGCCTCCTCTCCTCCCCTTATCCCTCCCCTTCCCCTCTCTCTCATTCTACCCCCTCCCCGTCTGTGTGTGTGTGTTGGATCTGATTTTGGGATAGTCTCACAGGAGTTCGCATATGGCCGAGCTCATCCGACTGTACCGTTAAATGTGTGCAGTTTTTTGCATATCAATTATACCTCGATAAAGCTGTTAAAACAAAGAAACTCACTGCAAGACATTCTGTTTGGCCCACGCAGCGCTTTACATTTAAATGCCAGCATTTAAAGTTCTAGAATTTCCAACCGAGATCCACACGTCTGGCCTTTCATCAAACAGTGGTAAGAACTGATAACTCAAGCGTGCTCATGTGCTAGCTGCTGGCTGCGGTAAAGCCCCTGCTGCAGAGTTAAAGTCTTCAGCTTGCTTTGGTCCCCATCATCGCCACTGTCCCTGTCACAGAGGCCACTTGAGACACTCAAGCTGCCCAAGTCACCTGGTTCCTGCCTTTCCCTGCCCCAGGAGTCTATTGAGGGTCTGCTCCATGTGTGGTGACATGATATTTCAGTTGGAAATTATGGCAAAAAGGCAGAGAGCTCCGGAACAGAGACCCCATACTAGATGTGCCGAGACTGGATCCTTTGCTAGCCTTGTTTCCAGCTTTGGATGTTAGATTCAGATGCTAGGAGTCCGGGACCACAATCCTTCAAGGCAACCCCTCTGGTGATGCTCAGTCTGGAAGCCGGTTGTCCCCTCCCTGATCTCATCAGATCTCAGTCTGAGTCCATAAATAACATAGGCTGTTCTGCATATATGTGTATGTATCTTGCATACATGTGTAAGAATAGGTGTGAGTGTATACATATATGTGTATATATGGTCAATTATGTCATCACCAGCCACATTTGCTCTCTGTCTTAGTTTCTTTATCTGAAAAAACAGGCCATTGGACTGTGGAAAGTTTTGAGTTTGAGAGAGTTAGGCCACCTGCAGGGGAAATGACAGGGACAAAGCCACATGACTCCCTGGGCCAACACTTCTTGAGAACTTGCTCTGGGAACCGGAAAACACCATACAAATGAACAATTAGTGCTATCAGCTCTTTGCGTCTAAACAGCAAAGGACTTCCCCCTCCCTGTGCTAAGGGGATGGCAGGAGAATGGAGTGGAGTGTTGTGCATGGCAGTGCCTTGGATGGGGCTTGTTCCTGCTGCAAGGAACTCTTGCAGTGTGATTATTAACATAGCTTCCCCGAATGGTCTTGGCCGGAAGCCTGGTGATGCAGCAGCTGCCAAGGCTCTGAGCTCTTCACCACGGTGGCTTTTCCAGGTTGCACCTACCTCTTCTCTCGGCTGCTTGCCTTCCTCCACTCCTTAGCACTCAGTTCCTCATTCTCTACAGTCCTCTGTGGTTCGAGGCCCATTCTACCTGTTTCACAAGTGGCCCTTGATTTCTGGGCACCACTATCATTTGGAAGGGTTTTAGCTATCCCTAGTGGTTCAGTTGATGGAGAAATGAGCTCCTACCATTGCCCAGTGCTGTGTGGGAGCTGGTGTTTAAGTGAGAGCTGAGATGGATGAGGCCACCAGTCTGGGCCAGTGGTGGTGGGGCTCACAGGGAAGAGAGGATGGAAGCAATACACTAGAAAACATATATACATATATATGTAGATATGCACGTAAATTCATAAAGAAAACCAAACAGGAGAGATGCTCCAGAGTGATGGGGTGTGGCTCACAGAGTGACAGGGCATGGCTGACAGAGTGATGGGGCGTGGCTCACAGAGTGGTGGGGTATCCCGAGCTTTTGTCCCCACCGGCAAGAACACGCTCAGGACAACCGGAATCTTCTGCGGCAAAAGCTTTATTGCTTACTTCTTCAGGAGCCAGAGAAGAGAGAAAATGGCGAAGCCCCGTCCCTTTTATGGAGGATTGTCCTCCGCCTCAGACGTGTCGCTCCCTGATTGGCTGCAGCCCATCGACCGGAGTTGTCGTCTCGGGGAAGGCAGAGCACATGGAGTGGAAAACTACCCTGGCACATGCGCAGATTATTTGTTTACTATTTAGAACACAGGATGTCGGCACCATCTTGTAATGGCGAATGTGAGGGCGGCTCCTCACAGTGGGGTGTGGCTCACAAAGGGTGGTCACTCTGGGATGGGGAGCTGGTGTGTGAACTAAGGTCTGAATGGTACAGAAGAGTACCATTCCTACCACTCCTGAGTGGAGAAGCTAAGGTTGGCTTATCCAGGCTCCTTAGTTGAAGAGAACAGAGAGGAGCCGTATCTTACCCATGGTTTGCACAGCCTCTAGAATTCTGTTCTTTGACCTCCCAAGCTGGTACTTGGTCACTTACAGCTCTTAAATCTTCTTTATGAAATCTTAGCTCCTGGAGGGTGAGGCTGGGCTTCTTTAAATAGCCCTCCCGATAATCATCTCTGTACCCCAGCTCCTGGTGTCCGGATCTCCATCTTTTGATAGCTGTGAGCTTGCTCCATGGCAGCCAGCCTTGCAGAGATATGAGAGGCAGGGCAGAGACAGAGAGCAAAGTGACCAAGTGGGCCTTGTCATTAGTTGCTGAACTCAGTAAACCCAGTGGACTCCCAGCCTTATAATGACCTTGTGTAATTAATGCTAAAGGACGGTGGGACCCATATGGATTTATACATTAGCTCCACATTAACACTAAATCGTTTGATCACGAATCACTGTTAAAATAATGAACATGGGGCACTTTACAACCAGATGAGAGGATGCAGCAGGCTCCTGCCAGCCTGGGGATTGAAGCACCTGCGAGATCCTTTGCCTCTCTCTTGCTCTGCAGGTTGTTTCTTCTTCTTCTTGTTGTTGTTGTTGGTTTTACCGTTATTGAGGTGTCTGTACACTGGGCATTTGTGGCTGGGGAAGGGTGGGGCACCACTTCACCCAGGAGCTGGCAGGCCAGGTGAGGTGGTAGGTGTACACTTGCAAATGGAGTGAGTTTAGCAAGGGCCTACCTTGCTCCAGGTTTTCTCAGTATTTATCCTATTCAGTCAGCAAGGGGAGGTGTGTATCAAGACACGGAGGCAGGTAAGAGAACGATGTTCATTCAGGGTGAGACTCTTAAAGTAAGAGTAGTGGTCCTACTAACTACGATCCCAGTGCTTAGTAGGTGGAGCCAAGGGGCATTAGGGCTCAAGGTCACCCCTGGCTCTGCGAGACCCCCAGCAACAACAATAAACCCACATACACAAAAAAACCCTTCAAAATATTTATGTCTTTCTCACACGGAGCAGAGCTGCTGTCTGCTTGGGCCAGAGAAGGTTTTCATAGTTGGTGGCAGTTATGCAGAGACTCACAGTGGGTCAAAGGGTTGAGAATAAGTGGGTGTTGACTGCTCAGCTCTAAATGGGGTGAATATGCCATCTCTTCCCAGGTTTGGGGAACACTGCAGAAGGCTGTGGTGGCGATGGGAGTGGAGGCATAAGAACTGGGAAGGATGGGGAGCTATCCTCGGACATGACAAGTCCCTTGCACTCAGGATTGCTCAATAGCTGAGCTGTGATTGTCTGCACAAGGCTCACACAAGAACAGGCCTGTCAGCATCCTGTCATGAAAGAGATAGGCTCACAAGGCCGATCCAGTCACTGAAGATCTATAATCAATTAATCCTTGCTGGAGGAGGGAGAGACCTCAATGAAGAAGGGAGACTGCGTGAGAAACCAAGACTGAGCATCATAGAATGGAGTCCCTAGAAATATAGCCTAGATTCTGGAGGCTCTGGAGTGTTGGCCCAAGGACTTTGCATGTAGCATTGCTTATGGGAAAATGTCTGGTATTCTTGTTCTCCTCTGTCTCACTGCTAGAGACAGATTGTTTCTGTCTTTTCTAGGTGTGTGTGTTGATATACAGCCTCCAGGGTAGTATTTTAGGAAGTGAGACCTTTGGGACATGGTGGAGTCAATGAGGATGGAGTCTTCATGAGTGGGACCACTGACAGGAACTCTGGGGATGTCCCTCCCCTCTTCTGCCATGATCTAGGAAACAAACCTTCATTAGACGTTGAATTTGCAGGACTTTGATCTAGAACTTTCCAGGCTTTGGAATGTTGGGATCTTTCTGAATACAATGGTCAAAAGAACAGTTGGCTGGCACTCAGAAGTCTTTTCAGCAGTTCTGGGTCCAGGTTTCTCAATTTGGCATAAGGGAACTGAGGCAAAGGAAGGGTCTGTGACCTGCCCAGGTCCATCTTGAGTTTAGCAGCTTGATGGGACACTCTGATCCTTGTGCAGGGGACGATCACAATGAAACAGGAGGAGGCAGCATCGCAGAGCAGTGAGTACCTAAGGGGAGATGGGGAAGAAGCTTGGGGTCTGGCTAAGGGGAGCAAAATGAGAGAGACAGCGCTCTCAGGCACTGTGTGCACGGTGAGACTCGGCCTAAGAATCTTAATGACTTTTTTTTCAAGGCTGGGATTCCTGCCTTGCCTAGGAATGATAACACTTTAGTTCCGTTCAACGCCTACCTTTTGGCACTGAGTTGCCTGTCCAGCATCTGTCCCACCATCTCACATTGGAAACAAAGTTTCTCTGGTCACTGAAGCAGAGGCATCTCACCCTGGGGTGTTTTCTACATAGAGTCTCAGCCTTGCCTAATGCATGACTTAGGGGCCTTCTCAGTTGATGACATATTCCTGCTCTCTCTCCCTATCTCTTTCTTTTTTTGGTTGCTGTGACCAAAATATGTGGTAGAAATGACTTAAAAGGAGAAGGATTTATTTTAGACCAGTGTTTCGGGGTGTCCCCATCATGGGGGACAGCAGAGTACTTCCTCTCACCATAGTGACTAAAAAGCCCAGAAAGGGAAATACTGGAAGAGGCAGGCAGATGTAGGCCCCAAGGACAAGCATGCCCCACCCCCACCCCTACCCCCCATGGGCAACTCCCTCCTGCTAGGCCCAGGCTTCAACTTTTCTTTTCTTTTCTTTTCTTTTCTTTTCTTTTCTTTTCTTTTCTTTTCTTTTCTTTTCTTTTCTTTTCTTTTCTTTTCTTTTCTTTTCTCTTCTCTTCTCTTCTCTTCTCTTCTCTTCTCTTCTCTTCTCTTCTCTTCTCTTCTCTTCTCTTCTCTTCTCTTCTCTTCTCTTCTCTTCTCCTCTCCTCTCCTCTCCTCTCCTCTCCTCTCCTCTCCTCTCCTCTCCTCTCCTCTCCTCTCCTCTCCCCTCCCCTCCTCTCCTCTCCCCTCCTCTTCCCTCCCCTCCCCTCCCCTCCCCTCCCCTCCCCTCCCCTCCCCTCCCCTCCCCTCCCCTCCCCTCCCCTCCCCTCCCCTCCCCTCTCCTCTTCTCTTCTCTTCTCTTTTTTCTTTTCTTTCCTTCCTTCCTTCCTTCCTTCCTTCCTTCCTTCCTTCCTTCCTTCCTTCCTTCCTCTCTCTTTCTCTCTCTCTCTCTGTTTCTTTCTTTCTTTGTTTCTTTCTTTGTTTGTTTGTTTCTTTCTTTCTCTCTTTCTTTCTCTCTTTCTCTCTTTCTTCCTTTCTTTCAGATTTATTTCATGTATGTGAGGACACACACCAGAAGAAGACATTGGATCCCGTTATAGATGGTTTGGAAGAGCAGTCACTGCTCTTAACCACTGAGCCATGTCTCTAGTCCGCAGTGTGTGTGTGTGTTCTCAGCACTGTTCCATTAGGTTGTTATGTCTATACTTTTTGAAAAAAATTAATTAATTTATTTTATGTATGTGAGTACACTGCAGCTGTCTTCAGACACACCAGAAGAGGGCATTGGATCCCATTGCAGATGGTTGTGAGCCACCATGTGGTTGCTGAGAATTGAACTCAGGACCTCTGGAAGAGCAGCCAGTGAGTGTTCTTAACCGCAGAACCATCTCTCCAGTCCTGATATGTCTGTGCTTTTAAATGTTATCATTTCATTATTTTATGTGTACAATATTTTGCCTGCAATGTGTGTCTCTGCACCATATGGTGACTGATGCCTGCAGAGCCCAGAAGAGGTCATTGGATACCTTGGAATTGGAGTCAAAGATGGGTGTGAGCCACTATGTTAGTGCTGGGAATTAAACCCAGGTCCTCTGCAAGAGCAGATGTGCTCTTAACCACTGAGCCGTCTCTTCAGCCCAGGGTGTCCTTTCCTGAGTTAGTACATGGAATTTTAGAGCCCTAAAGTACATCCTAGCGTCTGAGATAGCAAACCATCACAAGCTGCTCCTCTTTGTAAAAACTTAACTTATGTTTATGTAGATATTAAAACTTCATTTTTCCATGTATTAATTTTGGAGCCTATCTTTTAATTTTCCAAAAGTTATCTGCAAGAATCTCAAGAATCTTTTAACTGAATTCAGAGATGAGTGAAGTGTTTTTCAGTTTCTTGTGAATCTGTGAGAGGATCAGGAGGCTCACTCAAACACAGCGTCTGAGTCTACACAGGTTGAGAGGCAGAGGCTCAGATGGACACTTTTCACCATGACTGTCTCCTCAGTGGGTTTCCCTTCAAGAGGGCTGTGGTGACAGTGTTTGGTTGCACAGCAATGATTTTAGTGGCCACTAACCACAGTGACTGCATCAACGACTTTGTTGGTAGTGGCAAAAAGTGATGTTTAAGGTTTAGTGCATTTTTATTCATAAACGTGTGTGTGTGCGCACACACACACATGCATGCGAGAGTGTTTACATGCATGTATGTGCACATACATGTGCAGAAGACAACCACAGGTGTTTCCTACATTCCTGGCTATTTTTTAAAAGTAGATTCTGAGTACAGGACACAGGTCCTTATGCTTGCATAGCAAGCACTTTACTGGTGGAGCTGTCTTCCTAGACTTTTAGTCTTGATTTTATTGATTTCCACATTGTTTTATTATTCCTTTTTTTGGGATTATTCTAGAAATTATTCAGTAAAATATTAGTCAATTTTTCTCATTTTGGGGGGGGGTAACAAATGACAGCTAATGTCATTCATTCCCTTAAGTTCCATATTAGCTGAGTCTCCAAGGGGTTGGCCTGTGGTGTTTTTAGTGTCATTCAGTTCTAAGTATTTTGTAGTTTTCCCAATACTTGCTTCTGTGACACGAGTGTTATTAAGTAGTTTGGGCCCTAGGTTTCTATGACTTTAGTATTAATAAGACCCTGTCCTTTTGTTCCAGAGCGCTGTTTTTCTTACAGTTTTTAGGGATGGTAAAATAACCGTCCTTTGTAAGCCACTTCAGAGGGAGTTTGTTGGAATGACCCAGGTGAGCTACAAAGTAATCTAGGCTTCCCACGCCTGGGGCAATATACTGCCTTTCGGTAAAAAATTATCCTCTGTGTTACGCAAATCTGTCCTCGCTCAGTTTTGTTTTCTTGATCTGTTTCTGACAGGGGTGAGTTAAATTCTCAAATTACATTTTTCCTGTCTCTTTTCTCTATAGTACCCAAAGCTATTGCTTTATCATCTTTTTGTTTGTTTGTTTGAGACAAGGCCTCACTATGTAGTCCTGGCTGGACTAGAACTCACTATGTATAGATCTGGGAACTCACTATGCATAGATCTGCTGCCTCTGCCTCCTCAGTACTGGGCGTGTGCTACCGTGCTCAGCCTTCTTTGCAGTCTTGGAGGCTACATTATTAAGCACACATGCATTCATGATACGATGTATTACTGTTACATTGTTCGCGTTTGGATAGGAGCTGTTTCACACGGGCTTGTGTTTTAAGAACATGCATCCAAATGGCTGCTGCTGGTGGTGGTGCACACCTTTAATCCCAGCACTTGGGAGGCAGAGGCAGGTGGATCTCTGAGTTTTGAGGCCAGCCTGGTCTACAGAGTGAGTTCCCCTACAGCCAGGGCTATACAGAGAAAATCCACCTTAAAAAACAAACCAAAACAAGCAGCAACCAAATGGATCCAAGCATGTAGCACTGTCATGGAGGTTGTGGAACCTTGGAGAGCTGTGACCTGGCTGGCAGAGGTAGTTACAGGGGATGGGCCTGTGAAGGTCTTGGCCATTCTTCACTCCTTGGTCGAGAACACCCTTTACTGCATGCTTCAGCCACCACCAGGAAGGAATGCTTTCTTCATTATGGTGGATCGCAATCTTCCCGAACCATGAGCCTAAATACATCTATCATTCCCTGAGTTGGTTTTGCCAGGTATTTGGTCAAGGACGTAAATGTGACTGACAGAACTGTCTTCACAGCTCTGAACTCCTCTGTTCTTGGAAGTTTGCTCTCTGGCCTAGAATTCTACTTGGTTTGAAAAAAAATGAAACTGTGGTGTAATTGTGCAGGTCTCATCTTTCACCTTTGACCCTTTAAGTTCAGATTGTATTCAGTCAGAGAACCTAAATACTAGCATCCCAAAACCAATGACATTATTTCTTTACGTATCCTGCAGAAGCCCTGGGGTTGGTGTGCCTTCAGTACAGCAGACATTTGTGTCTTTGTAATGAGGGAAAGGCAGACAAGAGGTCATGGAAGCCGCACAGTATCCTTAGGGTACCAGGGGCCTCCCATAGTCCTTTGGTTACGTATGCTTCTCATGGTCATTGTTTAGAAGAAAGGGATAAGAAAGGACAGAGGGTAGTCCTTGTTTCTTTAAGAGCATGTTCTGGAAGTTGAATACCACTTACATCCCATCGATCATGACTTGGGCATAGGCTATGCCTGGAAGGAGATGTATTCTTTATCCCCAGAAGCCGTGTATCTAACTGAAAATCATTTTCTATGGAAAAATGGAAGAGTGAATAGCATTGACAATTTTTCCATCTGTACCACACTGTCCCCTTATTTTTCAACTTTTCTATAGATTATATTTTCATTGAAAATCTTATTGACATTGTTATAGATTTCTGTGCACTGTAATAAACAATATGGAGAGATCTTGTGTACACTCTAATGAGTTTCCCCTAATGGGAACATTTGGCAAAGCTCCAGTGTAATATCATAATTGAGATATTGATGTTGATACAACACACCAAACCTATTATCTACTCAAATTGTTTTTATTTCTTCCTTATACCAATGATTGTGTGTGTGTGTGTGTGTGTGTGTGTGTGTGCATGCATCATGTTGGGTTTGTGTGACTAGCACCACGGTAGAGACATTGAACAGTTCTGTGAGCACAGGGACCCCCTTGCTCTCCTGCAACCGTACCTGCTGTTGTCTTCTGTCTTCCACCAGCCCTAATGGCTGACAAATACTGATGATCACTTGTTTTTGTTTAAAGATATTGATTTGTGTGTGTGTGTGTGACTGCATGAGTTCATGAGTATTACATTCATGAGGTTGTGTAGAGGTCAGAAGAGGACATTAGGTCTCCTGGAGCTGGAGTTACAGGCAGCTGTGAGCCACCATGTAGGTGCTGGGAACCAGACCCAGGTCTTCTGCAGGAGTTTTAAGCCTTCTTTGTCCCTGAATCTTCTCTTCAGACCCCTGAAGATAAACATATATATATGTATATATATGAATATATATTTATATAACCTTACGTTATATAAATGATGTCATATGGTAAGTAACACATGGAGTTACTTGCTCTTCATTTAATATTTGTCCCTAAAGAGTAGAGCCCAGCTTCAAGCACACATGCAGGCTTGTGGCTTTAACCATGCAGGATGACTTCAGTCACCATTTCTCTGGACACTCTTGCGGCCTCATCATTTCTCTTGCAGCCTCACCCTCCCTCCCCACATCCCTTGGTTCTAACCACAGGAATGCTGCCTTCTGTTCATGACTTCTTAAACCCATTGCCTGCTGTTGTTCAGACTGGATGGGGAAAAATTCTGTCTATTTGCCCTCACACCCGCTGATGTGTCCCATGGTATCTCCACTGTACCACCAAATGCAGCCAACTATTAAACAGTTCTGTTACTGTGTTTTCAAGTTCTCTGATGTCTACCATAGAGTCTATTTGAAAAGTTGTATGTATGGGTATATGCTCACACATACACGACTTCAGCTTTTATTAAGACGATTTTCTCCATTTGTTTCGGGAGAACTCGTAATCCATCATTGAAGCGTTTTTTAGGATAGCTTTTTAAAAAATGATCTGCAGATAATTCCGACGTCTGATTCATCTCAGTGGGGGCTGCTGATTGCCTCTCTTCATTTGCATTCTGATTTTTCTTGATTTGGGGTATTATAGGTGGCTTTAAAATTGTATCTTGGACATTTTATGGATCGTGCTAGAAGACTCTGGTCTGAGCTGAGCTCTGTGCCGCTAAGGCAATCATTCCGTGCTTAGTGCACAGGAGTCTGGGCTGGATCTTCAATGACAGTTGATTTCAGGGCCTTTCTGATGTTGGTAGATCCACATGGTTTATCTGCTAGTGGGGTTCTGCTAATGTTGCCCAAGGGGTAGAGGCTGAAATGGTAGGTGTCTCTTGGTGGAAGGAAGGGAGTTTCAAGCAGGTGAGGGAAGGTGGCTGTCTTAGTTAGGGTTTCTAGTGTTGTCATGACACACCATAACCAAAAACCAAGCTGAGGAGAAAAGGGTTTATTTTGCTTATGCTTCGACATTGCTGCTCATCGCCAAAGGAAGTCAGGACAGGAACTCAAACAGAGCAGGAACCTACAGGCAGGAGATGATGCAGAAGCGATGGAGAGGTGTTTCTTTTTTTCTTTTTTCTTTTTTTTAAAATTTATTTATTTATTATATGTAAGTACACTGTAGCTGTCTTCACACACACCAGAAGAGGGAGTCAGATCTCGTTACAGATGGTTGTGAGCCACCATGTGGTTGCTGGGATTTGAACTCTGGAAGAGCAGTCGGGTGCTCTTACCCACTGAGCCATCTCACCAGCCCCCGAGAGGTGTTTCTTATTGCCTTGCTCAGCCTGCTTTCTTACAGAACCCACCAGGTCCGCCAGCCCAGGGTTGCTACCACCGACAATGGGCTGGGCTCACCCCCACTGATCGCTAATTGAGAAAATGCCTTACAGCTAGATCTCATGGAGGCTCCTTTTTCTGACGACTCTAGCTTGTGTCAAGTTGACACACAAAACCAGCCAGTACAGGGGCTGTTTTCCCAAGTGATGTGCTATTGAAGTTGGTATGGCCGCCCAGCCACCGTTCCCACTGTGGTGCTGTGTTTCCTAGATTCCCTTTGGTCTGGGAGAGGAGTGAGCCACGTCCTCTTCTGCTGCTAGGCTGGGGGTTGCTTTCATCTGCTGCTCTGTTGGGCTGGGCTGTAAGGAGCTGGCTGGCCTGCTCCTCTAGTCCTGGGTCACAGGACTGTTTTCTTATCATAGTTCAGAGCTTTCTTCAGGTGACCTCTGGCATCACGTTTAGGGTTTATTTATGGTTGCATTTAAGCATTAAGCATTGGGAGAGGCAGGGAGTCAGTTCTGAAACATCCTGCCAAGCTCAAACCCTAGATTTTTAAATTTATATATGTTATTTCTAGAAAACATTCCTTGGCATTTCTTTTTAAAGAAAATGTAGCATGTATATTACCTCTCTGTCTCTGTTTCTCTCTTGATATAGGTCTCATTATGTAGCCCAGGATAACCTCAGACTCCGGATCTTCCTGCTCCAGTATCCTGAGTACCAGGATTGTAAGTGTGAATGTTGCAGCTGTTTTCCTGTTCTTTATCATAAATTTGATTCATTTTAATACTCCTTTATTATCTTATTTTTATATATTATAACTTTTTGTATTCCCTCCCTTTATGATGTTCATTAATTAAAGTAAGTTTTATTTTCTTGGTCCTGGAGATGTTCCTCCTTCACACACAAGGGTCACGCACCCCACCCTGGTTCTGTGAGGTTTGCAGCACAAGCCTGTGAGGGAATCATTGGGCTCCACTGATACCATGCATGACCCCGAAGGATATGAGTCAAAAAGATCTGATGTCAGGGTGACCTTAGTGCCCATCCTCTGGTCCTATTGCCCATGCCCTTCTGCCATGGGGTGGAAGTAGGCCTGTGTCTACAGCCCAGTGGTGGAACAAAAAGTTATGAGAGAAACCCACCTGCCCTAGCTGGCTGTACGCCAGCGTCTGAATGGGAAATAAACCATTGCTGTTTTGAGCCATGGAGGTGGGGCAGCTCATTACGATAGTGAAACAGCACACATGCTGGCTAGTGTAAAGCAACTCCTGGGGATTACCTTATTAAGACCTCTCATTAAATGCACATTTCTTACTATGTTCTCAAATCTCTCTTGCCCTGAAAAAGATATGGACCCCTTTCTCATCTTCATGATGATCCCACCTCATCCTGTCAAGCTATAGTTGCTTAAAAAAATCCAGTTGTAGTTGGCTGTGGACACACATTTTTTTTTTTTTACTCTCATTGTTTTCTTGTTTACTGCAATATTTTCCAGCACATTCCTTATTTTATTGATTTTCTTATCCGTGTATGCTACGAAATTTTCAAAGAGAATATTCTAAGCTGGGGGTATAGTTCTCTGATAAAGTACTTACAGAGATGTACAAGGTCTGGGTTCCATCGCCCCCTTTCTCTCTTACACACACACACACACACACACACACACACACACACACACACACACACACACACAAAAATAAATAAGTAAATAAAGTATGTAAGTAAAAAAAAATCACAATATGCTCAAAGAGAATATTCTGCAGTCTCATTGATCTGATCCTATGCTGTAACTAGGCCTGATATTTAAATACAGGCTCCTTTAGGATAGAGTTAAAGGTTAAGGGGGTGCTTTCTCTTTTAAACACTGAAATAACACTTTACTGTGTTATGAGTGTGGACGTGTGTGTATGTGTGTGTGTGTGTGTGTGTGTGTGTGTGTGTGTGTGTACCATGGCTCCATGGCCCACATGTGGACACCAGAGAATAACTAGGAGTACTTCTTTCTTTCCTTCCACCATGGGTCTGGAGACAGACCTCAGGTCGTCAGGCTCAGTGGCAGGTCCTTCACCCCGCGCAGAACCATCTCACCGGCTGGCAGTTGATAAACTTCGTAGATAGTTGCACATCAGCGTGACTGGCTTCCCCAGTTTGTTCTTTAGCTGTGTCTGCTCTGCTGGTCCACACATCTTCTGACTATTTCAACCGTAATCTCCTCCGTCCTGGGATTTCCAGCTGCTTTTTTTTTGTTATAACTGTACCTTTCCACTTCACACCCCAGCGTCTCCCCTCATTTCTTTGAGAATCTTTAGCATAAAACTATTTTCACATTTACTTATTGTGTGTGTACGTGCACGTGTCATAGCATGCACATGTCAGGGTCAGAGGACAACTTTCAGGAGTCGGTTCTCTCCTTCCACCACATGAATTCCAGGGATCAGACTCAGGTCACCAGGCTTGGCAGCAAACACCGTTTGTTCTCTGAGCTATTGCTGGCCCACAGACGTATTTTAGATGCCCGTCCTGCCTAGTCCTCCAGCTTAACTTCTATCAGCTGTAATTCCTTTATTGTTATTATTATTATTTTTCTGATAAGGGTTGCACTCCTCAGCTATTTCCTTATGTTTCCCTGTGAATAGTCCCTGCCTGGAGGGGACAGCATTCTTTACTGTTACAGAGACTGTGAGGGACCAGCCAGGACTCGTCCCTGTGGTGGTTTGAATGAGAATGGGCCCCATAAACTCATCCGTTTGAGTATTTGGTCCCCAGTTGGTGGAACTGTTTGGGAAGGATTAGGAGGTGTGGCCTTGGTGGAAGAGATGGATTTGAGGTTTCAAAAGACCACGCCAGCGTGTCTGTCTGTCTGTCTCTCTAATCCTTTTCCTTCCATCTTATAGAGCAGGTGTGACCTCTTAGCTCCTGCTCCAGCACCATGCCTGCCTGCCTGCTACCTTGCTCTATGCCATGACAATCACGGACTCACCCTCTGAAACTGTAAGCCCCCAATCAATTCTTCCTTCTGTAAATTGCCTTGGTCATGCACAATAATAGAGAAGTAAGTAAGACAATCTCTTAAGGTGAATAGAAGGCATAGAGGGTGGGAGGGTGATTAAGTTCATCTCACTGTGTGGAACTGCGTAGAACATCACTGTGTGATGTATTCTGGCCATGAATCATGGGCCACCCCCATCCTCTTCCTCCAAGCTCCAGGGAGGCTGCCTTAGTTTTTCTCCTGGTCTATCTGGGGTGCATGTGTGTTGAGTTGCGGGGATACAGATGTTCTGACAGGTCTGCTGTCCCCACTGTCAGCTGTTTCTCCCCTGCCTGGGCTCCCACTGCACTTGGATGGAACTCAGCTGGCGTTGCCTGTCTGGGACTTGAGCTACTTTCTGTAGCCTAAGCTAGTGACAAGGTCAGCAGAGCTCCCTCCTGTGGCCTCTCGTTTACATCTTTGACTTTGTTTCTTCTTCTTGCCTCATGGTGCCATCAGGCTTGGGTTGGAGCGGGAGCTGTTACTACCTGACAGCTCACCCACCTTTTCGCAGGTGGAAGTGGTCCTTTGGCTTTGTTCTCTACCCTCTTTGGTATAACATTCAAACGACTCTTTGCTTCAAGTGAGATTGTCTTTTGCAGGTGTGGGTAGAATCTTGAGGTAGATCTATGGTTTCTGAGTTAGGTAACCTGCCAGCTGGTGCTGTGTAAAGGCAGCCAGGCTAGGTCACTTCTGGGGACCAATGCAAGAGTTGGGAGCAGGAGGCTTCCTTCCTTTCATATGTCTGGTGACTGAACCCTGAGAGAAGGGACCTCAGGAATGTTGGTGAGTGAAGCATGGGAGGAAGTGACCTACAGAAGGACTGGGCCTGCGATCTGCCTGCCCTTGGTATGGAAAGGATCATGTAGGCAGCTTAAAAATGCCAAGAAGATGAAAGGCCAAGTAGGAGTCTCCAAGTCACCAAAGACGGGTGACATACAAAGTTAGGAATTCTGAATCTTTACTCTTCATCCACTCAGCCATCTGCTTGGCCATGTCACTGGGCTTCATTTTAGTTGGCTGTAAGATTGCTATAGAGAGGAGCCATGAAGGGCCTGTCTGGTGGATCCGATTGTGGGATGGAAGGGGTCAGAAACACAGTATTTGGAGCCCTTTATTTCTCAGGAGAGGTTGGCAAGAATCCTAGAGGGAAACTGAGGCACTGAGAGGAGAAGGTGGGACAGATGAAGGCAAGAAATTCAGGTGTTTAAATTTGAACACAGACCCACTGATTTCTCATCCTGAGGCAGATGCACTCGGCTCAGACGATGAGAAACAAAGCTAGAGATGTGCCTGGTACCTGGGAGCCTTGGGTCCTGGATCCTTTCCAGGGACTGTGAGGTCAAGGCTGCTTCTAGCTGGCATTAGACCTTTCTACTCTGACCCAATTCTTTCTAGGACTAACCAAGCTGGAACCTTCAGGCAAGGTATTACAGCCCCCAATCTGGAGAAGTCAAGGCTTCAGAGGGCCAGGGGTCAGCCCTGGGCTCCAGCTTCCAAATCCTTTATCATGTGACCTTGAGGAGTCTTTTTTTCCCTAGACTAGATGGTCCTTTTTATGACTCCACCTCCAGCCATGGGATTCCTAAGTAGAGCAAGGGCCCTATTTTCTTCCTGGTCCATCTTCTGATCCCTGGATGAAGCCCTCGTCACGGTTTGGTACAGGCACAGGACCGAGAAGGGCAGCAGAAGCCCCAGTGTACCCAGGCACTTATTCCTGCTGCTGATTTGCAGCTCATAGCGGGTGTGTGTGTGGGGGGGGGGGGAGGTCGACTGTCAAAACAGTAACCAGGAAGTAATAGCCTGGGGTGGGATATGCCCCCTTAGCAGGTAGTAGAGGCTGGACAACAACATTTGCTGCCTCTGCCACTCATACCAGATTATTGTGTAAGACACAGTGTTGTGCAGGGCAGGACTGGCCAGCCCAGGCCTCTGTCATTATAAGTACCCTGCTCTGGGGCAATGAGGCCAGCCAGGGGTGTTGGTGTTGCGATGTGGTTCTGAGTGGACCCTGTGTTCGGGCTATCTCTATCGCTGTCTTCTTGCTTGGCACCCCAGCTTTCTGCTCCTTCTCCCTCATCGCCTGCTCCCTCTGCCTCTTCCCTCCCTCTTTCCGTCCAATGTTGCTGAAATTCTCACAAAGTACTGATTTTATTGAGTGCGACAAGTGGCAGTTCATTAAAAAGTGGGAGCAGATGGGGACCGGATTGTGGAGGAAGATTAATGATGAACACAGACCACTAAATAGGGCCAGGTTTGGGAGTAAACACAGTCACTGCTGCTCCCTCTGAATGGGTAATCCTGTGCTGTCAGATCCTTCCTTGTTAGCCAGGCAGGGGAGCTATGAGCACCTGCCTGAGGCAGGCTGCGGTGGCCTTCTCTGGACTGCCTGCTGAAGGAACAGGCTGATGGGCAGAGATGTGGTGCCCTCCAGTGGAGGGGTCTTGCTGGGCACGTTTAGAAGTAGGGTGGGGGGTTGTGGCTGATTTTTAAAGTCTGGGGCTGATGTGGACAAAGGAATGGCCAGATATTGCCTAGGTACCCAGAGTTGGTAGCTGAAGCGAGAACACACTGTCTGCACACTGCCTGGTCCTAGGCATGGTTCCCCATGAATCTGTGACTTGGGAGTTCCCAAGAGCCTCTTGAATCTGGCTGGAGTTTCAGGCCAGGGAGACTTGTCATTTTCTTTTCCTGGGGCCATGCATATAAGTGTGTGTGTGTGTGTGTGTGTGTGTGTGTGTGTGTGTGTGTGACTGTGTGTCTCTGTGTGTACTCTCCTTCATGTTACCAAGTTGTGCATGTTATTCCAGGAAAGGGATACAGGAAAGAACCTCTTAGAGAGACAAAGGTGGTCTGTATAAAAAGAATCCTGTGTGTACCGTCTCCAAATCCCTCTATGGGTCAGAGTGCCGCTCATTCCTGACTCAGAGAGGGGAGGTGGTTACACAGAAAGGTCAACACTTCTCAAGAACTGACTCCCGAGACTCATGTGCGACTTTAATTGACACTGGGATTTATAATGCACTGGCAGACATTACAGTTAATGTAGTTTCCCTCCTCCCCTCCCTCCCTCCCTCCCTCCCTCCCTCCCTCCCTCCCTCCCTCCCTCCCTCCCTCCCTCCCTCCCTCCTTCCCTCCTCCCCTCCTTCCTTCTTTTTATGCTCTCCTCCCTTCCCCTCCCTTCTTCTCCCTTCCACCTCCCCTTCCCAGGCTCCTGCCACAGGCGTCATGCTGTCACAACATTCCACCGAGTACCTCAGCATCCTCAGAATCCTGCTAATGTTATGTCCCTCATAAGTTCAAATGTTTGAACACTGGATTCCCAGCAGAGGGAACTGCTTTAAGTGGCTTTCATTTTTAATTTTAGGTTTACATGTGCAGCTGGAGGAGGTGGAGGGTGTTTCACCTATCAACCCATTCAGTGCCCTGAGTTTGCTCTGCCAGGGATTCTGGCTCCAGGAGCCTATGGCCTATTACCTAAGCACCATGGAGCCCTTGACAAGTGATGGCAGTTCTTGCTATCCTCTACTTCTCCTCCGTTGTGGTAGCAGAGATATGTTGCCTCCCTCCTTGGACAGGGAGCTGTGGACGACCAGATCCATTTTCCTGCCCTTTCACCTCTACATCTCCTCTCTGGCCAAGGGAAACTTCCAAGCCCAGTCCAGAGACTGATCGAACAGTGGAGCCCCTCCCCTCTGGTGAAGCAGGACCCAGCAGCAGGTGTCTTTCCTAGTGCCCAAGCAGGCTTCACCTTTCCTATACCTCCCTAGACTCTGATTTTTGCTCATGGAATCATTAGCCTCACGGACACTATATTTGATTTGTAACCTTAAAATCTTCTCTGATCTCTCTTTCTCTCTGTCTCTTTGTCCCTCTCCATTTCTTTCTTCCTCCCTCTCTCCTTTCTTTTTCTCTCTTTCTCTCTCTTCCTCTTTCTTTCTTTCTTTCTTTCTTTCTTTCTTTCTTTCTTTCTTCCTTCCTTCCTTCCTTCCTTCCTTCCTTCCTTCCTTCCTTCCTTCCTTCCTTCCTTTCTTTCTTTCTTTCTTTCTTTCTTTCTTTCTTTCTTTCATTTCTTCTTGAGATAGGGTGCAGCCTTCCCTGTCTTGGAACTCACTGTGTAGAACCAGGCTGGCCTTGAACTCATAGATACCTGTCTGCCTCTGCCTTCCGAATGCTGGGGTTAAATGTGTGTACGGCCATGTCCGTCCCTTCATCTCTGATCTCTGCACCGGAGACCAAGTGTGCCTTTAGCAGTCATCTTTCTTTTCTCCTTGACAATGATCCGGGATGTATTCAAGGTAGAGTGGGTGCATCTTGTAGACTATGTTCTCTCCTCTCCTTTACAGCTGACACTGTCAGCAAGCCCAGCAGCTGCTCTAGTCCTTGAACTGACCTTCAGGATAGAAGCTGCACGGAAGGATGATGGAGCAGAGAGAGGTGGAGCCTGAGTCTGTGACAGACAGCCTTGGAGGAGCCTAGACTGGCTTCCTGACAAAGTCCTATTGGTGTGAAACACTTTATTTTTATACCCAAGCATCCCCAACCCTGACTGGTACCTTGGCTTCCTGCTTTATGCTCTTTTCTTCCAGGCTAGAGAAGTCCAGTGTCTTCTCCTGTGGGACAAAAAATGGGGTTCCACGAGGGGGATGCAGGGAGTTTGACTGTGTAGAACTCAGGCGGCCGTCGGGAAGGCGTTGAACTGTGAGAAGCAGAGGGATCCCATGGCAGGTGGGGTGAGGGGCGCAGTCTGGGATCCCTGTGGACCTCTACGCTGCCGGGTACTGCGGAAGAACCTGTTCTGGGGTCCCTGGGCTGCATACGACAGGTTCTCAGGCTCGGACATCCCTGATGCCGCTGTATGTCTCAGAAGAGCTGAGAAAGGGTGGAGACCCTTGGGTGGACTCTGGTCTGGGGCCGAAGGGAAAAGGGTAGGGAGGAGAGGAGCGCTCTGGCAGGTTACTGCTGGGGATGCTCAGGCAGGTGGCTTGGGTTGGTGGCGGCTGGAGCGCAGGGAGGCTTCCTGGTGGGAGGTTAGACACGTGGCTCTTTAGAGGGAAACCTGCCCCATTGCTCCAGCACTCTGGGTTCTGATAAGAAGAGACAGGTCATGGTTTTAAGGCGTTTATTGTAGAAAGGCAGAGAAAGAGAGAGAGTAGAGAATCAGAGGCTGGCCATGGCCACGTGGAGAGGGGGGGGGGGAACAGGGGATGGAGAGTAAGAGCAAGAGGGTAAGAGAGGCAAGAGGGTAAGAGCAAGGAGGGGACAAGCAGCTCCTTTTATAGTGGGCTGGGGCTACCTGGCTGTGGGGGTGGAGTCCAGACAGAATACCAGGAACTTGGGCTCTGCCTACATGACTGATGGCCACACACCTCTCTGCAGGGGGCTATGGGAAGCTGTAGCTGTGACAGGAGCCAAGGGCCCAGGAGGCCTGTCCAAACACCTTTCATCCCTTAGGGTCACCGGAGTCCCAGGCCTGAGCTCTACCAGGACCAGGCTGTCTGTGCACAGCTCACCGCCCCCCACTCTCCCTCTCCATAACCTCTTCAGTTTCCTGACGACTGCCAGGGTTTTAACCATATCACTACCCAATTCAAACATGGTTACTAAACTAGCTTTCCAAATGAACTTCAAATCCTTCCCCTAGTATCCAGAACCTTCCACCACTGGAATCAACAAATCTGCCTATCATACCTTCTGTGTCTTATCGTTCAGTCAAGTGACTTTCCTGAAGCCCACACCCCCCAGCTTTGCTGACTCTGTCCTGCCTGTTGAAAATCAACCCTGGGTTCAAGGCTCATCTCTATGTTGTTCCCTCCATGAAGCCTCACCCATATCTCTGAGTCAGAAATGAAGGCTCACTCCACTCTGTCCTACAGTAAGCTGTGTGCAGCTATTGGGCTCAGTCTCTTGTTATAGTTATCTCTGTGCTCAGGCTGGAGCTCCTGTGGGGCTTGCCTGAGTCTTCTTCATTCCTTTAAATTGTTTTTAAGACAAGGCCTCACTATGTAGTCCTGACTGTCCTGGAACTTGCTATGCACACCAGGCTGGCCTTGAACTCACAACGCTCTGCCAACCTCTGCTTCCTGAGGCTTGGGACTAAGGGCATGTATCACTATGCTTGGCCCTTGTTCATTCTCATGTTCCCAAGTGACCTGTCTGTAAGTAGTCCTTGGGGGACATCATCTTATGGGAGTGACCCTGACTTCCTGACTTCCTGTCTTGCTTTCCCTCTGAGCAGGGTGCACACAGTTGTGCAGAGATCTCCTCCTGAGGCTGTAGAGCTCTACTGTCCTTCACCCTCCTTCCCACCATCACGTAGCCCCTTCTTTGGCACCACCAGCCAGGAAGGGGAGGGATGAATGCTGCTGTCTAGGCAAACAGAGATGTCAGGGATAGCATGAGGGAGCCAGACCTGCTCATTAGAGCCACTGAAACACTGTCACAGGCACATTCCCCTACAGAGTCACCTCTCTGGAGCTACTTGGGGGCCTGTCCCCTGACAGCAGTGACCTATCTGGGCGCAGCTTTCACTCACCAACTCAAAGGCCACTGAGTGTCAGTGCCTTCTTTGTGAAACACAAGGCTATTTGTCTTTCAAGTGGAACACCTCTATCCTCATGGGTGAGCTTTCAGCTTTTTGTCATTCAGCAGCCGTGGGTGCATACTGAGGAGTCAGGAAAGAAATCTGGCATGAGACAAACTTGGCCTTGGATTCTGGGGCCCCTAAGACCCTCCTGTGCATGTAGCAATAAGTTCTTTCTAAGTGAAGTCTCAATTAAAACAATACATCATTACCAGCAGAAAGTGCAGCGGGGCCACAGAGGATTGAAGCCAAATTTGAATATGATAGGCCTATAAATTACAGTGACAGTTAGGGGTTTTCTCAAAAGGGACCCAGGGACTATTACAGGTAGGGCAGGGCGTATACAGGCAGCTCAGGGGCAAGTGAACTGCATGGCCGCATTTGGTGGACATATGCTGTTTAGGTCTTTCTCACTCAGGGTGCAATCAAGTTGCAAGCAAGTAGAGGCTTTGAATTCAATATACCAGGCTCCAGAGTCTAGCCATATACCAGGCTCTAGAGTCTAGCCATTTACCAGGCTCCAGAGTCTAGCCCTGTATACCAGGCTTCAGAGTCTAGCCCTATACCAGGCTTCAGAGTCTAGCCCTGTATACCAGGCTTCAGAGTCTAGCCGTATGCCAGGCTCCAGAGTCTAGCCCTATACCAGGCTCCAGAGTCTAGCCCTGTATACCAGGCTTCAGAGTCTAGCCCTGTATACCAGGCTTCAGAGTCTAGCCCTGTATACCAGGCTCCAGAGTCTAGCCCTGTATACCAGGCTTCAGAGTCTAGCCCTGTATACCAGGCTTCAGAGTCTAGCCCTATACCAGGCTTCAGAGTCCAGCCCTATACCAGGCTCCAGAGTTTAGCTGTTATCAATCTTGAGCATCTTTAACTTCCCTGGACCTCAGTATCCTTGTCTGTAAAGATGAACATCAATAAATAGAAAGTATGGCAGAGCGCATGGCTGAGTTTTCCACACATGGTCAGTGCCTCATAAGCTATGATTATCCATCAGCACATAAGTGCCTAGAAGATGGGGTTCTCATCCACATTGACCATCCTGACATCTGGGATCTATACAAGCAGCCATGTCTACCATGTGTACTGTGCATGGGATGAATAAATGTGAATCCCATGTCAGGCAGGTTTGCAAGGCCTGGACAATATCTTTTTAGTTTTCCCCTGTCATTTCCATAATGCCTGCTGCAGTAGCCTACGTGCAATAGATGCTTTAACAGGTGAACCATATATTTAATTGTAAAGTAAGTATCCATGCAATTTTGAAAGGAGTCTTATACATAACGAAGACCAGAGTGGAAGCTGTGGCTCAGTGAGAGAGCACACATTTATCATGGGCAAGGTGCTGGGCTCCACCCCAGCACTGCAAAGACAATTTGCTGTTAATCTCTTTGCTCTTCTTGGCCCTGGTTCCCTCTGCCCTGTGTGAGGGGATGCTCGGATGCATGGGCAGGAATTGATGGGGACATTCTGAATGCTTAGGTTGAAGCAGGGGCTCTGTTGGGAGCCTCGGAGTAAGTTACTCTTCTCCAGGCTTCTGTTTCATCGCTGATAACATGGGGATGGTGAGAATCTGAAGGCCCAATCAGATGGAGAGTAGGCAGGGGATGCTGCAAACTGAGAAGTGGTGTGCATGAGAAGGACTGGGAGGTCCCGGTCCTGGCAAGCTGCCTCCCAGTCCTTCTCATGCACACCACTTCTTGGGCAGCCGATGACAGGCAGCACCCTCTGGAGCGACTGGCTTCTTCCACAGGACTTCCTAAATTGCCCAGAGCTCTGTTACAGTGTAATCCACCTAATGAAAGACTTCGGATCAGACAAGAGATTTATCAAAGGGAGGCAAGGCGAGCTGGGTGCCATTTGGCTCCTCACATGCTTGTTCTTTCAAGTCCTTGTAGATAATTCTGTTTCTGCATTAGGAGCAAAACTAGAATTTTGCATGGCAAGGAGGGACTGTGTGTTAGAAGAACAGAGAGGAAGGTGTGGTAGCTAGAGACTGGGCTGGTGTAAGATCTGTGGCCAAGCAACCCTGGACAAACTGTTCTCTGAAGCTCAGCAGTGTGTGTGTGTGTGTGTGCATGCGTGTGTGCATCTGTGTGTGTGCATGAGTGTGTGCACGCACATGTGTGTATGTGCATGCATGTGTGTGTGTGTGTGTGTGTGTGTGCCTATGTGTAGTGGTGGTGGATTAGAGCAGTGATGGCAGAGACCTAAGTAGGAATTCTAGGAAAATCCAGCCAAGTTGAGAGGTGAAGAAGGCAGTGTCCTGGGAAATGACATCAGGGCTAAGGGAACATAGGACAGGATGGGTGGGAAATGACAGGAGCGAGGGCAAGGCTCAGGCTGAAAGCACAGTGAGTGACATTCATGAACTAAGATGGTCCAGCCCTAAGATTCTCTCAGAGGAGGCATTATTATTGCTGTTGTTGTTATTATTTTATTATTTTGAGAGGGTCTCCCTGTGTGTAGCTCAAAGCTGACCTTGAATTTGTGATCCTCCTGCTTCAAACTCCTTAGTGCTTTGATAGGTTGGTACTACGATACCTGTCAGGGGCATACTATTAATATTTTATTATGGAATTAAGATGAGCTTGCAGAGATGGCTGGTGAGTGGGCTTAGCACAGGCAGGAAAGACCCTGGAGGCGGCAGAGCCAATGGAGAGAGCAGGGAGGTTATAGTATTGAATGAGAAATTCTGCACAGCTTTTCTGTGAGGCTGACCTCATGTAGTTGTGTACCCACATGCATCTGGTATCAGAAGCATGGGGGAAAGTAAGGGTCAACCCTGCCCTTGAGGGTCCAGGGGAGAAGGCAGGCGAATGCTGGGTTAATGTAATGCCATGGGGGGTGGTTAGTGTTGAAGCAGACTGTATGCATACTGTGCTGAGAAATCCCAGGGAGGTTATTCATGAGTTTCCTGATGCTGGAGAGGCCTCATGGGGAGGGAGAATTGCTCTTCTGGAGTGTGGAAAGATTGTAGATGCAGGCCAAAGATTCCTAGAAGGAAGGAATGTCTGCTCCAGGTTTTTCCTATGTTCTCAGCATATTTGTGCCTTCACTTCAGAGGGGACGTGCCGGTTTACCCCTGAGATGACGTAGAGTGTGCCTTTCCTGTTTCAGGGCACTGGTTTGGAGAGTTCCAGATTAATGAGACCTCTTAGCCAAGGGAGATAGTGATGCTCACAGGAAGTGTGTATGTGGTGTCTGTAAGATTAGCATCTTTGATAGGATCAAGATATAGGTCCAGTTCCAAATGTCAGACAGTGTGCTAGAATTCAGGACTCCGGTCAAAAGCGCTTTCCCCAAACCCCATGTAGTGGACTCTGTCATTTGCAGGATGAAATAATTCAGAGTGCAAATGAGCCTGGCTTGGACTTGATCTAGTCTGACTGGAGTGCTCAAAGACTGGTCTACTCAAGCAGAGACTAATACAGGCACCTCTAGTGGGCCCCAGACCATTTTGTCCTCTTCATCTCAAAGACAAACTTAATGACCTAAAAAAAGTAAATGTATTAGCAGAGAGAAGGTGTTTCACAGGTTAGCTGCATCTTGATGAGAAGTGAGGCATGGAGAGTTCTTGAGCCCAGGAGGGATGGGCTGAGGTGTGCCAGAGTAAAATGCCCTGCAGTTTCCAAAGGGCAGCAAGAGCAAATCAAGGATGGGATGGGATTCACCAAAGACAGGGACCATACATTTTCCTCTTGTTGAATGTAAGTGATCCTACAGGTCAGTGTGAAATGCAGGTCTTGACCCGAGTGTTCCTTGTCCTTGTGAAATTTGTCAGCAAGAGGGCTCATACAATGACACACATACAACCAAGATGGCTGGCGGTGTAGAAGATGGAGATCATGGTGATAAGATGTGCCCGTTCTTGTAAAATTCCAGAAAAAGCAGAGAATGCTGTCTCTATTTCACAGGAGAGACAACAGAGGTGTAGGTAGGGTCAGGCAACTCTCCCTGGGTTGTACTGTTAGGACCAGAGCTGCAGCTTCAGGAGTCAATTCTTCCAAGTCCACATCAAGAACTGCTCCTTTTCCCCTGAGCTGATGTTGGTAATGATAGCAGCCTTGACCCATGGTCCAGAATAGCCTCTCTAGGGCACATGCAGAGTCAGGCAGTGCATCTGAGTCTAGGCTTTCTCCAAACAGCACAGGCCTAGAGAAGGTTCAGTCTGGGCTTGCACACAGACCCCTCTTCTTATAACTGAGTGATTAATCACTCCTCCAAGCCTGTTAGCTGAAAAATGACAGCAGCCAGATTCATCTCATAGATCCCATGGGATTAAAGAAGAAACATAAAAAGGCTCTAACAGTAACTGGATTTATGGAGAACTCAGTTTACCTTGAGTGCCCTGAACCTGCTCTGTTCCCGTATGAAAAGGTGCTCTAGAGAGAACCAGGTAGGTGTCATTGAGGGGTACTGGAGTTCCCTTTCTTGAAGGAATGCTAGTGGAAGTGGAGTAGAAAGAGGCTTTGGGAGGGCTTTCTTGATCTAGGAGTCTGACGTCATGCAGAGGCTGTAGAATTTATCCCTGGAGATGCAAAGCAAGACCTCCTGGGATGTTCCATTCATCGGAGACAGGCTTCTCTAGCCCAGTGGTGGTTTATGCCCAGAACTTCATGGTAGGGGAAGAGACCCTCCTCCTTCAAGGTTCTGCCTGGGGCTCTGCCTAGAGTTCCCTGCCATCAGCAGGAAAGACAGGTTGGCCTCCTGGGCACTGGTGCATGCAAGGTGATTACCCCTTTAATGTTTAATGTGCTGAAAAACCATTAGACCCCGAAATGGACAAGTTCTCAGTTGGTGACTTTAATTATTGTTAAGACTTGGTCACGCCTGCTTATTAGCAATTACGAATGGCATCTCCCAGGGTGTTGTAGCCTTCCCTTCTCCTGCCTTCTCCTGGGGAGAGTGATTGAGGACCACTGCCTTCTTCTTCCTGGGAAAGGAGGTGTTTGGCACAAGGCTGGCTTGCTTGTTCCACTCTGTGCTTGGAGACCTGCTGCTTCCCCAAGAAAGGGACAGAAGGGCCTTCCCCAGCAAGTGGGCACAAGGGAGGGTCACAGAATAGAGTGCTTTTTGCCCAAAGCTTCTGCTTCTACATCCCTTCCTTTCCATCACTACATCTGCTTTACGGAGGGAGGAGCCTGAGCCTAGAGCAGTTAACTGGTAGCAAAGACCTCTTGAAATGCTACCTGTGGTTCTTTATTGGAGAATTGGGAGCTGAGGCCTTGGGCAAAAAAGCAGGAAAATCTCATGTGATCTCAACTCTGCTCTCCCTCCCACTCCATCTCCATAGCTACCTGGACCAGGATGGAGCCCCTGCCAGGCTGGGGACAGGGAAGTAGGACACAACTGAATAGTGGACTTGGAAGATGATTTAGAAGAAGTTAATGAGATGGGGGGGGGGGGAGAGAGAGAGAGAGAGAGAAGACAGGAGAGGGGAAAAAGGGGAGGGGAGAGGGGGGAGAGAGGGGAGAGGTGGGAAAGAGAGAAGAGAGGGAAGGGGAGAGAGAGGAGAGGGGAGGGGGGAGAGAGAGAGGAAAGGAGAGGGGAGGGGGGAGAGGGGAGGGGAGAGAGAGGAGAGGGGAGGGGGGAGAGAGAGAGGAAAGGAGAGGGGAGGGGGGAGAGGGGAGAGAGAGGAGAGGGGAGGGAGGGAGGGAGAGAGAGAGAGATAGAAGATGGGAGAGGGGAAAAAGGGGAGGGGAGAGGGAGAGAGAGAGGGAAGAGGTGGGAAAGAGAGAAGAGAGGGGAGGGGAGAGAGAGGAGAGGGGAGGGGGAGGGAGAGAGGAGGGGAGGGGGGAGGGAGAGAGGAGAGGAGAGGGGAGGGGGGAAGAGGGGAAGGGAGAGAGAGGGGAGGGGGGAGGGAGAGAGGAGGGGAGGGGGGAGGGAGAGAGGAGAGGAGAGGGGAGGGGGGAAGAGGGGAAGGGAGAGAGAGGGGAGGGGGGAGGGAGAGAGAGGGGAGGGGGGAGGGAGAGAGGAGGGGAGGGGGGAGGGAGAGAGGAGAGGAGAGGGGAGGGGGGAAGAGGGGAAGGGAGAGAGAGGAGAGGGGAGAGAGAGAGAGAGAGTATGGGGAAAGAACACTCAGAAAATATCTCTGGCTGCAGATTCTCCACTCCCCAGCAAGACCTGGCTGTACTGATCCACCTTCTTTCAGGTTCCAAGAGCTCCCTCCCCTGCACCATTCTGTCAGATCCCCACTTGCTTGAGGCAGCCTCAGAAGTGCTCACCCTTAGCTCCTGTAGGCCAGTCCTGATGGCCATTAGGACTGATTGGATTACTTCAGAGGACTGGTGGGCATGGCTGGAAGATTCCATCCTGGGAAAATGGGGATGCCCCTCACCACAGACCACCAGAAACACTCTTATCTCTTGGAAGATCTTCCTGAGTGGATCACCTCTCTCTCCCCTTCTACCCCTCTCCTGATTTAGGAACCCTTAACACCGGCCGGCCATGCAAGATGAATGGCTGAGGCGCGCCTGGAGCCAGCAGCCCTGCCTGTGGCTCTGATTTTTAAGGAGGGGAGGGGGAGAAAGGAAAAAGTGAACATGAGTAATGGGCCTGGGATGAGGCGAGCGAGATAACACTGAATAATAACGCGTCAGAAACTACAAGATGTATTTTTTTTATTTCCCAGTGGAGTTTCCATTGCGCTAATCCATCACTGTAGAGCAGGCAAGATTATGCGTCCCAGAAAAAAAACTCTGGGAGATAAATGTGAGTAAATTAGGGTTTATTATATTATTTGGGGTGATATAATTTCCAAGCGGGCCCTTATTAAATTACTTCCTCTGGTGCTGACACGTCCTGGCTCACGGTCCCTGCACCTTAACTCCACAGTGCCTGGCTGTGGCTGCTTTGTATTTTAATGTTGGCAGTGGGGGAGGGGGTGGGTGCCATAGAACAAGCTGAGAGGAAGTGCTGAGTCATGAAGGAAGTGCTGAGTCATGGCTGGCCTTTGGGATGAGCTGTTTCTTTTCCAGGCTTTCTGAGATCACTACCCACACAAGGCCAAGGCTGGAGAATAATGGGGGGGTAGGTTGAGTTATACCTGCATGGATGGGAAAACTGAGGTCCAAGGGAGAAATGTGACTTGCCTCGCTGTTCTTTGGACAGATAGGAGAGGCCAAATGGGGTTGGCATTTTGTATGCCTACTTCCAGGCCACTCTGTGCTCTGTGTGTGGGCTCCCTGTTTGGCAGTCTCCTTGGCTTCAGGTTATGGTTAAACCTAATAGTAGAAAGAAGGCTCTGGAGTTTTAAGGTCTTGGCCATCTAATATGAGATCTGACCAGTGACCCAGAGGTAAATATGGGTGAAGCCCTGTGGGCAAGCCTGGGCTCGGCCTGGAAAGTCTGTGTTGAGTTTATGTAAGCGACTTCACCTTTCCAAGCCTTTACAGCAATTATGCCATCTTTGTAGCAAAACAGGTCGAGGTGTGTTGATGACTTCCAGATTATGGTTTTTGTTTGCTTTAATAATAGACCTCTTCTTCCTCTTCTCCTTCCTCTCCTCCTATACTCCTCCCTCTCCCTCCTTCTCCTCATTCACCAGGCTCTCATAATATAGCCCAGGTGGGTCTGGAATTTATGTGTAGACTGGCCTGGCTTAAAATTGGAAGAGTCCTCCTGCCTCAGTATCTCAGATCCATGTCATCTCATCGAGTAAACTTAAACATATAATATATTTGGGGTGGGGGGATCTGGGGTGTGATCCCCTCATTGGCTTCCCTTTATGCTTCATCCTTTTCCTACTAAGTTTGAAGTGACAAGCAGGACCCAGCTTAACTGTCTGTCCTGATTTTGTCCATGATTCAGTCCTTGTGCTCTCATCAAGAGATGCTCAGTCTCCAAGGAGGAGCTGCAGACCTTTACCCAGCCCTGATAATGTGTGAACAAGGTTTGTGGGATCCAACCACAGTCTTTTCCTATCTCTTGGCCCCAAGGAAAATAGGTCAGTGGAGCTCAGCCCAGTGTGTGACTTCATGGCTTTCCTGGACAGTGGTTTGAGTTGGTTATCCTTATATAGAGTGTGTGTGTGTGTGTGTGTGTGTGTGCATGTACGTGGAGGCCGGAGGTTGACATCTGGTATCTTCCCTAGTCATTCTTGACGTTATTATTTATAGTGAGAATTCTGGAATTTTGGTTTCTTTAAAAACAGAAATATTGTAAGAATGTGTTTTCGTTTTAATCCCAGGTGTGGGAATATGGGGCTGCTTTGGAGTGTCTGAAGCAGCTGTCTATAATTGGCTTCATGTTCTAGCAGAGGCATGCATGGTTTTGCCAGCCACAGATAGTTTCTTTGACTCTGTGGCATTCGGAATTCTGGGGGTGTTTCAGAGGATATATGGATGCTAGGGCCGCGAGAGGTAGGGTTGGTGGTTGGTGGTTGTTTAGAGAGGTTGGTGGTGGTTTGTTAGTAACCCTGGTCAAGAAGAAACAAAGGGAAAGAACTTAGATTCAGGGATTTTCCCATTTCTTCTCTCCTCTCTATTCTTATTTCTTTCCTATCTAGTGTTAGGGGTGAACCCAGGGAGATAAAGGGTGGGAAAAAGATGAACCCATAATGTAGCAAAGACTGGCTACAATTATTAGTGATAATAATGGTCATTATTATTATTTTTGTGTGTGTGTATGCTGTATGTGTGTGAATGTCTGTATGTATGGGTACATTTTTATATGTGGGTATGTATGTATGTATGTATGTGGAGGTTAGAGTTTGACATATGGTGTCTTCCTTAATCATTCTCCACAACAACAACAACAGTAATAACAATAATGATGAAAATCTCTAGTCATTCTCTGCTGTGTGTGTTTGCACACACACACACACACACACACATGCGCGAACGTGCGCAAGTGCTGAGAAGGTACACTGGCCTATACGGAAGCCCACATAGCTGTGAATGGAGACCAGAGTTGGACATCAGGATGTCTTTTCTGGGTTGCTTCTCCATCTTTTCCAGACAGGATCTCTCATTGAACTTGAAGCTCACCACTTCAGTGCGACTGGCTGCCTTATCAGCCCCCAATTCACCATCTTATTTCTCAGCACAGATTACAGGTACATGCTGAGCCCAGCTTCTACAGGAAGTTTGAGGACTGAACTCACATTAGAACATCCAGCATGCTACTGACTGGGCCACTCCCTCCACCCCCTCCTCGGGTATTTGTGTGTGTGTGTCTTATATTCTAGTATACTGTCAATTCTTCATGAGCAGTTTTATGCTAACTTATTCTATAAGATGCAAAAGGCTCTGGGGGTGATGGTAACTCCACAGAGAATAGGCATTTGGGTTATTGAGCACTTGACAAGGGCTGTGGAGGGAGATTTTTTCCTTGGGTACATTTTAGTACAGTGATAAAGGAAAGAAGGAAATATTCTGTAGACAATGTCTGCAGAACCCATAGCATCTCTTCTGGAGGCTCTGTAGGTTGGACACGAGGTAGGGCCAGGAGTATCCTTGGGGCTGAGCTCAGTGTGTTAGACTGAGTTCTTCTCTGGAGGCTTTGGAGGAATGTGTTCAATCATCCCCAATATTGGACATTATGGGAGAGCAGCCCACTTTCTTTACTGGTTGTTGGTAGGGGTCACTTTCAGCTTCCAGGGACCACTCTTGGGTCCTGCCCTTGTGTTCCCCACATCTCCTCTTTTCCTCTTCACCACATGGCCCCTGGCTTCTCTCTCTGTCTTTTTTGTTTGGAGACAGGGTCTGATGAATATCAAGTGTGCGGCCTTGGACTTTCCATCTTCATATCTCAGCCTCCCAGACACTGAGAGGACAGGTATGTAACCTGATGCCTGGCGCCCTGGTGTGTCTTCACACCATCGGAGAAGTTCTTTTAACTTAAGATTAACTAATTTATTAACTAATTGACTGAACCAAGGTTGGAATTCAAGGACTCTCGAGTATTAGAATTACACCCTATCCCAGAAGCTCTGCTTTGAAAGGGCTCAGTAGTTAGATCAGACCCAAGGTCACCTGATTTAAGGACCTGCAAAATTCCTTACAGCAGTGCTGGATTTGTGTTTTATTGGCTCTAGGGACAGGCCATCTTGGAGGCCAGTGTGGAAATCTGTCTACTGTTGAAAGTGTTCTTTAGCTTGGGGACTGAAGGGTCCACAGGACTTAGAGGATGAAGCCTTTCAGGTAGAGGGTCGAGGCTAAGCAATGGTGGATATGGGAAGGCAGAAGGAATGTGGGTGGTATGGACCCTGAGTGGAGTGAAGGGACTGGGTGGGTGCTGTGTATGCTGGAGTAGGTGTTCATCAGGTAGGGCACTAAGGACAGTGGTGGCCACTTGGGATGGCTCAGGAGGAAAGGGATTAATGGAGAGTAAGAAGGTCAGCAAGGGCATCCTCTGTTCTCCTGAAGAAGCACAATGCTTCTCTTCTGTCTCCACTCCGTGGTTCATGGCCACTTGGCAAGTCTTACAAGGCATCACAAGGAGTCCAGTCTGTGCTAAATTCCAAGGACAGGGTGCTAATCAAATTGGACTTCACTTGTGTCCTCTACAAGAGGCTCAGAGTTATCTGAAGAGGAAAGAAGAACAAAGAGAAGAGTTTATGCAGAGGGCATGCAGCAAATGGGAAGATGGGCGTCAGTGGAAGCTCTAAGGAGTTTCTCTGCCACATGGTCTTGGTTTTAAGAAGGCAAAAACAGGAGCCCTTCATCCTTGCTCAGGGGCTAGGAAGGGAGAGGGGGATCAGAGGCCTGTGAAGTGCTTTCCTGGGGAACTTGCCTGGGCCTTTTTTGCCTTTGCTCAGGAGGACGTCTGGGCTGGCTCTGGGTGAGTCTGAGACTGTAATTCTGAGGGAATAGAGAGGTAGAAGAGAGTACAAAACTGTTTGATCAGAGTCTGACCTCTGGAAAAGAGCTAAGTGTCTTTTTGCTGGCAGCTGCAGCAAAAGGTGCAATCATTAGAAGGTGGCATTTTGCATTAAAATTGTCCCCATCAGCCAGTGACATTTTCTTGTTCCTTCTGGTCAGGAGACCTTTTAGTGCCACAGATTCAAATGATTCAGGCATCAGAATTTCTCTCCCAGAGGGAGAGAAATGTGGTCCAATCACCCTGGGGTGGCTGTGTGCATTAGCCAAGGTTGAGAAAGCAGGTGAACTAGTGGGTTAGTGGGCACTGCAAGGACACAGGCCTGAGCATGGTGGCACAGACAGAGCAGAGGTACACAACTGAATTTTGTGCAATGGAGCCTTTTTTTTTGTATGTGTGTGAGGTTGGGTAATGAGACCAACAGTCACATGCTTTGTGAGTGTGTTCATCACTATGGAGAGAAAGATGGACAGGGAGATGTGTATGTGTCAATGTTCACCAAGGAGAGAAATGAGCAGGTGTGAACAAGAGTGTGTGCGCACATATGTAAATGAACTCACGTGGCTTCGTTTACAGTGGGAAGCATGTATGGACAGAATGTTTTTATTGTTAAATAATTGCCTGGAGGCAGTGACAGTTGACTCCCAAATACTACTTACCTATTTTTTGGGCCGTCATTATTCAGGTAAGGGATACCACATATGATCAAAAGCCAAGTGTCCTTTCATGTATGAATGTGTAGGTGGGCAAGATATGCATGTGTGCATGCAGGTGCTGGTGGATGTACGTGCACATGACAAGCATGAGGAGGCCAGAGGCAAGTATTAGGTGTCTTAACTGATAGCTCTCCACCTTGGTTTGTTTGTTTGTTTGTTTGTTTGAGACAGGGTTTCTCACTAAATCTGTAGCTCACTGGTATGGCTAAGCTGGTCGGCTATTGAACTCCAGGGATCCCCAACTCCCAGTGCCAGGGTTAAGGTCTGGTGCCACCACATCTGCTGTTTTCTGTGGGTGTTGTGATTATGAGCTCAGGTGCTCATGCTTGTATGGCAAGCTCTTTACTGACTGAGCCATCTCCACACCCTCCCCAGAGTCCTCCCTTGTGAACGCCTCCTTTTCAGATAGGTTTTCTTTAAGCACTTGAGGCTAAGTACGTTCCTGGTCCCCTCCAGGCTTCCCTCCACTGATGTGTTTTTCCTATGAGCACCATCTTATTGTGTATTTGTGTATAAGAGCATCATCCTTCTACATCCTACAGAATAGTGTGCCCTTTGCAACAGTGGACTGTTCTAATTCACTTGTCTATATAATAGGAACTCAGTACAGCTAACTGAGGAGTGACTGTGTCCTTATGTTGTCCCAGGACTGGCTGAGATTGAGGAGATGCAGGGATGTTGCTTCCATGCTGGGATCATGGTACAAAAGTTGGCTTACGGGGTGTATGAAGTCCTTATCACAGAAAATAGTCAGAGACTGAAGGATCCTGGCTATTGACTGGCCTATACCCAATGGTGGGGTGTCAGCCAGTGCCGTGTTGTGGGTTATAAGGACCTTTAAGGGTGGGCCCCATTGGCAGACTCCCAATATCAACCTTGTTGGCTACCAACTGCATGAGCACACACATACGTATGTACCGGCATTCTCACACATATCTGTATGCATACACACTTGAAAACACACACATATATAAAAGTAAATATAGGCATAGATATATAGATGATAGAAAGATAGACATATACATATATGCATATACACACATATAGATTAAGATATATAGACATAGACAAAGCTAAATGAAGATGCTGTCCCCAAGGCCTCTGATCCCAACCTTCAACATTACACTCCAGTCCCACCAAAACGACCTTTCTAACAAAGCCTTCACCCATAAAATAACTCATCCTGCCAGTCTAGGAGACAAACCTGCACAAAACAGAAGCCAATGGCAGACTGCTCTTGCTTTCTCTGCCAGGAGAGTAAACATGTTCCCGTAGTCTCATAAGCAACCTTAAGAGCCTATACACATGCTGCCTCCTCTATGACATGTCCCCAGCCTTCCAGCTCTCTCCTTGCTCCCTCCACAGCCCTGGATCCATGGCAGTCAGCGAATTTTAATTTGATGTTCTACCGGACTACAAGCTTATGAGTAAGCTAGTACCTGACTCAACCTCAGTTCTCTACAAGGAAAGCTAAACATTTATCCTCAAAACAAGTCTCAGGTTGGGAGTCTAGTAGCCATCTGCAGAGGGAATCTCTTATGTTCTGTATGGAATCGTCACCTGTCAATAAAAACCTGTTGGCCTATTAGCTAAGGCAGGAAATAGGAGGTGGGAGTTCCAGTATAGAGAGGTTGGAGCTCTGGGAGTTAGAGGTTGGAGATTGGTCCTGAAGTCTGATGATGAAACTGAGGAGAGATAACCAAGCATCTGGCAGACATAGACTAGAATAAACAGGTTGCATCAGTTACGAGGTTGTCGGGGAATGAGATAAAGCTTATGTCCTACACGTTTACTCATAAATAATTGGGTCTCGGAGTTATTATTCTGGGGACAAAGAAGCCGAATAGGAAAGACCACAGCTACATCCATCACATCCTCACACTGAGCCCTGGCATCAGACCTGGGGTGCCATCTCTCTGAAGAGTTCAAGATCCAGAATAATTCTGATGAGGAGGGTAAGGGAACCCCTGGTTATGCCCGACACCCCCACTTCCAGCATAAAACCAAAAGTTCCTATGATGAGCCTACGGGAGGGACCTCAGAGCTAAGGATGACACAGGAAGGAAGTACAGCTCCAGAGAGTGGCCATTTTCCACCACAGGTCCCCTTCGGGTGGTGACAGAGGGTCACCTGATATGTGGTCAGAAGTCTAAGCCAGGCCTGGAGGTGCAGACCCGATATCCTAGCTTCTCAGGAGACTCTGGTGGAAGAAGGCAAGGTCCCATTTAGCCTGAAATGCAGAGGGAGCTGAAGGCCAGTCTTGGCAGCTTAGTAAAACCTTATCTCAAAAATTTAAAAAATGAAGTAAATTATGTGAAAATAATGGTATAGGTCAGTAACAAAGCAGCAGTGTAAGTGAGGCTCAGGGTTCAATCCCTCTGCTAAAGGAAGGAAACCCAAGCAGGCACGGAGCCCATTTCCCACAGGCACCACAAAGAGCATCCTCACCAGGAAGATCAGGGCAAACTCTATCTCTAAGTAAGGATGGGGACTCCTTACTTAGGATAATATTGGTAATGACCTACCTATGACCCATGCTAGATGCTCTATCCATGCATGGTGGCTGAATGAGTGACAGATGATCCCTGAACTTACCTGAGATCCAGGCTTTCTTGAGGGGAGCAGACCCCACCCCAGGATTGCCTGGGGCAGGCTCTGCCAGGAGAACAAGAGCCCTGCTCGGCTTATCAGGAAATCAATAAGGAGGCGGGCCAGGCCCTGGGCAGGCTGACACGCTGTACACAGGCCTTCTGCAAACACAATCACCTCCTCAGTTATTAATGGGCTTCGCTCGCTGCCTCTTCATTAGTGCTCAAATATCAACAGAAAACCGTTTACTTACCATGGGTTCCTGCTCGCGCCGAGCAAATTTGGACAGGGCTAGTCAAACAGGGAGCTTGTTGTTGGGCTAATGACAGAGCCCAGTGTAAAGTTTAGCCGTAGCGGAAGCAGGCAGAGAGGGCACCGGCCTGCACCTGTCCCCCAGGGGCAGCCTGGCAAGAGCTAGAGGAGGAGCCGTACCTGTGGGAAGCCAGCAGCCCGGGGCCCACAGCTGTGATGACACATGCTGAGCATGCGGAATCCTCAACTATTTGGCCAGCCTTCCCCTCCAGATCTTCACCTGACCATTAGAACTGGATCCTGGCAGGATATAGAAAAGGATGTGGGTTGGGCAGTGGTGGCACACGCCTTTAATCCCAGTACTTGGGAGGCAGAGGCAGGTGGATTTCTGAGTTTGAGGCCAGCCTGGTCTACAGGGTGAGTTCCAGGACAGCCAAGGCTACACAGAGAAACCCTGCCAAAAAAAAAAAAAAAAAAGAAAAGAAAAGAAAAGAAAAAGAAAACGAAAACGAAAAAAAAGAAAAAGACATAGGCCAGAGTCTGAGACTGTGGATTTCATAGCTACATAGAACTGAGGTTCAAATCCTAGCACTGGCTAACTCTGTGACCTAGCCTCAGTTTCCCTTCTGAAAAATGGGCAGTCTGCAGCTGAGAGGCATGAGGCTTTGATAAACTTGGCACTCTCCCCAAAGGTTGTGTGTTTAGGAGGTAACAGACCCAGATTGGGAGCTATGGCTCTGACTCTGAGCTTCCACAGTAACACACACACACACAGCCCATCAGTCCAGTCTATCCTGCAGCAGCAGGCATCCCTCTACCTCAAGCTGCCCTGAAGGCTTATCCTAGGCATCCCTCACTCACCCTTATGCCTTTGCTCTGATTATTGGTAGAACACTGGCTGAGAGGGAGCCAGACAAGGAGAAAGAAGGGCCATGCAGCTTACAGTAAGGGCAGAGTCTCTCAGTCGAACCCGGGACTTGCTGGTACTAGCTCGTCAGCTTGCTTTAGGGATCCCATGTCTCTCAGCCCTCTGAGTGCTGGAACTGAGGTGTGTGGCCTTGACTTTCAGGCACTTACATGGGTTTGGTTGATCTGAACTCCAGTCATCATGATTGTATGGCAGCTGCTTTGTCCGTTATGCCATCACTACAGCTCGCGCACAGATGAGGTCTCGATGTCCACAGACCTTCCGCCACTGAGCATCATAGGGAAAGGTTAAAGGAAGGTGTGATATGGGAGCCAGGAGGCTCTGACTCTCATCCTAACTTTGCCGTTAACTGGAAGAATTGCTTCCTTCCACCGAGCCCCCGGGTTTCCCTGTCTACAGAACAGAGCTGATGGTGTCTGCCTCAGTGCATTTTTAGGCCTGGGGGGAGAATACGCAGAGAGATAAAGAAAAGCAACCCAGTTCTGAGATCTCATCAACGTACCAAGAAACACAACCCAAGTGTCTGAACCAAGCTTTGACTCCTAACTAGAGATGGACACATCTCACAGACACTGCATTCTTTTCTATTGGCATCTTGGGATCAAGGGCATTGAGTTAGATAATAGGGAGCAAAATGGGGTTCAGGAGCTGGGGGCTTGATTGTAATGTTGGGGTCTAAGAAAGTGAGAGAGTAGGGTTAAGCTGGTCTCCTGAGTCAGGGCTAAGGAAGCCAGCCTTGGGTGGTGTTCTTTCTCTCTGGACACGGAGGCTCCTGACCTGACTTTTAGCTTGAGGGCTCTCCCTCTCTCAGAGCATCTCTAGCTCTCAGACTCAAGGGACAATCCACAGTTTTCTTCAGAGGCCGGGGACATGGGGATCTAGCCTACCCCAACTTTTATTCTGGTTCCAAAATTACCCTAGTCTCTCTTCCAATTTTAAATTCTAGGAGGTCCCAAATCCAAGAGCTGAACTCTCAGGTCAGTGGGAAAGCCGGATCTTGGCAGTGTGAAGTCCTTTCTAGCATGGTCATTGCCGCAATGCCTTGACTGGGTACCATCTCACTGACAGATGCAAATAACCAGCATCAGCCTCCCCATAGATTCCAGTCCCTCACCACCACCCCTTCCCCTGGCTAGCAGAGATGTCTGAAGGTGGTTCAGTTATGCATCAGGACCCCGTTCCTGACATGGGCACGTGTCCCTTTTCCAGCGACCTGGTGGTCTATATCAGCAGCAAAAGAAGATCTTTGTTAGGAAGGAGAAGTGGCATTATTCAATGGAGCCCATTTTAAGGCTCTCAGCCCTGGTTGTACTTTAGCATCACAGAGAGGTTTCAGAAGAGGCCAGGAACCCATCACAGACCAACTGAGTCAAAGTCTCCAGGAGAAGCCCAAGACATTTTTGGTCTAAAGCTGCCTGAAGGGTGGAGATGAACATTGAGGACTGAGGACCAATGATCTAGAAATGTTTCATCTTCTGGATGTTGTCTCTGGGGTTCTTCCCTAGCCCTACTGGTAAGGTTGCAGAATCTGAAGCTTTCTTGGATGCCATCAAGGGAAACATGAACTTGGACCCAAGTGCCTGAGCCAAGGCCAGGAGGAAGAGGTAGATGACCCTGGGGAGGAAGAATACACACAAATCCCAGAGTGATGAGACACTTAGCTACTAGCTGAGGGCGCTTGATGTGGAGAAGTGGAGAGCAGGCCCGTGCCCTCCTCTGTTCAGTGTGCCTGAATGTCTGATGAGAAGACTTATTTCTGATAACGCACGGCCTTTTTCTTTCAGCGTTAAGAGCAGAGTTAGGGGATCACTTGAGGAAAGGACCCTTTTAGCATTCTGCATCTCAAATGCGGGCGGGGCTCTGCTGTACTACAGATCCCTCAGCTCGTGCTGAGATCCTGTTTCTGTTGAGACTGTATACATGGGGGACTTGGGGAATAGGCTGGAGGCAGAGTCGGAAGGAACTTCAGATGTCATCGGAAAGCCACAGGGACATGGGGACAGCCACTCTGAGACTGAGTTACAGTTGGGAAATAAAGAGTTAGACGGTGCAGGTAAGCCAGACATTTGATCACTGCATTGCAAAGGTATCAACTGGGAAATTTTAAAAAATGCCTCAGGCTTGGGGTTTGGCTCAGGAGTAGAGTACTTGTCTAGGTGTATGAGGTTCTAGGTTCAACAACCAGTATTGCCTCCTTCTCCAAAGATAGCCTTGGTGGACATTTAATTTTATTTTTTTAATTTAAGGAGAGAGTTGATCAGGATGGAGATAGGGATTCATCCTTTGCCTTTGTCCTGCATCAGTGTCTGAGGCCTGGCCTCTTGAGGGGCCTGGTTGCTGATGTGAGACTAGATATTGGGAACCATTCCAGCCCAGGAGTCACTGGTACAAACCTCTGGTTATGTAGAACCATCAACACTTCTGGAACCTGGAGAAGTACACTGGGAAATGCTGCTGAGAATAAGAAGAAAAGATCTGGGTCCTAGTAGAATTTGAACAAAAATGGCCCAGGGGGGCAGGCTCCTGGAAGGGAGAGGCTGCTGGTTTTAACATACAAAGAGCTGACTAATGCCTCTCTTTAAGGGAGCTGCTTGCAGATGCAGAGCCATATGGATGGGCTTGGCTGTATCCTTGCAGCCCTGGCTCCCTGCCTGGGAACGAGCATGAGGCAGCGTGGGAGGAATCAATACTTTTTTCTCTCATTATGCACCTGCCTTGTCCCGTTATATAAGAACTGGCCTTTTGGAAATGGTAAGCCTCACACAGCTGGTGCTCCTCCCTCCAAGTGGGCTGAGGAGATGGAGCAGCCTGGGCACTCTTCCCCTTTCCCCCACAAGGGGTTTCCTCCCTGCAAGAAGCCCAAAGAAGTCCTTTCTAGAGGCATACATTTTCTCCAACCTACTTTAATAAGGGTTCAACCTCTCTTCTAACCCACAACCCACCAGAGGTAGTGGGAGAAAAGTTATTAGGACATGGGGGAAGTATACCTATTTAGAAATAGTCCTTTGGGGACAAGCTCAATCTTCGTTGTCAGATTATCAGCAGTTCAGTCCAGTAGCAAACACCAACTATGAATCAGCAGCTGCAGACCAGTCCTCTCTGCAGTCACCATACACAGACCAGCAAGGACAGTTCAATCCAGAAGAAATCGCAAGGCTCATCAATTGGCCAGGGTCTGCAGGAGCAGCAAGAAGCCACAGGTGCCTCACAAGAAGTTCTTTGGTGGGTTTCTCTATGGTGTCACCACAGGCAAAGCTCAGCAATGCAGTGTAAGGCGAACCAATACATGCATGTCACCAGTGAAAAATATTGAGGTGGAGCAAAGCAAACCAATGCTCTAGCTCATGTGCCTGCTTTAGCAGAACATCCTTTTACATCTGTGCCCAGCAAAACATCACTCTACATAACTGACTTGGCAAACAAACCAGAAGTTTCCATTTCACCTCTCCTCCTGATTAGGACAGTTTATCCTCCTCTGGAAAAGACCTTCAGTTCTGAGGACAAAGACCATTTGCAAGTTCACTCATCGTTCCTTAGCAATATGGCTGAGGGGTCCTCATGGAGGCAACTGCTATTGGAGGCAGGCAGCAAAGAACGGCTCCACCGAGTTGAGGGAAAGAGTGGTGGGAAAGATGGTGGGAAAGTGGTCTGGGCAAGTGGTGGCTGCAGGAGGCCTGCCATACCATCCTGACTTTGAACTTTATTGGATAGACATAGGAGGGAGCCATTGGCATTTTAAAAAATCCCGAAGTTTGTCTAGAAGGGAAGAACCAAGGGACATAAGGTGTTTGGGGTGTCACATGTTCCTGCTGAGAGATTTGGGTGATGTTTTAAGAAGCTGGGAACAAAGGAGGGAGTTAAGAAGAGTGGGGTCTTGGCGTCAGACTTCAAAAAAGGTTTTATTTTATTTTTAGTTATGTAGATGTGTATATTGTCTGTGGGTATATGTGCATATGTATTCGTGCAGCTGTCTGTAGAGGGCAGAAGTGTCAGACCCCCTAAAGCTGGAGTTATAGGTGGTTGTGAACAATCTGATATGGGTGCTGGGCATTCAACCTGGGTCCTTTGCAAGAGCAATATGTCTTCCTAATGGCTGAGCCATCTCTTCAGCCCCTGGTGCCAACTTTTGAGGCCTTAGCTATTGTAGGAAACCCAGAAAGGATCTAAGCCTCAGAGGGAGGTTGGAAGATGCAGACATGGGAGCTAATATTGCACAAAGCAAGGAGGAATGGGGGATAAGGAGGAGAGGAAAGGTTTAAGAACATAGCTGGATCTGTGACTGATGGGGAACCACAAATGGACCTCAGGGTCTAAAGCAGGTAGTGTGAGAGGCAGGCAGGGGATGGCTGCAGGGCTCCTCTCTTCAGATCTAGATTATAGGCCTGCATTTAGTAGGTTCTTAGTCCAGTAGGGAAGTCCCCTTGACTTAAGTACTAGGAGACAGTGCTCAGGCCATTTCCCTCTTTCCTTCCCAGTAGCTCTGAGCTTGTATAATGAGTTGTGGTTCTATCTAGACATCAACAGGCAAGGCCAATTTTGTTGAACTACTTAAAAAAAATAGGGAGTTTAATAAATAAGCAAATAGACAAACCCCAAAGCATAGGTTTTGGTATAATTCAATTTCCTCAACAAAGAATTTCCTCAGTCTGTCTTGGCACAAGGAGTGGGTACCATGAGCAAGATAAAGAAGGCCAACCATTCAGGGAGCTAGCCTGTAATAAGGTCGGCAAACTTCATGAAGAAGGGAGAGTGATGAGTTCTCCCCAAGGGTTGTGTGGGTTTGGGGTAGCCAGGCAGACCAGCTTCAGATGACCCAACAAGTCATTTCCCCACAACATTTCACTCTTAAACAACTTAAGCACACAGAGATGTGCAAAGTCTCCAGTGCTCTCATTCAACACATGGCCTGGATCTCACTGTTCCCACTACAGTCTTGTTTCATTATCAGCCTGCCTCCTCATCCCATTATCCATCCATCAATTAGTGTTCCTGATGAATAGCTTTACTGCTCATTTTATTCATACCATAAAGTCCATCCACTGTAAGGGTACAGCTGGATGGCTTTTACTAACTTTATCCCATTGTGCAATCCAGTTTTAGGGCCCCACTCTTCACCCCTGAAGAATTCCTTCAGGCCTGTCCACATGTTGTCCATGGCCGCTCCTGCCCTGGGCATGAGGCACCCACTGCCTGCCCTGGCCCTTATGGGTTTGTCCATTCTAGAAATATTCATGTAAATAGGAATGTGTGACCCACAGTCTTGTGTCTGTCTCTGGCCTCAGAGGTTTGTGATGGTTTGAATGTGCTTGGCCCAGAGAGTAGCACTATTTGGAGGTGTGGCCTTGTTGGAGGAAGTGAGTCACTGTGGGGGTCTTTGAGAGTCTCCTCCTAGTCACATGGGAGACAGTCTTCTCCTGTTTGCCTTTGGAACAAGATGTAGAACTCTCAACTCCTAGTGCCATTACTGCCTGGATGCTGCCATGCTTCCCACCATGATGATAATGGATCGAACCTCAGAACCAGTAAGCCGGCCTCAATTAAACGTTGTCCTTTATAAGAGATGCCTTGGTCATAGTGTGTCTTTACAGCAATGGAAATCCTAAGACAAAGTTCACTCTGGCTATATCCCCCACCCTTATCCCCATCCCCTCCTTCATTCCCCACTCCCATCCCTACCCCCCATCCTCACCCTCATTCCCCACCCCCATCCCCACCCTCACTCTCACCCCCATCCCCTGCCATCCCCTGCTTCATTTTGTAGAGCTGTATCCCATGTGTAGGTCTACTGTGGTGCATAGGGATTGCCACCACTCAATGGGCATTGAGATCATTTCTAGTTTGTCTCATGTGAATGACTGTGCCTGTGAACCTTCCCACCTAAGCCTGTGTGGACTTAGGGAGAACAAAACTGACCATCCCTAAATAGACATTGCTAGCAGATTTCCAGAAGGTTCTTCAGAGGTGCCACAGGTATAAGGATGGCTTTGCAAAGCTGTCTTTTTGTTAAAAAAGGCATTTTATCTGGTAAGAAACAGACGGGGCAGGGGTCTTTTAGCTGGTATCTGTAGAGGAGAGATCTCTTTGCATGAATGATAGACTGCGGTTTGACAACTGGCCTAGACAGAGATGCCCACAGGTGATGGCTACCTGGGAGACTTAATCTACATGCTAAGCAGACTTGTCTAGTGAATCTGCCTCTTGGCAACTCCTATACCCACCCCACAAACTTCCACCTGTCTTTCTGTGCAGTCCACAAGTTTCAACTATTAACCCTCCTATGAGTCTTATACTTTGCATGTACTTTCTGTGTATACCAGTGCATTTTGTACCCTGCCCCCCCCCATCCAACCAAGGATTTTGCTTTTCTTTGTAGGCTTCTAAGGATGGAGGAGGAACTGACTATGTCAAAACTAAAGGGAAGCCTTGATGCTTGGATACAAGCTATACCTAGAGGCTCAGAAAGTTAAAGCCACCATATACACAAGTGGTGTCAGCAGTTCAGGAGGGAGGAATGGGACACAGGACCACAAAACCTGGGTAGAAGCCTGGGAGAGGCAGGTGTTAGCTTGTGTCTGGAAGGCTCTAAGGACTGGTACATGAATCAGCATGATTGCAAGTACCATGCAGGAAGGTTATTGGCTGTGTGTAGCGGCTAGGCTCCCGAGGAAATTAGTCCCATTGTTGGGTGACAACCCTGCTTCTGAGTTGGAGGAGAGGTGGGCAGATCAGATAGGTGACTGGATGCATTTGTTCATTGTTAGGGAGGAAAGGACCCAGGGGGTTGAGAAGCCTTGCCCACAGTCCTCTGACACCCCATGCTTTTAGTGACAAGGCAGCCTCCCCCCCACCCCCCACCCCCGCTTCTGGCTCTCTTCTCACTGCAGACCTGTGTGTGACTCTCAAGGTTAGCGCCATGGGGGTCAGTCCTGTTTAAATGTTGATTACAGAGACGGTGGGAGCTGCTCAGATTTCTAATTAAGATTAAAGAATGTACCCGGCTTATAAATGGTTCTCAGGAATGTATAATTTGATTAGCCTGTTTTCTCCAGGCGTTTTAATTTCTGGATTAGTGAACGTGGCCTCTGACTACAGGTGGGACAGCTTGCTCACTACACGCAAAGTTTGGGGCCTTGTAAGGTATTATGGGGGTGTCAAGAAGGCCATGGGGCAAGAGAAAGCGAGTAAGCCCTGGGTGAGTGGGAGCAGGCTAGACTGCTACCTTTTTTCATTCCCTCCTCTCTCTCCTCACTTGTGGAAGAGGGTGAACATTGCCCCAGTACAAGATCAAAAAGGGACCAAAATATTGATCAGAAAGCAAATTTGCTCACCTGGATCTCATTTATAGTCATTTATTCCTATTCAAAGTCATGAGGGGTTGACATTCCCCCGTCCAGTATCCAGACCCCTTTCTTCTCCTTTCTCATTTGGAGCCCAGTTATAGCAACTGTTGCTGAATGTATGTGCATACACCATAAAGGCTGGGGCCTGCCACAGAGACTGAGACCTACTTCAGGGGCTGAAACTTGGGCATCACCACTACAGGCAGGTGGACTACAGGCTCTGGCTGCCACAGGAAGTCACTCCATTATACAGGAAGCCTTCCAGTTTCCAAGACAATCCTATCCTTTGGTCCTGGCTGCCTCATGACTTCGAAAGAATCTTTAAAAACATTGATTTAGAGAGAAGGTGTGTGTATTACGCTGTGCACGTGGAGGTCCGAGGATGGCTGGAGGGAGCAGGTTCTCATGTGGGAGCTGGTAATGCAAGGTATGTTTCCAGGCTTGGCAGCCAGTGCCTTTACCTGCTGTGTCATTTCCTTGGCCTCCAATCTGACCTTTTGACACTCTAGGTGCTTTTGATTTCTTGGGTGCCTTTCTCAAACAAACAAACAAACAAACAAATAATAAATAGGAAACAAAGCAGATTCTATGACAGCTTTGCTATACAGATGACACATTTATATTATGTATTAAAACATTCCATTCTCTCTGAAAGGTCATTTGTTTCCTTCTGGTTTTCAAATAAATTAAAATGTTTCAGAGACGCTGACCCAGAGCCTTTGGTCCCTAGTGGATAAGACAGGCCTGTCGTGTAGCCCAGAGCTCTTGACAGGCATCAAGCCTATCTGCCCGCTGACCCAGCAACAGGTGGCCTGTCTTCTGAGTCTGGCATGTTGCCTGTTGTTCTCCCTACAGAGGTCCTGAGAGGAAAACTGAATGCTGTCCTCAGGCCAGCGCTGCCCTTGGGTCATCCCTGCAGAGGAGCAGGATGGCTTTACTGCTCTAGGCTTCCATTCCGGCGCTAAGCTTCAGCCCCTGAAGGAAGCCTCAGACCCTGTGCTAGGCCCTGGCCATGATGGTAGATTCCAGGCCCTACGGTAGGCCTCGTTTTCCATGGCCTCTCTCCAATCCATCTTCTCAGGGCCATGTGTTTCCCAGTGGGCAGGCCTCCTGTGTGGCCCTGCCTCCCGAGCTCAGCTCATTTTCTGCTTGAACAAATCTTTTCTCTTGCATTTTATGTGCCTGATCTCTGGTTGGGAAGGGGATGATGGTGGGCATATTTACACGGTGCCCAGCTCCAGGGTCTCAAAGTTCCTTTTCAAAGGAGTGGCCAGAGGACACCATTCTCTTGCTTGTTTAGTGTGTGTGTGTGTGTGTGTGTGTGTGTGTATGTGTGTGTATGTATGTGTGTATGTTTGCATGTATGTATGTGTATATGTCTATGTGTGTATATGTATGTGTATATTTGTATATATGTATGTGTGTGTATGTGTATATGTCTATGTGTGTATATGTGTATATGTATATGTGTATATGTATGTATTATGTGTGTGTATATGTGTATGTGTGTGTGTGCTCCAATCCAGGAGAGCCTCAGGCTTCCTCCTCTTGTCTACCTTGAACTATATTGTGTGGATCAGATAAACCCAACAGAGGATCAGAGGTGTGGTGGTGGTGGTATGTGTGTGTGTGTATGTGTGTGTGTTATATCTGTGTGTATGTGTGTATATATGTGTGGTATATATGTGTGTGGTATGAGTATGGTATGTATGTGTATATGTGTGTATGTGTGAGTAGTATGTGTGTATGTGTGTGTATGTTTGTATGTGTTTGTGTATGTGTGTGTGTTTGTGTGTATACATATGTATTTTGTATATGTGTGTGCATATATGTGTAGTATGCGCATGTGTGTGCATCTGTGTGCATGTGTGTGTATGTGTGTATGAGAAGGGGTCATTTAAAGATGTCAGGGACTCTGGTGATTTCTCATGCACAGGAAAGTATGGGAAGCTGGGTGCCATGGGTTTGGCTTCTTTGCCTCTGCTTCCTTCTCCTAGACCAGAGATTTCTTTCTCACTAACCCCTTATCACTGCTTGGGGATCAACAAACATTATTGAACATCATGTTTGGATTCCCAGGCTCAAAGGGGCACCTGAGGTTCAAGTCTATGTGGTGAACATTATCATTTCCACAAACAGTGGGGATTGCTCTCTCCCTACCCCGCTCAAGAGCTTGTTTCCTTGAGCTTCCAAGGTGGTGCTCACACCTAGCCACCTCAAATGCTTGCTGATGGCTAAAGTCAGTTGTGGGAAGGCAGTTGTGAAGAGGGGTATGTGTGTGTGTGTGTGAGAGGAGCGCAAGCACGCAAGGAAATATGATCACAGCCACTCCTAGAGGTGGCCTTGAAGGTACTGCAGAGGCCTGGGAGACAGCAGGCCTCCCCGATCCAACACTAACAATGCTGGGCATGGTGTGTTTCAGGGCACACCCTGACCTGGCTTCAAGAACTGGTTCTTGGTTAGTTCTTACCCAGAACAGTTGTCTTGTCTAAGAGCCCCTGCACATGGCTGGCCATGACTTCTCACTGGATAGAGCTGCGAGCCTTGCTGCTGTGTGCTACAAGAGTGGCAAGGTGTGTCTGTCCAGCACTAGGGGGCGGGGTATGGGGAGCAGGAGACTCCTGCTCTGCTCTTAACTGTCTAGGTGATAGCAGAATCCTTGGGCCCTCTGGGTCTTATGTTCATTATGCTCAATAAAGATGGGAAGACATATTACCTGTATTATACACTCTTATCTTTCCAACTTCCAGGACAGTCTCCTCTGCAGGCCAAATTGTGATGGACTAGAATTATGACCCAGGACAACCTGAATTAGAGATTGCTCAGTGTGTGCCTGCTGGAGCTACAGCCCTGGCCTGAGGCCTTCCGTGAGAGTTAGATTGTGCAATAAGTAAGATATTTGGTCAGTGGGGACAGTAGTTCTGGGGGCAACCAGGGAAAACCCTACAAGGCTTGGTAAACACCCTTTTTAGGCCTGTGCCCCAGAGCACCAGGAAGCCACTTGCCCACTTATAGTACAAGGTTCCTACTCAGGGATTAGGGTTCACCAAGCAACAGGCCTTTTTGAGCTCCTCCTACTCTGATCTGGACGGAAGATCTAAGCAGCTGCAATTGAGAGTGGCTTATAACCCGCTCCCCCCCCCCCTTCCCCTAGCTGCCAGAGGCCTGGGAAAGGGGTTGAAGGAGGGAGGGGTGGCCTGTGCATTTAGGCAGTGTCCTGGCTCCCAGCCACTATAGCGCAGGCTGGCAACAAGGAGAGTCCAGGCTTCCCGCTCTGTTCAGGAAGCGTGTTGGGACGGGGCTAATGATAATTAACACTTGGGGCGCGTTTTGTCTTCCAAGTGCTTTACAAACACGACCTAATTAGCCCGCGGGGAGGAGCAGAGCCACCAAAACGCTCTTTATTATTCATTTCTATACTGTCTGAGCCTCTGCGCCGCACGCGTCGGCAGGAAGGATGGCTGGTTGCTTCACCCTCCTCCCAGATGCCTATCCTCAGTGCGGAGGGCCCTGAGAGGCTGTCGCGAAGGCTGCTGAAGATCCGCATTTAGGCTCACTGACGTGCCTCATCTTTAATTTTCCCCGAAATCTATAGGGGCGCCTAGGCTCGGAGCCGCGCCGAGAGAGGTTAAGCTTTACGTCCAAGAGCACATAGCCTTAGGAGAGTGCAGTAACTCCAACCTGGGTCCCCCGCCCAAAGTTTCTTGTCTCGGTCCTCATGCTGGGGGCCTCTTGGGTCCTGCACTGCGAGGCTGGGGCAATTGGCTCTGAGTGGCTAGTGGCTGAGCCGGGATGAAAGCTGGCGGCGGCGAAGGCAGGCGGCGGGCGGGCAGCAGTGAGCCCTCCCCCGCCGGCCGAAACTGTTGCCAGCGCAAAGCTCCTGGTTACACCTGAACGGGGGACAGATGTGCATCAATATTTATTCGGAACTCCCAGGAAACCTGGATGAAGTGTAATTATCTCAGCTCAATCAGCTCGGATTAGCATAACATCAAGTCACCCATCAGACGGAGGGTTTGATTTCGGGGATCAAAGCGCCGCGCTGTAGCCGCTGATTAATCGGGGAGAAGGGAGCGCCGAGAAGAAAAGAGACGCCGGCTCCGCGAGCCACAGCTGCGCCGCTTTGATGTGCCGATTGTGCCAAGTTAACTTTGCGGGTTGTTGGATGCCACTGCCGCGTCCCAGCCCGCTGCGTCGAGAAAGAGGACGCTGGTCAGGAGACCGGCCTGCAGAGGCTGAGGCCCCCAGGGCGCCCTTTCTCATCGCTTGTGCGGCCCAGATGTGCGTGTCGTGCACCGGGGAGAGTGTTTTGGAGGCTAGTTCTGGGTCTGAGGGGAGTCAGTGACTATTGAGGCTCAAGGCCCTCCCTAGGCAGATCCCTTGACAACCATTCTGGCTTGCTCAGCCCCTATCCCTTCCCACCACTCAGAGTGGCGCTTCCTCGCTCTTGGCAGTCTGTGCTGTACCTTTTCTGTCTGTGGTCCCAACTGGGATCTAGTGGGACCCGTTCTCTTCCTTTAATTTTCTTTCTTTCTTTTATTTTCTTTTCCTGTTCTCTTTCCCCACGATTGTTTGCTCTTTTCTTTCTTTTTTATTCTTCATCTCTTTTTCTTTTCTTTCCTTCCATTCTTTCTCTGCCAGTATGGCCATGATTTGAGGAACTCCTCCTTCGGTGCCACATTCTGCGAGGGGCCCAGCAGTGCTTGGAGCTCCAGTTTGATGGGACATTAACCTCCCCTAGGTAAAATGGTGGCTGCATACCAGCTTTGTACTGAAACCTGAGCCAGGTGTCTTCTGATGTTAAGATTCCCCGCCCCTCCCCAACCAGACCCCAGCAGCTCCTTTGCCAGGCTCTCCTCTCAGCTGTATCTCCTGGGATTCTATCTTTCTCATGAAGCAGGTGTGAATTCTAGATCTTCCCTTGGGCTGCCTCTGCTAACCTGACCAAGCTACTAGGCCTATTCAGAACTCAGATTGTGGGTCAGCCAAGGTCTCTATGGCTGCCACGTTCCTGTCTATATCACTGTCCCACGGGAGGGCACACCATAAGCTGTCTGAGGATCTTGGATCCCTAAGGTTGGGTCCTCCTAGGTACCTTCTTCATTCTCCTGACTCTTGGTCTTCGTCCTCTGTTTGGGAGCATGCAACCAAGTTAGGATGAGGTCTAGAGAGTCTGTCTTGCACTTGAGAGCTTGCCAGAGGGTGCAGAGGCTGTGGTCTGGCTAGTAGGAGGAAGGCATAAGGACCTACTTCCCTACCCAGTCTCCAGTCTTATTATGTTAACCCAACAGCCAACTGCACACATTGGATTTGATTGATTGGTTGATTGATTACCATTGGCCCAAAGCTTCCACCTCACAGCCTCCCCTTAAAACCCCAGACTCAAACCCAAACTGCAGACCCGTGAATTCCAGAGCTTCTGTGTTGCAGCCAATCCCTCTACTTCCCAACTTCATATTCCTTTAAATGACTTAGGAGGTAGTGTTCATCTCTAGAGCTTTGGTGATCTTCATGGCAGTGCCTTGAAGACACCATGAACATAAACACACTATGTGTACAGCATGAGTCTATTCAGTCTCTCCCACACACTGTCTCATCTGAATGTCCCCATAGCGATCTGGGCACAGTGACATACGCAAAGCCAGGTGTGCATGCAGCTGGGTGTGAACACACGTCTCCTGGTGGTGACTCGCTCCCTTAGGCTGTGACTTTGCATATTTTTGTTTGAGAGAACCTTGCACGACATACCAAGAGATGAAAGGACTTGTTCAAGGTCTCCGATTGAGTTATTGCCCACCATGTTATTGGACAGCTACCTTGCTGCCAGAAGTACTGTCTAGGGTGTTGCCCTTAGGGCACTGCTGATGGGGGACCCAAGGTATCTTGAAGCTGAGGCAAGCGTACCTATTGACACCCTTCTGTGGACTTTGGGTGTCTGGAGGGTTGACTCTTACCTATTTTGTTTATATGCTGTAGCCCAAGATCACAGCTTGGTACATGGCACATGGTAGGTCCTCAATACATAGATATAGATACTTGAAAAAAAAGGAAAGTAATGGAAGAGGGGGGAAGGAAGGAGGAAAGAAGAAGGAAAAGAAGAGGAAAGAGAAAGGAGTGGCTGGAGGGAGATGGAAGGGCTTCAGGTCTGGCAGGGGGCTGAGTCTCCAGAGTGGGTGGGCATGTGCCCAGTATCCTGGCAGAGAGATGATTTATCTCCATTCCAAATCTCTGCTATGCAACATCGTGGATTTTTCTCTCCCCTTTAATTAAGAACTAAATATAGATCTTAATTAAGACACTGATGAATTTAATTTAGAATGGCATTAGGGCCGTAACTCGCAGTGCTCAGTTCGCGTTTGTATAATGTGGGATATAAGCTAAATGACTGCTTGCTTGTTACCACCATAAATAATTTCCCTGCTGATCCCCCTTGAAGCAGCTGACACAGTCCTTCATCCAGAGGAGGTTCCAGGACTGCCATTGACCAGGTCCTGAGTTATCTGCCCACACCAAGCATTCTGCCTTGCTCTCAGGCCCATCCTGCCCTCCCTCCCCCATGTCTTTGCCTACCTTTGTGGTTTCGCTCGCTCCACTTTATCTGATGTCTACTGGGGGAGTCTCCTTCACTGTCTTCAGCTCTGGACCAAGCTCTTGGCTGTGGTGGAGCACTCTCTGTCCTTCCTCCTTGACTCCTTCCTCCTCATCTCTAAACCCACTGGGTTCAGCTCCAAACTCAGCCAGGCTTCTGTTGATTTCTGAATTGAGTTGGCCTTGTGCTGCTGACTCCAGACTTGTTTTCTTTCTTGTTCTTTCTTCTGGCCCTAATCTGGTTTTGAGTGCCCAGCACGGGGTCTGAACAGACCCACTGACTGGAAACCGGATTCTCCATTCCAGCCCACTTCAGAAAACATTTGTTGGGGCCATTGAGATGGCTCAGCACGGAAAAACACTTATACACGATGCTATTTGCCTATGCCCAGTCTTGGAGGCTAGAGGAAGATGGTGGTGGCTGAGCGACAGCAAGCCCTAATGATCCCCTTGTCTCAGCTGTCCTCACTGGGGTTAGAGGTAAGCGAACTTAGGTCTTCAGGCTTGTACAGCAAGCACTGGCTTCCACTTCCCAGCTTCACACAGGACAACTCAGTCACTATCTCTTCCTCCTCTTTCCTATTTGCATCAGCTCAGTTCCACCCCATGTGTCTACTGGGTTGATACTCTGTCCTCCATAATGCCAGGCATTGTCTTTTCATGTGACAAGCAGTGACTGCGATGTGAAAGATTGAGTCCTTTCCCTGAGCCTCCTGCTTTCCACTTGGGGTTCAAGGAAGACTGCCTTGCCATTGCTACCACATACAGAACCCTGCCTGGGATGCTTCTGACCAGGGATTTTCAGCCTCAGCACCATAGACACTGTGGTGGGATAATCCTTTGCTGTAAGGCATGCCCCTGAAAGTCGGGATGCAGCTATATCCTTGTTCTCTACTGACTAGATGTCAGATACACTCATCCACAGTACAGTGTTGTGCACATATACACATATGCCTACAAATGTTGCCAACTCTCCTGTGGCATGGCAGATTGGCCTTCTTTGGGAAGCACAGGTCACTTATGTTGTCTTGTTATCTCCCTGGCGTACTCATGATACAAATAATATGTTAGGGTACTTTACTTATGGAGAAACAGCGAGAGTGCTTCTAGAATGGGGTATCCAGATTCAATCAATCACTTTGTATCCAGATTCAATCACTTTGTATCCAGATTCAATCACTATGTCAGCCTCAGCCTCTCTTTCTCCCTTTAATATGTTACTTATTCTCAGGGTCACGGTCAGGTCTTTTCCCCTCCACTGATGACTTAATAAGGACTTAGTAAACACAGCTATGCATTTCCAGGAAATACCAAACATATGACAGCATATACCACAGAGTTTGGGTGTGTTGTAGCTGCCACCATCCAGGTTTATGCAGATGTACCTTTTGATGTTTGAACAGCACCTGCCCTGTGATGTATGTCATAAAGTGGTGAAAGACTCCGAGAGGAGCCCCTCGCTCAGGCCTCAGGACAATAGCGGACACCCAAGAACTCAGGATAGACAGAGCTTGTTGCAAACCACATGAGGCTTTATTTGGGGAAAGCCAGAGCTCTGGGGACGACTTATATCCCACGCAGGGGTAGAGGAGTCGACCTCGAGAGGAAAGAGGTCCCAGTTTTTATAAGCCCTCAGGGGAGAAAGGAGAAGGGGGGGGAGGTAGGGGATTTCCAGATCTAAACAATGTCTATTCTCAAGAAATGGGTATGGGAGGGGTACAAGGAAAGAGTCTGGTGCAGGTGTAGCAACTCAGGATTGGCTGGGCTGTGGTTGCTGGGGAGATTTTCTGACTCTTTCTCAGCAACCAATATCACAAACACCTGGCAATGGGCTTCATCAGTGGGCATACACATGAGTCAAGGAACAGTCAAAACATTGGCAGACACACAGGTTCAAGGAGTGGCCAGAGCATTATGCACCTCTATTTTTCTAAATCAGTGAAGCTAGTTCTGCTAACACTGACATCTGTCTTGCCAATTTCAGGGCTTCTGTGTCCTTTTACATTCTGTCAGGATCTTTCAGTGGCACATGTCTCTACTGCAAATATTCTTTTGTAGTTGGACATTCAGATTAAACTCATGTGTGTGTGTGTGTGTGTTCTATGGATGTGTGTGCTGTTGTATGATGCTTTTATGTTGGATAAAGTTACTAGGAGTCCTGATGGGGCATTATTCACCTTAATCTCTCAAGACAGGAATTAATCTCTCACTCAACGTGGACGAGGCCGGCAGCCAGCAAGGCCCAGTGATGGTCCTGTTTCTGCCCCCGACTGCCCTGGGATGTTACAGGTGTGTTTAGCTACATCCAGTTCTTTACACGTTTGCCAGGATCCAAACTCAGGTTATTATGCATGTGCAGCAAGCTGTCTCTTCTGCCCACAATCCATACTTTTTTCTTTTTAATGTTTGCTGTGTGCTAGGTGCTGTCACAGAATATTGATCCATTTGACCCTCACAGGAATCCTATGTGATAAACATTATTCTTGCTCTCGAGATAAGGAACAAAAGCACAGAGTTAAAAATAATTTGTTGATAACCAGAGATGTATAAGTTTGAACCCCAGACAGCATGGCTGAAGAGTCTTATTTTTGTTTTTGTTTTTGTTTTTGTTTTTGTTTTGTTTTGTTTTGTTTTGTTTTGAGATGGGGTTTCTTTGTGTAGCTCTGGCAGCCCTGGCTGTCCTACAACTAGTTCTGTAGACTAGGTTGGTCTTGAACTCACAGATATCTGCCTGCCTCTGCCTCCTGAGTATTAGAATTAAAGGTGTGCATCACCACGGTCCAGTTATAGATGTATTTATTTTAGTGTTTTGTCTGCATACCCGAGGAGGGCATTGGATTCCATTACAGTTGGTTGTGAACCACCATGTGGTTGCTGAGAATTGAAGTCGAGACCTCTGGAAGAGCAGTCAGTGAGAGTTCTTAACCATTGAGCCTTCTCTCCAGCCCCCTCTGAGTTTATTTTAAACACTTATTTATTTTAATGTGTATCATTGTTTACTTGTATGTATGCATGTATGTATGTTCACCATGTGTGTGCTGCCTGAGAGGGCTTGGACCACATAGGTGCTGGGAATCACACTCAAATCTTCTGTGAGAACAGCAAGTGCCCTTACCCATTGAGCCAGCTCCCAGCCCTGAGCACAGGCTTTAATTATTATTCTGCACTATACAGTACACTAACAAGAGCTTTTATGCTATTTTATTTATAAGTCCCAGCCCCATCTCCAGAGACAACTATTTAGAGAACTCTGCTGTCTAATTTGGTTACTACCAGCCACATGTGACTATGTAACTTGAAATTAATTAAAAATTTAAATTTAATTCTTCAAGCAAGGAATTGAGCCACATTTTAAGTGCCAGATAACCCACGCACTTAGTGGCTCTGTCCTGGATGGCAGCATATACCACACCACAGAGCTCTATCCTCTGCTCAGTGCTAAGGATCATGGACAACGAGTCCCTTTTCCCTTAAGAGCACTTTTGTGTCCCCTTAGATAACTTAAGGAGTCAGCCAGGCAACATTGTGTCCAGAACTATTAGCCACTGGTAGGTTCTGTTTATTTAACATGCGATAAGCTTCTACTGTGTGTCTGGGATGGTTTAGGACTGAAGAATTCATGACAAATAAATATGGTCCTGCTCATACACAGGCTCGGAAAGGGGAAGGGCAGTTGGGCACTAACTTGCAGAGCTCAAAGGTGGGTCTGGATCTTGTGACCAAAGAACTAAATAGATGTGCAAGGTTCTAAATTGAAAGCCAGGGCACCAACATGTTGGTAGTCAGGGTGAGGCTCATTAATTAACCTTTATGTTGAGTTATACGAGCCCTAAGGGAGAGACCCAGGAAAGGTGTTTAGTAGTCCTTGGGCAGGCAGAGTCTAGCCAAGTCTTCCTGGTCCTAGACAGGCTCAGTGTCTCTATGAGATTTCTACTGTAGATACTCACATGCGTGACAAGAGTGGGGGTGATGAATGTACTGCCATTACTTAAAAGAGAGTTTGCTGCTAAGGAAATTTTACTCAGAGCCAGGTGTGGTGGCATGTGTGCCCTAGAACTTGGGAGGCTGAAGCAGAAGCAGCATATGGTCAAGGCCAGCCAGAGTTGTGGGGAGACCCTGTATCAATCAGTCAATCAATCAATCAATCAATCAACTTCAGTCTATTTTAGTACAGTGCATAAGGTAAGATGTATAGATATAGAAGATATCAGTATGCAATATCTTCTATATCTATATATCTACTTGCACCCCAGCGGATCCCAGAGTCATTTCCTCCTTTTAATCTAGGCTGGGCATTGCCTCTCACTTTCTGAGAGTCACCATCCCCACCCCTAGCCCCACTATGTCAACTGACGCTGCCCAATTGCTCATCTTCCTTATCCAGTTCAACACTCTTCTAGCTCAGAAATTGCTTGGTGATATTGGGAACAATGAGGCCTGACGCTGTTAGTTCAGAGCAAAATGGCTTTCTTTCTTTCTTCTTCTTCTCTCTCTCTCTCTCTTTTTTAAAAAGGATATTGTATTCTTGGTGATGTATGCACATGTCATGAGAACAAGTGGAGGGCTGGGGCAAGAGAGAAGAGAAGGAATCAGGTTCCCAGGGCAGAGAAGGCAGCTGTTTCTGGAGCCTGGGCTCCTGGTCTACAGAGCACGGATGGCTCAGCCATGCTGAGTGCTTGCTAGTCAACGGGACATGGGCATGGGGGATGTTAGAAGCCATCAGGGTACCAGTGGGCCATCGCTGGTAGAGAGTTTATTCCTTCTAGAAGACAAGAAAGTTTATCCATTTTAGGCCCTGCTTTGTCCTCTTAGACAAGAACAAAGCTGCTTGGTGGTCTGGAGAAAGAAGCTTTCGCAGGGGCCTACAGAAACTGCAAATGAGTTGTCTGGAGCCACCCACCATATTAGTGGCTGTTGCCAGAACCTAGGGCTCTCTATGTGTAAGTAGTGTGGATGGTTTATTCATTTTTTAGTGCTGCGTATTATTTCACTCTGTGTTATTCAGCTTTCCGTTACTATGACAAACACCCAAGATAATCAACTTATAAAGAGAAAAATGGTTGCTGTTTGGGCTTATAGTTTTAGAGGTTTCAGTCCATGACAGATTGTCTCTGGTGCTCTGGACCTCTGTTGAGACAGCATATCATTGCAGAGAGCTTGCAACAGAGCAAAGCAGGCTGTGAACAAGAAAAAGAAAGTGGAGTCTCATAGCCCCCTTTGGGGACTGGAGAGATGGCTCAGCAGTTGAGAGCACTGAATGCTCTTCCAGAGGTTCTGAGTTCAATTCCCAGCAACCACATGGTAGCTCACAACATCTGTAATGGGATCTGATGCCTTCTTCTTGTGTGTCTGAAGAGAGCAGTGGTGTACTCATATACATAAAATAAATAGATATATCTTTAAAAAAAAAACCCTTTGAAGAAATACTCCCGAAGACCTAAAACTTAACACTAGGCACAACCTTTTTTTAAAAAATAAAATTTAAAAATAAAAAAATAATGTGTGTGAATGCTTTATTTATTTTATGTGTGTGAATATTTTGCCTGAATATATGTATGTGCACCACATGTGTGCCTTGTGCCCACAGAATTCACAAGAGGGCTTTGGATCCTCTAGAACTGGAGTTACAGATGGTTGTGAGCCACCATGTGGGTGCTGGCAATTGAGAACCTGGGATCTCTGCAAGAGCAGCAATTGCTCTTAACCACTGAGCCATCCCTCCAGCCCTAGACCCCGTCTCCTAAGGATTCTGCCTCTTCCCAATCTACTTACGAGATGGGACCAAGCCTCCAATTCTCCAACCCATGGGAATTTAGAGTCTGCTAAGATCCAAATGACAGCTCATTATATCCAGGCAACATGCTTTCTTTGTCATCCGCTCAACAAAGGACTTGAGTTGTTTCCAGATTTTGGCTTCAAACACATGTTTGAATTAATAGACTCCCTTGCCCCTCACACTCAGCTGGGTTGTTCACACCCTGCACTTGTGTGGTACACCTGCTACAATTGATGAGCCAATATTGACACACCGATATCAACAGAAGTGTGCAGTTTACCTTAACCATTCAGTCTTGGCGCTGTGAGTCCTGTGAGTTTTGCTGTAATACTGTGTACAGGCTGTCACCGTCCTGCCCAGCCACTTTGCTCTCCTAGACCCCCCTTCCTCCTGCTCCACGTATTCATTTCTCTTCCCTCAGAACCCTCGGCAACCACAGATTTCTGGATTATCTCTATAGCTTTGCTAGGGTTTGTGTGTGAATATGTGTGAACACGCTCAGAACTTCCTAGATGTTTCCCTTTTGGATCCCTAGGCTCAGTTAGGTTGAGCGGACTTTCACTAACAGCTCAACCTCAGTTCAAGTTCCTTTTCCTGGAGAGGGAGGGTCCTGGGCTTTACTCAGGGCTATTCCAGCCTCCTACCCAGCATGCCCCAGTCTCATAGCAATCTCAACCTGTCATGCCTACAAAGGCTGTTTGAGACTCAAATAGAAGTTGGATTTGCAGTCTAAGAAAGTGGAGCAAAGGACGTGCGGCCTGGACCATAGGGTAGGAGGAAAGAAACCCTTCCTGGACTCAGTCTCCTGTAGGACAGCACAGGGTCCTATTGATTAGGCCAGTCTTCTCTGACTACCATCTGATTATAGAGCCTCTTCAAACCCAACCCTCCGTGGACAGTTAGTTCAAGAGGTATGCAGGCAGTTTGCAGATGAATTTGAAATTGTTTTCACTGACCCCTCCCCACCCCTAGCAACTAACTTTTGCTCAAAGTGCCTGGCCCAGCCTCTTTCTACCTGGCGAACTGTAGTCTCCAGAGGGCTCCATGTTTCAGGTCCTGTGTGTGGTGGTGGAGAGCAGAGGAGAGAGGAGGGCAGTTTTGTCACCGAGAACTCGACTCTGGGGTCTTTTCCAGCCGCAGGCCTCAGAAATCCCAAAGGCTCAGCTTCTTTCCAAGCCTGCTTAGAAGCCAGCTGCTGGTCCTTCCCTCCTGGTGCCTCCGGCTCAGCCTGGGGCTGCCTCCTGGCTTGCAGGCTCCCCTCGATGTGCCACTTTCATTTCTAAACAGACAGGAAAATAAGCAATTGATTTCTGGATATTACATAAGCTGGGCAAGGGAGGCTTTAATAAGGAAGAGAGCAGAGGGAGGAGTCCGAAGATCTTAAGCTAAAAACTACAAAACGTGCATCATTACCAACTCAAATGGAGGCAGCTACAAGCTTGCTATGATCAGAGAGATGGCTCAGGTGGTCCCAGGCCCTTGGAGAAGACTGGCCTAGTCAATCAGGGGCCTGTGGTGGTCTATAGGGGCCTGGGTCCAGGTGGGGGACCTTCTTCCCTCCTACCCTACACCCCAGCCAAGCCTTCTTTGAGTTATTCTTCTCTAGGTGTGAGTCCAACTTCCATTTGATTCTCAAACAACCTTTGTAGGCAGGGCAGACTGGGACTTCAGGGAGTCTGGGACACACTGGTGGGAGGGTGAAACGGCCATAGTGCAAGAAGCCAGGGATCCTTCTTTTCTAGGTAGATTGAGGATGAGCTGCTAATGCAGGCCCACCAGTTGGCTCAGCTTCCCAGCACGAAGAGGACAGTGGTCTGTGCTCTGCAGTACATCTGGGACCACACGGTTGGACTTGTACACATTCTGCATGAGAAAACAGAGCTTTGGAGACATGGCTTGTCCTTGCCCAAGCCTTTGGTCTCCTGGTTTGATGTCCTTGAATGTTCCATGCTCTCTTCATTGTCCAATCCACCTAATCCATTTCAAGTTGGGCAAATAGTTCAGCTGTGTGTGTGGGGAAGGGGGAGAGGAGAGGGGAGGGGAGGGAGGGGAGGGGAGAGAGAGAGAGAGAGAGAGAGAGAGAGAGAGAGAGAGAGAGAGAGAGTTAGAGTTGGAAAGAGTCAAGAATGATTGTAGACATAAAGGGTAGAGAAAACTGCCTGAATATAAAAGTATTCTCTGAAGTTTATCTCCATGCAATAGTGGTGAGAGGTGAGACCTTAAAGAGGTGACTAGGTCATGAGAGCTTTGCCTGCCTGACTGGATTAATGTCATCACTGTGTGAATGAGTTCATTATGGAAGCAAGTTTGGAACTCTCTCATTCGTCCTCTCTCCTACTCTCTGACTGTTCTGCCCTTTCCATGAGACAAGCTCCTGAGATGGCTGTCACCATGTGCTGGAGCCTGGATGTTGGGTTTCTCAGCATTTGGGACTGTGAGAAACTATTTCACATTCTTTGTAAAATACCTGGTCTGGGTCATGTTGTCACAGTAGCAGAATATGGATTGAGACAAGAGTAACAGACTTGACAGGCTAGGAAGAAGTTATGACTCCTAGCACATGTTTGGCCTCATGCTGACCTCTGGGGGTTTCACAAGTCTCATTTACAGCCTACTTCAGTGAGCCACTTGGGGACTGGAATAGCCCCTGTTCCCCCTTTCTTAGGCCTACTCAGCTCCAGAATTCACAGAACACTGATAGTCAAGTCCTCAAATCCCACATAGCTCCCAAACTGGGTACTCTCCAAGCAGAAGAGCATGGGAGGGAGGGTGACCCTGACCGCACCCAGGTTCTTTGCTGGGCTGAGTTTTGGGGCTAACAATGGAGAGATATTCTTTCTCCTGCTACCCTAGTGAGAGGGCACCCATCCTGCCTCCGATGGCATTGCTCTGTCCTTACCGGGCTTTTGGCTTCTATTTGATAAACTATCTGCAAAGCAGGAAGGACTCATTGGTGTGGACAGAGTATTTTGGGGGCTGTTGGTAAGGGATCAAAGAACTGGACTGAAGAGAAGAAGAAAACTTTTGGCCAGATGGAACTGGTGAACTAGAGTGGACTTGAAATCTAGGGGGCGGGGTTCAAGTAGAGGACTAGAGATAAGGGAGGGGACTCTGATAGGGCACAATGAGGGCATGGGATTGGACTGTGACAGCTGGAACCAGGCCAGACTAGACTGATATCTGGGGTAGCGGATAGTATTAAGCCACTGCTCTTTGGATAGTTTTGGACCTTAGGCCCACTGAGGCCATTACCTCTACAGTATTGATCAGGTTGTGAGGGGAGGCAAGCCATGCCTCAGGTTTGTATGTTTGTAACAGGGTATGTGCTGTTGAGGGGGACTTTTGTTTTCCGAGCTCCCAGAGGCCAGTGCTGCTTCCTGAAGCAAGAATCAGGGCATCATACATAGCTGGGCTTCATGCTGGCTTCCGGGCTGAGTGCTCTGGATGTCAACATCACTTTGGGCGGGGTCTTTCTTCCTCTTCCCAGGGTTTTCAAAGGCTTTCCTGCTGCCTTTGGCCCAAAGCTGGTCCTCAAGCGAGTGGCATGCTGTTTATAGACAAGGCAGGTCTCACCACTTGCCATTGTGATGTGCTGGTGGTTAGACCCAGACACACTAGGATCAAACCCCAGCTCTCTGTTGAGAAACAAGGATGGGGCAACTGTGGGTCAGAGCTCCCTGGAGTGTGTATGTGTGTGGGGGTGTCAGAGCCCAGCAGGGACATGCTCTGTCTGTGGGGTAATTCTAGGGGTGAGGGCAGGGGTCAGCCTTGTGAGGCTGGGCTACCTGGAGTGAAAGCATCAAGGCTCACACAGACCCTGTACTGCCAGCCTTCTGGCCTTGCTCTGGACACCAGCCCAGCGTTTCTGCATTCCTCACACAACCTGGGAGATGAAAGAGCGCACAAACTGCCAACCCTCTGGCCCCTGGGCCTCTGAACTAAGGAAATGGCTGAATAATGAATGAGGCCAGTGTACTTCAGAGAGGTGGCCCTGGGGACTGTGTGGGGAGTGGGCGGGGGTACAGACAGATGGGGAGGGGGGTGGACTTGGCATGTGGAGAGACAGATAGATAAGAGAGGCACAGATAAAGTCTGCGGCTGTGGCTTCTGTGGCAGGTCACAGCCACTGATTCAAGATGAAAGTAGCCTGGGAATTTACAATCAGTGCAAAATGGCAAGCCCTTGCCTGGTGCCTTATGACCTTCTGGCACTGTTTGTATTCTGCCCTACCTTTTGGTCCCTTCCAAGGAAAACTTGCAGTAGACTTGGCTGTGCTGCTAGATTAAGACTCAACTGCATGTGTGGGACTGGAGATGCTAGGCTAGCCAGGAATAGGGCTGTGCACTTGTGAGTTACAGCAGGTTGTTGAGCAAGCTGTCCTCAGAGGGTGTTGAGGTCCTCTGGGGTATCAAGGCCAGACCCTTGCTTGCTGCAGATGATGAAGAGCTGTCTTCTCTTGAAACTGTCCTTTTCAACTAGGAGGGCTCCTGGGATGGTTAATTTCTCTTGTAGACTTGATTAGATGGTCTCCTAGGGCATTCATGAGTCACACCTAGGGCTGTGTCTATAGGACATTTCCGGAAAGGATCCACTGACAGGGGTGGGAAGACACACTGTGAACATGGGCTGTATAATCCCACAGGGTGGAGTTTCTTTGGCCGTCTCCTTTCTCTACTTTCTTGTCTGTGGAGATGTGATGAATCTCAACCACAAACTCCTTTTGTCATGAGCTTGCTGTGATGGACCACGAGCCCAAGGTGACCTGTTCTTAGATTGTTTGTTGTCAACTATTTGGTCATAGTGATGTGAAAAGTAACTGATTTATTGTCCACAGGTGTGACCAGAGGACACCCCCATCTCTATTGTCCTCGTACTGCAAGTCCTAGAGCAGTGGTTCTCAACCTTCCTCACGTCACGACACTTTAATACAGTTCCTCATGTTATGGTGACCCCCCACCCAGCCATAAAATTATTCTATTGCTATCTCATAACTGTAACTTTGCTACTGTTATGAATTATCATGTAAATGTCTGGCATGCAGGATATCTGCATGCATTGTGAAAGAGACACTCCACCCTTAAAGTGGTTGAGACCTATGGGTTGAGAATCCGTGTCGTAGGAGGAAAGACAACTCCTAACAAATGATCAGCCAGCCGACTCCAGGCAGCAGGCCATTGTGGGATGCTGCTGCTCTTCAGCTCTTCTGTAGACTCCATATAATGGCTTCTGTGAGTCCAGGTGAAGAGTCAAGGTCTACAGTAGGGAGAAGCCTTGTGGTAGACATGAGCCACCCTGGTGGGTGGGACAGCTGCTCCAAATCCCCATGTCTGACTTTATATTTCAATGATACATTTTTTTCATGCCAATCTGGCCCCCCAAGGAGTGAATTTTGAAGGCATGTGGGTGACGCCCACTTTCCGAGTGTCTGCACCCTCAGGTCTCCACTCCTTTAAGCACACACCTTAAACAGATGTTAGAGCTTATTTTGGACAGGAAGGGAAAACAGGGGCTGCCTCCTTCTACATTCCCTATCTGGGACATCCTGTTTCTTTGTCTGTGCAAAGCCACTTGGAAGCAGGGGATGTTCTGAATTTGTGGTTGCCACCACCTACCTCCTAACCCTTTTCTCTGATCTAGCTGCTAAAGCCTCGTTTTGTGTACCAAAGCAAGAAGCCACAGGACAAAGTTGGAGACATCGTCTATCACCTTTCAGCTCAGATGAGTGTGAGTACCACCTCTGAGTTCTGATGGGCCGGAACCTTCCTGCCTGCCTCTCCCCCAGGTAGCAATTGACCGTGCCTTGGCTAGTTGCAATAAACACGATCAGAGCCTCTTTGCTGAAGAAATAAACGCTCTGCATTGTGCCTATAAAACTCACACAACGAACTGGAGTCAGGAGCCTCAGTATTGGCTGGAGAAAGGAGGTTTGTTCCAAAAGTCTTCAGCTTTGGGGAGGGCCATTCTGGATCCAGAGAGGGCTGGGGACATCTTGGGAGGTCCTCCTGTGCGCATAACACATAGCAGAGAAAGTATGGAGGGTGCCAAGAACAACTTTTAAAGCCTTATTCTAACTATGTCTATGTAAGGATGTGTGTTTGTGTGTGTATCTGTGCATGAGTGCAGGTGCCCTGGTCCAGGCTGTTGTGAGCTGCCAAGTGTGAGCGCTGGGAACCAAACTCTGGTCATCTGCAAGAACAGTGTTTCCACTTAGCCACCAAGCCACCTCTCCAGCTCAGAAGGATGCAAAGATGGGTGAAAGCCTGAGGAGCCACTTTTCTCACTCAGCGCATCCTCACTCTACGGCCCAACCAGGCTCCAGGCTCTCCAAAGACTCCGACCAGGCCACTACTCCTGTTCCTTTAACGGCTGGCATTCCAGGCTCTCCTGCACAGCCCAGACACTTCTGAGCAGAGCTCCAACAGAGCAGTCCTCCATGACAGCAGAGTCCCTTCACCCCTGATGCATGTATCACCGCGTCTCACAGCAAATTTCCCTGTCGCTCATGTTTTATTAGTATAAGTGCCTTAAAAGCAGATCAGAGATTCAACTAATTTGCTCATTAGTAAAAGGAAATTAGCCATTTGAGATCTGTTCTAATAAAATTAGCTTGGTGACAAACGCTTTGTTGCCATGTTTATTAGATTGCCATACTCCCTGCATTTTAAAGGCCAGAGCAGGCGTCAGCGGCTCATCGGGGTATTCCGTCATTTCTCTGTCTCTCTTTGTTCTTCTTTCAGGCCCGTGGAGATATTGCTTCCCCTTTTCAAGGCTAATTGAGAAGGTCTGACTCAAATCTGGGGGTTCCAATTCACATGGTCCCATGAGCACCAGGCTACCCTGCCCCACTCTGAATCCCTGTCTCCAGGTACTCAGTCCACCCTGGTCCCCAGCCCCATCCTTTTAGGTTGTCTATGTCCCTGGCTGTCACCTGCTGCTGCAGAGGAATCTCACAGACTGGGTCATTTATAATCAACAGAAATTTGTTGGCTTACAGTTTTGGATGCTAGGGGTATGGGGTAGGGGTGTCCAAGATCAAGGTGACAGATCTTATGTGTCTCACAGTGGCAGAAGGACAGTGTGGGGAATTAGTGAACCCACTTTTTAATAGTGGGCACATTCCTTACAGAACAGGGCTAATGGATTTCTGAAGACCAACTCCAAACACCTCTTTATTTTCTTTCCTAAACATGTTTGCTTTTTTGTATATGGGGTCTATGTGTTGTATATTGTGTGGTGTGTGTGTGTGTGTGTGTGCAGTGTGTGTATGCGATGTGAGCATAGGCTTGCAGGCCATGATAGAGGTCAGAAGACAGCTGGGAGCTGGTTCTTCCTTCAGTTTTCTGGGGACAGGGTCATTTGTGTTTCTATTGCCCGCCCCAGGCTATCTGGCTCAGGAGCAGCTGCTGGATTCTCCTGTCTCTACCCGCCATCACACATTAGAGATTAGATATGCTTGCCATTGTAGCCTTTTTGTTCGTTAATTTGATTTTAGCCTTGGCTCTGGGAAATGAACTCAGGGTGTCAGACCTGTGCAGCAAGAGCTTTCATCCACTGAGCCAACTTACAAGCTCTAAACACCTCTTAAAGCCCCTGCTTCTTCATGAGGTCTCAATGGTTAACTAGATTTCAACATGAGGTTTGAACAGGACAGGCCAACTGTTTTAGTGTTGTTAGTTAATTTTGTTTCCTGTTGTCCTGAACACAAACAAAGACCATGACAAAATCAACTTAAGGGAGGATGAACGGGCTTACCTGACTTACAATTCCAGGTTATAGCTGTGGAGAGGTCAGGGAGGCCAGATTTGGAAGCAGTTGGTAACATTACATTCACAGCAGCTCAGAGAGCAGCCAGTGAATGTCTGCGTGCTTCCTTCTTTTACCCTTATGTGATCCGGTCTTTCCCAGGGAATAGTGCTACCCCAAATGGGCAGGTCTCTCTCTCTCTCTCTCTCTCTCTCTCTCTCTCTCTCTCACACACACACACACACACACACACACACACACACACACAGAGTAAAATAGATAAAAATGTAAAAGAAAAGTTCCAGGTGAGTAAGTTTGAGACCCTATTTGCCATCCCACCCCAACCCCTGCCAAAGATAGAGGACTGATAGTGGGCATGCCTACCAAGATAACCCTTGTAAGCTGCAGAATAAAAAATAGAATCTAGGTTGTGTGTCTTCAAGGCTCCGGACTCTAATGATTCTAATTACTAGAACACAGAGCAAACTGGGAAAGTACTACTTTCTGGGTGGTGGACCAGAATAGCCTGGCCATGGAGTGACGGTTCAGAAACCTCTAATGAAGAGCTCTCCTGGCGAGGTGGGTGTGATCAGATGTGCAGACTGATCTAGAGGTTAGGAGTTGGTTGCAGGGGACACTAAAGTGGTCCGTTAGAGCCCGGGTGTTTTCTAACATCTTCTCAACCTTTTCTGGCTAGCAATCCCAGACCCAGTCTCTTCCTGCCCTTCCAGGATCCCCAGTACAAATCATCAGCTAAGAACAGCAGTGAAGTATTTGCCCCACAGGATGTGACTCTGGATATTAGAAGGTCAGAAAGACTGTGTTCCCGGTAAAGTGCTGTCAGCAAGGAAATGAAAGCGGAGTTTGCAGTTATTTAATTTGGAGCTTGCTGGTGACTAGCTGAGCTTGAGGGCCAAAGGCTGCCTCCCCCCACATTTGGGCAGCACAACTTTAGACTTTCCCTGTTTCTCAACCTCCCCTGGACAGGGGTCACTCACGTCTTTGGCCCCTAGATCCATAGATGTGACCTTGTCTCCTGCCAGGGTTCTGCCCTGTCTATGCCACCCTGCCTCATGGATCTCCCATTTCTTCCCAGCACATGCAGGCCTCCCAGTGTGTGCAGTGTCACTCCTGCCTTGGGCCACCCTTCTGAACATCTGCTGCATTTTCTCCTTTGTGCTGTTGTAAGTCATTGAGCTGATTAGCGCTGCCTGTATATGCTCGTGGGCACGGGGCTGTCCACTGAGACATGGGGAACCTTCCAAAGACTAACTAAAGATTAACATTTGAAAAAAGAAGAGGAAAATGGGTTGTTTTGTGGGGAAACATGTAGGAGACTGAATGGATGATGTTACGGAGGGTTACAGAATAATGGGGACCCACAGACACTGACAGCACCACAGACAGGCTGCCTCGCCACAGACGTACATTCTTTAGTTTATTGTATGCTGGATAATTTGAGGAATGTGTCCACTCATGGACTGCACTGTTGGCAAATATAATTCATGTCCCAGAGTATATTCTTTCTTTCTATCTATCATCTATGTATCTATGTATGTATCTATGTATGTATCTATGTATGTATCTATGTATGTATCTATGTATGTATCTATGTATCTATGTATCTATCTATGTATCTATCTATGTATCTATGTATCTATGTATCTATGTATCTATGTATCTATCTATCTATCTATCTATCTATCTATCTATCTATCTATGTATTTATGTATCAATCTATGTATGTATGTATCAATCAATCAATCTATCAATCTATGTATGTATGTATGTATGTATGTACCTATCTATCTTTTTTTTTTTCTAGTCAGGGTTTCTCTGTGTAGCCCTGGATGTCCTGGTAATCCCCTTGAAGACCAGGATGGCCTCAAACTTACAGAGATTGGCCTGACTTTGCCTCCCCAGTGCTGCGATTTTTTTAAAGAGGAAATTTGGTCTCAGGAAGGGTAGACATTCAGCTTTTGGGACATCCCACAGGTAGAAGCACAAAAGGAAGCCAGGGAAAATGGCCCAGTAGCTCCCACTGGAGCCTGGGGGCTGGGGGTAGGGTGATGGAAAGAATGAGACTGAGGTCTTCTCAGGGTTCCTCTGAGCCTTTGTTCTTGGGGGCCTGAGACCTGACAGAATGGAATAAGCAGCCTCTAAGAAGCTGTGTGTGTGGCCTTTCTCTCTGACTAGTAAATATTTGGGGCCTAGATCTCTGGCCCTTTGTGGCAGGTGAATCCTTTATCTGGGTAGGCAGTGGACAAAGGGCTGGGGTTGGGGTTTCCCAGGCTGGGGTGCAGGAGTTGCTTTTGTGGCAGCCAGCATGGGGCTGGGCTTCTCCTACAGAATACATAATGATGGGCCACAGGCCCCTCAGAAGAGGAGTGTTACATGGTTTGAATTTAAAATGTCCCTCACAGGCTCACATATTTGAATACCTGGTCCACAATTGGTGATAGTATTTGGGGAGCATAACTGGCAGAGGTTAGTTATTGTGGGGGTGGGCCTTTGAAGGATGTAGCCTGACCCTGTGTCTGGCCCATCTCTACTTCCTGCTCTAGCAAGTGTGACTGGGGAGGCAGGATATAACCCAGTACACAGAGGGCATACTCTCTATTCCTCACACCTGTAGCTCACGGGGACTATCCCCACACCTTGACAGCCGAGTGGGTGTTACCAGGAACATCACAACTGGAAACTGTTTCCTTCTCACCTTCCTTTTCTTCTGAGTCTTCCCTTAGAGTATGCTTGTGCATCCAATGCCATTGTTTCTCAGGTCTGAAGCTCTGCCCGACCCCCATCTCTAGTCTTTCTACTCGCTCCTCATGTTGGACAATTGCCACTGATTTGACTCCAATTTGCTGATCCTTCTGACATCTCAGATCTACTGTAGAACCCCATCAAATGGCTTTTCCTTTATTTCCAACCTTAGAATTTTCACTTGATTCTGATTAATAACCCACATTTTAATTTTATGTGTATAGGTATATTGCCTGCATGTATGTCCGTGTACCATGGGTGTGCCTGGTGCCCTCAGAGGCCAGAAGAGTGCATTGGATCCCCTGGAATTGGAGTTACAAAGTGTTGCGAGCTGCTATGTGGGTGCTGGAAGTTGGGATTCTCCAGAGAACAGCCAGTGTTCTTAACCACAGAACCATCCTCTAAACCCTTGGTTCTCTTTGGAATGTTCCTGATTCTGGATTCGTTGGGTCATGCCTTCACACAGTCCTCTAATTCAGCACCACTTCCTCTAATTGTTTCAATATGGGTAAAGCAGTGGTTTGTACTGTCTTTGCTGAATCCCGCACCTGGGCTGTTTGGAGATGGTTTCTATTGGCTGTGTTTTGGGTTACAGTCTCATTGTTTTTCCTGTTGTGATTTTTTTCATTGACCATTAGGCATTTTAGATGGTGTGTTGTACAGTCTCTCCATTCTGATGGTTCCTCCTCCAGGCTTGCTGCTGCCTTTTCTTTCTATGATGCATTTGGACTTCCTGTAAGGAAACTGTCTCCCCAGGGGTGCTGATGTTCCTGCTCAACTCTGCTCCACTCTGCCCTACTACATCCCTTTTCTTTTTTTCAGCCTGGATTCCTAGAGGTTCTCTCTCTGTCTGTAAGCTCGATGGTGGACGTACATAGGAACCCCTGGAGCGAAGTCTCCCACCTGTGTGCACCAAAGCACCCAAAGCTCAAGGGGTGGCTAACTACTGTTCCTGTTGTGGTGACAAAGCACCTGCCAAAAACAACAGAAGGAAGAAAGGGTTTATTTGGGTGTCTGGTTTGAGGGCACAGTCCACCATGGTGGGTAAGGCACGAAGCCAGGAGCGGGAGGAAGGCAGTTAGTCACATGACATCCGCGTCAGGAAGCAGGGAGTTAAAATGCTGGTACTCAGCTCTCTTCCCTCCTTCTCATTCAGACTAGGGCTCTGGTCCAATGGGGTGGCGCTACCCATTTTCAGATGGGATCTTCTCTCCTCAGTTAGACCTTTCTGGAAATGTCCTCACAGACACATTGAGATGTGTGTCTTCATGATGCTTCTAAATCCAGTGTCAAGCTGACAGTGAAGACACAGCATCGCAAGCGATTTTCTGGACTACCTTGCTCTCCCATCCCCAGGCCTTCTTGCCTGTGAGTCCAGGCACCAGCAAGGGCTGCTTCTCTAACCTCTTCGTGACCCCCTTCTCAGAGCTCCTAGATTAAGTTCTGACTGTTTTCCTCCCTCTGCTGTTTGTCCCACAGAGCTGTGTGCCTGTCTGTCTGTTGTTTGGTTTATTCCTTCTGGAGTCAAGTGACAAAGAATCCACTGTCTGTTAAGTGTCCCAAGAGCTTCTCCAAGCCTTAGTTGGCCTGTTTCCTGGGACAAACAGTGTTAGAGACTTGTATGTTTATCATGAGCCCTGCCTGCTTCTCCCCATGTTCTTCCTAAGAAACATGGTTCCTTCCAGACCATACCTAGGGCCAGTCAAGAGTTTCCATGACCTAGAAATCGTCTTAACAGGGTGGTCTGTTTACCTATCAGCCTTACCTAGTTCAGGCCACTGGGAGGAAAAGAGGGCATCATTTCAACCTGGGCCCTCTGAAACCCAGACCTTCTGCGGCTTGTCTCATCTTTGAATAAATACATCTGTCTGTGTGGGAAAGGGACCCTGAGAAATCCTAGGCTCTCTCTGCTCTCCAGAACCTCACAGTCATGATTGAAGCAGGCTTGGCTCTCCTAATGTATCCTAAAACATGGATTTAGAGCTGGGTATGATGGCATATACCTATTATCCCGGCTTCAGGAGGGAGAGGCAAGAGGATCCCAACAAGCTTGAGGCCAGCTTCAAGCAGATTCACAACAACAACAACAACAACAACAACAACTGAACACTATCCTCAAAAGTGTGGTATAACCTCTCATAGTCTTGCCAGCTTGGCACTTGTTTTTAGACTCCTGAACATTTTAGCCTGCTCTTCAAAAGCCATAGTGATCTAGACTGCACTGGCTTAGTTCCTGTCTCTCCCTGCCCATAGTGTGTAGGCCTGACAGGAGTGTTTGCTGATCTTTCACACAGTAGTGGCACCTGTGCATGTCTCTTCCTTATGTCTGGGGTTCCTTTAACCCACCTGCTTTTGGAATCCCTTCCCTGTATAGCCCATCCTGGTTCTCCCCTTGGTTTTGTACACAGAGGTGCTGCCCTACCCCCCCATGCCACCCCTGCTCCAGACCTCAAGAGCATTCTGCCTTGACTCATATTATCCCCATACATGGCTACTGCCTGCTTCTTCTGCTCATCTGACAGGGCTTAGGGATGTGACCATAGCTACTCATCTGATGTTGTAGAGGTTGTCTAAGTGTTCAGTGCACTGTAGCCTCTTTATAAATATGTGTGAATGTCAGATAGACTTTCTGTAACCTTTCCTGCCGGAAGTGAGCTTGCCTGATGGCACTGTGTGGGTTTTGAAGTCTTTGGAGTACAAGTTATAATCTGATTATATTCAAATGTGAGATCTACATGACAACATTCAATTAAATTTGATTCTGGAAATAATTTAGGGTGGATTTTAACTTAATATTCGTTTTCAGTGGCACAGGGTCCCTCCCCCCTTACTTAGTTCTGTCGTTTCTTGTAAACAGCTATCTTGAGGCTAAAGAAACAGGCCTCCCCTGGATCTCATCTTTGTCCTTGGCAGTCAGGGGTCCTAGTGCTCACTACTGTCCTTGTGGGACTTCCTAGATGGCAGGTGTGTGTGTGTGTGTGTGTGTGTGTGTGTGTGCGCGCATGTGAGTGGGTGAGTGCGAGAGTGTGCTTATGTGTGCCTGTGTATCTCTCTCTTTCTGTGCCTGTCTCTCTCTGTCTCTGTCTCTCTCCTCTCTACGTGTATGTGTGAGTGTGTGTACATGGTCAGGAGGATGGGACAACTTCAGCTGGTGTGGGTTCTGCCTGTTATTTTATTATTTCTTCTTTTTAATAACCAGATTATTGGTGTCAGCAAGTATTAGAGATTAATCCTGACAGTGCCTTTCTGAGCCGTAGCAATTCTTTCAACAGGCATTTCAACAGGACTCTGCTGACTCCTATCCTTATCTAGCACCTGTGACTTTGGCCTGCCTGTTGGCACCTGTGCCATCAGTAGCCAAGGATGATAAATGTTGCTTGGGTCTCTACTCCTCTGGCCTCCTCCAAACCAGTGGATCTGGGGAGAAATGGCGATGTGGCTGATGACCACACCTACAGCACTTGGTGAGATGGCCTGGGGACTTGTGGGGACTCTGGTATACAATTCAGGTATTTCTTCAAACTTATGGAAAAGACAAAACTCCAAGAGCTCCTGGCAGAGAAAGTTTGTCCATGAGTGTATGGACAAGGTAAGCAAAAGAGACCCTGTCTGGTTCCTCTGGGTTTTTTAGAGGGATAAACTGCCTAGTGCATCCACGGAGACCTTTCCCACCATACTTCAAACCCTGTCTCAGCCCTGTGCATGTCAACCCCACCTGACCTGGGCATTGTGGTATAACTGGGACATAGCACTTACTGCACTTACTAAATGAAAGAGTGGATAATTCTCATTAGGGAGAGAGGGCTATTTGCAGGCGTGTGGCCAGGAGAATGAAAACCACCAACAAGGGTAGAGAAGTGCCCCAGGCATTAGAAAATGGGAGGGACTTACCAGTCAGGTCTGAGAGGCACTGGGGAGAAACTGCTGTGGCTGAAGGGTTTCAACCTTCTGTAGAGATCTCAGATGGGATTGGGGGGTGGTGTGGCAACTTGCTGTGGTCTAGAATCAGTTGGGAAGAGCCTCCATAAATCATTGTCTAGATTAGGTTGACCTATGGACGGGTCTATGAGTGATTGTCTCGATGACCTGAATTGATGTGGGAAGAACCAGCCCTCTGTGGGTGGCACCATTCCCTAGGTTTGGGTTCTGGTCAGTATAAGAAAGGAGAATGTGAGCTGAACGTGAGTAAGCATGCATGCCTTATTTCCTCTCTGCTCTTGACTGTGGCTGTGACCAATTAATGGGGTTCCTGCTGCTCTGAAGGCTCTGTTATAAATGGACCGTGGCCTGGAATTGGGAGCAAAAATGACCATGTTCTCCCCTAAGTGGCTTTTCATCTGAGTGTTTTATCACAGCAACAGAAATGAAACAAGGGTAGGTTACGCAGCCCAGGCTTTTCCATTCTTCCACCTTCCGGCTTCTTTCTCGAGTCTCCTATGCTGGATTCATGGGGATGCAGAGAGCAAGGGAGCTAGAGGGACACAACCCAAAGAGGTGGGCTTTGTGGGATGGGGCCGCAGGGAAGGGTGCAGAGGTGGGATGGGCTAGCATGCAGAGCATAGGATGTGTGGAGAATGTCTACTGTGGAGAGTGTGGGGGTGGGTGCTTAGGCCTCTAGCTTCATCGGGGGGTTGGGGGGGTGGATGGAAGTGGTAGGTGGGTCCTTGCAGTGATTATTTTCCTCACTGGGTGACAAGATACCTCACAAAAGGAACTTAAGGAAGGTTTATTCTGGCTCCTGATTTGGGGGTTACATCCATCATGACAGCGAAGGCTGCAGCCGGAACCTGAGGCAGCAGGTCACATCACACCCACAGTCAGGAAGCTGGGAAAGGTGAAGGCTGGTGTCCAGCTTGTTTTCTCTTTTTGATTCATTCTGGGACCCCAGCACACTGTTCATGGTTAGGGTATATCTTTCAACCTCAACTAACTCAATCTGGGAACTGCCTCATGGATCTGCTTAGAGGTTTGTCTCCTAGGCGATTCTGAATCTCAGCAGGTTGACAGTCAGTATTAACTGTCATGCTCAGTAATGCAGAACCTCGAAGCCTGATATCAGGTTCCCCCATCCAGCCTGGCCTTCAGGGTCCCCAACCTCAAACCAGAAGAACCTTCCCTGTATTTGCGGTGTTGGAAATTGAAGCTGGTGGCTTATACACGCTAAGCAAGCGCCCTACCGCTGAGCTCTTCCCAGTCTGACTCTGCTTTCCTTACTGACACTTACAGAGCAGCTAGCCATGTGCCAACAGGTTGCAAATGAGACACCCAGCCTCACTGCCCTGGTCAATATTGTAGGGGAGAAAGAGACAATTAAAGGCTTTTTATCTTCCCAGAAGTGAGCTGTCATTAGCTCCAGGAACAGGTGGAGGGCACATGACTAAGGATATCGAAGTGCTTCATCAATCAAAAGCTAATGATCTCTGGGTCTGGTGGGATTTCAGGCGGGGACTGATGGATGGGCATTTACCTGTGTGGAGTCTGGGTCTGATGGGCGGGGAATGGTCACTACACCAAGTTCCTAAGTTTGGAGTTGGCTTGTCTTGGCCACAGAAAGCTTTGATGTGAATTTTTAAGTCCTGGAGACTTGACAGTCTGAAGACAAAATTCTTTTACAGAGAGAGAGTGAAGCTTCCCAGGTCTGGTGACTCTTCCAGGTCTCACAGGATATCCATACCCGTGTTACCCGCTGTTGTATGAAATCTTCTAAAAAGCCCATGAGATCAGCTTTTTTTTTTCTTTTTCTTCAGTGTTAGGGATAGAACTTGGGGCTTTATGAGCATGCTAAACAACTGGTCTATATCCCCGCTAAGCGGATTGTACTGGCTGGTTTTGTGTGTTAACAAGCTAGAGTTATTACAGAGAAAAGAGATTCACTTAAAGAAATGCCTCCATGAGATCCAGCTGTAAGGCATTTTCTCAATTAGTGATCAAAGCCCATTGTGAGTGGTGGTTTCCTGGCTTGGTGGTCCTGGGTTCTATAAGAAAGCAGGCTGAGCAAGCCAGGGGAAGCAAGCCAGTAAGTAGCACCCCTCCAAGGCTTCTGCATCAGCTCTTGCCTCCAGTTCCAGCCCTGCTTGAGTTCCTGTCCTGACTTCCTTCAGTGATGGATTGCGATCTCAAAGTATGAACAAAATAAACCCTTTCCTCCCCTAACTTGCTTTCTGGTCATGGTGTTTCATCACAGCAATAGAAATCCCAACTAAGGCAGGCATAGAGGCTCAACAATGCAAAATAACTGGGTCCCGGCCGGCCACACAGACAGCAAGTGGAGAAGCTCAGATTTGAGCCTCCTCTCCTGGCTCTTCCATCAGCCACGCTGGGACAATCTTGCAGGGTCAACCTGAGGCTCTCTCCTCATATGCCCCATATACCCTCTACACAGAACATGGACGTTTTATTTGGACACTGTCCAAATATCACATGGCTAATTGCCATGTGTGCCCGGAGTGCATGGCTGTGTTTTGGGGATGAAGCTTGAGGACCAGCTCAGGATAATTAATGGCATCCATCCTCCTTTCTGCTGCTTGACTGAACTCAATTTGGGTGATTTTCATTAGTCCATTTGGAGGCTTTATCCTCAGCAGGGGTGGAAGGCTAAGGAGACAGTTGTGCCCTGGGTTGTCTAGGTCTCCCATAACCTAGCGAGCAGATTCACAGAAGCCCTGCTGTGAAAGGCTGGCTAAGCAAACCTCCCCAGTTCCCCATGGAGCAGACAGGATGCCTCACTGCAACCCATGCACCTGTGTGGAGCAGCCTGGCCTCTCCCTTCTGCCTCTCTCAGGAAGAGGCCTAAAATCTTGAAAACTCTGAGGTGAAAGGGACCAGGTTGCTTCTTAGTGTTTGAGCATGTCTATAGCAGCGTTTCTTTCCTGAGCCTTCACGAACTCGTTACATATGACTAGTGATGGGGAGGGGACTCAGTGCTCCTATCCGTGAGCTTCCTCAGAATCCTAAAGTTAAGCCCACAGAGCCCCATGGCTGGCCGGCTCTGGCCATGAGTACTTTTATACATCCCTTTTCCTCTGTTAGCTGTGCAGAGAGGAGCGATATCTGCGTGAGCCCCAGTGGGAAAATGTCAAGGAATAAGACTGTGTCATGTCTGTCAGCCTAACTTCTGTGTGAGAACCACTCACTGTGTCTTAGTTAGGGTTTCATTGCTGTGAAGAGACACCATGACCACAGTAGCTCTTATAAAGAAAAACACTTCACTGGGGCTGGCTTACACTTTCAGAGGCTTAGCCCATTACCCTTGTGGCAGGAAGCATGCAGGTGGCATGCTGGCAGACGTCATGCTAGAGAAGGAGCTGGGAGTTCTACATCTTGATCCATAGGCAGCAGAAAGAGACTGCCCCTCGAGGCTTAGCTTGAACACTTGAGACCTCAAAGTGACACCGCCACAGTGACACACTTCCTCCAACAAGGCCACACCTACTCCAACAAGGCTAAGCCTCCAGTAGTGCCCCTTCCTAAGAGCTAAGCATTCACACAGCTATTCAACCCACCACTCACTGCAAAGGCCCCTAAGGCCAATGCATTCCTTAGAAGCTCTTTAAATTCCCGACAGTTTATCCTCGTAAGTTTCATATAGATCGGATAGGCCCAGTTCCGGCAATATTTTTCCCATGGTGCGATTTGAAGTTCATTGCTCTCCTGGCCACACTTTTATTCTATATCCCTCTAAAGCATGACACTCGGCAGTGAGCCCAGCTTCCCATGGAGTCAGGTGGCATTCTTGGCATCTTTAGTTTGGACCTTGGAGTCCCAGGAGAACAGCTCTACCTCAGTAACCTGAGCTGGCAGCCCTCTCCGCGTGGTTGACTTTTTTCTCCTCTTGCGGTGCTGCAATGTTGGAATTTGAACTCAGGGAGTTTTGCATGCTAGGCAACTGCTCTGCCGTTGGCCGACATCCGAAGTCCTTGGATTATACGTGTGTGTATATTTGTGTATGTGTCTATATATGTGTATCTGTGTGTGTGTATGTGTGTGTGTCTGTGTGTCTGTGTCTGTATATGTATGTGTGTGTGTATGTATGTGTGTGTCTGTGTGTGTGTGCGTCTGTGTGTATGTGTGGCTATGTAGCCAGGCTGACTTTGAATTCATGATCAGCTTGTCTTGGTCTCAGGGTGCTGGCTTGGGATTGTGTACACTCACCTGCCCAACACAGGTTGACTTTGACTTTATACTGTCTGGAGCTATGAGTCCTTTTCTCAAGAACTAGATGAGAACTCTTCCCAGGGCCACCACCATCCATATCCTAGAGACTTCTTTCAGAGGCCATCACCACCCTGGGGTGAATAGGCCCCATTTGCTGAGCAGTCACTAAGTGTTCTATTCCCAAAAAAGGAGGGACACCACCAGGACTGTGGTCACCCAAGCATTCTGGGAAGGCACAGCTGTCTCTTGTGTCTCCTCTGGGTTTGTCTCTCCTGTCATCAGGGCCTGTTCTCTATTCTGGAAGCTCAAGGCTACTCTTGCCCGTCCCCGCAGATGTGCTAGAAGGAATCCACCTAGCCTTAGAGAGTCCTGCACCTTTAACAGGGTGTCATGATGTCCATTCTCCATCTCCTGGGAACATAGGTTGGCCACACAAGCCAGTTAATGAGACAGGGAGACAACTTTGTCATTATCTGCCTTCAGAGACTTCCCAGTCCTGCTCAGTGGCTCAGGCTTGATGCCATCCGCTGGTTCATTATTGTGGTACCATGGGTTTGAGGCAGATAGACCCTGAGACCTGCTCTAGGCTCCCTGCTTGCTGCTGTGTGTCTGGGAAACTACTCAGCTTTGTCCCTCTCAAGCCTCAGCTTTCAAATCTGTAATGTGAGGATGTGAGTTGCTTCTGCCAGAATGGATATGAACTTGAATGGATGTCATTGTGTGTGACCTGGTGCTTGCAGGAAAAACACGCATGCTCTCATGCCTCAGCAGTATTTTTGCCAGAACTTTCTATAGGTGTTTTCTAGAGTAAGGGATTTAAGGGAAGTCGGATTGACCTGAGGATGAGTGGTTGAGGCCCAGGTCCCCTAAGGCCACAGCTCTCTGCCACCACCAAGCACTGGGAACCTGAGAGGTTTCCATAGGAGCTTGCTGTTGCTGCTGCTGCTGCTGCTGCTGCCGCTGGCACTTGGGGTCCTGAAGGAGCTGTCCCAGCTTCGGTGACACTGCAAGTAAACAGTAATTGTCAGAGTCGATTTAACGTTGATATTTTTATCACATATCGGCCTGGTGCCATGGCAAGGAATGACAGAAGCAGAATGCTAAATAATTTCTCTAAATAATGCAAGCTCCCTGGGCTGCCTGGAGGGGGGCGGAGCCAGAGCCAAGGGAGGGGAGCCCTGCTGGCTGGCTTTTGGAATTTGGGTGAGGGACACATTCAGCTCCTTGTCTCTTGGCTCTGGTGCTGACTGACAGACTTGTGGGGGCTGGTTCGTGGGGAACAAGGTGGCTACAGGGCAGCAGCAGGCCGACTGACTAGGGCAAGGCAGAGAAAGCAGGGCCCATACTCAATAAAGACTTGTTGATTTGATTGCTAAAGAGGGAGAGAGTTTGAGACAGGGAGGAGAGAGGAAAGGAGACAGAGCTTGAGGGAGCCCGAGCAGCAGGAGGGAGTGATCCAGAGGGGAAGTAGGACAGGAGGTGGTGAGAGGGAGGGAGGTGGTACAGCCCAGGCAGTGGGAGGAGCTTGACAAGGTACCAGGAAGGGAGGGAGGTGGGTGGAGATGAGATGGGAGATGAGATGGGATGGTAGGTTGAGGACCCCAGAGTGCTTCAGCAGTAGTGCCAGACCTAGTCAGGGTCTCCGAAGGTGGACACTGTTCATTTGTAAACTTTTGCGACTGTACTGTCCCTCTCCTCAATCCCCAGCTCCCTTCTGGACAGTCATTCTCCTGAGAGAGGCTAAGGATGGAGGTTAAAGCGCTCACAAGTAGACTTGGCCGGTCAGTCTCATTCAAAGTAGGTAGCCTTGGTTTTTTGTTTTATTTTGTTTTGGCAACAAGATCTCAGGTAGCCTAAGCTGGCCTAGGACTTGCTATAGAGTTGAGGATAGCCTTGAATAATTGATCCTTTGCCTGTTTCCTTAATGCTAGGGTTACAAGGCATTTGTCACTATGGCCTGTGTGGGTGCTAGGACCAAACCTGGGGCTTTGTGCATGCTAGGTATGTTAGGTGAGCCCTCCACCAACTGAGATGCATTGTCTCTTTTCATCATAAACCAGCCTAGAAGGGACCAGAGAAGAGACTTCCGAGGGAGGGCCCAGGTTAGCTTTCCATCGCTGTGATAAAATGCTAAAGAAAACCAGATTAGGAGGTGACATCTTATGGTTTCAGAGGTTGTCATTGCTGGTCAGTGGCCTTTTGTATTTGGGCCTGTGGCAGAAGTACACCATAGCAGGAGGTATATGTGTGGTGAAAATAGTTCATCTTATGGTGACTGAGGTGTGTGTGTGTGTGTGTGTGTGTGTGTGTGTGTGTGTGTAAGGGGGGTGGCTAGGATCTCAAAATCCCCTTCATGGTTCGCCCTCAGTGATCTAACTTTCTCCTGTAGAGCTGGCCTTAATGAGTGTCCCCTGATTGACTTCCTGACAGAACCTCAGGTTGAGGACCAAGCCTTCAACCATCGGGCATTTGAGGGGCATTAAAAACTATGGCAGACCCCCTGACTGCTGGGAACTCCAGGCAAAGATGGGCCAGCATGTGAATGTTCTAGTAAGGAGAAAAATCAAGGGTGTCTTATCAAAGTGCTTTCCCTTTTGGGGAGCTACATGAGTCTGTGGGCAGGAGACTAACCTGCTTACAGATGGTTCTCACACCAAGCAAAGTGTCTGGAGTATATTCAGTGGTCACTGCATGACCATTGCATGAATAAAGAATAAATTCATCATATCACAGATATGGAGACATGATGGAGACATGGGGGACACAGGTTAAATGTCCCTGTCCTCACAACTTATTTGTGATAGATTGAGAACCACAAACTCATTTTGTTTTTAGATTTTTAATTTTAAATATGGTAACAGGTGGGTCCCTGCTTTATGAGTGGAGTACGTGAAGCTGGAGGCTGGCCATCTCTGGTGTGGCTGAGTCCTTCCAGACAGGCCTGAGTCTTCCAACCATCTTTCTCTTTACTTTTCCCCTCAACCATTCCTCTACCCCTCCCTCCTCTGCTCACCCTGTGGGCAGAGAATTGACTCCCATGGAACCGTTCGTGTTCCACCAAGGCTCTCAGCTATGCATTGCTGGTTGTCAGCTGGGTTGGCTGTGCTACTGGACAGTCAGCTCTAATCCCTGTGGCTGTCCCATCCGATGCACGTCAGGGTGGCTCTTCATGGAAAGTCTGCTTTAGGAATGATGTGGGGGAGATCCTTGTTCTCTCTGCATCATGATGCTGTCCTACTAAGAACACAGAAGGAAGGACCTTTGCCAAGCTAGGAAGTGGCACAGACCACTTCTGCTCACATGTATCACCCACGATCCAGACATCCCCTCTCCCCATAATACTGCAAGGAAGACTGGGAAATTTAGTGGTGCTTGTGTGCCCAGGGAGAGGTGGGTGACATGAGATCTGGTAAGTGCATTATATTGGTTCTGTCATACTGCCTGAGAGGCCATCTCTGCCACCATCTTTCCTTCCTCCTCTGTCAATCTCTACCTCTTTATATGATCTCGGAGTGATTTCCCTCTCCCTGCCGCCTCTCTTCCCAAGCTATTCCCACTGCATTATGGCACCCCTCGCACATATACATACGTATTCCTAGATCGCCCCCACTGTCTCTGAAAGTTCCTGACTTTAACTGGGAGAGTGGCTTTCTTGGTGGAAGACTGTTTTCCCTGGCTGTGTGCCTCAGTACTGGGTAGAGTTGGCAGTCTCCTCATACTCCAGAGCCAGGTCCATGCCCATGAATAAGGAGCTCCCCTGGGATGCAAGTGGCGTTTGGCTTTACTTTTCTTTTTCCTCCTTGCTGTGGTCACCCACTGGTCCTTCGGTCGCTTGTCCTCGTCCACCGAACACACGGCATCTGTTGTGTCCTTTGTCCATATGCCAGAGCTCTGGGACCGTATGGAAGACTCATTCAAAATCCTGGCCAATCTGTCCACTCTGCTCTTCAGACATAGGTCAGCATTGCTCCACTTTAGGCGGCCACTCCTACGGTGACATTGAGGCCTTATTGCCCAGAATTGTTTCTGAAATCAAACAAACTTCACAAGTTTTTCTAAGAAGTACGTTGGTCACTCTCATGGGTGTGTGTGGGTCTCCTTGTTTTCTTTACCTTCTGTTTATAGTTTGAAAATGAATGTTCCCCATAGACTCATGTGTCCAAACACTTGTTTCCCAGTCATCAGCACCATGCAAGACAGTAGAACCTTTGGGTCTGTAGTCTCACTGATAGACGTGGGTCACTGTGAATAAGCTTTGAAGGTGATAACTATTTCTGATTCTGACCAAACTCTTTATTTCTGGTCCCCAAAGTATGAGGGGACTCTGCTACATGTTCCATGGCCATGCCTTTCCTGGCCATGTTGGCCTGAAACCGGGAGTGGCACTCTTTCTCCTCCTTTAGCTGCTTCTCTCAAGTGCTTGGTCACAGTGCCTAGGAAAGGAACTGCCAGGTCCCTCCAGTCCTTACTTCCTTTTCCGTTCTGTTTAAGTCCTCTGGTTTGTCATTTGATCACTGTGCTGCTAAAGATTCACTGAAGAAACCAAACTAATATGTGTAATACAAGTGCATCGTGAAGAACTAGATCATGTGACTGTGTAAGTCAGTTAGTATCCCAAACCTGAAGTTGGGATACTAGAGATGGAGGAAAGCCAATGGTATGAATGCCAGTATGAAAGCCAGCAGGCCCAGGGCTCAAGAATTTAAGTATTCAAATTCAAGTCTGAGCCCAGAAAGACCCAGTGTCTCTGCTTGAAGGCCATCAGGTAAGATGTGTTCTCCTTTCTCACTGGAAGGTTGACCCTTTTGTTCTAGTCGGGTCTTCTGGTGGTTGAATGGGACTCATCCACCCAGAGAGCCAATGCTTTGATTTATACAGTCTTCAGTGCAGTGGTTATCTCATCTAGGAAGGACCTCACTGATGCCTATAGAAGGACGGTGGATCAAATATCTGAGCACCCAATGCCCCATCAGGTTCATACATCCATTAACCTTGGTCACCTCTCCTGTCACCTCAGATGCTTTGCACCATTGCTCCTGTCTCATAGCCCAGAAAGACTGAGCCCTGGATCAGCCCAGTGTTTACCTTTCCACTTATTTTCTTCTCCCTTGCTCTGTATCCTTCACTTTTACCTGACGAGTTATCTGGTCTGTAAAAGAGTGAGCCATTGGGGCTGGGGATGCAGATCAGCTGATAGAATTTTTGCCTAACATGCATAAAGCCCCGGGTTTGATGCCCAGAGTGGTATAAATCAGGTGTGGTGACCCATGCCTATATTGCTAGCATTATAGGATGTGGAGGCAGGAGGATCAGAAGTTCAAGGTCTGAGTGAGGTATTCAATGAGAGAGATAATACAGTAAATGACCCAGAGCCCAGGCAGGACCATGTCACCAGGCAGATGATAAGGACACCTGTTATTAGAAGGTGGAGATGAGGGTTAGGGGTTTTCAAAGCACAAGAGTGAAGTCCACAGATTTGCTTAGTAACTTGGTCATAGATGGCATACTGAGCTTTGGGTCAGAATGCTTAGATTCAAGTTCCATTTCTGTCATTTTTTTTTAAACTACCCCCAACTCATAGAGATTCACTTAACTTCCCTATGTTCTTGTTCTCTCATTCGTTACATGGGGATATGCATGGCAACCTCCTATGGTCACTAGAAACAAACAAGGTTGAGCATTGTGGGAAGGGCTATGTATTTCATAGGTGAGATAAAGGTCTCTTCAGCATCTACTGGGAACATGGAGGATGGCAACCTAGACAGACATTGCTCGGTCCCAAACAGAAAGGAGGCAATTCCCTTTGCATCTGGGGAGTGGAACTAAAGCGGGGCATTGGCTGGCAGCTGCTCAAAGCTCCTGAGACCACAGCAGCAGCGAATAGACCAAAGGTGTATACCTGAAGAAGGCTCAGGTGGTTCATGGCAGACAGAACAGCCAAGCTTTATCTTTTAAATCTGGTAGGCTCCCAGAACCCTTCTTGGAGCTACACTTGACTTTCTTTGATCTTTTGCCCCAGGCCCTAAGGAGCTCACTTTGGAGAGACTCGAACGTGGACTGAGAAATTGCATATGGCTGCCAGGCTGGAAGAAACAGAGTTTTCTTTCAAGGCTCCACTTCCTCACCTGCCAGCATGTGGCCTTTTATGCACCTCAAAGACAGAGTCCCAGGCCCATCATGCGGGCAGTTTTGCAGGCTAGTTTTCTGAAGAAGCTGAAGCAATTCTGAGATCATAAACTCAAGAGCTGGCTTGGTGAAGGCCTCCGGGGAATCCATGCCCTGCTCGTAGGATGAATCCTGGGAAAGACCTTTCATCTTGGCCTCCAACTGTGACTTGAGGCATGAGGCATGAGGACAATGGATTCCACACTAGGGACTTCTCTACTGTTGGGAGTTTCTGGGATCTATGTGTGGGGCAGGTTCAACTGGGAAGTAAGGAAGCAGGCAGGCAGAGGAGAAGGTGCTGGTCAGGAGAGCCTGGGAGGGCAGTGGAGGAGCTGGCAGAGCAGACTGGCTGACACCAGGTCCGGGCCATGCCAGAGTTTTAAAGCCATTGCTTAGAGCTGAGTGTTTAAAGCAGTTTACTCGTGGTGCCAACTGTTCTTGGATGATTTTTCCCTAAATGTTTGATGTTTTGTACTTGTGCCCAGAGGCAATTTTACATGGTGGGGGCTCTTCTGTCAATCTGTCACGGTGAGTGATTAGAGGCAGGAAGGAGGTACTGATGTCCCCCTCAGGGATTTCAGGATGTCTGTACTCATAGCCGGTTGGCCAGGCAGACAATCTACTAGTCAGTCCACTCCCTGGACTGAGAACCTGTAAACCTGTGACTGTGGCTAGATGGGGTGCCGGAGAAACTAGGGTGACATCTTTGTCCTCGGTGTGCTTAAGATTGGACAATGGGCTTGGTCTCTTGTCTGGGCAGTGCATACACCCAAAAATACACACATACACACATACATACACACACACACACACACACACACACACACACACACACACACGGAGAGGGAGAGATAGAGGGAGAGGGAGAGAGGGAGAGAGGGGGAGGGGGAGGGGGAGGGGGAGGGGGAGGGGGAGGGGGAGGGGGAGGGGGAGGGGGAGAGGGAGAGGGAGAGGGAGAGGGAGAGGGAGAGGGAGAGGGAGAGGGAGAGGGAGCCCTCCTTTCCTGACACCTGAGGCTTGACTATCTGCTAACCTAAAGCTCTCTGGGATGATCTTCCTTCTGCACCTGGACATCCCTCATACTACTAGGAATCCCTTTTGCTGCAAGGAGCCACTGGCTTTCTTGGAATCACAGTAGCAGGACAGAGAGGCATGAGATGGGTAAGTTAGTTGTTGCCTGGCTCCTCTCAGGTTTCTGACCTGACTGTAGGTGCGGAGGGGAAGCAGCCCTGGGTACAGAATCAGGACTTGTGCAGCCCCTGTCAAAACCAGACAGATGGAATGGAATGTCAGCTCCAGGAGGCCGAGGATCAGGCTGGGCATGTGTGCCTAGTGCCCAAGGCTGGGCCTGGTGGTGAATACCTGTGGGATGGATGGATGAGTGGAGCTCTGTCAGACTTCAGCTTTGTGAGTGGGCTCTTTGTGAGGGGACCACACTAAGCTGAGGCAGGCAAAGTAGCCAACCTGGGTCAGATGGATCCATATTAGAGTCTCAGCCTGGCCAACCAAGAAGTGTGCCACCTCAGTTCTTTAACCTGGTGAAAGGACATCCACCTAGTAGAGTTGAGGTCTGGTCCAAGAACCACGCAAGCTGGGCGTGAGCACAAGGCAACTCAGGAAGCCTCCACAGAAGCAGTGGGTCTAGAGAAACAAGGAAGCTGTGTTCTAGAATGTTCCTGCCATAAACTGATTGGTAGGAAATCCACAAGCTGGGACTGTCATACCCCTGCTGGCTTAGGAGCCTAACCCAGCTCTGAGGTGTTGTCCTGCCACAGTGGCATGGGGACAGAGTGGAGAATTCTTCATTAGGACTGTTGGCCTCTCATCAGTCAGTTCTCCTCACTGTGAGTGACTTGGCAAGAGCCCTCCTCATCCTTCCCACTCAAGGGAAAGAGGTTCGGATGGAGTGACAAAGGAAAAGGGCGAGAGTCTGGGGCTTGGGATGGTGGCTAAGGAGGCATCAGCCAGGAGTCACAGATCCTAGTGGGTTGTGGGGGAAGATCACCAAGCGGCCCTTTTACCTGGGACACCTGCTTGGGACAATCCAAGCAAGTCATTTCTCTTCTGTGTGCTCTAGAACTAACACAATATCTTCTACTTTCTACAGAAGCTTGGGAGATTTTCCATATGAAATAGTACATCCCCACTTTGAAGATATCAAAAGTTCACACTAGAGACTGGAAGGAGATGTGTATGCCACCTTAGTCCCTAGAACCCGTGTTCCTTTATGGATGGGATGGCGCGTTAACAAAAAGAATCAGGTAGCAGTACGGAGCTCTGGCTCCTGGGAAGTCAGCGCTCCACAATTTATTACAAACACTGATAAGCAGTAGAGCTGAGGACAGCGGGAACAAGCTCTCTGCTGGACATCACAGGGGGAGCCTCAGACCCCGGTGGGACAGGGGATGGATTTTAGGAGATACTATGCTGGGATTATTATAGTGCCAGATGCTATCAATATGGTCACCAGGTCCAGCTGTCAGGATGTTTTATATGACTTATGTCTCCTGATAGCCCAATGGCAGGAAATCATTGACTCTGGGGTCAAGAGTCTGGAATAAAGGTGTATCCTGTCACTTGCTAATCGTGTTGCTGGGGTAGGAGCCTCTGGCCACTCATTAGCCATGAGCCTGTGTCAGAGAGTGAAGCACCACATAAAAAGTAGTATATACCTGAGACTCCAGCACTTGGGAAGTAGAGACAGGGTGAACAGAAATACAAGGTCATTCTTGACCCAGCCAGTTCAAGGCAAGCTGGAGCCTCAATGAGACCCTGTCCCAAACAAGCAAATGAAGGAAAGCTACAAGTGTAGAGAAGGGGCAGGATAGGGAAGACCTTTTTTTTTTGCCCCAAAGATGCTTGGGTGTTGCTTATATTGCTTATAAATGAGCACCCTGGAGGGCACAGCATGTCATACAAATGTGGAAAGTCACTGCATTTGCTCATATATGAAACATACATGAGCAATGAACAGACTGCAGTGGCCTGTGGGATCATCTAGTCCATGACAGAGACACAGGACCTGATTCTAAACATACACACACACACACACAAACACACACACACACACACACACACACACACACACACACCAGTGGGTTGTTATCCAAAGCATGAGGCTATCTGAGTGCTGAGAGGCTGCCATAGGTCATCTGTAAGTGGACAAAGCCAGGGTTTGGGGGAGGGGGTTATTGCAGGATGGTTGCTGTCTCCCCTGAGACTTCAGGGGTCTTGGGACTGGTGACAGCTGGGGTAGAGGAGCATAGTAACAAGGTCAAGGACTGCTTTTGTCCCAGCAGATACACCTCCCATCCAGAGTTCCCTCCCCACTCCAAGGCCAGCCCAAGGTAATAGTTTTTGAAACATTTCATTTGAAACATTTGCATGGAGTTATTAAATAAATAAGGGTTGACTTGAAGCAGTGCTTGTTGGGAAATGTGATATGAAAATTCATTTGATATGAAAGAATGTGGAAGAGTAAGTGTATGGTGACATCCTGATTGCAGATAGTATCTGATAACTCCATACGAACACACTTCAGTCACCATATCTGTAGCGTTGGTCCTCGGCTCCAGAAGCACAAAGAGGTGACTGTATGCGAGACCTCTCTTCTGGGCCAGATTAGAATTAATTAATTGGGAATATTGTGACATTACTTTGGTAATTAAGAAGCAGCCTCGGCAATGAGATGAAGTGTTTACTATTGTCTCCAATGAGGCAGGAAAAGATGAGACGTGGCAAAATCACAGCAGAGAGAGAGAGAGAGAGAGAGAGAGAGAGAGAGAGAGAGAGAGAGAGAGAGAGAGAGAGAGAGAGAGAGAGAGAGATCTGGAGTGGGTGGCTCTATTCTTTCTGTCTTCAGCTTTTTCTGACTTGCCTATAGTGTGTGGGGCCCCTGATAAGAAGCAGGGTCTCAGGGCCAGGCCACAGGGAGACCTTCCAGCACCTCCCTGAGGGTCAAGGGTGAATTCTCTCCCAGGCTTCTGGATCCCAGGAGACTGCCCCAAGCCTGCAGATGAGGGGGCTGGGTCCTCCAGGGAACTTGTGACATAATGGGCAGGGAAAGCAGAGGTCAAAGGTGAGTCAAGGCTGAGGAGCAGCGACACGCCCCTTCCTCTCTTGATAAACTGTGAAATCCATTTGTCCTTGGCCAGATGAACTCTGGGAGGCAAACGCTGTCACTTCTGGGCATTTGCAGAAGGGCTAGGGAGGGAGGAGAGGTGCCCATATGCTGGCCTGTCTCCCAGTACACGACCCTGGGAGTTTGCTTGTCTTTCTGCCTTTTCCCCTTCCTGGGGAGAAAATGGAAATAATTTCCTTTGAAACATGACATTTCCTAATCCGGCGCCCGGCCTGGCTGACAGCAGGATTAGTGTGCTCAGGCTGCCAAGCCTGGCTGGCCATATGCAGGCACCTCCCATGGGGCTGCAGTGGCCAGAGCCAGCCCCTCCCCTGGCTCTTCTCCCCTCTCCAGTCTGGTCTAAGCCATTCTATCCCTGCATATTGGGGACTAGAAGGCTGGAAGCCAGCTCTGGGGGTCCTTTCCTAACCAAAAGCTGGGGACCTGTGTGATGGCTTCTTTCATCCACCTAGAGCTGTTACTATTGTTCACCAGAGGAAGGTGAGAAGGCCAGGTGTTGGGAGGTACAGTTCCATCGCCACCCTGCGGGGACCCACAGTAAGAATATATATAGAGCACATCAGGACCCTGTCTGGGTCTTAGCTTCCAGACACATTGTTGCCGAGGTAGTAGTGACTCTTTTGGCTCCCCGAAGTCTCTCATTAATACTAACATATTTATGAATATAACAAATATATAAATACATACATATGCAATTATAATATTAAATAAATACATAAGTTGGTGTTTGTTTACTTGAATGCTTTGCCACCCTCCTTCTCCATGACTGTCCTTTATGGTGTCCACAATGCGCACTTGCCCCAGGGTTTCTCCGAGGAGATGTGCCAGACGGGCAGCACTCTCGTCTCTCTTGCCCTGGAGCTGCTTATTAGAATGCATGACACCTATGCATTGCAGCATCCTGACAGGTGGGTCCCAGTTTCTTCTTCCTCACAGATGAAGAAGCTGGGGACCAGAGAGACAGATTCTATTGCTCAGATTAGCATGAGCCGATTAGAACCCAGACAGGTCCAGTTCACAATGTCTTATAATTTAGCCATTTCTCACATGTTGTCAATCTATGAACCTTTCTTCCCTGTTCCACACAACTATCAGCCAAGTTCATGAACTCTGGGGGTTAAACTAACAGCCCTGGCCTATTCTGGCTGGGTGTAAGTTTAATTGAAAAACATTAAATTCCACTTATTTGTTGTATGTCTCTGCGTGTATGTTTTCTCCACAGAGTACAAGTGGAGGTTAGGGGACAACCTGAGGGAGTCATTTCTCTCTCTTCTATTACCATATAGGACTGGGGGGTCAAACTCAGGTCATTAGGCTTTGTGGTCTGTGTTCTTATTGGCCGAGCCATCTTACTGGCCTGATAATTACTTTTCCAGTAGGTTTTGGGATGTGTCATGTGTAGAATGCTGTAGTGTGGCCCTTCGTTTTGCAGCTGGCTTAGGCATTGTGAGCTCCAAGACTGAGACCTTGGGAGGTATCAGACTCAGAATGCCTGAGCCATAGGTCGTGTCCCTGGTCAAGATGAAAGCTGAAAACTCAGCGTGGACAGCTGTTCAGAGGGGACTGAATAAGGACGTCAAGCCGTTTTGCACGAAGCTTGAAGTTTCTTTTGCAGTCTTTGAGACTATGAGAAGAACTCAAGGGTACCCAGGTTTTGTGGTGTGAATAAGTAACCAGGAATGAGCAGGGAGGTCCTAGCTTCCCCTGCTAGGGAGTTTCTCCTGTGTCTGGCCCCATCTTTTAAATCTGCCAGCCACAAATTTTGCCTCTAGGGTCTTTGAGAAGTTCTTTGCAGTTCCGAGGAGGAAAGAGGGAATTTCTGTCCCCTCCTTCCTCCTTCCTCATCTCTTCTGTACTGGATGTTGTAATGGTTTTGAAGCCATGCTTGGTCCAGTGGTGTAACATGTCTGGGGCGTTTGTGGGAAATGGAAGGTAGGGAGTTGAAAGGGCTGGAGGAAGGAAGCCTGCAGTGTGGCTAAGCTGGGCCTTCCCTTTCTCAACTTGGGTGCACAGTCCCACAGTGAGATTCAGGGTGACAGATGGAGAAAGCGCTTCTTGCAAAGGACCCAGTGATGAGAAGACAGCTTGGTTTGAGGATGACTTTCTTGGAAACTGTATTTGTGGGAGTAGCAAACTGAATAGAAATTCAAACTCCGTGGACTGGAAGGGCTGGGCCCACTTGAGACCAATGTGAATAGGACGTGGTCTGCTGGAAACACCCATCCCCACCAGCGGAAGTGTCCTAGGTTGCTGTTAGAGCGACTGCCTCTCTGGGAGCATTGTTCCACTGCACAAAGTCGGCTCTCATTCTTTTCCTTAGCATCCAGTCCTTTCTTCACCGCTGTTCTTAGCATCTCTGCCCCTCCCGTCTCCCTTGCTCATGCTCTCCCTCCCCTATCGATCTCCCGACCTCTGCATTAGCATTCCCAACCTCCAGCACCAGCCACTTAGGCCAGAAAGACAGCTCCTTGGAAACACAATTGAAATATTTTTATAAATGACCAGCTGAGTTTGAGTGACATGCCCTTCTTAGGCTAAATAAAATTAAAGTTAAACCTTCTAAAAAATACATGAGCCAAACATCCTCTGCACATTTCATTATGCAAATGTGGCTGTCCGGGGCTGCACAAATTAGCCCGCCTTTTGAAATCAGCTGCGGCTGCCTTCTCTTCTTTTTTTCGTTCCTCTTTTCTCTCCCTTTGGGTTGTAAGCAAAAAGGCTTTGTGGTTTTAGGCTGGCAGCTGGAGTCTAGGGGAACAGGGTAGGCTGGAGAGTGGGGAGACCCATTTCTCCTCATTTCTTCTTTGTCCTGTTCTTTCTTTGCAGAAGACAGTGAGGGAGAAATGAATCCAGGATGTCTCATCCTTTCTCTTTCCAAACTGCTTGGCAGGGTCTGGCCAGGAGAGGTCAGCCTGGGGTTGGGAATGGGGGCTTCCAGGATTGGGAGGGGCACTCAGAAATCCCTTAGTCTTGGGGCTGTGGCTGCTGCTGGCCCTGACCGCAGGTCAAGACCCTCCTTCCCCAGGTCTCAGGTTTAGCACAGCACGACTTTGCTTGTTTGTTTATGAACCCCAGATGGCACCCGGAGAACATAGTTGGGCCCCTGTGCTTGTCTGGTTGGTGTCTAGGAGGGTCACAGCTCCCCTGATGGGGACATTAGGAAACAGGAGGATGGATGATTGGGATAGATGGCTACCCATGCCACCAGGGACTGTGATCTGTAGAGCCAGCCCTTCATAATACTGCCCGGAAGTCAAATAGCTACATAACTCATCTGCCCACTCCTGTGAAGGAGGAAATACGCTGAGTTACACGAGAATCTAGAGTTTCCATATTTGGATGTGTCTAAAACTGATTGTAGTTACGGTCAACGGGTTCAGAATCTGGAGACAAAGTGGGTGTGGCCAGGTGGGCTTGATTAAGACTCTTCTGGCCGGGCGGTGGTGGCGCACGCCTTTAATCCCAGCACTTGGGAGGCAGAGGCAGGCGGATTTCTGAGTTCGAGGCCAGCCTGGTCTACAAAGTGAGTTCCAGGACAGCCAGGGCTATACAGAGAAACCCTGTCTCGAAACACCAAAAAAAAAAAAAAAAAAAAAAAGACTCTTCTGTACTCGATGGTGTCCAGTGAGTGGGCGGTTGCTGCAGAATACTGTGATTTGGATGACTTAGAAACAGCAGAAACATATCTCAAGAATTTGAAAGCTCAGGATTTGAGAAACTGTCATGGTTTGAATATGCTTAGCCCAAGGAGTGGCACTACTTGGAGGTGTGGCCTTGTTGGAGTGGGCGTGTCACTGTGGGCGTGGGCTTTAAGACCCTCATCCCAGCCGCCTGGAAGCCAGTCTTCTCCTAGCAGCCTTCAGATGAAGATGTAGAACTCTCAGCTCCTCCTGCACCATGCCTGCCTAGACGCTGCCATGCTCCCGCCTTGATGATACTGAACTGAACCTCTGAACCTGTGAGCCAGCCCCAATTAAATGTTGTCTTTATCAGAGTTGCCTTGGTTATGGTGTCTGTTCACAGCAGTAAAACCCTAACTAAGACAGAAATAGATCCAAGGATATATTTATATACATGTGTATTTTAAAAATCTCTTCCTTACATTTTTTTTCTCTCAACTCTCTTATATTGTTAACTTATGTCAACTAAATTCACCCATCTTCCTACTGCTGGCTGCCAAAGAGCATTTTGTCCTAAGCATGTTTGTACCAAATTGTGCCTTTGATCCCCTAGATGGATAGACACTCATGTTGTCCAGAATTCCTTGTAAGGACAGCTTGCACTCTATGCTCTCCTGGGTAGCATGAAGAAGTTGATCTGAGGTGGTGTGCACTGGAAGATCTGTTGGGTCTTGGTTGGTTTCACTTAGAGTGGAAGTGGACCCTTCCTTCCTCTGCCATTTCTGTGGGCTTCTGTTCCCCGCCCCCTGTTTTCCAATACTTGTCGGCATGGTTGCCATGGCCGCCTTCCCTCTCTTTGCACTGCTCTGACTACCATGTAATTGTACAAATGTCCTTTTCATGCCCCCCCCCCCCGCCCTCTGTGGATTCCACCTTACACAAATTGTTGGGCATTGTTTTTGCCCTTCCTCCCTGTGTCTTTCTTGCTGATTTCAAAGAGTTTGTAAACTGTTCTGTCTCCACACATCTTTGTTTTAGTCGTGGGTGTCATGGGTCACCTTAGTTGCCTGTTGACTCTGCAGTCTCCTTCTGGGAACAGGAAGGTTTGGATTTAGTCTAGACAAATACATCATTGCTTTTTTTTTTTTTTTTTTTTTTTTTGTCTTTTAGTTTGTGCCTTCTGGGGTCTTATTAAAGAAGTCATCTAACACCAAGGTCATAGAGCTGCCTTTCACATTCTCTCCAGTTAGTTTTATAGTTTTTGTGAACCACACTTAGGGGCTTAATTGCCTGGGATAGTTCAAGTTTTACATAGTGGAAAGAGAGACACACAGTGTTTTAATAAAATCTGCATAGTAAGCCCTTTGAGCCAACTGTACTCCCCGCTGCCCCTGGCCCCAGCCCCCGCCAGCTCCTTACAAATTCACCTGCATCCTGTATACTAGCTAATATACTCTCTAATCTATATGCACTGTGTATAAATAAATGCGTCTGGGCCCACGATTTTGCTCCGTTGGCTTATTGGTTAGTGCTCATGGCAGTATTGCAGTTTCTTTAAGAAGATGGTGATCACAGTGGTCATTGGCATTCACGCCCAATGCTCTCTAACTGAAGTGGTAGGCTTGCATTTCCCTGACCACTAGGAGTCAGACCTGGCTGAACGTGAGTACAGGTGACATCTGTCACTTCTTGGAGGAAGCTTTCAGTGCTGGTGTGTAATATACTGTGTCCTCTTACCTTCCTGTACTGCTCCCGGCCAGCTGAAACCCAGAGCGGGAAAATTGCAGAACCTTCTAGTACCTACACTAGACATGTGTGAAGGACAAGGCTCTGGTGTTTCAATTGGTTGTGTTTGGAAGGTTTTAGTTTTGCAGCAAAATATGGCCTAGCCTGACCAAAGCACTTGTCACAGTTTGGGTTAGTTCTAATAGCTCATAAGAAATGTCTCCTCTTTTAAAATAATGACTCTTTTGTGATTTTTGTTCCAATACTTCTTATTTGTTTGCTTGATTATTGTAGCTTTCTCACACAGCTCAGGCTGGTCCTAGGATTCTGTGTTGCTGAGGTTTGCCTTGAACTCTTGGTCCTCCTGACTTATCTGTCAAGTTCTAGGATTATAGGTATGCAGCATCCTTCTGCTTTAGAACTTGCTCACTAATTTTCTAAGATGTTGTAGTTGAAAACAAAAATCCATCCACCCAAGCAGTCTTGGGCAAGAGTGATATAGGTGCAGAGGGCTTCATGGGCAAGAGTGTTATAGGTGCAGAGGGCTTCATGGGCAAGAGTGTTATAGGTGCAGAGGGCTTCATGGGCAAGAGTGTTATAGGTGCAGAGGGCTTCATGGGCAAGAGTGTTATAGGTGCAGAGGGCTTCATGGGCAAGAGTGATATAGGTGCAGAGGGCTTCATGGGCAAGAGTGATATAGGTGCAGAGGGCTTCATGGGCAAGAGTGTTATAGGTGCAGAGGGCTTCATGGGCAAGAGTGATATAGGTGCAGAGGGCTTCATGGGCAAGAGTGTTATAGGTGTAGAGGGCTTCACGGTGCTGAAATGCAAAATTTTACTTTCACAAGCATCATTTTTTTTTTAAAGAAGATATTTTCATTGCATTCAGGCTAGCCCAGAACTTACTATGCATAGCCTAGGCTGTCCTTGAACTTGTAATGATCCTCTCGCCTTATTCGGCCTCATGTGTACTGGGATCACAGACCTGGGCCAACATGCCTGGCTAAGCATCATCTTTTAAAATACACGTAGGTGCCACTTCTCCAGATGATGCAGCGGTCTCCAACACGCTGGAATCTCTTGCCACTTTTCTGGCTATTCGCTCTCTTCTTGATCTTCATTCTCTGTCATCTCTCCTTTTCTGTGAATAACAACAGGTTCTTCTGAGTCCCATGCAGAGTGGTTTCCCCTCCATCCCAGCTCTCAGTGTCACTGCCACCGAGGCCTTAGAAGGTTCACTCTTATTCTGCATTTATCAAGCTAACCTTCCAAACAGTGACAGTTCTCCCCTAAGAACAATTCTGATGCCAGCTGTTAAGACAATACAGAATTATCCACTTTGTTACATATAAAAGAGGCCAGGAAAACTGGATAGCTCTGGGACAGGAGAAGGAAGGCACAACTCAGATAATGTGTCTTACATCATAAAAGAATACTATGTTTTCTATGGACAAATGATAGAAAAATGGAAGAAAGGACAGCAAGTTGGCTCTGCGGGAGAGGGGGCTTGCTGCCAGCCTGACGGCCTGAGTTTGATTTCTAGGACCTATATGCAGAAGAGAATCACTACTGAAAGTTTTCCTCTGAACCCTGAGCATGCATGTATATGAGCACACATAAACACACACATACACAAACATATATAAATACACATATATACACACACAAATACACATATAAACATAATACACACATGTACACATACATATGCACATACACACATATACATATACACATGCACTCAAATACATACATGTATACACATGCGCACACATACACACACATACACATATATATGCACTCAGATACATATACACATGCACACACACACATACACCTACATATATACACATCTACATATATACACATCTACATATATACACATACCCACACACATCTACATAAATACACACATACACACACACAAATAGGTAAGTCATAAATGTAAAAGTACTTGAAAAACAAAAAATGAAAAATCTGATCTCTGTTTCTGACCTTTGTAATATAGGAAGTGCATACACATAAACTGATGGGCTCATCTGTGTCAGCAGGCAATGTTTTAAGAGAGGGGTAGATAGCTTTCCATTATCATGACAAACCTGAAAGAAGTCAAACCTGCAAGGGGGGAAGAGATGATTTTGGCTTGCAGTTTTCACGGTTTGGTCCATGGCCACTTGTCCTCTCTGCTTTGGGCTTTTGGTGGGGCAGGCCATATTTGATGGAAGCAAGCATCAAAGGACACCTGTAGGAGAGAAAATTGGCTCACCTTACGCTGGCCTGGAAACAGAGGAGTGGGGGCGCTGGTATCCCACTATCCCTTTCAAAGACACAGCGTCTTCCAGGTCCCCCAGGGACCTAACTTCCTTCCTGTAGCGCTCTCTCCTAACAGTTGCTTCACCCTAAGGATACCATGGACAGAGACCAAGCCTTTAGCACACAGGCCTTGGGGCGTCATATAAGATCCAAAGGCCAATTAATAAGGCTGTTGACTTTAATGTACATGAGAAGAAAAAGTTTGCAGCTTTAATAAAGTCTTCAATAAATCAAGAAAAACCCAGAAAGCAAACACTTGAATAAGCAAGTCCCTGAGGAGGGGAAAAAAATGTTGTATAGAAAAATCACCCATATTCATTCGTAATAAACTGAAAACGAATGTCAGACATCATCCTGGAATTTTGTTTGAATTATACTAAGTTCATAAATTAATTTGGTGATTTTTTTCTATGAATTTGGTCCAGCCTTACCTTTTAATAATTTATATTTTTTAAAAAGTTGCTTGTGGGCTGGCGAGATGGCTCAGTGGGTAAGAGCACTGTTCTTCCGAAGGTCCTGAGTTCAAATCCCAGCAAACACATGGTGACTCACAACCACCCTTAATGAGATCTGACACCCTCTTCTGAAGTCAGCTTCAGTGTACTTATGTACAATATTAAATAAATCTTTGGGAAAAAAGTTGTTTGCATTTTTAGGTAGGTTAATTTCCAAGTACTTCATATATCTTTTTGGTGCTGCAATTAATACTGTATTTTTAATTGAATACTGAGAACAAAAGACAGACTAACTCTTTTCTTTTTCCAGCTAGCCCCCCTGTTGCTTTTGCTGTCATTGACTCTTGAGTGTTAGCATTGCACACAGGTGGGGTGACAAGAGAGGGGGAAAGCCCTTACATGAACAGTACTGCCTTGGGAAGCTGCAGCAGGAGGGGACTGAGCCCAGTGAGCATAGCTAGAGGTTAGTTCCCTTGAACTTCCTCATCTGAATGCTTCTCCCAGCACCCCACCCAGGAGATGACCAAAGAGTGCAGCTAACGTTGGTTCCTGAGTTTGGGGTAGAGCTGGAAGCAAGTGGGGTTTCGGTCAGTGAGCATGGTTTGAGCACCCTTTGCACGTGGCTGTCAGGCCTCAGACCATGGCTTGGTCTCCTTGCCCCACTTACTGGCAAGCCTAGGCTGAGGTTTTCTGGGGAGGCAAGTCTTGGGCTTGGGGGTGACATGGGCCTCTGACCCTCTAAGGAATCACTGGGTCTCTGAAACAACCTAGCTTTTTCCATTCTGGGAGGAATGAACCCCATACCCCAGCCAGCAGAGCCTCTGTGCAACCATAGTTGTGGATGGACCATTCTGTGTGGTGTAACAACAGACTACAGTGTGTGGCTAAGCTCCAGGGGGCATCTGTGTTTACCATATACACATGCGATTACTTTCAGTTCTGAAAATAATCCAAAAAAGGTTAGGTGTGTGATGTGGTTGAGTTAGTGGAAGAAACCTGCCAAGGATCAAATATCCAGCTAGTAAGAGAGAGCTCATGGAAATAATAAATTTTTCTAACAACAAAGAGAAAGCTTGAGTTTTTCCTTTCCTTTCCTTTCCTTTCCTTTCCTTTCCTTTCCTTTCCTTTCCTTTCCTTTCCTTCCCTTCCCTTTCCCTTTCCCTTTCCCTTTCCCTTTCCCTTTCCCTTTCCCTTTCCCTTTCCCTTTCCCTTTCCCTTTCCCTTCCCCTTCCCCTTCCCCTTCCCCTTCCCCTTCCCCTTCCCCTTCCCCTTCCCCTTCCCCTTCCCCTTCCCCTTCCCCTTCCCCTTCCCCTTCCCCTTCCCCTTCCCCCTTCCCCTTCCCCCTTCCCCTTCCCCCTTCCCCTTCCCCCTTCCCCTTCCCCCTTCCCCCTTTCCCCTATCCCCTTCCCCCTTCCCCCTTCCCCTCCCCTCCCCCTCCCCCTCCCCTTCCTTTCCTTTCCTTTCCTTTTTTCCTACACAGAGTATTGAAAGTTCCTTATGGTTGGCAGTTGACTGGGGGAAAATGAGAGCGAAGCATTAAGATTTATTTTGTTATCGAGAGTAGCTGACTCCTGAGCTTCTGGACTTCAGCCTTCTGCTGCCATCATGCCTGATGTGGGATGCTGGATTACAAATGTGTGCTGCCACACCCCACTTCGCATAGGTGCTGGGGATGCGAACTCTGGTCGGCACGCACACTTGCACGGCAAGTACTTTAGCTTCCAAGCTTCCAAATGATCTTCCTTTTCTCTTCTTTTTTAAAATACACATTGGTGTGTTAACCTTAGAACCAGCAAGCTTGATAAGCCTTGTTATTTATAATATCAAAAAGTTGCTGCTATTGCATTTTCCAAGTAAACAATCACAAGTTCTAAAACAATGCTAAGTATTCACATAGGAGTAATGCCAAACAATAGTGGGAATACTGTATGCCTTGGTGTTCGTCCCCCTTACATAGGAATGCTCATGGGCTTTCTGCATTAAACATTACTGCAGTTTCATAAGTGACTTGACAAGGTCTAGCATGCGTGCGAGTTTTTCAGATGTGCCTGCGAGGGTCACCTCTGTGATTTTTCTCATTTGATCTACTGCTATGCTGAACCACTAGGTGACTTAAATATATGACCATTCTTGAGTTCCTGGAGAAATTTAACTTGGTTATTTTTTCCCTGTGTCATTAGTTTCATTTTCTAATGTTTGACACAGTTTTGTTGTACTATTTATAATTGGCATGATTTGTGTGTGTGTGTGTGTTATATGTCAATGTTACTATTGTGGTATTCTTTCTCTCACATATTATATGTATGTGCATGCATGTGAGTTTGTGGGTGTATGCCAGGTGGCAATGTTGGGTGTCTTCCTTGATCACTGTCTACCTTATTGCCTGGAGAGAGGCTTGCTCACTGAGCCAGATGCTCCTCTGCTTGGCTGTGCTGACTGACCAGCAAGCTCTAGGCATCGACTGTCTGTATCTGTCCAGCAATGGAGATTTGAACTTAGGTCCTCATTCGTGCAGGGCAAGTGCTCTTACACACTGAGCCATCTTCCCACCCCCCTGTTTCCTTTTCTTGAGACAGGGTCTCATGTACCCTGAGCTTGAACTCAAGACTAACCCTGAACGCTTTATCCCGTTGCCCCTACTGCCTGCTTGCAGACATACTCTTCTCTCACTCTTGTCAACTTTATGTTCCCAGTCAGAGACTCACTCTGTAGATGAGACTAGACTTAAGCTGGGTCTGCAGCCCAAGATAACCTTAAATTTATGAGCCTCCTGCCTCAGTTTCCCCAGTGCTGAGATTATAGGTATGAGTCATTACACCCACTTTATGCTATCTTCCTTTTTAAAAGATTAGACTCCTCACCTCCATCCTTGCTATACTATCCAAGCATTTACACAGCACTAGAATTATCCATTTCTTAAGACTTGGTTAGAATTCTTGACAGTTGTCCTTGGTTTCTGTAGAAAGCCATGTGTTAAACCATCTCACTTCCACAGTTAGTTTTCTTTCTTTACTTCTTCCTGCAAGTGCATCATGTGTCCGAGTTCTGAAATCACTGTGAGCTGAATGACGTCACATCCTGTTTCCCTTCCATCACTTCCCACGCTGCTTACCCTCTAAATTCTTTTCTTTGAGATGGTGCTGTTTTCCATCTTCAGCTGGGAGAGATTAGCTTATGTATTTTATTGGTTTAAGAAAACAGGCAATCACCTTTTGGATTATGTGCTAATTGTAAACCCTCTCCTTTAAGTCAGCACTTAAGTAACCGGGGCTGGCTGTCTAATTTTCATCGCTCGGCTCTATTGTCTTCTAACTTCTCCAGTTCCGAGATTATTTGTTTTCATTTTTACTTCGTACTTTTACTCTCTTAGCGGAGGTTCTGACAGAGAATATTTTCGTCAGGGTTATTTTTAAAGTATTTTTGAAATTTAGTTTGGTTTTCAGTTTGAGTGTTGTTCTAGGAGAGAATGAAATGTTGTGAGTAGAAGGGTTTATTTCAAGCGTAGGTTTCTTACATTACACCCTCAAAACAGAGTCCTTCTTAGTGTCTAGTTTCTGGAGTATATTAAGGTTTGCTTTGTAGACAAGGGTTTTCAAAGTTTGGATTTCCTATATTTTATAGCACTGAGCTGAATATAACAACAACAACAACACACATTTACACCACACACACACACACACACACACACACACACACACACACACACACACACACTCTACTGGCTAGTTTTATGTCAACTGACATAAGCTAGAGGCATCGGAGGAAGGATTCTCAATTGAGAAATTGCCTCCATAAGATTAGGCTATAGGCAGCCCGGTAGGGTGTTTGCTTAATTAGTGATTGATGTTTGAGGTCCCAGTCCACTGTGGTTGGGGACAAGGCTGGGCTGGTGGTCCTGGGTTCTATAAGAGAGCAGGCTGAGCCAACCACGAGGAGCAACCCAGTAAGTAGCATGCCTCCATGGCTTGTGAGTCAGCTCCTGCCTCCTGCCTCCAGGTTCCTGCCCTGTTTGAGCTCCTATCCTGGCTTCCTTCCGTAATGAACTACATGGTGGAAGCATGAGCCAGGTAAATCCTTTTCTCCCCAGCTTGCTTTTGGTCATGATGTTTCATCACAGCAATAGTAACCCTGACTAGGACATAAATATTCATAAAGTTATTCTAAAACACACACACACACACACACACACACACACACACACACACACACACTTCTATTTTTGTTCACTTGGGCCTTGGCCAAATGGTCAACTGTGATAACCCCTGACTTCTACTGTGTCTCCATTTCTCCTTGAGTTTCCTGTGCTGTTGCTTTAAATATGTTGATGTAACGCTATTTAAAGCACGAGTATTCTTGGTCATTAAGTTCTTTCTACTTACCAAGTCCCCATCAAGATCTCTCCTCTCTCAAGTTCAGTTTTCCTGCTCCTGAAAAAATTGTGTTTCTTGCTTTTTTTTTTTTACGTGTGTCTGTAGGCTGTTTCTGTTCACCTCTGTGCTACCAATCTCTCAAATTAATTGTACATTTAAGATCTAGAAGGAATTTGAGCTTAATTTTGATCCAGTCTGAGAGTAAATATTTTTGACTGATAAAATTCACATAAATTAATATAACAGGCATGTTTGGCTTTTGCTATTTTGGGTGGTGCTGTTAAAATCAAGTTTTGTGTTATATTTTCTGGTTTTATTGCTGCCTCATTGTTTTTCAATCTTTTATCCCATTTTCTATTTGATCTTCTTGAGGTTTGTATATTCATTTCTTCCACTCATTTGCAAAGCTTGCGTTTCCCCCAGGTAGTATCTGTGTCTATATTTTTATTCATTTCTGTCTACCCATCTCTCTTTCTTAATATTTTTTGGAGAGTAAATTACTGTAGTTTCAACTTCCTCTCACTGTTTTCTTTTAATTGATTGCATTGTTTTTCTTAATTTTAAAACACTTTTAAATGTGCAAGCACTTCTGTTGTGTTCCTTATATGGTCAGCTCACACAAATGTTGCTAGCTGCCCCCTTTCCTTCCCTAGCCCATTTTTTTGCCAGCTGTAGAATTTTTGCCAGATGAAAGTCATAACTTTTGCATTTGGTCCTGTGGCTGTGGTCTCTGCACTGATGCAGAGTTAGGGTGACTTTCAGGTGTGCTGGTTTAATAGCCGGTACCCTGTTCCCACCCTTGCGATCCTTTCAGTTCATTGGTGAGTGTTCTCACCTTCTCATGCATCTCCTGGGACTATCCTTAAGCTAGGTCATCTGGGTGCAGCCTTCTTAGATTACACTTTTTATTCCTTTGCCTCATGCAATGGTGTGGCACCTTCTGAGGTTACCTCATTTTTTTTTCTCCCGTGTATAAACTGTTTGATCCAGTTCTGTTCAAAGGACCCTTTGTCTTTGAAGGCTGTTTCATTATGAGATGTGGTCTTTCCATATCAGTGTTTCCCTGGGACACAATAGGTCCTTTCAGCCTCTGATCCGGTTCTTTCTTGTTTTTGGAAAGCTATAATACATCATTTTTTAAATGTTTGATTTTTTTCTCAGTCCTGTGAATTGTGTGTATGATTGTCTGTTTTTCTTTCTTTGTGTGTGTGTGTGTGTGTGTGTGTATACATATATGTATAGGTAGATTCAGAAAGGCCAAAGGAAAATATTAAATGTCCTGTTCTATCACTCTCTGCCTTACTCCCTTGAGACAGTGTCTCTCACTGAATCTGCAGCAGACTGGCTGCCAGCAAGCCCTGGCTTCCCTCTTCTCCAGCACCCACAATACTGGGGCTCTTGGTGTTTGCTTACACATGTGGCCAGGCCTCCGTTTTACTTGGCTGCTGGAATTTGAACTCAGTTCCCCATGCTTGCAGAGCAACTTCTCTGGCCCACCCACCTATTCCCTTAGCCTTCCTCTTTAACTTCTTATTTATTCCTACTAATTTCTCTCAAATCCTACTAATTTCTCTTTTCCAAATCTGTCCTCTATTTTTCCCTATACTTTCTGTTGGTTTTATGAACATTTTTCTTGCACATTTTCTGAACAGTGCCATCTTACGATGTATGTCATGTGTGCATCTAGCTGTATTTTAGGGTATGTTAATACCCCTTTTGTGTTCTTGGTTTATAGAAGTAATTACTCCACTGGGTGTTTAAAATTCCCATAGTGTTGTGTTCATCCTCTCCATGGCAACGTTCTCCTACCTGTCTAGACTGTTTGTGAATTATTTAATCTTAGTCTCTCTTTAACAAATATCTATTTGTTCACAGCATTGGGCATTGAGTCTAAGGACTCTGTTGTAGTTATGGTTCTATTGTTAGGAAGAGACACCATGAGCAAGGCAACTTATAAAGGAAACCGTTTTGGGAGCTTGCTTACAGTTTCAGAGGGTGAGTCCGTGGCCACCATGGCAGAGAGTGTGGCAGCAGAACAAGCAGAGAGACTGGGCGTGGCTGGGGGTTCTAAAACCTTAAAGTCCACTAGAGACATGACTCCTCCAACAAGACCACACCTTTAATCCTTCTTAAATAGTTCCAGCAACTGGGGACCAAGCATTCAACTGTATGAGCCTGTGGGAGCCATTCGTATGCAAACCACCACAGGCTCTAAATATGCTCAATAGCTGCTCTTTCACCAAACAACAGCCACAGCCTCTTCTTTTTTTAAAATATTTTTTATTATGCATATATGTGAGGATTTGTGTACATTAAGCACAGTGCCTGCAGAGGCCAGGAGAGGGTGGCAGATCCCTTGGAGAAGGAGTTACAGATAATTGTGATCTATTGGATATGGGTGCTAGGAATGAATTCAGAGTCTCTGTAGCCCAGGAGCTCTTGTGTTTCCAGCCCTATGATGGTTCATTTTTGATTATCGATTTATCATTAAATGAGGGGAAACTTTGCTGTCTGCATGGTATTTTGGATGTGGAGCGGAAGTCACCAGGGATTCTCCTATGATGGCATCAGTGTGAGATCTTTTATGACTTCTGTCTCACTGGACAACTGACAATGGCAGCTGCAGACAAGCCTGTGGTACAGAGCCTTTGTGCCCTGCTCCACTTCATAGATGGGCTGCCTCTTACAAATGTGACTTTCAGTGTGACTCCTCACACTGTGTTGTCCCTGTTTTTGTCATGGCCAAACAGGCTCAGGATGGCTGCCACTGGCAGTCCACATCTATCCATCCATCCATCCATCCATCCATCCATCCATCCATCCATCCATCCATCCATCCATCCATCTATCCATCCATTGTCTTTATAATCTCTCACTTCTCTCCCCCCTCTCCTGTATCTATCCATCTATCATGTATCTGTCCATCTATCCATCTATCATCTTTATAATCTCTCTCTTCCCTCCCCTCTTTCCTGTATCTATCCATCTATCTTTTCATCTATTTACCCCTTGTTTCTACCCAGTGCTTTTCCCCATTCCTGGCACACATCAGTGCTCAGTTGATGTTAGTTTCATGAACTGAAAATGGAATGCTTTCTTCATTTCCCTCCGCCTAAATGACAGTACTCAGAGAGGGAAGGGTCTTTTCCAAAGCTATTCAGACGCTTTCACTGTTCCCCACACCACCCACAGGCTCAGCGTAACAATAATAACGATGCCCGCAGTTGCACGCCACATGGAACACTTGGTAGCTCATAAAATGCTTCCTTGTTCACCCTTCCATGACCCACTCAGCAATCCACTCAGCCCCATGGCAGGAAGATCCAAGCATCAGAACAAGGGATGGTGAGCACTGTAGCAGAGCAGCCATGGCATCCTGGGGTGCGTCTGCTGCGCCTCATCCATCATTTTCTACCTTTCCCTTGCTAGGAATCCTGTAAAGAAAAGGGGTTTGACCTTGGAGCTCCCTTTTCAGGGCTCGGAGAGGGACTAGAGGTGTCTGGGACACGCCTAAGACAGAATCCACCTGCTTTGCATTGGTCTTTTCTCCCTGGCAGTCAGCCCAGGTAGTTGCCTCTCCTGTGTGCCATCCCGGAGGGCCATGTCCTCGTTCACGGACCATTGGGTGCAGGCTGCTGCTCTTTCCTGCCTAATTGCCAGTCTCCTTGTTAACACCCTCCCCCTGCCTTCCTGCTTCACATATCCACCTCTCCTGGTTCCCCCACGAATACCTCCTACTTGATGAACAAGATGTAAGTATACAAGTTATTAATCTTTCTACCGAGGCAATTACAGCCCTGCAAAGTTCCTCCTCGGCCACGTTGGCTCTTCTATGACAACCTTATCAGGTTAGCAATTTCAGATCTGCATTAAGTGTTCAGAAATCAATTTTCAGCTTATTTTGTGTTGCAAAGTTTGCCATGCCTGAAACCGCACTGCTAATTGAACAAGAGCAATTGATGTTTTAGCAGTAATTAAAGATGGTAATTATGACCAAATCTCCCCCATGGCCCTTCCATGTTTGCTTTTGGACCTGTCAGAATGGCAGGCAGGCCAAATCAATCTTAATAAAGTTAGCACTTCAGAAGTCTCCCCAGAAATGGTGTTGCCCTCCGGGTGGAGACAATGTGGTCACAGGGAGCAAGGAGCAAGGGACTCCATGTTTAGAGCTGTGTGGAGACAGTTAGCTGGACAATTGGACAGTCATTAGATATGGCCAACTTGGCCTGAGAGTCTGCCAGCCTTGTGCTGGCTCAGTCAAGGGCTCTGAAGCCCTGGTGGGTGCACTCTTGCCATTGATACACTTATAGTGCATTTGAGAAGAAATGATACATGTGACACATAAAATCTGAGATCATTTGAGAAGTAGAACCAATAGGATATACAGCAGGATGCTATATGTGTGTGCAATGTGTGTATGTACATGTATATGTATTTGTATACAATAAGAAAGACGTATGTATACTGGTGTGTGTGTGCAGCATGTAAATGTACATGTATATGTATTTATATACAATAGGATAGAAGTATGTATAATGCATATATGATTGATGTATACGTGTTTAGGAACTTGGGTCCCGTGATCATCTCTCTGCAAGCTGAAAGCCAGAGAGGGTATCAGTGTGTCACAGTCCAGCCCTGAAGAATGCAGAACCAGGAGACCATGACATAACTTTCAATATGAAGCTAAAGGCCTGAACACTCTGAGGCTGGTGTGAGCTCAGAGATATAAAATATGGAGAACCTTAACTTCTCAAGGTCAGAGGCAGAAGGCTTAAGGGGGCTAGGGGGGAGAATAAATTTACCTTTCTCTCTGAGCCTCAGCCAGCAGAACAGGGCTTGTACATAGAAGGAAAGGTTGTACTCTTTTCTCAGCGCACACACACACACACACACACACACACACACACACACGGCCTATGGCTGAAGGTTCCTACATCTCACTGGGAATAGCTACAGAGTTATGTTCAGCCTCTACTTTCATGGTGTGGAGAAGGACAGACACAGTTGGGGGGGTGGCCTGCATGGCAGCCATATGGACAACACTGTGACCCTCCTGGAGAGTAAGATGTCAGATCCCAGCTACCATGGTGCCCACAAGCTCCTGCTTACCATGTGGTGACGCGTATGTTTCAAAGCCAGACTTGATGCACCAATCCTACTCTCATAGGGCAAGGCACATGCACTGGAGAGGGACTTGCCGGAGCAGGAACACACTGAACAAGAGGCTCACACATTGATACAAATGTGGCTGAGGCCACATATTTATGTATGCTTGTGAAACAGCACATAGCTATGCTTAGGCATTCAAGGCTGACTCTTCATGCATATTCTGCCCTAATGAGAATATCTGCTCTCTGGTTCAGGTATCATCAGTTTAAAAAATTCTGGATCTAGATCTTTAGTCAGACTCAGCTCTTTTGGAGAAGGAGGTAGGGATGGGTGGGAGAGAAACTGAGGGTCGGAGCCTTTGATGTCCCCTGTGGGTTTTCAACATTCCTCTCAGAGCCTCGTTCCTTTTTTTTTTTTTTTTCTTCTCAGTGCCTGGGATTGTGCAGGCTAAGCCAGTACTATAACACAAGCCAGGTCCTGCAGATCTTGGGGCCTAATTTCAACACCTGGAGGTGTTGTCCCATTGTGCAGGTCTTTGCTGTCTTCAGACTCCAGATGGCCCATTTCTTCCCTACCAGGGTTAGGCTAACTTAGCTGGGAGCTAAGCAAGGTCCATCAGTGGTGATGGAAAGAAGTTGGTTCTGGCTCTGTGATGCTGGGGAGGGCAGGCTGCACTGCCTGGTGAGTGTCAAGGCCATGGGGGAACAGTGAGTTGACAGTGATCACATGGAAAGTCACAAGACACCGTATCAGGGATCAGGCACACTCTTTCCAAAGCCATATGCTCTGGCACATGACATATGCCAGCTCCATCCCAGGAGCTATACACCAGATTTAGCTCATCACAATATATCTGAGAATCTGCAGCTCTGTGACCAGTGCCATGGACACCGCCCCCCCCCCCCCCCTTACCAAGCACAGTGTGTTCAGGCTCCTGCTTCAGAAAGAGCTGGGAAGATGGTTGAGTTGGCTAAGTGCTTGCCTTGCAAGTATAAGTATTGAGTTTAAGGCCCAGAACACAAGGCCAAGGATAGGGATGTGTGATGGAATCTTAGCCCTGGGGTGACAAGGACAGCGGGTTCCTGCAGTCACAGGCCAGTCAGCCTAGCTTAGTTGGTAAACTCCAGCCCTGTGAGAAACCCCATTTTTCAATATTGTTTGTTTGTGTTTTATGTGTTTGCATGTGTAACTATGTGTATTTATGAGTGTCATGTAAATGCAGGAGCCCATGAGATCAGAAGAGGGGGATGGATTCTCTAGAACTGGAATTACAGGTCATTGTGAGACACCATGTGGATGCTGTGATCTGAACTCGGGTCCTTTGCATGAACAGCAGGTGCTCTTAACCACTGAGGCATCTCTGCAGTCCCTGAGAGACCCAGCCTTAAGCAAAAGGTAGATAGATGGTACTTCAGGAACAGTACTCAAGATTGTCCTCTAGCTTCCACACGTGTGCACATGTGCGTGTGTGCACACATACCCACCCCCCCTGATTCACCCCCTCCACTCACATGCCCCCACACACATCAACACACATGCCCCCACACACATCAACACACATGCTCACACCCAACCCTTGAGACCATGGCCCTTGTTTCTTACCTTCAGAACTGTCCCTGGAATCTTACTTTCTTGCCTGGCCTGACTCTGAGGGGACAGTACATCCCTTCCCAGTCTGTGTGGGACAGCTTTACCGCAGTCTCAGCTTTGGTGCTGTCTCAGGGAAAGAGAACAGCTGGTCATTTCTTCCTCAAACTTCCTAATGCTGATCCCCCCAGGCTGGCCCAGCTTGCAGACCCAAGCCCTGCAAGAGCTTTCTAATCCCTGGCTTCTCTGGGGACCAGCGCTGGAGCGGGGAGACATTTGGGTTGTGGGAGTTTCTACTAAAGCGCTGGTTTCTTAGTCTCAGTCCTGTTTTGTTTTGTTAGCACCTCCGTGGGCTCCTAGCAGCGGTTGCCCATTTAGGTAGGGTTGGGGGTGAAGGAAGGAACCCAGAGGTTGGAGCGCAAGGGTGGCTCATTACATTCCTATATCTGTGCTCAGTGCTGGGGAGCCTTTTTTGCTCCCTTGGACCACACTGCCCTCCAACCCCTCCCTTCCAGCCTCTGCATTCCTGAAGCTCCCTGGATGGGTGATTGATTAATTGATTTACATATTTATTAAAATGTATTTTAGTAGCGCCTTTGCCTTTGATGCCAAATCTCATTTCCTATTGTGGGACTGCTGACAGCCGGCATTGTAAATGCAAAGACACTTTACAAAACAATTTAAATAGCAATTGCCACCAGCTTAAAAATGAGCAAAACAGACAAATAAAATACTGATGAGGAAATTGGCAGCTTTAGGACAAGAAGGACCAGGGGTTTCTAAGTAGCCAGCAGTTCCGGGGGTGGGTGGGGGAAATGGGGGTGGGTGGGTGAGGGTATGTAATTGTCTCGTTGGAATGGCCTAGATTTTAGGTGTGGATGATGTTGGCTTTACTGCTGCTGTCCTCAGAGCAGAGAGTGTCACCCTTAAAGAGCCTGTCCTCAGAGGCAGCCTGAGCCGAGGGGTTATAGGGGAGGAGACAGTCAGGAGTCAGGGTTTAAACCATTAGATCTCTGCCTGTAGTAGAGTTTGTGTGTGAGTGTATGTGAGAAAGTATGTATGAGAGTGTCATTGTGTGAGTGTGTATGTGTGTGTGAGAGTGTGTGTGTGTATGTGTGTGTGAGAGTGTATGTATGTGAGAATGTGTGTGTGAGAGTTTGTGTGTGAGTGTGTATGTGTGAGAGTGTGTGTGAGTGTCTGAGTTATGTGTGTGTGTTTGTGAGTGTGTGAGAGTGTGTGTGTTTGTGTGTGAGTGTGTGAGTTTGTGTGTGAGAGTGTGTGTGAGAGTGTGTGTATGTGTGAGAGTGTGTGTGAGTGTGTGAGAGTGTATGTGTGTGTGTGTGTGTATATATATATATGAGTCAGAAGACAATCTCAGGTGTTGTTCCTCAGGTGGCATTTGCTATGTTTTTGAAGATAGATTCTCTTTATTGGACTGGGACTCATGGATTAAGCTAAGCTGTAAGGCCAGTGAGACACAGGGATCTGCCTGCCTCCCTCTGCCATCACACATGGCTTTTTTATGTGCGTTATGGGGGCTTGAACTCCAGTTTTGCAAGCACTTCACTGACCAGAGCATGTCCCTAGTCTGCCTGCAGTCTAGACATGAGTCTAGATATATGCCTGCTCTGGGGTGTGTTGTAGGGTTCCAGGAAGCTGACCTCAAGACCAGCAGTAAGTAGGAAGAGTGTGGATAGAAAGTTCTGTCTCCATTTGGGCCTAACCTGGCCTAATTGTGACTCTTAGACAGGGCACAGTGTCCCTCTGGGCCTCTGCTTTCTTGGTATGTTGCATAGAGATAGGAATCCAGAAGTGTCAGTTTGGGACCTGAATGTGTGGCATCTGGGTTCTTAGATCCTATCTATTGGCTTTGTGACATTCAGAGGGTAACATACCCTCTTGGGGCCTCTATTTGTAGAAAGAGAACAATTAATGGCAAACTTCTTTCTTTGCGTCTGTGTTTTTGGTCTCTGCTGCTCTGTGGTTCCAATGGTGGCTGATGGCATTTGGGGAAAAAGGAGAAGGTAAGTAGGCAAGGGTCTGTAGAACAGGAGTCCAGGACCAGGCAAAATTTGGGGCAGGACATAAGATAGGGCTGAAGGCTGTCCTGGAAAGAGTGAAAGTCCTCCTGGGTGAATCCCCTTGTGTGTGTGCACTTGGATCCCTTTTTTTCTCTCCCTGACCCACACTGGCTGGCTGTGCTCCCTGCAGCCTCCTGGGTGGCAGCCTCCTCTGCTGCTTCATTGACTTCCTGCAGGAGCTCATTCACAGCCATTCTCTCTTCCCCATCTTTCTCCAAGATGCTCAAATGTTCATTTCCAGCCATGACCTCTTGCTGGACTCTAGTCTCATAAATTCAGCAGCCTGCAGGACATCTCTCCTTAAGTGCCTTGCTGCCTCTGTAAAATGCCTAGAACCAAATCTAGTGTCTTGTCTCACAAGCCACTACTGCCCCTTCTACTCCAGCATGCTTTTATCTTCTCTCTCTCTCTCTCTCTCTCTCTCTCTCTCTCTCTCTCTCTCTCTCCTTTCCCTCCTCCTCTCTCTCTCCCTCCTCCTCTCCCTTGCTCTTCCCCCTCTCTTTCCTCCTCTCTCTTGCTCTTCCTCTCCCTCCTCCTCCTCTCCCTCCTCCTCCTCTTTCTCCCTCCTCCTCTCTCTCTTTCCTCCTCTCTCCCTCTTCCTTTCCCTCTCAAGCCTTTTCAAGTGACTGAATTCAAAGCCCCACATTTTATTTTGTCTCTCAAAAACACATGAAGCAGATGGCTGGGGCTGGAGGTCCGTTCACAGATCACTCTTCTAGCATGCTTGAGGCTTTCCATCCATCCTCAGCATGGCATGAACCTGCAGGCATGGCAACATGGACCTGCGATTCCAGTACTCTGGAGGCTGAGGCAGGAAGATCAGTAAGTTATCTTCCATTATATAGTAAATTCAAAGTCAGCCTGGGCTATATGATACCCTGTCTCAAACAAAACAAAACAAAACAAAACAAAACAAAACAAAACAAAACAACCCGGCAGAAAACTGTGTGTGTATGTGTGTGTACTATAGTAAATAATAATCTATGATATTCTATTAAAAACTAGAGGTAGCATGTGTGAGACCCTAAGCTTAATCCCCAGCATCACCAAAACAAAACCAATGAAACAAAACAAAATAGAAGAGAGGAGCCAAAAGGCTCCAAGCATTATAAAAAGAGATAACTAGACTGAAATGCTAGTGAACCTAATTTGATCAGTGCACATGTTGAAATATAACCCTGCACCCCACCAGCATGAATTGTCATTATACACACATATAAAAGTGTGAATGTCCTTAGAGTCCACAGAGCTCTGTGCTGAATGCAGAGGTCTGGAGAGAATGCCAGCATAAAAGACAGTCCTGCCCTACAGCCTGATGGAGAACCTGTGAGCAGGAGAGCGGTCACAGTGGGTGGGGCTGATAGAGCAAGGCCAGAGATCCTGTGGGGCAGAGACAGGGGCAGGGGACAAGGGAGTCTTCTGGAACTCACTGATAAGGAGAAGGAGGCTTCGGACAGCAAGCAATAGGAAGATGGGAGAGGGAGAAGGCGTATCAGGGAACATAGAGTCGGCATGGATGCAGTGAGGCCTTGCTCTACCCAGAGCACAGCAGCAGGCCAGCCAGGCTAGCCCATGGGAGGAGGAGAGACATTTCTGGAGAAGAAAGGTGACAGAGAAGTAGTATGCACCTACACACGACCTGTAGGCATGGCGGGTTACATCCAGGCCTCCCAGCTCTGAGGTCTGGTCAGGCCACTATCACATTCATTTCTATTTGGCCCTGGAGATCTTGGCTTGAACCTAGAGAGAGCATGGTAACCACGGATGGATTGTTAGGAATAGGTGGGAATCCTTATGTGCACAGTATGACTACTGTGCAGGGAAGGTCTTGGGGCATCTGTGAGGTGGACAGCCTCCCCTGAGGGTGCGGACAGGAAGTCCCACTGGGCACTTCCATCACAAGCAGGTTACATTTGTCATCCTACCTGTCTGAGGCCAGGTGGACTCTTACACTGGACGCTGGTGCCAAGTGATTGGCTCCAGCTAGGTAGGAGGGCCTATGAGGTAGTACCTAGTTTGGTTTTGGTTAAAGATGAACTAGTCAGTAAGTGGGTGAGTTAGTCATTCAGCCAGTCAGGCGTCGAGGAAATGAATGAGTGAGTCTGTCTGTCAGTCTGTCAGTCTGTCAGTGACTCACCCACTCCTCAATTAATTGCTGATGGTGCTGAGGTGTTCTGGTGCAGTGGGAAATAAGTTTGTGCCTGCCATTTATATTTCCTGTCATTATTTACCTTTTGTTTTCCCTGAATATTTAGAAAAGCCTTGTTAAAATGCCAACCTATCTCAGCTATTTGGAAGGGAGACGTAGGGATGCAGCTTTAAGGGCAGGAGCACCAAGGGGACCTGCAGGGTGGGGGCAGGAGAACATGGTGGGTCGAGGGGCTCTGCAGGGAGGTGGCCCTTAGAAGGACGGATGGGAGCTGCTTCTTCGGCTGGTCCCTTCACTTGAGCCTCTGCCTCCTCAGCTCTGTGGTGGCAGGGGCTTTGTCTGTGTTCTTGTTCTTGGGTTTTTGTCTGGGCTGTGCAGTAGTTAGCACACAGGTTCCTGCACCGTCACCCCATGGTGGTCTCTTTCGATGGGCCAATGGCTTGTCCTCTCTGAGATGGAACCTCCTTTGGTTGTGCGAGTTTCACTGACCTAGTGCACACCCTACAGGGCATCCTTAATGAGTCCTTGTGATGGGGCAGGTTCAGAAACTCAAAGACATAGGGGATTGTGTGCTTCTTGACCCATTCCCTTCCCTACCATGAAGAGGGGTCAGGGTGGGGCCCTGACTGCAAGGCCTAAGTCAGATAAGTGACTCAGCTAAGTGACAAACCCATAGCCTTGGCTTTGTTAGAGGGACAAGTCACACTCAGGGCCACACTCACAGCCACGGGCCCAAGAAACACCCCTTTCACTGTTGGTCCCCCAATGAGCCACCCCTCCTCAGTTTCACTGCCTAAGCTCCCTCTTCTCCCTTCCCTCGGAGCGCCATCCCCATGGAAACTGCGCTGGGGACCCAGTGGAGGATAAGAGGGACAAGGAGGGTGGATAATCAAGAATTATTTGTTTGGGATAAGAAAAAAAAGTGGAGAGGTCTATGGGATAAGACCAAGAGGAGGGCATGGAGAGATGGGGGAGGGAGAGCGGGAGGAAAAGAGGGAGGGAGGCAGAGAGAGAGAGAGAGAGAGAGAGAGAGAGAGAGAGAGAGAGAGAGTCAGTCTTTGGGGAAAAATGGAAATTTAATCAGATCAGTTTTTATAGTGCAAATAGAAAATCAGTTTTAATAAAGCCAAAAAGAAATGCAAAGCAGCAGCCAGAGATGGAGACTGTGTTCCACAGGCAGCTCTTTAGGGGTAGGGAGCCTGGGTGTTTATTGTGTGCAGACAGAGCAAGGACTAGATCTCCTGGCTGAATTTCAAATAGACATTCAGTTGGGCTTTGGCGGGGGGGGGGGGGGGGGGGGGGCAGGGCAGTATGTCCCAGCTTGTAACCCCCAGGGCCATCTGTCCAGAAATGGGGCTCTTTCTTTTAGGAGAAAGAAGCGGGCAGAGAGCAAGAGTCCTCCTGCCTTCTATGGTGAGGGCCCCCAAGTGCCCCATTGTGGTGGTCCCCAACCAGCGGTGCCCATGGCAACCTGCCCAGAGACTTCATGGCCTTCCACTGACACACCTCCATTTTCTGGGCTTGATTCTTAATTACAGTTGTGGCCCAGCTCTTGATTTTATTGCTTTCATTTATTATAAAAAGACCAGTGTCTGTTTTTTTGAAACGGCTATCTGGTCAAATCACGGCTGATAAGCAACACTGGCCTGTCTTTTTAAGATGGGTCAAATTTATCACACTTAAAAAAAAAGCAAGCCTCCGACGGCCTATTAGGAAGTCCCCCTCCACTTCCTAGAGTGACATTTTAGTAAAAAGCTTTATTTCCCCCCTCAGCTTTCACAAAGCCACCGTCTTAAAAGAGAGAGGGAGGGAGGAGGGGAGGGCCAGATGCTGAGTACTTTTGAGGCGAGGCGGCTTCATAAAATATATGGAGGGGCAAGGGCGATAGCAGGATCTGTCCTAATGGGGCTGTTAGCTTGGAGAAACGACAGGGACACGTGCTGTCAGCTGTTACTTTTGTAATTAGGAGAAAACAGCACTTCACATTTCTGAGACACAGCTATTTGAAGCTCTGAGGAAGATACGGGGGTCTGGGCCAGAGAGATAGGTTGGAAGGAGGGGGCCTGGGGAAGAAGGCAGGGGTTGGATTGGGTTGGTAGCTTACCTGTCACCTCTGAAACTCTGCAGCTGGTTGCACCGGAGGTCTACAGAGTCCTTCTGTGGTTACCCTGCCCTTGCTCAGCACTTGCTACCCCCTGTATTCCAGAACGGGGGCATCAGGCAGCCTGCTCATCCAGCCTCTGCGGGAGGAGAGCAAGGTCCAGTTTACCATCTTCCTATGGTTAGAGAAGTCAGTACTGTCCATGACACAGGGGCTGGAGCGAGGCCATTTTATCAGCTCAGCTAGAAGCAAATATGATTATGGATTGCTGTTTGGCTCTAGGGAAAGAGAGAGGTTATGGAGGGAAGGGTGGCTGTTGTGTCTTTTGATTGAGTCCTGCAACTTTCCTGATGCTGTGACCCTTTAACACTGCTCCTCGTGGGGTGGTGACCCTCGACCACTAAATTACTTTTGTAGCTTCTTCATAACTGTAATTTTGCTACTGTTATGAATCGGAATGTAAATAGCTGATACACAACCCCAAAGGACTTGTGGCCCACGGGTTGAGAACCACTGCTCTACTGGCTAGGGCTGAGATTAAGGCCACCTGGGACCTTTGTGTTTCTCCCTGACTCTTGTAACCCTCGCTCTCTTCCCCTGCGTCCTCCTCTCCAACAATCCTCTTCTACACTCCATTCCAAACAGAAAGGCCAAGGCTATTGAGAAACACCTTCCCTTCATCCCAGCATCCGTATCCCAGTGAGTACCTGGCCACCACAGCCCTGTAAGAAAGTGATGCTGGCTGTTAGGGATGTAGCTTGATTGATGGGTATTCAGCAGGCATGCACAGGGTTCCATTTCCAGCACTTCAGACGTACAGAGTGGTGGTGTGGCAGGAGATGGACACAAGAGGACCAGAAGCTTAGTCAGCCCTGGCTAGTTAGAGAGGCCAGGGCCAGGGTGGACTATATGAAAGAAAGAGGAGAGAGTATTGAGGGGAAGGAGGGAGAATAGGGAGAAGTGAGAGGGTGTACTGGAGAGAGGGAGGGAGAGAGAAGGGAGAGAGAGAGAGAGAAGGGAGAGAAGGCCTTGAAGGGCCTAGACTTTGGAACCAGAGAAGGCCACATTTGAGAGCTGTGCTGACACCAGCTGGAGGAATGGAGGAAAGTCACTTGGTTTCTCTGAATCTCTGTCTCTCTCTGTCTCTCTGTCTCTCTCTCTTTCTGTCTCTGTCTCTCCTATTAAGCCAGTTGTAAAATGATACTGCCACTTCTGTGGAGTTGAAGGATGAGTGGGGAATTTATGCCACAGAACCAGGGATCCATTAAACACTGTATGGAGTTAAAGGTGTGGGCTGGGTTGGGTAGTCTGTCACAGTAGGGCCAGGCCTGATATCTTGGAACCTTCAGGCTAGTGTGGCTACCTCATAGTCTTTCACTGTCCACTGCCATTTTGGACAGGCCATGGCCATTTCTCTCAGACTCCTGTTCTCAGTGACTTCCAATGTGCCTCAGTTCTGGTCACATGACTCTATTCTAGCTCTTTTGGACTCTTGGCTTGGATAATGAAAACCCTTTACATGGCCAGAGGCACTTCATGCTTCTCTGGCTGCACCTTGGGTGTCAACAAGACAGCTTTGAAAACAGGTTTCACAATTGTAGGGAAGTAAAAACTTCAGCTCCAAGTGACAGGCTCAGCATAGGTCACCCTGGTCTGCTAAGGACTAGGTGTTTTGTTTGTTTATTTATGTATTTGTTTTTCCAGATGTGAGACTCTTGGTTTTAATATAAACTCCCAAGACAGAGCTCCAGTTCAGGAAGATTAATACCCAGTCAGAGCCCCCTTTTCAGGGCAAGGGGCAAGGGCAGCCATGGAGACAGATGAACCACCTTGTTGGACTCCCAGAGAAGACAGCTGTCAGCTCTGGTTTGGTAGTGGCATTGAAGCAGCTTGGAAGGCTTCTCAGGGGAGGTGGTAGCATGGAGGTGGGTTTTTATGGATAACTAGATGCTCACAAGGTAGACTGTGGAGGGAAAGCCAGGCCTAATGCATGAGAGGCATAGCTTAGAGGGGTGCAGAGGACATGGTTCAGCTTGGGAGCAAAGTGGTGTGACCTGGAAATAGGAGCTCAGGAAGCCAAAGGACATTTATCCTGTCCTTGCAACATAGGGCAGTGATGTAGCAGCTATGGGATCTGACTTAGAAGGACAACATCAGGACCAGAGAAAGACTGGGATGTCTTCCCTATCTAAGGATGGAGTCATAATTTCTACAGTGTCCAGGTTGCATCTCAGCCTTCCAAGACCAATGAGAGTATTACATGACTGTTCCATGCCAAGGCTGCTTGGCTCTATAGCATGGCTGGGTGCCTGGCCCATGGCTAGAGGCCAGTGGCCTAGAGCCAGTGAAGCCAGCTGGTGACAGGATAGAGTTGTCCTGGCTTTGGCCAGGCAGAGTGGTGGGTTCTGACCCAGACAGTGGTCCCTAAAGGACCTCTGCTTGGACAAATTTAACTCTGTGGGAAGAGACAAAGATAGTGACTCGGCACCATCAAGACTACGGCCTGCTGCTTAGGGCATGCAGGGACCCACCTCTGAGGTGAATTGGGGTAAGTGGCCCAGTCCAGGCTAGTTCTACCTCCATTTGGTCCTACAGTTGAGGGGCTTAGGGTGATTGACAAGCCAGCTGAGGACAGGAGAGAGACTGTGAGAGTTGGCTTTCACTAGGATGGGGCAGATATGCTAACAGAGCCATGGATGGCTTCAGACAAGCCTAGCACCAACTCCTGTAGGAGATATGGCATAGTCCTTAACAAAACAAAACAAAACCAACCAAACAAAAAAACTTACAACAACCACCAACCAACCAACTACAAAGACTTGACCAGAGGCTTCCTGGCAAAGTCTTCTCAGAAGGAATTTCAAGACATTGGATGCCTGGGAGATCAGTCCCTGGCCTGTTTTTTTTTTTTTTTTTTTTTTTTTTTAATGTGGTGAAATGTGCTTGGTCTTAAGGGATTTTCTGGTGTCAGCAACTCCCTAAACTAAGCCCTCTCCTCTCCTCTCCTCTCCTCTCCCCTCCCCTCCCCTCCCCTCCCCTCCCCTCCCCTCCCCTCCCCTCCCCTCCCCTCCCCTCCCCTCCTCTCCTCCCCTCCCCTCCCCTCTCCTGTCCTTTCCTCTCTTCCCCTCCCCTGCCCTCCCCTCCCCCACTCCCCTTCCCTCTCCCTTCCCTTCCCTTCCCTTCCCTTCCCTTCCCTTCCCTTCCCTTCCCTTCCCTTCCCTTCCCTTCCCTTCCCTTCCCTTCCCTTCCCTTTTCTCTTCTCTTCCCCCTTCTTCCCCCTTCTTTCCCCCTTCTTTCCCCCTTCCTTCCCCCTTCCTTCCCCCTTCCTCTCCTCTCCTCTCCTCCCTTCCCCTTCCCTTCCCCCTCCCTTCCCCTCCCTTCCCCCTTCCTCTTCTCCTCTCCTCTCCTCTCCTCTCCTCTCCTCTCCTCTCCTCTCCTCTCCTCTCCTCTCCTCTCCTCTCCTCTCCTCTCCTCTCCTCTCCTCTCCTCTCCTCTCCTCTCCTCTCCTCTCCTCTCCTCCCATCCCTCCAGTATATGTATTTCAGGGGATCCAAGGATAGCAATGAATTCACTTAGCCACCGTGTGTGTGTGTGTGTGTGTGTGTGTGTGTGTGTGTGTGTGTGTGCGCGTGTGCGTGTGTTGTATGTATAGTATGCATGTTGGTGTGGTTGCACTTGTATGGTCATGCATGTGTGTGTGTGAGGTAGAGAGGAAATCACCATTGGGTATTTTCCTGTATTGCTCTCTACCTTTTAAAATGTAGGTGATAGCTATCCCAACTCAGGTCTCCATGTTGCACATCAGGTGCTCCACCTACTAAGCTGGCTCCGGGGCCCTCAGACTGGTGCTTTTAAACAGGTAGATGAATTGAGGATTGTGGTGACATTGTAATAACTTGGGGGAGGGGCACAAAACTCAAAGCAGCAGAAGTGGTCTATCATTGGCTTCGAAGTCTCAACTCCCTGCTGTGAAGGGGAGCACTGTCGTCCCAACAGGCTGTGTGTTCTATACACTTAGTAGGTTGTCTCAACAGGCTGTGTATTTTATACACTTAGTAGGTTATCCCAAACAGGCTGTGTATTTTGTACACTTAGTAGGTCACTGTACTGGGTTGGCCTAATGTTATTTGTATTATAATACTAATTTGAGTCCCTCAAAACTGTTTGTCCCAAAGACAAGAGAGTCCACACAAGGATGAGGAGAGAGGGAGGAGAAGCCACCATTGGATAGAGAAGAAATGCAGGAGAGAAGAAAGGAGAGCCAGAATGGACTGGGGACCAAGAGAACATGGTTCAGAGGGATGCCTAATTGGAGCTACGAGCATCCCAGATACCAGCAAATAACAACTTGGGTTGTGGACAGGAGGTAGATCTAACAACAGAGGGTAGACAATTGCCCACCTCTTGTACTGCTTAAGGCATATTAACATATAAAGACAATATATGTCTCTTCTCCAAAAATATAAATCATTAAAGTGGGGAGGGAACCCATGCTGGGATATTTTAGTATTTACAACAGACTGTCCCAAACAGGCCGTGTACTCTATATACTTAGTAGGTCATCCTAACAGGCTGTGTATGCTGTACACTTAGTAGGTCATTCCAACAGGCTGTGTATTTTTGAGGGAAAAGGCTCGTGTTTTTCTTCTCCTTCTTCTGGTCTTTCTATCCCCAGGGTCTGGTATAAAGTAGAAACTCAATAAACGTTAGTCAAATGAATGAATAAACGTTTGAATAACAAAAATACCTGCTCTCCAGACCTCTCAGGATTATTGGAAGGATCAAATGAGATAATGCACGTGAAAGCACTTTGTAAATTGCAGAGCACTATACAAATGCAAATCACTCCCCAGCTTTGGTGGAAATTATTATTCAAATTATTATTATTATTTTCACGGTAAAGGAGGAGAGGAGGGAGAGGCCACGGCACCCCAGCGTAGGGTGCTGGAAGCTCAGGCTGCAGCCTGGGCAGTGGTGGTGTTCTGCAGGCTACCAGAACGCATCTCCCTCTGCAGGCTGCTGGCTTAGGCAGCCCAACTGCAGCTGCTTTAGGGTCGGACACTAGTTGCCATTGGAATCCTGCCCAGTGCTGGGGATGGCACACTGTCCCCTGAACAAAATAGATTAGATGCTGGGCTGTAAATGAAAAGGTTTTATTTTTTTGAATTGTCTGGTTTATTTTTTATTTTTATTAAGTTATGAAAAGCAGCATGTTAGGAATGGAATTGTGAAAGAGGGGAAAAATGGAGGGTGGGAGGGATGGGGGAGGGAAGGAGAGATGGGGGAAGAAAGAGAGTAGAGGGAGGGAAGAGAAAGGAGAGAGAGAGGGAGGAAGAGAGAGGGGGGAGAGGGAGAGGGAGAGGGAGAGGGAGAGAGAGAGAGAGAGAGAGAGAGAGAGAGAGAGAGAGAGAGAGAGAGAGAGAGAGCAGAGCCAGCACCAGAGGGAGCAGACCCCTCCTGCAGTCACTTTCCCTGTGCCATTATCCTGCCTCTTCAACCCCTAGCCTGCAAGAGGGAGCAGGAACTGGCTGGGCAGCCAGGAGACACTAGCAAAGGCGTGATTGATAATTGGCGACTGTAATTCTATAATTCATCTCTGCATCGCGGTGAAATTAAAAGAGTTTAGGTTCCTAAGCATAATGATCATCAATTAAACGCCGGGGAGATTTAGTGTCTTCATTTGAATTTTGTTTTATTTATTTAAATGTCTCTTATGCTGGGGGGCTGGGGGAGGGCAGCACAGAGTGGGGGGAGCTGAGTGAAGGCTAGCCCCCAGGCAGCTTGGAGCAGCCGGGTTGCATGGGCTGCCCCTGGGGGCAGCACAGGGCAGAGGGCTTTTTGAGACAGGGGATCCATCATCTCGGGCCTAATCAGTTAATACTGATAAACTGCCAGCAATAACTGCCAATTGCACCGTTTGGAGCTGTGAGTTCATTCATTCAGGGAGTGTCCTGCCACATCAGGGAAGTGCTCCTGTCTCCAGGAGGGAGAGGATGCATTTGGTGGAGGCAAAGCCATCTCTTCTCAGCTTGAGAGCAGCCCAGCCTGGTGGGCAGCCTGATGAATCTGGCCTGTGCCTGGTGTTTGAGTTCAGGTTTGGATACAGAGGTGAAGTGTCCTTCGATGTGACTGTGGTTTGGTGGGGAGTGCCCATTTTTCAGCCCCAATTTGCACACATATCAAAACAAAGCTTCAGAAGCAGAGCCACTCACTGCCTCCCTAGCTGTGTGACTCAGTTTCCTCCCTGGGAGAGAGGGGATTGTACTATATGGTCCGGAGTGGCCCTTTGTAGCCCAGTGGCTTGATTTTAGCTGTCCCTGGTGACTGGCCCACAGGCCATCTTCTGCCCTCTTTATCCACCCCAGTTATAGCCTGGGTACCCTGGCTGCCATCTCTGCCTCTCAGACCCCCTCGACCCTCCCCACATGGCTACCCATTTTGCTGGGTTGGTTATTGCTTCCCAGCATTCTCTGATTCTGACTTCTCACTTGCAATCAAGAAACTAAAAATAGAGAGTAAAGGAAGCTCTCCGAGGGGGGTTCCTGGGGGTGGGCAGAGCCGGGAAAGTGCTCTAGTTCCCCAGGGGAATGAGACCTCATCATCATCAGAGTACAGGAGGTGGGGGGGAAATCTAATCCAGACCAGTGACAGAGGTGGAGGCCAGGGGACAGAGGCTTCCTGATCAGCAAGAACAAGGACCAGGCTTGAGACGACATTGTGTGAATGCTGGAGGCAGGCAGGACTAAGCAGCAGCCTGTGGGTCTTTGTGCAGGAATCCCATGGTATCCCCAGCACAAGAGACCCTTTCCCTGAGCCAAGTGAGGGGCTGAAATCTTGGGACCAAGGTCCACCCCCATAGCCTGGGCAGAGGGGCTTTGTGTTCTAATTCATCTGCCAGGAGAGGGCAGCCTGTTCTAATTTTCGCAAAGGTGTGCTCCATGCTCAGGGAAGCATCCTGAGAATGTTCTCAGAGTTATCCTATTGTGCTGGTAAACAAGTAGGACCCATGTGCCCTGATCAGGGATCCCTCCTTCAGAGCCTTGGATTATAAAGGAGTGGGCATGGTGTGATCAGGTGGGGTGACTTGGAAGCAGTGAAGCTGTGTCGGGGCAGAGACCTGGCTTCTCAGACTTGCAGGCTTTGGGGGCTAGGATGAGGAGTTTGGCCCACTGGCATGAGCAGAGGAGGGTGCTGTGGGATCTCAGACACACAATTTCAAAACCCAGTCCACCTCCCTGTCCTGGGAAGAGCACCCTGGAGATATGAAGAATGTGCGAGTCTACAGCCATACCACCCTAGACGTGCCTGGCCTTGTCTGAAAAGCGAGTGAACTCCTGCAAGTAACTGCTGGTTTGAGGATACACCTGACTGTGGAGTCTGGACCCCTGGCTGCAGTTCTGGATATACTATGTCCATGGGCTCACTGCTGCTTTTTCCTCTGACCCTCAGTTGCCTTCTCCTGTCCAATCATAGGATAATTGCCCACATGCTCTTGAGCAGGCTGCATTGGGGTTAGAACTTTCATCTCTTCTGCACAGACAGAGGCAGTGCCTGGGCCTTATCTTCTGAGGAACAGTGCAGAGGGATGTTATCACCACCCTTGCTTGGCACTGCCTTAGAAGCAGCATGCTTAGGTGGGACTGTCATCAGGACCCATGATGCTTTCCCTCCTGGGGAAGAAATGGCTGGCACTGGAACCCCAGGATATGCCAGTGTTTGTACCAGAGATTCAAATCAAGATAATGTCTTTCCATCTCCTCTCCATCTTTTGAACTCTTTCCAGTTCCTTTACCAAGCACATTTCTATCACGGGACTTGGCCCTCAAACACGTGGTGACATCAGCAGAGAGAGAGGGCAGGGAGGAGCTGAGCCCTGCCACTTGTGCTGCCCCGCCCCATCCCTCCCCCCACTAGCTTTTCTTAACATTGTCCACGAGGCTGACTAACTTCTTGTACTTAGCATAAGTGCTTTTCTCTCTCTCCACTTTGGGAAGATTGAAGGCCTTCTAGAGAATGGGGGGCAAGATGAGGGTGACCCCAGGTTTCCAAAAATGCTTACCTCATGTCCTTGTCTTTTTCCATCCTGAGCAGGCCATCCATTCAGGACTGCTCTGACGTCAAGGGCTGTTCTGTACTCCCCAAGATCGTCTTGGACTCTTTGGACAGCTCTGCCCCTGTATTTGAGATGAGTTTAGAGGAGACAGGACTCTATAATTTTCTGTGTGGGATCCACAAAAGCTACAAGCCCAAGTGGGCAGGCAGCCCAACAAAGGCTTTTAAAAATTATCATGTGCTGTCCTTTCCTCTGATTACAAAAGCAATACATATTCATGGTAAAAATTTTGGGAAATACAGAAAAGCACAAAGGAAAAAAATCATTCATATTCTATGTTCCAGAAGCAACCATTATTAACATTTGAGGTGTTCACCTTGTCCTTCCCTTTCTCATGGTCTCTGCATCTCTGTCCTTTAACAGAAGCTTCATGCAGCAACACTGTTGTGTCACCTGCTTGGTGACAGTCTATCGGCAGCATTTCCACACACAGTAAAAGCCATTTGATGAGTGTGGCCAGGTGTTTGGTCAGGGAAATGACATGGGGTGCAGATGAAGGTAGGGGTGGGGGAGGCCATGACAGCAGGACTGTCAAAGGAGGTCTCAGTGCTGATAGATCTGGCTCCTTGGCTTCCAGACCATCAAATCCATCAGCTGAAAGGACAGCCCTTGAGGTAGACAGCAGGAAACCGCGTGACCTGAGAAAGGTAGACAGTTGAGCTAGCCATAGCATTGGAGATTGGTTACTGTATTGGCCACCTTCCTCCACAGGTTCTTGTCCTGGCCACAGCAAGCTAGCAGGAGGTAGGCAGGGCTCAAGGTAATAAGCACTGCTAGGCTGTAACAAAATAGGCTAGTCGTGCTAACCTGGGAGACAGAGGCAGGAAGACTTTAAGTCCAAGGCTGCCCTGGACCATATAATAAAGGCCTGCTTCAGAAAAGGAAATCAAATCAAACCCCAAACACCCAACAATGATAAAACAAAAAGAAAGCACTGTAGTGTATACTAGGAATACAGCTGAAAAGGTGAAAGTCTGTTTTAATACCACTTGGGGTGAAGAAGGATGCTGACAACATTTCCAATAGTGCAGGCTGAATACTGTAACAGGTGTGGTGGCTTGAATGAGAATGGCCCTCACAGGCTCACGTTTAAGTACTGGGTCCCCAGTTGGTGGAACTATCTGGGAAGGATTAGGAGGCGTGGCCTGTTGAAGGAGGTATGTTACTGCTGGCAGGCTTTGAGGTTTCAAAAGACTCATATCATTTTGTCATTTCTCTCTGTTTCCTGTTTGTGCTTGGAGATGCGAGCTCTCAGTGTTTCCTACCTCCACACCTTTGCTCTGCCATCATGGATTCTAACCCTTTGGAACCATAAGCCCAAGTAACTGCTTTCTTTTATAAGTTGCCTTGGTTGCAGTGTTTTGTCACAGCAACAGAAAAGGAACCAGCGGACAGGATACCTTGGGGTCACTGTGTGTTATATATAGAGCTTCAGTTTTGCTGAGCAATGAATACAAGTCTGGGATCCTCAGCAAGCCAAAACCCTGAACAAATAACCGTGGGGCACTGGTCTTTCAAATGCAGGAATCCATGCCCATCTCGTCAGCATACCACATTAGCCTTCTGTGAAGCATTCTGATCAGGCCAGCTGACTTCTGATGAGTCCATCTCTATCTTACTAGGCTTTTACTGTCTTCAAACTCCACTCAGCAAACCTAATAACCGAGGTTAAAAAAAAATCACAAAGGACAGAACCTTTTTTTTTTTTTTTGAATGATGTACATTAGTGGATGGCAAGCATATGAAAAGATTTTCAACATCATTGACCACTAGAAAAATATAAATTGAAGCCACATGAGATAATATGTTCTATGCCAGATAGAGGGAAGATGAGAGAGAGAGAGAGAGAGAGAGAGAGAGAGAGAGAGAGAGAGAGAAGAGTTGGTAAAGAAGTAATTGTAACTTTGTGTTCCATTGGTAGGGATGCAGAATGGTAAGAGCCTATTTAGAAAACAACACCACTCTTTAAAAACTGAAAAAACAGAATCACCATGTGTTGGCAATTCCCTTTCTGGGGACATTTTTATAAGGACTGAAACGGTTTTGAAGAGATGCTTACATATGCAACTTGCAGCAGTGATGTTCACCACAGCCAAGGCATGGGAGCAACCCTTATGTCCACAGACAGATTAATAGGAAACCAGAAGGTGTTCCATACATAAGAAGAAATTCTACTCAGCCCCAAGCCAGAGAATACTGTTCCATGCTCCAAGCAAGGTAAACCTTGAAGATGTTATCGTGAGATAAGCAGCTTGCAGAAAGACAGAATGGTTGACATAGCTGATTTGTGCTCACAGTTTCGAACAGTTCCACTCCCAGTTCCTGGCTTCATTCATTCTGGGCCTGTGGTGAGGATAAACATCATGATGGAGGGAGTCTGTGGAGAGGGAGCCATCCAGATATTTACCTCATGATGGGAAGCAGAGGAGGAGGGAGAGGAGGACGAGGAGAAAAGAGAAATAGAGGTCAAAGACAAAACAATCTTAAGTGCTCACCCTCATCCCCGGTGATGCTTCCTCCAGTTTGGTTCCATCTGCAGAAATTTCCAGAACTTTTCCCTATACCAGTTGGGGAGCACATGCATCTTGGGGGGGGACATTTTGTGTAGGCACCACAGCAATGGGGAATTTAGAGTGGTCAAATTCATAGAGGTTGAAAGTAGAATTGGGCACCTGGAGAGTGGGGCAAGAGGAAATGGAGACTTGTTCAACAAACATTGGTGTCAGGTTTCCATTCTGGACAAAGGTTGTATGACAGGCAGGTAGGTATGTAACACTATTGAGTTGTGTACTTAAACATGTGTCTTAGTCAGGACACATTCCTGCACAAACATCATGACCAAGAAGCAGTTGGGGAGGAAAGGGTTTATTCGGCTTACACTTCCATACTGCTGTACATCACCAAAGGATGCAGGACTGGAACTCAAGCAGGTCAGAAATCAGGAGCTGATGCAGAGGCCATGGAGGGATGTTCTTTATTGGTTTGCTTCCCCTTGCTTGCTCAGGCTGCTCTCTTATAGAACCCAAGACTACCAGCCCAGGGATGGTCCCACCCACAAGGGGCCTTTTCCCCTTGATCACTAATTGAGAAAATGCCCCACAGTTGGATCTCATGGAGGCACTTTTCCAACTGAAGCTCCTTTCTCTGTGATAACTCCAGCTTGTGTCAAGTTGACACACAAAACCAGCCAGTACAACAGGCTTAGGATGAGAAATTTATGTCAAGTTTGTTTAACTATAGTAAAAAAAAAAAATCTGATGTTATTCTTGCCTTCTCTGGGCAGCCCAGCATGGGAAGGTTGCCCTTTCCCTAGAACTCTTCTCTGGGAATAAGTGCTTATATTCTTAGCAGCTGGTTTCTTCTTCCTGTGATATTCGAGATTCCTTTTGGGCAAGTTGTTTGAAGGTAGGGATAAAATCTTTACCCCTTTATCTTCCCCCACGGTACCTCACACTGTCTCAAGCCTAATCACGGTTCAATTAATATCTGCTGACTGGATTGTCACTTCCCTTGATGTGTTTTGGTCAGTGGAGCGGGCGGCTGATGGATGGAGAGAGAGAGAGAGAGAGAGAGAGAGAGAGAGAGAGAGAGAGAGAGAGAGAGGAGAGAGGAGAGAGAGAGAGAGAGGCAGAGGGGAGAGTGCCTGGCTGAGGGTCTAGCTTCCACTTGTTGACTGTGAATTGAGTAGGCAACTACATCCCTCTGTGGTCAACCTCACACATATTCACATTATTTTCACTGGCACACAGACGGGGCGGGTGCAGTGAGGACGTGAATTAGGTCAGTCCTAAGAGAATGGTGTGGTGGATGCTGAAAAGTCTGAGGTTGAAAAATGTTGGCAGGCATTAACCCGACCCACCTGAGACGTGTACCTACTCTGGAAAACAGGCCTATAACTCTCCTCAGCCATCCAGCCCAGTGTCTTGCAGATCTTCTGCCAGGAAACCGTCCTCTTGACCTCTCACCCCTGCCCCTCCCACCTCCCTGTAAACTTCTCCTCTGTGGAAATGGAGAACATTGCCTTGTCACCTTATCCCTGGCACACTCTTTTAGAAATTGGACTTTAACTGAATAAAGGTCCCTCGCGTAAGGTAACTGTAATTTTCCTCTTTGTTGGGTGGTTCCTCTGTTAAATTAATTGTCTGGTTCTCCTGAAAAGCAATCTTTTCCCCCAGTTCATGTTCCGTTTTTGACCTAACATGGCCATTCTTGGCCTTTTGAATGGGATTTGCTGCTGGTCGGGAATTACATTTCCATAGCAACGCTGGCAGCCATCTTAAAAGTACTCCTCCCCTCCACCCCACAGCCCGATTTTAACGTTCTGCCATCCCTCTCACGCAGACAGGTGGCTTGCTTGGGCATAAGCCGTGTGTGTATTTATTCTCATTTAGGCAGGGCAGACAACAGCAACAGCAACTCACATCACTGACAAGATGGACGAAACCACACAAAGGAGGTGGGCTGCTCTCTGCTCCTGGGGTTCCCAGGCTGCTCTCCGCTCCTGGGGTCCCCGGGCTGCTCTTTACTTTTTAGCTTTCCAGCCTTTTTACAAAACTTGGGTTGGAGGTTTTCATCTCCCCAGACCTTTTTCTGTAAGCAGGGCACCCTACTAAGCTAGAAGCAAGCCAAAGGCCTGTATCCTAGCTTTGGGGGATCTCTGTGTTTCAAGTTTGTTATTTATGGCTGTTCTTACGCAAACCATAAGAAGTGTGAAGTTTTGAAATTTTAAAAGTCTACCCCTCAGCCCCCTACCAGTGACTCTGAAGGATCTTTGTTGTTCACAGAATTAAGCTCAAACTCTAACACACAGCAACTGAGGCCTTTGATAGGCTGGGTTCTGCCGATTGTCTACTCTCCCACACACCCCTTCTCTGCCATCCTATCAAAGAGGAGACAAGCTGTCCCCAGATGTCCAACACCCCCATTTTCATTTGCCCTGCCCTTGAACCTGCTGCACCTTCCTCTACCTACCTGCTGAAGTCCTTCTCCCTCCTCAGTGAGGGTTTTCTCAGCTGGTGTGAGGTGAATAAAACCACAGAAGAATTCATAGCTATCCGGGGGTGGGAGGCAAGTGGGCCTTGGGTCACGGGAAAGTCCTTCAGGCCAGTCTTCCCATCTACCTCTGCAATGGACATCAGTCTCAGTGAGCCATCGGCAGGGGTCGTGTTCTGGGAGTGCCATGTTATGAAGAGGTTGGAAGCTCTGCTTTAGCGTCCAGCTGTCTCCTCTACACATCTCTCCTACCCTCCAGCCAGCAGGCTTGACCATCCCCCTAGCCACCATCTCCAACACATTCTCCTGAGCAGTCTGGGTATCTCTGTGTTTTCTGTTTGTTTTCTGGTATTTACTATTTCTCCTAGGTACCCTCCCACACCTCATGTCCCATCCCTACCTCTCACACCCTGCCCCCCACATCTCATGTCCTGCCCCCCCTCATACCCTGTCCCTACATTTCATTCCCTACCCCACCCCACCAATTTAGCAAGTTCGTTAGTATGTAGTTATACCAAACAGACTAGAACCACCTTTTCTTGTGTGAAATTGGGTCACCTTAAATGTGTGTCCATTGGAATTCTAGCCGTGGATCGTCCTGTCGTCCCGGAGGAATTCCCTTGACACACAGTTCTTCTTCCACGGACCCCCCCGCCACTCTTTAAACTGCTTCTGGAATTTCTTTGCTCAAATGTTTTCAGAAGATCTATGAGCTGAAGAAATAAAATGAGTCTCTTTTCCTTAGACTCAAACAACGTGTACTTAATTCTCATTTTGTTGTCATTGTTAGTCAACAAATATTTATTGAGCTCCAGGCACAAGGTTGTTTTCTTAAAAATTTAATATAAACTACTTGTCTACCTTATTGGCAAGATTTGGCTCTAAATAAGTTTGGTCTTTTTCCAGGAATCAAATCTACTCTCAGGACATTAAAGATTTACTATCTTGGAGCAGCTTCACAACAAGGCAAACAAAGAACACAAGCTGCAGAAAGCGATGCAGAATGGAGACCCCGGGATAAGTGGGCGCAGCATTAGAATGAGGGGCTTCTCAAAGTCCATCCTGCAAGGGACAGCAAGCCCTTGGATGGCAAGTGCCGGGATTGTGTTAGTTACATCTCTCATCATTGTGACCAAACACCTAATGAAAGTAACTTAATGGGAGAAGGACTTATTTTGGCTTGTGGTTTGGAGAGACACAGTCCCACCCTCTTGGTGGTAAGGCATGGCACTGGGTGTATTTGGCAGCTGGTCCCATTGTGTTCAGCCAGAAATAGATGAATGCAGATACCCACTGCCCCCTCTGATCTTTATGCACCCCAGGACTCCATCCCACAGGATGGGACGGCCATTCTTTGGGGTAAGTCTTTCCCCTTGTGATGGTTTATATATGCTTGGCCCAGGGAGTGGCACTATTAGGAGGTGTGGCCTTGTTGGAATTGGTGTGTCGCTGCCTGGAAGTCAGACTTTCACTAGCAGCCTTCAGATGAAAAGGGGAACTCTCAACTCCTCCAGCTTCATGCCTGTCTGGATACTGCCATGCTCCTGCCTTGATGATTATGGACAGAACCTCTGAACCTGTAAACTAGCCCCAATTAAATGGTGTTCTTTATAAGAGATGCCTTGGTCATGGTGTCTGTTCACAGCAGTAAAACCTTAACAAAGATACCCCTTCAGTAAAACTTCTCTGCAAACACCCTTACAGACCCACCCGGGGGTCAATCTCCTAAGTGACTCTAAATTTCATTAACAAAGATTAACCACCACAGGGGTGTCTGTTAAGACTCATTCTCCCTGACTAAAGTCACCCTTTATGCTGGTGTGTGTTATTCAAAGGACTGTGAGGTATTAAGTGTGATCTGTCCCTTTCAACAGATTCTGTCCAAAAAAAGGAATCTTCTCTGTTGATACTGAAGAACACTTCTGACCCTGTGGGTAGCATAGTGTGTGCTTATGATTATGCTATTTGAATGCCACAGCATCTGTCTGTGTCCTGGCTTTGTGGCTTGGCTGGGTTGTCTTGGGGCTCACTTTGCTCCCCTGCTTCATAGACGGTGACTGTGGTTCTTTATTGAGCTTCTGCAGAAGTAGCCATTTGACTCTGGCACACACCCATTCTGATTTCAAACAAAGCTTCCACAAACATTTTGGATTATTATCATCCCCCCCCCCAGGGAAGGGAGGGGGAGGTAATAATTTGCTGCCTTCGAGCTTTTGGAGACTGAGATTATAGACTGGTGTGTAAGATGCTCTGATGTGTCCAAAGGGAGCAGCAGAGCTGGCTGGGGAAATGTCAGAGCTGCATCTCAGGAAGGATGCTGTCTGAGGGAGGTTTATCGAGCAGGATGTGTGAATGAACAAGGCGAAGGGATCCTTCGTGGAGAGAAAGCCTAGCTTGGCAGAATGTATTGCTGTGATTTGGATCTTAAATGTCTCCTAGAGCCTCATGTGTTGAAAGCGGGGCTATAGCTTGTGTCCGTGTTGGAAGGTGGTAGGATCTTCAGGAAATAGAGACCAGTGGGAGACCATAGCTAGGTCACTGAGGGCATGTCCTTGAGAGGACATTTGAGACCCTGGCTCCTCTGCCTTTGCATCCCAGCTGACATGAGGTGAGGCGGCTTGCTCTACCATATGCTCCCAACACAAAGTCTCTTCCATCACAGGCCCCAAATCAACAGAGTTGACTATGAACTGAGACCTCTGACACAGTGAGGCAAAATAAACCTTTCCTCTTTATACATCAACTCACTTGGGTATTTTGTCACAGCAACTACAAGGTTCCTAACACACACTGAAGTTATTCCTCGCTGCAGAGTAGCTGTTTGAAGGACAGTGAGCCTTTCTACTCAGCTTTGGGCTCTGCTTGCAGATGCAGCCTAACAGGTCTGATACTCCTTCCCTGGGTACTGACATCTAACTCTTGCTGGTCAGTACTCAGTGGATCTGGAAAGCTTCCCAGAAGAACATGATTAGGGCCAGTGAACAGGTTACCTCTCAGCTGTCAGGCAACAAAGCAACTCGCTCAACCCTACGAGGCAGGCACTCTATTGGGCCTTGCTTCATGGGTGAGGAAGTAAAGGCCTGGGAGGTGACAAACTGACCAGCATGATGTGCCTGCTTAGTGGGAAATAACTTGCATCCCAGAAGTGGAGTGCTGGAGACCATCTTAGCATCTTCTCAGGCCTGGATTTTCCACTCATGTCAAGGTTTACAGGTCAGCAGTGACACACACCTGTAACCCAGCACTCTGGGGTAAAGTAGGAAGTTTTTTTTTGTTTGTTTGTTTTGTTTTTTTTTTTGTTTGGAGACAGGGTTTCTCTGTGTAGCCCTGGCTGTCCTGGAACTCACTCTGTAGACCAGGCTGGCTTTGAACTCAGAAATCCACCTGCCTCTGCCTCCCAAGTGCTGGGATTAAAGGCGTGTGCCACCACTGCCCGGCCAAGTAGGAGGATCTTGAGATCATGTGTTTGAGGCCAGGTCTAGCCACATAGTGAGACTATGCCTAGAAAAAAAAAATAACAAAGAACCAAAAAAGAATTCACAGATTAATCCAAATGAATTCATTACTTAATCACATTTCCCACCTGTCCTTCCTCTAATGCCTGGGTTCCAGGAGGCCAAAATTCTTGCTTTTCTTTTTATCAACCCCAGAATCTCAAGTAACCAGAACAGTGGGAGCACACAGAGGTGCATAATAAATATTTATTGAATGAATGAAATATCAATCTATTAAAAAAAAAGATTTTCTTCTGGGTCTTTCTAGGCGTCTCTCGCACACATCGCTTTTCTGGAAGTTTTGGTCTGTGAGTTGTTGGGTCTTCCCACAATCCTGTGCTGCCCAGGGTGGGTTGCCACCACCATCCTTATTCTTTCCCAGAGGAAAACAGAGGCCTAGTGTGAAGACTGTGTTCATGGATGTGTTTCTTAGAGACAATTACAATGCTTGGCAATTGACTGCTTCTGAGTTTCCAGTGGTAAATTAGACCTTCAGACGTGTTCTTGTGGTGTGTGTCTTAAGTCTTTAAGTTGAATGTCTGATGGGAACGTCTGTGGCTGTTTGCCCATCTCTCATCCGCTCTGTTCTGGCTAGGCTACTCGTGCAACCCCAGTTCAACAGTTGAGGGATTGGAAGCTCCAAGTGAGCCATGACTTGTCACTGCTACTTGTCATGTAGCAGGCAGAGGCTGGCTTACACTCTCATCTGCTTCTCTGCCCTGTGTGCTTCCTCTGACATCCTTACCCTGGGTCCCCTTGTAGGAATACCCTGTTTGGCTAAGAATGAAAACTGATGTCATTAGTCCAGGGGATGTGAGTCTGGGGTGAAGGGACAGAGAAGATGAGCCGAATGGAGACGAGTTCCACTCTTTGTTCTGTTCTTGGAAAAAAAAAAAGCCACAGTGCTCATTGGCGACCCCTTCGAATGATGGCATTTTCAGCAAATGAGAGGGGAGCGGGTCTGTCTCCCTCCCATCCCCATTGTAATTAGTTGTCAAAAATTTTTAGATGGAAGGGGGGATGCTCAGACCCTGATGAGACGATACAGCAAAGATTTCATTTCATCTTGAATTTGACATTAAACTTTAATAGTCTCAAGGACAAGAAGCCAAGAGATATCAGATGTAATGCGATAAAGCAAAGTTTCTCTGACAGCAAATTTGATCACAAATGGGCTCCAAGATTGCTTCTTTGATATAAATGAAACATAATTCATCTTCCAGAGCCCCGAATGGGCTCTCAGAATGGGGACAAAGCTGGCATCTCTCTCGCCTGGTGGTGACAAGTGGCAGCTCAGGGAGGAGGCTTAGGCTTGGGGACCCTGCTGGGGCAATAGCCTCAGTGTCTGGGAGGAGATTGGAGGAACAAGGATAGGAGGCAGAGAGCTTCCAAGACTGCAGCCTGTAGCCAGGAGACTCCTCCTGCTCCAAGTCGAGTCCAGACCAGCGTGGTGCTAAGGTAGGGGTAGTGTGAGAGCTCTAGTTTTCCTGACCCCATTAGCTCTCTGTGCATTTATTAATCTCATCAATGCCTTTGGGATGTTCACTATCTTTCAGTGTGACTACTGCCCTTGGGGACTGTCTTTCATAGGAGTTATCTGGGGCTGAGATCAAGGCCTTTGTCATAGTCTGAGCCTCCTGATGCCCTCTCTGCCCCCAGCCTTTGTTCTTCCAATCCCCTTTGCCTCTCCTCAAGTTCCAAACCTGTAAATACCTTAGGACAGGTGTCACAAGCCTTTTGTGACCTGACCCTCTCTAGCCCTGCCCTTTCACATTGTCTCCATTGTGGACTCAGCTGCGGGGAATTCAGAGCCAGTCTTCTTGGGGTTTCCTTCTTTTAAGGAAGTCTTCCACCCCTTGGCCAGACATTACTCACCCTACTCTAGCCTCAAAGGTGATATCTTAATAGAACCCCCCTCCCCTGTTCTGCTCAAGGATAGTTATCCTCTGCATTCCCCGACCCTTGGATGACTCAGAATCTGTCTGCCCATCTTGCTGCTGTCTCTGCTTGTGCCTTGCATCTCATTTCCCAGGCAATGTCTAGTGAACTTTGTCTCCCCCTGGGCATGTCATGCCTGGCTTAGAGCAGGTACCCAGAGAGGATGGACTAGACAAAGTCGAATCCTGACCCAAGATTCCACCTCCTGGGAGGGAGCCTCTCAATTGAGAAGATGAGCTCTTCCTAGGACCTAGAGGACGCACATGCATGCACTCTCTCTCCCCATTTCATAGAGCGAGTGTACCAAATACTTGAGAGCTCACACAGAAGAATCGTGTTTAAATTCTCCCGAATTTGTGAGTTTGGAATCGATAAAACTGAAATCAGTGTTGAAACAGACCTGGTGACATCTTCTCTTCTTTCCCAGAGACTCGAAAGAGAGTTTGAGTTCAAACATCTTTATTTTACTTACCTGAAGATAGCCAGGACACCCAGTGCAGAAAAGGCTCCATCATTGCCCAGAAGAACAAAGGATGTGGTCTGGGAGCTGTGTTGGGTGGAATGCTTATATAAGGAAGATGGGCTAAGTCTCACCTGGAGGAAGAATCAGAGAATGTAAGCAAAGCCAGGCAAACTGATGTAAGAAGCTGAGTTTGAGAGCTCTGATTCACCTAAAATATAGCTGCTTACTTATCCATCTATTTTCTGAAGTTGGCAGCTGTACCCATTGCCTTATGTGTGCTATACAAATACTGGACCATTGAGATATCTCCCAGCCCTTGAGTTTTTCCAGGTAAGATCTTGCTATATAGCTTAAGCTGACCTTGAACTTGCTATGCAGCTCAGGCTGGCCATGACCTCATGATCTTTTTGCCTCTGTCTCCTAGGTGCTTGTATTAGCTGTGTGCCACCATGCCCGGTACCTGAAATGTAGATGTGATTCATGTGTTCATAAACAGACTGTGATGCACGTGTGTCTGTGGGTATATGCAACATTGATCAGCTGGTTCGTAGTACAGTGTGGATGAACCTTGAAAACATGATGGGAAGTGAAGAAGTTAAGCACACAGTTCATATAGTTGTGTGATCATGCCCAGAATAGGTAAACCCACAGACAGGCAGTGACTGACAGTTGCCAAGGACTGGGAGGAAGGGGTGGTGAGGGGAGGTAGCTGTTAAGTTAATTTGGAGCTTCCTCTTGTTGATGATGAGAATGTTTTGGAACTAGCATGAGGAGGTAGTTGGGCAACATTGTAAATGTGCTAAATATCACTGAATCCTTCATCTGAGTTGATTGATTTCAGCATATGTGAATCTCACCATAATAAAATAGAAACCAACACGCATACAAACAGAACAGGGCATGTGACTTTAGTCCTGGAGCATCTCTAGTGACGTTAATCATGCCTCCTGTCATCCTGAATTCCTAGGAAGCTGCCCCCACAGACATGGGTCTAGCAGGGCTACCACTCTCTCCCTCTCCTGGGGACAGTGTGGTGTGATAGTCCCATGGACGGAGCTCTGTGGGACCATCTGACACAGGGTTTGCCTCCCTGCTCATGTCAGCTGCCTAAGGAGCCTTCATGGGATGCATTTCTCTCCCAACGAGAAGACTGACCACTGAGGTTTGAGACCTGGTGGGTGGCAGAGGGTGTCCCCTCTGTGACATCAGTTCCAGCTCCACTGACCCTCCTGTTTCCCAACCGAGCTGCTGTTGCCAGCAGTCATGAGATACAGTAAGGGAGGGGGACTGACCCTAGGTGATGACAGAAGGGACCCAAAGTCATTAGTTTAATGGAGCGATTGGCTGGGCTTCCAGATCTCCTTATCAATGTCATTAGAATTAATTTGATTGCTTACTCTCCCTCTTGTCTCTTTCTTCCTCCCTCATTGCAAATGACTTTCCAGAGGATATGTCACTCATAGGGGGTGGGGGTGAGTTGCCATGTTGCAGGAGCTTTTTAGATAACAATGACTCTTTCCCCTTCAGAGCTGACAGCAGAGGACCACCAGTGGACATCAGTGTCTTTTGTACTGGTGCGTTGGGATCGAAGGGGATCCTAAAGGGCCCCTAGTCTTTGCCAGGTAGTGTCTCTTTGTAGAACTAAGGTATCTATCATGTGTCGTCTTCCAAGGAGTGCAACAAAAAGAGCTTCAAGAAAACTCACATCACTTCTGAGTGCTGAATTTTTAGGCCCTTTGGGATTCTCCGCCCTGGTGCCAGGCTCCACTCCTCTTCTCTAGGCCATTTGGACCAGAGGCTTGGGAGACAATTTCTAGCTGTTGTGAGATAATCTGAATCCCCTGGAAATGTAAAGATGTTAGTGGGTGTTGGGAGTGGGCAAGAGGCTAACTTTGCCCAGCCCAGTACATCTCCAGTGCCTCTGGCCCTGCCTTCTTAGATATAGCCTCACGGGTCCTTCAAAGTCAAAGGGTGAGATTTTGGAATCTGGGTTTCCCCACAGATGCTGGCTTTATTGGTCAGCTCAAGAATCCAGCCACAAGCTGCCCTTTTGCAAAGGTCTATAGGAAAGGGCCCTGGTGTATTTTCTGACTGCTAATTAAGCTTTGGCAGGGTAAGAGGCATCAATGCATAGAAACTTCACATAGTTTCCATATTTAGCCTTTTGGCTCCTGCATTGTGGTCACCTGCCTGGCCCATTCTAAAGAGCATATATCCTATCATGTACACATGGAATGAAGGCTTACCCCATGTGGCAGTGGAGTGGTGTGAATGGGACAAAGTGATGGTCCTTTTTTAGGCCATTGACCGGGACTGTCATAGCAAAGAGTCAGAAGCTAGGTGACTTAGACCAAACAGAAATATTTAATTCCACAGCTCTCAGGGGTCAAAGCCTGAGGTCAAGGTGCAGGTAGGCGCTCTATCTGAAATCTGCAGGGCAAGGCAAGGGGAGCCTTCTTTGCTTCTTCCAATTTCAGGTACCCCAGGAATCCCGATTTGTGACATTGTATATCTTTAATCTTTCTAAAGTCCCCTCTGTGCCTGATTTGTCCCTTTTTTTATTAGAACATCAGTCATAGTGGTTAAGTTTCATCCTAATGACCCCACTTAGCTTGATGACCTCTCTCCGGAGGTTCTAAGTAAGGCCAGATTCTGAGGTCCAAGGGTGGGGGGGACCCTGCAGGTGTCCAGGCAGGAGGGCAAATCATGAAGAGGTGAGAATAAAAGCTTGGTTCAGATTGACTTTACCCACCTGGACAAGACTTAGGGAGCCTGATGCCAGGCTGTTCACTGTCATCATACTTAAAACACAGTGCAACCGGGGGAAAAGATTCCAGGCAACAATCATTCCAATTCCAGGTACATAATAAAGTTTAAGGTGTGACTACTTAGAAACTACAAAGTACATGTGACCATGAGGGTGGGTTCTATAGCTGAAAGGGCTAGAATCTAGTGCAGTCTCTGAGCAAGGTAGCACAGAGGTTGGCAGGCCATAAAGAACACGTGACATCTACCCTATGGATGGGTTCTAGTCACTGTGAGCTAAAAATACTTTGGAGGGAAGTGTCTGGGATAAACATTCTGGGGAATTAGGGTGAAATTCTTACAGACAGAAAAAAAAAGTCACCAGGTTATTAACAATATATACTCCCAGCCTTCCAGTAGCAGAAAACTTCCAGTAGCAGAAAACAGGCTACTCCTCCTTAGAGGAGAGGCCCTTCATGCTTAACATTCCTGGCCTTGTGCTCTGTAGGCACCCAGGGAAGATGAGGACTTCATCATATTTGGCAGGGGGCAAGACACAATTCAACCTGAGCATAGGCCTTGGTCTTGTTACCTGCGAAATGAAATTTAAATTAGCTTCCTCTTATCATGGGCCCTTATGTCTTGTGTTATATACTAGAATCTAGCACCTGCTTCCACTTTTTTTTTATCAGTGACAAGAGAGAGAAAGATAGATGGATATATAGATAGAAAGATGAATAGATGGATGGATTGATCGATAGATAGATAGATAGATAGATAGATAGGGACTAGAGAGGTGGCTCAACTGATTGCACTTCCAGAAGACCCCAGGTTGATTAGCAGCACTCACATGGCAGCTCACAATTATCTCCATTTTTGTTGCCCTTTTATGACCTCTCTGGGTATTGTACATGCATAGTACAAAGACCCACATGAAGGCAAAACATGCATGTGCATAAAATAAAAAAAAATTAAATGATAAAGAGACAGAAAAAAGGACAGGTCGACAGGCTGTTTGCCCCAGTGGTTGAGAGACTGTACAAATCTCTTAGGGAGGAGGCTAAAGTTATGGCACGGTGACACTATTCTCTGAGATCCAGATCCAAGCGTGGGAGCCTCAGGATCTGCCTTTCACATGATTCTTCACTCAAAATATCTGATGCCGGTGATCCTTGGCTCGCCAGTAAAACCATACAGCTTTGCTTCTTGGTTTTAGGGCTCAGGGACTGTCTCCTCCTAAGACATGGGGTACCTATGGTGGAATGGAAGGTTGGAGGAAGAACAGAAGAAGAATGGAAGGTGAAGACCCCTCCCCCAACACACCTGCATGGGGGGTGGGAATGTGTGTGTGGGGTGCTATGGAGAGGGTGTAGGAAGCACAGGTAGGTAGCACTGTCACTCAAGGCCTACGACAAACACCTCTCATTATCACTGAGAGGAATAAGGCGCATTTTGCAGGCCAAGATACCTTCTTAATTGGTGAGACGGGACTGATTTATTTGCTAATTAACAGATGGAGTCTCCTGCTATAAGGCAGTTTTCTCTATTTATACTCGACAGGGGTGGGCTTCTAGAGGAATGTTTGGGGATGCGGGACTGCCCTGAGGAAGGGATGGGCTAATGGCAGGGAAGGGGAGGGGGGAGAAGTCGTTTTCCCGCACACTGCTTTTGACCAAGACATCAATGCCATTTTCCCTAAGAGGTTGATAAATGTGTTTGGTTGGGTAAAGAAGTTGAGGTATTATATTTATGAGAAGCAGAGCATGGCCAGCCTTCCTGCTATGGAAACTGCAAGGCTGGGGCTGGAGAGACGGCTCAGCAATTTGGAGCGCTTGATGCTCTTGCAGAGGACTGGAATTAAGTTCTCAGCACCCACAATGGGCAGCTCACAGGATCTGCAATCTTTTTCTGATCTCCTTGGACATCTGCATATGTGTATGTGTATATGAGCATGTATAGATGCATACAAACACACACACACACACACAGACACACAAATATTATGGATTCATTGGTGCTTTAAAAACAAAAAATATAATTGCCAGTGTGCTGTGTGCCAGGCATAAGGCTGTGTGTGGGGAGCCAGGGATGAGTGTAAAATTAACAGCACAGCCCTTGCTCTCTATCAAGGGGCTGATTTCTTCACCCCATTTTTCCACACTCTTTGTGAGAGAAGCTAGAGTCCCTCAGTAGAGGATACTGAGTAAGGAGCCTAGCCCTAAGGCTGTCCCAGACACACGGACTGCTTGCAAGGCACTCCCTTGAGACCCTGCAGACCCTGTGGGAACTGTGGTAATTCCAGTGGCAAAAAGCCAGTCTTTCCTGGATCATACTGGAAAAGAAGCCAGGGCTTCCTGTACTCACGGAGGGTTTATTGGTATCTTATCAGAGCCATCTGCACCCTAAGAGTCACTTTGCTTTAATTCCAAAGGTAGGCCCTAGGCTTCCAAGGCATCTGTTTTCTATAGACAATCTTTGCTACTTTGTGGGTTCTTCTTTTTCCCACCTTTTATCCCCCTGGGTTCACCCCTAACACTAGATAGGAGAGAATCAAGGATAAAGGGGAGAGAGGAATTAGGAAAATTCCTGAATCTTATTTCTTTCCTTTTGTTTCTTCTTTGAGCATGACTACTATCAAACCTCAACCAACCCCTCTAAATGACCAACAACCACCCACCCTGGGTCTCAGGGGCCCTAGCATTTATATACCCTCAGAAAAGTTCCCAGAATTCCAAATATCATACAATCACAGAAATTATCTGCAGCTGGCAAAGCCATGCCTCTGCTAGAGCACGAGGCAAATCATAGTCAGCTGCTGTAGATAGTCCAAAGCAGCCCCATATCCCCATACCTGATTAAAATGAAAACATATTCTTATGATCTCTCTCTCTCTCTGTCTCTGTCTCTGTCTCTGTCTCTGTCTCTGTCTCTGTCTCTGTCTCTCTCTCTCTCTCTCTCTCTCTCTCTCTCTCTGTATGTGTGTGTGTTTATAAGAACCAAAACTTCAGATTTCTCATTATAGTTTTCCTTTAAGGAAACTTAGAGAACCCTTTAACCCATAACTCAACCCTTTCTTTCTTGTCTCATATAGCCCAGGCTGGTCTGGAATTTAGTAAGTAGCCTGGGATGACCTTGAACTCCTGATCCTCCTATGCTGAGATTATAGTTGTGTACCACCATGCCCAGCTATAGCTCTATCTTATCTTAAGACTCTGGCCAGTAAATAGCCATGTCTGGGCTGAGTATCCGGTGGTCGTGTGTACATGTTTTATAATTTAAAATGTTGATTTTTCTCTTTACATTGTCTGTGCATATTTCATTCTCATAACAAGCCTGTAAGGTGCCTACCTTCACTTCCCAGATGAGAAAAGTTGAGGATGAGGTGATGAAGGGCTTCCAGAATCTGCCAGATGATGAGACACAAAGCCAGGCTCTCCCATACCACCCATTTGACTGTCCTCTCTCCATCATGATGATCTTGGTCACTGCCAAAGCAACATTCACACCCACATCAAATGTATTATTACCTGTCTGTCTGTCTGTCTCCTATCTACAATCAATCATATGTACATATCTTCTATTTGTCACATATTATATATCTGTCAATCATATACCTATTAGGTCTTCTATCTACTGTGTCTTATCAACTGTCTATGTATTATCCATATACCCACTAATCACTTATCTATGTATCAATCATCTATGCACCTGTCACCAATCAATATACCCATCTAGAATCTATATACTTATATTTATCATCTACCCATTAACTATCAATAATTATCTATCCTATTTATCTACCTATTTATCATCTATCTATCATGCATTTATCATCTATCTATCATCTATCTATTGTCTATCATCTATTATCCATTTATCATCTATCTACTATCATCTACTTATCATCCGTCTATCTGTCTATCTATCTATCTATCTATCTATCTATCTATCTATCTATCTATCTTCTACCATCTATTTCTATCATCTATCATCCATCTATCTGTCTATCTATCTGTCTGTCTGTCTATCTATCTATCACCTATGATAGACAGACAGACCTACAAATCATCTATCTATTTGATCATGCTTACATTTGGATGAGCATCAGTACACAGTTTGGGTCATAGCCCAACACATGCTTGGGGGATATAGACACATTTGGTTGCCTGTCTTTCCCACTCTTCCTCTTTATTCTTCCTCTTCTGCATTCTGTTGACCACCTTTTCAGACAAGCAGAAGAAAGAAAGATAATGGCTTCCAGGAAAAAAAATTAACAGTTGTAGAGAGAGAGAACAGTGGCTGTGAAATCAGACTACAGCAGACTTATCCTTGCTGTGCCAACTATATGAGCCTGGGCATTTATTGCACTTCTTGGGTTCTGTGTTGAATGGTAGCAGCACCTGGCTCAGACCATTGTGCAGAGTGAGGTGGCGGTGCTAAGAGACTGTAACAGCTATGAGCAGTCTATTAATCAATACTGTTGCTGCAGTGGTGATGTTAATAAAGATAATGGAGGGGGAGGAGGAAGAGGAAGAAAAGGGAGATGGAGGAGGAGAAGGAGGAAAAGGAAAAGAAAGAGAAAGATAATAGAGGGAGAGTAAGATGAGGAGGAGATGCCAGGTCAGGGCTCATATGGGGCCTGTGGGTATCACTGACTCTGGGGACAATGTGTCACACCTCTGGCCTAGGAGAGGCTACATGACAGCCATGGAGGAGATGTCTCTCAGGGAGCACTTTTAAAGCTCCCTCCTGGGGGAGGATTGCGCTCGTCTGCATGGTGAACACATTGGACATGTTTCTGCCCCAGGCCCTTTGCTCTGGCCATTTCCTGCTCTCTGAATGCTCCTAAAACCCCAAGCGACCCATGGTTCACTTCTCTCTCCTTGTCTTGTTTTTCAAACGATCTTGTCCACGTCGATGACTGTTGCTACTTTAGGTTGTCAGTGCCCACCCCCTTAAAGACACTAACCTGCTAATATGTCAAATGTCTGTCTGGATTTCTGCTTTATCCACGCTTGCAGTTTGAATGTAAGTTCCGTGGAAGTGGAGGTTTGCATATTTTCACAACTAGTCTCAGTGCTTAGACCAGCACCTACCGGGCAGCAGGAGCTCGGCAGACCTTTGCCAATGGATAAATGAACAATCCGTGTGCGTTCTCTTACGCAAAGCTTACAAGGAACCCTGTAAGGCAGGCACTGTTCTGATCACACTCAGGATAGGGAGGCAAGATCTGGAGAGATGGAACAGTGCCTTCGGGATCACAGGGTCCTACATGATGGTGGTGCTGACTTTGGGACTAAATGTCATCAAGCCTGTTGTTACTACTGTCAATTATATTACAGTGCTTTATGTCACCATTGTCCATCATCCACCCATGTATCCTCTATCTCTCTAACTTCCTTTCTTCTTCTTCCCTCCCCCTCCCTCCCTTCCCCTCCCCTTCCTCTACCCCTCCCTGTTCCTTCTTCCCTTTCTTCCATTGTTTACCCATTTTTTTCTATTATTCCTCTCCTTTCTCCTGTCTCTTCTTCCCTCCTCTCTCCTTCCTTCCTATTCCCACTTCATCTCCTCCCTCTCCATCATCTTCCTTCCCCTTCTTCTCCCTCCCCCTCTCCCTTTTCCTTCTTCCCTCTCTTCTTTTCCTTTGAAGTCTGTGGGTGCAGAAAAGACAAATCTTTTTAAAGGACCATGACCTTCAAGGAAAGTAAGGGAGGTCAGGCGTCTGAGGTTTTAAACAAGACTAAGCTGGACATTTGGGGCTGGTTTTCTCTGAGTTCTGGCTTCTAATAATATGGCTCCCTTTTCCTGCTGTTCATCTATCACAATACACCCACACTCTGTAGACTGTAGAAGTCTTCTGTGAGGATTTCATTAGTGCCTGACATACTTCTGGCTTTTATAAATTCCTGGTAGAAATGTTGCAAGCTGGGCCATGTTGGAGACCCGAGAGTATCACAATGTCGTTCCTTTGGTCAGGTAGCCCATGCTGAACATCACGAAGAAGGCACACACTCAAACTGTTCTATTTTGTGAAATCCTCAAAGCTGAAAGGCAGCGTTTTAAAAGTTTTCATCAAGTAGGTGTCTAAATAAGAAATCATTAAACCTTGTTTCTTGGTATAAGATGCAGTTTTTGTGAACTACTTTACAAGCAAAATGTAAACTTAGTAATCTTGTTATTGTTTCTAGCAGCGTTTATTGAGCAACCTATGCATTATTTAATTTAATGATCACAACATAGGAGGATAAACAGGAGTTCTGTTTTACATGGAAAGAAACTGACTTGAAGAGAGTAGTAACATTGTATGGTCCTCCCTGTTTAGCCTCTGTAGTACAAGGCTGCTCCAGAGAGTCCCAGCCTATGGTTGCACTCTCTCCCCACAAGCTACAGTGCAGGAAGCTCGCACTTTCCTAGACACACCTGGACCCATTAGTATTTGCTTTGATGCCACCTCTTGGGTTAATGAGTTTTGTGAGCTGGCAGCCAGCTGTGCAAAGCAGTAGTTCTTCCTTTCATTTGTTTCCCACCACCTATTTCAGGCTTCGAGTGGCGCCTCCGTAGACACGGTGATTCGGGAGCTGATGAGCACATTCATGCCTGTCTTCCATAGCCTTTCATCTCGCCGTCATTTACTGTGCACCTGCTATGTGCCAGGCGGTGTGCCGACTCTCCGTGGATACAGAGAGGAAATCTTCCCTGACCCTAAGGAGCTCTTACTTAAAAGACTATGATTACCAGACTTGGTAATACAGGTGGGTAAAATGGACTCTGGCACTAAGTGAGCAGGGACGCTGTATTTAAGTATACAGGTTGGGCACTGTGCAACTCCAGGTGGTGGCATCTGCATGGCATATGGTCATGTGCTGTAGAGCTGCCTATTGTGCAACCTGCACATTTGAAAGTGGTGCCTCATACTAAGAAGGAGAGGGTGGTATTCAGGCAGGAAGTTGGGAGTAAGACACTAATGCTTTTGTTAAACTTGTTTCCTTTGATGTGGTGTAGTGGCCTCAGTGTCATCCTTACTGAGTCGCCTTGAGGAGCAAGTGATCTTTATGCAAAGAGAAGGCTGCAGAGGTTGGCTCTTGAGATCTACTAGGTAACTACTGCTGGTAGCACATTGATTTTCCACATTTCAGGGGATTGCCCGGCATTCAGGGAGCTCTAAGCAGGCCCCACTCTTATCTGGGAAGACTAGTGTTACCTACAGTTCCCACCAAGATCAGGGATGTGGCAAGTGGAAACCTGACCACATGTTGGGTAGAAGGTGTATTTCCCACTTCACTGGGAGGTTGGGGGAACCTCCTTGGAGAAGCGAGCAAGACACATGGCTTACACATGGTCCTTCCTGTTTCTCTCTTGCAAAGATCAGACAAAACAACAAGAAAACGTATTGTAGTATAAGCTGGTGTAGATAGTATGGAGGTCATTGTGGGGGCTCCCCAGGGAGCTAGATAGCTCTACCATGTGGTCCAGATATGAGTTTCCTGGGCACATATCTAAAGGAAGTGAAGTCAGTGTATCTCAGAGATACCTGCATGTTTGTGTTTATTGATGCACTACTCAAAACAGCCAAGATAGGGGGCAAGATTAGAGGCCCTTTGACAGATAAATTGATAAAGAATATTGTGTATATACATGATGAATATATACATATTCAGCCATAAAGAATGAAATTATGTCATTTGCAGGAAAAGGGATGGAACTGGAGAGCATGATGTTAAGAGAAATGAGCCTGATCTGGAAAGACAGGTATCATATTTTTCTCATATACCGAATTTAATTACACAGAGTACACAAAAACAGGAGGGGCAGTTAGAGGAAAAGGTGGGGTTTGAAGGGAGGGGGAATAAGAGTGTTATGGGAGGAAGATGCATAATGTCGTGTGTTCTGTCATGCAGAATCTGGGTTTAAATGTGTGTGTGTGTGCGCGCACGCATGTGGGGTGTGCGTGCGCGTGTGGGGTGTGCGTGCGGGGTGTGTGTGTGTGTGTGTGTGTGTGTGATGATAGAGAGAGTCAGGGGAGGATAGTGAGGGACCGAATATGAGGAAGGCATGATGATCTATATGTATGTAAAATGTCATAATGAAACTCATTGCTTTGTGCACAAGACAAAATAAGCAACCTTGTTATGCCTCGAAGTGCAGATCTTTCTATAATTTCTCCTGTATTTGCAAACGTCCTCTCTTTACTCCATGTCTCCCTTTAGCGGAAGCTCCCAGCAGACTTGTCTCTATTTGTGCATGTAGTTCCCCTTGATCCATCTCTTTCTCACCCCATTTCTGTTATGGTTCCTCCTGTCTCTGAAACTGCCATTGTCAGGGGAGTAGTGGGCTTTAAGTCGCTGAGCCAGTGGTCAGTTCTTCATCTTCATCTAACGTCATTCATGGGTGACATTAGACAGAGCTGACGGCTGTCTGTCTCACATTTCCTTGTCCTGACTTTCAGACCTTCTCCTCTGTGTGTTCCCATGTTTCTCACTGGCTGCCTTTGCCTCTTGATGGTTAATGCTAGCACTGCATTCTTGGACCTCACCAATTTGTCCATAACCTCACCCAGACCCATGGCTATAATTTCACCACAGGAAAGGTAACTGTGGAGGGTACAGTTCTAATCCATGCCTCACCCCTGAAACCCAGGCTCACATTCATGCAGTATTTCACATCTCCACCCAGACATTAAGAAATGAGCTACAGATCCTCCCTACTCTCCACACTTGCTGTTGGAGCCTCCTAGAGCTGTCCCTTCAAACACAGCACAAGCCAAGTGGTTTATGTGTCAGAAATTGTCTCACAGTTCTCAAGTTCAAGGTGCTGGCAGCCTTATTTCCTCTGAAGGTGCTAAAAAGGCACCTGTCTTTAGCCCCTGTCATGGTTTGTATATTCTTGGACCAGGGGAGTGGCACCATTTGGAGGTGTGGCCTTGTTGGAATAGGTGTGACCTGGTTGGAGTAGGTGTGTCACTGTGGGTGTGGGCTTAAGAACCTTGCCCTGTTGCCTGGAAGTCAGTCTTCTACCAGCAGCCTTTGGATGAAGATGTAGAACTCTCAGCTCTGCCTGTGCCATGCCTGCCTGGATATTGCTGTGCTCCTACCTTGTTGATAATGGACTGAACCTCTAAACCTGTAAGCCAGCCCCAATTAAATGTTGTTTTTATAAGACTTGCCTTGGTCATGGTATCTGTTCACAGCAGTAAACCCCTAACTAAGACAGCCCCTCTACAACTTCTAGTGGCTCCTTGGCTTGTTGTAGCATAAGTCAAGTCTACACATGATGCTCTTGCTGCATCGAGCTCTGTATCATCATCTTTGTCTAAAGATGCTACTTATTCTAGCTTAGGATCCACCCAAATATCTTCATTTTAACACCATAGAGATAAAGACTCTCTTCCAAGTAAGATCTCCTTGTCAAATATTGAAGGTTAGGACCTCAACATCCCTTTAAAAAGTCTTCTATGTGTTTGTATGTGCGTGTTTGTGAGCTTGCTCATGTGTATTAGTGAGGGGTGTACGATTGCCACATCCAGAGTGTGGAGGTCAGAGGACAACCTTGAGTGTTGGTCTTTGCCTTGTACCTTGTGTGAAGCAGAGGTGGATCTTACTGCTACACTTTATACACAAGGAAATTAAGGTATAACAGTGTGGCAGGTCTTAGAGCCAGTTGCAAGGCTAGTCTTGACTTTGGAGTTAGCTCAACCAGGTTCACCTTCTCATCCCTTCTCTCTCTCTCTCTCTCTCTCTCTCTCTCTCTCTCTCTCTCTCTCTCTTGCTCTCTCTCAACTCTTCTGTGTTTTCCAGACTCTCTTGCAGCTTTGAGGATAGTCACAGTTTTCATGTCATTCAAATGACAAGAATAATAAACGAGTCAATCCCTGAGACAGGACTGGTAAATAGTGAGCACTTGATAAATGTGGTTTTTTTAAAAAAATATTATTATTAGATTTATTGTCGTTGTTCCCACATCAATAAAGCAAGAAATAAGATTGGAGAGGGGTGGGTAATTCTCTTTCAGGATTTCTATTTTCTTTTGGCATCAGCTAAAAGGTAGCATTGTTCTAAGAACTAGGAGACCAGGATTTAAAAAGACTAGCTCAGTATGGCTTGAGTCGGAACAACTGTGTGTTGTGTTGATGCACAGTGCCTGCGAGAGTGTGTTGCATGTGCCCCCGTGTCTTTATTTTCCATTTGCCTCGAGAATTGATAGATTTCCAATTTAGAGCAAGGGGGGATGAGGAGGGAGCTGGAAAATGGAGCTGCCCATCACAATTAGCAGGGAAGTGGGGAAAGGTCACTTGATCACAGCTTGGCTGCCTCAGAATTAACCTGCATAAACGGAGACTTGTTGAGTTTGCAGCTCTTTAAAGCTCATATTAACACCAGGAGGGAGGCAAGGAGACACCTAGAGAGAAGGTCAATTTGTGGTTGCTCAAATCAGCAGGGGGCCTGGAGAAACTTGGCTGGAGAAGTCAGCTCTGGGCCACTGGGGCAGGAGCCTGCTCTGTGCAGGAGGAGAGGTGGGTGCATCTTGGGGTGGGGTGCTTCTGAGGTCTCACTGGTCCTGTGAGAGCTGCCATAGCCTGAAGGGGTAGCAACCGAGTATTAAGAAGTGAGCGCAGCATCCAGTGGCAATTGCAGATTCATTAATCGTCTGCAGGGAAAAAAATAAGAGGCATTTATATGATAAAGAAGCTAGGAAATTAGAGGCAGCAGCAATGCTGTTTACTGTTTTTATTTTATTTTTATTATCATTAAATTGCTTCAAGTCACCTGTAATTTTCCTAGGCCGTCACGATTACAAATCTTTGAGGGTTACACAGATGCACACAATCGGAAAGGCGTAATTTAAACTCTGAGAGCCTCAGCTACTTGATAATGGCCACCTGGCAGCTGGCGCTGAGCGGGTCACCGAGGAGACCCTCAAGGCAGGTGTTAGCCTCCCCAGCATCTTGGTTTCACCATTGCTTTGGGACATCATAGATGGTTAGGCATCTGTACACTAGAGGGAAGGGACATGGCCTGAGACTGTGTTTCCTGCTGTTGTGAGGGAGACCATCAGCATCTCCATGTTGTGTCTTAGCCCCCTTGTCTGTAATGCCGAGGTGCAACTCACAGGGCTGAGATCTGCTGATGTGGGACGATGGTTCCCGTGTTCTACCCACAGTGTGCATGCCAGCTGGAGGACCTGTCCTGCGATTCTTTCTAACATTAGCCACTAGGAGCTAATTAGCATCAGATTGCCAAAGTTAAAGAAGGTCACCAACAAAATGACTCTTAGTAGAGATCAGACACAGATGTGCTCTCTGGCTGCTGGAGTTTAGACCGGGAATATTTCCCGAAGGCCCTGTGTGTTACATATCTTGGATAGGGATGTGGGGACTCCAGTCGCCAGGACCTCTCTCTCTCTCTCTTTCCCCTTCCTCCTTCCTCCCTCCTTCTTGTTTCTTTCTTCCTCCCTCCCTCTTCTCTCTTTTATTCTTCATCCTTTCTTCCTTCCTTTCTTTCCTTCCTCCCCTTCCTTCCTTCCTCCCCTTCCTTCCTTCCTCCCCCTTCCTCCTTCCTTCCTTCCTTCCTTCCTTCCTTCCTTCCTTCCTTCCTTCCTCCCTCCCTCCATTGCTTCCTTCCTTTCTCTGCTACCACATTCTCCCACTATGGTAAGCTGCCCCATCACAGCCCCTAAGCCACAGGGCCAATGTGATCATGGACAGAACCTCCTGGGGCCAGAGCCAAAACTGACCTGTCCTCCTAATTGTTGTTTGTCTTGGGTGTTTTGTTTCAATTGAGGAAAGCTGGTTAGCATGCTAACACAGGATTGAAAGGGCACTGTCCTTTTGAATGGTTTATAACAAAAGTAAGCACTCCCTTTAGTTTGTTTTCCCCCCACCAATGGAATTGCTTAGTCATAGAGCATCATGTGTGTAACATGAGTGAAATGCTTGGGATCAATCCACAGGACACCACCTCTAAACACCAGTTCTGCACGTCATAGGTACTCTCAGAAACCAAGGCCCAAACCTTTAATGAAATTATGTATTTGTGGGTAGTTGTAAGGAAATGTCAGTAGAGGATGGAAAGGTGTAACCATGGTAACCAGGGTGGCAGTATGGTTATTCAGCCTCCTCTTGATGTCATTGAGTGTCCTTTCGTCCACCTGGATAGAGAGTGGGACACCCACCACATGAAGAAGCCCTTCAGGGAAGGAGTGAGGCAGAAGGTCAGATCGTGACCTCCCCAGGGCCTTATGAGAGCTAATCTTCCTTGTAACACGCCTGGCTAGATCTAGAATCACCATGGAAACCCCTCACTAGTGTGTTTGTGAAGATGCTTCCAGGATGGTTTAACTGAAGAAGGAGGGGCCAGTCCTGATTACGGGTAGTACCATCCTAAGAGGGAAGGAAGGTCCTGGGTGAAGTAGAAAGGAAGTGTGCTGCCTGTCTGTCATCCACCTGTCTCTCTCTGCTTCCTGGCTGCAGTGTGGCCAGTGGCCTCAGAGCCCTGACACCATGTCTTTCCCCATGATGGACTGCACTCTGAAACTCTGAACCAAAATAAACCCTTCCATCCTTATGGCACTTTTATCATGGCATGAGAATAGTCATAAACTCAGGCCCAAGAAGGGACAGGGTGAAGGGTGCTCTATTTCCGTGGTCCTGTTCAGGAGCAAGATGGCAGGAGGTCAGAGAGAACTTCATACTCCTATAGTTCTCAGTTTCCTTCAGCTTAAAATATGCAGCATGCCAAGGTGTCATACTTTAGGTAGATGGTCCTACATCCTACTGCCAGCTTCAGGTATTTCTGTCTTACTTGCCTGCAGACTAGGGAGGTCCCATGGGCTCCCACATCCTCTCTGCCTCCTGAGTGCTGGAATGAAGGGTATGTACCACCATGCCCTGATCAGTCATGTTTTTAAAGAACAACTCACAGAGCTCATTGAAAAATGTGTGCACATGATAATGGTTTTAATACAGAAAGCTTAGGGACATCCAAATGGGCTGAGGGCTGGTGTTGGCCAGATTCCAGGGCTGCTCATGCCCTCTGAGCATGTCACCCTTCAAGGACATCAGTGGGCTTAACTTTGGTGTCAGGAATTTTCATACACCTTGCTTTTGGTTATTTATAGATGTGTGTTGGCTGTTGAGATTTTTCAGAGCCTTGAATACTGGTGAGAATATCAGTAACAGTGGGCTAACTGACAGGAGCTTCTATGATGGACTGAGCATCTATCTATCTTCTAGAGGCACAGGTCCTTCATATAGAATAACTTCAAACCTTTAATTGAACTTCAGTACAGCTCTTAGTGTTAGAGATAACCGGTCCTGAGGCTTAAAAGAGGTGAAAGACAAAAGCTGACAACCCCAGACCGACTTCCAGTTTTATTTCATTTTCATTCCACAATATGACTTCTTGGGTGTAGTGGAAAACCTGCCTTTATTGAGCAAGTACTATGGGGGATAGTGCTGGCAAGGATCCAAAATGCAACCAGACAACCCTCCATGAAATCATTGCTGGGAGAGTGACCAGCACCCTATCTTGCATACAATAAGTGCTAAATAATTGCTAAGTGAAAAGGGATGGACTCGGGTGGTGTGCTTGCTTCCAGACATAGGGCAAGTCTCCTGTTGTGAGCTGTAGAAGGGGCTGTGGAGTAACCTGAGACCTCAGCCAAATGCAGCTGACCTTGAACCAGTCTCAGACACTCCAAACCTTATTTCCTTACAGTAAAATGAAAAAATCCAACTCACCCCCCCGCCCCGCCCCCAGCCAAGGTCTTTCCAACCCTAAGGTGAGGTGGTCTAGGGGGTCAGTTAATTGCAAACACACCAGGCAAACACAAACTGAAGTGATTGTCTTAATACTTGGGACCTTTTGGTAGCAAAGACATTTCTCTGGAGTTGAAGAAGACAATTATTTCCCTTCAGAGCCGAGTTTCTGAGGCCCAAATCCACAATTTTCTCTCTACCATCAGGGAGAAGAACAGGGACAGTGTAGAAATAGCTGCCATTCCCTGTTGGGGAGCCACCGCTTGGAGAGTTCCTGCTCTACTGGAGAACTGACTTCTGTTCTCCAGTTAATGTCTGCAGGGGGACTTAACAGAAATAGTAATTGCTTTGATTAAGGGAAAGAGATTTGCTTCACGTAAAACAAAGACTGGAGGAAGAATTGTCTGCTTGGTTCCCAGGGGCTGGGCCTGCTGGCCTGGCCTTGCCCTCTGTCCTGTTTGGATAGCCTTGCCCCTCCAGTATCTCCTAAGAAAAGAGGATTCCCTTTTGGGTGTGTTTTCTTCCTTCCTTCCTTCCTTCCTTCCTTCCTTCCTTCCTTCCTTCCTTCCTTCCTTCCTTCCTTCCTTCCTCCCTCCCTCCCTCCCTCCCTCCCTCCCTCCCTCCCTCCCTTCCTTACTTTCTTTTTCTTTTTTTGGTTTTCTGAGACAGGGTTTCTCTGTGTAGCTCTGGCAGTCCTGGAACTCACTCTGTAGACCAGGCTGGCCTTGAACTCAGAAATCCACCTGCCTCTGCCTCCCAAGTACTGAGATTAAAGGCATGCAGCACCACTGCCCGGCTTTATTTATTTAATTATTTATTTATTTATTTATTTATTTATTTATTTATTTATTTTGTGTGTGTGTGTGTTTTCGAGAGGCCTATTTTACTTGGTATCATGGATAAAAGAATCAATACTACAGTGTACTTTGTGAATATTAATTTGGAAAAGGATCAAAGAGAGTTTGTGGGTGGCTGACGGATGTGAGTCCCAGTGTTTATAAAGACACTCGGCACCATACCAACTTTGTATGGCTTAGTGTGTCCACTCTCTTGAGGGCTGTTCCATGCTCTTCCTGCATGCTCTTGTTTGAATCTACACAACTCCTTCCTGCGGAGGTTGCTTGGCTTGAGGGTGATGTGACTATCAAGTTCCTAAGGTGGTTGAGTGGCAGTGTGAATGAACATTCAATGTACCTTTTTCTGGGCACATAGAACGTGCGAAGTATGGAAAACACGGAGAACAGGAGCAAGAGGAAAGGGATTGAGTCCTAGCAGTTCCCAAAGTGGCCAGCGTGGCTGTGGGGAACCTTGAATGCTCCCCAGCCTTGGTTGAGCTGAAGAGTACGTGCCCTCCTCACTTCACCTCACAATTAGTCACACACGGTAGATGTTTGTGATGGTTACTTAAAAAAATATATTAATTAAAAAACTATGTGTCTGTGTGTATGTCTGTGTATGGGTACATGCCCATGTGGGTGCAGGTACCTATGGAGTTACAGGCAGTTCTGAGCCACCGGGTGCTGGGAATTGAACTCAGGTCTTCTGTAAGAGCAGTAGGTGCTCTGAGTGACCTCTACCCCCTGATAGTTTTATGTAACAAGTGGACTGGGCTAAGCGATGTCCCTTTCTGGTAAAGCGTGACTTCTACACGTGTCTGTGAGGATCTCTCTTTATGGGAAAGATTAATATCTGAGTCCAGAGACCAAGTAAAGGAGATTGCCTTGACCAATGTGTGTGGACAACCCCCAACCTACCAGCAGTTCAGACATAATTTAAAAATGGAGGAATAGGCAATTATCTTTTTAAGCTGAGAAAGGCGTCTTTATATTTGCTCAGGTGCTGGCATTCCTGACTTGGGCCTTCAGACTCGGATTCATCAGCTCCTTCCCACTCACTGCCCTGACCATCTCTTCAGTTATCCGACTTTTGAACTTGACTGGATGCTTCTACCAATATGAGTTCCTTAGCTTGCAGAATACAGATCATGGGACATCTCAGTATCCATAACCGCATTCTCTAATTCCCATAGCAAATTCTCGTGGATATGTATAGAGTGTAGACCTATCTTCTGTTGGTTCTTTCCTCTAAGGCTCATCAAGGACAGACATCTTGCCCATAAGAGAGCTGTCAGAATTTGAACTCTGGTGAGATAGTTAATACAGATTGTCAACCTGATTGGACGGAGAGTTGCCTAGGAGATTAGCAAAGCTCCTCTCTGGTGTGTCTGTGCACGCATTTTTAGAGATGATTTGGTCACAAGCTCTCTGACCTAACTGATGCTTTAATCCATTGATGGATTAAGATTTTGAGTATCCTGTTGGGAGATAGTGAAGCTGTGGAAGGTGGGGCCTAGTTGGAGGAGGTTGAACACTAGTATGCTCTTGGGGGAGGATCTATCATGCTGGTCCCTTCCTTTGCCTGCTCTGTGGCTGCTGTGAAGGGGTTAGCAGTGTTGTCTCACTTCATTCTTCCGCCATGTTCTGCCTCCCACAGCAGGTGACCTGGACTAAAACAGAGACATGATAAATAGTTCCTCATTTAAGTGATTTCTTTCAGGCATTTGGCCCAACAAGAGAAAACCAAGATACTGAGTCTTTTCTACCTGTTTTGAAGAATAGGTAAGTTTTCTTTAGCATAAAGTGTACCCCTCCTCCCAAGGGTAGAGAAGTAGAAGAGAGAAGGAGAGGGAGTTATGAGATGGAGTATTTGTTGAATTTTTCAAAACATCTGCCACTTGGCTAGGCACCACATGGTTTAATCTTATTTAATTCTCACAACACCCAAGTGCAAATCCGTAATTGCCCACATTTTGTGGATGAGTGTATCGAGGCTTAGAAATGGCAATTGATCTGCCTAAGGTCATGGAATGAGTAAGTGTTGGATCAAGAATTCCTATCCAAATGGACCCAACTCCAAAGTCCAGGCTAATTAAAAATAAAATTTTGTGCTAAATCGAATAGCAGCTCATTCTAGATTCTATTAAAGGTAGGTTGCAGCAGAGGCCAAAATTTAAAAATAAATTTATAGTTGAAGAACTTACAATTAAGACAATCATAAATTAACTTCTTTTTCTGGGCCTGGAGAAAGGTATGCTATGATTGAATTTTAGCAGCATTGGAGCCACGAATGTGGCCTAAGCACCATGGAGAGTGTTCAGTAAATCAGGAGTTAGAGAGACCAGTGCAAAGAAGCTGACCCAGACCGAGAGCCCAGAGAGGACACTGTGTGAGAGCTTGCTGGACATGGAGAGCGAGCAGGAGGCACAGCCAGGTTGGGGCTGCCTGAGAGGCCAGGCTTGGCATCATTCTGGGCTGCAAATGCTATCTGCCAGAAATGATCATATGTGCTCAAAACCAGGGACCAGGAGCAGATGAGGTTGACATTTCTCTTCCTTGCTCACTAACCTTTAACAACTCCCCATTGCAGCCTAAGCAAACCCCATAAGCTTTAACTTCAAAATCTTTTTTTATTTAAATAGCCTCATTGAGAAGCTTGAGCTGGTCTTACACTCAAGATCCTCCTGCCTCAGCCTCCCAAGTGTTGTGATTACAGGTATGGATCACCAGATGTGGTTCACTGTAAGTCTTACTTTCCTAAATCTGTTGCCTAGTAACTTCAGCTCTCTTCATAACCATCACACCTCAGTTAAACTGCTCTACTTCCTGTGAACTCAGTTCAAGGTTTCAGATTACTTATTTTTCTCCTTTCCTCCATTTTCCTTCCAAATTGACACACCAAATCCCTGTTCATTTTTCAAGTACACTTTCCTGATGCACCTGGTTAATCAGTCACACCCCAGGTGCCTTCATCCATGAAACTTCATCTGAATGTCCACTTGGAAGCACCGTTACTTGTCATTATTTACAATGAGCATGTAATGCCTCTAGTTGGTGCTAATCATGTGTATGTCTCATTGTCTACTATGTGTAATCTCTTTGTGGGCAGAGGTGGTAGTTTGTGCTTTCACAGGGAGTGTCTTAGCTGGTATCTCCTGAGAAGAAAAGGCAGATACCTTAAGGTCATTATTTTTAAAAAAATGGGGAAGGTGCAAGTTCAATAATTTAGAAGTACCCTGAACTTGTTTAAAAGTTAACATACTTGAAACATTTTGAAAACTATATTTCTAAAAAATATACACACACTCATTCATTTATTCATTCAATGCCTTCAATGTAGGGCTGGAGAAACCACTTAGTAGCAAGGGTCTTCCTACCATGTGGATCAGCCTTGAATTCTATCCTTGGTGCTGAAGAAGGGAAGAAGGGAAGAAGGGAAGAAGGGAAGAAGGGAGGAAGGGAAGGAGGGAAGAAGGGAAGAAGAGAGGAAGGGAAGAAGGGAAGAAGGGGAGAAGGGAAGAAGGGAAGAAGGGAAGGAAGGAGTCTTAGAGTTTCTATTACTATACCAAAGCACCATGACCATAAGCAACTTGAGGAGAAAGAGTTTATTCAGCTTACATTTCCACATCACAGTCCATCATCAAAGGAAATAAGGGCAGGAACCCAAGCAGGGCAGGAACTTGGAGGCAGAAGCTGCTTCAGAGGCCATGGAGAACTGCTTACTGGCTTAATCCCAGACTTTCTCAGCCTGATTTCTTATAAAACCCAGGAGCACCAGCCCAGAGATGGTACTACTCATAGTAGTCTGAGCCCTCCTGCATCAACCATTAGTCAAGAAAATGGACTACAGGCTTACCCACAGGCCAATCTGTTGGATTTTCCCATTTGAAGTTTCCTCTTTCAAAATGACTTTAGCTTGTGTCAAATTGCTATAAAACTAGCCAGTGCAGAAGAGAATGAAAAACTGTGTGTGTGTGTGTGTGTGTGTGAGAGAGAGAGAGAGAGAGAGAGAGAGAGAGAGAGAGAGAGAGAGAGAGAGAGAGAAGAAGAAGAAGAAGAAGAAGAAGAAGAAGAAGAAGAAGAAGAAGAAGAGGAGGAGGAGGAGGAGGAGGAGGAGGAGGAGGAGGAGGAGGAGGAGGAGGAGGAGGAAGAAGAGGAGGAGGAGGAGGAGGAAGAGGAAAAGATTGTATGTTTCCCCCCCTGGAAACCTTAATTAAACCATTGGAGGTACACTTACTCCACGGAGATTGAGTTTATTAGGAACTGCAAGTGCCACATGTCTTTAAAGTTCCATTAAGGCTACTAGCTCTGAGTGTGTGTGTGTGTGTGTGTGTGTGTGTGTGTGTGTTTATGTACATGGCTGCAGAGTAGCCTTCTGAGTAAGATCCATGGCTTATCAGACGTTGCTCTCCCCTGTGGTTGGCTCAAGCTGAGGAAGAGAAAGTGAAGGGTGCTGCTTTGAAAAATGCTTGGTAGCCAGCCAAGTAATTTCTCTTGCTCTCCAGCCTCACATTGTATTTGCTCATGATAAAAGAAACAGAAATTCCCAACCACAGAAAGCCACTTTCTGGTGGGTACCTCAGCCTTGGCATCTACCTTGTCTCTTAACACACTTGCAGGTTTGCAGAATTAACTCAGCCTTTCCCCAACTTAGATCGGTCGTAGTCAATTAGGGAGACAATCTTTCTGACGCTGGCCAAAAGCCAAGTGTTTCCCAGTGAAATAATGTGTTTTGCATAAATCTAGACCTACATGAGGAGAAGTATCATGATTGCCTTTTTTCTCTACTGAAAGTTAGAGAACAGTTTATTCATTTATTTATTTTTTGAGACAGGGTCTCTGTAGCCTAGGCTGGCCTCAAACTTGCAATCCTCCTCCTTCAGCGTCCTAAGGTTACAGGAATATGTCACCCTACCTGGTTCAACAGTTCTAAGTAATAAACAAGATGGTTTTCTCTCCATTTGCTGCAAGTATGCATAGTTTACAATGGCTAAAATCATGGGCCCTGGAGTCATTGCAAAGATCACTCTTTATTTAGTTTGGAGGTTTTGCTGCAGGATGGTGGTGATGGTGGTGGTGGTAGTGGTGAGAGAGGCAGGAGGGCACTCTAGTTTCTTGATCTTTCTTGTCTTTGTTTCTTTAGCTGTAAAGCAAGATAATAGTTTGTAGTTGTCTTGAGAATGAGATGAGCTAAACACGGTGTCAGACAAAGGAAGCCACCAGCTGACAAGATCTAGTACTAGACTTGTAAGTGCCAATGGCACTCCAGCAACCTTCACTGATTGGTGAGCAACCCTTCATCTCTTGTGGAAGGGTTCTCAGAGAAACAGAAGCCATGGGACATGTGATGGTTTGAATGAAAGTGGCTCCCATAGGCTCAGAGGGAGAGGCACTATTAGGAGGTAAGGCTTTTTGAAGTAGGTGTAGCCTTGATTGAGGAAACATCACTGGGGGTGGGGCTATGAAGTTTCAGAAGCTCAAGCCAGGCCCAGTATAATTCTCTCTTCCTGCTGCCATGCATCCAGATGTAGAAAGCTCAGCTCCTTCTCTAACACTATGTCTGCCTGCATGTCTCTGTGCTTCCTACCACGATAACAGTGGACCTCTGAACTGTAAGCCAGCCCCAATTAAATGTTTTTCTTTATAAGAGTTGCCATGGTCATAGTGTCTCTTCGTAGCAATAGAAACCCTAACTAAGATAAGACATATAGAAAGAGTGAGGTTGAAGGATTAGCTCCTGTCATTTTGGAAGCCCATGTCCCATGATCTGTCATCTGTAAACCAGAGGATGAGGAAGGCCTGTAGAGCCAACTCCAGTCCAATAGATAGTCTGGGGAGCAGAGGTCCATGATTCCAAGGGAAGAAGATGCTTGGCCAAGCTCTAGACAAGAGAGCAAATTTGTCCTAACTCTGCCTTTTTGTCCTGTTCAGGTCCTCATCTGGGGTGATGCCCATCCACACCGGTGAGTGAGTTTATCACTGGCCCGCTAATTGCAATGTTGAGTCTCTTATGGGTCCATCTTAGCCAAGTCAAGTTGACACAAAAAGTCAGCACCACATCCCCAAAGACATCAGCCTCATTTCTTTGCCACTTTTCTCTAAATAACCTCTCAACCAGAACAAACCTTCAGCCAGAACATAAAGTTTCTTCTTAGCATTTCTTGTTGAATGGGATCCCAAATCAAGATTCCTAATTTAGCATTCAGATGTGTGCAATAAAAATTCACTCACTCGACTTTCAAAGAGGTGCGGTGCTGGCCGCAGGAAGCTTTGGGGGTGAAAGTCTCATGGACTTTTCTCCATCTTCAATGAGCTTATACTGTGTTTGGACAAAAAAAAAGGGGGTCCTGATCCCTCTAAAGCACTAAGTATGGAAGCTTGGAAATGAGATTCCAAAGCAGCGATTAGGCTATTGGCATTAAACTATGTCTCTGGCCTGCCTTCTTTTAATTATGAGTTTTCTTCTTTGCTATCATCAAATTAAAAAAAAAAAAAAAAAACTTTGCCGTGGTAGTCTAGCAACATTGTTAGATTGTCATTCTGCAAATTATATGGAAAGAACAAACTTTTCAGGGTGAGTTTCAAGGAAATTTATGAGCCTATGGACAAATTGCCCATTATTGCTTTCAAAAAAAATTAAATACTAAGTCGATTGACTAATTTTCAGCCTTCAAAAAGGAACATCATCTCGAGTATTTCTGGAGCTTCAGGGTTCATAAATCTCGCTGTCATGCATTTTTCTCTGGGATGCTTATGGGGAAGACTAGCATGGCGGCATCCTCTTCAGCCCAGTGTGGAGAGGCAGATGCTTATGAGGGTCAAGAGTCCTGTCTGGGTCACACACAGATGGGCTTGGTAAGGTTTCGGAACCCAGGACCTGGGATCCCTCTAACCCAGCCTTCCCTTTGTTCCATTACTTTATAGTCAACCAGTTATGGACCATTTAACTAACATTTAATTAGCTGAATGTGAAAACAGATAACCTTGAAATTAATTCAAGTTAATGTTAAATGTTGCTAACTTTTTATTAGTTGAATGTTTCCATTAACTTTTCCAATGACTGCCTTTCTGTCCCCCCTCACAGCAGTGAATAAAATTGAGTGAGTGTTCAATACGTATTTATCGAATAAACAAATAGCTTAGCTGGCCCCGTTTGGCTGCAGGGTGGGGTTAGAAGGTTGAATCACTGAAGATAAAGTTGAGCACTTAATTCACCCTTTCATTTGTCAAATATTTATTAAGTCCTTGGACGGCACTCCATGGAGTAGACTATTGCACGCGTGTGGCTCTTGGCAAGTTATTTAAGTTCTCCAAGCCTCATGTGCCTTGGCTTTCACAGTGAGGGATCATGGTAGGGCCTAACTTGCTGGATTGTTAGGAGGCCTAAATAAGATAATGGATTTAAAGACTGTTGCAGACGCTAGTATGGTGGGTGTTGTAAACGGGAGGTATCATAATTGGCAATCCCTGTGCTAGATTCTCATGTGTGGTTCGTACCCTAAGGATCCAGAGCCAGCAATGAAGGAGTTCAGTTGGTAGGGAAAGACACGGCTGATTTCTTTCTGGGCAGGGGAGGGGAAAGAGGCAAACTAGATAGCTGCATTACTGAAGTCTTTGCTAAAAATAGGGCCCTTCCCTTTTACATTAGGCAACCACGGGACAAGGGTCACTGGAGATCCTGGGGGTTGGTCATAGGTCACACTCTAGTACAGAGTCTACTCTGTGTTCTTGGGGATTTGGGGTCCTTGTGCCCTTCAGCTAGCTGCCTGGATGGGTCATGTTGTGGTTTGAATGTGTCCCCAAAGGGTCCTGTTTCTAATGCTGGCACTATTTTGGGAAGCTGTGGCCTTTTAGAAGGTAAAGGGTCTTGTGGGAGGGACATGGGATGCTGGGGCAGATGTAGGGAGGTTGTAAGTGCCCCCATTTCTTCTCCACTCTCTCTGCTTCCATGTGGGCTGCCCTCTGCTTCACACCCTCACCACCATGAAGTGACCTGGACCCGCTGTGACTTCCCCACCATGTGCACTGGGACTATGCTGTGAGACAAGAACCACCCAGTTTCTCTTCACTAAAGTTGGTCTCTGTTGGGCATTCTGTGATAGTAGCACAAAGTAACTGACACAAGTCTGAGGACTCAGAGACATGTGGATTTATGCTCTAGGATGACAAAGTTGGCACTGCAGAGGGTGCATGATCAAGTCCATTCCTGGAGGTCCTCTGTCTCTCTTAACAGTGAAGGAAGATCTCTGGTCTTCTGTCTCTGTGCTCCACCAGAGCACACTGTGCCTGGGGCTGAGCACTGGGGAGGGCCAGAACCAGATGTGGCAGGAGGAGTTGTAGGCTCAGAGGGAGCCACCATTTCATGCCCTGGGGATTGGGAAGCTACAGTCTAGATAGAAACCCCTGGGTTGAACTAACTGAATGGATTCAGACTAGGGGCAAATTCACAGTTTGATGAAACAGCCCCACTCAGTCACCCTGACCTTTGCTGGGAGAAGAGTCTAGGAAGACACAGCCTGTCCCCAATCTGCCAGCAACTGGCTTCATTAGGAACAGAATAAATGGGGCAGGAGACTGGTGGTATGGACAAGAGTGTAATGGCTCTGCTAACCTCCCATTCTCTTTGCTCTCCAAAGTCCCCAGGATTAGGGGAGGGGGCTGCTTGGGAGATGGGTTCATTGTGGCAGCATGTTGAACCTTCATCTCCTGTGGAAAGAAAGCATGGGATGCCAGTTTCTGGTTGAGTTTAAGCATGGTGTGTGGAGTTGATCATTCATTGCCCTGCCTTCCATCTTGTTTCCCTTCTTTTTCCCCGTTTCTGCCTGTCCTTTACATGTCTTCCTAGTCTGCGTGTCTCCTGATCTTCCACGTCTGCCCCCACATTTTCCTTCCCTAGCTGTAACCGGAGCAGTGGTTTCCTAGGGTGTCACAGTGTACACTGGGAAGTGGCGTTTGGAAATGAGTGGCCTTCTTGTCATCTCGGTGACCAAGAGCCTTTGTTGACTGTCAGTGATCAATGGACAGGCAGCAAGAATGCTGAACTTCCTGCCGTGTGCAGACTAAATTCCATGTAACAAAGACCCAACCTACCCCAAATGCCAGCTTTGTTAAAAGTAGAGAGTGTGAGGGTTTGTCATGATTGGCACCTTGCTTGTACTGAAAGACACCTAAGATGTTAGTAAAACACACGTCTGAGGATGGCTTTGAGGGCGTTCCCAGAGATGATTGACAGGTACATGGGAAAGATCTTCCTTGGATATGGGTAGCACCATCCAATCAGATTTGGCCCTGGATGGAGAAGGAAGAGATAAGCTGATTCATGCTACACTGCTCTCTGCTTCCCTGATACCATGTCATGAGCTGTGGTCCTTGGTCACAGGAGTCCTCTGTCACATGCTCTTACTGCCACCATGATACTCTGCCACACTGCAGACTCATAGCAATGGAACCAGATAACCTATGGTCTCAAAGGGGAATGGCATATTCTTTTTTTACATATATTTATTTATTTTATATATTTGAGTACACTGTCACTGTTTTCAGACACTCCAGAGGAGGGTATCAGATCCCATTACAGATGGTTGTGATCCACCATGTAGTTGCTAGGAATTGAACTCAGAACCTCTGGAAGAGCAGTCAATGTTTGTAACCACTGAGCCATTTCTCCAGCCTGGAATGGCATATTCTAACCAGACTCACATTGATAAAGAAATGCAAAGATGGCTGTGTGCTAATGACATTTTTTATTGTTTCTGCTGATGGAAAGAGGCCTCTGCCCAGTGTTTGGAGCATGCTCTTATACAGAACACTGGGAATGTGACTAAAGTCTTCAAAGCGAAGGCCCCACAAGCTGGTAATTCTCTCACCCCTGTAGCAAATGCTTCACGTGTCTGAGATCAGAATCTTCTAGTAATTCCTGTCCTTCCCTATTGGCTACAGCTATGAACCCAGCAAGCTCTGATTATTTGGGTTTCTGCCACTAAAAGTTCTAGGAAGTAGACTCTTTTCCCGAGTCTTTCTCTTTTTATATTTCAGGGACCCTCATTCTGCTCCTTTTCTTTCCTTGATCCTTGTAATCACCAAGCTGGTACAGTAGCTAGCAGGTGTGTGCTGAGGCTCCAGGATAGCTATTGTTCTATTGAGTGTGGGGACCATGGGGCTAGCCCTCCAGGATGGAGCCCAGATCTTAACTATGATCACATTCAGTGTTCCTGGGAAATTACACTCCTCCCCTTGATCAGATTTGGGACCGTTAGAGGTCCGCTCATTAGATCTTTGGGTTTGCCTCCAATGGCTTCTCAGGTTAATTACATCATGTGCTTTTATTGGCTTTTACACATGTCCACATTCCTTTTGAGGACTCTTTGTGGCAGATGGTGGTGGGGAGGGAGGTGTGAGTTCATAGCAGTTTCTTCTCCATTACAGTGTGAGCCCCTATAGTGTCGCCTGAATTGTCTGTTGTACTTGACACACACACACACACACACACAAATGCAGACACACACACACACAGACACACACACAGACACAAACATAGATGTAGACACACACACAGATACACACACAGACACACACAGACACACACACACAGAGATATATAGACACACACAGACACAGACATACACGTGTACTTTGTATTTTTGCCCTAGTGTTTTACTTATTTTATTTTGGGATGGGTGTATAAATTCATACTTGTAACTCCAGGCTTGGGGAGGCTGAGGCAGGAGGTTTTTAAGTTCAAGGCCAGCCTGAGCTATATTTGAGACCTTGTCTCCAAATAAAAACACCTCAACCACAAGAGAACATACTTTCTGCTTTGGGGATCAGGGAAAGGCTCACAGTTATAAATATGTCCCATCAATTCTAGAAGGTCAGCGCAGCCTCCACATAAACATTAGAGATTCTGATGTTTCAGGCTTCGGTTCTGGCAGTTCCTTTGATCTTTTACTGACTAGTAAATTATTTATTAGGTCTGTCATAAAGGCAAACTAAAGCCTATAAACTATATTTATAGCACCACAGAAATCTCCCCTCCTATCTGGCATCTTCAGATGTGTGCTGTGGTCCTGATGATGGTGCCAGAGACACCTCCACCTTCCCCTGGAGTCTTAGGATCCGTCTTTCCTCTTCCTTCAAACATGGTCTTGTGTAGCTCAGGCTAGCCTCAAATTAGATATGTAGTTGAGGATGGCCTCAAACTTCTGATCCTTCCATTTCTAGACCCCAAGTGCTAGAGTTTCAGCTGTGTACCACCAGGCCCAGCCCAAAAGGCAGGGAGTGCTGGGGCTTTAATGTGTGGCTTCCAACATGATAATCAAGGCATCTACCTGAGCTACATCCTTAGTTCTAAAAGTAAGGTGTTTGCAACCATTCTTAAAGCCTGCACCCCACCACTGGCACAGAGGAAGTAGAGGAGGTAGTAGTGGCAGTTGAAGAATATGGGGTGATGGAAGGTGGTATCCATGTTCCTTAGGACTGTTCTTAATTCCTCTACAAACACCTGATACCCCCCAGGCTCCAACCTGAAGCTTGATCCCCAGTAGCCAAGTAGTTCCCTGTATTTATCTGCCTGGGAGGCTTAGAACATCTGTCAACCCCTGGATGTGTACCCGTGCCCATCAGTGACTCATTTCAGCAGACACTGAGTGGCCAGTAGAGGAGTCCACCACAGTGTGTGCACAGGCGTGCGTGAGCGGGCAGCCCCATACCAGCCCCCGTGCCAAGCCCTTGGCCTCTGCTCTCATTTTATTCTCCCTTTTGCTTTGTAACTAGCACTTCCTCAATTAAAGCGGCAAGGCAGAGCTGACAAAGAAATCAGTGGCTCTCTTCCCGAACATCAATGAAACAAATTTCTCTCTGGGATACCTATTTGTTGTTTGGGTATCAGACTGACTGTAATCTGTTTCCATTTTCCTTCTCCGTGTCCCCCGCCAGAAGCTAGAGGCTCAGCAGCGGGTGTTCTGAAGCTTCCATTTGGCTGAATGAGGGGATAGATTAGCTTCCTATTTGCTATGCGGACGCTCCCATCTGATATCCATTAGATGTGTCAGGAAAGCCCAGAAAATGTGTCTCCCCTGGTTATTTTGGGCGTGGTAAGATTGAAGAGTGGCAGAGAGTTCTTGAAGATGTACCAGCTGCTCTGAAGGTACCAGGCCGCTTTTCTGACTTTGGTAACCCACATGTCCCAGGTTATTTCTGGGCCAAGGGTTATGGCTGCCAGGGGAACTACTTCCTGTTGCTTGGGGGGAGAGGGGGAAGTAGGTGCCAAAAGGTTGATGAGAGACAGCCATATTGCTGCTGGTACAAGCACCCTAGAGAGCCTAGTGTGTAAGGTAGTTAGTTCAGTGTATGGAGGAAGCTCACATGCAAAGAACAACTGTGGCCAGTTCTCTCGAGTGTCTTGGAGCCTAGTCAGTCCCTACCACTCACAGTCCTTCAGAAGCCAGGCATGGATGCCGAGCCTCTGTGTGCGTTAGCTTCTGAGGACGATGACTCGGGAAGGTCTTGTCTACTACTTTGCTGTTTATCTGACAGATCGCTTAGGTTGGGCACAAGGTGAGTTCACAGTATGTCCAAACTCTTTCATTCCAGAGTTGCCCAGGATACCGGAGCTGCGTTCTTGTCTACTGCCAGGGATGCGGTCACCTGGGTCAGGGATAACCTTCCACAAGTTGCTTGGTCTTGCCCCTGTCCTTCCCCCGGCAGCAGCTACTGTGATTCCGGTCTCCCCATTTCAGGGGGATGGTTTCTTCTGAAAGAGCATGTCACCAGTGACATGGACAATCCTTCAGAAGTGACAAGACCTGCCTCTGCATCTCACAGCCTGCCACCAGGCCTAAGTGACTTGTCATCCCCTCTTGTCAGTTGCGGCTCCCTCCTTCTGTGCTCCCTCCCCACCAGAGCCATAATCCTCTCTCTTTGATAACACAATTGTCTCCATGGCACTGAGCCCCTTGCAGCTCGGTGGGGGCTCTCACCACAGAGGAGGAAGATGGAAATAAAGGGAACAAAAACCCCCTTAAAGAAAAGAATAATGTTCATCTCCAGGCTGTTTCCCAATCCCCTGTCTCTTCCTCTTCCCTAGGAAAAAGAGAATTCTAGAAGGATGCTCAGGATCTGGTGAAGGGCACAGTTGTTCTCAGACAGAAGGCCCTGAAATCACTGCTGTTTGAAGTGGGAATATTTATTTCCCTGCTTAAGCAGCACGCCAGAGAGAGTGGGCTCCTAGCCTGATACAGCAGGGAAGGACAGGATCCCACAGGCAGGCTGGGGACAGCATACAGAGGTTGGCAAGGAGCTGCTGGCCCAAGGGGTGGTCCTGTAATTACTCTCCCTCAGATGGTGTGGGACCCAGCTATAGGGGGAAGGATGGGAAGACAGTACAGCAGTTGGAATCCTTGCCATCTGTGTGTACTGCTAATGACTTGGCTTGGATTATGTCCCCACCTCACTGACATCAGGTCCTCCCTGTTCTATCCACCGCAGGGCTTCTGTGCGATTCCCTCAGCTCTCAGCAGGGTTGCTCCTAGGGCCTGTCTTATGTTATATGGCCTCTATACCCAGGGTACGAGCAAGCCCTTGACATCTTGGGATGGCTATTCTCTGGACAGAGTGGGAGGTTTAAAGAGGAGCATACAAACGGTGCCTTTGCTCACTGAAAAGCCATCCTAACCTTACTTAGGTTTTTGTAAATGCCTGGAAGTCTGATTTTGGTGATTTTTTTTTTAAAGCTACATAAAAGGTTCCCCACCGGAGTAATAGAAGGTTCTCAATGAAACTGTGTTATCATGCAGCTGCTGGTGACTGTCTGTGTTCTGGTCTCTTCGGCTGGAGTGTTCCTACTTGCCTGGCTGACCTGGAAATTCCTATAGAATTGTGCAAGGAAATGACAGCTTGTGGGGAGGTAGCCAAGAGGTTAGGCACTTGACTAGCATTCATGAGAACCCCTAGGTCTAACATACAAGAAAATGGACATGCAAGTCCCCTTTGAAGTATAAAATACCTCAGGGGTGGATTTTTAACCTTCTTTGATGCTCAAGTGTCTCTACTACATAATAAAAGCAGAATAGGAAGGGATTTGCTTTCAATGCTCAGAACTAGTATGTCCAGTCTCCTTCTGGTCTCTACTTGCTTGATCTTACATATTTTACAAACCCTATCATCACTGCCTATCACCCGATCCCAGGCTGAAGTGTAGCTGCCAGGCACAGTGAACCAAGAAGGAACTTGATGGTGGGGGTCTTAGGGTTTACTGCTGTGAACAGGTACCGTGACCCAGGCAAGTCTTAAAAAGGACAACATTTAATTGGGGCTGGCTTATAGGTTCAGAGGTTCAGTCCGTTATCATCAAGGTGGGCATCCAGGCAGCATCCAGGCAGGCATGGTGCAGGAGTAGGTGAAGAGTTCTACATCTTCATCTGAAGGCAGCTAGGAGAATAGTGACTTCCAAGCATCTAAGCTGAGGATCTGATAGCCCACACCCACAGTGACACACCTGCTCCAACAGGGCCACACCTTCTCATCGTGCCACTTCCTGGGCCAAACATATACAAGTCATCAATCACAGTGGGTCCCATCTTCCTCCTCTTTCCATTGTCTCATTCATGGCTCTGGCCAGCCTGTGCATTGAGTTGGTAAGAGGGCTGTGCTTTCTGTGACCTCCGGACCTTTGCACATGCTGTTCCCTCTGCCTGATAACTCATGCTTGTCCTTCAACTCTTGACTTGGCTTGTGCCTCCTCCAGGTCTCCTCTGGCATTGGCTGTCAGTGATGGAGCAGAAGAACACTCAGCTCTCTGCTCTAATTGCTTTCCATTTCCCCCTTGTATGAGTCAGATTTAAAAATTTTTTATTTTTATTTTTTATTTTTTTGGTTAAATCAAAGTGACCAAATACCTGAGAGAAAACTTAAAGGGAGGAACTATTTGTTTTGTCTCATGATTTCACAGGCCTTAGTCCATTCTGTCAGGAAGGCTGTGGGGAAACCTGACTTCAGATCATGGTGATGAGGAAGCAAAGAGAGGGGACACAAGAAGATCCAACCCCCAAGGACACACTTTCCAGTGGTTTCCGGTGCCCTGCTTCCCCTCAGCTAGTCCCCACCTCCTGTCTTTAGATACTTCCCAATAATGACATCATATTATGCATCTCCTGATGAGACCAGAGCCTTAGGATATACTCATCTCTAGGAACGCATCATTGAAGACACACGCGTGAGCATCAGCGATCTCCCAGCATCCTTTGATGTACGCTAGTGTATGAGGCCCATGCACCAGCATAATCTACACCGACTGTGAGCTCCACGGGGTGAGCATCCCTGGCTGTTCAGTGTGCTGGCATATTCCTAGCACAGTGCCTGGTCTATGGCAATTGCTCAATAAAGGCTTGCTACTGGCAGCATGAGGGAGCTGGTTTGGTTAAAACAAGGAATGGGTCCTGCCTTGGGCCACTTAGCTCAAAGCTGTTCCAGTCACCAAGACAGCTATGAATGCAGCCCAAGACAAAAGTCATAATTTAACATGAAACATTATGAGTCATTTTCTTGTGTGTGATTTTGTTTTGCTAACTCCAATGTGCAGTTCTCAAAAGTGACGCTTGTAGAAGAATCTCGTATCACAAGGGCAGAAGGTGACACTCATGACCTGGAGTTCCTCAGTGAACTAGACTGTCCAGTAAGCCCAGGGAACTCACCATAAGCAGGGAGGTGGGATGAGGCAGCTCTCTTGCAGCCTCCCCCAAAGTGCGTGGTTTGACCCTAGTCCCCTGACATCTCCCTATGAGTCTGATTTTGGCTAAGAAGCCTCAGCCTCGGCTCAGGCCTCTGAGCTTGATTTCTGCTTCCCCTGTACCTTTCTCTCCCTGGGTAGTGTGGGTGTGGCCAGGCAATATGCTCAGGAGGATCCAGCAGGGCCTCCCTGGCTCTGAGGATTCCTAAGGAGGAGGAAGCCAGCGATTGCATTTGAGACTAGCAAATGGGTTTAGTAAATGGGCTTTGCTGAGGGGTGGGACAGACAGCTGGACAGTGAATGTGCGCACGCACGTATTCGGTGATTAGAGAGTTTGGCTATCTCAGGCAGAGGCTCTCTGGGGAGCAATTCTTGGTGACACATCTTTTCCTCAAAGTCAGTCAGCAGTCTCTGCACTCTACAGTAGAACTCCCTGCCCCACCCCCACCCCTCAGAGGATGCACCCGATGACAAGAAAATCTCCTGGGCTTCTTTTTGACTCGAGAATTCACTCATTTACCCATAGACATCATTTATTTCCTTGGTTGTATGTGCAGGATACACTCTCTGTGCAATAGTTCTGGGAGCACAGCCCTGGGAGTGAAGCCCAGCCCATGCTTGCCGGCCCTAGAACATGATCTCTGCTCAGGATGGGGCTCATCACACGCTCAGTTGGCTTTGTCAGGCCCAAGACACTTGTCTGTCCCAAACCCAGACCACCACAGTGGAAATGTCACACGGGCACAGATCGAGACGGTCCAGCTCTCTGTGCTTATTCTTGGCACTGCTTCTCTATGGAAAAGAACGTCACCCAGGTGACGCTGGCACTTGGACGAGCCGACTGTCCTAGCTCATCTGATGCCTGGCACAAATTAGAGAAGAGGATTTCTTCCTCAAGACCTGTCACTGCCATCTGCTGGGAAATTGTCACCATAAGTGTACAGCTGTACATGACACAGTGTGAAGGGTGTCCCTGGATTTGTTTAATGTATCACCTGCTTGTCCATATTGTACTGTCCTGCTCAGTTGTTCACTGTGACCAACCCAGTAGTCCATAATAAGCTGATGGCTACTGTCAAACAGCTGAAGAGAAGGGCTTTGTCCCAAATAACCGAGAAGCCCAAATAAAGTCTTGTTAGGTAGAAAACGAGGAAGGGTAGACATTTACATGAGATGCTGATTCAGGAGAAGGTGGAATAGTATCTTAAAAGGCCTCATTGTCCTTTCTATCTTTCCCGTCGGTACTCTCCTCTGCTCCATACCGGAAAGAGAGCGTCCTACTCAGACAAAAGCAAATCCAAAACACTTGGTCAACAACTTCCCAACCTCTTGGCTTCCAATTCTACTCAGTCTTTGGAGGAGCATTTGAAGTCTGTGTTCAGTATCCACTGCCTATAGTTTAAGAGATGCAGCTTTGACCTGAAAGCTTTTTGCCCACTTAGGAAGTAGTGGATTTATTGATAAGAAATGGAAACTTGGGTTTGCTTAAAAAAAATAATGTGGTCTCCTATGGGTTGGTTAAAGTATTTATGAGTTTGTGCATGGACTATTTTATATGTATGTGTAAATGCACACTCGTGTGTATACACACACACACACACTCACAACTGCATCTGTGTGCAGGGGTTGGAGTATGGAGCACGTGAACCAGTGCTTCCTCTACTGCATTTGGCCCACTGGTCAATGAATGTTGGCCAATGAAAGTGGTAGTGGTGACACCAGTGACAGGGCTCCCTTCCTTCGTGTCAGTTGGCTGATGAAAATGGAGGCAGTTTCACTTACGATGGGGAACTTCTTTCTGTGGGCTCCTTGTAGCAAAATAAAGTTGCTGGCTCTGTCATCCGTTCCTAGCACCAGTGATTTTGCAAGATAATGATAGGTCCAAGAACATATTCTTGGTGGCTGTGTCCCTAGCTGAAGACAGACTCATCAGGAGGCCCTCAAATGGCAAGACAAGACTGATCAAGGAGCCTGAATCAGACAGAGACAGCACATTACGAGACTGAGCATCTTCAATAAAAGATGTTTCTGCTTTCTGCCTGAGTTTTCCGCTCTTCCTTGCTTACATCATCTTCTCTGTCCAGCCCCTGCTCCAAGTTAGAAGAGCTCTGAACTAACGTGCTCAGCCTGGCCACAGGTGTCTGGTAAAGTCAATACTGCTCCCGAGACAATGCTGCCACCTCAGCTGTGGGACGCAACAGAACCTGGGATGGAGGGACTTGGGAGGACCAGTGTACCATGGTGCTAGGAGGCAGAGTATGGCCACTTGGGTACTGCCTTGTTTCCACTCATTGATCCACTCATGCATTGAATAAACACTCACTAAGCCTCTGTGTGTGGGCTCTGCGGTGTGGACTGTGGGAGCTGCGCAGGCAAACGAGGCATGATTCCAGCCTGGAAAGCGCTCACAAACCAACTGAATTAGTCACTTTTCTCTTTGCTGTGACTGAATGCCTGACAGGAAGTAATTGATGGGGGAGGGGTTTATTTTGTTGTGTGATTTGAGGGGATGCAGCACATCCTGGTAGGGAAGGCATGATCAACTTTGTGCCAGTGGAATCATGTGGCTGAGACTCTTTGTATCTCAACAGATCATGAAGTAGATACGGGACAGGAAGTGCAGTTGAGCCGTAAGACTTCAAGGCACACCCACCAGTGACCCACTTCCTCTAGTCTTCACTTCCTAAAGGTTCTACAACCTTCCCAAACAGCAGCAACACCACAGGCTGCAGACCAAGTGCTCAAACCCTAGCCTATGTAGGACATTTCAAACTGTAGCGCCACTCCCCAGGACAGGTTGAATGCCATTTTCTAACCCTCTGGAACCCCAGGGAATCAGGAGCACTCCTTAGCCACAGATAAGCAAAGGCTTCACAGGGAAGAGGCTGTGTGAACTGGTGGGTAGCAAAAGGCAGGAATTTCAGTAGATTTGGAGGAGCTGAGAGGAGCTGTCCAGCAGCTACTAGGGCAGCTACTAGGAAGAAGACAGGGGAGAGAGCAAAGTGGTCTGGGGCGATCCCTGAGGTCTACCTGCAATGAGAACTGACCAGGAGAGTCAGAGAAGTTAGCTTGGGGGCTGATCAGCAATCAAAGTGGTCTCATCAAGCAGGGTGGGTGTGATAGGTAGAGTAACGGGAGAATCCCAATGGCGCCTCTAGCTTCACTCTTGTTCATTGCCATTTTAAGAAGCTTTGCAGCTCTGTGTCCACAGCCTTGCTGTCGTATCAACTTGGGTATAGCTGTCAAAGTGATGGTGGTTGCCCATGCTCTTTCTCAGGAGCGCCAAGATCACTCAAACCCATTGAAACCACAGACCGTTCAATGGCGCCATTCAAGGACCCAGTGGGGAACCATTTGACTTCGGAGAGCTCCAGACTGCTCCCTCAGAGCATCCAGTGCTTCAGTCTATGCTCTGTGCTGGCATCATTACACTCTCAACTTTTTCCCTATGAAAATCCCCGAGGCTTGACTATGCACACATGTGCATACCATCTATGTCTTTGCTTTTCCTTCTCCAGTCCCCCATCCTCTTTCTTACTGTAACAAAACATGATAGATGTACATCCTGGTTGAGTGCAAAGCCCCAGATAAACAAATCAAGCTGTGCCAAAAAAACAAAACAACAACAAACAAACAAACAAACAAAAAATGAGTGGAGAAAGGTTTGCTCCCTGTGGCAGATAAAGGAGTTATTTCCATGGCAATGCCTTCCTGGAACAAAGGGAGCCCAGGGATTTTATTTGGGGGACCTACTATGTTTATATAGGAAAGTACTTCAGGGGGCAAGTACATGTCTGAGCATGCTCAATTAAGGAGCACATTTCTGAGCATGTTCAGGTTAAGGTCATGGTACAAGAAAGAGAGGAGTTAGAATCGCTTTGAGGTGTGCCTGGTTCAAGGTCACCTAGCATCTGTTCCAAAGGTTAAAGTGGTAGCCAGGAAGACTGTTGGGAACGCTCAGTGTGTGGCATTAAGATGACAGACTAGGATGCTTCTGCATGCTGGCAAAGGATTCTGTAGGATATTGATGTGGATAGTTGTCACTAAGGGTACCAGCCTCACTTAGTTGCCAAGAAGCCACATCCAAATACTCTGTGTCCAAATCATAGACTATGGACAGTGGATTAAAATCTTGAAGTACCTGCATCTTCAGTATTGGCCGTTTCATGAATAAACTGCCTTTTTGCAAATTGCTTTCTGTAGTTGACATACTGTGGTTGACAAGACAGGTCCTGATCAGTAACTGTGCATGGAACTGATACTCCAAAGTATCATTGCTTCTGAATCAAAAGAAATAGGAAGACCTGAGGTACTGCCTCAAAGGGAAGAAAACCTCCTCTTGCCTTCCCAGGGAAGGTTTGTCATCCACTGAGGAGATGTCTTCCAAAAGAAATGCAATCAATGATCCCAGTTACACTCAAGTCTTAAATGGTTCTTCCACGGCCCCAGGCTTGTTCTTCGGCTTCTGGCCCTGGAGCCTCTGGGAGGTGAGACCTCAGGGGCAGGTTAGCTCACTAGGGCGGGTCTTTGAAGTTAAAGTCTGGCCCTTAGTTCTGGCCATTTTCAGTTTCTTGGTCCATCTTGATGTGAACAGATTCTGCCACCATGAGCTCCACCGTGCCTTCCACACTGTGGTGAACTGTGTGTTTGATGAGGTGTGCCAAGATGACCCCCTTCTCCTTCAGTTTCTTCTGTCAGATGTTCTGGCCACAGATACACAAAGGTAATGACCACGCCCTGTCTCTAGAGATCTTGTCACATGATCAGGAAAAAAAAAAGACAAAAGCATTTGCCAGTCAGAGTGGCCTTCACACCTGTTCTTCTTGTGGCAGCTCTGGGAAGTCACCTGGGAGACTTTGTTTTGCACAGCGGGTTTTGAATGAAGTTGAAAATTTACCCTTGGTCACCTTGCTTGTCATTTTGTCATCCCAGCCAGAACCCAAAGGAACTTTGCCTCAAGTCATTCTCTTCTCTTTAGGCTCAGTCACCTCTTGTGGAAATTCTCTACAAGCCTTTGGAAATTGTCTGATGACCCTCCCACCCCCTTATTTTAGCTTTAACCAATTAAACATTCTTTGGGTCCCCATACTTTATATGTGAAAATATATACATATACACATTAAATAAATGTATGCCTTTCCCCCCCATAATGTACTGATTTCATATCTATTATCAATTTACCCATCATCATCGGGCCAAGGGAAAATTTCCTCTTGTCCCTAAAGTCTCCCCTCAAAAAGTATGCATTCAGTCTGCCCCTAGAGGTGTTGTAGGTGTGGCTGCTGTGTCACATGTACGTCAGTAGGTGGCAGAGATGAGAGAGGCTGTGTCTATGCTCAGGGTTCTGGCCTATGGACTTTTGAATGACATTCCTGGAGAAAAGTAAGCCCGAGGTGACTAGACAGGAAGCTAGCCTGAGATAACCACCAGTCCAGTACCACACAGACCTGGGAGGGCAGGGAGGGTATGAAGGGAGGAGAGAGAGGTGTGACATTCACAAAGAACTAATAAAAAGTTTAAAAATATAAAAATACATATTTGGACTGGAGAGATGGCTCAGCGGTTAAGAGCGTTGACTGCTCTTCCAGAGGTCCTGAGTTCAATTCCCAGCAACCACATGGTGGCTCACAACCATCTATAGTGGGATCCAATGCCCTCTTCTGGTATGTGTCTGAAGACGGCTACAGTGTACTCATATAAATAAGATAATTAAAGATTTTAAAAAATACGTATTTGTTTGGATCCACAGGAACTGTGAATATATTACTTTTCGGGTACAAGTAAGCTGCAATGACTGAAGGGAACATATGATTTGAGATGAGGAGATAACCCTGAATTATTTAGGGGGGTCCTATGTAATCACAAAATTTTTCATAAGAATGAGACAAGAGGGTCAGGAGAGAGCAGAAGTCTGTTTGACAATGAATACAGAAATTGGAATGATGTGGTGCCAGCCAAGGAATGCTGGCAGGTTGTGGACATTTGAAGAAGTCAAGAATGAATTCTTCCTTGGAGCCTCCAGGAGGCTGTGCCGCTGACCCATGGGTTTGAGCTGTGTGAGGCTCCTCTGGGAATTTTGAGAACAAACTTGTGCTATTTGTTCTAAGCCACTTACTTAGTCAGGGGAAACAATTCCACTCATGTGGCATCCAATCTAGGACCAGATCATCTAAATGTTCTGTCATACTTCAGTCTGTCATTTTTTTTTAAAGCGGTCAAGGTGTCAAGTGTTAATCCTGGTCTCTGAGAACTTTATGGTGACTAGGAACTTATAGGGCAATGAGGTCTCAATACTTCAATCCTTCCTGCCCTTGCTCCAACTCCCTGGCCCTGCCTCCTCATTTTCCCCGAAGCTTAGTTGATTCACTTAGATCACTAGACCCTCCTGTAATGACTCAGAGAGCATCTCACAGGTGACAGATACCCGAAGCACCGTGTGGGAGGGGCCGAGAGCATGACTCTGTAGACTCTGTATAGAGCTGCTTGCCTAACATGTACAGGGCCCTGGGTTCAATGTCAGCACTCCAAACCCAGCCTTAAACCAGCACAGAGTGAGAGACTCTAACAGCCAGAGATTTTAAATAGCCATTGATTAGACACTAACATTTAAAAGCTAGTTATGCGGTCTAAGTACAAACAAACATGCTCATTTTAAGTACAGCACTTGTTGAGGGAGACAAGCAAATCTCTGAGAGATCCGCACGCAGTTCACCCAGTTTCAGAAGGTACACACAGCTTGTGTTAGAAGTCTGTCACTGTGGCAGACCCAGTAACACATGTCACTTCTGTAAACACACCTTCCTGACAGCTTTATTGATGTATACTGGCTATACAATAAGCCATGTGTACCAACACGTACCATTTGGGAAACTTTGACATATCTATCTTTAAGATTATCTCCATTGTTAAATAATAATAATAATAATAATAATAATAATAATAATAATAAAAATACCCATCACCCCTGAAAATTGCCTTCTGTGTTTTATAACTTGTCCTTCTCTCTGTTTCCTTGTGTCCCCTCTTGTCTGCCATCCTTACAGGCAACCACTGATGTGTTTCCTATGCTAGCATCCAAGTCAGGCAGCTCCACCTCCCTATAACTCCAGCCCTTGGGGAATCTAACACCTCTAGCCTCCCTGGCACTGACTCAGGCATGCCCATCCACCCTCAGACACATGGTTTAGAATGACAAAAATAAGTCTTAGAAATATGCATGCTTTAATTTCTCCTGGGAAAACACTCATGTAGACTCTACAGAAGCCACAGGTTGGATGGAGCATTTATGTTAGGGCCAGCTGGGTAAACTGGAACAGGAGTCCTTATGTTGAAGTCCCAGCCACAGAGATGGAACCAGACTGCTCATCTGAGTTTTGGAGAAATCAGAAAAGTGAGTGATAATAGCCAGTTTTTTATATAAGCTTGGTCAGGTGCTTCTCTCTGCTTACAGGCAATGAGGACCCCACACCTCACTCATGACTCCTCACCCACCCAACCCTGTGCTTTAGCTTTTGCAAAAGGATGGTGGTCACTTTGAAACAACCAAACAACCAGCTGCCTTTGCTGGTTCTGCATTCCTCAGTCTTCTCTTTAATGAAGACATCTCCTCTGTCCAGCTTATTAGAACCTCACTCTAGCCGATGGGACGAGATGTTGCCTGACTCAAGAATTGTAGAGAAGATCCATGGAGACCTTTAAATTCATCTTAATTTGTCTCTTGATGATCTGGCAGGTGACAAAGTGACCAGAAGGGCAGCACCGACGACAACCATGAAGCTCTGACTAAGAACGTAACAGGGGATTCTGACCTAAGACCTCTTGTCTCTTGACAGAGCTTCGAGGCTGGGAGGCAAGTTCCTCCTATCCTGACTCTGCTCGGTTGCATTGAGTGTCTGGTTATCTGGCTGTGGAATTCAGAGTCAGTTTGTCTTTTGAGAAGGCTCTTGACCATTGGGTTTGGAGTACCTGAGACACTACCAGGAAGCTACAGTTCTACAGGCAGCTCTGTTTGCATGAAGTAGCTGTAGCTGCACAGTGTGCGTTCCAGGCTTGGGAGGTCACAGAATTGGAAGACCACCCTCTTCATAGACATCTTCTTTGAGATCTTAGGTAAGAGAGGCCTCAGGTGTCTGACTTGGAAAACCATTCTTGAATAATCGGGAGTTTGGGGGAGGGGAGAGTGTCCTGAAAGCCAGAGACACAGTTTGATGGTGTCGTAGCACATAAGAGAGCTCTTGTATGCACACATTTGTTGCTCTCTGCCCTGGTAGGGGATGCAGCATAACCAAGTCCTTTAAACTCCTGTGACTCCGATGATGGACTGTAACCTGGTGAGCAAAGAGAAGCCTTTCCTCACTTAAGTTGCATTTGCAGGGTATTTCATCACTAACAGAGAAAGAAAGCAAGATGGGGGAAGGGGCAAAATGAGGATTGCAGAAGGACTCATGGGAGGTGAAAGCAGAAAGGAGACATGTGGGTGGATGGGTTGGGAGTGGAGACTCAACTAAACAAATTCTGCTTGAAAATATCATAACAGTGCCCAACACTTTAAAAAAAAATGGCCAGAGAGATATGTGGGTGGTGCCCCATCTGCAGTTAGTATACTGGAATTGCCAAGTCTTTCTTCTCACTCTTTTTTTTTTCTTCTTTTCTCTTTTGGTTTTTTGAGACATGGTTTCTCTGTGTAGCCCTGGTTTTCCTGGAACTCACTTTGTAGACCAGGCTGGCCTCGAACTCAGAAATCTGTCTGCCTCTGCCTCCCAAGTGCTCAGATTAAAGGCGTGCACCACCACCACCCAGCTCTTTTCACTCTTTGGAAATAACTTTGGGTTGCTACATGCATGGAGTCTTTCTGACCCCTCTTTGGAACCTATCAATTTTGACCTTGAATCACTTGTTAAATATACTTCCTATTTGGAACATGATAGAAACTTCCCCTTGTTTTGGTATCACTTATCTGTCTATCTGTCTGTCTCTTTCTATCATCTATTATTTATCTATCATCTATTTGTCATCTCTCTATTGATTATCTATCATTTATCTATTATCTATCAAACTATTATCTATTTATCTGTTAATCCATCATCTATCTATTTTCTATCATCTATCTACTATTTATCTACTATCTATCATCTATCTATTATCTATGTATTATCTATCTATCTGTCTGTCCATCTCTACCATCTATATCTATATCTATATCTATATCTATATCTATATCTATATCTATATCTATATCTATATCTATATCTATATCCATATCTATCTATCTATCTATCTATCTATCTATCTATCATCTATATATCTATCTACCCATCTATCTATTTAAATTTTCTCTCATAAACTGAATGTACCTAATATCTGAGGAGAAGGAAGAGTTTAATGCTGTCAAGAATACTTGCTGGACTTACCAGTAAGATAGTTGAAGAATTCTTTCATGCTTTTGCAGTGTTAGGCCTCTCTCCACCCCTGTGGTGGTGTGCCGCTCCAAGAGGTTTTAAAGGTAGTCCATAGTCATCAATTTACTTAGCTTCTGGATGCAGGATAAGACATCCTTGTTCCCTTTGTGGGTACTGTAGTAGCGCTCAGTTGACCAAATCCTTCTGCACCTCCTAATAACCCTATTCTCTGCCTCTCTGTCCATTTTCTTTTTTTGAGATGACTTTTTAAACATTACCACTTAAGGGGCTAGAGAGATGGCTCTGTGTTTAAGAGCACTGGCTGCTCTTCCTGAGTTTAATTCCCAGCAAACATATGGTGGCTGTCTTAGTTTGGGTTTTATTGCTGTGAAGAGACACCATGACCATGTCAACTCCTATAAAGGAAAACTTTTCATTGGGGCTGGCTTACAGTTTCAGAGGTTCAGTCCATTATCATCATGGCAGGAAGCATGGCAGGATGCAGGCAGACATGGTGCTGAGGAAGAAGCTGAGAGTTCTACATCTGGATCCAAAGACAGCCTGAAGAAGACTTGCCTCTGTACTGGGCAAAGCTTGAGCATATATGTAACATCTCAAAGCCCTGTCTCCACAATGACAAACTTCCTCTAACAAGGCCACACCTCATAATAGTGCCACTTCCCATGGGCCAAGCATATTCAAACCACCATAGTAGATCATATGCAATCTGAAGCCCTCTTCCAATTGCAAACATACATGCAGACAGATCATTCATACAGTAAATAAATAAATAAATAAATAAATAAATAAATAAATAAATAAAGTTATAATTTAAAAACTGAGCAAATAAACTGCCTTAAATATTCGCAAGAGCCAGCCAGGCAGGATGATGTGTGCCTTCTCTTCTCAGTACTCCAAAGGCAGAGGCAGGTGAATCTCTATACTTTGAGACCAGCCTGGTTTATATAGTGAGTTCCAGGCCAGCAAAAGATACATGACAAGATCTTGTCTGAAAACAAGCAAAACAAACAAACAAACAAAAATCCAAAAGATGAAAACCACATACCAGAAAGAAGCTTAATTCATACTGGCTTTGTTATAAATGAACATTTTTAGAACTGCTAGAAAAAAATCCTTTCCAGGTCACATGACTTGGACAAGTCCTTGGTAAATAAGACCACTTTAAAACTGTTCATTTAATGAAGCACAGTCTAAAGTTATCAATCAGAACAACAGCATTATCATTGTCATTGTCATCATCATTGTCATCATCATCATCATGAAAAACACACACATGCATCCCCCCCCCCACACACACACAGAGCATGTTAAAAGTCTGAGTCCTTGCTTTGGTGAAGGCTAACCCATAAACTGTAAAAACGGTTACAAGGAAAATAGCTTGAGAGGATGCCTAGTGCTGCCAAAGACCACAGAAAATTTTCTTAGTTAATTGTTAAAACATGGGCAAAAGTTCTCCATGTTTCTTTACAAACTAGATCATGGTGTTTTGCTCACTTACATTAACTAAAGGGTATTTATGAAATATGTATGTAGATCATGTTTAAGTAAAATAAATAATAATGAAACATTAATTGCTGAATTACATTTTAAGTAAATTTATATTTAAAGTAAATATAAATTAATTATATTTACCTTAGCATCATTTAAAACAGTTATTTATGTGTATGAGTGGTTTGACAACACCATGTAAATGCCTAGTTCCCTAGGAAGTCAGAGCTCCTGATAGTGGAGTCATGGTTGGTTATGAGCCACCCTGTAGGTGCTGGGGACAGAAGTCTACAAGAGTAGCAAGTGTTCCAAACCACTAAGTCTCCTGTTTTTGCCTTTTGCAGTTGAGGTCACTATAGAGGCCAGCCTGGTCTTGAACTTAAGATCCTTCTGCCTCAGTGCTCCCCAAGTGATAGGATTATAAGAATGCACTACCATGCCTGGCTGGCTACAGTCTTGTTCTTTGCTTTATATGGTAGAAGCTTGATCCCCAGTATGACAGTGTGTGATGGAGATTTAAAGAGTAAGACCTAGGCTGGGTGTGGTGGCACATGTTTGTAATCTCAACACTCAGAAGGCAGCAATGGGAGGATTGCTGTGAGTTTGAAGCTAGCCTGTCTCACATAGTGAGATCCTGTCTAAAAAAAAAACAGAAAAAGTCAAAGTAAGAAATAATTCAAGGAAATTAAATCATAGGCTACTGCCATTGGAAGGGCCTATGTGCTGCTCTTGAGGACAGAATTAGTTTTAGTAAGATCAAGTTGCTGTATTAAGAGTGGGGGGTGGCCCCTTTCCTCTCTCTGGCTTCCTGTGTTGCCTTCCACTCTCTTAGGAATTCCATCATCCACAACACTCACAGAGGCTGATCAGAAAAGTCTATCCAGGCTTGGACTTTCAGCCTCTGTAACTAGGAGCTAGATCAATCTCCTTTCTTCACAAAGTATAGAACCTCAGATATTTTGTTATAGCAAGACAGTTACTACGTTAAAGCAATTATTCTCAATGTAAAGTAATCAAGACTCAAGTAAAAAGAAAAGGTACAGGGCAAATATCCTAAATATCACAGTGTTGTAGAAGGTTCATGGAAGAATCTTATGAAAGGAATTTACATATGTCAAAAACATCTAAAATTAGAAGGGAATTATAAGTTATTTTAAAAATTGAGCATTAATATCAAAAGAACGCTAATACAAAATTAGACTGTTTTCTATGCTATGAAAATGGCAAGATTTTCATGGAGTATTGATTTGTTCTCAGAAGGAAATAGTGAAAGTATTTTGTCTTTTCAGTGGTAAGCCTAGGAAATGAAGATAATTGTTTCTGGTGCTTTCTGGTTTTATTATCTCTTTGATTACTTAAGAAAAACAAATCTTGTCACTGATAAGAGTTGGATCTGGGGGCTGGAGAGATGGCTCAGTGGTTAAGAGCACTAGTTGTTCTTCCAGAGGTCCTGAGTTCAATTACCAGCAGCCACATGGTGGCTCACAGCCATCTGTAATGGGATCCGATGCCCTCTTCTGGTGTGTCTGTAGACCGAAAGAAATTAAAAAAAAAAAAGAGAGAGAGTTGAGATCTGTCTGTAGCTATGTTACTTTTTCTGTCTGAAGTCTGTTGACCCTTTGATTTGGCTTCATAACACCCTGTGGTCCTATTAGAATTGTTTCAAACCACTAAGGAGAAATTCCCGGGGCTGGAGACATTTCTCAGTGGTTAAGGGGGCTTGCTGCTTTTTCAGAGGACCTGAGTTTGGTTTCTAGCACCCGTGTCAGCTGGCTCACAACTGCCTGAATCTCCAGCTCCAGGGGATCTGATGCCATACTCTGTCTTCTGTGGGTACCCACATACATCTAGTGCATGCACACACATGCGCACGCACACACTTAGAACAATGTCTTTAGAAACTTTTGATTAGTAAATTTTGTTTTGTCACAGTTTCATATATGTGTGTAATATTTTCTAGTCCCTCTCCCCACTTCTAATTCTATCACATTCCTACCAGACTTCATCCCCTACAAACTTCTTGCTCTATTTACTAGTGTTTGGTTTTATTTAGTGTCCCTAACATTTAACCAGGACCATTCTTGGTCTTGAGCTTGGAATGAATCACTAGAGCCTGGTGGGCCCACCACTGGGCATATAAGTGGACACCATGCCCTCACCTCTCTGAACCTGTTGGCTGCCACTAGATCTGTAGTATGTGGTAGGGCTTTATAAGTATAACTATTCTCTTTCTTTTCTTTATTTTGTTTATATGAGTATGCATGTGTGTGTGTGTGTGTGTGTGTGTGTGTGTAAGTATATCCCATATGCATATGCCTGTGCCCAGAAGTGGATGTCATATTCTTCTAGATGGAGTTGCTTATAGGATACTCTCTTGATACTTAGGTGTCAGTAAGTCAGTTTTGGATTAAATTATTTAAACAATGGTCCTTATGATTGCTCAACAAGCTCAGTTAAACACTGAGCCATATCTCCAGTGTATATTAGGGATGGAACCCGTGGCCTTGGGTGTACTGATGAAGTATTTATCTATTGAGCTACATCTCCACCTACTTATTGGTTTTAAGATTTTAAAGTATTAGTATTATTATACACCTGTGATGATTTGAATAAAAATGACCCCTATAGGTTCTAAGAAATTACACTATTAGGACATGTGGCCTTGCTGGGGTAGGTATGGCCTTGTTGGAGGAAGTGTATCACTGTGTGGGAAGGCTCTGAGGTCACATATACTCAAGTTATGCCTGGCGTGGCTTACAATCACTTTTCCTGCCTGCGGATCAAGATGCAGAACTTTCAGATTCTTCTCCAGCACCATATCTGCCTGCATACCACCATGACAATAATGGAGTAAACCTCTGAAACTGTAAGCCAGCCCAATTAAGTGTTTTCCTTTATAAGGGTTGCTGTGGTCGTGGTGTCTCCTCACAGCAACAGAGACCTTAACTAAGAAAAAAAGTTGTTACCAGGAGTGGGGTATTCCTGTGATAGGCCTGACTGTGTTTTCATTTGGAGAATTTTGGACTTTGGATTAGAAAAGCAGCTGAATGCTTTAGATGGGACTTAATGAGATGTCCTGCTAGGAACAAAGACAGTGGTGCTGAGGGTGATTTGAACTCTGGAGACCTGGCTCAAGATGAGAAGAATTTTCGTGTGTGGCCTAAAGACTGTTCTAGAATATTTAGAGGCCTAGACAATTTGGTGAAGAATTCGATTGCTTTCTGCCCTTGTTCGAAAAGGCTGCCTGAGACTAAATTGAAGAGTTTTGGATTAATTCCATTGGCAGAGGAAATCTCAAAACAGCCTAGTATTGACTCTTTTGTGTGGTTAGTTATTAGTGTTCATGCTTATGAACAGCTATAATGAAAAGGAGAAATATACTATTTGAGGAGAAAAGGGGCACTCCTCTGTTCAAGGAGATAAAAAGATTAAAGAAAGCCAGGTGTTAAATAAAATAAAGGGAGTGGTGAACTCAGGGCAAGACCCCACCCAGATAAGCTTCAGACTTCAGAAAAGGAATTAAATAAAAATTTAAGGCCAATTGCGGCTGTTCACACCTTTAATCCCAGCACTCAGTAGGCAGAGGCTGACAGATCTCTAAGTTTGATTCCAGCTTGGTCTACAGAGCAAGTTCCAGGACATCAAAGCTTAGAAAGTAAGAAAACCATCACAACCAGACACTGGTGAAGATGTAATTGAACAAAGGCCCGTGTTCCAGCCCCAGCAAGCAGCAGAACTTGGCAGCTTTGGCCACACAGTTCAGGCTTTAGAGTCAGGCATAGAAGAAAGGGACTATGGCATAGCCCTCCTTGACTAAGGTAATCCACTGAGGCCAAGCATATGTCAGAGGTGGCCCTGTCTGGAGGCCTAGAGAGCCCATTGTGTGAAGTTGTGAAGGTGAAAACTGGATTTATCCTGGAGACCCCAAGATGGGAGAGATGCCAGAGTCCTTGGTTACATGCTGAGGAAGGCTGCTACCAGGGAGGGGAATCAGCTCAAGAGACAGGAGTGAGTTGCAGTTAACAAAGCTGAAAGGAGTTGGAGATCTGAAGAGCATTTTGACAAAGGCTATGGAGATGTAGAGTTTGGAGTTGGCCCGGTGGGTTTTTAGTCTTGCATGGTCCAGTGTTTCCCCACTGTGCTTCCTTTCCTCCATTTTGGAACAGAAGTGTATATTTTGTGCCATTATATATTGGAAATATGTGACGTGCTTTTTAATTTTGATTTTCCAGGGGATTATAGTCAAGACATTGCATGAATCTCAGAAGAGACTTTGAATTTTGGGTTTTTAACAATGTTGGTAATATTATAGACTGTGGGAACTTTTGAAATTATACTTGATGCATTTTGCATTATAATATGCCTATAAGCCCATGGGGGCTAGTGATTGACATGTAGAGGTTTGAATAAAAATGGTTTTCATAGGCTCATAGGGAGTGGCATTATTAGGGGGTGTGGCCTTGCTGGGGTAGGTATAGCTTTGTTAGAGGAAGCATGCCACTATGTGGGAAGGCTTTGAGGTCTCATATGCTCAATCTATGCCCAGTAGGGCTCACGGTCACTTCTGCTGCTTTTGGATCAAGATGTAGAACTCTCAGATCTTCCTCTAGCACCATGTCTACCTGCATGCCACCATGACAATAATGGACTACACCTCTGAAACTGTGAGCCAGCCCCAGTGAAATGTTTTCCTTTATAAGCATTGCTGTGGTCATGGTGTCTCCTCACAGCAATAGAAACCTTAACTAAGACACCACCTTTGCACTGGACTAAATGGTGTAGTCTATAGTCCTGCAACCCAAACTTCTCCCATGAATCCCTAAGAACAAAAGCTTCACTGTCACTGATGTCATATGTAACTTGTATAACTCTCAAGAGACTAGGGGATGTCTCATGCCTGATGTGTGGACCACAGGGGGATGTTACAAAAACACCTGATCCCATAGTCAGAGATGCTCAGACTGCAAACCAATGATAGAAGCTGCCAGTTCCCTGCCTTAGATTCTTTCCCTAATATGTTGGAAGTTGGGATGTGAGACATGCTCTCAATTTCTCCTTGCACATGCTTGTTCCTTCCTATGTCGGAAAATGCTGTAGTTAGACTTTCATGAGTAGTAACTTCAAGGGGAATACATTGAAATACTCAGGATGCATCTTCCAGTCAAATTCTACTAACAGTCCATTTGTAACAGTTAGATGGCTTGCTCTCTTTCCTTGCTTTATTTGATCCTAGTCCTGCATGGCATCTGAGGTAGCCTACTGCTTGAATGAAGAGAATGTTTGGAAGCTGCTGACAGTTCTTGTTACACAGAGATAATATCTCAGGTAAGCTGGAGATGCAGCTCAGTTGGTAGGATACTTGTCAGGGTTGCACAAGGTCCTGGGTTTGATCCCCAGTACTACATAAGACTGGGCTTGGTAGTACATGTCTATATTTTCAGCAGGAGGATCGGAAATTTAAGGCCATCCTTTGTTACATAGCCCTAAATACAATACAGAAGACTTTATATCAAAATATAAATACATGAAAAATTTAAAAAGTAATAGTAAGAAGAAAAGAAAACCAAGCAAAATAAAATCAAGCAAACAAAACCTCTTCAGAGACACAGATGTGAAACCTAGTACCCACTTGGATAAGTGGGTAAGCTCTGCACCCAGCTAGTTCTTTGATCTATTTGATTTGGTTTGGTTTGATTCGAAGACACCCTAGGTGTATGCAGCAAATGCCAATTTCTTGGTATTTTCCTTCAGACACTCATGAGAATATTATCTCTGGAGTGTGGAATTCTCTCAACAGTTTTAAATGTCTGTATGCAGCCATCTGTCAAATGTCAAATGGTCACTCTTTGTCTGGATTGACAAAAACTCAAATAAATGTCTGATCAGAAAGACCCCACAACCTGTGATTGACACGCTGAGAACAGAAACTCCAAATGATCCTAACTATGCATGTCAGAAGTTTTAGTCTCCCAGGCAAGAGCCTGACCACAGGAGCGGTCCTGGTACACGGTCTCTAGGAGCCCTCGACTGGAGCTAGCTTTGGCACTAGACCCAAATGACCAGTCCAAAATAGAGTCCCTGGCACTGAAGTTCTAGCCACAGAGCTGAAATCCAATTGATTATCTGGTTCCAGATAAACTAGGAAAGATTAAAGCTGGGTGATTATTAATCTCAACTCGTCCTACAGTGTAGTTGGAAGAAGTCCTTATTGCTAACATCTGGTTCCTATGAGACAGTTGTTCCCTCTTGAGCATCCGTGGGAGGTATTTACTTCACCACAGATGATTTTTTTGTTTGAGGTTCTGTTCTTAGAATCCAAGGTGACTGCAATCTTATAATGACCAAAGATCTCAGGTTGTATGGTGGTTAAACAGGAATGGCCCCCATAATGTGAAAGTGTTTGGATGCTCAGCCTACCGGCAGTGGCACTATTAGGAGGTGTTCCCTGTTGGGGTAAGTGTGGCCTTGGGGGAGGAAGGTGGAGAAAGTGTGTCACTGCGGGGGTGGGCTTTGAGGTCTTCTATGCTCAAGCTGTGCCCAGTGTAGCAGTTTCTTTTCAATGCCTGTGGATCAAGATGTAGAACTCTCAGCTCCTTCTCTAGCATCATCTAGCTGCCATGATGATAATGGACTAAACCTCTGAAACTGTAAGCCAGCCCTAATTAGATGTTTTCCTTTATAAAAGTTGTCATGGTCATGGTGTCTCTTCATAGTAATGGAACCCTAACTAAGCCAGGGTGCCTTTTAGGAATCAAGGATAGGAATCGGAAAGCCGACTTGGCCGCTTCAGTTACTCTTGCTTTTGTGCCTTCAGCCTAGATGGGCGTGGGGCAGGTTAGACATCACCAGTATTTGGACAGACCCTCCTTGAATAGTTAACAGCTGGATGAAGGTGATGAGCTGAATCAGATAAGTAAGGAGTAAATGCCAAGCTCTCACCATGTGTTGAGCTACTTTGTGGTCCCAGGTGGGGAATCACTTTCCAGTAGAAGTTACTACACACCTTTGGTGTTCTATGGTGAGATATAGTGGGATCTCATTATACTTTTAATTACACTTCAGTAATGACCATCTGATCGGGTGTTTGCTTGCCTCTCACTGAATACATCCTTCATGAGGTGTCTTCAAATCTGCTCATTTGGAAAGCCAAGCCCGGTAGCACATGCCTTAGGAAGAGGAGACAGGAGGATCATGTGTCAAGGAGGGCCAGATTTCACAGCAAGTTCCAGGGTAGCTTTCCCTACAGAGTGATTCTCAGTCTCAAAAACAAAACAACTAACCACCACTACCACAACCACCAAACAACAACAACAACAAAAACCAAGCCAGCACTCGGGAGGCAGAGGCAGGCAGATTTCCGAGTTCGAGGCCAGCCTGGTCTACAAAGTGAGTTCCAGGACAGCCAGGGCTATACAGAAAAGCCCTGTCTCAGAAAAAACAACAATAAGAGAGAGAGAGGGAGAGAGAGAGAGAGAGAGAGAGAGAGAGAGAGAGAGAGAGAGAGAGAGAGAGAGAGAGAGGAAAAAAGAGAAAAGAGAAAGGAGAAAAGAGAAAAGAGAAAAACAACTCCTTTTGCTTATTTGAAAATTAACTCTGTTGTTTATTATGTTTTTAAAGCTTTTAATTCAGCTTGGATCAAAAGTCTTTACTGTTATCTTCTGTGATTTTTCTCAGTATCCAGTGGTAGTTTTTCTTTGAAAATGTATTTTAAATTATTTTTTATATTACTTCATTAATTTTACTTCATTAGCTTTTTTAAGGGTGCTGTTAGGGGCAGTTGTGAGCCCCCTGATATGGGCGCCGGGAATGAGTTTGGAGCCTCTGCAAGAGCACTCTGTGCTCCTCATGGTGGAGCAGTCTCTCTGGCTCTAACCCTCTGGACCCCACCGGTATCTGTCTCAGTGTCTGTTCTCCGTCTTTAATTTTGTGAGTATGGGTCTTCTGTCTCTTCCTTTTGACTAGTTTGGCTGAAGGTTTATCCCTGGTGTTACCATCTTCAAGAACCAACTCTGTCTCATCGATTCTCCGTATTGTTCATTTAGTCTGATCCTTAGTCTTTCTTTCTATCTACTGATTTTTGAATTTGTTTTTATCAGTCAGTGAGACATATTCTTAAGTTACTTATTCGAGGTCCATCTGGTTTTTAATACAAGAACTCATAGCCATTAACTTTCCTCTTAGAATCACCTTCCCTACATCCCAAAGTTTCAGATAAGTTGTGGTTTCATTTCATTTAATTCTAGGAATTAAATTCTCCCTCCCCCGCCCCCCCCCCCTGATTTCTTCAGTGGCCTACTGGTTGCCCCTGAGTCTGTGGATAAATCTCCATGAATCTGCACAGCTTCTGTGTTTCTCTCGTTACTTAGCTCCACCTTTATTCTATTGTGTTCTAACAAGATAAAATAAGTGATTTTGACTTTTTAAATGTTTGTTAAGATTTGCTTTCTAGCCTAAAATGTGGTCTATTTTAGAGAAAACTCCGGTGTTCCTAATAAGATTAGAACATTCTGAGGCTTCTCATTGATTTTTTTTTAAATAAATGATCTATCTATTGAGGGTGAGTTATTGAAGTACTTATTATAATGTATCTGAACCTATCTCTTTATTTATGACCAATGATGTTTGTTTTATGAAACTGAGTGCAGCAACACCTGGGGGCACATATAATTATAACAGATGTATCTTATTGGTGCGTATTGTCTTACTTTTTGGATGATGCTTCTGCCCCACCCCCACACCCCCTACCCTACCCTACATGTAGCATCTTCTGTTTCTCCACACTTTTCAGCTGTTTGAATACTTCCTTTGTAATTTACAATGTTCTTCCAGTCTTTCTTATGAGAAAAGAATCCGTCATTTACTGCATCACACGGAGGCAGCCTTACTGCCTTACCCTAGCGGCTTCAAAAACATCTTCTAAAGAGCTGAAGTCTTTAGTTTTGGAGAAGTTCAACTTATTAATTTGTTCTTTTATGGATTGATGTATGGGGTCATAGCTAGGAAATCTTGGCCCATTTTTAGGTCACAGGGTGTCTACTGTGTTTTCTTTTAGGTGTTTTTTGGGGGGTTGGTTTTGCATTTCTGACTATGACTTACTCTGAGTTATTTTTGTACCTGTTTGGATGTGTGGGTCAAAGTTAAATTTTTTGACTATGGGCATCCAACTCTTCAAGCACTATTTGTTGAAAATTCTATCCTTTCTCTATGGAATTGCTTTTACACCTTTGCGAATGTAGAGGCGAACAGCAATATCTTTTTCTCACTCATTGTTAGGTTCACAGCTATGTCACCTGTATTAAAAGACAGATTAACAAGGGAAAAACATGGAAACTTTATTTTCATAGCTTAATATGTTATATGGCATGAGAGCCCTCCAAAATGAGAACTATAAGACAAAGGAACAAAATATGGTTTTATTTTGTTTTTAACTGAGTTTAAACATTTATTTATTTTGCAGTGCTAGGTCTTGAACCTATGGCCTTGTAAATTTTTGGTGAGCACTTTAGTACAGAGGCAAAACCTGTACCTTTTTGTGCTTCTTTTTGTGAGGGGCATGGTCTGCATACCAAAGTATGATTAGACAAGGAGGATCAGAGTAACATAATGTAGTGTGATTTTAGTCACATACCAAACCAGGAAGGTTGGCTTTCTCCATATTCTTCTTTGTGCCGTGGTGTCTTCAGAAAGAAGTATTTTTCTCTTATCCATTATAGTACAGTATATTTCATTATAGGAATGTAAGTCCTGAAGGTAATGGTGAAGGCTAAGAGAGAGCTCAAACATAGACCAGATTTTAATATACCTCTGTGTTTATGTGTGCCTAATATACTTTAATAAGTTTATAGGTGGTAGGTACTCTTTGTACTTTTTAAGACTAAATTATTAGTCTTATACTTCACAGGTTGTACCAAGTTGGTAGTGTTTATGTGCCCAAGAAAGTGCAGAATCCATCCTACCTGTAAATTTGCACCAAATGCTACTAGGTGAAATGAAGCCATTCAGAACAGTATTCAGCCTAAAAGCTATTGTTTTATATAACATGGATTACCTTAGATTAAGGTGGTCTCCACAACTCAAATGATATTGTATGAAAGTGTCATTACAGCAAAGCAAAGGACAGTCAATAGTCATCTTGGTTTGGTTGGCCATGTTGGTCCCTACTGGTTTTGGGTGACCTTACATATGTACTATTCCAGAGACTGCATGATATCATGCTGTGATACAACACTGTGGTTGTACGAGCCTCCAGCTACCATGCCAGTTTACCTTAATTTTATGACCAAACTGAAGGGCAGCTAAACTTATGGATGGTTCAGAGAGAGAAGGAGCAAGGGGGACATTTTAAGTTTTTTGGGAGACAGAGGAGAAGAAGGAGGGGGCCCTGAGTCAAATTGTCTATCAGGCAAGAAATTTAATACATCAACCAAAAACAATATGGAAGAATAAGAAGTACTGCCGGACAAAGCAAGGTGTTCTCTCTTAAATGTTCCCCAGGAAGGGAAGGAAGCAGGGTTAGGTTAGATGTGAGCTATGCTACATTATTCAGGAGAGAGGGATATATGTGAGTCAGGCTATTGTTAGAGGGAAAAACAGAAAACAAAACAAAACAAAAAAACCAGAAACCAGGGCACGCACATGGAAAGGAGCTGACACAAAATTACCCTGCAGGTATGCTTTATTAGAATAGAAAGGGAAGGAGGGAGGGAGGGAGGGAGGGAGAGAGCCTTATAACTACAGATCTGCTGTGTCCGGCCAGCAGATCACAGCCTGGGTTCTAGCCTGGAAAGGCATTTTGGAAACCTGGAAGAGAAGAGGGGCTAGGCGGCGAGAGAAAGAAATGTAGCTAAGACAGTATTCTGATCAAAGCTCAATTTTACTTTTTTCAGACACTCAGTTATAAAGGAAGGGGGAGGGAACCCGATTTCCCGCCAAACAATCTCGGGGGCCAGTAGCAGGACGAACACATGTGTGCCTCCAAGCAGCAAAGCAGCAGGGTCCAGCAGTGGGCGTGGCAGGACGAATGAGCAGGAAGCTCCACCCTTGAGCAAGCAGGTTCAAGCAGGTGGGGGAAGGGAAACCACACAGATCCACAGATGGCCATGAAGGAAGAGGGACAGAACATAATACTATATACATCCAAGAAAGGCTTCCTTCTCTTCAAATCTAGAGAGGTGCTATATTGGAGATAGCTGTTATCTATAGGAAACAACAGACTCCTTAATTCCAGAAGGGAAGAAAGAAAGAAAGAAAGAAAGAAAGAAAGAAAGAAAGAAAGAAAGAAAGAGGTTTTCTGACTCTTAAAGGTTTTCAAAGGTAAGACAACCTTTAAACCGTGTGATCTCACTTGATTTGTGTTAAGAACTCTTAAGGCAACTGTAGAGAGATGGAAGGAGGGAAGAAAGAAAAGTTTGACCTTAGCTGGAGCTGTAAAACCCCAACCATTGCAGTGATACTTACTTTGAGACACCCCCAAGTGAGATACCGAAATGCAGATTAATGCAAAAGCAAGAGGTTTATTTTCCTTCAACCTTCAATTAGTCCCTTAAGGCGAGTGACTAGAAGGCAACCCCCCCCCCAAATGGCTCTTACATGCAGTTTTTATACTTTTTAGGGGCACAGGTTACATCAGCAAGGTTACAGTTCAAACTTATTGGCTAAACATATTGACCTATAAATCTATTGGCTAGCAAGCATTTCACACATTTGAACTCTACTTGGGACTTTCCAGAGGGTCAGGTGACTATCAGTCAGTACATTCTGAGTATTTTTTTTAATTCCAAGTTCCTGTAGAGAATGGAACTTGGCCTAGCCTTGACCCCAGGCATGAGGGGGAAGATGTAAGGAGGGTGTGGGACTGGAAAATGCCCTTAGAGTTCCTCAGAGCCAGGTTTATTCACTGCAAGAAGGCATATTGCCACTCATGTGTGTGATTGAGCGAAATGCTTACAAACAAGATGGCTTCTACTGTTTTTTTGTTTTTTGTTTTTTAATGGGGTAAATAACTGCCACACATATATTAAATTCTTTCACATAGATTCTTTCAGAGCTGCTTTGCCTGGCTGCAAGGGAAGCTGGGAAGTGTAGTCTTTTAGGAGGAAACTATCAAGGGGAACTATGCACCAAAGGGCACATAGGAAGGTATTAGAAAGAACTATGAACTTATCTTGCAAGATGTATGTGAGGTGGTGGTGGTGGTACATAGACACAGTATAGCATGCTTTCTCATCAACTCTGTGTGTGTGTGTGTGTGTGTGTGTGAGAGAGAGAGAGAGAGAGAGAGAGAGAGAGAGAGAGAGAGAGGGAGAGAGAGAGAGAGGGGTAGATTTAGTTGCAGGGAGCTTGATGTGTCTGGGAGACAAAGGCAGCTAGCAGGTCCTGGATGTAACAAGGATTTTCTACATAGGGGAGTGGGGCTTGGCCAGTGTGTGACTCATGGAACATGGCAGTAGTTGGGCACCTTTGACCCTTGGGCAGCAGCTAGCCTAGATGTATTTTCTGCCATCTCACAACCTTCTCTTCTTAGGACCTGGGTTCTCTAAAAGTAAAGTCAGAGTGATCTCTGCCTCTGCTGTTATTTGAATGCCAAGGCACCTTATTTTAGTATAGTGTCTTGAATCATATATATATATATATATATATATATATATATATATATGTGTGTGTGTGTGTGTGTGTGTGTGTGTGTGTGTATATATATATATTTTAATATATTTTAAATATATTTTAAATGTATTTGTTCCATGATTCAAAAGACAGTCCCACACCCATGAACATGCAAGCAACCCCAATTAAACTCAGTGGGTTACTTTTTAAAAAAAAGACATTAAAGTAGGAGAGATGTGTTATGAAGAAAGGTTCCTTAAGGAGTGTGTGAACAGGATAAAAGAGGTGAGCTGGGGGTGGGGGTGGGTAAATATAATAAAAATACATTATATACATATAAAACATTGTCAAAGAATAAATAAAAATTATTGTTAGAAATGTGCTCCTTCAAGTGTAAGTGATTTTTCTGAAAGTCTCAGATTGTAGACATTCTAAGATTCTTTTTTTTTAAAGTTTCAGTCAACAAATGATTATAAATAAGCATAATAAAGTTACCTGTCAACTCTTTGTGTCAATATTTATGAACTCACAATTGCTTGCTTTTATTAGTACCTTGGCTAGAAATGAGTCCTGAACACCACACTTAGCTGAGCCTTGGGGGGAACTTACCTCAGCATTTTATCAATGCTGCCCAGTAAAGTTCTGATATTAAACTCCCTTGCTTTTGCCATCCCTTAACCCTCTCACTTCTCCACCTTACAATTTGAGCCTCAACTGGGCTTTCTCCATGCACTGCCCCGAGGGCAGGGACCATACAGAGAGAACAAAGAGTCCCTTTCTTGCCTTTTGAGCTCTTAAGTAGCCTTTTGTAAATCTATTGTAGAGGCAATGGTATTGAGAGCCACAGATTTCAATTCTAAGGGCAAGGTGCTCAAGAGAAAAAAGGGTATTTTTGAATTTCAAAAGCATGGCTTTAAATATCAAAAGGCAAAGCCAGAGGGCTCAGAGCACAGATTTTATATTGTAAACCAGAATGTGCCCAGGAACAGTCTCTTTCTCAGTCCCCAAACTGATAAGATATCAGCCAAGAGTGAAGAGTGATGTAGGAGGGAGAATTGAATTTGATTCCAGTTTTAACTGGCAAGGCCTTGGAGGAAGAGGATGGAAGTACCAGCCATTAGGTTCCAGCTGCAGTGTTTACAGAAACCTAGGCTTGCAGGTTTGGTGCAAGGGGCTCCTTAATGAGAAGGGTTGTTGGCTGACTGCAACCCAGAGTGGAGGTGTGTCCACCAGGTCCACTCTTCACAAGAAGCTTGAAGGCAGGTTAACCTCTGTCAGCCTGAAGAGTCTTCTGCCGTTTCTTAGCAACCTGAGTCCATGGTAGATGGTGGGAAGAGTTCAGAATTCCTGTGTCTTATCACTGTCAGGGAGGGCTTGGCTGTGAGTGTGGGCCACCTGTGCATGCTGTCCACATTGAGAAGAATGCAGAGTCCGACAGGAAAGGGATGGTGTCTCCCCGCCACCCCCCCCCCCCCCATGTAAGCATCCCAGAGGTAGTATTGACAGGAACAGCAGCTAGAAGCCTATGAGGCAGTGTGAGGTGCAGGAGTCTTGAAAACAATTCCATTTCTCATCCTAGTAACAGGAGCTGAGTGTGTCCTTGTTCTGCCCTTTCTGAAGATCAGAAATGGCAGAGGTTCTGGGGTTCTCTGGTTTCTGGCCTTGTTTCTTGTTATATTTCTTCTCTTTTGTCCATAGCTATCTGGAAACTCTTTGTGAGGGTGTGATTGAAATGGAGGCACATACACAACCAGTTTACCCCATACACTTCAACCCAGCAAAGCCTTGTTAACCTTTAGATGGGACCCTTGCTGACAAGCCATTGCCTAGGACCCACTCTTGCTATACAAGAACTCTGCCTGTGAGTCTATAATAAATTCTCGTAAGGTCTCCCTTGAGTCTACAATCATTTCCTTTCTAAAAGCTCATCCTCTCCATTGTCCATGAAATTCATTATTCAAATTCTTAAGACTAAGGACCTGGATGTCTCTGCCCCTCCCTGTCTTTAGGTATTGCCTACTATAGGCAAAGAAAGGTTCTATAACTCTCCACACCCCTTGTCAACCAAGGCAGTTAGAGAAGAGTTTTGACACCAAATCAAATGGAATTGTGTTTATTGCCTGTGGTGGTTTGAACAAGAATGCCCCATCAGCTCAGATATTTGCAAGTTTGGTCATCAGGGAGTGGCACTGTTTGCAAGGATTAGGGAGTAAGGTCTTTGTTAGAGTAGGTGTGTTGGAGGAAGTGTGTCCCTGGGGTCAAGTTTTGAGGTTGCAAAGCCAGTCCCAGAGGCTCTTGTTCTTCCTGCTGCCTTCTGATTTGGATGTGGAACTCTCAGCTACCATGTCTACCTGCATGCCACCATGCTCCCTGCCATGATGATAAGGGACTAAACCTCTGCAACTGTAAGCAAGCCCCAATTAAATGATTTCTTTTATAAGAGTTGCCTGGTTATGGTGTCTCTACACAGCCATAGAACCCTGCCTAAGACATTGCCAAACATCCCACAATTTAAGGGAGGATTGTATTTGTGCCTTAATGTGCTAGTAAGGTGTTCTCTCAGTTACTTCTCTATTGCTGTGCTAAGACTCCATGGCCAAGGAAGCTTATAGAAGAGTTTATTGGGGGCTTATGGCTCCAGAGAGTGAGTCCATGACTGTCATGGTGGTAAGCATGGTAGCAGTCAGGCAGGCATAATACTGGAGCAGTAGCTGAGAGCTTATGAGTTGAGACAGCATTTAGCTGCCATGACAAATGCTTGAGAAAAATAACTAAGGGAGGAAATATTTGTTTTAGTTCACAGTTTTAGATGTTTCTATCCATGGTAGTTTAGCTTGATGCTTCTGGGTCTGTGGTGAGACAGATTATCAAGATGGAGAAGGTGCAATGGAACAGATGTGCCTAACACATGGAAGGGGGAGGGGGGTATCTATAACTATAAACACCTGTCTATCTGATTATGTATACGTATGTATACATAGTGTATGTATACATACGTATACATAATGTATGTATAAATGATATAATCATATACATATATATGTATGTATATAAATATGTGATGGTTTTTATATACTTAACCCAAGGAGTGGCAATATTAGGAGGTGTGGTCTTGTTGGAGTAGGTGTGTCACTATGGGTGTGGGCTTAAGACCCTTATCCTAGCTGCCTAGATGAAAATGTAGAACTCTCAGCTCCTCCTGAACCATGCTTGCCTGGATGCTTTCATGTTCCCGCCTTGATGATAATAGACTGAAACTCTGAACCTGTAAGCCAGCCCCAATTAAATGTTGTCCTTTATAAGACTTGCCTTGGTCATGGTGTCAGTTCACAGCAGTAAAACCCTAAGACAATGTGTGTGTGTGTGTGTGTGTGTGTGTGTGTGTGTGTGTGTATACAGATAAACTCTGAGCATCTCCAATAATGGCTAACACCAAACTTAGGGCCTGGAAGATGCAGATATAAATACAAAACATTGACCTTTGCCCTTAAGCAGTTCCTAATTTCAGTGGCTCGGAGCAGTCACGTGCTCTTAACATTGTGCAAAGGAACATCTTCACAACTGCCAACCATTCTGAGGCTTACAGGAGCTTTTGATCAGTGTCTGGGCACAGGACTGAGTCCTTAGTGAGCCACCTTCATCTTGGGGTGATTTCTTAGGCACTTCTTTATTGCTGTGATAAAATACCACGAAGAAGGCAACCTTTAAAAGAAGATGTTTAATTTGGTTTATAGTTTCAGAGGCTTAGAGACATGTTGGCGGAGCAAAGAAACAGCTGAGCATAGCTAATATCTTAACCTACAACCAGAATACAGAGAGAGAGAGAGAGAGAGAGAGAGAGAGAGAGAGAGAGAGAGAGAGAGAGAGAGAGAGAGAGAGAGAGAGAGAGAGAGAGGAGAGAGAGAGAGAGAGAGAATCACATGCATTTTTGAACCCCCAAAGCCTGCTCACAGTGATAAGCCTCCTTCAACAAGGCTATATTATCCTAATCCTTCCCAAACAGTTCCATCAACTGGGGACCAAGTACTCAAATCTATGAGCCTACTGGGGCCAGTCTCATTCAAATCACCACAGATGGTATCTTGGATGTGTCAGGTTTACTATGCTATAATCTTACTATTATATCAAACACTGACCCCAATGTACTAGAGGTATTTTGAAGATGTTATTAAAGTTCATAATTGAGTGACTAAGGAAATTAGTTTAGGTTTTCTGGAAAGGGCAAATCCAATCAGATGGGAGAACCTTCCCTTAGAGAAGCAGCACACATTTCTGTGACCTGCATCCTTAGCTTGGGCCTCAGCACTCTGGTGTGTCCTTAATGATAGTCTGTACTAATGGGTTTCAGACTTATTTACCCAGACTTCACAATTCCAGGTCAATTTCTTGTCACAAGTCTCAGTATATGTCTCTTACTGGTTCAGCTTTTCTGAATGAATCCTTTTTAAAAAAAAATCACTTAGGTATAGATTTTATGTGTATAGACTTTATGTGTTTTGGCTGCATGTATATACGTGCACCACATGTATGCCTCGTGCCCAGGAAGGTGAGAAAAGGGCATGGATCACTTGGAACTGGAGGTACGGATGGCTATAGCTGCAATGTGGGTGCTGGGAAATGAATCCAGGACATCTGCAAGAGCAACAAATGATCTTAACCACTGATCTCTCTCTCCAGCTCCCTGACTGAATCATGAGTAGTAGAGATTTTGGTAGCAGAAGTGGGGTGAATGTATTTGCATTCTGCTTGTCGTGTGGGCAAGAGCAGAACATACGGTCATAGGCTGATCAGTGTTCCTGGGACAAAGATGTCCATATTCTGCTTCCTGAGACCTGTGAATATATTCCTTCCCACGGCAAAGGAGAATTAAGGCTGTCCATCAATTAAGTCTACTGACCAGTTGATCTTAACATAGGGCTTCTGGTGGAACTACTCATCAGAAGGGCTCTTAAAGGCAGAAGGAAGAGGCAAAGAAAGCCGGCCAGAGAGACAGCCATGTGGGGAAAACGTAGCCCAGTGCTGCTGGCTTCAAGGACACAGGAACCAAGAGCAATTGAGCCTCTGGCAGCTGGAAAACACCATGGCTATAGGTTCTACCTTTGACTATTAGAGGGAACACAGTTAGGCCGACAGCTAGATTTTAATCGAATAAAACTCAGTTTGAACTTCTGATCCCTGGAACTGTAAGATAATAAAATTGTGTCATCGGGAGCCACTAAATTCACAATTGCTTGCTGCAGTAACACAGAAAAGGACAAGCCCTAATCCCTCGGCTCCCAGTGAGCCATCAAGACTGGGCACCACCCGGAGACAGAGAACCTGCTTCCTCTCTGCTTCCTTATAGGTCAGCGGGCTGGCCTCCCCCCTGGGCCTCCTTTCTGCCGAGGATCCTCCCTCCCAAGGTGCTGAGAGCAGCCCTCCAGCCTTTGCCCCTGCCCTGCCCCCGCAGCCTAGATAGATCTGGAAAGATCCAGAGTTTGCATCCTGTTTAAGAGATCAGCCCGTTCTTACTCTGCACAGCAGATGTACTGCCTATTTATAGGCCCCCGATGCCCAACAGACATTTAAGAGAAATTATACAATACTGCCTTTTATACCCTTTTTACAAAAGTGCTTCATTCTCTCTCAAGTTCATGAGTCCACAGGGATGGAGGCGCTGTAGAAGCTCACATGATCATTCTGTCAATTGGTTATCTGAAGGAAGTTTTCCCTTTGTGCCGCTCACTTCCTCTTTCAGAAAGATGTCTAAGGTACATGTTTACAGTGCCTTCTGTAAGAAATCTTTGCTCACACCCAGGGACCAAACCAAACCAAACCAACCCTCCTAGTACCTGTCTCAAAAGAGATGAGACAATGGGAAAAGACAATGACATCTTCTTTTCCTCCCTGCCTCCTGTCCTTCTGTCCTTCTGCAGATCGGTACAGCTGCAACAGCTGCAGGAGCTGGTACTTGTATTAGTTTCCCAGGGCTGCTATAATGAAGTAGCACAAGCCAGATGGCCTAAAATAACAGAAACTGATTCAGAGCTCTGGAGATCAGAGGGCCAACATCAAGGCGTTGGCAGGATCCCGCCTCCTCTGGGACTCCATCTTTGTCCATCTTTGCCTCTTCCAAGGTTCTGGTGGTGGTGAGCAGTTATTTCAGCCTCTGTCTCCGTTGTCCCATGGCTGTCTCCCTGTCTGTACCTCCTTCTACTCTCTCCTCCTACGCATGTGCCCATGTAAATATCTTTCTTATTCCAAGTCCACCAGTCCATCAGGGCCTTTACTCTTCTATGACCTGACCTTAACATCACACATGCCACCGTGTAGTAACTCCATAATGCTGGTGAAAGGAATTAAGAGACTAGGCTAAGAGACATGGACAGATTCTGGAGAAGGAAGGAGATAGCAGGTCCAGAATTGGTGGCTAATGGGGCGAGGAGGCAGGAGAGTTAAAAAAAAAAAGTCAAAGGTGGTCAGGTCTCCAACCTAAGCAACTAGACAGAAGTCCAAGGGTTCTTCCCATTTGTTTCCCTTTATACCTACTCCTTTTCTATCTCTCCTTGTATCCTAAGTTCAGTGCTGAGCTGGTGTTATGCATAATCACATTTAACATTCGTTTCTTCCTGAGTGAGGAATCTAAGCATAGTGGGTCTCACAATCAAAGGGATTTTGATTCAATAGCATATAGAGTCATCCTGGTTTGCACACTATGAAGCCGCACTTCATCGTGATTTGTTTCACTTTGTGTCTCACTTGGTCCTCACTACATTAGCCATCTCCTTTAAGTTCCCAGCGACACTGTAGGATGCTTGTATTATCCCTTCTCTGCAGATAAGCAACCATCCCAGGCAGAGTTAAGAATAGTGACAGTTATGACCTGTTGAGTTTCCAGTCAGGCTCTGCGCAATGTGTTTTATGGTTAAACCACATTGCCACCAGATAGGATACATGCCTGCCGAAATAGGGGAGGGAAGGGAAGGCTCCTGAAGACTCCACCTTGGAGCACTTGACCTCACATCACTCAGAGAACAGAGACCATTCTCCTTTGCCCATCCAGAGCCCACATCCAGCTCTTCCCATTTGGTTATTGTATAGCACGCAGTCCTTGCTTGTTTGACCTCTGTCCCCACATCACCAAACTGTCTGTGTTCCCTCAGAAACACTGGGATAGAGCTAGGCCTGGAAAGAGGTGAGTGTGGTTCCCAAAGCGTGAGACCAAAGGAGGCACCCACCCTCAGCATCCTGTAGTTTTGATTTAACCTCTGAGATTGTCATCTTCTTTCACTCTATTCCTTGACTGTTGTGAGGCTTCTTCACATTGTCTCTTATTTTTACTATCAGGAGTGTGGCTCATGTTAATCCTTCATGGCTAGTTAGGATTTGTCTCCTCAAGGAAGCTTTCCCTGGCCACCTCCCAGGCTAGGACAGTGTCCTTCCTCTTTGGAACTCCAGTCATGCTGGTTCTGTGGCTTTGTTATTACCCTTCCACAAAGGATGCCAGTTACTTGTTCCTTTGTCAGCTTCCCGAACTTGATTGTGATCCTCTTAAGAGCTATATTATTTATCCATCTCTTCTTCACTTAGCACAGTAGTTGGCATACAGTAGGTGATTGTGAACTACTAGCTAAATAACTGTCATGGGCTGAATTTTATCCTTGCCAAGTTCATGCTGAAGTCTTAGAGCGGCACCTTCCCAAAAAAGAGAATCATTAGAATACATATACATGCGTAAGAATAAACATTTAAAGACACAGATATGAGACAGCTATTTATAAGCCAAGTCAAGAGGTCTTTGAAGAAATTAACCCCAGTGGCATATTGATCTTGGGACTTGAAGCTTCTAGAACTGTAAGATGATAAATTTCTGTTGCTTAAACCTTCCAGTCTATGACATTTTGTTATGGTAATTCTAGCGAACAAATATGCCAGCCAAAGAACAGGTCCCTAACGCCATGTACAGGCCTCATGTTGCCTTAATATTTTCTCTATTCTTACATCTTTTCTTCTCAATCAATCAACTCCAGGGGAGAGAAGATCTCATTTGTCTCTTTCCCATGCAGAACTCAGCCCCTGGCTGTTCACACAGTCATTGCTTTATAAATGCTTCCACTGTTTGTGTTGTTGGGAAGGAGGGACAGTCCTTGTCTGTTCCTGGGGCTAGTATTCATCTTCATTATAGGGAAAACAAGGCTCCTCACTGTGGAAGGTGGTACCCACTAATCTCTGGGAGCCCTGACCTGGAGCATTCAGCTAGTCTACAGCTAGGGGACCAGAAGGGCCTTGGCTATGTATTCCCAATGTGCCTGTCATGGGTGAGACCGCATCCAGGTAATGATGAGTGCGTTGAGAGCCTGTCCGTGGGATGAGCATTTCTGGACAATGGGGATGCAATGTTGAAGGAGATAAACCAGGTGGCTTCAGGCTGCCTCCTGAAGCTCACACCCTCATGTTGTCGTTTGGGAACTTGACCATCGTGATACCCTAATTTTAAACACAACTCATGCTGTCACCCAGCTTCCTGCTTTGCCAAGCATGATGACGATCATTAGCCCACTGGGTCCTCTCCAAAGCCTTCTTTGTGCAGTAAGAATTATTATGACTACTTTTTGTAAATTCTAACAATTGATGTTCCCCCCTCCTTTAAACATCTTTGACATCAGGATTCCGGTTACGGTGGAGAGGACACAGCATAGATTAGTTGGTAGTTCCTGTTTTCTTTTTCCGTAAAAGAAAAAGGTGGGTGGTGAATCTTGAATTGTCAATGACATCTTTTAATACAGTATGGAATGAAGCCTGCCTTTCAGAAGATGAAGTGCAGTTCAGGGAGCCTCAATGGCCTTACACAGGTCACATGACTATTATCTCCTAGACAGCCTAGGGGTCCTAGACCAATTAGGGCTACATGAGGAGCCATTGCACACCCTTGACCAGAGCCTCTGCTCATTGCTCTTTGGAGGTTGGTTCCCAAAGCATGCACATCTTGCAGGAAAAGGAAGCACTGCCTTCTCCCAGGGTGGACTTCAAAGGCATCCTAGACCCTCCCTATGCTCCACCACAGCAGGGGAGCTGCAGGAGGGCAGTTGTCATCTTTAATAACCACCCAGGATACATTTTCTCTCTTCAGCATCTATGAGGTATCCACTCTTCACCTTCATTGAGCTACAGTCTGACACACCCACTCCTAGCGTCTGGGAGGTGGTGTCTGCTGGAAACGAGGGTGGGGAGAGAAGCAAAGCAAACATCCTCTCTAAGGATAAGAAAAGAACAGGAGGATAAAGAGAAGAAGGAGCTGGGCCAAGCTTGGCACTGTTTTCTCTCTATTCCATGTATATATAATCTGCAGAGCTGAACCCCTGACCTAAAGCCAGGCAGGAGATAAGCCAGCAGAAGGGAGCTTTAAGTACTGCACAACACCCTGTGCCTGTTATCTGCTGAATCTCTTTCTGTTATATCTCAACACCCCACCTTGTCTGTAGTCATACATGGGGGTATTGCTATTGTCTCCTTGGGGTTTTCATAGAAGACTTGATACTCCTGAGAGGCCATCTTAGCTATATCCATCCCTCCACTTCCATTTTATCTCTGTCCTTCCATTGGCTTTATAATTCCCCCAGGAGTCCAAAGTTCCCAAGTCTGATTGGCAAGTTCCCTTACAAGACTGCCATCCATATTCCCAATGTAATAAGCCGTCCTTGTGGACCATCTTGCCTTTGGCTCACAGCCCATGCTGCTGTCCAAGGTGCCTTCCATTTTCCAGGAACCCTTTAAAACTCAAGTCTCACCTACCAAACAAAGATGCCTTCCTGGGCTCAGCTGCAGTGAGGTGAGCTCCCCTAAAGGGACCCACAAGAGAGCTGCCGCATCTTCTTGGTGACCTTTACTTTGGTGTTGCAGATGATCTTGGTGTTGTGCCTCAATTTCTACTTGGGCAGTGTACTCAGAACCTTACCTCTTCCCCAGCCATCCCTACACTCAGACCGCATTCAAGTCCTTAGACTGAGCCTTCACGGAGCTTTGCCCTAGATCTTCTTGGAACTCTATCTTGACTTTAGATACTTGTAGGCCACTGGAATCTGCTGCTTATTAGCCACACCATCACTGTGCTGTCTCAGCAGCACCTAGCCTGGGCCAGGGGACAGAAAGAATCAGTTCCAGCCACATCCTTCCTTCACCATCTAGCTCTCAGGAATGCCTGTGGCTCTGCAGAAACCTGAGGTAGGTGGGGAGACTCTGGCTACCATAGGGCTTCCACACCACTCTCTTGAATCTTAAAGCACATGATAGAGCATCCTCCCACATACCTATAAATTACTTACCTCCTGCATACTTGGTCTAAAGAATGCCATGACCCGTGTGGCATTGGCATCCTGAGAAAGCCTTGCTGAGCGCTCACTAAAGCATCAGCTTTTTATAGGGCTCACTCTGCCTCAGCTTCTACCCAACTTTTTTCTTTGTTTGGCATTCTTCTTTCCTTCTAAACTCCAATAGTCCAACATGTAACTTAGCCTTTAACCTTGCTGAGTCAGGGCGACCATGTCTCTGGGGCAGAAACTGTGGCTTGTTCATACCTGGACCTCTACTGTCTCACATGGTGTCAGTTATAGTCGATAAAGAGAAAGTTACCAGCTAGGAAGGTGAGGTGGAGCTCAGGAAACTTTCCTTGAACCCCAGTGCGGGCAAGGCTTTGGGTTAAGTATCTTAGGTCCCAGAAAGACAATAAACCCAAACAGCATGTCTGTTCTTCGGCAAACAGGACCAGGAAAAGGTAATAACTTCTTCCCAATGAACTGCAAATGGGAGCCTTAGGAGAAGATGCTCTCTTGTAGATAAAGGAGAAGCGTCTGGTGTCCTAGTGGCTTTCTATTGCTGTGAGAAAGACTGTACCAGGTGAGCCAGGTGTCATGCTTTTAGAAGAACAGGGGGATACCTTCTGATTATTAAGACATGAATCAAAACTAGTTTTGTTTTTGTTTTTACTTTTGATCAGAGACCATAAGTTCTTTGCTTGTCAATGTTAGGACCAGGAGGACTGGATATTGGAAATGCCAAGGGCTCTGGGTCTTGGAGGGTTCTACATCCTGCTGGCCCAAGAGGGATCAACTGAGACCTTTCTCTTTCCTTGGGTGGTTAGTGAGGTCCCCAGTGAGCAATGACAGCCTGCCAGTGTCTGCTTGAGTGGCAGCAGGCAGTCTTGTCAGCCATTATCTTGCTGGAGTGATCCTCGAACCTGTGCGGCCTCTCCATTTGATGTACTTAAGACCGCAGGAGATAGTCAAATGCTTTTGGCTAATATCGTATGCACGCATAATTAGATGGCAGCAATTACCATCTGGGTTCCTAGCACTTGTTCCAACATTCATGCCCTGGGCAAGGAGTTGGTAGGAGTAAGGCAGGGTGGCCTCCCCCTGCCTGCCTGTCCTCTGTCAGCCTCCCAGAAAGCAGATTGGAAGCCTGGAGCTTGGGAGCAAAGCCCTGTGGAAGGGCAATGATATTCAATGAAGAGTGACAACAGGCAGGTGGCAGAGAGAGTCGAGCCTTGCTGGTGTTTCTGCCAGCTCCTGGGCTGGCATGCAATTGCAAGCTGGGTGAGTTGCCACGGGCATGGCATGGGATGGATGATGAAGGATCGTAGACAACCCCTGTTTCAGAGAGAAAGCCAAGAGTAGGTTTGAGGATTCTCCGAGCAGTAGCAGGGTTGATGGGATGCCATATGCCCCGCCCCTGGTCCTGGGTTCTTCCCCCTCCTGACTGTTGACGCTCCTGGTGGGTGCCATTGATGCAAGCATATGTTTGACCAGATCTGGCTGACATTTTCCTGAGGCTGGTATTCAGACTTCTTGGCTGGGAAGGGAAGATGGGGATACAAAGAGTTGAGGTTGCCCAGGGGGAAGGTCTTCAGGTGCAAAGGGGGCGTGAACAGCATGGACTCCAAGCCCTCAGAGGTTTTGCTATTTCCTGTCCTCTGACTTGGAGTGTCCTGGCAGTTCACAGCAGGGTTGGCACAATCTAGTACAGTGCTCGATACCTGCTGTGCTTGCAGCTCAATCAACCCGCCATTGAGGTACACATCCAGCAGCTGCTGGCCTGGATGGCGAGGCCAGAACCAGCAAGTGTTCAAATGTTCGTGCACTCCAGGGTTTCAGAGTGGGCATTTGCAGCCAGTGACCGAGGCTTAAGCCTCCCCGTTATTTCTTTTGCGAGGAAAGTAGAGATATGTAGGGGGGTCTGGCAAGGTGACACTCAAAATACTGTTTTGGCTTTCTTTCCCTTTGGTATGAATATGGTAGGGAGTCTGTACTCTCTACACTTTGCTTTTACCTAAATAGCAAAGGGGTAAATGGTGGAGGGGTGGGGTAATGCTATTTGTATTTCCAGGGGTTTCTAGGGCCACAAATTTTCATAGGGAAGACTATATGCAGTGGATTTTGGCCAAAGAGGCTAGATGTGTTTCCTTTCCTTTCCTTTCCTTTCCTTTCCTTTCCTTTCCTTTCCTTTCCTTTCCTTTCCTTTCCTTTCCTTTCCTTTCCTTCCCCTTCCCCTTCCCCTTCCCCTTCCCTTCCCCTTCCCCTTCCCCTTCCCCTTCCCCTTCCCCTTCCCCTTCCCCTTCCCCTTCCCCTTCCCCTTCCCCTTCCCCTTCCCCTTCCCCTTCCCCTTCCCCTTCCCCTTCCCCTTCCCCTTCCCCTTCCCCTTCCCCTTCCCCTTCCCCTTCCCCTTCCCCTTCCCCTTCCCCTTCCCCTTCCCCTTCCCCTTCCCTTTTCTCTCCTTTGTTTCTTTTCCTTTCCTTTTCCCTTCCCTTCTTTCCGTTCTTTTTATTGATTCTTTGAGATTTTTACATCATGCACCCCAATCCTGCCTATCTCCCCATCCCTCCATATCCTCCTTCTACCCTTGCAACCTGCCCCCCCCCCAGAAAACAAAACAAAACAAGCAAACAAAACCACCTTACTGTGGAAGCTGTGGACCATGTACTTTTAATGGTATCTTCTCTGTTACTTGTCCCAAGGCAGGACCTGGGCCAGCTCTGTGCTGCCTAGTAGCTCCATACTTGCTATTTGCCGTGACACTCAATACTTAGTAATTGTTTGTGTTGGATTTGTGCTTTTGCCCTCAGACTCTTTCACAGTGTCTGGCAAATGGTAACATTTTGAGGAATGTTTGTGAAGTGAATGTTGGTGTAACTTATATAACCTCAGCATAGACCTGCGCTTAGACAACCAGATGAAGGAGGAAAGATAACATATCAAGATAAGGAGGGAAGGGAACCAAGAAAATTCAAGAGGCCAGCATGTTATATTACGATAAACATGAGATTTAGACTGGCTCACCAGTGTTTGCATCCTACCTTTGCAGTTATATATGATCTTGGGGGACAGGGAGGATTAATTCCTCTGAACTTTGGTTTTTCCATCTCTAAGATGGGCAGAGCACCTATCTTATACAGCTTTTATAAGAACAAAGCTCTAGCAAGATCAAAGCATACAAAGTTGGCCACAGAAGTATAAGATGGGGGTTATGATTGTTCTTTAAGATGTGTCCAGGGATGGGTATGATGTGGCAAACCTGTCATAACACTACTTGACAGGCCGAGGCAGGAGAGGTACAAATTTGAGGTCAGGATGGGCTACATAGGAAGTCAAAGGCTGGCTTGACCTGAGTGACAAATTCTGCTCTCAAAGTAAACAAAACACAAAACTCAAGAGCTGGAAGTGTAGCTCAGTGGTAGAGCACTTACCAGGCATGCACAATGCCCTTGGGTCCAATTGGAATACAATGGAAGAGAAAGAAAAAGCAGAAGATATGAACTCAGCCTCTAGAGATTTATTAATCTTAGCTGGAACTCTCATTTTGGGAGGTCCCGCAACGTGGACCTCCCATGACCTCCTGACCTCTTTTAAGTAAGCTTGTGCTGCTCTGCCCTCAGTCCTGTGTGTATCTCCCCCTCTCCTGGCTTTTCCCTACTAGCTGGGTGTACCTCAGTATTTGGTGGGTTTTGTGGATTTACTGGTGATTTGGGGGTGTCAAGACTCAGAAAAGTTTCAGTTCGCTCAGTGAAGTTACATCCATGGCCATAACCCTTGCCTCATGTGCAGTAGAGCTTCTACTCTGCTCTAGAATTGTTGGGAACCTCCTGTGTTGTGGGAATTCATGGACTACTCACCTCGAGGAAGGTTCAGGAGAATGAAGAGCCCCTAGTATGTCTGACTCAGTAATATGGCTGATTCTCTATGAGGGCTTTGGTACTATCCCTTCCTCGGTTCCATGAAGACTGGGGATGACCTTAGCTTAGCTGGTACCAGGTCACTAGCCTTGGTGTTTTGGTGATTTGAGATAAGGAGCATAGCTGTAGGTAGGGCAGGGCTGGGAGTAGGTGTCTGTCTGTAGGCTAAATCCAGATGGTCCATCTGGCTAGCGCAGAGGCTCTGCCAGCAAATAGAGGTTCTGGGGAATAATGTTGGGACTCTTGGACTTCAGCAGAAAGTTGGCAAGAGGCAGGCAGGGATGCATTAGGGCTCCAGTCAAGCAGGGCAGGGCATAGTTGCCAAAGAGTACTGGAAAGTCGAGCCAGAAACTGAGGCTGAAGCTCAGCTCCCGTGAACTAGGGAATCGTCCCTTTGCTTTTGCACTTGTGCATTCTCAGTGGCCCCGTGGGACCACCTGCTGCCATGCTTATGGTTTATAGGCTGTGAGGTCATAAGATCCTTGAGGACAATACCTGGTAAACATTTTGTCCCTGAATTACCTAGCCAAGAGGCCCAGGCTGAGGCATAAACAACCTAGAAGCAGGGCTCCAACAGTGTTGGGGGAAACCCTACCTCACTCACCTCATGCTGAACCTCTAGAGTCCTGGGAGCCCCGGAATGCAGTAGCTTCGGTAAGGAAGACCAGCCTAGGGGCCTCAATGGTGGGAAACCATCTCAGAAGGCTCACCGTGAGCTCTCAAAGGCAACCGTCTTGGTTGGAATTAATCGAGGTCTTTACTGAGAAGTTCATCAAGTTTTTTCTAAACAGTCTAACTTGATCTCAGCTTTTCAGAGGACAGAAAATAGCCATGGCCACCCTGGGGACTTCAGGGTAAAGTTGGAAGTACCCTGAACCCCAATGCCCTGTCATTTCCAAAGGTCTGAGACCCTTAATTCAGCAGGAAACCTACTTCCCTGAGGACTTGTCTCTACTGTGAGCTGTGGGAGTCAGTTACTGGGCGGAGGAAGGTAGCCATTTTATTTATATAGTTTGCATTGGGATTTTTGAGACAAGGCGGTGTTGGATTGCTGAAGAACTCATAATGTTGCCCAGGCTGGCCCTGAACTTACCACTCTCCACCACAGCCTTCTAAGTATTGAAAGTACAGACAAGTGTGCACCACTATGTCTTGTAAAGATGACTGTTTCTTGTCCTTTGGTGGTACCAAGGCCATGACTTAGGAGTCATTGGATCTTTGGAGCATAATATTTGTTGAGTCTATAGCAACTCAATCCAATCTTAGACTCACCTTTTTCTTTGGTCCAGTCCCTTGTTTTTAGAACCTGGGGGTTTAGGTCTTCAATGGGAATCTCAGGCTGTGTGGAACAGGGCTGAGGTCTGCAGGTCACACAGAATCAGACTCTTCTACCCCTGACTGCATACCTTTAGATCTCAGCTTAGTTGGCAACCTGCACACTTGGAGTCCTGGCTCTGCCCTCTTAGTTTGCAATAAGAGCCCTAGAAAGGGCCTTCTATTATTTTCTTGCCCGGAATATGCCCCACCCCTAGAGGCCTATACCAGCCCAGCCTGAGTTCTTCTCGAGTTTGGGGCACCATGGAGAGGGACTCTGTAGTGTGGAGTGCTTCCCCCTCCTCCAGGAATTCATCTCCAGTCTACATCCAATTAGGAAGAGCAGGCTGGGTGAGACATTGGCCCAAACCCTTGTTAAGTAACATCCCTAATTGATGACAGGGACGGAGAAGCGGTTTGGAAGCCAGCTCAGACTGTTTTAAAATCCTCCTTTCTCCTGGGCTGTCTGCCAGAACTCCATGGCTCGGCTCTCCAGGAGAACAAAGGAAGCTTTGAAAATCTTTCTCCCCCCTCCTTCAAATGCTTATCTGAAAGGACATCTCTGCCCCCTCCCTCCCAAGATGCGGCAATCATAAAAGCACAGGTGATAAACGGCTTCTTCGTATTCATTCATTTTGAAGGTCCTCCCACCCCCCAGAGTAGGAATTGCAGCAGTAGCAAGAGACAGACACCATCTCCGTGCCCACTTGATGCCTTGTGAATCTCTGGGAAGTGAGGGAGAAGGGTGAGGGCAAGGGCAGTGGAACTCTGTTCAGTGACAACCTTTATCTCCGGGTCTTGGGCTGTTGAAATGTCAAGCCAGGGCTAGATAGGATCTCCTAACAGCTGCTGTTGCTAGCTGGAGCCAAGGGCATGCCTGATGATGGGCAGGAGGAGGGTCTGGAAGGAAATGCAACCTTTTGAATTCTTAAGGGTAGAGCTGGATCTTTCCTACAAAGGAAAACAGAGGCTTCATGGAGGGTCTTGCTGTGTCCTGGAGATGCTGCCTCTAAAAGCTGATGGCTAAACCATTTCAGAAGAGGACCTGCCCCTTCTTTTAAGCCACCTAGCTATGAACTGTAGAAGGAAGAGGAAATTAGATGTGGGTACAGATAGGATTCTGCAAGTGAAGTCAAGGTGAGAACTTTCTCCCTTCAAGGCCATGCTTGGGGGCCTGTCTGCCAACCCGTCCTCCGCTGCTCTAGGGGATATGTGCCACCGTGACAACGTGCGTGTCCTTTCACAAGGATAGAGTTATGTATAGTAACAAGTAGCACAAGTGTGTCCAGCTTAATTCAGAGGCAGTTCCGAGTTTGATAGCTGTGAGGAGGTGCTATCAGAGCTGGCTCTTTTATTATCTTTTAACTTCACACAGCACCTTCTATAAAGTAAGTACATCAAGCACATTATATGTAACACCCCTTATGTTTGCAGTAGTCCTGCGTGTGAGTGGAGGGAACTGAATGTCAGGAGGGTTAAATTGCTTGCCTGGGACCACACAGCAATTCGGAGGGATAGTATTTGCGTCCAGAAACATTGGGCTCTTAGCCACTATATGCTGCCTTTCGATCAGCCATTTGTGCCTTGTGGGATGAATAGGAGTGTCATCGGGAAGGAGCATGTTTGGCTGGGAGAAGAGCAGAGCGAAGCCATGAACTTCTTAAACCAATCTGGAAACGAACGAGAAGAGGGAAGTCATGTCTGTTGAATAACTAGGGTCTCCGTTGTCAGACGTTTTCTTCAGATGAATCCGAAGAAGAAGGCCAGGAGCTCAGCTGTTTAGGGTGGCCATTTCATGTATCAAGTCATTTGAATTCAGATGCAAACCTGAATTTGAGCTCCAACACCCATGTGACATATTGGGTATGGGAGGCCTGCTTGTGTAACCCAACTGCCGGGTTGGGGACAGCAGAAACGGGACCCATAGTGCTTGATTGCCAGCCACTGAGTTGGCAAGTTCTGTTTACTGGGATGACACTGTCTCAAAATGTAACGTGTAAAGTTATTGAAGAAGATGCATAATGTCCACATCTGGCCTCCCTGTGCATGTGCACCCCAGCCCCATACATACACATGGACATAGGCATAGATGCACACGTACAGATGTTTCACTGTCTAGGTCTCCAACCATAGTGAACTAATTAATAAGTTCACATTTTTATTTATTAAGCTCTCACAACTGTTGGGACAGCTGGGCCTTGAACTCAAAGGGTTTCTATTAGAAAGCACTTCTGAGCCTGGGACCATAGGAGCTATGTGCCTCATTCGTTCCCTGCTCCCTCCCTTATACTCAGTCCAACCCTGAGTTCTGCCTTTGGGGCCGAGGCAGGGGATAGCAAAGTCAGGAGTGGTGAGAGGGCGAAGGTGAGCTACCTTGTCTTCTGGGCACACAGCACTTTGGGGTGGGGGCTCTCCCAAGGAGCAACTACAAACTGTGAAATTCTCTTCCCCAAATGTAACCACCTCTCTTGCCTTCTTCTCCTTCCTAGCTGCTATGTCTGAGGCAGTGCAGCCAGCTCCCCTGTGCCCTCTGGAGGGCCTTTCTGGCACCTCAGGCACCCGAAGGACCCAGGAAAGGCAGACAGAGCTCATTGCTAGAATGAGACCCTTCCCTGCCATTTCAGCATGCTCTGTCTTCCTTCTGGCATCTCCAGATCCTAGCTGGGGACTCCCTAGGTCCCAGAGGGGATGGAGGCCCCCTCCCAGAGGTGTCTACACAGGACTGGAAGGGAAAGGATAGTAGAGAAGAAAGGTTTGCTGGTTCATGGCTTCATAGAATTCAGAATTCTGGGATGATTTAGCAAGTATCAGGAGTTGAGGGACACCCTCACCCTCACCTGTGGAGACCCACCTCCCAGTCTCTTCAGAAAGGATGGGTGACATCTCTTCCTGCCACCTGCTTACCACTGAGCATCCTCAGAAGAGAAAGTCCACTCTCACTGAAGAAGGGGTGTCGGCTGAGAGAGATGGCATGCTGCAATGGACAGGAGAGCCACAGAGCTCCAGTCACGATGACACTGCCCTATGCCTGCTCACTAGACCCTATAGTGCCCTGTGCTGCAGGTATGGGGTGACCTTTGTGATTTCCCTAGTCACTTGTGCCAAACAAAAAGACAAGGTAGGCAGGTGCTCTGTGAGGATCCATGCATGGTGCTAGGTGCCACTGGGGTACACTGGGGCCTGGTGGGCTGGGAACCTGGTTCTGAGTAGCTCAGGCAGGTCCTGGATGCAGTGAATGCTCCTTTAGGAGGGGTCACTTTGGATATCCCTGGCCTCTGGGAGATTAACTGCTGTTCCCTTAGCCAAACCACTGGTGTCTCTTTTCAAAGAAACTAGATGCTCATTTACATTTAATTTGCATCTCATTTGAATACCAACTCAGTTAATGTTCGGAAACCACTGAGATTTCTCCCAAGTCCCTGCTTCTTGCTTTCCCAGGTTGTCTCCCCCCTCCTCTTCTTCATGGTAATCTGTAGCTGGGCCAGCTGGTCTAAATTAGCCTGCTTGGGTGTACATCATTGGTCCAGCTTGGCTGAGAAGCCCACGTGGAGAGCCAATAGCGGTGGCCCTGGGAAGTCACCAGCATAGAGGAGTGTCTTTCCTCTCCCTACCTCCCCTAGGTCTTCCCTCTCCGGAGCTGGAGCGTTGTTTTCTAAAAGTGAGACTCTAGCTGACTGCTGCTGTACTTACAGAGGGGCAGTGGGTAGGTTTACTCTGCCCCAGGGAAGGAAAAGAAAACAATTAAAGAATTGATAGTTGTGTTTGGGTTTGCATCCTGCAGGCTCCTGGGGTGGTCTGCTAGGAAAATTCTTAACTGGGTAAAAGAGAAAGATCTCTTCCGGGGATTTACCAAGTATTGTGGGAGCTGCTGGGCACAGCAACATGATGTTAATGAACGAGGAACACTTTGCCTGCCACAACACTTTTTCCTCCCCGATCTCTCTGGCTTGTAGAAAACTTTCAGATCTTCAAAAACCTAGAGACCCCATGCTAGTCTGACTTGCTCACCTCAACTTGCTCCTTCTAAGTTGGGCAGGGGCTGGCTAAGACAGTTGCCATTGGTGACTCGGGCTGACCCTTCCCTGTCAGAGTGGGCAGCATCCTGATTCCATTCCCTTGCAAGAATTCTGACTTGAGCTACCATGTGGTAGAACAACTCTCTCTCTCCTCTCCTCTCCTCCCTGAAGCCTCTGCCAAGGTCTCTGGTCTCACCCCTGACCATTCTAAACTTCAAGGTACATGCACTAAAATGTGTATATTGTACTGGGATGTTTTAGGATGTCGGGTGTTGTGAGGAAGTCTGTCTGTCTGTCTGTCTGCTGGATAAGCTCCCACTTCTACTCACAGCTGGAACCTTCACTCAGGGGCCAATCTTTTACAGCTTCAGTCTGACTTCGGTGCCTCAGTTTCTCTTCGTGTGAAATGAAGGCTCTTCTCATACTTACAGGGGATAAGTCTCCTGTCTAATGGATGCTTTGTTTTTCTGTGGTTCTTCTAGCTGGAGACAGACAGACAGACAGACAGACAGACAGACAGACAGACAGGGAGAGATGTACCCTCAGCCTTGTCCGGGAATAGCAGATAGCTACTCCAGCCAGCCCCATCTGGCTTCCAGTAAGTTGAGTGGGGAGTCTTGTACCTGAGAGAGCAGAGCCCACTGAGTAGCTGTCCAGCTCATCATGAGGGCTGCTGTGAGCAGAGAGACATCGATGTCTGTTCGCTTTCCACAGTTACATGTGTCGCTCTCTTAATTGGTTCTTCTTGTCAGTGAGCTAAAGGGGTTTGATTGTTGCGTTTGCATCCCTCCTTAACAACCAGGCAACTGAGACAATCCAGCTGTTCCGAGCAGCTTGGCTGGAAGCTACTTCCCAGCAAGCTTCACGAACAGACCTGGGAGACAGCCCCAATAGACAGGGTCTTGTCCTTCTCCAACCAGACTGCCCGGCAAGAAGGACAGTTTCCTTTATCCCAGATAACAGGAGGGTGTGTAACGCTTGGGGAAACTTTTTAAAATCTTTTTATTTATGTATCTGTGTATGTGATTACATGTTGCGTATGTGGAGGCACCTACGGATGCTAGAAGATGGCGTCAGATCACCTGGAACTGAAGTTGTAGGCAGCTGTGGAATACCAGGCTTTCATGCTAGTAACCAAACTCTGGACCTCTGCAAGAGCAATAAGAGCACCAAACTGCTGAGCCATGTCTCTAACTCAATCTGGGGAGTTCTTAACTCTACAGGTATTGGAAAATCAAACCCAGGGCCTTGTTTATGATAGGCAAGCACTCTGTCAGCTTAGCGCTTGGGGAATCCTGGTGCTGAGGCAAATCAGGCTTCTTCTGTCTACCCCAGAGAGGTGATGATAGAAGTCTCCCTGCCCCTGCAGGAGCTGCCTGCATCTGGGTAAGGAGGCTTCTAGCTAGCTCACTGGGGTATAGAGATTTTTCAAAAGGATAGAAACTTACATCCCTACCAGTCAGGGCTCCTGAGCTGGTGGGACACAGAACTGGTATTTGGGCCTATTAATATACAGCAAGTGGGCTCTACCTCAGAGCTTCAAATTATTTTTCAGAGTAGGGGCCAGGAATCTGAATTTTGTCCATGCATGGGTGATTCTGAAGCAACCTAAATGAGAGACTGCTGACCTGGTCTTGTCCCTGTGCCCAGTGTTTGATTGGAACCCCTGCTAGGCCCAACACAAGCTAGGAAACCCCATGTGTACTTCTTCCCTCAACCCCGCCCATAAGGAGAAAACTCCTGGCTGACATGTGATCACTCTTCGCCTTTGTGTTTCCAGTGACCTATCCAAGAGTGCCCGCCCAGGGACTCAGCTTTTGACCATATATGGGAGCAATCCCAGCTCCTAGCTGACATGTCATCACCCCTTGCCTAAGATCTATAGAACCCCCTTGCCTTAGCCTGGGCATGCAACCTCCCTGGCCCCATTTTTGGGATCAGAGAACCCCTTGGGAGCAGTGCCTAATAAACCTACATTTATCTGCTTTAGATCTGGTCTGATCTGGCCCATATTTGCACTGAGAAAAAAATAAGCCTATATTACCCATGTTACAGATGTGGAAACTGAGGTCAGCAGAATCAGGTGGCTTATTTGATGTATATGAGGAAGACACACAGCCAAGGCTGCATGGATAAACCGTGCCTGGTGAAAAACAAACAAACAAACAAACAAACAAACAAACAAACAAACAAGAACTTTTTTGGGAGAGGAGGAGACAGGTCTTGCTGGGTAGCCCAGGACGCCCTTGTCTCTCCATCCTACTGCTCTGCCTCCCACTGTGGTGATTATAGGTATGTGCCACCACACCCAGCTGAGAGTCTCCATTTTAGCCTTTAAATCACATCCATGCCGCTCCACTGTCTGCACTTGAGCTGTGGGGTTGGTTTCTAAACCCAGAGCCTTGCCTGTGCTATACACACGCTTTCCCATTGAGTGGCAGCTCTGTGCTTTTAAGCATGTACAGAAAAAAAAAATCAACACTCCTTTTGGGCCACTAACCTTGTGTCCAGCCCTGCTGTCTGGCATTGGCACGCCAACAAACCCCACCACTGTCACCACAGGGTGGCACATTCTACTTCTGTTAAGTGACAGCTTTCAGATGCGTGGCAGCTCTTTTGAATCTCCTCACTCTTGATGCTTTTGGTAGCATCATGAATGTTTTAAAAGTGAACCCAAAAGTTTCAAACTCTTGATTTGCATGATTTCTGTGGAATCTTTTGGGTCCAGTGGACCATTTCTGTGGGTCACTTCAGGCCACAGTCATGAAGAAATCATGGAAGGGCTTAAAGGTGAAGACATGTACTTATTGTGTGTGGTGGGATTTACATGAGATTGAGATATTTGAGTGTTTGGTGCCCAGTTGGTGGATTGTTTAGGAAGGATTAGGGGGTGTGGCCTTGTTGGAGGAGGTGTGGCTTTGTTGGAGGAGGTTTCAAAAGCCTCCAGCAATTTTCAGTCTTCATCTCTCTCTCTCTCTCTGCCTGGGGCCTGCTGATACTATGCCTGCCTACTTTCTGCTGTAAGAACCCCGAAACTGGGGAGACCTCCGCTCAAGTCCTGGGATGAGCTGGCCAGCACCCCAATAACCTGAGAGAAAACCACACCTGATGCAAACTGCAAGAGGCTTTATTGTCAGCTAGCTGTGGCAGGGCAGGGGAGTTCCACCCTGAGCAGTAACAGTAGGGGGCTTTTAAAGGAAAAAGTGAGGTATTGGGAGGAGTTGGGAGGAGAGTTGGGAGGAGTTGGGAGGAGTTTGGCTACAGCTCTTCTCTGGCGGGTGTCCTTGGTAAAATTACAAGGCATGAGGAGTGGGGAGTGAGTTGTAGCTCTTTTTTGTGGAGTTTATCTCCTTGTCTTTGTCACAGGGAGCCAGGCAAGTGCCTGGCTAGGTCTTTTTACAATTATCGCATCTCTGGTTGTAAGGTATAGAAACAAAAAGGCTTTTTGCTGGCTATAGAGAACAAAGAGATTCTTTCTGGCTGTATTTTTAGAGATCAGGGAAAACAAGCTTGGGGGAACGTTTAGGGGCTTTACCTTCCAGGGAGAAACGCTCTAAGTCAGGGTCTCACATCGCCATATTTCCTGCCACGATGATAATAGACTAACCCTCTGAAACTTTAAGCAACCCCACAATTACATGCTTTCTTTGATAAGTTGCCTTGGTCATGGTATGTCTTCAAAGCAATAGGACAGTGACTGTCAAGACACAGACTGTGCAGACGGTCTAACGGGGCTACACTGCAGCCCATGGACTATGCATGGCTGACAGTTAGCAAGGGCACTGGGTCCTCAGTCCTGCAATCACAGAAGCTCAAGTCAGTCATAACTCAAATGACCCCAAAAGCCAGCTCCTTCCCAGTACCTTAGATAAGGGCCTGTGACTTCAGCCTTCTGAGACTCTAAGCAGAGAATTCATTTGAACCCACCTGTCGCCTCCGCTTTTGACTGGGAAACAGTAAGTGGGTGTGACTTAAGCCACCAGCTCTGAGGTTCTAGGAAGTGAGCCCACAAAAGGCCTGGCATTTATCTTGCTTGGTTTCTGCCTCCCCTGGTAGACCACATCTCTACCTTACCGGTAAGGAGCAGGTCAGCACAGTGTCTCTTTCTTTTGCAATTTTTTAGATCCTCAGAGACCTTGTATGCCCCGGGTGAGTTCCCACCTGCCACTGAGGGTCCATTGTCTCTAGTTTTTACTTCACCCCAGGACCAGTGATGAAAAAGGATCGTGAATTCAATAATAATTTACCTGGTAGTCCCAGCAAAGAGCTAATGACTCCCGATCAGATGAAAAAACTGAGACCTATCCTGTTAAGACACTAGTGTAATTTACTGCGAGTTGTTTGATCCAGGACTTGGGTGACTGAGATTTAACAGTCACGTAGTTTCTCCTTCCCTCTTTGCGTATTTTTCAAAGATTTTTGTCTACCAACTGCATTTATGAAGTAATAATTTGTTTTCCCATTTTTTTATTAATCAAAGCCATGTATGACTGACAATCAGGGGTTCCGATCAGCACGAGATTAGTAGCTTTATCACACTGAGTTGATGTAATTCCAGCCAAAAGCAGAGAAATGAAGTCTCAGTTAGTAGTCTGTGCAGCTTTATCTCTGCTAAATGTGTCGTTTCTGCTAGGCATACAGAAATGTTAAAATAGCTCACAAGTCGCCATTACTCCCTGGGGACACCTGTAGGGGTCTGAGGACCAAAGATCTGAACCATAGCTTCCATCTTCCAGATCCTCATTATCTGTTCTGTTCCAGTGTCAGCACCTGTGACCTGCCTTTGTGCCTTTCTGCCACAGAGAGGGACTGAATAGCAGCCTCCTGGCCAGAGAAAGTAGCATAACACCCTCTCTCTACACATATGTGTGCAAGTACGTGTACCCACGTCCACACCATACATGCAAGAATGCAAACATATACAAACGATCATCCTTGAACATCAACCTCCTGCCTAACGGGTATAGTTTGCATGTAGGGCAAAGGTTTCTAATCTCACATTGCTATAGTTACAAAATGTTGTGAGCTTAGGCAAGTGAGGGGGGTTGTTCTTCACACCTGAGCATATGTGTCTGAATTCTGTTTCTCAGACCTTAGTACAATGGGCCTCTATGTATTAGTCATTCATTGAAAATATATTTAATAGCTACATATGGCAGGCGGTGTGAAGGACTCAGGATTTCCAATAAACAAAGGTGTATAAAGATTTCTGCTCTCGTGGTGCTTACAACCAGAGGGAGCCAGGCTAATCAATGATCATGAACTGGAATAAATATCGAGCTGTGACTATGCAAGGGGATGGGCATGTGAGCTGGAGTACTCACAGCCTAGGGACCTATGAGGAATTAGTGGGAGTGGAGGGAGTGGAAGTTACATGGCAGGGCACTTCACAGCTGGAAGGAGTCAAGGCTGGGGATATGGAGCATAGTAGCTGGATCAAACTCAGGAATAGCTCCACATCTAAGTGATGGGCCCTGCTTGAGGAGCAGGATGACGCACTGCTCTGTCAGGGCCTCAGAGCACTGGTCAGGGTAGGTACAGGATTCAAGGAGCCTGGATAAGAGAGATACTTAGAAATCTAGCCCCTCCTGTACCTTGTCCACCATGAGCTCTGCTTCCTTGGCAATACTGACTCCCATCCACAGACAAGGATATGCTAGGATGACTGACAGTGTAGTGATTACCAGACAGCTCGGAGTTATTGAGCACTTACTACATGCGAAAGAACCCGATATGCCTTATTTCATTGTTCTCATGCTGAATCTTAGAAGTTGTCATGTCTTCCTCTCATTCGAGTGCTCTTAGAAACAAAGCCTTTAGGATAGCAGGTCACAGCTGCAGTAGGTGGTGTGAAATAGGATCTCTGGCTCCGATCACACTCGCCCCTGACTCCTGGGTCAAAGATGCAATAGGTGGTGTGAATAGCATCTCTGGCTCCAATCGCACTCACCCCTGACTCCTCCCATCTTACCAGAGGGAGTAAAGAGCAATGGAGAAGAACCAAGAGATCACAGAATGGAGACATAGGAAACGGGAGCATTCAAGGGACGAAATGGGAGAAGGCAGAGGCAAGGCCCTCCATGTTAAAAGGCTTTGAACTCAAGCCAGCCAACCATGGTCACACCTCCTTTCAGCCTTTCCTCCAGGGCTGCCGAGCAACAGGGAGAGCTGGAAATGAAGCTCCCACCTTCCTGCTGGTTCTGTGGGGCCGGCAATGCCTCCCCACCCTATCTGCAAGGCCATAAATAATCGAGATGTATTACTTGGGGATTGCCATGGTAACATCTTCAGGTTACCAGGGATGTGAGATCCAAACAAAAGTATTCGATTAAATATTTCTGGCCACTAGAGGAATGCAGCCATGTACAACTGGGATGCAGGGGAGGAGGGGCAGGCAGGCTCCTTGCCTCTTTGTCCTTCCCCCTCAGAGAGTTATAGCGCTGCTGGAGAGCTTTCTTCCTTCCTTCTTCCTTGTTCCCAGGCCCCTTCACATAGTCTAGAGATACAGACCGTAGCTCTAATGTGAACCACAATCTTAAAGTCAGCCCTAAAAGAGATGCTGCAGGCTTTCAATAAACACATCCTTTTCTAATTGGCTTAGGATTGAGTTGAGTCTCCAACTTCAAAAAGGCCTCCCATCCATCATCTGTCTTAAATGGAATCAGCAGTCCTGAAAGCCTGTCCTCGCACAAGCTCTCCGCCCCTGCCAACACCAGGAGCACCATGCAGACCTGCAATTATTGTCACAGGGAGAAGAAACAAGAGTGGGATTGATGTAGGCTGGGGTGACCCTCCGTGCTGGTCCCTGGGGTTGGAGAAAGTTATTCTGTAGCCACAGTCCTCCCTGGGGACCCAGCCTGGGAATGAATCTTTCTCTACCTCTGGAGCCCCATAACCACTATAAATATGTTTCTAATAACCAAGAGGTGTTTGTTTAACATAAACTCTCTCTGCCCTCTAAGGTGGCCCCGGGAAAGTGCCGAGTGCAGCAGAGTTGAGGAGGTGTGATTTAAAGTCATACAGGGAGGCCTCAGGGTGCCAGCCAGGAAGAGGATAAATCTCTCAGTAGCCAGGTCAGTCTCTCAGTGGCTCTGCCTGGAGGAGGTTAGAGTTAGAAGGGACTATGGGTGCCTGAGTTCAAGCCTTCCTTTGCAGGGAAGGGGACCAATCGAGAGACAAAGAGAGCGACTCTGCTCTCTTTGTGGTGTGGTTTCCCAGGGCCAAGGAGACAACTGAGCACGGTAGCAGCCTTGCACTAGGACCTCATTTAATAGCTGGTACCCTGTAAACAGCTGGGCGTAGCAGCTCACACTTGGAACCGCAGTTCTGGAGGCTCACCGTCTAGCCAGCCTAGCCTAATTGACAGGCTCCAAGTCAATAAGAGACCCTATCCCCAAAACTAAAAGGATGACTCAGAAGAATGACAGCCCAGGTTGTCTTCTGGCCTTCACACATACATGCAAGTACACACAGACACAGACACACAGACACAGACACAGACACACAGACACACACACACACACAGACACACACACACACACACACACACACACACACACACACGCCATGATTTCCTGACCCTTTATTTCTTTTCAGATCTATATCCCTGGCTTCCATCTAGATGCCTGAACACAGGTTTAGAACTTGGCAGAAGGGGGCAGTTGGGAGCAGGGACACTCGGCCTCCAGACCATCTAGGGAGAGATCTCAGACCAGCTAGTCTGCTGCTGCCTTGAACCTGTCCTGTGTGTCAGGTTGTAGGCACAGCCTTTGCCTGTTATCCCCAGCAGACCAATGTATGTTCCTGGTGCTGGCCGGGCCATAGAGATGATTTATTAGTGGTCTCTTCACAAAGCAAAGCTACCCTTCATGGAGGCCATTGTTCCATCCAAGCACAGTACACAGAAGTGAGCTTTGAGAGGAGACTCCCAACCAGGAAAAATAGAGAGAGGGGCTGGCCAAGAGACAGATCATGGCTACCTACCCAGCCACCTGCTCCTTCCCACCTAGCCTGAAGTTAGTTAGAATCTCATACATTGTTGATGAAACATTTGTCCTGGGCTCAAGGTGAGCCAGGGAATCAACAGATACATATATAAATAATTCTAAGCAGTGCCAAGTGCAGGGGCCAGGAATGAGGGCTGTAGGGTTATTTATATTGGGGGAGTTGTATATTGCATTGGCCTGCACTCTGGTGACCCCCCACTCTCCAGCAGCTCTCTCTCCTGATGCTGCTTTGATGAGAGTTTATATTACCAGCACCCTCGTTTGTGAGTCTATTTACAACCCAGGCATTGGTGGTTTGCGTGAGAGAGAGATGGCCCATCCCCAGATTAGTTAAATTGGAAATAAATTGGTTGTTAAATAAAAGTCCTCTGTGGGATGTGACAGTGATGGATGCACCCGAGGGAGGGAGTGGTAGATTTCTGGATGGAAACTGTGGAGCCGGACTGAACCCACCAAGAGTTTGGGAGGGAGCCTGGGTGGTTTGAGGTCAGAGAGCAGAGAACAGTGGAGCAGGCGCAAACATCAGCATCCATTCTTAGAAGAAAATCGAGGCCAAGGTTGTGAGCCTCGCATCCTCTAGAGCAGTTTGTTTTCTTATGGCTTTCAGAAACACTGCCATATTTGATTTTATACCTTTGTGACACATTTTTCTTTCTTCTACAGATGAGGAAACTGTAGCAGACTGACTGACTTCCCAGCCGTCATTATCAAGTGAGAAAAACAAACCCAGAAGGCTGGTAAAGTACCTGCCTTACAACAGGAGACTTTGTCTATAGAAAGGCTGGGGTGGCCTGTGCTTTTCATCCCAGCACTGGGAGGCAGAGACAGGTGGATCCCTGGGGCTTGATGGGCCGCCTACTTGACAAACTCTGGGCCAAAATTAGAGACCATATCTTAAGGAGAAAGAGAGAGAGAGAGAGAGAAGACAAAATATACCTGAGGAGTATATCCTAGGTTTTCTTCTGGCTTGCACATGCACCTACGCAGACCTGGGTACTCATGTACATGTCTGCACACATACATGCACATGTAAGTACAGTTTTCCAAGACACAAAGATGTCCAAATGTGACTTAGCCATCACCACTTCCTAGTCTTATAAGGTAGGCAAAAGTCAATCTCAACCATCATGTAGTCTGCGATTGGCAGGTGGTTTTTAAAATTTCCTTCCAAAGACTCACCTAGTATGATGGTGAGACCTTTAAGAGGTGGGTCCTTATAGGAATACTTTAGTCACCGGGACCCCAGAAGGGGATACTGGTGTCCTGTTTGCCAGACAGAATGCATTATAGAAGCCTTTCTTTGACCCCAAGCCATACTCTGCTTTCTTGTCTGGTGATTTGATCTCTTTCTCTTGCAAACGCTCTGCCATTGATTACAAGACCTAACCAGAGCCAGCCACATGCTGATTGGACTTTTAGCCTTTGAGATATGGACCAGATAAACCTCGTTTCCTACAAAGGCGTCTGTGCCTGGTATTTTGTTACAGTAACAGAAACCTGACTAAAACAAGGCAGCTACAGACTGCTGGAGTAGGACAGAGAGCCAGGCTCCAGGCTTCTAAGCCACTTACGTATTTTTTCTTGCCTTTACTTCTTTCACATCTGAACAGTGAACACCCTCTCTCCATCCTCCTCCCCAAGTAAAACCCGCTGTCAAGGACAGAGAAACAGACGACAACTTAAATTGTGGCTGCATCTCTTTCCTGGAATGTTTGGGTCCCACTAGGCACCAGAGCTTAGGATCTATACAATCTGTAAAAGAGAGTCTGTTCTGTGACTAACTCTTCCTGCTTCTCTTTATTTTCCTTGATGCTCACTTCTTGAACCAGGATGAGAACACAGATGCCACAGATGAGGGAGATGGGAAAGAATCTGTCGATGCAGATGTTGAGGCAAAGAAGAGGGCAAGGCATATCATTCACAAGTACCCATTAGCCACATGGGAAAAGTGAGGACTTAGTTGTAGGGTTGTTAGTTATAGGGAAGAAAGATCTCCCTACCCTCACATTGTGGAGGATGCAGCAGAGCACACCACTCTGCTCTTGTCCTGTGACACTAAGTCCTCCTTGATACCCCACTTCATTCAGACAGGTGCCCGGGTGGCCAATGCCAACCAAGATTAAATATGAATTCAGGGGTGTGGGAGAGTTGGGAATGTGTGCAGTAGGTAGAATACTGGCCTGGCATGGGAGAAGCTATACATTTAATCCCCAGCTCTGTGTAAATGGGGTGTAGTGACATGTGCATCTCAGCATGCAGGAGATAGAGGCAAGAGGTTATCCTCAGGTACATAGTAAGTCTGAGGCTAGCCCATAATACCTGAGACCATCACAAAATAAAATAAGTGGGACAAAACGCTAGCAGCTAGATGCTGCTGTACATAGATGCCTCCCCTTCCCTGGATTACATAGGAATGGAGCCCAGGGATATGCGCCTTACCTGGATACGGCAGCATGGGATGCACTAGAGATCATTGTGGCATTCTCACAGGAGGAATGACTCCTAGATGTTCTGGTCGTCCTTGGCAGTCAGCACTCTGTTGGTTCTGCTAGAAGGAAGCATCACTGAGCCAGAAGTAATGTGGAATCTTGACCTCCCACCTGAGCAGCTGTGGGTGGGTAGGCTAGCCCTCCTTTTCTTCCCCCTATTCTTCCTCACATCATCATCAGAGACAGCCTGGAGGTGGAGAGATGTTCTTCAGGGGAATTAAAGTCTCTTTCTTGAAAGGTAACAAATTCATCACTAATTATGTTATTATTTTATATGCAGCCATAATGAAAAAAAAATCCAAACCACTCAAAGCCTATAAGGAAGGTTGTAGCCAAGACTTATCCAATTTAATAAATCCTCTCCATCCCATAATTATTTCCTTGATTCTTCTCAATGCAAGTCTTCAGGAGGGTGGAGGAATGGTCTCTCCCTGGCTATGGCATGGGAGGGGGACAAGGATATAAGGAGAGGGGTGAACTTATTCCCACTAACCTGCCCTGTCCAGTCAAGTATTGTCATTCACTTGCCTTCCTAAGATGGGGATATGAGGCGATGAGGACAGACTAAGTCCCGCCCTTTTAATTGAACTCTGACCCCAGGCTTCCATTAGCAATACCCATCTACAACCTGTGACCTGCTGCTGCTACAGCTTGTACTCCCTTCTGTCAGCCTCTCATCCTTCAGTTACAAGCCTCACTTCCCATAGGGTCAGACAATACAGTGAGGATGTGTTGCCTTTTCAAAAATCACAGCAATTTATTTCCTTCTGGGTGCTGAGGATGTGAGCTTCAGACAAGTGCTCTACCTAAGTTCTGTACCAGTGAGCTGAAGCCTCAGCTCCAGGGTCTAGCTTTTGGATCAGACAGGCCTGAGTTCCAACGTTAGTTTAAGCGAACACCAGGTTCTATTCCATGTATTCTGAGTCGTTGATGTCTTTGTCTATGAGTTGGAGATGCCCATCCCTGTTTATCAGGGATGTTGTGTGGATTGAAGGAGATAGTGGACATATGGATGCACATGATGCTTGTCATAGCCAGTCTCTCCTTCCATGCCTCCTACCCACCTAAATCTTTAAACCTTATGATGGATGTCTGAAAGAGGCATTCAGAATGCTGGAGGAGACAACTGGGACAGTGGAGGCTTTCTTGGTGTTCCCGAACATTCTCACTTTTCTCTCTCTATTCCTGTCTTGTGATGGTGTCTTACAGTGGGCTTCAGATCTGGAACAGGGTGGGTGAATTGAGATGAGGGATCAGGAAAATCCTGGCAAGTCTTGTTTTCTCTGTTCTAGTGGAAGGACTAGGCCAGGAAGAACTCTGCCCACTTACTCCATTACCACCGCCATGGAGACTGTAGATGGAGTTCCTTAGCATCCCGCCTAGGGCAAAGCAAGTTGGCTTTTCTTATAGAGGACAGTGGGCTCACCTGAGTGTTGTACCCCCTATATCCTTGCTAATGCAGGATGTGGTTCCAAACGAGGCTATTTCTGTCCAGCTGGCGGCCTCCCCAAATCCTCAAATCCATGACTCTCTCTCCTCAGGTGTTGATATCGGCCTGACAGGTACCACATATCTAGGCACTGCCTTCGTTCTGTGGACTGTCTAGGCATCCTGGGTTTTGAAGTCAGGTGCTGTTAGAAGGTTGAATCTGGGATTCTCTGGTTGGATTGCAGTAATACAAACTCCTCAGTCCTCAGTTTATCTACAACTAGAATGGGACATGCAATTAGAAAATGCTTATTACCTCAAGGGGTTGTTGTGGGGAAGATATAAAGAGTTTTGTGAACTAGGCAGTGGGAGGGGTCTAGTACTGCTTGAGCATCTGTCATTTGTCCATCACTGTGTGAACCTCTTAACGTAGACTTTTTCTTTGGGTTCTAAGCATTATGTAGTCAGTCTAGAGAAATGAGGTCAATGGTGCAACATCTATTTACCGTTGTCAGGTAGGATCCTGGAAGACATTGCTGTATTGCTGTTCTTACTGATTCACTGAGTGTGTGAGGTTTTTGTGTGTATGTCCCTGGGTGTGTGGGTGTGTGCAGGAATGTGCATGTGTGAGCATGTATTTGGTTTGTCTTACTGTGTGTCTTGGGCCAGCCTTGAACTTTCAACTCTCTTTGGCCTGAGCATGTGTCCTTTATTGAGCTCTGTATTAGTCAAGAGAACAGAATAAATAGTTCACATGTATGTGTGAAACAGGAAGATCATGTGATTAGGAACACCAGGAAGTTTCATGAACTGCTGTCTGCATGCTGGAGGAGCAGGAAGGTGGATGGCTAAGTCAGTCTGAGCCTAAAGATCGGAGAGAGTCATGAGTGCTGGTGTCACAGGGTAGGTGATAGACGCTCTCAGCTGGAGAAGTGAATTCCCATCCTTCTTTCTTCTATTCAAGGTCCCAAGGATTGGATGGTTCTCTTATATGGGTGAGGGTGATCTCCACTCAGTCCACTGATAATCTTCTATGGAATGGAACCTCACAGACACACTCTAAAATACTGCTAAATGAGCAACCCCAGTTTATCGCCACAACTGCTTCCTTGTGGGAGTCTGCAGGGGACACTAGAGAGATGAATGAGTGACAGGATCTTCTTTGACCTTGGCAAGCTGATACTCTACTTGTGACAAGGACACAGGAAGAGTCAGTCTGCTTTACACAGGAAGATCGTGACAGAGATGGGCATCGAGAACAGCGGGTGAGTCCTTAGAACAGAGGGGGCACTAGTTAGATGTTACAGAAGGAGGTCTGCAGTGTGAGTCTTTGGAGGCCTGGCGGCTTGAGTTAGATGTTACAGAGTGAGTAGGATTTGAAGAAAGTGAAGGTGGGTTGGCAATCCTGGTAGGGATTCAGACTATCTGGAGAGTCCTAAGAATATTCTGGGGGAGAGAAGCAGCTGTTGAAAATTTGCCCTTGATTATTTTCCCCATGTTTTTTGCAGAGGGGAGGCTGTTGCTTACACAAACCAATTTAGCTGTAACAGCTCAAACAAGCACCCATACGGTATTGGCTTCCTGACTTCTTGTAACCGTCTTGTCTTTGGAAGCAGAGTGGACACTAAATTACTTCTCGGAATTGCTCAGTTCCTGCTGCATTTCAAATGGCCCAGGTGGTGGCTCCTAGCCCAACCCTCTTGCTGATCACACTCCAGCTCAGCACCATCAAACCTGATACTCTCCAAAGTTGGGGTCAAAAGAGGAGGCATTCACATGGCTAGAACGTGGCCCAGCTAAGCAGGGTGCCTGAGGGCTCCCAGAGAAAGGTTTGGGTCTGGCTACCTTCCAGTCATCTGGCACGAATGGTGTGGATGAGAACCAGGCTTGAATATTGCAGGCAAAGTGTGAGTGGACTTAGACAATGTCCAGGCCTATGTGGAAAGGAGATTGACTGGACTACAGGTAGACTATGTGTTTGGGAGTGGGCCCGGGTGCTGCAGGTGTGCCTTTTACGGTATATATTGAATGAGACTTTAGCTCTGGCTTCTGTGTCTTACTTCTATGTTGCTCACGTGTGGTAACAGGTTAAGGATCTCCATGGGATAACTTCTGGAACCTTACACGAGTATTTTGTCTCACCTCCTCGTAGTGACCATGGACCCCAAATCAGCCATCAGTTGTGTGTAAGAAAGTTCTCAGTGTGGAGTGGTAGTGATTAATTCAGCTTGACTTCTACATTAGTCAAGCTGGCTGACCTCTTAGAAGCTTTGCTAGTCTGTCCTCGAACACCCGGGATGCTGGGTGTATTTTTCTGAAAGCTCTTTCCTCTTCTCAATCTTGTCTTTGAATATCTGCCTGGAGCTTTGTTCTTTACATTCCCTGGTTTGCATTCAGAACTTTCTGATCAAGCCTTGAGGACCATTGCGGGGGGGGGGGGGGGGGGCAGATCTGGATACACTCCAGGGGGTCCTGCCTCTCCTTTCATTCCTGCATCTAGGATCTGTCTCTAATGAGAGATTTCTCCACCCCTTCCCCTCCTCTATTGGCTTTTTGCCGCAGCTTCCCTCATTCTGTGGCCCAGCCAGGTCTCTTTAGTCTTGAACTTTTTCTAAGTTGTCTACTTCCCCAGATCCCACCACACTTCCCTTGTCTGGAGTGCTGCTCTTGAGAGTATTTGATTGACAGGCCAACCCCTGCTAGAATGGACATGTTATGTCATTGAGAATGGTTTGGCATGGCCTTTCTGGAGTCACATCTTAACCAGGTAAAATGGACAAGTTCAAAACCACAGACTGGGATTCTTGGGGCGTGTATACCCCGAAACTGCTCATATTTCTGGTGTCTGTTTTATAATCCCTGACTCCAGTGCCGGGTCTTGAACCAAGGGCCTTGCTCATGTTGGGCAAATGATAACCCACTAGGCTACACCCCTAGCCTTTAGTTGGCCTTCACCTTGGCAGGGTCACTGCCTTTCATTATTTACCTTTGCCCTCCGATTTCCCCTTGGACCAGGTACCAGGAAGCAGCCTATAGGAACTGCAGGGCCTGGCCTGCATTGCTATATCCTTTCCCCCGGGATAGGAACAGTCAGGGTTCCTGGTTTACCCAACTGTTCAGACTTCTCTCTTTAGCAAGGACACCCTTGGCTGTTCCTGGTGGGGAGAAGGGGTGGGTCTTTCTGCCTCAGATTATCAAACATGGATAATCAGATTCATGTGACTCAGACCCCTGCGTGCTCCCAAGATTACTATGGCTGTCACCCTTTACTTTGTAAACTCTCATCAATCTCTGATTCCTGTGAGCCCCACCATGATTGACGCCAAAGTTCCCTTTTCCAGGAAGACCATTTGCATCTTACAGGCATTCTGTTCTTGCAGTTATCAGTTCCAGTAAATTTTAAAGACATAAAAAAAAACCTGCCAGGATATCGTTGGGAGCCTATTTTATTGCTGGGGCTTTAAAACAAACAAAAATAGCAATTCCATTAGTAGTTGGAAGTCATAGTAGGTACTGTATTGTTGAGGGTAAATTTTTACTGCTACAGTAACCCTGTGCCACAAAGATAATAAACACATAATTGGAGAGTGGTTATTGGCAGGCCGGGTAGACAGCAGACAACACGTCACACTTGCAGGGTCACCTGGGAGTTGAGGTAGGCAATTGTTTAGTGTTTTGAGAATAATCTTCACTATACACAGAGAGGGAGTTGGGCAGCAGAAACACCTGGGTCTGAAACCAGACAGAGTTGGTTTAAAATCCTTCCTCTGTCCTTTTCTGGGTGTGGAAGGTGGAGTGATTTGTTTAACATTATCAAGAAAATGAAGAGAACCCTACCGGGTGGTGGGGAGTGAAAAAGGGCCTGTAAATGGCTCCACTGTAAATTCCGGGAGGGGTGGGTGGGCTCCTGTCCGTCTTTATTCCGTATTTCCTCCCTAGTGCTACCGCAGCCTCTAATGTGTAATAGGTTTATTAATGTAGCAATTAGTGTACTATTTCTGTTGTTCTAGTTGTTTTCTTTTAAACCACAGCAGGGTATTAAAAAGCTTCTGATCTTTTTAATCCCTCTCTCTTCCAACTAAACCCATTCCCCTGGTTGAGGTCCTGCAGCCAGAGAGAGAGAGAGAGCTACTGGGCAGCCAGTTATAAAACAGAAAGAAGACCAGAATAATAAAGAGAAACAAAAGAAACAGGCTTCCCACTACCCTGTGAGATTGACGAGCTACAAGTATGGATATTTTAACCTTTTGGCAAAACATTTTTGAAGCAAATTACGATACTTGATTTAATAGTGAGACTCCTGGATCCAAAGCAAGCCGTAGCCGGGTTAGGGATTTGTTCCTTGATTTATAGGAAATAGTTTTGGTGTAAATGTTTATTAGGGTCGGGTTCTCTTTAGAGGTGATATATGGTGTTAATACACATTAGCATGAAAAATGGTGTCTGTGGATCTCTCAGACTGCACTGGGTCAGAGCTGCGTGTCTTCCATGGCTGGGGACGTCGCTTGCCCTTGTTTTCACCGCACAGCTTTTAGGGTTCTTTATCAACTTTATGTTCTCATTGTCACACCTGCGTGGCTCCTTCCTGGCTAGTGAGAAGGTACCCTTTAGCATTATAGATGACCTTCTTCCCCTTCTTCCCCTTCTTCCCCTTCTTCCCCTTCTTCCCCTTCTTCCCCTTCTTCCCCTTCTTCCCCTTCTTCCCCTTCTTCCCCTTCTTCCCCTTCTTCCCCTTCTTCCCCTTCTTCCCCTTCTTCCCCTTCTTCCCCTTCTTCCCCTTCTTCCCCTTCTTCCCCTTCTTCCCCTTCCTCCTCCTCCTCCTCCTCCTCCTCCTCCTCCTCCTCCTCCTCCTCCTCTTCTTCTTCTTCTTCTTCTTCTTCTTCTTCTTCTTCTTCTTCTTCTTCTTCTTCTTCTTCTTCTTCTTCTAAATATCACTACATTTATTTATTTATTTATTTATTAGCCAGTTAAGCAATGCTATCTAACTGGGAATTTCTGTTTCCCTACCTTTCTTTTTCTTTTTCTTTCTGATTATTTGAGACAGGCTTTCTCTGTTTAGCCCTGGCTGACTTGGAACTCACTCTATAAACTCAGATTGCCCTCCAACTCAGAGATCTGCCTGCCTCTGCCTCCTGAGTGCTGGATTAAAGGCATGTACCATCAGCCTGGCTGGTTTCTTTATCTCTACAATGAGGAATACATGCCTGTTCCTTATCTGTATTTGGTCTCTTAAAAACAGATACCTTGTTATATTTGCTGTTTTTTTGTTTACTTTATTGTTATTGTTTTCTGCCTGGAGTGGTTGTATAACAAGTCACACTTGATAATGGCCTCACAGCAACGTTGGATATCCGAACAAGGGAAAGTAACATGCTTCGGAGAGTAATGAAGGGCCCCTTGATTGCTTTTAGACACTCAGGGACAAGTTTTCCATTAAATCTCAATGAACCGTCTGTTATGGCTTGGACATAAAGTGACTCCTACAGGCTCATGTTTCAAAACTTGGTCGCAGCTGGTGGCACTGTTGTGGGGGGTAAGTCTTGACTATCGCAGCATGAGTGGTCCAGCTTCCTAGTCCCTCTCTGCTTCCTGTTCCAGGGAGATGTGAGTAGGTGAGGCTTCTTAGATATCACTCTGGTCACTGTGAGCTGCACCCAGCCGCCCCCACCATGATAGACTTTAAGCTGCTTCTTGTCTGATGTGTGGTCGCCACAGTGAGAAGGGTTACTTTCTCACTGCCGTAATAAAATAAGCCCCACAAAAGCAACTACTTGGGGGCTGGGTGGGGTGGGGGGGCTATTTTGGCTCACATTTCTAGGGCTGGGGGGTACATTTTGTCATGATGGGGAAGTTGTGGCAGTAGGCAGAGAAGGCATAATGGCTGGAGCAGGAAGCAGAGGTCAGGAGAGGAGATGGAGCTTGGGTTGTAAGGCTCATTTGCACAGAGTGACTTCCTCCAGTGAGGCTCCGCCTCTTAAAGGTTCTACAAGTGAACACCACCAGCTGCCGACCAGGTGTTCAACCCACGAGCCAATGGGGGCATTCCCTGTTCAACCAACCATAGTAACTAATAGGTTTTCCTCTTTTCTCCTGTTCTCTTCCCTAGTCCTTTTGTCTTTGGATAGATCCGACTGACTTAGCTCCTAACCCTGACTCTGCTATGAGCTTTAAGCTTCTGCTCCACTACTTCCTAAGCTGCCCTTTATTGTCTGCTTTTGAACTCATTCCCTTGTGGATGGAGTTGGCAAACACTATATAATTATATTGGAAATCACAGGTTCTTAGAGACGGGGGCATAATTATACTTAATAGGAATAAAATGAATTCCCAGTTGCCCTCTACAGGGTGGATGACAGTTCGACCCTATATTTACCTTCTAATGATATGGCAATTATCATCTAATAATTACCCTGGTACTGGTTGGCATCTGCCCAGCCATTAATTGGTTAATGGCCATTGTACCATTCAAGGAACTAAGAATATGCCTGCTCTTTAATTTCCATATTAGAAATCTTCAGCTCCTTGGGAGGCTCCTAAGAAACACAGGGGGAGTTGGGAGGAACAGAGCGCCTGCAAAAGGATCTGAGTTCTGAGCTCTTAGCTGAGGGTCTTGGACCCAGGAAGGCAAGCCTTGCCCATGGCCGGCAGCAGCAGGTAACCACATGGGAAGGACCACAAAGGCAGGAGGATGCCCCTCATTCCCATCCTTATCCAAACAGAGGCCCAGAGGTGGCCATTAAAAGATACTGCTTAAAAATCCTTCATCCATCCCTCAAGCATCTCTTAATCCACTTGGTCAGCCCACCTGTCTCTCAGCATACACACTGGGTAGCACATAGCCAGCATCCTTGGGGTATACTGATCTTACTTTTCTGTGATCCTCACCTCGGGGTCTTATTTGTTGTTTCAGAAAATGGACTGGGAGCATTCCAAGGGGTGCAGCTATATACACAACCTTCTGTGTCCTGCACAGGACAAGTCTAGAGCAGGTGTATGAAATCTTTATTCAGTGAACGGTGGTTAGCAAGACACAAGTTCAAGGGAGAGCCAGCTTGCTCACTACTTATATGTGACCTTGAACCAACAACTTACCTCCTTTTCTCTCACACTATTTCCACACCTGAAAATGAGGTTACTTACTGATAACCAGCAGTGCACACAGGAGATCCGAAATGACTCTTGCACTGTGTATGGATCTTACATATTAATGCATATCATTTACACAAAAATATGGAAATACATATATGCATAAATATTCAGGGATAGATAGATATGCATAGAAATGTTCACATACATGGATATATATGACCTGTATAAAAATACATATGTACATGGATGTATAGATATTAAAGAAAATCAGAGCAGACATATTTCTCCTTACATTTTTGTTGAGGTCCAGATAAGGGGGTAGGATTCCGAAGTGACCATGATAACACCCTGTGCTTAATTTTTCTGTGACCTCTGGACAGCCACTGGATGCACTGCATGTGATCCTTGTGTTGACTCTGCAAGGAGAGAAAAAAATATTGTGGAAGACAGAATGTGCCAGATAATGAGATGTTTCTATTTAGACTAGCTGCCATGGGGAGAATGAGGAAGAGTGTGTCAAAGAAAAAGGAATGGACCTAGAGTTTCACAGAGGCAGGCTAGTGTGGAAGTTCCCGGGAATCCCATAGGAGTCCTGGGACGGTTAGAGGCTGTCTTTTTTGTGTGGCTGAGGCATGGTGGAGGTGGGTCTTGTCTGGGAGAGAAGGATGGTCCTTTGAGATCAGTTATTTGAAGAACACTAAAGGTAGTGTGTGTGTGGGGGGGGTGGGGGGGTCAGGGTAGGGTGATTTCTCAAGCTCCATATTGAAGGCTCAAATTAAAATCAGCATTATTGAGATCACTGTGATGTTTGCAGTTGGGCAAAGTACAGCTAATAGAAGCAGCTAAGCCATCTATTGGTATCTCCCATGACCAGTCTGAAGTGGAACAGTCTGTGTCCCCTAGTCTGTTTGGCCCCATAACTGCCATCTTAAAGCCAAGGTGACGATAAGGCTTTATCCATTTATCAATTTGATGGATATTCCCTGGGATGTTGTATGGGCCAGGAACTATTGTAGGGGCTTCATAGAAATCACTCCTAAGTCGTGTAGAGAGCCATGGAACTAGTAAAATACACTGGGGACATAGCTTAAGGTAACATTAACTTCTTCTTAGAGGCAGACTGGATCATCAGGAGACAGCTAGGCACCCAGCTCTGGTGAGCCTCCTGCTGGCATCCAAGAAGGGAGGCACACTAACCTTCTCTGTCCACAACCAAAGAAAAGGAAGGGGCCTGCAGAGAGGCCTGCCTTTGCCTTTTGAACTACCTGATTCTTGTAGCATGCTATATAATATCAAAGTCTGTCGTGGATGGGCATTTTGCCTCCTGCTGTTGGGTGATGACCCATCCCTCCCTTGGAGGTAAGGAATTCTAGGGTTACATGATGGACCTAAAGTCCTGGAGTTTAGTTAAAAAAGGAAGAAAATGCAAACAAGGGATGAGCTGAGGGTTAAAGTGCTTCCTGTACAAACAGGAGGACCTGGGTTATCATTTGGGATGTCATATGACTGCCCTAGTACCAAGAAAGTCTGAGACAGGCGGAATGGGGTGTATGTGTTAGGGGAGCTTACAGGTCAGGCAGCCAGTGACTTGGTGAGTTCTAGGCCAATGAAAAAGCCCCATCTCAAAAACCAACATGTACACACATGTACCCACTCCAACACGAACATCTAGGCAAACACACATAATACAAACAAAGCGTGGTGATAGTTGTGTTGAATGGCCCCTGTTTCTTCTCCCCTTAGGCTCCAGAGACTTTAGGACAGGTTTCTGTAAGGGCGTCCTAAAGTCATTCAGAGCAACAACAGGAACTAGGAGATGCTCATGTACAGTAGTCTTTCAGGCCACTGGCTAGGAGTGATATGCTCTGATCTGCAGCCAGCCACTATTACCTGCTATTAGCTGCCCTCTATTAGTGACTATTATCACTTACCAACTATTAGGCACCATTAGGTACTATTATCATCTAGCTCCTATTATCTATTATTAGCAGCTCTTATCAACCATCTACTATTATCTACTGTCAGCTTCTATTATCTCCCACCATTATCCAGTATCTTCCATTTGTTATCTGTGATCTGCTATCAGCTGCCATCTATTATCTGTGCTGTGCTACAATCTATGAGCAACTTTTTATTCTCTGCTATCTACAGTTACCTACCATCTCCCTGATACTATCTATTATTCAGCATCCATCAGCTGCCATCTACCTATCAGCCTTCATCTTTTCTCTCTACCTAAGTTCAGCACAGTAATTAATAGGCATTATAAGTCCTGAGCCCAAATTTTTGCTTACAGATGTCCCTCTGGGAGCAGAGGCTCCTTTCTGACACCTGAGTTGTGAGTTTCTGTGGGCATCCCAATGCACTGCCTGTAAGGAGGCCATAGGCTCTCCCTGCCCATTTCAGTGTGCCCAGCTCATGCAATCCTCAGACTTCTGGCTGACACATCACAGATTCGAGGGCATATTTGACAGGAAGCATTGAGGGTCTGCTCCTGGGACTCGAAGAGAGACAGCTTTAACAATTCACATTTGGTTTGTCCAATTAAAACCTGCGTGAGGTAGAATGTCTACTCATTGGGAACGAAGATTCTGAAATCTGCCTACAGACTAGATAGATCAAGAGACTCACATACCTGTCGCTCAGCCCCATTTACACGCCTGTCTCAGGTGTGCTCAAATTGACGTGACAGACACCCTCAAGATGTTGCCCTGGAAGCCAGGGAAGGTAAGGACTGCCGAATAAAGAAGGGTGAGAGGTAAGAGCTGCTCCTTGGGGGATGTGAAAGTGTACGCACATAAGAGAAAGACCTCTTCCAGGAGGCCTGGACACCCTCTGACCACTGACACTGTCTCAGGAGGCAGATGACAGACTAGAAAGTTCTGGCCTGGCAGCTGGCCTGTATAGGCAAGTGTGTGGCCTTGAACGAGTCATTTAAACTCAGGGAGTTCATGAGGATAAACGTAAGAGTGCTCACATGTAAAGCAGGTGGTTAAAGGGAGCAGGCAGAATGGGACAGCCTTATGAGTGGGGAGAGCAAGCTCATCAACTCCCAGGATGGGAGCAGGAGAAGCCTAGATAAAGAGCCATCAAGTGGCACAGCTGGAATGGTCATTAGAGAACATTCTAGAAGGGGCTTTCAAATTGCAGGTCATGACCCACTGGGGTAGTGAAATCGATTAATGAGCTGTGACTGGTGTGGAAACTAACAAACACAGGAAATAGAATAAAATAGAAAAATAGTAAGGTGCATCCCATAGAGTAAGAATAACCTTTGTTTTATGGAAAAAAACATATTTACATATAAAATGGGTTATAAAAATATGGTTCTCACTGTGAGTTATGGTGAAATAAAGTTGAAAAGCATCTATCTGGGCTAATTTTTTTTTTTTAACTAGTAAATCAAGACTCAGATTCTGTGCAGGTTCAGATAGAATGTACCCCTAAAAGGAGTGGGCAGTTGGGCCAGGGACTGGATTTTCTTTGTCCTTTCCAGGGATGAGGGCATTTGGGAGCATGAGATGTGGACTTTCTTGATGGCAGGCACTAGTAGGTCTTCTAGTGGGTACCTGCAGACAAAGGTGGAGGCATTCCATGAACCAAGCTCACCTACATATACAGAAAGCAAACCCAATCCCAGCCTGGATCCTGCCATCCTGTTCATGGCCAACCTTCAGGATCCTCTGTGGAGTCAGAGTCAGATAGACCTGGATTCGCACCCTATACCACCTCCTACTGATAGGGTCAGGTGTGATCCTTGAGCCTCAGTTTCTCCAATGGCAACTGACTACTCCATGAAGATTTTGTTTTAAAGACCTTGATAAAACCAGGCTCTGCGGTATAGGCCTACAGTCTTTCCCAGTTACATGGGATGTTGAGGCAGAAGGATCTCAAGTTCAAGACCCGCCTGGTCTACAGAATGACTTCAAGGCCAGCCTGAAGACAGAATGAGAACCTGTCTCAAAATAATAGTAAAAAAATGGGTTAGGAATGTAATCCACTGGGAGAGCCTTTGCCTAGTGTATGTGGGGCTCTGGGTTTGATCTCTAGACTTGAAAGTCATGTTTTCAATAAATGTTTGTGTGTTGTCTTCTTTCTTTTTGCCCCTCCAATGCTTTTCTGCTCACAGGCATTAGGATATTGAACAGCCATCTCGGCGGCAAAGCTGATTCTTACACAAACAGGTCAGTGAACTGAACATATTCATTATTTACATTGTGTGGGCCAAGAGGCTGAGTCTCTCACTAAGCCAGGGATGGCATAGAGCCTAGACTTAGAAGCAGTAGGTTCTTCTAGAAACCTCCAGAACCTCCTATCCTAGGTAAGGAGCATCCTTGGGTCACCTCCAAGGGGCTTTGAGTTGGGCAGCAGTAAAGGCCCAGATTGATGAGTCATGTGCTCCTCCCCACCCCCGCCCCCACCCCCAGCCTGGCTTGTATTAAAACCACTGACCAGGCAAATCCACTTCTCTCCTTGTCTCCTGGACCCTAGATGGATCTGGCCAGGAGACCCATTAATGAGAAACATGATCTAAGCCTGGAAAGGCTTTAATGCTCTCGGGGAAAATATTGTTTTTTCCACATTTAAAAAAAGCGTTTCTATTATCTCCCTCAAGATAAATTTCGGCTATTTCCTCGAAGCTTCCTCTGTGAGAGAAGCATATGCATTCCCCCGGGGCGTCTTTCTTGCCTGATAACCTCATAACCAGATTGTAGACAAGTATATATCAGGATGCTTGTTACGGCACCTCCCCTCGCAGGTGTGGGGGTAGATGGATGGGGATTAGTCCCAGGTACTCAGGATGTAAGCATCTTAGGTCCTTGCTTTGGGGACAGGCTACTCCTTCAAGAATGACACCCCTGCCTGCTCATGTGGTACTGTTCGTTTTAAAGTATTGCAAATGACACCCTGCCCTTTCAGAACAAGGGCTACTTGGATTCTCTTTGAACCTATGTGGGAAAGACTGCAAGGCCATTTATAGGGCCACTCCTGCCTCACCCATATGCTAAACCTCATATGGTTTATCCTATTACCCCTGAGATGTCTCCTCCTCCTCTACCACCTCCTTTTCCACCACCTCCTCCCTTCTCCTTCTCCTCCTCCTCTTCCTCCTCCTCCCAATCTTCCTCCTTTTAAACATAGCACCTCACCTTTTTCTTCACTGGCAGTCTGAAGGCAAGATGGGTTACCAGCAGCTGTAGCCTTGCACGTTTGACCAGGGTTCACTCTTGCCATGTCTGTTCAGCATGCTAGGGCTTGGCCTGGGAATATGGATGGGAAACGTGCAGGCAGTATTCTGTCAGTACTCAAAGGACATGGGCTTCATTAAGTTGGACTAAGTGACTTTCCTTGAGGGGGTTATTAAAGACCAAGAGATCATGCTAGCATTCATATACAAAGAAAAAGGAACTGTAAAACTTTAAGACAAAACTAACCGACTAACCAACTAACATACCGACCAGCTAACTAAGATTCTCATGAATCCCAGGCCAGCCCGGAACTCTCTGTATAATGCAACTGACCTTGAACCTCTGATCTGCCTTCCCGGATGCTGGGATTCCAGGCATGCACCACCACAGTTTATAGACAGTGCGCTGGACTGAACTCAGGGCTTTGTGTAAATCATCACTCTACCCTCTAACCCACATGTCCAGTCCCCTGCGGATGGTCACATATACCCCATTTTCTGGCTGGACAGTGTGGAGCTTTTAGAGATGCCCTGTTCTTTCTAGAAAGCTCTTATTGAACATGCCCAGGGCTGAACCGAACACACACAGTTCCTGGGCCTGTGAAGTGGCTCAGCAGGCAGAAGCACGTACTGCAGCAGCATCTCATGACCCAACTTCCATCCCCAGAGCCCACGTAAGATGTGGTAGCCCCCATCTCTAACCCAGCATGCCCATAGAGACAGGAGAACTGCTTGGAACCTCATGGGCCAGCTAGCCTGGAGCATGGAGGACAGGCCTCTAATCCCTGGCATTTGAGAGGCTGAGGCAGGAGGAACATAATAAGTCAAGGGCCAGCCTGGGATAAAAAGTGAGTTCGCAGCCAGTTCGGACAACTTTAGTGAGAATTTTAAAAAACAGGAGGGGTCCAGGGGCTGGGAATGCAGCTCAGTGGTAGACAACTCATGTGGCAGGTTGCAGGCACTAGTTTCAGTCCCCAGCACTGAAAAGAAAAAAAGGAAAAAGAAAGGAGGAAGCAGGAAGACTCTCGTTAAGTTTGGCACAGTGATGCACACCTGTGATTCTCAGCCATCCAATGAGCCAAAGGTTCCTGAAGGATCATGGTATGGTCTGAGTGGCCTGCACTCCCGTGCCCTTAGCTACCCTTCCCAGCTCAGTTTCCATGTTAATATAAATGGACCTTTGTACCTGGCTTCTTTCACTTAGCATGTTTTTGAGGTTCACCCATGCTGTATGTAGTATGTATTCATATTTGTTCTTTCTTATTATCTATGATAATGTTATCTAGCCACTGATGGGGCACACTATCAGTGCTGAGACCACATTCTTTCTGTGTGTGCTAGAAGTACCAGAAAACTCTGAAGTATCTCATGCGATAACAAAGATACGTCGTCTAGAGAAACGTGACCGTTAAGGGAGAAGGAAGATGTCATGACTCAATGCAAGAGCATAGGACAATCTAGAGGCAGTTTCTTTCCACTTCTTGACCATCATGCAAAACACTGGTATGAATATTCATGTACAGACCTTTGTGTGGACACACATTTTATTCTTTTATGGGTAAATACCTAGGAATGGATAAACTCATATTTTCTGTGTTTACATTTATTGTGTACTCCCTATTTAACATTTTAAAACAAAGCATGGAGCTGTATTTCGTTGAAGTGGAAAGTAGCTGCACTGTTTTGACTTCCTGACCCGAAAAGTGTATGAACTCTTCCTTTTTTGCGTGTCATCCTCGCACAGGGGCCATGCTAATCTTCTCTGTATCGTTCCAATTTTAGTCTATGTGCTGCCGAAGCGAGCACGAGCTCTTCCTTTTTTGCACATCCTCAAAAGCATCTCTTATGCCGTGTCATTCCCACCCCCCACCTTTGTTGGGGCTGGAACACAAGATGAGACCTCCTCGCTCATGGTAGACAAGTGCTCAGCCACTGAGCTGTGCCCAGCCCAGCCCACTTGGATGGGAAGAAACAGGAGTGTGAGTAGACTGTAGGTGGGAATCAGATTTACGTAGCCACTTTGGAAAATAACTTGGCACTGTGCTAAAATGTTAAGTGTGGAACACATAATATATGCAAATAGGGAGAGTATGATATACAACCCAGAAATTCTATCCCCACAGCTACTCTGGGTTCTGTGAGGTTCCATATAAACCAGAGGTCTTGTTTCTGAGTCCTTTGTCAATTGCCCACATAGAACGATTTTGGATTCACCCATGTTGTTTGTTACCTGACCCATTCCTGGTTTCCAGGAAACACGAGGCAGTCCTTTTTAGTCTAAGCCTTCAAGAAGGACCTAGAGTATCCTCAGTAGTAGGCTTGTTGCCAGGGAAGGTGGAGATTCATCTGAGAGATGAGGAAGAACAGCTCAGGTAAATGTGGCTGAGGCTCAGACGTTATCCGAAGTCCTTCTTTTCCTACCCAATCTGTGCATCTCTTCACTTTGTTTTAAGCTCTGTGCTCTGAGTGGCAGTCACAGTACTTGGGGCTGGATTCATCTACTTCTCTGCTCGTCATATGCCAGCTGTTTCCTCTATGCCTTTTAGTGTCTTGCATTCTGGGAAGTGATAGGGCAGGGTCAACTCATTTTGTGGAGAAGTGGCTATGGTCAGAAGGCCAAACTTAACCCTAAAAGTTCTTTTAACCCATGGGTCTCTTTTTAACAGGTCAAGGACTTTTGAACAAAGTAGGTCCATTTTTCTTTGGGGATACCAGACTGGAGTCTAGATGCTTCTGTTTCCAAATAGCCAGGCATGGTCTCACACAACACAGTTCCCTGTGGGCTGTACTTTGGGGCAACCGAAAGTCTCAGATAAGGCAAGGCTGCGCCTCCAGTTCTTGCCTGCAGCTATATTTTAATCAATGGAGTGAGATCTCTCTGTGTTCACTTCATAGGCACACTTGGGAAACACCAGGGGGATTGGGTGTCTCCTGGGTACTCATATGTCTTCTGCTGAGTTCTTTACTTCCTGCCTCTACTTGCAGGAAATTGAGCTTAAAGAACAGGAGGTGGCTTTGCCCATTCTGCAAACCTAATTATTAATTTCCAGGCCCCATGGGTGGTATATATTTATACCATATACTAAAAGGGGCTTCCATTGCAAATCCATATTTGGTTGTCTTCAAGTGGGGGCACTTGGTAGGCTCGCTGAGAGCTTAAGAAAGTAGCCTGTGCCCTGTAATGCATGTCCTTTCTCTAACAACCTGTGGCACATGGCAACCTTGGTGAATCCATAGTATGTATGAGTCACAAGGGGGAAAGCTATACTTTAGTTGGTGGCATTGCTCAAAATAAAGACTAGCATCCTCTTGGCTCAAGATGGCCTCAGTACTCACTTGTGACCTTCTTAACCCAGTTCACCACACACAGTCCCACTGTTGGCCCACTTCCTTTCTGTATCTTCAGCAAGCACCAGACTCAAGCATCTAAAATGTTGTCAGCCTGCAGCTGGAGAGCTTTAGAATCTGCTGGTGTTTGAGTCTTACTGCTAGAGATCCTGGATGTGCAGGGAAAACAGAGTCAAGGCTAGCCTGAGTCTGGGCTTGTGGCACAGCCTCGGGGGCGGAGGCAGGATGATCCTAAGTTCAGGGCCTCCCTGAGCTACCGGGAGTATTCAAGACCAGGCTTATAAACTCAAAGACATTATCTCCAAATAAAAACAGAGACTAAGGCTGTAAGAGAATGGTAGAGAGATAGATTGCCTAGTGTCAGGAAAGCCAAAGTAGACAACATGAAAACACAAACCAGCAGCCACCACTAAGACCACAACACCCACTTGGGAACTGTAAGAAGCACCAGGCCAATGACATTTTGATGAGAGGTAAAGTCAACCTGGATGTATTGCACTTCATCCAATCTAAGACGTCACTGGCTGAAAATGCACACTTTTAAAATAGACGCCAAGATGGGAATAATGATATCTGCCAAACTGCAACCCTTCACCTATTGTCATCTTTGTCCTGTTCCATTTTTCAGAGATAAAATGTGAAGAAAGTACATCTCTGACTCCATGGGACAAAATTTGCACTCAACGAATCGCCCTTTAAAATAGTCCCTCGCCCGCCCCCCCCCCCCCAAAAAAAATAGTCCCTCGGAAGGGGTGATTTCGTACAGATTCCTTTAAAGTGGTTCCTTTCTAACCTGTGGAATGTTTCTTTCACCTTCGAAATCCATTTTCTATTTATACAAGAAAATCATAGTATACTGGAGCTGGAGGAGACATTAGCGACCATCCAGACAGCCCCCCAGATCGATTTAATTACACTTACACCTTGTTTCAGACTAAAAATGGTGTTTCCCGGCCTTAATCGTTCACGCTGTTCACCACTCTTGGCTCTGGATAGCTTTGGGCTGCTTCCAGCCGTCAAATCCACCCTCCCTGGTTGAAGATCTGCCACCAACAAGGCTATTTAAAGTCATAGCAGGTGCTTCCAGCAGCTTCCCGAATGGGAGCTGAGTAATGGGGTGGGTACTGCAACCATGTGGAATAAGTCCTTATCCTCAGTTTGAATAGATGGTGTGTCATGATTAGTCATCTGGCCAAGCCTTGCTCCTGAGAGGGAGCTGCTGGGAATGGGATTCGGGGGCACCTTACAGACAGGCTCCACTCCTTACTAATAACACAAGGGGAAAAACTTGACACAAAATGTAATCTAATTTACACAATACAGCATAGAGTCCTGTCAGAAGGAACCCGCCAGGGGTCCTTGTCATGTTTTACAAAGAGAAGTTAAATCCTAGAGAGAGAAGCTGACTGTGTCAGGGTCACAATAAGTTGGAACTGGGCTCAGGGTAGTAGAGGTGCTCGCTTGCCTCCCTGGGCTGGGCCACCTCCCCCTTCTCTCTTTACTATGTTCTCTAACATCTGTGCATCTCAGGAGTTAAAGGGATGTTTGGGTAGAAATTGGTCAGTTCACCAAGGAAGGAGGTTGGCTTTCTGGACTTGGGAGTATGCCCAGTCTACATAGTCTTGTCTTTCTGCTTGGCCACATCTATGGCTCCAAGGGGGAAGCACAGAGCAGGTTCAAGGGGGCAATAAAGCTCTTGTGCTGGGGGCTCTAGGCAGGGTGTTTTCCACTTAATATAACTGAGATGATAGACTTGGTGAGGAATGCTTCTGTAGGAGTGAAGGTGGGGGTGGGATGGGGTTTTTATTTTGTTTTTGTGGTTTTTTGTTAGAATATAAAACATTAGACTTTATCGTGGCATTCTCAAACCTAATACTACTTTGACCCTTGCACTCCGCACACCCATCCTTCTACCTCCCATGCATACACTCATTTCCTCACACACGTGTTTGCTATTGCCCTGCTGCCTTCCTGGTGCCTCTTTCCCATGGTCCCCTTTCAGACTGTATAGCTTTAACCCACATTCATATCCACATATGCGCATATACATGTTCATATACAACACACATCAAACGCTAGTATACACACATAAGAGAGAGTATGAATATTTGTCTTTCTGACACTTAGCCTAAAAAAAAAATACTGGCCCGGCAGTGGTGGTGCATGCCTTTAATCCCAGCACTTGGGAGGCAGAGGCAGGCGGATCTCTGAGTTTGAGGCCAGCCTGGTCTACAGAATGAGTTCCAGGACAGCCAGAGCTATACAGAGAAACCTTGTCTTGAAAAACAAAACAAAACAAAACAAAAATACTGGCTTGTTGAGTCACTTCACTTTATACAATAGTTTCAAGATGCGTACTTTAAGATTTTTTTTTAACCACTTGTATGCAGATGCGGGCCTATCAGAGTTGCAATTGTGCATTACCTGGAGAGGCCAGAAGAGGGCATCATACTCTGCAGCTGAAGTTGCAGCTGGTTGTGAGCCTTCCTGAGGTGGGTGCTCAGAACAGAGCTCCAGTATTCTATGAGAACAGTTCATGCTCTTAACTGCTGAGCCATCTCTCCATTCCCTAAACTTTCCATAACAGTAGGGAAAGGCAAAACAAGAGAACAGATGATTGGTGGGGAGGCAACCAAACTTGACCCTGATGATCAACAGGGGCAACCCAACTTGACCCTGATCTCTCTTCTCTCCTGCCTCTGTTATACACTGATATGCCCATTCTCTCATGGGGCTCACTGCCCTTCCTCTACCTTCCGTCACTACCATTGCTAACATCCCTCCTTAATCCTGTAAAGACATTTGTGGTGCTGCCTTGCTAGCGACTTTTGGGGTAATGCTGTCTCACTATTGGGGGACCGGATCAGGAATAACATCACCACAGGATGATGGTTCTCAAAGTGTCACCTTCCAGCCATCATCTGGGGACTTGCTAAAAGTGGACCTACTGAGTCTGAAATACTAAAGGTAGGACCTGAAGTCCGTTTCCACAAGCCCTCTAGGTTGTTGGATGGAATCTTAGTGGCTACAAAACCCCAGAGCTAGGGTTTTTCAGGACTAGTTAAACTTTAGAGTCACCTAGCAAGCCTTAAAAAATACTAGTCATTTCCCCTGCAAAGACTTAACCTAGGGCTCTCCATCCTCCAACCTGTCCTCCTAGGGACAGGCTTGTAGAACTTTAAAAATCTTTCTAGGTGATTTTCATGCACCATGGAGGTTGAATAAGAGCAAGGCGGACAGCCTAAGGTCTTAAAACAATCTCAGAGAAGGAAGGTTACTTAGTGTCTTGGGGTTTTACTGCTGTGAATAGACACCATGACCAAGGGAACTCTTATAAGGACAACATTTAATTGGGGTTGGCTTACAGGTTCAGAGGTCCAGTCCATTATCATCAAGGTGGGAACATGACAACATCCAGGCAGGCATGGTGCAGGAGGAGCTGAGAGTCCTACATCTTCATCTGAAGGCGGCTAGGAGAAGACTGGCTCCCATGTGGTTATGAGGAGGGTCTCATTGCCCAGCCCCACAGTGATACACTTCTTCCAACAAGGCCACACCTACTCCAATAGGGTCATACCTCCTAATAGCGTCACTCCTGGGCCAAGCATATTTAAAGCACCACACTTGCAGAGGTCAGAAAGTTGGTACAGGCCTTCCTTAAGCGTCAGTTCCCTCTCTGGAGTTGCTAGTGTTGGGAGCACATGTGGGGCTCTGAAGCTCCTGGGTCACCCAGAGTCTTGTTCTAGCTCTCTGCCTTCATTGGACCCCAAGCCCAGGTGGAGCCTGGCCTTGCTATCAGCATAGAAGTCGTTCTTCCCGATTGTCTTCCGCTCTGCCTTCCTGCTTGTGGGAAGTACTCTGAAGAAGGAGGTGAGACCTATGGGGGCTATTACTCCCCTCCCTGACTGTCCTGAATCTACTGGTAAAAGCCAGAGGGTCATAGTTGTAGAAAATTGGTGTCTTTACTCAGGCCAGCCTGGGACACCTTTGTCATTTCTTCCTGAGCTAGAGGACTGTTCTTCTAGGGATGTAGCTTGTACCTGCCTTCGGGGACGTTCGGGTCTCTCCCTGTGCCTCCACTCTTATACTTGTGGTCGTAAGCCTAGCTTTTAACAGCTGAGCCATCTCTCCAGCCCATGTGTCTCCACTCTTACACAGTGTCACAACCCAGCAGAATTTTAGTAAAGAAGGCAGAATAGGAAAATGACACAGTTGTACCCAGAGGAAGCCTCAGTTGGTCACCTGGGGTCAGTCCCCCAAACCAAGGTGGGCCCTCTAAACTAAGATGAGCCCCCAGACCAAGGGGAGCCCCTTCAAATAAAATTAGTTTTATTCGGATGAAAATGAGAGCATTGTTGGGCACCCCTTCCCCCATGACAGATAATTAGGAGTCTTAATTAGCTTGAACTTTGTCTAAAAGTAAAATAGGTTCCCTGGTGTTATGCAGGAAGTACGAATGGTGTCTTGTGGTGTGGAAAATGACAAGGAGAGGTCAACATGAAACTCAACGTTTGCATGGGTCACAGTGTCAAATGAGCCAGTTATATGTGGCCTATCAGGTCATTTCTGGGTCTAGACCAAACCCATGTGCACGTGTCTGCTGCAGGGCAGGGCACTGAGAGGAGAGGCAGATTCTAGGTCCATCCACCTGCCCCTTAGTCATATTTGGTACTTGTGCCATGAAAGCAGCTGGCTTCCTGGCACCTGCTGCCTGGCAGATGGGCCCTGACCTTTGTAGCAACTAGCGGTGCGTTAGGTAAACAAGACCCCCTGCCCCTTCCACTTTCCTTCTCCTGCTGCCAGTGAGCTCTGTTTTTGACAGGCTTGGGCCGAGGAGACTGGCGAGTTGGTAGTGAGGGCAGGAGAGCTGGCACCTGCTGAACTGGGGGTGGGAGGCAGATGGAGATTGAAAATATGGCCTTTCACCCCAGCCAGATTTGGTCTGTCCACAGGAACCAGAGAGTCCCTCTACAGCCAGCCAAGAAACTCTGAGGATGTTATGGGGTGGCTGAGGCTGGCAGGAGAGAAGCAAGCTGAGGCAGATCGGGTCTGCAGCCACATGCCTGATCTTGTCACTGTGAGAAATTGGAGCAGATGCTCTGTTGGGAGGATCCAGGGGCATGCAGCAGGGCCAGGCCTAGTCCCCCGTTTAGCCTGATGGATGGCTCCTTTGCTGCTAATGTGGTTAGGGCCGGCAGTGGCCTGGGGAGTTGTGTGTGCTGAGACTGGCCAATACAGGGTTTGCTGTAATCACATTTGCCTGTGCACAGAAGACAGGGTGCACAGTACTCACCCAGAAGCCCAGAGGACATTAGTTAAAGTCATTTAGAAATATATATATGTATATATATATATACATATATATATATATATATATATAATTTGTGGTTATAGCTTTTCTTACCTTATTATTATGATTATTTTAAACAATCAGCTTACTGCCCAGGGCATACACAAAAAGAATAGATCTGAGGCTGCATTATGGAAGAGTGCCCAGGCACCTTGGATTTAGAGGTGTGGTGATACGGGAGGTAGTGTGGGAGGTGACCCACTCTGCAGGTGGAGCAAATACTCCATGCTGTGCTGCCTGGTGGAGAATACTGAGCCTGCTTCATTTCACAGGTCTCACTGGGCACTGTTTTTAAGCAAGAATTTAGGGGCCAGGGATGTAGCTCACTTGGTAGAGCACTTACCTGCATGCACAAAGCCCAGGAGTTCCTTGAGGTCCTTGATTCAATCCCCAGCACTGTGTAAATCAGGTGTAGTGCTGCTTGTGAGTAGTCCCAGGACTCAGGAGGTGGAGACAGGAGATCAGGAGTTCAGAATCATCTGTGGCTATGGAACAAGTTCGAGGCCAGCCTTTGCTAGTTAAACAAACAAACAAACAAACAAACAAAGCAAAAACACTCCAACAATTGTGATCTGGAGCAGGGCTCCCAGATGCTTCACACCAGTTTCCCTTACAGTCACACTCTAAATTATCAGTGTTAGTTATAGGAAGCAGACCTTTACTTTCATATCATTATTAACGAAAGCCAACGCTTTAGTCATATTTCCTTGGTTTTACCTACTGTCCATTTTCTGTTTAGAATCCCTTGTGGGATAGCACACATGCCAGAAAGCTCCATAAACCTCAAAACGAAATCATTTGAAACACTAAATAAAAGGACTTTTAGAATATTTGTGGCTATGTGGCCGTTGCAGCTGTCACGCTCGGCCCCTGCCCTGGCCCCTGGCAACCACTAATCTATTCTGTCTCTATGGATTTGCCTCTTCTGGACATTTCATATAAATGGAATTGTACAAGATCTGGCCTCTTGTGTCTAGCTGGACTGGCCATTCTTCTCCATGCTTTAATAAGTTTGATTCCCCTCCTCAGAAGAGAGGATTCTACAGAAAACATGCACAAGACAGAACTGTGGTGTTCTGAGTCTCTTTTGTTGTTTCTGTTTGTGTTTTGGGGGCAGGATCTCACAAGGAGGCACAGGCTGACCTGGGACTGGCTATGTGATGGCTATTCTTGGTCATCAACATCCTAACTCTGAAATTACCTGAAAGTCGAGTCTTTTAGTGCATCAGTAGCTCTGAGTGCTACTGCCCAAGTGCTGAGATGACAGGTGTGTACCCTCACACCCAGTTCCTGTGGGTCTGGGGGCTGAGCATGGGTTATCTGTGAAGGATTTTTCTTTCTTGGAACATTTGAGGTAGGAAGACTCACCTTAAATCTGGGCCACATCTTCTGGTATCAGCCTAGAAGAAGGAAGGACGTGGGAGGAGGAAGCTTCTCTCCTTTATCTGCTTGCCCTTACTCTCACTGGCAAGTCCATTCCTTCACTGGTATTAGAGCTTATTTCTTTTCAATTTTCAGTCACATACTGAAGACCAGCTGATCTATCCAGCCTTGTAGACTGAACAACTATTGAATTCTTGGACTTCTGTTGGGAGATAGCAATTGTTGGAATAGTCACACCATAGTCTAATAAATCCCATAAATATAGACATTCTATCAGTTGTCTTCCTCTAGAGAATCCTGACTAATACACTAGTAGGCTTGCCTCAAACTCACAGAGATCCTTCTGCCTCCGGTTCCCAAATACTGGGATGGCAGGCATGTGCCACCTGCCCAATTCAACATTGGAATGCTGAACCAAATCTAGTTGTTCAGACTCTAAGACTGAGTATTTCTGTCACCGGCCTTGCCAAACATTCCTGCATCCAACATTCATCTACTGTTCTCTAGGGTTGGTTCGTTGAGGCTTTGGTTCAATACCCAGCACCATATAAATCAGGGGTAGTGGTTCATGTGTGTGATCTCAGCACCCATTAGGTGGAGGCAAGAGGATCAGGGGATGCATAAGAGAATCATCCTAACACTTCTCAGCTCATTAGCATCTGCTAACCTCCTCTGGCCTTTATTTCCCTGCAGTGTGGACTGTTGTAGTCATGGTGATAGAATCTTTCCCCATGTTGTGCTCAGAACATCTAACACTATGTTTGTATACAAGTGCTTGTGTATGTGTGCATGCATGCATGTGGTGTGGATGTGAGGGCTAAATTTCACTGTACTAAGCAGAGATGCTTACAGTGCCTCTGAGGCTCCCATTGACCTGCCCAGTCTCATCCTTTATCTTTAACACTGACACCCACACATTCCCCACCTCCTGCCAGGTATGCTTACCACCCACCCGTGGCCTTTCTACTTACTGTTCTGACGTGTCTATGGCATTCTTGAGGTCTTTGTTTCCCTCCTGCCTGGACAGTGCTTCTCTCAGATATCTGCATGGCTTTCTTCCTGTACACCTTAAGACCTGTGTGAAATATTATCTCAAAGACTCTGTCCTGACAACCCCATTTACAGAAGCAACCTTCCCACCAGCCCTCTGTTCTGCTTTGTTTGTGTGTGATGCACTTAGCACCACCAGACACAGATACACAGTGTTTCCTCTCCTCCCACCAGAGCACACATTCCACTTGGGGAAGGACTCTCAGGTATCTCTTATACTCAGGGCTATAGCCTCCATACTCAGAAATGTGTCTGACACATGGTATTCACTCAATAAATAATCGCTATGTGAATTGCCAACTCTCCACTCTCTATCTTTTATCTCCTCTAATGAGAAATCCCCCAAGAGTCAGCTTTTAGAATACTCATGAATGGTACAAGATGGAAGCTGGCTCTGCGGTTTCCCCAAGAGACAAAATTAGCTCCAGTTGATGGAGAGGTAGAAACTTCAGAAAGACAAACACTGTCATTCATTCGTCGTTCACTAATTCATTCATTCCTTCTTGAGGGACTTAAGAAAGCACTACGTCAGATTGTTAAATAATATTAAAATGATTTGTTTATGTGTTTGAGTAAGAACTACTTCTCCCTTTTAATCCACTGCTTTTCTGGGACTGGCTGCCTTTGATTTATCTGTATGCTAAGTGCTGAGGGGAAAGTGGTGAAGACATGATTTCTGTCCACCTCTTGATGTTTACAGTGTGCTGTACGGCACTGACCTTGAATAACCTTGATCTCACTATAAGAACAACATTGAACTTTTGATTCTCTTGCGTCTATTGCCCAAGTGCTGAGATTACAGGTGTGTACCACCACACCCAGTACCTGTAGGTCTGGGGATTGAACATGGGTTTTGTGCATGCTAGGCAACATTCTTCAAACCGAGCCACACACCCCCTCCGCAAATAGCTTTTAAATTATAATCTATAACAGGCTTTGGAGGAAAAGTATAAAATGCCGTGAGAAGCTGGTAACTAGGGAAATAGATCCCCTTTGGAGGTTCAGGAAGAAAAGGGAACGATCTCTCAGGCAGTGCTGTCCAGGGTCAGCACTTGCTTTAGCCGAGTTTCCTTTGATCAGAGGATAGAGTATCAGTTTCTTTTTATAAAAGTCTAGGAACTCAGTTAAATTCCCTGGTCAGATATGAAAAAAGTTGGTTCCCATCCTCTCCTGTTAGTGAACAGGTTCTATGGATCCAGATGCCTGCCATTAGCACTTTACTGTCTCTTTCCAATTGATGTAGGACCCATGGCTAGTTTGGGTGTATGGTGTGTTGGAGAGACTTATGAATGGCATCCTCTGGTAATATTGGCCCCTCATCTTTGTGTTGCTGGTTAATTCACTGTGGTGTACTCCCAACTTAATCTCATTCAGACTTGGCATGATCCGGGCACTAGGTTGGACAGGGATTGTCACCTGGACTTTCTAGAGCGTGAATTAACTTTCAGATGGGGTGTGACACTAGGATCCATAAAACATAATGTTCTGATTAAAATAAAATTCCTTGCATGTATTTATTTATGTGTTGGTTAGTTATTATCAAAATGCCAAGCATGTAACAAATCTACTTCAGACTCAGTGGCTGAAACCAATAATCATTTATTGTTACAGCTCTGCAAGTTGGATGCGAAGAGGTTCATCTAGAGTGAGTTCAGGCCTTGGTTTCATGTCACATTGTTTGGACAAGAGTGAAGAAATAAATAAAAAAGGACAGATATAACAGGGTGGGTTGTATTTCTTTGTTTCTGTCTTTTGCTCTTCCTTGAATCCATACACTCATTTTCATGTTTCTCTCAATTACTCCTTCCCTTTGACTTTGGGTTTACATGTGTAGGCAATGAATCAGAAGTAATGGTAGGCCACTTCTAAGCATAAGCCTTATGGTATATCAAGCATAGCTGTGGTGGTTTGAATAAGGATGCCCCCCCCTCCCAGGATTAGTCACCAGGGAGTGGCACTATTTGAAAAGATTACAAGGATTGGAAGGTGTGACATTGTTGGAGGATGTGTGTTGTGGAGTTGGACTTTGAGATTTCAAAAGCCTGTGACTCTCTCTCTCTCTCTCTCTCTCTCTCTCTCTCTCTCTCTCTCTCTCTCTGCTCATGAAACAGGATATACCTCTGCTCCAGCCCCATTCATGCCGCCTTGCTCCATGGCATAATAATAATGGGCCAAACCTCTGAAACTTCAAGCAAGTCAGTCAAATGCTTTCTTTTATAAAAGTTACATTGGCCTTGGTGCCTCTTCATAGCACAGAACAGTGACTAAGATAACAGTAACTCTACCTAAGGCTGTTTCTGGTAGCAATGCTCCAAGTAGCTCTGAATCTCCTCTTGGGGACATGGGGGTGGTGGTGGTGGAAATCTACACCATTTTGTTTTTCATTATGAAGCAAGAGGTGGAAGACACCATAAGGCTTATGCTTAGAAGTGGCCTACCATTACTTCTGATTCATTGCCTACACATGTAAACCCAAAGTCAAAGGGAAGGAGTAATTGAGAGAAACATGAAAATGAGTGTATGGATTCAAGGAAGAGCAAAAGACAGAAACAAAGAAATACAACCCACCCTGTTATATCTGTCCTTTTATATTTATTTCTTCACTCTTGTCCAAACAATGTGACTGGCAGTGTTCAAGCTGTTGTGGGTTAAAAAGGAGTAATAATCTCCTTTTTTTTTTTTTGATTTTTATTACATATTTTCCTCAATTACATTTCCAATGTTATCCCAAAAGTCCCCCATAGCACCCCCCACTTCCCTACCCACCCATTCCCATTCTTTTGGCCCTGGCATTCCCCTATATTGGGGCATATAAAGTTTGCAAGTCCAATGGGCCTCTCTTTCCATTGATGGCCGACTAGGCCGTCTTTCGATACATATGCAGCTAGAGACAAGAGCTCCGGGGTTCTGGTTAGTACATCATGTTGTTCCAACACTAGGGTTGCAGATCCCTTTAGCTCCTTGGGTACTTTCTCTAGCTTCTCCATTGGGAGCCCTGTGATACATCCAATAGCTGACTGTGAACATCCACTCCTGTGTTTGCTAGGCCCCGGCATCGTCTCACAAGAGACAGCTATATTTGGGTCCTTTCAGCAAAATCTTGCTAGTGTATGCAATGGTGTCAGCATTTAGAAGCTGATTATGGGATGGATCCCTGGATACGGCAGTCTCTAAATGGTCCATCCTTTCATCACAGCTACGAACTTTGTCTCTGTAACTCCTTCCCTGGGTGTTTTGTTCCCAATTCTAAGAAGGGGCACAGTGTCCACACTTTGGTCTTCATTCTTCTTGAGTTTCATGCGTTTATCAAATTGTATCTTATATCTTGGGTATCCTAAGTTTTGGGCTAATATCCACTTATCAATGAATACATATTGTGTGAGTTCTTTTGTGATTGTGTTACTTCACTCAAGATGATGCCCTCCAGGTCCATCCATTTGGCTAGGAATTTCATAAATTCATTCTTTTTAATAGCTGAGATGTACTCCATTGTGTAAATGTACCATAATTTCTGTATCCATTCCTCTGTTGAGGGACATCTGGGTTCTTTCCAGCTTCTGGCTATTATAAATAGGGCTGCTATGAACATAGTGGAGCATGTGTCCTTTTTACCGGTTGGGACATCTTCTGGATATATGCCCAGGAGAGGTATTGCTGGATCCTCCGGTAGTACTATGTCCAATTTTCTGAGGAACCGCCAGACTGATTTCCAGAGTGGTTGTACAAGCTTGCAATCCCACCAACAATGGAGGAGTGTTCCTCTTTCTCCACATCCTCGCCAGCATCTGCTGTCACCTGAATTTTTGATCTTAGCCATTCTGACTGGTGTGAGGTGGAATCTCAGGGTTGTTTTGATTTGCATTTCCCTGATGATTAAGGATGTTGAACATTTTTTCAGGTGTTTCTCTGCCATTCGGTATTCCTCAGGTGAGAATTCTTTGTTCAGTTCTGAGCCCCATTTTTTAATGGGGTTATTTGACTTTCTGGAGTCCACCTTCTTGAGTTCTTTATATATATTGGATATTAGTCCCTTATCTGATTTAGGATAGGTGAAGATCCTTTCCCAATCTATTGGTGGTTTTTTTGTCTTATTGATGGTGTCTTTAGCCTTGCAGAAGCTTTGTAGTTTCATGAGGTCCCACTTGTCAATTCTCGATCTTACAGCACAAGCCATTACTGTTCTATTCAGGAATTTTTCCCCTGTGCCCATATCTTCAAGGCTTTTCCCCACTTTCTCCTCTATAAGTTTCAGTGTCTCTGGTTTTATGTGAAGTTCCTTGATCCACTTAGACTTGACCTTAGTACAAGGAGATAGGAATGGATCGATTCGCATTCTTCTACATGTTAACAACCAGTTGTGCCAGCACCATTTGTTGAAAATGCTGTCTTTCTTCCACTGGATGTTTTTAGCTCCCTTGTCGAAGATCAAGTAACCATAGGTGTGTGGGTTCATTTCTGGGTCTTCAATTCTATTCCATTGGTCTATTTGTCTGTCACTATACCAGTACCATGCAGTTTTTATCACAATTGCTCTGTAGTAGAGCTTTAGGTCCGGCATGGTGATTCCACCAGAGGTTCTTTTATCCTTGAGAAGAGTTTTTGCTATCCTAGGTTTTTTGTTATTCCAGATGAATTTGCAGATTGCACTTTCTAATTCGTTGAAGAATTGATTTGGAATTTTGATGGGGATTGCATTGAATCTGTAGATTGCTTTTGGCAAGATAGCCATTTTTACAATGTTGATCCTGCCAATCCATGAGCATGGGAGATCTTTCCATCTTCTGAGATCTTCTATAATTTCTTTCTTCAAGGACTTGAAGTTTTTATTATACAGATCTTTCACTTCCTTAGTTAGAGTCACGCCAAGATATTTTATATTATTTGTGACTATTGAGAAGGGTGTTGTTTCCCTAATTTCTTTCTCAGCCTGTTTATTCTTTGTGTAGAGAAAGGCCATTGATTTGTTTGAGTTAATTTTATATCCAGCTACTTCACCGAAGCTGTTTATCAGGCTTAGGAGTTCTCTGGTGGAATTTTTAGGGTCACTTATATATACTATCATATCATCTGCAAAAAGTGATATTTTGACTTCATCTTTTCCAATTTGTATCCCTTTGATCTCCTTTTGTTGTCGAATTGCTCTGGCTAGGACTTCAAGTACAATGTTGAATAGGTATGGAGAAAGTGGACAGCCTTGTCTAGTCCCTGATTTTAGAGGGATTGCTTCAAGCTTCTCACCATTTACTTTGATGTTGGCTACTGGTTTGCTGTAGATTGCTTTTATCATGTTTAGGTATGGGCCTTGAATTCCTGATCTTTCCAAGACTTTTATCATGAATGGGTGTTGGATCTTGTCAAATGCTTTTTCCGCATCTAAGGAGATGACCATGTGGTTTTTGTCTTTGAGTTTGTTTATATACTGGATTACGTTGATGGATTTCCGTATATTGAACCATCCCTGCATCCCTGGGATGAAACCTACTTGGTCAGGATGGATGATTGTTTTGATGTGTTCTTGGATTCAGTTAGCAAGAACTTTATTGAGGATTTTTGCATCGATATTCATAAGGGATATTGGTCTGAAGTTTTCTATCTTTGTTGGGTCTTTTTGTGGTTTAGGTATCAGAGTAATTGTGGCTTCATAGAGTGAGTTGGGTAGAGTACCTTCTGTTTCTATTTTGTGGAATAGTTTGTGAAGAACTGGGATTAGATCTTCTTTGAAGGTCTGATAGAACTCTGCACTAAACCCATCTGGTCCTGGGCTTTTTTTAGTTGGGAGACTATTAATGACTGCTTCTATTTCTTTGGGGGATATAGGGCTGTTTAGATCATTAACCTGATCTTGATTCAACTTTGGTACCTGGTATCTGTCTAGGAACTTCTCCATTTCATCCAGGTTCTCCAGTTTTGTTGAGTATAGCCTTTGGTAGAAGGATCTGATGGTGTTTTGGATGTCTTCAGGATCTGTTGTTATGTCTCCTTTTTCATTTCTGATTTTGTTAATTAGGATGCTTTCCCTGTGCCCTCTAGTGAGTCTGGCTAAGGGTTTATCTATCTTGTTGATTTTCTCAAAGAACCAGCTCCTTGATTGGTTGATTCTTTGAATAGTTTTTCTTGTTTCCACTTGGTTGATTTCACCCCTGAGTTTGATTATTTCCTGCCGTCTACTCCTCTTGGGTGAATTTGCTTCCTTTTGTTCTAGTGCTTTTAGGTGTGTTGTCAAGCTGCTAATGTGTGCTCTCTCTAGTTTCCTTTTGGAGGCACTCAGAGCTATGAGTTTTCCTCTTAGAAATGCTTTCATTGCGTCCCATAAGTTTGGGTATGTTGTGGCTTCATTTTCATTGAACTCTAAAAAGTCCTTAATTTCTTTCTTTATTCCTTCCTTGACCAAGGTATCATTGAGAAGAGTGTTGTTCAGTTTCCACGTGAAGGTTGGCTTTCTATTATTTATTTTGTTATTGAAGATCAGCCTTAGTCCATGGTGATCTGATAGGATGCATGGGACAATTTCAATATTTTTGTATCTGTTGAGGCCTGCTTTGTGACCAATTATGTGGTCAATTTTGGAGAAGGTACCATGAGGTGCTGAGAAGAAGGTATATCCTTTTGTTTTAGGATAGAATGTTCTGTAGATATCTGCCAGATCCATTTGATTCATAATTTCTGTTAGTTTCACTGTGTCCCTGTTTAGTTTCTGTTTCCATGATCTGTCCATTGGTGAAAGTGGTGTGTTGAAGTCTCCCACTATTATTGTATGAGGTGCAATGTGTGCTTTGAGATTTACTAAAGTTTCTTTAATGAATGTGGCTGCCTTTGTATTTGGAGCATAGATATTCAGGATTGATAGTTCCTCTTGGAGGATTTTATCTTTGATGAGTATGAAGTGTCCCTCCCTGTCTTTTTTAATGACTTTGGGTTGGAAGTCAATCTTATCAGATATTAGAATGGCTACTCCAGCTTGTTTCTTCATGCCATTTGCTTGGAAAATTGTTTTCCAGCCTTTCATTCTGAGGTAGTGTCTATCCTTTTCTCTGAGATGAGTTTCCTGTAAGCAGCAAAATGTTGGGTCTTGTTTGTGTAGCCAGTTTGTTAGTCTATGTCTTTTTATCGGGGAGTTGAGTCCATTGATATTAAGAGATATTAAGGAAAAGTAATTGTTGTTTCCTGTTATTATTGTTGTTAAAGTTGGCATTTTGTTCTGGTGGCTGTCTTCTTTTAGGTTTGTTGAGGGATTACCTTCTTGTTGTTTCTAGGGCGTGGTTCCTGTCCTTGTATTGGTTTTTTTCTGTTATTATCCTTTGAAGGGCTGGATTCGTGGAGAGATAATGTGTGAATTTGGTTTTGTCGTGGAATACTTTGGTTTCTCCATCTATGTTAATTGAGAGTTTGGCTGGGTATAGTTGCCTGGGCTGGAATTTGTGTTCTTTTAGTGTCTGTATAACATCCGTCCAGGATCTTCTGGCTTTCATAGTCTCTGGTGAAAAATCTGGTGTAATTCTGATAGGCTTGCCTTTATATGTTACTTGGCCTTTTTCTCTTACTGCTTTTAGTATTCTATCTTTATTTAGAGCATTTGTTGTTCTGATTATAATGTGTCGGGAGGTATTTCTTTTCTGGTCCAGTCTATTTGGAGTTCTGTAGGCTTCTTGTATGTTCATGGGCATCTCTTTCTTTAGATTTGGGAAGTTTTCTTCTATAATTTTGTTGAAGATGTTTGCTGGTCCTTTGAGTTGAAAATCTTCATTCTCATCCACTCCTATTATCCGTAGGTTTGGTCTTCTCATTGTGTCCTGTATTTCTTGGATGTTTTGAGTTAGGATCTTTTTGCATTTTACATTTTCCTTGATTGTTGTGCCGATGTTCTCTATGGAATCTTCTGCACCTGAGATTCTCTCTTCCATCTCTTGTATTCTGTTGCTGATGCTCGTATCTATGGTTCCAGATTTCTTTCCTAGGGTTTCTATCTCCAGTGTTGCCTCATTTTGGGTTTTCTTTATTGTGTCTACTTCCCTTTTTAGGTCTAGTATGGTTTTGTTCATTTCCATCATCTGTTTGGATGTGTTTTCCTGTTTTTCTGTAAGGACTTCTACCTGTTTGATTATGTTATCCTGTTTTTCTTTAAGGATTTGTAACTCTTTAGCAGTGTTCTCCTGCAATTCTTTAAGGGATTTTTGTGCTTCGTCTTTATTGTCTTCTGCCTGTTTAGCAGTGTTCTCCTGCATTTCTTTAAGTGTGTTATTAAAGTCCTTCTTGAAGTCCTCTATCATCATCAGGAGATATGCTTTTAAATCCGTGTCTAGCTTTTCCGGTGTGTTGGGGTGCCCTGGACTGGGCGAAGTGGGGGTGCTGGATTCTGATGATGGTGAGTGGTCTTGGTTTCTGTTAGTAAGATTATTACGTTTACCTTTCGCCATCTGGTAATCTCTGGGGTTAGTTGTTATCGTTGTCACTGTTTAAAGATTGGAGCAGAAGCTGTGTTCCACTCACCAGCAGTCCCGAAATCCTGCGGCGGGGGTCGTGGGTAGCTGGCGGGTGTCAGGCAACCCTGCTCTCCCGCTACCCCGGCGCTGATCCGGCCGGATGAGGCCTGTGGCCCTACTCAGGCCGGTTTCTGCTTCCCTAACTAATGCAGTCTCAGGTCCCGCGCAATTGGATTGGAGCAGAAGCTGTGCTCCACTCACCAGAAGTCTTAAGATCCTGTGGCGGGTGTTGTGGGTAGCTGGCGAGTGTCAGCGGACCCTGCGCCCCAGCTGCCCCGGTGCTTTTCTGACCGGAAGAGGGTTGTGGCCCTATGTAGGCCGGATTTCTCTCTCCCCAGCCAGAGCAGTCTCAGGTCCCGCGTGATTGGACTGGAGCAGAAGCTGTGTTCCACTCACCAGCAGTCCCAAAATCCTGCGGCGGGGGTCGTGGGTAGCTGGCGGGTGTCAGGCAACCCTGCGCTCCCGCTACCCCGGCGCTGATCCGGCCGGATGAGGCCTGTGGCCCTACTCAGGCCGGTTTCTGCTTCCCTAACTAATGCAGTCTCAGGTCCTGCGCAATTGGATTGGAGCAGAAGCTGTGCTCCACTCACCAGAAGTCTTAAGATCCTGTGGCGGGTGTTGTGGGTAGCTGGCGAGTGTCAGAGGACCCTGCGCCCCAGCTGCCCAGGTGCTTTTCTGACCGGAAGAGCGAGTAATAATCTCCTATGGGCAGGCAGTTTCAGCAGAGTGCAGAACGCTGGGAATAGTGGCTTCCAAGGATGGTGGGATGGGGGCAGGGTGACGTCACCACGTGAGCCCACAGAGGAAAACCACTAAAGTAGGAAGAGTTTTCAGCTAGCTCCTGTCATGTGTAACCAGTGCTCAGACAGTTAGGCTTCTTTGTAGTTTGCTACAATCCTCTACCAGCTGTTAACTCCTGTTTCTCTATCACTGGTAGCTAAGAGTTAAAGATGCCATGTGAGGGACAAGGCAGAGGAGGGTGAGAACATTATCCACACAAGTAGTGTTGAGTAATAAACTGAGGGCAGCATTTGTAATGGAAAGTGATAACGCATGAAGAAGATACATGGGACAGTCCTGGAGTCTGCAGAAAAAAACAGCATAATGAATAATAATGATAATAACAATAAGTGTGACACTTATAGATCTCTGTGTGCTAACTGCTTTGCATGAGACAAGTACTATTAATAATGTTTCATTTTAATATTTATTTATTGGGTGTATGTGTGTTGTGCACATGTCAGAGGACACTTTCAAGGATCCTTGCCTCCCACCTTGTTGAGGCAGGTTCTGTTTCTTGTTTGCTGCTCTACTATGTATGCCAAGCTAGCAGGCCTGTGAGCTTCTGGGAATTCTCATTATAGCAGAAGTGAGATTACAGACAAGCGTTATTGTGCTCAGTTTTATATGGATTCTGTGGGCTTGAACTTATGTCCTCATGTGTGGCAAGTGGTTTACCCACTCGGCAATCTCTGCAGCCCTATAAATCCCATTTTCACTACACTGGATGAAGTTCAGAAGGATTCAGCTCGCTGGCTAAATGAGAAGTAGAATAAACGTTGAGTGGCCATCACCAGCCGGTTCAGCACCACGGACAGCAACCCACGCCGCCTGGCAGCATAGGCTAGGCTTCTTTCTGCAGGGTGAATTCCCACTGGCAGAATACTAGACATGTTTTCTAGTGTGTTGTTTATAGTACACTCCATCTTCTAGAATGAGTCTTGATAACAAGGGGCCACCTTCTTTTTAAGGACTTGGTAGTGTGTGCTGGTTGAGGTTGGGTGACACTTAGAATGTAAAAGTTTGCAGATGGAATCTGGTAAAGAACTCTGATCTTATATGTAATGAAATGTGATAGAAGACCTGGGGGCTACAGTGGCTAAGAGTGGGAGAAACTTTCAGGGAGTATGTGGGTTTTCTGAGAAAGGGAAGGTACCTGGGGAGTGAGGGGGGAAAGAAGAGAGAGAAAGAAGAGAAAAGGAAGAAAGGGAGGGAGGAAGGGAGGGAAGGAAGGAGGAAGAAGAAGGGAGGAGAGGGGGAGGAGGAGGAGAGAAATTTCAACAACCATAAGAAGAAAACCATCTTATTTCCCCTATCAATTGTTCAGTAAAGCCCACATCACTATGTATGCTGGTTTTTGAGAGCTCAGCCACTGTGCTCTGTGCATTACATGCGATCATGCACAAATCAACAGTGACTGCTGGAGAGAATTTTTTGCAGGGCATGCTAGTAGAGACCTTCTAGAATGTGAACTCCAGCATTTCTGCTTGGTTTCCCTAATCACCTTGTCACCCCAGAGGACAGGCATGGGCCCTCATTTCTCCTTTCCGCCTGTGGTCTGGCACGTTGGTCACATACTCGGGACACACGCAGCCTCGCATTCCCTTCTCCCTCGTGTCAGGTTGATTTGTTTCCTCTGGTTGAGTCCGATTCGGAAAAGAAGTATGAGCTTGCCTCTGCCTGCAGCAATCAGACATTCCAGAGTTTCCAGGTCACTGGCAATTTCAGCCATTCTTTCCCTTGCCACTGAACATGTACCTTGAGTAGTCAGACTTACAGAAATGGTCACCATGCTCTTAGGATCAATCCAGGAATATGGTGCTCGAGTTCCCTCTGTTGCTGTAACAAAACACTCTGACCAAAAACAGCTTAAGGGAAGAGAGGGTTTGCTCCCACTTACAGGTCATAGTTAGTCACCGAGGGAAGTCAGGGCAACAACTTGAAGAATCCATAGGGCAATGTTACTTGCTGGTTTGTGCACAGGCTCATGCTTAGCTAGCTTTCTTACACAGCCTGGGACTAGTTGCAGGACATAGTATTGCCAGAAATATGAGGAGCTTTTTTTCTATCAATTAACAACCAAGACCCAGCCCCTATACATACCCACAAAAAAATTAGTTAATTTCTAGGTGGAGGTTTTCCTTCAGCTGACCCTGGACTGTGGTAAGTTTGACAACACTAGGACACGTGCTAAAACACAGAGACAACTTTCTTTGTCGTGCAAAAATCCCACCTATCAATAATCTGACCTAGCAATGGTAGCCCACTCACTTCCCTTCCACAGGGACAGCTGCTTTTATCCCGATTCACAATCTCTAGGAAAAAGCTGAACGCGAATCTTTGACATCTCCAGAAACATGCTTTGGTTAGATCTAGACACATGAATCAAGCTGCTGAAGGTGAGATGGGATTGCTGGGATGTGTTCTGTTCTCTGAGTCAAGTTTGAAACCCCTATCACTGTTCAGTAGACACTCTATGAGCGGTGGCTAAGGGTTATTGAAGAGCTTATTAAGGAATTCATTGGTAAAACAGAATCTGTAGCTGGACACCTTTTGTTATAGGGAGTCTGAAAACCAGTGGACTTTGGAGCCTGACATGGACTTTGGATTTGGCTCTACTGCTTACTTACTATGTGACATCAGCACATCGGGGTGACTACCTCTTTGGGCCTCTGTTTTCTTACTCAAAAAAATGGGAGCAGTTGACATGTACTGATATTTAATGAACTAGTTAGGATGGGCGACCTTTAGTGCTGAAACCCATCAAACCTCAGCAGCCCGTGCAGTGCCTCAGTATGGGCCAGTGAAGGGGTCTGGCTGTATGCAGTTGTCTTGCCTCCCTAGCGGTGTTTCTACAGAGTTCAGGGCTTCCCACTACATCCTCTGCATTCAGAGTTTGGGGAAAGAGAGCTTGGAGGACTGGGTCAGTTCAGGAACTAGTGTAATGGTGTCCCACCTTGATGCCACTGTCACATGCTTACATCAATACAGGGAAGAAAGGCTGGAAGGTGACAGTGTGCCTAAGAGGAAAGGGTTACTGGTGTGGCTGAACAAGCCGCCAGTGTCATACACTTCCATGTTGTAAGTTTATTATGAGATTGTAATAATACTAATAATAAAAAAAAGAAGATGACACAATGTCTTGTTTGATTCTGTCTAGCACATAGCAGATACACAACATATGTTAGCTCTGGCTGGTTGTTGACATAGGAAAGTCAGCTCTGAATGTCAGACAAGCAACTTAGGAAGGGATGTCAAATCTTGAGCCATTTGTCAGATTAGGGTTGCCTTGTCTGTTTGTCTTTGGCTTCTAGGATTTCTGATTGCTGGGCCACAAAGGGTTAAACTACCCTGGCCTTCATGGATGCTTAGCTACTCGGCAGCTGGGTGTCTTTCCAAGGGCCTTCAACACTCTCTTTCACCGCAGTAAATACATCTGGCATTCCCTATTCTGGAAATACAAGCAACTAGTCAATTGAAAAAGGCGTCTGCTGATGGCTGCATGACAAGCAATATCCATAACTGCTTGTAATCTCCTTCAGACATCCGCTTGCTCCCATCCAGCCCCACAGAGCACAAAGGGGCTCCTATTATCACCGTAGCCTTCTGCCGCCAGAAATGCAGATGAACCCTGACCTGATATTCCACTCAACATGCCCTCTGAGCACAGGGCATTCTTCAAGTGTTTACCCTGCCAGCATAGCAGATGAGTGGGGCCCAGGGAGTAGCTTCCAGGAGGAGGACAGATGTAACACCACGGTAGTGAGCCCAGATTTTGTACTTTGCAATTAGAAGACTCGGATTTGTAAACTCACTAGCTCCCTGGCTTTGGAGAAGTCAAATCTTCCCTTTCCCTCAGTTTCCCCGTTGGTATAGTGAACGTACGTACAAAATAATACTTTATTTACATCTCAGTAGTTTGGGGGCTCAAAGAATGAATCTGAAATATGCGTGTACTTAGATTTCTTATTGAATCAAAACAAACAGACAAACAAACAAACAAACAAACAAACAAACAAAGCTACCTAAAGAGGAGAGGTAGGGTCATGTTCTTAGCTGGTGGGACTGGGTTACAGAAAGAAATATATAGTCACCATGTCATATGATAATACACAGGTTCTCAACCTGTGGGTCGTGACACCCATGGGGGGGTCACTTAAGACCATCATGAAACATAGATATTTATATTATAATTAATAAAAGTAGCAAAATTACAGTCATAAAGTAGCAATGAAAAGATTTTCTGGTTGAGGGGGGTCACTACAACATGAACTGTAGTAAAGGGTTGCGGCATGAACAAGGTTGGGAACCACTGCTATATTCTAGGCTGTGTCCTGACTCATGCTAGAAGTGACAGGAAGGACCCCACCTCTGAGTTCTCTATCAACTACTACTCTGTCAACACGTGGAAAGGGGCAAGAATGCACATGGCTGCCGTCTGGCAAGGGAGGAGAGATCCCTCCCCAATGAGAACAGGATCGATGAGAGGAGGACAGGGAAGACCTCTTTGCAGCTGGCAAGCTATAAGTATGGCAAAGCCTGAGATCCAGTTCCCGTCTGAGCCTGAAGGTCACAGAGCAGGGAGGTCGGTTCTGTGTTGACCCTTTCCTCTTCCCTCTCATTCTTCAGGCCCCATAGCACTGGGTATTGCCCACCTACACTAGACAAGGTAAGTTCTGCTTATCACAGGGGATATTTGAATAATGCTCTCCCACTGTCTAGGGCATGGCTGAGTCCAGCCAAGGTGATGTAAAATTAGTCACCGTAAAAGCTGATGAACGAGCCCAGTGGGAAGAAAGGCCTGCAGTACAAACCCAATGTCCTGAGGCTGGTCTCCAGAACTCACGTCAGGGTGGAGGGAAGTAGATTAGTTATCACTGGAGTGGGTGACTGATAGAAAGGAGGGACTGAAATTCACTTTTCTCTCTGTGAGGCGACATTATCAAAGGCCATCGGCAGAAGCGACTTCTTTGCATTGTCCTTTCAGCCTCCAGAGCTGTGAGCCGAACCTTGTATCATTTACAAATTGCCTAGTCTGGGGCATTCTGTTATAGCCCAGGAAACAGCTCAAGATGACACCTCAACTAAGTGGGAAGGGACACACCTGCTGAGGGTATGGGGCATCAGTGCCCCAATTCTGCCAAGAAAAAGGCTGTGGTCTGCTTACCTCCCTGCTTCCCTGAGATGCCCTCCTTACAGGGTTGGACAGGATTGCAGACAGTGGCCCCGCTCAGCCCGATGGTGCTTCAGGATTCTCAGCCCAGTCTCTCTGATGAATGTGACCTCCCCATGAAACCTCATCAGCTGCCAAGACAGAGGAGGTCAGGCCCTGCGTCTGCAGACAATGGCCTTATCGGCTGCTGCCCGTGAGGGTATAAGCAGGGGATTGGATGGTATCATTCTAATTTACACGGGATTTTGTTTCTTTCCAGGTACTTAGCATGTGGATCTAGGTGATATCAAAGGCAGAGCATTATACAATAAGTAGGCTTAACCTCCATCTCACCCCCTCTCATCCTTCTATCTCTTCATTGAGGCCACGAGAATCTGCAGCTGAGGTTGCCATAGTGACCAATTAGGATTACTGAGATGTTCTTGCAGAGAAAAAAGAGAGTATCGATTTAGCTTGACAGTGGGACATCTGGGGACCAGGAGAGCCCTGGGTATTCAGCATTAATGGGGGCCACTGTGTGCCACCCTTAGGCAGTTCTGGACTGTCAATAGCTTTTGAGTTGCTCCTCATGTGTGGTGGGGATCACCAGCAGGCCCCTGACGACTTGGGGCTGATGTGGCAGTGCCGAGGGACAGCTGAGGTACCTGGGTATGGTCCTCACCACAGTGGCAACGGTGACACTCAAAGGAAGTGGGGTTCCGAAGCTCCATTATCAAGAAGCTTAGGTACCCAGACAGGCTTGCCGTAGCCATGACCTTCCTGTTGTTAATGACAGATTTCTAGGTGGCTTGATTTACTAGCCTGAGCCAAAAAGAGTGGAGGGAGGAGCTAAGGAAGATATGACCTTTAGGAGTGTGTGGTTTTTTTTACATTGATTGATTGATAGTGTGTGTGTGTGTGTGTGTGTACAACCCACATGTGAAGGTTAGAGGTCAACTGTGGATGTTTGGTTCTCTCCTCCTACTCGGTGTGTCCTGGGGATTTAACTCAGGCCATCAGGCTTGGTGGCAGGCTCCCTTATATCATCTTGTCAGCTCCAGGAGCTTTAAATGGAGTAAAAACACTTGTTATTTTCACATGTGAAATATGGTCTTTTGGGTTATTATAAAATAAAGGAACCAAGAAAAAAACTCATGGGAACGAGGAAGCTAGGATGTGGTACTTGAAGCTGGCACAGTGCAATCATGAAGCATAACTGAGCCTCCATTTACCCCTCTGTAAACCAAGCTGTAGAGGGAGCTGTAAAGATTAGAGCTCACAGTGGTAAAGAAAAACCTTGGCGCATTTTAGGGTAGGTTGGTTGAAAGACCCTAGAGACAGAATTAACGAGTGGAGAAAGAAGTGGGTAGGATTCGGAAAAACAGAGTAAGAATTTAGGTGACTTAATGATAACCAATGGGAAGAGATTGGAGAGAGCATGGTGGGTTTTGTTTTATGTTGGTATGACAGAGTACGTGAAACTGGGAAATTTATAAAGAAAAGAAGTTTAGGGTTCAGGGATAGAATAGTCCAGTCAATAAAATACCTATCATGTAAGCATGAGGACCGAAGTTCAGATTCCCAGTGCTCATGTGAATTAGCAGCCAGATGCACCTGTAACCTCAATGCTACATGTACAGGGTTGGGAGGGAGGGAGAGGGGGAGGGGGAGGGGAAAGGGAGGGGGAGACAGGGAGAGAGGGGGAGGGGGAGACAGGGAGAGAGGGAGAGAGGGAGAGAGGGAGAGAGGGAGAGAGGGAGAGAGGGAGAGAGAGAGAGAGAGAAAGAGAAAGAGAAAGAGAAAGAGAAAGAGAAAGAGAAAGAGAAAAAGAGAGAGATCTGTAGCTCACTGGCCAGCCAGGCAAGGAAATCACTCCATGTTGACTTCTGACCTCTAGAAGCATGAACACACATGTAAATGTTCACCTGCATGCATGTGTACACACACCCACAGGAACGTGTTCATTCATCACATGTATACAATATACACACATCCCATTTTTTAAAACAAGGAAGGAAAAGAAGTGTATGTTACTTTACTTTGGAGGCTAGGAAAGCCAAGAGCACAGTTTTGGTGTTGGCCAAGCTTCTGGGGAGGGCTGTGCACTGCTTCAGTCAGAATGGAAGAGCAGACAGGGCCTTGGGGCTGAGCTACCCCATTCCTGCAGAGGCAGAGAAATCACTGAGGCTGTGCTGCGGGAGGAGGGCCATCTGGAGAGAGGAAAATATGGAGGCCAGACAGTCAAAGCATAGAGAAGTAGAGGGCTTCCTGGTTTTATGAAAGGGGGCTCTCTCCCTTTTCCTTATCCAACAATTTGTCGAAAGTTCCAAGGAAGTACAAAGGGAGTGGGGTGAGAGGAATTTGCCAATCTGTGTCTCATTCCTGGAGTAGTCCTGACCTGGGACTGAAGGAATGGATCTTGGGTCTTTGGTCCATGGGTCAACTGGGCCTCTGGCCTGGCCTGGCCTGGCAGGTAACTCTTAGATGAGCCTTTCCCCTATCCTGCCTCGGCCTTGAGCTTCAAGAAATCAAGGCTAGATTAAGTAGCCTTCTGTCTGTCTCTCAGGGGCCATCCTAGACATGCCACACCCAGAGATGTCCTTGCCCTGGCTCCCTACTCACATCCTCAGGTGGACCCTGGGACTCTTAATTAGAGCAGAGCTGTGACTAGGACTCAGGAGAAAATGGGCATCCTCCTCCCCCTGTCCCCACCCTCTGCCTCTGCAGGATTTAATAACTGCCCTCCTTAAAGATCAGGAGACGTGATTAATTCTGACTCGAGGATTATTAAAATGCTTCCACCAAGCATCTGGCATTAAAAGTTTTAAATCAATTAATCTGTTGTTTGTGGAGAAGCATTCTAGTTAGCACAGCTGCAAGACACTGCTCACTTGCTGTTGGGTTGGGAGAGGTTGTGCTGGAGGAAGAGCCCAGGCTCCCCTGGGGGCTGGGGGGCCACCCACTGGGTTCCTGGCACTTTCTCTGTCTCCTAAGCCTCTGCTCTCTCATTCCAGTCTTGTCTGCCTGATTTCTAAGCAGTCTTTTTTCTCCCATTCCCAAACAAAACACAGGTTGTTCACTTGATTTTGAATTTGAGACAAACAATAATTTTCCATCAGCCTGTGTCTGGCACCGCTATCTTGGACATACTGATATTACAAAATCACTTTATTGGTTGTTTCTGTGAAATTTAAATTTAATGGGGCACCCTGCACTGTTAGTTTCTCAGGCTGGTGACCCTGGATAAAGTGTCTGGGACGTTCTTAGTGTAGGAGGTGGAATTCAGAATCATGGTATCATGACTTGGGCAAGACTCCTAGGTGCTTAGTCAAGGATGCGAGATCCTGGCAAAAGCCAAAACTTGTATCCAGGTTTGAGCCTAGGAACCCTGGCCCTTGGTCTACTAGGGTTAATACTAGTTTTGATTCTGGCCAGTTTGCTTCTTGCCAGATGCCCAGGGAACCCTGAATGATCTGTTGCTTCTACTCTGGTGCCACCATTGGTCAAGCAGCCTTGATCTCTGGGGACACGCAAACACTCGTGGAATTCCCACACTGTTGGGCGAAGAAGATTTTTTGACTGAAACACTGTAGAGAGAAAATATATTATTGGCCTGTGTGGTCCTGAGAATGTGGCTGGCATTGTTTGCAGCAGATGGCTGTTCTCCCTGGAACTCAGAGCCCCACAGCATCTCCATTTATCCTGATGTAGGAGCCTAACCACTAACCATGAGAGCATGGCTGTGTCTGAGTTACATTTACATCCCCAGAACCCATATGGCAGACCCCGAACAGAAGTGCTAAAAATGAATTCATTAGGGCTAGAAAGATGGCTCAATGGTGAAGAGCCATATATTGATTATTGATCTTGCAGAGGACCAAGTTTCTTTCTTAGCACCTGTGTTGGGAGTCTCACAGTATCTGTAACTCTAGCTCCAGAGGGTCTGATGTCCCCCCCTCCCCACTCCCCAACAGGCACCTGATTCCTGTATATGCCACTTCCACTTGAGAGTAGGTTATGAGGAAGCAAACCTACCTTATGTTCTCACCCCACATCCCAAGTATCTAGAGTTGTCATTTATAAGTCTCAGAAGAGAAAGCGAATTGGCCAGAATCAAAACCAGTCTTGAACCTACTGGACCAAGGCCCAGGATTCTTGGGCTCCAACCTGATGCTGGTTTCAGCTTTAGTTAAGATCTCATATCCTTGACTAAGTCCCTGTCCTTTCCATTTCTGCATCAGTTAATTTAGGAGATCATGTTTCGGCATCTGCAGCCCAGACATGCTGTAGCATCTTGTTGGTGCCAGTCTCCGAAGCCCGTATTCGAGTAGGTCTGGTTGAGTGACACCTCCTGGAACCATGCAAATGCCCAGTGTCTAGGGGAACACAGGGCACAATGAAGCTCCAACTTGGAACCCCTGGGAAGGTCTGACTACTTCTGTTTGTACATTGTCTCTCTGCACTCGCTACAAATCAGCCTTAGATTTCAGTTCTCTGCACTCAGGGACCAAGCTTGAGCTCTCTTCCACCCTCAGCAGCTGGAGACAGAGAGAGAGAGAGAGAGAGAGAGAGAGAGAGAGAGAGAGAGAGAGAGAGAGGGGAGGGGAGGGGAGGGGAGGGGAGGGGAGGGGAGGGGAGGGGAGGGGAGGGGAGGGGAGGGGAGGGGAGGGGAGGGGAGGGGAGGGGAGGAGAGGAGAGGAGAGGAGAGGAGAGGAGAGGAGAGGAGAGGAGAGGAGAGGAGAGGAGAGGAGAGGAGAGGAGAGGAGAGGAGAGGAGAGGAGAGGAGAGGAGAGGAGAGGAGAGGAGAGGAGGAGAGGAGAGGAGAGGAGAGGAGAGGAGAGGAGAGGAGAGGAGAGGAGAGGAGAGGAGAGGAGAGGAGAGGAGAGGAGAGGAGAGGAGGGGGAAGAATCTTTCCCCCAACTTTGCATCCGAGCTGCCTTTGACCCTGGCCACACCTCAGACATTTCTTTTCAGACACTGCAGTCAGCCCAGATTTATCCCTCCTTGTGTCTCTCATGTAAAATGCATCTCTCGACACTTTGCCAGGTTAAATGATTTAACAGCCGAGGCAGAGAGAATTAGGGGTCTGGGAGCAGGAGGCGATGCTTGCTTTTCAGACGAGATTGGAAAGGAGATGGAGATTGGTGGTGGTGATAATCTCTTATTTTAATAATATAAAATAACTGTCCCACTGAATCAGAGTGAGCGATGAATTCCGTGGCCTGGGGTTAGAGACAGCCCAGCCCAGAGGAGAGAGCCGATGCTTTAGGATGCTGCTCTGGGGGAGATTGTTTCTCTTGTCTTCATTTTTGGAAGGAGATTCATACCAACACTATGCTATGATTGTCCTGGGACCCCGTGTCATTAAAATGTGGGGGGTCAGAGAGGCTGAAGGATTTGGGGAGCATGTGTATTTATGTATGCTTGTGAGTAAATGGGAAAATGAAGGAATGAGATAAATTCAGGGAGACCGATGGATGTTCACTTTCAACTTACTATCTATTGTCAGAAGATACTCTGATCTGTGATCCCAGAATGGGAGTCCAAATGCAGGGCCATGGTCTAAATGTCCCCCATTGGATGTGGGGCCTGTTACCTGGGGCACATGTCATTGAGGCCTTGATCCTACTTCAATAAATGCAAGAGAAGTTTCCACTCTTCAGAGACTTCATGGGCAAACATAGATTGACAATGTCCCATGTCTGGTTTTGCTGGAGGTTGGCTGGGAGCTTCCAAAAGGAGCCAGGTGGAGGGGAACAAACTCTGTGGCACATGTCAGCTCTGCAGGGCGTCCTTCTCAGCTGGCTGCTAATGGCCCCAGTAGCTGCAGATCTGTCTTCCTCCCTGGGATTAATTCATTACTCCAGCCCCACTCAGATCTCCATCAGGTTTAAACGTCAGACTTTAATATGCAGCTAATGAGTCAAATTCTCTCTCTATCTCTCCCCGTCCAAGGTCTGTCTCTTTTTCCCTTTTCCTTTTGCTCAGGCTTGCAAATGTCAGAGGTTGTGTGGGGAAGAGCAGAGACTGGGACCCTGTGGGGTGAGGAGGGGCCTTCTTCCTCTTCCTCAGCAAATGAGAAATGGATCCATTTACTGTATTCATTTATGAAGACTGAAGCGTTCTAGTGATGGATGTCCACTCCCATTGGAGCTCGAGAGTCAAAGAATCATCAGAGCACATGGAGAAGCAGAGAGAAAGAATAACGGAGACAGGCTGATTCTCTGCACTTGGAGTCTTTGCTTCTCATTAGGCAACTCCTGCTTACGAGAACTCATTATACGTTGAGTCCATGCAAAGCATCTCCCAACACTTCGCTAAGGCTGCAAAGTTGAGCAGATTGATTGCATGTGTAAGGAGACAACTGGGGTGTCGCCATTAGAAGTCTCCAGAGCCAGACTCCCTAACTTTGGATCTGCTCCTCACTTGCAATATGAATTTAGGCGAGCTGGTTAGGCTATCTTTCCATCTGCACAATGGACATAACAAAACAGCACATCACATGGTTAATAGCATTAGATGAATTGACCCAAGTAGTGTTTGTAAATTCTGGATAAATGTAGTTATTATTCCTATGTGGGAAGAACTTAGCGTCCTAGAGTAGAAGATAGAATGAGTCAACCGCCAATGGTTGCTTACTGTACAAGCAGGCGGTGTGATTTATATGTGTTAACTTGTTTAATCCTCTCAGCAGCTGCACGGGGTGGTTCTCATCATCATTACCATTTCACACGGAAAGAGGCAGAGTCTGAAGTTTGCTGTTGCTGAAGGGCTCCCAGCTAGCAAATGATGGAGCTAGATTTTGATCCTTGCTCTGTTGGACTTGGGGTTGAGCCCTTAGCCATAATTGAGTGTCTTGGAAGGCAGAAGATATACCACTATAGAGGCAGCACTGTCTGGTAGTACACGTTCAAGTGCAGTACTGTAGGACCCACAGAGAGTCATGAGCTCTCACTGTCTAAGGAGGCTACCCAAGGGTTTTCTGGTGGAGGCCATTACACCTGGAGGTTGACCAGGTGTTCTCTATATGGATGGGGCAGGGCAGTGAGAAGCAGAGCCCATTTGGGGAACTCCAGCTTAGATGGCTAGAGGGCAGATATATGATTGGGGTGCACAGGGGTGAGGCTGGGAAAGCAGCTGAGTAAGGCACTGTGCGGGGTGCCTGCCACAGTGGGTTTGCCATGAGAAATTGGAAGTGTGGAGCTGGGAAGGACCCAGATATGCTTCTTGGGAGTCTGTTTCCCCTACTGAGTTATGAAATCTGGACCACGGAGGGGAAGGCTTGAGACTGGGTAGACAGTGAAGCTGCTACCACCACCGCCAAGCTGTTGCTTTACAGGAGGCAATTCTGCTGTCCACCCAAGAAGGCTGGAGGTTGGCCATGAGAAGTGGCATCTCAGAGCACAAAGAGATGGGATATGTTTTTCCGACGCTTGGAAGATAATAAAATGATTGAGCCACTTGAGACATTCAAGGTGTGGAAGAAAAAGGGTTCAGAGGCAGAGCTTTTCTGAGAAGAGATTAAGTTTTCAGCTGCTCATCAGGTGGAGCACACATAACGAAGAGGTGGGTGGACAGGACACTATCTGAGTTCAATCAAGAGGGTCTTTGTACCAATCAGCTTCCTGTTTCTATGACAAAATGCCTGAGCAAATCAGCTTAAAGGAAGAAAGACGTTGCTTATGGTGTGAGAGGCTTCCAGGGTCTGTTATTTTGAGCCTGTGGAGGTTCATAGTTCATCAAAGTATATGATGGAGTGAGTCTGTTTACTTCATGGTGATTAGGAAGTGAGCGGAGAGAAGGAGGGAGACTTTGTCTCAACATCTTCAGGGAGATATCTTCACAACCCAGCTTTCTCCCCTTAGGCTCCAAACCCAAAAGTTCTGTCACTTTTCAATAGCACCATCAATTAAGGTACCAAGACACAGGAGCTGTTAGCGGGACATTTAATATCAAAACCAGACATGTCACAGTGTGCAGGCCATGTGTGTGCCCCAGGACATCTATGAAGGGGATTCAACACAAAACCATAAATTCACTTAAAACAATGTGTGATTTTTTTTTCCTGTTCTTAAAACCCAGTTCTGTGGGTCACAGTGTGAACTGCATAGATGAGGTCACATCCTAGTGTCAGAAGATTGTAAGGAAGTTTGGATCAAAGTGCAACTATCTTGAGTGGAAGCAATGTCCCAGCTGAGTTAGCACAGGGAAGTCCAGGATGAGACTGAGGCAGAGAGCAGGGCTCCGGCATGTTGTCCACCTAACAGCATGAGGGTTGTCAGAGGAGTGGCTCTAGGCCAGGGAGTGTAGCTGGGGACCCAAATCCAGAGGCAAGGCAGCCTCAGAATGTACCGAGATCTCACCTATCTGGAAGCAGAGTCAGGTCTAACCTTTTCTGAAGAGAAATCCCAGTGTCTCTTAATTATTTATGGAAGAAAAACTTGGAATGACATGAGAGACTATGGAGAGGCTGGAGATCTGGCAGGCTATGCCTGCTCAAGTCAATATTTTGTTAAATACCCAGGTTGTAAAGAGAGACAAACGTTTGGCAAACAGGTTTCTTTTAATGGTGTATGGCTTTTTTCTTTAGTTTTATTAACAAGGGTTTCCCTCCCTTCGATCGACTGTGGTTTGCAAATCACAGCAGGAGGAAGGATTGCTGGATGGCTGAGTGGGATGAGGGTCATGACATCAGTCAAGAAGGGCCAACCTAAGTATCTGGGGCAGGCAGGGAAATGAAGGCAGAGGTTCTAACAGGTCAGGGAGCTATGTTGACTGTGTCCCCATGAGCTGACTCTTCAGGTAGGTAATGGTATGATTGGCTGAAGAAATGGAAGCCTCTGAAGGGTTCTCCATTCACTTTTTATTGGAACAGCTGTAGCTTTTAGCCAGAGAATTCTAAGAAGCTCGGGAATCACATTTGAGCTTGAATTACAGTATTCTTGTGCCTGGTTTGCCCGATGCCTGGCCTGTAAGCTCCCCGATGGCTGTACCACTGTCCAGTTGCTATTCTCAACATGATGGGCTTACGTCATGGGTGAGAAGGGCCCTGAGACAGAGGTCCAGTCCTCAGGAAGACAATGCTTAAAGATCGACCTAACACAGACGGGAACTGTGGTACAAGCTGACACATCAGAATGGAAGTCTTGTACTAAGGCACGTCACAGAGGCTCCATCATTGTGCCTGGAATACTCGGGGACGGTGGGAGAGGATCCTGCAATAAGGGAGGAGTCTCCTTGCTAGAGCTAGACACGAGGAAAGAAATTAGTTTACTTCTTTATCGCCAGCCCACTGCCATTGTCTCCAAAGTGGTCTCTACTCTATCTTCTCCCTTTCAAAGCAAAGCAATACCAAAATCATCATCATCACCATCACCACCATCATCATCAACAACAACAACACAACAACAACAACATCAACAACCACAACAAAGCATCCCCCCTTGCTTTCACTTGAGCTCAGAAGGGAGTCTACACTCCAAAATCATGATTTACTTGATTTCTGTGTTCCTGGCTTCCTCTACTCCTGCAGTGTTTACTGTGCAAGACTGTAGCTTATTTATAACTCCCTCCACTCGGAGGCACAGTGTGATTTCCTACCTGGACACCTTTCCAGAGGCCTCATTTCGTCTTGCATACACCCACACCCACAACTGCTTCCTGAGCCCAATTTAAACCTCACTTCTCCCAGAAAGATCCTTGAAGGCCCCCCTGGCCCCCATTCACTTTCAGCGTAACAGCTGTTGGGTGTATACCACATGTCGAGTGCGCTATGTGTTTTCGCCTCATGTAGGCGTCCCAGGAGCTCCTCGCCTTTAGGTCAGCTCTCTGCTCTGTAGGTAAAGCAGCCCCACAGCTGGGAAGCAGTAGAGTCGGTATCAAACCCTGGATATTATAGAACCCAGAGCAGCATTCTTCACCCTGTCACACACAACGCAGTCTGTTGTCTCTTTGGCTTGTCGCACGAAGGATGTATATCCTTGAATCTCTTCATACGATGTGAAGGGCTATGGACACTACATGAAGATGAGGATATGTGCAAGTTGGGGCTCCTGATTGAGAGGTAGTGCAGTTTCCTATGATCCACTGTCTGTCCTTTGGCTCTGCTGTGGCTGGACAAGTTGCTTCACGTTTCTGAGCCTGCTATTTTCTTTGTTAAAAGCAAACAATGACTCTTATGTAAGACTTAGGCCTTGGTAGGGGTCAAATTAAAGTTTATGCCAGTGCTCTGTGCACTGTAAATAAGGCAGAATTATTATTATTACTGTAATCATCCTTATTATTACCCTTCAGAGATGAATTACTTAATTATAATAGGCAGAGGGCACAGAGGGAGTCTTGTAAAGTAAAGATATAGCATGAAGGCTTATGAGGTGATATTTTGAAAATCACATCTAGTCTGTTAAGGCTTGTTAGAGATGGCCAATGCTGGCAATCTCATCCGGGTATCTTTGCCCACAGGCCGATGGAGAAGTTCAAAGTGATGGAGAACAACTGCTGATCTTGATGCTGCTGCTCTTTCTCTTCCTTCTCTTCCCTGTCTTCCTCTTTTTCCCTCTCTTCCTCTTGAGTCAGGGTCTTACTCTGTGACCAACCCTGATTTTCTTCCTTCCTTCCTTCCTTCCTTCCTTCCTTCCTTCCTTCCTTCCTTCCTTCCTTCCTTCCTTCCTTTCTTTCTTTCTTTCTTTCTTTCTTTCTTTCTTTCTTTCTTTCTTTCTTTCTTTTTTCTATTTATTTATTTAATTATGTTAAATCCTAAGTGTTCATTTCTTTTTTCCCCATTAACTATTTATTCATTTTACATCCCAATATCAGCCCTTCTCTTCTTCCAGTCTCTTCCTCTCACAGCTTCTGCCATTGCCCCCTCCCTTTCTCCTCTGAGAAAGGGCCGTGCCCCTCCTGGGTATCATCTTCTTCCTCACAGCATATCAAGTCACTGCATGACTAGGTGCATCCTCTATCACTGAGGCCAGACATGGTGGCTCAGTTAGGGGCTTGGTATCAACACACAGGTACCAGATTCAGGGACAGCTACTGTTCCAGTTGTTGGGGGACCTGGATGAAGAACAGGCTATACATCTACTACATCTGCTATATATGTGCTGGGGATGGGGGAGGTGCTAGGTCCAGCCCATGCTCACTCTTTCGTTAGTGGTTCAGTTTTGTGAGTCCCCCCACCCCACCAAGTGTCCAGGTTATTTGACTCCACTGGTCTTCCTGTTCAACCCTGATTTTGAACACACAGAAGTCCTCCTGCCTTAGCTTCTCAAGTTTGGGGGTTACAAGTATGAGCTGTCACATCTGGCCTGTTGAACCACCACACTTGGCCAGAAGTTTTTAATATGGGGCAAATTCTAGGAGGAAGCCCTGTTGGTTTTATAATAGGCATAATAGGATCTGTGCTCTTCCCAAAGCGGAGGAAGCCACAGACAAAGGAGAGAGCTCTGACCATGAAGTCTGTCATAGGTTTGATGCTAAAAAAGGGGGCATCTTATTTTTAAAAATGTAAGCTGGATACGACAGTCATGAGAGTTACCAGCAAGGAATGTTTTGTCCAGCCAGTTTGGCCCTCACAAAGAGTCTGGGACAAGATGTTCTCCAGTCCAGGGTAGCACCCTTCAAGAAGGTGGCCTTATGTCTGCTTGTGACCAGGATTTCCCAGTGATGAGATGAATATCCATCCAGCAGGCTCAGGGCTCCTGAGCATCAGTGTACAGACATGAGTGGCTCTGTCCCAGGTTTTGTGGGAGGATGTTCCACTAGGTAGGCTGTCGTACTAAAAAGTCCCCATGCTTCCTTACATCTTGGAACTGTTTTGTTGGATAACAAGTTGAGAAGTCCCTAGTAGACCAGAGCACATAGCTGAACACCCGGACAATATCTACCCCGGTCCCTCACTTCCTCCAACTGTTATGAATTTGATTATTTATTTCATAGCTGGATGCATGTGTGTCTCACAGTTCATACCTAACAGACAATGGCACAGAATAGAGGATTTGGGCTGAGACTCCCAGACAAAGTAGCTTTGTGAAGTTGTCAGAGGCCAGAGTTGACAGTTCTACAGTGCAGTGGTTTGACCCAAATGTTGGGTGTTTTGACAACAAAACAACTTCTGGGTCAAGTATGTTGTTGTTATTGTTGTTGTTGAAACCAAGTTAAACAACTTCTGTTAGCTTGTTTTCCTCCCCTGAACCTTGTAGCTTTCTGCAGAGATTGTTTGCAATGGCTTCTTAGGTCCTTTTGAGCATGGAGCCTTTGTTTGCCCAAGGAGTGAGGTTCATGGCTGATATCCACAGAATTTACTGATATTGCCTGAGACAATGTTGTCCGACACTGCCTGTGTTTTCTGTCCCGTCTGCCTCTACTTTCATTTTTTCCCCTACCCTTCTCCAAAGCCAGAATTCTGTAGGGAGACATCTGGAGCCCAGAGAAGACCCTTCCCCAGCCCAGTAGGATTTCCGCAAGTAGTGTAGGTTTAGGCGTGTAATGAATTTAGATTTAATTTGCAAGTGAAAAAGCTTGCTTTCTTTTGTAGCTTACACCAAAGCTCAAACGTCTAAGCTTCCAGGGTTTAAGTCTAATTAACTGTATTTCACAGCTTATTTAAAGAAAAGAATGGAGGCATTAAAATTGTAAAATCTAATTTTTGAGTAAATCTTTCAGTGCAAAATTAATGTCGCAGTATTAGAGCCGCCTTGGCAATATATCTCTTGTCTTCAAATTTCAAAATGAGCTTTTGCAAACATGAAATTATTCATTAGACTGTCTGGTAAAGAGATAAATAAGTGTCTCTTCAAATCCTCGATCTCCTCTTCTCTATTTAGCCGAAGACAGTGTTATTTAGATTGAGGGGCAAGTGGGTTGATCAGGTTTGTGAATTTGGACAGGTAAGAAGGGAAGGGAAAGAGGCAAGAGTCTATCTATGTTGACAAAGGGAGTAGGCAGACATGGAGCCCCTTCCCTGTCACTGTGCCAGCTCCTGAGGGATTTTCTGGGGGAATGGCACAATAGAATGTGTCAGCAGTGGCCAGGGCCATGGTCTGTCAGGCAACTTCTCTGTCTAAAACACCTAGGTTCTTCTGTACATCCGAGTGGACACGGGTCTGTCCATTCTCTTGCCTAAGTGGCCATTATTCTTCCTGGTCCATCACTGAAGCATCTTCAGCATCGACCCTGTTCTCTTTGTCTCCATTGTCATGGTTCTGACTTAGCTGCTCACCTTTCTGTTCTCGCCCATCTTCTCTTCCTTTACAGGTCTCTTATGCAGTACCTCTTGATACGGTGTCCCAATGTGAATCTGTGCACACTGCCCCAAGAGCTTGGTTCCTCCCCAGTCTCTCCCTACGATGAGTACATACAGGTCTTGGCATCTTTGATGTTCTCCACAGTGTATAGTATACAGCAGGTACTTGATTTTAGTTGTTGTTTGTTTGTTTTGTTTTTAGTGATGATTACATTCTAGATCCCCAGATTCATGTTTTCCAACCTTAAAGTTTACTGGGTAGCCAGCAGCCCCCTTTTACTTGCAGTAAAAACTGGGAGGAGAATATACAAGCAGCTTGCTGGGCTCACCTCAGCCTGGAGAGAGTTGTTCTGAGATTCTATAAGAGGTGGGAAAGGCATGCCTCCGTGAGAAGTTATCCTCATTTCTGGTTCCCCAGGACCAGAGCAAGTGACCCTAACTTTCCTTTCCTGATCTGCTAAATGGGAATAACCCCACCTGGGCCAAAGGGGTTTGAGGAGGCCTAGAAATGATTTTGCGGCGTTAGGAGTTAACTCTCTAATGCTGTTGCCTGGGACACGGGCAGAGCCAACCTTCAGAAGTTCATAGCCACTTGTTTTGGACTCTGGGATGCAGTGATGACGTTTAACGAGGCCAACACGAGTAGATTCCTGGAACAGCATAAACTTGGCCTGATGGTGCACACATAGAATCCTTGCAGCGGGGAGGTGGAGACAGTCTGAGGTCAGCCTGGACAACAAACAAACAAGAAAGGCAAGCCAATATTTAATGCCAGCATTTACCTAATATTTTGCTTATCTGTACCTTTCATTATTTGTGGATCCAATCAGTAAACATTCACAATTTATTCATCCTGAACATCAGGAAGCATGCTAGGTGCTAGGGACACGAGGCTGAGCGACTTTCCTACTTCCTTTGATCACCATCTCTGGCTTGGTCCATGGGAATGGCCTCCTGTCTCCCTGCATCTCTTTTGCCTCCTTTTCATCTGGTTCCCACAGAATAGACAGATGATTGTTTCAAACTACAAACGGTTAAATGAAAGCGCAAAGGGATGAGGCCCACTGTTCCTGATTTCCTGAGTTTATTAAGAGAACACAGAAATCCTGGGCCAGGGAGGTAGCTCAGGTGGTAGGATGCTGGCTTAGCCTGCACGAGCCCCCGAACCAATTCCAGCATCACATGAACTGTGCATGGTGGGATACATTTGAAATAGCAGCCTGTGGGAAGAAGCGGTAGGAGGGTTTAGGATTTCAAAGTCATACTTGATAGATAGTGAATCTGAGGTCAGGCTAGGCTACATGAAACCCCATCTTAAAACAAACAAACCAAACAACAGCAACAACAACAACAATAGAACACCCAGGAATCTAACAATTCCCTTCCACCCTCTTCTTTTTCCATCCTCCTCTTTTCCTTCATGCTGAGGACAAACTCTGAGTCTTTGAGTGTACTAGGCCTTGCTCTACCACATTTTCAGCTTGAGAAAATCAGAATATTTTTGTTTATTTAGCTGGGCATGGTGGCTTTAATCCCAGCACTCGGGAGGCAGAGGCAGGCAGATTTCTGAGTTCGAGGCTTATTTATTTTATGTGTCTGAGTGTTTTTGCTTGCAAAGATGTATGTGTGCCACACGTACCACTGGAGGTCAGAAGAGGGCATCAGATCCTAGAACTGGAGTTAAATATGGTTGTGGGCCACCATGTGAGTGCTGGGAACCAAACCCGGGTGCCCTGCAAGAGCAGCATGTGTTCTTGGCTGCTTAGCAATCTCTCCAGGCCCAGGAAATTTAGACTCTTAATAAGAAATACAACTATTAGACACAAGTTTAAACTAGTTTTAAAAATATGTTCTTAAGAACTCCTTATGGAGTAGCTGCTCATGTAGGTAATCGTTTTTTGATTCAAGCTTGCTTGGTTTCTTGAACTTCCTCTATAGCCTTGACATCTTTTGAAGGCTTGGCAGGTGCAGAGGATGCCTGGGAACTGACAGGCAGTTTGATGAGACAGTGCACAGAAGCTCTGGGTTCTATCTCCAGTAACACACACACACACACACACACACACACACACACACACACACACACTGCTCTGTAATTGTCCTGGCTTGGGTTCAATGTTGTTCGAACCCAGAGTGTAGTGTTTCAGAGCACTGCATGGGGGAGGAGGATGGCACACTCCTTGCCCGTGGACACTTGTCTCCTCTCTAATGACTGCGTGTGTGACAACAGTAAAGAGGATTTGCTTCCTCCGTGGCCCTGATGGAGTGTGCCTTTCAGCTCTAAGGCCCCCTGACAGCAACTGGTTAGAAGACTGGCAGCCTGCGGCTGAGTTACACACAAGTGTCTCCACCCCACTGCCCCCTACAGGGAGGTGGGAGCTCATCTCTGTGCTGCCAGCTCTCCAGGTGAGGGAGAGACAGGGCTCACTGTTTGTTTTTCCAAGAAACCTTGGTCCAAGGGGACCTTCTTCGAAGTAATCACTTCTCAGAGCCAATTAGTGTCTGTCTGGCCACACTCTGTGGAACAATCAGGGGGAGGAGGGGGTTGGCTGATTGTCTTTCTATAGCAAAGGTACAAGAGGGTATCGGCAGGACCCCAAAAGAGGACAACAGGTAGCCAGCTGGTCTCCTTTGGGTTTTCTGAAGCCATCTTCATTCTTTCCCCTTACTGAATGTGAGTGCAAAGATAGCTTTTCCGAAGATCACTCAGGTGGGAGGAGAGTGAGAGAGCATCGGAGGCAGGACCCCACTGCAGCGGCAGAGCCTTCTATAAGCTCCTCCACATCCTTCCCAGCCTCAGCTCCCTTCTTGTGGGAGCATGTGGTTGCCTACTTGGCACAGCTGTTGACAGGATGAAATGGACACAAGTCATGGACTCCAGGCTCCATGTGGAGGACCATTCTCAGCCCCAGGATAGGCACTGCGTTCCATAGACCCATAGGTCCCTGTATGAGAGTTCATCGACCGTAGCTTCTCATTTGCCTGCCCCAAGGGTTATTCTGTGTATTCCCAAGGGTTAGGTCAGCCTGGTTCCTCCTCTCCTCGTGTCTGCTTCTCTGCACTGTGGCAGAGATCCTCCAGGGACCCAGTGGCCATTTCATTTTTGCTCAGGGCAGATAAGTGCCCTCTGGCACACTGTCTCCTGGTTTAGACTTGGAGAAACATTTAGGGCCTTTGAAACATCAAGCTTGGAGCCTCTCACTTTTGAGAAGCAGGATAAACAAACCAGGGCCCAAGAGGAAACTCATTCTCCTTTCTTCCCTTTGCCTTTCAAACTCATCAAAGTCAAGTTCTCGGAGCCTCACTGTCTCACAAGTGCCTTCAAATGGGTCTCATTGTTTTATTTATTGGGCTTATCACAAGTGCAGGCAGCCTGGAGATTTTCAGGCCAGCAGAGACCTCTTGCAAGGAGTGTTGACATTTCTGGGACTGTGAAAGACCCACAGTCTTCCCTGCCCAGGCTGGCCTGATTGAGAGAGGCTGAGGTTCATGCTGGTTCCCAGTTGGGTCTTTCTGAGCCTAGCAGGCTTCTGACACTTTCCCATTGGTACTTCACTGTGTCCAAACAGCCAGGTCTGTGACCAAGCCAGGTTAACATCTCTGTTAGTCTGCTCTTCCCTGGGCCTTTCTGCCTGGATTTTGTTCTCTAGTGCAAGGAGAGGCAGTAGCACTGTTGCCAACCACTGTGATGAACAATGTTTAATAAATATATATTGGATACTTGCTGTCTGTCTGTCTGTCTGTCTGTCTGTCTGTCTCTTTCTTTCCCTCTCTCTTTCTTTCTGTGTTGTAGGCTCATGGGAGAAACAGAACACAAACGGGACTGCTCTTTGGCTCTCGATGTCTCCCAAGCCCTCTGGTGGGTGACAGAGACATCCACTCAGCAGTCATGGGTAGAATGACACACAGCAGACATTATTCCTCAGAACACATACCTGACCCCTCTGAATGGGCTCAGAGTGGTCCCTCAGGACACAGTGCGTGATAGGAGTTGGGAACCATGTACACCTATGTGATCTCAATGAAGTCCCACCTCTCTGTGCCTGGGTGCCATCTTTGTACTGTGGTCAATATGGCCTTTCTCCTCAGTGTGTGTATCAAGGTAATTAGAACGCTCTAAGGCATTGCACATCTACAGAGTGCTATCTCCCCCCTCCCCCCGCCATTATCTTCTCATCTGCTCTCAGCCTGCCCTGTAATTGAACCAGGACCACAGGCCTTTCTCCAGCCATCTCCCAGGGGTTTTCTGCTGCAGAGGGCAGATGGACCACCTCTATTAGAAATGCCAGGACGCATTTTCCAGAGAGAAAGAAGGTGGGAACAGTCTAGGCGGGAATGAGCAGAGCATTAGAGTCCAGGTCTGATTCTAGAAGGAGACAAGGGATCCTTTCATTGTCACTGATGCTGTTTATCACCATTGTCATCTCTACCTCATCATCGTCACCATCATCGTAATTGTCATCATTGTTGTCTTTGTGAGCTTCATCATCATCACATCATCACCACCATCATCATCATCACATTGTCTTCACCACCACCACCACCACCACCACCACCACCACCACCACCACGGTTTTCATCTTCATAACTTACTGAATTCAATTGCCTTCGTGCCATTATCTCCTTTTGAATTCTTCACATCTCTATTCCCCAAGGTCCAGTTCCAACATTTTCCATTTCAGGAAGCATTTTTCCAGTCTTCCTACGCAACAATGGTTTCACCTTCCGTAGTCCCCCTCGTCCTTTCTGTCACTAGGCTTCCTCCCTGTAATGTTACAATAATTGGTAGACGTTTGATTTCTCTTTTGTTGAGTTTTGTCTCCTCAAGAGAAGAGACTGCATCCCTGACTCTTTCTTTAAGTATCCTTGTTGACCCTTCCTGTACCCAAGAAACCACCATGAACACTGTGGGTTGGGGTGGGGGTGGAGGAGAACCTCTTTTTCTCTAGAAAGCATCAGGAGATGAACATGCTTTGGAAGTTCATCTTCCACAGTAGCTCCACACTCACTCAGGTGCACTGTGTCCTGCAGAGTCCAAGTCCATGGGCACAGACCCAGACAGTCCATTTCCAACCATGGCTGCACACACACTCTCTCTGAGCTGGCACCTCGGTTCCTTCCTGCATGAGTAATTCAGTCACCCCCTCCCCAGAACAGAGCTGAGAAATGAAGGCCTCCTGGATACTTGGGAACAAGGGTCAGAAAGAATGCAGAGAGGTGTGGGGATCTAGAGTGGATACCCTGAGGCAGTGAGGGTACCTACTATGCTCCAGAGATATAGAGGAGTGAGTCCCCCATCATCCGATACCTGGCCCCGGAAACACCCTATACCCCACCTCAAGCTCCTTCTTTATCCTGGTGAAATAAAGGCTTGTCAGAGAGACATGGCTATTGCTAATTACTGGATTGTTGTGTCTGCTGTTCCCAGGCAAGGCATCCAGGGCCTATTTCTGGAGGTGCCCTGGCTCTGATGGCCTCTCCTTAAGAGGAAGCAGCCATCACAAGGAAAATGAAGGAGCCAAGGAGGCTCCGCTCTACTTTCATTCTTCCTGCTGTAGGTATTTGGGGCCCTTGTGGATGCTGGCCAGGGGTCTAGAGTTGGGGTTGTGACTCACAGTCACAGGAAAGGCAGCACATGATTAGAGTACATGAATTCATTCACATGCATGTTAACATACCAGTGTGTATAGTCACTATATGCTCAGGAACCCAGGCACATACATGTTCTCAGTGACCAGCATGCCACCAGCCTGGATGTCTATGTTTGGCAGTAACTTGCTAGAAGGTCCCTAGACAGACATGCCCATCTTCACTGGTCCTAAAGTTTGGAAGAGAGCTCTCATTCACCATTTTCCCCTCAGTTTCCCTAAAAATACCTCTCTCTGCAGGCTGAACTATCATATCAGGCCACTAATGAAAGGAAGGCCCTAGTGTACCATATCCTTACTGTCCAGTTGAAGCAGCTAAAATCTCCCTTTTCTCCCTGTCTCTGTCTCATGCTGGGAATAGAATATAGGACCTCAGGACATGCAAGGCAAACACTCTACCACTGAGCTATATCCCCAGCCCTATTTTAATTTAAAGAAAAATAAACAGAAACAGTAGCTCATTAAGTTACTCAGACTGGCCTTGAGCTTGTGTTCTTTCTGGATAAGCCTTGCAAGTAGCAGAGGTTATAGGCATGTGCCATCAGGAAGGAAGCTCTGGGACTACCTTGGCCTGATCTCAAACCCTGGCTACCTGCAGAAGGGCTGTATTAGTGTAGCTTGCAATGATGACTGCCAGTGTGCTTCCTGGCTGTTCTGTGGACTTAGTGCTTCCTTGTTCAGGTTCTGAGGTTTATGGACAAGGACAAAGAAACCCAAAGAGAGTGTGGTTTACTCAGGTCAACACATCTTACTAGAGTTTAAAGCAGGCTCTGAGTCCTGTTTGTGTGCATCATGTGGTGAGCTTTGAGATGTTCATCTGTGTGCACTAGTGTAGTCTATATACACATGCGCATACGTTCAGTGCAGCCATAAGGAAGTGACTTCATTTGTGTGTGGCTGTGTATGTATTTCTGGGCTCTTTTCTGCCTGTTAGGATGTGTGTGACTAGCCATGTGAACAATGAATCAGTGAATTTTCTCCACGTTAACAAGTTTATAGAGCCAGATACTCTCTACACCTAATCCTTTATCCAGCCTGAGTTCTGGAGTTCTGTTCTAGCATTTAAACATCTCTCTGTGTATATCTAATTGCAGAGAACTGTAAATACTAAGGGCTGCATGTTCTGTCTTCCCTGGACAGATGTGTATCTGTCTACGTACATCTGTGTGTTCATGGGTTTTGATAATGTCATATACCTGCCCATGGGTATACATCTACGTGGATGCTGTACAGATTTGCGGTGACAGGTGGCCTGTGTGTCCGTGGCTGCATAGACCTGACATTTCCCACCTGTGTGCATGTGCTTGCCTTTGTGACTAAGGCAGCATGGTTCCTTCTGCTCAATCCTTGTAATCTGTGGGAACAGCCCAGCTCCCGGCGCTGATTGCCTTATTGGTCACTGGCCTAGCAGCCTGTGTCTTTTAACTCAAGGAAAGGTCGCCTGGACCCCCATGCAGGCTCAAATCATATAACCTTTCATGTTTCCTCTCCTGTGGGGACTGTTCAATTTCCATCCTCTCTGGGGTCCCATTTGTATGATGTCAGGTGGAGAGTAAGGCTGTGGCCCTGTACATCTTTCTAAAGCAGTGAGACACTGTGCCCAAGGGGGGCAAGCAGCCTGCTGAGAAGAAACTTCCTACAGGCTCAGATAACGATTCCTTTTATACCATGCAACCTCCACCTCACTGTTAGGGTCAAAACCTGCTGAAGGTCATTGCTCCAGCTCTTCTCCCATTTTAGAGACAGAGAGACTGAAGCTTAGGAGTTCAGGTGCGTGCGCTAGCTCACCCAGTTTGAGTTTGATGGGAGCCTGAAGGGGTTTCAGTGCTGCTGGACTCAAAGTACAGAGAGAGGTGACTCATGGGTATCACCACCTGAGGTGGGTGGCTCAATAGAGATCAGTGTGTCCCTTCTATGGTGTTCAGTTGTCATGGGAATGTCCCTGGTGTACATAGGAATCTTATTTCCATCACCTTGTGCATCTCCATGGGCCACAGAACCGAGAAGAAGTTGCAGACCTTGCTCCTAATACCCTCCTAGGCACACATTTTCTCCATCTCTCTGTAATTGCTGGTTGGAAATCAGCACCCGAGGTGACCCCAAGATGCCCTAAGGCAGTGGCAGCAAAGCCTTTATCAATCTGAGATGACTTCCCTGTGAAAGGAGGAAATAAACTCTCGTTTGTGTTAAACCACGGAGATTTGGGTTTATTTGCTATAGGACCTACTTGTTTCTTATGCTAATAATACACTGGCCCTGATCTTTTGGGAAATGATCTTTAAGAAACCTCAAGGGGCTAAAAAGATGGCTCAGAGGTTACGAACACTTGCTGCTGCTCTTCTAGAGGACCCAAGTTCAGTTCCTAGGCTCCATGGCTTCCATGAGCTCCTGCACCCATGTGATATACACACATAGACATGGACACACACACACACACACACAAACAAACAATGAAAATAAATAAATAAGAAACTTCCTTGAACCCTTCTCACTGACCTTGTCTTCCAATCCCAGGAGAACCACAGATTGGGAACCCACTTGGTCCCCTGAGGCAGCGCAATGCAGGGGAGAGGAACTTGAATCACTGTGACGACTCTGAGGTGTGTAATGAGATGAACTTGGGTTCTCCGCACAACAGACCTGACTGTCCTCTGAGCAAACTTCATTCCTCCAAGGATCACAAGCTTTTTTTACCCAGGAAGCCTTGAGACCAGTACTTTAGTTTGGGATGGGATTGGCTTACCCCCGTACTCACGATTACTCAGCCAGAGGCTCTGACTCTTGGAGGACAGATCAGTATGACATGGGTAGCCCGACTCAGCCAGAGGCTCTGACTCTTGGAGGACAGATCAGTATGACATGGGTAGCCCGGAGCTCAGGGTTGACTTCCTTTCTCGAACAGTTTGTCAGCTCCAGGCCTATTCCTCTTCCCAACAGGCCGGATAGTTCTTCTGCACTCCAGCCCCACCAGCCATAGCGGTGGGCAGATTGTGTTGAGGTTGTCTGGTCAGTGCTAATGTTCTCATTAAGTGCTTCTGAGGACTCCCCCAGGCTAGCTTCAGCATTGGTTTCTATGCCATTTTTGGAAATTTATTCCTCTTCCCAACTGGCCGGAAGCAGAGGCAGAGGTCAGGGCAGAAGGGATGGAGCAGTTGAGTATCCAGACATCAAATCACAGAGATATCCTCACCAAGCAGAAGCCTTCATGCTTCAGAGCATGTGTGCATAGAAAGCTTGCCACACTCCTATCAGACTCCTTCCCTCCATGGCTCCCAAAGATTGCTCCAAAGTCTCCACTCTTCAGCGTACTGTGCAGAATTTTGGAAGCCTGGCTCCCTTTTATCCCTTGGTATGCCCCATGTGTTCCCAGAGCACACCAGGACCTATGGTAGGTCTTCAATGTTTCCACCTTTAAGATAGAGAGCTTCTCTCTGTCTAGAAGCTCCTATAATGGCCTCACCTTGTAAATGTCCCATTTATCATAGATATGGCTCATTGCTACTTCATTCCAGCCTTTCACAACGAAGACATTACTTGTGTGTGACTTTCCCTGGGGGTGGGGTGGGGAGTCTGTATCTATTCATTCCAGATAGGGAGGGCAAGAACAGACTAGAGAAGTGATTCCACCCATGTCCAGCTTGAGTTGATTGAGGTTATTTACAGGTGACTCAGGCAGCTACATTGCCCCAGGGTGGGTAATGACTCACCAAAGTGATGGCTGATGATGATGACGATGCTGCTGCTGCTGCTGATGTTGATGATGACGATGATGATGATAACAATGACGACGATGATGGTGGTGATATGTATTATGTTACTGTTGTGCTCTGTGAAACGTGTGGGTAGCTACACCACTTAAGCATCTCCTCTCCCTTAGCAATTGTTCATAGCTTATGGAACCCCTGGGAGGATCCTGGAGAGTCTTGTTTTATGAACACCTCGAGCCTAGAAGTTTCTTGTGAGTTTCATAAGCCTCATGAGCCTCCTCTCTCCTCCTGGAAGAAACTTTCCATCCTGGGGAAACAGATAACCATGTCCTGTCAGGATCCTTTTGCATGTGTTAAAAGGTCGGGGCTATCTAGGCTGAGTTAGAATACTTGAGGTTTGAGATCAAGTGTTTGTTCTCTGTGTACCTCAGTCATTAGTTTTGGTGTGTATGGACATACGTATTGCCCAGATAGATGAGGCTATGTTAATCCCTGTCAGGGAAAAGGTGCTCTAATGGTGCTTTGTTTGAAGTTTGCCCTTGGTTACGGCTTGGTCTGGTTCCATGGTTTTCACCAGCACAGCTAATCTCTCAGGAGTTACAGAGGCCCGAGGTGGGTCATTTCTAGAGACACAGCTAAGGAAGGTCAGCTCTATAATGGAGGCCAAGAGAAGGAATCAGTAGGTAAAGTTGCAGTTTATTGGTTCTGTCTTTGTTTGCATTTTAGCATGTCCACTATCAAGATTCATCTTACCATGGATGGCGCATCATGTTTTATTCGACATCGTGCTTAATGTTACATGAAGTGGCCTGTGATGGTGCATTGGTGAAATAAGTCACCATTGACTAGGAGAGATAGGGAAAGAGGAACAAAGTCACCATCAACCTCAGCTCTGGATGCTGGGGAGAGCAGAGCCCTGGGCTGTGAGAAGCCACTGAGGGCTCTACCAGGGGAAGCAGAGCTGTGGCTGGTGCTGAGACTTTCTTAGAGAACCCATATCAAGGACATTGAAGGTGAAGTCAAGACCAGAAGCCAAGAGGAACATGTCACAATCCCAGACAGAAAGGACTTAGCCTTTCCAGATGTGGGGGAGTGAGAGAAGACAGAACCAAAAAGAGCCTCGGAAAAATGGATGGGTGTGAGGTGGGAGCACGGTCCAAGAGAGACTTAGCAATGCTCCCCAGAGAGGTAGTTAAGCCTAGGTAGCATTTAGTAGAGAGTCCTTAGTAACCTGGAGCTCCCCTGGACTTAGCTACACAAGCTCACTGCAGGGGAGGAGGGAAAAGCAGGGGAGGGGCTGCAGACAGGGAGAGCATGGTCTGCCTGCAGTTCCTGGTCAAGTGGTAGTGCTGTAGATCTGGGTCTCTCTACCGAGTATGCAGAGAACTACAGGTCCCAGGATGGAAGCAGATAAATCTCCTCCATAAGACATCATCGTATGGGGGTCTTCTTTGGAGACAGCAGGTCAGGTTTGTGTGTCTGACAGCAGGCACCTGCCACAGCTTGTCCTCGCTCCACTCCGGATCGTCCTCTCTGCTTTTCCTTTTAACAAATTCTGAATCATAATGAAAGATTTTTCCCCCCTTGGATGTAGTGTGTGTCTGACAATCAAATCAATTCTTCGCAATCAATGTTTTTCTAATGAATTTTGCATTTCTAAGGGCAGGACCTGACATTATCTGTTTGTTTTCTCTCTTGCCCTTGGCTCCCTCCCCTGCCTCCTTGCTTTAAGCAAACTGCAAGAGGCTGCAGGAGCCAAATGGCAGGTCGGAAACAGCTTTTTCCTCCCGGCCTCCCCTAATTTTTCCTGCCCTTTTCCCCAGCACTCTTCACGGGGGAACTTAATGGGGTGTTTCTGAGCAATTAGAATGATTTAAATGGCCCCAGAATGAAGTTTGTCAGGTGAAACCCTACCACCCACCAGAGCTCACCCCTACATCTGTTGTATCTTAGCTACAGAAGGAGAGGGGGACATGAGGGGACTGTGCTTCCCCCAGCCTCACCCCTCCCTTCCCTCTATTCTCACACCCTTCTACTACATGCAGTAGATTAGATGCAAAATACATTTTCATTTCATCTATTTCGCAAGATTTCTGGGAGGAATAACATAGTCATTAATAAACACTGCAGGAGAGGCAGGAGAATAGCTACCAGACCAGGCTGGCTTCTTAAGCCCCAAATCTTGTATGAATGAATAAATGACTGACTGATTGAATGAGTGAAGGGATGCAGACAATAAGAATTTGAAGGCTAGTGTTACACAGAGGTGCAATGTAGACTTGGAGCTGGGAATTTAGAGCCACGAAAGGAAGAGGGGAGTCAGACCCACACTTCTGGAACCTGGACACGGGATGGAGACAGTTCATGTTGCTAGTTTGATGTCTTGAAGATAGGGGGCATCTGGGTAGCCCGGTGTGTTTACAAGGGCTCCTCAATGTAGAAGAAGGCAGAAGAGGTCAGAGTGACTTCTGTAGAAAGGATTCAGCCTGCAGTGCTGGGTCTAAAGATGGGGCAAGGGATTCAGGTGACTTCTAGAACCTGAAAAAAGGCAAAGAAGTGGTTTCTCCCCTAGAACTCCTGAGGAGACCTTCAGTCCTGCCAGCACTGCGTAGTCAGTGAGATATCCACAGATCTGCTCACCTCCAGCGCTGTCCATGATACATCAGCAGGGTTTTAATCCTGGCTCTGCTGTGCCTCACTTGTTACAGCAGCATCAGAAACCTCATACAGACATCCTGATGCTTCTCAGATGGCCTGGATATGCATGTCAGATCAAGGGAAGCTCAAGGAACATGCTAAGGGAGTCTAATCGGCTGTGGGAAAGGCAGTCTTTAATTAAGCTATATGCAAATCATAGCGGGAGACCCTCAAAGGGACCTAGCAGGTGTGATGAACATCTGAGCGACTCAATAATCAACAATTTTGTTTGGGGGCACTTAGAGGGGGAGTGGATCTTTCAGGTGAGCCCGCAGATCCTTTTCGTCTTTCACTGATTTAGGTTAGGCAAAGCTTCCTTCTCCTCTTCACCTCCTACCCCTGCTTTCCCTTGTGCCCCAGCCCAGCTCAGCCCAGCCCAGCTCAAGGCACAGACTTTGCAGTGGTTTGGGCTGATGTTCTGGCTTCTGCCTCATCAGCCTGCTGAGCAAAAGTCTCCTTTTTTGAAGGGTTCATGAACACAAACATCTGTGGGACATTGTCTGATGACTATTATGTATCTTAACATCCTATCCTGGCTGCGCGCCCCAGGTTTCTCATAGAACCTACTCTGGCTTCGATCTCAGCTTGCTCACCACTTCATTGGGAATATGGTATTAACCAAAAGATGACTTCTACAGGCTTCTGCCGCTCTATCTACCGCATGACAGCATTTGCCCTCTGTGCCCTGCCTTCTCACACAATGTCCCGATGAGCTGTCTGTGTGTCTACCGGAAGCCAGACCCCACTCTTCTGCTTCTAACCATTCTCCCTTCTGCTCACACTGATTCGGTTTTAGTTCTATACCAGCTTAGTGCCATCTTCATATAAACATATTAATTAATATTCACCTATGTTAATTAATCCTTGGCCTGGTCCCGTTTCTCTCAAGCAACTGCCCATACCTTCTTCCTGATGATTACTGCAAGCTTCTCAACAGAGATGTTGTTACCTAGAGAGACCTCCCACCCCACCTCTCCATGGAAACTGCTGCTGTTTAAGCTGCATCCTGCTCGGTCCACAGCAATCCTTGGCTTCTAGGGGTGTCAGTCGGCTTTCCCTACCACACAGATAATGATTTACCCATTTATTTATTTATTCATTCATTCATTCATTCATTCATTCATTCATTCATCTCTCCTATGAGCTCCCCTACTCTTAACCTGACTGGGATCCCTGGGGCTCACACTGTGGTTGTCTTCTCTGTTGACCTCACCTAGTTGGGAAATATCAGCTGTATACTCATGATGTCCTGAATCAGAGGCGTGGATACCTTACAGCCTGGATACACCTATGCATTCAGAAGCTTAAAAGCTTCCTGCAGTGATGAAGTTTGGATGGACTTCTCAGACGCAGTGACCCAGGAAGGGGAGGAGCTGGCTGTGGTAGGTGCTAGAGGCCACAACTGGAGAGTGAAAACCGTGCTCAAAGTATCAGCTGCTTACACTTCTTTCCTTGTTTCATTTCTTCAGTCTCCACTGTGACATCAAGGGAGGACTGAGGAAGCAGGGACAAGTGGCCCTAATTGAGTCCCTTCCCTGGTTTAGGCAGGCTCTCCACTAATATGCCCGTTGGTCTTTCTCCTCGCCTCTTGCATATACAGTCAGCCAGACCCCACCCAAACCGACTAAAAATCCCCCACCTCACTTTGGGAGAGGGGTCTCCTCCCAGCCAGTCTTTCCTGGCCACTTTCTGACCTTTCCTTCTTCTCCATAAACCTATCTTGCTTCTCTTAGACTCCCTGGCCTGGCCTGTTGTTTATGAGCCCGAGATAAGAAGGAACAGAGAAGAAAATCTGCAGCGTCAACAGATCGCAAACAGAGCCTTCCTCTCATCCCCATTCTAAATATGCTATTTTCTGTATGTCCATGTGGGGCAACTCCAGCTTCCTACCTTTCTAGGGAAAAAAAATGTTGACGTTGCTACCTACTCTTGGTCTCTGGCACCTCTCGTAAGATTGGCTAGGGAGTGCTCTATTTTTGCCCTACTTTAGAAAAATATTCTGGATCTGATTGATTCTCATCCATTCACCGCTCTCGCCCCAGTAGGGAACACCTTCATCACACAGCCGTGCTGTTCCATTAGCCTCTTACCGGCTCTCCCCGATTCTACCGTTTGCCTCTGTTTCCACACTTTTCAAGCCCAACAAAGATGATGTCACTCTTCTGCTAAGAACCCCTGAACTGTCCTGGCTTTCCCTCGGATTCCACTGCTCTAGGATCCTTGCTGTAACTCCTCCTTGGTGGAAAGCTTAGTGGACACTCCCGTTTCTCCAGTTCTTCGATGAAACTTTTCAATGAGATGATACCGATTGGCCAGATTCTATAAACTATAAGCACCTTCCTGCATCCATCATGTGCAGCATCTGGTGTGTCCTGGCTGTTCAGTGTGTGTGTGTGTGTGTGTGTTTGGATGCATCTTCCTTAAACATCCACGTAAGTTTTTTTGTGTTTATGTTTGGTGAGGAGTAGGATTAATAGGAGGGGTTAACAAGATGGGGATTGCTTACACACACACACACACACACACACACACACACACACACACACACACACTCGGCTACTCTGTGCATTTTTCTCCCCACTTTCCAGCCCCTCTGTAGATTGACAGAACCACCCAAGCTAGGGACTTTGTCACCATGCAGGGTGTGTTCTTCCCCTAACTGGGTGGCAGATGTTTCAAAATTAGGAAGAAGCTCTGGTAATAGACTTCTTGACAATCTTATAACTTCAAAGGAATAAATAAATAGTCATTGTCTTTCCCTCAATACAGCCACATAGGCTGTGGGATTCCAATCTGACTCAGGATCCCTGATAGAAATCTTATTATTGCCACTATCCATTTGTACCTCTAACACAGGCTCAAGGAGAGTGTCTTATTTGTGGCACCTAACACAGACTTAACATGTGGTGGGTACATAGACCCTTCTTGCTATTGCAAGGAACCACAGTTGACAAGATAGGAAACCTGATCACTGGCTTTCTGGTTAAGTGGAGTTCAGATACTTGATTTCTTAGTCTGGTTTTCATTGCTATAGTAAAATACCCAGAGAAGGTAAATTTATAAACAAGAGAAGTTTATTTGGCTATGGTTCTGGTACTGGCATCTTCTTAACAGTTATCATACAACACAGTGATGGGTATCACTGCAAGATAGGTCAGGTACAGTAGCTTAGTATACTTCCTTCTTCCTCTTACAGAGACACCAATGCTATCCTGCGGGCCCCACCCTTGTGACCTCATATACTACCAATAGCCATTCAGCCCAGCCTCCAAATACCATTAATGTTTGTCCTTGGGGATTAAGTTACACACACACACACACACACACACACACACCCCAACTCTCCAAGCTATAGACATTTGCTTGAAGATTGGAGCATCAAACTTGAAGCTACCACCACCTTCCTACTTTCAGGAGAGTCAAGCTATTGTTGCAATTAAGAGGTTTGTGTTTACAGGCAATCAGTTCTGGCTTGATCTGCTCAGCTCACAGTATCAGGACAGTCCTGAAAGGGATGGAGACGAGAAGGGGCAAACAGAAGTGAGCAGGCTCCAAGATGGCCGCTTGCTGGGGCTGGCAGTGCTGAAGCATGCTGTGGGGAGGGATTTAGTCACCCCATAAGGATGCTGGAAAAAGGTTAAAAGGCACACTTGGAACTATCTTTATGACAGTGCTGTCACCTTTGGCAGCCTGTCCGGTGTTCCAGTGACAGCAGCAACCTTTGTGCACATAAACATTTTGAGTATCTTTATATGCTGCACTGCCTCAGAATCTCACCTAACAGGTATGCTCACTATTGCCATTTAAAATGAGAATTTATTGAACATACAGCACAGGGCAGTCTCTATGGCAGGCCTGGCTTCCCTTTATTCTCTTTTGCACACAGAATCCATTCACATGCACTTTCTTTCCTGCTTCTCTACGTTGGAACACTATATAAGACTCTTACTAGTAGCTGAGTAGACTCCATACTTATAGAATTCCTCTTCTAGAATTAAGAAGCAAGCCCTTTTCGTTTTTTTCATAAAGTATCTAGCGTCAGAAGTTTTGTTATAGTAACACAAAGCACAATTAAAAGCCTTCCTCATCTAGTCAAGTGATTTTATGCTTAGCAAGTCATATAACCTTTTACCCCCCCCACTCTCCAAGCCTGCAAGGAGACATCTTCACTTATAAGCTTTTTCACAATGATCTCACCTGATTAGAGAAGGCCCACACTAAATTACTTCGCTTTTGATTAACTCAGAAATCAGTTGATTCTTTTTTAAACGTAATTGTATCAGTGATAGATATGCTATACTCCAGGGGAGGGGACAGTACCCAGTGCATATGCCTAACATGGGTATCCCGGGGGACATGACAAGACCACATCTCACTCTGCAGCTTGGAGGACTGTACTGGCTTGTCCAAGTCTCCATGGCTGAGGCAGGACTGAAGGTTGGCGCCAAAGGTCCTATGGTTGTCACGTAATCAATGAGAAGGGCGAGCAGCAGTGGAGCAGAGAGTAGAGATGCGGATCTAGAAAATCTTCCCCCTTTTTTCAGCAAGTAAATAATGTTGTGTTTTGTAAAAAGATAGGACAGGCAGGGATATGTTTGGTGGAGGTATGGTATAGAGTGGGGGAAGGAGATGGGCTCATGCTGAGGCATCCCTTCCCCCCTCAGGTACCAGCCATATGATGGTATAATATAGAACAGAGTTTATTCAGGGCATGGGGAGGGGAGTTGAGAGAAAAGCAGAGAAAGAGAGAGAGAGAGAGAGAGAGAGAGAGAGAGAGAGAGAGAGAGAGAGAGAGAGAGAAGAAGAAGAAGAAGAAGGAGGAGGAGGAGGAGGGGGAGGGGAGGGGAGGAGAGGGAGAAGAGGAATAGAGACTGGCCATGAGCATGTGGAGAGAGAGAGGAGAGGGGGTGGGGAGAGAGGGGGATCAGGAGCAAGAGGCAGAGAGGAGGGGGCAAGCATCCCCTTTTATAGTGAGACCAGCACACCTGGCTGTTGCCAGGTAACTGGGGGCAGAGACTAGACGAAATGCCAACAAATAACAAAGACTTTAGTCACCCACAGATGGGGTTTGATGGCCACAGAAGTGTGTCATGAGGACCCAGGGAGACCATGCATGTCTTCAGCCATGCTGGCGATGTTAGCAAGGTCTAGATTGCAGGGTCATAAGTTGTCAGGGCTTCTCAGGCGTCATAGGATCAGCCGATACAGAGCTTCCCCGAGTGGGTCCCAAGAAACACACATTCTAACACGGCAGGGGTTATAACGATAAGAGAGGAATCCATACTTACACAGGTTTGGAGACTCTTGGCTTAAACACATAACAGATGTTGCCCTAATGGATAAGCAACCTTGGAGCTGTTCAGATAAAACACCCTGCAGAACCCTGTGAGTTAGAGCAGGTGAGATGACTCACTAGCTGAAGGTGTTTGCTGCCAAGCCTGACAACCTGAGTTTGACATGTGACATGTGCACACACACACACACACTGTATTTTAAAAAAATCCATGGGAGCAGGGCCCCCTTCAGTGCACTGTGTAAATGGAAGACTGAGGTTTGGGGAGGATACTTGGAGTAGGGAGCTAGTAGTAGTTGATTTATTTCTCCATTTGATTCTCCCAGCCCCACAGGGAGACTTAGTGCTTGGAATGGATGCGGCGTTCAGTTTAGGGTGATGGCATGTTGCTATCTACAAAATAAGACTGTAATCAGAAGCTGAGGACTCAGCAAGAGGCCAGCGATTGGTACCTGCCCTGGTTACTCTCCATTGTCAACTTGGTTGAATTTAGCATCACTGAGAAGACACACCTCTGGGCATGTCTGTGTGTGTGTTTGCAAAGAGGTTTCACTGAAGAAGAAAGACTCACGCTAAATACTGGTAACACTATACTATCCTGTGGGCTGGGGTTCCAGGTAAAATAAAAGGGAAACCCTGAGGAAGCCAACTTCGTACCAACATCTCTCTGCTTAGTACCAGCATCTCTCTGCTTCCAGACTGTGATTACAATGTAACCAGCCGCCTCCAATTCCCCAGCCGAGTTTCTTTGCCTCTTAAACCACGAGTTAAAAGAAACCCTTTCTTCTTCAAGTTGCTTCTGGCCCTGTATCTGGTCACATCTACAAGAAAAGTAACTAATATTGAAACATGACCTGGAGGAGTGCCTGCAGCCTCTGGCAAGAACTCGCAGGGGAAATAGAGGGAAGCTTGTCTTTCCCTGAACAAAGGAAAGGGCTGAAGCCCTTGTTTTAACAGGAAGACCCTTGCTCAGAGATTACCTAGAGATAAGCCTCTCTATGGTGAACTGGACCAACCGAGCCCAGGACCCAGCTGGAAAGAATGCACAAAGACAGCTTCTCCTATTTGCTTTGTTCTGTTTTGTTTTGCCTCATTTTCTCTAATCACGGGCTTCTAGGTTTCAGAGGAGGGAGTGGATGAGGTTGGGAGACAAGACTTCACCCCTGGCATTACTAGGACCTGGAAAGGTTTTCGGGTAGGAGGGAAGATTGAGCCTTTGTGCTCTTGGTTGGAGGAGAATGGGGGCAGTTTCTCACCTTGGGGTGGGGGATATTTGTGGCTGTTCCCGCTCCTCCCGGCTCCAAGAAGGAGAAAAGAGAATCAATTTGAATATTCAGATCCATAAACAACACCATAAAAAAAATCACATCCATTTGTGGAGAAGGGCTCAGAGCTAGTGTGCTAAAGCAACGTCTGGTTATTCCCAGCATTAAACCCTGATCCATCTCCTCCCTAGGACAAGAAGCAGACTCTTAGGAAGGATGAAGATGAAGATCCTGGGAGGAGCTAGCCCTGACTTTTGGTAGCTTTTGTCCCTTTACTCCATTCTACACTACTCACTGGGGTCCCCGTAGCAGAGATAGACTTGGGCTGGGCCATGTGGATGGAGTATTCTGTGTGGAGTGAGGAAGATGCCACTGGGTTGACAGTACTACCCACTGGGGGTGGAGATCCCATAGACTTGGGTTTTTGCTTATGAATTTGTTTCTTTCCCCATCCCTCCTCCCCCCACCCCCCCACCCCCCCCGCGTATTGTGTTTCCACAGAAAAAGACATTTCAGGGCACCCAGCACAGCCCCTCATTTTGTAGATATGAAGATGGAGGCTCCAGGAGATAAGCAACTTGACCCAAGGTCACCCTGGGTGAGAGTGCTAAAACTACCTTTGTTCACGGCAGGCCAAGGGCAAAGTGGAGCATAGTCCTGGCAGCATTTGCACAAAACTTCTGCTGTAGCCACCAGGGCACTTGACCACGCCCATCTTGCCTTAGAAATTCAATCATTTGTGTCCTGCTGTTTGTTCTCACTGGAGCCTCAGCTGTCTAAGGTGGATACTCTGTTGAAATGACATGCAGGACCTCCCAAAATGTCACCCTGGCTGTGTGTGAAGTCTCCTGTCCCCAGGGGAACTTGGTGCCTCCTATAATTAAATCCCATTTCTGTTTCCCCTCTGAGCCCAGAAGCATCTGGCCTTTACTTGTATGCATTCATTGCTTGGGGAGACAATTCCAGAGTCCACTGTTCCAGCATCTTGCCTCTTGGAGTGTGCTCAGGGCACCACCCCACCTCCAAATTCTCTGCTGACTCTGTTGCTGAGAGTGAGGACTGGCTTTATACTGGAAGCAACTCAGAAGTTTGGCTTTGGAGCCATAAAGTGTTGTGGCCCTATTAATGGTTCACACAACCCCCCACTGATGCTAGGAGTTGAACCTAGGACCAAGTGCATGCTAGGTCAGTGCTCGGCCACTTTAGCTACCTACATCCCCACCCCTAAGGGTTCTTAGACTCTTTCCATAAAAGGAATAAATTGCCCATCTCCTCAGAGGGTCGGGATAGAGATTTCCCAGAGGTTCTGTGTCTTTGCAGTTACAAAAGCCTTCAAACAGAGACCCGTGCATGAATTCTCTCTTCCACCCTATGTGCATCTGGGCTTTAGTTTCATTTTTGCTGTCAGGTTCTATGACTTCAGGTTACTTCTAAAACTTAAGAGTTTCCTCTTCTGTACCCTCGAGAGCCTCAAGCAGCTATGGTTATTGAGAAAACTTCCATCCCTGATGTACATTTTTAGGAAACGTCTGCACCTCTACATTATCTTGTGCAAGGACAGCACAGCTGTGTGCTCTGGCCACTGGACTGGGGGTATCTGCACATATGTCGCACACACATACACAAATAAAAATGTAAAAAATGGAAATCTTGATAAGGAATTATCTAGATCAGGTTGGCCCATGGGCATGTCTATGGGAACCCTGTTGAGTGTAAATTGATATATGAAGACACACCATTGTGTGAAGACACACAATTGGCGGCACCATTCCCTAGGCTGGGCTCTGAACTATATGGGTGAAGAAAGCACATAAGGGTATATATATATTCTCTTCCTGTTCTTTCCGTTGGTGTGATGTGACTAGAACTTCTTGAGTTCCTCCCTTGATTTCTTTAAAATGATGAACTGTTACCTGGAATAAAAATCCAAATCAACTCTTTCTTCTCAAATTGCTGCTTGTCAGAGCAACAAGGACAACAACAAAACCCTTGGCAGCATCCTGGCTCTCCAGCCTGCCCTTTACCCCTTAGCACTGCCGGTGTTCTGAACTTCCCTGTCCTCTAAGGCAGTGAGTGGTTCTCAACCTTCCTAATGTTGTGACCCTTAATACAGTTCCTCATGTTGTGGTAAACTCAACCATAAGATTATTTTGTTGCGGGTTCATAACTGTAATTTTGCTATGTTTTGAATCTTAATGTAATTATCTGTGTTTTCCTGTGGTATTAGGTGACCCTGTGAAAAGGTTGTTTCACACCCCCAAAAGGTTTGCAGACCACAGGTTGAGAACTGCTATTCTAAGGGGTAGCTTGTCTTATGATGGAGGGAACTATTATTTGTTCTAGGTTAAGCATTCTTCCAGAATCCTAGCCACTGTTTGCAGGTAGTCCTCTGTTTCCTTGAAGCTGAGAGTCACAACCAGGCTCTGGCGCAGATGGACCCAGCCAAGATAAATGCAGAGGCCACTGTGCCTCTCTCCAATCGAGCCTCTTTCACGTTTCTTTTACTTAGCTACCACACCTTCCTATTGAACTTGTGGTCATCTCAGATTCTAAGATCTTTTATTCATGTGTCTCTGGTAACCCACAGCATCTTTATCTGGTACTAGTTCAATTGATTCTTTGACTCCAAACACTGAATTTTACACCCAACACCACCGGATTTTATCTGTGTTATCTGGGAATGGATTCTTGTCCACAGAGTTGGTCAGACACTGAGGTAGTATGGTTCTGTTGAGATGAACCGTGCTATGTAATTAATTTTTTCCAACTTTGTTATATACAAATAAGGCCATCACCCTTTCTTCATCTATGGTAGTGATAAAAATACTGGTTAAAACAGAATGTGGCTCTTGGGCCTTCTTTCTAGAGAAAGATTTCCCACCTGGTGACAAAACCAAAAAAAAAAAAAACAAAACCAACCAACCAACCAAACAAACAACCCCCCTCCCCAAACCAAAACCTTGTTCTCTGGAAATATCTACATTGTAAATTTCAACTTCCAGAGTCTATATTTAATCCTGCATTGAATGCTTAACTGTGTTCCAGGCAGAGGAAAACCCAGGCTTGGGAGCCAAAGTCCCTGCTCTCTTAGGGTCCTATGGGAGTTTATAACACATAGCTAGAGAAACACGTTCGTTCACAGACAGCTGACGACCCCCAAGTCTTCAGACTGGATGCATGGAGGATCTAGTGAGCTGATGCCTCCAGTGTTGAGACCATACTAATGCTGTTTCCTGAGCATGGGTCCCAGGAACAGCCATGAAGCTTGACTGTGTGTGGGCAGATCACTGATCACCTCTCCCTTTTCTGCCCTCATGACCTTTTCCTTGGGCCACAGTTCCCTTTGTATGTGCGTTTATACCCGTGTCCCTGAGAGCACATGCATGTACACTTGTGTGAGGTCAATGTTGGGTGGCTTCCTTGATAGCTCTCCACCTTATTTTTTGAGACAGGGGCTCTCTTAGTTTCTGTGATGAAATGCCTTGGCAAAAGGAACTTGCAGAAAGAAGCGTTTATTTTGACTCACACTTCAAGATACAATCCAAGGGGGGGGGTGCTGGGGGTGTGGGTGTGGGGGTGTCAAGGCAGCAGGAGCTTGACACGACTGGGCACAACATGGCCACTATGGAGAACAGAATGATCACAGCATGCCTGCTTGAGCTCAGCTCCTTCTCTCCATTTTACTCGGTTCAGGACCCCAGCTCAAGGAATGGACTGATTCACAGGTCAGGTAGGTTTTCCTGTATCTATGAATTTAATTCACACCATCACCCCGATAGGCACACTCAGAGGCCTGCCTCTCAGCTACATCTAGGTGTGGTCAAGTAGATAATAGTAGGCATCCCAGGATCTCTTTCTGAACCTAGAGTTCACTGATTAGCCTTGGCAGGTTGGCCAATGAGCCCCAGGATCCCACCCATCTCTGTCTCCTCAGCTCTGAATCATAGGCACTCTGCCACTCCCATCTTTCTATGTAGGATTTGAATCCGGGTCCTTATGTTTCCATGGCAAATGTTTTACCAATTGAGCCATCTCTTCAGTGTCCAACCTGTTTCTTTATTCCATAAGTACCACTAAAACCTATCCTTGGGAGATTGTATTTGAGAATCAGGGTTCCTACCTCCTTACAACTGGCACTTTGCTAATGAACTCTTTCTTGTTCACAAAACCTGTCATTCTGGTGATTGGCATATGCACAGTGGTGAAGACAGGCCTTGTGGGATGCTAGGAAGTTGCATGGGGGTGGGAGAAGTGGAGGGGTGGGAGCTGGGAGAGAAGCGGGGTTATCTTTTTACTCAGTTTGTACCCGTAGCTCCATGACTTGATTCGGGAGTTGTAATGTCTCTAGTCACTGAACACACTTATCACTAAAGATGGATCGAATTATGGCTAAGACAATCTGGCTTGATACCTTGCACTGTCTGGACTGCGATTCCTTTGACCTCAGTTGGCACTCTGCCTCTGTTTCATGCTGGGGTCACCATTACCCCAGGCCACCACAGACCACATCTGGTCCAGAAAGGAACCTTGATGGGAACGTTTAGCTGCAGCTTCTGCCCCCAGCTCCAAGAGCTCAGCTGGGTGTTAGAGCGCTGTAATTCATGCCAAAGGTTGTTCCCTGCAATTTCTCCTTTCCACCCTCTCCCCCTGCCTACCTCCCCCCCAGTGGGAGAGGAAAGGCAGCTATGCTTATAGAAAGATTGATTAGTTAAGCAAGTCAATTATATCTCTTGCCGAGAGCAACTGTATATTAAGTAATGCAGCAAAAATGATTGTCTGCACAGATCCATTTTGTCGAACAGCTGTTCCAGAGGCCCGGAAAGAGAAGACGGAGGTTAAAATCCCGTAATAGTCTTCACTCCCCATCTCACCCCACCCCATCATGCCTGGCCCTCCGGGGCTCCATTTATTATGAGATGGAATAAGGTTGGGTAATAAGCAGGCTGGCGGCCTGCTCCATTTTTCGGGAAAACTCCCCGCCATGCTGTGAACTCCTGGACATCCATCAACACTGGCCCTCCTGCCCTGGGGGAGTAGACTGAGCCCATCTCAAACCAGCAGCACTGGTACAGTGGGAGGAGTTCTGGATGAAGTCTGGGCCTGGGTTCAAGTCCATGCACTGAATGTGTGAGCTGAGCTGACTCTTCCAATATTTCTATGTCCCACTTTCTAAGAAAAATATCACAAAATTGAAAGGAGAAGGCATGAATGAATAAAACCCTCCAGAATGGTAGGATGAAGTCATGAATCAAGGCCGGACAATGCAACCCCAAGGCCAGGAGCTGGTAGAGTGGGGAAGTCTTGAGCTCTGTTTGCTGGGTACTGGGCAGGACCATTAGGTAATTCAGTCGATACAAAACAGGACCAGATGCTAGCACAGCTCATATATCCAATCCATGCCATGGAAGCATGCATGTAGGCTTTGCTCACATCTACACTGTCCCATTGCTGGCCCTGAGTGACACTCTCTGTTTGACTTTTATCCTATAAGGCTACCTTTAGTGTTTGTTTTAACTCAGTCTCCCTTTATGCAGCCCGTGGCTTATGGGACTCCTCGCTACATCCCTGCAGGTTGCAGTACTCGCAGTAAGTGGCCCTTAGGTCCACAGGAGACAGTCCTGGGGCAGTGAGAATCCAGAGATGCCTGCTTTGTCCTTTCCTGGGGGCATCCCTACCCATGCTGGGCCTAGACTAATGGCTGCTTCTTTCATTCTGCTTATCTTTGACACTTGGTCAAATAGTGAGGCCCAGTCCCTATTCTAGGTCAAATGGTTCACTCTTGTCAGAAGATATCTCTTACATCTACTTCTTCAGAAGATCCAGTAAAGGCTTGTTCTCCCATCTGAAGCCCTGTCATTGTCTCTTCATGCTTAGGGAAGAGGTTTCTGGAAGACAAGGACAGTCTGTCTTCAACTGGGAGAGACGGGGCTTTGACTTTACCATTCACACACATCTCACCCTAAATGAGCCCACCAGACACCACCAGGAGAGAAATGCTGTGACAAGAGCCTTTGTGGTGATATAAATGGGGAAACTGAGGTCCAAAGAGAAGCATAGTTGAGCAAACTGATCACATGGGCTGCTAGGACCCAGTCTCCAAGACTTTGGCCCAGTGGCTTCTCTTAGACCCATTCTCCTCTCGGAGAAGTGGTTCCCAAGAGGAGAGCAAAGGACAGGCTGCTTCAGCCAGCATCACGATGCTGGGAGCAGCACAGTATGTCACTGGACACAGCATTGTTCCAAACGGGCTTGCTGGTTTTCAGGGACAGCCTGATGGGTCCTCAGAATCCAGGGACAGAGCTCAAATCCAGGTCAGCCTAGGTAGCCTGGGTTCTCTCTTCTTGGCTTCAGGGTAGGAGAACTCCAGCTTCCTCAATTCCTGAGCACTTTGACAGTTGTATTTTCTACCCCTCAGATCGCATGAGGACATTTTGCATAGAAATGGCTGTTTCTCTAGTCTGCTTCCTAAATCCATGTTCTTAAATCTGTAAGTATGCCTGCGGAGGAGTGGTGTGTGTGTCTGTGTGTGTGTCTGTGTGTGTGATGTTGACTGTGACCCACATAAGCACTCAATCTTGAAAAGGGGTCTTCTGTAAGGCTATCAGAGGGCTCCTAGCAGGCCTGCTAAGAAATGGCTGCCATTTTAGGACAGTGACCGCGGCATTCCTCTTCTCATGGGGTCCCAGCACAGGGAGTACCTAAGAGAAGAGCTCCCATTTTAAGCTGGCTCTTTCTGGGCTATCTCGATCTGCTGTGGAAGTCACAGTACAGCTGAGTCTGGCTGGAAGGAAGTGGGCTCTCAGCATCTCTTGGTCCTTGCCTTCTGCCTAGCCTGGGATCTAGACCTCCCTTTCCCTCTCATTTTATCCTGTAGCAGGAGGCAAAACACCCAAAAATACCCAAGGGTTCAAGAGTGCTATTGAAGAGTCTTTCTGTCTTCCTTCCTTCCTTCCTTCCTTCCTTCCTTCCTTCCTTCCTTCCTTCCTTCCTTCCTTCCTTCCTCCCTCCCTCCCTCCTTCCCTCCCTCCCTCCCTTCCTCCCTCCCTTCCTCCCTTCCTCCCTCTTTCCCTCCCTCCCTCTCTCCCTCATTTCCTTCCTTCCTTCCTTCCTTCCTTCCTTCCTTCCTTCCTTCCTTCCTTCCTCCCTCCCTCCCTCCCTCCCTTCCCTTCCTCCCTCCCTTCCTCCCTTCCTCCCTCTTTCCCTCCCTCCCTCTCTCCCTCATTTCCTTCCTTCCTTTCTTCCTTCCCCTCCTCCTCCTTCTTCTTTAAAAGATTTATATACTTATGTATATGGGTGTTATGTCCACATATACATTTGCACACTTAAGATGGTATCAGATCCTCTGGCATTACAGTTATAGATGGTTGTGAGTCGCCATGCGAGTGCTAGGAATTGAACTCAGGACGTCTGCAAGAGCCCCCAGTGGTCTTAATCACTGAGCCATCATTCGAGCCCTGGACATAATATCTGGCACTCAGATTCTTGTCCCCTTCCTGCCTAGGCATCTCATAAATACCAGAACATTTTTTTTTCTACAGCATAGGACCTCAGTGTGCTAAACAGACACCATATTCCTAAGCTACATCCTTTTGCTTTCCCTTCGATAGAGTCTCACTCAATTGCTTTAACTGTACTCTCGAATGTCTTGAACTTATGGGTCTTCTGCCTTAGTCTCTGGAGTGTCTGATACCATCTGGCCTGCTACCAACAGGATAAGATGGACATTTGGTGAAGATTTCTCCAATTTTCTTTATCTGTGGAGGGTGGTAATACAGATAGATCCTCCGTAGAGCAGGTAATGTAGCAGGGAGGGTAGGCTTGTCTCTTAAATGCCTGGACCGCCTGTAGGCGGAGACCCAGGTGCCCTGGGAGCCAGGAAGGAGGGAAGTGCGGCTTCCAGGTGGGAAAGTTAGTTTGAGGAGAAAGGAGGGTCACTTGGTCACCATGGGTCATCTGACATGGGGTCTATGTCGATGTCTGTGGTTTAGTGAGACTTGCTCACAGTATACATTATGAGTAGGGAAAAGTGACTCTAGGAGTTTCCTCTTGCCACATGTAATTTAGTAAGGTTTCCTGTGTAGGAGGTATTGAGGGGGCATCCTGGGACTCAGAGGAGGCAGCCACCATGATGCGACTGAAATGTCTGAGGAAGCATCTCTTCCTGCTTCCTGAATTACTTCCCCCGTGATGCCTCTGGTGCCTAGACTCCACTCTGAATGCTCTCTCTTTGTTTAAAGCCTCTTTCTTTGCAAGGCAACACACGGATGTGAATGCATTAAGCAGATACCTTCCCTGGTACTTTCAGACTTGTGTTTTTATCCATCAAGACAAGCAGGAGATAGAGTAGGAGGAAAACTTGGGGCACAGAAAGTTACACAGAGGGAGCCCAGAGGCCTTCATTTTTGGCTATTTCCCAGGCCACTCGGTTAAAGCTGAGAGAGGGAGACTTGTGGAGTGCATGCTGGATCTGAGGGTGGGTGGATAATGGATCTGAGCGTGGGTAGATGTTGGATCTGAGGGTATTATCCAAAGCAGTCCTATCCAGACCATCATCAGACTAGACATCCCATATAGCTCCTTCTGGAAAAGACTCTTTCTCCTCTGTGTCTTTCCTCTAGCCATCCTGTAAGGTTGAGTCCTTGGACATATTCTGCCTCACTCCCTGCCTGTATGTTACAAATTTACGTTCCACTACCAGGATCTGGAAAAGCATGGGAATCAGTTCTGATGGCAGATAAAACAAGTCAGGTGGCCACTCTTGTTGTCCCCAGCATGCTTCCTCTGAGCCAGCTGTGGGGAGTACGAAGCTGGCTTTGCCGTGTGTTTCTCAGCCTCTTGTGCAGGCACAGGAACTGGCTGTGGCACTGTAGCGAGCAGTGAGCTTTGTGCTTGGTTCATTGTGAATTTCAAAACGTACACTCTAAGTTTCAAAACGTACACTCTAAGTTTGGGGGAAGATTTCCCCAAAAAAAACCACATCACGCCCTGCCACCTCTCTACATTGGGCAGAGGGTAATGATATGGCTTGATTATGAAATGCCCTCCATAGGTTTATATTAAAAGAGGCTTGTTTACCAACTGAAGGGTTTTCAGGAAGTGATTGGCTTGTGATCCATAAATAAATTCATCCCCTGGTGGATTGCTAATTGATGACATTATTTGGAGGTAATTGAAACATTAGGAGGTAGAACCTGTTTAGGGGAAGCGTGACACCAGGCATGCGCCTTTGAGGATGGCTTATGTCTGGTGCTCCTTTGTCTTCAGGACACAAAGCAGTGCGCAGCCTGTGCCATATGATCTTGCTACTGTGGTTCTTTGCCTCACCTCAGGTTCACAATAATGGAGTTGGCTAACCATTAACTAAAGCTTTAGAAGCCAGGAGCCAAAAGCAAAGCCCTTTCTCCCTTCAAATTGTTCCTTATGATCATGTCACAGAGTTGAACAACCAGGTGGCACAGGTAGTCTCCATCGTCACACGCTTGGTCCTGACTCTCAGCACTCAGGTTGTAGGCAATTCCTTCAATGCTCTGCACCTCTAGGTCCCGTCTGCCATCTATGGCGTGTGTGGGAAGACAGAAAAGGGACCTTGTGGCAGAATCAGGGCAATGTGTTTCAAAACAGCTAGCAACAGTTGATTGGGAGGGTCTTTCTTGCTTTACTATAGTGTAAGAAAGGCGGGGAACACAGGCACACTGAAGAGGCAGGCTGCCCCACAGCAGTACTTGCGCAGTTCTGAAGGTTTTTCTGAGCCCATGCTGAGTCCTGACAATTCAGCCTGTTCTGCTTGTCTGTGCCCATCTGCTGTAGCAGTGGCTGACGGGAGAACTCTTGGATGTGGTACTGGAGACCTAAAGGGTGAGGACCTAGGAGCATCCTTTGAAAGAGACACTGATCGAACGGATGGCAGAGCTTCTTGGGAATGCCTAGGGATGAAGCTCTCAGATCGGATCTTTCACACCATGGTTAACATGAGGAGGAGAGAGGGAAGGAGATGAGAGAGGAGACAGAATGATCCCAAATCCTGAAGGCTTTCTATGGAGCACTGCTAGAGAGACTGGTTAGCCTGAAAGACAGAGATGGAGTTAGAGAGGCTGACTATGTCTTGTGAGAAACAGCTGAGGGAAAAGCAATCATCTACTCTGGGGGCCAAAGACTTGCAGGAGTGCTTATAATCTTCCTCAGAAAGTTTCGTGAGCAAGAGAGGGCATGTTTGCTTGTAGGGTATGTGTAGAAGCCATCAGGAAGATAGCCTGTGTTCCATGAAAGGAAGCATTTGATGGAGGTGGAGCTGGGCAAGAGTAACCTCGAGTTCTTAGGAGGGTGGTCAGCTTCTGCTCACTAGCAATGAGCTCCAGGCACTGAGTGGAGCTTTAGAAAGAATGGAAGCCAGTGGAGCCTCCTTGGGGATGCCTCCGACTGTAGTTGAGAAGTAAGTGCTGATAACCTTGAAGGCTCATTCTAGCTGTAAGTTTCTTAGAGTTGAGAAGGCTGAGAAATGGACTAGTTGGCTTCCCAGATGGGTCTGGGCTCATCCGTGCTGACCCCTCATTCATGGGGATACAAGTTGACAGCTCCCAAAGGCTCCTGGGCTGATTCAGGTGACAGTCTCATGGGGATGACCCTCCCTTCTGTGAGAGTCAGGCCACTAGGCAGTGGATGAGAGATTGAACTGATTGAGGGTCCCAGAAGACATAGGCTATTTCCACCACATCTGTTCTCTAGTACACATATTCTCTTGCTGGATTCTTGGAAGCAGGTAGATATTTACACAGAGTGTAGACACTATTCACACTGAAAACATTAGTGGAGTCAGAGAGACCTGGTTTTGAATACAGTTCTGTCTACTCTGTGATGTGTTGATTCTCCTAGCTGTGGAAAATAAATTATAATTTTCCTCTCCTAGAGCTGTGCTGAAGGATAAGCTATTTAATACATATAAGGTACAACACTTGAGTCATAGCAGAACTCAGTAAAATGCACTTTTATCTCTCCTAGGACCTGGTCTCCTCTTATCCTGACTATCTTTTATTGAGTTCTCATTGATATGATGTCACCAGTGTGTAGCATGACAGACGACTCCTTGTTGGTACCTATGGGTAGGATACAGAGACCTAGGAATTTTCATGGGCTTAGGACTTGTTAGGAGGTAGGCTGGCCTGGAGAAGCTCAAGGTTGCAGCTTCTAGAGAGGCTCAGGACATCCACTGGAAGGCAGATTTCAGATACTGGAAGGGAAAATGAATGGGAGAAAGTTGGGGGGTCTTCCTTGTGATGCCAACAGGGCTGGAATGAGAATAAAACCACATCATCTGTTGTGAGGTGCACCCATCATCTAGCTATATGGGAGACAGAGGCAGGGGGATCGCAAGTTCAAAGCTAATACCAACTTCATAACAAGTTCCTGGCCAGCCTGGCATATAAAGAGAAATGCTATCCCAAGAAACAAACAAACATTGTAAGCCCTTGCACTGTAACGCCCATCATTTCTAGGTAGTGCTTAACCCTGACGTCTCTAGTTAGAAACCTGTGAAGTGTCAACCTGTGGCAGGTGAAATGCTGTATAGAAGATATTCTACAGAACATACTGGCTCATCAAAGCACCATGGTCCCCTAATCAGCAGTGGGAAATGAGGAACAAAGATAACGGATGCAGGTATCACTCTTCTCCTTCTCTCCCCTGTTTCTGCAATACTGACATTCCCTGGCTCCTTAACTGCTCCCCGAACCTTCCAGAAAAGTCCCCATCATATCGAGTCAAACACTTGTCAAAAGCCAGAATGATGGTGAACGAACCAGACAAGGCTAAAACTCTTGAAGCTACTGTGTTGTTCTTGAGATTGTACAAGCAACTGGGATACAAGAGAGCAAATCTAGTCAGAGCTGAGCCGGAACTCATGTTGGGGAGGATCAACCCCCAGAATGGTTTCTACCGCTTCATAGTCACTAATACTTCTTTGCATGCTGATTTCCAAAAAAACCCCAAAAACCCAACCAACCAACCAACCAACCAACCAACCAAACAAACAACCAACCAACCAAACAAACAACCAACCAAACAAACAAAAAAAACCCCTGTACATGGTGTCTGTTGAACAAATATTGATTGCAAAAATGAAATAATGCATTTGCTTGCATGTACTCTGGGTAAGATACTTCCTGTTTCATCTCATTTAATTCTTGCTTCAGCTTAGAGGCAGACACCATTATCCCATTATAGAGGAGAGAGTTGAGATGAGACACTCCAAGAGTCAGTGTGGCTGCGCAGCCCATGCATCTTCGTCACGTCACCTTGCACTTCACTTGGAAACTGTAATTGATTTGCACCATGCTTTATGTTTTCCCAGATGTGTCTTTTTCGGCATTTCGCTCAGCTCTTCATTTTGCAGGATCAGTTCTGCAGATTTAATACGTGGGAGTGTGATTAGATTTTCCTGTGAGTCCTAGCTCATTATCATCAAAAGGGTCATGTGGATGAAGCAGTCAGACTTTCAGTGACCATTAGCACACCTCTGCATGTCAATGATGCTTCAGATACATACATTATTTAGTTTTATTGGGATAGCTAACTATCACCATTCAAAATTAATAAAATAGGATCTGGGGACATGTTGATAACTCCCCCCAAACTAATTTGTGAGTATTGTTAGTTATTGCTTCATGTAGATTCAGTCTGATCTCAGAACTTAGATGGGACAGGCCTACCACTCATCTCCAGGGCCGTGCGCAGCTAGTACCTTAGCATGTTAGGATAGTGTATGCCATCAGGGCCATTTCTCCAAACACAATAGTGAGAAGGGGTCTGTTCTCTCCTTGACTCCTAGAGCTGTCTTTATCTACTAAGACAAACACTAGCCAGCCATATGTAACTATTGAATTCTTCAAATATGGCTAGTCAGAGGTGAATTGTGCCCTAAGAACAATATACAGTGGATTTGAAGATGCAGGGAATAAAAGGTATCAAAGATCCCATCAGCATTTATATGTCTATTAAATGTTGAAGTAACCATGCTTTGGGAGCATTTACTTGAGTAAAACACATTACTCGTTTCAGTTTTCTTTCTAAGATCAACAATGAGAAAATTTAAAACTATAGATGTTTCATCTTTGTGATTGGATGCTTCAGCTAGGTAGCGCTGTTCTGAGAATGACTTAGTTTTTGCCTTTAATTAATTCTCATGCTCCAGGTTGCCACAGATTAAAAAAAAAAAAAACCATAACATTGGGAAAATCCAGAAAGAAGAAATAATAACTAAACATATGTATGAATCTAGCACCATGTCACTCAGAAACACAAAGCAAAGCATTAGCAGAGAACTGCATTGCCATACGATGATTACCAGAGACTTCAGCACTCCAATTTCAGCAATGGGTAGCCAATTCAGACAGAAAACCAGCAAAGGATTTTTGTAGTTAAACTGTCTTGCCCTCTAGACCAAATGGACATGCCAGATGTTTACAGAGCTTGTCATCTGATGCTGGTAAGTAATCGTCTCCTCAGCACGTGGGATATTCTGCAGGGAAGATCGGATGCTGAACCAAAGAAGTTTCAGTGAATTTTTTTAAAAAAATCAAAACCAAACATTTGTGAATTGCAGTGAGATTAACTTATGAGTCACTAACAGACTGAACTTCGGGAGTTGCATGAATGTGTGGAGATTAAATGGTGTGCACCTGTGCAACCAGGGATCAAGGAAGAAGTTAGACAGAACATGTAGAAGTCTCTTGAAAGAAATGAAAATGGAAAATTCATGGAGGGAAGTGATCACTAAGGTCAGAGAAGAAATGAAATAAACAAAATCAAGACCAAGAACAAAGAAAATACCAACATATAATAATTTTTTTAAAGGGCAAACAAAACTGATAAAACTTTAGCAAGAGTAATCAAGAAAGAGCAAAAGCTCACAGAAATAAGGGGGGGTGGGGAATAACAGTGGAGAATTCTAGCTGGTACCACAGGGGTACAAAGACTTTGTTACTTTGTAACTCTACTCCAACAAATTGAAAGTTCGAGAAGAAACAGACACTTTCCTTGATATACGTAGCCTGCCAAGGCTAAGTGAACAATGAAGAGTTTGAAAACCAGAGCAGACCAATGAGGAGGGAGATCACCAGAGCGGACCAATGAGGAGGGAGATCACATAACCACACCCACTTTTCCAACAAAGGGAAGCCGAAGCCTGGAGGGCTTCACTGCCAAAGTCTTGTCACTCACAAAATCTCTTTTTTCAGAAACTACTCAAAAATATTGAAGGGGGAAGAATTCTTCTATTAAGCCAGTTTTACTGTTATCTAAAACCAGATAAGAACCCACCAAAAGACTATGAGCCAAAAAATTCTCGACAAAATAGTATCAAGTCAAATCCAAGAACACAGCAAAAAGATCATATATCCCAGTCAAATGGCATTTAGCTCAATACACCTAGATAAAATATGCATAACATTAACAGGATTAAGAAAGAAAGTACCTTAGTAGCTGCAGAACATGTACTTGATAAAGTTCAGCATCCCTTCATGATAAAGAAGATCTCAAAAATAAAATATAGAAGAAACACACTCCATCCCATCCATACGGCATAGCTGAAAAGTTCAAAGTTGACATCATAGTCTGTGTGGGAAGCCGAAAGCTCCTTCTTTGCCATCCAAAACAAGTCTAAGAATTTTTTCATTTTTACCATTCTTATTTGACGAAGTACCAGGAGTGCTAGCCAGAAAATAATTCAGCAAGAAAAAGAAATAAAGGGCATTCAAATTGGAAAGGATGAAGTCAAATTGTCCCTGTTTGCAGATGACATGATTTATGTATCGAAGAAACCCAAATCTGTTAGGATGGATAAATTCAGTAAACTTGTAAGATACAAAATTAACATAAGAAGCAGCATTTATATATGCCAGTAGAAAACTACCGGAAAGAGACATAAAGAAAGTAATCTCATTTGCAATAGCTTCAAAAGGACCCAAGAAAAAGATTTGATAAGAAGTTGAAAGATAACTATGGTGAAACTTATTATATTGTTGAAAGATCTGAAGACAATGCATGTATGTACACACACATGATGGGAAGACAGCCCATGTTCATGGACGAGGAAGACTGATTATTTTTGAGTGCTTGTAGTCAAACCCAGGGCCTTAGCTATGCTAGGCAAGCACCTTATCATGGGACCTCAACTTACTATTGGTAAAATGTCCATCCTACCCAGAGAGAGCTACAGACTTAATGCAATTTCTATAAAAATTCCAAGAAAATTCTTCACAGAAGTATAAAAGACTCTTAAGATTAATATGGAGATAAAATGACTCTACATAGTCATGGAAATATTATACTTCCTGAATCAAAAATTATGACAAAGCTAGAATAACTAAGTAGTAAATACTAGGATGAAAGATTCATGGACTAATTGAACTTAATTAAGAACCTAGAAGCAAATCCATTGGCTTGTAATCAATTTGACTTTTGCACCAAGAACATACACTGGGGGAAAAGATAGTCTCATCCATACATGGTGTGGTTATTTATACACAAGAGAATGAAACCAGACCCATATGTATAAGACAAAGTTAGAATGGACTAAGAATGTACTAGAATAAAATATATGGGCAATACTTATGGGGGGTATACATTGAAAGACATAGGAACGAAGACCCACATTTATTGTGGTAGCATTCACACTAGCCAAGATATGAGTCAACATATCTAGGCAGCCATCAATAGGTATTGGTAAAATACAGATGAGGAAATAATGGTGAAGATGACTGAGGAAATGGGGTATTTCTAAACATAGGTAGACTAAACAATTCTTCCCCACAAAGAGGGAAATCCTGTAACTTGGTACAATATGGGTAAGAGCAGAGGACAATTGGGCACAGAAAGACAAATTCTGTCTGAATTCCTCTCTTTGTGAAAGCCACAATTGTGGAATTGAAACATAGAGTAACGGTTAGTAGAGGCTGGGATGGGTAGAGTCAGAAAGAGACTAGTTGGTTGATGGTTATAACATTATAGTTAGGGGTAAGTTCTCTTGTTCCATAGCACAGTTCGGTGAGTAGAGTTGATAATTATGGTACATTTAAATTTTAATGGGCAGAGGAGAGAATTTGAATGTTGTCACCACAAAGGAAGGATGCATTTTTGAGGTGCTGTGTATGCTAATTACTCTTATTTGATCATTACACATTTTATACATGTATCAAAATATCACACTGCTCCTTATAAACATGTATAATAATTACATGTCAATTAAGAAACAAACAAGCAAACAAAACACTCACACAGAAACCTAGATTTTAGATAGTAGGTTAATTTGGGTGACTTGAGAGCACACACGATAGTCTTTTCCCATGGAGAAGGTTTCTTTCCTGCTTCCTAATTCCTCCTACTTAATGATCCTCTCAGAAGAAATTAAGGTCTTTGACCTATTCTTGAAGTTGTGAAACATTCAGCTAGTGGTAATTTTATCTATTAACCAAAAATATTATAAAATAGACTATGGCACCCCAAAGCGTCAAAGTCAGTTTGGCCCAAAAGACAGTTTGAGGTGTGGTCATGCTCAGATCTTGATCTTGCATCAAGAGCTGGTTAGGAGCTGACAAAGGTCAAGGACAAGTCAGGGCTACAGCAGACCAGGTAACCTTGGAGACAGGACCTGAGAGCCACTGCCGATTAAATCCATGACCTCATGCCTCTGGCCAGAATGCAGGGCTTTTGCTGTTCCTTAGAGGAACAGCTTATCCATCCACAGAATAGCTTGTCCATCTCTTTATCAGATCCTCCTCCTGGGGCTTTACTCCTAGACTGGAAAGGGCAGAAAGTTATAAGGAATGTCCTGATTCTCCATGATTGCTTCCCTCTTTGTCCCCTTGGGAAAGGGACAGATATTGTTGTTTTATCTGAGTGTATATGCTTCCCACTGGGTCTTAAATGTACTCTATGTTAATGAGATATTGGAGCCCCATGGAGACTTTCTTTCTTTTGAGGCAACTATTTTGTCAGGTGAATTTTTGACCAAGCCTTGCTTGGAGGATGTCTGTCTGTCTGTCTGTCTGTCTGTCTGCCCTACATGTATGTGAATATGTATACACATATATGTATGTGTGTGTACAGAGAGTAGAGGTTGATGTCTGGTATCTTCCTCCATTTCTCTCCACCTTATGTTTTTGAGTCAGGTCTTTCACTGAACTCAGAGCCCACAGAATCAGCCACATTGGCTTCTGGTCAAACCCCAGGAATCCTCCAGCCTCTACCTCTCCAGCACTGGGACGTCTGGCATGCTCACTGCACCAGGCTTTTTTAGAGGACCTTCAATATGACGTATATGACGTATAATTCCATTTCTCCTGGGTTATCTACAGACTATGTATAGCTCTTGCAATGGGTACTATCTGCCATGCATAAATTCTATGCTTATGACGGGATGTTTATTTGTTTTTCAGCATTTTATTATTCAAACATTCATAGGTAGAGGAAAGAGCATAATGAATCCCCATGGACCATCATTCAGCCTTAACAATTACCAACATATGACTATTTCAAAAGTCTATATTCTCCACTTCTCCCTACCCCCTGCTAGACACCAGATTATTTCCTCTGCAAATGCTCCAATTATGCATTTCTAAGAGACCTGGACTCCTTTCGTCCTTAAACACAACCACAATAGAATTTTGCTATTGAAAAAGGAAATCTTTATTTAAAGCTTTATTATTTTTAGCTTTTATGAAAGTAATACATTCTCACTGGAAAGATTCAGATGATACCTGAAGTATAAAGAATAATGAGAAAGTGGATCATAAGTCAAATCAACAGCCAGGGGTAATCACCACACACCTTTTGGTATTTGCTTATATGTAGTATGCTTGGTATATGTTCCCTATATAAGTTTATATGGGTAAAATCACACTGCAGTTAGTATTTCTAGTTTTGTTTCCCTTAATCTTTTAATATGTGCATTAGTCAGGTTTTTTTTTTTGGTTGTTTTTGTTTTGTTTTGTTTTGCCATGAAAACAAGCACCGGAGATAATCAATTAATCAAGAGAAAAGGTTTAATTTTGGCTCACAGTTTGGAAATTCCAGTCCACGATTGGTTGGCCTCCCAGCTCTGGGCCAGTAGAAAGGCATATCATGGCAGAAGAGTGAATGGAGTGAAACTGCTTATCTCATGGTTAGAAAGTAAAAGAGAGAGAGAGAAAGGGCGGGGCTCCATCACCCCCTTCAGGGAATACCCCAAATGGTTTAAGGACCTCCCTCTAGGCTCTATCTCCTCAAAGTTCCATCATTTATTCAGAGTGCCAAGCCTTGACCAAACCTTTGTCACTTGGGTCTTTAAAGAACACTCAGGATATAAAATATCATATCAGGTATAAAAATAGCATGTTTAAAATTAAAGAACGAGATGCACACAAAGAACCGCACAGATTGCAAGGGTTCAAGCCAACACATTTTCACTTCTCATGTCAGATGGACATGGGAAGTTGTGGGGAAAGGTATTCAAACCCCTGTTAGTCACCAACACTGTCAAACTGACCCCATCAGTACAGGCTGGCTCATGCTTGTAAGTGTGTGTGTGTGTGTGTGTTCATGTTGGTGTGTGGACATGCATATGTAGAAGTCAGAGGTCAACACTGAGGGTCTTTCTTGATCTCTTCTCCACTCTATGTTTTGAGACAGAGGCTCTCACTAAACCTAGAGCTCACTAATTTGGCTGATCTGGCTGACCATTGAGCTCTGAGACCCAGCCTCAGTGCTGGAATTGTAGACACAGTGCTATGCTCAACTTTTTCTTATGTGGGGTCTGGGGATCTGAACACAAGTCCTCGTGTTTATGCCCCAGGCACTCCATGGATCCATGGTCCAGCCTCTATATTTTAACCAAATGGAGTCAGAATGTGTGCTATTGTCTGAGAGACTTCTTTGTACCACATGATAGATAGTCTTATAGGACATCGGTGGTGTTAGACAGGCCACTAGTTCCTGAACTTTCTGTGTTCCATACCACACTCCACTTCATGACAACATCTCCCTTTCTCCATTCTACTGCCGATGGACATCTGTGCTGTTATGAGTCTCTTTGGGAAACACATACATCTGCTTCTAAATACATGTCTGCATCATATTTTCTAAGGAAAATCTTGGGAGTGCTTTTCCTTGCTTATACTTAGACAAGCCATCTATAAGTTCCATTTGTCCCACATCTTTGATGACTCTCACTGTTTTACTTTATTTTTTCGTATTCTGATGAGTGTGTGCTAGTCGTTCATTGTGGCTTCAATCAGCAAATCTCAGGAGACTAGCACAACTGAGTGTTGTCAAGTGAGTTCTCCGTCCATGGGTACCATCTTCCATCAGACAACTGTCTTTCTCCTGTGGGGTTTTCCATACCTTTTCTTATTGAACGTGGGAGTCTTTGATATATTCTGGACATAAGATTTGTTTTTGTCAAATATGTGTACTAAAAATAGCTTCTCTCACTGAATACATAGCCCTTTTGCTTTAAATGTATCATTTTAAAAATAGATGCTTTAAATGTTAATATAGCCCTGTTTAAGAAACACATACTGTGGGCTCTCGAGGTATCTCAGTGGACAATGGTGCTTGAGGTAAGTCACGTGACAGCACATGTGATGGGTTTTCCAGATATCTTAACTTCTTTAGTTGTGCTTTGGCAATTCCTCTGCCAATTTCATAAGAACCTTCACTTTTCGGGTATGCTATCACTTACATATAGCATCGTCTTCAGGAAGGCCTTGATATTTTAATACTTTATATTTGCATGTAAATTTTACATTTTTTTTCAATTTCTACAAAATTATGAAAAACAATTATGTTGAGACTTTTAGGAGGCAAAGGCAAGTAGATCTTGTTGAGTTGGAGGCCATTCTGGTTTACATAGCCAGTTCCAGGCCAGCCACAGCTACATAATAATGAGACCCTGTCTCAAAAAAAATTAAAAAGGTGGGTATATTTTTTTAGGGTGGGATTAAAACATAAGTCAATTGGAAAAGAATTGAGATCTCTTTAATGGTGCTTCTCTCAATCCAAAAATACATCCTGCCACCCGCCACAGTCTTCTCTCACAGTGATTAGAGGGTTTTTTCTTCTAGAGGTCCTTGGACATCTTATGTTCTATTTCCTTTAGGTGTTTTGAAAATGTCATTTAAAACCACTTTTGTTTGTTGGCTCTACACAGGCATACTATTCACATTTGTGCATTGAGCTCTGATTTCCATGGCTTAGCTGAGTTAACTGTATCCCGTATCAGGAATGCCTCATCTGTACCATAGCAATGACACGCATAGGGACATGCCCTCTTCTCATTTATACATTTCTCTTCCTTCCCATCTAAAGCATAAACAGTGTTGAATTTTTATCAAATGATTTTTCTTTATCTCTTGAGGTGATCATGTAATTTCTCCCCCTTCTTTTGTTAATTCTGTTAATTGGCAAATTATAGTCAGTGATCTTGGTAGATTTTCAAATAGTACATTTTGCTTTCCTGGAGTCAGCCCAAGTTCATTGTGCTGCGCTATTTGTAAGTAACTTGTTTAGGATCTTTAGAGATTGATTAGTAGGCTCTCTTAGTGAAATATCTTCATCAGATTCCACAACCAAGATTTTATTGATTCCACAAATCATTTCTTCTATTCTCTGGACAACATATACAGGATTGCCTTTGCAGGATTGTGGGTGTGGTACCTGGCTTTGTACCCAGGGTCTTTCATATGCTGGACAGGTGCTACCCCACTGAGCTACATCCAAGCCCTGTCTCTTAAATGAGTAATAGGATTTGTTGGTGAAGCCATATGTATCTGACTTATTCTTTGAGTGTTCTATAAACTGGTTTGCTTTGAGTTCTAGGATTTTTCCCCCTAGAATATTTATAAAGAAAGGACATTGAATTATGTCAAATACCTTTTCATATCTCTTGACATGATTTGTCTTTGTCTCTTTGTATCTCTTAGCATGGTGAGTTATATTGTTTTTTGAATGTTAAACCAACCTTGTCTTCCTAGCCGTGGTATATCATGTGTTTTTATATTGTTTTATCATACTTGCTCAAGATGTCAGCTATTTATAATTTTATTTTAATTCCTTCACTAACTTTTTTCACTTGTTTGTTTGTTTGTTTGTTTTTCTGAGACAGGGTTTCTCTGTGTAGCCCTGGCCGTCCTGGAACTCACTCTGTAGAGTAGGCTGGCCTCAAACTCAGAAATCTGCCTGCCTCTGCCTCCCAAGCACTGGGATTAGAGGTGTGCACCACCATGCCTGGCTATTCCTTAGCTAACTTATTGGTTGTAGCTGCATTGAACCATGTTAGTGATTTATTGAGAATTTATTTATATATACACCTTTAACTGATAGCAATCTGATTGTAAGATACCAGGCAAAGAGGGGAGGTCAGAGGGAAGGAGGAGGGAGAGAAAGAGAGGGACAGAGAGAGAGAGAGAGAGAGAGAGAGAGAGAGAGGGGAAAGGAGAGGGGAGAGAGAGGGAGAGACAGGAAAAAGAGGAGGTGGGAGAGAGATAGAGGGAGAGAAACAGAGAGAAGGTGAAGAGGAAGGAAGAGAGAGGGAGAAGATGAGGAGAGAGGGAGAGGGGAGGAGACAGGGAAAGATGATAGGAAGCATTGAATTCTTCACCTAAGGAAGGGTTAAAGCATTGCTCAGTCAGGATGGGGCATGGGGGTGGGGGTGGGGGTGAGGGAGGGGGGTGAGTTCTGTGGAGAAGGTAGATACTAAGGCACCTGATAAATTCCTACTCATAGCAGATTAGGAGCTAAGTCAATGTTGAATAAACATATGAACCGTGTAGCCCCACCTCAGAAAGACTCCACCACTTTTTATTTATTTATTTATTTATTTATTTATTTATTTATTTATTTATTTATTTATTTATCTATCTATTTACTGTGTGTATGGGGGAGTTACCCCATTTAAAGCTCAGAGGACAACTTGTGGGAATCAGTTCTCACCGTCTACCACATGAGAACCAGGGATCAAACTCAGCCTGCTTGGGAGCGAGTGTTTTTTTCTTCAGGGAATCTCGCCGGATCCATTCCACAATTTTGGAAGCGAGAACATCAGTTTGGTGTGGATTAAAACACATCGCCGGGACTCTATGTTCTCAGTGATCAGGAGAAAGGAACAAGAATACCTTCCTTTCCCTACCTCATGTCACAACCAGCCTTACGTCCTTGTTAAATCCATCCAAGAAGCAGAACCGCTATACAGAATGTGTTGGGCGCTCCTTCTTCATGCCCACTGAAGGTTTAGCAGGGTGGGACCTCCTGAGCTCTCTGAGCCTGCCCTGTAGGGGGTGTATCAGTTGGGAGGTTATCCAGATTGGTCCTCCCTCCCCTTTCCTCCACCTCTAAGGCTGATGCGGCAGGCTGCCTCCTTGCCTGCTGTAACAGGCTCATCAGTGCCCTGCCTGGGGAGCTCAAGGAGGGCACCTCCCTCTCCCCAGGCAGCGCCAAGAGGACCGCTCCCACCAGCAGCATCCTGCAAATGGCGCTACTAAATATTTCATTCAGGCTTAACAACTCAATCTGCCTGCCATTATCCTGAGGGCCCCCGCAGCCCCCCAACCCCTTTCTGATTAACAAAGTAGCTGGCCGGGAAGATCTGCCGAAGCCATCATCGGACGCTGTGTTAGCTGGTGCTCAGGGCGGGCTGGGCTGAGGCTCAGCATTAAGCAGGAAGCATCGATTGCAGCATTAGCTGGCTTTTTACATTCCCAGGCAGACAATGCAAGTACCTTCAATTATCTTCAAAGCAACTGAAGGGAAGGAAATTGGTCTTAGATGTGGTAAATAGACTCCACAAAGTCCGCTGAAGCATGCAGAGATGTGCGCACTGGGGACAGAGAGGCCTAGCCAACAAGCCCCTGCCATGGCTGCTCAGAATACAGACAACTATGGCAGGGGTCCCGTGCCTGTGAGAACATAAAAGGGTGTCCCGGCCAGGCTGTCAAATGCCAAGGCAGCTGTGGGAGAGATGTGACCCTAGGAGAGCAACGAACCCTCTCAAGGCTCATTTTCTATATTAGTGACTATTTGGGCTAATGGCAGCTACTTTACATCTTGATTTCAGGTTTCTGTCTTCTTCAGGTTGCCCACCTTCCCTCCCCCACCCCTGTATCCCCAGTTCTTAGCATGCGGTATTAGTTGTGGGGGTTCAAGTCTACACTTCCCACTCTGCTAGCTGCCATTGACATTGGCAGTGTTTGTTTTAGGGAAGGGGCTTGACACCGCTAAGATGCGGGTGAAAGCTTTGTCCATCTGCCCATGGTAGAGCTCACAATGGCACAAAAGAGTGGGATAGAGGTTTGAGGCTAGCCTGGACTACACCAGTGAAACCCTGTCCCCAAACCAAAATAATCCCAAGAGTCAAAACAAAAATAAGTGCCTAAAACACACAAAGACACAATTTCCCTGTGATTTCAAGATTTCAAAGAATGTAATGAGAATGAAGCTGGAATCCCTATGCCAGTGTTTGCACCATAGACAGCGTGTGACTCACAATTGGAATATGTCTGCGGACTGCTTGAATAACTTCAAAGAGGCATTCCAGCTCTGTCTGTTTAGAATTCAATTCTATTCAAAAAGCATTCGGGGAGTGCTTACTGTGGAGAAGGCTCTGGACTGGATCCTATGGAGAATACAAGGACGTGAGTCCCACCCACAGGGCAGGGAATGAGACACAGAAACACAGGGCAGGGACTCAAGAGGTTACAGTTGAGGTTCATCCATTTGAAGGGTCCCCTTGCTAACCTTCCAAGAAACAACTCCCTGGGGTAAGAGGTTTGTGTCTTCCCGTTCAGGCTGACCCTGGAGATTTTAGTGGGCAGACATTTGGGACTGACTGAGAGAAAAGGAGAGTGCATGGTAGTATGCACTGTGGCCACAAAGCCTTTAGCTGTATAGGTTTTCACCCTTGGTGCTGGGTAGAGCGCGAGGGCCCAGCAGCTAACACCTGCGCGGTGCTGTCCAGTACCCCTGCTGGGTTAATCTATTCAGCAGGGGCATCATTATGCATGGACAATTTACATAATTTCACCAAGCCTCTGATTGCAGGGCGCTCAAGTGCCTATTTTGGAAGCTGGCAAGAGAGTATGTCTTTGTCTTTTCAGGCTGTGGAGAGGGTGCGATGTGGGAGGCCAGACCTGCTTGTGTAAAGCTGGCCCGGCTCCTAGAACTGGCCCTCTTGGGGCAGAGTCTACGAAAGTGAGGGGAAGTTCCCTCTGGGGGCTTGTTTCAGGAGAAGTAGCCCATTCCCACCCCAGCCTGTTTCCGTTTCCTTGCTTGTAACAACTTCCTTTTAAAAGGATAAAACCCCTCCCTCGTGGATGTTTTAAGGAGTTAAGTAACTATCAGCAATGGCTCCTGTTGGGGCTGTTTGGATTTGAAAAGAAAATACTGAGATGTAAAGATATCAATATTTAATTGTCTCTCGAAGCCTGCATTTACAGCAGGGAGTAGCGAGTCTTTTCTGAGTGCACAGGCACGTGTGCGTGTGCACCCCAGCATGTGAACATGTGTGCATGGTGGTAGTGGCGGCCTTGGTGGGGGTTGTTTAACAGAGGAGAAAATTTCAGGAGCCTTATGCATAGTCACTGTCATTTCTTATTTAACTCTGCTCCCCATTTCAAAAGGTAAGGGCTGACAGGGCATGAATTCTTTTTGATTAACTCAACCAATAAGTGCAGGACACTTGGGTGGCCCTTCCTTGCCCATAAGACAGAATGAATCTTATAAAAATAGAAGAAGTTTGTGGAGCTGCCTGATGCCATAGCTCCCACTCAGATGCTGGGCTGTGAGAAAGGCTGGCCTAGGCAGGGCTCATCTTCCCCCGCTCCAACCTTGCATGGTTCCTGGAACATGACAGATGCTCAATAAATCCGTGTTGAGTGGTTGTTGGACTCCTTAAGCATTCCCTCTAGCTTTGTGGTCATTTTCTGCCCACACGGCTTCTCCCAAATGCTTGGCAGTTTCCCAGAAAAAGACACATACATCCCAGAGAAAGAAAAGAGACTCAGAGTCGTTAATGGGGCCCTGAGAGTATAGAAAGCTGGAATAGGAAAAGGGAGAGCCTAAAGCCCTGTGATCTGTTTCACACGGTACCATTAGAGAGTCTTGTATGAGACCCTGGAAGGAGCTTTTGGTCTTCTGAAGAGGAGAACTGTGAATATTCACCAAAGGAGCATTTCAGGGGAGGAAGGAAAATGAGGTTCTCCACCGTGGTGGGCAAGGACAAAATGGTCCCTACCTCCTTGTAATATATGTTACGAGGAGCTCCTGCCTCTGCCAACAAAATGTCTTAGGCTAGGTAATCTGTAAATGGTGGCTATTTCTCTTTCATAGTTTTGCATGTTAGGAAGTCCAAGGACAAGGTGACAGACAGAAGGCTGAGTGTTGGTATGGGTCTTTCAAGATGGCATTTTTGGGAGATTCTCTAGAGGGGCCAAATGTTTCAAGAGGCAGATGAGGTGGGAGGGACAGAAGGGGCAGCCCCTTCCTAAAGCCCCTTCTGAAGGGTCCTAACTCCATCAGTATGAACTTTGTCCCTTTTAAACCACCTCTCACATGCCCTGATCCTTAATACTATTACATGGGGAATTAAGTGTAAATACATGAATTGTGCCCATACTTAATTTCATATTACAAACACCCCCATCTTATAAAGATGCTGGATAAACCTTGGTCAGGGGTCTTCAGGATTTGCCTGAGGCATCAGAAAAGAACAAAATGGCATGCAAAGTAGAAACAGAAAGCTCTTAAATTTGTCAATGATGCCTTTACAACGTTGAGGCCATACTCAGCTTATTTCCTTTGGAGGATCTTCACAGATTCCAGGGAGAAGTCAGGCAGGTTAGAAGAAGGGGCATGCTACCTCCATGTCTGTGGGTGTGTTTCCAAATGTATAATAATACAAGAAGAAGAAGAAGAAGGAGGAGGAGGAGGAGGAGGAGGAGGAGGAGGAACAGCAGCAGCAGCAGCAGCAACAACAACAACATGGGAGCCCCTTTTCTTACTTTCTAAGAAGGAATCTTCTAGAATGCTTTTTGAATGTGAGCAATATCTCCTCCCTCCCTGGCTGTGCAGACAGCAGTGACATTAGAACAACTTTGCATGTAATTCTTTACATAGATTTCCAAGGGATTTTTTTATAATATCATTTGTTCAATTCAATTCTAATGAATATGGATTCATTTTCTGCATTATAGCTATTGATCTTTGGCCATTGATCTGGAGAAGGGAGTATCTCTGTTCATAAATCCCTCCATTTGGACTGAGGGTTCCCCTGGGGGCAGAGATGGGGAGACACAGGAAGAAAGATAGAAAAACTAGAGCATTGGATGAACTAGAGAAATGATTTGAGGGTGGTGATGGAGAGGTGAGAAACATACTGGTCACTCCTCATCTGATTAATCCTTTGACTCTTCCAATCCAAGGCCAAAGGTCATTGTCTTCTCCTCCTCTTCCTCTTCTTCCTCTTCTTCCTCTTCTTCCTCTTCTTCCTTTTCTTCCTCTTCCTCTCCTTCTCCTTCTCCTCCTCCTCCTCCTCTTCCTCCTTCTCCTTCTCCTCCTCCTTCTTCTTTCTTCTTCTTCTTCTTCTTTTTCTTCTTCTTCTTCTTCTTCTTCTTCTTCTTCTTCTTCTTCTTCTTCTTCTTCTTCTTCTTCTTCTTCTTCTTCTTCTTCTTCTTCCCCCTTCTCCCCTTCTCTTCCTCATCTTCTTTCTCTTCTTCTTTTCCCCTACTTTTCCAATTCCTTTATCTCACAAAACTTTTTCAGATTATCTTCTTATATAGTGCTAAAACCTCACATTCCCCAGACTTCTATTGCTTTATCTCTTAGGCCACTGGCCTTTTCCACTGTGTACAAATCTTCAGTGTACTGTGTACTGTAAAACCCATGAAACTCAGAGAGCCCACTGCTCCTCTTTAGTACTTTTGACCCAACATCTAGTTCAGGCAGACTCACTTGTATGGTGAATGAGAAGTTTAAGATCGTAGTGGGTAAAGAATGGTATTTCTTCTGTACCGTTAACCCACACTGAGTTCTTCCCATAGTTTGTGTTACAACAGTCTACACTGGAGTAGACTGAGGACAAGCTTATCCCAGGAGACACTCTCTTCCTTCCTATCAGACTCTCTGTATCAATTTGCCAATCATGTTGCTCTCAAATAGGAGAGGGTAGCATTCTGTTAGCAGAAGTTTTGAGCAGTCTTTTCTTCTTTTCTTTTCTTAGACTTTCTACTCCAGCAGGTATTAAATGGATGGTGTCCAGTTATTAATGTGAGTACCCTGGACCCAAATCTTGTTTCTCTTCTCATGGACTTCCTTCTTTTTCAACAATTTCTTCAGGTCATCTGTCCCAGAAGTTTCTACAGCCTATCTTCCACTTCTTTAGCTATCTATCTCCCTTTTCTGAGAACTGAGACATATAATGGCAGTGATGGTAGTAGAGGCATAGATGTGGATAGTGTTCTCTTCTGAGTGTCAAAAAGAGGCAACCTTGCTATTACAGTGGCCCCGGTGGGATAGAGAGAGAGAGGAAAGGCCTTAGAGTTTGGGGACAACTTTTCCTTTGCAAGAATCTTGGGATGGAGTAATGAAATTGATGGATTAGAGAACATTCTAGTATAGCCCCCGAAGTAGTGCTATTTCCACAGACTCTTGAGTTTAAAATCCTTCCAGTTATCATCTGGACAGCATAAAGTCCTATTCTTGGTGCTTCATTCAAAGCCTGTCTTCCACCATGTCTCTAGGTCCATTTTCACTATACACAATTGGTCCAAAGAAGAGGCCTTGCTGTGACGCCTAGAAGTGTGATGGAGAACAGAGATGCAAACACAGCTGGTGTGTGGAGAGCTCCGCACCCGAAGATCCCAGAGCATCTTGTGGACGATGGGTGTGCTAGGCTCAGACTTGTATAAGAGCTTGTAACAAACACCGCAGCTCAGGCCATGTTCCACCTTTGTCCATTTGTTCAGTTTCTTCTTAAGATTTGTGCCCATTCAGGTCTCAGCAAAAGACTGGGGCCATCTCAACGACAGGAAACATTTTAAATGTACCAAGTTCATATACAGGCTGACAGGTAACCAAAAGTTTCAAGCACCTGGTTAAGGCAACAAAAAAACAGTGGAGGATCATGGAAATGGCATTGGAAACCTTTGAGGGAGACCTATTTGCCTGACTTAAGCTGGTGTTGCTGAGTTGGCAGAATGGCACTGTGGGGTTAAGACTCAAACCTTTTAAGGAGGTGTTTTACTTGGCTGAAGGACACCTGGGCTGTATTGGGGAAACTTTGAACTGTATCAACCAACTGCTGCTGTGAAATGACTGCAGCCCTGGGCTCATTTGACAGAAGCAAAAGCCAAGTGTAACTCAACAGGGATATCATAACTTCTGCCTCCTTCTTTTCTCTTCCTCCTCTTCTTCCCCATCCTCCTCTTCTTCTCTTTGTAGTCTTCCTTTAGCAACCTCAACTGAGAAGCCTCTGCTGACAGGGAGAAAGCAGCAAAGCAAACACCACCCTGCTTTTAAAACAAAATCGCAAACATTTGATTTACCAAATGAAGAGTCAGGAACCAGATGCTGTGGTGACAGCCTGCCCGTTCAGAGAGGCAGAGAAAGCATCCAGGTGACCTTCTTGTTCTACTGATGCCACAGAAGGACAAAGTTCTTTCTCTTTTTTCCATGCTGTCTTAAATACCCTTCAACCCAAAGACCTTCTGTTTCCTTTCCTGGGTTTTCTTATATTCACTCCCTGTCAACTGCTTGCTTGCTCTACCTCTTGACCTATGGTTGACTTTATCTAGCTCTTGTTTACAGAAAGGTCTTAGGTTAAAGATGTGTGCTGGGGCTGCGCCACACCACAAGAAAAAACCCCAGGGGTTTCTAGTTTACAATTCCAGGGTTCCCAGTGTGATCAAATATCCTGCAGTACCACCCTGCTGTGACTTAGGAAGGAGCTACAGTTTCACAGATCACTCATTTGGATACTCAACATTTGTACACTACTTTCAACATGATTTGAATTCCTGCAACCATGTTAAAAATCTGTTCCTTTACCTATCAGGGTGAAACCACTGAAAAAAGATGTTCTCATTGTTTCCTCAAAATAAAGACACACAAAGTTTCAGCTCTTGTGCCCATCTTTGGGTGACAACCATGCTGTTATCAGGCCATGTTATCCTCTGCAAGGTGGCACAGTTCCTCCATTAGAATATTTTGTTCTTTGAAGAGTAAACAGGAAGGTAACCCTGACATATTATAATTAATAAGGGAAAGGAGGATGAAATAAATTAATCCACAGAAAGAAGCAGGTATACATGGTTGCTGTCAGCCTTGCTGATGTAATTGGTCATAAAGTGTGTGTGCATGTGTGTGTGTGTGTGTGTGTGTGTCTGTGTCTGTGCGGTATGTTTGTGTTTCTGTGTGTGTATGTGTGGTGTGTCTGTATATGTGGTGTGTTTGTGTGGTGTATGGTGTGTGTGAGTGAATGTGTCTGTGTGGTGTGTTTGTGTGTATGTGACTGTGTGGTATGTTTGTCTGTATGTATGTGAGTGTGTGTGTGTCTGTGAGTATGGTGAGTGTTTGTGTGTGTATGTGATGTGTGTCTGTGTGTGGTATTTATGTGTGTGGTATGTGTGTGTGTGTGTGTATGTGTAGTGTGGGGGGGTGGTATGTGTGTGTCTATGTGTATGTCTATATGTGTGAGTGTGTGTGTCTGTGTGTGTGGTGTGTGTCTGTGTGTATGTGTGTGAGTGTATGTGTCTGTGTGGTATGTTTATGTGACTGTGTGTGTCTGTGTGGTATGTTTGTCTGTATGTATGTGGGTGTGTATGCCTGTGACTGTAGTATGTGTCTGTGTGTATGTGATGTGTGTCTGTGGTGTGTGTCTCTGTGTAGTATGTATGTGTGTGTATATGTGCAGTGTGTGTGTGGTATGTGTGTGTATGTATGTCTATGTGTGGTGTATGTCTATGTGAGTGTGAGCATGTATGGTGTGTGTGTGTGTATGTGTGCATGTATGTAATCTTCCTTTCCCACTACTTGTTTTTCCTGCAAGGTGCTTCAAGCCCTCATTCCTGAGAGATTTAGACCTGAGAGTTCCTATATATTTTGGTTGCTACAATTTCCATCAGTTTTTACTCATTATTAGTTGTGGAAATAGTGTGGGATGCCCACAGCAAATGCCCTGGGCTCTCCAGAATTTTTTCAGAAACCATAGTTGTTCTTTGGACCAATCACCCTGAACTAATAGGGGAATATCTTTTTCTTTTCCTTTGTGTTTGAGAGAGATTTTTTTTTTGAGATAAGATCTCACTGTATAGGCCAGGTTAGCCTTGAACTCACAATCCTCTCAGCTCAGCCTCTAGAGTAGTAGGATTACAGATGTGTGACATCTTGCTGACCTAATCCTCTTTTTTTATCTGTTGATTCAGTGGCACAAGGGCTATAGTAAGCCAGAGATGAGTCTGGTTCCTAATTCAGTGGCACCATGATTTTGGTTGTTTTGATTCCATTTTTTTTTCTTCTGGTGGAAGCTTTTCTTCCTTGTAGTCCAAGGCTTCAAGAGGACCAGAGCTTAAATATCTGAGGATGGGGAGCAAAAATTATGTGAATGGAGTGAATTACTGGGGTAATGATGAGAGGAGGCACTCCTACAGCCCCTCTCTGGCTCTGAGATCTATCGGTTCTGGCTATGAGAGACATACCACTGTATCTTGGTCCTTGATTCACAGCATATACTATATTCTGCATGACAGAGCCCCATCACTTCAGAGCACTGTCTCCCAACTGGAACCACAACTGAGACATTAGGTGTTCACCCCCACCATTCTTTTAGGCCAGTTGTCTCTGGGTGATGAGGGATATAATAAGAGGAATTCCATAGGCTTGAGCCCATTGCCACACTTCTTTTGCTGAGAAATGAATTCCTTGATTAGAAGCAATGTTGTGAAGAATACCATGATAGTGAAGAAGATGTCCCTAAGCCCACAGATAGTGGTGCTAGCGGAAGCATTACAAGCAAGGCCAATGAATCCATAACCCAGAATACGCATCTGTCTCAGCGAGGGCAATTCTGCCTGCATTTGATGGAAGGGGATCCAATGTAATCAACCTGCCAGGTAGCTGACTGGTACCCTTGGAAATGGCGAGTGCTGACATCTGCTTCTAGCTGGTTAGGTGTTTGATGAGAGGGAGTTCAAGCCCATGAATAAACTCCATCATGCTGCCACGGCCTCTTTTTACTGGAGTGGCTGAGAAAAGATTGGCCATCTAAAATGATGCCACACTCTTCTGCTGTCCCCCAGACTCTCATTTGCACTGGAAGCTCTCGCTTGGGATTCAGATGGGACGTAAATATGACCCCTCGTGTCACAATTGGCATGAGACTATGTCTGATGAAATGCAACACTAAGGAATGCCCAACCCCAAGAGCAGCTTCTGAGGCGGTGAATGTTGGAGAAGCCAACGTTATGCTCAAGTTCGACAGGTGGGTCTTTGCCTACCTGGCCCTCTTTGTGGAAGTGCTTCTTCTTTGGGAGCCCTAGCTGCATGCGTTCACTATGATTTTCTTGGCAGTTAGTTTTTTGGCTTCTTCATGTTACTTTTCTTTACTTGAAAATATGTGCTAAGGCCAAGTTTAAACTGGTCCTTGGATGTGGCAGGGTGTGTATATTTTCACATCAATAAACTCGAACTCTGTGGTTCTTGGTCAGTTTTAAAAGTGAGATACAGAGGCATTGCTGACTTATAAAGAGTGGTCCTGGGTTTGAGACCTTTTGGACTCTGTCTCTGTGTTCCTTCAGACAAAACTCAGCACCCTTCCCAGCATCCCACTCATATCCTGCCTCAGCAGAACACCACTATTTGATATTTCTTGCTTCTGTGCTTCTGTTAGTGTTCCATTTTTATGAAAGGAGATACTCTTGTCTCCCTTAGGGGAGGTACCAACCCAATCAATCATAGAGTTCTCTCAGCGTAAAGCTGAGTTACGACTTGAGAATATTCAAAGCTGGAGTTACAAAACATGCTTTGGCTGCCCAGGCTCCGGCTGGTCCCAACGTTCTGAGTGCTATCCTTCATTGTCCTTCCTCACTTGATCATTCTGGATAATCCTCCCTCTAAGATGAACACTCTGATCAGGTTTGGGAGAGCAGCTAGTCTTTCACCTGTCTTAGGTGGGGTGTCTATTGCTGTGATAAAGCATCACCCCAGAGCAACTTGGAGAGGAAACACTTTATTTCACACGACAGCTTGTAATCCAACATCCAGGGAATTTAGTGAAGGAACTCATGGCAGAGATGATGCAGAGGTCATGGAAGAGTCTGCTAAGCTCTGGTTTGTTCAGTCTGCTTTCTTATTGTACTGCCCACAGAGAGCTAGGCCCTCCTACACATCATCAGGGAAAATGATCCACAGGCTTGCCTACAGGGAAAGTTTTTTCCAATTGAGGTTCCCCTTTCTCAAATGACTCTAGCCAGTGTCAAGTTAACAAAAAGTTAACCAGGATAATATCCAAGGTGGCTAAGAATTTGGTAACCGTTGCTGAATGCTGCTGCTGTAATTTCAAATTTAATATTATCGTGGAAATATAATGACCATGTGACACTTGATGTCACTATAGTCACTCTCCTCCCTGTCTTTATCAGATAGTCATAGTCTCAGTTCCTCATAGAAATTGGGATAGGTTTCCATTATCAATAGCTTGCCACTTTTATCTACCCCTACTGGACCAGTGACATGTGGAACCCACAGTATCCAGACAGGTAGTGCTCACGGCTTTCAGTTCAGTGACATGCTCACTCAGTTCTCAGACTTGAGAGCTCTGCTCCTGGAATCAGATCTTACACCTGCCTTCCTGAGTTATGGAGTTAGAAAGAACAAACTCCACATGTGTGTTCCAGAAAGCGATGAGAGTGACTGTTCCCATCTCTACTCCTTGATCCCTAGGCCAGTAAGGTCTAGCTACCGGAGTTGATGCACCAGAAATGGTCCTTACTTTATTTAGCACACTGAGCACATTTTGGAGAAGAGTGAATATCTTAGCTCACAGGGTACTTCCCTTTGACCAGCTTCCTAGCTGGACCTTTAACAAAGCCACTCTACTATTCAGTTAGGTTTGCTGTTTCTGGGTGGTAGAGTCATTGTTTTACATGTGTGTCTCATAGTCATGGCCAAAAAAGGCTATGAGTTCTCCTTCTTGGTCATCAAATTAGAGCTTTATGGATGGCGCATAATGTAAGCTCTTGGATGCCAGTGGAGGTAAAGAAATTACCATGGTTCTAATGACCCCTCCAAATTTCATGCTAACGTTTAATATTTATTGTAAGAGTGGTAAGAGGTGAAACCTTTCACAGGTGAGAGGGTCATGAGTGAAGAACTATAAGGAGAGAGCTGCAGGGGGAGAGGGGTTAGTATTGACACAATGTTCTATCACTTTCTGGCCTCTAGAATTGAGCCAAGTGACTCTTTCTTGTGTGTATGTGTGTGTGTGTCTTTGTTTTTATGTGTAAGTGATAAACTCACTCCTCATTATTGTTATTAAGGTTTCACCAATGTCTTTCAGTTACAGAGCACTTATTTAATTCTGCCATTAGCCATGGTTTAGGCCCTGCAAACTCCCTTCTCCCCTCAAAGGGAGCTCCTTTATATGTGGCCCCACTCTCATCACTGGTGTGCAGGTCAGGCTGGATCTGCTCCCAGATCATCTTCTTAGGGTTCATCTTCTTGTCAGGCTCTCCAGGGGAAGCATCAAAAGTAATTCTGTCTCCAGGAAGGGGCCTGTTGGGAGGGGCCAGAATTTCCACTTTCTCTAGTGAACTGGCACCCATCACCATTGCTTGAGAGAGTACTCCCTGCATTTTCGAAGTCTTCAGATTACAAAGTAAAAATCCACCATCTGATTTTGCATCTGTTCTAGAGGAACATGATTCACCAGCCTGCTGACGACTGTCCGTGGGCCTGCTTTTCCCACATCTACTTCTTTGACATACAATGAATCTGCATCAGGGTGTTCCTCCGCAGTAACGATACGAGCAATTCCAAGTTCCAGGCACGATACACTGATAGGCTTAGAGTCAACACTTGCTGTTGCTGACGGGGGCTTCTCCTTTTTCTCTCCTTTCTTCTCAGTCTTCTCTTTTACCTTCTTTTCTTCTCCTCACCCTCCTTTGATTTGTTCTTTTGTACTAGAAGAGGTGGTGATTGTTACTGATGGAGACTATATCATACTTTCAGAAACTGTACAACTAGTCTCTAGTGAAGTACTCGATGGAACAGGTACTTGCATCACGCCATCATGAATTTCTGCCTGAATTAGCTCCTACTTTCGTTCTTCTATTTCCTTTTTTCAGTTTAGCATTCTCAACTCGGAGTTTCTTTTCTTCTCTCAAAGTTACCTGCAAAATTGTTAGAAGAGCAACCTGCTGCTTGAGATATTCGATGATCCGATCTGCCTCTGCACCCTTCTGCTCCAGCCTCTTCCGAAAGGCATCATTAGTTGTCATCTTTCCCCAGAATCGGCAGAAAATCACGAAGTGGTGAACCGCAGCTCTTGAGTAGCCTCAGCTGGGTGTAGGAAGAGCTCTCTTTCTTGTTTTATAGTTTACCCAATCTGTGATATTCTGTTACAATAGCAGAGAATGAACTAAAATGGAAGACAAACTCTAAAATAGTGAGTGAGTCCAGTAAGGACAAATTAAGATCCTTCATGAGAATAAGGGATCTCCAAATGTTTGGTTGGTCCCCTTGAGATGTTGTCTTACATCAGGGTGGGTTTCTACTGCTAGAATGGCAGCCATTGGTGGAAGCAACTGAGTCAGCTATGGTGAGGAGTATGTGCTTTGGACTATCTTGTCGACTCCCTCCCTTTGACCACTGCTGCTTCCTTCCTGGGATCACTGCATCAGCACTGGAGGAGACTGGATGTCTCATTCCTCTGGGAGAATCCATCTGAGATAGAGATTTCCTTCAGTGAGGGTTATGTTCAGTGGATGTGAGGAGAAGCAAAGGACATGGGTAATTTACATATTTCTTTTCCAGGTCTCCTTTCTGCCCAGCTTCTAATTGTGTTCCCTCCTTGCTCTTAATAGCCAAGCCAACTGCCACTCAGGAGTTCTGTGTTCGGGCTTCTTTTCCTATATCTCCAGTTCAAGACAAAGCCCAGTGCTCCTTGTGTACCTACTGGGGATTTTTAACACTGGGGAAATGCTCTTCAGTTACTCTTAAGCAGGACTTTAATCACACTTTTGTGTGTGTGTGTATGTGTGTGGGGTATAGAGCTAATACTTACATATTGCACCTTAAACAAAGCATCGTGACATCTTCTGGTTTTCCTTCGTGGCCATATGCACTATGATCTTGTAAGTAATAAATATATGAACCGAAGCATCAGTGAACAGAGGTATATATGACTGATGGAGATGTCCTGCATACTAGCTAATGCAATCAGGATGTAATTAGAAACATACATTCGGCTTTTCTCGTGGTTCCTAGCATGGAACTTCCAGGGCACTTGGACTCTCCAGAGTGATACAAGGACTTTTTGTGTTAATGAAATAAGAGTACCTAAGAGTCCTACTGGCTTCAGGATGGAGGACTCATATTGGGGGAATTGAGTTGCTCTTAGTTGGAAATTTTAGTTCTATCCCCAATCCCCAGAAAGAGGAGAGAAGTTGGATATTCAATTTAGTCACCAATGGGCCAATGATTCAAACACCTGTGTCTACACAAAGAGAGAGCCACAAAAAATTCTATAAATACAGTGCTTTGAGCTGATGAATATATCAGGTACAAGAGCAGAGCCCCTGAAGAGGGTTGGGAACATAGACCTTTGCCTATATAACGTCCCTGTATAAGTCTTTATCTGGTGTTTACTTATGTTTTATATCTTTTGTAATACGATCATAATAGTAAGTAATGAGTCTCCACAGTTCAGTGAGGTGTTATAGTAAACTGTACAATCTCTAGTGGTGGTAGTTGTGCGAATCCCCAATGTTTAATCAACTAGATCAGGTGTCTCAAAGTCCTGGGGCTTACAGTTCACATTCCAAGTGTGACAGTCTGTGAAACTGAGCCATTGACTCATGGGGTCTGATGCCATCACTAGATAGTGTTGGGATTGAACTGAATGAAAGAATATTGCTTTGTGTCCAAGGAGTTGGTTAACTGTTTTTTAAAAACCAGTATAAAAGAAATGTCACATATTTAATGTCAGGAGTGTTCTGAGTAGAGAAAAACTCATTAAAACTGAATTAATAATTCACATGTGCCATTCCTCATCTACTTTGGCTAAACCTAAACCATGCCATGTCTATTGTGTGATGCGTAGCTGCTGCATCCTGCAATGCAGAACTTGCTCAATCTGATAATACCCAGATCAGTACAAATGTCACCGGATACATCATGATCTCAGTCTGAGCTGTGACCCAGTACCAGGCCATGGGTCACTTCTATTAATACCTACAAAAATATTAAAAACAAAACTTCTTTAGAATGTTGTTATGCTCTTTGGCTCCTTCTCTCTGTTTCTCTGTGTTGTCTGGGCGGCACAACAGTAGGCTCACACACTGGTGGGTGTGCTGAGAATCCGTTTCTGTTGAAAGGCTTCTGGGGTGGTTAGTAGATACATCTGTTTTATTGGACTGAGAACGCCTGGGAGGTTAAAGAAGCCCCTGACTGGATGTGTTTGTGAGGGCCTTTCCAAAGGACATTAGATCATAAAGACATTAGATCATATACTCCATAGGACATTAGATCATAAGGGCATTAAATCATATATTCCAAAGGACATTAGATCATAAGGGCATTAGATCAGATATTCCAAAGGACATTAGATCATAAGGGCATTAGATCACGGGCTATGATCTAATGGTTGGTTTTGCCCATTGATGGATTCAGAGTTTGAATACACTTTTGGGAGATGGTGAAATCGCTGCAGGTTGGGCCAGGTTGGAGGAAGAAGGTCACAGAGAACAAATCCTTGGTGGTTGTGTCTTTTCCTTGCTCTTCCGGTTGCTACTGTATTCTATTTCCTGTCTGCCATGATGGGAGATTCTATGCTGCACCCTCCCTTCCAGGATGCACTAACATTTCTGAAACCAGAAACAAAATAAACCTTCACTCTTTTGCATTGCTTCTATCAAGTATTTTGTCCCAGGAATAACAAATCTGATTAATATATCTTTGATTTATAATAGGTCAAAGCTCGAATTATTGAGTGAGATTTATATTCCAAATGCTTTCCTTGTAGTGATAAGAAGTGTGAGATACAGAACTTATCTTATGTCATAGCAGAATGTTTGTGTCTCAAGGAAGGAAATCCTAAAACCATCTACATACCAGAGATCTGATTTTCATGGAATTTTTCTCGGAGTGCTTGCTTCTCTTAATTTAGAAACTTTAGAAGGTTTGGTAGCAATCTGGTATTGTTGTGACATCTATGTTAATAACCAATGGCTTTCACTCACCTAACCAGTTTAGATACATCAGGGTGTGTTTGAACTCACATGAAGAGTTACATAAAGTTATTAATTTTTGTAGGTTAGTTTGATGTCTGTGACCTCTGTGTGGTAAGCCATGAATTTATTTCCTTCATTAAAAAGGATATGAGTTCACTTATAAGTTTGTAAGACGGAGTATTAAGATTGATTAACGAAAAGCTAAAGAGTGATCTAGAAAAAAAATACTGCTTCCTGTATTTTGGATTAACATTGAAAACAAACTCTACAAGGTGCCTGAAATGCTCTTAAACTCTTTGCTATTTTTATTACAAGACTGAGATTGGTTTCTTCACTCTGAGCATTGTATCATTAAAAGAAATAGAAATTATTTAAACAGACATTATTACTTAAGAACAGGATCATTATCAGTCCCATCTAGTTTAGATAATTTTACAAACAGGAATCAAAAGCTCTTACATGTATTTTATATGGAGAAAATCAGTATTTCACCCTTAAATTTTTATCTAGTTATAAGTGAAGAATGACACCAAATCTAAGAAACAGTTTGTAATAAACTTGGGGAAAAAAATCTCCTACACTTTACAAAATGCTTAGAAAGCAATTTTAAGGCTAATTTCTACTCTGGCACACTTAGTCCAATCAATATAGTGGACCACATTAATAACCTATAGAAGGTTCTTGTGGACAGTGTAGCTCTTAGGAAAGACTGCGTTGGTGCATTGCTGCCATTTCCATGTAAATCCAAATTTTAAATATTTTTCCTATTAATAGGATCAAAAATCTGTTGCCCGGGTCTGTAGTTGTATTTCAGGGTGAGTTCATAATCCTGTATAGAGACCACATCTGCCTCATCAGCTGCAATCATGGCTACCATCTGGTTATATCATTGCCTGTCACAGTGAACTAGGTTATCAGAGAACCAAGATAGGTCAATTGACAAAGGAACATAATATGGACTGCCACCCAGATACCATAAAAGTCTCTGGTGTTGGTGGAAGCTTTTCAATTCTCCTAGTTGCAGGTTTATGACAATGTTTAGGTCACCAAATTGTACATTTGTTGGTGGCCCCAAAAGTAATATTATAAACATCTTAGTTTGTATAGGTATAATCTATAATGCTTGAACAATATTAAGTCACACAACAAAATAATCTGTCTGCCTGCCTATCTATCTATCTATCTATCTATCTATCTATCTATCTATCTATCTATATCTATCTAACATCTATCTAACATCAATCTAACATCTATGTATATATGTATGTATGTATGTATGTATGTATCTATAAATCTAACATCTATCTATCTATCTATCTATCTATCTATCTATCTATCTATCTAACATCTATCTAACATCAATCTAACATCAATCTAACATCTATGTATATATGTATGTATGTATGTATCTATAAATCTAACATCTATCTATCTATCTATCTATCTAACATCTATCTAACATCAATCTAACATCTATGTATATATGTATGTATGTATGTATGTATCTATAAATCTAACATCTATCTATCTATCTATCTATCTATCTATCTATCTATCTATCTATCTAACATCTATCTGTCATCTATCTCTATCTCATACACAGCTTCAATACAAGTCTATACAAATTATAAAATTAGGAAGACATACTCATATCCTTTACAACCTTTTTAAGGCCCTAAGGACATAGCTGGTATCTACAACTACTTCCTTCTACTGTCCAGTCCATATTTCTTTTGCTTCAGTGAGCATCTTCCTTAGCAAAGCAACTTTTTCCACTTCTGAAGGGTTTAGCAACTCCTTGCTAACTGAAGGCTAGCAACCCTCTTGAGTTGAGTTGTAGTTGACTTCAATGGTAGGGCATAAATGTGCTTAAGAGAAACCCTGTAGGCTCTCCTGTCTTCCAGGTGCACTTTAAAAGAATCCTCTGTTGTGTACCAACACCCCAGATTCCACTTGCTAATCAAGAGTGATCATCTCAGCTACTGTGTTTGCACATTCACTGTCTGTTGGCTCAGAGATTTGAGATTGGGTCGCAGTTGTTAGCAATGGAATCAGTATTTTCTTCACTTGTAGAGGCATTGTTCCTCTCAGATCTAAGACCTCTAGACCACCAGAGCCTAAAGTGACAGGGATGAGAAACAGCTACCTTGCTACAGATCAAGTGTAATAGCTAATGAGGCCACTCCCAGTTTCACTCTCTGATTCCCATGTGCACAGATCCTGGTTTTAAGGGAAGAAACCACAGTCTATTAGACTTTGATTTAGAGTACAGCCTTCTGATGAACCTCACTTGCCCCAGCTCTCCATGAAATTACCATCTAGCTGACACCATAAACAAAGCTTAGATAGTTATGATAATCTATCATCATCCTCTGAGATCCCTCTGTGTGCTGACTAGGTAAGTTAGATAGAGCTCTGGGTAGGGTACACACTCCTGCATCTTTTCATGCTTTAGAACAAGATAACCTAGGAAGTCCAGGAAAAGGGCAGACTCCAGGAGTTGCCTCTGGTCCTCCCTTATATTTCTCCTCTGAAGCCATAAGGAAGTTCTCTGACTTCTCTCACTTGAAGTAGGTCATAAGAGTCTATTCTAGAAGAGCGTTGTTTTATGCCTATGGTCAAGGTTGGTGCTGTCAATTTGACAGAACCTAAGAATCAAATGGGACATGATCCTCTGGGTATGCCTTTGAGTGATCATAGTGACAGAGTTAATTGAGGTGGGAGGACCTGCCCAGTGTGGATTGCATCACTCCCTATCTAGAGTCCTGGACTGGATAAATGGGTGAAAGGAATTGGGCAGCAGCAGACAATGTTCTATGCTTCCAGATCGAGGATAGGACATGAGCTGCTGCCTCAAGCCGCCATGCCTTGACTTCCTCACCATGATGGGCTATTGAATTTGTGAGCCAGAATCAACCTTTCTCTATTAGGTTTCTTTCATCAGAGTGTTTCATTGACAATGGCAGGAGAAGAAAATAAGGTCCATCCCCCATGCCCCGTTATTACCATTGGTATATACCGTCTTTTTGTACAATTGTGTATCTTGGTTTCATTAAATTTTACATAAACATCCAGTTTTCTTGAGACCTCTAGAATTTCATTTCTGAGAGCTCTCATGTTTTGTAAAAATTTGGTTACACGAATTGTTAGCCTTTTCTCTCGTTGATCTGTTTTGATAAAGGGTGTTAGTATGACCCTCGGGATGAGTATGAGGCATCTTTCTCTCCCCCTACAGCATTAGTTTTGGACTCCCTCCAGAAATGCTGCATGACTTTTGCTTTGCTGTTTCTGAAGGGAGATGCAGTTCTAGTGGCTTCCACTTGACCTTTCCCACCATAATATTCTTTCCTCCACAAGACAGGGAGCCATTGTGGGCAATCTGCCAGCTCCTGAGTATGTCTGTTTCAATTGTGCATCCCAGGACTGGGAAAATAACTACAAGACAAGTTCAGGGGTTGACTGGAACCACAGAGAGATGGTTGGGAGCTCAGATTTGATCAATTATCTGGCTTCCATAAGATCCTACCTTGACGGGTTAACTATAGTGACATTTTTATTTTGCTGAAATGAGTGTCAGTTCAGAACCAATCCCCAAAATCCCTAAATACTGTGACTATTTATTTCTCTTTCATCAGTGCACACTTACCTTGGTTAAAGACTGTCTATCCTTGTGGGGAATGCTGGGAGAAAGATTAACAGTATACATTTTTGGGCAATTGTAATGAGGTCTTTCCCTAAAGAGACCTTGGTGCTCCTCTTTCATTCAGAGTCTATAAACTGGCTCCTTAAGGCCTGGAAATTGATTCAGGGGTCTTGACTATCTGTGTGCTTAAAATAAAACATCTGCTCACTAGTCTAAAAACTCTTTTGCCCATATGGATCATGTAGCAGTTGAGAAGACTATAGATTTATTTCTTTTTTTTTTAGGAGTAATGGCATGAATCTCTGAGGTCAAACTGTTTGCTGTTGCAGTAACCATTCCCATCTGGTCTTTAGTAATGCTATGAAACACATGGAATCTGCCACCTATCATCCCATGGTACCCATTGCACCACGGTTAGGTGGTATCAGTGGCTATTGTAATTTCAGACCTATCATAAAGAGTGACCAATGAACTCTTTAAAGATTCTGTCATTTCCCTCATACATTAATTTCTCATATATATGTGTATATTATGATTATATATTATATATTCTTCTGGGATATATAAATAGGTCTTAAATGATAAATTACTTCAATATTCATATTTCTCCATGTGCTTGCATATCATCCTCTATAATATACCAAGGCAATTTTGATATCTTGCCATCAACTAGTATAGGATATATTTGTATCCATATTTCAGTTAACCAACAAACCAAACAAACAAACAACTCACCAACTCACATAACCATCTACCCAGTAAATAATTAAAACCCTTCCTAGCCCTTTAAGCTAAAAGTGAATCTAGGCTTCGTGCCTGGTGGAGGAGCATCAATAAATTTAGCCAGACCTATCACTATGTTCTCCCCACCCTGATCCCACTCTTCTCATATCTGCTTCCACAAATATTCCCCAGATCCCTATTTGTGTAAATTGGAAAATTGATGTAGCTCTTGAAGTGTATAATAACCATTCCACAACTCACATTTGGCACTTTGCCCTTTGTGATAGGTTGAGACATGAGTCTAGATTATAGATCTAGAAGTACATTGACATGGATAGATATGTATGAGAGTTGGAAATGCCATCTTAGAGAAGCCCAAAGTAGGACTGCTGAGCATATAGGAGGCCCCCTAGTCAAGCATAGTAGGACTCCTATAGATTCTTCACTGTCCACTAAGAGGACTACAAAATTTAGAGGCATAATGTCCTCGCATTAATTATATTCTGCCTATCTACCCTCTTTTCAGTTCTCAACATCATGTGTCTTCCCATCTGATACCCTAGTCTTATCAGAAGATACCTTGGAATTTGAGAATACTTTTTGTGCTGTGTGGGGAGCAGGTGTGGCAGCAGTCCCAAGAAGGTGCCAGGGACTGCAGCTAAGTCGTATGACTTGCACCTGACTTCTTCATACATCTGAATATAAGCCACAAACATCGTGAGAGCTGCGCAGGTGTACCAGGTTACTGGCGAAGCCATTTTGGTGGAGATGTGCCCCTGCTGCCCTGATTAGCTGAAGCTGCGTACCTGGTGAGGTGATGTGGCCTGCTGTGAGTGGATGGGAACTGATAGTATATAAGAGTGAGAGGCCCAGGGCTGGGGTCTTTCCCCTACACAGTCAATGCTCTCCCAATAAACGTGTGCAGAAGGATCCTATTGTGGTGTCTTTCTTGCTGGCGAGTCAGGCGTCCCACAGTGCTGTATTTCAGCCATTTACATGATGATACTCTGGGTTTGGATGTCAGAATTTAGTATTAAGAATAAAGGACATGAAGTTTACTTTCAGAGAAGAGAGACACTTCCAGGATTTCCTTCTGAGGTTAAAGAGAACTTCGGAGAACTTTAGCAAGAGAGATTACTGTATTGATGTGCACTTTCTTTAGCTCGAATGTTAATGGTGACTTGCAGAAGAAATTGAAGAGATTAGTGTTGTAGTCCTGTAAGATTGTGTTGGCTTGGACCAGAGTGGTGGCAGTAGAAATAAAAATAAATAAATTGATGTGGAATATAAATTGAAGATAGTCATTAAGGAATAGCTGGGATAAGAGAAAAAGAGGAATCAACATTTCTTCTAGGCATTTGGGCTGAGCATTGAGTAGGTGATGGTGATATTGGTCAATGTAGGAAGTGTGACACAGAGTAAAGTTAAGTCTCTTACACATTGATGACTAGGTGTCGAGCAGATAGCTGAGTTCTTCCATACACTCATCTAGTCACACCAAGCATGAATCTATTATTTACTCCATACTTCAAATTTGGCAAATTGTCCCCCAAATGTCCTGTGGTAGCATGGTTTAAATGTGCAACGTCCCCCATAGTCTCTTGTGTTTGATCTCTTGGTCCCCAGCCATTGGCACTGGGTTGCAGAACCTTTAGGAAGTGAAGTCTTACTGGAGGAAGTGGGTGACTGGGGGGTGGGACTATTTCCTGGATATGGGATTCTGGACTGAATTGATCAAGCATATGATATGATCAGTTGCTTTAAGTTTCTGCCATCTTAAACTTCTCCAACATGATAAATGGTATTTTTGAAATTGGAGCCAGAACAAATCGGTTCTCCTGGAATTGCTTTGGTTAAGATGTTTTACCACTTCAGCAAGATGGTAACTCAGACTCGTGGACTCATTCTTTTCCTGATATAGGGCTTGATGCAGTAGCATGTGTTGCCTTCAGTCATGAGATCTCACCAGTTTCCTTATCTGGGATTCTCAACTTTAGTCTTTTATGACATCAGTGTCTTCCCATGTCAGTTGTATGTCTCTCAGTGTGGTTGGGTGTCCATGTTTCTTCACAGGTAATTTCAACAGGAGAACTACATAAATTGCATGATATGCTTTAGTCTGTCACATTGAGAAGCCAGTGGAATCAATTCATCCTACATCTGACCTTCTTTAATTCGATAACTGCTTATACATTGTCTTCCAAACTTTCTTATACGTTTACCATTTTCTTCTAGATGATGAATGAGTAATCTATGGGGAGAGAGTTGGACTTCTGTACTCCATGATCATAAATACTCCAATCTTCATCCAATCTGCACTCAGTGGCTTTACTATCTTATTGACTGATCCATGCCTGAATCAATGACGTTTTGATATTTTGCAGAATGACTTTTTAAAATAAATAATTCTTCCTACACCTGTTTGTTGCCCTACCACTGGAAGGAAGAGCTACCACATACCAGCAAGCCAGACTATGGTTTGCTCACCATGTGATGAGCTTCCCGAGAGCAGACACTATATAATTCAACGCCACCATAAATGCTAAATGCAAAATTGATGCTCAGTAAATCTGTATTGAAGTGAGCTGCATTAAACTCACCCTTCAAACATGGAAGATATTGAAAATCCCTGCCTCCACGGGGTTCTGTTAGGCCGAAAGATCTTGTTTATGAGGACTCTTTGTAGCTTGTAATAGGTTTTGCAGATGTGAGCTGGGGTCCTCCTGAGGTGCTTAAGTCCTAGCTGTCTCAGGCAGTTGCAGGGAAGTATAGCTACTCTGATCCAGCAGGAGGAGGGAAATGACAGGGAGTGACCATGAACATGGAGGCCTACAAGAGTGGAGAAAGCATCAGGACCCCACCTTCTCCCTGTTTTGACTTCATGGAAGGGTTAGGTAGGAATGCCTGCTTTGCTGATTCCATTCCCCCTGCCCTGCCCTCCCCCATCTTTCTGCCTCAGCACACCATCCCTCCAGTCTTCTATCCTCTAGAAATTCAGAGAGTTTCCTGCAGCTGTCAGGCTTCTTTCCTTGAAGAATATCTCTAATCGCCCCGCCTGATTGGGTCTCGTTAGCAGGCTGGTGGCATTGATTGTACTCAATCAGCGTCCTCCTGCCCAGCTGGGAAAATGTCCCATTTGTTCCCCCTACTCTTCTTCCTACAACTATTTTACAGTTTTTTGGGAGGGGGAGGGCTTGGGGGGGGACCTTAATCCCAAAGGCCAATCTTTTCTGCTGTCCCTTGTAACAGGGCTGTTTATGACTTGACTTTATACAAAGCCTTTCCCTTTGTCTCAGCGTGTTTCTGGAAATGTTCCATGGGGTCTCTAGGACACTCGCCGCCCATATCCCAGCTTTATCAACAACACTCACAAAGAACATAAAGAAGCATTTACTCACCATTACAGTTGACAAAATGTATTTGCATAGAGGAAACCATCTGTGAGTCAAACTCATCCTTTGGCATAAGAGACGGCGTTACCATGGTCACCAGTCTTGCTGGATGAGAAAACTGAGGGTGATGGAAGTTAAGGGACTTTCCTAGATCATACACACCAGAAGCAGCAGAGATGAGATTTCTACCCAGATAGACCATTGGCTACAAAGTGGGGTTTTATTCTGATATGCCAACCCTCCCCACTAGTTCAAGTGAAGGCCCCTCTAAGGCAGAAGGTGACTCTGATTCTGGGAATACAAAGGTGGCACAATGCCACTGAGGCACAATTAACAGATACCATCGTGCCTCTGGGTGGATCAGGCAGCTTTCTGTGAACTGTTGCACCCCATATCTCTTTCTTGATGATCCAAGATCATAGAGAGGCCAATAGTCATCACGCTTCTTTAAATGAAAAGAATTGAACATTGGTTAGCTTTTTTTTTCTGATAGAGAGATGAAAAGAAAAGAAAAGAAAAGAAAAGAAAGGAAAAGGAAAGGAAAGGAAAGGAAAGAAAAGAAAAGAAAAGAAAAGAAAAGAAAAGAAAAGAAAAGAAAGAAAAAGGGACTATGAGCTATGACTAGGCTCTTAAGTCCCATGACCAGTGGATAACAGAAGTGACATCCTATGACTGTGTCATTATCATTATGCCCATGGGTTGTGTCATGCCCGGGAAAATCATATACCGTATTTACCTCCAGTGATGGCAGTGTGGAGACTGAGAAAATGGAACCAAAGACCACCCTAAAGCTTCAAAGAAGAGAAAGTGAAACAGAAGACATACCAGACTTGAAATTCAGTGTGCATCTTGGGTATTGGGCCGGAGTTCTAATTGTTCTGCGAAAATAAAGCATTCTGCAAAACCTCTGGCAAGACTAGAAAAAAGATTCCAAGAGCTATGGTGAGACAGCATTCCACACTTTGTTCTAGACAGTTCTGCTCAGGTGTCAAACAGCCTGAACTCATGCCCTGACTCTTGCTATGCTCATGCTTCTGTAATTTATGTCACATGCTTCACTTCTGTGATAGTTAACCATTGTCAGCTGGGTGGGACTTTGAATCACCTGGAAGATACACCTCTGGGTGTATTTGTGACAATCTTTCTAGAGCGGTTGAATTGAGGAGGAAAGACCCAGCCTGAATTCAGATAATGCCATCCCTAAATAAAAGGGAGAAAGCACGTTAGGCACCAGCATGTCTTTCTCTATTCTTCCCAATTGATAAAGTATGATCAGCAGCCTCATGCTCCCACATCCATCCCTTCCTACCAGGATTGTATCCTTTCTTAAACCTTGAGCCAAAATGAAGCCTTCTTTTTAAAAAACTGTTCTTGTATTTTGTCACAGTGAAGGAGAAATGGTAATTAGTAAGGACCTCCCCTACCTTTTCTGTGTTCTCAACCTGTGGTTGCAATTTCTTTGTTGGTCATTGTGAACACATGAAAATAACGCCAAGGTTGGGTGGTGGTAGTGCACTCCTTTAATCCTAGCACTCTTGAGGCACAGGCAGGTGGATCTCTCTTGAAAAACAAACTAACAAAACAAAATCCCCAAAATAAAACAACAACAACAACAAAAAAAAAAGAAAAGAAAAGAAAGAAAGAGAGAAATGAGGAAAGAAAATAACACCAAGACAGGCATCCCACTCATCCTTCATCAAGATGTTCTTTATGGTATACAAGACTCTAACAACATAGAAAGTAGAATGTATTCCTGTCTTTCTCCAACTATGGTCATTTCAGCCATGCTCCTGATACATCATGTCAGTTTTTTTTTTATGTGAAAATTACAACACACCTTATCCAGTTGTTAAGAAATTTTAGTGAGAGGCAGCAGTCTACCCTTATAAGCAGAAAATACACTTTGGACCTCACTGGTGTTTGAAATAACAGATAGAGACAGAATCTTATATGCATTATGCTTCTGTTCTGTCTACTTAGCCAAATTTCAAGCCTTTTTTCACATTCAGCAAGCGTTTGTCACATACAGGGCTCATAACCTTTGCAGTCTGAGGTGCAATAACCGAATTAGTACAACTTCTTTTTTCCTTCTCAATTTCCCTGAAGAGAGGTTCATTCACACATACTGTTGATCTTATGGACCACAATTCTACTTTGTATGTGAACTAAGCAGTAAGTGCTTTACATCCTAGTGGTCTGGATCATGACTGCTTAAGATTTCAACATGCTACATAGAACAGTGCACTACTTAAAACATTTATTTCTAGAAGTTCTCAGTTAATAGTTTTGGAGTAGAGTTGACTGTGTGTAACCATGAAGAGTGAAACAGTAAATAAGGGGGAACTATTGAGCTGGGTATAAAAACAAAAAACACAGTCTTAACAGACTTTGAGGGATTCTTTGTAGGTTTATAGACTTCCATATACCTTGTGTTTCAGAATTATTTTGTTACTCTTATGTGTTTCGATACTTGGGCAGGTACATCCTAGAATAGCTGTGAATGTGGCCCACCATATTTATAGATGAAAATGTTATATTGCAATGTCAAAGGTTTGGATACCTGAAAAGGCTAGGAGGTCTATCTTATTAAAAACAGTATTTCTTAACATGTTGCACATTTCTCAGAGCAAGTGCTTAATAAATGTGGGATGGAATATGGGTGAATGGATAGCCCAGTGCTTGAGAATTAGAAGAGAGGATTATTGAAGATGAAAAAAGATATGGAATTAAAGAACACAATTGTGTTTAGATTTTGCTCTTCAGCAGCCCCTACCACTTATGAGGCAGGTATTATCCCATTTAATGGCTGAGGAGTTGTTACCTTAGAAAAGCTTAGTATCTTGAAGAAGGTAAGCTAAGATTCAAACCAGGTTCACTTTTGTGTCCTAAGCTTTATTCACTGTCCTGGTAACATCCCAGCAGCCTCAATCTATTCTACCTTGAGCATATCTGCCTTTATTGGGTCTCAGTGTTACAGTGCTGATGTTCCAGTTTGATGATGCCTAGAGTTGAGCTTTGCTTGAAGTCCAAACTGTCATTTTTCAGACACCTATGAGGCCCAGGGGACTGGGGGCTGCAATCCAGCATTGCTTTCCTCTCCATCCTCTGTATTGAACATCTATCCAATTGGAAGGGCTCCTGAAAAAGTCAAACCCATTTTCTGTTCCTTATTAGAAAGATTTTCTTTTTATAAATTTGCTGCATTAGCATGGGTACCTGAGTCCCAGAACTAGGGAAGGTCTAATTGCGGCCATCACACTTGGCGTCAGACTTAAGACTGTGAAAGCATGGAAGGACAAGGTGCCATGGGGAAGCAGGTTCTTTTGTTATCATTTTGGGTCTCACAGTTTTCCTAGTTATGTGAGCCAATGCATTTGCTGTTTTGTTTATGTTCCTATGAGTTGGAACATGTCATTGGCAACCAAGGAGTGTTGACAAATACCCTTGCATGTATTCACCACCCCCCCCCCTCCCCCAGCATACTCCTCACATTTTCCTGTCTGACAGTGCAGTGATGCTTGAGAATCGGAGATGGTGATCTGAAAAGGAGATGCAGAGTTCAGAAACAACAACAGGTATAATGTAGCTGCTCAAATGTTAATTCAATTTATTTATTATTCTTCTGCCTTAAAGGCAAGGGCTACATCTTACTCTCTTCAATGTTGTTTGTGGTACTTGGTGCAGACCCTCTCACACCCATGATGTGAAAACTGGTTTTTATCAAACAGCTCCTTCTTTCATTTGGGTATTTGTCTTGATTTCCTCATGCACGTTAACAGCACCTACTATGAGCTTAGAGCTGCATGAGGGGGCTTCCTAAGGATATCATGTCCTCTTGGTTCTACCCTTCAGGTCTCAGAACAGGAAGGGCTTTATGATCTGCCCCCATCTTTGTCTTTCTTCTTTTGCAAAGTACAGAGAGCGCCCCTCCAGTCACTCGGCAAACACGTCGTCAGGATGTGATAAAAATACTTTGGATCTTTGTTTTAAAGTCTTGTTAAATTTTCTGTTTAAAAATGTTTTGTTCACATTGTGATAGGAGGTCTTTCAGCAATCAGTTCTGAGGAGCAGTCTTCCTCAGGCAGTCTGCATTCAAAGCAGTGTGGAGAGAGAGCTGGTTGCTAGGGGCAACACTAACTTCTAAGTGGGGATCTCTGCATGTGGATATAAAACCAATGCCCTGGGCCTCTGCAGGAGTGGGGTCCTATCACAGAAGAATAAATGAATTGCGAGTGATGGGCACACCTCCGGACTGTGCTGGTCACCCTTATTTGGAGACTAGTGAGCTGTCTCAGCCACTTGCATAGGATATGAGACCACAACTCAAACACAGCTGATAATTGCCTTTCCTGTGACAAGTCTGCTAGGAAGATATAAAGGGCCTAAGTCACTTTAGTCACTTCCCCCATAGACCCTATTTCATGCAGTAGACCCAGTCATGGATCAGATGTTCTACCATTGGCTATTTGCTTTATGGTAAGCATAAAGTACGCATTTTTTTTTAAAACCAGCACAAAATAAAACAAACTCTTTCCCCCTGAGGTACAACTTTATGGATTTTTAACACATGTATATACTTGGGTTGTCACCACTACAAGAAGGATGTGGTATAGTTTTGTCATCTCTCAGAACTCCTTGCATCATCGCTTTGCTATCTCTTTATATTTTTAAGAATGCCGTACCAGTGGCACCATAGTACCAGCTTCCAAAGCTCTTTCACACATTGCAACACCTTTGGGGTTTATCCAGGCTGTCATGTGTATCCAAATTTATTCCTTTTTGTTGCTGCATAGTACTCCATAGTCTTTGTGTACTGTTGATTGCTGTTCTTGGATTCTATATTTGCAATTTGTCCAATGTTCTGCCTTCAACTCACGTACCTTACATTTTTAGTCTATTACAGACACATAGAGAGTAGCACAAAATTTGAGTTGCCCAAAGCACTTGAGCAAGGTGACCCTCTGCCTTCTTGTTTCTTCTCTCATACTGAAAAACAGAAAGCAGCCTGTAATTTTTGTGATCTATTCAATGCCAGCTTGCTGTTTGTGCTTCTGCTTGGTGATTTTGCCATTTAAAATGAGCCTAAGCACAATGATAAAGAACATTTCTACCTTGTGGAGAAAATATGTAGGTTAGAGAAGTTTGGTTTGGTCGTGAATGATAGTGTTGTTGGCCCGGAGCTCAATGTTAATGGTGTGTATAAAATAAGGTGTCTTTAAGCAGAAGCACAATAAAACATGGTTGTGTATTGATCAGTTAGTGGAAATGCTATGGCCGGAGCTCCGCTGAACCTAACTCTTTATTTCTCCTAGGAACAGTGTACTGTTCAATATCTGCTTATTCACTCTACAGTGACTCCACAGAACATCACTACAAGAGTGATGAGAATCCGGGCCGAGGAGGTGGCTCTGTGGATAAAGAGCTTGCTGCACAAGCTTGAGGACCTGAGTTCAGATCCCCAGCTCCTGCATAGAAGCCAGATATGATGGTCAGTGCCTATAACCCCCGAGCTAGGAAAACAGAGACAGCTCAATTCCAGGGGCTTACTGGCTAGTTAGTCAAGCAGGAATGGTAAGCTCCAGGCTCAGTGAACTCAAGAAAAAAGGCAGAGAATGATGATACCTGAGTTAGCTTGTAGGCTCCACATGTACAAGCACTGGAGAACCTCCCACACCATGTTAATGCCACGTTCACCAGCATGCATGGAAGGCTTCACCTTTAAGCTCTACATTCAATGTCATGACCTATTTTCCAAAGGTTCTGGTATGGTGCTAGCAAGGCTCAGCCAGCATGTAAAACCACTGTTTAGTTTATAAGGACATTTTGCAATGTTATTTCCACAATTCTTCACCTTTCTTTCCAAGACAGATGGCTTTTAAATGCATGCAGATTACAGGCTCAGCTAAGTTTGGCAGTGGGTTGTGACTAACCCCGGTGCTACTAACCATAAAACTGGTTTCTTACCTGAGGCTACATTGGGGAAGTACATGAGAGAGGTTTTCAAGGGAGAAGTCTCGCATCCACTCTGACATGGCCATTTGCCACAACATGGTTCTACTGAATGCTCTTGTCATCCCAACATTGGCCTCATCTCTTTCAATACTCATAATTGTGTCACAGTGGCTGTCTCTCATTTTCCAAGGCTCCCTACAGTCATCACGGATGCCAGAAGGGAACCCCACATTGGTAGCTCCTAGGTTCCTGTAAAACATGTTCTCTGCCCTGCACACTCATTTCTCCGGGTCAGTCCTTATAGGTTATACGTCTAACTCAGTAGCTGGTAAAGAAAGTTCTAGAATCCCCAACTCCAAGACAATGAATGATGCTATCTTCCTCATTCGTGCAATTTCTGGACCCAGGGAAGAGTGGAAGTGGATTTTCCAGTGGTCTGGCAAGACAGTAGAGGCTAGTCACAATGGTAGGACCGTCTCCTACAGTGAGAACTTTGAGGGTCAGCTGGACCCCATGGTGAGGTAAGCCTTGTAAGGAGGGGTGATGCTGTCATGCCACCCCTGCTTTTACTCAGCCACCTGGGTGATCTCTTCTGTATGGAGAGAGCTGTGGGCTATTACCTGGTGTCTAGTTCGTCCTTTCTCTGATCCAAGGAAGGAAGGGTTACTCTCTGGTTAGTGATCTAGAGAGCATACGGACATGCTCACTGAAGCTCTTATTGGTTTTGGTAAGGTCATACAGATTCTAGGATCTAGAGTACCTTCTCTTATCTATGATATTGGCTATGTTAGGGGTAGACCTTGGCCACCACTATCATGATGCACAGGTTTGCCAGGCTATGTTTGACACAGTGATAGGGAGGCCCTGACTGTGGACTCAGTCACTTCCACTGTCTTAGCCTGTGTTAGCTACAGAGGTAGCTTCCTATTACCCACTGGTTGCCATTGTCGTTATCCTTTGTTTCCTTTGGATGTGAAAGGAGAGGGACTTATACTGGCAGTCCCTTGAGAGAGACAGAGAGCCCAGGCCTCTTCCACAGTCATCCCCATCCCTCTTCTCTATAGCTGGTTCTGAATATGCCCACTCCAGGTAGGGTCTCTGCAGAAGCTTCAGTAAAGAGCCCGGATTCTGAGAGGGTGGGTTATCACTGCTAATAGGGAACTTAGTGATGCCCTCCATGTCTGATGTCTCTGGAAGTCTGGTCTTTGAAAGAGAAGAGAATGGCTTTGGTTTGTAAATCCTGGTATGGTGTGTGAAGTGCCTCAACCTCAGAGCATCAGTTCCCTCCCTGGCAAAATGGAAGTCTGCCATTTATGCCTCTAAATGATACTGTGAGGAACTATGGAACATGCAGGAAGCCTTGTCAACTGGAAGGCTTGTGCAAACAGAACAGCAAATGTGAACAAAAACCCAAGTTTTCTTAGGATTGCGGTCCAGGTGATTTAGGGGTTGGAGACCAGAAAACTCTAGAAAGTGCATTTTAAATCTTGGATCTCCAACTTGCTAAACACAAGGTCTCTGTCCTCAAAGAGTCAGTTCCCAGCTGCTTCTGGGCATAGGGAGACAACACAGTGAGAGAAAGACCTGGAGTCAGAGGCTAGGGAAGACTGCAGTCTCACTTGTACCTGCACAAGCACACACGTGGATGTTTGAGATCACAGCATCCGTTCCCCTTGCACAATGATGCTGGGAGCTCTGATGGCAAGGCCACCAGTCTCCACACCACTCTCAAATTCTGCCACTCATCCATCATTGGTTCATTTCCCAGCTCTTGCCAGCTCCTGGTGACCCAGAGTGCCTGACAGTTCTATGAAAACCTGAACACCATTTCTCTAGAGATGAACAACAAGAGGAGGTTCCACTCCCAGGCGCTCTAGCACGCCCAGGATCTTAGGATCAGGGGTGAGTAGGACACAACTTCTGTTCCAACACCACCGGGAGTAACTGGGATCAGCAGGGATCCAGGGATGCAGGAACCTCTCCTGACCAGTGGCTCGGGTTCCCTCTGGTCTGTGCCGGTTTACCTTGGGCACAGACTCTGCAGCCAGTCCCACAGCACCCAGAGGAGTCTCAGATCCCAGGCTCTCTAACACAGCCAGGATCCCGGGATCCCAGGATCCCAGGATCCCAGGGTCCTAGAGGCAGCTTGACTCCCAGGAACTCTAACACACCCAGAATCTCAGGATCACAGGATCCTGGAATCACAGGATCACAGACAGCTGGACTATGAGGAGTTCTGACACAATCAGGATTACAGGAAGGACAGGTAGCACTAGAGATATTTAGATGGCAGGAGGCAAGTTTAAGAACATAAGCAACAGAAATCACAGTTTCTTGGCATCATCAGAACCCAATTCCCCACTCCCCCACCATAACAAGTCCTGGATACACCATCACACCAGAAAAGCAAGTCTTGGATCTAAAATCACTTCTTACAATGATGATAGAGGACTTTAAAAAGGACATAAATAAGTCCCTTAAAGAAATACAGGAGAACACAGGTAAACAGGTAGAAGCCCTGAAAGAGGAAACACAAAAATCCCTTAAAGAATTACAGGAAAACATAATCAAACAGGCAAAGGAAAAGAACAGAACCATCCAAGAGATGAACAACTATTGAAAAAACACCACTCCCTGGGTTTCTGTTTTCTTCTTTGTCTTGGCTACACACCATGACTTATCTCATCCGCGGTGTCTCTGCTTGCCTGTATCACTCTCAGGAAAGTTCTTACCCAAACTAATTCACACCCTGCTCTCTATCATGCCTCGCAGCCTCCACTCCCCGGGAGTGTGTGCTCACATGTATGTGTGTGTACATGCAGACTTTGCTCACATCAAACAAACTTGTAAGATAAAAACCAAGGCTCGCACTAATGATAAATTAGGGGACAATTATTCCCTTTATAAAAGGATTCCTGATAAGGTTCCCCTAGTGCGTTTATAATGCAATTCAATTTACACCATATTCAGCAGCGAAGGGAGGCTCTCTCTGCATAAACAAGAGCCTGTGTAGGCAGGGCTCTGAGCACCGTGGAAAGAATTAGAAATACCAAAGATGATTTTTATTGCTGGTAACAATGGGTTATCCTAGTGCCCTGGAACAAAGGCCACCCCATGACAATGTCTTCAGCCTTGGGAACACTATGAGGGCATGCAGGGACAGGGATGAAGCACTTCTCTGCTTATGGGAACACTCGAGGCAGCTAGGAGCCATGGATGTTGGCTTTGGTTCAGGCATAGGAGAGATGAGGTGGAGACTGCTCCTGTTCACCTGAGATCATTAGACTCAGGACACCTAAGCCAAGGCAGTGGGGAAGTCACTGTCAGGGCAGGATTCCACACAACTTGAGGGCTCTATACCCACCTCTTTATAGACATCCATTTTCCTCATTGCCCTGGAACCTTGCTGAAACCTCTGTCTTGGGCTAAGACTAGAGTCTGTTTTTCTAAAACTATTTCCCTCTCAGGGTTTTGCTGGCCACAGAAGCAGATAAGAGCCTTCTCTTGGAAGTTTCCCCAGGAAGTGAACACACTGGCCTCCTTCCTAAATGTCTCTCTGCAGTTCATGAGTGAATCCCAGGTTCCAGACGGGAGTACATCCCCTGGATCTGGAGTGACCCAATGTGGGAGCCAGGAATGGATGTTTGGTCCTCTACAAGACCGGCAAGCATTCTTAATTGCTGAGCCATTTCTCCATTCCCCTAAATTGTGATTTTCTAAGCTGTGCTCAGGTACAAACTTTGTCATTCCTAGATCACCACACCCACTGACATGCTGAGGCCAGAGTAGAAGATTCTATACCCACCCCAGAGTTCTCTGCGCCTCTGCCTCTCTGTCCCTGTTTCAATCTCCATCTTGTACCAAGGGTCCCGAGAAGGCCACGAAGCTCACTCAGGCATGGGGAGGCCCTGCCTCTACACCTTCAACTTTGATGTTTCCATCCAGGGGCAGGGGCAGAGAGGAAGCTTGGAGCTTTATTAACTAATCTGTGGTACTTGAGGAATTTATTACATTTAAGCTGGTGCTATCAAGTCTCAGCAGTGCCTGCATGCACTGGGAAATAAATTAAAGGCTGTCCAGAGATGCTTGGATCATCTGTGTGATTGCTGGGTTCATGGGATGAAGGTTTAAGGCTCCCACTCTTCTTGAAAATTGGAAATTAGGCATTAATAGAACAGCAAACCAAAGAACTGTCATGGAGATCGCTGTGTGGTGATGGCAGTGATGGTGGTGGCAATGGTGGTGGTTGTAATAGGGTAGTGTTGATGGAAGTGTTGGCGGTAGTGGCAGTGGCGGTGATGATGGTAGTGGTGGCCTGCAATAGTGACAGTGATGGTGGTGGCCTGCAATGGTGGGGATGGTGGCCTACAATGATGGTGATGGTGGTGGTGGTGGTGGCCTGCAATGGTGGTGGCTTGGCTTCAGGGTAAGGGCTGGGCAAGAAGAGGCTGCTGGTCTAGGAGTGGGGAACCCCCAGCTCTTGTTTTTGTGTAATGGCAATCCAGGGGTTTCTGGAGAAGAATGGGAGACTTTGATGAATGCCTGTAGGAGGTGATGGTTTTCTGCTTCCTGCAAAGGGTTAAATGTCATGGAAGGTCCTATTGTGGCCCCAGCTTGCCACCAGTCTCTGTGTGGCATTGGCTTAGGCATTTAGTAGGACTCTTTTATGTTTCAGTTCCCTCACCTGTGACAGGACACAGGCTGATTTCTCCACCAGGCACAGTCGGCAGTAAACATTGTTTCAACTTCTGTTAAGGCCCGAGGAAGAGAAACTTTTAAGCTGAGAGAAATATTCTAATATATCTCAATCTTTATGTCAAATCAGTAATAAAATAATTTTTAGATGAATGTGTGTGTGTGTGTGTGTGTGTGTGTGAAAGGAACAGGAAGACACAAGTACTTGGAATATATGGGACCACCTCCATTGGATGAGATTATTCTAACATGTCCCATCTACCCATGGATTCTCCTTGGCCTACCTTGGCTGTAGCACTTAGGCTTGGAATAGCCTCTTACTCATCTGCCCACGTGTCTGCCGAGGGGCTCTGTGTCCAAGGAAGGAGGAAGTTGTTCTGCTGATGGGTAGCAGGGCCCAGGATTAGAATCCAGCCTCTATCTGTCACTTCCTCACTCATGTCCAGGGACGAGCCAACCAGGAGGCACCAAATACCTGCTCCAAACAGGCCTCAGCCTTTTGAACTCCTCTCGTCCCTACCTTCTGCTCACCTGTACTGACAAAACTTTCAGAAGGACCGGGGCAGGGATCTGTCTTTCCTTGTGGCGGTACTGCCATCAGGAGCGGGTGGATGGACGCCTGTGCTATGGAACCCCAGACACTGGACAGAACCACCCTGAGAAGCCCCGGCTTGCAGTTGGATGGCCTTTCCACCAGGTGGCAGGCTTGCTCTACATAGATGCATTGCTTGGAGTACTTACCTGGCAATGGCCAGAGGGGTCTGAGGGTGCCAAATCAGCCTGAGGTCCCGGGCTTGTTCAGCGGCATGTGTGTGGCTCCAGAGGCAGGGACCAGACCTCTCAAACTGTTACTGGACTCCTGCTGGATTCTGTTTCTGGGGAACCTTGTTCTCAAAGGGCCTAGAGGCAGATGGCAGATGTGTGAACAGAGCGCCCCCTGGAGCAAGGAGTGCTGATTTGACCAGAGTATGATCTGGTATCCTTGGTGACTTTGTCTCTGCACTCTGCTTCTGCAGGAAGCTCCTAGCTGCTGGTTCTGGCCTAGGGCACGGAGCATTCATGTATATTTTGGTGGTTCATTCCTTCCTACTCACTCACCAGACTTCCACAAAGTATCCACCTAGAGCAGCCAGCCTGAGTGCCAGCCACCTTACCTACCCTCTTAGGGGCATGTAAACAACATCCTTTCTCCAGCACCCTGGGATCTCTCTGAGGGACCCCTAGAAACAACAGAACACTGGTTAGCTAGGACTATCTCTGCATCAAGAAGAGATCCAAGTCCTGGTCAATTGCTCACAATAGAGAGAAGGCCAAGTAGCTGCAGGAGTAGGGGAGACCTGTAAGCTCTGGCCTGGATCACTGGGAAGTGAAGAGGAGGCACCAGGTCCTTTAGGGAGGTGGAGGCATACTGCACTGGCCTCTTTGTCTCCAGCAGTTCCAGAGGCCTCCATTCCTGAGCCAGTGTTCAGAGTCCCCTGCCCCATTGCCAGCCAAGCCTGCACTGTCTCAGGACTGGTGACTCAGCAGCATTTTCTGCTCTTCTCAACCAAGGGGCCAGAGAGGCCATCTTCACAAGCTCTGCCACTCCCCAGTCTGGACTGTCTACCAGCCTCACCCCCACCCCATTTTCCCTCCTCCCACTGGTGCCTCATTTCTGCATCCATGGGCAACCTCCCTCTGAGATTAGGAGAGTCTCACCAGCCTGGTTGGGAGTCACAATAGGGCGTGGTGCTTCTGTTGTCCCTGGGAGTTTGAACTACAGCTTGCAGAGACAGAAGAAGGGATGCAGAGAGAAGAGAAAGAAGGGTTAGGAGGGAGAGTAGGAAAGCAGAGAAGAAAGAGAATAGAGAGGGGAAGGAGAGGAAGGCAGCAGAGGTGGCTACTGGGGGACAAGGTGGTTGAGATGTGAATCTAAATATGTCTTTCCTACCCAGATGGAAGACATGGGAGAGAGAGGTCTGGGGAAGCCACTGTGTGTGCTGGTGTTGGGTAGACAGCATAGTGGGGTTGGAAGGAGAAAACAAATAGAATGAAAGTGATCCCCCCTAAAAAGGGGGAAGGAAAAGAGAGGTGGGGTGTATTGCAAACTGAAGACAGAGAAGAAAAGGATGCCAACGTGAGGATGTCTGAATCGCAGGAAGGGATGGCCACCCAAACCAGAACCCTCAGCATGGGGGTGAACCTAACACACAGGAACACACAGGCAAGGGTGCACGGCAGTCTGAGGTGTGTGTCGGGGGCATCCTGAGCTGCTCTGCCCTCTGATGGGGTCCCTTGTCTTGCCTGGGCTCCTGAAAAGGGGTGGTCTCTGCAGGACTGGCTCTCCTGTGCCTGTCCACTGCCCAGTCCAGGAAACTTCCACTCGTGATTAGACGAGGAGAGGCCAAAATCTTCATTCCTCACACTTGTCACCCCAAATTGGATCTAACCGCCTCTCTCCCTGCCTCTCTCCCTCCTAGTTTCCTTAGTAACTGACAGTTCCCCAGTGAATGCCAGACCCTGGGTGACAGACCGCTGTCACAGTCTCTCTTCTGACTGTCCCTCCCCAACCCACGCAGACTCATAGACTTGGGTGGGGGTGTGAGGATGCCAGGGTAGACTGGGGGGAGGTTAATTAAAACATGGGGAGGATCATTTATTACCCCACCACGAGGAAGCCTTAATTACTCCATGTGAGGCTGGGGCATGCCAGAAGAGGTGGCTACTCGGGCACAGGGAGGAGACTAAGCCCGTCTCCTTCCTCCTTCCCTCTCCATGAGTCTGTCTTGGGTGGGAGAGGTGTGAAGTGGGTCTGTGGAAATGAAGGGGTACTTGTGTGTGGGGGGGGGAGAGAGGGAAGCAGAGGGTGAAACCCGATTGTGTTCATTAAGGCAACACAAAACTGGGAGCCGTAATAATAATTAAATTAATTATAAAAGCAATTTGCTTTTGAAAATTTGATTTGACAGCTTACTAGTGGCCGCACTGATCTAGCGGCTCTGGCTTAAAAATAGTTAGAACGACAACAACAACAAAAAAACCAACCAGAAGAAGCAGCAGCTAATTTTAATTAGATGCTGGGTTGGTAAACAGAATTCAGCACCACCCTTTCATTGGGGCTGACTTGGGTTTAAGGGATGTCAGGATTGGTTTGGGGGAAGGCAGGGGAGGAGTGGCAGTTTTCTTCCTTCTGAGAGCAGCTGCAAGCTCTGGAGGTCCAGGCACAACTGCCAAGGGTGGGTTCCCTTCCTTCCCACTGCCTAGCCAATCTGCTCAGAGCCCCTTTCTGGGTTTTGTCCTGGGTGACCTTGGCAGAGTGTGCTGTTTCTGGGCTTGCTGCAGTTCAGTTGTGTGGACTACATGTGCATGTGTGTGTATATGTGAATGCATGAGTGCTTACGTGGATGCAAGTGACTTGTATGTGTGTGTGCTAGAGAGAAAATTGTATGTATGTCAATTGTTTAGTATATATAGCATATTATATAGACTGTACCTACTGAAACACTTGCAGGGAGGGGAGGGGGAAGTGGGCAGGGCTGCAGTGCTGGCCACAGTCTCTAGAAATCTCTACAGTCTCAGAAGCAGAAGTTTTAGTGAAGGCCAAGGAGGCTGAGTCTGGCAGGCAAGTCTGCTGTCTCCCCAGAGCCTCAGGAGTCTGGGCACCCTGGGCCCCTTCTCTCCCAGGACAAGCATGCGTTCTGGCTCACCTGCCATGCTGTCAGTCTCTCCCACCCACTCCCTACGGTGTGCAGGGATTTGATTCATCCTCAGTGCCACTGCCTGGCACAGAGCCCAGCATATAATGGGCATCCAATAAGTGTCAGCTGAGTGGAACAAAACCCCAGCCACCTGCACCCTCTGACCACCTCTTCCAGCTTACACTTGATCACCTGCCTCTCTCTCTCTCTCTCTCTCTCCTTCCCTCCCTCCCTCCCTCCCTCCCTCCCTCTCTCTCTCTCTCTCTCTCTCTCTCTCTCTCTCTCCCCCCCCCCCCCCTGGGCCCAGGCTCCTGCTTCCTACCACTTCTTGTCCTTGTGGCTGGAACCTTTCTCTCATTGCTTCGATTCCAGGCTCCTCCCCTCCCTCCCCTTTTGGCTTCCTCTCAACTCTGGCTGCCTCCGTGGTAGGGGCATAGCTTTGCCTTGTCTTTGGTGATCATACAGGGACTTCGGCCATCTTTGTGGTATAGGGTGATCTTCACACAGAGGCTCTCAAGATGCAGCCATGACGCAGGTTTCTGGATAGGTAAATTCAGCTGGGGTAGGTATTTTTGGTTCCTGTTTTTTAGACAGCAGAGTTCAGTGCACAAAAAGGTTCTTCACAGCCCTTGCCTAAAATCTTCCTGCTCCTTCCCTACATCCCTCTCTCTCCTCTCCCATCCCCTTGCCTCCTCTCTCCTTTCTCAATAGCCCTTCCCCAGGTTTCCACTCATTTGTTCTCCCTCCGACCTTCCAAATTAGACTCTTTTAGCAAAGCCCTATGGTATTTGGCCTTAGTAATGCCCCTTCTCCCTGCTTCCTGTCCCTCTCCCCTCTGCTGTTCTCCTCAGCCAAATAGTCTGTCCTTGCCCTCAAGGGCTTGTTCTTGTCACCTTGCCAACACTGGCATTCATATGGAATCCACAGGGACATTCTCCTTGGTGCCCATAGACTATTTTATGGTGTTCTAGGTATAGGGTTCTAGGTGCTTGCCTACTAGCGATTCCACTGGGCCCATGGTGCAAATCTTGGCATGGAGCCATATTCCAGAAGGTATGGAGCAAGGACAGAGCTTTAATGGCACCAAGGAAGCCTGGGCTTCTCTATAGTGGAGAACATTCAAGGAAAGTACTGTAGGGGAAGGAGAATGGGTAGAAGTTAGGACTTCTTATGAAGCTGGAGCAGGAAATGGGAAGAACTGGGAAAAAAAAAACAGCTGCCAAGAATCCTTTAAATTGGGATTGTATTGGAAATTTAGGATCATATTGATTTTTGAGGGGGGAGAGGGACGCCAGACTCATCTCAGAGGCTAACTGTGGGAGGTGGTCTCTACTATAGGTCTTCAACAGTGCCAGGGAATTCTGGCTTTTGGGAGGATAGCGGTATGAATGAGGGCAATTGTGTGTGTGTGTGTGTGAGTGAGCGTGCACACGCGCACGCCTGTGTAAACGAGTGTGTATGAGTGTATATGTGTAAGTGTGTGTGTGTGAATGAGTGTGCATGAGTGTGTATGTGTGTATATGTGAGTGTGTATGTGTGTATATGTGAGTGTGTGTCTAAGTATGTGAGTGTATGAATGTGTATGAGTGTGTAAGTGTGTGTGTGTGTGAAAGTGAGTGTATGTGTGAGTGTATGTAACTATGTATGTGAATGAGTGTGTGTGTGTATGTGTGTTTATATGTGTGTATGTGTGTGTGTTTATGTGTGTGTGTGTGTAGAGTGGGTTCAGAAGGTGGAGGAGAGAAGCAGATATATAGTTAACAGCTCCACTGATTATAAAGTCTATGACAATGAACAATTAGTCTCCCCGGGCCTCAGTTGTATCATGTGGAGAGTGAAGATATTTATAGTATCTCAAAGGTTGCTGTGAGGATCAAAGTAAGAGACCATGTGTAGGCCCTAGCAGGGATCCTTGGATGCAGTCAGTGTCTTAAAGAATGCCCTGGTCAGTAACTGCAATTAACTCCACTTCTTGTGTAATAACAGAGACTCATGCGACGGAGCTGCAAGAGACTTTGACCTAGGCCAACAGTGTCCCTTCATAGCTGGAGCCACAGGCATGCTGATGGTTTGGATCACTTGTGCTAGGCTGCCTGGGTTCACTTGGTACGGCAGCTGGGCCCAGGCCCCTGGGCTTCCAATCTAGTGCTATGATGAGATTTTGGAGTTCCGAGGTCAGGTTCATATTAGACAGAAGATGATGCGCAAGGCTGTCATGGGGTGGGGGTGGGATATTGCCTTGCCTATGAGAACCTAGCTCATGGGATAGAAAAGGGATGGTTCCTCCTTTGTCCCTGCTTTCCAGCATCAACTGAGCAGGCCTTCCTGGAGGAAGCAAGGTTCTGCAGAGAGCATGATCAGCTGCACACAATATTCTTGTTAAAAACCCTTCTTACATTTCTGCCCATGAAAGATGATAGATAGATAGGTAGATAGATAGATAGATAGATAGATAGATAGATAGACAGACAGACAGACAGACAGACAGACAGACAGGTAAAATTGCACCACCCCAGTCCTACCATTTGGTTGGCAAGAAGATAGCTTCACCCTAGATCTTCCTGAGGGTTCACTTTGCTTCTTGAGAGGACAAGCGCTGAGCACACCCAGAGACATGAGCTCACAATTTAGTACCCAAGTCCAAATCGAAGCAAACCTTACTTTTATGAATCGATGTGGGAAAAAGTTACTTGGCCTTGTTGAGTTCTGTTTCTTCCACATGCAAATTAGCAGGGCTGGAGCCCCAGGGAAGCCCGATGTTCCTTGTAAGGGACATCTTAGCATTTGATCCTCCTTGATACCACTAGACAAGAGTGTGAACAACCCTGGCAGTGTGGCCAGCTGCATCAGGAAAGGACACCTTGCTTTAGACTCAGTGCTGGCTGGTAGAAGGAGGTTGGTTATCAAGAAAGACACTCCTGGCTTTTATTTCTGCCTTTGACTCAGTATGACCTCGGGCCACTATTGGTCTTCTATAAACAGAGTCACTGGATCCTTCTACCACAATTTACCGTGAGATAAGATGAAGATAATAGGGAAAACTTGGTTACTAAAAATTTCTAATATTTTGTAACAGTCAAAACCCACCTTGGTGGTTTGTATAAGAATGGCTCATGTTTTCTGTATGGCTGGATTCATGGATAGATATACTTTAAATTTGGTTTTGCTGTGGAATATCTTGTTTTCTCCATCTATGATGATTAAAAGTTTTGCTGGGTATAGTAGTCTGATATGACATCTGTCGTCTCTTAGGATCTGCAAGATGCCCAGACTTTTCTGGCTTTTAGAGTCTTTGTTGAGAAGTTGGGTATGATTTTGCCTTTATATGTTACTTGGCCTTCCCCCTGGCAGATTTTAATATTCTTTCATTGTTCTGTGTTTTGATTATTATATGGTGGGAGGATTTTCTTTTCAGGTCCATTCTACTTGGTGTCTTGTAAGCTTCTTGTATGTTTATAGGCATCTCTTTCTTTAGGTTGGTTAAGTTTTCTTCTATGATCTTGTTGAAAATATTTCCTGGGCCTTGGTTCTTCTTCTTTTTATATTATTTTTAAGTTAGATCTTTTAATGGTATCCCAGATTTCCTGGGTATTTTATGTCAGAAACTTTTACTTTTTAGATTTAACATTTTCTCTGACTAATATATCATTTTTTTAGTTACATCTTCTACACCTGAGAGTCTGTCTTCCATCTCTTGTTTTCTTTTGGTGATGCTTGTCTCTGTTGTTCCTGTTCTCTTTCCTAGGTTTTCCGTCTCCAGGATACCCTCAGTTTGTGTGTTCTTTATTGCTTCTATTTCCACTCTCAGGTCTGGAACAGTTTTATTCATTTCCTTCACCTGCTTACTTGTATTTCCTTCCATTTCTTTAAAAGATTGGTCTATTTCCTCTTTAAAGGTCTCTATGATCTTAATAAGATTACTGTAAGGTCATCTTCTTGTGCTCCTTTGGCAATGTTAGGATGTTCAGGGCTTGCTATAATAGGATAGCTGGGGTCTGGTGGAGCCATATTGTCCTGGCTTTTGCTGGTTGTGTTCTTAGACCTGCCTTTAGCCATCTGGTTGTTCCTGGTATTGGTTGGATGTTCTTGATGCTGACAGGACTCCTTGGAGAGGCAGGTAGAGCCTTGGGCTTGACAATGGAGCTTAGGGTACAGAGCTTAGTTCACCTCTTGCTGGATGTACTCCAGGTGGACCTGGCAGGCAGGTAGGACAAGGTCTAACGTGGGTATCCTAGGAGCCCCAAGGCCTGGATGTTCTTGGGGCCCAGCAGGCCTTCTCAGGAAGGAAGAAACCTTAAAAGAGCTCCTGTCACTGGACAGTGGCAGTACGCATCTTTAAACCAGCACTCAGGAGACATAGGCAAGTGGATTTCTGTGAGTTTGAGTCCAATCTGGAATACAGAGTGAGTTCCAGGACAGCTAGAGAAGCCCTGTCTCAAAGACAATACAAAACATCCAAATCAAACCAAACCAAAACCAAAAGAACTCCTTTCACGGGCCTGAGCCTAGAACTAGGTCTCTGCTCCATCAAGTCACCAGGAACCACCACAGACATCCCAAGAACCATCTCCTCACCACTCTAGGAAGACGGGAAAAGCCACTGAGAGATCTGGGCCATTGCCACTGCATAAGAGGCTTCCTAAGGACTAGCAAAGGGCAGAAGGCAGAGGGGAGTTCTGGGACACTCGAAAGTACCCCTGCTGGTCAGAGCCAAGAGACTGCAGCAGTCTCATGGAGGCAGGAGTGTTGTCAGTGGATCCTAGCACAGGGAAAGCTGAGGCTTGGGGGGTAATCCACAATTAATTTCATCTTTGTTTGGAATTCATAAAAATCATTAGATTTTCTAAAGACACTGACCTGCCCTTTGATGCTTAAATGTGATGGGGATTAAATGGGCTCCTCTGTAGCCTCTGAGTATGTCCCTGAAGTCTTACCATACCTTGCTGCAGGCAGACCCGCTGCTAAAAACCACAAGCTGACTTCTTTCCATAGGTGCCGTGTGGGGGGAGATGAAAGCAGTTGTTTGAGCTTGTCATTGTGTCTCCAGTGCCTGAGGTAGAGCCTGGTACCCACAGTAGGTGCTTGTCACCCGTTTGTTGACTGGAAACAAAGGCTTTGAGTGGTGATGAAAAGTCACCAAGAAGCACAGAACCTTGTTTCAGACACAGACTAGCTGTGTCAAGAGTTCAGTTGCCTCACCTATAACATGAGGTCAGTGGGATCCCAGGAGATAGACAACAGAGTGAACAGGTAGCAGAGGGGATCATTCCAGCACTGGACAGCGTGTGTGTGGTGTGGTGTGTGTGTGTGTGTGTGTGTGTATGTGTAAACTTTGAGTCTGAGCTCAATGTGGGCTACTCAAACAAACAAACAAAACCCAACAACCTAAATCACAAGCAAAAATAAAAATAAAAGGAAAAGCGAATGGAAAGAGGATCGCTGAACATTGCTACCACGTAGGGCTGCTGTGAATATAGAAAACCAAGCACTGTGCTGCTGATAACCAGTTTCTCAGAAATTTTCTTTCGTCTGATATCAATGCTAACTCATTTCATTTCCCCCTTTCTCTCTTTTCTCCACCTTCTCTCCTTCTCTCTCACGTTTCCTCCCTCCCCTCCTTTCTCCCTTTCTCTCTTCCTTTCTTTCTTTTTTCCCCAGGATCTTTGTGTGTAGCCCAGGCTGGTCTTAAATTCAGTACTCTGGGCTCTTTTTCCCCAGCTCTCACAATGATTAGGAGTAACAGGCCCCACTAGCCTTGAATATTATTAACAGTCTTAGAAGGGACCCCCATACCCCATTGGGATTTTCCCCTGGGCATTACACCGTGGGTGCAGGAAGACATGGGAAGGCTGACAGCTGTCTCCTCTGCCTCCTGCAAACACTCCCTTCTTCCTTGTTATGGTGTGAACATGAATGCTTTCCTCCAGTTCTCCAGGCTCATGTTTGAGCAGTGGCAGCTTGAACATTCCCCAGGTGGAGGTGCTGTTTGGGAAGTTGTCAACCTTTTAGACCCAGAGCCCTGCTGGTAGATATTGAGCTACAGGGGAAGGGTTAGATCAATGATTCTAGACTTAATGTTGTGATCCTTGAATATAGTTCCTCATGTTATGTTAACCCCCAACCATGAAATTATTATCATTGCTACTTACTCTAGCTATGAATCATAAAGTAAATATCTGATAGGCAGATATCTGAGATGCAACTCCTGTGGAAGGGTCATTCAACCCCCAAAGGGGTCTCGACCCACAGGGTGAGAACCTTTGGGTTAGAGGCTTATAGTCACAGTGTTCCTAGTACCCTGGGATGTGAGAGCCACAATGTAAGTTACTACCAGATGAACGTTGTCATGCCTTCCTCACTGTGAAAATGTGAGCTAAAGTAAATCACTCTTTCCCCTACATTGACTCTTGTCAGGCATTTGGTCATTACCACAGGAAAAGGAATTCCTCTACACATACTTTTCACGTCCCATGTCCTGCCTTGTCATGACTTTCTGTGCTTTTCTGGGTCCTCCTAAGACTGTCTCCAGCTGTGGGGCTTCTTGCTCTATAGATCTTGAAATTTCTTATCTTCTCATCACTGGGTACTGGGAATCCTCGTTAGTCCTGGTCGTTCTAAGGAACCTCCTAGTGGGGTGAGATAACTCCTTCCCAAGTCACTTAGGAAGCATGGAGGAATCAGCATGAGTGGTGCTCCTACTGTGCACCAAGGAGCAGACTATAGTCTCTACTTGTCATCACTACTTGGCTCATCATCTTAGCTGTGCCACAATGAGAAAGTGCATCCCAAGAGTCTGGATAAAGGCCTCAAGGTTGCTCAGCAAGGATTGTTCATCTTAGCCAAGTTAGGTAGCCAGACAGGTAGGATGTAGCCCTGAGCTCAGAGGTCTGTTCTTCACAACCCGTTTGCCAGGCACTGGCTCCTCCAGCCCTGGCTAGCTTGCTCTGGCAGCCCCATCTTCCTGAGCCGTGCATGGCCCTGGAAGGAGAGAAGCTGAAAATCTCTCATAATTACCCAAATCATGGCTCCTAAATGGCTCCTGATTACAGCAAGAAAGCTCCTTTCTGCAGAGCAGTCACGGCTCTTCTGAATAGAGCCCTGGCCATTTTGTAGGAGTGTCTCCCCCACCCCCCTTTTTTTTCTTTTAAAGTGAAGGAGATGGCTTATCCACATGCAAAGTAGGTCAGAACCTTAGCAGAGATCCTTTCAACCACTTGGCTGTTTTGAAGTCCTGCTATGAGACTCCTTTAGTTTCTCTTGCCTGTGCCTCTTCCCTCCTGCCCTTCTCCTTTTTTCCAGAGGCTCCAGGACATCAAATGGTTTTAACTTGCAGGGACATGAGAGTCGTACTCGATAAAAGCTCCATTATACAAAATGTCCAGCTAGCCCATCTGGACCAGAGTGCGGTGTATAGGGGGCATCCCCAGCCCTTCATTCCATGGTTCCAAGGCACGGATAACACTGTGCATCAGTGAAATGGGCCTGCACTGTGAGAAACTGTGACCCTGGTCCCACCAGTCCAGCTGAAGGGTGGGTAGACAGGGATTGCACCTACATCTGAGAGCCAGCAGCCTGGTACCCATCAGACATCCAAACTTGCAGAAGGATTTCCTCCACTGGAAAAAGACCCAGCTAGAGTATTTCAGGTCAGTGCCTCACGGTTTGCTTCCTTGGAGGTGTTTGTCTCCTTTTGCTTCATTAGCATCCCAGCCCCAACATCACTGACCATGGGCAGAACCAGCAGGAGCTGCTCCCACACTGGCTAGATGCTCTGCAGTAGGGCTATGTGGATGAGGCCAGGCGGGTGTGGGGGAAGAGCTGGGTGAGATGCCATTTCTGACCTTGGAGTTGAGCCAGGAGATGGCTGATGTCCAAGGCTGTAGAACCTCATAGTGACAGCTCAGGAACAAGGACCTGAGGCTGAGATTTCTGCTGTTCTTTCTTGCTCTTAACTTCTCTCAACTCTTAGTGTTCAGAGGAAAAAAACTGGCGTGTGTGTATGTACATGTATGTGTGTGTACATGTGTACATGTATGTGTATTCATGTGTGTGTGTGCATGTGTGTGTATATGTATGTTTTCACTATAGAAAAGACTATAGCAGGGTGAATTCACTCTCTATATGGTGATGATACTGTCTCTGGAGAAGAGGGATGCCTGACATGGTGGCATATTCCTGTGATCCCAACATTCAAGAGGAGAAAGACTCATTACAAGATTGAAGCAGCCTGGGATACACAGTGAGTTCCAGGACAACCAAAGATGACATATTGAGACCCTGTCTCGTTAAGAAAGTATATAAACAACCAACCAGACAGACAGACAGACAGACCAAAATCTCCCCCATACAAGTGTCTTCTCAGCCACTTCCCACTTTCTCTGGGCCTGACAGACATCTCCGTTCTATTACCCTTTGCCATCTTTCATCCGTCTGGGCTCAGCTGGGTTCAAGGGCCTAAGTTATCTTTTAGGAAAGGTGCTTGATCTTTGAGAGGCATGTAGAAGGGACACTGTTACATTCACTTGAGAGGAGTCAGAGGCAGCATTTAGGGGTACCTGTTTCATTCAGCATCTGGTTACTGGACCCCTACCCACCTTCCAGAGATGCTTCTAAAAGTAAGCAAAGCAGAACTCAACCTTCACCTAATGTAGACCTGAATGAGAGATATGCCCACTAAGATGGTGATAGAGCGGGTGAGCTGCAGGGCTCAGTGAGAAAGTGAGACTGAAACCCTAGACTGAGGGATGGAGGCATGAGGCATCTGGAAGGTGTAGTAGTTCAGGCCGAGTGAGGCCTGGCAAGTGCAAAGGCCTGGAGGCCCAGGGCCGTCCGATGCATCTGGGGACCAGGGAGCAATGGCTGCACCCGAGACAATTCACCTAACATATGGCGGCTTCTCTTCCAGCCTTCTTCTCCCCCTCATGATTCTCTTGCCCTAAGCCTAGGAACCCTCTACCCAATCTATATCTTTTCTGCCTAACTATAGGCTGTTGGCTTCTTTATTTACCAATCAGAAATTACGTGGGGGCAAGGTCAAAAGTGTCACTTGTGTCTACATGTGGACTTTCTCATCTCTGGGGCAACCGGGTCTTGGTGCCCTGCACTTAGCATTACAACACACAGCAAAAGACCAAACCTCAACAGTTCCCCTTCTTATTTCAATAAAAGGCTCCTTTTCTCTCAGATATAAATTAAATACAATTATAATAATTGTGAAAATTATAAAGTATGATATACATCTATAACGTCTAGTCCATTATTGGCAGCATGGTGGGTCTCATTACCTATCCTTATGGAGAAGAACTTGCTACTAAAGCCTGAAGCAGACACTGCTCTTTCTTCAGAGCCTTGTGTTGGCTCCATTCCATTTCTGAGCCCACACTTAACATTACAATACACAGCAAAACTTCAAACCTCAGCACCTGACATGTGGGCTCTGCCTGCTGGTGGACCACACTTGGCTCATGAGTTAGAAGAAGCTGGGTCATGCTGGAAGGAAAGTTGAAGTGGAGTCTCTTTTTGTTATAAGAGAAAGAAGAGAAATAGCTCAGATCAGATTTGAGGACTAGGCCCACTGCTGGCCTCAGGCTTTTGGAGTAATAATAATGCCTATTTGTCTATTTGCCTCCCCCAGGACTGTGGAACTCTGGGAACCGGGACAGCCCCTAGCTAGTGCCTCTCTCTCTCTCTCTCTCTCTGAAGATGCTCAAATGCACGCCTATCAGCAGCAAACCTTCTCTTCATTTCCCACTCTTCGGGGTGTCCGGCTTCCATCCATCCTGCGGGGGTCCCTCTAATGACTGTGAGATGAGGCACCGCACACAGCTGCGAAGCCAGCAGTGTGGGCAGGTCTGAAGATGCTGGCTTTCTCACCTCTTCTGCTTGCTCCCTCTCTTGGCACCACCTCCCTCCACCCCTCTTCTCACCCCTTTGCAGAGGAGAGCCACAATACATGTGTGAAGATTGCTGGCTGGCTGGAACTCCCTCTTTTCTGAACTCAGAAGCAACAGCTTGTCTCTCTCTCTCTGCATCCTGCTACAGCCCCTCCTGTTCCTGGGGGTCCTGACTCCTTTGTCCTCTCTTTACTTGACCCTTCCTTGAATAGGCTGGTTCCTCCAGCCTGCTAGATAGGGAAACTGGCTATACTGGTATGCTTGATCCACCATGATGACCACAATGAGACAGAGGAGTGGGTATGGGGCCGACAACACCCCATTGTTACCCGGTGGTGGTGTTTATCCCTGTCTAAAGGGACCTGGTCTCTAATCAATAGCACAAGCTTTTGCTTTCAAAGATTTCAACCCATACTCACTAAGTGTACACGAGGTTCTGTGTGGGTCCCTGCACATGACAGGAGAGAAGAAGAACCAATAGTGTTTCCTCTTAGCCTCCATCTTTCCTTTCAGACCTTTCTGCTAGAGAACCCTAACCAGGTTTCTCAGGAGTCCTGCTGCCACAGAAGGGTGGGCTTCCGATTTCCTCTCGGGGACTGAGTGCCATGAGTGGCTGGTATAAATTGCTTCTTCCTTTATACTGAGAGCAAAAGAAGAGAGAAAATGAAACACATTTGCCACCTCCTCCTTAGCTCAGGTCCCAGGTGAGCCAGGCAGCCCGCAGTTCTTTTTGTGTGGCTGGCTGGCAGCCTGTGCAGTCTCCATGGTGATGCCTTGAGATCTGAGCTTGGGACCAGCCTCCCTCTGCTGCTGCCTCTCTGGGTTACTAGCATCGGGGCGGTGTGGCCAAGAAGTGCTCTGATGGATCAAGGGAGGTCTGGCTTGGGCTGAGTTGCGGCCAGCACTGTCTTCTGGCTCATCTGCTTCTTCAAGGCTGGCAGTAGCTGTGGGATATGGGATCAAACCTAGCAGCTAATCCACAGAGTGGCATTTGAGATTGTCTAGAAGATAGGTCGCTTCCTCTACTCAGGGTCTTCTGTTGTGTTCTGTTTGGCCGCCTCACTCCTCTATTCTGAAATGACATTCCCTCCTACCGCCATGTTATTTGTTCCAATTCTACCTCTTCCCTGGGGACTCATATTTCCCTGGTATTTCTAGGAGTTGGTTCCATAGCCACTGACTTTAGGGAGTCTTTCTTCTTCTGCATCCACACAGTACCTGGTGCCTCTCTGGGGAAGCATCTGATGCCTTGTGCTGTTAAGTCATTTTGTGTTTCCAGGTCGATGATAGTGGGCAAAGGCTGAGCTGGTGGCCTGGGGCCTGAATCATGGCTGTGCCCCTTGCTGATGGTCTCCAGAGGACTAGCACTGTTTGCCAGTTGTCTTGCAGAGCTAATAGCCTGGGAGACACAGTCTCTTCCCTTGCAAGATGGGGCATTACTACTGCTCTCTAGACTTGAGATCAAGTAAATGATTGCCAGTGAGTTTGACAATGCTGGTGTGGATCTTGTGCACACCAGGGATGCCTGAAGATCTGTCCTCTCTCCCCTGCCTGACCCTTCCTATGCCTATAGTTTAGTTATTAATTATTCCTTAGCATCACAGTTCCCCACTGCAGTCCTTTGCATGTACACACAGTTTGAACTTAGCTTCCCATGCTAACTTACTGACTATTTCTCTTAAGGCAAGTTACAAGTTCTCTTGTGGCCTTGGTTCACAGTGTCTAATCTCCTGTGCATTGTACAGAATCTGCCCATCTTGGGGTGGGTGGGTACCAGAAGTATCTATGCCCTGACCATTTGAGCACGGAGAGAACCCTTCCACTACTGAACCAAATGCTCCTGGGGTGCTAAGACTGCTTGGACATCCTTGGATTGATTTGGGGATCCTATGTTTTGTGGGTTCTCTGCAAGTGCCAGGCTAGAGGATGGTCATCGTTGGATGCTGTTTCTTCTGGGAAGGAATGGTCATGGAAAATTCTCCCAGGAATTTTTAGACATAGGAGAGGGCTCCTGTGGAAAATGGCATGATGGAATCTAGAGTTTGTGAGGAAGAGGGTAGGTCTAACGGCTCCTTTAGTGTTCCTTCTATTTGTGAAGGAAGCGTGGTCCAGAGGCACAGAAAGCTTGCTCTTCTCCAACCTATTCGTCAGGCAAGTGAGACCAGCCTGGAGCTGGATGGAGAGGAGTGAGCATGACTAGAGTTAATTCCAATGAGTGCTGCTGAAGTCGAGGCAAACTTGATTTTAAGGTAAGTGGAAATATTTTGATTTGAGTTAATGTACATTGGATCTGGTAAACACAGAGAGAATATTACCACGCACTCTGGAAATGTACAGTCCGATCAGCAAACAGATTAGTTTTAAGTGAAAAGACACTGGCAGACGTTTCAATGCATTGACTTGTTGAGAATGCCTAGATTTGGATACAAATGCACCACAGCGCTAGATCAGTTTGGTGTCTCGGCCCATCCACACGGAGAAGCTATTGATTTTAGTTGATATGCATTGATTCCCAGAAAACAGGACGGCTTTTGAAAATGAACTTCCAGTAATTTCAGGGAGAAACCGGAGCGTTTGTCTCCACGCGAGGCTGAGTTGTTTTGTTAAACGTGTCTCTGCGCCTGGAAGGAAGGGGATGAGCAGACAAATATCTTCGTATGAATTAAAATGCATCGATTCTCTGAGGGAAATGATGGTCGCTCGCTGTTAAAAGCTTCTTGGAGATGTTAGTGTGCAAAAGCTTGAATAAAACCTTTGTTCAGCACCCCTTCTTTTTCTCTGCCTTTCTCTTCCCCTAAATGGCGGCAGTTTTCAGTCTGCCTGAAGTCAGAGTGGTGCTAGGTATTGGATACAGCAAAGAGGAGGGCATCAGCTGCTCTGCCAGGTCCCCCGGAGAGTAAGAGCTCAGAAGGTCCTGATCCCTTCTGGAAGATGAGTGGACAAGGAAAGGGTTAGATGATGTTGCTCTTAAACCAAGGCGGAGACAGATAAGATCTGACGCCTGGGGAGGCAAGGGAAAGAGTTTCCATTGATACTGAAACCTGGAACAGAAGGAACTGGTGAGGGTGTAGGGGGGTGTGTGGGATGGGACACAGGCGAGTTGGGGGAGGGGAAGGGGCTGGCCGAGGTCCTGGCCCTTTGCTTCATAGCTGCTCTCTGCTGAAGGGGAAATGGCTCGGTGGTAGGAATGGAGATGATGCTGGAGTGAGTTATCTTGCTTTCTTACCATCTGAATGAGTTGGACATGAACCAGAGGTGTAATTTAGGCATTTCTCACCCTCGTTAATGAATAGCTCCCATGGGGTGTGCAGACAGCAGGGCTGGAAAAATGATTCCAGGAGCCAGGAAAGAAGCAACTGGCCTGGAACTTATTTTTCTTGTGTTGAGACTCCCTGGATCTTTCTGGATCACGGCCACTTAGTGGAACTTTGAGGGCCCGTGGTGAAGGTAACTTCTCTTTAATCATCCTTAACCCGCACATCCTCAGCCTCCAGACACACCCAGGATGGGTGGCAGCATCCATCCAGGGCGTGTTTGTTAGCTGGAAGGGGGATTGAATAAAGTAGCATTGTTCACCGAGGCTGAACGTCCTGTGGGGGCAGCAGGAAGGACATAGCTGAGATTGTCCTTTGAAGAAGAACCAGCTGCAAGCCTGTGGCTGCATGTGCCACAGGTCACAGGTTAGAGGTTCACATCAACATACCCCAGACCTAGACTCTTTACCTGTGGCCTGCTTTCTGCATTTTTCAGGAGCTGGGTTGCACACCATAACTGAGGTGTGGAATCCACTGAGCTGTCTCCCTGTGGGAAATGATAATGTGGTATAGACACATAGTGGATGGCTGTTTAGTCATTAGGAAGGGCGGCCTCCTATCGTTCGTGACAATGTGGGTAGAGATGAATGAAGAGCAGGTTCTGTGAAATAGACAAGGACTGCAGTTCTTGCTCATCTGTGGAAGCTAAAGAGTTACTTGCTGGAAGAAGAGAATAGAAGAGTGGTCACTGAGGTTAAGAAGGGGAGGGAGAGAGGAGACAGATGGGGGTCAGATAGCAGGTCTCAGAATACAGTGATATAGGAGTTCTGGTGTTCTACAGCACAGAAGGGTGAGTGCAGTTCATAGAAATGTATTATATATTTTCTGTAGAAGAAAAAGGAGGTATTTCAAAGTTCCTAATGCATTAATGATAAATATCTAAGGAAAAGGAAATTGCTTTGATTTGATCATTATACATTACATATCTGCACCAAATGATCATATTACACACACACACACACACACACACAGGCACACACTCTTTTGTGTCAATTTAAAACACTAAAAAAATAAAAAATAAAAAGGATTGCCTAGCTATGTGATTTGAGTATTTGTCCCCTTGAAAACACATGTGGAATTTTAATTCCCATTGTGATGATGCCCGAAAGTGGGACCAGTGAGAGATGCTTGCCTAGTAAAGATTCCACTTTCCTGAGTAGGTGATTTTCCTTAGAGAAGACCTGATGTTCTCTCTCCCCTTCCCCTGCTTCTCTCTTCTTCCCATGGTTGAACCATACCATATCTTCCACCACAGTCTGAAGATGGCCACACTCCGCTCCAATGCTGGCACTTCTCTTCGACATAAAGCATCCATCCTGGGTTTCTGTTGCAACAGTACAGGCCTGTTAAGACAGAGCCCAGAATCAAGGCCCCAGGAAGGATGCCATGATCCCCCTGATGCTTGGCCTCTCTCTCTCCAGGTTCCAATAGCGAACACAGTTCCGGTTTGTAAAATGCCTTCCTGCCCTGCCTACCAACACTAATGCCAAACTATGAGCCTCAGAAATTAGTGGTTTGAGATCTGTTCCTGGGATGGTGGAGAAGCAGCTTTGTTCTTCTCCTGAATTTGAAGATTAAGATGTCAGCGCATAGGACTCCCTTCTCCCTGCCACATTCTGCGTCTTCATATAGTTCTAGTGCGACATGGTTTCAAGTCTCTCCACCATGTCTAAGATGAACTATGTAATTTGTAATGTGCCTCAGTGAAGAGTTAAAATGCAGGTCCCCTTGTGAAAGAACACTTTAAGAATCTCAAGACAGTGACACCTTCTGGCATGAACTCAAAGGAACCTTCTAGTTGACCGTTCAGGTAGCATGCCCACGATGCCACCCTTGTACACACATGAATTCTTTTGCTCAAATTTCTGTCACTACTACCTTTTGTGTGTGTGTAGGGGGAAGGATTGTGTATGTGTAGGTATATTTGAGTGTGTGCGCGCAAGTGTGCACACGTGTGAAGAAGCCCGCGGCTGATGCCAGCTGCCTTCCTTGATTACTCTCTCCTTATTTTCTGAGACATGGTCTCTCACTGAACCTGGAACTCATCGATCAGATTGGATTGGTTGGTTGGATGCTTCTGTCTCTGCCTCTCCAGTGCTAGAATTAAGTATGTGTATCCGTGCATCAACATTTACATACATTCTGGGCACCCACACTCAAGTTCCTAGGCTTGTGTACCAAGCTCTCTTACCAAGTGATCCATCGCCCCAAACCCAGTGCTACCCATCCAGGGTGATATTCTATGGTTAGTATGTCCAGGAAATAGTAACAGGAAGACTGTCACTTCTTTCTGGACTCATCCTTTGCTGTTATTGAAGCAGTGGACCATCACATTAATCTTTCCAGCAGTCAGTGCAGAGAGCCAACATATGCACTCTACTGTATTATCATAGCTACTTTAATGTGACAGTGTGACTCACACCTTTGGGAGCTGAGCCTCTTCTCTCTCAGCCTTGTGTAGCTTCAAGGACCCATAGTGATGAGTCATACTTCGCCTTTAGCATATATCCCAGTGCCCGACCCTAAGAATTTCCCTTTGGACAATTTACTCATTCAAAATGTTGACACTATTTACTGAGGGCCTACTGTGTGTTGATTCAGGAGCCAGAATAAAATATCATATATACCCCTACCTTTAAGAAGGCTAATGTTGGGAGCCATTGAGATGGTTCAATAGGGCAAAGCAATTATCATCAAGCCCAGTAACCTAAGTTTAATTCCCAGGACCCACATGGTAGAGGGAGAAAACGAACTCCTCACAAGTTGGCCCCTGACCTCCACACACACACACACACACATCATGGTGTGTGTATACCCCAGTAAATAAATAAACACAGTAAAAATAAGGGATACAGTTTAAAATGGAAATTATATGTAAAAAAAACCACCAATTGGCCGGGCAGTGGTGGTGCATGCCTTTAATCCCAACATGTGGGAGGCAGAGGCAGGTGGATCTGAGTTCGAGGCCAGCCTGGTCTACAGAGTGAGTTCCAGGACAGCCAGGACTACACAGAGAAACTCTGTCTTGAAAAAACCTAAAACAAACAAACAAACAAAAAACACCAATTGAACAACAAGTTACAAGCTCCTGTCCTAGAAACATACTGTGGTAGAGGATAGTAGGCCATTACTCTGCCTGAAAACTTATGGGAGAGGGGCTTCAAAGAATAGTAGTATTTAGGATAATCTTGTTGGAAAGTATGTTAACTGCTTTTCGTATTGCTGTGTCAAAGTTCCTGATAGACACAATGTAAAGGAGGAAGGATCTGTTTTGGCTCACAGTTCAGGGGAGACAGTCCATGAAAAAGACTGGGAAGGTGTGACCAACAGAGCACAAGGCTGCTGGTTACATCCTGGTGGCCAACAGGAAGAAGTGCTTATGCAAGGAACAGGGCTGCTCTGTGAGCTGCCCACCTCATCCCCAGTGATTCACTTCCTCTTGCTGGACTCCACCTTTCAAAACAGTGCCACCCATTAACTAATGACCAGGTATTCAAAGACATAAACCTGTAGGAGAAATTTCACATGCTAATCCTAACAGATGGTTAGAAGTTTGATATGCAAAGCAGGGCGAAGAGATGCCCAGTCTGAGAACCCAGCTTGGTAAGCTCCCCCTCATTTCTTATGGCCGTCTTTCTGCCACGGTGAGCATGGGTTTAGGGCCTCATTCCCAGCAAGCTCCCTTCAGATCTTCACAATCGCCCCTATCTCTGAGGCCTTTAAGGCAGACTCCGCTGCTTCGAAGAGAAGACACTGCTGAAGTTTTTGCTGCAGTTTTAATTTCTTGACATCATCTGGGTGCGTTGGGAAAAAAATGAGATCTAATAATGAATGATTACAACTCTCAAGTTAAGTCTAGTTGGTTGACTAATCAATTTGGTTAAGTGAAAATCCATAGCAAATGAGTCGACCGCAGTATGACATTTCTCCATCCAATTTAAATTAAAATCACCAACCATAATAATTTCACAATTACTCAGGGAGGGCACACTGGAGACTTGACCCCTGGAGCAGAGAAATTGCAAATGCCGCAAAGAATGGGCCGAGAGTGGGGTGACGAGGGAGTCAGTTCAGATGAACTCTTCCTGAACTGCACAGCTTTGTCAGCTTCCCGGGATGGTGGCTCTGCCAAGCCTGCTGAGCTGCAGTTCCTAATTGTGGGTGCCTCCCAGCACCTCTCTCTTAGAAGGCAAGAATTAATGTCCTGCCCAGGAAGCCAATAGCAAGCTCTTCCACAGCTTTCTCCAGGTAAGAGGGCGCTGAGAGAGGTGACTGTTACTCTTGTCGGTTTTGATTCTCTCAAATTTGGGCTTTGGATGTTGGGTCTACTTAAGTTGAATTATGAATGTGAAGTACGTGGAACCGCTAATTCACAGGTTTTTGATAATGAGGATGGTAATGGCAGAGCAAAGGAAAGGATTGCCTTTGTTCTCAGGTGACAAATGCTTATTTGCTGAGTATTCTCTTTATGATAGGCGTGATATTGGGCACTGGGGAGAGATGAATTAAACTATAGCCCTTCCTCCGAGGAGCTCAGAGTCTCTTGTGGCTGATAGTTAAATACTCAAGATAGGTAAGATATCATTCATGTTTATTAAGTGACTTGAAAGATAAGAATGGTTTCAAATCTAGCATGGTGGCAGTCTCAGTGCTTGGAAAGCTGAGGCAGAAGGATTGCTATGAGTTTGGACTATAAAGAACTCCATCTTGAAAAAGAAGAAAGGAATACAAGGAGAGAAAGAAGAAAATAATAGAAGACAAAAGATACAACAATAATTTTGATCAGGGAGTTACATGCAAAAACTTACATATTGGTTACCTGATCTTGTAAAGGCTTTAAAAGATAAAACTACCTCAATTTTTTTCCCATGGGACAAATTTTATGATTGATGATGCCGGACATGTCTCAGTCACTTTTACTGTAGAAGACTTTTTTTCAGTCTTCTACAGTAATAGAACCTCCAAATGTTAGTTGATCTTATAGTTACTTGGAAGCCAGACTACATTTCCCAGCCTCCCTTGCTAGTGTGTCCACATGACTAAGTTGAAGCCAATGAGATGCAAGCATTAGGCTGCTCGGCCTCTCAGTGGGAAGAGAAGGACCCTTCTCTTCTTATTTACATCCCCTTGGCAGCAATTCTGACATTGTGGAAAGAGCTTAAAAAGTCACCTTGAAGCAAAGTGGCTTTGGGACTGGAAGCCAGTCAGGAAGAGCATCAAGAGAGAAGCCTGTGATGTGGGAACTCACCCTGGCCTGCTTAACCTCCCCGGAAAGTAAACCATTTATCTTGCTTCCACCTCTGTGATTTGGGGACCGCCACCACTCTAAGCCAAGCCAGCTTCTAATTAGTTCAAATGAGTTCTTACACACAAAGCACTTAGAACAGTCCTTGGCACAACATATAGGCTCCAGAGATGGCAGCTAATGGCAGTTTTAGGTCTTTCTCAGAAGGGCATGGGCGGTAAGAACTCTGCTCAGAGAGCGCCATGATGCCAGCCTTATTTCTCTTTGAGTATGTGGGGCTGGTAGCCAGCATTTTGTTTTGTGGTCAAATCCAGCTATTTAGCCTCTCCCCCTCCTACTACTGTCTGCTGTCATTTCCTCCACCGGCCTACCCCAACATCTCCCCTCCTTCCCACATCCTTAAATCCAACTGTCAGCCAGCTCAGCCATTACTTATAGAGGGAAGAAGCCATGGCAGTCCAGGAGAAGTATGAGCCAGGAGACCAGTCCTGTGGATCAATTTGTAATTTTTCTTGTGGCAGCAAGAGGAACATGAACGATGGGTGCCCTAAATCCCAACAGTGGTGCAGGAGCCTTCTAGGCTGGAAATTACTTATCTCCCTTGGCGGACTGGGACAGGGTCTTCTCGGAGGAGGGGACACAGCCGGTACATGTAAATGTTCACCAACTCAGGCCCCGTCAGGAGCTGGAAGATCATGGCCAGACTGATGGGATTTATCTGGACTGAACCCCTTTCTACAGCAGAGACTACGGGAATCTGCAGGAGATGGAGGGACTTGCAGTGTCTAGGCAGGTGAATCCGTCATCCCCTTCCCTTGCTGAGAGACTTATTAGGAAAGTGTTGAAATTATGGACTTGGAAATAACAAGTGGCCTTTTGCCTATGGCTGGCATGTGTGCTGGGGATGTTTGAGACCTTGTGCTGCTTGTAGGAGAAGAGACGGCGAGAGCGCTCCTGGCTGGGGAGGGCTCATGATTTTTAAATGAAGGTATGAATTATAAACGCTATCAGTGCTTGTCAGTATTTCCAGATCATTCCTTTTCCTGTTCACATGGAGAAGTCAGACCACAGGTGTGCAGCTCTGTCAATGGAGAGTTTCGGAAATGCAGACTAGTACTGAAGAGATGGCAGGCATTTCACTCGGTACCTGCCTCCTGCGGAGATGTTACAACTGGTGATGCCAGTGACCTGGAAGATTCTAAGTCAGCCTGCATCCAGGAGTGACTGTGGAGCAGTGCTTTATGTCCAGGAACAAATCTCTGTTTTAAGTGACTATAACTTTGTAACACAGTCTAATCTATCTGTGAGGACAAAGTCAGGGGACTAGCAGATCCTTCTACATTAGTCAAAGGCTAGGGTTAACAAGCCGGCAACTGAGGTCTGTACAGGACACAAGATCCTTGTGTAAGCGGAGGGAGAAAATGCTAATGTAGAGAACCAGAGGCAGGGAGCCTGGAAGATCACATCAGAGGAGCAGGGTTGATAAATCCTGAAAATGTGCTGATGTGATATAGATTGTGGGACAGAAGTCCATGTTTAAGATCTCATGATCAGAAGAACAATTTCAGAACTTTCTTAAACCATGTACTGGGTTGAACTGTATCTTCATGAATTCATGCATTGAAGTTAGAACCCCAAGTCCTTCCCGAGACAGGATAGTTGTAGATAAGCAGGAGCGAGGGCTGTAACTGGATGTGAATGGCACTGTAGGTTCTACTGTGTTCCTCTCATCATCCTACATTGAAGCTCAGCCCTACCAGATGACTGTGTTTGTTTGGAGATGGTACTTTTTAAGTAATGAAATGAAAGGAAGCTGTAAAGATGCAGTCCTCTTTAAAATAATGTGGTTTTCCCCTTTGAGAATTTCATATATTTTGCTCAGTTCCTCCCCCTCCCCCAACTCCTCCTTATCCTCCCCCTTCCTCCCTATCCATCCAACTTCATGTTTTTTCTATCTCTCATTAACAAACAAACAAACAAACAAACAAACAAACAAACACACCAAAAAGAACTTATGGAGTCCAGTTCATGTGGGCTGGCTACTCCTGGGTGTGGCTATGCCCTGTTGATCGATGAGGAGTAATCAAATGTCAAAGGCTCCTTAGCTAGGGGTGGGGCTTTCTACACACCCCCCTCCTTCCATGCAGTCTTAATTCAGTAGGACTGGTGGTATAAAAAGAGGGTGCCCTTCTTCCTCTGTATCTCCATATGTGGACAGAGGCATGTCCACATGAGGACACAGAGGAAAGGTGCCACTCAAAGCTAGAAAGAGATATCTCAGCAGAAAGCAACCCCGAGAGCATGTTGATCTTGGAGTTCTAGTGTCCAGTATCATGAGAAAATAAATTTTGTTTCCCAAGCCATAAAACCAGAATATCTTTGATGTTTTGTTATGGACCCTGAGCCACCAAAACACCCACTGTCCTAAGACTTGACTTTGAATAGTCTTTCTTCTACTGAAAAACTTCCATGGTATCTGAGCCAGACTAGATAAGTCCACGGTGGAATTTTTTATAAAGAGTGAGAGATTTTGACCTGAGAAAGCAAAAGAAGAGAGGAAATCACAAAGATCTCGATACCTTCTTGTGCTGTTAACAAAATGCTTTATCATGCTCTGTCTACATCCAGTGACAGCCCTGAAAGATCAACACCCAAAGCTCATAGGCTTTAGTTATTGGCTCAGCAACATACTTGGAGCATCAATGAGGTGCTGGGGCACCATGCTAGGGGTTAGGCTGGGAGAATGTGGAGCAGCTATGACAGGTACCTCCAGGTGGTGGAATGAGGCTTCAGCTCCCCTTGACAGAGCTGCTCAGGACTCCACTCTGGCTCTCCTTCTGTGCCAAGTTCTTGGCTAAGAAGGAGGGAAGCAGAAGCAGGTGGTGACAGACGCTGACAGGGCCTTGTATTCCTGCAAGCTGTCTCCCTGTTGTCCCCGTGGAAACCAGCATCACATCTGGGCAGCATGTACAGCTATGAGCTTTCTGTATTTCAGGCAATTCCCAGATTCTTCCTTGCTGGCAGAGCTTTTACTTTGCCCAGCTCCCCTAGACTCCTGTACTTCAGGGAAAGCTGGCTTCCCCTCAGGCCCAGAGAGTGAGCAATGATTAAAGCTCAAGTGCCCAGAGCAAGTACTCAGGCAAGTACCCAGAGCCTGTTTTTGTTGTAATTTTAACCAATGAGACATCACGGAGCTTGCGCCAGTCTCAGAGGAATTCTTCCCCTAAAATGGTCAGCAGAGAAAGATAGTCTGTTCTTTGAGGAGTATTATTACTGTGTGGCCATGGTGCTTAGAGTTGCTGCAGCTACATTGCCATCATGTGCAGATAAGTCTAAGAACCATGCCACTACCCTGAGGATAGCAGTGTAAAGGAAAGAATCGAGCCTTGCTGTTGCATGAAGAAGAAGAAGAAGAAGAAGAAGAAGAAGAAGAAGAAGAAGAAGAAGAAGAAGAAGAAGAAGAGGAGGAGGAGGAGGAGGAGGAGGAGGAGGAGGAGGAGGAGGAGGAGGAGGAGGAGGAGGAAGAGGAAAAGGAAAAGGAAAAGGAGGAAGAGGAAGAGGAAGAAGAGGAAGAGGAAGAAGAGGAAGAGGAAGAGGAAAAGGAGGAGGAGGAAGAGGAGGAGGAGGACGACGACAAAAGGAGGACGACGAGGAGGAGGACGAGGAGGACAAGGAAGCAGCATCAGCATCAGGGATGTGTTCTAAGTCAAGACCTGAGTTGTATGCTCTCACAAGCAGCACCTCCAGTATAGTGCTCAGAGCCTTTGTGCCTTGGCCACCCAGCTCTTTGTTCCTGGAGGACTGGGTGTTTTGTAGCAGGTCTTGCTGGCATTTGTTGTAGGACAGGAGAAATGGGGGTTCATGAGAACATGCTGAGCTGATTCTTATCTCTGTTCAGGGGATTTTATGTACTAACTCAACTGGGCTGTGGGATGCTCAGACCAACATTAAGGGGTGACTTGAGAGTATGCCAAGAACTGGTCTCTAGTTGATACTGGTGTTGAACCGATAGGCTGAGAAAAAAGATGGTTTCCCTTCTAGTGCCACCAAACGATCTATTGAGGGTTAGTTAGAATGGCAAGTTAGGGGAAGGACAAATCTTCTTTCTCTATGACTGACTTATGTCCTGCCATGGATATGAGCACTCCTTGGTCTGGAGCTTTTTGACTCAAACTGAGATTCATATCCCTGGATGCCCTAGTTTGGAGCCCATGGTGTTGATTAGAATTCATCACCCTCTGTCCTGGGCCCACAGCATGCAGATAGGATGGTGAGTTGTCTGTCTCTGTAATTGCATGAGCTACTCCTCAACAGAAGCACTGGTCTGTCTACTTATCTCTCATCTAATCTCTCTCTCTTCTTTCTTTTTTTTTTAAAAATATTTTTATTAGGTATTTTCCTCAATTACATTTCCAATGCTATCCCAAAAGTCCTCCATACCCTCCCCGCAACTCCCCTACCCACCCACTCCCACTTTTTGGCCCTGGCATTCCCCTGTATTGGGGCATATAAAGTTTGCGTGTCCAATGGGCCTCTCTTTCCAGTGATGGCTGACTAGGCCATCTTTTGATACATATGCAGCTAGAGTCAAGAGCTCCAGGGTACTGGTTAGTTCATAATGTTGTTCCACCTATAGGGTTGCAGATCCCTTTAGCTCCTTGGGTACTTTCTCTAGCTCCTCCAGGGGGCCATGTGATCCATCCAATAGCTGACTGTGAGCATCCACTTATGTGTTTGCTAGGCCCCGGCCTAGTCTCACAAGAGACAGCTATATCAGGGTCCTTTCAGCAAACTCTTGCTAGTGTATGCATTGGTGTCAAAGTCTCTCTCTCTTCTTTCTTTCTTTTTCCTATCACATATCATGTATATCCAACTTTCTCCCATCTATTTGTCATCTTCATTTTTCATTTGTCCTTATTATCTACTTTGCATCTCATTTGTCTATATTTATCTTTATTATTTATCATATGTACCTATTAACTATATAATCTATACATTTATATATCTTTACTACTATCATTCATGAATTATCTATTAGCTATCTATAATTTATTAACTATCATTATTCTCTTATCTATGTCTCATACATCTTTATTATCTCTTTTCTACCTTCTACCCACCAATTCTACCAGTTAGTATCACTCTATTACCTATGAATCATATATTATCTACATTATCTATCTTTTCTTTTTATCATTCATAATATTTACATATCCTTGTATCTATATATCTTTATTGTCCATTATCTCTCACTTATCTATTTCTATGTATTATCTATATATCATATATTTACCTATCATCAATATTTATTATCTATTACCTATATCCCATCCATTATCTATAGAGCCATCTTTTATTTTTATCATACACTATCTTTCTTCTGTTACCTACCTCTTATCAATTATCTATCTACATTTTTTTCTATTTCTCATCTTTTATGTATAACATCTTTATTTATGCCACCTTTCTGTCTACTTACTTACCATCTTATGTATGTATCCTCAATCATTTATATATCTTTATTATCTATTCATTCATACATACATGCATTCTGGTGGTTCTGTTGCTATGGAAAACCTTGTTTAACACATGCCTAAGTAAGAACTGAAGGCTCTCTGCTAAAGAAGGTTCCAGCTTCTGCTGACTCCCGCATACTTCAGTGCATTGCATAGTCCTTTATGCATCATATGTGTAGTCATTTCTTCTCTTCATCAGACAAAGCTAGAAGGCCAAGAGTGGTGCTTTCCATGACCATATTGTATAGAGTGAGTCATCATGGCTGAAATCATGCAATGAGTGATGGGGCAGGGACAAGAGGACAACCTGTCTTGGTCCCCTTATGTCCCTAGCCTTTCCTGAGTAAAGCCGGAGGTCACTGGGATGACCTACATTTGCAGATTGGTCTCCTTCCTCAGCACCTAAGCTCCAGCAGTCACAGGGCCCCTAGGTCCTTCATGTTCTCTTTGCCTTTGAGAGGCTCCTGACTCTTCACAGAAATTCCTTTAGCCCATGGTTCCTCTGGGACCAGCTCTGTGGTTTCCTTTGCTTCTAGGGCTCTGATGACATTGGCTTCTCTCTGCATCCTTTCCCTACCAAACCAAACAAATTGCTTTCCATTAAACATATAGGTCTTGGCACTCATTTCCTTTTTCCCCTCAATATTCATTGATTCTAATTGAGCACTTGTGATGTTCAGATGTCACCAGTTCCTGAATGTGATGAGAGGAGCCTAAACAGACATGGTGCCAGCACTCTCAGGGCTGTGGTCAAGTGTACTTCTCTCATCGAGTTGCACTTCTGCCTCTAGATAAAGTCCTGCACTTCAGCCAACCATGAGCTGAATATACAATGATGCTCCTACAGCCATCATTCAGCAATTTCACTGCGATCTTAGTTTGTGTAAGGATACTCTGTGATAGTCACAGCATGATAGATTCACTTAACATCACATTTCCTGGAGCATATCTTCATTGTTAAGCAATGCAAGCCTTCATATCTGTCATATGTTTGATTAGCTGCCTGCCTATCTGTCTATTTACTTACCTACCTACCTACCAACCTACCTATTGTCTGTCTGTCTATCTATCTATCTATCTATCTATCTATCTATCTATCTATCTATCTATCATCTATCTACCTATCATCAATCTTTCTATCTTTCTCTTTCTTTCCATCCATCCATATATCATCTCTCCCTGTCTGTCTGTCTGTCTGTCTGTCTGTCTGTCTGTCTGTCTGTCTCTGTGTGTATCCTCACCAGTGATATGCAGTGATAATAGAGCATATCTTAAAATGTCCAGAACAATGTCTATCATATAATAAGTACTGCATGGAATGAATAAATTAGTGAGTTAGGGGGGAAAAGGCTATGGAAGGCTAACAAGACACATTTCAAGGAGGTCTGATTTCTCTTGTTCCATTTTGGAAGAAGCTAAATTTGTCTAATAAATTGTATTTTAGCCCAGGGCTCTGGAGAGGGCAGCGGACATGCCTTAGGCCTGGGCCTTATGCCTAGACCAAACCCATATTGGGAAGACACATGAGGAACGGAAAGTGGAGACTAAAGAAATTATTAAACTCAGGGAGGGGAACAGCAAGGCTTTTCTGTGGCTGCAGAACTGGTTACAGACTAAAACAATGCTCTGCAGAGCAGCCTATGCTGGGCAAGAGAGTGGCTTTTCTTCTCTAGGTCTTGATGGTCCTTTGGTCATTTTTGTTGGCAGCCGTGCTGACCCTTCAAAGAGGCAAGAGGAGAAGCTGGTGATTTTCTGGCTGATCAGCAAACTGTCTAAAGCCAATAAAGATGTTTGTTTTCTTGCTGAAGTCCTCAGAAAGCCAATTCCCACCTCCTCAATTTTATCTTTGTTTCTCTATCATCCCTTTCACCATTTCTTTTCATTATGGGAAAACAAAGCACCGAGCTGTTGTTCTCCATCAATGTGGGTGCCCCCAGTGGAACAGTGGATCCCATGGGGCACTGGTACACAATGAAAGTAAGGGACATTTGCCCAGTGTAGTTGCTCTTTCCTTGGGGGCATTCAGCTTTGCTTTGAATCAATCTACACAGATAGACTGTGCCACATGGGTACTGTATTAATTACTTTTATCATTGATACAACAAAACGCCTGGCAAAAGCCCCTTGGGGAAGGAAGACTTTATTTCAGCTCACAGTGTGAGGGTGTGGTCTACCACAGCAGTGAATACATGGCAGCAAGAACACGTTGTATCCATAAGCAGGAACCGAGATGAATGCTGCTTCATTTCCATTTCTAAGCTCCGTTTTCCCCTCTCTGAGTTTAATAATTTCTTTTATCTCTACTTTCCGTTCATCATGTATCTTCCCAATATGGGTTTGGTCTAGGCATAAGGCTCAGGCCTAAGGCATGTCCGATGCCCTCTCTAGAGCCCTGGGCTAAAATACAGTTTATTCAGTGCAGGAGCCTGGCCCATAGTCTAGGGCTGTTTACACTTGGGATGTGTCACTGTGCTTCAGTTAACTTCATCTAGAAACTATTTCACAGAATTCTCTAAAGCTTGTCTTCTAGGTGAGTCTAGGTCCTGTCAAGTTGACAGTATCAACCACCACAAGTGCTCTAGGTGAGAAGGATGTCCCCACACCTATGGCTTCATGTGCATATACCCTGTCCTGCCTATGCTAGGCACAAGGAGTTGTGCCTTGTCCAAGGTCAAGAGCTAGCAGAACATGGTGCTAGGATCTACAGTCAGGCTTATCTTACTCTGAAATCTGTGATCTTGGCTTCCTGAATACTCCAGTGGCATCTTGCCTTAGTGGCATTTATGACGTCTATGCTGGTGAAAAATGTCCTCATTGGTAATTTCAGAGTCCAGGTCTCCACCTGGATGGTCCCAAGACACAGAAACATCTTGAAGTTTTAACAAAAGCATCTAGTTTAGAGATTGAAGGCACCTTTGAGACTCTTAATTCATTCGCTTTTCCACCTCAACTCATTTTATAGATAATGAAACTCAGACTAGAAAATTTAGAGACTGGCCCAAGGTCAGAGCCAACTCTCTAACAGCAGACTCGGGAGTCTCCCAGCCCAGTGTCCTGTCTGTTTTACCTATAGTAACAGTTAGAACTTAGTTTGGCTGTAGCAGACACTCCAAAATTGTGACTTCACAAAGTAAGACCATGTTCTGATAAGAAATAAATAAAAGACAAGCAAGTGAGGTTTGAAGTAAATTGGAAGCAATGAGGAATACTGATCTGATGTAACAAGCCAGAAGCCATGACATCGTCACAGGGTTTGAGATCAAGAGTCTGTCTATCATATTGCTGTATCATTGGTGGCTTCCTTTCCAAGCTCATCTCCTGGTTCAAGATGGCTTCTGAAGCTACAGCCATTACACCCAACAGCTGCAAGGAAAAGTCTTTTTTTTTTTTTTTAAGACTTCATGTAGTACATCTCTCTTGTTAGCCAGATTTTAGTCTCTGACCATACTAGTCAAATTGGAGACTTGACAATGTTAACTTTTATCTGGGTGCTTAGTTAAAAGTCAGGATAATGAAGTCATACTAAGAAAATACAAGAGAAACTATTGGGAAGTAACTAGCAGATGTTTTTCTAGCTCACTGGCTACCACACGGGTTGCCAACATCCTACTTCCTCATCTGTTGTCCTGGAAATGCCCATCTAATGAGGTAGCTGAAGTAGCAGAAAACTAAGCTTTCATGGCTTCATCTTCTCTAAATAAAGGGGTGAGGTATGAGGTCTGGAGGAGTCTATGCTATGGTAATTTGTTTTTTCAAATCAATGAGTTTAGTTAAGGTTACTTGCAGGCAACAGGTAAGGAGTTATTCACAAGAGTATGGACATCTTGCCCATGGCTACACTACTGAAGAATAAATCACCTGTACTCCAGCAACCATGGGCTCTAGATTCTCATGAGCCCTTCATTGCTCCATGACAAGATATTGATGAGCTTAATCTTGTGTAGGTAGTATAGTTGCCTATTGTTAGTTCGAGAGTGCAGTTTCTGAATCATGCCCCCAAAGCAGTGTTTTATAACTGTCTTAGTTAGGGTTATCCCTGCTGTGATGAAACACCATGACCAAAGAGACTTGGGAAGAAAAATTCTTATTTGGCTTACATTTCCACAGCACTGTTCATCACTGAAGAAAGTCAGGACAGGAACACAAACAGGACAGGAACCTAGAGGCAGAACCTGATGTAGAGGCAATAGAGGGATGCTGCTTACTGGCTTGTTCCCCATGGCTTGCTCAGCCTGCTTTCTTATAGAACTCAGAAACATCAATCAGTCCAGGGCTGACCTTCCCATAATGGACTGAGTCCTCCCACAACAACCAGTAATTAAAATGCACTACATGCTTGCATATAGCCTGACCCTATGGAGACATTTTCTTAAATGAGGCTAACTTATGTCAAGTTGACCTATAACTAGCCAACACAACAACACTTCATTCCTTTCTCCATCTCTTACAGTCAGCAATCTCTTTGGCAATGTCTCCTGGGCATTGTTGATGATGGTACAGATGTCAGCAGGCTTTTTAACAGGCCAAAGGTAGTATAGGTATATTGGTTAGGCTTCTTTAAAGGAACAGAGCTGCTATAGTGAGCATACACATTAAAAGTGGGCTATTAGGTTGGCTTTCAGATGCAATGCATGTGGTTCAAAAACAATGGTTATCCCATACAGAAGAGGCCAAGAACCCAACAGTTGTTCAGCCCATGAAGCTGGTGTCTCAGATGTCCCAATCTGATTCTGCAGGCCTGGGAGTGGCCTGGAGGATTCCTGGAGGAGCTACTGATGTTCAGTACAGATTGGAATCCCAAAGAAGTAGTTTCCAATATCAGTGAAGGATAGATGAAATTGCCAGGGAGTAGGGGCAAGCAGGCAAAATGCAAAGCTTCCCCCACCCTCCGGTCCTTTTAATCAGGGCTTGTAGCAGGAAGTGATACTGAGATTTAGGGTGGGCCTTTTTCTCTCAAATAATACGACCGAGAAAATCCCCACAGGAGGGACAAGCAGCTTGTGTTCTGGTTGCTTTCAGATGTAGTCTAGCTGACAACCGAGACTAGCCATCTCAGTAGGGTTTTTGGCTCTAGTATATTTTGGTCCATTTCTGAGACATTACTGGTGTAACCCTGATGATGTTCTGGATTTTCTCAGTATGATGATATAGAATTCATAGACAAGCAGATATGATATATACATGTGTACCAATGCCCTATGTGTATATGTGTTTTTAAAAGGGAGGAATAGAAACCTCATGCCTCATGTCTCAGTATTTTTCCAGTTCTATCTAGGTTGGAAAAGCATGAAACACTGATTTGGCTCCTGGCTGATGCTTCCAGTCCTGTGTAACTACCCTGTGGCTTTGAATGCCTCCAGGCAGTTAGGGGCTTGGATGAAGAGAAACAAAATATGAGCTCTAAGTTTCTGGGTAGAAATGGCTGACTCCAGCCACCTGTTCTTTAGAGCTGAAAAGTCCAGGCCTAGAGAATGCACAGGTCTCTGAAGCATGTGCAGGTCTGACACTGGGGCATGCCCTTCTGAGGCTATCAGCCTCTCTGGTGTACATGAACTGTGGTTCTCTGTCTATTGAATGCATGTTGCTCAGAGCCTCTGTGATGTGCAAAGATGCACACCAAGCTTTTGGGAGAGCCTACTCTCCCAAAGAGGTGACTAAAGTGTATACCCTTAGACTTAACTGATTCATAGTCTAGGAAGGAATACAAAGTGCACATGCAACCAGTGAGAAGGTCAGACAGCAGGCACCAAAGGTCACATGTGACATGTATGTTTGGGCTGCTGTGGAAAGACTGATGGATTTGGCTGGGGACATGGGTGTGGATGATCTTATGGAGGAGGTCTTGAAGAAGAGAAAGACTGAGGAAAGAGGCAATATAGGTTGGAGGGAAGCACAGAGAGGGATTGAGAGACTTTTTGTGAATACCTCTTTGCCTTTGGCACTACTACAGGGATTGGAGAGGGCTCAGTAGACAGATCTCGTCTGCCTTTAGGAAGGCCCTCAAGGCCTGCTAACTTAGACAATTATCCATGATGTTTGGCCCGTTTTCATGGCCAAGATTAAGCAAGCTACTCTGTGTGTGTGTGTGTGTGTGTGTGTGTGTGTGTGTGTGTGTGTGTGATTTCTCAAAGTGGGTGACTCAGGATCTCAGCAGGTAGCACTCAGGCACCTAAGTCCTTATTTATAGCTCCTTGGATAATTCTGGTCCCTAACTGGGCATTTTAGAGGAGTAGATGATAGAAGCAGATGGATGGGGTTGCTGGATGGACTCTTGTTGAATTTCCTGAGGGAAAGTCACAGGTATGACTCCTGCCATGCAGCTGAAGAGATCTGGGAAGGAGGAGCTTGTCTGGGCTTGGCAGCTCACTGGTGATAGCATCCTCACCCTTCAAACCTCTGCATCTCTTCTCCAGGGCAGAGTCACCTCCATTCAGCACACCATTTACTCTGTTGCTCTCCATAGAAACTATGGAGAATGATTCATTCTGCTTGTGGCTGCTTCTCTCACTGGTTAGCAGGGAGGTTTGTTTTGAAGAGCACCCAACAGGAAGCTGATGATACACAGTGCTCCTTGGCTTTCTTCTTGCTTGGTGCCAGACACATAGGGCTGAGATGCAGGGATAAAATGATGATGTTGGAGAGGAGATTCCCAGTCCGCCATTTCTGACTGGGGATGGGCTGGGGAGCAGACAGCCAAAGCGCAACAACTAATGGGTTAAGGGTTGGCAGGAGGGAATTTGGAGAATCATTCCTGCAGGTGCCAGTTGGAAGTAGCCAAGATGCCTCTGGATGGAGGGGACAGTCAGCAGCCAACCTACCTCATTTCTCTTTGGTTTCTGGGCTACAGTGAAAGGCTTTGCTTGTTAATCCAGTCCTTTCCTTGGGCTCAGTGGAGGCCTGACTTCTGTGGGGTTTTTTGTATACAATGCCCAAGTCTCTAAACTGCTTCTGAAAAGAATTTTTTTTTTTTTTGGTCAGTATTTAATGATCTGCAGTAACATGTCTGGGGCTGGGGAGGTGACTCGATTAGAAAGGTGCATGTAAGCATGATGACTTGAGTTTAGAATCACAGTATACACATAAAGGCCCACAATTCCAAAGCTGGAGAGACCAGCTGAACTGCTAAATCCTGGGTTCAAGTGAGAGACCCTGTCTCAGAAAATAAGATGGAGAAGCCAATATGGTGCTTTGAACAAGAATGGTCCCCAAAGGCATGTATATTTGAATGCTTAGTCATCATGGAGTGGCACTACTTGAAAGGATTAGAAGAATTAAGAGACACGGTATTGTTGGAGGAAGTGTGGCCTTGTTAGAGGAAGTGTGTCACTGGGGGTGAGCTATGAGATTCCAGGAGTCCACACCCTCACTCTCCCTTTCTGCTTGTGAACCACTGTTACACTCACTGCTCTAGGGTCTCATGCTACCATGTTCCCCACCATGATGATAATGGACTAAACCTCTGAAACAGTTAAGCAAGCCCCCAATTAAAAGATTTCTTTAATAAGAGTTGCCTTGGTCATGGTATCGCTTGACAGCAATAAAACAGTGACTAAAGCAGTCATTGAGGAAGATAGCTACTTCAAGGATCTAGTTTGTCCTGCCCTGAATTCTCAATATCTCACTCAGAATCAAGCATGCAGTGGGCCCTCAATAAATATTTGTGGACACAATGATCAGTTCGCTGCAGGAAGAAACACTTGGTTGGTTCTGTGAGAGGCAGGTTCTTGTATGGCTTTGTCCTAATGATCTGGAATCATGGGTAAGCCACTTCATGCTGTCTGTCATCTCTAGAGATGACAGACAAGACAGAACTACCATAGGCCATTTTTCTGTTTTTTAGCTTTCCAAGTTTATCAGGTGGGATGACTAACCTGGCTTTAGTCCCAGATCTGTCCCTTATGAGGGCTACCACTAGGACCTCTGTGCCCCCAGGGAAATTTAGCAGTCCATTCACATTGAAGCAATAATGTGCTTTCAAAAGTCTTGACTCACTAGACATTCAGTTTTATTGATAAGAAGGGTGACTAGGTGACTTCCTTTTTTTTTTTTTTTTTTTTGGCTCTTTTCAAAGAAGGTTGGAGGCATTACCAGCCACAAATTTAAAGTTATCCCAGACAGACCTTAGGATTGGAGGTGAAAGAAGGAAAATGTACTAATGGTAGGGAGGGAGGTGTCTCATTTATGGTGGGGGGCAGCGCAGCAGGATCCGAGCTGGCCTTGTGTAGACAGAGGAACTGGGTTAGCGATCTCAGGAGGACCTGTTGACTTCCAAGGTCAATGTCTGTGTAAACTTGGGAACAGAGAAATGTCTTTGCTGGCTTCCACATAGCCTGGGTAATGGTGTTTGTGAGATTGCAGATTTCCAACTATCACTAGCTTGCAAGTCAGTCTTGCCCTGGGGGAAGTTCCAGCAAGGTCTGGACAATCGAGGAGAAGCCCACCTGTCTGGCAGCTTACTCTGAGCATCCTACACTGTTCCCCAGACCTCTCTACAGAGGGTCTGGAGGAACCAGCTGTCCCTTCCAAGATGTTCCATCCTGCTTAGTTCCTTTCTCCACCAATTTGGGGCTCGTTCCTCTCTTGGCTCTTTGTGGCTCGGGAGGGACCCAGCCCCAATCATTTCAGCTCCAAGAGAGAGAAGGAGGAACATCTGTTAACACAAATGCTTTTCTAATTTCTTTTTAAATCTCACTCAGCATCTGCGTTAAACAAGGCTGATCGTCTTGTACAATATTTAATTTTGGAACCATTTCAAAAGGCACTTGTGAGAGGGGGCAATGGGGAGATCAGCAGCCTCCCAAATCTTTAATAGCGGTACTGGTTAGGAGCTTCCGCTGGGCTCCATCCTAATCACACAAAGGAGAATAAGCAGAGACAGAATTTCTTAATAACAAATACCTTCTCAGCACCTCATTAAATCACTGCATTTGAGACACACAGCAGGACACTTGGATGAATAAATAGTCCAATCTCACAGTCTGAAGCATCCTCACATCGGACTTATTTCTCCTGCATGTGATCAATTCTTTTTCTTTCTTTTCTTAAAAAAAATATTCTCCAAATGATTTTAGCTGATGAATTCAATTAACGAAGATGTTAGAGGCAAAGTTGAAAAGTGTCTCTTTCCTCTCCTCCCTTCCCATCTCTTCCTCCCTGAACTCTGTAGCCACAGAATCTTACCTGGGGAGTTTCTACAATATTGCTATCAGCCCTAACAAATGGAAGCTGAAAGAGAAAAGAGGAATGAAGGGAGGGAAGGAGGGAGGGAGGGAGGGGGGAAGGGAGGGAGGGAGGGAGGGAGGGAGGGAGGGAGGGAGGGAGGGAGGGAGAGAGAGAGAGAGAGAGAGAGAGAGAGAGAGAGAGAGAGAGAGAGAGAGAAGGCTCTGCAGGTTGCAGGTTGTCTGGATGCTATGCAGAGGACAGCAGATGGAGCCTGGGTGGGAAAAGCAAGCAGAGACAATGGCATAGAAGAAGCTGGTCCACTGCAGTTGTGGATGCAGATCCCTTAGTTTCCACAGTCACACCCAACTCAGCGGGATCTACAGCCCAGCAGGACAGCTGAGGGAATCAATTTTTCAGATGGACTTCCATGTTTCCTGAGCACCTACTGTGCGCCAGGCTCTTAGGATAGATGCCAAGCAAATGCTCATATTAAAAAGCTAAACCAGTGCTCATTATAGAATTCAGGGAGATGGCTCAATAGTTACGAACACTGGTTGCTCTTGTAGAGGACTCAGATGTAGCACCCAGCACATGTATAGTGCTTCACCTCTGTTTGTAAAGCTGGTACCAAGAGACCCTACACCTCTCTGACCTCTGAGATCACACATTCATGTGATACATGGACTCTCACACTTAGAGGCATTCATGCACACAAAATAAACATACCAACAAGCAAGCAAACAAACAAACAAACAAACAAACAAAAAACTAAACCAAGAAGTCTATTTCTTGGTCCTGCTATACGCTGGATAAGTGTGCCAGCATGCTAGCAAGTTTTGTTGAAGAGGTAACAGGCAGACTGTGTGCAGCTCGAATACACCTTTTGCTTGCCCCCAGTGTAGCTGGCTGCATCATCTTCCCTTGTTTGTTTGTAGAACTAGACCCTGTGATGCAGTACCTTGGAAACTGTGGTTTACAACCCCTTAGTGGGTCTTGAAATCAGGTTAGAAGAGACCCCAAGTTGCCCATGCTTAAAATTCGATTTGGGGAAATATCTATTTTCAAGTACTTAATTAGTGTGTTTTTTATCAAGTCTCTCAATACATGGGTGGTTATGTTTTTTTTTTCTTACTTTCATAATAAATACCACTGTGGGGAAAATGAAATGGAGTAAGTAGGGCAGGCTAGAATAGGTGGGGACAGAATAGAAGAGAGACAAAGGGAGAGAAGTGAAACAGGAAAGGGGATGTAGGTGGGGAGGGGAGGGCACAGAAGAGAAAGAGAAAAGAGAATGGGGTGGGGGAGAGAAGAGGAAGGGGGATGTCTTAGTTAGGGTTTTACTGCTGTGAACAGACACCATGACCAAGTTAAGTCTTATAAAAAACAACATTTAATTGGGGCTGGCTTACAGGTTCAGAGGTTCAGTCCATTATCATCAAGGTGGGAGCATGGCAGTATCCAGGCAGGCATGGTGCTGGAGGAGCCGAGAGTTCTATGTCTTCATCCAAAGGCTGCTAGTGGAAGACTGACTTCCAGGCAACTAGGGTGAGGATCTTATACCCACACCCACAGTGACACACCCATTCCAACCAGGTCACACCTATTCCAACAAGGCCACACCTTCAGATGGTGCCACTCCCTGGTCCAAGGATATACAAACCATCACAGGGGAGAAGAGAAGAAAACAACAAAAAGTAGAGGAAGGGACAGAAGGTGAGGGGAGAGATGACCACCAGATTACACTGAAAGCTGTTAGTGTCTTACAGTTTTGTGTATTGGAGTAAGAGTGATCTAAAATGCACCTCTCCTAGCGAGCACCACTTTGGATGCAGGGTGCCCAGCTTTGCACCTGCAGCAGAGCATCTCTAGACACACTCATCTCATTGGTGAAGCGCACAGCACAGCTCTGAGCCTGCCTGCTTAGGCCGAGACCCTCCCAGCTGTGTCTCTGTATGACCTTGGAGTCAGCGGTCGGTGACTGACAGTCACATAGCATCACATCGCCACTGCTGTCCCTGGGGTCTGCCTTCTCTTTAGGGAGTTCATCACATCTCTCCAGTAGCGAATTTCTTACCAGTTGCAGTTGCTTTCTTTACTGGCAACTGAGAACTCAGACTTTGGGGATTAGAAATCAGGAGGCTTCATAGACCTTAAACCTATAGTTTCTTTATGGGAAGAGGCATGAAAGCTCTAGTTGTAGAGCCATTTCTGCTGAGAAAGTCCAAGATGTCTAAGAGTTTTCTGTGCCTGCTAAAGCGTTTTCTGCAAACTGGTGGATTAGAATAATGTAAACAAACAAACAATGGAAGTGGGATCTCTCCTAGGTTTACAGGCCCAAAGTCCAAACTTCAATAGGGCCCTGTGCTCCTTCTGGGCTCTCAGGGAGAGTAGACTCTATGACTTCATCCCACTTCAGAAGCTCTCAGCATACCTTGGCTTGAGGTTACATCACTCCAGCGTCTAGGGCATATTCCTACAGCCTTCTCTTCTTCTCTTCTCTGGGTCCTCATCAGCCCTCCCTCATCTCTTGTAAGGTACTAAGATAGTTGTTGGGGCCCCACTGATAGCCAGGATGACCCCTCATCTCAGGGTACCAGTGAAGTCTTCTTTTCCTGTGAAGTTCACACTCACAGCTCTCCGTGTTGGAGTGAGGACACAACTCCTGAAGCGCCCCACTCAGCCCTCTGCAGGTGAGTTTCTCAAGCTCAATCAGCCCGCTGCCTCCATCACCACAGTGTCCGGGGACTATGTCTGTGGCCCTTTCTGACCTCCATCTAGGGAGAACCAGCTTCAGGCCCAGGCAGTGGGGCCGGTCCATGTGCCAGGCTAACTTTCCACCCTCAGCAGCCCTCTCTTCCCGTGAACAGGTGTTTAGATGAGTAGCAAGGGTGAGTGTTGAAGGCCAATAGTTTCTTAGTGTGAAATGGGACACCTTACTGTGTCATGTGTCACGGCAATGGCTGACTCAGAAGAGGACAAAATAAAAACAATCAACACTTGTCCTAAGATGGAGTTCCCATCCTATTGGGTGAGGTCTGGGGAGAAACCGTTATGAAAGGGTTCATGACCTGCAGGTTGAGAGTCATTGGGCTGGAAAGGGATCTGTATGTGTTTTTCTGGCCGGGAACAAGCATGTTCAAAGACCCCAAGGCAAGTCTTTTGTGTGTCTGTGTTCAGGGAGTAACCAGGAAGTCCACATAGCGTAATCAGCAGATCCCAAAGGACAAGGTTTCGGGTGCTGTTATATGTTAGCCAGGGACCCAGTGAGAGTTCAGGGCCAAGTGCGTGCTCCTGGAGAAGTCTTTTAGGCAGAGGTACATCAATATAGATGAGGAAGACGTTTCCTTTTGACTAATCTCTGGGAGAAGCTTAGCATTTTCTTTAATTATGAATACAGTCTCTCTCCACAGCGCCTAAACGCACAGCAATTTCATGAGCAACTGTGACTTTGTCACCAATAGAAATCACAAGTATTTTTACATCATGCCACAGTTATTAAGGTTATCTTGAAATATTGTTTTCTCTCTGCACTACTTCAAAATTATGTAATTAGACCTGCCACTACTACTCATTATTTAATGTGTTAATAAAAAGCTCATATATTACTGTAGCTCAAATTAGTTTTTAAAAAATATTTTCATAACTGCACTTCAATAAAATTTATTTCCTATGTAATCCTATGTGTTTTATTTTATACCTTGAGAGGCAGTATTCTGGGCAGGAGTCCAGGGGCTTCTGAAGACTGCCCAAGGAGTCTGTGGTGCATACTCAAGTGAAGGCCTATGCCTGATGCCTTTGGAGAACTGCCCTGCCCTGCCTATTGGAGTATCTTCAGCTGCCCCTGGGCCCTGCTCCAGTGCCTCTGTATCTCACCCATGCTGAGCTGCAGCAAGCTCCTCCAGGCAGCAAACTCCCAGGCAGCCTTTGCAGATGCTGCTCCCTCTGCCTTCTGCTCTCCTGCCCTTTCCCAGTGAGTCCTGCTTACTTTTAAAGGCTCAGTTTTGCTGTCCTGTCCTCCAGTACATCCTCCTGACTGCCTCACTTCAAAGTGAGGCTTGACAGTGCTCAGGTGGACCACGGGCTTGTATGTCTTGCCCACTGGCCTGTGTGTCAGAGTCCTTGGTGCTTGGTCCTGGTGCTTGGATGGGGCAGGCACTGCGAGTGGTCACCAAGCATTTCTGGAGTAAGAAGTCACCTCAGTGGAACCTGCAACAACCTCAGGGTGTGGTAGGAATTAATTAAGAAAGCAGGCATGGCAGGGTGGGAGAGTTGGGGAAGGACTTACAGCCTAGAGTACCAGAGAGATGTCCCTTTGAAGCAAGGACACAGGTAACCAAGGCTACACAGAGAAAAGGTGGGGCCAGGTGGGCATAGAGAGTTGGTATAACCGTGTGAACAGGAATGAAGATATTCAGAAGAAACATGTGTGCCCTTCCCATGGTCTCTCAGACTACTGAGGCAGTGTGTCCCAAACTAGAATTTCACAGATCTGACACTTTATAGAACAGACTGGGGCTTCTGTTTAAAACTGGATCTTGTATCTGAACCTTGAAGATGTGTGTGTGTGTGTGTGTGTGTGTGTGTGTGTGTGTGTGTGTGAATCTTTTTGTTCTTCTTCCCAGTTTGACCACATCAAATCTCTCTCTCTTTCTCTCTCCCTCTCCCTCTCCCCCCCTCTCTCTATCTGTTTGTGTGTCTGTCTGTCTGTGTGTGTGTGTCTGTGTCTGTCTGTCTTTCTCAGCATTTCACCATTCATTGTATTTCTAATTGGCCTACTGGGGGTAGATGGTCAAGCATGACTTCTTAGGGCTGCCAGGACCCAGGCTGTGACCCAATCAACTCTAGTTACATTAAGGGGAGGGCAGAACAGAGGACTCGCACCGTCTCTCCCTGCTCACTTAGAGCTCATTTCTGTTTCACTCTGGTACCGCAGGAGGATGGTGCTCTTCCCAGGTGAGCTTCTCTAGAAACTCCACCCACATTTCCTGTCCCCAGGGTAGGCGGTGTAGACTTTTAAATAAGGCTGCTGTGCTCTGTGGCACTGAGACTAGTTCCTTAACCTCTCCGGTCTCAATTTCTGTATCTGCTACCATAAAAATGTCATGGAAACCAAATAGGCTGTTAACATCAAGAAGCTTGTGCCCAGGAGGTGCCTGCCACTTCTTCTCTTGTCCCCTTCCCCAGGCATCCCAAGAGGACCACAGACCGGCAGGTGTGATTGGAGCCCTGCTCATGTCTCTGTTAACATGGACACGTTTATAATCACCTCTTCCTTAGGCCGTTCCATCCCCAGGCACGTGGGCTTTCTTGCTATTCTGCTGGCCTTCTTCTTGCTAAGTCCCAGGTGGCTCTCCACCATAAATCTTTCAGCATCTTCTTCATAAGCAATAAGGCTGCAGGCCAGGCCCTGCATCCATATCAAAGGGTTTCTTCGGGAGCTGAAGATGAAGCTATGGTCTTCGGAGGTATCAGAGAGGCTTCTCCATTTGCTTGTGTCTTTGGGGGCCAAGGCCTGGGGCCACCTGTCTTTATCTGGGCTGGCTCTCTGGGCGAAGAGTAAATGAGACCAAGTGAGCTCTCTCTGCCTCCATCCTCTGTGAAAGGGGTTTAGAGGATGGAGGCTCAATGTGTGCAGAGTACCATTAGGGGGTAGCATTTACGCACCTAGGTTGCACCCTGGTAGGTATCTGTTCTGCATGGGAGAGAGTGTTACCCCCTTTTCACTAGGAGGCCGAGGCTCAGAGGATGGGAGGATTTTCTTCAGCTTGTGGAGAGCACAGCTAGGAATCAACTTCGAGATGCTTTTACCTCAAAATCCTCCATCCTTCCCACTCAGCCCCTCTGACTGCAAGACTCCTTGCCCCAGTAAACAAGAAGGGACGGGAAGGAGCCCATCTCATGACAGGTGTGCCAAGACTCCCAATGGTGGCCTGTGTTCCAGGTTGCATAGAATTGTCAGAGAAGGAATTCCAAGAAGACTGTTTCTAGGACAAGAGTTGGGGATCTTGGGGAACCCAAGCACAGAGGTTCATCATCAGGGACCACTCCTAAGGCACTGAGCAAAACATAAGCATAAAGTTAGCATCTGTTCCCTGGTTACTTAGCATACTCTTCAGTATGCATTTGTGGGGTCAGCTGTGGTCCCTCACCCTTCACTTCTTCCTATTCAGAGCATCCAGACACTGCTGCACATCAGGCCGGAAGAGTGAAGTAGAGTTTGGAATGGGTGGGGCATGAAGGATCCCCGCCCAGCTGGGTGTGGGCGCTGGTGCGGAGAGAGTGGAGTCCTTGGACGAGGATCTTAGTGTTACAGCTCTTTTAGAGGAAGGACTTCTCTGATGGACTTCACCATGACAGCTCACTTCGATGATCTTAGCTATGTATACACCTTTATTTGGGATGAACCAGGGCTATATGTGGACCTTGGAGAGTGGGAAGGAGTTTTCAGGGTAAATGAAAACAATTGGCTAGAGTTCAAAGTTCTGCAATTTCCTCATTTGCAGGGAGAGGCACTCCAGGAATCCCAGGTACTTGCTAGGTGTGCTCTTATAGGGGGAGTGGGAGGAGGTTTGTGGGTCTGCCAAGGACCACTCAACCTTCCCCAGGCAGGGGGTGTGGGGAGTTGGAATCCCCAGACACGGTCAGAGAAGGGGAAATCCTACTGGTAAAGGGAGTCCTCCATTTTGCACCGAGCTCAGAGGAGCTAATCTGGTCATGGTCGACACCAACCTTAATTAGTAGGGGTTCCCTACAATACTCCTGCTGGCTGGGGTGCCTATAGCACCAGGATAGTAAGCAATGTGTGTATTTCTTTCACAGGAAGCCTGGGAAAGGGCCTTGGGACATTTGAGCTTGCCAGCTCCTAATGCACTCACCTACCTCAGCTCCCAGTCTTCATCTTCTTATCCCATGAGATGCTCGGGGCTCGGCAGGCTTCTTGTCAGTTTGTATCCCATCAGGCCCTCAGTCAGCCTGGACTCTGGGGCCAGCCTCTGGCCACACTCACTTGCTGTGTGTGACAGTTAGTGTGTGCTTGGCAGGAGTGCCTCTATTAGGAGGTGTGGCCTTGTTGAAGTAGGTGTGTCACTTTGGGTGTGGCCTTTAAGACCCTTGTCCTAGCTGCCTAGAAGACAGTCTTCCACTAGCAGGCTTCAGATGAAGATGTAGAACTCTCAGCTCTGCCTGCACCATGCCTGCCTGGATGCTGCCATGTTCTCGCCTTGATGATAATGGATGGAACCTCTATACCTGTAAGCCAGCTCCAATGAAATGTTGTCCTTCTAAGAGTTGCCTTGGTCATGGTGTCTGTTCACAGCAGTACAACCCTAAGACACTGTGTAATCAGGCTGTGACTACTTGGTTGCTCGTCACTGTCTTAGTGTCACAGGCTCTGTCCTGTGCCCTCCTGTGTGCACTGGGCTCTGGCATTGTCTGTTCCTGATCTCCCTGCCTCTACTTTTGCTCTGCCTGCCTTCCACCTGGAACATTATCCCAGGCTTCTTATGCGCCAACCTACTTCTCCAGAGCTCTATGTGGATGTCCGTGGAAAGACCTCTGCCTCCTTCTGCATTGTGGTCCTGTGGCCACAGAGCATCCTCAAGCTGTTGCATTTCCTATTCTTGCCTCCTCTTTGAGCCTGCATATATACCTTAGACTGGCAGAAATGAAGCACTCACCTATTGAATGATGCTGTGGAGCCAGGCCTTCTGGGACAGGCCTGTCATCTTACTTACTTAGGAGGCCGAGGCAGGAAGATTCCAAGTTCAATGCCCACTTGAGTTCAAGTTCAAGAATAGCCTGCGTAACTTGACAGGACCCTGTCTCAAAATAAATAAGAAAAATTAATGTTACTAAATAATAGGGAGCTGCAAAGAATATAGATCAGTAACAAAGTGGAGTAAGTAACTAAGTAAGAGTGTGGTCCCAAGTTCAGTTCCTGGAAGCACACACAGACATACACACGTATGCACACACATACATGAACACACTCATACACATACACACACATGTGAAAACATACACATATTCACATACATACACTTGCACACATATACACACTCACACTCACATACTCTCACCCCTCACACATGTGCACACACACACACACACACACACACACACACAGAAACTTAGATCTTAGGACTTAATGTATTCCTTCAAGCAAGTGCCACTGTATAACAGTTTCTTTTCCGTGACTGTCCCTTCAGGCAGGAGAAAATACACTCTTACGGTCAACATTCAAGCTTACCCTCACAGCAACCCCGCGAAAGCTCTTACTAAGTTAGCCCATTTTACAGATGAAGAAAGTGACTGTTGGGAGCACGTCTTAACTTGTGACCACTGGTAGGGAGGAGACAGAGGCTTCTGGCTCTGGATCCTGGTGTCTGATCCTTGCAGGCTTTGGGGCAGATGTGAACATGATGAGTGTCCTGGGCACACTCAAAGACCGTTAGAGTAACAGGCCTAGCTGCTGCTTGGGAAGCCTCTGGCTAGTTGGCATCTTTCCTCATCTAGGAACTGATGAACCGCTCAGATGGAAAGAACTGCATCAAGAAGCAGATGCTGGCCCTGGATTCCCAGCCGAGACAGCGGGCAGTGCAGGCCAATGGGATCCAGTCATACAGATGGTGGCTTGCTCACTCCTTCCCTTCTCTTCCGTCTCTCATCCCCTCTCCTCTTCTCCCCTCTGCGCTCTTCCCTCCCTCACTTGCTTTTTAGGGCTTCTCGTGTATCAGGTAAGCACTCTACCGCTGAACTCCACTCCCTCTTTTTTAACCTTTACTTTGATGCAGGGTCTTACCAAGCTTCTCTAGCTGGCCTTGAACTCAGACTTTAGCCTCTGCAGGACTCGAACCTTCCATCCTCCTTCCTCAGCCTTTGTGATAGTTAGATGAGAATGCAGGTCTGTGTTACCAGGCCTTTCTCAGATGTAGCTTTTTGGGCTCCTCATAGTGCTTTCATCTCCACTGTGGCCAGGGATGGTTCCTCTGACCTCCTCTGAAAGCTGACGAGAATTGGAGGTATGAATGGAGCTCCTACCATGCAGTATCATCAACATGATGGGGGATTTATTCTGCATTGGAAACCGTGTGGAATTGTTTCCATGTTAATTTCATTTATTCTTCCCCATGATCCATCTGTTTAGGGATGAGACAACTAAGGCTCAAGATGTTGCAGTTGTCAAATGTCATATAGTCTTTCAATAATGCCACTAGGCTGAGTCCTTGGATGTTTCTTCAGCCCTGTCCACCTGCTGCAGTAGCCCACACTTGGCCCAGTCAATAGATGGAATTGTTACTACTAGAGACTGGAGCCAGCTCCCGCGTGGCAGCTTTGCCCATCTTAGCCTGTCCCTGTGCGTTAGAACTTTCAAGCTTGGAAATGCGTTACTCATGGCATGGTGTAGATGAAGAGGAGTTTGGCACTGGATTGTGGGAAGACCATAGTGCCAGGGACAAGAGACTTCTTTCTGTCCCTGAGCACCTGGGCTGGAGGCAGAGCCCTGGGCCACTTGCGCCTGCAGTGCCCACTCTGACATCCTGATGGATGGGATTTGACAGTGTCCTCATTCCCTCTCAGCACAAGGAATCCAACCCCCAACCAACTGGGGACCTAGTCCAGGTGAGCTACAGGCCTCGGGCAATAACAGATACTTTGTGCAAACAATGCCTCCTCCCCTGGGGCTCTACCTCTCTGGACAGTCCTCTGCAATAAATGACAGCATGCTGCTCAGAGCCAGTGAGACCCACAGGAGCCATCTGCCCAAGGCAGCCCTAGCTATGGCCTCTAAGCCAGTCTAATCCAGCTGTGTCATGCCCACATCAGTGAGCCCGCTGCAGAGCTCAGTAGGACCAAGGGAACAATAGGGAGACAATGACTTCTTGACAGCCTAGCTGTAGTACTGAATTGATAGAAGAGGCTGTCCTGGCTTTGGGCTCTTTGCCTAACTCACCACATACAATTACCCTCTTCTTCCAAGGACTTAAAATCTCTTGGAGCAATGGCCTTGCCTTTGAGTGTCTAGTGTAACATACTCATCAGTTGCCAAGAGGCGCTGCTGTGTGAACCTGAGTTCTTTCTCTGGGTGGTCACACCTCATGGGCTTGACTAATAGATGAAGCACAAACAAGGTTACTATCTCTTGAGAGACACAACCCTATGTTAGGATCTGCTGATTGAGGAACACAAACTTGGGGATATCGGCTTCTGCTTCTGCCCTTGGCCAGGCACTCCTGGGTCCTGTGATGTCTGTGGCTCTTCTGTTCATTCTCCTTGCCCCCAAAGGGCCACACATCAGATATGCTATGCCTTGCACATTCCCCATCTTTTTCTAGGCCCTTGCTTTTGTCCCCCTCCCCATTAGGGTCCTGGGAGAGAATGTTTCAACTGCAAATGCACCAGACTCAGAAAAACAAAACATCAGCACCACCTCGACTTTCAGTTTTAAGGGACAGTTGATCTTGTTTCTAGAAGATTTATTTCCACTGTAGTCCTTGTGGGCCAGTGCTCATTTGTATGTCCAACTCTGCCCACTGGGAGCTGTAAGTCTTAGGCAATATCTTCAACATGGAGACTTGTCTTCCTGGTCCCTTTTTATCTCCTGTGGAGAAGTGATAGGAACCACCTCTGCCCCATGCAGGAATCAAGCCTGTAATTCCAGTGACCGTCCTTGGTTGTGATCCCTGGTTCAGAAGGATGCCCAGCCTGTCTCCCTTCAAGCTTCATCAACAACCTAACCTGTATTATTATTACCTCTGCACTCCTTGCTTCATTGTTCTAAATAACACTTATTGGGTAAGTGCATGGTGCTAAAAAGTGGGATGGAAGAGTTAAATAGGGTCTGGAATCCAAGAGAAGCAGAAATTTCCTTGCTTCAAAATCATAGTCAAGAGAGAAGAAAATTATTATTATTATTATTATTATTATTATTATTATTATTATTATTATTATTTGTTTGTGTGTGTGAGTGTGTATGCAGAGACCAAGAATTAACATTACATGTCTTCCTCGATCATAACTCTACTTTATGTTGAGACAGAGTCTTCTACTGAGCCCAGAGTCCCCTGGTTCAGGTAGATTGGATGACCAACAGGTCCCCCAGAATGTGTCTCCTCTCTCCAGTGCTGCCTTTACAGATATTGTGTATGACTGTGACAAGCGTTTAGGTGGTGCTGAGGACTCAAACTTAGGTCTTCCTGCTTGTGCAGAGAACATTGTATTCATCGGGTCATCTCCCTGCCCCACGGGAAAGGATTTTGAGATATATGTTTGCAAACACAGTCTGGTCTTGAAGGGAGGGCATCATCCCTTGCTCCAGCTTCCCAGATCCTCAGCCCCACTCATATGATTGGAACCACAGGGGGAGCCCAGACCTGCAAGCAAGTCCACCTGCAGTCCAGACAGATCCTAGAGAAGCAGGGATAGGAGTGCCTTTCAGCTCGGTCTAATTACAAGGTGTGCGAGCAGGCCTCCCTCATGGTTAATTTGCTTTGTGCCTTTATTGCCAGCATAAGACAGATGACGCACAGAGGATATTCCATATAGACTTGCCAGTAATTGTCGGTATGACTTCATGAGCCTTTTATGGGCCCTGCTGGGAAAGGTGTTTTCTTTTTCTTTTCCTTCTCCATTATCAGTTGATAAAAAAATAAAACCATTTTGGGGGAGCAGCAGGAATGTCAAAATCAGGGTCTGGGTGGCACAATCCTAACAGTGGTGACTGACCATTGGCATTGAGGCTGAGGCAAAGACAAGGGACAGAGGGAAGGAGGACAAGGTGACTGGCCGAAGGGGACATGAAATGGGTGATTCCCAAGAGTGATTAATAGACACATCATCACATTTTTAAGATGAATAAATGTTTCTTTTCAGCAGATTTACTTTCTCAATGATGCTTGGCTTAGATTAATGATAATCATAGTTTCTGTTCCCAAGTTTTCACAGACTGCTCTACTGGGAGGGTAGGGGTGAGGAGGCGGTGCAGGCAGGCAGGCAGGAAGAAAATGTATGAAGACCATCATGTGAGGCGTCGGCCACGGGAACACATCCAGTGGTTGCGTGGGTTCCTAGACATGCAAGCACTAGAGATTTGCCTAAATAGGACAAGACTGTGTTCAGTTCCAGTGGGGTGCTGGGCTGGCTCACACCAGCTCCTGACAACAAATTGTTAATTTTTCTTAGAGATTTGTTAACTCCTTACAGTTACATGTAACTGAGCTGAAACCAGCTGGAGTGGGATTTGTACACCACAGTCATGGGCAGAGCTCCGCCCTCACTGCTGCCTAGTAGCTAAGCACTCATTGGTGGACCATTATGGCCACCCACATAGTAAAGTGCTCCTCTAGTGGCTGGGTAGACACAGCCTTTCTTTAATCATCCACCACATATCAGGGACTGTCCAGGCATTTCTAGTTCTGCTTACTTCTCTTCTCCCTCCTCCTACCTCTCTTCTAGAGCCCAACATCACACCCAGAGAGCCCCCCATTGAGCCACACAGGGCATTGAGAGCCAGAGATGGGGGTGTACCTTGCCGAAGGTCAGAGGTCAGGGGTCAGCAGCCCCGTCGTTGTCAGGTCTTCCGCCTCCCCCAACAGTATCTGTTCTCTGCCTTCTATGGTCCAGCTATGCTGTTCTATATCACACCGGCACAAGTCCACAGAGTGAGCCTCAGGGGGCTGCATGTGTTCTTCCAGGTGCTGCTTCTGTCTGTGCGATTGGGGTTTGGTTTGACTGCTCCCTGGTGCACAAGCTCCATCCAGAGCCGGCTTTCCCTCCACTCTGCCATTGTCTGAGGATCCCACTGGAAGCAATTCAGGCTTCAGGCTTTCAGCAACAACCATCTGGAATAACAAGAAAAAAATAAATAAAACTAAAAACCCAAACTGGAGCTCAGCCCATGATCCCAGAATCCTCATTGAAGTGGGGAGGGGCAGCTAGCTGGGCCTGAAGCACTCACAGCCAAATCATAAGCCTGAAGAGTTCAGAGCTAGCTGCATGGGGGTTCAGGGTGAGCCCATCATGGACCAGGCTTAGGGAAATAGCTCTCCCAGGGAGCTGAGGCTCAGAGGTTTGTGTCAATGATTGCTTCTGGTGTGAAAAGAGGGGGCTTGAGTCAAGAAAGAGACTCCAGATGGAAATCCCCTCAATTCTTAAATATATAAGTATATTCTAATGTAGACAGCAGTCTAATATGGTAAACATTTCAATGTAGACCATAGGATCAAGCAGTCCCAAGGCTAGAAAGGCCTACCAGTCTCTTTTCCTACCTCCAGTCATCTGTGTGTATTGTACTAGAGAACGGGTAGTGGATACAGGGCCACTGTGCTCCTGCCTCCTGGTACCTCTTAAGGCTGAGCTATCCAGCTAAAGAAGCCTTTCAGACCTTACGGTTCTTTCTAACTCTGACATCTTAGATCCTAAACAAATGGGAGCATTTCACACACACACACACACACACACACACACACACACACACACACACACACACTGATAAACAGGGAAAGCTTTCAAAAACCTCATTCAAATTGTTGCTGGATTTGTCTATTAGTGAGATTTGTTTCTTTGCATGTGCTAATTGGTCTTGGCATTAATTAATCTGATTTCATTATATTCCCTTTAATTTGTCAAGATATCATTTTGTTATTGGGTGACGGAACACATCGGAGGATTGTTAGATTCGGAATGTATTTTTTTCCTCTCTTTGAAAGTTCCTGGAGAAAAGTCGTTATCAATTAAGTTAATTTGCATACGCATTAGGTTAATCGTTTTAGTTTAGCCAAATTTGTGGAAATTTACATAGCAAATTGACCCTCCACATTTCACTTAAACATATGTAGCACACAGCATAGTACATTTTGAGTTGCTAATGAAACTGGGGTTATTTTACACGCTTCTTTTAGTAAAAGAGGTCTAATTAGACCAAGTAATTTTTTATTTCATCCGTAATTGCAAAACAAATAAGCCTCTGCGTTTCTCGTCGGCATCTCACGGACAGGGACGTTAATAGGGAAGTCATGTTTTCCTAATTAAGCCCGATTTGATTCCTGCTCACTGTTGCGACGTCAGCCCTCCACGCTTTTCCTAGGTGCTCCTCTGCCAGAAGCGCGAAGCCTCCTGGTATACCTATTAATAGAAGACTCCCCCACACAGAGCCAACTGAATTAAAAAATGTAACTAGGAAGGCAGGGTGGGAATTTTGACAGATTTTTTTTTTTAATGCCAGAGAGGAGAAAGTTGAATTCAAAAGGGGGGTCTTGTTTCTTTCCATCAGGGGAAGAAAGGAGAGAAAAATAGCTTTTGTTCTCCCCCAGAAAAGAAGTTGGCATAACACATTGGTGGCGTTTCCAAAGTGACTCCAGGGGCTAGCTCATTCAGTGCTGGAAAGCTGGCTGCTGTCTCTGCTCCAGGTCTTCCGAGCAGAGCAGCAGCGAGCTTATAGTATTTTGGGATGATCGTGAAATTTCGGATCTGGGATCTGAGTCTTTGCTGAAGCAAGATGGCAGGGAACGTCCCGGAGGTTGTGGGTGCTGAAGATGAAGATGTATTATAGGGAGAACACTGGGAGATCCCAGTGGAAGCTGTGCTTTTAACAATTCTCCTGACTACACCAAGAAGACCATGAGCATCACTGCCTTAGAGTTGTGTTTTTCTTCTGGCACTCCCGATTTTTACAGAGGTATTGAGGATAAGAAATGGAAGCAGAGAAGGGTTGGGCAATATAGGACTCAGAAGGGGCTCTGTGCCTTGTTTATGGAGTCTTGAATTCTAGTCCTGGCTCACCACTGTAAAAGGTGGCCACAGTTCTTTACATCCCTATACTTTAACACATGGCTTTGCAGCAACTACCACCAAAGGGTTGACTATATACTCACACTTTTTGAATCTGGGCTGTTCTGTGACTTGTTCAGGTCAACAGAATGCCCCATGGTATGTTAGTCCCAAACCTAGTCCTCAAAAGCCCACCTGCTTCTATTCACATTGTTGGGATCTTGCTGCCATCCAGCCCAGCCTGCTGGATAAAATGCTAGGAGACACGTGGCCCATTTGTCCCTCATGCCGAATTGACAGTCAGTTGAACCCTAGAAGCAGAGCCACCTCATTGACCTGCAGGTGGCCACAGATTGCACAAGGGATCCCAGCTGAATCTAGGCTGAATTCCCAATCTACAGATCGTGAGATAAATAAATGAGGTTGCTTTTAGGTACTAAGTTCTAGAGTTATTTATTGAGCAGTGGTAGCTAACTGGATCAGTAATTTCCCAGTCTTGGGATATTCTTGGGAAATAACTCTCTGGGTCCTACCTTTCACCTCCTTATCTGTAAAACCAGATAACATCCATGTATCTGAGTTTTCTTCCAGCTTCGTAACGTTCTCTGTTACCTAAGAGAGCCAACATTTTCTCAAATTGGACACCAGGGGACAGGGCACTAACACACAAAGGGAAAGAAGTTTATTGGCTTCTCTCTAGTTGCAGAGTATCTCTGTCTCAGGACAGAGACTAGGAGCAGGAAACTGTTGGGTCCTACCATGGGACATGATGAAGAAGATAGGCACATGTACACATGTGAGCTTTGTGAAGAAAGTTACTGAATGTCAGCCAAAAGTGTGTTCTGGACCTGGAACTTCATCAGTGTAGGACAAAGCCTGCAGGAAACCCCAGAGGATGATGGCCACTGGTGGTCAGTGGTTTTTAAATATTCTTTCTTACCTTTGTTTCACTACCATAAATGCAATATGTATGATGTTTAGGACCTCACATACAATGCCTGTAGTGGGCTCTTAACCCATTTACCAGCCAAGAATATGCTCAAGTCACAAATGGTAAACATGTATACTGTGCACTCTCATCTGCCCTTACAAAGGACAGAAGTGTTGAAAAGGATGGTAAGCATGCTAAATGGAAGGAACCAGGCCACAAAGCAACACATGCTATGTGAGTTCATTCGTATGAAATTCCAGGATAGGGAACCTCATAGAAATATAAAGAAAATTCATGGTCCTTCAGGCCTGGGATTGGGTTATGAGAGTAACCTATATGGGGTTTCTTTTGCGGGGGGTGGGGGAGGGGAGGTGACAAAAGGTTCCAAAACCTTTTATTTGATGGTTATATAACCATTAAATTATATTGCGTAGCATATGAACTATATCTCAGTAAAACGTCAAAGGTACATTTAGGAGTGTGGTGGTTAAGAGAAAGAGGTGTGGTCTCAGCTCTGCCATCAACTTGGTGCTTCTGAAAGAAACTAAGCAGGGAGCTAATGGCCCCTCAACACTGAAAAGAATTCACTCTGATTTACCATCTTTATATCTGTATCTTTGTTTTGACCCAGGGTCTCCTATAGCCTAAACTTGTCCCAGATTCACCATGCAGCGAGGCTGGCCACAAACTACTGATATTCTGGTCTCTACTTCCCAGGGAGAAGGGTGCAGCTCTGCACCACCAAGCTCAGGTATAAAGTTTAATCTGTTGTTGTTGTTGTTTGCAACATGTTACTTCTACAGCAACTGTGGGTTGGAGTTCCTTTAGAAACATCTGCATGATAGTCCCTGCTGTTGGGCTCAGCTAATGAGTTGGACTCCTAATGTTGTCACAAGCTCAACACAGATCTAAGCACAGCTGCTGTCTTGGGTTTCTGAGGACAAATGTAGTCTGTACTCTGTCCTGCCCATGCCTATATGTGGTCTGGCCCCACAGTCTCTGCCTGCTCCATTCTTGTTCTCAAGAAGGATCAGTCTTTTCTTTCCCTGTTTCCCTGATGTTAATCCAGAGAGGGGTGGATGGTCCCTTGAGAACAACCATAAATGTCAAGCGCTTGGACCTGAGACATGGCCCCTGAGTCAGGAGTCTAGGCTCATTCCTGTGGGGGGAGGGAATGGCTCAGAGCCTTGGGCCAAATGGGAGTTGTGTGGGTAGGATCAAGGAGACATCTTTATTTAGGTATCTGACGTTGAGTTTTGTTTTGGCAAAGAAGATGGGTTTTATTTTGATGGCCTGTCCTGTTCCCTCCCAGCCCTCACCCACTGTGTGGTTGCTTTCTGTCTTAGAGTTTTATCGCTGTGAAGAGACACTATGACCCTAGCAACTCCTATAAAGGAAAACATTTAATTGGGCCTGGCTTACAGGCTTCTGATGTTTGGTCCATTATCATCATGGTGGGAAGCATGGCGGCATCCAGGTAGACTTGGTGCTAGAGGAGTCAAAACGTCTCCATTTTCATCTACAGGTAGCAGGAAGTGAACTGAGAGCCATTAGGCCTGCTTTAAGCTTCTGAGACCTCAAAGCCCACCCCTTAGTAACACACTTCCTCCAACAAAGCTACACCTACTCCACCAAGGCCACACCTCCTAATAGTGCCAGTCTCCATGGACCCATGGGAGCCATTTTGTTAGGATCACCACACTGTCTTCTCTCCTGGCCTCTAGCCCATCTTGGTACATCTTGGTACTCCTGCTGCCAGCTTTCAGATACTCACTGTGTCTATTTTCTATGACTGTCTGCTTTGCAGAAGGGGACGAACCCCACATCCATGTTTGTATCCACTCACTGCCTAGCAAGCCACCTTGAGTACAGACTCCTATGTATCAAAGAGGATGAGCAATTTCTGAGCAGTAGGGTCTCATCTGCATAAATATGGAGCTGGCTATAGCAAGAAGAAGTGGATGCCTTGTGGGCAGGTGGAGAACTCCCACTCTGCTAAGGCATGTACCATTCAGGTGTGCCTCTTTCTCAAACACTGCTAGCCAAGCAAGCTTGTCTGAGGCTGTGTGCATCCTGCAACAGGTGGAACTTGCACTATCCAAGTCTAGGGAAGGGCTAGGTATTCCCTGAAATGTTCCCATTAACCTCAAGGTCGGCAGGATAGGGTAAACATGGACGTGGCCTTGCCTCTTTCGTGATGAGTTGAGAGAGACTCGAAGAAGGCGTTTCAGATCTGTGTGCCTGAGTTCAGACAGCAGTGAGATGAGGTGGGTTAACTTCACTTCGTAGAAGGTGGAAAATTACTCGAGGAAGCAAAGCATGGGACCTGTCCTTTTATCACTGCAGGACCAGACAGGGGTCATCTCCTACTCCCATAGGAGCCTGACACTTGTCCCTCTGTTGATCTAGGACCCAAGTAGAAAACGACACTTCTGAATGAGGCTGACAGTTCACCGGGCATGAAAACCTACCCAGTTGTGACTCAGAGTTTTGGAGGCGCAGATAGAATTAAGGAAATGTTAATGTATTCCTATGGTTTTGCCGCCTGCCCACACAGGCAGAAACAGCAAGGAGGGAGGCTGGAGTGGAAGAGGGGACCAGGAGACAGGGAGATGAGCTGATGGGCTCTGGGAGGGGGAGGATGGATGGGGACGGTGGGGTCTCAAGGCTGCCTGCTTGCTGCAGCTGGGCCTGGGAACCCCAGGGGACAGGGAGGGATGTGCTGGCATCTGGTCTCTGCCAAGCGAGTCTGCCACCCAGAATGTAGCATCAGCTTGGTCACAGGGCTAGAGCAAGCAGGGACCCTGGGGTGCATGTGTGCCCACGTGGGGGGAACTGCAGAGATAGGGGGATATGAGCCAGATAACCCAAAGCTGTCTGTTTTAGCCTCAGTGATGTGGCTTGTCAATGGCAAACAGCCACTTAGAATCAATGTCTTTCCCAAACGAGGCCCCTCAATGTTGTATGCTTAATACGCTCTGTCTATCTGTGCGTTTACGCAGAGAGCTGACTCCCCAGGGCACGGCAGCCAGTACGCTACCTCAGCATGGAATAAGTCTCCTGGGAGGCCGCCTCCTTCTCCCCTTCCTGCAGGGACTCTAGGACTGAGCCCCGAGGGGCTGGGATGACTGGCTGCCAGCTTGATGGGTGTACGAGGCGGTGCGTTGACTCATTGCCGCTGCTACTTCTCTTTTTGTCACTGAATGCAGCGTTTGCAGAGCACCAACCGGCTTGTCACAGTGGAGACCCAAAATGGAGATCTGAAAGGTAAAGGGTGCACAATCCCATCCCTCAGGTTTACAGGCCACTTGCCATCTAGGCCTAAGACCCTTCCCCAAAGTCCCCTCCTCTAGTCCATTTGGGGTGTGGGAGGTATTCAATAAATGTGTTATTGACAGAACAAGATGCTGATGACAATAATAGCCAGTCAAGATTCCAGGATAGTATCTGTTCAATCCCAGTGACCAGGGATCCCTTGAACACTGCCGGGAATGTAAGATGCCTGAATTTATTAGTTTGGAATGGAGGATGTAAGGGTGACTACCTAGAAGGTAAGCATGCAGATGGTACTGGGGACACTGTGTAAGGTTGCTTCAAGGAGCATCTTTTATTCTTCCTCTGGTCTGATACACCCCTCCCCCAAGTTCATCCAACATGTCATGTGAGGGCGTGGTGCAGTGTTAGCATATTGTTATTTTTCTTGTAGCTGAATAGTCACTGAGGAGCAATGTAAGGAAGGAGGTGAGTGTTTTGCCTTTTAACTTGATGGGATGTAGCCCATCATGGTGGGATAAAGTCATGAGGTGGAGTGCTAGGTAGATGGCTACATTACACCTAAAGATAGGAAGAGGGGAGTTGACAAGAGGGAGAACCAGGCTATATGAGCTCAGGCCTTTCCCCTCGTGACCTATTTCCTCCAGTGAGGGCTTACTCACTTAAGGTTCCACAGCCTTCCAAAAGCAGTGCCACCAGCTGCTATGTCTATGTGTCTCCATGGAAGACAGTTCCTGTTTGAACCATGGTAGCCAGTGATATCAGAAAAGAAACAAAAACAAAAACCAACAAAAACAAACCCAACAACTCAGTGAGGGAGTTGAAGGCATGGGTGAGGAGGAGGCCCAGCTAGAAGCATCTGACCAGGCTTTGAGGATCTTTGGAGTGGAATCTTCCCCGATTCTTTGGGCTGAAAGCCTTTTGAACGTGACTTGCCAGGAAAAGCAATGGCTCTCTTCTATTTCCTCTGCTCTCTCCTCCCGTTCTCAGGTCCCGAATGTTTTAAATGCCAGTCTTCATGGTTTGATGGAGAATTTTACACTAATGCAGAGTATTACCTAGTTAATTTGACTAGAATAGACTGTGATTTTACACGGTGACGCTGTGGCCTCCTGAGCTAACAGTTCCATTATCGTAGACTGGGCAGCCTGCTCTCCTGGAATCTGAGAGCTGAGGGTATCAGCAGGTGGGATTCCGAGAACACTCAGGGAGGCTACAGAACAAGGAGATGTGGGGACAGGACCAGGGAAGCACTAATTCTTCAGCCAGCCATTACATATTCACGTTCTTCATGTCAACCCTTGTTTCTTAAGCTAACTCCTTCCATTCTTCCATCCACTAAACGTTTATCACAGGTCCAAGAGATGTCAGACCCAGTGCTGGATCCTAGATGAAAAGGTGCTTAAGCTGTAGACTTTAAGTACTGGGAGCCTTGCCTGGAAAGAGTTTCGAACAGCTAAGCTGACCACAGCAAGGCAGACACAAATGCAAAGGACCACTGAGGGACTGCAGAGGAGGCCTCATTACACAAGAGGCTGCAACAACCTCCTGGGAGGGACCTGACTGACCCTTCAAGGATACCCTGGGGGGACCAGCAGCTGTATGCAAGGAAATTGTAATTTAACAGCATTCTAAAGAGAAACACCAGGTATGGGCCTTCTTTGGGATTTTGGAAGGAGCACTGCCCTTGCCTCCTCTCCCAACTTCTTAGTGCTCAATACTCAAGTCAATGGAAGGAGGGAGAAGCAAAACACGGGACTTCTCTCTCCCTTTTAAAGCCAGAGGAAGCAGCAGAGCCCTGAGGAGGTTATTCATGGGGACCAGAAAGGAGGACCTCACAATAAAAAAGGCTGACATCTCACTTTAGAGCCAAATGAAACATTTGTGATTATAACTACGGATGGTGAGGGGATTCTGGGGGAGCCTGGCTGTGTCTTCTGTTTGCTCCTTCCTTGGCGATTTCCAAAGTGGGAGAATGTGTGATGGGAGCTAAGGGGGACAAGGGTCTGTTGAAGCAACTTGGACCAAGGAAAATAGGTACTGGAATGTAGTGAGTCTGGCAAGAAGGTGGAGTGATGTTCTTTCCATTGCAACTCTCCTCCACTCTGAGTACCATAGAAAGCCCAGGCATGCCCCGAATCTGAAACAGCCAAGGAACAGGATACGAAGAGCAGCTGTGGGGCTGTCCAGCAGAGCGCACATAAGCTGGAAATCTCTCTATTTAGGGGGGTTGGAGATAGACTCAGGCAGGGGGCCCGGGTAGTTATGGCTAACCTGTGATGACATTACCCTCAATGTCACATAGGGCAGGAATAGCTGAACACATACTAAAGACTATCACATGTATCCCACCCCACAGAGACTGTCACCTGGGCAGAGCTACCTGCAGGAAGTGGAACCAGGCTAGATCCACTGGAGGCTTCTGTAGGTGGCCAGGCCATCATTTACCTACAGAGACTCCAGCCATCTCTCATCCTTGATTTTGTTCCCAGCAACCAGTGGGTTCAGAACCAGGATAGTGATTAGAAAGCTAGAGTTTCTGCCCATGAGGTTGTAAGGATGATTCTCAAAGATATACAACCATAAAAAGTACAGTTTTATGTCCCACCGAATATAAACTGTGTTAGTTTTTCATCTCCATTATAAATATATCAAAGAAATGTCCTAAAAGGGGGAGAGAGATTTGTTTTGGCCCACAGGGTTGGGGGTTTCAATCCATGTCTGGCTTATTTTAGCACTGTCTGTGGCCCTATGGTAGGGGCAGAGCAACGTGGTGACAAGAATATATGACAGACAAAGTTGTTTGCTTATTTGTAGCCAGGATGGAGAAAGAGGGAGAGAGAGAGAGAGAGAGAGAGAGAGAGAGAGAGAGAGAGAGAGAGAGAGAGAGAGAGAGAGAGAGAGAGAGAGAGAGGAGCCTGGGAGAGAGAGGAGCCTGGGAGAGTGAGGAGCCTGGGAGAGAGAGGAGCCTGGGAGAAGACACCACTTAAGTTATCGGTTCTCAATTTGTGAGTTGAAACCCCTTCGGGGTGATGACCCTTTCACAGGGGTCACCTAAGACCATTGGAAAACGCAAGCATTTACATTACAATTCACAACAAAAGAGAATTTACAATTATGAAGTAGCAAGGAAAATAATTTTATGCTGGGGGCGGGGGGGGGGGATCACCACAACTTACAGCTTGAGCAGATGTGTTAAAGGGTCACAACATTAGGAAGGTTGAGAACCACTGACTTAAAGGAACATCCTTAATAACATAATTATTCATCCAATCAGGTCATGCTTCCCACTACCTCCTAATAATACTATCCAATTATGAATCGATGAATGGATGAACCTACAGATAAGGTTGGGACCCTCATGATCCACCCAATCACCTCTCAGTGGTTGAACCCAGTAACTGGGACTAAGCCTGTAATATATAACCCTAAGGGGGCATACTTCATATCCAAGTCATAACGAACTGCTCAGTAAATGAATCTCTTGGAGAAGAGGGGTGGGCTTATAGGCAGAGGTGGCTCCACAAACAGGATCACTGAATGTTGAGGTTCCGTGGCAGAGAAGTATAGGTGGATTGTCAAGGTGGCCGGCAAGTGCATGTGGCTTGAGGAAGGTAGGGTATAAGGGCCAACACATTCCTCAGGAGGTCATTCCTCTGGGAGCATTTCTCAGGAACATTCTTACTGGACACGGGGAGGATTTATGTGGGTTGCACTTTAGAAAGCTCTGGTCCCACACTTTCCACTAATATATTCATCAAGGAATACATTTCTGTTTGAAGCATGGCCTTAGAAGGATCTATAACCCTAACAGCCGCTCTCATGAGCACTGCTCGGGCCCCAGGCAAAGGCTTCTCCATGTCTCCTTCCTTCCAGGGAGGAGACAAAAGTTTGCTGAGCTGGAAATGCCATGAAGGTTTGTGGATTATGCCACTGCCCACATCAGGGACATCGTGCTTTGGAGTGGGTAGTGGGGGACTGGGGATTTAAGCAGTGGAAATGCTTAGATATAAGACCAATTAATTAACTTGTCAAATCCTTCTTCTCAGCGCGGGTGCAGTGGATTCTCTCATAATGAAGTATCCAGTGCTCTGAGCACCCAATCTCTTGTTTTCCTTGTGTTCAGATTCATAGTTCTGGAAGTACTCACTAATTAGCATTTTATTTGCAGTAGCTGAATGTAAAAAAGCGAGAAACATTTTGCAATATTAAACAACTCATATCTCTCTTAAGGTTGTATCTATCTAGTTCCTCCCTCGGTATTTTCAGGGGGATGGTTCCAGGACTCCCCACAGATCCCCAAACCCACAGATGCTCAAACCACATATATAAAATTTCACAGTGTTTGCATGTAAGCAAAACACACTTCCTGTATACTTTAAATCTCACTTAGATTACTGACGCTTCCTAACGCAATGTGCTTGCGATATATATAAATACTCATTACATTGTATTATTCGAGGATCGATGACTGTACGCGTTCAGTACAGATGCAGGCTTCTCAAGAAATACTTTCATTATGAAGAGTGGTTGACTCCACAGATGCAGATGCCATGGGTGTGGAATGCTGACAGTATGGAGGCCCAGACCTAGCATGCAGACTCAATGATAGGGAATAGTGGTGGATTGAGCTACTATGTTTTCTGAATTGGTAAGTTGATCAGAGGGGAGCACACTGTAGTACTTAAACATAGCAAAATTTAAAACTGTCTCCCAAAAACTTAGGAGTATGGCTCGAAGAATTCTTATTGTCACTTCTTATTTCTATGGCTGCAGCATACAAGTTTCTCCAAATTGAAATTAGTAGGGAAGACAAAAACCCCCCAAGAAACACAATGACTCACGAGATGGCAGCAGTGTTAGCATTACTTGCAATGAACAATTGTTGTGTAAATACCTTGATTATGGCAACACAATTAGGGGGTCTGTTTAAACAGAAGCAAGAAAAATAATTTTGGAGTAAATCTATAATAGTTTTTTTAATGATTTAATCTTTGTTTTCTCATTCATCCAATCGTTGTTAGCATTCAGACAGTCATGTGCAAAACAATAAATTTATCTATCTTTGCTATTTGCTGAATTTCATTCACAGTAAAATGATCCACAGCTAACACTTATATTTTGACATTGTCATCATGAAGATGTTTTTGTTAAGGTAGGAAGAAGCCTTGGTCCATTTAAGCTGCTACAGTAAAATACAGAAATGTATTTCCTACAGTTTTGGAGGCTAGGAAATCCAAGGTCAGGGGCTGCCAAACTGTCTGGTCAAGCTCTGCTTCCTGGCTTTGTACCTTTGCTTTGCATCCCCAGGCAGTGAAGGGAGGAAGGGGGCAAGCTGGGCTGCCTTCATAAGAATGCTCATCCCAGTGTGAGGGCTGCACTGTTATCATGTAGTCAACGCCCAGGGACTACATGACTACAGTATGATCGTGTTAGGGGCTAGGATTTCAACATATGATTTTGGAGGGGCATAACACTTTTAGTGTCTAATAAAGGATAAATCATTCAACACAATAGTTTTTAAATCTTATTTTGAACCTTCTAAGTATTCGGATGTGTGGGCTTCTGTTGGCTTTCTTGCTCTGAGTTCTGCCAGTGTTGGAGCTGACACGCTCGGCCCATCCGTGCTACAGTTTGAGTCAACTCCCTCGGACTCCATCCTCACCCCACAGACTTTGGTGAACAGCTGGAATGCTGAGACATCGGTGAAGGACCTGATACCTCCATAACTGTAGCCATAGGGACTTGAGGATATTCTTGTCCCCCTCATTTGCAGGGGACTTTGCGGGGGGGGGGGTGTTGAACCTAATTAATTCAGTGCCTCAGGAATGCCAGGCAAGTGTTCTGCAATTGAGCAACGTCCCCAGTGCCATTGCTCCGTTATTTTATTTTTTTTTATTTTTTTTTTTTTTGTTGGTATCTTTTCCATTTCGTTTTTTTTTTTTTTTTTTTATTTTTATTTTTTTTTTTTAATATTTTTATTACATAATTTCTTCAATTACATTTCCAATACTATCCCAAAAGTCCCCCATAGCGCCCCCCACTTCCCTACCCACCCATTCCCATTCTTTTGGCCCTGGCATTCCCCTATATTGGGGCATATAAAGTTTGCAAGTCCAATGGGCCTCTCTTTCCATTGATGGCCGACTAGGCCATCTTTCGATACATATGCAGCTAGAGACAAGAGCTCCAGGGTTCCGGTTAGTACATCATGTTGTTCCAACAATAGGGTTGCAGATCCCTTTAGCTCCTTGGGTACTTTCTCTAGCTTCTCCATTGGGAGCCCTGTGATACATCCAATAGCTGACTGTGAACATCCACTCCTGTGTTTGCTAGGCCCCGGCATCGTCTCACAAGAGACAGCTATATTTGGGTCCTTTCAGCAAGATCTTGCTAGTGTATGCAATGGTGTCAGCGTTTAGAAGCTGATTATGGGACGGATCCCTGGATACAGCAGTCTCTAAATGGACCATCCTTTCATCACAGCTACGAACTTTGTCTCTGTAGCTCCTTCCCTGGGTGTTTTGTTCCCAATTCTAAGAAGGTGCACAGTGTCCACACTTTGGTCTTCATTCTTCTTGAGTTTCATGCGTTTAGCAAATTGTATCTCATATCTTGGGTATCCTAAGTTTTGGGCTAATATCCACTTATCAATGAATACATATTGTGTGAGTTCTTTTGTGATTGTGTTACTTCACTCAAGATGATGCCCTCCAGGTCCATCCATTTGGCTAGGAATTTCATAAATTCATTCTTTTTAATAGCTGAGTAGTACTCCATTGTGTAAATGTACCATAATTTCTGTATCCATTCCTCTGTTGAGGGACATCTGGGTTCTTTCCAGCTTCTGGCTATTATAAATAGGGCTGCTATGAACATAGTGGAGCATGTGTCCTTCTTACCGGTTGGGACATCTTCTGGATATATGCCCAGGAGAGGTATTGCTGGATCCTCCGGTAGTACTATGTCCAATTTTCTGAGGAACCGCCAGACTGATTTCCAGAGTGGTTGTACAAGCTTGCAATCCCACCAACAATGGAGGAGTGTTCCTCTTTCTCCACATCCTCGCCAGCATCTGCTGTCACCTGAATTTTTGATCTTAGCCATTCTGACTGGTGTGAGGTGGAATCTCAGGGTTGTTTTGATTTGCATTTCCCTGATGATTAAGGATGTTGAACATTTTTTCAGGTGCTTCTCTGCCATTCGGTATTCCTCAGGTGAGAATTCTTTGTTCAGTTCTGAGCCCCATTTTTTAATGGGGTTATTTGACTTTCTGGAGTCCACCTTCTTGAGTTCTTTATATATATTGGATATTAGTCCCTTATCTGATTTAGGATAGGTGAAGATCCTTTCCCAATCTGTTGGTGGTTTTTTTGTCTTATTGATGGTGTCTTTAGCCTTGCAGAAGCTTTGTAGTTTCATGAGGTCCCACTTGTCAATTCTCGATCTTACAGCACAAGCCATTACTGTTCTATTCAGGAATTTTTCCCCTGTGCCCATATCTTCAAGGCTTTTCCCCACTTTCTCCTCTATAAGTTTCAGTGTCTCTGGTTTTATGTGAAGTTCCTTGATCCACTTAGACTTGACCTTAGTACAAGGAGATAGGAATGGATCGATTCGCATTCTTCTACATGTTAACAACCAGTTGTGCCAGCACCATTTGTTGAAAATGCTGTCTTTCTTCCACTGGATGTTTTTAGCTCCCTTGTCGAAGATCAAGTGACCATAGGTGTGTGGGTTCATTTCTGGGTCTTCAATTCTATTCCATTGGTCTATTTGTCTGTCACTATACCAGTACCATGCAGTTTTTATCACAATTGCTCTGTAGTAGAGCTTTAGGTCCGGCATGGTGATTCCACCAGAGGTTCTTTTATCCTTGAGAAGAGTTTTTGCTATCCTAGGTTTTTTGTTATTCCAGATGAATTTGCAGATTGCACTTTCTAATTCGTTGAAGAATTGATTTGGAATTTTGATGGGGATTGCATTGAATCTGTAGATTGCTTTTGGCAAGATAGCCATTTTTACAATGTTGATCCTGCCAATCCATGAGCATGGGAGATCTTTCCATCTTCTGAGATCTTCTATAATTTCTTTCTTCAGAGACTTGAAGTTTTTATTATACAGATCTTTCACTTCCTTAGTTAGAGTCACGCCAAGATATTTTATATTATTTGTGACTATTGAGAAGGGTGTTGTTTCCCTAATTTCTTTCTCAGCCTGTTTATTCTTTGTGTAGAGAAAGGCCATTGATTTGTTTGAGTTAATTTTATATCCAGCTACTTCACCGAAGCTGTTTATCAGGCTTAGGAGTTCTCTGGTGGAATTTTTAGGGTCACTTATATATACTATCATATCATCTGCAAAAAGTGATATTTTGACTTCCTCTTTTCCAATTTGTATCCCTTTGATCTCCTTTTGTTGTCGAATTGCTCTGGCTAGGACTTCAAGTACAATGTTGAATAGGTATGGAGAAAGTGGACAGCCTTGTCTAGTCCCTGATTTTAGAGGGATTGCTTCAAGCTTCTCACCATTTACTTTGATGTTGGCTACTGGTTTGCTGTAGATTGCTTTTATCATGTTTAGGTATGGGCCTTGAATTCCTGATCTTTCCAAGACTTTTATCATGAATGGGTGTTGGATCTTGTCAAATGCTTTTTCCGCATCTAACGAGATGATCATGTGGTTTTTGTCTTTGAGTTTGTTTATATACTGGATTACGTTGATGGATTTCCGTATATTGAACCATCCTTGCATCCCTGGGATGAAACCTACTTGGTCAGGATGGATGATTGTTTTGATGTGTTCTTGGATTCGGTTAGCAAGAACTTTATTGAGGATTTTTGCATCAATATTCATAAGGGATATTGGTCTGAAGTTTTCTATCTTTGTTGGGTCTTTTTGTGGTTTAGGTATCAGAGTAATTGTGGCTTCATAGAATGAGTTGGGTAGAGTACCTTCTGTTTCTATTTTGTGGAATAGTTTGTGAAGAACTGGGATTAGATCTTCTTTGAAGGTCTGATAGAACTCTGCACTAAACCCATCTGGTCCTGGGCTTTTTTTAGTTGGGAGACTATTAATGACTGCTTCTATTTCTTTGGGGGATATAGGGCTGTTTAGATCATTAACCTGATCTTGTTTCAACTTTGGTACCTGGTATCTGTCTAGGAACTTGTCCATTTCATCCAGGTTCTCCAGTTTTGTTGAGTATAGCCTTTGGTAGAAGGATCTGATGGTGTTTTGGATGTCTTCAGGATCTGTTGTTATGTCTCCTTTTTCATTTCTGATTTTGTTAATTAGGATGCTTTCCCTGTGCCCTCTAGTGAGTCTGGCTAAGGGTTTATCTATCTTGTTGATTTTCTCAAAGAACCAGCTCCTTGATTGGTTGATTCTTTGAATAGTTTTTCTTGTTTCTACTTGGTTGATTTCACCCCTGAGTTTGATTATTTCCTGCCGTCTACTCCTCTTGGGTGAATTTGCTTCCTTTTGTTCTAGTGCTTTTAGGTGTGTTGTCAAGCTGCTAATGTGTGCTCTCTCTAGTTTCCTTTTGGAGGCACTCAGAGCTATGAGTTTTCCTCTTAAAAATGCTTTCATTGCGTCCCATAAGTTTGGGTATGTTGTGGCTTCATTTTCATTGAACTCTAAAAAGTCCTTAATTTCTTTCTTTATTCCTTCCTTGACCAAGGTATCATTGAGAAGAGTGTTGTTCAGTTTCCACGTGAAGGTTGGCTTTCTATTATTTATTTTGTTATTGAAGATCAGCCTTAGTCCATGGTGATCTGATAGGATGCATGGGACAATTTCAATATTTTTATATCTGTTGAGGCCTGTTTTGTGACCAATTATGTGGTCAATTTTGGAGAAGGTACCATGAGGTGCTGAGAAGAAGGTATATCCTTTTGTTTTAGGATAGAATGTTCTGTAGATATCTGCCAGATCCATTTGATTCATAATTTCTCTTAGTTTCACTGTGTCCCTGTTTAGTTTCTGTTTCCATGATCTGTCCATTGGTGAAAGTGGTGTGTTGAAGTCTCCCACTATTATTGTATGAGGTGCAATGTGTGCTTTGAGATTTACTAAAGTTTCTTTAATGAATGTGGCTGCCTTTGTATTTGGAGCATAGATATTCAGGATTGATAGTTCCTCTTGGAGGATTTTACCTTTGATGAGTATGAAGTGTCCCTCCCTGTCTTTTTTAATGACTTTGGGTTGGAAGTCAATCTTATCAGATATTAGAATGGCTACTCCAGCTTGTTTCTTCATGCCATTTGCTTGGAGAATTGTTTTCCAGCCTTTCATTCTGAGGTAGTGTCTATCCTTTTCTCTGAGATGAGTTTCCTGTAAGCAGCAAAATGTTGGGTCTTGTTTGTGTAGCCAGTTTGTTAGTCTATGTCTTTTTATCGGGGAGTTGAGTCCATTGATATTAAGAGATATTAAGGAAAAGAAATTGGTGTTTCCTGTTATTTTTGATGTTAAAGTTGGCATTTTGTTCTTGTGGCTGTCTTCTTTTAGGTTTGTTGAGGGATTACCTTCTTGTTGTTTCTAGGGCGTGGTTCCTGTCCTTGTATTGGTTTTTTTCTGTTATTATCCTTTGAAGGGCTGGATTCGTGGAGAGATAATGTGTGAATTTGGTTTTGTCGTGGAATACTTTGGTTTCTCCATCTATGTTAATTGAGAGTTTGGCTGGGTATAGTAGCCTGGGCTGGAATTTGTGTTCTTTTAGTGTCTGTATAACATCTGTCCAGGATCTTCTGGCTTTCATAGTCTCTGGTGAAAAATCTGGTGTAATTCTGATAGGCTTGCCTTTATATGTTACTTGGCCTTTTTCTCTTACTGCTTTTAGTATTCTATCTTTATTTAGAGCATTTGTTGCTCTGATTATTATGTGTCGGGAGGTATTTCTTTTCTGATCCAGTCTATTTGGAGTTCTGTAGGCTTCTTGTATGTTCATGGGCATCTCTTTCTTTAGATTTGGGAAGTTTTCTTCTATAATTTTGTTGAAGATGTTTGCTGGTCCTTTGAGTTGAAAATCTTCATTCTCATCCACTCCTATTATCCGTAGGTTTGGTCTTCTCATTATGTCCTGTATTTCTTGGATGTTTTGAGTTAGGATCTTTTTGCATTTTCCATTTTCCTTGATTGTTGTGCCGATGTTCTCTATGGAATCTTCTGCACCTGAGATTCTCTCTTCCATCTCTTGTATTCTGTTGCTGATGCTTGCATCTATGGTTCCAGATTTCTTTCCTAGGGTTTCTATCTCCAGTGTTGCCTCATTTTGGGTTTTCTTTATTGTGTCTACTTCCCTTTTTAGGTCTAGTATGGTTTTGTTCATTTCCATCATCTGTTTGGATGTGTTTTCCTGTTTTTCTGTAAGGACTTCTACCTGTTTGATTATGTTATCATGTTTTTCTTTAAGGATTTGTAACTCTTTAGCAGTGTTCTCCTGCAATTCTTTAAGGGATTTTTGTGCTTCCTCTTTATTGTCTTCTTCCTTTTTAGCAGTGTTCTCCTGCATTTCTTTAAGTGTGTTATTAACGTCCTTCTTGAAGTCCTCTATCATCATCAGGAGATATGCTTTTAAATCCGTGTCTAGCTTTTCCGGTGTGTTGGGGTGCCCTGGACTGGGTGAAGTGGGGGTGCTGGGTTCTGATGATGGTGAGTGGTCTTGGTTTCTGTTAGTAAGATTATTACGTTTACCTTTCGCCATCTGGTAATCTCTGGTGTTAGTTGTTATCGTTGTCACTATTTAAAGATTGGAGCAGAAGCTGTGTTCCACTCACCAGCAGTCCCAAAATCCTGCGGTGGGGGTCGTGGGTAGCTGGCGGGTGTCAGGCAACCCTGCGCTCCCGCTACCCTGGCGCTGATCCGGCTGGGTGAGGCCTGTGGCCCTACTCAGGCTGGTTTCTGCTTCCCTAACTAATGCAGTCTCAGGTCCCGCGCAATTGGATTGGAGCAGAAGCTGTGCTCCCCTCACCAGAAGTCTTAAGATCCTGTGGCGGGTGTTGTGGGCAGTTGGCGAGTGTCAGCAGACCCTGCGCCCCAGCTGCTCAGGTGCTTTTCTGACCGGAAGAGGCTTGTGGCCCTGTGTGGGCTGGATTTCTCTCTCCCCAACCAGAGCAGTCTCAGGTCCCGCGTGATTGGACTGGAGCAGAAGCTGTGTTCCACTCACCAGCAGTCCCAAAATCCTGCGGCGGGGGTCGTGGGTAGCTGGCGGGTGTCAGGCAACCCTGCGCTCCCGCTACCCCGGCGCTGATCCAGCCGGATGAGGCCTGTGGTCCTACTCAGGCCGGTTTCTGCTTCCCTAACTAATGCAGTCTCAGGTCCCGCGCAATTGGATTGGAGCAGAAGCTGTGCTCCCCTCACCAGAAGTCTTAAGATCCTGTGGCGGGTGTTGTGGGCAGTTGGCGAGTGTCAGCAGACCCTGCGCCCCAGCTGCTCAGGTGCTTTTCTGACCGGAAGAGGGTTGTGGCCCTGTGTGGGCCGGATTTCTCTCTCCCCAACCAGAGCAGTCTCAGGTCCCGCGTGATTGGACTGGAGCAGAAGCTGTGTTCCACTCACCAGCAGTCCCAAAATCCTGCGGCGGGGGTCGTGGGTAGCTGGCGGGTGTCAGGCAACCCTGCGCTCCCGCTACCCTGGCGCTGATCCGGCCGGGTGAGGCCTGTGGCCCTACTCAGGCCGGTTTCTGCTTCCCTAACTAATGCAGTCTCAGGTCCCGCGCAATTGGATTGGAGCAGAAGCCGTGTTCCACTCACCAGCAGTCCCAAAATCCTGCGGCGGGGGTCGTGGGTAGCTGGCGGGTGTCAGGCAACCCTGTGCTCCCGCTACCCCGGCGCTGATCCAGCCGGATGAGGCCTGTGGTCCTACTCAGGCCGGTTTCTGCTTCCCTAACTAATGCAGTCTCAGGTCCCGCGCAATTGGATTGGAGCAGAAGCTGTGCTCCCCTCACCAGAAGTCTTAAGATCCTGTGGCGGGTGTTGTGGGCAGTTGGCGAGTGTCAGCAGACCCTGCGCCCCAGCTGCTCCGCTCCGTTATTTTATAAACAAAGAAACTGAGTTACAGAAAGGCCGAGTATCCTGTCAGGAACACACAACTAATGAAGCATTTGAAGACCCTGAACGGGGGTTGTGGGCCAAAGGAAGGACCGGGGAAGGGGGTGCAAAGAGCTGACACACAAGCACCAAGTACCAGCACTGCGGGATGCCCACAAGCTCCTACAAAGACTCTAGTTGCAGCGTGGAAAAAGGAGAGCTTGAAGGTAGCACTGCAAGTACCCACGTGGGCCGTGGTCCCACCCTTTCTGTCAACCCAACCGCTATTTCCAACACTGTAAAACAAACAGGTAGCGACAGAATGCTCTGGAAGATGTTTCCCCATCTCTCTGCCCTATGTCTGAGCGATTCCCCAGAGGCTGCAGGTTTGTGGAACCCCATGGGCTGCATTTGGCCTCAATCCACGGTTCTCCTTTATTTCCGAAACCACGTGCGGTTGCTGGAACACTGACTCCATCTGGTCCTGATTCGCTTCCTCCTGATTTCGCTCCCTGCTGGAAAGCACCGCATCCTGCCCGAGGCACCTTAGGGAGCAGCTCTCACGAACTCCCTGGTTTTTCTCCCCGGAGGCTTAGCAAGCCAGGCGTTGCCGACAGCTCTCTTCCTTCTTCCCCAGCAGTCTATAGTCTGGCAGGCTTCTGTCTTCTCTCCTTAAGGAGGCCTGCTTCCCAGCCTCCCTCCCCAGGACACCTGCAGGTCACTTTTACCCCCTGTGGCCTGCTTCACTCATTACTCTCTCCTCAGGAAGCTTTCTCCTTCCTTCTTCACAATCACATCTTTGGCCCTCCCACTTCCAACTCCCCCCCCCCCTCTCTCTTCTCCAGTTTGTCTCCCTAATCTGTTCCATGTGGCCTTCCACTGTCACTGAGATGATTTCTTTCTTTGCCAAATGGGGATTTTTTTTTTTAAAAGTGATTAAAATAGCAGCATGTAGTAAATAAATAATATAATTATAAAATATTTTTTAAAAATTTCCCCAAAAATAGAGAGAAAAAAAAAGCAACGTGTTGCAATTGTCAGCCATTATTGTCTCTTAGTCTTTTGGGAGGGCTTTGGGAACTGATTCCCAGGGCATCTCACACTAGGTTACAGTGGGTACAGACCTGAACGTCCTTTTTACATTTTATTTTGAGACTGGATCCCGACACGTTTCTCAGACTGGCCTTGAGATTATTCTGGAGCCCAGATAAGGCTTGCACTAGGGACTCTGAAACTTTAGCCTCCTTTCTACCTTCAGTTACAGGCCTGTGCCACCCCGTACGTCGATGTTTGATTTAATGAGTCTTTGTGATGTACCGAAAGTCAGACCCTCAGTTACGTGCCCAGGCCTTACTAAAGTTTCTCCAGCTTTTCTGAACACCGAAGGGAAGGAAGCTGGCAACCAACTCGCACACCTCTGGGAAGGCACTCGCCCCAAGACTCTGGAGGATTCTTGAGTGGCCCAGTTCTGCTGGCTCCTTGTGGTTTTGATGTCCATCCCTGTCTCAGTTCTGGAAGCCTCTCTTGATGCCTTCCTTACCCTTGCCTTCATTTGCTATCTGCCCAGATTTCCCCAGCAAGTGATCAAAGGCTTTCTTCCCAAGACACTAATAGTACAACTGATGTCACAATTGACATGATTTTGAGAGCAGAGGGGGATTGTAGTAGGTCTGAGAAAAGAAAAAAAATTGTATTGAATATTATATGCCACTGCTTACAAAGGCACAGAATTTGGGGGGTTAAAAAGAGAGGTGTTTGGTCAAAGTGAGGCATTTGGAGGAAGGGAGACTGTACAGAACTCATCTAGGCCACTATGGAATTTCACTATGGGTTAGTAAGGTCGTGGTCCGACTTTCATCCTGGGCACACAACTCTTCCCTTGGACTTGGCTATGGCAAATGACTTACATCTAGCATGAGAAGAAGTCAGTAGACATTTCTATGCCCTGGCTTGGCTCAGGAGAACCTTTGAGAATACTTCTAGAAGAAGAAGAAAAAAAAGTGTCTGGAATGGTGAGCTTTGGTGAAATGGGATGATAACCCCTTGGGAAACCAGTTGAAGACAGAAAGCTCTGATAGGCTGTCTTGAATAGAGAGAACAGGCTGTTCTTACTGCCCCCAAATGCTCACTTTGACTTGTTACCTGAGTTAGAAATAGAATTCTTAGATTATACATGTCGGAACTCATTTGTCTCTGAAGTGGGAACTGCTATATAATACACCTTTAACTCCTTCTTCCTCAGGCCCATCACGCTTGCAGTCTTTGTGCAATGATGACATTCTGAGATAGATGCCAAGCTCTCCGAGGGCAGGCATTCTGCATCATCCCTCCACTCCCTCTGCCTGGTGCCAACAGGTGCTCCATGAAGCTTTCCCTGATTGCCTGGGATATATCTGGGCTTTTGGGGACATTGGCAGCACCGTCTGGCTAGAATGGGGACCAGTGTTGCCTTTTGATCAGTCTGATGGCTCATCTTGTTTGTCAGTTGCATCTGGAATCAACAAAAGCACAAGCTCCTGTGAGGGATTTTCTTGATCCGACTATTTGAGGCAGGCAAACCCACCCTAAATGTAGGTGACACCTTCTGGTGGCAGCTCAGATAAAAGGACATCAAAGAAGGAAACTTTGCTATTTGCCTGGTTGCCTCCACTGTTGCTGGCAAGTTCAGCTAGTCTGTTGCTGCAGCATCCCTTCACTGATAGTAGGACCACTGTCTCTGGGATTCTAATATAGACTAAAAACCAGTAGCTCTCCAGGAATCCTTTAGACCTTTAGCATCAAATTGGGACTGTTTGAGGCATCCAGACTTGTAGATTGAGCAACTACTGGATTCTCAGCCTCATCAGTGTGAGGTAGCTATTGTTGGGCTACCTGGACCATATCCTGAATCCTGTAAGCCAACTTATTAGTTTTTGTGTGCATGTGTGTGTTATGTTATCTGTACTGCTCTTTTGGAGAACCTAACACTAGCAGAGGACCCTGTGCCTTCTCTCTTGATCCTGCTTGGCCTTAAACTTGCCTGATTTTGACTTAGAAATTAAGTTCACACTCCTGGTTCCAGATGGTTACACCACCACTGGAGCCCAGAGCCATGTTCTCACCTCCCTCCAATTTCTCTGGCTATGAACAACGTGGACCTCGGCTTCCTAGGCTCTTCCAGTTCCAAGTCGTTGTCTCCTGACTAGTACCATTTGTGAAACCATACGGATTTGTCCTGGCTCTACATAAAGATCAGTTGTGCAGCCTTCTGAAACATCTACAACCTTGCCACACCCCCAGTGTCCTGTCTGGATACTCAGGGTACTGATAGGACTGGTGCCACAGATCATTGGAAAGGCTGAATGTGATGATACCTGGACACTGTATTTGGCATACAGCAGGTGCTCAATAAGTGTCACCATCATTAGGATTATGATGCAACTTCAGTTTATATTGTCACTGCATGAATTTTAACCCATGTCCCTTCTACATCCCTTAGAGAAATCAAACCCAGAGCTTTTCATAAAGAAAGTCACCCCATATAGCCAAGTGCAGCATTAGCATTGGCAAGCTTGATGCATCACGTTAATAGGTAATATGATCAAATGGGAAACTGAGGCCAGGAAAGATTTTGAGATCTGCTAGTGAGAGGTAGAATGGGACACAGGTCCTGGTACTGAATGCAAAACTCTGGCAAAGGTAATCTGAAGGTGACTTTTGTATCGGGGTTCCCAAGAACAACAAAGCCACCAAATGGTAAATAAAAATCTGGCCCCATCAGGGACTGGGTAGTCAACACTGGCTATCTACTCACCGGATAGCTAGGGAAGAAGGTAGCTGCTTAGTCCAAGAATCTGGAAACCTCAGGCCATGGAGGACCTATCCAGGGATCAAGGCCTGGAAGCTCCCTGGAGTGTCATTGAGTGGATCCACATTAGAAGGTCTGATGATTGGGGCAGTGGCAGCAGAAGACATGGGGTCCCCAGTGTGCCCCTACAGGCACATGTACCCACTTATGCACATGTACACACCCACACCAGCATGTGTGACTTCTCTGAGCTCAGAGGGCAGGTGCTCTTGGTGGCTCTTCTGCCCCTTAGCAGTGCACAGCTTCTCAGTACCCTGCAGTAGGCACAACACCCTTCCTTACAGACCCTGAGCTATTATTCATCACATGCCTTTACCCTCTGACTCAGAACCCTGTGTTACCATTGCTAGCTCTCCATTGACCTGACTCCCTCAGTTAAAACCCCAACTCCTGAACTCCCACAGAGCCTGTTAGGTGACATGTCCCCCCACCCTCCACAATTCACCAGGAGGTATGAGGGTGAGGGTGCAGCAGTGAGAGATGTCCATCATCCACTCCTCACCCACCCCCTCACCCCACTAAATCACATTTTGTCATTTCTCACAGGTGAGTACTTTAGACCTGGCTCTTGGAGATGGAGAAGAGGTGACAGCCTTAGCAGAGGAGTCTTTAAAAAGGCTGACCTTGTCCACTGCCACTCACCCTTCACCTCACCCACACCCTGCCTCTCCTTTTTTGGTGCCAGGAATCAGCTATCTCCTGGGTGAAAATCCCAGTCTTGCAACAACATCTACCTGTATTCTAAAACTCTTGTGGCCCACCCTGGCCAGCCATGGGAGGAGGTTTGCTGACTCCCAGTCTCCTTGCAAAGTTTCTGGGGAGGATTCAGTTTAGCAACAAACAGCTGCCGAGGCTAATCCATTTTCTCTGTGCATTTGCAAGAGACATAATTAAGAGTTCTGCTGAGGGGAGAAAATAAAGCACACCATTAGATTTGTTTAGCATATTATACCAGGTCTAGTGCCTTCCTGAGCCCTCCCGCCACACAGGACATTAAGGTAAGACTCCGGAAACAGCTCCAAGGTTGCTTGATGGGATCTGTTCCATGTTAATTCCGAGTAAATATTTGCTATTCAGGCTTTTATGTGCTCTGCTGCCAGCAGGGACTTGGAAGGGTGGGTTTCCCCTCTAAACAGTAATCATTTCATTATCAAACCACTTAAGCGTGGAGTTCCTGAGATACCCCACCCCCAACTCAGTCCAGTTTTGTCTTGCATTTTATTTCCTCTCATTGTCATCTCCACCCCTGGACTTGAGTTCCCTCTTCTCACCATTTTCTCCTTTCCCCATCTTTCTTCCATATCCCATGTCCAGAGCTCAGCTTCTGGTGGCATGAAGTGACCAAGCAGCTGACAGTGATCCTGGATTAAGGATGGCCAGGGCTTTGCTCTCCTCTGAATCCTTTGCCTGGGTGGGAACAGGCATGACCTGAGGCTGAGGAGCTGGAGAAGATCAGGAAAGGCTTCACACAGACTCAGTAGAGTTCAGAAGTGGGCATGGGAGAGTAAGTGGAAGGAGGCTGGAATCTCATGTGCAGATGGGGTTGGGGTGGGGCTTGAGAGTCTTTCTTAGAGTGGGCTGGAGTGGAAACTTGCTCTTGGAACCAGTCATGTTTAACACGTGAGCCTATAATGTTTGTAAGAGTCCTGTGAGTCTATAATGTTTGTAAGAGTCTTGGACACCCTCACTGTGCTCCGTGAAAGGTGCTGTGCGTGGACACTCGAGGACAGGTCAGAAGATGTAGTCCCTTACACCTGCTACAGGAGAGCAAGGGATGGATGCTGGGCGGGAGAGAGGGACATTGGCCAAACTATGCCGGACATGGTCTTGAGAGGTCCTAGTGGACTTTACAAGTGAACTCTGAGCTTCTTGGAGGCAGAAGAAGCTCAGGGGTCAGGGGACAGCATCACACATCAGCTCCCCTCTAGTCAAGCCTGTCAATGATGGAGATACCTTTCCTGAGAGGGGCACTCAGCCTTCAGAGTAGTAGAGTCTATAGTTGGCAGTGCTGGGGGGAGGGAGCTCATTATTGCATTGACCCAGCATCACCTGTCTCCCCTCTGACACTTAGGGGTATCCGGGGAGCTTGTCCGATCCCTCTGCCATGTTGGTAAGTCTAAGGTGTTTAAGTTAAACTGTTGAGGCACAGTCAAGTCTCTTTTCCTGGCTTGGATATACCGTTTTCTTCTCCTCAGCAGAGTCATCTCAGTTCTCCCCACATAGTCACTTGTGTAAGTTGTGGTTTAATGTCTCTCCACAGACTGGAAGGTAGGAGCTGGGTTCTGGAGCCCAGTCTGCAGCAGAGACCTGGCAAATAGGGGGCACCTGAAAAATGATTGTTGGGTGCACTTAGACACAGATCCCTTTTATTTTTTTCCTTCTCCTCTTCCTCAGAGATCCCTAACTTTCTCTACTTACTTCCTAACTTATACAGTATTTTGAAAAGGAGACCAGGGTGGGCCTACCACCCATGTGTATTTCTCCAGGGTGATAAGCTTTTTCTACAAAGTCCGCCAAGACTAAAATATTTTTTAGTCTCAATTCTAACTCTTGAACTCTGTCATTACAGTGCTAAAACAGCCATAGATAATATCTTTATTTTTATAAAGGAGATAGATGTGATCTGCAACCCTATAGTTGGAACAACATGATGAACTAACCAGTACCCCGGAGCTCTTGTCTCTAGCTGCATATGTATCGAAAGATGGCCTAGTCGGCCATCACTGGAAAGAGAGGCCCATTGGACTTGCAAACTTTATATGCCCCAATATAGGGGAATGCCAGGGCCAAAAGAATGGGAATGGGAGGGTAGGGAAGTGGGGGGCGGTATGGGGGACTTTTGGGATAGCATTGGAAATGTAATTGAGGAAAATATGTAATAAAAAAATAAAATAAAATCAACATACAAAATCAAAAAAAAAAAAAAGAAACACACACACAAAAAAAGATCAAGTTTCAATAAAACTTTATTTACAGATATAGGAAGTAAATCACTCTGCTCTACAAACTGAAGTTTTAGGAATCTAGACTGGATTGGCTTTGGAGAACAAATAGTACCAACCATCTAAGCAAGAAATGGTTAGCAGGAAAGAGCCCTTGGGCCTTTATGACAAGGATGGCCTCTGTATAGGCAAAGAGAAGCAGGTTAACTGTAAGACCTGTGGTTTGTCAGAGGTCAGGCTGAGGATGAAGCTGGATAACATCTGGGAGCCTATTCCATGCATCTGAAAGCCTGTCTCTGCTGAGCCTGGCACTCAGTGTGCAGCCCAAGTGGGGAGATCATTCTCGAGCAATGACGATGGAAAGGGTGAGCATCCTGCCCTACCAGGGGCTCAAATATTACCAGGATGAAGCCTCGTGGAGATGCATTGAAGCAAATTATATGACACAATTGGTTATAGTTTAAAATTGTGAGGTTCAAACAGAGCAAGAATATGTGTGACTGTGATTAGTACCTGTGTCTGCATCTTAGGTGTTCATGTAGGATGGTACAGCCAAATTTAGCTCCTGCAGAGAGAGAGAGAGAGAGAGAGAGAGAGAGAGAGAGAGAGAGAGAGAGAGAGAGAGAGAGAGAGAGAGAGAGAGGGAGAGAGGGAGAGGGAGAGAGAGAGAGATCACGTGTGTGTGTGTGTGTGTGTGTGTGTGTGTGTGTGCGCACGCATGCGTGCTTGTTTGTAAAGGAATGCATGTTCATGTATGCGCACTTATTATTCAGCTCACTATGTTTTTCTGTAACTGCCCTCTTGTCCATTTCTCTCCCAAGACAGGAAACTCCTTGAGGGCGAGGGCTATTGTTCATCTGATTATTTCCAGTGCTTAGCATTGAGTTTGATGATACTTAACCAAGGGGCCATAGTTTAGATGTAATTAAATTGTTTAATTGAATTTGTTGAGCGGAGGCTGGGCATTCAGTGCAGCCATGGTTGTTAGAAGGGATTGCACAAAGCTACTTATACATGGAGATGCCAGGTGTGGTGCAAGTCCCCATGTCAGAGTGTTGATAAGCACACATGGAATTCTTGTAAGGCATACAGTATATATGATATATATCATATCCATCATATATATCATATCTTAACACACACATATATAACACATATGTGTATATGTATGTGTGTATGTGTATCTGTATCTGTATGTGTGTATGTGTATGTGTGTGTGTGTGTGTGTGTATATGTGTATGTGTATGTGTATGTGTATGTGTATGTGTATGTGTATGTGTATGTGTATGTGTATGTGTATGTGTATGTATATGTATATGTATATGTATATATTATGCCCTTTGGCCTTTGGGAAGTAGGCATTTGATATTTGAGGTGTGTATACGGCCTGAAGGATATTGGAATATGATCACAAGATCAGATCAGGGTCTTTATGCTATACATGGGATGAACATGCAAACAATAAACTATTGCGGAATATTTTTATTAGACATACGAGTTGGGGATTAAGAGTTTGTGTGTATGGGATATGGTTTAGTTACTTGTGACCAAATATCTGACATGCATAAGCAGCGGGAGAAGGCTTTACTTTGACTTACTGTTTTAGGGAATGCAGCCTATCATGATGGGCGAGGCATTGTAGGAGAAACTGGGCGGCCACCTCTATGTAAACCGCAACCAGGAGTTGCACAGCTGCAAAGGCATCTCCTGCAGGAGGACCTAATTGAAGACTGCCTGAGAGACCAAGGATTGCTGGCCCAGACAATGCCAGCCAACCGGGAACTGCTGTTTACTGGAGATTCTTTCTTAAGACCAATGGGGTGAGGGTGGAGGGTATTAAAGGAGCTTGCAGCAGCCTTCAGATGAGCTCACTGTGGCATTTCTCACTTGCTCCTGGAGTCTGAGTGGCTGACTCCATACCACCTCACCTCCAATTGCCAATGGCTGGCAGGGTTTGGCAGTGAGTAGCCCAGGACACAGGCTGCAAGGCATAGAAGCAGGTGTGCTGGCCACAGGTCACATTTGCAGTCACAGTTCTGAAGTGAGTGAACAGGGAACGGGACGGGGCTGTCCACCTCACGGTGACCTACTTTTTCCATCAGGGTGACTCCTAGAGGTTCCACAGCCTTGAAAACAGTGCAACCTCCTGGGAACCAAGTGTTCAAATACATGAGCCTACCACCACCACATTATACAAGCATGTATAATGGGATTGTGTGTGTGTGTGTGTGTCTGAGAGAGAGAGAGAGAGAGAGAGAGAGAGACAGACAGACAGACAGACAGACAGACAGACAGACAGACAGATATATCTTTAATATAGACCAGCTAGGCTGGTGGGAATGGGATGGGAAAGTGCAGAGAGTATGCACATCTTGGCTGCTCCTGCAAATGTGAGCAGACATGTGCAAAACAGAAGTGTGTTTTGTAGACAGAGCTTGTTGGGAATGAGTTTCTCTAGGCTATGTGCATGTGTATAAGGCCTGTTAAAAGTGTATATACATTGGAAGTGTGTAATCAAGCTTTGGCTGTTAATGGTGTGCGTGAATGCTGGGGTATGTGCAGAAACGGCAGTTGTGAGGGAAACAGCAGGGTGGCTGCTAACATCAGCATCAAAGCTGGTGCAGGGAGACATGGGATATGGATCTGAGAAGAGTGGACTGCACGTGTGGACTGTATAGGGCTGAAGGATGGAGGAGAGAGAGAGAGAGAGAGAGAGAGAGAGAGAGAGAGAGAGAGAGAGAGAGAGAGAGAGAGAGAGAGAGAGAGAGAGAGAGGAGAATATCTTATGAAGATACAGAGATACAGAGAGGGGTGCATTGTAGGGTGTGCCTGCAGCTGTGAGCTCTTTCAAGAGTAAATATTTAGAAGCACCCATTTTGAACATGGGTTTTGAAAGTCTGTTTGCACTTTATATTCTACATGTGGGGATGACAGCTGAGTGTGTGTATAAAGACACAGGGCTTGGGGGCTGTGTATTGCTGGAGATGCATGTAAACTTTCAGGTTAGTAGGGGTGGGTACATACTGGCAGAGTGCCTTCAATGTGGGCATTTGAGCGTGTGTGTCCAATGAAAGAATACCCGTGCTGTGCAGACCACCACGGCCTTGGAATTTGCCCAATGTTCCCAAGCATGGTCTCCTCTTTCCTCCAGCAAAAACTCTATCTGCGCTGCTCTGTCCTTGAAAATTGGTCTCCTGAGTCGGTACACAGGACAGGGCATTAACTCAGGTGGATGGGCATCTGTATCAGAGACTTCCCTAGAACTAGTTGCCTAGGAAGACAATTAAAAACAAACAAACAAACAAACAAACAAACAAACAAACAAATAAATAAATAATGTTCCCCAGGACTCTTTAGCTGCTTGCAGAGGGAGGAAAGTGCAGACTTTAGGAGAGAGAGAGAGAGAGAGAGAGAGAGAGAGAGAGAGAGAGAGAGAGAGAGAGAGAGAGAGAGACTTTAAAAGGTGGAGAAAAAAGAAGCAGGCTAAGAAGGAGGCTAAGAAAGGGAGGAAGCAGGCAAGCGAATGAGCAATTTAGTTGCGCCCGAGGCAGGAGAGCCTCGGTGGCAGAGGCAGCAGCTCACGGGCTGACAAGTTGTGTATGTTTTCCGTGCCCATTAACTTGCTTACCCGATGAAAAATGCATAGTTACCGGCACCCTGATGTGACACTGCTGGAGGAGGCCTGCCCAAACCACTTGCCTCCAATCTGTGATCCCAAGGACGCCCTCAACCTGAGACAGGCACCATCAGGCATCGAGAAAGTAGTCCCCAACCTGTACACGAAGGAAATGAAGCCTTGGCCTTTGGAAACCAAGAACCAGGGTCGCAAGCTGTATAGCTGGTGGCTATCACTCTGGGGGAATCTTTGGTATGAGGCTGAGTTCCCACATAATACAGTCTTGGGTTGTTGTCTTGGGAAGGGAAAGGAGGCAAAAGATTAGGTAGAGGAGGTGCAGAGAGCACAGGGTCACGGAAGAGAAGATCTGTCTTGTAGGGAAACAGCATGTATTTTCTCAGCCTTTGCTGCTATGGAGCTTGACACTGATTTAATGACTTATTACTAGGCATTAAGTAAACACATATTGTCTACTGTAAGCTTCTCTGGATCCCTGGGTGCCAAATACCAAAAATTACATGAGATGTGGTTTCTGGCCTTGGGTAAGGGGACTGAAAGGCAGCTAGATAGAACACATCATAGAGAGAACATGGGTTTTGGCCCCAGCTCTGTGCCTTTCTAGCCATTTGATCATGGCTAACTGCTGGGTCTCATTCCCTTCTTCTTTGTCTTTCCTGTCGTCCCCAGCAATGGATATGCAGTGTGCATGAGCAAACTGACCACCTTTAAACTTGGCATTGAGGTTAACAATGAAATGAGGGTCCCTGTGGAAAACTTAACTACAGAGAACCAAGAAGATCCTTTGTGGCATTTGTTAGAGCAAAGGACATTTTCTCTATCATTAGACTCAAGTCGCCTTGGTGACAGATGCTGCAGGCCACCAGTCCTGGGCAGATGACACAGTCGCTCCAAGCCCTGTGTTTACCTGTGAAATGGAGGTTCCTGCCAGCGTCTTATGGGGACTGAGATAATACATTAAAAGCGGTTAGCAAAATGTTGGGAACAAGTAGCAAACAAATGTTTATTTGTTATTATCACCGGGAACTGGGGATATCTAGGCTTCCTTCCAAGAACATTCTGGTAAGCTACTGTTTTAAGTTAGAAAGCATTAAGGGCTCTACGAGGGCTGGGCAAGCAGGCACTCTTTAGTAAGCCAGACCTGTCTCCAGGAGGAGCCCAAGGGACTGTGGTGTTAGGAGCAATCTGTAGATACGGCTATGGAGAAAGATGTAGGATTTGAGACTCTGCGGAGGCAAGGGAACTTCTGGGTTCTTGACAATATTTTTACTTATTTATTTGAAATTGTGTTCCTGGGCTGTCTGCTAGAGAGATCTCGGGCTTGAAGGCTCACCCACCGGACTTCATGCCTCGTCTTTTGCTCTTACTTGGAAGGTTAATTTTTGACGACGAGGTGGCACACAGTGGGCTTTGGCAGAGAAGGAACAAAGAGGAAGTACCTGTTGCCATGCCACACTAGACAGGCTGTAAAATGGTTTGAAGCAGAAAGGCACCCTTTAGGCTAATGCTTTGAACCCCTTTGTTCCCAGCTGGTGGTCCTATTTTGGGAGGCGGTGGACCCTCATGACATGAGACTGGCAGAAGTGGATCGCAGACATGGGCCTTTGAAGGTTGGAGCCTAGATCCTAGCTTCCGTGGCTCTCAGCTTGCTGGTCCTCCATAATGGTAGTCTACTTCGGTGTCTACAAATGTGCCCTCCCCACCATGATGGAAGGAGACTTCCTGAAAGCAGAAGCCAAAATAAACCTTTCCCTACTTTAAGTTGTACCTGGCATACTGGTTGTACCAACTCAAAAGCAACCCACATACTATGTGACCTTACAAAGAGCCAGAGTCAGGCTTTTCCCTTCTCACCTCAACCAAGACTAAGTCCCAGGATGGTAGCATTCAACTTTACCCATGGTGACACCCTGTCTTTCCACACAAGACCCATATGGGTACTTAGGATACTCCAGCGAGTAACTTCAGCTGCTTGAGAAAGGAGGAACGGTCCACACACCCAATTCCTTATGAGGAACTAGATCAAATAATTAAAATGATGTTACTAGCAATACCGTTACCATGCTCACTGCCTGCTTCCTGTGTAACGGGTGCTATTCTAAGTGCTGAAATCACTTTTTAACCTAATGAGTCTGGTTAGTGTTGCCTTCCGGTATGTGCCTGGTCTTGTTGACCTGATCATGTGCAGGTCTTGTGCAAATGAGGATAGCTGTTGTGAGTTCATTAATCCAACATCCATACCAAGTCTAGAAGATAACATTTTACTGCATCCCTCCCATCCTCTGGCTCTTTACCTTGTGCCCACCTTTCCTTCCATGTTCCCTGTGCCTTGGGGCAGTGGGACTGGGGTTAGTGGATTGATAACAGACATCCCGGTTAGGGTTAAGTGCTCAAGAGTCATTTGTTCTTAGCCCTCTGGTAGTTGTGAGTATTAACTGCTACTGCAGGGAGAGGCTTCTGTGGTCAAAGTAGTGGCACGACACTATAGGCATACAGATAAATATTTAGAAAGCATGTGCGTTTAGTGGAACAACCACATTTGATTCTGGAGAGTTGAGGGTGGGTGTGATCAAGACACATGTTTGAAATTGTTAAAGAGTAAGTGAAAGCTATTCTGTAACTAAAACAGGAATCCTTACCATCACCCCAGGGCGATGGCCTCATCATCTCCTCCTGTAGATGAACAGTTGAAGGAACAAGCTTTAAGGACCAGTCCCAAGATCCCATAAGCCTTCTCTCCACCTCACAGTGGGACTTTTGCAGGCAAAAGATCACTCCAGGGCATTGGGGCAAGTCCAAAAGCAAAGCCACGGCTCAACCCTTGAAAGAAGAAAGATGCTCAAATACAACCATGGGTTGATGTAGGTAGTGTTGCCCTCTCTGCCTTTGTTTTCTTGGGTAAAATGTTTGTTGTAATGTGACACAAACCAACAAACCAAGTTATTTTGAGAGAGTACGATGACCTAGCATTCTTCCTTGACATCATCCAGGAGTCTAAGACCATTAAGGCTATAGGGGAACCTGGAGCCATCAGATCCCCTTCTCTCCGAGGTGCTAAGGATCTGCCCCTCTGCAGAGCTAGCTGTATGCCTGCATAAAGGCTCCGGGACCGTTTGGATTGTTTTTCTGAAGTCGGAAGGTAAACTCTGACTCTAGGCTCTGGGCTTGCTGTCGCTGGAGGGAGTTTGCTGGAAGGGTTTAGATGCAGCCAGGCAGCTAGCTAGCTCATTGAGAGGGCAGCTAGCTGATCCTGCAACTCTTAAAACAGCTCCCTGCTAGAAAATAAGCCCCCAGAGCCTCCCCAAAGGCAGTACAGGGGCTTCTGCTTGGTTCACATAAACACCACTGGGCCGTGAGGACTCAGAGGAGGGTCCTGAGATAGGAGGGGGAAGGCTTTGCTGATTAGCCCCTCTCAACAACTCAGGTATTTGCTCACCTCAGCATCTGCACCTCCCACTCTTCCCTTACCTGTCTGCTTATCTCCGAGCACTTCCCCTTCTTCCCTTGGCTGTTAGGAGCCTCTCTTCAGACCCAGCTACTCTTAGGAGAGAAGGGAGCTAACAGAGCTTCCGAGGAGATGCCCAAGACACAGGAAGCAGAGCTAGAAGCTGAGGGGCTAGAGCCAGGCAACATCCAGGGGACCCTTAGGAGTGAGAGCAAACAACTGAGGTCCCAATGGAACAACTTGGGAAGCCCTGGCCCTCCCATCCATCCATCCCGCCTCGGGGGCTTGCCTCTTCTGCAGCCCCCACCCGCGGGAGAGAAGAAAGCTGCTCAAGGGGGCATAGGGGCCGCTGTGGTGCTGAATAAAGGAAGCAGTCTCCTCCGCGCAGGCGTTCTCTGCTTGAATATGTGGCCTTATTTATGCCTGGCTAAAGATCATTAAAGCCTTTGCTGGGGTGGGGCGGGGGGTAGCCTACAAGGAGAGTGGATTAATATTAGAACACCCTGTCACAGCTGGAGAAAAGGCGGGATTGATTTTATAGGGAGTTTAGTCAGAGCTGCGCGTGAAACCCCGCGGGTTGCGCTGGAGTGTATCCATCTCCTCCATTAGGAAGGCCCCATGGGAATCTTCAGCTGCAGTGTTTATGACGACGGAAGCGGTGTATCACAGAGAGTGAGCCGCCCTTATGCAGCTCCCTTTTAGCGACTGCCCATGCTCTTAGAGACCCTATCCTGGGGTCTCACACAGCTGTCTTTACCAGCCAGACTTCGTGGCTGGACCATGAAGGCACTGACACTGCAGAAGCGCTCGTTTGGTCCCTAGGTCTGGCAGGGCAGCTCTAGAGAGCCCCCTGCTGGAAGACCTTGGTAAGCCCCATCTACTGTCTCCTTCCTAGAAGTTGCCAGAGCCTCTCAAACACTTAGATTTCTTCTCAGCCTCGCATAAAGTCTGAAGATTGCGCCAAGAAAGTGTGGTCCATCTTCTTTTCAGAAAACATGAATCAAAGCTTGGAAAACTTGATTCTTCCAGAGTCTACTTAAAAATTGGCTTAAGTGACCCTTTAAGAGTCAGATGCCTCTTGTTAGCGGCTGACCCTTGAGCGTGTGTGGTGACTTCTCAAGGTTTTAGTTTCTTCGTTAGCCTGCCTTACACAGGCGTATTAAGAATTAAATGGTTATCGCAAGAAAGTTCCCAGTACATGAGAACCACCCAGTGCTAGTGAGTGCTACTGTGTTACCAGGTGGCCATTCCAGTACATTCTAAATGGGACTCAATTTGCAAACATTTAGTTTAAACAAAGCCCTGTTGGGACACCTTCATTGTGGAAGGCATGGAGTACCAGTGGACACAAAATGTCTGTAGGGTCGTGTTCATCAGAGGGGACAAAGCTCAGAGGCAACTGGGATAGCTCTGAACTTAGGTGTGCTCTGTGCACCTCATCTCCTGGTGTAGGGACCCAGATATAACTGGCGGGGTCTGAGGTGGTATGAGCCGAGTCTGGGTCGGCTCACTTCAGAGGGACATTGGTTGAACAGGTGAGTGGCATAAAGGATGTTGTTTAAGGAAGCTAACAATCATGGCTGAGAAGATGGCTAAGCCAGGAAATGCCCAGGGTCTCAACCCCGGGACCCATATAAAAAGCCTGGGATGGTGATAGGAGCTTGCCTCCTCATAGCTGGAGAGGCAGAGAGAGCAGATCTCTGGAGCTTGCTAATCTGCCAGCCCAGCCCGATTGGTGAATCCCAGGACAAGTGAAAGACCTTGTGCCTAAAAACAAGGTGAAGTGGCCTGAGAGAGAATACGACTCTGAGCTGTCCTCTGTCCTTCATCTGCATGGACACAAACATGTGTGCTCTTCTGAGCACACACACACACACACATACATCGTCGCCACACATTAAAATCATGCACACACACCCACATAAGCATGCACCCACACACATTACCCACCCACCCACATCCACATACAGCAAGAAGCCAAGAGTCTGAGCCAGAAGAGCTCACACCTCGCTTTGCAGAGCTTCCGTAGCTTGTTGGATGCATGCCCAACACAGTGCTCAGCAGTTCTGCTTTTTGGAACTTGATACTAAAACCCAGATTCTCTAGGAGCCAAATGACCTGGGTTCCAATTCTTGATCTTCCTGCCATTCATTCCTTGGTTCCTTTGAAGAAGTTATGCCCTATGCCTCAGTTTCCTGGTCTTTGAATGGGTGTAATAATGACACTGGTGTTAAAGGTAATAATAAGAGTGTTGAATGAGATGATATGCAAAGTGTCCATAGCAGGGCTTGGCTATTACAATCTTTACAGTGTCATTCGCATGACATTATTGTGGCCAACCTATTGTGGCCTTTGACCTACTGAGCACCCCTCCCTCAAACCCCGAGAATGGGGACTCAGAATCATTATTTCCATGTCCCAAAGGGGCAGCCCAGGGATCGTGTACATAATGAGAACTGGGTACAAGAACTGTTGAATTGAGTAGGATAGGTTGCAGTTATATTGGAGCTGTTCTAAAATTGCCAAAGAACTACAAAGTCCAAAATGGATGTGAGAGCAAACTCAGATGTCAGATAGGAGGCTGCTAGGACTGAGAGTCAAGGTTAGGGATGGAGGTGGTGGTAGGGGTTTCCATATTCGGGGAGCATTCAATGCAGAATCAGAACCAACGAAAGAAAAGCAAGAAGAAGGTAGTGGAGTTGCCAACCCCCCAAAAAATAGATCAGGGGCACTGTCATTCTGATAGTGGCTGGATGTCCAGTATGAGGAGCATTGTGTAGGCAGTGGTGGGGATGTTTGACACAAGAAGGGTTGTGTATGTAGTGGTGGGGATGTTGTGTAGGTAGACTCCGAATGGAACCTCCTCTTTCTTGCACATACCCAGACATCTTGCACCTGTTAAGAGGTCCAAAGTTCTTGGAGGAAGGGAACTTCAAAAGGCTGCAGCAATCTCTGCTCTGTGAGTATCAATAAAATCCAAATACAAAAGGTCCCAGGGCTTGTGAGTCTTTAAAACAACAAACAGTACAAAAATATTTGACTGTTCTGTAAAGTATTTACATAATAACCAGGAGATTAAAGTGGAAATTAAAACAACTCAAGCCCCGCATCTAAGAGATAATCATCACTAATGTTTTGGTCTATAGCTTCGGCAGACTGAGGGGTTTCCAGGCTCCCCCTTGTTTTCCTAAATGAGCCTACCTCCTGAGAAACAAAAGAAACCCTGATGGTTGGTTAGCAATTGTAGACTCAAAGTGAGGGCCCAGTGCTGTCCCAACAGCCCCCCACCCACTCTAGCCAGACATCAACCTTTAAGCCCTTCTTACTAAGCCAGTAACGCTTTGGGCATTTTTCATACAGCTCTGTGCATGTGACTGCACATGAAGGAAGTCAGCTCTGCAGGCTCCTCTGTTATCTGTTTCCCCCCCTCTCCCTTTTACGACACAAAATGTCAAAGGCATCTCTCCGAGTCAATAAGTATAGAACCACATTATCATTTTTAATGATTGCGTACTACTTCTCCCTTGTATGTCTCATGCTTTACTGGATTGCTCTCCTATTGATTGGCGTGTAAGTAAAATTTTGCTGTTACAAGTAAGGCTTTCACAAACATTCTTGTACTTATACTGTTTCCTACTTAGGCAATTATTCCCATAGGGTAAATTCGAGAACTATTAAATGAACAATCATGCACAGTTTATACTTTGATAGATAAAACTGTATAGGTTTTTACCTGCTAGCCATGCAAAGGGAGAATCGTCTACTTTGTCATCTGGGTAATAAGCGAGGTGCAATTTGTGAGCTTTAAAGAAAGATCAATGCTGATCAGATGTGTAAAACCATCTCATTCCTTATCTTGGATTTTGGCAGAGGCTATGTGTTTTCCATGTTTCCCAAACATTTGTATTTCTTCATTAGTGATTTGTTTGATTATTAAAAATCCCGAGGGCTGGTGAGCTGGCTCAGCAGGTGGAGACACTTGCTGGCATGGCTGGCAACCTGAGTTTGAACCCAGGACCCACAGAGTAGAAGGAGAGAACCCTCTAGAGTTGTTCTATGATTCCCACACATGCACCTTTATACACACAAACCTACACACACACACAAACATACATACATACACACTCACATGCACTCATGCACACATGCACAAATAAAGGAAAGAAACAGGTGTACTTTTAAATCATGAGGACAAAGCACAAATAAAAGAAAGTGACATTTTATAAGAGAATACTAATGTAAGAAAATGGTTAAAATGTATTCCAAAATGATTGGAGTATGGGCTACATAATATTATAATTATGAGGTAGTATCTTTTAAAGAAAACCTATAGCTAGGCAGGCAAAGACTGAAGACAACACATTCCACAGGGTTAACAGGCCTGGAAAACATGCAGGTGAAACAGTGGTAATAAAAGAACAACAACAAAAGCCTCATAGGTTCACAAAAATCATCACTGGGTCACAGGGAACTAGGTATGTTTTTAACTTTTATTTGTTAATCACCTTACAAAGTAACAGGTTTTCCTACGGTCTTTTTACACCTACTTAGTTTGGGTTGATTTTGTCTCCTTCCACACCCCAATCTCCCTTGACCTCAACCCCATCCTTTCACTTCAGTAGCTTTCCCTTCTCTTTTCATATCAAAAAGAAAAAACAAACAAACAACAAAAACAACAAAAACAGCCACAAGCCAGGCTGGCAAAGCTTGATGTCTGGTGACCTCGTCACTTGGATCCCTGGGTCTCACCGGGTGGAAGGAGAGGACGAACTCCCACAAGTCAAGCAGTCCTCTGGCTTCCACACGCACCGGAACACATACAAGGACTAAATAAACAAAATGGAATTTAAAAAAATAGTACACCCAGTAACTATTTTAAAGCCATCCCTTAGTTTCCAACTTCTCTGCAACAAGAATGACGAATTTTATCATTTTAAGGACCCCCTAAAATAAATAACTCCCCAGCAGCCATAAATAAAGCCTACCACCATCCTTTCTGTATTTTGCTCCTTTGTGCAGCTCCTTATGTGTGAATAGCCACAAAAGAAGACATTTTGAGCCGAGAGGACCTTTAAATGACATTTTATTTGCCTCTCCCCCCTCATGTAAAAATGAGCAGATTGCAGCCTGGAGTAGTTCAATGACCCAGCCAAGGTCTGCCAGCCAAAGGGGCCTGGCCACACCTACCGGGTGTCACGCCCCACTCCTCCGCCCCACCTTCCTCTCTGCAGGAGCAGACCCTGCTAAAGCAGTCGATGGCCAGTTGTGGAACCCGGAAAACCTGCAGTCTTTACTAAACAAGAGCGTGCAAGTCTGGTCAGGACTAGGGACACAGCCTGCCTAAGGGTAGAGGGGACACAAGGCAGTTCAGACGTTGGCTTTAAGGACGTAAGGGCTCTGTGGCCCACAGACTAGTATAGGCCTGCCTGCTAGGGATGGGGGACTTGCTCCAGTATCCCTGATCCAGGATTCGGCAGAGTGGAGCACCTGGAGGGGAGTCTGGCGTATCCCTGGAGCCTGGGCTCAGCCTGTGCCTCAAGCCTGCCTCACAGAACCGGGAGGGTTTTACTGGAGGATTTGTGGTTGAGGTTTCTTCCTTTCTTTTCTTTCAGGACTCTGTCTGGGGCTCTGCTCCACGCGGGTTAGAGAGAGCAGCGCACCGCCTCTGGAAATCGGTTCCCCTGCCACATGACATCAGTGGGTTATATTGCAACTTTCCACATGGCTGCCCCGACACAGGCTGCTGTGTTTATGAAAATTCTCTTGATACCAGCTCGGAGCCTCCCTGGCACTGGAGGCTGTGTGTTGCCTGGGCTGTGTTCTGTGTGGCTGACACAGGTTCTGGGGAAGGCCAGATTTTCAGCAGGCACCTGGGGTGGGGGTGGGGGCTAGGGGAGGGGCCTGTGCTCCCCATCCCGCACAGGGACATGTGTCTACAAGCCTTAGTTACAGAAATTCTGGAGCCTAGAACCAGTTCTCCTGACAGGAGGGGACAGCAAATTGGGGGTCAGGACCCCTGGGTGGTCAATGCTCTCATTCATAGTGTGGCTTTGGCTAAGCCATTTTATTGAACCTAGTGGCAACTTTTTCTTCTAGTCCCCAAAGCTGGGGAAAAGACCACACTGCCCCTCACCAGTGATGAGAACAGGGACTCCGTGGATCTGGGAGCAAGGTCCTGGGAACTGAGGCCAGGCATGCTGGCTCTGCCAGCTTTTGCTTTCTTTCCCCGAGTGTGAGGGGTAAGGTTGCTTACTGCTTCTCTCCCTCCTTTCCCTGCTTCCTTCTTCTATGCCCCTTTCTCCTCCCTTCACTTCCTCTTTGTTACCACACCCACTTTCCTTTTTTTTAGAGATAGATTTTTTCCAGTGTTGCCCAGGCTAGCCTTTAACTAGCCTGATGACCCAGGCTGTCCATAACTTGCCATCTCCTTCTTCAGCCTTCCAAGTGGTGGGACCACAGGTGTGCACCACAAAGCCTGCCCTTCCAGTTTTAATAAATGAATGAAACACACAAATCACTGTGTTGTGACACTTTGGAATCCTCAGCCTCTAACGTGGACCGAGATGCTAATGCTCAGAGACCCACATGTCCTAGGCAATCCCGACTATGTGTTGGTGCTTCGAAGGGTTAAATATACACTCTTCTCCAGCACAGCAAGTCACTGGACAAGAGTGACTCTCAGTGCTCTCCGAGGGCTATGATCCCAGGAGAAGGCCTTTCCTAGCCTCCACTGCCTGGTCCCTCTGTTAGTACTTATGAAGATGGTACACTGTCCTAGGGTTTTACTGTTGTGAACAGATACCATGACCAAGGCAACATTATAACAACAACATTTAATTGGGGCTGGCTTACAGGTTCAGAGGTTCAGTCCATTATCTTCAAGTCTGGGACATGGCAGCATCCAGGCAGGCATGGTGCAGGAGGAGGTGACAGTTCTACATCTTCATCTGAAGGCTACTAGCAGAACACTGACTTCCAGGCAGCTAGAATGAGAGACTTAAAAGCCATACCCACAGTGACACACCTACTCCAATAGGGCAATACTTTCTCATCCTGCCATTCCTTGGGTCGAGCATATATATAAACCATCACATAGGCACATTCCATTAGAATAATGAAACACTGTCTGTGATGGTAGCTAAGATGTAAACAGCTTTGCATGCAACAGCCATGATCGGTAATATTCATTCATTCATGCACTCACTCATTCATTCCTAGGTCTTGGACACAAGATCCATTTGGGGGACCACATTTTGAGATCTTCTCCACACCACCTCCCCCAACCAAGGAAAAGAGAACTGCAGCTAACATGGGCTGATTTCTCAGTACTAGCTTCTGCTCTGTAGCCACTGTATGCACAACCCTCACTCACTGTGGCCCTTAGAGACATACACTTCCGTTATCCTGCTTTCTATTGCCCAGTAAATGGAGCCACGGGGAGGAGAGGTACATTGTCTAAGAGCGTAAATGATGCAATGTAGGTTCAAATCCAGACCATCTGACTTTAGAGCGGATGACCTCAACCATTGCATGCATCTATCTGACACCCCAAAAAGCTAAGAGAAAAATCTAAGGTGGGAGTGTTTCCAAATGGAGACCTGGAAAGGGTTTCCTGGAGGAAGGTGTGGAAGGGGAGAGGCCTAGTAAATGGAAAGCCCCTAGAGCAGAAACCTAGCCCATACTCTGGAGATGCATGTGGCTGGGAGCCTCACCTCTGACCAGCGGTTGCTATGGTCTAATCTGCCTCTCTGTCCCAGCACAGCATCAGGTACATGCTCTTCATCTCAGAAGGACTATACTCTTTATACTTGGATATATTATCAGTGACACAGTAGGGTTCCTATGTTCTGGCTATGTATACGTGTGTGTACGTATTTAGGTGGGTGTGCACATGTGTATTCAGGTATGTGTAAATGTGTGCGCACATGCAGGCTCTCTCACTGTAGCTGAACTCAGCAATTCAGATAGAGTGGGTGGCTGGATTATAGGAATGTGCCACCATGCCTGGAGCTTTACTTGGTGTCCTGGCTAGTTTTATGTCAACTTGGCACAAGTTAGGGTCATCTGAAAGGACAGGATCTCATTTTAGAAAATGCCTTCATAAGGTCCAGCTATAAGGTATTTTCTTAATTACCGATTGACGGAGAGTGCCCAGCCCCTTATGGGTGGTGCCATCCCCTGGCTGATGGTCCTGGGTTCTATAAGAAAACAGGCTATGCAAAGCCATGGGTGTAAGCCATTAAGCAGCATCCTTCCATGGCCTCTGCATCAGCACCTGCCATCAGGTTTCTGCCCTGTTTGAGTTCCTGTCCTGACTTCCTTTGAGGATGAACTGTGATGTGGAAGAATAAGCCATATTAAACCCTTTCCTCCCTAAGCTGCTCTGGTTATGGTGTTTCATTGAAGCAACGGTAACCTTGACTTAATTTCTGGGGATTCGAACTCAGGTCCTCAAGATTGCACAGCAAGTACTTTACCGACCAAGCCATCTCTCTAGCCACACATTAGCTTTCAGAGACCAGCTTCTCAGAGTTCTATAAGAGGAAGATGCTGCCAGAGATGGTTGAGAGGAAACCCAGAAGACAGAAATGACTGGAAGGCTAACACAGAACCTTGGCGTTCCTGGTAGTAGAGACTTAGGCCAGGTGAAGCACCTCCCATGTTTCCTTGCTCCCTGCAGCTTTATGTGCCAGTGTAAACCTCTGCAGAATCAGTACCAATCTACGTAGGGGTGATTTAGAAGGGGCTGTGGAGAGCAGTCATCCCTTCCATTATAATGGGCATGAGTCATAATTTTCAGTCACCATAGGCCTCTCCCTGTCTCTACGTCCTCCCTAAGGCTACTGCTCAGAGGCATTTAGGGTAGATTTAAGATCAAAATCAAATCAGAGTCACCAAATACGGTGTCAGGCCAGGCAGGAGGGATGGGAAGCTCGGAGTTATAGTCTGGAAGGTTTCGCAGCTCCTTGGAGACTATTAAGTGAGTATATTTTATGGCCAGACACAATGCTGAGCGAACCATCTATAAACCAATTACAGGAAACTTCCCTGCACACCTCGGAGAGTGCTGGTGGCCATGGGTGGGTGCAGAGGACATCTGCCTTCTCTCTTCAACAGGCATCCCCCAGGGTTCCACCTGCTGCTGGTGTCCTGTCTAGCTCACTCCCCACAGTGCTGAGGCTCCAGGGGGAGGACTCCAAAGAAAGAGTCAGCAGCAGCTTTAGAAACAGCAGTCTTAGGACCGTGGCACCCAGTTTATGTGTGAAAAGAACCCGAAACGTGGGATGGGGAGACTCCTTATTCAAACCCATAGGGGGAACTGAACTGGGAAGTTCCACAGGGTCTCCAGCTTCTGAGTTCAGCTTTGTCTGCTTCTAAGACACCCAATCTTTTTCCAACTCTGTGGGAAAATGGCAGAAAGAAGATTTCCCCTAGGAATTCACTACCCATCTCGGCTCCAGATGTTGTTCTTAAAAAATCTTACAGGTCTCAGGCCCGGGTGGTGCTCTTGATGTTGACAGCTGGAGACACTTCTATCCTTTACTAGGTGTTTCCTATCCAAGTCCTGAGCCATTTGATCTGAAGCACACACAACTCCTCATCAGAACACACTCTGTCTCTGTGTCTTTGTCTCTGTCTGTTTCTTTCTCTCTGTCTCTCTCCCTCTCCCTCCCCCTCCCCCTCTCCCTCCGCCCCCCTCTCTCTCATGTCAGGGGCCATACCAAGTTATCTCCATACCACTTACCACGGCATGGTGATGGAGGCACAGTCTGTGAATCTGGTAGATGACCACACCTAGACTTCTGCCACTTCACACAGTATGTGAAGGTGGACACTGGTCACATGGGTGAGGGAGATCACAGGACTAAGCTCACATAGTCAACAGTGACCCCCATGCTTTTCTCTCTACCCAGACAGGGACAGAGGGGTCAAACCAAATGAACTAGGATGAAATTGCCATGACCTTCTGGTACTGTTTGGGTGCTGAGTATCCCCCAGAACGGCATACATTAAAGACTGTATCTCCAGGATGCCACTATTGGGATGCTCTGCAGAACTTTAGGTGTTAGGATGCTCTGTAGTCATTGGTGGCTGTGCCTTCCATGGGTCTCCCATTCCTCTTTCTCTCCCTTATTTCTGGCTGCAAGGTAAAGAATTGGCCCCAGCACACTTCACACCATTGCCAATCAAGCTCAAGGCAGTGAGCTCAAGGGCCATCTTATTCCCAAAATGAGCTGCAAAGAAACCATTTTCCTTCTTAATTAGAATCTCAGGTGTTCTGTTTCAGAGGAGGAAGACTGACTGGGACCATCCCATCAGGAAACTCCAGGTGTACCATCCATTCTAGAAGCTGATCTCCTATTTTAAGTAAACGGGGCTCTAGGAGAGAGTGGAGCCTTAGAGAATGAAGCTCTGGAGAGGACCAGTGATCTCCCCTCCCCCTTGTAGTCCCCACGTGCAGGTCTCCCTGCACAGCATCTATTTCCTGGCTACTCCTGTTCTGGAAAGTCAGCTCTAAACTTGGGTTGGCCTTCTCTGAGGACCTGGCAGAGGCTCAAGGGACACAAACCCCAGAGGCCCGAGATGCTTTCATGTCAGGTCCAGCTGCCCTGAGAGCTGATGGCTTGACAAGTGGTATTAGCATAAAAATCTCCACAGTGGCAGCTGCCAGCTCTGTGCCAGAGCCCACGGTGCCCCCGCTTGGTACCACTCACTGTCACAGGGGTGGATGCTTGCCAGCTAAAGGTGCATGGTTGTCTCTCACCACCAGCACCTCAGACTCTGCACCTGAAGTAGGAACCTCTCTAGCTGTCCCCTCAGCTGCCCCAGAGCCTGGCCTCTCTCTCCAGTCTCCTCACTTCTTATCTATCCAGAAGGCTCTGTTCTATTTCTTCAGAGTCCCCCCTTCCATCTGGATGCCAGGCCCCAACCACAACTTCTTCCTATCCAAGGCAAGAGAAGGCTTTCCTAAAGTGCTCCTTGAAGATCTTAGTCTTGTAAAGGTACTAAGGTCAGTCTTTCTGGATTCCATGCTTGTGTCCCCTTGGGAAATGACCCTTGGTATCAGGAATGGAGATATTTGAGTTAACAGTCTTGTTAAAACAATCGGCAGGGATTCCATGGTCAAGTGAGTAGTTGGGGTGTAGAAAAGAGAATGTGAAGTGACAGAGATAGCCCTTGCTCTGGGAATTCCCCTACTTCCAGGGTCACAGCATGGTTTTGATGCTCCCTTTCCAATCTTTGTGACTCTGCCACACAGATAGAAGCTTCCATAAATATTATCGGCGCAAAGTAAAATTGGAAGAAAATGAAAAAGTATCAGTTACTGTTAGTAAATAGTACAGGAGTCCTCTGAACTCTACTGTGGCCAAGCTGTCCAAGCAGAGCCTAGAGCTCTAAGACTCAGTGTACCCCTTTGTCCCTTGCCTCTCCCTGCTTTGCCGTACACCTGGCCCACTGCCCTTCTTAGTCCAGCCTTGGACCTTTCTGACTCTCTTTTTGTTTGTCTGGAACGTATCTGTCCCTACTCACAGAGCCTTCCAGAACTCTCAGCTAAGGAGCCCCAGGCACCTCTCACCACCATGACCCCTTCTTCTTGGTTTTCATTACAATCACGAAGAATGAAATTGTACATTTTTTGTGATTTAATAGACATCTCTTATATAAAAGCTCTCTTTCCTTTTGCAGATTAGTGCTTTAACCGGGGTTACTTATACACAAAATTTTAAAATCAAATAATATCGCAAGATTTTTTTTTTTTTGGAAATTTAGCTGGCCCATAGCTCCTTTTTTTTTCCATCCTTGAGTGTCAATCACCCAAACTCTTATAGTTTTCCTGTTATCTAGATCTTTTCATTTAAATAACAAACTATAAAATGATGTTTTTTAAACCACAAATTTTATTATCTATTTTATTTTATTATAGTCTTAAATACATAGAAATGCCGAAAGGATTTTGGGTGAAAAACCATAAACCCTGAACTTTGCAATTAATATTTTTCACATTTTTAAAATTATCTACTCATTTATCCATCCTATCTACCCATCTACTCACCCACTCATACATCCATACACACACACACCCTCCCACCCATTCATCTATCCATCCACTCATCCATTAATCAACTCATTTATCCATCCATCCACTCACTCATTACACATACACACACTCAATCCATCTATCCACACATTTGTCCATTCATATACTCATCCACTCATCTATCCACCTATCCATCCATCTATCCATCCACTCACTCATCACAATACACACACTCAATCCATCTACCCACACATTTGTCCATTCATATACTCATCCACTCATCTATCCACCTATCCATCCATCCACTCACTCATCACACATACACACACTCAATCCATCTATCCACCCATTTGTCCATTCATATACTCATCCACTCACCCACTCATCCATCCATCCATCCATCCATCCATCCATCCATCCATTCACTCACCCATCTATCAACTCATTTATCCATCTACTCATCCATCCACTCATTCATCACACATACACACACTCAATCCATCTATCCACCCACTCATCCATCCATCTACCATCCATCCATATATTCATCCACCTATCCATCCACTCACCCACTCATCTCTCCATCTACCCATCCACCCATCCATCCACCCAGGCACTCACCTCTCCATCTACCCACCCACTGATCTACCCACCCCACCCCCAGCTGTCCTACTTTGTTTCATGTCAGTCAGCTGCAAATACAAATGTCCATTATCTTCAGAAACTTCAGCTTGTGTTTCATTAGAGGGCAATATTTGCTTCTGGTTTATTTTGCTTCATTTTTCTTTTGAGATAAATTTTGTGTGCAATGGAATGTGTAGAGCATGAATGTACCAATCCATGAGTTCAGAGAAACACATCTGACTATGTAACTAGACTGTCACAAAAATCAGAAGTGCACCATTACCCAAAGGCTTTCTTATACACCTCAGAGAGTACCAACCGCTAACTTAGGAAGCAGGTGGTCATTAATGAGTGTTCTCTTTGTGTGTCCTTCTTTCTGTGTGCCCTTATCTCTGTCCCCCCTCTTTCTCTTACATCAAATATAACTGAACAGTCTTTGACCCTATCTACCTCCTCTTATGGCTCAAATCTCAGCTCAGGTTGACTCACAAGGCTTGCCATGACTTTGAGAATGAAGTCCAACTCAACCTGGGTCACAAAGTAAGACCCCGTATTTTAAAAAGGTCTTAGCTCATAGCTTTGTTGTCTTTCCAATAATATACTTACACCACATTTTGAAAACTTCAGTCAGTATCATCTTCATACACAATGATAAACCAAATGTTCTTTCCTGAGACAGCACTGTGCAATGGTCCTTCTTGGACAAGCTTGTTCTCTTCCTCATTTCTGGTTAGCTTCCTTTTTCTTTTTTCTCTTACCATGCAACACACACACACACACACACACACACACACACACAGTGATTTAACAGAACAAGAAAATTCTATCGTCCTTATTTGCTACCTGAGCAGATGTGTTAGGTAATCTATAACTTATTTTTCCCTGAGAAGCTGCCATTCCATCAGTTGAGAGCAGCTTTCTCCGGGCTTTCCGGAGCCTCTCATCTCTGGTGCGGGAGACATCACCATCATATACCTTAGCCCTTTAACGACCCTTTCAATCTGCAGACCAACATCTCTCAGCTTGGGAAAATTTTCTTCTATTATTTCTTTGATAATTATCCCTCCATTTTCTCTGAACCTTTCTAGAATTCCTAACGGTCAAATGACCACCCTCCTGAACTGATACTCTAATGTTCTCATTTTCTTGGCCATTATCTGCCTTTCTCTGCCTCATATTTTCTCTCTTTCTGTTCCACTTTTGGGGAAATTTCATCTATTTTATCTTTCAAACCTTTTATTGAATTTTGAATTTTTGCTATCACTTTTAATAGCCGGGAGCTCTCTCCTGTGCTTTGATTGCCATGTAGGATAGCCCGAATCTACCCCTATCTGTGATCTCTCTGCCTCTCTGCCTCTCTGTCTCCTGTTCACTGCTTTTTATTTCAGGTGGGAGTTCTGCTTTTATTTCTGTGAGGACATTATGTATACGTATATGAATATGTGTGTGTGCGTGTGTGTACATTTGTACATGTCTGTGGTATGTATCTGTGGGTGGGCATGCATGGGTGTATACATACATATGGAAGCCAGAGGACAACCTTAGGTGTCATTCCTCAGTCACCACCCACTTATTTTGGAGACCTGGACTTTCCCTGGCCTGTAGTTTACCAAGAGGATGGTAACCTTACTGACAGGGGTCCTAGGGATCAGCCTATATCTTTCTACCTAGTACTGGGATTATAAGCTAATGCTGCTATGCACATACACGCATATATATTTATATGTCTTTTGATGATTAAGTTCGGGTCCTCATGCTTGTAAGGCAAGCACTTTACTACCCGAGCCATCTTGCCAACTATATGCTTCGTTTCCTTCTACTCTTCTATTGTCTCAGCTTCTTCTAACTTCCTTCTCTTCCTTTCAGCCTGAGTGGCATCATGATTATATAACATATGATAAGATCTATAATAACAGTTCCTTGGTTGCCCATACCTGAGTGAAGGAGTTATGAAGAAAACCTGATTGGGAAATCCAAGAGATGGTTCAGTGGTTAGAAACACCTGCTGCTCTCCCAAGGGACTTGGACTTCCAACACCTTCACAGTGATGAACAACTGCCTGCCATTCCTGTTTCAGGCAATCCAATGCCCTCTTCTGGTCTCAGCAAACACTGGGCACGCAAGAGGTACACATACATGCATGCAGGTATTCACACATACACATCGAATCAAAACAAGTAAATCTTAAGCCCCAAATAAAAGGTAGTGCATTACTGCCTTATCTGCATTTAAAAAAATAGAAAAAGAAAATCTGCTTTGAAGTTCTCTGGGCATGAGTGGGTCCCATCTGCTGGTGGGTTTTACGGTGGGATGAATAGATAGGGAGCTGATTTTCCTTGGAAAGACAACCCTAAATTAGTAGTGCCTTTCTTTCCTTATGCCAACTTTATTGGCTTCTCAAGCTGCATCCAGCTTGAAAGACTGGCTGGGGGAGGGGATCGATACTGGCCCAGTGGCACATAGATTGTCCTGATGCCTTCCTTCTGTTGGAAAAGTGTCTTCCAGTTTTCTCTCCACTCATCTTCTGAGAATGGCTCCTCCCACCCAGCCAGGGCAGAAAGAGAGATGTTTGCTTGTCTGCACAGGCCAGGTGATCAACCTGCAGACCTAGCACTCTGTCTCTCCCACAATCAGCCAGGCCAGCCATATCTAACTCCTCAGGCCTCCTGGGGTCCACAGGGCAAGGCTTCTTTTCCACCCATGCTTTCCTCTGAGAGCCAGCTGGCCATTCAGACTTCTTCCATCCTGTTGAGCCTGTGCTTAGATCTCCCCCAAATTAGGCATTTCCTCCCCACTTCCATCATTTCCACTTTCGTTTTCTTGATAGGATGTTTGTGTCTTGAGTCTCACACTAGTGAGACATTAGGAAGGAATGATGGTAAAGGACCATGGTCGACCCCCCCCCCCCCCCAGATCTAACCTGAAGTCTGTGGATCTAACATCCACCTTCCGCACTAGCCTCACACAGCCGGGAATACAGACCCCCACCAGCTTCCTTCCTCAGCTTCCTCAGAGCCAGGCAGAGCCCTGGACACACACTGGCAGCTTAGGGAATAGGTGCTGACTCAATTAAAATGTGGAGGCAAGGAGGTTTTACAGGGAAGGAGGTCTGTCTTACTGAGTGTGAGACCTCATTCTGCTTGGTAGCAGAAAAGTCAGGGCTGGGTTGGGGGCTAGGCAGCTAAGCTTGTCCATACACAGAAAAACCAAACAAACAAACAAAACAACAACCAAAAAGCCCAAACCAAACAGAACCAAACTGAACCACACCAAATCAACCCCCCTTAGCTCCATCCATTCAATTATTCTGAACAAAATCCCCTAACCCAGGCAGGTGAATGTCCTGGTGTGCCCAGAAGTTCAAAGAGCCTGGCTCCAGCATCACTGCCCAGTTTCCTTCCCCCATCCCCTCCCACACACCTGCATTTTGCCCCACTCCCTGCCCAGGCAAGGGCCTTCTGTCTCATGCCTGGAAGGGAAGAAACCAGACATCTCCATTCTAGAAGTCTGGAGTGGGGAGGGAGGAGGATGAGGAGTGGGAGGGAGGAGGGAGTGCTGAAATAAGGGAGGAAGAAGGAAGGATAGAGGGGGAGGAGAGGGTGGGAAAGGGAGGAGAAGGAAGAGGCAGCCTGGAGGCCTCAGGAGCCAGCACCAAGACCTGATACTGCATAAGAAGCTAAAAATACTGGGTTTCCTCCCCACTGCTGTCTCAATGTCGTTTTTTTTTTTTTTTTTTTTTTTTTAAATAAGGCAGCCTCTTTCTAGTTCTCCTCTTCCACTGTCATTTATTTCAGTTTTTTATCTCCACAACAAAAATTCCTTCCAACTTCCCCCCCCTGTCTCCCTCTAATGCTCTTCACTCTCAAATGCTAATAACCTCCAGCTGCAAACGGCTTAGAAGTGGCTCTAGATTGTTTGATCTTTGGCCTGTGATCTGCTTTCATCTCTCTGCTTTCAAATGTTACTTTAGATTTACTTTAACCTATTAACATGCTTGGTATTCATAGACACGCACACTCCAAAGCAGCTTCCAAGCGCCTCAACCCCCTCCCCATTTTAGCCAGGCAGGAAACTGGAACTCCCAACGCAGAGCAGACCGGAACTTTCCAGTGCTGGATGGAGGAGGAGGCCCGAAAGGCAGAAGACTGGGTCTGAGGAAGCTCTGCAGGAGAATGGTGGGAAGGGAAGAAAGGAGGAAGAGATGAAGGATTGCAGAGAAGAAAGCAGAGAAGAGAAGGTAGAGAGTGCACTCAGGTGGGCAGGGAGAGGGGTAGAGACAGAGACCAAGAGGTACAAAAGCCAGGAAAGTGTCCAGGACTGGCAGCCTCCCTGCTAGTCACACACAGTCTAAATCTATACTCTCCAGGCAGAAGATGGGGACCCAGAGCCCGCTGAGTTAGCGCCTGAGATTTCCAGCTTGCGGTTGAGCTGGGATGCCTGGCGTGTTGTTTCCACAGGAAACGAGAGGCATGAATATGGATGAAACTCCTCACCGAGACCACAAGGGTACAGTTCAATTATTTGCCATATAAAGTAGCACGCGAGAATACTTGATGCTTGATCATTTCTTCTGTGTATAAGTGTGTGTGTGTGTGTCTGCGCATGTAGGGGTGTGTGACTGTGACAGGGTGTGTCAAGGTGGCTGGAGAAGGTTCGCCAAGCACCTGTGGGAGAGCCTTTGAAAGGCATCAAGCCATTCTGTCCCTTCTTGAATGCTCCTGTGACCTGAGCCCTGTAGATGATATTGGTGTCGGGGCTCCCGATTTTTCCACTTGCAGACTATGGCAAAACACAAACACACTCACTCACAACCCCCCCACACACACACACACACTCACTCACACCACACACATACACACTAGTATCACACATACATACATACATACACACATACACACTCACACCACACACATGCACACATACTCACCCACACTCATAGCACACACACACATACACACACACTCATAACACACATATACACATACACATATTTACACATACACACACAGACTCACACCACACACACATATACACACTCATAACACACACACAGACTCACACCACACACACATATACACACTCATAAAACACACACACTCATACCATACACACATATGCACATACACACACATACACACACTCACAAATAGACACACAGACTCACACCACATACACATACACATATACTCAACACACACACACACACATACACACATTGACGCATGCAGTCACGCATGCGCACACACATTCATTCCCCACAGTACAGTTGCCAACCCACAGCCTCCACATTCACCAATAGACAGAGACCCAGAGGAGGACTGCTGATGTTAAAATGTTTGGAAAGCCTTGAAGCTGAATCCATCCCAAGCCAACCATTTCTTCAACTCTGCTCTATTGTCTGGAAGAAGCAGATGTTTCTGTCTCCTCTGAGCAAAACCTGGCTGGCTATAGAGGGACTCCAGAATCCTCCTAGCAGTCTCTGCAGAGGCAAAGCCACCGAAAGGGACAGTGAAACCTCACTTGTAGTTAGAACCTCAGGTGCAAGTCTCAGGCCAGTGACTCAATGTCGCACCTCAGCTTCCTCATCTGTGAAATGGACTAGCATTCCTCCTTGAACTGAGCTAACAAAAATAATCCCAGTGAGGCTATAACTGAAAGACATGCAATGTTGCAATGTTCGTCATGTAGCAGGTACTGTCTTAAGTGCCTTATAAATATTAACTTGCATAATCCCCCGTTAATCCCGCTTAATCCCCCTTTAACCCTATGAGGTGGATACTGCTATTAGTCTCATTTTCTAGATAAGGAAATAGAGACACAGAAGGTTTAAATAATTTGCACAAGGTCACACAGCTAGGGCTATTATGTTCATTTTAGACTAATTAGGCTCTAGGGGTCGTATGAATTCATCAATTACCCCATTCAGTTCCTTGACATGCCTTGGAGATGGGGCCACTGCCACCAGTTCACATAGAAAGGAGTGGGCCAATATCACCCTAGAAATTAAAGTTAATTGCCATGGGAACCTAAGTTCCTTAACAGATTCTGACATGAGGATGCATCTCCCAGAGCAAGACTGACCTTGCTGCTATTATCATGCTTGAGTATTGGTGGGGCTACAAGGTGGGGAACTCTTGTCTGGGCAGTTAGAAGCCAAGTGCTAAGGAAAAGGTAATGTTCTTAGGCTGTGTCTCCTTCCTCGGACCTTCCCTAGGGCCGTCCGTGACCTTCCTAGTATAGCAGGTGGGCTGCTTCTGGTCCTGGACAGGAAGATGGGCAAATGCTTCCATGCTGGACCCGCAGTAGATTCAACACAGCACAGGATTCCTATCTCAGTAGATTCTCTTCTGTGTCTTGACCCTTTGGGTTCCCGTGATGACGAAGGCTTTAGCTCCAGGACTAAGAACAGGCGGTTCTGGCTGGGTCCACCTATAGGTTACTCTGGTCCCTGAAGCAGCAGATCTACCCACTCAAAGTCAAAGGTGTTCATCTCCTTGCTCAAACATCACTGACCCTGCTGGTTATGCTCCCATTCACGTGGCCGTCTTGCAGAGGCTGAGTTTAAGTGGCTTCAGCTTGGTCATACAGCATCTCCTTGTCGCACCCAACAACACATCCCTTGACACTCTACAGTTTTACCCTGATTGTGGTTTAGAGTTAGGCTAGGAAGACACTTTGTGGGTCTCCAGCAACTGACACACCTATGACTCCACAGTCTCTGTGAATGGCCTAGACCTGGGACTGCTGGTGATCTGGTGGAATTTAGGTTTAAGGTGTGGCTTCTTCCTCTTACTGGGCACTCCCTCCTCTAGCTTGGCCCATCTAGATTCCATCTCTACCTAGCAGAGGACTCCATGATGGCAGAGCCCTGGCAGAAATTGAACTTGGCCTTTCTACTTATTGACTTTGTGCCCCCATGTGAATAGCTGACCAAGTCTTCCAAATCTGCTTAAATAGTGTGGTGTTTTTAATGAATGGTGGCTTCTGGATGACAGGGCCTTGGGAGAGCAGTTCCCTTAGAAGGGTCTCTTTTTACATGCTTACTTCCTGCACAGACCATTGAGGTCCCCTGGGAAAGAGCTGAATGTCAGGCAGAGCTTCCAACTGAGGGGCTTAGTGAAGGCGCATGCTTGTGAGGAGGGAGGGGCACCTGTACCTTTCATCCCACTGATAGCATAACTCTGGCTCTGGCATTGTTTATAGGACAGTTCCGAGTACCATGGTCAGAATCCAGATGTGCCTATTCCGGGCCCCAGTGAAAGCCCAACTTCTGTTCTCTACAGTATGAGGTCTCCTACCTCTCACTTAAAAGATGGTACTGCAGGCCAGGAAGAGCAAGTCTCCATCACTGTAGTGGTAAGAGCAAGGCTGGGCTGAGATCAGTGTTCAGTGTTTGCAGCCCCTTAGCATCCTTTGGTGTCAGGCACAGCAGGGAGGAGTTCAAGGAAGCTGGGAGGGGCTGTAGACACTGAGGAAGTGAGCCCCTTTCTTCACACCACCCACCAGCCCTTAGTTACTGGGAAGAACAAATGCAAATGGACCCAGAGCACAATACCCAGAATACACTGCCATGATTCCTAGGGGCTTGCTGTAAGTTAAAGCTGGGCTCCTCCTGGGGGCTGACATTTTCCCTGGTTCAAACAACATCTGCGCCTCGCAGAGCTTGGCAAAGGTGAAGGAGTCAGTCACTGCCATTGTGAGACAGAATGGAGAGCCACTCCACGTCCCTCCCACCTGCACGTGTGTGTGTGTGTGTGTGTGTGTGTGTGTGTGTGTGTGTGTATGGCAAACTCACACAAACACCCACACATGTAGATGTAAATGCCCCCTCACATGACATATAGCATGTATAGCTGAAGGTGTCTCTCACACTCACCTGTAACCCTAACAACGTCCACGCCCACTGATGTGCTGTGACACATGTATGCTCTTCCACAAACCTTTAGGTTTATACGAACACACATGCATGTTTACATGCATGCATTGACCATGAAGGGCAGACAGGTCCTTGCGACTTGTCCACTCTTCTTCTTCCCTATGTCAGGTCACAGCCCCTTCCCTGCCATCTGCCTCCACGCTCTGACTGGGCAGCAGCAGTAGGGGACTGGCTGCTGAGGAGTCAAAATAAACGCATTCTCTAAGAGGGACCATCTTCCCCTCCAGGCTCTCGGCCAAATCTCCAAATGAAATCAGGCTGGGGAGAAATGAACAAGTGAGATGCAGAAAACAATGTGAAGAAGAAACTCTGAAGATACGAATAATCATAGAAAAAAAGGTGAGAGTTATTTTTCAGCTCACTGGCTTTCTGAAAAGTAATATAAAGTTGGCCAGCGTCTTCTTGGAATCGACCTTTCTGAGCCGAGACCCAGGCCACACGCACGTCTTTTTCCTCTCTTTCTATTACCCGAAATTTGTATGGTTTCATCTCCTCTGATTCTCTTTCATTTGTGCGCCTGTGCAAACCCCTGTGTCAGGGGCTTGTTCCTAACCTGGCAGGCCCACCAGGCTGCCAGCATTCTCCTGGGCCTCCTGCAGGGCTGAGAATTGAGATCCTCCCAGGGCCTGCAGCTCTCCTGCTCCAGCTCCCCCACCCACCTGGTCTCCAAGCTGTCTTTGTTCCTAAGAGGACTCCCTTGTTCTTTCCTGCGGGCTGTCCTCTTCTCTCTGTGGGCTAAGGGGACAGGTCCTGGAGCAAAGCCGAGCCCAGAGTCTGCTGCACCCCGCAGCAGAACATATTCATGAGGAAAGAGTGTGTCTTCTTCAGGGTGGCCGCTCCAAATTCTCCAGGATAGAGATTCAGGAGGGGCTCCGGCCATTGTTGAGAGTAAAGGCATTGCTTATTTGCTGCTGTTCCAGGGAACCCTCTCAAGGGAGAGTGTAAAGGTCTTGCCTAGAGGTATTTCTGCTGCTCTCTCCTGTCACCTCCTACCCAAGGCATTCACACACTCACACATGCACATATGCACAAACACAGGTGTGAGGTCTTCAAACATATCCACGCACATATACCCATACCCCCTTAAACACTCAAACTCCCCTGTGTGTGTACGTACTTTAAATGCATCCATATAAGCACAAGCATGTAGCTTTTAACACATATGGATGCATGTACTTTAAATATATCCACACAGATACACACACATGCACATTTCACAAACACATGTAATTTCATGTAACTACCTCTAAAGAGACCCAACCATGTATGTGCATGCACGAACACATACACACATTGGGATACATGCGTATGTGTGTGTGCTGATACATCTCAATCATATGCACATGCATATATCTCACAAATGCATGCATGCACTTGTACATATATGTGTGTGTAGCCCAAGCGAGACCCAATCATACACATAACAATCTTTAAGGTGCCCAAACGTGTATTGACACATATTAAGCACACCCTCATAGTCACTCATATGTGCCCAGTGCATGCATATTCTTCTACGGGGGTGCCTCTCAAGGCAATGTTGATACTCTTTTGGTAGCCAGTGTCCACTCTCAGTGTCTCCCCAAGGATGGGGTGGGGTGCTTGGGAGTCTGAATCCCTACTGACTTTTTTTTTTTTGAGACTGGGTTTCTCTGCATAGCCCTGGCTGTCCTGGAACTCACTTTGTAGACCAGGCTGGCCTCGAACTCAGAAATCCGCCTGCCTCTGCCTCCCGAGTGCTGGGATTAAAGGCTTGCACCACCACGTCCTGGTTCCCTACTGACTTTTGCAATAATGTATCAACATTGGGTTTCACTCCCCCACCCCATGTGATTCTTTGCCGAAAAGGTGAGTGACAGATGCCATACTCCAAGTTCCCTGTGGTTCCAGCAGGACCAGTGTGCTGGGCTCTCTGGGTCCATCCCTGCAGCTTATCTTTGGTACTTTGCGAGTTTTTCTCTCTTCTACCCTTCTCTACCCATTTTCTTTCATCTTTTCAACCCCCTAACACTAGATGGGAGAGAAAAAGGATAGAGAAGAAAGGAAAGAGAACCCTGAATAAAGCTGGGGATTGGAAATGGAGAGACATTATTGTTAGACTACTTCCTGCTGATTAGGGGTGTTGAGTTCCTTAGGGCAAATTTGATCTTTGCAGTTAGAATATCTAATTTCTCCTTTTTGCTTCTTCTTTGCATCTGACTACTTAACAAACTACAACCAACAGCAACCAACAACACCCAGCAACCAACCAACCAACCCTTGCCTCTCAGGGCCCTAGCATTTATATACCCTGAAATTCCAAACCTTATACAGTTGCAGAAACTATCTGCAGCGGGCACAATGATGCCCTGGCTAGAGCTGGAGGCAAATAGTCAGCTGCTATGGACCATCTGAAGCAGCCCCAAAACCCACACTGGAGGTTAAAATAAAAACATATTCGTATATTATTTCCATATTTTTGAAGAGCCCCAAGTTCCAGAATTGTCACCACACACCCAAAGATTTAAGAAAGCCTGAATGGGTAGATATTAAGTGAGGGAAAGGAGGAATGGAGGAATGGGTAGTCAGGGAAAGTGACTGACTGACTGACTGATTGATTGATTGATTGATTGATTGATTGAATTTTGCCAAAGGAAAGCAGAAGGAAATAACCAATTCCTGTGGCCCCCTCCTGTGCCAATGACTCTCAACCTTCCTAATGCTGCCACCCTTTAATATGGTTCCTCGTGTTCTGGTGACCCTCCCAACCATACAGTTATTTTTATTGCTACTTTATAAGTGTAATTTGCTACTGTTATCAATCCTAATATAAATATCTGATATGCAGATGGTATTAGGCTACCCTGTGAAAGGACCATTTGCCCCCCTCCAGGGGTCATGACCCACAGGTTGAGAAGCACAGTTTTATGAGTTCTGTATCCCCTCCTTCCCCGTTCAAATTTTTGAAGTGGATGAGGTATATGAGTGGCTCAGGATATGACTCTAGGGGTAGACTGAACAAGACAGTGGGGATTACTGACATTAGTTCATTCTTGGCTGCTTGCATAAATGGGCACTTCCTTCTTTAATCCAATTCCATCGCTACACTCATGATTCAGTGCAAACGAGACAGGTGTTAGCTGCCAATCTTACAGGTGAGAATTATGGGTCTCAAAATAGGAGAATGACTTAAGTCTATCAGTAGGCTAGTGTTATGAGTATCCCCCAGTTCTCAATGAGGCAGCACAGTTTCTCCAGCTTGTCCCTCTTCAGTGGGAGTTGGTAAGATGCTATGCCTGAGTACTCGTCTGGAATCCAGGCTGCTTCTGTCTGTGGCTTTGCTGCCCATCGGGTTCTTGGAGCATCTCAATTAGAAAGGTGGATAGAAAACAGCAGCTGAGGTTCCTATGTGGTATGCTTCTTTAGCAATACCTTGAGGTGGCACATGTCACCTATGCTCACATTCCACAGCTTAGAATATAGCCATGTGGCTATAGTGATGACCAAGGAGGCTGGGATATACAGTCTAGTTTGAAGGAAGAAAGGGAGAATGCAGAAATTGCTGAGCCATACCCAGCATCACACAGCTGTAGTCCACTCTCAGAGTCTTTGACTTCTAGGCTCAGTGATCTCCCACTCTATAGTTTACAACTAAGCCTTAGGCTTTACCAACAAAACTTGGCCCCTGCTCTTTGTTCTAGGTCTAGAAATGTTTTCATGTATAAGAACATTAACAATCGTGATCATTATGTTTAATGACTTATTTTGGCTTCGGTGTGCTAAATTATACACATTCTATGTAACCTCAACTACCTCCTCATGAAGTAAGTAGGCCGATATCCTAACTGAGAATATTATACCTCAGAGATAGTAGGCAGCTCATCTGAATTTGAGAGGTAAAGAGGCTTTGGATCCAGGGCTTTTTAATCCCAATGTCTCTCCTTTCCACCATATTGCTGTGGTTCCCATCAGCCATAAGGTTGGAGGTAGGGTAGACAGGAAGCCATCCTTTTGTCTAACAGGATGGAATTCCTTGATGGAACTAAAGTTAGATGCTAAAGTTGTCAGGAGTGAGTAAAGTCTTTGCAGCCTCTTTGTGCTAGGGATACCTGGAAGCCTGTAGCTCTTGTAGCTCATCTGGGTTGATAACCACAGACTTGGGAACACTGGGTTATATAATCCAGGTAGTACAATCTTGGATACCCGCCCCCATTAGAAGTTGGAAGACATTTATGTCAAGATCCATCTGTAATTGGTAACTTGGAGTTCATCACTTCAAGTCCCTGGAATTCGGTGTCTCTACCATTTCCCTTTTTAAAAAAATGGAAGACGGTAGCCCCTATTCTCACTGTGCATCACAGCTAATACCACAGGTGTCTCTTCTCACACCCTTCCTGCATACCCACGACAGAGTCACCTTCTTTCTCAGCCACAAGACAATCTCTCCACACTGCTCTTCTGCTCAACAAGCTATAAGCTCTCCTCTGCCCTAAAGTCCAAATTCATAAACAGAGCGCCTGCCTTTCATGGAAGTGAGTGCTCATATTGCCCGTTCAGACAGAGCATCCCTGATTCCTCTAAAACACACCAAAGGTTCTTGCTGTGTTGCCTTTTTCATCCTCCTGTGGTCCTATGACCAGGACCAGGTGGCCCTCCTTGCCTGCCCATCAGTGCCACCTCTGGTCAGTCCCTGCTCATTTTCCTTCTTAACTTGGCACCTCTGGGTATCTAAATAGCCTCTGTTCTGGCAAGCCTCTTGGTATATGATGCTTTATACCCTTAGGTTTGTAGACACACAAGTGATCACAGACTCTCTGCAATATGTAAATGAAAGAGTTGGTGCTGAGGCCAAACTAGACATAGGAGGCAACCCTGGCAAAAAGCCCTGCAGTTTCCTTGTGTCTGTCTGCAGAGCTCACTATCTGTATTCATGAACTGAGTTCAGTTTTTCAAGCACATTTGGTTGTATTTTCTTTGCCTACAGAGGGGACAACCTCAGGTGTCCCATAGGCTAACCTGTCAGTAGAAGCAGACAGTAGGGACCTCTAGGGAGCTCCTCAAAGTAGGTTCTTTCTCTCTCTCTCTCTCTCTCTCTCTCTCTCTCTCTCTCTCTCTCTCTCTCTCTCTCTCTCTCTCTTTACAGCAGGCTGAAGCCAGTGGAGAAAGTAATAGATTGGGACTGGGATGCTCAGGTTAAGTGGGCCGCTTTGCGGAGCTCATCCATAACCCTGCTGGAGCCCAGAGAACAATACGTTAATTAGAGCCGACGGCACGGCTCCCATCAGCCATCCATCCTGTCCATGTCTACGGGGCCTTCCCCATGGACACGCCAGCCCACTCCCTACTCTGAAAGAGACTTATTCATTATCAATGTGTGTCTATGAGACGGACCTAGTGGGGACTGAAGAAGGAGAGAGGGAGATGCCAAAAGGGACAGAATGTGAAAGCGGCTGATCCCAATCAGCTGGCAGATGGTCAAGGGGTGTGTTTGGGGGCTGGAGATGGGGTGTTCCCAATTAGGGGGATGTGACAAAGCCACCTGGTTAGGCAGGAGAGCCAAAAGCAACAGAAGAATTGCCATGTCTGTGTCCAGCAAGGAGTCTTGGCCAGGTTTGAACGCAGCTTTCTTTAAGTCCTGAATAATAGAAAAGAGAAGACACGGAAGATAATATCCTTTCAGCCCAAAGCTGTGTATCCCCAGGAATCTATTTCCAAAGCACCTACCAAAGAAAAACGATACCCACTGAATAAAGAAATGACACCCAGAGTAAGCAGAGAAATCAGGGTCAAATGTCAGGAGGACTCACCACCAAGGGGCGGGCAGAAATAGGACTCAGGAAGGCTAAGCATGGCTTCTGGAAATTTATTATTTTATTTTATTAATATCTAACCCAAGAGGTTTTTTTTGTAGAAGGAAGAGAGGTACATTTCCTTGTTTCTGGGTCCTGTTACTTGTGTATTGCAAAGAATTTTAGAGATGATAGAACCAGATCTCTTCAAGGTGGTGTAGAAGCATTTGGAATGGTAAGTGAGCAGGCCAGAGCTGACCAGATCAAACCAATTCCTCTCCTCCCCCTCCCCTCCCCTCCCCTCCCCTCCCCTCCCCTCCCCTCCCCTCCCCTCCCCTCCCCTCCCCTCCCCTCCCCTCCCCTCCCCTCCCTTCCCCTCCCCTCCCCTCCCCTCCCCTTTCTCTCTCTCTCTACATCTGTGTGCCTCTCTGCCATTGCCTCTGTCTGTATGTCTAGTCTGTCTCTCTTTCTGTCTGACTGTCTGACTGACTGTCTGTCTGTCTGTCTGTCTGTCTGTCTGTCTGTCTCTCTCTCTCTCTCTCTCTCTCTCTCTCTCTCTCTCTGTGTATAACCAGAAGTTAATATTAAGAGTTTTCCTTTATTGCTCCATGTTGGTTTTTGAGACAAACACCTCTCACTGAGCCTAGAGCTCATCAGTTTGGCTGGACTGCCCAGCCAGCCACCTCCAGGGAGTTCCCTGTCACTTCCTTACCAGGATGAGATTATAGTTGTTCACCACATACATCTTTTTTACGTGGGTGCTGATGATTCAAAATTAGATTTTGTGCTTACATGGTAAGCACCTTGCTGACTGAGTCAACTGCCCAGGCCTCGGTCGGGGAAACTCTGTAACCTTTAGTAGTCAGCAGTCACCTGGAATGAAGGACGGTTGGACCTGTGCAGGACCTGCTTTGCATCTTCAGCAGGTTTCCAGACTAGGACCCTGTTTCTGCCCTGGGGAACCTTAGCTTGAGAAACTCTGACCAGCTGGTTTCTGAGGGTTCCTCTGATTCGTGAGGGTTCCTCTGATTCGTGAGGGTTCCTCTGATTCGTGAGGGTTCCTCTGATTCTATGACTCAGCCCAGCCTCAGGACAGAGTTGGCTGTCCCTTTGCCACTCATCTTCTATTTGGGGTGTGTGTCTCTCCCAAGTGGACAGACTTTTCTCATGTCATTTCTAAGTTCTTCCAGTCCAGACAGTTAATGTCGCGTTCTGTTCCCAGCATACCCTGAATGGATGAGCTAAGCCCTACAAAATGCACGGAAGGCAATTCAGGCAAAGTATTATCAACAAGATTTAAGAAGAAGCCCATGGAACACAGCAATAAAACCTGGAAATAACTATCCATTTCCTACCTACAAAATGTCTCATTTCCGAGTCCATAAACGCTCCCCCCTCCGGATCCCAGACCCATCTGTTTTGTAAGTGTGTATAATTATTAGCATCATAAAATCAGTTGCTATACCTAATGTAATTATCAGCAGCCAAAATAATATCAGGTAAAGACAGGGGAGGGAGGAGGAGGAGGCTGCTCACTGCTAACTCAGACACATTTTTTTTTAAAGAGAGGGAAGAGAATGGTCGCATGAGAAGATAAGAATTCTTTATGGTGAGATTACACTTCCAGTGGAGGCTTTGGGGACTGCTTTGCAAATAAGGCTGAGCTAGCTCCTCTCAGAGTAAAGAGCTCCTCCTCGGCATGTGCCATGGGTTCAGTCGCTGTTGGGAATCAGAAGTTGAGATCTGTGCTTCCTCTGTGACCAACCTACAGCCTCTCTGCAGGCCCAGGGAACATGTCCTTCACTCCAGAGGCACTGCCAAAGCTTTTTCATTCTTTCCCATGCTTTGGCTCAACCTCATGAGAGTTCAAAAGTTAGTTTCCAAAGCTTGGCCGAGATACTAAGTCTGTGGTGAGTTCCTGATTCGGAGAGAACTCAGGCCTCCTGCCTTGTGTCTGCTCACAGTGTCAAGGTTGGTTAGTTACCCACGGAATGAGTGAGGCGGCGAGTCAATGGATGGAGTGATGGATGAATGGAGAGGGTCCAGATGGTGACAGCAATGGCTATTGCAGGAGACGGCGAGCATATGCCAGTGCCTCCGCCCATGTCTTATGGTGATGGTGGGAGGAAGCACACTGCTCACTGAGGCATTATGGAGAGGCTGGCTTTGACTTACTTCAGTATTCTGATCACTAGATCAGTCCAAGTGGAATGGCCATCTTTGCACAGAGGTGGGCTCTATAATCCCACTGTTCTTTAAGGCGGAGCCTGGGCAACCCCTCCCCAGGCATCTTATCCAGGAGGTTGAAGGGGCAATAAAAAGAACATTTACATTACATCTGCTGTGTATCTGACTTATTTGACCATATTGAACTCACTCCTCAAGCTGTAGTCTCTATTTCTTAACATGAAAGAAAACAAGCTCAAAGATTCACCGAACTAGACCATCCCACCAGCTAGTGATACCCAGAGCTAAGATCCAAAGGAGGCTCTTCCTTCTCCAAGGTTCAGCACCTTCCACAATGGCTTGAAAAGCTATCCTAAGCCTTAGACTCTCCAGTGCACTTGTTGGACCAGAAAACTCAGTGTGCCTGTCTACTGAAAATACAGGCTGTTGCCACTGCTGGCTGAGGTGTTGGTCTGCCTTCTGGATCTCTCCCTGAGGATTTGAAGCTGTCGGAAGAGGGCCTGGAGTGGGGGTGTGATTGTTCTCCGTGCCCATTGTCTATTGGTTCAAATGGTTTTGTCAAGCTGCCCTAGCATCTTCTCATCTGCTTGTCTGCCAGAATCCAAACCCAATCTGATGGTGGAGGGACCTGTTCTATGGTCCTGAGATTTGTGACTAATGTGCCTTCCCCATCCTCCACATCCCACTGCTGCTAAGGACCAGGGTCCCGTCTCCAGGTCTCACTCCAGACATATTAAGGGATGGATGGGGAGTGTGTCAGCCTGACAGGGCAGATGGCTGGGGGTTCAGGCTGTTGTTCTGTCCCTAGTTTGTAGGGATGGTGAGCCCCAGAGGCACTGGCAATGCATTCTGGGAGAGGTGGGACAATTGGACTGGTGGGCTTTCTGAAGTGTCTCTGCAGTCTTTGGAGACAGCTCCTTGTAGGCATGTTTCTTCCCATTTCTGTCCCTTGTCCCCATGCCAGCATCCTTTGATGGTCCCCCAGGTCTCTTTATGCCTAAAGGCCTCTCTCTAGTCTCCACTGCAACTATGTGGCAGGGACTCCCTCCTTCCTCCTACACTAGCTGAGCAGGTGAAGAGGAAGGGAGAGTGCTGGGAGCTGGTGGCCATGGGCACCACCATGACACCTTTCTTTCTTAAGGCTTCCCCTTTCTTTACTTCCAACATATTTTTTTGCTTCCAGTAATTTCCAGTCTGGCTTGCTACACTGCTAGGACAGGCCCTGCCAGAGCAGGGCACCAGCCAAGCCTCTGGGAGGCTTCTGCTTCTACTGATAAGTGTCCCGTCTTTTTCCTCCCCTCCGGCAGGGTAGAGATGCCCTCCCTTCTGAGCTAGGGAATTAAAGCAGGGAGCTGGGCTTTGGCAACCGGCTTTCTCCCTGGCACTAGGCCTGCACTGTCTCCATGGGTTTCTCTCTCAGACTCACTGTTGCCTGATTAAAAATGATTCCTTCTTGCAAGACAAAATAGGGTCTTGTCTGGAGTCCACCCTAAAATGAGATAGAGACTTAGAGTTCCAGAGTGTCAGAACTCAGTCTGTAGGAAAGAAGGGTCAAGGCGGGCTTGGGGAGTGGGTTCCCTTTCCAGTGAAGGGAAGGGTTGCATGAAAGAAAATATGCCCAGGCTGTGTTCCATCCAACCCAGCCTTACCTGTATGAAGAATCGCAGAGTGGATGTTCTCAAACTATGGGAGCACAAACCAGGCATGGTAACACATGCCAGCAATGTCCCAGTTTTCCTTTGGGGTGGGGTTATCAGTTATATTAGCACGCTCAGCCTGTCATAACAAAATATCAGAGATGATATGGACTAAGCAACAAGAGCTTATTTTCCTAAGTTTGGGAGGCCGAGAAGCCTGAGCTTAAGGTGGGAAGGCCTGTCCTTGTTTTCAGAGGGCTGTCTTCTCTTTGTGTCCTCACACGGGGAAAGGAGGACATCTGGAACCTCCAGGTCAGTCCCAGCACTAGCCCTATCAAGTTAAGGTCTTGCTTCCATGGATTTCTTTCATCTCTGTCACCTCCTCAGAGGTCCTGCTTCCAAGGATGGTCATTCTGAGGGCTGAGCTACAATATCAGAAAATTTCAGGGAAAAATTTCAGTCCTTGGTGCCAGTCATACTGACTGGGTTGGGGCATACACTGATGACCTCACTTTAGTGCGACTATCTTGCTAAAAAGTGTCTCCATCTACAGATAACGTTCTGAGACCATTGGGGCATTGTGATGGTAACAGAAAACATTGTTGGGAGACAAAGTCAGTTCATAATACCCAGTTCCCAGACTGACTGAACCCAGTAGAGAAGAGACTGGGTTTCCTTTCCTGGGCCCTGCTTGGTTTTTTTGAAACATGGTACATTTAGAGTCTCCTCAGTCATTCCCTGGGCTAAACTTTGGTACCCAAAGCCCTGAAGTCTCTGCTCCCTGTTTCCAGATCACCCTCAGCTTCCATTGCTCGTGTGGTCAGCTTTCAGGGTCACAGCTTCACTGCCCAGCCACTCAGCTTTCAGTCAACAGAGGACAAAGATGCAGAGCAGTGTGGTTGTCACTCCAGGAATCCTTTGTGATGTTAGTACAGAGCAGGGGCCGGAGCAAGAGAAGAACACATTATAGGAAGATCTGGGCCTGGAGTTTGTTCAGGGATCAGGGAAGAGATGGAGACAGGAGCAAGAGAGAAGGCAGGGGTGGAAATTAATCTAACTCTCCATCACTCTGAGCTCGTCATCACTGTCATGAAGGACACCTCTCTTCACATTTTTCTCTCCTAATAGGATTATCCCCCCAAACATCTCAAGCAAGAGAAAAGCTGTTTCTTTATTTAGAATACACAAAGACTGGAACTTTCCTTTCTGGGCTAAGTAGTCCTTACATGTTCATTGTGCCCTATTATTTCCTTGTAGAAGCACTCTGAGTGGCTTCCATCACCCTGAAGTCTACATGCTGCACTGTGACTCTGAGCCATGGAAATGGGGAGCAGTGGGGTCAGGGTTTGCGGAGGCCTTGTCTTTCATCCTTTCAGCTGGTCTGTCCTCAGCCACCCTGTCTCCTGCTGCTGTCTCAGGACTCCCTTAGGCTTCCTCCCATCTCCCTGGCTAACCTCACCTGTCATTCAGCATCATTGTGCAAGGGTTAGGAACCAGAAGAGCTCACTTGACATGGCAGCTAAGTGGTAAATATGGTGGGGGCAAATGGAGAAGCTTATGGACCAAGTGCATGTCACGTGACCTCTGCTCTGGCTGCACTTGCCCCTGCTGACACTTAGGTAGAAAGGCCACATTAGGCCTCACCATTTTCAGGAAAAATCTGAGAACTGGAAGGGTCTTTGCAGAACACAGAGCTCATCTCCCTATTGGTTGCCCCAATGCTTCTCAGAGGCCTGCTTTCATAGTCCTAGGGTGGAAGGACCTTCTCCCTGTCTGCTAGGCTTTATAGCTTATCATTCTGGGATATCTCTGAGGAGGGCGTGGGTCTCCTTGGATTAGTCAGGGCTTTCCAGAGAAGCATAATCAACAGAATATGAAGCATATTTTGCATATTATAACACATACATACATATATATAGCTTGTATAATAGCATAAGGATCTAGCTGGAATGAGTCTCAAGGCCTACCACTCCTACACTGGAGACCCCGGATAGCTGAGGGTGTGAGTTCCAGCCCAAGGGCTCGAGAGCCAGGAAGTTGGTGGTGTAGTTTTTCAGCTATAAAAAAGCTGATGAAGTGTCAGGCAGTGAGGTTCTTTCTTCCTTGGGAAACAGCTTAGCTTTTCTACTGAGTTTGCATTGCTCAAGTTTCCCCTGTCTAGATGGGGCCTCTCTCTCACTGGGGAGGTGATCTGCCTTACTGCAGCTACCAATTCAAACACTGCTATCCTGAGACATGCTGACACCTCTTAGAATAATGTTTGACAACACATATGGCTCTCCATGGCCCATGCAAGTGCATAGTTAAAATAACCACCACACTTCCTGTCTGCCATTCCGCATTAGACTGGCCCTCCTTATTTGATGTCACAGGGGTGGGCTCTGTCCTTTATGAACCTAGAGTGCTCAGTTCAGCCATGGTCCCATTCTCAAAAGGGACCATGTTACCTGGCTGGGAGACACCATTCCTACTGGTTGTCTTCTTCCATTGCATAGATGTAAGGTCCTCTTGCCTCAGCTGGCCACTCAAGATGTCTACCTGCCCACCCCTCCATGTCGTGCACATGGCCTGGATGGATACATCTGAACTGCAGTGACCAGAGATCTTAGAGTCAGTACCTGGCTCTTAGGACAGCAGTGTTCTCTTCTCTGTCCCACTCTTTTGTTAAACCCCAGAGAAGCAGCCAGGGCCAATAGGAACCTGAAACTGGCCTGTGGGAAAACTCATTGCTATCTGTTTCTGCCCTTGGTAGGGACTTCAGAGAGGGCGGTGCACTGGGTTCCTACTTAGTTGCCTAAGACTCTGTGTGTATCCTGTTCTTTGGCCACGAGAACACCAGCACAGATAGTGCTTTATATAGCTTCTATTTAACAACAAAGTGTTATATAGTGTTATCTAGCTTCTATATAACAACAAAGATGCTGGCACATAAGGAGAGCCTCCATCACAAACTGGTCACATAGTTCTCTGCTATAGGAGCAGGGACTTGAGTCAAGCTTGAGCATACATCAGGCTGTGCTAACTTTGATGGGTCAGGCCACAGCCTGGTTAAAATGAAAGTAATTTCAACCTTAACAACCTTAACCTTCTTAAGAGTGCCAGGAGCTCAGCTGGTGGCCGTCCTAGGAAGTCAAGGTAGGATGGACACTGTGACATCTTCAGGAAACAGCATATGAGGTGACTGGAGGGGATGACTCCTAAATGCCACTATGCCACTGCTGGCATCTTAGGGGTGACAGTCTTCCCACAGACAGTTGGATCCCTAGAATGGGTGGCTCTAGAGTTCCTTTATATTCGCTCCCTGGAAGAATGGGAGGCCCAGGGTATCCCAGTGTCTCCCAGTGCTGGCCGTTGCTGGGGGAGGAGGTGTGGGCACAGCCTTTGCAAAGGGCACAGCAGAAGTGAGGCCGCTTCCTGTTTGTCTGGGCCCCCGCCAGCGTGTTCTGCAGGGACTAAGACGAGGAGAGCAAACAAGGGGATTTTCAGATGGTCTTTGCCGGCCTTCTTCTTTGTTTTCCCTTGGAGGGAGAGGCAGCCACGATTCTAAATCTTGGCCTGGAGGAGCTGGGCAAGAGATATTGGAGAGGAGGATGGCTTATGTGAGATGAGGAGCCGGAAGCCCTGCTAAGCTGATCTGGGGAGCGGTTGATCTGAGCCCCGCTCAGAGAAGCTTCAGCCTCTCTGAAGAGAATGCGGACTGACCTTTCTAGAGGCTGTTGCTTCTCTTACAATGGCCATTTCAAAGGAACTGTCATCGGTTTGGAGTGTGGGGAGAGGATCGCCTGACACTCACTGACTACCTACAGAGACAGGAACCTCACTACCCTCTCAGGGTTAGCCATTTTACCTCTATGCCAGCCCTCCTAATGGTCTGCCTCCAAGTGGGTAATGGTAATGTCCACCCAATGTTCCAGAGGCTCCTGAGACACCCAGGCCATGCCATCTGTCATCTGATCCCATGTGGGCGTTAACGCTCAGGGCACCTTCCCACTTGCTGGGGCTGTGGCTGCTTGCTCCGGGTTAGTCATTTCATTTCCTCAGCTGGACAGTAAGCTGCTGTCAGTAGGGACCAGATCATCTCCATCTTTTATAGCCCACGTACTCCCTCCCAGCAGGCGGAGCATATGGCAAGCCTTAATCACCGCATCATGGAAGGAAGAAAGGAAATGGGAAGAAAATAACTGCCCTTACCCTTTTCTCTACAAGATAGTGGGTTCCCACCAGGGACAGAACAACCAGTAGGTGCTGGAAGGATGAGTAGCTGAGTGGGTAAGGCGTGTCCTGTGCAAGCACGAGGATCTGGGTTCAAATCCTCAGCATCCACATGCAAGCTGAGCATGGAAGAGATCGTTCTAACCCGGTGCTGGGGGCAATACAGACAGGCGATTTGGGGGCTCACTGGCCAGCCAGTCTAACTGAAACAGAGAGTTCCAGGTTCAAAGAGAGACCCTACCTCAAAAAACAAGATGGACAATGGTTGAGGAAGACACTAATGTGAACCTCTGGCCTTCACATTCGCACTCATGAACACACACACACACACACACACACACACGAGCGATCACTTGTTCTTGATAGAGGATAGCAGCACCTTGGTATGGAAAATGGTCCAGACTTTGCTCTCTGTACCTCGGTGCCTGCTTTGGGATTCTTAAAGCAACCCAGCACAGTTATTCGTCTGTGCTTAGAGATATTGGGCAGGACTCAGATTGTAGCTATGGAGATTCCAACAAGGGCCAAGCTGCCGCTATTAGTTGACTAATTTCCACTGAGACGTTTCTTTCGATGCCGTCTCAGAGCGCGGTGTCTGCAATAGGCAGTTGACAGATGAGAAGGCAGAGGTTCAGAAAGGTTGAATGACCCCATGGCTACAATTTTAATCCATATCCTCAATAGTCTGCAAGGTAAGATACATTTTATGCTAAAAAAAAAAGACAAAAAACAAGACCAAAACATCAAATGTGTGTGTGTGTGTGTGTGTGTGTGTGTGTGTGTATGTGTGTGTGTATGCGTGTGTGGTGTGTATGCTGTTAAAGGCAAGTTAAGGACAGCAGCCATGGGGTAGGAGAAAGTGGGAATGTGGTATGTGGAGTGATTATGTGATGGTGGAGGTATTGGAGTCATAGGGACCATAGCCCCCAGTGACTTAATGATTTCCCTATGTAACACAGTAACACACACTAAGAGCTCATTTGTTTCCCAGGCAGATTTTGAAGCTTCATCCTTGCCCTGTGTCATTTGTAGTGAGACTCTGGTCTGATAGCCAGGGATTGCTTCCCCCCAGGATCCAGGAACTGCATAAGGATAAGGGTTTCCAGAAGTACTCTGATGGGGTGTGGGAGGAACCTTGAAACCAGGAGGAGCAAGGGAAGATTGGGCTTTGAGACAGTCGTGGATGGGCCATTGTACAAACTTCATTGAGCAGTTCACATGTGCCAGGAGCTGTGTTGAACCTCACTAGACTGAAGAAACAGGGACGCTGGTGCCTGAGACTTTGCAGATTGGCAGGGAAGGCAACAGATGGGGGTTTGTTATGCAGAAAGATGGGCAGCAGAGGGGTAGGATGGCTGGAGGGCTGGTTGAGGGGAGGCACACACCTGGGTTCCCTCACTGGGATCTCCGCAGGCCCCTCAGGCCTGGCTCTGAGTTTAAGTCAAATAGCTTTGGTCCCCAGTTGCCTCCTGCCTGCCATGTTCCAACTCAATCATTCTTTGAAATTTGGAACTGGAGCTAAAACGCCTTTGCCCTGTAACGGGATTTGCACAGTCTCCACAGCAGTGCCTGCGTTGCTCATCACCTGCTGTTGTAATCTGCACCACTAAGCCTGCAGCTAGAGGCGGAAAAGCTTAACTCGTTTCTCCTGGCACGGGAGCCATATTCAGGATAGGGAGCTAATCCGCACCTCATCTCTACACACTGAGGCTTGCAGAGGAAGGACCCATGGCACAGAGGACGATGGCTCCTTCTTTCCCAGAGGACTTCTGAAGACCAGGAATTGCCTGAGTCTGAGGGTTAAACTACTCTGGGGACCCTCTTCTCAAGAGTGTTGGTAGCAGAGACAAGATGGCTAATTTTCCTGATGACTGTGATCCCTGGGCTTGATTGGATGGGACTCCAAATCTGCACCGGGAGAGTTAACTCTGTCTAAAGACATATACAAGTGGGGTTTGAGCGTGTTTGAGTACGCATGCGCACGAATGTGTGCACAGTGTATACCTCTCATGGATGTCGATTAAACATCTAGAATCTTTTCTAAAGTCAGGGCAACTGCTCAAGGTTTGTTGTCTTCTAACTTTATCTGAACTCTTCGTGCTTTGGAGGAACAGAGCCCAGAGTAACGCTAAGCAGGAATTTACTGATTGCTTGTTGGAGCTCAACTCTATTTGAGGCACCGTGCTTAAATAAATGTTCAGGGGCTAGAGGATCCAAACACATACGCACAAAATGGAAAAACAATCTAGAAACAGAAAGAAAAAAAGTTGCATATTCCATAGAGGTAGGGTACAGACGTGCGTATCCATGCATCTATTCAGTAATCCACTCAGAATATATTTACTAAGCCTAACACGTGCTATAAAGAGCTAGCTGCTCTTTATAGCTGCTGAGAGACATCCAAGCTGTCCTAGTTCAAGTGGAATGTGCTGGAAGGACTGGGCAGTGGATGGGATTTGGCTTGTCCTAAGCAATAAGTTTCTGAGAGGCTGACTATCTGAAAACGCAGCAGGACTCCACATGAGGAAGTAGGCTTTCATCTCTGGGAAAGTTGTAAGTTTGAGTAGAGCCTTTGTAGGCAGACTTCTGCGATGCAGAAGAGACTGAGCTACATCCTATAAGCGCCCCTTTAATCCCACTGCCCCCATTTTCCCAGTACTCATGGATATCGTTCAACTAGAGCCTTCACTGTCCACTTCCCGATAACAAGCTGGAAGTCTCAAGGTATGGATGGCACCTAGGAGCAGCCCTTCTCAGATGTCTGCTACAGCCAGTATCTAAATGACCCTGTCTCCTCCTCCCTGTCATGGGTCCCTCCAACACCACTGCTTTCCACAGTTCTTAACAGTATGACGCTCTGCTTCCTACCGCTGAGACTTTCTCTGTAACTTGCTCTCTTGGCTGCCTTCCTACCCTGACTTTCTTCCTCACTTCCCTCTTGGTTACTTGCTGGTTTTTCTTTGCAGTTGGTCCCTGGCCTCTCCTTTTTTGGATAACCTGAAGGAAAACAAAGGAAATCTTGGTCTGTGTGCAAGCTGAGACCTCTGAGGGTCCCCTCCTCCTGTTTCGATCAGACTCTGCTTGGATTAAGAGACCATGGCACACTGAGCCTGGAGCTTCCCTCCTCTGATGGGGAACAGTGTGGGACATTTGTCACTCATCTGACATAAGATGCTCAGCTTGCCTTCTCAGCATGTCAACTGGATCCCCTGAGAGCATCTGGTTGGGGCTGCTTTAGTGATTCTTGCCCTCTCATCTACCCCATCAGAGTTTAGGCTTATTGACCCAAGATGCCTCATGGACACTTGTGGCTATAGCTCTTCTTGATCTATGGATCTCTCAGTCTGTGATAGCTCTGGGCAGGACTGAGTCCCCACATCTACCATTCCCAAAGTCCTCTGTTTCACTCAGTTGATGAGCCGAGGGTTGGGCAGGTCTATTCTGAAGGTCTTTTCTGTGTCACCTGGCTAGAAGGCATAGAACTGAACAAGCAACAGAGCCAGGCTAACTGCCTGCTACACCACAAGATAGGGCTTGGCTAGAGCAGTGTATATTGTACATCTTCAGACATCCACAGAGTGTAATGAAACTACTTACAGAAGCAGGAAAAGGTGATGGAGATAGCTTCTTCAATAGGTATGGTGGTCACCATAATGGCCACCTGTTCCTCATCAGTGAAACATCTGGCCAGATGCTTGAAAAACAGTTTGAACTTGGAACCTTTAGGGGGCAATTCAGTGACAGAGCACCTTCTACCCTAGGCTGAGACCCTCTGGGTTTGCTTACATTCGATAACAGATTGATACATGAATAGGAAGAGATGCCACCTTGACTGGATTCGGGATGACTTCGAAAACCCTTTCACAGGAGGCTGGATAGATGGCTCAGTGGTTAAGAGCACTGCTTGCTCTTGCAGAGGATCTAGATTCTGTTTCCAGGACCCACATGTTGGCTAACGACCATGCGCAACTCCAGTTCCAAAGGATCCAATGCCCTCTTCTGGCCTCTGATGGCACCTGCATGCATGTAGTACACAAACACACACTCAGACCAAACACTCATACACATAAAATGAAAATAAAAGAATCTTTAAAGTCCTTGCATTCTCCAGATAATCCTATAGGGTTGTGCAAGGGAGCCCCCTGGGCTGCATGAAAGGTAGTTCTGCCTATGCTTGTTTGCTTTCTACCTTTTGTTGTTGTTGCTACTGGTGTGCATTTTGTGACACTCTTTAGTAAGTACCCTCTTGGTAAAATTCAGTTCAGAGGCTGCTCTCAGAGAACTTACCTTGGGACATAGGGGCATTGTCCTTCCCGACTTGACTGGACCTCTGAGTCAGTCTGTTCAATCCTCAAATTGTCAATTTCTAAATTGTACCTTCCAGAAAGCCCTTGGTACCTTAGAGAGTGAAATGAGGTCAAGGCCCATCTCTTTCTCTACTGGTCTCAGAAAGTGTGTGTTCTTGTGTGTGTGTGTGTGTGTGTGTGTGTGTGTGTGCATGTTAGCTCTGCAGGGCACATTTCCTCCCCCTTACACACACATGCCATGACACCCTCAGGTGCACCGATGCCTGACTCACAGCATAGCCACTCTCTGTAGTCAAGGGTCCTTCAGAAGATGTAACAGATACAAGACCCTAAGCAGCAGTGTGTCTCAGTTCCAGGCGTGTTCCTATAGCGGGGACTAGAATGGGAGCTCGCTTTATTAGATCCCATTATAAATGGATGATTTGCCATCTCTGAAGATAAATGGGAAGCTTAATGCAGAGGTACCCTGTCTGGGGAAACCGGAGAGTTATGGATGTTAGCTTTGTAGCTTTGTGAAAGCACTTTCTTAGGGAAACTGAAATGACCAAGATGAGATTGAATTAGTATGTACTGGTAGGAGCTTTTTCTCCCCCTATCCATCTTGATTTTTTTTTTAAAGGAAAAAGATTTGCCTCCTCTGTGAGCAGTTTCATAAGATGCAAAACCGAATTTGGGGATGGTGATTAGCAGGGTTGCCTCCTGGTGCTAAGGATGCTGCTGCCCAGCTGGAGTCATCTCTGGGGGTGGTTAAGGAAGGCTCTCTGTGGGCTTCCCTCCTGCTTGGGTCTGCTCTCTCCCCACTCACTTGGCTCCCACTCCTGTCAGGAGCTTCTTTTTCCTGTGTTTACAGAGTGATTAGCAACACCCTCCACTCCAGCTGTGGGCTCCTGGATTCTGCATCTGCTTCTGTGTCTCTCCCATGCACCCTTTTTATTCCCCTGGCCCATTCTGAATTACAGTTCCAGGTCTCAGCTAGGAGGTAAGCTTCTTGTCGGTAGGTAACCCTGTCCACTCAAGGCTAAACGCTAGTGGTGTAAGGATGAGGATGCAGACGTGTCCAGTCTCATGATAAAGAAGAGACAGAATCAGGAGCCCAACCTCACTTCCTGGTGTTTTTTGTTGTTTGTTTGTTTGTTTGTTTGTTTTTACTCCAGCTAATGAGATAGATAGAGATCACGTGTCAAGGAAGACTAGAAGACCTTAGGAGCAGCTAGGACTCTGAGGTTTCTGTTGAAGCCTCTCCTTTAAGCCATCACAGACCCAAGACCAAGTGTTGAGGTCTGATGTGTATTTGAGGCTTACAGGCTAAATGTAGTGGGACACTTATTAGTGATATTATTTTATCATCTAGGACCAGCCCACCTCCCCTCTATGGTCAATGTTTGTCTCAAATGTCTTCATCACCAAATAATTGTATGATCTAGGCTTGGAAAGAAACAGAATAGTGTGTGTACTAGTTTAGTTGTGACCCTAGGTAGTAGAAGCACTGAGAATTCCTGTCTTACTGGTGGTGGTGTTTGTGGGGGGGGTGATTTATCCTCTTGGGTGGTCCCCATTGGGCCGTGAGTGTGGAATTCCAGCCTGGAATTAATTTTCGAGTCAAACAACTTTGTAGAGATGGAGAATAAAAAGGGATAGCTTTCAGTGAATGGACTTAGCCTCTTCGATGTCCCACAAATATTTATGAGCACAGATAGAATCTATAGACAGCTTTGCACACATGGCTGGGAGCTGGTAGGGTTGGGAGCAGTTAGCCTCAGGTGGATTTATCTGAAACTTAAAGCACAAACTATATAGTTTTATTAAAATAAAATGCTAAGCACTAGGCCTACCCCAAGTCTAAGAGTATTCTTTGTTGAAGATGCTGAACTTGGCAAATGGAATGATCCTGATCACCTTGGTTCCCTAACCTGCTCCATACTAAGGCCTGGGGTGAGTAACCATCATGACTCTGGGGAGAGGCCAGGACCCACCTGGAGAAAGACCCAGGGCTTTCTCCATTCCAAGCTTTCCCTAGTAATGCTCCTCATGTTGATGAGAGCCCTCTGGCCTTTAGTGGAACCATATAAAAAAAACATTATAAATACTAGTGTATTTAAACTTGTCTATGGTTTCTTATTTTGGAAGTTGGGAGGGGGTAGTTGAGAATTTTTCACCCACCTAAGATGTGCATCTTCTTATAAAATGTATACATTTAAATTTTATTTTTAATTATTATGAGCATTCCTATGATGTGAGTGACAAGCATGTGTGTGCCACAACGTGTGTATGAAGGTCAGAGGTCAGCTTGGTGGAGTCTGGTCGCTTCTTTCACTTTTCTGTGACTTCCGGGGGCTGAACTCAGGTCCTCAGGCTTGTGTGATGAGTGCTTTTACCCACTGAGCCATGTCACTGACCCACATGTACATCCTCTTAGTGCTGCCTCTAAGGTCTCCTTCTGGCTGTGGCAAGTACTAAGCTGGAAGAACCTTCAGGAGTATTAGTGTTCTTCCTCCCCCTCCCCATGTGACTGAGGAGAGACCACGAGATTCCAGGTCAGGTAGGCACTCATTCAAGGTCACACACCTGGTCAGCAACAAGGTTGAAATTCAGACTGTCTAAATCATCCATGCTTGTGCTCAGAAGGTTTTAGTAAACTCTCAGTGGGTATCCAGAAACCAAGATAGCCGAGGACAGTGGAGGACAAGAAGACATGGTCCGCATTCCCAGAGCTTGCCTTGGAGTGGGGAAAAATAAACATAGGTTCATATTCATCTTTTCCTACATGTCATAAAGGAAATAGCAGGGTGGCCAGAAAATAAAGAGCTCCTCTGGGGAAGCCATATATAAATTTTGGTTCACAGGATGGTTGGAGAACCAGGGATAGAACTAGGACAGAGTGTTTCAGGCCAAGGGAAAAACTTTCACAAAGCCCTTGGGAAGCATTGTCAAGGTTAGCATGTTGGCGCCCAATGAGAGAAATAGGATGGGGCAAGGGTGGAAGAGGCAAAGGCAAAGTCACATGACAGCCTCCCTGGGTCAACAAAGGAGCCTAGGTTTTACTCCCAGTGGTCCAATGTAGGAAGAGGCTGAAAGCTGACTCGAGCATCCCAAGAAACAGAGACTTGACTGTTCTGAGAAAGGAGCTTCTGAAGGCATGAGGAAATGTGGTGTGGCTGTTCTGATAAAGAAGCACTAGTCCAGGGAAGGTAATGACTTTGCCATCTTAAGAGACAACTCAAAGAGATCTTGAAAGAGGAACCCCACGGTTGGCTTGAAGAGGCTGTCAGTGATAAACTGAGAGTGGATTCACCAGACCTTCCTGAGGACATCCATGGACTGGGGTCAAAGGACTGAACTGACCAGCCCAGGCCTTAGCAGATCCGAATGCAAGGACCCAACCCTGGGTATACCAAGTGAATTTGTCCTCAAGCTGAGCTAGGGTGGTTTAACTCCTTGGGTAAGACTCTTGTCCTCAGTGGCCAGTGACTCCACGAGGTAGATGGAACGTGAGCAATGTTAACACACCCTTTTCCTGGAAGATGGATGTTGTCTTAGTAGGGTGCTTAGGGCACAGTTTTGCCTCCTCTCTCTTGCCTTGGAGTAGGATCCTTGACCTCCCATTGTTCAACATCTTTCTGCCTTTTTATGTTTTTAACTTTTTATTTCATTTTGCTTTATGTATATGGGTATTTTGCCTGCATGTAGATCCGTGCACCACTTGTATGCCTACTACCTATGGAGGCCAGAAGAGGGCACCAGATCCCCTGGAACTAGAGTTACAGATAGTTGTGAGCCACTAAATTGGTGCCAGGAATTGAATCCAGGTCTTCCGGCAAAGCAGCCAGTGATGTCAACCACTGAACAGTCTTGCCAGGCCCCATTTTCCTGTCACTTAAGAGAAGATGGTATCATATAAGAAACTCTAGTCATCTTCTCACCACTGGCCCAGGGAAGACTCCAGCTAAGTCACCATTGCTCTGCAAATCTTACCTTTCAGTGGAAGAGGTGTCCTAGATCAGTTTCTCTGCAGGTGTCCTGTGGCACACTGTCGAGCCGGGAAGAGCGGGCCCATCCAGGCACAGTGAGCCCTTTCTTTGAGAAGCCTGAGTGGGTGAGGCTAGCTCCTGGTAGAGTCTCCTCGGATTGAGTTTGCTCTGTGCTCTGTCGTGTAGAACAAATATTTCCACTTTCTCTATGTGCTGTGAAGTAAAAACAAAACCAAACTAGGAAAAGCAATGCCTACAAGAATCCTAGAAATCATTCCAAGGTTTCTGTTGAGATAATGTTCTGTGAGTCATCTTTCAGCTTCAAAACTCACCTCTTCTGAGACATCTGCCCCCCCACCCCCTACAACATTATTCAGTGGTATCTCTCATTCTAGCCTTTTCAATAGGTACAAGCTGCAATATCCTGGAATTAATTCAATTATTTATGCTTCTTCATATGTGACCTGTGGGCTGTTTCCCACAACAACAATAACAATGACAACAGCTACTGTCAGTTATCATGAATGTAGGTGGCGGACATCTTAAGAATCGACCTTGGGAACCTGGGACTTTGGAGGCTTAAAGTGCTTGCCAAGAGCCAAATGCTGAGTCAGGATGTGGAGACAAGTCTTTCTTCCTGATCTAGTACAGGCTAAGCCAGCTAAACAGCACAAATTCTTAGTGTGCCCTATTAGACCATGAAAGCTCCAGAAAAAACCCCGTTTTCTGCACTCTTCCCATTTCCTCTTATTTTAAAACTCTGCTCAGTAGGCATCTTAGTTAGGTTTTCCATTGCTGTGAAGGGACACTATGACCAAAACAACTCTTAGAAAGGACAACATTTAACTGAGGTTGGCTTACCGGTTCAGAGGTGCAGTCTCTTATCATCATGTCAGGAAGCAAGGCTTCAAAGCCCATCCCCACAGTGATGCACTTTCTCCAGCAAGGACACACCTACCCCAACCAGGCTACACCTCCCAAGAGTGCCACTTCCCATGAGCCAAGTATATTCAAGCCACCACAGTAGTAAACTTGAGATTATTGTTGGGTATGTCAGAGACCTTGGTTGACATTGAAAATGGGCAAATAGAATACACCCCTTATCCAGGTTGCAGACAGAAGAGGGCACAATTAATTTCCAATTTCTTTCCTCCCTTTATTCTTTGGGATGTGTGTGTGTGTGTGTGTGTGTGTGTGTGTGTGTGTGTGTGTGTGTGTGTGGGCCCGCACATCTATGCCTGTAACTGTAGTTTTTGTTTCCTCAGATAAAATGAGATGAGAGCCATACTCAAGCTCTGCAGGTACATGGCTTGGGCTGAGCCCAGAGTGTCTCTCTGTTCTTACTATTCCTAGCCCTAGACCTGGAAGCTTCTAGTCTCTATACCATCTAATCTTCCCAGCTTAATGATTCAATCCAACTTTCCCTGGTCTCTGCCTGAATTGCTGTGCCTGACATCATACTAACTTTGGTAATATGTTCTAATCTTCTGGCTCCTTCTTAGTCTCTAGTTTGTTCTGTCTTCACCTGTGTCTAGCTTGTGCTCTCTGTAACCTGCCTCTATAAAACTGTCCCAGTAAAATTGCCATACACACCCACCACCCACCACTTCTCTGTCTGTCTGTTGGTCTGTCTGTCTGTCTGTCTCTGCTCTTAAGTAGCCTCTCTTTCATGTGCTGTTCTCCTGCAAGTTGGGTATATCCTATCTCTGACTCATTCTGTCAAATTTTTCTCTGATTTATCACTTTGTCTGCCCTTCAATTAAACATCACTTTTGAACATAGCTGCTTCCTTCTACAAACTAATCTTACCTTAATTGTTAGGGATTAGGTGTATACTAAGGGTGTGTCTATATTCCAGCCAGATCATACTGGAACCTGGGTGGCGTCTGCATTCCTACCAGGTCATATAGATTTAGAAGGTCTTTGGATGTGATCCTTTGCCCGAGCAGGCATGTTGCTAGGTTAAAATTCCTCTACATTCATGTGTGAATGCAAGCATGCTCATGCCATAGTATGGGTTCAAAGGTCAAGAAGTCAGAGGACAAGTTCAGGTGTTGGTTCTTGCCTTCTGCCTTGATTGAGACAGTCTCTGGTTTCAGACCAGTTCTGCTGAGCTAACTGGTCCAAAAGGTTTCAGGGATTCTCATGTCTCACTCTATTTTAGGTTCTGGAATTACAGCTAATTACATGTAGATCATGCTACATGTCTAGGTTTTACTTGGGTCCTAGGGATTTGAACTTGGGTCCTCATGTTTAAGTGCTTTTACCCGAGCTACCTTCCAAACCCCAATTTCCAGTTTTACCTGGTTGTAGATAAGAATGATCTTACAGACCCTATGGCAAGGAATTCAGGCCCCATGTGACCTGGTTGATGTATCAAAATAAGAAGACTCTCTCACAGAAGGCCACAATTAAAGAGATTTCCAAGAACCTGCTCATCAATCAGATAACTGGCCTGGATGCTGGTCCTGAGGCTTACTATACATTGTTTTACATTAATGTCCAGGAGTAGCTATCAAAGGGAGAAACAAGAGTTGGTGATTGATATCTATAGCCTTACTGGATTATGGGAGTCTGATGTGAGGCTCACACTAGAATAATCACCATATGGAGCCAGCATTTTCTAGGTGTAGCGTCTATTCCCACTTCTTCTCCTTCTTAGCCTCTGTCTTCACAGAAGACTCTCACCTAGCCTTCCCATTGCCAGGGACTCAATGAAATACTTTGTTTTAGTCTCCAAATGAGTTATCTGTGAGTGGCCCTGTGGAATCCCCATCCCTGAGCCGCTAAATCAAATACAAATCTGCTTTGTTGTGAAGCAGATCGTGACTGGTGCTTATCACCTTGAACTTCTCATCACTGTATAGCTGTGAACTGGCATGCTAACATTTATTCAATAGATATTTACTGAGCACCTACTGTGTGCCACCCACTAGCATCGATACTGACGTGTAGCAGCATGGTGTGTAGCCTAGGATAGGAAAGTGCTGTGCTAGGACTAGCAGGGCCTAGAACATCAGTGGGAAGGGCAGTTAAGGCCCCTCTCGGTTGACACCTGGATGATGATGAATAAAGAAGTGATGGAGACGTAGGGAATGTTATGGAGACCCAGGGGACAGCAATGCCAAGGATGCCAAACAGGGGCCCACTGATAATTCTAAGAAGTTTCTAGTTTGCTGTAACAGGCGGCAAATTGCAGAGTCTCAAGATGGAAGCAGAGAATATAGGTCCTGGCAAGGGTCCAGGCCAGCCATAATGATGCTGGAGGCATCTACTCGCTGAACCCCAGTTTCCTAAATGAAGACATGAGTGCCTACCTTCTAGTATAATGAGTAAACACTTGGTGTGCAATGCACAGAAACCATTAGTAATAATAAAAATAGTAATAATAATAATGCAATACTCCATGATAATCAATAATAAGGCAATGAACTCAAGCCCTTCCAGGAGAATGGAGCCTATAAGTAAGCCAGAACTTTTCAGTCAGTAAGTCTGGGGATGGGATGCAGACTGCCTTTCCTGGCTCTTTTATTGTAGGTTGTTCGTAGGTATATGTGAAGGGCATCTATGTTGCTCAGCATCCACTCCAAGGTGGTCACCAGGCAGGAAGGAGTGGACAGGCAGTCTCTGGGAGAGGAGAACTTCTCTGTGTGTTACCAAAGCAAGGCCACCAGCAAGTGGGAGAGCCCAAGCATTCTAAGTTCTGTGCCTTTTCATTCCTGCTCCATTCAGTAAGCCTGCTGAGTTGAGAAGGGATAAGAGAAGGGCTTAGCTAACAGAACAAGCAAACTGGGATGCAGGAGATGTGGAGACGGTCTCTTCTTGTTCTTGACTTCCCAGGGAAGGGTGCACGGGAAATAGAGGAAGAGATGGATAGATTTCTTCCCTGGCTTCCTGTCTGTCCTCTGAGATGAGCGGTTAAGATGAGAGAGGTTGAGACTGCAGAGAGGGATTTGGTGAGACACTCTCAGTATGCAAAGACAGCAGCTGGACTCCGGAGCATATTTCTGCTCCAGTGAGCAGGGTCTTCCCTCCTGCAGAAATTCACCTCTTTTGAGTAGTACTGGGACAAGCTGAGGGGCTGGAGAATTCTGATGCCCTGCAGTCACACCTTGGATGGCTCCAGTTGTCTGCCAGTGTGGTAAGGGGAAATTTTATGAGCTCTTCATTCCTCAGGTCCCATGAGGCCTTTGCCTTGCTCAGACTATCTCGGATACACACATATATCTTCAAAAGAAAAAGAAAGAGAGAGAAAAGCTATTTTATTTCATTGCCAAACTATCCACTTTAAATACCCTTTTTATTACAGTATCTGCATAGTAATACTAATAATAGATCTTGTTGGCAGTTCTAATGAGGCTGGAGAATATAAGGTTTCCAATAAAGTTAATTGTTGCCTTTAATATTCTCATACATTTATACATGGTAAATCTTTAAAGGAGAAAAAACACTCCATTTCACCCCTGTTAAGCGGCAGGTCCCAGACTGGAGAGAGACCAAGCACAGGAGCACCGTGGACTGACTTAGAAGAATTTGGCTCTCCAGCTCCAAGCTTATTTTGATCAGGAAGAGGCTGGGGTTTAAGCAGGTAGGAGCGAGACTTCCAGACTGTCTTTGATGCCTCTTGACTTTGTAGCTTGGACACTGAACCTCTCTTAGCCTCGTTATTTTAGTGTAAGACATGGGGTTCATGATATGTGTATGTAGCTCAGCTTAGTGCTTGGTGTGTCCTCTGTGCTCTCCCATGGAAATCATTATCATTATTACCATATTCCTCTCTTCTGTGTGCATGTGCATACACGTGCCTGGTAGGACAGGGAACAAGCGTTATTCTCGTTCTCCACTTACCACCTACTTTTTAAGGCAGGGTCTTTGCCTGGCCTGGACTCACTGATTAGGCTGGGCTGGCTGGCCAGTGAGCCTCAGGGTCTGCTTGTCTCTTCCCCATTGCTGTGATTACAAGCACAAACTACTGCACACAGCTCTTTACATGGGCCCAAACCCAGATCCCTGGCTTGAACAGCAAACACATTACTGAGTCAACTCTCCAGCTATATTGTCACCACTTTAAGACATTTAAACACAATGATTATTTTATCTACCCTTATGCATCCTCACTGAGGGTGAAATAAGTCACTGTGTCACAAAGACTGTATGTGAACTCCAGAGCTGAACACAAACCTCTCCCTTGGTCAGTCCTTCAAGGTTGCACAGTGGCAAGTGTTAACCAGGGTTTGAATCTGGGGCGTTTAGTAACCAGGATATCGCAACATTCATCAGTTGCTAGGTGACCCCTGACCTCTGCACCTCTAACCCCTAGGAGGGTCTTACTAACTTGCCTTTCCTCCACCTTTTAATGCAACCCAGTTCTCTTCTGCCCGGGTTTAGACCAACCTAGATTCTGAACTGGGGTGAGTGGGGACACCTTCTCCTGTCTTAGGACAGACACTCCTGAGTCCTGTCTCACGAATCCCAGGGTCCTTTCTTCCTTTTTGCTTTTTTCTTGGAGAGAAAAAAAAAATCACACGAGTTTTACAGTCTCAGAACAAAGAAGAGTGTGTGTTTTGCTGTTTATTCTGTCTCCAGTTCTGTGTATTTCTGACAGTTCCACTGCACTGCTGACTCTTAGGATGTTTTTCCTCCCAGGAGGGGTACCAGAGGGAGATTTAATCCCGAGGCCTGCCCCTCACGATCTGGGAGACAGGAGTGAGGGACTGAGATATCCCAGGTTAGGGGCAGCTCCTGTGACCTTGTGTTTCAGCAAACAGATCACAAACAAGTCTCTCCCCTTCCTGACCTTCCCCACCCAAGCAGGGCTCTCTTCTACACATCAACGCCTCTCCTACTGGCAAGTGGCAAGAAATACTATGTGACAGGATGGTTGCCATGGCAACTCTCATTTCCAGTTAAACAACCGGGCACTGATGAAAGGGGTCTCCTTTGCTTTGGTTAAAGGGTTTGTGAGAAGGGTGTGGGGCTCCTTCTTTCCTTCCTTCCTTCCTTCCTTCCTTCCTTCCTTCCTTCCTTCCTTCCTTCCTTCCTTCCTTCCTCCCTTTCTTCCCTTTCTTCCTCTGCCTTTCTTATTCCTTGCCTTTCGTCTTTGTGTGTGTGTGTGTGTGTGTGTGTGTGTGTGTGTGTGTGTGAGTGAGAGAGAGAGAGAGAGAGAGAGAGAGAGAGAGAGAGAGAGAGAGAGAGAGAGAAAGACATGCTGTAGAGGCTCTGATGGACCAGGAGTGCTCAGTTCCTGGAGAAGAGCAAGGTGGGATCAGGCTGGACCAGAGAGAGGCAGATGGGGTTCTGAGGCTGAGAGAAGAGAGTGTGCCTCACATCCTTGCATCCACGATTTTCTCCCAGACCTACCTGCTCATGACAGTGTTCTTTCAGAGGAAGGAAGGACCTGTTGGGGAAAGAAATGGGCCCATGGAGGACCCTGTGTCCCAACAGGTGGTTGGGTAATTAAGTGAGCTTTATGCACACAACACTGTTTTGCCCGATGTAATTGCAGTTTCCATATAAATAATTCACGGGAAATTATTAGAGTGAGGACATTGCCCGCCTCTTCATAATTTGCTTAACCGAAATAGGCTCTTTCATCATGCACGTTGATTTGCCTTAAGACCACGCACTCAGCATCCTTCATAGGCCTGCTCCTCTGAAAAAGAGAATGCAGAATTTAATTAAGTTATGCAAATTGGGCATCCCCTGCCTGGGGAAAGGCAGGGTGTTTGCCCACATGACTGTGGGGTGGCACAGGGAAGGGCAGGTGGAGCCAAGGTGTGCCCCAGGGGGTGGGCAGCTGTTTGGGGAGGGACTGGACTGCTGCCTCCCCATAATCAGAACAGCCTAGGATAAATGAGGGTTCAGGTTTGGACTCCATGGTGGCACAGAGCAGATCCTAGGGATTAGAGCTCCTGACTGGTTGTTGTGTCATTGGAGAAGTTCATAACCACTGTCAGGATTCTTCAGTGTAAAATGAGGATAATACAAAGGCACTGAGCTGGGGCTGATGGGAGAGATCCATTTGGACACCTGTGTACTATGTTTCATGTGGTCCTAGCTCTAGGAAATCGAAGAAGCACTGGCTCTCTTGTGATTATCATTATTTCCCTTATGGTTTTTGTTACTGTTCTTATGTAACAATACTGGATCCTCTGGTTCAGGTTTTCATTGCTTTTCATGGACGTTTCTAGCCATGATGCCTTCCTACCACAAGGAGGATCAAATATACAACTTCCTCCATAGATTAATCCACAATTTAGGGAAGAAATTATCAATTAGAGGAGAAAATGTTACATTTTGAAGCTGTAATGATGAAGGTCTAAATCTCAGGCCCATTGCTTGAATATTGTCATGGGCAAGTCAATCCTTGAGGGCCTCTTGCCTAAGGAGGAAGAGTGTTCTTCACTTGAGATGGTTAGGGGGAACTTCACCAAACCACTGGAAATATGCCTGCTTTGTGGTCTATGCTCTACAAAAAGGCACAGCTCTGCCAGTGACAACTCCAGTGCATGGGCCTTAGCCTCCTCTCTAGACCCTTCCTTCACCATGACCCTTCCTCACCCTCCTTTCTTTCATACCATCCATAAAAATTATTGTCTTTTAGTTTACTTTTCTCATTCCTGGGGCAAAGAATCTGCACATCAAAACTTAGAGGGAGAAGAATGTATTAAAATTCAGTTGATAGCAGGGGAAACATGGTGGTCACATTAGTGATGATGGCTTCTGCCTGTGACAGGGGGATGGGTTGTCTGGCTTGCTCAGGTTTTGGTTGTTAATCAGTAAGTAGAGGGCTCCACTGGTGCCAGGTTGTGACCTATAAACTTGGCTCTTATTACCCTCCATCTGGCAGCAGAGATCCAGTCTAAAAGGTTCCATAACTTCAGAAAACAGCTCCACCTGCTGGGGATCAAGTGTTCAAACATACAAGCCTGTGAGGGACATTCTCATTTCAACAATAACAGGGACCATAGCATCCAATAAGACATCTACATTGAGGGATAAGTCATTGATGACTTTGAAACCCTTTTTCCCTTTGAGGGCACTGACATTATTTCAAAGGATTCAAGGGAATAAGAATGCTTAATTTCTAAATACCCAAAGGCTTGCTAATGGACAGAAGTACTCCACAGACCAGCCACCAAGTCAGAGGTTCTCCCTAATCTCTCTTAGAAAGATGATCCTTAGTCTTTAGTAGACAGTAATGGGTTCTTTGCAAACAAAGCTCAGTTTGGGAATTTGTTTAATGGCGGGTTTCATATCTCTCTTTCTCTCTCCCCCTTCTTCCTTCCTACCTGCATGCATTTCTCCTTCTGTCTGCTTCTCTGTGTATTTATATGTCATTTTTTCTCTCTTCTTCCCTCCTTATGTTTCTCAACCATTGTTACAGAGCCAGTTGCTTCATTCATTAAACAAACCTCTATTGATCACCTACTATATATAGGATACCTTGTAAATCATTTGGGTTTACTTTGGCAAATAAAATACTTAGTTCCTGCCTTAATTGAGCTTAAAAACTAGGAGGTGCAGGTTTTAAAGCAAAGGTATACCTCTACGTATATAGCCATATAAGGTCTGTGAGGGAAAGATGACAGGGGATAGGAGAATAATGGGGGCTGTTTAAATAACAAGCAAAAGATCTTTGACAAGGGAGCTAAAACCATCCAGTGGAAAAAAGACAGCATTTTCAACAAATAGTGCTGGCACAACTGGCAGTCATCATGTAGAAGAATGCAAATTCATCCATTCTTATCTCCTTGTACAAAGCTCAAGTCTAAGTGGATCAAAGAACTCCACATAAAACTGGAGACACAGCCGGGCGGTGGTGGCGCACGCCTTTAATCCCAGCACTTGGGAGGCAGAGGCAGGCGGATTTCAGAGTTCGAGGCCAGCCTGGTATACAAAGTGAGTTCCAGGACAGCCAGGGCTATACAGAGAAACCCTGTCTCGAAAAACAAACAAACAAACAAACAAACAAAAAACAAAACAAAAAAAAAAAAACTGGAGACACTGAAATTTATAGAGGAGAAAGTGAGGGAAAGCTTCAAAGATATGGGCACAGGGGAAAAACTGTGCCTAAACAGAACAGCAATGGATTGTGCTGTAAGATCAAGAATTGACAAATGGGACCTTATAAAATCGCAAAGCTTCTGTAAAGCAAAAAGATACTGTCAATAAAACAAAAAGGCCATCAACAGATTGGGAAAGGATTTTTACCAATCCTAAATCTGATAGGGGACTAATATCCAATATATACAAAGAGCTCAAGAAGCTGGGCTCCAGAAATTCAAATAACCCCATTAAAAATGGGGTACAAAGCTAAACAAAGAATTCTCAACTGAGGAATACCGAAGGGCTGAGAAGTACCTGAAAAAATGTTCAACATCCTTAATCATCAGAGAAATGCAAATCAAAACAACCCTGAGATTCCACCTCAGACCAGTCAGAAAGGCTAAGATCAAAAATTCAGGTGACAGCAGATGTTGGCGAGGATGTGGAGAAAGAGGAACACTCCTTCATTGTTGGTGGGATTGCAAGCTTGTACAACCACTCTGGAAATCAGTCTGGCAGTTCCTCACAAAATTGGACATAGTACTAGCAGAAGATCCAGCAATACCTCTCCTGGGCATATACCCAGAAGATGTTCCAACTGGTAATAAGGACACATGCTCCACTATGTTCATAGCAGCCTTATTTATAATAGCCAGAAGCTGGAAAGAACCCAGATGTCTCTCAACAGAGGAATGGATACAGAAAATGTGGTACATTTACACAATGGAGTACTACTCAGCTATTAAAAACAACGAATTTATGAAATTCCTAGGCAAATGGATGGATCTGGATGATATCATCCTGAGTGAGGTAACCCAATCACAAAAGAACTCACTTGATATGCACTCACTGATAAGTGGATATTAACCCAGAAACTTAGAATACCCAAGATATAATTTGCAAAACACAAGAAAATCAAGAAGAAGGAAGACCAATGTATGGATACTTCATTCCTCCTTAGAATAGGGAACAAAATACCTATGGAAGGAGTTACAGAGATAAAGCTTGGAGCTGAGACGAAAGGATGGACCATCCAGAGACTGCCCCACCCAGGGATCCATCCCATAATCAGCCACCAAACGCAGACACTATTGCCTGTGACAGCAAGATTTTGCTGAAGGGACCCTGTTATAGCTGTCTCTTGTGAGGCTATGCCAGTGCCTGGCAAATCCAGAAGTGGATGCTCATTGTCATCTATTGGATGGAACACAGGGCCCCCAATGGAGGAGCTAGAGAAAGTACCCAAGGAGCTAAAGGGGTCTGCAACCCTATAGGTTGCAGTAACTAACAATATGAACCAACCAGTACTCCCAGAGCTCGTGTCTCTAGCTGCATATGTAGTAGAAGATGGCCTAGCTGATCATCATTGGGAAGAGAGGCCCCTTGGTCTCGCAAACTTTATATGCCCCAGTACAGGGGAACACCAGGGCCAAGAAGTGGGAGTGGGTGGGTAGGGGAGCAGGGCAGGGGGAGGGTATAGGGGACTTTTGGGATAGCATTTGAAATGTAAATGAAGAAAATATCTAATAAAAAATTGGAAAAAAAAGGAGTAACATCATGGGAAGGAGATAGGAAGTGTAGTCTGGGCAGTGAAAGTCAGTGTACAAAGCCTGGAGTCAGGAAGAGGATTGATGCCCTTGAGGAGCTGGATGGACACCATGCTAACTTCATCCAGGGGCTGGGCACAGCACAAGTTCTCAACAGATGTTGGGATTCCTCATGGTCCAGCGAAGTTGATAGATAAAATTAACCACCACACTCACTAAGGGGACATGACAAGGAGGATACAGCACTGTGAGATTGGTGACAGTCAAGAGCCATTGCCTCTCTCCATCCCTTAGGCTCATGGGACTGAGAAGGGAGCCGTGTCCAGAACAGGTAGTGAGAGGAGACAGGGTGTCAGGACAATGAAAAGTCATCTTGAGCAGAGATACAGATAAAGCTCTCAGAAGTTGTCCTTCGGTACCAAGACTTGTGATCCGAAGATGTTCTCAGTCCATCCCAGAGAAGGCAAGAACAGGACTGCCCATAAGGGGCTTGGAGAGAACTGGGGACTCAGTGTTAGATGTTTGCTTCTGGCTCTGCTAATTGTTCTATCCCAAATTAGCCACTGATATCTAGTATCCTTACCTACAATGGGATGTGCTTTGTGTTTCCCGTCGGGGCACCCCAGAGTTGCTAGTCCTGATTCTTTGGATTCTAGGAAGCTGACCTTTTCAGGCTGGATCTTAGTCAGCTCTTAACCCCTGTAGCAATGTACTGAGAAAAAAAATAATCTTAAAAGGATGAAAAGTTTATTTGGGTTTGTGGTTTTTCAGCCTAGAATCACTTGATCTAGTTACTCTGGGCTTGTAGAACCACAGTGCATGATAGAAGCAAAAGAGTGTAGTGGAGGGATGGCCGTTCAGTTCACGGTAGCAGGAGAACCAAGATGGAGGGCAGGTTCTCATATCCCTCTCAAGGGCAGGTTTTTCAGTGACTTGACTTTCTTTTAGTTCTTCAAAGTCTCAGAAACCCTCAACAGTACCAATAGCTGGAGATGAAGCCTTCAACACATGGTGTTTGGAGGACATGGAAAACCCACACCACAATAGACTACATTAAAAGGATAAGATAACCAAGAGTACACCTTTTCCCTTCTGGCTTGACTGAAGTGAAGGCTCAAGAAAGCCCGGAAAGTCAAAAATTTTAAGGCATACATTTCTCCTGCCCCCTCATTTCTGGGATATGAGTGGGCCGACTCTCTAAAAGGCCATATTCCAGTTTTCTCTTGTGTTACAGACCCTGAGTCCAGGTTCTGGTCACTACTGCCTCCCAGTTTCAGCTGTCACTAATCCCATGGTGCTATATCATCCTTGTCATGTCCTCTTAACTCTGCCCTTGTACTTGAAGAGTTCCCTTGTTAGCATGATGATTAAGTTCCTATGTCAACTCGAATGGGCTATGAGGTACCAATATTTGTGCAGACATTTTGGTGTGTCCTGTCCCTGGTTGAGGTTAGCATTTGATTTAGTATGCAGTAAAGACTATTCTCCCTAATGAGTCATGTACTACCCATCCAAGAGTTCTGATGATTTAGAGCAAATGCTTGACCATCTTGAGTTAGGCATAGACCATCTACCCTCAGACTGGAACTTACACCATTGAATTCTGTTTCTTCACCTCGCTGACTTATGGACTTGTGAGCCGTTCACCTCATGGGAGAGCGACAGAAAGAGTTTGTGGTGCTTCATATTAATTGCCAGCTTGATAGCACGTGGAATCATCTAGGATGTAAGTCTCTAGGAATGCCTCTTAGGGAGTTTCCAGATTAGGTTAACTGAGGGGGGAATAGCTCACCTTAAATGTGGGTAATACCATTCCCTGGGAAGGGATCCCAGACTGAATGAAAAGGATACAAGCTCAACACCAATATTAATCTCTCCCTAATTCCTGACTGTAGAGGCGAAGTGACCAGCTATCACACACACACACACGCTGTAATCTCCCTGCCATGATGGATTTTGCAATCAAACTATGAACCAAAATCAACACATCCATTCTTCAGTTGCTTTCCCAACGTATTTTCTGACAGCTATGAGAAAAGTGTTAATACAGGTACTTGGGATAAGATATAACACCCAAAGATATGTCCTTAGGGATCTTCTTGCTCTACCTAGGCCTGGAAGTTTCCATCACTGCCCAGTGCTGTCACATCATGAGTGCATCAAGGGAAAAATCCATGGATAAGATCACACAGCACCCCTACTCCCTTAATACAAGAACCTCTTAATGACTGGATCTACCAACTGGAACCAATTTCACTCTTTTTCTGGGAGCATGTCCTATTCAAACCATGACATCTTAGAACCTCTCAGCTTCAATAACCTTGTGAGCCAATCTCCTCCCTGCCCCTACCCCTGCCTTCCCCCCCCCCACCAGCCTTGATTGGAAAATTAGTATCAGGAAAAGGAAAGAGATGAAACAATTATCTCCATTACTGCTCCTGTACCTCTCCACAAATGCCTTTACCTTTCACCTCATTAAAACTTAATCGACATACAATAAACTGAACATATTTAAAGTGTATCATATGATGAGTTTTGACATATGTGTGTTCAAGATAATGAGCATATCCATCATCCCCCAAAGTTTCTTTGTGCCCACCCCCTTTGAAATCCTTGGCTCCTGCTCCCCGCCCCCAGTCCCTAGGCAACCAGATCTGCTTTCTGTCACTACAGGCTCATTTGCATTTCCTACAATTATATAAATGGAAGCATCCAGTATGCACTCTGTTTGCTTGTCTTCTTTCACTCAGCATAATTATTTTGAGCTCCATCTGTGTCGTAGTATGTATCGATAGTTCACTCCTTCTCATTTGATGGTATTTTGTTACATGAATATCCCATGGTTTGTTTATCCATTCATCAGTTGATGGACACATGTGATATTTCCAGGTTTTTTTTTTCCTATTCAAATCCGTGTTGCTAAGAGCATTTATTTAGGTGAAAGCCTAGACCTGGCTGTATTCTCTCCCTCTTCCTGTGTACACTCCTAAGAGAGGAATGGTTGGATCACGTTCTAGGTAGTTGTTTAACTTTCTGAAAAGATGCCATATTGCCTTCTAAATTAGTCGTACCATTTTACATTACCCAGCAGTGTATGAAGATTCCAATTGATTCACAGTCTTGGCAGCACTTGGTATGTTCAGGCTGCTTAACTTTTGCCATTCCAAGAGACGCACACCAGTATGCCTGGTAGTATTCATTTGCATTTCCCTAATGAATAGCGATGTTGAATATCTGTCATATGCTTCTTTTCTGTGATGTACCTTCTATGGTAAAGTCAGATTTTTTAGGAACTCAATTTAAAATTAAATTGTTTATGTTCTTATTATTGTTTTGAGTGGTATTTGCATATTACAGATATAAATCTTTCATGAAATGTAGTTTAGGAATGTTTTGAACTGGGGAGATGACTGAGTGTATAAATGTTTGCCATACAAGTGTGAGAACCAGAGTTTGAACCTTCAGAATCCACATAAATCTGGATGTAGTAGCACACACGGCTATAATTCCTGCACTCCTACAGATTGAGAGAGAGAAGTTGCAGCCAGAGGAATTTCTGCAAGTTCACAGGCCAGCTAACCTGGCATGGAAAGTGGGGAAAATAGGAGGGGAGCAGGCAAGACCCTGTCCCAAACAAGGTAGAAGACAAGGACTGATTCCCAAGGCTGTCCTCTAACTTATACTTATGGTTATGGTATACACATGCTTGAATTCACACACACATGCATATACACAGGTTTTACACATGTACAAAGATAAATAATTATAAAGATAATATTTTCTTGGCCTATGGCTTGTCCTTTCATTCTCTTAACTGTCTTTGAAAAGTAAACATTTTAAGTGTTGGTAAAATCCAATTTACCAATGTGTTCTTTAGTGCCATCGTAAGTGAGAAATATTTTCCTTCGCCATAAGGGTCATATCTCAACTCTTATGTCAGTTAGCCAGATGGAATGATTAGTCCATCCTAGCAGAGTTTGTGTAGCATACTCTATGATGTTCACACAACAAAAATTAATGGGGATATTTTTTTCAGAGCTTAAGCCTTGGCTGTGGTTGTGGATTTGTCCACTACTCTGTATTTCTGTCTCTTCTTGGCTATCAGATGCATAGATACTTGGGACTGTATCTTACTGAATCAATTCCTCTTTTAACTATGTAACAACATTAAAAACTATTCCTGATAATATATTTGTGTGTGTTTGTGTGTGTGTGTGTGTGTGTGTGTGTGCACGTGCACACAGGTGCACACTGAAGCCTACTTTCACTGATATAATGTAACCTTCACAGCACTCTTTCTTTGTAGTAGCTTTATTGGGCTTCATTATACATACAGGATAACTTCTAGAAGTTTTAAATTTTCCCGGTAAGTGTTGTTGTGGTCTGTCTATAAAGTGCCTCCACAAAAGGCTCGTGTTTAAAGGCTTATCCCTTGGTGCAAGCAGTGTTCAGAGGTAGGACTTTGCAGAAGTTATTGGATCATAAAAGCTTTGCCTTCATCCAGGGATAATCCATTGATGAGTTCATAATTTGAGACATCATTAGGGACTTATGGAGCATCAGGAGGAAACGCACGTAGGTCACTATGGTAGCCTGTGAAGGATATATACCTTGTTTCATGCCCCTTCCTGTTGCCCATCTCCCTGTCTCTGCCTCCTGGCCACCATGAACATGAAGTGAGCAGCCCTACCTCAGTGTGCCTTCCCACAGTGAAGGATACTTTTGAAATAAGGAGTCAGGATAAATCTCTTCTCCTTTATTCTATTTCTGTCAGATATTTGCCGCAGAGACAAAAATTCTGACCAACAGAATTTTGTGTGCTCTTTAATTTTTTAAAATATGATCCACAGAATCACTTAAAATTTATACTGTTGCACATGACCATCCAGTTGTGAGACATTTACTTGAAAAGCCTGGCCTCTCTCTCCTGAGTGGCCCTGTTTGAGGACTCAGTCTTGTCAATCCATTTATTCAGCGTTTATAACCAGATCTCAGCTTTTCATCACTGTACCTTTATAACGGAAGCAAAGGTGGTGTTAGCCTCTAGCGTTGCCTTCTCCAAAGTTCTGTTTTCTGCTTCAGAGTTTGTTCATTTGTTTGAATTTTCACCAAATTTAAAAAATCAATTTCTATTAAGCAGCACGGCCCAGCCTTGTCTGGTGCTGCATGCTTTAATCCTAAAACTAAGAGCCGAGGAAAGGATGAATGCAAACATGAACGCAGCTGGGTTACAGGGTCAAAACCCTGGATCTGGAATGTCGATTCCTAGTATGCTGAATCTAAAAATTGACATTCTTACAACATAAAATCTTCATAGTCATGACAGAGTATCTATTACTATTTATTAGGTTATTTAAATCTTGGTCCCAACAATATGTCAGGCTCTTTGCTGTATGTATCTTTCAAATATCTCACACTGTTGATAGCATCATACATGTTAGCTTTCATAATTTCTATTTTGATTGCATATTTTGGTATTTAAAATCTTTGGAATTTTCATATATATATATGTATATATATCTTTGGTAAATGTATTTGTTAGCTTTGACAGGGTTTTTAGAGACTCTATTGAACATTTAGTCCATGAATTACCATACTGTCTTTGAGTAAAGACAAATGCTTTTTGCTGTTTTCCATTCCCAATTCCTCTTCTCATTTTTCTTACTGCTAGAACTCACAGCACAGTGTCTTAATAGAAAGTGTACCCTATGTTGTATTATGGTACATGTGAGGCTACAACATGATATTTAAAAAATATGTAAATAGCCTTTTGCGGTCAGGGACAATTCGCTTCTACCCATACTTTAGTGTGAATTTGTGTTTCAAATGGATGTTGGATTTTGCCAAATACTTTATTGGCATCTATTGAGAACATGTGGGTTTTCTTTTTAAAATGTATTCATACTTTAAATTACACTGATAAAATTTGAATATTAAACCAACCTTGCATTCCTGAACTAAATCTCTTCTTAACCGTAATTACCTGTTTTCATAGAAGATTTGTTCAACTTGTGCTAATTTTCCATAGATACTTTCAGTAATGATATTGGTCTGTAACTTTCTGATAAAATATCTGGTTTTTTTTATGTGGATGACAATGGTCCCATAGAATGAATTATGATATTTTCTTGTCTTCAATTTTCCAGAAAAGAATGTAAATGTTAATAATGTTTTGTAAAGCTATTCAGTAGAAATTTTGAATGACCCCTTCTAATCTTGAAGGTTTTGGTTTTTTGTTGGTTATTGTAACATGGTAGTAGTTTAGGTTTCTCTTGAAGTTCCTATGTAGACCAGGCTAGCCTTGAGATCATGGTCCTCCTGCCCTAATCTCCTAAGTCTTGGTATTCTGGGCCTATGACACAATGCTGAGCTTGAAGTTTTTCACTTTTCAGTTTAACTGCAGTTTCTTTAAGAGATTGATGTCTAGATTAATTTTTTAATTGAGAACTGGTGATTTTAATCTTCAAGATTATTTATTTTTCTAAGCTGCTGTATTCATTGGCATAGTTATTGATGACAAGCCTTTACTCTTTAATGCCGAATCCATAGAGTTGTGATGTCTCTCATCATTTTTATTTGTAGTTTATATCTTCTTTTTATTTCTGATATGCCTGGTTAAAGATTTAATTTATCAATTTTATTGATAATCTCAAAGAATCACATTTTGGTTTTATTGATTTTCTTTATTGTTTTTCTGGTATTGATTTCTGTTATATTTATAAGTGACTTTTCTTCTTCTGATTTGCTTGGGTTTCATTATGTTTTAACTTTCTTAAGGTGGAAGTTGAGTTCTTTGATTTAATAATTCCCCAACACCTCTTCTCTACCAAGTGCTACATTTGTGGCTTCCTACAATTTTAATTAAGTTATATCATGTTCCTTTTTAATCTACCCAAGAGAACTTTATGGTTTCTATTTGGAATTTTCCACAATTTGTAGGTTATTTGTTTACTGAGTGTTTGCATAATTTTTAGAGTTACCTCTATTAATTTTTGATTTAACTTAATGAGTATTTGGATGCCTTGAAGTATTTTATATGAACTGACTTGTTCATGACACAATGTTTGTCCCCTCTTATGAATCAGTCTTTGTGCCTTTGAAACAAGCTTCTCTACTGGATGCCAAATATTGCTGAGTAGAGTGATCAGTAGTGTTCATTGGGTCAATTTGTTTGATAGCACGATTCAGATATTCTTTATATTTCCTGACTACTGATAAAGGAGTATAGTCAGCCACTGGATAGCATTATTTCAGCTAGAAATGAATCATGCATGTGACCCGTGTCACATAAAAACATAATGGAGTTGAGAAATCCGTGGTGATGTAGCCATCCGAGTGTAACTTGTTATTCACACACTGGTGGTGATACGATGCTTGTATATAATACAGCAAACCTACTGTGCTGACAAGCACATACGAGTCTGGTAAACACAGTTATTTATAGAATATTCTAGTAATGAGAATAAATGATATGTTGCTAGCTTGTGTGTTTGCTGTATTATACCTTTTATCATTATTTTAGAGTGTATACATCCCATTTATAGAAATTCTTGCTGCAAATCGCAAGTTGCCACATGGGTCTCATGAGCTCATCTTCCCAGCATCTCTTGATGGTACCAAGTAACCACATGGAGTTATTGGCGCCTACAACTAGGTTTTGTGAGAAGACTCCATATTTGCACAATGACAGAATTGTCTGTTGTTTTTCTAATGTCTACAAATCAGAAAGCATCTCATGAGTGTATCTTAATCTTGATTTGTCCTTCACTCCTGGTAGTTCTGGTTTTGCTTTAAGTTATATAAAACTTTGTTATTAGCTATATAAAAGCTTAGGTTTATAAACCCTTTTAGCGAAACCAACTTTTAGCAAGTTTTTTTTTTAAAGAAAATCCATGATATTTTTTGTGGTGGAAATTACTTTGTCTGATATAATAACCACTTCCTCTCTTCCTTTTTCATAGCATCATGGAGAAGATTACACCAAATAAATTCCACTTCACATGTGGAATTCAGTGGGTTACAGTGTAAGAGTTGAAGAGCTATTGCTGTTATTTAATCCTAGGACATTTTTATCATCGCTGAACCCATGCTTCTCGGCAGCCACCTTTACCCCTTCTCCCACCTCCATTTATAAACTGCCATCTTCACCTTTTACTGATTTTATAGTTTTGTCTATTCTAGAAATTCCCTATAAGCAAAATCATATATTATGTGCTGTTTGTATTTGGGAGCCTGAAGACTATTTTCAGTTACACATTCTATTCATGTGTAACTACAATTATCTGCAAATTCATAGACATTTTAACAAGGAGTATGCAGGGATCCCATATCTCCTTTAACTAGCTCTCCCTGTCTTGCAAAATTTGAGTATGCTATCATGACAAAGAGTCCCACACAGTCACACTAAAGCTACAGGTCATTTTCATCACCATTAGGACACCTCACAACATGTGTGTTGTGAAAATATGTGAAAATATGAAATGTGAAACATGTGAAAATATGCCTCACAACATATTTTCCTCCTATCTACATCTTAACATTTGGCAACCAAAAATCTTCCTGCTTTTCTAAAATCTTATTCTTTTGAAAACGAACATATGAATAGGGTTGGCTTTGTTTGTTTGTTTGGTTTTGACCTAACACAAGTGTCTGGAAATAAATGTGGTTGTTGCATGTGAGAATAGTTTTGTACCTGTTCATTACTGAGTAGTATTCCACAGTATGGATGTATCATGGTAGGTTCAACATTCACACACAGAGCACATCTTGGTCAGTTATTCCTTTCAGCTATTATGAGTATAGTTGCTATAGATACCCACGAGACAGCCTTTGTGTGAACATAAGTTTTCATTCCTGTTAGACACATCCTTAATAAAGCCATAGTTTAGTCATATAGTAATGACAGGCTAGTTTTCCACAAAACCACTGGAGAGTTTTCCAGAGTGTCTGCATCGTGTGACACCTGTAGCTGTAATGTATACGTGGTCCAGGCTCTCTAAGCCTTCAGCAGTGTTTACATTGCCTCTGCTCTTTTAATTTTAGCTTTTCTGATGGGCGTGCCATGATATTTCACTGTGATTTAATTTGCATTTCCCTAAAGGGTAATGATGATGGACGTTTTCTCGTGTGCCTACTTTAGCCATCTGTCTATCCTTGTTGGTGAAATGCCTCTTCATGTTTGTCCATTTTCTAATTGGTTTTTTAAACTAAGATTTGAGGCTCTATCATACTCTGGATGGAGACCTTTGCTGCACACACAGTTTGAAAACATGGCCTCTCCCTGGCAGCTTGTCTTCTCAGCATTCTCACAAGGCACAAGGTCTTTTACAGAAGCAGAAATCTTCATTTTAATAAAATCTAATTTATCATTCTCCCCCTCCAAATGTGGCTTTGATTTCAAGTCTAAGAACTCCACAGCTAACTCTAGTTTTTCTCCTTTTGTTAATTTGTTTTGTATTTGAGACAGGCTCTCACACTATGGCTAGCCTGGGACTAGTTGTATAGCCCAGGTTGGCCTCTGCCTTGCATTAATCCTTCCTCAGTCTACCAAGTGTTGGGAATGCAGGTATGCACTACCACAAATGACTTAGAATGTTTTTAAATATAGATACAGTTTTAAATTTGACATTTAAGGCTGTAATCCATTTCAGTCATTTTCTGTTCAAAGCATGAGATTCGGGTTGGGTTCTTTTTGTCTGCCTATAGATGTCCAATCACTTCAACACCGTTTGTTGAAGAGGCGATTTTTTCCCCCATTGAATTGCTTTTGCACCTTTGTCATAAGTCAATTCAGCACATTTGTGTGGCTCTCTTCTATCCCATTTATCTATCTATCTGCCAATACGGCACTGTCTCAATTATTGCAACCATATTAGTCTAGGAATCAAGCAGGCAGCTCCTTCCACTCTGTTCTTTTTCAAAATCCTTTTATCTATTTCCATTCCTGTATCTTTTCATATGAAGTTTAGAACTTCTATATCTATAAAACATATGGTTGGGAGTTTGATAGTGTTGCTGCTAAAATTCTCAGTTAATTTTGGGTGATAATATCATTTGCTCAAGTCTGCTGAATTTTCTAACCCACGAACACTGGTGTCTAGTTATTTTCATCTTACCAGTTTTAATACTGAGTATCTCTTAGCATGTAATTATCATGCATGTTGTCATTCATGTTGAGCACCCGAGTATTTCTTTTTGAACACTGTGTTTGATTAGTGTTGTATTTTAGTAGGACAGTGCATACGTAGGAGCCTCAGCACTCAGCGGGCAGGGGCAAGAGTCATGAGGCACATTTGAGGACAACCAGAGTTAAGTAGCAAATTCCAAGCCAGCTAGAGTTTCATAGCAAGATCCTCATTCTAAAGAGAATGAAACAAAATGACATAACCCAACAACTTAGTATTGTATTACAAATTTTGATTTCATTGCAAGCATACGCAAATATTGTTGATTTGTGTATATTTATCATGTACGCGACAATCTTGCTAACTGGACTTACTAGTTCTAGCAGTCTCTGGTAGGGGCTGGGATTCCTGCATAGAAAGTCATTTCATGCATAAATAGGAATGGCTTTATTTCTTGCTTTCTGGTTCCCACGTGTTTAAATTCCTTTTCTTACCTTATCAACACACACGTATGTACCCAAACTGGTACTGCTGAGAGGAGAACTGCAAACAGCACACTAATAGCTGAGGATTTCAACATCCCACTTGCAAAAAGTGGTGTGGTGCATTGCAAATGATAGATCAAAATAACAGAGATTACCATAGGTCCTGTATTCTTTAAAAGTATGAGGAGATGTAACAATTCTACAGCCATCAATTCACAACTTTGATTTAGTAAATTCCTAAGGAAACAGACTACCACAGAACACCCAGACCTCTTAAGCAGCCGTCTTTTAAGAAAATAAAATTTGCAATAAAATCTTTCAAAAATTAAAGAAATTTACCAAATACATGAAAATTTTGTGCCAATTCTATGTTCTCTTGTCTAGAAAACAGAAGAGGAGGAAATGCTTTACATATTTTATGAAATGGCTCTGATGCTGCACTAGAGAACAGAACAAAACAAAGTTACACACTGATATTGCTTAAGAGTATAGATACAAAATTAAAAAATACACATTGTCAAGCAAATTTTGGAATATATGAAACTTACTCTGATGCTCTAAGGGATATTTATCCCAAGGATCTTAAATTTGTTCAAAATTTAATAAGAAATCAATGTAATTAATCTATATTAACAATCTCAGGACAAAATCTCATACCACCATATTAATCAAGGCAGACAAAGCTCAATGCCAGTTCATAGCAGAAACTACAAAAAAAATTGCAGTAGAGAACTTCCCAAACTACATGAGACTAAATAAAAGGAGTTCTGATCTCCAGCTGTAGCACATAGCTATAGCCATAGCATCAGGTTAGAGTGATAGTCGTTGTTTGCTCAGTGTGCTCACTCAACACAGTGTTGAAGTTCTAGCCTGTGCAATACGACGAGAAAAGTATTTAAAACATGTGTAGCTTAGAAAGCAAAAATAAAGCTGTCCTTGTTTGTAGGCCAAGTGGCTGTCTATGTAGAAACCCCAAGGCCTTACCAGAGTCGTTTGTAACTAGTAAGTCCAGTTAGTAAAATTATAGATCACATGATGAGCACACACATATCAATGATATTTGCATAGGCTAGGAACTAATTTATTTTTCTTATTTTTCTTTATTTTAATTAGATATTTTCTTTATTTACATTGCAAATGTTATCGCCTTTCCTAGTTTCCCCTCCAAAAGTCCCCTATCCTCTCCCCATGCCCTGCTCCCCAATCTACCCACTCCTGCTTCCTGGTTCAGGCATTCCCCTATACTGGGGCATAGAACCTTCACAGGACCAAGGGCCTCTCCTCCCATTGATGACTAACTAGGCCATCCTCTGCTACATATGCAGCTAGAGCCACGAGTCCCTCCCTGTGTTTTCTTTGATTGGTGGTTTAGTCCCAGGGAGCTCTGGGGTTATTGGCTGCTAGTTCATATTGTTGCTCTTACTAGGGGCCTGCAAACCCCTTCAGCTCCTTGGGTACTTTCTCTAGCTCCTTCATTGGGGACCCTGGGCTCCATCCAATGGATGATTGTGAGCATCCACTTCTGTATTAGTCAGGCACTGGCAGAGCCTCTCAGGAGACAGCATGTGTCCTTATTACCAGTTGGAACATCTTCTGGGTATATGCCCAGGAGAGGTATTGCTGGATCTTCCGGTAGTACTATGTCCAATTTTCTGAGGAACCGCCAGACTGTTAGTCTATGTCTCTTTTTTTTTTTTTAATATTTTTTATTACATATTTTCCTCAATTACATTTCCAATGCTATCCCAAAAGTCCCCCATACCCTCCCCCCCCCCACTTCCCTACCCACCCATTCCCATTTTTTGGCCCTGGCGTTCCCCTGTACTGGGGTATATAAAGTTTGCGTGTCCAATGGACCTCTCTTTCCAGTGATGGCCGACTAGGCCATCTTTTGATACATATGCAGCTAGAGTCAAGAGCTCCGGGGTACTGGTTAGTTCATAATGTTGTTGCACCTACAGGGTTGCAGATCTCTTTAGCTCCTTGGATACTTTCTCTAGCTCCTCCATTGGGGGCCCTGTGATCCATCCAATAGCTGACTGTGAGCACCCACTTATGTGTTTGCTAGGCCTCGGCCTAGTCTCATTGTCTATGTCTTTTTATTGGGGAATTGAGTCCATTGATATTAAGAGATATTAAGGAAAATTCATTGTTGCTTTCTGTTATTTTTGTTGTTAGAGTTGGAATTTTGTTCATGTGGCTATATTCTTTTAGGTTTGTTGAAAGATTACTTTCTTGCTTTTTCTCGAGTGTAGTTTCTCTCCTTGTGTTGGAGTTTTACCTTGATTATCCTTTGAAGGGCTAGATTTGTGGAAAGATAATGTGTAAATTTGGTTTTGTCATGAAATACCTTGGTTTCTCCATCTATGGTAATTGAGAGTTTTGCTGGGTATAGTAGCCTGGGCTGGCATTTGTGCTCTCTTAGGGTCTGTATGACATCTGCCCAGAATCTTCTGTCTTTCTTAGTCTCTGGTGAGAAGTCAAGTGTAATTCTGATAGGTCTGCCTTTATATGTTACTTGACCTTTTCCCTTACTGCTTTCTTTGTTTTGTGCATTTGGTGTTTTGATTATTATGTGATGGGAGGAATTTCTTTTCTGGTCCAAACTATTTGGAGTTCTGTAGGCTTCTTGTATGTTCATGTGTATTTCTTTCTTTAAGTTGGGGAAGTTTTCTTCTATAATTTTGTTGAAGATATTTACTGGCCCTTTAAGCTGGAAGTCTTCCTTCTTGTCTATACTTATTATCCTTAGGTTTGGTCTTCTCATTGTGTCCTGGATTTTGTGGATGTTTTGAGTTAGGATCTTTTTACATTTCACATTCTCTCTGATTGTTGTGTCAATGTTTTCTATGGTATCTTCTGCACCTGAGATTCTCTCTTCTATCTCTTGTATTGTGTTTGTTATACTTGCATCTATAACTCCTGACTTCTTTCCTATGTTTTCTATTTCCAGAGTTGTCTCCCTTTGTGATTTCTTTATTGTTTCTACTTCCATTTTTAGATCCTGGATTGTTTTGTCCAATTGTTTCACCTGTTTGGATGTGTTTTCCTCTATTTTTTAAAGGGAGTTACTTATGTCCTTCTTATAGTCCTTTATCATCCTCATGAGAAGTGACTTTTGATCCATGCCTTGCTTTTCTGGTGTGATTGTGTATCCATGGCTTGCTATGGTGGGAGAGTTGGGATCTGATGATGCCAAGTAACCTTTGTTTCTGTTGCTTCTCTTCTTATGCTTGCTCTTGCCATCTGATTATCTCAAGTGCTCCCTGTCCTCAATATATCTGATTGGAGTCTGTCCTTCCTATAATCCCAGTTGAGTCAGAACTTCTCAGAGTCCAGCTTTCTTTGTGATTCTGGGATCCTGTGATGCTGAGATTCTGGGTGTGTCAGAGTTCTTGGCGGTCAAGCTTCCTCTGAGACCCTGGGATCCTGGTGTGACCAAGTTTCTGGGATCCTGGGACGTTGGGATCCTAAGATTCTGGGCATGTTAGAGCGCCTGGAAGAGGAGTCTGGGAACCGTCAGACTGTCCACTGAGTTCGGGCCTAAGGTCAGCTAGGAACTAATTTAAGGAAATCAAAATTTATAAAACAAGACCATGTTGTTGGGGTTGTGTTGTCTTGCTCTGTTTTGAGACAAGACCTTGCTGTGTAATCCTGGCCTTCTTGAAATTTGCTATATAAGCCTATATATAGCAGATTCCATATATATGTATATGAGTAATATACATATATATTATATCTGAAATATCACACACAAAGGTATAACCATTAGCTCACTTATTTGGGTCATATTCCTCAGTATTGTTAAGAGTCTTTTTAGTGGATTAACCCTAGTATTACTACATAATGCCCTTTTCTCTCTCCAGTAATATTTTTTGTTTTGAAGTACAACATATGTGGTATAATTTTGCTCACATATATTTTCACCTTCTTATTTCAACTGCTTTATATTATTAAAGTGAGTTGCTTAAAGACAGTGTGTAGTTAGACAATATGTTTAAATTCAATTTTTAATATACTTTTATATAATTTATATTTAATGTGATCATTGCTATACCAATAATTAATCTATTGTTTGATTTATGATTTATATCTAATATTATTATTTTGTGTGTGTATATATGATTGTGTTTGTGTGTTTATGGTATATGATGTGTTTGTATGACATGTATAAGATGTATGTGTATATATACGATTTGTGTGTATATAATGTGTGTGTTTATGATAAGTATGCATGGTGTGTATGTGATGTGTGTGTTTATGTATGTGAATGATATGTGTGTATATTTTATGTGTATATATATGATGTGTGTGTATGATGTTTGAGTATGTATATGATTTGCGTGAGTTTGATATGTATGTATATGGTATGTGTGTATATGATGTATATGTATGATATGTGTATATGGTGTGTGTTTATGGTGTGTGTGTATGATGTGTATGTATGATGTGTGTGTGTATGATATATGTATATGATGCATATGTGTATGATGTGTGTGTATATGATGTGCTTGTGAGTGGTATGTGTGTGTGTTTACCATGACACACATGTGGATGTCAGAAGACAACTTTGTGGAGTCTGTTCTCTCCTCCTCTCACATGGGGTCCAGGGACTGAACTCAGGTTGTCAAGCTTGGAGGGCAAGCACCAAGCATCTTTACCCATGAGCCATCTCACCAGACCCTGATCTCATTTCTTCTTCACTGTGCTTATTTTCATAATTTCAATTGGGTTTTTAAAATACCTATATTCATATTATATTAATATTTTAATATTTTGAGTGCATTAATTTATCTTGTGTTTCTACAGAGAAGTTACCTCCTTCTATATCTCTTTGGCTTAATTTTTTCTTTCTTTTTTTTCTTGTTTGTTTTTTGGTTTTTTTCGAGACAGGGTTTCTTAGTATAGCCCTGGCTGTCCTGGAACTCACTCTGTAGACCAGGCTGGCCTCGAACTCAGAAATCCACCTGCCTCTGCCTCCCGAGTGCTGTGATTAAAGGTGTGTGCCACCACATAAAGAATGCTTGCTAAATATCTCTCACAAGCCTTTAGTAAGACAGCAGATGATGTTACCATTTCTGCTTCAGCTGTCCCAGAGAGCCCAGAGGACCCAATAGAAGGAAGCCACGTTCCTGCTTGCTGTGTGTTTCCTGGTGTTCCAACCCCGCTTTGCTTTCTTCTCTCACCTCCCTTCTCCTTTAGCCGTTCTATTAGGTTAGCTATCTGGCAGCGTCTTTGCATTTGGAGTGCATCTGTCTCCATCTTATCTGCCATCCTCCATTTTGTCAGTTACAGAGTATGGAATCCCAGGTAACAGGTTTGGAGTTGAATGATTCTTTTCTTTCCGCACTTGGAAAATAGTGTGACTTCCTTTGCGTCTCCATGGCTTCAGCTGAGTGTTTTACTGTAATTTGAGCTATTTCTCCATTATAAGTGAGACATTGTTCTTTTCTGTCTGTGATCTTCAGTTCAATTGCCACATGTGGTGGCGTAGATGTGATTGGATTTATGTTCTTTGGGATTTTGTAGCTGTTCCAATGTGTAGGTTTATGTCCCTGGACAAATTTGGGGAGTTTTCAGTCATTATTCCTTGGAGTGTTCATTCTTGGTCTCTTTCACTATTTCTTGAACCCTGGTGATATGAAAATGAGATATTTTGTTGTAATTTCACAGGTCTCTGTGGCGATGCTCCTTTTCAGTAGTCTAAAGTCTTGATTTTTCTTATTCAATTTTGCTCTATCTTATGAGCTGAAACTTTGTCACTAATTACGGTAAGATTTTTTAATAACTATTTTATCTTATTGCATGGTTTTTTCCTGCATTTTGTCTGCACATCTTCAGAGGCCAGGAGAGGGCTTGCTATAGCATGGAAGTGGAGTTATAGACTATGGTAAACCACTATGTTGGTGCTGAGAATCGGACCCTGACCTTGGTGCTGAGAATCGGACCCTGATCCTCTGGAAGAGCAGCTGGTGCTTTTTATCACTGTGCTGTCTCTGCGGCCCCCATGTTAAGCTATTTCCATACCTTTCCTTATCATACTTTACTTTTAAGAAGCACTATGCCAGCAATGCTAACAATAGAGTATTTTCTTTTCTCTCTCACCGTTTTATTTTAAAAGACGGGGACTCGGGGTGTCTAGCATGCCCTTGGACTCACAATGCAGCTGAAGGTGATCCTGAGCTTCAAGTTCCTCTGTTTCTTCCTCCCAAGTGCTGGGAGCAAGGGCAAGTGCCACCGCTCTGGGTTTATCTGGTGCTGAAGACTGAACCCAGGACTTTGTGCAAGTACTGTACCAGCTGAGCTTCATTCCAGCCTCTCCTTGTTCTTTCGGTGCTATTATTATTGTTGTTGTTGTTGTTGTTATTATTATTATTTTACCTGTTACCTCTTCTATCAATCCTGAACTACTGTATTATTTGTGTTTAGTCATCTACATAATAAAGACGGTATTGTATGCAATACCATCTACGTATAAATGCTTAAGGAAAGAAACTTGCATGGTATCTATATAGTTATCATTTTCAGATTTTCTTCATTTCTTTGCACAGATTCACTTTTCACTCTGATGTCCAGAAGATATCCCTTCCACATTCACTACATTTTAGAGTGTGGACTTATTAATAGTAATCATTTCAGCTTTTAAAATCCCTGACCATCTTTATACTGCTTTTGTTCTTATTTTCACTGGGTGGAAAAATTCTCCTTGACTATTTTTTCTTTTAGTACTTTGCTTTATAGCACTGCTCTGTGGTCATCTCCATTGTCTTGGTTATTAGTTACTTTTCTTGTTGATGTAATAAAATACCCTGATGAAAGCAGCTTAAGGACAAATGGTTAATTTTGGTTCACAGCTCAGGAATCTGGTCTATCACAATGGAAAAGTCATTATATCAGCAAGACACATTGCCTCCAATCAGAAGGCAGAAAGAGGAGTGCTGCTCAGCTCACTTCCTCGTTTTTACTTAGACAAAGACTGTGGCGTAGGGAATGGTGCCGCCCATGGTAAGAGTGAGCCTTCCCACCTTACAGCCTGATCTAGATAATCCCTCACAGGATTCTCAGAAGCTAGTCTCCTTGATGATTCTAGATCCCACCAAGCAGCAGTCAGTGCTAACCATCACACCTTTATTCTAAGCAGATATTTATTGTTATCATTTTCTTTATTACTTTGTACATAGGTTGTAGTAAGATGTTCCTCTTTATGTTTTCAATCTCCTTTTTGAATAGTTTAATGTTAGTATACCTTATAATTGATGTCATAACTTTTATACTTGGAGTTCACAGAGCTTCAACTTACAGTTTGTATCAAATAGGTAAGTGTTGGCCAATATTCAAATACATTTTCTACATAGATTATCTTGCTTGTGTATGAAGGTGTTTGAAGGCATCCTAGACCTTACTGATATGTGTTCATTTTGAATGTTCTGTTCTTTTCTGGTTCATTTTGCTTTTTTTCCCCCTGAATTTAGATTCACTGCTCTTTCCTTCTACCATGTTTAATTTACCATGCATCTTAACTTGTACATATGCCATTTTACATAATGTAGTTTTCATCTCTAGAATTTTAAGCTATGCCCTTTTGGGGTTTTTTCATCTTTATTTGCTTCTTCAGTACATACAAGACACTCATAACAATTGGATTGATATCATGTGCTGATTCTGATCACCGTGTCAGTTCTGAATCGATTTTAATCGATTAACTTTGTCTCCCCCTTAGATTATATTTTTCTACTTTGACGGTTTGGTGATTTTTTTTTTTAGTGAATGCCAGACTTGTAAGTTGTTTTTTATTATTATTATTTTATTTTATTGAGTGTAGCCTATTGTTTAATCCATTCCATGTTACTTCATCAACAAATAACAAATCACAGTGAGTAGTTATTCTATAAATGCAATAATCAGCACTCCCCTGACGCAGTGATGAGAGTGATGGATACCTAAGATGGTGTGTGTGGCCTGGCTTAGACTGAATGGTCAGGAAAGCTCTTCCTGGAAAGGTGGTGTTTAGTATGAATCTTGCAGGCTGAATTGAGTCAGCTATATTAAGGTCCATTCTCTTTTTTGGTTGGGTGCAAACTCCAAATGCCAACTCTTGCCCAAAACAGTAGGATGAGAAAGACAGGGTGGCAGAGATTAACGGAAAAAGAGGGAGCTTGCTTTCCAAGAAGATCTGTGCAGGTTAGAGTTAGGGAAGGGTTTTCTGGGTGGGAGCTGGGTGAGAAATATCTTGTCAGCCCAGCAGCAGTAGCAGCTGTGGACCTGAGACATGGAGGGGAGCTAAGGAAACTGTCAGCACCACCCTATGGATTGCAGGGAGAGTGAGGCTTGGTGTGAGAATAACTTGTCACTACCTATTCAGCACCAGGCTTATACCTCAGGCTTGAGATCTCAGCTCAGCATTGCCCTTACTAACCCTACAAAGAGGCAAGAGAACTTGGGAACTTCCTGGTGACTTAGTGAGATACTAGTTCAGGTCCACTGTAACCATTGCCACTCCCACAGAATCAATAAGGCAGTGAGTGAAGGGAGGGATTGGAAACCCATATTCATATACGGCAGTACAGAGACCAAGGGGGAGAGATACTGAGGAAACAAAGATATCGAAGATTGGTGATCTACCTGGCAAGAGAATAAAACCATGACAGACGATGGAATAACTGTAGTCAGTAGAAATATGAATGGAGACACACAGAATTATTCATAGGAAGTACAGAAAGAACCAGTATTGGGGCTGGAGGTATCAATAGTTTAAAGAGGGGCTCACTGGGAAGGATCATGGCTACAAGGCAAGGCTTCAGTGACAGGCTTCATTGAGGGGTGGCTATGAGTAACTTTCTGGGAGCTTATGCCATGTAGGAGCATGCCATTGTAGGGGTGGGGCTTTCTGTGTGTCTTCTGGTTGTCCTGTGTAAGAAAGGAAAGGCTACAGGAGGAGGGGTACCACAGGGCAAAGGGTCAAGATGATATCTGAAGCATTCTTTAAAGGCCTGTGCATTAATTGTATATTCTTTAAGACAAAAATCTTCAAGAGGCAGGGCCCAGAGAGAGTGTTTTGGGGAGATTTAGAGTGTACCCTTGAAGGGGATGATGGGACCTGTCCCCACCTGGCTTGTCTCCCTGGTGGTGAAGTGAATGGTTTTTCTTTATCTTGTACTCTGAGTATTTGTGCTTCCTGGTCCTCAGCCCAAAGCAATGGGTACAATCACTCATGGAAGCTCAAATGAACCTTTTGTCTTTATAACTTGATTGTTGCTGGTATTTGTTACCGTGGTAAAAAAAGACACCTAACCCAGAGAATAAACCGGCTTCCTCGAAACAATCACAGGCCCAGCCTTAGCCCTGATACTGCTACCATGGTGTCAAGCACAAATCTACCTCTCCTGGCTAGACCCAGCTTTTATTTCCCAGAGGCTGGGTTCTCTGTCCTTTCCTAGCCTTGTCTTAGGCTCCTTCACCTATGCACACTCTGCTGCTCCAGTGTGTGGATTTATAGTTTCTCTCCAAACGATGGTGAGACTTCCCTGACCCCAGCCTGTCTCCATCCCCTTGGTTTATCTTTCTGAATAATCCTACTTCTTTGAGACCTAGTTCAAATCACCACTTCTTCCAGCAAGCCTACCCTGGCTTCCCTAGTATGAAGCAGCCTCTACCACCCTTTTGTTTCTGTGGGATTTGAAGTCCATCTATCTTTTCCCACTTAACATAGAGCTTGTGGCTTTTCATTGTATAGTTGCGAAGGGGTGGAAGAGGAGTTTGCTGAACTAGTAAAATCTGTTTTCTTGTGCTTTAATTTGCGGGTTTTTTTTTCTGTTTGTTTTTTTAATAAAACCATGCAGAGGGTTAATGTAGATGAATTCTATTGTGAGGATTAGAACAATCTGGTATATGAAACAGGAATAATGAACAGAGCCCAGTAGGTGCTCACAGAATGCATATGGTTTCCCTCTTTCATTAACATCTCCCAGACATGAGGTTCTACATGATAATAAAGGGTCAACTACCATCTTCTGATGCTGGGAGACCTAGCATGACCTCTCTGAGTGTCCAGGTCTGGGTGGCCCTGAACTAGCCAAGGCCTCACCCATTTTCCCCAATCTATGACACATGCATGTTCTAACCCAGTGTTCTTAGCCTTCCTAGTTCTGTGACTCTTGAACACAGGTTCTAATGTTGTGGTGACCGCCCCCCCCCAACCATAAAACTACTTCATTGCTACTTCATAACTGTACTTTTCTACTGTTATGAGTTGAAATGTAAATATCTGATATGCAGGATATAGGTGTCCCTCAAAAGGGGTCAGTACCCACAGGTTGAGAACTGCAGCTCTAACCTCTCAGGGTGTCTTTACAAAGTTGTGGTTTAGGGCTACATGATTGGCATTGAGCTCCTTAGAGCTCTCAGTCCCTGAGAATCAGTCCTGTCTTTCCAAGACTCTTAAGCAAGTCCTCAAGGACACTTCCACCCCCAGGGATTTGTTCCCCTTTTCTTGGTCACAAAGAGCCCTACTTTCCTAATGAGCTGTTAAGGAACTGCCAATTATGCATATAAATGAAGAGGCTAAAAACCATTATGGGTCCAGAAAGGAGCTGAATGGAGCTGCCTCCCTCAGCCTCTGGGTTTGCCTTGCTGTTGCTGGGAAAGCCACTTAGGGGTATGGCAGGAACTGAGCACCACCAGCAGTAGGGGCTCATACTTCCTTTCTTCTTCTCACAGGACTCTGTCTGCTCTGAGGTTTGTCCCTCACTGTGCTGCATGGTTTTCTGTCAGCTTGACTCAGGCTGGTAGAATCTGAGAGAAGGGAAACCTCAGTTGAGACAGTGTCTTCCCAACTGTAAGGCATTTTCTTAATTAGTGATCAATGGTGAAGGGCCTGCCCATTGTGGGTGGGGCCACCCTTGGACTGGTGGTCCTGGGCTCTGTAAGAAAGCAGGCTGGGCAAGCCATGAAGAGCAGGGTGAGCAGCCCTCCTTTGTGGCCTCCATCTCAGCTCTTGCCTCCAGAGTCCTGCCCTGTTTGAGTTCTTGTCCTGACTTTCTTCCTTCAATGATGAACAGAGATATGGAAGTAGAAGCCAAATAAAATAAACCATTGCTTTCCCAATTTGCTTTTGGATCATGATGTTTTGTGGTGGCAATAGAACACTGAGACACTCAAGATCAGGTGAAAGGACAGAGGCAGAGCCCATGTGTTTAATATGTAACTTTATGGATGTCTGAGCTCTGTCGTACACAACATACACTTGCAACTAAGGAACATGTGTGATACATATTCTTCTAGAAAATTATCTCCTGTTAACTTTTATCCGGCTGTGTGTATGTTTCCTGTGGAAATCTAGCGCAAAAGTTGCTCAATACACTTTTAGTTAATTTAACTAAAAAGAAGGGGGAGGATAAGGAAGACAATGAAGAGGAGAGCAAGAAACTCACCCACAAGTTGAAGAACCACTAAAGAAACTCACCCCCTTCAGGAGTTAGAAGCCCATTGTAATGTTCCAGAGTGGCATATCAACAGAAGAGTAGAAAGAGATTTCTGCAAAGGAAAACTCCCCCACACCATAGACCCTCCCTGCCTGGACCCCCCTTTACTGTCTTGGGCCTCCTTTCCTACGCTGCAAAAGCTCTTTGTGTAGACCTCTGAGTGGAGAGCCTCTCTATTGTCTCAAGATTGCTGAATCTTGAATGAGCCTGATTCCTTTCCAGGAGGTCTCATCTTGGGAATCCTGGCCTTTGAGTGGTGGGATGCCTGGCTCTAATGGTCTGAAATGTAGCAAGCCCCGCCCAGAGCCTATTTTGCATTCGTGAGAGATAAAGAAGCCTTTTCCTTTTCAGTATTTGGTAGACATGAAGCTTTATGATCGACTTTAAGGTCAGATAATTCTTCCTAGGTTTTATCCTTTCTTCAGTGGAGAAAGGGGAGGTCAGAGGAAACTTCTTTTGGCTTGTTTTTGTAGAGCTTAGGGTAGCATGGCTTGAACCCTGTCATAGACAATCATAGAGCACAGCTTGGATAGGGATCTGGAGAGTTGGAAAGGTATGTAAAGAGTTTAATGGCATCTAAACTCCAGTAAGCCCTTAATCAATAACGATGGCTTTTGAAGATAAAGTAGACCTCACCAGTGAGCAAATATGTTCTTTTAACAAGGCTCATGGAGACTCTATGTGGAGGGAGAGAGACCTATAGTCCCCATTTTTGCCAACAAAGAAACTGAGGCAAAGAGAAATTAGCTTGAGGTCACTAGCAGAGATGGGAGTCTCACTTTCATTATCTGAGTCTGGCAATCCTGTCCTTTCCATTAGCTGTGCTGACTGCTAAGCCTTATTGTGTTCCCTCTCCCAAGGGATTTGCATTTTAATGGTGGCCAGAGGTTCTATGTTAATGTACAAAACTATGAATATCTAATTGTAGAATCTTAAAATACCACCTAGGGGGTGGGGCTAAGTGGGCAAGGTCAGGTATTGAGTAGGGAAACGGGAGATGTTTTCCCCTCTCCTTCGAGAGGAAAAAAAAAGTTCTGCTTTTGAAATCATGTTACACAAGCAACAAGTCTTTCTTCTAGCCTGATTTGGAAGGAAGAAATCTCACCCAGGAAAAGGGAAGGCAGGGAAAGTGGGGGCCTTAAAGGCTGCTGACTTTCAGATAAAGAACCATTGCTGGGGGGCTTTGGAATTTGGAAAGGACTTATATAAATGTTGAGGACTAGGCAGAGCCTCTAAAGACAGTTCTAAGCTGGAACAGAGGAAGACACTTGGAGGGTGAGGCTGCTGCAGATACCTCTGATCAAATGCAAGGAATGGGCTCAATTACAAAGAAAAACCTAATCAACTCTCCCACCAGAAGTACTGGGCTGACACCAGCTTTAGGCAAGCTAGATTTAGAAGCCCAGATGATGTCACCAAGATCTACGTCCTCTACATCTCAACTGTCCTAAGCCTTCGTCTTGAGGCTACTCAAAATACCACCTAGCAGAGCCAGGAAAGGACCCTCCTTACAATTATTGCTACTGGAAATTTTGGTATGTCTCCCTCATTAGGAAAATTGGAGTCTTCTATCAGGGTAATGGACTCAGAAGAAAACTCAAGAGCAGACAGGAAATCCATAAACCTCAGCAGCTTCCGGGAAAAGGGAGACCCAAAAGGAGGAAGAGAAAGCCATTCCTTTTGGGTTAGGCGTAAAGGTTAGGCAAGCAGCTGCATGGCAGAAAGGAGGTAGCTTCAGAGAAAGAGTGGGAAACCCAAAGCGCCAAAGAAAGCATGTGTAGTTTCTGAGGGGAGAGAGAGAGGGAGGAGAGAGAGGGTAAAAGGGAAGAGGGAGAGAGGGGGAGAGGGATAGAGAGGGAGAGGGGCAGAGGGAGAGAGGGGAAAGTTATACCTTTCTGAGCAAGGACTTACAAAGACAGGCAGTACTTACAGAGCCTCATGGTAGCTCCTTAGCATTATGAAAAGAACAGGGTCTTGAGATGGAAAAGTATATTATATTATTAGGGGAATTATTATTCTTCCCATCTTTTTAGCAAAATGTTAGGTGAATGCACCTTGCTGAGGAGTGGTCTTTTAGCTAAGTGATTGACAAATCCAACTAGATTCACTCATGTTTTCTGTAGTTTGCAATGTCAGGTTTCTACCCAGGCCAGAGGTAGATTCCATTCCCTTGACCAAAAGTAAATAGCTTTCCCTTAGTGGCTCTCCTCCGGTGCTACCATACACTATTAGTCCTGGTGAGTATTCTACATATAGCATCAGTGTTTGGTCAGAGGACCAGAAGCTAGATTTGGCAAATAGAGGGAAAAAATTAATCTAATGCAGGGAATTAAACTTACACAGCCATAAAAGGCAAATCCCTGGAAGGCAGGGGTTGGCTTCCAGGAAATCTAGAGTGCAGGGACCTCAGGGAATCTGCCACTCAGTCTCAGGTGCCCAGAGTGTCTGGGTGAGCAAGTCCAATGCCCAGATGCTTGCAAAGCTGCAGGGAGAAAACGTGAGTTTTTCTGTGTTCCTACCTCTGGGTCTGCTACAAAAACCTCTCGATAGGCACTTAGTACAAAAGTGGTTCCAGAATTTGTGGAAGACAGGTACCAGAGTTCCTCGCTTTTTGGCTTACATGTCAGGAAAGCACTGCAAAGGATGTAACAACAGATCAACACAGCCATCTCTTAATGTTGACTCTGTTTGGATTGCATGACTCAACCTGGACAAAATCCTAGACTGGGCTCTGAGATGCTTTGGGCAGGTGGCTCTTCTAAGTCACAAGGCTCCCTGAAACTGTGGAGTGGGGTCAGTTTCATGCAGAAAATATGAACTGGGATTTGGGAGGTATGACTCATAAAAGACAGTTCTTACTAAAGTAGAAAGAAAATGGATCCATAAAAATATACATTACAGTTTCTGTCTGGATAGATAACTAAAAAATAAACTTTAGAGCCAAATAGATAGTGGTCCAAACACCTGTATGTTTTGTGCTAACACCTCAAACTTCTTGGAGTTTGACTTCACCTTGAGAGCAGCAATTTGATATGAAGTGTAAAGGAATGAATTTATGAAATTCCTAGCCAAATGGATAGACCTGGAGGGCATCATCTTGAGTGAGGTAACACAATCACAAAGGAACTCACACAATATGTATTCACTGATAAGTGGATATTAGCCCAAAACTTAGGATACCCAAGATATAAGATACAATTTGCTAAACGCATGAAACTCAAGAAGAATGAAGACCAAAGTGTGGACACTGTGCCCCTTCTTAGAATTGGGAACAAAACACCCATGGAAGGAGTTACAGAGACAAAGTTTGGAGCTGTGATGAAAGGATGGACCATCTAGAGACTGCCATATCCAGGGATCCATCCCATAATCAGCTTCCAAACGCTGACACCATTGCATACACTAGCAAGATTTTGCTGAAAGGACCCAGATATAGCTCTCTCTTGTGAAACTATGCCGAAGCCAAACAAAGACAGAAGTGGATGCTCACTGTCAGCTATTGGATGGATCACAGGGCTCCCAATGGAGAAGCTAGAGAAAGTACCCAAGGAGCTAAAGGGATCTGCAACCCTATACTTGGAACAACATGATGAACTAACCAGTACCCCGGAGCTCTTGTCTCTAGCTGTATATGTATCAAAAGATGGCCTAGTCGGCCATCACTGGAAAGAGAGGCCCATTGGACTTGCAAACTTTAAATGCCCCAATACAGGGGAATGCCAGGGCCAAAAGAATGGGTATGGGTGGGTAGGGAAGTGGGGGGGTGTGGTCTCCCTTCCCCCACCTGCTTCAACCTGCTTGCTCAAGGGTGGAGCTTCCTGATCATTCGTCCTGCCACGCCCACTGCTGGACCCTGCCGCTTTGTTGCTTGGAGGCACACACGTGTTCGTCCTGCTACTGGACCCCGAGATTACTTGGCGGGAAATCGAGTTCCCTCCCCCTTCCTTTATAACTGAGTGTCTGGAAATAGTAAAATTGAGCTTTGATCAGAATGTTGTCTTAGCTACATTTCTTTCTCTCGCCGCCTAGCCCCTCTTCTCTTCCAGGTTTCCAAAATGCCTTTCCAGGCTAGAACCCAGTCTGTGATCTGCTGGCCGGACACAACAGGGGGGGTATGGGGGACTTTTGGGATAGCATTGGAAATGTAATTGAGGAAAATACGTAATAATAATAATAATAATAATAAAAGAATTTCTATCTGGTGTAGAATGTGTATAGGCAATGTCGCTATGGTTTCCTCCTCTTTTCCACTGAAGGGTTTATTCAAAGAACAGTTACTGCCTAGCTCTATCATCACCAAGCTATTAGTATTGTTATAGGGAATTGACCAGAGATGACCAGTCAGACACAGTTTATATCCAGTTGAAAGTCTTAACTCTAGCTGCTGGGACTACACTCAGTTATTCAAGGACCTCAGTGGAGCCCCAGATTTTGTTTTTTTTTTTTTAAGGTAAAACCCACATCCTGGTATCTCACTCTGCAGTGGTGGTAGGGGGATTTGCAGAAGCAAGCAGTTTAACAGAAGCTACAATAAGCAGTTAGCTGGAAGGGGGTTCTGGACAAGCAGGCAGTTTAATGGAAGCCACGATAAATTGGTTAGAGCATCTTGACTTCGGGTTCCTAGAATAGAGTTGGGTAATTTTCCGTGGGAGTCTCCATCAAAGAGATCAAACTCTAGTTAAGTCTGAAGTGAGCTCAGCAAGAGCAATGAGGGAGGAAACTCTCCATGGTCTTGCCCATTGCTGTCACAGTATCAAAGATGAATATGATAGTTTCTTGATCTTTATGAGTTCAGTGTACAGGGAGTAAGGCAGCCACAAATATAATTATCCTCAGAATTCATGGCTCCATTAGGTTTTTTTCCCTTTCATATTACTCTAATCAAAATACCCCCAAAGAATCATTTAAATGAGAAAGACTATCTATGATTCTTGGTGTGAGAGGTATCAGAGATATGTCCATTATGGCTGAAGGGCAATGTGGCCGAACAGGGTGGCTCATGTGGTGATGGAGAGAAAGCAAGAAAAGTAGTAAGAACAGAGGCAGCTGCTCAGCTAGATCTAGCCTTTCCCCTTCTTTCTCCATCTAGATCTCCATGTGATGGTGTCATCATCACACTCAAGGCGGCTTCTTCCCCTGTGCTAATCCTCCTGAAGATGCTTCAGCATCTCCTCGGTGACTCTAAATCCAGTCAGCTTGACCATGAAGGTTAACCACCACCAACAGAGGACTGATTCCCAGACCCTTCCCGAATGTCAAATCCATGGACGAGCAACTCCTTCATTTTAGACCTCATCACAATGCCTGGCAGAAACAACGAAGGGAGGAAACATTTAAGTCTCTCTCCGTTTCAGAGTTTCCAGTGCATCATGGCAAGCAGGGAGCAACAGGCAGGAAGTAGAATGGAGCAGTAACAGGAAGAGGCAAAAGAAAGGTACAGCCCTCTGTGATCTACTTCCTCCAACTGGGCCTCACTTTTAGCCATTCCATCACCTTTAAAATTTGAGCTACCAGCTGGGCTCTCAGTATTCAACATAACCCTATAAAGGGCATTTTATAGTCAAACCATTCTTTTAATGAAATGATACAGTAGTTACATAACCTACATACATCCTCTAGGATGCTTTGATCTCTAGATTATTTACGATATTTAATATAATTAAATAGTACGTAAATAGCTTGTGCGCTTTATTATTTAGGGAATTGTGCAAGGAAAAAAGTCTGCGCTGTTTAATACAGATGCGTCTCTTTTCAAATATTTTCAGTCTGCAGCTGGTTGAAATGTGTATGGAAATCTACAGAAAGCATGTGAAGTGTTACGATCCATTATATAACATAAATGCAATGAAATGTATTAAATACTGTTTCATTATATATTTAATATGAGAACTGCCTGCAATTAGGGCATCTTTGGAAAGCTGGCTTCAAGTTCCTATCATTTTCTACAGCCCTCCTTGTCCCCACCATATATCAAAGCTGCCTACTACACAGCTTGGCTCATGCTGGCCCTTCCATTGCCTTCTCCACACCACATACACCAGGATCTGCTCTCATACATGAAGGAATGGGAATTCCTGCTAGTTGGAGAATCAGCCCCAGGGTAATGAAGCCCATTGTGTTGAGCTTCCAGGTTCCTGTTCTCTGCTTAGTCTCTCTCCTTTGGGTGGGACTGTGCCTTTCTTTGGTGGCTGATGGGCTATAGAGTGTTAGAGTTGTTAGCTTGGCTCTATCCTGCAAGAGACTTTCCACAACCCCCGAGGAACATATTCTGGGTTTCTCTGTAGTTCAGCCCACATGGAGTTAAACAGCAGAGGAAAAGGTTCCAAAAGGCCCTGCCTGGTCCATCTCTCCACTGCACAATGGCAAAGCTCTTTCTCTGCAATGACCTTTGATCTAATTGCACACTTGCCATCATTCAGTTGGACTCACAATTCTTTGCCCAGTAGGGAAATGACAAGAGACTGAAGGGCCTTGAAAGTTCAGCCCTTAGCTTTGTGGCTTTTTGCCTCAAATGCCACCCAGGCCCCTGAAGGAGGAGCATGCTGTGGTGACTCCAACATCCACATATTCTAATGCCAAGAGTGCCAGGGGGTCAGAGCTGTGGCAAGGAGGAGGGAGGACAGAAGACAGTGGGGGATCCCCGAAGACCTGGTTCCAATATCCAGCTGCCACAGTGGTGGTATTGAGATGGACATTAGCACCCAAACAGTGACTAGGTAGAAGTAGGTATTAGGCTGCCTTCTCCAAAGGCCTCTGGCATGGTCCCAGAGGGAAGCTGGGACAGGCCCAGTAAGAGGAAGCAGTGTCGGAAGAAAGATGGAAGGTGCTGGTTGGTTGCCAGGCCCTAGTCTGAAAGGACCAGGGTAGGTAGAAGAAAGATCTGCATATGGCCCAAAAGCAGGCTCAGAGACAGAATGTGAGAACATACTGTCACTTGCCTCTACCTGGGACTCCAAGGTGGCCCCTTGACCTCTGCTGAGGCCACTGGATTTGCTTGAAAAGTGGCCTTCTCACCCCTGTTCTACCCTCAGTCACCCCTGCTGTCACTCTGCAAATATAAATGGAGCCACTAGCCTTCTCTTCAGTCCTCCAACGTCCTTCTGTACAAAATTATCTTGGACCCTTTTGCTATAGCTTTTCAGTCTTTTGGGAGCCTCTACCTGTCACTCGGTCTACTTTCCTGTGATGTTATTCCAAGTGACTCAGGCTCCTGCCATTACACCAACTCTACCTTTTCTTAAATATGCCAGACCCTGTCCAGTTTGCATTCCTGTGACCTTCTCTGCATCTGATCATCTTCTCGTGATGGCAGATGCCTCTGTGGAACCATCCCTGATCTTATCAAGCATTTCTGGATCCTTGGATCTTTGTACTTCCCAACTTAAAAGTCTCACGGGAGACATACCGCACATACAGACGTGGGTTCAGATTCTAGCTCGGCTGATGACCTTGGACACATGACTTGATCAGTCTGAGAATTACATTCTGGCCATTCCAAAGCACAACAGCTCATGGAGATTAAGTAGGAGAATGTCTCCCATGTATGAGTGTGGTCCTGCAGGGGGTTGGAAGTTGTTTCAGGTTAATGTCATGAAGTAGATGGGAAGATGCTTCAGTTGGTACAGTACTTGCCATGGAAGCTTGGCGATTTAAGTTCCATTCCCAGAACACATGTAAAAAGCTGGGCATTATATACCTTTATTCCCAGTCTTGATGCTAGGTAGCATGAGACAGGAGGATGCTTGGTTTCGCTGGCCAGCCAGCTTAGCCTAATCGATAAGGCCTAGGTCCCAGCGAGAGACTCTGCTGTAAAGAAATGAGGTAGAGGGCTCCTAAGGACCAACACCTGCGGTTGGCCTCTTGCTTCTGTGATCACAAGCATCCATACAAATGCACGCCTGTCACCCATGCAATTGCAAGAAAACGTCTTCCTGCTGCCCAGCTCTCAACTAGACTTAAAGCAAGTAAAGGAGGCGAGGTCCTTGCTGGAGGCAAGTGGTAATGAACTCCAGAGCTCTGTCCACAGGGTAAAGGTAGGGAAGGCTAGGCAGTAGAGAAGCAGGCAGGGTCTGGAGACCTCTCTACCATCACTCATTTGCTTAGCTGAGCTCAGCAGCCCTGCCACAGAGGAGGTAGGGCTCCAGGCCTGGAGGCCTGTTCCAAACGGGCCCAGCTATTCTTGGGAGCTTTTTGATGTCATAAAGAGAGTCCCCTAACTGGCCTGATGACCTTTCCTCAGGCTTCCTGAAGGCTGAGTTATATCACCTGGTGAACAGACTAAGAGCCGCCTCCCTAGAGAAAGCAGAAAAAGCATGCAAGAGGGAGGATAATAATAGCTCCCACTTGGTGAGATTTACAGTGTTCCCGGCATTCTGCTGAGCTCTTTGGATGCATTTCCATGTTTAATCTCCGTGCCTTCAGCACTAGCTGTGGGTTACGATGGTAAGAATGGCAGTTCAGAGCCACCAAGGCACTTAACATCACACAGTTAGCAACCAGCAGAACTAGGCTGTGGACCCAAGCTCTGCCTGACTCTGGGTAGCTTCACATTCTTTGGATGGGGTAGGACATCGCAGCATTGTGGTTTCTTGGGGGTAAGGACATACTAGCCCAGAAGTTAGTTCCTAGGCTCTGGGTGGGCAACTGGCTTGTGAGGACTGATCTTTTCCTGGGGGGGGGTGAGCTCAGTGGGAGGACGATGATTTAATCTACTGATAATGCCATATGTTCAGTTTGTGGCCAAGCTGGTGACAGAAACACGAAGACCATTAGAAAGTATCCTTGTGGCATGATTGACGGCATCATCTCCAGCTGGAGCTAAAGTCTGAGAGAGAGAGAGAGAGAGAGAGAGAGAGAGAGAGAGAGAGAGAGAGAGAGAGAGAGAGAGAGAGATCAGAGCCTGCTAGGATTGCTCCCTGGAGGCAGGCAGCAAGGCTCAGCCCAGATCTCCCTCTCTGCCCATTCAGGTGAAGCCATAGGTTGAGGCAGCACAAGGCTGCTCTCCTTCGGGGAGAGTCCTGTGTGCACACCGCCTGCCTGCATGAGTTTCTGTCCAGCCTCTTTCTAAGAAAATATAGATATGGCAGGATTGTGTTGTAATCACCACATCTAATTACGGAAAGGGCGTAAATCACCTAACAAGATTAGTTTACAGAGTCTTAATTATCATCAGAAAGAGTAATTAATAAGCAAAACAGGAAATGACCAAGCCAAGTCTCCTAGTCTGCAAAGATGGGGAGTGGGAGGGATGGGACAGATGAGTGGGGGTTGGGGGTTGGGGTGGGGGTAAGGGGTGAGGGTTGGGGGGTGGAGGAGGGGTGGGGGTGGGGATGGGAGTGGCACAGTGCCAAAGCTTCCAGAGCCCTCAGTGGACATCACAAAATGAATGTCCCAGGGCTCCATGCATCTCCGAAGTTCAAATGCCTTTCCAACTTGGTTTGCAAAGTTTCTAGGTCATTTCTTGTAGGCCTCTTCCTTTCCCAGGCCTGGAGGCCAGAGGAAGGCAGAAGAATTAGAATAAACAGACAGGCTGGTTCCCTTTTCTATCCTTCAGAGTAACAGGCTCTGGGCCAGGAACTCTCAAACCCGTTGATGATAACAAGCTGAAGTTCAGTGCTATTGGCTGTCGGTGAGACTGCCCTGGCTTTACTGTGTCTGTTCCTCAGCTTGTTTTTCTTTTTCTTTCTTCCTTTTTTTTTATTTATTCATTTTAGTAGTAGCATCATATAAATAAAACACCATTACAAAAATGTCGCAGAAAGTTCAAAACTATTCATTATCCATTTCGTTCAGATTAAAATTGCCATCAAGGCTGTTTGGATTTGACTCGCGTTCCTCTCCTTCTAATGAGCCGGATAGAGAAGGCAAAGGATGCTAATTCGTCCTTACATCTCTATCATATCTCGGCTTTTACTATATAAAGCGTCAAGGTCGCATTCTGGGGAAATGTCTTTTTACCAAAGGTGCTATAATAATAATGAAGAAGCAATTTGTTTCAGCAAACTGCCTGCAGTAATGAGGCTTAATTATAACCATGTTATTAATACCGCTGCTTAAGGTAATTCACTTCTGAGCGGGGTGCAGAACAGTAAACTATAATTTAAACAAGAATCGAGACCTAATTTAAATCATCGGATCTACTGCGGAAAAAGGCAAACAGAATGACTATAATCCGCCCGTGATTTAAAGCTTCCCCTTCGTGCCATTTCCAGGAGACCTGGGTGACTATCAGAGGGGCAAGGAGTCCTGAGGTCGGTCTTGGTCCTCCCAGTCTTCCAGGAGGCTTTGGAGGTGAGGCAGCTGTGGCGACCTGCATCCAGGAACCTGTTGTGTCTTTTCTCCTAATCCACAGAGATAGGTGAGGCTGGCAGGTTAAAAGGAAGGTCTCCATTACCTCAAGGACATCTTCAAGGTGATCTTGAACTTACTGTTTCTGTCCCTACTATCTTAGGATAAAAACATGGGTTTGTGATGCAAGAGACCTCATTTGACTGAATTTAGTTTTTTTTTTAATGTAGTTTTAATTTACTCTTTGACAATTTTGTAATTCTGTACATGTATACAATGTATTTTGATCATATCTCCCTCTCATTCCCTGCTTCCAACTTTTGATCACCCCGGTGTTCTCCCCCTCTTCTTTATATCTTAAACAAACAAACAAACAAACAAACAAACCCACAGAGTCTAATTAGTGCCTACTGGTATGGACATAGGTATTGGGGATCTACTGGAATAAGATCAACCTACCAAGGACCACACCTTAGGAAAATGGACTTTCCTTAACTCTTAGCAGTCACTAACAGCCAGCTATTCCTCAATTAGACTAGATACGAGGCCTTGTGACTCCCTCTCCAGCCCCTGCTGGAATGTTGATTGACTTGATCCTGTGCAGGTCTTACTTGACTCTCAGTTTCTACCAAAGCTCACATGAAAGCCATAAACAGAGGTGATTTGCTGCCCTCTTGGGCACACAGTGAACTGCAGAATATAAACCAACACTCTCTGCTGGTCCGGTGTCCTATCGGTGATGTTAGCTGACTTTGTAAGTCTAAGCATCCCTCTGTCATTCTAACAGGGCACCTCAGATACTAACCCAGAGATTCCAAAATGTAGCTGTTCCCCCAAGATCTCCTGAGATGCTTGTTAGAAAATGTAAGTTCATGCACCTCCACCTAGATTCTGATATTCTTTGGGTTGGGGGATTCATGTATTTATTAAGAACTTTGAATACCAAGCTTTATGTTCCCTTCACTTCTTGCCATATCAGAATATAATATACAAGGAATGTGCACACATGTGTATGTGTGTGAACATGTGTTTCAATGACTACCTTGTACGTTATATTTATTCATTCTTCTCTTTAACATTTATGTGCACCAATTATGTGCACACCACTTTATAGTTCTGCTCTATTTTCAGTGAGTTTTCCTCTTCTTGATTCAGGACAGTAGTCCCATGTTTCTCTAAATGAAAAAGAGCAGGGGAGAGAGAAAAGATGTTACATGTGTGATCTATATTGAAAGACCACGTGGATCTCCATGCTTGTAACAGTGCTCTGGAGATATTAGATATTGCCAAGGAAAGGAAATGCCTTTTCTAAGATTCCGTGTTAGCTACCTAAGATTTAGGAATCCCAGTGTTCAGGCTGAGTTAATGAGGCAATTATGAATGCTCTGCTAGTGACAATTTACAAAAACATGAGAGACTTCAAGAGTCAGAGCAATGAAGGTGCTATTTACAGCCTTGATTCTGTGAGAATCACAGGGCCTCTGCCAAAGACCCAGTGGACACTGAAGGTAGGAGAATGTGGGAGGTGCTAGGCTAGGAGTCTCACCTCTTCCGAGCTTCACCCACATAGGGAGATTCCACAGCAAAACGGAGGGTGGAACTACCGAGATTCAAAGCTGGGTATCATGGACAGAATGTCTTTTATTATTCAGACCCCTAAGTTCCAGAAGGCTTTTCCAACAAGCTTGTAAGGTGGGAAGAGGGAAGGGAGTCCTCCAAATGCTTTGGAACACAATAAAAATCTTCATGACTTTCGTCTTTGTTATCCTTATCTTTGGTTTGACAGATGTACAATAATTAAAAGCCTTACTGTCTCCAAAGGCCAACCTCTTCCTCAAACCAACCTTCCCAGGCCTGCCTCAGTTTACCTCTCACATCACCTCCACATAGTTTCTGACTCGGCTCCCTCTGAAAAGCCCGTGTTTCTCTTCCCCACTCCCCTACCTTCTTGTTTTCATTTCCTCTCACTTTTGTTCCTTTCCAAGACAACTTTCTCCTCCTGGCTTCCCGACTGGGAGGAGTTCTGCAAAGCCAAATGACAGCAAATGATGTCTCCAGCTGGTGGTAATGATTGGGTTCTGGCTGCACTGCAGTAAGAAGGCACAGAGCTGGGAGACAGAGCCTAGCCTTACCCGTGCCCCCTACCCCACTGTATCTTCTATGCAATTGCATGCATGCATACATGCACGCACATGGAAGGTACCTCAGGTTTACCCACACAACGAAAACACAGGCATGAATGCTGGCTTACAAAAGCAAAGATGTGCCCACATAGGTCAAGACTCCCACAGAGCTCCATACAGTAAAACCCCCATTTCCTTCCCAATTAACCCTTCTAACATCCCAGAGTGCTGGGTTTACTCCCATCTATGTTGGCAGCAGGGGTCTGGAGATGCTGTCCATTTCAATCTTGACGGTGCTATAACCCATCCAGATAAAAATGTCTGGAGGACCATAGGCAGCATTGGAGGGGGCGGGAGGGGAGAGAAGGAGGGTGTGGCAGAGCTTCCTGCCCTGGTCCATCTCCTTGCCATCTCCTGCAGGATGCTTTATCTCATGCTGTGTGAGCGCAGAGAGGGGCGTCCAATCTGATGCACAATACCCATAAAGTGGTTCACAGTGCCCCACTGAGACACAGTGTCCAAGGAACGTGTCTAAATAGAGCACAGGCTCTGCCTCCCTGTACATCTTCCACACAGACACTCCCAATGTAACCTTCCCTTGCTGCCCTGTCTCCAAGTGATGTCCTTGGAGCCCAGACTCATGCCTCTCAAAGCAGAATCTGTAGTTGTGCCTTTTGCATTTTGGAGGACTTGAGCCCACCCTGTGTAAGGAAGTGAGGAGAGAAGGTACTGAGCAGCGATGCCATAGAAAGTGAGGATGTAAGAAGGTACTTACACCAAAGCTCCTCTTAGAGCGTGTGACTGAATATCGGGACTCCTGACTTATTACAGACAGCTTCAGGGATAATTTTTAAAAGTCCTGGAAATTGAGATCCCTTTAAGACAACCCTGCTGAGTAGTGACTCCATTACAGGTCAATGGGGGCAATCACCTCGTATCCGGTTAAACTGATTCCCCCTCAGACCAGAGTTCCTAGGAGAGTCTTTGTGGGTGAAAAGCACCATTCAGCCTTCCTGGGTCACCATTCCGATGATAAAAGTGTCTTTCATCTCATTCTTTTCAAAGCAGTTTTACACGATTAGCCTATTGATTGATTGAGTCATTGTACACGTTTATTGAACGCACAGGACACTTCTGATCTTGATAGAACAAAGCATGATCCAGATAAATACCTGTACTCATGGTGGGTGTCCACAAAGACCAGGCCATGCTGATGGATGCCCTGAGCAGTGAGGCGGGTTTTACAAAAGAGAAAGGAGGGCAGCCTTCAAAAAATGCCATCCTAACACCATGAAGGACAGACGGCAACCCCAGTGAACTGGTTTCCCACAGGGGCCAAGTGACTTCTGACTGCCCTGGCATTAGAGGCAGAATCAGAATATAGCTCCTGCTTCTAATCATATGTGCCTTCCCCGTTTTCCAAAATGGTGCTTTCTAGAAAGTTCTTCCTGTGGTCAGACCTCCTCTTTCCTTCCTCTTGTCTGAGTGGAAAAACATGCACAACCAGATTCTTTCTGGGCCCACATGTATGTCACTCCAGGGACAAAAAGAGAAAAAGAAAATGTCCTTGTCTCCTCTACTTCCCAAAGAAGGTCAGCAACACCGAGCAGCTGTCTGCACATCACAGTCACATGCAGCCTCTGCCAGGACAGTTATTTTCCCCAGAGGAGTCCTGGCTATGTGCAATATGCACAGTATACTGTACACGGTGACAGGGACAATTCTGCATTCCTGCTCAGAACAGAGGCTCCAGATAACTGCTTGGGTCTAGGTCTCATGCCAGGGCCAGTGTGTGTGTGTGTGTGTGTGTGTGTGTGTATAGATCTGCTTTTGACTTTCTGTTGGAAGAGATTGGACAGTAACAAAAATGTCTGTCTGTCTGAGGGTGCCAGAGAATCAGGTGTGTCTCTGTGCTAGAATTAATCAGAGTAACACGACTAAGACAGACATTAAACTTCTTAATAACTTGAAACCCCTCCCCCTTACAAGTATGATGGAAAGTCCACTGAAGGAGAGTGGGGGTGACCGTGTGAGGGGCTTCCTAGAAGTAGGGGCTTCTGGGCCTAGGAAAGATGTCTCGGTAGGGTAGTAGCCTCTTCTGTGGGGCCCACGGTTTCCTTGGTGATGCCTCTTCTTACTTCTCATGAAGGTCTAGGATCCTAAACTATAGCAGTATCTACACTGTATGGTGCTGAAGGGTGGGTTCCAGAGACTGAAGGAGGAGGTGCTTGTGCCAGGGATGTAAGACAAGGCACTCGGGGCCTCTACTCATGAGTGTGGGAAAGTGAGGCTTGGGCGAAGCCGGAAGGCTATGAGCTTCAGATGGTCCTGAGTCACCTAGGACATGTGCAAACTTGGGGCCCTGTCCCTTTAAAGCCATTCCCACCTGGTGCCACAGCCTACAGGGAATGGACAGCTACAGCTCTCTGAGTAACCAGAGCCATAAATGACGAGCGGGCCTCTCTCCTGAATTCATCTCCCTGTGCCTGGTGCTTAAAGTGAATTGAGACGAAGATCTGATAAATGAATAAACCTGTAAATGGAATAAAAAACCTTATGAACCTGAAGGAGAAATAGGAGTCCCAAGTCTGTTAAGTCTAAATTGAATAAATCTGATCAACTCCCTGACAATTTCTGCCAACGTTCTTGAATAAGGAGGAGAGGGGTAAGCGGGGAGGGGCTGAGAAGGGAGCACGCACAGTGGAGAAGAAGGCAGAAGCTGGCTCCCTAATTAAGCTGTTGTTGGAGCCAACAGAGGGAAAGGCCTGGGAACCTCCAGTTTCACTGTTGGACTAATGAGGAGATGGCCAAAGAAAACCCTCTAGAGTCCAGGTGTGCCCGAGGACACCTCAGGAGAGCAATCAGAGATCTGCATAAAGTAGAGGAGACCAAAATCTCTCTCTGGAGCCCTCTGTGGTCTCTGCACTGCATGGCAGGTTTGCAGGGAGGGAAGTCATATGGGGGAGTAAGCTTGGACAGTATGGGACTCTTGCCTCGCCTTTGACCTCCTACGGTTTCTCCCATAGTAGGGCTAGGCAAATTACTTCCTGTGATGGTAAAACTCAGCCACCGAGTTTTCATTTTTGTAGCACTCATCCCAGTGTGCATTGGTGATACTGAGCTCAAAAATCCCTCTTCCTGAATCTAGGACAGGGTGGGGTGGGGCTTCCGACCGCCCCCACCACCACAGAGCAGAACCGTGGCACCCTGGCTGCATGGCTTTCAAAGCTGGGCCAGAAGAGTATCAGCTTCTCTTTGATGTTCTCAGACATTGTCTCTAGGGAAGCAGCCACCGTGAAGGACACAGAATCCTCCCTGGGAGATGTTCCAGTGCAGATGAACTCTCAGCTGCTAGGCAGCCTCAGCAGCTAGCTGTAGGAGTATACCCCCAACCTAGGTGAACCTCCGGGTGACTGTCACCCAACCCGCCTCTGACCTCAACACTCAGTCAGAGCTGCTTTACCTAAATTCCTGACCTGTAACATCTGAGCCTTATGCAGGTGTGGCTTAAAACTATGGAGGTTTGGAGTAATTTGCTGAGCTGAGCCAAAACACATCCACTGTGGGGTTCTTCTAGAGAGTGAATGGGTAGACTAGGCTGGCTTTTTAAAACTATAGTTTGAAAATTGTCTCTGGAGTTGTTGAACTTTTACCCCAACATTTTTATTGTTGTAAACACACATAACGTAACTTTACCAACTTACCCATTTTTGGCTGTATATTTCAGCAGTATTAAATACGTTACTATCAAAATCCACCTTTGTTATTCTTTTCCTTTTGTACAATTGAACCTATACGTATCAAAGAACAATTCCTCATTTCCCTAACTCCCCTGCTCACTGTAACCTCCATTTTACCCCAGGGTCTATTTGTCAAATGATCTTCCTTTTGAAGGCTGAGTGACATTTCATTGGATGGAGAGACCACATTCTGCTAATCTATTCATTCATCCAGTGAAGGGGATTTGGGTTGGTTTTATGTTTCACATATTGTGAATAATACTGGGATGAGTTTTCGATCATTAATATCTCTTTAAGACTCTGTCTATAATTTTTGCTGACATATAGCCCAAAGTGTAATGGATGGATTGTATAGCAACATTGCTTTAACATTTTTTGAGGCAGCCCCATGGTTGCCGCTTGTGCCGTTTTGTCCTTCAACAGAGCACAAGACTTTGAATCTCTTCACACCTTCACCAACGCTTATTTTCTGACGGTTCTTTTCTTATGGGTATAAAGTGACATCTATTTTAGACTTGATTTGCATTTTCTTAATGACTGGTGATGTTGAACAATTTTTTTTCAAAGCTCTTTTCTTTGAAAAGCAGAATTCAAATGGCACAAAATAGTAAAAAACAACAACACAAAAAACAAAGCAGAAATTAAATACTTTCCTTTTCTGCTCTTGAATTCTTCCCAACAGTGAAAGATAATTACTGCCAACAAATGATTGAATCTTCCTCAAAGGTTTCATCGTGATTAGAACATATGCAAACAGACATCCTTATAAAAGTACACATAGGATTAGATCATGCTTAATTATTTTATAATTTGCTGTTTTTACTAACTTGTGCAGATTGGAGTAATTTACACTCAATAGACCCATGTGCACCCATCCTTTTTCATGGCTATATAGTATAGGAGGGTGTGACTGTGGGAGTATTTCCATCCCCGGTCACTCTCCATGAGTATTTAAGCCAGTTCTGGGATGATTGGTTGGCTAGAGTTTGTTCTTTTGGTATAAATTGGTCATTTGTGTATATTTATTCATATTATCTTTCATTTAAGAGTATTTGCTAGTCAAGCTGGCAGTGCTGTTTGGGGTCAAAGGATACATGTGTTTAAGACGATGGTAATTCCTGTTGACACTGCCTTTTAAAGGCGCACATTTAAAGCAGGCGACGCGAAGGAGCCAGCTTTCTGACAGCCTTCTGATCTTTCGAGTTTCATCAATCTGCTAGGAGAAACACGGGTCCTACTTTACATTTTTATCCCTTTCCTTACGAAGTTGGACATTTTTATCTGTGTTGTGATGATTTTTGATTCACTGTTCTTTGAATAGCTAATTCACATCCTCTGCCGACCGTACCCAGTCATTCATCCTTTAAAATCCCGTTTGTAAAATCTTATTTTAAGAAATTTACTATTTTTATCTTACAAACATTTCCGTATCAAACATGTCTTTTGACACTTCACTTTGTGTGTGTGTCTCTGTATGTGTGTCTTGTGAATGTGTGTGTGAGAGTATGTCTGTGTGTCTGTGTGCTTGCCTTTGTGAGTGTGTGTCTCTGTGTTTCTATGTGGATGTGTGTGTGTGAGTGTGTCTGTGTGTATCTTTGTGTGTGTGTCTTGTGAATCTCTGTGTGTGAGTGTCTATGTGTGTGTATGTGTGCCTTTGTGTGTGTCTGTGTGTTTCTGTTTGAATGTGTGTGTGAGTGTGTCTGTGTGTGTCTTTGTGTGTGTGTGTATTCTTCTATAATGTCATCTTTATTAGTTTTTTTTTTTTAAAATAAAATGGCTTTTGAGGTCTTCCTTGCTTCAGATGTCTTCTCTTCTCCAGGATTATAAAACAAAATAAATTTGTATGTGTTTCCTTCCAGGGCATATTATTTGACAGTTGAAATCTGTGATGTGTTGGGGTTTTACTTTTTGGTATGAGGAGTGAGATAAGGACTCAGGTTTACTTTCTCTCAAACAGTTAGCCCAACGCTCCCCACAACGCTCTCCACAAACTGAGCCACATAGGTAATTGAAAATATTCTATTAACCACATTTTAAAAAGTAAAAAGAAACAGGTGGAAGTAATTATAACAACATATATTATTTAACTCACTCTATCTAAAATATCATTTCATCATGTAATTGATATAAAAATTATTAATGAGTTAGTTTACTTTTTTTCACTCGGAGTCTTTAAAATCTTGTGTGTACTTGGGACATTCTGTACTTTGTGTACCCAGTGGTGCGTGGAGTCCAGAGCCACCATTCTGGAGAGCTCAGAGTTGCAATGGTCACCCCAGCAATACGTCAACTGTCTTCATTTACCAAATGCCGGCTGTGTCCTTGGCTAAATTACATTTTGTATAGGGATGTTTCCAGCCCATACAGTACTTTACCACTGAACCATCTGTCTCTTCCTTCCCATGCTGATCATAGGCTGTTTGAATTAGGTCACCCTGATGTCTTTTACTACCGTGTGTAGCCCCCTCCCCCTCTCTTTGTTTTGTGTGTCTGTGGCTCTTACCATCTAGCTCTGGCTTTAGATAGACATTACTATCTGTTCTCGGTGTCCCCAGGTAGGCCCCATTGTGTAAGCCCTTGGTCCCTTCCTGATGGTCATGGGGCCTGTGAGGTGTGTAGTTTAGCTAGCAGAATTAGGTGGTGAGAGTATGGAGCACTGTGATGTGAACCAGCCCCATGTTCACGTGGCCACAGTCTATGCCTTTCCATCCACGGTGCACCGTGTCCCCGGAAACTGGAAGCCCGAACCCATCCTTCTCTCTTAATCGGCTTCTGCCACATAAGCTAAAGTAACTAATGCAACATCTAGTATTAGATACAGTGAACTTTGCCACTGCATCATGTAGATCACACACAGGCTGTGCTATAATATGGTGTAGGGCTGTATCATAGGATATTGAACTTAGCATGGGCTCATCACTAACATTTGGTAGCATATTCGATGAAATAGTGAAGCAGCTGTGTTATAGCATTGGTGTGGGTCACAATGCATCTGGGTCCAGATGACCCTTAATAGCTTCTAATGCCTCTCAATTTCAACAGCTCCATTTGCTGTCCAGAGAAGGGAAGGGCAGTTTTGTTCTGTGGCCGGGGAGGTGACTCCTCTGAGCTGTGTGTGGAATGAAAGTCACCAACTATGGATTTGCAGGAGTGGGATTTGTGAGCCTGGTGTGAGGGTTGTGTTTGAAGAATATCCAGAGGTGTAACATGTCTATGTAACATGCCAGAATAGCTGAGGCCTCTGACTGGGAGTAGGAATCCCAGTGGCTCCTGAGGATATCATGTCTGTCTTAGAAGATGGAGAGGAAGAAGTTCGAGGAAGAAAAGGAGAGTCTAGGACTGAATGGGGAGAAGTAGGAGGAACAGATAAGCAGGGAAGAGAGAGCAAAGGAAGGGCCACAGAGGAGGGAAAGAACAAAGGTGAGAAGACAGGGAGAGGATGCAGGGCTAGGCAGACAGGAAAGATGGGGAGTCCCCCCCCCCAGGGAGATCTGGGAAGGTTGAGAGAGGTCAGAGTATGCCGGGAGGAGCAGGCTGAGGAGCCTAGAGCTTTCTGAAATTTTCTGAGCTGGAACATCTTGCCACCAGAGATCACAGTGGAATGTGGATTGGCTGTTGGGCTGTCCTTGGGGACAGGATGAATGCATTGGGGGGCAGTTCCTCCAAAGAAGCCTGGGGAGTTGGCATAGAGCCCAGAACACAGGCTGGCACTTCCCAACGTTCCAGGGTGCTGTGATGGGGTGCAAAGAGTTTTTCTTTACCCTTGGGACCAGCTTGTGCCTGATAGGAGGGAGACAAGGGGTAGGTGGTACCACCTACTTCCTCCAGGAAGTAGAGCCAGGGCCTAGAGTGGCCCTGAGTCCCACCCTGCCATCCAGGGGCACTGAACTGCTGGTCTTTGGGCAGAGGGAAATTAACTGTCTTGGGGTAACCCTCTTAACTTTCAGGGTCACCTCTTGTACTGTAATCCTTCCACTGAGTTAAAGACAAATGGACACTCATGCTCAGTGCTTATTGCACAGAGACATCTTTCCATTTGTCCCAGGCAGCTCAGCAGGCCAGTGGCAGGCAGGGGGTCTGGTTCAAATACCTGTTTCTCACTCCCTGACTGGAAGTCCCAGTCAGGATATTTTTTTTGTTCTTGTTGTTGTTTACTCTGTCTGGAGAAGTGAGAAAGGAATGTCAGGTGTTGACTGGAAGCCACTAGATCTTCAAGGAGTCACAGGGTCACAGAGAACTAGAAACAAAGGGGGAAAAAAACAACCCTAACCACCTTCACAGCTTCCTGGAGATGTGCAGTCTGTCTCTCCAGACCACTTGTTCCTCATCACAGCTGTGACAAAATGCTATTTTCCTTTCTGCGGTGTGCACAGGTGCCAATCCAAATGAATATTACTCACACACCTCTGTCCAAACACTGTGCGGTCTTCAAAGGTTGATTAAACCTCACAGAGCTGCTTATTCTTCCTGCACTTGATGCTAGGAAAAGCCCTAGCTGCTAAGACCTCAACCCCCATGCCCCTGCCCTTCTATGCATCCCTTCTTTCCCACCCGAGGACCCAGGGTTTGAAGGAGACAGGGGTGTGGTGGTTCCCGAGGAGGGAAGAGAGTGGCAGAGAGCCAAGATTAAACTTAGCTTTGCTCAGAATCCCAAAAGCAGAGTGCAGAGGGCACCTTGTGTGCAATAGGGGCTGGCAAATGGGGCACTGAAGGGTGTGGAGAGCAAGGGATTTGACTTTGATTACCCAGCAAAAGTCCGTTTCCCACACATTATGACTGGCTGGTGTATATTAGAAGTCACAGTCTCCCTGTCCCTCCTCCCCTGTCATTAGTTTCTACTGGAGCAGCGTCTCACTGGAAATCACGCCCCCTGAATTGAGGCATGGTGTGCAACTCCAGGGACCCAGGTCCCGTGTATCCAGCCAGTGGTGGCTCATGTACCATCACTGGTCTGGGATCTCTAAAAAGCTCAAGAGATATTCCTAGTGCCACAGAATGTTCAATAGTCATGCTGATGCTGAATGCCTGCAGGGCCCGCAGCCATCCCCTTTTCTTTTGGTAACAGTACCTTAACTTCTCTGGAAAGTCACACCTTCCTTATTTCACCTGGGGGCTTCTGGGTTCTTCATTTCCTCACCCCAGATACTTCCCTCTGGGATGAGGATGTGACAAATCCTTAGCCAATCAAAGGGCACCACAGGGGAAAGACAGTTGCAATTCTTCTATCAGAAAAAGATTGATAGTATTCAGAGAGCCAGAGAGAGGGCTAGGCGGTTAGGAGTGCTTGCTGCTCTAGCAGGGGACCAGAGTTCAGTTTCTAGCATCCACAACAGGGAGCACATAACTGCCTGCAAATATAGCGCCAGGGAGTCCAGTGCCTTCCTGTGGAGTCCACTGGTACTGCACTCACTTGTATACACACACACACACACACACACACAGAGAGAAACAGAATATTTTTTAAACTATAATTGTCAGACTAATATAAATATTAGTAAGAAATACCCTGAGATAAGTACTTTTAAAAAATTCCTTTTGAGAAATATTATTTATTATTTTATTTTATTCATGTAACTCTTTTGCCTGCGTATATGTCTCAGCACCTCAGGATTTAAGTGCCCACAGTAGGAAGAAGAGGGTGTCAGATCCCTCTGGAACTAGAGCTACTGACAGTTGTGAGCCATCATATGAGTGCTAGGAGCTGATCCTGGGTCCTTCCTAAGAGCAGCTAGTGCTCTCAACCATGCACATTCCGGCCCTAAGAATCTCTTTCCAGCTACACTGATACTAAGCATACACAAACTACATTTTCCAATATCTCAAGTCTGGGCTATACATGCTCACTTAATGATGATTTAAGACCACTTTGTTCATAGTGGCCAACACTGGGCATGGTCTATGTGTTCGTCAGCATGGACCTGAGCTACATTCCTGTAATAATAGAACACTAGACAGCAGCATAAGGACAAGATCCTGTTATACACAGGGAGTGTAGACTCCACAGTTACGGTCTTGACTGTTGAGTTGGCTATGTGAGAACATATTCCACTGAGGGGAAGTCAGGATGGGGAAGGCTGACCTCTGGTGACAGAGGTCAGCACAGTGGCTTATTATCTACAGGGGAGTTGGAGGATCTTTGCTTGCAGTGGTGCTCTTTTGTTTGTTTTGATTTTTTTCTTTTTTTGAGACGAGGTTTCTCTGTATAACCCCTGAGTGTCCTGAAACTAGACCAGGCTGATTTCCAACAAAGAGATCCACCTGCCTCAGACTGCTGGGATTAAAGGTGTGTGCCACCTTGCTCAGCTCCAGCGGATGTCTTAAGGGCTGTAGACTGTACATCTGGTGGTGATAGCTTCATGTGGAGTTCATTACACTGCATACTGAAGAGCTTTACATTTCACTGATTACATTATACCACAGTTTATAAAAGGAGTGACGAAGGAGGAGGGGCTTTCTTGAGAATTCCCTCTGAACTCCTGGCTTGAGCTGTACCTAAAGGTGAGACATCTGCACAGACAGCTTGAGTTACTCAGACACAGTGTGGGAAGCACCATCCTGCTCTCCAAACCCCACTCCTAGAAGAGATCACACAGGTGTGCTTTATTGAAGTTTCTGGCCTAGCCTTGTATAACTGTGTATATGTGGAGGGAGGGGGAAGGGGTGAAGAGGGAGGGGGAGGGGAAGGAAAAGAGGGGGAAGTGAAAGGAGAGAGAGAAGGATAAGGGGAGGGAGATAAGGGTGGGGGGGGAGAGAGAGAGAGAGAGAGAGAGAGAGAGAGAGAGAGAGAGAGAGAGAGAGAGAGAGAGAGAGAAAGGTGAGAAATAGGGGTGAGGTTCTTGTGAGGCTCAGGGATCCCAACTTGGCCAACATGGCCAACTGGATCAGGTTAGAGGCACCAGAATGGAAGGAGTTTGAACATTTCCCAAGAGGGTGCTCCAGAGCCTGGGATACTGGTCTCTTGAGACCTTAAGGTGGGGGTGAGGGGTGTTAAGATCAAAAATGCCTGTGCCTTGCAGCGTGGGACACACCTGAATTTTTCAGCCAAATTTGTTAAAATAAAGGTCCAAATGAAAGTTTTCCTGGGGATTACATAACAGGTGGTACACAGCCAGCAGCATGGGGGGGGGGGGTTGTCAGTGCCCTTGAGATGCAGGAATCCCTTTGGCTCCCAGGGCCCCTGATGCAGAGGAATTGGGATCTTGTGACTGGGGCTTACGTAGGTCATTTTCTCACAGGGTCAGGCTTGGGAACACTCTGCATTGTGGCCTTGTCACAGAGGACAGATTCTCAAGGAGGAACAAAGGGGCCTGGGAACCAGGCCAGGGTGGAAAGCACCCTTTGGGGGGTTCTTTAGCACTTGTTAATTGGTCACCTCGTTAGCAGCCCATCTGCAGCAAGTGAGTGGTGCTGGGGTGGTGGGGAGGACCGTCCTGGCCAGCAGGGGCCTCACAGTCTAGTAATAAGGACACAGCAATTACAGGAACTTCTAGAGCCAGTTCTCTTCAGGAGCATGCCAGGCTGAAGCTTTGTCCTATGGAGAAGCAGAAAAGGTCAGAGGAGGAGAAAGAAAGAGCCCTTCCCGGTCAAGGAGCCAGCCAGGGAGGGAGACAAAAGGAAGGAGGCTCCATGGAGGTGAGGAGCTAAAGAAGAGGTGACATTTGGATGCCTCTCAGATGAGAGGCAAGAGATAGTGACAATGAGGTCACTAGGCGGAAAGAAACTGCTGAGGGAAGAGGGTCTGAGGCTTGGTACTGTGCTCCACAAGAGCTTGGGCATGGGGGAGGGGAGGGGTGGGGTGGATGGGGGAGGGATTGTCTCCTGCAACCAGGCTGAGAACAAACCTTCTGCTGGTCTTAGTTTCTCCACACTGTCTGGATCTGATGCCCTTTGGGTCCCTCCATGCTGTGCAGGCACGTGAAAGGGAGGGAGCTAAGGTTCACACTGGCCCCTTACTCTAGGGTGAAGTCCCACAACCAGGTCGGAGCAGTGAGCTGTGATCACTTATAGCGTCATTTCCAGGCCCAAGCATACAACAGTTCCAACCGTTGCTTCTCCCTTGGGATGAATTGTGAAGCCTGGGTCCTTGAAAGGCTTAGGGGTAAAAAAAAAATGCTTCCACTGAGCTTATGAGATGCTTGTAGGCACAGAAATTCCCCTTGGCCTATTTGTTTTGGGCTTAAGTATAGCCTGGCCTGACCTGATAGGTGGATCCTTGAGCTCCCAGTTTGTGGAGGAGAGCTTTGATGAGTAGCAGTCCCAGCCTGTGCCCTATGTCTGAAGCAAGTGTGGTCTGCACAGGCTCCTAGGCTGTGTAGGTACTGGGAAGTCCCCTGCTTCTGTCATATCTATGTAGGCCTGCTCACAGAGCCTGTGCATGGAGATTAAAGGGGCACCTGTCTACTTGATCAGATGAATCCGGGGAACTGGGAGAAATGGCAGTCTGTGAGATCTGAGCCCCAAGGATAGGGTAGAGAGACTGGCTAATCCACATGTGGGCCTGGCCTGCCCTCCCTGGTTGATTCCTGCAAGGAATGGGTGGGACTACAAGCAATCCTTGTCCTACCTTAATGCCTCAGAGCCTGCCTGGGCTTGAACTCCAGGGCTGGATGGAAGATTTCTTCCTCACTTCTTGACCATCCCTGGAAGTCAAGGTATGAGGTCAGTCCCCCATGGAGTCACTTCTCTCCCAGAGAAGAAATAAGAACAGCACAATAAACTCAAGCTCTGTCCAGACAGCTTTAGAAGCCACTATGTGAATGTATGTATGCATGCCTCTGTGTGTGTGTGTGTGTGTGTGTGTGTGTGTGTGTGTGAGAGAGAGAGAGAGAGAGAGAGAGAGAGAGAGAGAGAGAGAGAGAGATTTTCTTCTGTTATTTCTTTCCTTGAATTGCATTTCGGAAAGCATGTCACTGCTTCCCAGGGGACTGCAGCTGGGAGAGAGAGGAGGAAAGGGGGTGGGGGTGCAGGTGCGGGTGTTTCTTCAGAGAGCCATGGATGAGACGTGGCACCAGCCTACTTTCTCTCTTTGCCCTGAGCCTCCTCCTAATACTCATACCGCCTTCCTCTACTACTCTTCTGACAGCTGAGTCTCTTCTCAAGCACAGAGCACTGTTTCAGGGTCCTTAGCTTCTTGTCTCCCTCACCACCCCTCCACCTTCATCACCTAAAGCAGCAGGTATTCATTATTTAAACAACCTATGCCTCTGAAGTCTTATTTATCTAACATCTTTCCACAGCATATGTCAAAATTTATAGTAAGTGCATTCATCCCATGATAAACATTTGGCTTTGCTGGTCTAGCAGAGGCAGGGCTAATTAGGGAAAGCAATTCCCTTGTTATCTGAAGGGAGGTCAGTACAGCAATTAGCATCCTCACGGAGTTTTCAGAATTGTGACTTGGAGGCTAGGGCCTCTGGTGCCAGGTAGGGAGGAGAGAAATTGGCAGGAAGGAAAGGAGAGCCTTCCCCCAGCAAGGTCTGGAAAATTGGAGCCGAGCTGTGGAGATGGTGTTCTGGATTCCCCTAACTCAGCATGCATCTGAGTTCTCTCTCTGTTGGCCTCTGGTCTCTCCATCACAGACTGGCCCCTAGGATGTTCTGCCACCAATTCTGTCTGCCCAGCCTTCCCTATAAGCATACAGAAGAGCATATCAACGAGAAAAGCCGGCCACTGGCCCAGAGTTAGAGCATACAAGCCAATGGACACATGAAGACATCAACTTTAGGGCTAGAGAGGAACTTAAAAATCATAGGGTTGACTTGTCATCCCCTTTGCTTCATCTGTGTATGGTGGGAGGCATCCCAAAACCTTCCCTTTGCTGGGAGAGAGGAGCAGAGTGTGAAAGTCTAGGCTTCGGGTGGGGAGTCAGGGGTGGGGTGGGGGGGTGGAATCCAGGTTTAGTCATAGGTATGTCTCAAGCAGTGGAGACATGGATCTAAGGTGTTCTATGGAGTGGGTGTGAGGGAACATGTAAAGAGCCAGGCTAAGGCTCAAAACAATCTGATCTGAGGGATCAGGTAGGATCAGTGATGAACAAGATGACTGCTATTCAGAGCTCCGATAGACTCATACTTGATAGTCACTAGAAAGACTCACAGAATCAAGGTCTATGGTTACAGCTTACAGAGGCAAATGCCCCACAACGGCCAGAACTCTCAGCCCTGCCTTGTAACCATCTCCTCCGGACAGAGCAGACAGTGCTGTGCAGATGATGCTCAGCAGCAGTCGTGGCACAGAGCACCATCATGGAAGCTTGTGGAAACCTCGGTTTCTGAGTTGTATTTAGCTGGTGATGTAGAGGTGGGGATTGCCTCTCAAGGGTCAGACAAGAGTGAAAACTTGCCTTCCAAGGTAAGACATTCAAAGTCAGAGCTAAGACATACCAAAGACCTGACGGATGCCTGGGAAGAGGCCATCCTCCTCTATAGGTTTACTCAGGGACAGGTCAGAGAAACACCAACATCAAATGGTGAAAAGACCTCCCAGTAATTTCTCCAACAGTGGGTTGGTCTAAGTCCAGGAAGATGGCTCTCTGAATACAGCCTCACAGGGAGGGCACAGAACGCATCGGATGGCATCCTGTAGGTCTGGGAGTCTGCTGCTTTCGTGGGAAAACAAAGCTTAGTAGGACTTAGAGTCAGGAAGCCTGGTTGCAGCTTAATCTCTACTACTCACAGCTTCCTTGTCAGTAAGTAAATGCTTGTGTCTTGGTTTTCACCTGTAGGCAGTGGTGGTGATTATCCTGTATCATCCTGCTGTAGTGGGAGTTAGATGAGATAAACAGGAGACAATAACTGACTGGGAGGCCCCACCCTTACCTCCTTATGAAGTTGACTTCACCTTCAGATGCTCTTGGCCTCTCTAAAGTTCTTTTTCATATCGATATGCGCGTTAGTTTCTTTTCAGAGTGGAAGAACTTATTTGGGTCATTGTTGGAGAGATTTCGCTCCATAGCTCCTTGGCTTTGTGCGCCTGGACAGAAGGAGCTTGGGGTGGAGGCTGTTCTTCAACTCTTTTCAGGCAGGAAGTAAAAAAACTTGAGATAGGAAATGGGGCAGTTATAAGGCCCACCTTTGGTGACCTACTTCTTCCAACAAGACTCCACCTCCTCAACTTTGCACAGCTTCTCAAATACCAACATGTCTGTGGACATTTCATACTGCAATCTGAACCAGATGAGACCTGCTTCTGTCCTCGAAGCTTCCTTGTGACAGCATCTGCCTCTCCTCGCCAACCTTTCATCCCTGTCAGTCATATTACATTTTTGCTTTTTCTTTTTTGCAAGTTCTCATTCATTCATTCATTCATTCACTTATTCAATATATTGATATCTGTCCACTGACATTGATGTTGTGCAAAGTGTTGAAGGCAGAAGTCAAAATATAGAACATCTAACTCTCAAAGAATTTAGAATTGAATGAGATAGTAAACAACCAGATAAAATATGCAGTTCAACTTTTGGTTGGTAAATGTTCAAAATACTTGGAGAATCAGCGAATCAGTGTGTGTGTGTGTGTGTGTGCGTGTGTGTGTGAAACCTATTTCTTTATCTCCTACAGTACTCTCACACCTGCATTCATCTTCCTTATGATCATTCTGAGTGATCCTTTCCTTTCTGTTCTTGATCTTGTAGAAGGTTGTACAACACAAGATGGCTGCTGGTGATCTTCCAGAGGGCTGTGGTAGGAGGAGTCACGTGCTGTCTGGATCACGAGCACTGCATATGCCCATAGCTAAAGACAGTTGGAGAGCTGTGACAGTTTCCAACATGACAACAAACAGCCTGAGCATGTCCAAAGATCTGACAGGGTAAATACCCTCCCAGGACTGCAAAGTGCCTTTTCTACTCCACACTCACTGTCAGGAACACCCCAGGTCAAGCACAGTTTTCGAGTTACAGTAGCTTCTCTCTTCCTGGAGCAATGCCCATTGTATTCCTCACTGCTTCCTGTTGGCTGGGATTCCTCACCTGCTTAGTGTGGGTCTGAGGTGGGAACCACATTTTCATATGGGTGTGCTTGCTCCCAGCCTCCCCATCCTGGGCAAGTACATGCAGGGGCTCATAATTGGCACTGACTTGTTGGTGGACAGGCAAGCATTCCAGGTGAATATGAAACATCTCTAGTGCTACAAAATATTTCTTGTTAGAAGCACATTTGCCATGTGGCCCCTGGTGAGATATTTGTCCTAAAGACTTTGAGAGGAAGGGTGAGGGCAGAATGTGGGTACCTGATCTCCCCTTTCTTCTCTGCCATTTGACTCTATCCTGTGTTGTAGTAGATCCCCAGGGATCTACCTTCTATGCAATCCAGCAAAAATGTCTATAGTTCTGGGACAGGAATTGAGTTAAGTTGAGGAGACTCACTCTGTTAAAGCTGTCTTCAAAGAGATGATATCTAGGAAAGAACCTTTCTGTGGGCAGGGAATTTTAGGAGCTCCTGGCAAAGAGATAGGAAGTCTATGAGAAGATAGTAGAGTGGCAGGGAATTAAAAAAAAAAAAAACGGTGGTCATTCCACAGGTCTGACCCTCTACAGTCAGAGCATAGGAGGACAAGAAGGTTCTAGGGCAGAAAAAGAGAAGCCTGAGGAAGAAACAGCAGGGAACTGGTCCTGATAACAGGAGGGGCTACTATCATCAGCTTTTCAGGAAAGCTGCAGGGGCTGCAGAAGGCTGGGAGATAAGGTCTGTCACGGGCGGGCTGTGAAGTGAGTGAAGCGGAGTGTCTCCCCAGTGACATATGGAGCATGTAACCAAAAACAGAACATGCGTGTTCACAAAAGCTGTGGTGACAATAACAAGGAGGGTGGCTTGCAAGGGAGCAGGCAGGGATCAGAAAACCAGCAAGGCACTCTCAGAATAAAGAATGCTTTGAGAAATAGGTGGGAAGCCACCCTTACTAGGGATCCATCATTGGTGAAAGTAGCCACTCATCTTTTCTAAGGTGGTGGAGCAAGACATCCCAGCTGGTAGGGCTACTGTTATTGTAAACTTGACACAATGGGAGCCACCGGGAAGAGTCTCAGAGAGGGTTGTGTATATTGGGTTGGCCTATGAGCCTGTACGGTGTGTGTGTGTGTGTGTGTGTGTGTGTGTGTGTGTGTGTCTATGTGTGTGTGTTGATTATCTTAATTGATGTGGGAAGATACAGTCCAGATGTGGGATGTACTCTCTCCAGCATTTTGCTTGCTTGTCTTTTGTTCTAACGTATGAGCTCACCTACCCTGCTGCTCCGTCTGATGACTTCTTTGCTAACATTAGAACAAGTTTATCTGGGCTTTCAACTGAAGACCAACAGTTCTCTGGGAATTTCCCAGACAATCAAATCCTATTTTAACACGACCAGTGATCCTACTGGTCCTATTGTTTGAGAGAATGCTAGCTGATACACTAGCAAAGAAAAGTTGTGACCCAAAATTCAAAATCAAGGAAGCAAAGATGTGTTCATATCCCACTAGACCTCACTCAGATGAAGAGGCAGGATAGAAAAAAGTGACTCTGGGGTCAGATAGACCAATAATTTGCTCTATACGAGTTGTGCAAACTTGACAGTCAGCCAACCCCTCTGAGACTCAATTTATTTATCTTTAAAATAGACTCAAATTGTATCTGGATGATAGTATTGTTTCAAGGGTGAAATGGAGTCTCTCTGTGTAGCACTTAGTATAATGCCTGAAATAAAGCAATTTCTCATGAACTATGAGCCATTGTGCACATTATTGAGGATTAGTTGACAAGAAGAACAATTGTTGTTATGGAGTGTCCCTTTTTTGGGAGCCTGGAGAAAGAGGCAGGCAATACAGAAATGGTATAACTGAGAGAAAACCTGATAAGCAGCAACAGGGCAGCATGGGTATCTAGGATCTGAACATGGTTCAGTTCAGAAGCTGTGCTTGAGCCTTTGCCTTATGCTGTTGTTTGAGTGTCTTTGAAAAGTGCACAGGCTGGAACCACATCTGCAATAAGTAGGTCAACTCTTATGTGTTAAAGTTACTTGGACCTTGTATTGTGGTTGCTGCTTTTTAAGAGTTTATTTTATTTTTTCTTGATGTGTGTGTGTGTGTGTGTGTGTGTGTGTGTGTGTACCATGTTTGTGCAATACCCATAGAAACCAGAAGGGGGCATCAGATGTCTTGGAGCTGGAGTTACAGGCAGTTTTAAGTGCTGAGAACCAAACACAAGAGCAGCAAGTACTCTTAGCTACTGAGCTACCTCTCCATCTCCCTTGCTATTGTTTGAGCGGGAAATGTTTCTGTAGCCACAAGTTTTCGGCACTTGATCTCCAGCTGGGATTGTGTTTGGAAAGTTTAGGAGCCCTTAGGAGATGGAAAAAAGTGGGTCACGAGGTACGGGCCTCATTCCCTGCTCATTCTCTTCTTTCTGACTGCAGATGCAATGTGAACAACTGACCGTCTGCTCTGACCACCATGACTTCCCTGCCTGAAACCATGTCTTCCCCTCCATGATGCCAGTTACAAGATGAAATAAATCCCTCCTTCCGTAAAATGGGTATTTTTGTCTCATCAACAAGAAAGTTAAATTATGTAAAGCTGGCTCTAGGGAGGTCCTTAGGATTTGATGAGGTCGTGAGACTAAGATCCTGGTGACGGTAGTAGTGGCTTTTGTAGAAGGAAAGGAGGAGGAGGAGAAGGAGAGGAAGAGGAGGAGGATGAAGAGGAAGAGGAGAGGAAGAGAAGGAGGAGGATCCATGCTGTCTCACCACATTGCCCCCTGGTTATACTATGATGTTTCAGATGAGTCTTCATCAGATGCCAGGCAGAACTGGCACCATGCTTGGGCTTTCAGCCTCCAGAAAAATAGCAAAAGAAATTTCTAGTCTGTTCTCTTTTCCAGAAAAACAAGCAACAACAATAAAACCCCACGTTTGTTCTAAAGCAATGGCAGATAAAGAGAAACCTCTTCTTTTCATAATGACAACGGATAAACACAGAAAGAATATGGAGTTCTTTTAAAAAATAAAATCACAAATTTGCCAACATTCTAATAAAAGTTATTAAGATAAAGGATCATCAAAACATACTAAATCTAGGAAGGACAGGTATGAGGAGACACAGAATTGTCAAGACAATATCAACATTTCTTCTAAAACAGTAACTGGGAGAAATAATAACTAGACAATGCAGAAAGTAGACAACCTCGTTTCTGTGTGATGGAAATTAACACCAACAACAAGGACTATTCTGCTCATCTGAGCTTGGTACCCAGGGTCACATCACTTAATAGTATTCTCACCCACACCACACAATCCAAATCTACCCACGAGGAATCATCAAGAAACTCCAGTGAAGCTGATCGTCTTCAAAGACATCAATACAACCAAAGACTGGAAAGGGCAGAGGAATGGCTCCAGATCAGCATCATGACAGCACAATCTACAATCCCAGACTGGATCCCGCCTCTGAGAAATTACCAACAGAGCAAATGAAATCGGAATAGAGACTGCAGATCAGATGAAAGTCCCGTCTGAATGGGAGACTGCAGGATTTATATGCTTGAGTGAGACTGGGTCTTGCTCTTGTGAAGTGCGTGTATAGTATTAAAGCATGGAGGGCTGGGTATCTGTACTATCTCTCAAATGAGTTATATAAAAAGGTTATATATCAAGGAATAGAAAGTTATAAAGCAAACACAGGAATCATCATCAAAAAAGAAGATAACCTGTGTAGCAATGAATGTTTTCTTTTCTTTAATTTTCTCCCAAACAAGCATATCCACACTGACATGTAAGTGTGTATTTCAGGAGTACAACAACTTTCAGTACTACCCAAATCCTCCATGGAAGGCAAGCAGTGAAAATATTCCTTAGGGGTTGGTTGTCAACATGTGTATAAAGGGCTATGTCTTTCCCAGAAAGCATAGTACTACAGCTTCCAGAGATTTTTTTTTTATATGTATGCACAAACTTCTGCACTCACGTGTAATTGTTTCTTTTTGATGGCGATAGTCTCTAAGTTTTTGTCATTTCCATGTTTACTTTGCTAAAGCTTGGACTTGGCTTCAATGCGGAGATCATATTTTTTCTTCAGACCTTCTCTCTGGAGCAGTGTCTGAGATATGTGTTCTCAGCTAGCAGACTCAGTTTGTGAGTCATAGCATTAACATAATGTGATGGTTCTTTCCTGTTCTGCAGTGCAGTACCAATGAAGACCTGCATAGGAGGGCCTGAGTCTGCTCATTGGACCAACTTGTGAGAGGAAAGTATTCAGGTATGTCTGTAAAATGAGAGGCAAACAGGTTTAAGTCCTAGGCTGACCTAAAGTTAATCAACCCAGCTTTTAATGGGTCTGTTATACTCTGATTGGGTTCAATTGTAAATTCCTCATTAAACTTCTATTCCTTATAAGTCATGCAGGCTCCAGAATTTTGTTACAGTTTTTAAAAACCAGCCCTCCCAAAACAAGCAAATAAACAATAACAAAACACATAAAGAGACAGAGATATCGCATGTTGCAGAGTTTTCCTACTCATATTCTCTGAAAGATGATCTTTGTGTGTCCTGATCCAGAACAACACAGAGCAAGAAAGAATTGGCTGAAATTTAACCAGGCTGTTGCCCTCTAAAATTCTTGTTTATTTTTGTTTGTTTTGCATGCATACAGGTGTGTGCAAGTGGTCAAAGACCAGAAGAGGGCGTCATGTCCACTAAAGCTGTAGTTATGGTCATTGTGATTCACGATATGGACTCCGGGGGCTGAATTCTAGTCTCCTGCAAGAGAAGCATGCCCTCTTAACTATTGAGAGGCAACAAAGAACACTCTAAAGTGGTGTGTGTGTGTGTGTGTGTGTGTGTGTGTGTGTGTGTATGGTCTTGCGCACGTTTGTAACCCCAGTACTTTGAAGGTGGGGACAAGAAGTTAGAATCTTTCTCAGTGGCACAGCCAGTCTGAGGCCAATTTGTGCTACAATGAGATCTTGTATTAAAACATGTGTGTGAGTACAAGTGCATGCACACTCATTCATACATACATACATACAACTCAAGGTCCTGAGTTACTTAGGCCCTGTTCAGTGTCAGCTGTGCCCTCCCCTCTCTCACAGTGTGGCTGTTGCTAGTAGGAGGTAAGGAGGATCTTGTGAGGAAGCCCTTCCATAGTTACCTGCTAAAGAGGAGCCAGAAGTGGTAGGTGAGCTACTGCTAGGGCCACCTATGAACTTGCTTTCCTTGCCTACCGGGCAATGTCTCCTCCAAGAATCTTGGGACAGAACGGAAGACCTCAAGCCTCAGGCTCATCACCCATAGCCCAGCATTGACTCTCACCATGCTGGTGCCCTTTGGCACCCAGTGTGAGGTGACCATGACCATGACTACTCTCTTCCTTTTTGCTCCCTTTCCTCTTCATTATCTCATAATACTCCTTAGAATTTACCATGTGCTAGGCACCAAATCAAATCTCTTCTAATTCTTACACCCCTGTGACAGAAAATGATCTTATCATTCCCTTTTTCATGAGCAGTAACCAAGGTATAGAGAAGTCAAACCTGTTGTCCAAGGTTGTATGTTAACCAGTGGAGTCAAGACTTAGACTTCTCTTCCTTAAGACCAGCAAGTTTCAATGGAGCTCAAGGATGCCCAGGTTCCCTGGATTCTATAGAGAGTTCTGTGAGAGCAAAGCCATAATAATGATTGAATTGCTTTTTTTCCCACTGTGTTGACTCTGGAGATGATAAGGTAAAACTCAGCATTTTACCCATGTGGGTAACACTTCGGATCCCTAGACCAGAGACCCTCTTCTGCAAATACAGGAGTTCATGCGGGAAAACTCTACTTTTATTTGAGAATGTCCTGATGAAGTCTGGGGACATTGCTCAGGGGTTGAAGTGCTTGCCCTACAAGCATGAAGGCTGGAGTCCACATAAACATAAACACCAGGTAGGCATGGCAGCCTGCTTATAGATCTAGCCTCAGAAGATGGAGGTAGGAGCCCCAGAGCAAGCTGACTAGTGAGACTAGGCACATAAGCGAGGTCTGAGTTTGACTGCGAGATCGGCCTCAATGATAAAATATCAGGCAAGGCTGATTCCTACCATAAGCCTTCTGCATCCACTTGTATGTGCACATGTGGGCATGTACTCATATACATGAAAAACATGTATATGTATGTATGTATTTATGTGTAAGTGTATGTACATATACACATATGCATTTGTACATATATACCACAGACACACAAAAAATGGAAAAAATAAGAATTTTCTCAGGAGAGGATAAAATTACCAACTGTATTAAATCTCCACTCTTCAGCACTAGTCCATCTAATGGCCTGTTCAATAAAATGAGAGGTGTGCCCACTAATTTATGCTAAATATGTTGGTCTTGAGAAAGAACACACATGTGAATGTTTGAGTCGTAAGTTGAGTCAACCCCTTTCCTCATAAAATATCCTTTATTTGAAAAAGTGGCTGGCAGACAAATGATGATTGTCTGGACTGGGGTGTGCAGAAAACATTTTCTTGCAGATGAACAGAGCGAGGCTGTCGCTTCAAGGGAAGCGATCGGCAGCATTTGTTGTCGTTGCGAACCTTCACGTTTCCAAGCCTATTAGGATTTGGGAAATTTGTATGCATACTGTATCCGTCATGGTCTAGCCAGGAGAGAGAAACCACCTAGCAATTTGAATAGGGAAGATTTTATAGAAGGAACAAACTATTTCCAAAAATGAAAGAGAATAAAGAACACCTTAAGATTAAGGGAAACTATCCAAGGGAGGGGGATTGGAGAACGGCTCCCTCCATGTGGCTCAGGCCGTGTAGTCCATGGAGAGGATTGCATGTCAGCCTGCTGTATAACAGAGGGCTACCTTTGGCCAAAGCCCATCTCCATACAGTGGGCCCAAACTGACTGGAGGGAGACTGTCTGTGTTGCATCTGTGGAAGCTCTTGCAATGGGGCGTGCTGACCATCCTGGAAAAACAAGCTGAGGTACCCTCAGAGGACCCCAAGAAGCACCTGCCTATGGTTCTTCGGGCTATCCCCAGGGAGATGCTGCTGTGAGGTTGTGTAGAATATCCTGGGAAAGCCTTCTTGTGGGAAACAGTTAGCAGTGGAGTGTCCCAGATAGCATAAGCTCACCACTTTTTGTAATGTGGTGGAGGGACAGGAAAGATCACTGGAGTCGAGAAGAAACTCCTTTTATTCCTCAGTGTCTTTCCAAGACTGCTTCTGGGTGGAAATTCTTCTACCTGGCATGGAAGAGGTATCCCTGGACCAAGAGCAGGCATGCAGGACGAAAAGGAAAGCAGCAACCATTTGGATTTGGTATAGGATTCAGACCTCTGCTTTGCCCTCTCAGCCTCTGAACTTCTCTGTCTGTCTCCCTCTCCTTCTCCCTGTACCTGTCCCAACATCCCCCACTCCCTCTCCCCCACTCTCTCTTCCACCAATAAGGCGTGGCTAACCTTTGAGCAAGCAAAACTCACATCCCTTTTCCACACAAGGCAATGAGGAGCCTCCACAGTTATTGTATCCATTGCTGGCTATCGAAATGTCTCCTTAAATTTAGCCACAGTACCACTGAATAATTTATAAACACTAAATTATGAAGCTGCTCTCCAACAGCTTATATATAGAATGAGCATGAAGGTTCGTTCCTGGCAGCCTGCCACCTACTCGTGGCTAGCTTCTCTTGGCACTTGTCTTAGTTAGGTTTCTGTTACTATGATGAAGATTATGACCAAAAGGAACTTGGGGAGAAAGGGGTTTATATTATCTTACATCTTCAAGTAACTGTCTATCACTGAAGGAAGTCAGGGTCAGAACTCAAAGCAGGAACATGGGGGCAGAAACTGAAGCAGAAGCCATGGAGGAACTTGACTTATAGTTGTGCTCTCTGTGGCTTGCTCAGCCTGCTTTCTTGTGCCACCCAGCACAACATGTCCACGGTTGGCACCACCCCCAGTGAGATGGTCCTCCCATATCAATTATTAATCGAGAAAATGCCTTACAGAGTTGCCTACATGATAATCTTATGGAGATATTTTCTCAATTAATATTTGCTCTTCCCAGATATTTGTGTCAAGGTGTATAATCAAGTTGACAAAGCCCACCATCATCCTAGAGGGATGCTGTCCAAGGAGCCTCGCTTGCTTGGTGAAACACTCTCTTATGGGTAGATCCCTAGAAGTTGGCTACCTGGCGAGCTTTGTGGGTTCTCCATCTGGTTTACTCTGTTTTTAGGGGCACCTCTGAAGATAGCTGTATGAAGATGAGGAAACCCCACACATTTCACAAGCATCTCTATAAGACTTCTGTTTTCCACTTCTCCATTTGTCAGACTCGGCCCATTAATTGTGGTTCAGTTTTGGTCCAAAGCTTTCTATCGGACTTCTCTGCTAGCCAAGGAGTACAGTCTTATCTGAATCCCAGAGGCACATGCCCTGAGCATCCTACCACTTGAAGATTGCTAGTGAGATCAGAGGTGATATTAGCAAATGTGATTTTCCAATACTGAACCATGAAATATGTCACCGTTTGCAAAATAAGTGCAGCACAGGTAACCGATATTTCCAGGTGATCAATTCATGATGTAAAATTCCATCAAAGAATAAGACGGATCAATGGATTTTAATGTAACAGCATATTAAAAGGTTTCCAAGCTGTAACTCAATTTAAGAAACTACCATTTGTTGAGTGTTGCTATAATTTCCATGAAAGCCCACACTTAACAGAATGCAATCAAAGCAAATACCCCTCACTTTTCTACCTCCTTGTCTGCGTGAGGCCATGTTGGATTCGTATACGCATATAAAACAATATCACAACAGACTATCTAAACACCTCTATAGCCACTGAGCTAATTTCTATTAAGACAGACACTAAAGAGATTTTTGAAACTGGAAAACTCAGCATCCTGGGCATTGAGGTGTGCACACCTACATGGCAGCAGCCAGCACTTGGGGAATGGAGGCAAAAGGTCCAAGGCCAGCCTTGGGCTAATAAGGAGAGTTCAACTCTGGCCTAGGTCATATACTACCTTGTTTCAAAACAAACAAAAGAACAAAAAAGACAAAGTAAAATCAGGTTGCTGTTCTTGCTAATTTTGTTTTGAAAACAAATAAAAAAATTAATCTTGTATTCACATGTAATTTGTTATTATATTTGAATAAAGTAATAAATAGTAAAGTATTTAAAGCTTTCCTCAGTCTTAAGATTCTCTGATGCAATAAACATGGATAGATATAATCTCCATAAACAGAAGCTCTTTGGAGCCTCAACAATTTTTAAGATGTAAGGAGATTCCAGGACGATATTATCGGGAGCCACTATTTTAGGACAGAGAGATGCTTCTTCCCAAAGGGAGGCCTCTGAACATGAATGTGAACAGCAGGGGATGTCTTGTGGTCTATGCACTGTGAGGATCTCGTTGTGTTTAGAAATTCATAACTATTTCCATTTAGGCTCCTAGAGATGCTGGAGGAAGACTCACGTTTCCCTGCGGCTACCCTGCACATCTCTCACTAGCATTTTTGCTATGGCTCATGCCATGTGTACCTGGGCTTTTGCTGAACCTGAGCACTACTAGTGAAGTTTGTCCATTTGCATATGTGTACACTGGTGATGAAGATGGCCCTGGGTGGGTACATGTGCATGCATGCCTGTGTGTGCATGTGTGACTCTGTGTGTGTGTGTGTGTGTGTGTGTGTGAGTGAGTGTGAGTGTGAGTGTGTAGGGCAGTTAAAGTCAACTCAATCTTCGGTGTCATTTCTCAGGTGCCAGGGTCTAGAACTCACCAAGTAGACTAAGCTGTCTGGTCAGCAATACCTAAAGCTATGCATGTCTCTCCTTTCTCTGTGCAGAGATTACAAGTGCATACACCATCAATCACCCCTGGCTTTGTTTTAATGTGGGTTCTGGAGATCAAACCCAGGCCCTCATGCTTGAGAGGAAAGCATTTTACCTACTGAGCTATCTTCCCAGCTTCTCCCCATTGCTTAGAAAAAGCTTGTGCTGAGAGAAAGACTCCCTGCTGACCTTGCAAGAAGCAGCAGCAGCACTGGGGAAGCCACTCTAATGCCGCTTTTCTTTTTCCCCTGGTGCCTTTGGCTTCCCATGGATGGAACCCACCTCTGATGCTCTTTACTCCCTTTTGTCTTTGAGCTTCTTGTTTTCCCCTTTCCCCAGTTGGCTGTAGCATCTGTGGATTTCATGATAGGCTCTGGGGATATCAGAGATGCCCTTTATGAAAGAGGAATGAGCAAAGACTCCCCTACCCCCCTCCCCCACCACAGTCAGCTCTTTCAGACAGGTGCATTTACACCTCAAGATGCTGAGCGTGCTCCCTAGAAGTGTAGACGTTTGAGAATCCAGCATCTAAATTGTGGTGGCAGACTGTGGCTGCCATGCCTTTGGAAGGCTCTTTGCCACTTCTGTTACACATCTGTGAGACACGCTATGGTGAGCAGTGATGGAGATGTCCATAGTTTTGTTTCCATTATTGTGGCAGACACTATGATGTCATTGATAACCCACTAAAATTCTGTGGAACCACATAAAGCAAGATCTTCCTGCAAGGAGCTGGGGATGTGTCCCAGTGGTCAAGCCCTGGCATTTGACCTAGCATCTCTCACAAAAAGTCTGAAAGGAGATGGATCACCCAAACTCTGCGGAAGGGGGTGGGGGTTGGAGGAGAAGTTCCTTCCACTGTATCTTACCCAACCAATGGATTCCTGCAACAAGTGTCAGCTTCTTCTAAGAGTAGCCCCAATGTGGAGCTTCTGTCCTAGGTCCCAATCTGATATGGGCTCTGCCTCTGTGCCCCTGGCAGGATGACCAGCTCAGCAAAGAGAAGCCCAGAAAGAGGAAGCCTCTTCAGTCACCTTTGAGATAAAAAGAAAAAAATAAGAAAGAAGGAGAAATAGAGAGGGAAAAAAAGGGAGAAAATCAAAGACTAATCCTAAAGTCTGCCTTTAATCTTGGAGCTTCCAGACCTAGTTTCTCTTTCATCTAGGACTTCCAAGTTATCTAGTTATTTTATGGGTCGTGAAGCCACAAGGCGGAGAGGGGGTGGGAAGGGTAGTGGTGGGGAGATTAAATTAATGAGCAGGTAAGAAGGTTTATTATTTGTCTGATCCTTCCTCCCTTCTTGCTAATTTCTCTGAGCCAATTTGGGAGGCAGAGCCTATCATGTTAACTCAGAGACAGACTATTGTATCCACATTTTTTTTGTGTGTGAAGCCATTTATCTGAAGGATATTAAACATCCAATTTACAAAGACATTATAGCATTGTGAGGCAGATGTGTGTGCACATGCATAAATGGTAAAAAAAAAAGTATGTGTGTGTGAGAGAGAGGGAGAGAGAAGGAGAGAGAGAGAGAGAGAGAGAGAGAGGCATTAGACTATGTATCTGTATCAAGTGGGCCTGTGTTCACATCCTCAACTTACATTAAGTATCATCTATTACAAGTTTTTAAAGAGGTCTGAAGTCACTTAGCAAGCTATTTCAAGAAGTCATGGGTCTAGCAGAAAACATACCCCAGACAATAGCAGACATGCTTATAAAATATATCTCACCCCTCAGGTTCCTGGATTTCTTTATTGCTACTAGGTTCATTGGTGGTAGAAATGTGCCACTCAAACCCAATATCTGGTTTACTGACTATTGGATCATGTTACCTCCACTTGTCTGTGCCTGTGTGATATGGCACGGTGGCAACAATACCATGAAGAAGAGGCCCGATTGTCTGAATGTGTAAGAGACTTGGCAGGTACCACCAAGATTCCTGTGATTTTTTTCTGGTGGTCCCTCTTCTGGAGTGGGCATCTGATAGTCCTTTGGCAGCAGACTTTGGTGATAGCAGGCTCGCTCTCCTCCCAGGTCCCAGCACCATCACTTCTACAGACCACCAGGAGACCCTCCTCCCAGGAGCCATCTGCCATATATGTTTTCTCCCAGAAGTTCCCATAACATTGACTTTCTTCCGGAAGCCTGAACTTCCATTAGAGATATGGGAGATGGTGCTTCTGTTGTGGTTTGATTTTGAAATAACAAACCTCATCTGAAAGGTGAACAGAGTGCCATATTAGTAAAGTTGTTGGCTTGCAAGCATAAAGACCAGAGCTTGATCCTCAGAACCCACATAAAAAAGCTAGAGATGGTGGTTTATGCTTGAAATCCTAGAACTGGGAAGGTGGAGACAGACAGATCCCTGGAACTTATTGGCCAGCCAAGCGAGCCTCCTTGGCAAGCTCCAGGCAGGAAGAACCCGTATCAATAAACAAGGTGAGTGGTACCTAAGAGATAACACAAGAGGTTGATTTCTGACTTTCACACATGCAAGCACTTATATAGGCTCACACACATGAACGGGAAAAAAAGAGAGACGAACAACGGCTATGCCCTGATGAATCTAGATGAGGCAGCAGCTCCTTTCTTGTCACCCCTAGGACTAACCATTTAGTCAAGAGATTCTCCTGGCAATGACCTTTCGCAGGAGGCCATTGCCCCACACCATGTCTTTGTCCTAGAGTCCTTCATGTCTTGGTTAGCGTTCTTTCTCTGCCCACTGTCATCCTGTGTCTACTGTAAGTGAAGAAAATGCCATTGGCTGGGGTTAAGACCTAGCTTTGACCAGGATGGAAGTCAGGCATCCCAGTCACTTGGACCTACCCACACCCCCTTCAGTGCTGCTGCTACAGTCAGGTTCGATTATGGTCTTTTATCATCCAAGTCTGTTAAGAATCTTTTTTTTTTCCTTGCGATCAAAACTTCTCATCTTCCCTGGGACTTAAAATACTGTCCTTGAACCAAGACGGGGCCCTTGTGCATTAAACACACTCTCAACTTCAAAGCCTTGTGTTTGGTGCTGCTGAGGGTCCCCGGGGATCGTCAATGTGAGGCGTATGTTTGTTATAGTACAAAGAGAAGGCTTGCTTCATGGTGGAGCTGATCTGAAGGGTAGGGGCGATGCAGGGGATTTGTATCTGTCTCCAAAGGAGAGAATGATTGGGGGAGGAGAGGTCTAAACTCCAGGCAAGTTCAGCATCAGCAGCCTCTTTTTCAAAGAGGCTCACAGTCTCCAAAGACAGCTGGGGCAAGGATGGCACCATGACCCCCCCCCCAAGACTCTGCTCTTTGAATAATCATAAAACATCATTGCTTCTTCAGTACTTTTTGGCTGGATAGTGTGTCAGTTTCATTGCCTGTTGCTGGAATAAGATACCTTGACACAGGTAACTTAGGGCTTATTTTAGCTCACAGTTCCAGATTATGGTCCTCATCACATAGGGAAGGGTGGCAGGAATAGGAAGCAGCTGGTCACACCCATGATCAAGAGAAGGGAGAAATGAAGCCTCAAGTGCTAATTCTCAGCTTATTTTCTCAATTTTTCATACAACCCTGGATCTAAACCCAGAGAGCAATGCCACCCACTTCGGGTTCTCACACCAATTGACATAGTCTAGACAGTCTTAGACAGACACACCCATTATTTGGCCAGCCGAATCTAGATCCTTTCTCATTGATACTCCCTTCCCAGGGGATTGTTGACAATTATAACTAAGCACCCCAGCAGGTAAATGCCACCTCTAATCATCTAATACTGAAACATAGGCTCAGAGGGGTTGGATTGCATGTCTATGCTGCCCCAGTAATATTAGACTCATGTTCTTCTTTCTAACAAAGTGGTCACTAGATCTCACAGCTGTGCTGATTGACAGCCACGGCTGAGAGACGGGGTTATGTGGAGAAAGGCTGCAGGGTGGTATCTGGACTCAGGAGGGAGGAAGGGCTGCACTTGATGTTCCTATCAGTTACTCACTGTTGCTGTGACCAGACACCAGACATAAGTGACTGATGGAAAGGGACAGTTTATTTTAGTTCACAGGTCAGGGGGGCAGGAAATGGAGGCTGTGGCTTTCTTTCTGTGTCAGTGAGAGCTTGTGGTTGAAGCCTGTTCACTCCTTGTCAATGACTAGACTGGAAGTAGATGGAGCTGTAATCCTCAAGGTCTACCTCCAGTGGCTTCCTCACGACAACCTCCTTGAAGGTTTTACAACGTCTCAGTCTAGGGGGACCATCTGGCCACAAAGCATTCAAACACATGAGCCTGGGAGCATTTTATACTCAAACTGTAACGATGTGGAAGGCCAACAAAGTTTTCATCTAAAACTTGGTTACTTCAAAGGGTAGACGGGACTAGGCCAATGATCATAAAGGAATAGCAAGTGTAGTGCAAGGCTGAGGGGAAATTTGGTCACTTGCTTAAATCATAGTGTATGGTCTGGGTAGCCACAGCAGATGACAGAGGTTTCCAGTCTGAAATGAACTTGTCAAGTCTGACTCTATTTTGTGCTTTCTACTGGGCCTTCTCTTCTTATCTTACTTCCAAGGGAACAGATAAGCACAGCTTTTTAGGCTCTTATGAGAACTAAAAACAACCAAATAAAATAAAACAAAGTGGAGGGCTGGTTAGATGGCTCAGTGGGTCCAAATCACTGACACCAAGGCTGACGACCTGGGCTCATGGAAGGAGAGAGCCAGCTTCCTTGAGTTGTCCTCTGACCTCCATATTCGTGGTGTGGTACACGATTGTGGCAAAGCATGTACAAACGCACATATACACCACACACACACACACACACACACACACACACAGAGAGAGAGAGAGAGAGAGAGAGAGAGAGAGAGAGAGAGAGAGAGAGAGAGAGAGAGAAAGAAACAAAGAAATATTTGGTTACAAAGCAGAACTTCATGTGACCACAGTTAAGGTCATTAGATGCCTTGCTTACCTAGGCTCCCAAATGCCTACTCTACTCCTCTCCTGGAGGAAGAACAACCAACTACTGAAATCAAGGGAAGGGGTCAGTGCTAGCTGAGGAGACCCCTTCAGCTGCCCCACCAGTGCTGTGGCACCCTTACCCACCCCAGGTGAGCAATGCTTGACATTGTTCCAAATTCACACATGCCAGGGGCTAGGATTCACTACCAAGTCCATCTCAGCTCTTGACTCTGCCAGCTCAGTGGCCTCCTGACTCCTAGTTGCCTCTGCTCTTGTCTTACCATCCTGCTGTCCCCAGGGTTATTAGAAGGGTATTTTTCAAATCTAAATCTAATGAGACCACTTTGTGAAAAGCGTCCTGAAAGCCCTCTTTGGAGCTTCCACATATAAAACAGTTAAGATCATGGATTCTTAGACTTCTACAATCTCTTTCCATTCCTTCTTGCAGACTGCACTCTTGCTGTGCCTGATTGTCTACTATTCTCTGAATACATTCACAGCAGAATCGCCAAGCTCTGTACCTCTGTCCAAGCTGTCCCTTGCTTCTACTGTCTCCTCTCTCGCTTCCTTTTTTTGTCACCAATGTCTTCACCCTTAAAAGCTCAGAGCTTCCTCATCCTCCTCCCCAGGCTGAATTACTTCCTTCATTCATGTGGCTCGCTGTCACTTACAGTGTGGATGCCTGCTAATAGACCATTTCTCCTATCAGAGAGAAGGTGGGGAGGTAGGGTTTGAACTGGGCTTGCTTAGAGCATGGCACCTGAGATGGGAGCAGATATCCGAATGGCACTGACACCCCCACCGCCACCCCCCGGGCAGAGCTCTGTTTTTCTACAGTGATCAGGTCATCACAAAGTGCCTTCCAGAGACCTTGATCACAAGAGAACCAAGGAAGGGTTTGAAGAATTATCTAAAGGAGGTTGAATAGATCTTCCGTTTGCCTGTTGGCCTCTAGGGACTTACCATAGTGGCCAGAAGTTAATACCAGGGAGGAGTGTGGCTGCAGACATACTTCATGGCCCAACTGACTTGCTAAGAGAACCCAAATGAGAAATGGAAGATGGGGACCCAGGTAGAGAATGTTCAGGCAAAGCTTGCCCCCTTTTCTCTTTCACCTGTTCTAAGATTGTGGATCTTAAGCCTCCTTTGCTCACAAACCTCATGGCCTTCTTTGCCTCTGCCAGCAACATTGTGCTGGCCTCTTCTCTCCTTCTGTGACCCTGTAACTTCTTGCCCTCTGAAGAAGCAGCTGGGGTCTGTTCCCTCCACCCCCAACCCCTGACTTTCCCTTCTTAGTCTCCTTGGTAACCTGTACTTATTAACACACCTTCCCTGCCCCCCAGCCAGCAATTTGCCTTGTCACAGAGGGGCTGGGTGATAGCAGAGGTGTTGTAGCCTTGACCTGAGACTGAAATAGGAAGCTCAAAGGCTAGCTACCCCAGCCTCCTGCAGAACCGCTTAACCACCAGACCTCGATTGATGGAGGGCTTTGCGTGTTCTTCTACCCTGGGCCCCCGTTGGACCCTTGCTGTAAAACTATTTGTCTGCCTTTCTCCCCTTCACCCTGGCATATTTTGGCAGCCCAATTAGTGCCTTGAAGATAGTTACTTGAGTGAGCAGTCCTCCATACTGACCTTTGCCCTTCCGGACTTCCTTTTCCTGTCCTTGTTGGAGTGTTTGACAAGCCGCTCACCGCTCGTCTTCAGGCAGGCTGATATGCTCAGAGACCCTCGTCCAGATGAAAAGCAGGTTAATTAAGGCAGATTTTCTAGCTTCTTCTTAAAAGGGAAAACAAAAGAGAGAGAGAACAGGTATCTCAGTTAATCGTTCCAAATTGTTTCTTTCCTCAAAAATCTTTAGTGTAAAACAGCCTAATTGAGCACTTCCTGCTCTGGCGTTGAAGAAAAGAGCCCAGCTGTACCAGTCAGGTCCAGTGAGAGGACTCCTCTCCCCCCAAGACCCAGTCCACTTGCTCTCTCTGGTGGAAGGCTTTCCTTGCTTGGACCATGTCACATGGATGGTAGTGGACACTGATGTCTGAGTATCAGTTGCTTGGCTCATTCTAAGGTGAAGAGGTCTGGATCCATTGCAGCCTGAGGCTTCAGTTTCCATTGGGGTCAGTTGATGTCAGTGATGAGCCCAATGTCCCCTCTGCCTGGTCTTGCCCTTCTTTTAACATGCTAATTCAGCTCAGGGCCTGCTTTCCCTGGAACCAGAATAACAGCTGTCCCCCTTGGTATTACCATAGTATCTTTTCAAGTTTTCACCTCTATATTTGTCATGTGCAATAGTATCCTGGGTACCTAAAGGGGCAAGGTAGGCAGGGCTAATGCAAGGAGGGGAATATTTTCTAACAGCAGGCTTAAACTTCCTTCATTTTTGCACATTTCTTATGTATCATCCTTACAAAATGATACCTGCCTATCAACTCATGCATCTACCAATTTATCATCCATCCATCCATCCATCCATCCATCCATCCATCCATCCATCCACCTATCAATACTAGATACTTCTGGCCCCACCCAAATTTCTTTTATTGACCGAAAAGGTCCACCCTTCATTCAGCTGCTATTAATTGCTGACTTAAAACACTTGAGACTATTCTAGAAATTTACTATTGACCAAAGGGGAGCTGCTTTCCTTGGAGGCTGTGAGCCCATTTGGCCCTTCCCTGGTGGTGGACCTCTGCTGCTGGTTGAATAGCATGGGAATAAATGAGCAGTGCTCTTGCTGAAGGTGAGAGACACACTGGTGAGCTACCCAGGAGAATGAGACTGAGGTAGGTCAGTTCCAGCAAAGAGTGTGCTCTTGCTTTATGTTTACTGACCCTTTTCTGAATATCATCCCTGGTAAGTGGCTTGAAGGGGTGCCCTGAGCCCCCCAGTTCTGCTTTCACATTTGGAGTCGAGAATGGCCATAATGTGAGCATGGAAACCAAAAGGAAAATGGGCACTAGGTCATGCAGCCCAGGGCTAGGTGAGACGATTCTCTTACTGGTGGTGGGTGGACTATTGATGGTCCCTTGGAGCTGGAGTGTTGTGATGGCTGAGACCTTCCCTTAGTGCACCTAGAAGAGGATGCACGGCTTGTCTAGGGAAAGCTGGAAGCTGTGCGAGTGTGATAGAGAGGACAAGGAAGCTCACCATCTTGGGGCTTCAGCAGCACAGAATGATTTCTCACACTGCTGGGGGTTGGGAGTCCAAGGTCAAGGTGTTTCCCAGCTTGCTGTAGCCTGGGGTCACTCACTGTCCTTGAGTTGCAGGCCGGCCACCTCTGTCACTGTGTCCTCGCAGCCTCTCCTCTGTTCATGGACTTGCCTTCCTCTCTTTCCCGTTCCTTATAAGATCAGTAGTCATTTTGGATTAAGGCTCACCCTTGTTTTACCTTAACAACCCCTTTAAAGTTTCATCTTCCAATACAGTTTACAGTCACATTGGTGTTCAGGGGTTCGTTGTCCAACTTTGGGGTGAGAAGCACAATTGAGTCCATAATAGGAGACTGCAGAAGGGCAAAAGGATTGTGAGGATTGGGTGATTTTGAGCTAAGTGACATCGATTTGTTGAAGAGAGAAAATGGCAGGCCTGAAGTTATAATTAACAATTTAAAGCAAGCTATCAGCATTTAGAAAGAACTCCCCCATGCCTGTAGCCAGAGCAGGCAGGAGGAAAGCCAGCCCCAGATTTCCTTGTCAAAGTGACAGAACTTTGGAAAAACTGATTTCCGAAGCCTGGGCTGGTCACACTGTAACTAAGGCACTGAAAGACCAAGTGTGGACCTTTGCACTGGCGATAGAGTACCTGCACCTGTGAAGAGACAGGGACCTCTGAATGCAGAAGATCATGGGCAAGTCTCTCAGTTGATGTCACAGCCTCCACAATTGCTCTCTGAGTTGGGGACTGTTTCCACCTCCCCTCCTGGACACCAACTGATGAGCCAAATCTCATCAGAGCCAGACTGGGGAATTCCTGGGCCTGTTAAGGGATTAGCAGATTGTAGCCAAAGCTGGAAGACCTGGCTACACTACAGGAGACCAAGAGTGGATCTGAGTTGGAGGGAGACCAGAATATAAAGCTGGGTCTGGAGAGCTTTGTCAACACAAGGCAATCTCCCACGACACAAAATACAGCACCCTGGCAAGGACCCCAAGTTTGAGTGCTAAGACCCTCCGGAGATGCCTTTTAGAAGCTTGACTGAAACAACGGCCCATATGAAACCAAATGACTACCAGCATTGTTGGTAGGAAACAAAGCAGAAACACATTGGGAAACTCAAGTGGGTTCTTAGAGATGCTCTGTTACATAGCTCCAGAGGGTCTACTAGCTTCCTGCCTCTCTCATGAGCCCTGGAGAACTCTGTTTATTGGGGTGATGAGGGAGGACTAGTGAAGGGCACCCACATCACCAGAGGGCACGGGAGTATAGCTGATGGAGTTCCTATCATTGAGTTAACCAAACCCCATGATGGCAGATGCCAGATAGTAACAACTCACTTTCAGAAGCAAGGAGTGTGCAATTACTGTCATGGCCAGCAGTGCCTGAAGGAGACACTAGCTTGTAGGGATTTCTGAAATGGTCACTGGACTGTGGACCTTCTAGAGGCAAAGGAGACATATGGGCAATCAGTAAGGACAGAGAAGGCCCAACTCACACTTCCCAACAGTCAAGACCCTTTGTTTGGTTTCCAGACCTGAGGCTGTTCTCACACTCAGAACTCCCATTGAAGGTGAGGTGGCATTCCCTTGAGAAATTCCTTATGCTGTGGGAGATGTGTACCGTAGTGAATACCCCCACGCCCCACCACCAGTGCCTCTCAAAGGACCTACAATTATTTATTTGCTTAGTCAGTTTCTGGAATATTAGAATCCCCATAGTCAGCTTTGAGGGCTGTTGGAGGCAAGATCTGGGTTGATGCTGATATTTGGGGGCACAAAGCACAATTATGACACCCGTCATGGATACTCTTGGCTGTTAATCTGACTGCCTCTTGAATTAGCTAAAACCCAAATGGGTGGGTGTACTTTTGAGGAGATTTTTACAGACTGGATCATTTGTGGTGGGCAGACTCATCCTTAATCTGGATCTTTTGAGGTGGGAAGATCCTCCTTAAATGTGGGTCATCTCTTCTGGTGCCAGCCTATGTAAAGGACATGGAAGAAGAAGGAAGCATTGGCTTTATGCTGCTTGATTTCACTCTCGCTGGCTGGCTCTTTTCTTCTGCCCTAAAGCCTGCTTCTTTGGGATGCCAGTGTACAACGAACAGCAGCTGAGCTACCTAGACACATGGACTGGACAGGATTCTTGCACTCTCAATCAGGAGAGAGCCATTGTTGGACTAGTCAGACCACAGCCTGCATAAGCTGTAGGTCACTCTGATATATAATCCTATGTATTATATAGTATATAAATTCAACTCTGGTGAAGAACTCATGGTGGAGAGTGTCACAGAGATGCAAGCATACCGGGGAGAAGGAATTGCTCACACTTCAAAACCAGAATCCAGGGAGACCAGCAGGGCCTCTTCTGCTGAGAACCAATCAGAATGTCACCAACAAAATATTAATCCCTTGTCATTGGTCCAATTAACATGATGGCATCAATTTAGAAGGACATGCTACAGTTTACCCCTGCCCAAATATCCATTCATTCTGCAAGTTCTGTTTCTCTAGAGAACCCTCACTAATATTACAACACCCTTCTTAGAGAGGTCAGAAATGCCCAGCTAATTTGCCTGGTGTATTTCAAAAACGACCCACCTGCTGTGGATTTCCCTAGTTATTGATATATAATTAGGATGGGAATATTTAATAAGACCTTAGTACTTTGACATATAGAATAAAAACTAGTGGTTACAAAGGCTCTGAATATTCCCTCCCGCTACCAGATCAGAAATTTGTTGTCCTATTCCAGGGAAGGCAACAAAAATCAATGACATCCCGACTAACTGAAAAAATGCTGAGATCAGCAGTGCTCCCAGGATTTAGTTGGGTCTAGTGGTTCCTGTATACCTCCCCAGTCTGGCCTCTGCAAAGCCCAGGCAGATAGTGACTCATGGTAGATGACTAGGCTGTTGCAAAGCCAACCAAATAAGAGTTTCCGCTGTAGCTGCTACTATAGCAGTCATCACAGATTCACTGGAGTTGATTAACATAGCCTTGGGTAAATGCTATGTTTCTATTGATCTGGTGAATGCATTTTCTTAGCCCATCAGCAAGAAAGATAAAACATGGCTTGCATTAATATGGAATAGCTGACAATATACACCCACAGTCTGGTCTCAGGGAGAATGTTAATTCTTAGTTTCTAATGCAATCTAAAGTATCCTAGACTCTTTGGACATCTTACAAAGAAGCATCAGAATGTCCCCCTGGATTGATGCTATCATGTTAATTGGACCAATGAGAAGGGATTAATACATTGTTGGTGACAGCCTGATTGGTTCTCAGCAGAGGAGTATGTGAAAGCTGAAACCTGGCCCTGCCAGTCTCTCTGGATTCCAGTTTTGAGGTGTGAGCCACCCCTCCTCCAGTGTGGGCTCCCATCTTTGTGACACTCTCCACCATAACTCCCTCACCAGAATCAAGGCAGTGGTGGTGCCATGACCTCCAGAATCTAGAGCTAAGTCAACATCCTTTGTAAATAAATCCTCCTGGAGTACTTATTAGATAATGGAAGACAAACTATCAGACATCACATAGAGATTGTGACCTATCAAAAGTCCAGAGATGCTATGCCTGAATAGAGTACCATTAGGGGGACAAGCAGCTGGTACTGGGCTATGCCAAAGGTGCACTGAAGGAGAGCCTGGTGGTGCCTGGTCCAGTATGAGTTTTGCCAACTTGACTTGGTAAATTACAGGCTCTGGTCATCTCTAAGAGCTGAGCTTAGTGAGTGGCTAGCTCTAAGCAAGGGTAGATGAGGTTTCCTAGATCAACTAGTTAGTTCTACAGAGGATTTCCTGTCTCGCAGATCACTTGCTCATAGGCTCCCTCTGAAGCCAGCAGCAGGCACTTTTGTACTAGCTCTTCCCACACCTACTTTCATCATTTTCTCAACAAGTCATTTGAGCAAGAACTCCTACTTAGAAACTGCTTCTAGATAACATACACATAGTGTGTTCATTGACTTTTGAACAAAGTATTGGCTGCCTTTTTTTTCTACTGTAATGAAATGCCTGATACAAAGCAGCTTAAAAGAGGGGCAAGCTTTTGCCTCACAGTTTGATGAGTAAGTGCACCTTGGCAGGGAAGGCCTCATGGCAGAGCATGACACAACTAGTCACATTACACCATAGTCTGGAAGCAGAGAATGGATGGGAAGTAGATCTGGATTATTAAACCTCAAAGTCCATCCCCATGACTCACTCATTCACCAAGGCTCCATTTCTTAAAGGTTCCACAACCTTCCAAAATGACAGTACCAGATAGGCTCAAACACTGAACCTGTGGGGGCATTTCCCATTCAAACCATAGCATATGATACCTCTCTTTCCAGTGACACCACTGGGTCCCTTATAGCACAAGTAGCCTCGTTGCCCCTTTGAGATTGTGTTTATTGATTATATGGCTCATGGATACATATATGCCCAATTATCTTTTGATTTTTGATATTTTACTTTTGAATCGGGATTTTGCGCTAGTGAAAGCAAGATTAGTTGAAAGCAAAGCGGTGGTGGAATGCATTCCATTCCTGAGCTCAGCCATAGACATCAGAGGGTGGGGGAACTTTTATTCATTTGCTGTTGTTTTCCATGGAGGAAAATAGAGAAATCAAAGAGAAATAAAAGGAATTAATTTTTGGCTTTTGAACTTCCGAGAGCCCAGCTTCGGGAGGAGGGTTTTTAAAGATTTTCAAGCAGCATTTTGATGACGCCTATTTTAAGCTCGTGTGTTTCATATTAAAGCAGATGCTGCTGCTGCTGGGGAGAGGAAACTCCACAGTGATACACTCTTGGCGCTCTCCATAACCTACACTCTCCACTACAGATTAGGCTTCTTCACTTTGGTCTGAATTAGTGAGGTTTGACCTAATGTGGACAGCAAGTGAATTGCAAATTATATGTAAATGTGTATAAATTAGCACCAGTTATTAGAATAATTTGCATCTACAGCTCTATAATTAGGCAGCAGCCTGGGAGAGAAGGGCAGTGGGCAGGGCACCCAGGAAGCTGGGAAGGCGGCTCAGAAGTCCTGGGGTCCCCACCTCTATGTTAATGAAGCTTAGTGTTCCCATCCCCAAGTCCCTTAGCACAAGACTTAAGGGATCTGAAATCCAGCGCCCGCTTTGGATTTCTGCTTTTCTGCTAAGATTGAGGCATCTAGCTGGCACAGTTTGGGAACTTGGCTTCTCCTCTTCCCTGCCGCACAGAGAGAGGTCAGGCATTCGGAGTGAAGAGGTCTCAGACCTATTGCTCAGGGTGACTGAGGCTCACTCTCTGACCTTTAGTCTCCTCATCTGAACAATGGGATTTGTAAGAACTACCCGATCCTGGATTGTCTTCTGGCTCTCTGAGGCTTGGACAAGATTTTGTACAGAAAGTCTATTCTACATGCCTTTTTAAAAAACTTATTATTTTTTTTAAGAACACAATCTAATGGGTTGCCTTATGGCATCTGCACATGGTTATACTTGCCTTTTATTGCTCCTCATTTTCCACAGTCACCTTCTTTCCTATGCCCCTCTTGCAGCTCATTTTCGTGTCCCCAAATTGTCCCTTTGCTTTTGTGTCACCTGTACCCCATTGGCTCTACTGTCTTGCCTTAACAGCTTTCTCCCCATTCATAGTCCCTTCTCTTTTCGACACACCATACCATACACACACACCTATACACACACACCACGCATACATACACACACATACACACACACCTATACACACATACTACACAAACACACACACTTATAAACACACCTACACACACTTATGCACACACCTACACACACTTATGCACACACCTACACACACACACACACACACACACTCATGTGCATACATTTGCTTTTATTATGGTATAAGTCCTGCTACCTGCCATGCAGCAGATCCAGGGTTGGTGCTCTACTTTATCTAGCCTCTCAGTCCCTCACTCACCACCTCCCAGTGCAGCAGCAAGAAGCAAGCCCAAAGACTTTGAAGACAAGTTCATCCCTGCGCTCTCTGAGTCCTGCTTGGCTTCCTATCTCATCCTGAGACCAGCCATGGGCCCTTTAATGCTTTGTCCCTTCTCCTCAACATATCTCCTGGTAGAAGCTGCTTTGGCAAGTGCCCATGTGTTCGGTCAATGCCTGCATGAGGACTTGTTTCGGGTGTTTTCCTTTAGTCTGGAACTAGAGTGGGAACAGCACACTCTTTGCTCTTTGCTGGCTGCCATCCTTGGTGAAACTTTTTTTTTTTTTTTGAGGGAAATGAGTGATGGGAAGAACACACAGTGAAAGCTCATCTTTTTGGCTTTGGCTCAGGGGTTAGGTACTTGCCTCGCAGTGTGCGGTGGGGTTGATGGCTACCTGTCATCCCAGTGAGAGGGAGGTGGTGGAGACAGGATCTCTGGAGCAAGTGGGCTAGGTAGACTGGCCATATTGGTGAGTTCTGGGTTAATTGAGAGACCAGGCCTTAATGGATAAGGCTGAGAGTGACTGAGGAGGACAACTGATGTTAACCATGGACCTCCACAGGCATTTGTACCTGCATATAGATGGGCACCTACACAGATGTGAACACACATGCATACCACATACACACGAGGGAAGACATGATCACCTGTTAGAGCCATGTGAGAGTTCTTTCTAACAGATTCCTTGTCTGAAGTTGTCTGTGTTATGAAGCCAGCCACAGGACAACCTCTGGGAACTCCTGGAGGGCTGCATACCCATCGTGGAGATATCACAAGGCTCCGGCTAAGCCCCAGGATCAGATTCCTGCTGCGGGACTGGATAAAACTCTGGAGCCTATTCACACCCTTCCCAGAGTGATTGATGATAGAATTGGATTTTAGACATAAGTGGAATGTGCTATTATTTCCTCATTAAAAGGATACCCGGGGCAAACCTGTCAGACCTTGCTTGTCCGTCCCACCTCACATCCATTCCCCATCCCCAACTCTCTGCACACTCACACTAATTGTGGAGAACTGATGCTCATTCCAACTGTCTTTGTTTACAATGCCATCTCCTCCTCAGATGGCTTTTCCTGACTTAGTTGGTTGGCCAATGTCTACAGACTGATCCATCCATTCAACAGCTTGAGCTTCATCAAGAGTCTACTGTGTGCCAACCACCATGATACACACAGGCACATTGGTAAACTGAAGAAGGCCGGCTTCCTCTGTTCTAGAGCTTACATCTTTGAAAACATTTAGCATTCTGCTTATGTGTTTCAGCCTTACTTGAGACCCGTATCCCTCCATAGACCGTAGCATCGCCCAGTGTCTAACCCTCTGCTCTTTAATATTGCAAGGCTCTTATGCACTGTGCCTGCTCTTCTCTCTCACCCTTCATCCTCTCTTATTTGCCCTCTATCTGTGTAGCTTCTCTCACCATCCTACCATCCCTCCCACTGGCAACCATCTTCTTTGTCCTTCCTTGGAGTTTATGAGGCCAATCCGTGAAACAAGAAGGTGACTACTTTTAAACAGATAAAAGAAATCCCTTCTTTTCCCCAGCAGATAATTAATTTGTGTCACTTTCTGGTCGTGGAACATAATTGAGGCCAAGGGCTTAAGAAGGCCCTGAGAAGGAATTAGACACGTAGTCCTACCGGAGGGAATGTATCACTCATCCTGCTTCCTGTCCCTGCGGGGCACGAGGTTAGTGAGCTCTGCCCTGTGCCTGGTTGCAAAGATCCTCAGCCTATTAAGCAGTCTGGCCAGGTATAGTAGGAAGACTTCAGACTTTGGATCTTACACAAGGGAGCTGTAGCTAAAGGGTGTGTGAAGCAGGAATCTATAGTCTTGAATTCGAGGCTCAACTCTGTTGCTTTGCTATCTAAATGATGGAGACAAATTGGATAACATCTCAAAGCCTCCAGTCCCTTGAAGCCCCAACCTCTCTGCTGTCTTGAATGTTTTTTGAGGATCTGAGAAGGGTAGACAGTGAAATGGCCAAGAAGACTGCAGAGTGCCAAAGACTGAACACTCCATAGATATCCGGTATCTCACCCCAGAATGCAGCCAACAAACTGCTGGCCCTGGAAAGGAAACGATGCCTTCTGGAAGATTGAAGTTTAAAGTCCTTGACTTCTATAAATGTTTAAATGCATGTGATGATCTCCTGTGAGATCCAGAGATTGCCAGCCATACCAGCATCCTTGAGCCTGGACCAGCACTAGTTGTTTGTGAGGGCTGGCAGGCCCTCTGTCCTTCCCTGATTAAGTCTCTAAAATGAGTCATAGGCACTGTACCAAATCACGACTTCCAAAGTAGAGTCCTCACTTACCAGTAAGATATTGTAAGGAAAAAGCAGTCGCAGAGAGAATGAAAGGAAAGGTCTGGATGAAGCTGCGTGTGTAAGCTGCGTGTGTAAGCTGCGTGTGTAACCTGTCAAGAGGATTTATTTGCATATTGAACCTAATGAAAATCCCAGATTACTGACTGCTTTGCTTTAGCTTGATCTAGTCTGCCTTCTGCAGGGCCCTTTAGTTTGACTATCTGATGGTAGAGCTTCCAGCAACACACCTTAGTGGGCATGCAGCAAAGCAAACAGTGTGTGCCCCAGTGAGACTCAAACAGCATCCACTCTACACAAACCCGGGAGCAAAGGGCTTCCAGCATCATAGTGAGTATTGTTTGGAGATCAGTGCTGGACTGTTTGTGGGTGTCCTATAGAGTCTATCTGTGATCCTCATCTCTCGACTTGACTATGGTAAGTGATACCCAGCCAGCTTTCCTAGGGGCAGAAGAGGGTGGCAAGAGACCTAGCAGATAGGGAGGCCCTGGTGAGTAATTGGGAATGCACTGCAGGTGCAGGCGTGCTGTACACATTTCCAATGAGCCCTCTGAGGCTACACATGAGTGGTGTTTCAGGAAGCTGAAAGCAGATGTGCTAACCCAGTATGCTACCTGTGGAATGGCAGTAAAGAGAATGAAACCATTCCATGCTACTCGGTACCCTCATAAAAACGTATGGAGTATCAGGCTTGACCAGACACTGTGGCCTGCTGAAGACCCAGAGTTGACTCAGATGGCCCCTGCTCATGAGATCCACAAGAAGCTGCACGGAAACAAGTAAGGGTACTAACTTGCTGCCAAGCTCGTTAAAATACAGAATGGGATCCTTAGACTCTTTCTCGTACAGGGCCTGTGTGTTAAGATATGTGACTGACCGAATGAAGAATTTTTTAATTACCCGGAAAAGTTCATGGGCTGAGGATGCAGTATGGAGCCAGAGTGCTGGTTAGACACTGCCTCCATGTCTCTGAGTCCCCATGCTTGTGGGAGAAGTGAGGTCCAGATGCCATGTGTGCGACACCCCACCCTAGCATGCTGTAGTCACTCAGGGAGTGTTGACTATTCCAGTAAAGTGCAATGAGAATGAATAAGTACCCAGTCTCTTTCCAGACATTTCCAAAGGCGTCACTTCAGAGGGCACAGAGGGTTCTACATGGATCTGGGATGGGATGGGCAGGGATTTCTGAGTGGTGCATGCTGGGAACAAGATGTGGCATTTAACTCCAAGGGTTGACTTTGGACCAGATGGTTCTGTGTTCTTTAGAAGGCAGAGATTTCTTCTGGAGCTGCTAAGGCTCTGCAAAATTGTGCTGCTCTATGCTAAGACTCAAAATCCCTGTCCCAGTATCCCCCATTACCACTGGGCTTAACACAGGGTTCTTTCTGAAGGTTCTTAGTTTCACAGGCAAAAGGATTTAAAAAACAGACTCAGATGGAAACTAGAGGTCAAGTTTTTAGAGTTTTAGGGAAATTCTAATGAGCTGAGCAGCTGAGGGTCTTGGCGAATGCTGGGGAAGGGGAATGGATAGGAAGAAGAGATGCAAGAGTTCTAAATTCAAAGTCAAGAAAGCAGGCAGATTTGGCCACAGAAGTTTGCAAATGGCTAAACAGATAAGGCCTTCAGAGACAGGGTGTTAAAATACCTGGGATGGCAGGGTGTTTTAATGTCTTAGGATTTCCATTGCTGCAATGAAACCATGACCAAAGAGCAAGTCAGAGAGGAAAGCATTTATTTTCTCTTATGGGTCCATATCACTTGCTGTTCATCACTGAAGGAGGTCAGGACAGGAACTGGAACAGGAGCAGATGCAGAGGCCATGGAGGGGTGCTGCTTACTGGCTTGCTCCTCATGCTTTGCTCAGCCTGCTTTCTTATAGAACCCAGAACCACCAGCAGAGAGATGAAACCATCCACCATGGTCTGGACCCTCCCCCATCAATCGTTAATTAAGAACATGCCCTACAGGCTCGACTACAGTCTGATCTTAGGGAGGTGTTGTCAGAACTGAGGCTCCCTCCTCTCATATGCCTTTAGCTTGTGTCAAGTTGATATGAAACTGTGCAGCACACAGAGCTAGCCAGGCATTAGGGCTTTGACAGTCTCTGGCAAAGGATATAGAAAAGAGAGAAAAGAGTAAGTTGACTTTTCTGAGTTAGAACTCAGGAATTGGGCAGGTGGAGTAGTGAAGATGGTATAAGCAACTATGGTGAGGGAGGGGCCTTTGAGGTGTATGGATATATATATATATATATATATATATATATATATATATATATACACACACATACATATATACATATATATATGTATGTGTATATATACGTATATATACATATATACGTATATATATGTGTGTGTATATATATGTATATATACATATATACATATAGATACATATAGATACATATATGTGTGTGTGTATCATATTCTAAACCTGTCAGGTATATCATGTTTCTTGGAGTCTCTGGAACCTTGTATTATGAGCCGTCTCTGTGCAGATGATTGACAGGCTCATTTGGATTAACTCCTATGGGAGGGGACAATAGTAAATCTTTGTAATCTTATAATCTTTTGGGTAGTTTAGAATGTCACATCTCTATCCACACCCAGAAGTACAACTCAATCCCATCCCTTTGACCAAAAATTGTGCAACAGAGTAGTTTGCAAAGACGTAAGGAAAAGACGATCTATCGAATACCCATGCAAGAAATAGATTTCTTTTAATGAATCTCAACAAACCCTGCTGCCTCCTTCTTCCTCCCATCTCACAGTCTTCAGACCTCAAGGAGAAGCAATTATGATACTTACTCCTTCCTTCAAATTAGTATGTAGCTGGGGATAAGCATAAACTTGGACCTCAAAGTTGATGATAAGAGAGAATCCATATTCAGTGATCTTCAAGCCTGTTGATGTCTGACTAGCTACCTAATGCTTTGGTATGGCTCACGCATTTAGTGACAACATACTTGGAATCTTTAGAGTCTCTATCACTGTTCTGTGTTCATGACTATTGCCTCTGCGAGCTTTTTAAGGCCACAGCCTGGACCTCTGATGTCTAGTCTATTCTTAACTCAGTGCCGCAAAAAACAATAGATGCACAATAAAATCTGTGGTTAATTGATCAGACACCAGCCGTGCCTGTTTTGCCTTCAATTTAGGTCCATTTCCACCTTTAAAGAGCTGGCACATTATTATATTATCATATTATGCAAACCAAATAACCTAAAAAGACAGATAGTTAACAAACAGACTAGTAGATTAGGGATTGCCTGTGGGATTCATCCTAATCAACTAGCCTACTTATCTGCCTGTGATCAGGGCCCTGCATCTTTATCATTCAGCTGAGTAAAGCAACATCCCAGGTTCCCAGAGGAGTAGAAAGGGATTTCAATTACATATCTGAAATAACATGGGCTCCCTGGCTCTAAATTGCTAAAACCCAGTTTAAGTTAAGGAGACAAATAGACACTAATTATAGAGCAAAGTGGAGTCCAAAGCATCCTGGGAAACTGAGAGATGCCTTTGTCCTCCCTCTAGTGTGAAGCTAAAGGAGCTGCAACCATCTCTCAGACTTCTCTATCTGCTCAGGGGTTAGGAGGATGGAGTGGGTAGAGAAGAGCCAACAGAGAAGGTAAGTGCAGATGTTTCTCTTTTAACAAAGGCTGGCTATTTGGTACCATTCCTGCATCTGTTTGTCTTGTATAATCTATGCCTTTGCTTGTCCACATTCTTATCTATTAGGAAGGACCCTTTAAGTCCTAATTAGTGTGGCAGCTTCCCAGTGAAAGGAAAAATAATGGAAAGGCATCAGGGCTTGACTCATGCTACTGCCCACTGGCTATGTGATTTTGGATGTCTTGGTTTGCCTATTCTGTGCAGGAAGAGCCCATAGGGAGATGATAAACATTTAAGCAGCTCTCCTTGGGGACTGAGGATGGGGAGGGCCTGATTTGTACCTGTTGCCAATCTCTCTGCTGTAAATATTCCCATTGTGACTGATGTCAACCTGCCAACCTAGTGATGTTGCTAAATGCGATCACACCTGGGAAGAAAGACATCCGTTAGTTCTCATGAAAGGAAGATGGAAATGGATAACCATGAGAGAAAAGACAGGAAGAAACACAAGGGAAGAAGGAGATGAGTTTTAAAAGTGAAGAGGGAAGCTGTGGAAGATTCAAGAACCAAGTTCCATAGTCTCAGTAGAGACCTGGATGGTCCATGTAAGGTTCCCATAGTGGAAGATACAACTGTGGGAACATCTGAGCATAAAACATGCATGTCCTCAAACCTCTGTCAAGTTAGACGTTGTTTTAAAACCACTGCAGAAGCACCAAGGACAAGGATGTAGCATGGTGAGAGGCACTGTAGGTAGAAAGAGTAAGGCAGCTTGGATGAAGCACTAGCTAGGAAAACTTGGATTCTAGGGTTTGGATGAGAATAAAGGCAATGGTGATAAAGGGAACAGGAGCAAGAAGAGTCAGAACAACCAGGTGTTTCTCAAGCTGTGTGATGAGTTGGGTAGCCAGGGAAAGGCTGCCTGTGATAGGAATTAAGGGGGGGCCCAGGAATCTAGAAAACCAGGAAGTTCAGTGGCAAAGATTCTTTCTGCCTTTCTCGTATGAACCATAATCTATCTCTCTCTCTCTCTCTCTCTCTCTCTCTCTCTCTCTCTCTCTCTCTCTCTCTCTCTCTCTCTCTCTCTCTCTCTCTGCCAACCCTCTCTTGCATACCTTTTTCATTCTCTTCTTTCCCCAACACTTTTCTCTGATCCCTTGCTCTTCCCTCTTTCCAAACAATTTCAGTCTTCCTAGGTTAGCCATGACCTTCTATGTAGCCCACCAAGCATATGCCTCTCTGTGCTGAGAAAGATGAATGTGTCTATCTCCATTTTTATGCCTGCCACAATGTAAAAGCCACCAGCCTTAGTCTTGCCATATTATCACAGTGATGCTTACATATATGAAGCCTCCACTGCATAAAAAATTTTATTAAGTTATTTTTATTACCCAGGAATTGGAACTCAAGAACCTGTGGGGACAAACCTCCAGGAGCTATGCACTACAGTATATCAGGACAATGGGTCCCTGGGGCTCAAGAGAGGTCAGTACTGTGGATGGATGGATGCTTAGAATCCATTTTCATAAAGATTTGACTCATTCTGACATGGAGAGATTGAGTTTGTTAAAGAATAGATGTTCCTTTGTGAAACATGTTTAAGGCTAAAAAGAGAAAGAGGATGTTAATTCCAGACCTGGGAGCAATGAAGGACTTTATTGGGAATGACGATGGTATGAAGTCATCCAGGGTGAGAACTTCAATAAGGGAGGAGCTGCTGATGGTGTTACTGTCAGGATAAGCCTAGGACTGAAGATAAGGGTAAGGCACTAGCAAGATAGATTGAGGACTCAGGTGTTCTTCTTGGTCATGTAATTCATTGAGGACATGTTTAGACTGGTCAACAGATACTGTCTGGGCTGGTGAAAAAAATCAATGAATATTGTTCGAGATGCTGCTGAATGAGTAGCCACAGAATAGTTAGTTCCCAGGCCGTGGCCATTGAACCAGACTTTTTCATCATCTGGAAACCAGGGGAAACTATAAACTCTGAGGTGGAGGCCAGTGTTCTATGGCAGAACCACCCTTCAGCTGGTGGTCCCTCAAGACTGAAGGCCAGAGGTCTTGGGAAAACATGGCTTCATTGTCATACCCCAAATGCTGAGTCCTTCCAGGCATGCATTTTGGAAAGGCACAAAGGCCTTATTAATGCTGGGTATGGTAACCTACACCAGTAATGCCAGTGGTTGGGAAGATCTGGAGATTAAGGTTATCTTCAGACACATGGCAAATTCAAGGCTAGGCCTAAGTCTCAGATAAACCAAACCAAACCAAACCAAACCAAACTAAACCCTGTGCAAAGAAAGAGTGTCTCCCACAAGATAATGCATCAGTGGAAGAAGGTGCTTCTTCAGGCATATGTTGAGTATAAGTCACACAGTACCCAAGTACACAGGGGGATAACTTTGGTCAATATGAAGTTTCTGCTCTTATACATCTTACTTTCTATGAGGGATAGAAAACACACAATAAAGCACCTGGTTGTCCAAGTGCAGTTATACAATCAAAATAATAAAATAGTGAGAAATCTAAAGGTCTACTCTACAGTCATGGAAGGGCTCACAGAGAGTGTGCTGCTTGGATGAAATCTGAATTGCTTCCCTTTGCACACAAGGAAGCAAGCCACAGCAGATATGTCCAGAAAAGGAGTGGTCTGGGTGGAAAGAGCTATGTATGCAAAGGACCCAAGACCGGACTATAATCGACTTGCTCAAGGCATTGGATGGGTACATGGTGTGGGTGGAAACTAGTCAAAAAGGAAAGAATGGCATTGAGTAGTCAGCACCATTCATAGTACAGCAAGAAGAACATGATTAGGAGCTAGGAAGACAACTCAGTCAGCAAAGGACTGGCCTTGCAAGTGCAAAGGCCAGAGTTTGACCTCTAGACGTCACATCAAGAAAGCCAAGTGTGCACACTTCTAACCCCATCTCTGCAAAGGCAGATACAGACAGATCCCAGGGCTCATGGATAGCCAGTCATGCCTGCTTAATGAGCATCAGGCCTGGTAAGAAATTCTGCCTCAAAAAAAAAAAAACCCTCAAGAATTGTATGTGAGGAATGACAACTAAGGCTGTCTTCCATTCTCCACACACATCACACACATGTACACATGTAATTCTTCCACATGTATGCATGTAAACATACCTAAAGAACACACACACACGTATGCACATGCCACATATACCCACAAAGAAATATACAGATTTCTATTCTCCAAAAGGTGCACTTTCTCTGAGCTAGAAACTTTTCACATCTGTTGCTTACAGCAGCCCAAAGATGCAAAGAGCCCCATTGTCCACCCAATGATAATGGAAAGGCAGGGTCTCACATACATCTGTAATGAGATGTTATTCAACCTCACTGAGCCTTTGACAATCCTGTTAGTTATGTTCTTATTGCTATAATAAAATACCTGATAAAGGCCACTTAAACAGGGAAGAGTTTATTGTGACTCACAATCTGAAGGTTCAAGCCATCATGGTGGGGAAAGCATGGCGGAGAGAATGTGAAGTGGTTACTTTCCTTGACTTTTTTTCCCAGGAAGCAGAGAGAGATGAAGCCGATGCCCAGCTCATTTTCTTTTTATCCAGTCCAGGACCACAGCCCTTGGAATAAAGGGTGCCACCAATATGGAGGTTGGGTCTTCCTACCTCAGTTAAATCTTTCTGGAAACACTCTCCTAGATGTACCAAGAAGCATGTTGCCATGGTGATTCTAAATCCAGTCAAGTTGACAATGAGGCTCAACGATTGTAGGGGCCTTTAGAAATGCATAATCAATGCACAGTGACACTGAGGTTAGAGATGATGGTCATCCAGGGGAGGTCAATGGAGTCAAACACGGAGTTTCTATGTCTTGTCCTATCCCTGTTCCTTCCTTTCCCTCTTCTTCCCTCCATTCCCTCTGCTTCTTTCCTTCCCCTCACCTTTCCCCACCCCCTCCTCTCTTTTCTAAGAGAAAATAAAATGGCCTCCCAGTGTGTACCCTGACCCTGGCCCTGGGAGCTTGATGATGTGAGGTCAGCTGATCATTTTAGATTTGAACTGGAATCCAATAACACTTTCCTTTCTCCGTCTCAGCCAGGTCCCAACTTCAGGGTCTTGCAGATAACACAGATTCCCTGACATATCATCACAGACAGCCTCCTCGGCTTAAATCACTTCCTGCTGAGCACCCATAACACACAGATTGGAGGTAACTTCACTCCAGAGAACCAATTAGCAAAGACCCAGGCTGGGTAATTACAGTTTGATAAGCTCCCACCAGCCTATAACCAGTACAGACGAAGTGCTAGGAGGGCATCTCTCTGAAGGGTGGGGGGAAGGCAGCACAATGTTCTCTGCTATTCTCTGCCCTTGGCCATCGCCCAGACTGTACATTGAGAACAGGGGTGAGGAGATCAAAGAGGTACACGAAGTCAGAGGTGGGGTTGCGGATAAGGAATGGACCACGTCACCAAACAAACAAAACCATCTATCCTGAGTAGATGGGTAAGGAGGACCACATTCTGTACTCAACATACAGGTGTGTGCCATGGCACTCTCTCAGCATGGCCTGTGGCCCAAGTGTCCCTCCATGGTACCTCGGACCCTCTAGGATCTTTTCCCTTCTTCCTTCTTGTGGTTTTTGGACTTGTGAGAAGCAAAGACTGTGTAGAGTGGCTCCACAATGTCATCCTGCTTGAAGCCACCATTCTACTCTCCCTGGCTCTCACATGCCCCTCTAAGGCCTTCCTCAATACATCCTATACACTACAGCCCAAGGGAGGGGTCATTCACAAACACACATGCAGCAGCCTCAGTACCCTGCAGGAACCACGCTCCTTCCTGTGTCCCTGGGGTGATTTATAAACCCAGTGTTGATATGAAGGTGATTCTTTTCCTTTCCTTCCCCAGTTTCTGACTTCGAGGTTTTCAGGGGTCAACTTTCCTTTGGCAATTTGAGTTTTTATTTTTTTAAACTACTGAACAGAGTAGTTGATTTCTAGTTTAAATATGTGGTTCCCCAACATGAACCTAGATATAGATACAACTTTATCATAATTAGAATATAAAATAGTCCAATCACTTTCCAACCTCTGTTGTGTTGCCCCTCTTTGTACTCACGGTATCCCCATCCCCTGGTCCCTGGCATGAATCTCTTCCCCAACATTTGAGTTTTCTTATAAAGAGACGGAACAAATGGAATTACACATTGTGTGGCCTTTCAGATCTGTAACCTTTGGGATCTATCTAAATTGTGTTGTGCGGTTTCTCCCTTGTTATGCCTGAGTTGTATTCCACTGTTGGTACAGAACATGAAATAGAATATTACCTTGTTTCTAGTCTTCAGCGTCATTTTTGTATCTCTTGACATTTGTGCATGTTGTTTTTCCTCCTGGGGACAGTTCTGCGTCCTTCTTTTCTGTCAAACTCCTTGTTCTTCTTCAGACACCAGTTTGAGCACATCTTCTTTGGAGAGACCTCCCTGAACTCCAGACTTGATGAGCCCTTTCATAGCAGGGGACCCTGCCTGTCTGTTCCTACCACCATGAAATTATATCTCATCCTTCTGAGCAGTTGTTGGCTGGTTTGTCTGAGTTCTAAAAGCTTACAAGCTTCTTTGAGCAACAGTAGCAATGATAGCTGTGTTTCTATCACCAGGCATGCACTAAAGAACTTGTCAGATGGATGGATACCATATTTGGAATCTCTGTGGTGCTTTAAATCAGGATGATCCCCATAGACTCATGTATTTGAATGTTTGTTCTCAGATCCTGGAACCGTTTGGGAAGGATTGGGAGGTGTGCCTTGTTGGAGGATGTGTGTCACTGGGGATAGCTTATGAGGTTTCAAAAACCCATGCTCTCCCCCCAACCCCCAACCATATGCCTCCAACTTGAAGATCAGATGTAAGCTCTCATCTACTACTTCAGCATCACGCTTGCTTGTTTGTTGCCATGCTTCCCAAAGTGATGAGCATGGATTCTGGAATGCTAAGCCCTGGATAAACTCTTTTGTCTATAAGTTACTTTGGTCATGGTTCCATACCCTTAACATTAAGTAACCTGCAGCCAGATATCAAGGGGTAATCAGAACTAACTTAGGTGTTTATCTCTCAGAAGATGCAGGATGCATGCATTTGTCTTGTCCTTGGGTGCATTGCATAGACTTTCATTTCTTTTCACAACCACTGGTCTCTTCCTTTCCACAGGAAGAGAAAGAAATTGAGAATGCTTGCAATGATAACACAGTATCATAAGATGCTTCAGTTAAAGTGGAACCAGCAAGGAGTAAGAATAGAAGACTTAAGAAAAGCCAGAATGGAGAAATTCATGCCTTAAAGCCTGAGCTTCCTAGCAACCAAAGACAAAGAGGAAGCCATCAGTAACAAAATTTGCATTGTCCCTAGGTAAGAGTTATACCTGTTGCCTTGGAGGAGATGAAGCTAAGGAAAATGTTCTCCTGAAGACTTCAAAATGCGACATAGAGATCTACCAGGCAACTAGGCAATTTAAGAAAAAGACCTTTCTTACATTAAATGCAACTGCTAAACTCACGTAGATTTTCCTTCAAGCATTGCTTCAGTGCAAACTTAGAACAGTATGCCTAAACACAGCCAGCAAATCTCCTTTTACAAAAAGCCAAAACCACTTGGTCTAGATGCATAGCTCTGACTGTCTGCCTTGATCCAGGGATAAAATCTAGTATATCTGTCGCAGTAGATGGGCCAGGTGTCCTTCAGATAATCCTCCCTGAATATTATTTCTTGTACCCAGGCTTTTCCTGACAGCCGGCAACAGACAATTTGAATTTATGTTTCCTGTCAAGGCTGTGGAGCTTTGGCATTCTGTGCTATCAACATGGGATAGACCTACATCCTTTGCAAATCAGCCAAGCAGGCGGCAGGACTGCCATCCCCTTATGAGATCTAGTTGCTATTTGCCCATCAGGCTCATCCTGGCGGGCCACCCACATCCTAATGGTCCCAGGAGCAGAGTTGAAATACCCTCTTTCCCCCATACACACGCACTGTTGTGCACAACGTATATGCAATACCAGGCAGATGTCTTTGGAGGATTTTTGACTTACTTTCAAGAGCGTTTGGAAAAGAGAACATGAAGAGAATTTTCGATCCCAAGATTAAATATGCAGAAGAAGACAGAGTATTGGCTAACTTGGGGGTGCAGCATGCATTCCTATCAAATGCAGTCTTTATTGCATTTCAAACACAGTGCTGGAAGAAGGCTGGGCAATGCTTCCCAACACCCTATGTTACAAATGTCACAAATACACTCAGCAGGTTTAATAGGCTGTCTGAAGCTGCTTGCCACATAGTGTCAGAAACAAGGTTTGTTTGTTTGTTTGTTTTTGTTTTGCTTTGCTTTTAAACACAAATCCTCTGCCCTTTGCAATTCCCATTTAAGACACTAACATGTTAGCATCCTATGTGCTTATGTACTGTAGTGATTTCCTGGGAAAAATAATAGAGCTACAAGAGGGGGTTACAGCTAAAATAAAAGGATTTGAGGCTATTTCTGCCAGAGTTATGAGTCATAAGTGCTGGCCACTGGCAGAGGCTCTGGGATTTTCTTGTAACCTTTAAAACTTACAGGGTTGTTTTGGGCCCTGGAGAAATTTTGAGGCTATTCCATTCAGAGGCACCCAAGCCTTCCTTGAGTGTTCTGCTTCTGACAGTATCTTTCTGCCACCAAGCCTGGGCATGTGAGAACCATTGGCCTGCAGTCCTGATGGCCACCTGCTCATTCTCTCAGCCACACTTGTTGGGGGGGGTTGGGGGGTGGCTACAGCTTTATCAGAGTCTCAGTGGGAGGCATTTGTCACTTCAGAGAGTGCAGATGAAGGGTTGTGATGAAGGGACAAGTCACAGAGGTGTGAGCAAGCTGGGGAACCAGCCAAGCATGGTAAAGATCAGAGACTGGAAACACACACACACACACAGAGACAGAAGAACAGGATGGACTCCGGAGAAGGGAATTGTGGAAGTGAGGTTTCTGCTACTAAGGAACCCTCCCATTTTGTCTCCCTGTCTGTGATCTCTGTGAGACCTCCATACCTGATGAGAGCCTGGGAGGCACAAGAGTCTGAGGTTGGCCTCCTGAGGTCAGAGCAAAGGGCAGATGAAGGAGAAGAGGTCAGGGCTGGCCAGGGACAAGTGAACGGTGACCAGCTCCGTGGGCACAAGTACCAGAGGGCTGCTGCTCTCCTCTGACTTTGGAGACTCTAGACATCAGGCACAGGAACAAAGGGGACACCCACAATCACCTTAGCAGTGAGTGCTATAAAAAAAACCAGCAGCTGCAAGAGAGCGAGGGGTGGGTAGAGCAGCAGCTGAGGTGGTGACACAGGCAATTGACAGCTGAGGTCATGGTGGCCTTATTCCAGTGAAGGAACAGAAACTCTCATCAAAGAAACTGGTAGATGGGGGCAGAAGGAAAGCAGTTTCCAAGTTGTCCCCAGGCTCAGTCTTGTAAAGGACAAGGCCTGTCTCTGGTCTGTTGCTACTCCACTGTAGGACTCACAAAGGAGAAAGGCCTTAGAATCCCCCGGTACAGCCCAGCCCAGAGCTTTCTGCCCTGGAAGCCTGGTTTCTGCTGTTCGCAGCAGCACACCGAGCCTCACACACCATGGCAACGGACTCACTGTGATGAGGAGGAGGTTTCAGGGCTTACTCAGTGAGAGACAAGTGTAGGGAGGGCAGGCCACTGTTACCAACTGCCAGGCAGTGACCCAGAAAACACTGCAGACTCTGGTGGCTTCTCCCCAAGAGCTGGGAGAGAGTGGCAGCTGGTGGACAGTTGGCAGAGCACCCACACTCAGCCAGAGGCCTCTCGAGTGGTCTTGGGGCTCTGAAATGGGCTATAAATGGTATTGTGAGGGACCCACACTGCCTTCCTTAACCCGCTTCCAACAAACCCCATTTCCCTTCCCTAGAAATGCAAGACTCTATATTGTACGAAGGAGAAACGCAGACTAACATGGCCGTCCTGGGAAGATTTCCTAGAAGAAATGACTTCCATGCTGAGATAGAATTGGCCTGGGACAGAGAATACCAGGTTAAGGTCCCAGCTAGACACAGGGGAAGCAACAGTCAAAACAAAGAGGAGGGGACGTGGTGGCTTTAAAATGGTCCCTAGAGGCTCACATATTTGAATACTTGGTCTCTAGTCAGTGAAACTGGGTTGGAAGGATTAGAAAGTGTGGCCTTATTGGAGGAGGTGTTTCACTAGGGTGGGCTTTGAGGTTTCAAAAGCCCATGCCATTCTCAATGAACTCTTTCTCTGCCTCACAGTGGTGACCTAAGATGTAGGCTCCAATTACTGCTCCAGCACCCTGCCTGCCTGCCTGCAGCCATCTCCCGTCTATGACGGTTATGGATATACCCTCTGAAGACTTACACCCCCACTAGACTCTTCCTTAAGTCGTCTTGGTTGTGTTGTGTTTTGTCACAGCAATTGCAAAGTAACTAAGCCAGGGGTAGAGGGCAGGCAGGAGGAAGAAGAGAAGGGGGAGGAGGAAGGATGAGGAGGAGAAAATGAAGGAGAAGAAGAAGAAGATAAAGGGGAGGAGGAGAGAAGAAACATGAAGAAGAGAAGGAAAAGGAGGAGGAGGGGTAAGAGAGGGGGTGATTCATGGAATTGAAGTCAGAGCTCTGAGGAGAAGGGAGCTAGGACCGTAAGTAAACAGTCCGCAATCTGTTGGAAGGCACTCCATATCCAAGGCCTTGGGAGGATGTGCGATGCTCCTACCTCTGGCCTGAGAGTCATCTGCCATCACTGACTTTAGTTGCTGTCCTTTCTGGGGTGACCTGCCTCTGTTACTTGGTTCCTGCTGCTCAGTCCCCAGCCTGCAGACCTGATCTCAATAAAGTGAAAAGCCAACGCACTGCTCACTAGCCCTGACCATGCCTGTGTGGCTACGCACATGCTCAGCCTACCCCTGCCCTCCCCCAGCACCTGGCTATGTGCCCCAGGCTTTATGCTGGGTCCCCTTCCTGTGGGTTCATGTGTCTTTCCTTATCACGCTCCATTCAGCACTGCTTGGTCTTTTCTTCCTCTTCCTGAGCTGATCAGAGACTATAGGTTCTCAAGTTGGTAAATCTCGTCCTGTGGTCATTTTCCATTCTTGGCTATCCCACCTCACCAGGCTTTTCCAAGACACCCTTCTTCACACTTGCGTCTTCTACCTCATCTCCTGCTCCCTGGTTCCAGTAGCTATGCAATCTGAACTGAGTTCTCCAGCCTTTACCAAAGTCTCCTCTCTCTGCTTCCCTCTCCAACCCCCCCCCCCCACCTCCCACCCTTGCTTCCACCCGCTCTAGAGATCATATTATTGTTCCCACAGCTACACTTCCCAGAAGAGAATCTGGCATGGGGGAGGGGGAAGAGTGCAGGGGGTGTTTGGATTTGTCCCCAGCCTTCCACCTCTGGGAACTAAAGGGCTGAAAAGGCTTCAGCACTTAACTTCCTTTGCGCAGGAGAGTGGGGAGCGGAGGAGGAGGGGCGAGGGGGAGACCTGAACTCTGTAGGAAAGAGCAGCTATTAGTCACCAGAGGGAGAAAAGGAAAGGAATTGGTCAGACAGCAGGTGGTCCAAGCAAGCTCACACAGCCCCAATCAGCCCTGAATTTAATAAGGATAAGAAGGAGAGACAGGGAAGGGAAGAAGGGACACTGTTGCAGGGTGGGTTTCTCTCCCTCCTCCAGTCCATGGGGAGGAAGAAAGGTGAGTGGCAGACCTGTGGGATGGATGCTGTCTGGGAGTCTCCACAGAGGCTGATAGAGGTAGAGGGAAGAAGGTATAAGTAGGCAAGGGCTGCTAGCATTCCTACTGAACCTTTCTAGAGCGCCACAGTACCCTTTGCATCCCAGTGGAAAGGCACAGAGGTCTTTTTAGCAGACTGCAGCCTTTCCTCCCATCCTTCCCTTTTGATACAGCACAACCATGGGAACAAATGCTACTTAAATAAACGCACCAGCAGTGGGTATCACCTTTAACTCTCAGGCTTTCGGAATTGTGCGGCTGTTGCTTGTCAGTTAGATAAGACCACTGGGGGCCTGAGTCAAAGCATCTGGGATCCCTACATGAGACCCTTGTGAGGTCAAAACACTGAAGATTTCGGGGTAAAATGCTGGACCCCAACAATCCCAACAGGCTCTTGGCCTCCCATATCCAATCTGCCAATAAACAAAACAAGCGATGATGAAAATCAGGGAGGAGGCCTGCTGAACATGGCCACTCTGGGGAAATAAGCACGTAAGGGTCAGATGAACACGGATTCATCTTTTGGAAGTGGGCATGAGGCTTGGCAAGGGGTAAGAGGTAAGCACAGTTAAGCCTTCCTGGGAAGAGTGTTCTGGTTGACCTCTGTCTCAGTCCCAGTTCTGTAGGATGGTTTTGTCTCAGTTGAGGGAAGCAGTCTGGTTCTCAGGAGATGATCACGTCTGATTCTGGGTCTAGCCTTGGCATCGTGGATAGTAACCCTGGGCCCCAATTGGGGGTCATCTATACTATAATAGACTTGTCCTCTGCTCGGGAGTAGTTGGAGTCCTGTGGCATTGCAGTGTTGGGAAAATATCTCTTGCATTCTAAGACACTGCGTCTCTTGCTGGACCTCACAGCTGAGTTGTGCGTACATGGTGGGGTCCCACAAGACATAAGACTTCTACCCCTGTGTACTCGGCCTGTTTGTTTATCCTGTCTTTAAGAGAACAATGTAACAACCAACCTTACCTGCCTTGGATTTGTTGTGTAATCAACTTTACAACCTAAGCTAATGCATAGCTGTAATCTTAAGTTATATACTCTCCCATGCCCCTGACCCAGAGTAGTGCCTGTGTGTTATGATAATCATTTGCAGGAAACAGCAAATAGGCAGAAAGCAGTCTTATGAAATGAATATCCATCATAAATACTGGAAACAGCATTTATTTGTTTGTTTGCCTGTTATCTGGGACAGTTGGAGTCAGTGACTTAATCCCTTGTAAAATTCTGTTAAGCTTTCTGTAAAGTATCTCCCATTCCTTTCCCATATGATGCTTTCGGCAGTGTTCAGTAAAAGAGAGAGAAAAGTCTTTTGTTAGGGACAGATACACAGACAGACACAGATGCAGGGACAGATTCACAAGACAGCCTTCAGGCAGGCAAAGACTCAGGCTCACACAACAGACAGATGAGGAATGCAGAAGACATGGTGTGTGTGGAGGGACGGTGGTGGGCAGTGAAGTAGATGATTCAAATCCGGGTTAAATGATACCAAGAGAAAGTTAGAGTTTTGATTTAATTTGTTCAAACCAACCACAGAGTCTTTTGTAACAAAGACGTTTATACTGAAGCTCAGGCTGATGCAAGCAGTGAGACAGAGGAGACAGAGCAGAGCCAGAGGGACAAACTGGAGAGAGTTAGGTCAGAGACCCGTGGGCTCCTTCAGTCAGGTCTCTCAACATTTTAACATGGAGGGAGGCTTCTGGGACTCGAGTCTTCACCAGATCTTCAGGAAGCAGTTCTGTGAAGTAAAATGAGAGGTGAACAATCTGCTAGGATGGGACATTTCCATACAGTAACTACCCTTAAACTGTTCAGAGGGGAGTGCTGGAGAGATGGTTCAGTGGTTAAGAGCACCGACTGATCTTCCAGAGGTCTTGAGTTTAATTCCCAGTGACCACATGGTGGCTCACAACCATCCATAATGGGGTCTGATGCCCTCTTCTGGTGTGTCTGAGGACAGTGACCATGTACCCATATATGTAAAATAAATAAATAGTTCTAAAATGAATTTCTCAGAGGGACCTTCAGTGATGGAGTGGTCTGAAAGTCAACAAGGACACTGACTTCCTAGGGGGCATGGCTGCTTTCCCCTTCTTTCTATACATAAACCTCATGAACTCATTGGTTCACCAAGCTTGACTTGGATGGGATCTGTGCCCCTCTACTGCTCCAACAGACAACACATGATATGGACCAGGGGTGAACACTGGGTGGACCTAGGAGAGACATCTTTGCACAAAATTTAATCTGGGTGTCAAGGAAAAGAAATACCTAAAAGAAAAAAAAAACCCTTCTGTAAGTATTTCAGCTCTACAGGAGCTGAGCTCCAGGACAGCTTCATAGAGTGTGGCCAGGAAGGGGGTCGTAGAGGAAGGAAGGGTGATACAGACAGGCAAAGCAAGGAGAGATCATCCTATCCTTGAAGTCTTTGATGGGGGAAAGACTTGTGTTTGGGGGAAAATGAGGGCAAGTAAGAGCAAGAACAAAACAAAGGAAAAACAAGATCGACTGGCTGCGGCCGTTCATTCTCCGGTGAATGTGTAGGCTGCTCTGCCCACCTGCTCAGTCTTGTCTCCCCTCAGTATCTCCCTGAAACTCTTGCTCTGCCCACTTGTGCCCTGACATCATTAAGCCATAAGCAGTTCCTGTGTGGTCTGCCATCTGATTGAGAGCGGGCTAGTTTCTCTGCCTCGGGTGTTTCCTTTCCCATTTTTTTTCACCAAGCTGACATTCCCTAAACTCTCCATGACAAGCCCTATCTGTAGTGACTTGCTTGGTGTGTTCCTCATCCTTGGTTCAGCCCGGGGAACCCTATGGTACAGTCTCTTAACACAATTGGAGTGTTTAGCAGAGTGTGTCATTTGCATGTCTTGTCCCTACTAGACTGAGTCTCTTGATAAGTGAGACTAGCCTTAATAGCTCTGTGTCCTTAGGGCCTGGCAGTTTTCAGCAGACAATAGGTATTTTGTAAATAAATATATGAGAGAGTTCGGATGTGTCATTTACCATCTTTCCATCCTTGGAACCAGTAATTTAAATTCTAGAAACTATTCCAAAGAAGTACCACAAATGAAGGGAAGGGAATGTGTGTGTGGAAATACACATTGTAGGATTATTTTTATTAGTAAAAAAAAAATCCCCATATAATCTACAACATTACGAAATGGTACATACCTTATATATTCGTTCCAATTAGAATTATGTAATCCTAAAATCAAGGACTAAAAGAGAATATGGATAAGGAAAACTAGTTGTCAGACTAGGTTTAGTTAACTAAAGTGATTTAGTTTTCCTTCTCTCGAGTACCTTGGAGTGTTATTCTGATAATATGCAAGTGGGGATAGGGAAGGGTTGGTTCATAAGCCACCTAGTTAGCTTTCATAAACAGCCCCAGAAACCTGTGGATAACCCTCAGATGCTCTGGCCCCTCCCATTATGACCCTAGGAGCCAGAGTACTCCTGCATTCTAACTCTGCTCACAGTGGTGTAGAAGTGGGTTTGAAGTTACTCACAGCATCTCCATCCCACCATAATACAGCCTTGTCTTTAATAAATCTTCAAAGGAACTTCCCACCACCACCCTTGTCGTTTTGGCCACTGCCTCATCTTTCCTGTCCCTGCTCCTCCTTATCTACCATAGCTACTGCAATTGCATGTCAGTTAGTTACCAAACACCACATGTCAAGCAAAAGGAACCAGCATCTCCATTGACTGGTGTTATTCTGTCTATACAGTCTTTCTGGTGTCCTAGAAAACCATGCAGTCCCAGGCAAATTAAGCATGGCTATACCCTGTTTCAGTACTTATGCTGACGTTAACATTCTGAGCCAGATAAACAAATCCCTGCCCGTATGAAGCTTACACCCTAAACTATAGAAGAAAATTGACCCAAAAAAGCATCAAAAAATTTGTGCTTGCTGCTACAAAATTGAATACTAGCTACTATGAATGCATAGAATAAGAGAAATAGATTTTGCACATGTGGGTGGGTGTTCACATGGGCATACGTATGTATCTGAGTACCGTGTGTGTATGCATGTGTGTGTTTCTGGGCAGAGATGGTCTACAGAAGAGTTGGTATCTGAAAGAAATACAGCTATTATTCAGACAGACAAGGGAGAGAGCTTATGTGTACTTCCTGAGCTCTCAAGTCTTATCCACTATAATGTAGTATGTGTGGATGCCCAACGATTCTTCTCCGTATGGTCCAGAAGTTGGCCTTAGTTGGCATCTGCACGCTGTGTTTTCCATCTGTAATGGAGTGGAGTATAGACTGCAGACATTGGTATTTTTCTTTATCATGTTTGCTGTAGGAGTGTTTAAGCCAGGAATCAAGGCTCAAAACTCTTCCCTTTGCTCCACTGCAGCCTTGCACCTTGTTGGCTATTTCATGCCTGCAAAACCTTTAAAAGAGATAGGGTTAGTTAGCAACAGAATTGTGTTCCAACGTTGAATGTCCCTAACCCAACAACATAACTGTGCTGAGAAACAGAGGAAATGAAGACCAAATGGGCTTCTAGGGCGGGGCCCTAACCCAGTAGGTCTTGTGGCCTCATAATAAGGGACACTAGAAAATGTCTCTCTCCTCATGCACAGAGGGAGAAAGTAGATTATTTCACCCCAGAAGGAGGCTGCTAAGTGGGAGCCCGCTCTTCTAACACTTAGATCTTAGGTTTGGAAGCACCAGAGAACACATTTCTATTGAGCCACACCCCCTGGGCCATCTTGTTAGTGAGCCTACAAGACAGATCTTTACTAATTTTCAGTGTGCTCTCCTGAACCAATCATAGCACAGATCACCCATTGCACCAAGTGTGGGGCCAAAACAGAGGCAGTGATCAATAAAATCTAGAACCAATCACAGCACAGATCACCCATTGCACCAAGTGTGGGGCCAAAACAGAGGCATTGATTAATAAAATCTAGAACCAATCACAGCACAGATCACCCATTGCACCAAGTGTGGGGCCAAAACAGAGGTGGTGATCAATAAAATCTAGTCATTTATATGGAGGAAGGGAAAAGGAGAGAGGATGCCTTCAATTTAACGAGGAAGGAGCTATGGTCTTTTGGAAGAGACCACCTACCTTCAGGCAGTGGAAGGGGATAGTATGGTATCTATCTTCCTCCCACAACCAGAGGTGTAGACTCACTTGGATAGTGTTCTGAACATTTGCAACTGTAACGAAAGCCAAAAGTCTCCCCATGTTCCAGGATCCAGAACCCTTTCCTTTGGCCTTTTGCCAGATGTGGAGTAGAACTTGGCAGTGCTTGACTATCACATCCCATTCTGTCTGTAGAGTCAGACTCGAATGCCTGGGCCCTTGCATTTCTCCCTGGTTATCAGGTAAGCAACTTGAGGTTCAGGACCTTGTCCTTGAGGTAAAGGACCTTGTTCAAGGTCACATACTTCCTGATCAGGGACCTCTGTCCCAAATAAGTTTGCTTCCCTCTAAATTCTGTGATTTTTTTTCACCTCATTCCCTGGGAACAAGAAGCCATCAAATATTAGCCTGATGCAGGCTGTCCCTCTGCCCACTGCCTGCAGGAATCTCTTTTCATTCTTGTCCTGTGGTCAGGGAACATGTGTCCCGGGGTGAGAGGAAAGCCCAGAGCTATTCATTCGACAATTGCTCCTTTCAATCTAGATTTGTTTTTTGATTTGTTTTCTGTTTGTCTTCTCTTCTGGAGAGGGAGGGTGAAGTGGGGGAGTGGCAGCCTTTTCTTGGAGCTCTGTTGATTTCTGCTTCTGCTGTGTAGGGATTTTCAATGACGAGGGTTTGATTTTCCTGCCTCCTTGGGAGTCTCATGCAATTTTTTAAAAACCCACTGGCTCTAGGAGTCCATTTCTGTTCCACATTGCCTGCTGAGGAACCCAAGGCCTCTAGACTGAGCCAATTTTCCTTTTCCCTGTTTTCTGTGAGATGTGGAAAAGTCTTTGACTTAGGGTGCTAGAATGGAGTTGGTGCTGAGAGCTACTCTGTGTGTGTGTGTGTGTGTGTGTGTGTGTGTGTGTGTGTGTTTATTGAGAGAGAGAGAGAGGAGAGAGAGAGAATATATATGTATGTATGTTGTTAGTGTGTTTGTCTGTATGTGTGTGAGTGTGTGTATGTGAGAGCATGTGCATGTGTGTGTACGTGTGAGAGTTTGTATATGAGAGTGTGTTTTTGTTAGTGTGTGTGTATGTGTATGTGAGAGTGTGTTAATGTGTATGTTTGTGAGTGTGTATGTGTGACTGTGTATTTGTGAGTGTGTGTGTATATATGTGACTGTGTGATTGTGTGTGTGTATGTGTGTGAGAGAGAGTATGTATATGAGAGTGTATATGTTTTTGTTAGTGTGTATTTGTGTGTATATGTATGTGAGAGTGTGTATGTATGTGTGACAGTGTGTATTTGTGAGTGTGTGTATATGTGTGTGTATGTGAGAGAGAGTATATGTGTGTGTAAGTGTGAGAGAGTACGTATATGAGCGTGTGTGTTTTTGTTAGTGTGTGTGTGTATGTGAGAGTGTGTGAATGTGTGTATGTATGATTGTGTGTATTTGTGAGTGTGTGTATGTGTGAGTGTGTATGTTTGAGAGTGTGTGTGCGTGAGTGTGTATGTATGACAGTGTTTATTTGTGAGTGTGTGTGTGTATGTGTGTGTATGCATCAGGGAAAGTGTGACAATGTGTCTTTGCTGAGTTGAAACAATGAGTCTATAGACAATGAGAATCCAGTGAGCATGCATCTGCTCATGACAACTGCATACCCTGGAGAGAGCAGATGCTGACATCAGTTACATGTATACCTAAGCAGGTAGAGTATCAAGACATAGGCCAACCACATACACTTAGATATACAAGTGTGCTCCCAAGGCTATGTGCGCTATCAGGTGTGCAGACCTCCATGAAACATACAGCCAGAGACTTGCCGTGTGCAAGTGTGCCAGTGTGTTAGCTATCAGATGGAACTATGAACATGTGCAATCACAAAAACATGTATGGGGCCTGCACCAATATACCAAGTTTAAGTCTTTGACTTATTGCTTTCTACAAGAGCAGGTATCGTTCAGTATATGTGTGTGTGAGTATAGACAAACACACATTTGTATGTGTGTTTCTGTTTGTGTGAACATATAGGCATCCCAGGGCATGTCTTTGTTGGTGTGGGTGCCCATTGCCCAGTGTGCATCTGCAGTTCCAGGGCACGTGTTCAGAGGGAGCTCGAGCAAAGAGGCTTGGGATTGAGGCTGAGGATGTAGGGATTCATTTGCATGGTGTTCCCCTGTGTTTGAGTTTGCTGTGTTCACAGCCCTGGAGAATTTAAAACAACAATAGTGACACCAACAAAGAGGAGTGGAAAATGATGTAACCCCGCATACATTTCTGGAGCCTCGGGAATGGTCCCTGTGCAGGCTATGATTCCAGCGGTGTCCGTTACCATGGTTATGGCTAAAGAGACTGCTAGCTCCTGTTTATTTTTAAATCCCCATCTCCATGACACCCCTTCCTGAAGCCCAAACCTCATCCTATCCACCCCAAGCTTCTTTTCTTCTTAGCTCATGGGGTGAGATCTCCACTCCCTCTACATTCCGAGGGGGACCTCGAAGGGTATTCTGACCCTTACACTTCCACCCTCCAGAAATCTAGGTGCCTCTGGAGCATAACTCTAGATCAGAAGGCTTCTGGCAAACTACAGAGCTCTGCGGAGACTCTCCCTTCCTGCTTGCCCTTCGTATGAGCTCCTGGTCCAGCTTAGAGTTGGACTGTCAGGATTAATGGGAATAAGCCCATACAGAGATGGGTGATACTCATTTCATGACAGCTGAGCCCACCAGCCCAGGCTGGGGGTAATGGGATAGATGGAGGAAACCTCAGGAAATAGAGCTCAGCCCAGGATGCCTTGGGCTTCATGCAATCTAACCTACCTCCTTTTAGCCCCCTGTCTGATTTGTGTTGGGTGAGTGAGGAGGAAGCTGAAAGAATCAGAGTTTACCCTGAAAGGGTTGGAAGGCTGGGTAAAGTAAAGTCGGGCCGAAGTGAGCCTTGCTCACAGGCTTTGGGATTGTACAAAGGCAGGGTAAACGGAGCCTGAAGCCATGGGTTACCTTGGTATTTTTTTCTAGTCCAAGCTGCACTGACACCCAGCTTTAGGTTCAGGGTGACATAGAATAGAGAGGAGTCATGCTGACATTTCCCACTTTGGGTAATGACCATCAATGCTCCATGGCGTCTCTCCCCAGGCAGTTAGCTCCTTTAAGATAAGATGGTCTTTCCAGACTCTGCCCAACACTCTTCTTCCTAGATTGTGAGTACCTTATGGAGAGGGCCTCTCTTCGTTACTATTCTATTGCTGTGAAGAGACACTATGGCCAAGGCAGCTTAGAGGAGAAAGCATTAAGTTGGGACCTTGCCTACAGTTTCAGAGGGCTAGTGCATGATCATCATGACTGGGAGCATAGCATCAGTAAGATAGGCATGATATTGGAGATGTAGCTGAGAGCTTATATTTGGATCCAAAGACAGGAGGCAGAGAGAGCGGGGGCAGGGGAGCTTTTGAAACCTCAGAGCCTACCCCAAGTGACATATCTCCTCCAACAAGGCCATGCCTCCTAATCCTTCCTAAATAACCCACCAGCTGGGAATAAAATCTATGGGCCTGTGGGGCCATTCTCATTCAAACCACCACAGGGCTCTCACTACAGCAGGCATTCAATGAATTAAAGCTTTTCTAGCCAAGACCTCTGAGCCCAGAGTCTCCAAACCCAAGAGCATCTGCACAGAGAATTAATGTGTGCTTTTCCTTTCTCAGCATGGCTTCCTTATTTTTAAGAATGATGGGCTACATTGAGTTATCTCTACCCATCCAGGCTGACATTTCATAATTCTATAAACTAATTGAATTGGATGGACATTATGGAAAATGTTGAACAACAGGCTAATTTATCTTTGAACATGAACCAGATGCCCTGGGTCAAAGCCAGGTCAGCAGAAGGCAAAGCAGGTGGACGTTGCCACCTCTCTCTGCAGAGGTGGGCAAAATCCGGCGGTCCTTTGGGAAGCCTGCAGTGGAGTGGCAGGTGTGTGCTTTCAGAGAACGTTCCTGAAGATCAGGAAGTTTGGTGGCTTTCCGGTACTTTACAGTGGTCATGGGCTCCTTTGAATTGTAGTATCTCGGTGTGTCACTGCAGTGGTTTCAAGGAACAAAATTGGGCACTACAGAAAAGCTTTGAACTTGAGAAACAAATCAGAAGGGTGCAACGTGGTGTGGCCAGGACCATAGGGACTCCTAGGTCTCCTGGGTCATCTCTTGATAATTGCATCACTTACTTAACATATACAAGGTCCTGAGTTCATTCTTCAACACTGCCAAAAAGTGTGTGTGTTTGGGCAGGGGGCAGCGGGCAGTGTTGAACACAGAGATAGTATCAGAAAGTACCAGACGATGAAGGTCATGTGACAATGCAGGCAGCTCAAGCCAAAGTCAACAGATGCCAGAAAATCAGTGGCAGCTTAGGAGAGGTATGATGCAAGCTTCTCTTCCCCGTGCTTAGAAAGAATCACCCTGGGCTCAGACATACAAATTTCAGAGCCCCAAGGCATTGCATTTTGCTTGGTTTAGGCTCCAGCTTGTGATATTTGTTTCCTTTGGCTGTATGAAGAAAGCTCTCCCAGTAAGAGATGCCACGTGCGGGAGAAAGCTTCAAGTCCCGGCCATTCCCCACTCTGGACCCCTCACACATCCCTCTTCCAGGATGTCACTCAACCATTAGGTGGCAGGTAACATAAAAAGAGAAGAATATCCCCAAAGAAAGTGATTTTTCCCCTCCCAGTTCAACTCAGCTTCGCAGCTATTTCTATCCACCAGGAGGTCCTTCCTTCTTTCCCACCCAAATCCCACCTGCTGCAGTTCCAGGCCAGTCTGCTTTATTTTGCTCTCAAGAGACAATGATCAACTAGAACGCCTACCTCCAGAAAGCAATCCTTTGTTGTCTAAAAGTTACACATGGAATCTCCTTCCATGGTAGCTGACAGCTCCCACCATCTAGTTCAAGGTAAGCCTTTAGCTTGCAGCTTACGGAACGCCCAGGCTCTCAAGCCAGCAACCATTCCTGTGCAATGACCTTGTCTGTGACATCCCCACCCCAGCCATTGCCCCATCCCTCCCCTGCTTCCATGGCCCCTTCAGCACATTCCTTCCAAAGACATAGGTTGTTTTGTGTGCCTAAGCATGCCTTGTCTCCAAACACAGAGTGGAGAGGAGTCATGGGGACCGAGCTGCAGTGGCTGCAAAATCACAGTGACCGATGAGAGGGCCTGATTGCTTTGTGCATAGCTGCTGAAAGGGGTCTTGACATTTTAAGTGCTCGTCAGAGTGAGGAATGACAGCAGCAGACAATGAGACACTTCCTCTTTGCCTTTTGCAGGCTATTAATAAGTGTTTCTGATTCCGTAGAAGTGGGAGAGATTCTGGGCCACTGGCTTGGCTATGCTGCATGGGATTTTTTTTTTCTTCTCTCACTTTGTCTTTCTCCCCCTGCCTCTCTCCCCTTCTCCCTGCCTCCCTCTCCTCTAGCTTCCACACTCTCATTCTCTCCCAGGCGTGGCTGCCTGTTTGTCTTGAAGTTGGACTTAGTAGTGATCAGGAAATGGCATACGGCAGCTGGTCCCAGTCATGCCTTTGGCTCTCTGCTGAAACGTCAGTCTCTGGATCCCCATCCTGAATTCTCCAGGGCTGCAGTGGAGTGGAAGGGAGGTTAGGGGCCAACAAGGGAGAGAGAGGCTATGAGGCTGGCAGAAGGAAGTGGGCAGCTGGAAAAGCCCACCTATAAGGGGAGTTAAGGCAGTCTGTTCAAGCTGAGATAGAGAGATGGGAGACAGAGTCTTCTCCCACCTTCTCTATCTGTATCCCTCTCTCCCCTTCCATGTCTTCCATCAGTGCTAGTTAGTGGCCATATAACTCACTGGATAAGAGGCTGCCTTCTGGCTTCAAGGAGAATGTCCTGTGGCCCAATATCAGAAGGAATTATTTGTATTTCTAGGTTCATGGTTCTGAAGTTTACCCTCTTTTCAAACTAGTGAGACCAACCATTTTGATGAGCCCAGAATGCTGTTTTCTCGGGGCTAAAACTGGGGCAGTGCCCAGTAAAACACACCCTTTAGCTGCCCCTTCTCCAGATCACACCATGACCTGACTTCTGATTCAGTGAGGTGAAGCAGGGGATGGATGGAGGTGAGCTGGACAAGAATCCTCAGACTGGAACAGCCTGCCTTCTCATCCCAGCAAATGAACCAATAAGAGTGAGCTCCCAGTCTCAACCTTTGACTCCTTAGGAGAGCAAGGTTCAGAAGACCCGTGGCAGCCGAGGAACAAGGTCCTGATCTCAGGCAGCCTGGCATTTTATGCCTCCTTTCCTCCTTCAACCACTTGCTCTAGCCTCGAGTCCAGTCTCGAAGCTTTATCATTTTCTTCTCATTCAATTACATACACAATATGAGCTTTGCAAACAGAAAATTACATGCTGCAATAATTGGATCCTTCCCTGGACTTGAAGCTTGCTGGGCTGTGGTGTGGAGCATCTCCTGGATGCCCAGACTTGCCCCAGGGCCTCACTTTTACTTAGTCAAGGCCTAACTAACACTTAAGCATCATTTTAGAGCTAATGGTTTTTCTACCCCTTCCAACTGGCATTTTACATCTACACGGAGTCAGTTATCCAGCAAGCCTTCTGTGTCCGGGTTTTGCATCCATGGATTCAACTAGCCACAGATGGAAAACATTTGGGAGAAAAAAAATACCTCTGTACCGAACATGTGCTGATGTTTTTCTTGTCATCATCCCTAAATACAATGGAACTGCTATTTGCTTGGTATTTATATTGTATTGCATGTTACAAAGGATGCAGAGATGATCTAATGTATGTGGGAGGCTCTGCACAGGTTATTTGTAAATAACTGCACTGTTTTGTGTGACAGACTCTAGCATTGTAGGATTTGGGTATTCACAGGAAGTCTTAGGACCAATTTGCTGTCACCTCTGAGACTGTTATTCTTTCTTAGTCTCTTTTTATGGGGGTGGGGCGAGTCTGAGACAGAGCAGTTCTGAATCCTCAAGGTGATGTAACCATCATTTGTTTCATAGCTGAGACCGAGGTCTAGGTTTTCTGAAATGGGTTGTTTTATCAAGTGTAAACACACCCCACTTCTCACCATCCTTGACTGGCAGTGCACCCAACCCTCTTGTCCAACATGGTTCAGGGTAAGTAAGAGCATGGCTCTTTTTTCTCTTGCAGGCCCAAGTCCATGCGTGTCTAGAGCAGTGGTTCTCAACCTTCCTAATGCTGTGACCCTTCAATATAGTACCTCATGTTGTGGGGACCCCAAATCATAAAATTATTTCATTGCTACCTCATAACTGTAACTTTGCTGCTGTTATAAATTTTAGTGTTAAATACCTGATATGCATAATATCAGATATGTGACCCTGGTAAAAGGATTGTTCGATCCCCCAAAGAGGTCATGACCCACAGGCTGAGCACCACTGGTCTAGAGCAACGGGCAGAACTGATTCCGTCTATAGCCACAAATAAAAGCCACTATCCCAACATTTTTACAAAGATAGTTACTGGGCCCTCTAAAGAGAGTCCTCCAAGGCTGCCTCCACCCTAGCCCCTCTTATCATGTAGGTCTGCCAAAACCTTTTTCTCTAGGATGAAGGCATCCTAATTTAATTTCATTTCTCCCGTTCTTCCTTTAAAGTAGAGCTGAACATGAATTCCATAGTCAGTGGATAGATATGGCCTCATCCAGTAAGCATTTCCCTGCCAGTGCTATTTGGTCTCTCATCTAACCCTCTTAGCAAGTAAGGACTACAATTTTATCTTTTAAGGATGGGAAGCTAAGAGTTGAGCAGCAAAGACACTCTTCCAATACACAGTAGAACCTAGATTGACTGCCTGCTGGGTCTAGGTTTCCAACAGCATCTCGTAGAATTGACTGGGGAGGGGGCCTCTGACACTCCTTCCACAGAGCAACCTTACCTCTGAATTGGATTGTGCAATGCCATCCTTCACGGTCTCTTTGTTTTTCATTTTATGTCCATTAAAATTCACCCTCATTTCTCAGCTTCTAAGTTATTTAATAAACATCTCGCACAAAATCAGGCTCTAGCTCTAAGAAAGACTCAGTTACTCCCGCTGTTCACAGGGTAATAAAAGTTCAGGCTGTGTAAAACTGCACAAGGTACTCAGTCTGATATCTGCTTCTCCCCGGAGCCCCATCTCCTGCCTCTTTCCCCCAGCATCATACTCTATAGTAGTGCTAAATAGCTTATAACTCCTTGGCTGCTCACGGTGGGAGGTTTCTGTTCCACTGTTTTTATGCACATTGCTCCATCTCCCTGGAGTGCCCTTCTAGTTCACAGGGCTTCATCCTACTCCATCACCCATGTTCAGCCCAGCCTTTACCTTCTCCAGAAATCCTTAGCAAGTCTGAGGGTGGCTTAGTCATCTATGCTGACAGTCTATAGTTTTGTGGGCTGTTACTTTATTTATTTATTCATTTACTGATTCACTTATTTAATTCCTTATTTATTTAATATGGGAAGGGAGTTGGGCTGCATGTGTCACTCAGGGTACCTGCATGGAGGTCTAAGAATAACTGATGGACGTCATTCTCTATGTCCACCATATGGGTCCCTAGAACTGAACTCAGGTCATCTGCCTTGACAGCAATCACCTTCATCCACCCAGCCATTCTGCTTCCCAACTTGGGCTCTTCTAGAGCAGTGGCTTTCAACTTCCTAATGCTGCAACCCTTTAATACAGTTACTCATGCTGTGGTGACCTCAACCATAGAATTAATTGTTGTTACTTCATAACTTTAATTTTGCTAGCGTTATGAACTGTAATGTGAACATATGATATGCAGGATATCTGATGGATAACCCTGTAAAAATCTTGAAGAGTTCAAGACCCACAGGTTGAAAACCACTGTTTTAAGACATTCTCTATTTCTGTACACCTAATCCTCCACCAGACATTTATTAAATAAAGACTAAGGCATTCTCTCTGTGCCCTAGCATCTATCACAAGCTCACGAGGCCACTAGTTAAATTCTTGTTGAAAGACCTTCAAGCTCCGCGCTTAGCTTGGGTGACGATATATGCATAATCATATCCTCTCACATGCCTAGACTCACATGAGTTTCCATGGCTCCTGGTTCCCTCCACACAAAAAGATGTTTAAATGGAATTCTTAGAAGTTGCCCATGTAACAAGGCATCACAGATACTACAGGAAACTATTTCTTGGCCTTGGCATGTTTTTAGGATCACAGAATTCTTTCTCTCACATCAACAATGTGTCATTGATTTTCTAGAGAATTCAGGTAGGAAAGTCTGAGGCCACGTTAGGTGACACATAAAGGACTGAGAAAACAGAGCCACTGATGGCATCTCTCCTAAGGATTCTACAGGAGCTTCAGTACCAAGAAGCTTCCTACATAAATGGAAACATTTGCCATGAGCCTGGCAAGCATAACCAAACATTGCCAAGATGCCAATTCTTTGCCAGTGAATTGATAATTCTTAAATCAACTCATAGTCAAAATCCCAATAAGATATTTTTCATAGAATTTAAGAAGGATGTTTTGAAATCCATATTAAAAATAGAATTATCAAGGGCCAAGGATAAAGATCAGTGGTTGACAACACCCAGGATATCAAAAGATACCATTAGTATGTCAGTTTTTGAGATAATGTCTCATGTAGCCCAGGCTACCAGCTAACTCATGTGGTCCAGGATGGTCTTGAACTCCCTTCCTCTGTCTCCCTAGTGCTAGTATTACAGGTGTGTAAAACTATCACTTCATCAATTGCTATCCAAATACACACACACACACACACACCCATATATATGTATATCTATCTTTCTAGCTGTCTGTCTGTCTGTATGTATGTATGTATGTATATAAAATATATGCTATATTATACATTGATATGTATCCATTTTACATACATTATTATATGTGTATTATATAATACATGACATAATATATTATATATAAACACACACACACACATACATCTTAAACAGTAAGATTCTGTGATAGCCACATGGAGAAAGTGGAGAAACAAGAATGTCTGTCTACAAATAAATGGATATACTTGCCAGACCCATAGTAAGTTCTTGGGGCCAACAACTAAAGGTGAAATTTCACATCAGTGGAGACAATAAATTAGAGAGAGACAGTTGACTATTTGTTGAGGAAAAGTACGTTCCATGTCCACTATCAGTCATGAAAATCAATTCTAAGAGCTTATAAGCCTATATATGAAAATGGCCATAATTTTTGGAACGGGCTGAAGAATACTTTATGGTCTCAGGATAGGGAGGGCCTTTGAAATAAAATAAAAGATACAGAGCTGAGCTGGCAAGTGACTGCTTGTGAGTGAAATCTGCACCACCATTTGTCTTTGTCTAAGAAACCCACAAAGTTTTATTGGGACACAGCCCATCTATTTGCTTTCATATTGTCAGTGGCTGCTTTTATGCTACGGCGGCGGCATTAAATACTCAGTCACACAGACTGTATTACTTGCAAAGCCAGAAGTATTTACTGTCTGGCCGTTTACAGAAAGAATGCTGACCCTTGGCATAGAGTTAAAGGATTGATAAATATAACTATAAAAATGTAGCCCATTTTAGTCGCAAAGATGCGATGAGCAGAGTTCAAAAGGCAGCAACAGACTTGAAGACACTATTTGGAAGATATATAGCAGACAGTGGATTATGACTGAGAGCATGTGGAGACAGTCTACAAATCAAGGACCCACTCTGACAAGAAAAGAACCATAACCCCACAGAAATGGGCAGAGGCCAGGGACAGGAAAATCACAGAAAACATCCTAGTGACCAATACACAAAAACATCCCAGTGGCCAAACACATACACAAACACATAATCCCAGCCTCACTGAAGTCAGTACTCCAAGGCCAGAAGAAAGGATAAAACAAAGGAGCTTTATAATTTTTTTCTTTTTAGTTTTATGTATGCCTGTGTACTATGAGTGTCCTGTGCCCAAAGGAGGCCAGGAGAGGGCATCTGATCTCCTGGGACTGGCAGTATTGATAGTTGTAGGTAACCTGTGGGTGCTGAGAATTGAACCTAGGCCCTTTGGAAAAGTAGCCAGTGCTTTTAAGTGCTGAGCCATCTCCTCTCCAGCCCCCAGGAAATGTTTGACGAAAAAACTTCATCAACGTATGATCTAGAGTAACCACATATGTACACATGTATACATGCACACACACAGGTGTGAGAGAGAACTCTGGTTAGTAATTTAACATTGTACATATTTTATATTATATATACATATGCACATGTACATTAACTACAATAAAATAGCATGGGCATTTCCCCAAATATATTAATGAACAGAATAAACAAGTTTTAAAAAAACATTTCAATTTAGGGGTAAAGATGGAGTCCAGTGGTACAGAGTTTGTCTATTAAAATCCCTGGTTTGGGTCTCTGGTACACTGCACATGCAAATGTGCACACACATGCACTCAGACACATGCTCACAAACACACAAGCCCACGCAGACACACAAAGACACAGGGAACTTGAAGATAAAAGATACAGAATCTCAATCTATAAGCACAGGATCCCGGGAAGGCTATATTTCTACAAAAGAAAGTTTTTAACTCCACTGCTGTTCCTCAGTTACTGTGCTTAGCCACACGACAGTACCAGTGTGCAGGACTCTCTTGAGTCCTAGTATCAAGGAGGCTGAGACAGGAGAATCCTGAGTTCAAACATATCATATTTTAGACTAGCCTGGGAAACATAAAAAGATGCTGCCTTTCAAAAGACAAAATAAAATAGATTTTAAGATTAGAACTATAACTAGAAAATAATTTAAAGACTAGATCCCTTAAAAATATATTTAACAATCTTAAATGTCTATGTATCAAATATAAGAATTAATCCAAAAATGAAGCCCACAAATGCAGTATTTGTTTTATCACATTCCTCTCTATAGTTAATAGACCAAGCGGGGAACTATCAATGGTTTGACAATCAAGGACCTGTTCTACCTAAGGCTTGAGGATGTAACAGGGAGACTAGAAACTTGGGAAGGGTGGAGGAGGTATCTAACAGGCGAGGAGGCTTTGAGTAAATGTTTAAACTTGCATAAATAGCTTGCACACAACACTTGGCTGTTTTTCACATGTCTTCCACAAACAAAATACTATACATAAGTAATTTTATAATGTGACAGTGACATTGTGGGAGAGAAGATGGTTGACTACTTTTGTAAAGATGTATTTATTGTTTGTGAAATTGAAAACTTCCCTACCATCTCCACCAGTAACAGCAGCGCAGCTAAAATCGAAATGAAAACGGGCCAACCCACCAACAAGTGTAAAACGAACACCAAGCATCACTGGACTGTGAGTATCTCCTCTAGCATGTGATGTAGTTGATCTGACACTGGAGTCCGCTCTTTCTGTATCTGCTTCCCCGGGTAGATCTTCCTCTCTGGAAGACCAAAAACTATGCCTCTTCCTAGACATTTTCTTTTCCAGTCTTTACACCTTTCTAGAAATTGCTTTGACTTGAGTCTAACCCACAGGTTATTGCCTTGTCTTCAGAGACCCTGATTGTTGGGAGAGAACACATGGGTAACAGTTACAAGTCGGACACACTGATATACTTTTCGGGAAAAGAAAGAATTGGGCAGGTGAAGTCAACCCTGTAATATGTTCACTGCCCATGTTTTAAACTGTGAGAATAGGAGAGGTAGAGACAGAGGCAGGTTCTGGAAAGAAGATGGACACAGGAAAACATCTGGCAGAATAGAGCAAAAAAAAAAAAAAAACAAAAAAAAAAAAAGAAAGTCTGTTAGCTTTTGGAGAGCCGACTTGAGTTGACTTCAATAGTGCTTTCATGCAAAGATTGCCCCTGCATCTCTATCATGAGTGCCCTTCCTGCTTTCTCAGAGCCAGAAGAAACCTAATGGGGAAGAGTTGCCTGTTTCTGAGTCTCCCATGACTTCCACATCACAGCAGACTCTGTTTTCTGCCAGATGCTCAACATTTGGGCCCAATGGGGCAGCCATTCCTCCCCGGCAGCCTCACAAATGCTTGACCAGTGCTGAATATTTGCAATGCTTGTGGCTTCTCACCTTCCAGGATTCCCATACCACAGAGGGACAGTTCTGACAGGGTCTCTTCACCATGGCAACTCTGTCCATCCCGAACTAAACACCCCAGCTTTACCGATTGCCCCCCACAAGGCACTCTTTCCAGATCTCCCTTCCACTGATGACACACTTCAGGCAAACTCCCGTTTGTCAGTGTCTCTCTTAGACTAAAGTGCCTCAAATTGACTCTCCAGCCCTTGAGCTTCTCTGCTCTGTGAGTGATAGGCAGCGCTGTGAAGAGGTCATAAAAGACTCCACAGGCCTGAGAATTGGTAAGGGGCTATATTACTTCACTGAGTATTTAAAAGAGAATTATTAGCTGCAGGGAACTGCTTGGAAATTGCTCCAATATATAAACTCTTAAAAGTGTTCATATGAAATTCATTAATACCTGTGACTTGTTTTGCCAATATGAAGCTCTAAGCATAAAATGTTACCATAGCACAAAGCACGCATCTCCCTAGTCAATCCCCCAGTCCCTCCGTGACTATGAATCACTCACACTGGAGGGGCAGCTGGCATCCTTCGAGCTTGGAATTGAACTGCAGACTTTGCAAAGTCAAGTGGAAGGTAAGACTGCCAGAGCGTCCTGGAGCTGGGAAGACACCTTAAAAGGGATCATCTAGTCTAATCCCTTCATTTTACAGATAAGCCACCTTAAATCCGTTCTGGAACAAGTGGGGCATTAATAAATAAATAAAACAAAGTAAATTTTACCCATGAGGAAGCTGAGACTCAAAAGCACTTAAGTAGCCAGGTCCGAGAGCATCAGGCTCGTTGGGGGAGTAAGTCAAGGTCTGTCCCAGCAGTCTACAGTTCTTGGGCCCTGAGGAAGTCAGCACACCATAGGGAGAGCCATCTGGGTGCTAAGAAGTGACTACTACCTCTCAGAGCAGACGCAGGCTAGTGGCCATTTGTTCAAAGTCAGAAATCTAACAGCAATGGACCAAATCAGAGTCTGCAAGTAGACAGTGTCCACCAAGCAGCCTGCCCTGCCAGCACTGGCTTCCCAGCTGATTCTCTTCCCCTAGGGCACCTACAAGTGAGATCAATATTAAAGTTAAGTTTTCCAGTCTTCTTAAAGGTTGATTCTGGAACTGTAAGAGCCAAGCATCAATTTCAAACACGGTTTGGACTTCTCTTAGCCTTCCTATGGTCTCCCGGTTGGATCTCAGCTTCTGCGCAGACTGGAAACGCTGTCTTCCCATGTAGTAAAGGGGTAGGACATATCTCATCCCTCTTGGGCAGCTTTCCAAAATTCTGGTCCCTCTAGTTTATGGAAGACAACATCTGTGTTCTGTATGGGAGCCGAGGGGCGCAGTCACACCCTTTGCTTGCAGTCTCCACTGATTGCATCCTAGGAGGGCCTCAGGCTTTGTGGTGTGGGAGGGAGGGAGGCGTGTTGGTCAGCCTCAGCCAGGGTTCCTTTCCCATCCTAGGGTACTGGAGCTGCAGGTGGGATCAGATCCCTTTGGAGTGGCCCTGGGAATCAAGCAGCAAGAGAAGCTTTTTCCAGGACTTTGGGAGGGAACCACACATGCAAATTACAATAGCCGCAGAGAAAATAACTTGGAGAAGAAATTACAGCACTAAGGTCAGAGAAACCTAGAAGGCTTGGACTGCAGTTCAAGCCTGAAGCAATCAGTCTAGGAGAAAAACCTTGACTCTAACCCCACGCCAAGCACATACCTCCCCACTGGGCCATGGACAAGTCTTCCAAATAGAATACCTCTTTAGTTGGTGGCTTTGCTTGCATGCCCGGTTTCCGATGTCTTTCAGAAGGGACGCTTATCTGCCTTTGAAGGTCTTATTCCGGGAACATTTCTTATTTTCCTTCTTTCTTCTTTCAAAAAGAAAGAAAGAAAGAAAAAACAGCAGCTTTGACTAGTCTGAGGGTGACACGAACGCCTGATTTTTATGCAACGTTGCAAGTGCCTTTCAGCAACACAATGGCAGGTTCTTTGACAATGTCATGCGTCTATTCAAAACAACCGGCATGCCAGTCAGAGGCCTGGGCGTTTGCACAGTGCTTGTTCTCGGTAGTGATAAGGCATGTTAGATTTTTCCATTCTATTTGAGAAATAATTCTGGTCTTTTTTTAAGTCCCCTGCTTTTTTGATTATTTTTTTCTCTTGCCTCTTTGGTGAACAAAAGAACCTGTCCCTGCTTGATTCCTAACGTGATGCTTGTGTGGTAACAACCTGAGAAAGAGAGAAAAGGAGATTGGGGACAGGCTGGGGGTGGAGGGGTGGGGGTGGGGGAGGGTGATGGCTTAACAGCCAGCTGCTGGCGGAGAGAGGGGGTATTAAGGAAGGGCTGAAGATTAGGACTGTTAATTTGGTTGGGTCGATTTGTACAGCTCCTTTTGTTGGAAGCCGGGGCGTCAGGAGGATGGATTAATCACCGGCTCTCCTGTTCCCTGGCCTGGCCCTCAGCACCTAGCCCTCTCTCTTCTAGCAGTCACGGCACTGAGAGGATATGAAGTCTCCTTTGTGTGCCTCTTGGAAACATGATGGGTAAAAAGAGAGAGCAGAGACTTGGGCTAGGTTGCTGCAGAATGCTCATGATCCCAGGATTTGCCAGGTGGAGGCAGGTGGATGGAAAGTTCAAGGCCATCCTTGGATACCTATCAAGTCTGAGGCCAATCTGAGCTATAGGAGACCCTGTCTGAGAAAAAAAAATAGAGAGGTGGGGCTGGGTGGGGGTATAAAATAGAGAAGATTTGGGAGGGCCTACAGTTACCCAGTGCCACAAATGGATACAGAAGGGCCCCAGCCTTCCACTCACTGCAAGTGGGAGTTCCTGGATCTAACTGTCCTATGTCTAAATGGCTGTGTCCCCACAGCTGTGGTGTTGGTTTTCATTGAGTTACAAATGGCCTTAGTGCTCCTCAGTTTATGGCAGCCACCATTCACCTGGGTCACAGTCTTGAGTAATCCCAGGCTGGTTTAGCTGGTTTGATCTTAGTGGCTTTCTGGTGTACTCCAGGATTGGCTGTGGATAGGAACTGGTTATCCAGCCCTGGTGGATGGCTGAGGAGATGAGGTGGGCTGAAGACAGATCTGCCACAGGGTGGCTGGGGTGTCTTTGAGTCTTAGAGCCACAAGAACACAAAAAGAAAACCACCCAAGTCCTTCACGACTCTGCTTTATGGCAGCTGTTAATGGCCTGCTAGCTAAAGGAAGTCACACTGGCCAGCTGGATCTAAGGAGCCAGAGAATGGTACCTTGGATAGCACCTCTGCATCAAGGCCAGAGAAGAGGCTGTAGCCGTTCTCCCCACATCTGCTGCAAAATGGATTATCCTTTTCCTCCAAATTCCACCTGCAGAAAAACAATCCACAAGGAGCTGATTCACACACTGATCAAAGCTTCAGCAGTGCTTCTGTTTTGAACTCAGGACCCAGTCTCTCTCACTGGCACATTCTGTATGTGTCTGCCAAACTCTACCCATTGTTTGTGTAGCTTTCTACCAAGCTTCCACAAGGCAGTCTTGGTAGAACTCAGCTGCCATCCTTGTTGTGTGGATAAGGAAACTGAGACCCAGAGAACTAATTATCACCTGCCATCCTCCCCGCCCCATGGGGCACCTAAAATATTTTCTGTGGCCGCAAAATTGGGGTACCTACAATTCATGAAATTATTGCATCTTTTCTTCCCCTATATAAAACAAAATGAAACATGTCTTAAAATTTATGTGTTTTATGTCCAGCTCTGCATGACCAGAAAAGGGCTCAGAGCTTCCCACACCACAGAACAGGCAAAAAAGAAAAAAAGAAAGAAAAAGAAAAAGCACAGACTATTAAAGGGATGCAGAAAGAATAGACAGGCTCAACCTTGCAGGAAAATGACACCCTATGGACAGATTGACTGAGTGCTGTCAGCAAAGGCGGGGGTGGGGGGACAGCCATTAAACTATACGTTTTTATTTTCTAGCCAACAAAATCATACACACTCATCTGTTGAGACAGTCTATTTCCGTTGGCACGAAAACTCAGCAGACATTTGTTGGACATAACTCTCTCTATGGAACACTGATCAGCTCTTTGGACAGTTTCATAGTTCCAGAAACCCATTTATTTGCTATGTCCCCCTGACCCCCTGCCATGCCGTTTCTGGCATGGTGTGCTGCCCACAGTAGGTGCTCAATCAATGCCATGGGCTGATTGGTAAGTGGCATGAGCTGTTTTGACTTCTCACCAGGCGTGGAGCCTCTAACCCTGGGTGAGTGGATGGGGCTATTGGGAAGGCTAAATTAATTGATTTCCTATTGACTGGGACTACAGACCTCTGTCCAACATCCCAAAAATCTACAACTCCCTTAGTTGAAGAAATTTTGAAATCCCATCTGGGTCTTACCTAAGGAGCCTAAATTCCTATGTCATCGAGACCAGGCCAGAGTCCTCTTCCTTGATACCTGAGGGTCATCTAGTGACTCTTTCATTCTTCTGTACTCTCTCTCCATGGAAATGTTTTGAGGATCAGTCTGATAGGGGAGACTGCAAGCATAATACAGGTGTGAGGAATATAGACTCAGGCTTGGTCTCCTTCACCAAAATTCTTAGAACTTAAAGCATTTGGATTTCTACTTTCTTTTCCCTTGAATGTTTCCATGTATATTTTGAGATAGCTTAGAAATGGAACCCAAGTCTAAACATGAAATTTGTCTCCATCTCATGAATACCCTATACGTGTAAGCTGAAGGTAATTTTACACAACATTTTGGGGATGCCTGCATTTCCATCTGTTTACCTGTCACACGAGGTTGGTTGTGGAATTTTCTACTTGTGTCATTGTGTTGAAAACTGTCAGGTATTAGCCCATTTTAGGCAGAAAATTTCTGGCAAGGTGTCTTCAATCTGCAATACCCTTAGACTATTAGTGTAGAATCCAGCTGAACTTGAACTTGGACCTGATGACATCACTATCCAGTTCTACCCATACTGCGCTTGAGAATTGTTAGAGCCAAGCAGAAACTGTAGAGATTCCATTCCATGAAACCAACAGGATGGGTAGCACTGTATGGTGGTAAGTGGTCTAGCCCCCAACCTGGAGACACAGAGGGTCAAAAGTTTCCCAGCTGCTAAAGCCCAGGTTGGATCACTGTGCTTGGTCCCCAGCACTGTCCATCTCAACTCCCTGGGGTCTGAATATGCAAATCATGGCTCAGCAGGTGCCAGGCAAGGATTAAGAAGCTACAATGTAGCAAGCAACTAGGCAATGTTAACACTGCTGGTCCCGGAGCCAACTAGTGATTAAAGAACCTATACATTGTTTGTGGGTAGCATTCCTGATGTGGCCCTACTGTGCCCAGCTCAAGAGGCACAGTGTGAGACAGGAACAAAGCTCTGGTGGTTCATCTATGCCTCTGGCCTTCAGAGCATGTGGGTTAAAGGAGGGAATGTGGGGGGAAAGTTTTTTGTCTATGGCCCCATAACCTGAAAAAAGATGTTCTCTGGACGGCAGAGTTCAGTGAGCATTAGAAGTCTGCACTCTGCCCTGGCTAGGCCACACTAGAGTGGCTCCAGAGTGGACCAGCTGCAAAGCGATCAGGCTTCTTACTATTCTGTTTCTGTTCTGTCATCATTTAAAATTTATGTTGTTTGTTTCAACTTGAGACATAAACATAGAAGACTGTATGTATTGATGGGGTGCAATGTGATGCTTTTCTGTAATTATTTAGAAAACTTAATCTATAGATTACATACACTGCTTGAATTTGGCTACCTATATCCATCCCCTCAATCACTTATTTTTAAAACCTTGAACATCCTCTTCTCCCCGCTAGATTTTTGATATATATATATTGTTATTTTCTAGTCACTATAAACTAACAAAATGTTTCTGAGATGGGATCCTTACCCAACGCCTCCACACACACCGCTCCTCTTACATGAAGCCCATGCATGTCCTTGTTCATTGCTTTCTAGAGGTGACAATAACATACACATCAAGGCCAATTAAATATCCGAAGGTGACTCAGTCATAGAGACAGGTCAGACTCATCTGGATCTCAGCTTCTAAATGCTACCTGTTTCTAAGACACCATGTAAGTATAAATGCCAATGAGGCAGAAAGGACCCAGTTGCTATCACTACTCAGGGGAAGAACCTGTCACCCCTCTGGGAGGAGAAAAGGAACAAAGAGTCAGCCCTATCTCTCCTTCCCACTCCACAACAGGCTACCTGGTGCAGGCAGGCGTGGTCACAACATCTTTGTATCACCAGAGACAGGGTACAGCATGTGCTGAGACACTAATCAATTATTTAGAAAACTGACATTCTTGGGTATGTGTACGCATGTGTTCACTTTGAACACGTTAAAATGTCCTACTTGCTTTTTAATATTTGTAGAGTGCAGTTAGACTCAGGGACTTTGGCATGAGTAACCTCAGACTCATGTGCCGATCAAATGGATTCTTGAACTTCTCAAGTGCTTAAAGTGTACACACTTTAACTTGAGAAATTACCAGGTTTGTCTAAAGAAAAAAATTCAAACATAAAACACGAAGCTCATTTGAAGGGAAAAATTCTCCAGTGGAGTGAACCCAGCCTGTCATAGAAAAGTTAAACCAGGCATAAAGGGAAATGTCAGCTGTGTGGGAGAACCAGCTGTCTCTCTTGCTCGTTTTTTATAAAAAAAAAAATATTTTTATAAGCTAGATCAGATTATGGGAGAATATATGAATGTCTGAGTCTGGGCATCAGGAGGGACCTTACTCCCTCAAGGGCTGCTCAGCTCTCTCTGGGAGTACTCAGGATTTTTTTTAAAGAACTCTAAATAAAGTAGTCTAGAGTGACACATTTATAAGCAGTGAAGAATTACTCAAATAAGAGACACCGTCAGCTGTTTATTTTAAAAGCTTTTTGCTAAAGGAGGAGGGGGAAAATAAAATCTCTTTTCTTCATGTTCTTCCAACAGGGTGGCAAGTGTATTCCTTGCAGGCCTCTAATCTTCCTTAACAGCCTGTCTTAGAACCTGAGGGTGATTTCTGCCTGCACCCCTGTTCTCCATCTCTAGCTGAATTATCTGTCCACCTTCCAAAAAGAAGAAAAGGCAAATGAGTCTCTGGGCTCGTGAGAGTGTGTTGGAAACGCAAGATGCAGTGTTTGGAGGGTACAAAAGGGATTGTAATGGAATTCCAGAAGTGGTACCCAACCAGAAAACAAAGTGTGAGAGGGATAGAAGGATGCAGGAGGAAGGAAAGAGATACAGAACAACAGAGAGAGTATTCGTTAGTTTTCTTGTTGCTTTGAGAAAAATATCTGACCAAGTTAGAGAGTGACAGGGTTCCTTTGTGTTCCTACTGTGAGTGTGCACTCTACCAGGGTGGGGGAAGGCACATCGACATGAATGTGAGGCAGCTGGCCACACTGCGTTTGCAATGAGGAAGTGGTGTGAAATTAATGCTGGTCCTCACCTAACTTTCTCCCTATTTCATCTCTGCCCCCAGCCCACTGGGTCTTCTCTCCTTGGTTAAAAGATGTGTTTCCAAGGTGACTCCAAGTCCAGTAAAGTTGACATTCAAGTCTGACCATCACAGGAGCGTGCTTTAGGGTTGATCTTGAGTTTTCATATAGCCATGTGTCTTGGTCACCATTTGGTACTGGCTCAGCCCCCATTAATCTCTTTGCTACTTAGTCATAACAAACTGGCAGAGCCGCTCCATCATGTCTCCCTGCTCTTTCCTGTTGGGTATGAGCTCCGTCTCTAGTGCTTCCTCACTTTGCAGAATAGCCCTGGATCCCATCTAAGATATGAGTTGTTTGAGAGCATATTCAGGGCCAGGATGACAGGATGATACCTGGTTCATTTTGACACGTCCTAGTGCTTGCTTCAGAATACGTGAACAATGGAAAGGCTCATGAAATGTCCTATCCTAGTTACACACTACTCCAAGCATTGTGTACGTGTTAGTTCAAATCCCCAGAACACCCCCAATAAGCATTCTATAGTGGCCCACATTTTAGAGATGAGTTATCTGAAGTCCAGGAGTTGAATGTTGTCCAAGGTTATCTAGCTTGGGTAGAGGGGAACTGAGAATTAAACTCAGGTGTCTGGAAGCATTACACAAAACCATGACACTAATTTCCTCTGAAAACTCACCCACTACTTACTTTTCTAACTGAACAATTAAGTCAGAACTTTTACTATATTCCAGAGTCAAAATATAAGATGCTGCTGTCTTTTGTTTTTGCGGTTGCTGTTGTTTGTGTAGTTGTTGCATTGCTGTTTCTATTGTAATTGCTGCTGCTGTTGCTGTTGTTATTGTTGCTGTTGTTGTTGCTGTTGTTCTGTTGTTCTTGCTGAAGCTGTTGGTGGTGTGGCTGTTGTTGTTGTTACCATTACTGTTGCAGTTGTTGTTGTTGCTATTGCTGTTGCTGCTGCTGCTGTTGTTGTAGTTGTTGCTGCTGTTATTTTTCTGGATGCTTTGGCATGTCATCCTCCCCTGTCCACCTAAAGTGCACAACATCAGCATTTCATGACCCTCAGACATGCAGTCAGAATAGTCCAGGAAAGAGGAGAGTTCTAATTCTTTTGCTTGGCAGATTTACAAGGTCATTATTTAGGGAAAGGGGATGATAGTGTACCCTTCCAATCACAGGGCTGGCATGAAACCACTCATGGCGCTGACAATGATAACCACATTATAAGGACACAGTGATTACTGTAAATGTAAGAGCTGGTGTCTCCAGCCCTACTTTACCATGAAGCCTGTTCCTCACACTAGGGATTCAAGTCCAGAGATCACCAGCTCAGCACCACACAATCTTGGAGTATAGGAAACACCCTGTGCACTCTCCTCTGCTTAATCTATATAAAGAATTCATTTGCAAGGACAGGCAGAGATGGCAGAACAACTTTGTGGTAAGTCTTTCCCTCTGGTCCAGCCATAATGAAACAATTCCCGTCTTGATTGAGCTCTATACACCTGCAGGAGGCATCATTCCTACCAATTCATTGTGTGTAGAGCTCTCTGTCCCCTGACTCCATGGGTTCCTGGGTTATATAGACTTGTGTTTGTACCCAGGCCATGATCTCTCTTGTAGAGTAATATTAGGCAACTTATATTTAACTAAGCCTCACTGTCCTGTCCAGATGGAAGTGGACATGGCTGTCCCTGTCTCACGGGATGGTTGGGAGGGTGAGGGGAGAAAGTTGTTTAAGTATCTAACCACAGAGAATGCAGCAGCAAGAACTCAATGTGTCAGTCATTTTTTGAATCTGAGCAGAGAGAAAGGCACAGAGGAGGTGTTCACGAGCTGTCCAACTGTGGGTGAAGTTCTCCCTCATAAAGTCCGGACCTGTAGTTCTTTCTCCAGAAGATTCTATTCGAAGAAGTCAAGTTTCCTGGTGCCTCAGGTGGAATGTGGCAGCAATAAGTTCCTGCTTAAGAAAGCAAGAAGGGACAAACAACATAGAAAAGAAAGGACTATCAAAGACTGCGCTGCCTTGGGCCAGACTGTAACAAGCATGTACGGAGGACAGGATACTACACTTGCTTGCCTTTCTCTGCACAGCATGCTGAAGATGCAGACACAGGGGCTCTGGTTGAAGCTGCTTCTCATAGCCTCATTCTCTCTCTCCAATGCAGGCCACTCTGGCATCTGTATTCCCAGTCTTACCCTTCCACCTCATCAACTAAGAGAGGTAGATGTACGGACTGTGCGCAGACATGGAAATTGTCCTTTAAAGAAGCCAGGTGTCTTGAATCCGGTCAAGCTATAGAACCCTATCCTTGCACACTCCCGGCATCCATCAGCCTCGGGTTTCTTGTCTCTACCCTCAAACAGCCAGCAAATTCTTCCTGCCTTAGAAACCTCAAATGGGATAACATGGAAGAGGTCTCAAAGGTACACTGCTGTCACTTGGTATTGCCGGGATTGGTTCCAGGACCCTTGCTGATACCCAGATTTGCAGATGTGTGCATTTTAGGTTAAGTGTGTAGTAACTGCATCTAACCTAAGTACACAGGCAGCCAGACTTTAGATCATTTCTAGATTAACTTTAATGCTCAATGCAATGTCAGTGTAACTTACATAGCCACTGGACTACACTGTCGAGTAAAGAAAGAGAGTCTGCACATGTTCTTGCAGATGCTATTTTCCTTGAATTCTTCCAGGCATTGGTTGATTGAGTCTGCAAATGTGGAGCCTGTGAATACCAGGGGCTGATTGCACTGAGCGACTCAAAAGCTGCTGTAAATGACTATACATAATAAACATTAATTTGCTGTTGTTCCCAGCAATGCCAGTGGGCTTCATGCTGTTCATAAACTGTCCAGTTGCCTCTCCAATAAGATAACACATAGGCTAGTTTGAAAGCAGGACTTCCCGACCTTCCGCCTCCCCCTGCTCCAGGATGGCTTATGAATGTGGCCCAATACATTTATATGATAGATGACGATGTCAGTTCTCATCACTGTGAAAAATCTATAAAACAAAAATGTCACCCCAGATGGAGGGTAAATGTGTTCAAAGGCCCTGTGGTAGAGAGGAGCTTTTGAACATTCTATAAGTTTGCAGAAGACCTTGGTAGCTGAAACACAGTAAACAGGCTATAATTAGAGAAAGACATGGTATATAGCAGATGCCTAGTGCCATTTGACTAGATTAATTGGTGAGTGAATGGGACTACAGCCTGGGCCTAGGATGCTCATCTCTTTATACCCATTCTGGTAATGCACATTTCTGCAGCAGCTTCGAACACATCTCGCAACACCCTTCCCCAGGCACTGTGGAGGGAGGTCCCTGTCCAAGCTCCACCAACTCACTTGGTGATCAGATACTAGCTGGAGGCCCTGGCCTTTCTACCCGGTTGACTCTTCTCACTCTGAGATTCTCCCTCCCTCCCTTCTCCTCTGGCTCCCTGTGGGGACCACTGCCCATGTTTATGAAAACTGAACATGTCATTCAAACCAGCACCTCTGGCCTTCCGACACCGAAGATAAGCAGACACTATTTCCCTCTCTGTCACCAGACTCTGCAAGCGAAGGTTGGTCTCCCCGTTGACTGTTCCCAGAACCTCGCAGACAGTAATGAGTCCAGGGTTGGTGTTAAGCTCAGATGTCAAACAGAGTGGCCAGGGCCTCCTGAAACGCCAAGAGAGCCCCGAGCTTCTCCCTCTACAAGGTCAGCTTGCGCGTAACACTTCATTAAATTGCTCAAACACTGAGCCGTGTCTTTAACCAATACCTTTAATGTCATTTTCTGCAGACTTAATAGAGGAGCATTAGCATACCTGTCAAGTCTCCCCATTTCAACTTGGAAGCCAGTGAAGTTTAAAGTGCCTCCCTCATCCCACAGTGGATTTAGCTTCAAACTTGGGTTTAAGAAAAAGAAAATAAAAAAAGGAGGAGTAGGGCTGTATGATGGAGTAGGGGCTAGTGTCTCTGCCTCAGTTTTCTTCTACATCCATTGTCCGATCTCCAGGAAGTATTCCTGGATTAAGAACTATGGGAAAGCCTAGGCATTGACTGGAAGGTGAGTGGGTCTTCTGCCCTCAACTGAGTGTGCTTTACAGAGTGGAAACTGTGAGCCTCCTCAGGGAGAGAGAGAGAGAGAGAGAGAGAGAGAGAGAGAGAGAGAGAGAGAGAGAGAGAGAGAGCAAACCAAGAGGATGCTATGACCCAAATGTTGTGATTTCCATCACTCTTGTGTTACAAGTGTTGTGTTTGGATGTGAAATGCCCCCATGAGCTCATTGTGTCTAAACATTTGATCCCAGCTGATGACACTGTTTTTGGAACCTTTAGAAGGCAGAGTCTTGCTGGGAAAAGTGGGTCACTGAGAGTGGGCCTTGAAGCTTTAGAGCCTGGCCCCACTTCCTGCCTGATCTCTGTTTCCTTGGGTAAGTTTTTGTGTCTCTGTGTGTATGTTCCTGTTGTCAGTATCGGTGCCAACATGCTATGGTGTGGAGGTCAAAAGAAAAACTTGGGTCCTGGCTTTCTACCTTGTTTGAGTCAGGATCTCTTGATGTTCATCACTGTGTATCTCATGCAAGCAGGCCCACAAACTTCTGGATAGTCTCCCTTCTCCATAAATCATCTTCTGGTGAGGTTTCAGTTCTCAACTTGAGAGTCGTATCTCCCACAGGGGTTGGATATCAGATATAGTGCATATCAGATCTTTACATTATGATTCCTAACAGTAGCAAAATTACAGTTACGAAGTAGTAATGAAATAATTTCATGGGTGTAGGTCACCACCGCATGAGGAACTGTATTAAAAGGTTACAGCATTAGGAAGGTTTAGAAGCACTGCGGCAAGGGAATGCTGAATTATTGACACATTCATTGCAGTGTACAACTTTTAAGTGAGTTATGGGAATCCAAACCCTGGTCATCAGGCTTGCAGGTCAAATGTTTCCCCACTGAGGCATCTCTCTGCTTTTAGACTGCAGATTCGGTGTAACCAGCTACCTTATACACACCTTCTCTGCCACGATGAACTGTATTCCCTCAAACTCTAAATGCCCCCAAAACTGTTCTCTCTAAAATTGCTGCTTCTCCCATATTTGGTCACAGCAATAAAAAATGTCATTAGTAAAGATGGGGCTTCTAAGCAACTAATATTTATTGACTGTAGTTCCTAGAGGTTAGGAAAACCAAGATCAAGGCATTGACAGATTTGGTGTCCTGGAAGCTGGTTCATTGAAGGCATCTTTTGTGTCTTCAGCCAATGGAAGCATGAACTAGTTCCTTGTGGTCTCTTTAATAAGGACACTGACTTCAACATGCGAGTTTCAACCTTATTACTTGTCACCACCAAAGGTCCATTTCTCAATGTTATCAGTGGTTAGGATTTCAACCTATGCCTTTTGGAGGGGCATCAACACTCAGATCCTAAAAGAAAGGTTTATAAAGAGCAAGGTGGGAGCAGCTGGGGCGCAGGGTCTGCTGACACTCGCCAACTGCCCACAACACCCGCCACAGGATCTTAAGACTTCTGGTGAGGGGAGCACAGCTTCTGCTCCAATCCAATTGCGCGGGACCTGAGACTGCATTAGTTAGGGAAGCAGAAACCAGCCTGAGTAGGGCCACAGGCCTCACCCGGCCGGATCAGCGCCAGGGTAGCGGGAGCGCAGGGTTGCCTGACACCCGCCAGCTACCCACGACCCCCGCCGCAGGATTTTGGGACTGCTGGTGAGGGGAGCACAGCTTCTGCTCCAATCCAATTGCGCGGGACCTGAGACTGCATTAGTTAGGGAAGCAGAAACCGGCCTGAGTAGGGCCACAGGCCTCACCCGGCTGAATCAGCGCCTGGGTAGCGGGAGCGCAGGGTTGCCTGACACCCGCCAGCTACCCACGACCCCCGCCGCAGGATTTTGGGACTGCTGGTGAGTGGAACACAGCTTCTGCTCCAATCCAATTGCGCGGGACCTGAGACTGCATTAGTTAGGGAAGCAGAAACCGGCCTGAGTAGGGCCACAGGCCTCACCCGGCCGGATCAGCCCCAGGGTAGCGGGAGCGCAGGGTTGCCTGACACCCGCCAGCTACCCACGACCCCCGCCGCAGGATTTTGGGACTGCTGGTGAGTGGAACACAGCTTCTGCTCCAGTCCAATCACGCGGGACCTGAGACTGCTCTGGTTGGGGAGAGAGAAATCCGGCCCACACAGGGCCACAAGCCTCTTCCGGTCAGAAAAGCACCTGAGCAGCTGGGGCGCAGGGTCTGCTGACACTCGCCAACTGCCCACAACACCCGCCACAGGATCTTAAGACTTCTGGTGAGGGGAGCACAGCTTCTGCTCCAATCCAATTGCGCGGGACCTGAGACTGCATTAGTTAGGGAAGCAGAAACCAGCCTGAGTAGGGCCACAGGCCTCACCCTGCCGGATCAGCCCCAGGGTAGCGGGAGCGCAGGGTTGCCTGACACCCGCCAGCTACCCACGACCCCCGCCGCAGGATTTTGGGACTGCTGGTGAGTGGAACACAGCTTCTGCTCCAATCTTTAAATAGTGACAACGATAACAACTAACCCCAGAGATTACCAGATGGCGAAAGGTAAACGTAATAATCTTACTAACAGAAACCAAGACCACTCACCATCATCAGAACCCAGCACCCCCACTTCACCCAGTCCAGGGCACCCCAACACACCGGAAAAGCTAGACACGGATTTAAAAGCATATCTCCTGATGATGATAGAGGACTTCAAGAAGGACGTTAATAACACACTTAAAGAAATGCAGGAGAACACTGCTAAAAAGGAAGAAGACAATAAAGAGGAAGCACAAAAATCCCTTAAAGAATTGCAGGAGAACACTGCTAAAGAGTTACAAATCCTTAAAGAAAAACATGATAACATAATCAAACAGGTAGAAGTCCTTACAGAAAAACAGGAAAACACATCCAAACAGATGATGGAAATGAACAAAACCATACTAGACCTAAAAAGGGAAGTAGACACAATAAAGAAAACCCAAAATGAGGCAACACTGGAGATAGAAACCCTAGGAAAGAAATCTGGAACCATAGATGCAAGCATCAGCAACAGAATACAAGAGATGGAAGAGAGAATCTCAGGTGCAGAAGATTCCATAGAGAACATCGGCACAACAATCAAGGAAAATGGAAAATGCAAAAAGATCCTAACTCAAAACATCCAAGAAATACAGAACATAATGAGAAGACCAAACCTACGGATAATAGGAGTGGATGAGAATGAAGATTTTCAACTCAAAGGACCAGCAAACATCTTCAACAAAATTATAGAAGAAAACTTCCCAAATCTAAAGAAAGAGATGCCCATGAACATACAAGAAGCCTACAGAACTCCAAATAGACTGGATCAGAAAAGAAATACCTCCCGACACATAATAATCAGAGCAACAAATGCTCTAAATAAAGATAGAATACTAAAAGCAGTAAGAGAAAAAGGCCAAGTAACATATAAAGGCAAGCCTATCAGAATTACACCAGATTTTTCACCAGAGACTATGAAAGCCAGAAGATCCTGGACAGATGTTATACAGACACTAAAAGAACACAAATTCCAGCCCAGGCTACTATACCCAGCCAAACTCTCAATTAACATAGATGGAGAAACCAAAGTATTCCACGACAAAACCAAATTCACACATTATCTCTCCACGAATCCAGCCCTTCAAAGGATAATAACAGAAAAAAACCAATACAAGGACAGGAACCACGCCCTAGAAACAACAAGAAGGTAATCCCTCAACAAACCTAAAAGAAGACAGCCACAAGAACAAAATGCCAACTTTAACATCAAAAATAACAGGAAACACCAATTTCTTTTCCTTAATATCTCTTAATATCAATGGACTCAACTCCCCGATAAAAAGACATAGACTAACAAACTGGCTACACAAACAAGACCCAACATTTTGCTGCTTACAGGAAACTCATCTCAGAGAAAAGGATAGACACTACCTCAGAATGAAAGGCTGGAAAACAATTCTCCAAGCAAATGGCATGAAGAAACAAGCTGGAGTAGCCATTCTAATATCTGATAAGATTGACTTCCAACCCAAAGTCATTAAAAAAGACAGGGAGGGACACTTCATACTCATCAAAGGTAAAATCCTCCAAGAGGAACTATCAATCCTGAATATCTATGCTCCAAATACAAAGGCAGCCACATTCATTAAAGAAACTTTAGTAAATCTCAAAGCACACATTGCACCTCATACAATAATAGTGGGAGACTTCAACACACCACTTTCACCAATGGACAGATCATGGAAACAGAAACTAAACAGGGACACAGTGAAACTAAGAGAAATTATGAATCAAATGGATCTGGCAGATATCTACAGAACATTCTATCCTAAAACAAAAGGATATACCTTCTTCTCAGCACCTCATGGTACCTTCTCCAAAATTGACCACATAATTGGTCACAAAACAGGCCTCAACAGATATAAAAATATTGAAATTGTCCCATGCATCCTATCAGATCACCATGGACTAAGGCTGATCTTCAATAACAAAATAAATAATAGAAAGCCCACCTTCACGTGGAAACTGAACAACACTCTTCTCAATGATACCTTGGTCAAGGAAGGAATAAAGAAAGAAATTAAGGACTTTTTAGAGTTCAATGAAAATGAAGCCACAACATACCCAAACTTATGGGACGCAATGAAAGCATTTTTAAGAGGAAAACTCATAGCTCTGAGTGCCTCCAAAAGGAAACTAGAGAGAGCACACATTAGCAGCTTGACAACACACCTAAAAGCACTAGAACAAAAGGAAGCAAATTCACCCAAGAGGAGTAGACGGCAAGAAATAATCAAACTCAGGGGTGAAATCAACCAAGTGGAAACAACAAAAACTATTCAAAGAATCAACCAATCAAGGAGCTGGTTCTTTGAGAAAATCAACAAGATAGATAAACCCTTAGCCAGACTCACTAGAGGGCACAGGGAAAGCATCCTAATTAACAAAATCAGAAATGAAAAAGGAGACATAACAACAGATCCTGAAGACATCCAAAACACCATCAGATCCTTCTACCAAAGGCTATACTCAACAAAACTGGAGAACCTGGATGAAATGGACAAGTTCCTAGACAGATACCAGGTACCAAAGTTGAATCAAGATCAGGTTAATGATCTAAACAGCCCTATATCCCCCAAAGAAATAGAAGCAGTCATTAATAGTCTCCCAACTAAAAAAAGCCCAGGACCAGATGGGTTTAGTGCAGAGTTCTATCAGACCTTCAAAGAAGATCTAATCCCAGTTCTTCACAAACTATTCCACAAAATAGAAACAGAAGGTACTCTACCCAACTCATTCTATGAAGCCACAATTACTCTGATACCTAAACCACAAAAAGACCCAACAAAGATAGAAAACTTCAGACCAATATCCCTTATGAATATTGATGCAAAAATCCTCAATAAAGTTCTTGCTAACCGAATCCAAGAACACATCAAAACAATCATCCATCCTGACCAAGTAGGTTTCATCCCAGGGATGCAGGGATGGTTCAATATACGGAAATCCATCAACGTAATCCAGTATATAAACAAACTCAAAGATAAAAACCACATGGTCATCTCCTTAGATGCGGAAAAAGCATTTGACAAGATCCAACACCCATTCATGATAAAAGTCTTGGAAAGATCAGGAATTCAAGGCCCATACCTAAACATGATAAAAGCAATCTACAGCAAACCAGTAGCCAACATCAAAGTAAATGGTGAGAAGCTTGAAGCAATCCCTCTAAAATCAGGGACTAGACAAGGCTGTCCACTTTCTCCATACCTATTCAACATTGTACTTGAAGTCCTAGCCAGAGCAATTCGACAACAAAAGGAGATCAAAGGGATACAAATTGGAAAAGAGGAAGTCAAAATATCACTTTTTGCAGATGATATGATAGTATATATAAGTGACCCTAAAAATTCCACCAGAGAACTCCTAAGCCTGATAAACAGCTTCGGTGAAGTAGCTGGATATAAAATTAACTCAAACAAATCAATGGCCTTTCTCTACACAAAGAATAAACAGGCTGAGAAAGAAATTAGGGAAACAACACCCTTCTCAATAGTCACAAATAATATAAAATATCTTGGCGTGACTCTAACTAAGGAAGTGAAAGATCTGTATAATAAAAACTTCAAGTCTCTGAAGAAAGAAATTATAGAAGATCTCAGAAGATGGAAAGATCTCCCATGCTCATGGATTGGCAGGATCAACATTGTAAAAATGGCTATCTTGCCAAAAGCAATCTACAGATTCAATGCAATCCCCATCAAAATTCCAAATCAATTCTTCAACGAATTAGAAAGTGCAATCTGCAAATTCATCTGGAATAACAAAAAACCTAGGATAGCAAAAACTCTTCTCAAGGATAAAAGAACTTCTGGTGGAATCACCATGCCGGACCTAAAGCTCTACTACAGAGCAATTGTGATAAAAACTGCATGGTACTGGTATAGTGACAGACAAATAGACCAATGGAATAGAATTGAAGACCCAGAAATGAACCCACACACCTATGGTCACTTGATCTTCGACAAGGGAGCTAAAAACATCCAGTGGAAGAAAGACAGCATTTTCAACAAATGGTGCTGGCACAACTGGTTGTTAACATGTAGAAGAATGCGAATCGATCCATTCCTATCTCCTTGTACTAAGGTCAAGTCTAAGTGGATCAAGGAACTTCACATAAAACCAGAGACACTGAAACTTATAGAGGAGAAAGTGGGGAAAAGCCTTGAAGATATGGGCACAGGGGAAAAATTCCTGAATAGAACAGTAATGGCTTGTGCTGTAAGATCGAGAATTGACAAGTGGGACCTCATGAAACTACAAAGCTTCTGCAAGGCTAAAGACACCATCAATAAGACAAAAAAACCACCAACAGATTGGGAAAGGATCTTCACCTATCCTAAATCAGATAAGGGACTAATATCCAATATATATAAAGAACTCAAGAAGGTGGACTCCAGAAAGTCAAATAACCCCATTAAAAAATGGGGCTCAGAACTGAACAAAGAATTCTCACCTGAGGAATACCGAATGGCAGAGAAGCACCTGAAAAAATGTTCAACATCCTTAATCATCAGGGAAATGCAAATCAAAACAACCCTGAGATTCCACCTCACACCAGTCAGAATGGCTAAGATCAAAAATTCAGGTGACAGCAGATGCTGGCGAGGATGTGGAGAAAGAGGAACACTCCTCCATTGTTGGTGGGATTGCAAGCTTGTACAACCACTCTGGAAATCAGTCTGGCGGTTCCTCAGAAAATTGGACATAGTACTACCGGAGGATCCAGCAATACCTCTCCTGGGCATATATCCAGAAGATGTCCCAACCGGTAAAAAGGACACATGCTCCACTATGTTCATAGCAGCCCTATTTATAATAGCCAGAAGCTGGAAAGAACCCAGATGTCCCTCAACAGAGGAATGGATACAGAAATTATGGTACATTTACACAATGGAGTACTACTCAGCTATTAAAAAGAATGAATTTATGAAATTCCTAGCCAAATGGATGGACCTGGAGGGCATCATCTTGAGTGAAGTAACACAATCACAAAAGAACTCACACAATATGTATTCATTGATAAGTGGATATTAGCCCAAAACTTAGGATACCCAAGATATAAGATACAATTTGCTAAACGCATGAAACTCAAGAAGAATGAAGACCAAAGTGTGGACACTGTGCACCTTCTTAGAATTGGGAACAAAACACCCAGGGAAGGAGCTACAGAGACAAAGTTCGTAGCTGTGATGAAAGGATGGACCATCTAGAGACTGCTGTATCCAGGGATCCATCCCATAATCAGCTTCTAAACGCTGACACCATTGCATACACTAGCAAGATCTTGCTGAAAGGACCCAAATATAGCTGTCTCTTGTGAGACGATGCCGGGGCCTAGCAAACACAGGAGTGGATGTTCACAGTCAGCTATTGGATGTATCACAGGGCTCCCAATGGAGAAGCTAGAGAAAGTACCCAAGGAGCTAAAGGGATCTGCAACCCTATTGTTGGAACAACATGATGTACTAACCGGAACCCTGGAGCTCTTGTCTCTAGCTGCATATGTATCGAAAGATGGCCTAGTCGGCCATCAATGGAAAGAGAGGCCCATTGGACTTGCAAACTTTATATGCCCCAATATAGGGGAATGCCAGGGCCAAAAGAATGGGAATGGGTGGGTAGGGAAGTGGGGGGCGCTATGGGGGACTTTTGGGATAGTATTGGAAATGTAATTGAGGAAATTATGTAATAAAAATATTAAAAAAAAAAAAAAAAAAAAAAAAAAAAAAAAGAGCAAGGTGACTCATCTGTTAGGAGTAGAGAGGCCCACCTGCTCACTCCATGATCTGTTGCCAGAGAGGGGGAAGCCTAGACTTCAGTGCTCCAAGACCACGGACAGATTATGAAGGAGTGTTAGCTCATCCCATCTGTGGAATGGGTCGACTTCAGCAGATGGCCAGTGCACACAGAGCTATCAGCAGCGCTCGCCTTGCTCATGCAGCAGGAAAAACCGGGATGGTGTGAGGAAACAGGAGAATGAATGCATTTCTGTCATTAATCCGCTAATCGTTAATTATCCCCCTAGACATCACATAATGTGCTACCCAGGCAAAAATAAAATTGCTTGAACTTTCCCACCAAGTTCTAGTTTTAAACAAATTACTCGCGTCAAAACTATTTACCAAAGTGAGTAATTTTAGACATTCATCAGACTTCATAACATGCCTTAATTAGCACCCGCTAATAAAGTCCTCATGTAATTAAGCACACATACATCCTTGTTGTTTTCTTTATTTTACATTTTTGCTCATGATAATTTATTTCGAAGTGACTTGATATGCAGCTCCCAGGATCCACTCGAGGACATTGAGGTGTGTGCCTTTTGTGTGCCTGTGCCAATGTCACTCGGTAGCGAGACATCATGTAACGAAGGCAGGAACTTAATTATTAATGCCACAATTAAGGAAAGGAGTGCCTCCCCCCGCCCAAAGTGGAAAGTTGACCCCTGGCTCCACTGGCAAGGGGAAAGGGGGCACATCAGTGCTCTCCTCCTCTGGGTCTCAGGAGGGTGGATCAGGCAGTGTGACTTGTGCCTGAATGCCCTTAGGGAGCAAACAGGTCTCCTAAGGAGGTGGCTGGCTTGGCTGACATGCTCCTCCTGAGAGGCTCCACAATGAGAGTGGCAGCAGTGACAGTTCCCTCCTAGCTCAGAAACCTGTCACCGGAAGATCAGCATTTTAACTATCCCCTGCCCCTCAAGAAAAAAAAAAACAGAAGGACACCTTAATTTACCCTCCTGATTGGCTTGATAGCTGTCAGAGTGACAGCCTGTCTACAGCAGAAAGGGACCTGGTGTTAGATCCCTGGGCTGGCATTGTATGCTTTATGCTATTTGCTTCCAGAAATGAAGTAGCTCTAGAGTGTCCCAAGCTCTGCTACGCCTATCCCTTACCTTCCTACTCACTGACCACAGGATCAGGGGGACCCCAGGGCTGCACCAGTCATATTTCTATCTTGAAGCTGACAGCTCTGGCTTCTCTTTTCCCACCTTTAGTGTAGCCAGTGGATGTTTCGGGACATAGATCATCTGCACATGTGAATTCAACCAGGTTAGCCCCTTTCCAGTGTGTTTAGCAAGAACCATCAATGGCTCAGACATCTTCATGGGCTGACCCTTGCCTGCCTAGAATCCTAGACTTACCTTCCTTGTAAGACTGTGCAGTTCTTGGTCTTTTCTCTCAGAAAACAAATTGGTTATTTTCAATATGGTGAGAACATTACAATCCAAAAAGCTTTCTTTTCCCCCAAGGGCTACTATATTCTTTTGGGCTATATAAATCCATGTTCAATTTTATATAACACAAAAGGCTCCAAAGCCCTTAAGATGCCTATACATTCTTAAATACTTTCTTACCTTTTGTAGAAGCCCTTACTTAGGACTGTCTGCCTTTAGATTACACCAGTGTTCACAATCTTCATTTTAAAACCCATTTTCTTTCTTTTTCTTAAATTTTATTTTATTTTTAATTTATTTTTTACACTCCATATTCCATTCCACACCTTCCCATCCACCCTCCGTCTGCTCCACATCTGACACATCCTCCCCGCCCCATCTCATCTCCACATGGATGCCCCCACTCCCCACCCCTCCACACCCCACTTGACCTCTAAACTTCCTGGGCCTCCAGTCTCTTGAGAGTTAGGTGCCTCATCTCTGAATGAACACAGACCCAGAAGTCCTCTACTGTATGTGTGTTGGGGGCCTCATATCAGCTGGTATATGCTGTCTGTTTGGTGGTCCGGTGTTTGAGAGATCTCAGGGGTCCAGATTAATTGAGACTGCTGTTCCTCCTACAGGATCACCCTTCTCCTCAGCTTCTTTAAGCCTTCTCTAATTCAACCACAGAGGTCAGCTACTTCTGTCCATTGGTTGGGTACAAATATTGCATCTGACTTTTTCAGCTGCTTATTGGGTCTTTCAGAGGGCAGTCATGATAGGCCCCTTTTTGTAAGTGCTCCATAGCCTCAGTAATAGTGTCAGGCCTTGGGACCTCCCCTTGAGCTGGATCTCACTTTGGACCTGTCCCTGGACCTTCTTTTCCTCAGGTTCCTTTCCATTTCCATCCCTGTAATTCTTTCAGACAGGAACAATTATGGGTCAGAGATGTGACTGTGGGACCTTAGATGAAACACCTGACAGTAGGAAGAGGGAACTTATAGAGCCTGCCTTCAGCAGGAAGACAGGACATCAAGTGAGGAATGGGGTTGCCATCCCACAGTCACATCTCTTAAAACCAGTTTTCTAAGAATATTAATTACACATCTGCTTTTGTAAAGTCGGCATGCTGTCCTCCAAGCTCTGACTGCCTCCCTAGGGTATAGAGTGTGTCCTATGTCCCCACATAGCTCATCTAACCTAGAGCTAGGCTTACAGAATGTAAGTACCAGAGACATGGCTACTCAGTGCCTGGATGTCGTAGTTCACATAGAATTGTATATGCCTGTGGGACACCAACACATACAATAACATTCTATAAATATTATTGGTTGCATGTTGTGAGGACGTTATTCTGTTTATGTCAGGTTATATATAAAATTGGTCACTTGCTTCTTCTCATTTTTTCTTCTTGTTGTTGATAAAGTGGTTTAATTGGAATTAATGTAAAAAAAATACAATGAATAGGAATAAAACAAACAGTGAGGCCCCAGAAGAGTCTGGGAGAAGGGTGACGAGCTGTAGACATGCCCAATAGGAATTAGCCTGTGGCCCTACTGATGAGCCAGGGAATGGACGGCAGAGACAACTGTTATGTCCTTAGTGGCTTATGTCTATCCTGCTGACCTAGGTCCTCACACTGCCACTGGTCCCTAGAGCCAGATGGGGAGAGGAAGAGAGTGTCAGAAATGTGGGGTCTAGGATAGGAGTCAGCCTCAGGATTCTAGACTGACAGACCTTACCATCAAATACATCATCAATGGACCAGTGCAGAATCCAGCAATCTGACAATGGCTTGTGGGAAACTCCAGGACAGCTTTCTCTAAAGTTCACTTAATAACAATAAATCACATCTGTTAAGCATGCTGCACATCTCTAAAGTCATCTGCTCAGCTGTCACATAGGTGAGACACTTTCAGATTCATGTTCGGAAGACCACATAGGTTGACTGGGCTTAGAAAACAGCCTTGCAGGGGGAGTCTGTTTCTTCACACATCAGTGTTTCAATCTCTTTGTCTTCTGGAATCAGAGCAATGACTTTCTCATGGGGGCTAGACCAGCATACTTTATTTTCTATTCTTTGACAATTTTGTACATGTATATAATATATTTTTGTCACTTCCGTATCCCATTACAAGTTCTGGTGGGCAATCGAGAGTAATGCCAACAACCTTTACTGTTCTGGGGTCTTTGGGGCTTCTCAGACCAAACACTCATCACAAAGTATCTCACTTATAGGGCCAGGATTTTATTTAGTAGTTTATGGCTTCTGGGAGCAGGACTATCTACATCTATTCAAATTTTTGTGTTATATTTTTAATTAGCTTACAAAAATACTTTTTCCTATATTCCCTTTTTGTCTTTATTTTTGGTTAATCTCTGCTTTCCCCATCTCTTTATTCTCATCCTCTTACCCCCACCCCACCTCCAGTGTTGTTGCCCCCTTTGTTCATTTGTTAATGTGGATGTTAGAATATTTGAAACTGCTTGCCTGGCTCTTATTATTTTCAGTGGCCCAGTGCTGGTCTATCAGGTCTTGGTAACTTTGCAAAGCTCCAGTAGCTGAGGATAGTTTGTAGAAGTGTTCTGGACTTAACCTGGGGTGGATGGGACAGTGAGAGGCAATTCACTGACTGCACAGCATTGGGTATATGTCTCTCTAGGTCTCTGAATCTCAATCCTCACAGAAGATCGACAACACAAATCACTGAAGAGATCTGGCCCAGCTGTTTGTCATCAGCAAGTATGTAGAACAGGATGGGGTTCTCTCTAAATAACCTCAAGAAGACATATTCTTATGGGTGGCTTTCGACATGGAGTCATGATGACAGAAGAGAAATGTGGCTCTGGTGGCCTCTGGTGATTCTGATTGGTTCTTTGTGGCTCTGTTTTCTCTTTGGGGGCAGGATTAGCACTTGGAAGTGTGACCGTACAGATTGATCTTACCCTCTTGGTTCTCTGGAACAGCACCCAGGAAGGGCACACCTGTCCCATCCTTAAACCCAGGTAACAAGTCAGTGATCAGCACAATTGGCTCCAATAGCTCCCCAGGTGAATTCCAGAGAGCAATGAGCCGAACATAAAAATCCCTTTATTATTGCCATTTCACTTTTATATACCCATCAAGCTTTCATATTTAATCTCCTACATCACAATAGCTGATCATTTTTAACATTTGACATTGATAGAGTGCCCACTGCTATTATTCTGACATACTATAAAACATTACACCCATTTGCAATAGAAAAGGCCAGGAATCAATACCCAGCCCCATTTTCCACTATGGCCGTAAATCATGAAGCACCTAACAAATTGGTTTAAGTAGAAGAAACTTCAGAACCAATGAATGCCCTGACCAATCCCACCCCCTGTTAGAGCTGACGGAGACTGGGAGGCCCAAGGGCTGGTGTACTGAGAGATGGGAAGGACTGGTAAAGAACCAGGCTGTGCTGTAGGCAACCGGGATTTCCTATGGACAACACTCTCTGGCTATCTAGACTCTGAGAACAACAGAGATAATAAAGAACACCTTTATTTGGCTGATATCTATTTCACCTCTCACCTTAAAGCAAGTGCCGACCACACTAGGAAGCTGCCTCCTTTCTACCCTATCTTTTTAAGGCTCCAAGACCCGTTGTCAAGATTATTGTGTATTTTGTAGGTGGCCTCATCCACTGGAACAACAAGATGCTAAACTGAATTGATTGGCTACTTAATCAAACTGACTAGGAATGAATTAATCGAGCAGGCAGTTCAAAATGGCTAAAGCCAAGAGTTAAGCAAAGTCATGGGTTTCAACATTGTGGAATATATTTAGGGTAAAGACCTGGACTAAGCAGACAGGCATTACATTATCCTTATATTTAAATGAGTGATGTTTTTAAGGTAGAGAAGATTTAGATATTTAGAAAATTATGTAGTCAATATGATTGAAGTACCTAATGTGCCTATATGAAGATGTCATAATGAAACCTATTATTTTACATAGTGAATGCACACTAATTAAAAAGAAATCATCATTGTTTATCATTCTTTGGTCATCGTCTAGATCTAGCTTGAGGCTCTGATGATTTGTTGGACAACAGTAAAACTTCTAATAACCTACGCTTCTAAGTTGAAAAACACAGTATGGGCTGACTCAGTGTAGATTCTGGGATGCTGAATACTGTAGCAGCCCAAGCAGCTGGCTCTGGGACAACAGAAAAGCAATGGACTTGCCAATTTATTTTCATGAAAGAGACTTTCTTACTAATGTCCAGTACAGGAGTGCATATTGACCTGGCTTTTATGATAGGTACATTCCTTATATTCACACCTTAACCAGATTTTTTTTGTAGACTAAGCCCCCCCCCATTTTTTATTATCCATATTCTAGATTCAGAGATGCAATGGATACACAAGCAGTGAGTCTTTCTATGAGCTGCCTTGCTATCCCTTTCAGTGATTCTACATAAAATGAAGTGAATGGTCTGACCAATGTCTGATAAAGAAGCAAATTTTTATTGTGATTTGTGAATCTACTCTGTCATTCTGTTCTCTTCATTTGAATTGACACGTGAAGGAAGTCACTGGCTGAGCACTTACAGGTTGTTTCTGCATTGTGTAGAAGCCCAGCTCTAGGAACATCAAGTTACCACACGGAAGTCTGGTTCGAGTCTCATCCTGCCATTTTCCATTTCTCCGATGGCAAGGTAGATGAGACAAATGACCTCTGTCTGCACTAGTTCTTCCGTTTGTAATGGGGATAGCGATGCCCTGTTTCTTCCAAGCAATCCCTAATGAGGAAATGAGATAATGAGGAGCAGTCACTATTACTGTTATTACTGGCAATGCAATAATAACAATGAAATATGATGAGAGAAGAAACAAGATGAACCATTACCTCATCAGTTCTGCCTTATGCCGATGAGAGCCGCACTTCTTGGTTACAGAGCAAGCAAGTTAGTGGAAAGAGGAGAGCCCTCAAGTCCGGGCTCCTCAACATGGATCCTGGGAGTCCAGCCAGAAGGACAGTAAGATTCAAGTGGGACTTAGAAGACCACTAAATCCTAATACTTCTCATTCTTTGTGTGCATTGCCTTTCTCATGCAACATATTTGGATATATTTTTGTGAAATCATCTTCTTTGTTGACAGTCAAGTATTGAGTGCCTCTTCTATGCCAGGACTCTACTCCATCTTAAATGTCTATAGGGCAGACAAGGTAGCTCTCATGTACTTTCCTTTTCTGCTACATCTGAATTGCTCCCCAGGCCATGGTCCTTCAGACCCTCATCGTGAGAGTAACTCATGGTGGATGCTGAGTGGCTGTATTTGCCAATTTCCCCAGGTAATTCCAACATGCAGTCTCCCTGGCCTATGTGGTAATCTATCATTAGCCAAAGGACACCATGACCAGGAACCTGCAGTTACCATTTCAGGGGTAAGATTTCTAGCTTTTGGCTTTCCTGTAATTGGGGCACAATTAGAAATTGCACTTAGCTCTTACAAGTTCACCTTAGGGTTACAAAACAGGCCAGGTCCTTCATTGTCAATCTATAGTTCTGTGACTGACTTGCTCCAAAATTGCCTGGATTGTTTGGCATTCGGACCGCAGGCCTCCTTTCTGTCTGTCAATCCAAAGGATCATCCAGAAATGCTATTGTCCCTATATTATCAAGTTTGTATTTTTTGAGATCAAATAGAGAAAGGAAAGCTCAGAAAGAAAGCTCGGGAAGTCAGCTCCCTGGCAACTTAGTGACATTGTTCTCAGCACCAAAGCAGCACTCCAAGTACTGCTTGAATGTATAGGCCTTCATGGAGTTCTTCAGTGCAATTTTTCCTCAGCTGTCCCATGCAAACTAGATGCTGGAAATCCCAAGAGATACCCAGAAAAGATGGCACAACTTCTGCCCTATGAACTATGAGGAAGTTCAAGTTCAAAGTAACCCAACGACCATCCCACACATCCAGCAGATGCAGGATCCATGAGAGTAAAGACGGTGTCTCTGTTGAAATCTCTTCTTCTCCTCCTGCTCCTCCTCCTCTTCCCTCCCTCCTCCTTTTATTTTTTGGGTTTTCAAGACGGTTTCTCTGTGTAACAAGCCTGGCTGTCTGAGACTTACTTTGCAAACCAGGTTGGTCTTGAACTCACAGAGATCAAACTACCTCTGCCCCACTCAACCTCCACTCCCCTCATCCCCCAACCCCCGGCTAGGATTAAAGCCATGCACCACCATGTAATCTCATTATTTTTTAATGCAGTTTCTAATGTCACTTGAGCCTATTGTAAGCCTCTCCCTGTGGTCCTTGAGGGACCCTTGTTGCCTTTTTAAAAAATACCCTTTGCCTGAGCCTCACTAAGTCTAGCAAGCAAACTTTTATTTTGCCTGTGGTCTTGCCTCTGTACCGGGGAGCTATTCCTAGCTTGTAGTTACTGCTGCTGATTTTGCAATATTATGATTTCAGTGGAATGGAAATGTTTCTTATCCCCCACAGAACTGCTCAGGGCCCTTTGATAGGAAGCCGAGTTTTGGTGAGGATGGTGTTAAAGTGATATGGCAAAGATTTCAAGGGGCCAGGAGCTCACCGGAAGTTGCCCGCTCCTCCCAGGCTGCAGGGATTCTCAATCCAATCAAATGAGAACTCTCAGGTAGTCTGCCTTGGCCCGGAACTTGTGCTCAGCAGCCAAGTTCATCTCTTGAGCTGAAATGTCAGTGACATTCCATCTTGTTCAATCCCCACAGTGGCACGGGAAAACTCACCCTTTGATTAAGCCTACCATGCTCGAATCCACAGCCAAGGAAGCCTGGAGACTTTCTTTCCTGGTGAGTCTGGGTAAAGGGAAAAACCCAGCCTTAGCATTCAGCAAGAAGGGGCTGGAGGCTGAGGACTCCTAGGTACCCTTAGGGATAGCAGGTTTTGTGGGATACAGTCCCATTGCTAGTAACAAGTTTCAGAGGATGGGAGGAAAAGGCAAAGGAGCCAGTCCCTATTCCTGGAAATAAGGAGGATGAATAAACCAGCACCAAGGGCTTTATGATCAAAAACATAAAGGAGGCAGGCAGTACCCAATAATCTGTTTTCAGACACATCGCGACACCCCAAGTCTTCCCCCAGCTATTCCTTCCACTCAGCCCCAGTGGTCAGAACCCAGGCTACCTCCAGTCCCCTCAGAAGTGACCCTTTGATATCTGATCTCCCATCTGCTGGGCTAGGCATGTGGAAGAGACAGCTGGCACAACCCCTCCCAGGGGACTGCAATTAGGGGATATTTAATCCTGTCACCTGGTTCATTTGCCATGATGGATTTGGGCTTGAGTGCTGTGTGGCGCCAAGAGGATATTGGATTACAAGGGGCCATCCCCTTCACCCCTCGGAGAGACCTGACCCTCCTGTGCCCTGCACCTGTCTCTCTGGCCCCAAGGTGAGTTATCTGATGCCAATGAATTGAGGACAAGCATTGGTTGTCACCTCCCCCTCCACTCCTCACCTCATATTTCACCAGAAACCTCTTACAGATATGAAGACATTGGTTATGTTGGGCCCCTGACTGCCGCCTGTCCCACAGTCAGTTTAGAGGTTCAGAATGACAGGCCCTGGCGATTGAAGAGATTTCCAAGGATTTCCCATCATTCCGTTTTAGTTTTCCAGACTCTTGGTGCAGGGAAAAATTTCACTATATGCTTCTTTAATGTGGGTGTCTCTTCCAAACCCTGTCAGCAGTCTACATATCCCCAGGCTTCATCCCTCATTAGGCTCCAAGGACACTGGGAGAAAGCTTGGGACACAGAGACCTGACTGTGTAAGTAGATGAAGCTAATGTTCTTTAGGGTTCTTTCTAGATCTCTCTCTCCCCCTCCCTATTTGTGTGTGTGTGTGTGTGTGTGTGTGTGTGTGTGTGTGTGTGTGTGTGTTGGGTCAGGGAACTGAGGTATAAGGTAAAGAGTTTGAGCTAGAAAAGTTTCTGAGAGGGCAAGTGGATGGGATGGGGTGAGTGGGGCAGGGGGAGAGGGAAACCTGATCTGGTATTGGTTGAGGGAAAAGGACTGAAGCCCTGAGGGCCAGCAGAAAGAATGGAAACAGGCAATCTCCAGAAATAAGAGTGTGGGGGGGGGGAGACCCTCCAGAATGCACCTATGAGACTCTCAGGACTCAAAAGGAGGGACTTTAGATGAAATGCCTGACAGTAGGAAGAGGGAACTTATGGAGCCCACCTCCAGCAGGAAGACATCAAGTGAGGGATGAGGTTACCATGCCACAGTCACAACTCTGACCCATAATTGTTCCTATCTGAAAGAATTACAGGGATGGAAATGGAGAGGACCCTGAGGAAAAGAAGGTCCAGGGACAGGCCCAAAGTGGGATCTAGCTCAAGGAGAGGTCCCAAGGCCTGACACTATTACTGAAGCTATGGAGCTCTCACAAAAAGGGACCTATCATGACTGCCCTCTGAAAGACCCAACAAGCAGCTGGAAGAGTCAGATGCACTATTTGTACCCAACTAATGGACAGAAGCAGCTGACCTCTGTTGTTGAATTAGGGAAGGTTGAAAGAAGCTGAGGAGAAGGGCGATCCTGTTGGAGGTCCAGCAGTCTCAATTAATCTGGACCCCTGAGATCTCTCAAACACCGGACCACCAAACAGACAGCATATATACCAGCTGATATGAGGCCCCCAACACACATACAGCAGAGGACTGACGGGTCTGTGTTCATTCAGAGATGATGCACCTAACCCTCAAGAGACTGGGGGCCCCAGGGAGTTTAGAGGTCAGGTCAGGTCCGGTGGGGTGGGGTGGGGGCATCCCCGTGGAGACAGGGGTATGGGGAGGATGTATGGGATGTGGAACAGTCGGAGGGTGGATGGGGGGATAAAATATGGAGTGTAAAAAATTAATTAATTAAAATAAAAAAAGAAAAGTTCCAAGAGGGGAAAAAATCAATACAACAAGATTCTTTTATCAATCGTGTGCACATGAAAGAAGTACTTATGTGTTGGGAGTAATTCTGAGATGGCTTCAGGAATTTCTGCAGATCCTCACTGGACAGAGTTAATCTGTCTGCTCATCAGCCTGGACTTTTAATGAACGCCACACAAAGAGTTAGTCTTAGCTGTCTTCGATTTATATTCTCATGTGTGTGTGCAGGCCTGTGTGTGTGTGTGTGTGTGTATGTGTGTACATGCACACACACACATCTTCCTCCATTGTCTACCTTATTCATTGAGGCAATTTCTTACTGAATCCACAGCTGGCCAAGTTCTCTAGATTGGCTGCCAGAGAGCCCCAGGGATACTTCTGTCTCTTCCTTCTCAGCATGAGATTACAGATGTGGACCACTGAACTCAGCTCTGGGCTTTTTGTTTTGTTTTAAAGCATGGGTGCTGGGAACCTACCTAGGGCCCTCACACCTGCATGTCAAGTACTTTACCACTGAGCCATCTCCCTGGCTTCCTCACATGGGCTATATCTAAAAATAGAATCCAAAGATAATGGACAATGTCTACACATGAAATGCTTCACTTTTCAGGGGAGGTAAGGGATTCAGAGCCACACAAGCAGTTCGCTGCCCATAGAACTTTGGACAACATCTGTTGTCCATGTTGAGAGCAGCTCTTTATGAAGCTATTCCTGGAGGTTATATATGCATTGTGAGTGGGCATGCCACATCATTCTCTGCTTCAAATCATTGAGTGGCATACCATTGTCTTTGGGAATAATGTATTTCCTTAGGTTATTACATTATGTTCTGACCTTTTTGCCATTCTGTTTTCTCTTTTTCTTCTCTTATAGCTTCTTACTTTCTATGCTTAGACCACTATGTGTACACGTATGTGTGTGGCATATATATATGGACAAGCATATATGTATGTGTATGTGTATGTATCAGAAACCCCAACCCTGTCTTAGTGTCTTAGTATCTTAGTATCTTTGTATTGTAGATATGTGCCTAGAATATACACAACTTAATGCCTGATGACTAATTCCTTATTATTCTTCAAGTCTCAGTTTCAATATTTCACACTTAGGGAATACTATGCTGAGCTCATCTGTGATGATTTGATGAGAATGTCCCCTACAGACTCATATATTTGAACCTTTGGCTTCCAGGTGTTGGCACTGTTTGTGGAGGCTTAGGGGGTTTGGCTTTCTTGAAGGAAGTCACTGGAGGCAGGCTTTGATATGGTAAAGGACCCTGTCATTCCAGTTCTCTCTCTCTCTCTCTCTCTCTCTCTCTCTCTCTCTCTCTCTCTCTCTCTCTCTCTCTCTCTCTCTCTCTCTCTCTCTCTGCTTCTTGCTTGCCTTTGAAGATGGGAACTCTCAGCTTGCTGCTCCTGGCACCATGGCTGCTTGCCACCATGCCTTCCATCATGGAACTATAAGCTGAAATAAACTTATACTTCGCTAAGGTGCTTTTGTCCACAGTGTTTTGTCACAGCAACGGGATAGTGGCTCATACACCAAACGTGGTGGCTTTGTTTGGTTCCTGTACATTCTTTTCTACAAAATAAATTCACTGATTGTATTTTTTCACACTTGAACACAATCTTCATGAAATGACTAAACTTATCCCCAGCACCCAAAATAACTACCAGCACATCACAGCAAGACATAAATATTGAAACAGTGCATACAGAATTCCCATTGAGTGTGAGCATGGAGCCCATATTTGTGGTTGCTATTTAAGGAAAGTGGTTGAGTGCCTAGGCAGAGGATCTCTTTGCCTCCCAACAGTGTAGTCACTGCACAAAGCAGATACTATACTTTACCAGCTTAAGACTGACAAACTGTTGCCACCCTGGCTCTGCCCTCTGCAGCCCTACTCCAAAGGCCTATTTCTAAGATGATCAAAGGGACCGGAACAAAGGATTCTAACTGAGTGAGTTTTATGTGGGATCCTGGAAATGGGGACACTTTTAGAGCAGGCCCGGTCCTGGGAGGGTGCTCTTGAGAACTGCAGATCTGCTACCTTCAAAGGGTCAACATGCTGGCACATTAAGAAGCACTTGAGGAGAGAGTATTTCTCTCCAGAGGAAGCACAGCACTTCAAATCTATCACCCTAGCTCCTGTTCACAGGGATGGTGTGTGTATGTGTGTATGTTTATATGTATATATGTCTGTGCATCTGTGTATGTGTATATAGGTACATGTGTGTATGTGTGTGTATACATGTATGCACATGTGTGTGTACATGTGTGTATGTGTGTGCATGTGTCTATATGTGTGTATGTGCATCCATGTGTGTCTATGTGTGTATGTATGTGTGCATGTGTGTATTGTCTATGTGTATGCATGTGTGTATGCATATGTGTATGTATGTGTGTGCACACATGTGTGAGCATGTGTGTGTGTCCATCCAGCACAGGCAAAGAGCATCTGCTTTAAGTGCGGTAGCACTACAGGCTTCCAAACACCCTTGTCGATAACACCCAGCCGCCTGCTCTTCCTCCCATCCACACAGGTACTACTTCCATGGACTTTGTTTAGTTTCCAATGCCTCCCATAATAACTCCTATTCTCCAAGCAGCTTCCTCCTGATGAACTGTGCCTGCCTGTGGCTCTTCTGAAGTCCATCAACATCTGCATCAAAGTTTGAAAATGCAACTGCTTTTAGGTAATTTGATAAATCGTCTGAAGGCATTTTCATATGTGTGTACTCTGCTTCTGCATTCTATTTCTAAGATCCTTTAGGGGAAAATCTATATCTTTTTTTCTTCCCTTTATAACCGTCTCTGCACGATTCTTAGGACAGTGTTTTCATCAGCGTGCTTATTGTCTGAACACGCTCTTTCTTTGTAGGCTGAGAACCCTTGGAGGCTGACTTTATTTCATTCATTAATTTATTTAAAATATTTACTGAGGCCTATTATGTGGCAGGCACTGGCTAAGTGCTCGGGGTTCAGTGTTGAAACTCACAGTCTGGGGCAAAGAAGGAAACATACACAAATAACTGTAATACAATGTGATAAGTGCTGTAATATAGGTACCGTGAGCTCGGAGTGCTCTGGAAACCCAGGAGGAAGCTTATGAAATAATTTCCTTACTGTTCCAATGTCTAAATATGAATGTTTAAGTAAACACCTTTCCTTTGGAAATGCTTGCAGCTTTTGTGATTTTTCTCAGGTCTATTATCTTATTCGATGCCTCTAACAACCCCTTTAATAAGCTTTTGTTCCATCAACTCACCTCGACACAGAGTAGGGACCCAAGAAGGAGCTATGGAAAGAAAGAGTAAGGGAACTGGGGAATCAACATTATTCACTCTGGTTTGCAATTAGATAAATTAAATGTCACAAAGTGATTTGCTGAAGGTCATAAACATCTTACCAGGTAGTCAGGGTAAACACTGCTTCAATGCCTGTAATATAAGGGTTTCTCTGCTGTGCCGTAAATAAGCTTAAAACACATTTCTCTCCCCACCCCTGGATGTCTGCTCTCACTGGTAAAATGGGATGCATAGCTCAAGTATGACATCAAAGATGGAGAATGGCTCACAAAGGAGACAAGGTAGACTGTGGCCAACCATTGACTCAATGGCACAGGTAGGAAGGACCTCGGGAAGCTGGAGATGTCATTGTAGACCAGTGTCATCAGGAAAGATGCGTGGAAGTGAAAGAACACAACAAGAAGAAAGATTAAGAGGCAGTGCACAAAAGTTACATTCCAAAGAAATGAAATTCACTAACCTGCTGTCCTACTGTGCACTTTTCCAGGACCACACCCATTGGATCCGGGCATTCAACCTGTCCTTAGTGTTCTTTAATTAATTAATTTAAAAAATTCACTTTACATTCCCATCACAGCCCTCTCCATCCTCTCTTCCCAATCTCACCCCCACAAGTCCTTCCTCTCATTGCCCCCTCCCCTCCTCCTCAGAGAAGGGGCTCCCCCTTGGGTACTGCCCCACCCATCTAGTCCTGTCCTTAGTATTCTAATTGAACCCCAGATTACATCCAGGTCAACAAGTCCTTAATGTCCTCTCAGGAGAAGGGTCTTCTTCACTCAACTTGTGTCACCTAGACAAGTTATGCATGTGAGGATGACATTATGCTAGCTTCCCATTTCTGCCTCAGGACCACTCTTCTCCCTCCCACAGAGAAATGATTCATTATGACAAGAGGCTCACAGCATCTCTATCTCACAGTCTTTCCTCTGAATTGAAACATTCCCTCCTGGAGGCTGGAGGGAAGCTCATGTAAGTTCCCAGGCTTAGGAAGCTCAGAAAGGCACAATAATCACATGGTCTTGTCTTCATGTTAGTTACATAATCAGTGAATAGTTGCCAGGGAGAGGGGACTCTTATTTGCCCACTGCCTTCAAGTTGTGTAAGGAGCTCCAGGAGTACAGCTCTTATGATACCGTGCTCCTGTAAGTAACCCCAATAAAGTCATCGGTTCGCCAAGTGAAACTTGAGTGGGATTGTTTCTTTCATCTGTTATTGATCTCCTCTCTGAAGCCAAATTTTTTTTTTCAGTTTTCCTCTGGAAAGTCCATGTAACAGTATTGCAAACTCATCTTAAAATTCCTGGTCAACCCGTAAGAAACAGTGTCCTGGGCAACATTCCTGCTCAAGAAGGTAGTAACTGTGTTAATAGGCACCTTCCCAACCATCAGTCTCCTTGGTTTGTAACAACTGCTGGATATGAATATGGCCTAGGAACTATGTTCATACCATATGGTCCTGCTCCCCTTATTTATAGATGAGAGAACCAGTATAGACATGTGATCCAGAGAGCCAATCAGATTATCTCCTGTAGGAGTTGAGAACTGAGAGTAAGAAATGCTTTTCAGCTAATCTGATCCCTGGGATGGGGTAACATTGAGCAGGTGACCTGTGTGGCAGCCATGTTAAGCCAACATCTTGTGCATGTTGAGTAGGAAAAGCCAATCTGAAGGAGAACAATGTCAAACGAATAGACATAGGTAAGACCACAATCACTGAGCTTGAAGTATGCTGGACACCAGTCAGCAATCCAGTCCATGTTGGGATTCAATTGTCACTTTTCTGCCTTTGTCTTTAAGAGGTCCCACATCCTTGGAATGATCATCTCTATCCATGCATACATATTTTTATTTAAAAGTTTGTTTTTAATCTGCACAACCAAAACAGCTCAGATGAAAACTTAAAATCCAAGTCAATGAAGAGAACTGCTGCCAAGGTTTTATACACACAAAGATAGGGATGACCCAGTTTAAGTAAAGGTGCTCTCGTTGCTCTTGTCTAATTACCTACATGATGGAGACATCGTCATTAATAAAGCAGACTTGAGATCTATGAATTGGGAAATGTGAGACTCTTGCTGCCAGGATAGTCTAGAAATACTTATTGTATCAAACTAAACCTGTATTGTTCCTTTATTTCTTGTCTATTTTTCAATAAAAAAATGGGGTAAATGAAAGAGAAAACTAGGACTTGGGGTGGAATCATTGAATGCTATGAATGCCCTAGACGGGGTGTAGTTGAGGAGATGTTGGACTGGCAACTTCATATCCATACAGAATAGAATTTGGAACTAGGATCCATGTAAAGACAAAACCAGCAGATGCCCACCCTTCTTGGAGAAGGAAAATGGGAGACAAGAGGAACTTTTGAACATATGGCAACCAAATTGTTGTTTGCCTCTGTCCATGCTCTGGGTGATAAAGGAAAATATTCTTTGGAAAATAGAAACTCTGGGACATGGTTTGAAGCTCAAATTTATAATAACTCTGTTGTCTGGGCATTTTAATCCAGTAAACTTATATTAATACAAAGATACTTTTCTGCTTACAGTAACCATGGGGATTGCTGATAGATGTAGCTGTTAATTTTCTTTGATATGATATGATATACCATTGGCTTTTACAGTAGAGAAATGGCATTGTTGGAATGGGCTCACAGTAAACAATGGCAAAATACAGGGGTAAATGTTCTACCACACGTGAGAACTGGCAGAAGCAATTACTAGGAAGATTAAGTACCAGGAACTGGACACTCTGAAAGAGAACCTGGAAGACCATGGCGGTACAAAAGGAATTGAGACTTTTTTAAAAAGTATAAGATAAATTCTACAATGTGAAGAGAGCATAATTACTCAGAACATGCAAGATTTAAAATGTTCCCTTCATTTCATACATGTGCACAATGAAATAAGATCATATCTCCTCCCATGTACTTCGTTTGGCTACCCCCAGAATGTGTAGTGTTTAAAGAGAGCCAAATAGAAATTTAAAACGCAGTCTTTGAAAGAAAAATTCTGTGGGAACATGTTGAAACTAGAAGTTTCGAAAGACTTTTACAAAGGACTAAAGCTTAACTCAAAGTAGAATACAATGAGTGACAAAAGATAGAAATGTGAGAAGATGGAAAACGGCGTAAAGTAATAAACGTCAGTAAATGTCAATAGCTTAGGATAAACGTCAGTGAATGCTCAGGAGTTTGGGGTGGAAAGAATGGAGATACTGCATAGGGGGCAAATTTGTTCAGCATTGAAGGTAAATTTGACTTGATATATACTTAAAAGTACAATGGTTTAGCATGATAAATAAAAATAACTACTAACTAGGCACATCACGTGAAAGTGCTAAATACCCAAGTCAGAGAAAACCTAAATGGCAATTGTGTAGGCAGCAAACCTCCACAGCAGTGTTAAGGCCACAGCATAGTGGATTATGCCTTTAAAATATCTAGGAAAAGAACTGCCAGCCCATAACTAGGTTTTGCAATTCAAAATAATTGCCAAGTGTAAGCTATGATCATTGTGTAAAGGAGGAATGTAGAGGGTATTCAGAGGGATAAAGACTGAACGACATGTAAGATCCCATGGAAAGGCATAAATAAATAAATAAATAAATAAATAAATAAATAAATAAATACATAAATAAATAAATAAATAAATAAATAAATAAATAAATAAAGGAGGTGAGTCTGAAAGGAAAGTGTGAGACCTGAAGCTCAATGGTGAACAGAACAGCAACTGACATGTGGTTCTGATGATAAGCATGAAAGTACATGACTTGGGGTTTACCAAAGCAAGGTGGACAATCAGGCAGTGGATGGAGGGATGAACTCAAACCATTCAGAGTGAAAAGATTCAAACATTCCTGGCTTGTTGAGGGTAGAAATAATGACTTGTTTTATATTTGTCAAGTGTACAGTCCCACTGAAAATTTAAAGCTAACCACACACACCTAAAATACTAGGAATACAATCCATAGAGAATATGTCTTAGTTAGGGATTCTGTTGCTGTGACAATAGTCCATGACCAGAAACAAGTTGGGGAGGAAAGGGTTTATTTCACTAACACTTCCATATCACAGTCAACCACGTCATCAAAGGAAGTCGGGGCAGGAACTCAGTCAGAGCAGGAGCCTGGAGGCAGGAACTGAAGCAGAGGCCATGGAGGACCACCACTTAGGAAGTACCCACATGCTTTCCACAGCTTGCTTTCTTATAGCATAGGACCATCAGCCCAGCATGCACCCCTCACATTGAGCTAACTCCCCCATCAACCATTAATCAAGAAAATGCACCATAGGCTTGTCCACAAGCCAACTTAATGGGGTCATTTTTTTCTCAATTGAGGTTCCCTCTTCCAAAATAACTGTAGTTTGTGTCAAGTTGACATAAAACTAGTCAGCACAGGAAGGGTGTTAAAAAGAAATGCAACCAGTCAAAGGGAACATAGCAAAGTCTTAGGAAACACAAAACACCAGTGGGGTCCCTCCCAATAGCAGCAAACACAGCTAAGCACACCACATTGGATGCTGTCATGTACTTTAAATGCATCCTGGAACAGACTAGGTGAAATGAAGATCAAGACCCCGTTACTAAAGAGTCTGAGTTTGGGGGATTATATCCAACAAGTATATGGAAAAGAACTTATTCTAATAAAACTAATAATCAGGAAATGCAAACTGAAAAAAAATCAGATGCTTTTTGATACCTATTTGATTCCATGAGGAATGAAGGAATGCCAGAGAAGAGCAGGCCCTGAGCAATTGGGAAATATAGCTAGGAAAGTGGAAGGTGACCCATCTTCAGTAATTCCCACTCTGGCACTGCAGAAGCAGAGTCCAGAAGGAGCTCTTGGTATTAGCAACAAGAAAAACTTGTCTGAAACAGCATTTCCACCAGTGATCCCTGATCAGAGGAGAACAGGCCACATGAGCAGTACAGTTAGCCTGGACTTCATCAAGAAAGCCATTCCTGGCCTGTGGGGAGAGGAAACCAAGCAGTCTCGCAGACTCCACCTGAGAGGCAGGTGTCTGAGTCCATGGAGCCTGGAGTGGCAAGAACGTATGAGGCATAGCAACGGAGAGAGGAATTATGCAGAGAAAAGAGTTCTAGAAAATGGCGTAGGAGCTCTCTGGAGTCTTAGCCGAAAACCACATACAAAGTGAATATAGGACAACATTTCAAAAGACAATTATCAGCTGCTTTAAATCAAGAAAAAGTCAAGGAACCCATCCAGAGATGGAAATCACTTCAGTTCTCACTAATGGGCAGGAGGTTGGAAATGATGCAGAGAGGCTAACAGAGGCAACACCACGGACACCCTTTGATAGAGATGATGCTGAAAGGACCCAGGAACATGAGCCTTGAAGCAGTCAAAATGACCCTCAAGTAACAAAGCCTGCCAAAATAAAAGAGATTTTTTTTTTTTTAAAAAAAAAAGGAATACAACAAAATCCAGTATGTAACAATATTTCTGGAACCTAGTTAAAATTTAATAGTCATATTAGCAAGTAGGAGCATGTGGCCCATGTACAGAAGAAGAAAAATGAGTCAAAAGAAAATGCCAAGAAGAGAAATGACAGCAGATGAAAGTTAAATATACACAAAGGAATGGAGAGTGTTGAAAATATCAAACACAGATGTAAATATGAAATACAACTCACTTTTTTTCATTTAAAAGATTATCTACACAAGTGATTTTTCTAAAGAAAGAAAGGGGGAGAGAGAGAGAGAGAGAGAGAGAGAGAGAGAGAGAGAGAGAAAGAAAGAAAGAAAGAAAGAAAGAAAGAAAGAAAGAAAGAAAGAAAGAAAGAAAGAAAGAAAGAAAGAAAGAAAGAAAGGGGTAGAGACAGTGTTGTAAAGCAGGGCGGGGACCAGCAGTCATAGCCCACCCATGCCTCCAAATCCAGGACCAAGGAGAGCGGAGACAGGCAAATAGCTGCTGCTTGTGACTTCTAGAGATGCCAAGCAACAAGAGCTCTGGGTTCAGAGTGAGAGCCTGACTCAAAGGAGTAGTCAGAGTGACAGAGGAGGACACTTGAGGTCTGTCCCTGTCCCTCTCCCTCTCCCTCTCCCTCTCCCCCTCTCTCTCACACACACACGCACTCACGCACACACACATTTTACAAAGCTTAAAGCATGGAACTAAAACAAGAGAAATATATGATTCTTGCATGTGAACCAGTGTGATAGTTTTGAAGGCAAAATGTGCTAAGTTAAAAATGCATTTTGCAAACCACAGAATAACCATAGGAAGCAAAGCAAAGAAACATAGTTAATGAGACCACATAAAGTATTTGCTAATTAAGAAAAAAACAACAACTTTTCAATGTAGAAGAAAGAAGGCCTGGAATATAATTCTGTTGCTAGAGTGCTTACCCAGCATGTATCAAGCCCTGAGCATACTCTCCAGCAACACCTAAACTGGGTATTGTCGAGTGTATTTATAATCTCAGCGTGCGAGAAAGGGAGTCATGAAGATCAGAAATTCAATGTCATTCTTATCTACATAACAAGTTACAGGCTAGCCTGAGCTACATGAGACCATATCTCAAAAAAGGAAGGAATCAGAAGATAGGAAAAGAGAAATTGAAATCTAAATGCTAGATTTTAAATCTCTCTGTTAAATAAATACATTTAAGAAAATAATTTATACAATTCAAAGAAAATCTAGATAATATAAAAAATGAATTATAAGGTACGAGTGAGTATATGGTATCTAAAAGAACGCTAATTTGTATAGATATGCTAAAACAGAATGCCAAATATTAATATAAGAAAGCTAGAGTTGGGTTAATATTAAACAAGATAGACTTACCAAAAGGAACCAAAGGGAAGCAAAGGGAATAAAGATACCTGCGGATAGGAAAGGGGCCAGTGTATTATGAAGAGAACATGATACCAACCGCTTTGGTCATAAGACACAGAGAAATCAAGCTGGTACTAACCAGAGAGCTGCCTTGCTTTCATACTGTGCTGAGGTCCTGTGCGGATTCCGTGGGGGGCATGTCATCAAGTCAAACCCAGCTGTGAACCCTGTGAGCTATGGTGCCGACCCATGCACCAATAAATGCTCATGGGGGCAATAGAATCATGAATATTATGGAGGCAATCTACTGATATTTGGTTGGATCAAAGGCACACTCTACAGGAGGAAACAAATCCCTGATGCTATAAATCTGACCCAAACCCATAGATTAGTGAAGTTTTAATTAGAGAAGTTTCTTCCCCCCAATTATTTTTTATTCATTTTACATCCCGATCACAGCACCCCTCCCTTCTCTTCTTTCAGTTCCACCCTTACAAATTCCTCCTCTGTTGTCCTGTCCCCTTCCCCTCAGAGAATTAGGAGCCCCCTTTTGGGTACCACCTCACCCTGGGACATCTAGTCCCAGCAGGACTAGGCATATACTCTCCCACTGAGACCCAACCAAGCAGTCCAGGTAGGGGAAGGGATCCAATGGCAGGTCAGAGACAGGTTCCTGATCTAATTGTTAGGGAACCCACATGAAGACCAAGCTACACATTTGCTATAAATGTGTAGGAGACCTAGGTCCAGCCTCTGAATGCTCCCTGGTTAGTGGCCCAGTCTTTGTGAGCCCCCATCATCCCAGATTTGTTGACTCTGTGGGTCTTCTTGTAGTGTCCTTGACCCCATAGCTTGCCCAATTTTTTCCCCACTCTTCCACAAGATTCCCCAAGCTCTGCCTGATGTTTGGCTGTGGGTCTGTGCATCTGCCTCCATCCACTGTTGGACGAAGCCTCTCATGAGATAGATATGCTAGATCCCTGTCTCCAAGCTTAGCACAGTATCATTAATAGTGTCAGGGGTTGGCTCTCTCCCATGGGATGGCTCTCAGATTGGGGCAGTCATTGGTTGGCTGTTTCCTCAGCTCCATCTTTATTCCTGCACATCTTGTAGACAAAAGAAATGTTGAGTAAGTTTTGTGGGTTGATTGATGTCCTCCTCCCTCTTCTGGAAGGCCTGCCTGGCTACAGAAGGTGGCTACTTCAGTCTCTATATCCTTTCCTGTGGTAGGAATCTCAGCTAGGTTACCCCCATATACTCCCTGTATCTTCCCCCATCCCAGAGAAATTTCTTTATACAGTAAACAGTAGCAAAGGCGGAAAAGTGCAGCTAGCCAATGTGCAAAGAACAAGAGTCAGTCGATTGTTCAGATACAAATAAGGGATCCATATAACACCTTCTCCCCCAAAGAATCAGCCAATGTTTCAGAAGAGTGTAGTAAAGGCTTGTGAGAGCCAGACAGACACCTCTTTCTCAAGACCCCTAAAGAAGCAAAGGCTGGTCCTTGCCACCAGAGCTCAGGGAGGAGGGTAGCAAAACTGTCTTCTGGGAGTTATAGAATTGATGTACTCAGGAACTTGAAGCAGCTGTGGTTTCCTAAACGCGACTCTGCATGAATCAAGCGGGCCACCCTTCTAGCATGAAGAGGTACAGAATGCACCACCTCTACCTGGTGAGCTGTTAACAGTTGATGATGTCTGTGAGAAGCAGAGACAGTTTTCTTTAAGGATGTGGCTCTTGGTAGGTCAACCTGCACTCCAGTGAATGGCCCCCCACACATGAGCAGCACAGATTTGACTCACTGGGTTACAGAAAATTAACATGAATTTGGGAGGGGATGGTGGGGATGGGGAATCTACAAGCCATTGGGAGAAAAGAGTTGGAGTGCATACCATCAATGTGTATTCATGCATGCATGAGATTCTTAAATAAGAAATATTTTATTAAAAGCTGATTGAATTTTCTAGAGAGAGAAATCTTTTACTGTAGCTGAAGACTTCAACTGCTCTCTCATTAGTTAATAGAACAAGCAGACAGAAAATCAGTAAAGAGAGATGCCCTAAGCATTATTAACGAACATAATCCAATTGACATTTATATAACATCCCACCCAACAAGAAGAGGATATAGTTTTTCAAGTGTACATGGAATGTTTATTGAAATAGGCCATCCTCTAAACCCTAGAAAAAGTTTTTAAAATGTTGAGGTAATTAATTGTGTAAGAGGCATATACTTGTATTACTATAGAATTAAAATAAAATTTAGTAACAGAAAAAAATATTTGAACTTTTTCCTCAGACTTGGAAATGAGCTAAAATACTTTTTTTTTAAAGTAATGAGTCACAAGGGAAGTCGTAGGGAAGACTAGCAAACGAATTTGATTTGACAAAAATATAAACACCACATGGAATGTACAAAAAGTTCTTAAAGATAAACTTTTAACAATAAATATTTGTGTTACATAATAGTGTTATATAATAAGTTTTCCTTTTCGGTGATAAGGGAGAAGTGAGCAGAACAACAGAAAGAAATCATAATTCTATGAAAGGGATAAATAAAACTGAAAACAGCAACACAATAAGGAAACGCAATTAAATCATCTTTCTTACGTTAATAAAATTGATAAACCTGAAGCCAGACCTGATCAAGAACAAAAGAAGAGTAAAAATGAATAACATTATAAATTAAGAAGAAAATGCCATTCGAATACTTCAGATATTAAAAAGGCAATGCAAGGATTTTTTTTTTAAAAACAATACTGTGGCTATAAATAAGAAACAGAGATGATCATTTTTCATGAAAGATATAAACTTAGCAAAGCTTCCTCAGGAGAAATGCATTGTCTTGAATAGCTCAGAAGGTTTGAATAGGTTCATAACTGCACTGGTTAGTCTTCCCTGTCAGCTTGGCACACCCTAGAATCATCAGGGAAGAGAATCTTAATGATGAATTATCTAGATCAAGTTGACCTTTAGGCATGTTTGTGGGGCATTGTCTTGGTTGTTAAGTGAAAACCCAGCTCACTGTGAGAGGGTCCTGAGCTGTTTAAAAGAGCTGAAAGCAAGCAAGCAAGCAAGCAAGCAAGCAAGCAAGCAAGCAAGCAAGCAAGCAAGAAAATAACCAAAGATATAAATTTTCTCCTTCTCCCTCTTCCTCCCCCTCTTCCTTCCTCTCTCCCTCTCCCCTCCCCTCCTCTTCTCCCTCCCTCTTCTCCTTCTCCCTCCCCATCTCCTCCCCTTTCCCCTCCCCTTTCCCCTCCCTCTCTCACCCTCCCCTCTCTCTCCCTCTTCTTCTCCCTCCCCCCTCTCTCCCCTCTATTGATATGATGTGATTACATGCCTGAGTGTCTGCCTTGACTTCCCTGAAATCCTGGATTGTGACATGGAATTATAAGCCAAATTAACCATTTCTCTTTAGAATTCCCTTTTTGTCAAAATATTTTTCTTTTTTTTTTTTTTTTTAATATTTTTATTACATAATTTCCTCAATTACATTTCCAATACTATCCCAAAAGTCCCCCATAACGCCCCCCACTTCCCTACCCACCCATTCCCATTCTTTTGGCCCTGGCATTCCCCTATGTTGGGGCATATAAAGTTTGCAAGTCCAATGGGCCTCTCTTTCCATTGATGGCCGACTAGGCCATCTTTCGATACATATGCAGCTAGAGACAAGAGCTCCAGGGTTCCGGTTAGTACATCATGTTGTTCCAACAATAGGGTTGCAGATCCCTTTAGCTCCTTGGGTACTTTCTCTAGCTTCTCCATTGGGAGCCCTGTGATACATCCAATAGCTGACTGTGAACATCCACTCCTGTGTTTGCTAGGCCCCGGCATCGTCTCACAAGAGACAGCTATATTTGGGTCCTTTCAGCAAGATCTTGCTAGTGTATGCAATGGTGTCAGCGTTTAGAAGCTGATTATGGGACGGATCCCTGGATACAGCAGTCTCTAAATGGTCCATCCTTTCATCACAGCTACGAACTTTGTCTCTGTAGCTCCTTCCCTGGGTGTTTTGTTCCCAATTCTAAGAAGGTGCACAGTGTCCACACTTTGGTCTTCATTCTTCTTGAGTTTCATGCGTTTAGCAAATTGTATCTTATATCTTGGGTATCCTAAGTTTTGGGCTAATATCCACTTATCAGTGAATACATATTGTGTGAGTTCTTTTGTGATTGTGTTACTTCACTCAAGATGATGCCCTCCAGGTCCATCCATTTGGCTAGGAATTTCATAAATTCATTCTTTTTAATAGCTGAGTAGTACTCCATTGTGTAAATGTACCATAATTTCTGTATCCATTCCTCTGTTGAGGGACATCTGGGTTCTTTCCAGCTTCTGGCTATTATAAATAGGGCTGCTATGAACATAGTGGAGCATGTGTCCTTTTTACCGGTTGGGACATCTTCTGGATATATGCCCAGGAGAGGTATTGCTGGATCCTCCGGTAGTACTATGTCCAATTTTCTGAGGAACCGCCAGACTGATTTCCAGAGTGGTTGTACAAGCTTGCAATCCCACCAACAATGGAGGAGTGTTCCTCTTTCTCCACATCCTCGCCAGCATCTGCTGTCACCTGAATTTTTGATCTTAGCCATTCTGACTGGTGTGAGGTGGAATCTCAGGGTTGTTTTGATTTGCATTTCCCTGATGATTAAGGATGTTGAACATTTTTTCAGGTGCTTCTCTGCCATTCGGTATTCCTCAGGTGAGAATTCTTTGTTCAGTTCTGAGCCCCATTTTTTAATGGGGTTATTTGACTTTCTGGAGTCCACCTTCTTGAGTTCTTTATATATATTGGATACTAGTCCCTTATCTGATTTAGGATAGGTGAAGATCCTTTCCCAATCTGTTGGTGGTTTTTTTGTCTTATTGATGGTGTCTTTAGCCTTGCAGAAGCTTTGTAGTTTCATGAGGTCCCACTTGTCAATTCTCGATCTTACAGCACAAGCCATTACTGTTCTATTCAGGAATTTTTCCCCTGTGCCCATATCTTCAAGGCTTTTCCCCACTTTCTCCTCTATAAGTTTCAGTGTCTCTGGTTTTATGTGAAGTTCCTTGATCCACTTAGACTTGACCTTAGTACAAGGAGATAGGAATGGATCGATTCGCATTCTTCTACATGTTAACAACCAGTTGTGCCAGCACCATTTGTTGAAAATGCTGTCTTTCTTCCACTGGATGTTTTTAGCTCCCTTGTCGAAGATCAAGTGACCATAGGTGTGTGGGTTCATTTCTGGGTCTTCAATTCTATTCCATTGGTCTATTTGTCTGTCACTATACCAGTACCATGCAGTTTTTATCACAATTGCTCTGTAGTAGAGCTTTAGGTCCGGCATGGTGATTCCACCAGAGGTTCTTTTATCCTTGAGAAGAGTTTTTGCTATCCTGGGTTTTTTGTTATTCCAGATGAATTTGCAGATTGCACTTTCTAATTCGTTGAAGAATTGATTTGGAATTTTGATGGGGATTGCATTGAATCTGTAGATTGCTTTTGGCAAGATAGCCATTTTTACAATGTTGATCCTGCCAATCCATGAGCATGGGAGATCTTTCCATCTTCTGAGATCTTCTATAATTTCTTTCTTCAGAGACTTGAAGTTTTTATTATACAGATCTTTCACTTCCTTAGTTAGAGTCACGCCAAGATATTTTATATTATTTGTGACTATTGAGAAGGGTGTTGTTTCCCTAATTTCTTTCTCAGCCTGTTTATTCTTTGTGTAGAGAAAGGCCATTGATTTGTTTGAGTTAATTTTATATCCAGCTACTTCACCGAAGCTGTTTATCAGGCTTAGGAGTTCTCTGGTGGAATTTTTAGGGTCACTTATATATACTATCATATCATCTGCAAAAAGTGATATTTTGACTTCATCTTTTCCAATTTGTATCCCTTTGATCTCCTTTTGTTGTCGAATTGCTCTGGCTAGGACTTCAAGTACAATGTTGAATAGGTATGGAGAAAGTGGACAGCCTTGTCTAGTCCCTGATTTTAGAGGGATTGCTTCAAGCTTCTCACCATTTACTTTGATGTTGGCTACTGGTTTGCTGTAGATTGCTTTTATCATGTTTAGGTATGGGCCTTGAATTCCTGATCTTTCCAAGACTTTTATCATGAATGGGTGTTGGATCTTGTCAAATGCTTTTTCCGCATCTAAGGAGATGACCATGTGGTTTTTGTCTTTGAGTTTGTTTATATACTGGATTACGTTGATGGATTTCCGTATATTGAACCATCCCTGCATCCCTGGGATGAAACCTACTTGGTCAGGATGGATGATTGTTTTGATGTGTTCTTGGATTCGGTTAGCAAGAACTTTATTGAGGATTTTTGCATCAATATTCATAAGGGATATTGGTCTGAAGTTTTCTATCTTTGTTGGGTCTTTTTGTGGTTTAGGTATCAGAGTAATTGTGGCTTCATAGAATGAGTTGGGTAGGGTACCTTCTGTTTCTATTTTGTGGAATAGTTTGTGAAGAACTGGGATTAGATCTTCTTTGAAGGTCTGATAGAACTCTGCACTAAACCCATCTGGTCCTGGGCTTTTTTTAGTTGGGAGACTATTAATGACTGCTTCTATTTCTTTGGGGGATATAGGGCTGTTTAGATCATTAACCTGATCTTGATTCAACTTTGGTACCTGGTATCTGTCTAGGAACTTCTCCATTTCATCCAGGTTCTCCAGTTTTGTTGAGTATAGCCTTTGGTAGAAGGATCTGATGGTGTTTTGGATGTCTTCAGGATCTGTTGTTATGTCTCCTTTTTCATTTCTGATTTTGTTAATTAGGATGTTTTCCCTGTGCCCTCTAGTGAGTCTGGCTAAGGGTTTATCTATCTTGTTGATTTTCTCAAAGAACCAGCTCCTTGATTGGTTGATTCTTTGAATAGTTTTTCTTGTTTCCACTTGGTTGATTTCACCCCTGAGTTTGATTATTTCCTGCCGTCTACTCCTCTTGGGTGAATTTGCTTCCTTTTGTTCTAGTGCTTTTAGGTGTGTTGTCAAGCTGCTAATGTGTGCTCTCTCTAGTTTCCTTTTGGAGGCACTCAGAGCTATGAGTTTTCCTCTTAAAAATGCTTTCATTGCGTCCCATAAGTTTGGGTATGTTGTGGCTTCATTTTCATTGAACTCTAAAAAGTCCTTAATTTCTTTCTTTATTCCTTCCTTGACCAAGGTATCATTGAGAAGAGTGTTGTTCAGTTTCCACGTGAAGGTTGGCTTTCTATTATTTATTTTGTTATTGAAGATCAGCCTTAGTCCATGGTGATCTGATAGGATGCATGGGACAATTTCAATATTTTTATATCTGTTGAGGCCTGTTTTGTGACCAATTATGTGGTCAATTTTGGAGAAGGTACCATGAGGTGCTGAGAAGAAGGTATATCCTTTTGTTTTAGGATAGAATGTTCTGTAGATATCTGCCAGATCCATTTGATTCATAATTTCTCTTAGTTTCACTGTGTCCCTGTTTAGTTTCTGTTTCCATGATCTGTCCATTGGTGAAAGTGGTGTGTTGAAGTCTCCCACTATTATTGTATGAGGTGCAATGTGTGCTTTGAGATTTACTAAAGTTTCTTTAATGAATGTGGCTGCCTTTGTATTTGGAGCATAGATATTCAGGATTGATAGTTCCTCTTGGAGGATTTTACCTTTGATGAGTATGAAGTGTCCCTCCCTGTCTTTTTTAATGACTTTGGGTTGGAAGTCAATCTTATCAGATATTAGAATGGCTACTCCCGCTTGTTTCTTCATGCCATTTGCTTGGAGAATTGTTTTCCAGCCTTTCATTCTGAGGTAGTGTCTATCCTTTTCTCTGAGATGAGTTTCCTGTAAGCAGCAAAATGTTGGGTCTTGTTTGTGTAGCCAGTTTGTTAGTCTATGTCTTTTTATCGGGGAGTTGAGTCCATTGATATTAAGAGATATTAAGGAAAAGAAATTGGTGTTTCCTGTTATTTTTGATGTTAAAGTTGGCATTTTGTTCTTGTGGCTGTCTTCTTTTAGGTTTGTTGAGGGATTACCTTCTTGTTGTTTCTAGGGCGTGGTTCCTGTCCTTGTATTGGTTTTTTTCTGTTATTATCCTTTGAAGGGCTGGATTCGTGGAGAGATAATGTGTGAATTTGGTTTTGTCGTGGAATACTTTGGTTTCTCCATCTATGTTAATTGAGAGTTTGGCTGGGTATAGTAGCCTGGGCTGGAATTTGTGTTCTTTTAGTGTCTGTATAACATCTGTCCAGGATCTTCTGGCTTTCATAGTCTCTGGTGAAAAGTCTGGTGTAATTCTGATAGGCTTGCCTTTATATGTTACTTGGCCTTTTTCTCTTACTGCTTTTAGTATTCTATCTTTATTTAGAGCATTTGTTGCTCTGATTATTATGTGTCGGGAGGTATTTCTTTTCTGATCCAGTCTATTTGGAGTTCTGTAGGCTTCTTGTATGTTCATGGGCATCTCTTTCTTTAGATTTGGGAAGTTTTCTTCTATAATTTTGTTGAAGATGTTTGCTGGTCCTTTGAGTTGAAAATCTTCATTCTCATCCACTCCTATTATCCGTAGGTTTGGTCTTCTCATTATGTCCTGTATTTCTTGGATGTTTTGAGTTAGGATCTTTTTGCATTTTCCATTTTCCTTGATTGTTGTGCCGATGTTCTCTATGGAATCTTCTGCACCTGAGATTCTCTCTTCCATCTCTTGTATTCTGTTGCTGATGCTCGTATCTATGGTTCCAGATTTCTTTCCTAGGGTTTCTATCTCCAGTGTTGCCTCATTTTGGGTTTTCTTTATTGATTCTACTTCCCTTTTTAGGTCTAGTATGGTTTTGTTCATTTCCATCATCTGTTTGGATGTGTTTTCCTGTTTTTCTGTAAGGACTTCTACCTGTTTGATTATGTTATCATGTTTTTCTTTAAGGATTTGTAACTCTTTAGCAGTGTTCTCCTGCAATTCTTTAAGGGATTTTTGTGCTTCCTCTTTATTGTCTTCTTCCTTTTTAGCAGTGTTCTCCTGCATTTCTTTAAGTGTGTTATTAACGTCCTTCTTGAAGTCCTCTATCATCATCAGGAGATATGCTTTTAAATCCGTGTCTAGCTTTTCCGGTGTGTTGGGGTGCCCTGGACTGGGTGAAGTGGGGGTGCTGGGTTCTGATGATGGTGAGTGGTCTTGGTTTCTGTTAGTAAGATTATTACGTTTACCTTTCGCCATCTGGTAATCTCTGGGGATAGTTGTTATCGTTGTCACTATTTAAAGATTGGAGCAGAAGCTGTGTTCCACTCACCAGCAGTCTCTAAATCCTGCGGCGGGGGTCGTGGGTAGCTGACGGTACCCCGGTGCTGGTCCAGCCGGAAGAGGCCTGTGGTCCTACTCAGGCCGTTTTTCTGCTTCCCTAACTAATGCAGTCTCTGGTCCCGCGTGCAATTGGATTGGAGCAGAAGCTGTGTTCCACTCTCCAGAAGTCTTAAGATCCTGTGGTGGGTGTTGTGGGTAGCTGGTGAGTGTCAGCCGACCCTGCGCCCCAGCTGCCCCGGTGCTTTTCTGACCGGAAGAGGGTTGTGGCCCTATGTAGGCCGGATTTCTCTCTCCCCAACCAGAGCAGTCTCAGGTCCCGCGTGATTGGACTGGAGCAGAAGCTGTGTTCCACTCACCAGCGGTCCCAAAATCCTGCGGCGGGGGTCGTGGGTAGCTGGCGGGTGTCAGGCAACCCTGCGCTCCCGCTACCCTGGCGCTGATCCGGCCGGGTGAGGCCTGTGGCCCTACTCAGGCCAGTTTCTGCTTCCCTAACTAATGCAGTCTCAGGTCCCGCGCAATTGGATTGGAGTAGAAGCTGTGTTCCACTCACCAGCAGTCCCAAAATCCTGCGGCGGGGGTCGTGGGTAGCTGGCGGGTGTCAGGCAACCCTGCGCTCCCGCTACCCCGGCGCTGATCCAGCCGGATGAGGCCTGTGGTCCTACTCAGGCCGGTTTCTGCTTCCCTAACTAATGCAGTCTCAGGTCCCGCGCAATTGGATTGGAGCAGAAGCTGTGCTCCACTCACCAGAAGTGTTAAGATCCTGTGGCGGGTGTTGTGGGCAGTTGGCGAGTGTCAGCAGACCCTGCGCCCCAGCTGCTCAGGTGCTTTTCTGACCGGAAGAGGGTTGTGGCCCTATGTGGGCCGGATTTCTCTCTCCCCAACCAGAGCAGTCTCAGGTCCCGCGTGGTTGGACTGGAGCAGAAGCTGTGTTCCACTCACCAGCAGTCTCAAAATCCTGCGGCGGGGGTCGTGGGTAGCTGGCGGGTGTCAGGCAACCCTGCGCTCCCGCTACCCTGGCGCTGATCCGGCAGGGTGAGGCCTGTGGCCCTACTCAGGCCAGTTTCTGCTTCCCTAACTAACGCAGTCTCAGGTCCCGCGCAATTGGATTGGAGCAGAAGCTGTGTTCCACTCACCAGCAGTCCCAAAATCCTGCGGTGGGGGTCGTGGGTAGCTGGCGGGTGTCAGGCAACCCTGTGCTCCCGCTACCCCGGCGCTGATCCAGCCGGATGAGGCCTGTGGTCCTACCGTCAAAATATTTTTCATAGCAACAGAAGTAAAACTAGAACAATATTTGCTGGAGACTGAGTTCACAGAGGCATAAACCAAGTAACATTTTGGTCAATTACAGAGCCTATATGATGATGCTCTCCTGAGATTATATCAACTACTAACAAACATCTTAGTTTGTCTATGTGCATCATATAGTATCTATACAATAACCCAAATGAAACATAATGGTATATAAAACTCTTAGGAAAGAAAATTCCAGAGCCATATAATATTGGTGTTGAATTTTGCCACACGGTAGGAAGAAAAAGGAAGAACATCAATTCTTAGTATTTATCTGCTCATTTTTAACAAATTATGAAATTTATTTGCATTTTGCCTACTAAACACTAGAATAGTTCATGCTTTTAATCCCAGCATTTGGGAAGCAGAGGCAGGTAGATCTCTGTGAGTTTGAGAGCATCCTGAGCAGCTAGTTCCAGGCCAACCAGGGATACACTGTGTGATCCCATCTCAGTGTCCACCCCAGTGACCTAATATAACAAAGTTCACTTTCTGGAAAGTCGTGGATTTATAAATACATGAGGTTCCCTTCACACAAGGAAGTCAGTCCGTTGTCTCCATGACTGAGGTGGACAGGCTTATCTCATTTCCCTCAAATGGGTTTTGCCATACTCTCCATCAAACTTCTACCGAGATGATCCATCTCAGTTTGGAGAATTCAGAGTAAAAACTTTCAAGAAATGACAGTGAACAACTAAATCTTAGCACCTGTGCCCTTCCAAGGCATAACATGTTATAAACAAATACCTTGCCCCAAGAACTAAAGAGATAGTTCAATCATGCCTGGTAAGCATGAGGGACTGAGTTTAAACCCAAGAGCCCTCCTAAACTGCAGTGTGAACCCATTATCTTAGCGGCAGGGAGGTGGAGACAGAATCTCCCTGGTGCTCACTGGTCATCCAGTCTCGCTAATTGGTGAGTCCCAAGACAAGGAGAGACTCTGTCTCCATGATGGTGCATGGTGTTACTGAAGGTAATACTGTGTGCTGCCCTGAGGTCACAATAGGTACATGTACTCATTCATGTTTATGAATACTCACAAGCACATATGTATGTTCACACACATGCATACTCCACACACTCTGATCATATAGAAGCTAGTGCTGTATTATAAACAGGCTAACAGAGAAGCCTCAGATGGGACACTGAGCCATTGTGGTACATTATCTAACACAGTTAAACCTGCAGATGACTGTAGCTCTAATTAGCATCTTATGGCAACCCCCCCCGCAAAAAAAAGCAATCTCAACTGTTAGAAATGTCCTGACTCACAAAAATGCAGAATAACGTGTATTAGCCAAGCCTCTAAGTCTTGGGTAAAGCGTTATGAGGTCATATAGATAACATACATAGAGTGACCAAAAGCATTTTGAAAGAGACAAAATTGGGAGAATCAATATAAGATTCAGCATAAAGAGATGCAATAATAGAGACCACAATATCTTGGCAAGACTACATCAGCAATGAAATGTTGTCAGGCCAGCTTAGAGAATCTAAAAATATAACACAAATGTATGGTAGTCCATTAGAATGAAATGTGTATGAAAATTCCATATGGAAACCTGCTAAGCAATTTAAAATAATAAAAATAAAACATTGGTAACATGTATGTATGAATGGGATCAGCACTAGTGGATTTTGACAAAATTCCTTAGGCACAAAGATATTCATTTTATTTCAGAATCTAGAGGTAAGACTATATATCCAATTAGAGCTACATATTTTTTCATTAGCATATTTTAATTGCACAGAATTATTGGTCTTGCTATCACAGTTTCAAGTATGTGCTCTTCTTACATCTCCCCATTTCTCTCTTAGGCCTTTGCCCACTTCCACTGGTCTTGATCTCTTTCCTTTCCCCAAGTAGTCTCGACTTTGGTGTCTTACTTTTATAATCTAACTTTCACACATCAGACAGACTATGTTGTATTTATCTGTCTGGGTCTGTCTTGTTTTCCTTCTGCATTCATCTGCTGATGGACAGAAAGGCTGATTTCATAATTTGGTGATTGCGAATAGTGTCACAATAAACGTGAATGTGCAGCTATCTCTCTTGTATACTCCCACCAGCGGCATAACAAGATCATACAGCAGTTCTGTTTCTAGACTTTTCTGAGGAACCTAAGAGCTGATTTCCATAATCACTGCTCCAATTTGCATTCCCACCAGCAATGTTTAGAGGTCTTTTCTCCTCCACATCCTAACCAAAAGTGGTTGCTTATTTTTGTTTGTCTTCATGCCTGTCTGTCTGTCTGTCTGTCTGCCTGACTGCCTCTGCAGTCTGTCTGTTGGTGTCTGTCAGTGTCTGTCTGTCTGCCTGCCCCTGTCTGTCTTTCTGTCCCTGTCTGTCTGTCTGTCTGTCTGTCTGTCTGTCTGTCTGTCTCTTTGTGTGTTTGGTGCATATGTGTACGTGTGTATACATATGCATGTGTGTACACATGTACTGTGTGTTTGCATGTGACATCACAGGAAAACCTCTAGTGTCATTCTTCAGGTACTATCCAATCTCTTCTTTTCTTCTCTGGGACTGGGTCTCTCACTGGGTTGGCTAGATCACAGGCCATTGATCCCTGAGATCCACTCACCCCTGTCTCCCCAGGGCTGGGATCACATGTGCATACATACGACCATGCTTGGCTTTTCTACGTGATTTCTGGGGATGGAACCCAGGTCCTCATGCTTAAGTAGCAATCATTTTACTGAAGAACTTTGGCCCTTCCCAGATTTTCTTTCTTAAAAATATGTTTATTTTTTAACTATTTTATTTATGCATTTAATGTATTCTAGTCCCATTCTCCACTCCTCCCACAAACCCTCTCTTCCTCCCACCAAGTCCCTGTCCCAGTTTCATGTTTGATTGATTGAGTTTTACTGGGCTACTTCCGTGGGCATGGATACACATCTACCCACTGCCACAGAGGCTACCTTACTGAAGAGAGTAACTTCCTTGACTGCTCCTCTGGATGCGGGTGGGTTGGGTGGAGCTTCATGCTCTCTTCCTATTTGAGACTGAACATTTATTGGTTCGATCTTGAATATGCACAATTCAGGCAATGATAGTGATTGTGAGTTTGTGGGTACCATGGCCACAAGAAAGCACTCCACAATCAGTCCTCCTCCCTCATATTTTCTTGGTAGTAGCCATTCTGACTGAGATAAGATTGAGTCTCAGTGTAGTTTTGATTTGTATTTAATTGATGGTTAAAGATATTGAACACTTTCCCACATCTTTGTTGGCCATTTGTTCTTCTTCTGAGAACAATTAATTGGATTCATTTGTCAATTTATTGACTGGATTATTTTGTTTGGGGCCTTAATTTCTTTAGTTCTTGATGTTACTCTCCTACCAAATACATATCTGGTGGGAATTTTCTCTTGTTCTATGGACCATCTCTTTGCTTACTAATTGTTTCCATTGCTGTGCAGAACATGTTTTATTTCATGCAATCTCATGTGTCAGGTCTTTCCATCATTCCGTGGATGACTAGAATTCTACTTGGAATGCTCTTGACTATGCCTGTATCTTTTTGGTATTCCCTCTCCCTCCCCGTCCCCTTTCTCCCTCCCCTCCCCTCCCCCTCCCCTCCCTCTCTGTGTGTACCTACATGTGCATTATCTGCATGCATGTGTAGGTACGCATGGTCATGTGCACATGTGTCTTTCTCAATCACTTTCTACCTTCTTTGTTTTAATGACAGCACAAGCTAGACCTGGAATGCACACATTGGCTGGCTGACCAATAAGCCCCCAGCATCATCCAGTCTCTACCTCCCAGCACTAGGGTTCTAGGCATGCACAGCTGTGGGGCAATGGGCTATGTATAGATAGTTTGGTCTCTAGTTGAGCTGAGATAGAACCCCGGTGGTGGTAATTCCCACCTACATGGGACGGAAGGCGTTCCCTCATGTCTCCTGGACCCCTGACTCCTGTCGAAGTTACTGCCCCCAAAGCCCCCACAGGAGAAGCGTGTGGCTAGTAGTCATGTACACAATGTCCCAACCTTCTGTTCTTCAGGCTAGACTCCTCCCAGTTACCTAGCAACAGCAAGATAACAAGCCCACTATAAGAGGGGCTGCTTGGCCCCTCCTCCCTCTCTTAAGCTTTTACTTTCCTTACTCTCCCTCTTACTCTCTCTCTCTCTTACTCTCTCTCCCTCTTACTCTCTCTCCCTCTTACTCTCTCTCTCTCTTACTCTCTCTCTCTCTCTTTAACTTTTCTTACTCTCTAGCCTTTCTTCTCTCTCTCCTCTTCCCCCTTCTCTCCTCTTGGCCATGGCTGGTCTCTCTCTCGTTTTACCTTTTCTCTTTTCCCCTGCCTTTCTACAATAAAGCTCTAAAACCATAACCTGTCTCTGTTCATCAAGACCCAGACTAAAGACTCTCACCTACATGGGAAGCTCTCTCCTTCTGCCCTCTTCCTGTATCTCTGGGACCTGGTGCTGTCCTGGGGTCCCTTTTCTGCTCTCAGCTCCTCTGCCTTATTCAGCATGAGATGCCAGAGACTGAGAAACTGGTACGGGGGCTACCCCTTGTCCACCCCCTGCCATATGGGGTCAGTGGCTTCACACAGCCAGATGCCCACCCAGGGCCAAGTGGAAAGCATCCAGCAGTCCTCCCGTGTCTGCCTGCCCAGAGCACAGGTACTCTGGCCGGACTCAGGGTCTCTCCCTCCCCCCTCTATCCCTATACCACCACCCCACCCCCAGCCACTCAGATTTTGCATGAGTGCTTTGATCCTAACTAGGTCTTCATGCTTGCACAGCCAACATTTGACCCCCTGACCTATCTCTTTGGGCCCTTTATGCCTGTACCTTGAAATGCTACCCTGAGTTTTCAGTAGGTCTTTGGTCTATTTTGATTGGTTGTCATACAAGGTGAGAGACAGAAATCTTACTTCACTCTTATGTATGCAGATGCCCAGTTTCCCCAGTATTGCTTAATGAAGAAGAAAATGAATCCATTTTCTCCGATGTATATTTTAGGCACCTTTGTCACTGCATGTGTTTGTTTTGGGGCCCTCTATTCTAGTCCATTGGCCTACTTATCTGTCTCAGTGCCATGCAATGCCGATTTCAAAAGAATTATTTCAATTTTTTTTATATATCTATTGAGTTTGTGTGAGTGTACACATGTGGAGATGACAAGGTAATTTTCAAGAATCGTTTCTTTTCACTATCTGAGTTCTGGAGCTCAAACTCAGCAGTAAGTAGCTCTACCCACTCAGCTATTTTGTCAGTCTCATGCTGCTGCTGCTGCTGCTGCTGCTGCTATTACTTACTCTGGTTTACTAGAATAATCTAAAAGTATATTTTCATACTTCCTGTATTGTCTTTTTTGCTCTAGACTGTGTTGTTATTTAAGATGTGTGTGCGTGTGTGTGTGTGTGTGAGACAGAGACTGAGACAGATACAGAGAAAGAGAGACAGAGAGACAGAGAGACAGAGAGACAGAGAGATTGAGATTCCACATGAATTTTAGGATTTTTTTTATATTTTTTATATATTCATCAGAATTTTTATAAAATTCTGATGAAAAGCATCAGAATTTTGGTGGGAACTACACTGATATAACATCAGTAACATGGCCACTTCCACAATAACACATCTGTAGATCCATGACCACAGAACACCTTCCCAAACAGCATCTTCTTCAATGGCTTTCTTCAATGTGTGGGAGTTTTATGATAAACACTCCCTTGCATAAGTTTACTCTCAGGTACTGAGGTTATTGTGAATAGGATTGTTTTTCTAATTTCTTAATCAGAATGGTATATAAAACACATTTTTATATACCATGTTTATACCGGTTTTGATATGGTAGATCTGCATACAGCCACTCTTGCTAATACTCTTTATCCAATCTAAACATTGTCTCAAGAACCTTTAACATCATTGAACAGTCATATCCTGAATCTAGGATAGTTTGACTTCTTTTCCTATTGCTTTTATTTTTTTCTCTTGCTTTATTGCTGTGGTGGAGGTTTCAAGCATTGATAGTGAATAAAAGGTGTGAATAAGCATGCCTCTCTCCTTCTTGATTTTAGAGGAAATGGATGCAGTTTTCTCCTCATTTCACCTAATACTGGCTATGACTTTATCATCCATAACATCAAAAGACACACACACACACACACACACACACACACACACACACACACACAGAGTTTTGCCTCTGTCTTTCTGTTTCTCTCTCTCATTTTGTGTTTGTGTGTGTGTGTGTCTGTGTTAGTGTGTCTGTGTGTGGAGGTGCATATATTTTGTGTGTGGGAATAAGGTGTTAACTTTAGGGGGTTGGTTTTCCCTTTCTACCTGGATTTGAGGCAGGGTTCTCTTGTGTCTGCTATTTGGTCAAATGTTCTAGGCTAGCTGACCTTCCTGAGTCTAGGTGACTCTCCTGTCTCAGCCTACCCCCTTGCCATAGGAGTACTGGGAATACAGGTGCACACTGTAACACCCACCTCTTTACAAGTGTTCTAGGAATTCAAACTCAGCTTGTTTTGTTTATACAGTGTGTGTTCTTATTTTCTGAGCTATAACCCTGGTTAATATACAGTTTTCCTTTGTTGAGGTATGGTCCTCTGTGTCTAGTTTCTTCAGAGATTTTATCATGAAGGAATAGTGGCTTTGTCAAAGACTTTCCCCATGTCTGAGAAGGACATGCAATATCCTGAAGGACATGCAATAGCCTGAATCTGTGTGTGTGGTGTAGTGAGTTTACCAGTTTGTAATTGTTGAACCATTCTTGCCTCCCTAAAACCATTCTTGCATCCCCGGAAGGAATAAAACCAACTTGATCAGGATGGATGCTGCTTTTAATGTGTTGTGAAATTCAGTTTGTGAGTACTTTTTTTTTCTTTTTCAGGAAATCTAGCCTATATCTTTGTCATGTCTTTATCTAGTTTGGATGCATGATGTTGGATTTCTTTAAGGAGTTTAGTAGCATGCCCTTCCTTCCTATTTCATGGGATAATTTGAATGAGGATTGATGTTAATTATTCTTCAAAGGTCTGATAGCATTCATCAATGAACCTGGTCCTGGGCCTCTCCTTGTTGGGACTTTCCTTATTAATGCTTCAGTATTGTTATGAATTATAGGTTGTTAAAACTGGATATATTCACTTGATTTAATGCTGACTGTCTTATGTGTCAATAAATTAATCAACTTTTTTTTTCTAAATGGCAAAATTATTCCATAATGATCCTCTAGATTTCATTAGTGTCTACTGTCATATTTTCTTTGTCAGCTCAAATTGCTTCACTCTAGGTCTTCTCTTTTTGGACAGTTTGGCTGAGGGCTCATCTATCTTTTCCTCTATTCTAAGAACCAACTCTTTGTTTCATTGATTATTTATACCATTTTTTTCTCCATTCTACTAACTTGCACCCTAGTTTTTCTGTTTTCTTACATCTCTCAGGGCTTGGCTTTTCCAAGTTCATGAAATACATGAATAAGTGATATATTTGAGTTTCATCATCTAATTTTGTTTTTTTGTTTTGTTTTGTTTTGTTTTTTCTGAGACAAGGTCTCACTTGTATCCTTGGCTATCCTGTAACTCACTATGTAGACCAGAGTGGCCTTAAACTCATGGAAATCCCCTGTTTGTGCCTCCTGAGTGCTGAGATTAAAGGTCTGAGCCATCCCACCCAGCTAAGTTTGTTTGTGTTTAATGACCTATGTGAACTTCGGTGTGTGTACCCTGAAAGTTCTGGTAAGCCGTTTTTTCATTTTTACTTGATTCTAAGGATTTTAAAAATGTTCCTTTTTATTTCTCAATGACTTGCTTGAACACTTGGAAATATTTTAGTCAGTCTCCACATATCAGTGTTGTGGCTGTAGCGTCTCTTGCTGTTAATATTTAGCTTTATTAAAACAAGTATTATCATGTTCTCATAAGAGTAATGACTTATTCAGATTTTTTTTTTAATTTAAGACTTGATTTGTGATCTAAAATGTGATGTGCTTTTGAGCAGGTTCCAAGGTCCGTTGAAAAGAATGTGTTTTACAATTGCTGTGTGGGAAATTCTATAGATGTTTGCATACCGTTTATACATCATTTATAGTTCAGCTTAAGCTGCAGCTTACTCAGTTAAGTTTTTTTTCCCTGTGCTATCTGTCAATTTATTGATAAAAATGAGGTATTGATGTTGCCCATTAGTGTAGCACGTGTACACTCGTTGCATATACATTTACAATCATTATGCCTTCCAGGTGGATTGTTCTCTTCATTAACGAGCAGTAGTTGTCTTTTTCTTGATTTTGGCCTCAAGTCTACTTTGTCAGATATGAGTGCAACCACCCCTGCTTTTAATTTCCACTTGCTTAGTGTATCATTTTCCATACTTTCCCAGAGTAGGTGGTTCTTTGCAATCAAGATATTTTGTGCAGAAAAAAAAATTGAAGCTTGTCTTTTAATACAATCAGCCAGACTACATCTTAATTGGAGAGTTAAAACTATTTACACTGAGGGTAATGATTGAGAGGTCGACATGAATTTTTATCCTTTATTTTTCCTGGTTGCTTTATATTTGTTCTTTGCCTTCTCCCTTAGTCTTCCTAGGGATTTTCCAGCTTGCTGGCTCCTTTATGCTCCTTTATTTCTTGTGGAATGCATGCTTCCCTAAGCTCAGAGATTCGTGCCTTTCTCCCAAGTTGGTATGTTGGATTGCTTTCAGCATTTCCTGTGAGCCTGCCTTGACTTGCCTCATCTGTTTTTCAGCTGAAAAGTCTTTGTTTCTTCATCAGTTTTGAGAAATGAATTTACCAGATCCTGTCGTCAGGACTCACAGTCCTTTGTTTCTGGGGATTGAAGTGCATCATGACACACTTTCCTGACTTTCAGAGCTTTCTCTGGGAGCTCCGAGGTTACTCAGATGAGTTTGCCTTTGTGAATGAGTCTTGTGGCTTTATTTCTGTCCATTTGCTCTGTGGTTTCAGCATTTCACCCAGAGTATAATGTAGAGAACCTCTATTTAGCCTGTGTCAGTTTGGGCTCCAAATGCATCCTGGGTCTGGTTGTTAACATCTTTCCATGGATTTGTGTGTGTGGGGGGGGAGGCGGGCATTTTCTTTACCTTTTCATTGAAATGGGTTTCAATGCTTTCTTTTTAAATAACATTTCTCCTACCTCCTGTTTTCTTAGGCTATGCCTGATGAGACTGTGAAGGCTGCAATCACACTTGTTTGGTTTTCGTTATTGGGTCCTCAGTGTAACACTCCCTTAATCTTTCCATTTTCATTCACTGTAGGTTTCCCTTTTCACATGCCATGAGCCATTGTCAGCCATGGTGAGCTTTGTGGCCTGGGGACCAGACAGGTTCCCCTCACTCCAGATGCCCTCTACTTGGTGCACCTGAGGTTGGTATTCATTTAAGGTATCCTCTTAATGCTGGAGAGTTGGGAAAGCAAAGAGACCACAGAGGTCTGCACTGAGGGGAGAGAACTGAGAACTCTGCCTGCTGCTCACAGGGTTTTCAGAGCCTGCCCACCAGCAAATGGCTCTGCAGGAAGGCAGAAGCTACAGAAATCAGTGCCCATGTCAGATGTGGACTCAGAGTCCTCAGTTGTACCCAGGATCAAACCACAGGTAGCATGGAGAAGCTCCAGAGACCAAGCAGTCTGTTTGCTATGGCCTTGGGACATCGGTGTCTGTTGTAATCCTTAGGTGATCAGATTTTCTCTTTGCCACAGAAGACAGGGCTTACTGACCACTTTGCTCTTTACAATCCTAGGACCAACCTTGGTCTAGCTAAATTTCTCTGAGGTATGGGTAGAGATATACCTCCCTTTTGTTTCTTTTCCCTTGTTGTCTGCCATGCAGGAAGAGACAGTGTCTCACTAACCCTGCCTCTAGATCCAAAGCTTGCAAGCACTGTGGGGTTCTTGTGGGGGCCAGGATTGTCTATTTTCATTAGAGATGTATAGCTTTATCTGTGGCCGTGGTCTGGGTTTCTTCTTCTCATCTCCCAAGTAGTAGAGGGTGGAACTACAGGATAGTCCCACTTTTCTTTGCATTGTCTTATGGTTCTGCCTGCCTCCAGCTTTTCCATCAGTTTTCTGGTGCTGGGCGAGGATCTTCTCCTGCCCCCTTTGAAACACAATTTGTCTTTTGTGAAGCTGACTCTTAGCATTTTCAGTCATACCTTTGATCTTTTAACAGAACTTGACAAGGATATTCTTTGTGACAAATACTGATGGAACAGCTACACAGCCATATAAAAAAACAAAGCCAGAGAAACCCTCAAGTCACCCCTAATATGCACATGAAGATTTAAAATTCATCTTATCCCTAAATGTAAAATCTAAGTCTATAAAACTTCTAGAAGAAAACATAGGTCAACTATGTCTGTGAACTTGAGTCAAGTAAAGAATTCTTAGAACAAGGAAGTAGTGATAAATTGAAAATTTTTTTAGAATTGTACTTCATCAAAATTGAAAGATTTTGTCATTAGAAGCCCATTAAGGTAATGAGAAGAAAGGCTTCTAGACTCATATTACATTCTTACAGGTCAGCTACAAAGAAAGCAAATAACACAATAAAGTCAGAAAATATTGAAACAAATGATGGCAAAGACACATTATAAACTCATTTTTATTTAAAAATCAACAAGAACCCACAGATAGATATTGTATATTTATTCAAATAGATGAAACTAGATGCAAGGAGCTGGCAGTAGCAAGCATCGATGACAATATAAAGTGACTTTATTTCTCAGACTTTAAGATGGCATGGCCAATTTGGAAAATAAATTGTAATTTTCTTATTGGTGAGTCAAATTTGCTCCCAGTGATCCAATGTAAGTCCTCCCAGGGACCTAGAGAATCCACACTCACCCTTGTACCTGTTGGTCAGTATACCTTCTATGGATTGTAAGACAGATTTTCATCTCAGTTCAAGTTCCACAGACCAAGGTGTTAGCCACATCTACCTTAGGGGTCAGAAAAACTCCCAGCAATTATGGATCCACTATGGACTTGAAATCAGCCACATGATCTGTGTCCACGTCAATGCCACCAGAATCCTAAGGAAATTCCTCCAGTGTAGGGGTCTAACCGGTAGGTATGTGAACTGCTACCACTGGTCTTTAAAGAATTGAAAGAGTCCACTCCTTCTGCTCCATCCACTGCACAGGTAACTACATGAGCCAACATAATAAGAAAGAAATAGGAATACTTGGTACCAACAAAGGAAATGAATAACACACCAGAACGGAGCTCTAAGAAACGGAGAGCTAGCTACACATTGCTTAAGAAAGAACTTGAAGTGATCACTTTAAAGAAACTTAATGAGATGCAGCAGTATACAAAGAGCCAGCCTCGTGAAGCAGGAAGCAATTCATGAACAAAATTTGGCATTTAATAGAGAAAGAGAAGACATAAAGGGAACCAAAACAGTAATTGTGAAATTGAAGCATACTATGAAAGAGTGGAAATTTTTTTTCAATAGATAATGTAAACAATAAACTTGATCATGAAGAAGAATTAGTAAGTTGTTTCAGAGGTAGAATTTGAAATCATTACATTGGAAGAACAAAAAAGATTAAACGACAAAGAAATTAGAAGGAACCAAGAAAACATCATCAAACTCTAAATAAGAGTTATGGAAGTCCCAGAAGAAGAAAGAGAGAGAGGGGTAACAGTTTATTGAAGGAAATAATGGCTAAAATGACAACAAGTTATGAGAAGCTCAAAGGAATTCAAGAAGTACAGTCCAAAATAAAAAACACTCCAAGACACATTATAGTCAAATTGTCAAAAGTCAAAACAAAAAAGGGAATCTTTTCTTCTTTTGTTCCAGTGTTGGAGATTTGGATTGAATTTATGTTTGTACACATGTTAGGCAAGCCTCCAGCACTGAGATAATCCCTAGACCTTATTAGAGAATCTTCCAAGTAGCAAGCGATGAGACTGGCCACATATAAGGAATAACTAAGAAGGCTGTTACTGAAATTATCAACTCAAATCACCCAGCAAAGCTGCCTTTTAGAAACCAGGGAGAAAGAAAAACATTTGAGGTAAACAAAATTTAAGGACAGAATATTTAGCTAAAAATATATAAAAGGTTTAAGTATGAAACCTCAGATCATACAACTTTTCTGGGCAGGCATAGAAGAGTTGATTGACATTGGCCTCATCAGTGATTTCTGGGATATTGTACCAGAAACCATGGATTAAAGAAATGAAAGTGAGTAAATGTGTCTATGTCAACCAGAAAACTCTGGAAAGCAGATGTGAGAATAATACGAAAAAAGTAACTCCGCCTGGAAAACAATTGTGAGCCACATATCTGATTTAGGGTTAAACCCTTACATTTTAATTAAGACCCTTCTGAAATTCAACAGCAAGAGAAAAAAAAACTAACTGAAAGTTGGTCAAAGCTTTAACAGTCATTTTCTTCTCTTCAACAGAAGATATAAATATGGCCAACAGATATCTAAAAATGGTTTATACTAGACTCCTCACTGGAGAAATGTATTTAAAAGTCACTTTGAAATACTGTGTCACTGTTGGGATAGTTATTACCAAAAAGACAGGAATAATAAATGCTAGCAAGAATGTAGAGAAAGGGAAACCCTTGCACAGTGTTGGTGGGTAGTTATCTTGTGCAGCAATCATAAACGTTATAGGGTTACGAGACATCATGGTAGGGAAGGCAGCACAACAGGAGCTGGTCACATGACACCCACAATCAGGAAACAGAGGGATGGATGCTACTGCTGCTCAGCTGTCTTTCTTGGTTTTAGGCAGTTCAGCATCCCCAGTCCAGGGAATGGTCCTTCCCACTGTTAAGATGAGTCTCTCTATACCAATTAACATAATCAACATGATCCCCCTTCAGCGATGCCCAGAGGCCCCTCTCCCAGGTGATTCTAAATTCCGTTAAGTTGACAATTAACACCAGAAGTCACAATAATCAAATTCATAATACTTTCAAATTCTCATGGTGATGTGCAAATCACTTAACTCAAATGTGGAAGTTAAAAGATGAAAAGATTAAAAATAATCATAGGTACAGCAATACAGGAATTGATACATAACAGAAAATATGTAAAGTGTGACCTCAATCGTATGTGTGTGAGAGGTAAAAGAGTGCAGATTCTAATGTGCTTAGAGTATAATTAGTTTAAATTGAATAGTATAGCTCTAAGATGTTTCATGCAAACCTCAAAGTACCCCACAAAGAAAAATGTCTCTAGTTGATGTAGAAAGTTGATGAAAAAGAAATCAAGAATCCCTGCAAATCTTTAACAAGACACGAGAAGATGGCAAGATGACAAGAAAAGCATAAAGGAACCACAGAAGAGCCAGTAAACAACCAGTGGATAGGCATGGCCCCCAATTGAGGGATGGAGCCATCCACTCATCTCAAAATTATTAATCTAGAATTGCTCCTGTCCAAAGGAAGTACAGAGACAAAGAGTGGGGACAGAGACTGAAGGAAAGGCCATCCAGAGACCGCCCCATCTAGGGATCCATCCCATCTGCAGACAGCAAACCCAGATGCTATTGCTGATAGCAAGAAGCACTTGCTGACAGGAGCCTGGTATAGCTGTCCCCTGAGAGGCTCTGCCAGAGCCTGACCAATACAGAAGCAGAGGCACGCAACCAAGCAGGCAAACATCAGTCTGAGCACGAGGACCCCAATGGAGGAGTTAGAGGAAGGACTGGAGGAGCTGAAGGGGTCTGCAACCCTACAGGAAGAACAACAATATCAACCAACCAGACTCACCAACCAAGGAGTATGCATGGAGGGACCCATGGCTCCAGCCGCAATTGTAGCCGAGGATGGCCTTGTTGGGTGTCAATGGGAGAAGAGGCCTTTGGTCCTGTGAAGGCTCAATGCCACAGTGTAGGGAAATGTCAGGGTGGGGAGGAGGAAGTGGGTGGGCAGGTGGGGGAGCACTTTCATAGAGGCAAGGAGAAAAGAGAGGGAAGAGGGGGGTTGTGGAGGGGAAACTGGAAATGGGAATAACTTTTTAAAGGTAAATAAAGTAACCAAGAATAAAAGAAAAAAGAAAAGATTACTTACCTTTACCAAGATTACTTACCTTTACTAGGATTACTTACCTTTACTAAGATTACTTACCTTTACTAGGATTACTTACCTTTACTAAGATTACTTACCTGGGCACTAAGTGGAGTTATTGTTATGTTTTTCAAGATGTATTTTAATTCTGATTAGTGCGTGCATGCATGCGTGTGTGTGTGTGTGTATGTGTGTGTGTGTGTTTACATGTTTTGCCACAGGTAGTAGGTGCCTGAGAAGGCCAGCGGAGGGCATATGATCTCCTGGAATTATATCTGATTATGAGCCAACCAACATGGGTGGTTGCTGGAAACTAAATCATGGGTTTTCTGGAAGAGCAGCAAGTACTCTCAACTGCTGAGCTGTCTCATACTTCCTGCATATTTTTAAAGTCCAATAATATACATCTTACAAACCTCTCACTTTAGTCTAGATAACACACAGACAAAAATTTGGGATGGGAAAAAATATTGCAAACAAATACCTAGTGAAAGAGAAAGTTTTCTACCAGATTATAATATGCTCAGTGATTGTAATATGCATAACAACAGGTGATGTTACTGGTTTCCATTTATCTATTGGCCATTTTATGTCTCCCTTTCAGAAATATCTGTTTATGTTTTTTTGACGACTTTTTAGTCAAGTTACTATTCTATTGATGATTGCATCAGAGCAAAGAGGCTACATTAAAATAACAGACAAAGATCATGAAGGTATCAACTTATTAAAATGAGTACTGCAGTATATGCATCTAACCAATGGCAAAGCCATAAATACACAAAGGAAATATTTTCTTAGGCTCCATTCAGAACCCAAGAAAGAAGTAGCAGAAGGGCAGTAGCGAAGGACTTAAGACCACACTTGAGAGGATGCATAGGTCATCCAGACAGGAAGTAAAGAAAGCAGCAGCATTATGGATGAAATAGAAAGACAGATATGCAGAGCATCCCATCAACAGCAGCAGTACATGCATCTTTTTGCATAAACACAGAGCACATCCTCTAGGATGGACCATGATATAAATTCTCCATGTTGAGATACAAAATTAATCTTAGTAAGGTCAAGAAAATTATAATAATTTCAAATATTGTTTTCTTTTCTGACCACAGTAGCATAAAAGCAGAAATCAATAGCAGAAGAATTCTGAAAATTTCATAAATGCACTTAAACACACTAGGGAAAACCCAATGGGGCCAAGAGGAACTCAAGGAGGAGGTGGTAGAAGTTAGGTGGCTAACGGATGAAATGCTCTTATAAAAACTCACTATTTTTAAAGCTAATTTTAAAACATAATTAATAAAGAATTTGAACACCAGTATCCTGGGTGTGGCAGTACATGATGATAACAATATCTTTTACATTCTAAAAGACTGAAACATTTGCTAGACCCAACAGCCAGAGTTAATAACACACCTTGAGGTCACATAAGACTTAAACCTGCCATGCTACTTTGTACACTACCTGTTTGTTTATTTATTTTAACTTTCTTTTAAGAAAACAAAGTAATGAACAGCCTTACTTGCCTTGGGTAATCCCATGTAATCAACCATTACCACCTAAAATAATGCATATCTATAATCTTAGATTATGTATCCTTTTATGCCCCTGACCCAGAACAATGAATGTGTATCATTTGTTGAAAGCAACAAATATGGAGGAAGAAAGCAATACTTTAAACAGAATATCTACCATAAATGTTAAGCACAACATTTTTATACTGGTTGATAAATGATGGTATTTGCAGTACTGTCTGTTTTCTGGGTCAGTCGGGGTCAGCTGGAGCCAATGACTTAATCGCTTGTAAAATGATGGTAAAGATTTCTATAAAGTGTCCCATTCCTTTCCTATGTGATGTTTTCTGTGCAATTCAATAAAGAAAGAGTGAGCTCTTTGTTAAGAAGACAGGAGACACAGGGAACATGAAGTTAACCTTTATAATCTGGGCTCACTCTTGGTTATGACTGCAAGGAGAAGTACCTTTATTTCTGTCCATACTATGACAGTGATGTATTAGTATCTTGGAATTAATCACTAGTGATTTTAATTTATATATATGTACAGTGCTTCCTCCAGAAGACATGGGTTATAAGTGAAATTTTCAGTGCCACACATGGGATATCTCCATTTGAGTTCCTAGTCTGGGAGGCCTCACAAGCTGCATAAACAACACATGCTACCACCATTCTGCTTGACTGTCCATCATAACTAGGCGATAAGACCCTATTGCTGAAGACATACCATATTTTGATTTGATGCTGAGGAGAACTTTCATGGAAAAACAGTATTACTTAGTGGTAAACCCTAGATGCTCTAATGCCAACCAGCCAGGAGAGACAAGCTCCTTAGTGCAACATTAGCATGGAGATCGTAGGGATAATTCATTGCTTTCTGATTAGATCCGAGGCCCAGTATACATGGGGAAATTTCTATGTGGTACTGTAAACTTGACTTCAGAGAGCATAATCCCTAGGAGGGAACCTGGGGCTGTTGTCTTATCTAATGAACAGGCCACCCTGCCATCTGAATGCATGTTGATGTCCACAGATCAGTGCTGCTGTCAGCCCTGGCTAGAAAAGCTTCTTTCTGAAGCAGACAGCAGTGAATGCAAAGACCTGAGAACTGTGATTACTGGGTGCTCAGCCCTAAATGGGACACCTGTGCCAACTCCACTGGGGCTCAGTGAACAGTGAAGAGCAATGGGAAAGGATGTAATAGTCAGAGTGGGGAGGGCTTCCAGGAAATACTACCTTCTGGACATAACACACTCTTGTCTCATGTAGCTATGGTTATCTGCACACAACCTGCATCAGATCAAGCCAACAGGATTAATCAATATACCAAAAGCCAGCACTAATTGCTTAGTGAGGCTTTTTATTGTTGTTTTTAAGACAGGACATGAAGGTGGGAGAAATGTGTGCTCAGCGGTGTTCAAAGGTGTGTGTGTGTGTGTGTGTGTGTGTGTGTGTGTGTGTGTGAGAGAGAGAGAGAGAGAGAGAGAGAGAGAGAGAGAGAGAGAGTTCAAGAAGGATATGGTTGAGCTACATTGTACACATTATGAAATTATCAGAGAATAAGTAAAAGGTATAAAATAAAGGAAAGGGAAGAAAGCAAAAGATAAAATGTAAGTATATTAAGACAAAAGAAAATGGAAGCAGCACAGACCCCAAACATCTGGGATTTAGCAAAAGCTATGGTAAATAGGAAGTTTACAGTGGTGTCTGCTTGAATTGAGGAAAACAAGAGATCGAGAGTAAATAATCCAAGTCTGCAGTCAAGAAACAAACAAAATAAAAACAATTAAGCCAAACGTTAGAAGAAGAGAAATAATAACGATAAATACATGAAATAGAGCCCCAAAACATAAAAAATCAATAAAACTGGGATACTGTTTGAAAAGATATATTTTCCAGAGCTTTACCAGAAGACTGAGAGATGACTCAATTACACTAACTATAATCGAGCTATTATAACTGATAGCATGTCAGTACGATGCTTAGAAGAGGCTGCTGTGCAGTTATACACCAGTACATTAGGTAACTCTGAAGCGACTAAGTTCCTGCCCCCTATCTAGAATGAGGAAACAAAAATGCAAAGCAGCTAATGCGGCTGAATCTGTAATCGAGGTCCTTCCAACGAAGCACACCCAAGGACCAGGTGGCTTCACAGCTAAATTCTAACAAGCAGAGAAAGAAGATTAATGCCCCAAATTTCGAACTATTCCCAAAGAAATGAAAAAACAAAACAAAACAAACAAAAAAACAAACAAACAAAAAAGACAAAAAAAAACCCCAAGTCATCTAAAAGCCCATTTTATGTAGAAAGCATTATTCCCTTCCTAAAGCCACAGACATATACTTTATTTTAAAAAAAATAGTAAGCTACTATCCCAAATGAACATAAATGAAAAATTCTCAACAAAATACTAACAGACTGAATTTACCCCAATATTAAAAACAAACCATTTATCACGTTCAAATGGGACGTATCCCTGGATACAAGAAGAGCTTGGCACATGCAAATTCATAAACGTGACAGCACATGGGCATCTCTGAAGATGCACAAAAACCATTTGACAAATTTAACATCATTTCATCACAAGAACTCTCAAGAAAGCAGGTGTGGAAATAATGATCATCACTGTAATGGAGACGATCATATATAACAAGCACATAACGTGCCCCACACCCTATAATGACGAGCTTAAAGCATTCTCATCTAGGATCAGGAACGAGACAAAAATGCCACTCTTAAAACGTGCATCCAAAAATAGGACCCGTTTACTGAGGTGTGTGGAGTTTGGTGCTCAGCGGGTGTTGGCGTCACCTCCTTGCACTGGCTCTGTAATGTCTTTATTTGTGAGTTAATTAGAATATTAGGTGATATAATTTTAAGAATAGTACCTCTTGGAAGTCCCAATCACAATTAGGTGGATAAAAGAAATACATTTTGAGACTGGTTTTTTTTTTTCTATGTATGTGAAGAAAGGCCCTGGGATTCGGATTGAGATTGTATTGAATCTGCAGGTTGTGTTTGATGGGATAGCTGCTTTCACAAATCAGCATGGGACAGCAGCCCAGCTTCTAGTGTCATCCTCAGTGTATTGCTTTAGAGTCCTAAAGTTCTCATTGTGAAGTTCTTTTGTTTCCACACTGGGGCTTCTGTCTTGTTAAGCTTCATATTCTTTGTGAGTTGTATCATGGGTATTCTGAACTTTTTGACTAATATCCACTTATCAATGAGGACATACCATGTGTGTCCTTTGAGGTCTGGGTTACCTTACTCAGGATGATATTTCTAGTTCCATTCATTTGCCTGCAAAATTCATGATGCCCTTGTTTTTAATAGCTGAGTAGTGTTGCACTGTGTAAGTGAACCACATTTTCTGTATCCATTCTTCAGTTGAGGGACATCTGGGTTGTTTCCAGCTTCTGGCTATTATAAATATGGCTGCTATGAACATAGTGGAGCACTTGTTCTTGTGCTATGGTGAAGCATCTTTTGGGTATATGCCCAGGAGTGGTATAACTGGGTCTTCAGGCAGAACTATTTCCAATTTTGCTTCATTCTCACTTAGAAGGGGGAACAAAATTATCATGGGATGCAAAGGGAGGGAGAGACCTGAGTGGGAGAGGGGAGGGGGAAGAAAAAGGGGGGCATGATCAGGTATAGGTAGAGACAGGCAAGAAGCCCAGAGGGCTAGCAGAATGAATAGAAATCTGTAGCAGTGTGGAGTGGGGAACAGGGACAACCACTAGAAAGCCCCAGACACCAAGGATATGGGAAGCTCCCAGGACCCAATGGAGATGACATTAGCTAAAGTGCCCAATAGCAGGGAGATAGACTTGAAGAGACCACCTCCAATAGATAGACATGGCCCCCAGTTGGGGAATGGAGCCACCCACTAATCTCAAAGTTTTTAACCCAGAATTGTTCCTATCTAAAGGAAATACAGGGTCAAAAAATGGAGCAGAGACTGAAGGAAAGTCCACTAGGAGATTGCCTCACCTTGGGATCCATCCCATGAGCAAATACCAAACCCTGACATTATTGCTAATGCCAAGATATGCTTGCAGACAGGAGCCTGGCATGGCTGTCCTCTGAGATGCTCTGCCAGCACCTGATTGATTCAGATGCAGATACTTATAGCCAACTACTGAACTGAGCCTGGGGGTTCCTATGGAAGAGTTAGAGGAAGGACTAAAAGATCTGAAGGGGATTGCAACCCCATTGGAAGAACAACAGTATCAACCAACCCTACCGTCAGAGCTCCCAGGGACTAAGCCACCAACTAAAGAGTATACACGGGCTGTTCTGTGGCCCCAGCTATATATGTAGCAGAGGACTGACTTGTCTGGCCTTAGTGGAATGGGGTTTGCTTGGTCCTATGGAAGCTTGATGCCCCAGAGAAGGAGTGAGGTGGGAGTGAGTGGGTGGAGGGCTGAGCAGCCTCTTAGAGGCAAAGGAGATGGGGATGGGGATAGGGTCAGGGAGCTAGCGGAGGGGGGACTGGGAGCAGGACAATATTTAAAATGTAAATAAACAAGATAATTAACTAAAAAACTTTTGTTTTGTTAGGTTTATTCCTAAGAAGTGTGTGTGTGTGTGTGTGTGTGCATAAACGTGCCTGAGCTCACACATTCTATGAATGAGATTGCTGCCCTGACTTTTTTTCAGCATGTGTATCATTGGCATGTAGGAAGACTATTATTAATTTTTTGTATGTTTTCAAAAATTTCCCCCCAAATTCAAGATGATGTATTTTAAACTCACTTTAGGACGATAACAGTAGGTCGCCTCAAAGCCATAGTATACTACACTTGCTTTGAGTTCTATGAGTTGTGGGAGGGATGGGGTCTAATGGGTCTTCTATGTGCATAACCAAATCATCATGGACAAGGAACACGTTGGCTTCTTTTCTTCTATCTCTTTCATTTCTCTTGTCTTGATGCTCTAGCTAAGACCACTAAGGCTATACTGAAATGAAGTGGGGAGAGTAGATCTCCTTGTTTTGTTCTTAATCTTAGTGGAATGCTTCAGTTTTCCTACATTTATCATGATGTTGGTCATATGTAACCTTTATTATGTTGAAGTGTGCTCTGTCCATCCCCGGCCTTTCTATGACTCTTATCATGAAGGATCTTTGACTTTTGTCTAAGGTCATTTGTGCTTCTATTGAAATGATCATGTGATTTCTGTCTTTTAGTGTGTATAATATAATGGCTAACTCTTTTATTTACATAGGCTGGGCCATATTTGTATCTCTGAATGAAGCCAACTTGGTTTGATGAATGATGTTTTTTATACGATCTTGAACTTATTTGGCGATATTTTAAGTTAAGAATTTCACATCTATATTCAACAGGGAGATCAGCCTGCATTTTTCGTTGTTGTGTTTATCTGGTTTTGGTATTCATAGTTCTAGCTTCATAAAAAGTTTAGAAGCCTTCCTTCTCTTTCTATTTTATGGAATAATTTGATCAGTATTGTAACTCTTCTTGGAAACTCTTGTAAAATTTTTTCAGTGAATCCTCCTCGCCATGGACTTTTATTACCTTGGGGACTTGTTGTTCCTGCTTCAGTTGCATGGGTGGTTATGGATCTATTTAAATCACTTATTTCTTCCTTGTTTAATTTTGATATGCTCTATGTATCTAGAAGTTCATCCATTTCTTCCAGATTTTCCCATTTCCTTTGCTATTGATTTCCACTTTTATTCTACTTTCATCTGATAAGATACAAAGAATTCTTTTTATTCTCATTCATTTGCTAAGGCTTGTTTTGTGACCTATAACATCATCAATCTTAGAGAACATTCTGTGGTCTCCAGAGAGGAATGTGTATTCCCTATCTGTTAGATGTAATATCCAGAAGATATCTACTAAATCCAATTGATCTATGGTATAGTTTAGTTTTGAAACATCTTTGTTGATTTTTTTTTAAATTTAGAAGATTTTGTACTTTGAGTGTGCAATGTCCCCCCTAGGCTTACATATTTGGGCAATTAGTGCCAAGCTGGCCATGCTATGTGGGAAGTTTGCAGAAATTTTAGGAGGTAGAGGCTTGTTGGAGGAAGCAGATCACTGGGGTGGGGTAGGGATAGGGTGGGGAGTGGAACTCTTGAGGCTTTGTAGCCTTGTTGTACTCCTATTCAATCTTTGCTCCCTAAATAGGCTGTGTGTGTGTGTGTGTGTGTGTGTGTGTGTGTGTGTGTGTGTGTGTGTGTGAGTGAATACATATATATGTAATAAACACACAGATAGGTAGATAGGTAGATAGATAGATAGATAGATAGATAGATAGATAGATAGATAGATATACAGACAGACAACTTTGTATTTTTGACATCTTGGATATGATGGGTCAAGGTTTCTTCCTGTTTGGGTCTATTTGGCTTCTAAATGCTCTTGTCTTTGCAGGTCCTTTCACCCCTCCCCAGGTTTAAGAAATTTAATGTTATAATTTCACTGGATATATTGTCTATACTTTTTGGATTGATCTTACCCCCATATTTTATCCTGTGAATTCTTAAGTTTGGTCTCTTAACGATAACCCAGAGGTCTAGATGTTTTGATAATCGTCATTGATCTTTTCCTATTTTTAATACTGGCTGCATGCATTACTTTTTTGACCTTGCCCGCCGTTCCTGAAATCTGTTCTTCCTCTCGGTCTTGCCTATTGCTGATGCTTTCCTCTGTCTCTTATTTAATTGATTGTCTCTTGGTTCCAGCAAATCTGGATGGTTTCTTCTCAAAGTCTCATTTTCCTTAATGAGTTTTTTCCTTCATGATTTTGAATTTTTTTCCCAAATTACCTTTTTTTTGTCCACTTTGCTAACTTCTTAACTCCAATCATCTGATGACTGGAGTTCTTTTAGTGGTCATTGATCCTTTTTAAAGGGCAGGATTCTGAACTCTTGTTCTGAGATTTAATAATCTCACTATGTTTTTAAAGGTTTATTTATTTTTATATTATGTGTATGTGTGTTTGCCTACAAACATGTCTGTGTACAGTGTCCTTGGAGACCACAAAATGGTGTCAGGTCCCCTGGAGCTGGAGATACAGATGGTTGTGAAGTGTCACATGGAAGCTGAGACTTGAACCCAGGCCCTCTAGAAAAGCAGCTCTTACAGGCTGAGCTATCTTTCTGGCCTGCTCCCCTATCTCATTGCTTTTGGCTTCTGTTATTGAGGAGTTGTGAGTTTGTGCAGGTGTTGGAATGGCTTATAATCTCAACTTTGTGTGTGTTTGTCTGTTTTGTCTTGTATATCTGTTGGGATAGACATGTACTCAAAATTTTACACACATAAACACACACACACACAAATACCTTGCTTGATTTTATGGATCTATTCCTGATTAGTTGTCTTCATCTGGAGTTATGTTCTGCATACGTTCAATTTTTGAAGAAAAGCTTAGTGAAGAAACAGACACAATGATCTGACAGCTAACCCAGTGGTAACTGTTAGGACCTCAGTAAAATATTAAGGCCTAAATGGAATGTTAGGCCTAGGTGACTGTTACCTGGCTAGCTGGGCATTAAAAGGAAACATTCCCATATGTTTCTGCTGTTACTAGGAAACTTTCTAATGTCAAGATTAATTACACATTCTATTAATGTTATAAGCTCTTGGAAACCGATCATGATAGAAGACAGTAGAACTGCTTTGTATAGTTACCCACAATGAGCTTGGACCAGAACCAATCACTCAGTGGCATTCCCTGTACCTATGTATGAGCTTTTATGGTATAAGCTGTCCCTGGGATGGACCCCAACATAAGAGAGACACCTGCACCAATATAAGAAACCATTTGCAATAAGACTTTCATTTTGAGTAATGGTTCAGTAAAGTTTAAATACCCAAGACATCCCTGGGAACTGACCTCCTACTTGGCAGAAAGAGACATGTACACAGATAACTGACATCCTGGTTGACAGAAAGAGGCATATCAGTGGGTAACTGACATCCTGGTTGCACATTAAGGCATGACTAGTAAACAAGTCCCATAAACTACCAGTAAACTCTCCCTGCCTGCCTGAGATTGGTGTTCATGTGGTTTGTGAGGGGATTCCTGAATCCCACGTTAACTTATAGTAGAAGACACTTGCATATTTCTCTTGGGTTCTCAGGTTCAGAGACAACAGCCCTGTGATCCCGACCAGGGAAAATATCATTTATAGGTTTAAAGAGCTAACATTGTCATTAATTAAGTAGTTAAAGGGGGGAGAGAATGGAAAAAGGAGGGAGTAAAAGATAAATTAGAATAAAATATATGTGGTAGAGATGTCAGAAATAGAAGAAAATACTGCAGAGCAGGTACAGGGGAAGGAGGAACAGTCGTGAGAGGTTCAAAGAGGATGTGGGCTACACAGCAATGGAGTGATGAAAATACCACAGAGCAAATGGTTTCTCTGCCCCTCTTCTAGTCAGGAACTCTACCACTGGTTCCTGCCCATTGTGGGCCATGTAAGGTGCAGACAGGGGCATGGCTGCTGCTTTGTGGAGAAAAACCCACACAGACTTAATCCTCTTCCTTAAGTGTTTTGTGTTAAAGAAATAACTGGTAGCATTTTTCAAATGCCAACCCTTGTCTTGGTCTGAATCACATTGAGGAACAGTGCTGTTCCTTGCTCTCTGAAACACTGTTTACAATGACCAAGAAATGGTAACAATTACCAACACATAAAGACACATCTCCCTCCATACTTATTTACTTAGTTTGTGAAAACATGGATGAACCTTGGGCAAATACCAAGTTAAAGAAGCCCAAACAAAGAAAGCCAAATGAGGTATAGTGTTACTTACATCTGGAATGTGCTTTCATAAGGTCAAACACACAGAAGCATCAGTGGTTGTGAAGGAGTGTAGGAGGGTGGGGGCTAGGAGCTGTGTGGGGGTCATGGTCTATCAACTTTCTATCATGAGATGGATATTCTGAAAATCTGAGGGCAGCGTGATAAGTAGCAAGGAGCACTGGGTGGATCATTATAATTTGGAAACATGATGTTACAGCTTTATCATTATAATAATTCAGTATACATGGTTATCAAATCATCATATTTTTAATATACAGTTTGACTTGTTATTAGACCTCTATACAGTTTACACTTTTATTAATAGCAAAACATAAAGAAGGAAAAGATGCTCACTATCATCAGCTGCACAGAAGGAGGAGTGGGGTGGTGCTAGGTGAATGGCCATGAGTCCCGAATGAGAAAGGGTTTCAGAACTATGAAGAGGCATTTGTGTGGTATTGTGAAAATACTAAAAAGACTATTGAGTCGTATGTCTTAAAGGGTTAAATGATATATTTTGTGACTTTTAACTCAATTACATTAAATAAATATTGTAAGCATTTTTAAAAGGAAAATAAAAGCAGGTGGGTTGAAATAAAGGGAGAAATACGATATTTGCAGATGACACTGAAGTCACAAAGTCTACAGTAAATCTAAGGAATCTTAAATATTACAGACTAAATGGCCATGGCAAGTCAATGAGACGTAAGGGAAACAAATATTACCTGCATTTTTATGTTTTTATCAGACAATTGGAAGTGAAATGAGAAATTATGTAATCCTATAGTATGTATTTTGGCACAAATACATAAATAGGTAGGAATGTGTAGCAGGTACATGTGATGTTGCTAAATTGAAAAGCACTAAACTGAGTGAGAAGTTCAAGATCTGATACATAACGTGGCATACTATGTTCATGGATCAAAAGACACACTATTATTGAAGTACTAGTTGTCTTCAACTTAACCTATGGATCCAAAAAATCTAATCAAAGCTCCAATAGGATTACTTTAAAATGTTGGCAAACTGCTTCTGAAATTTATATAAAATTAAATGCATTTAGACTAGACAAGTCATTTTTCTAGAAAAATAACATGCAAAAAATTTCTAATACCACATTTCCATACCTAGTATAACTTGCACATATGCGTATGTACATATGTATATATGCATACACATACGTGTGTGTGTGTGTGTGTGTGTGTATGTGTGTGTGTAGGATTAATGGAAAAGCATAGAGGTTCCAGAAATAAATCTTCATATAGAAGCTAAAATTGAATTTCAATATAGAAAATTCTTCTCAAGAAATAACCGAAAAAAAATAATATGAGAATAGCATGAATCAGCAACTCCCTGAAGACACACATCACAATTAACTCCAAATGAATCAAAGACCTAAATGTAGTTGATACGATTATGAAACTTCTAGATCAACGTATAATGATAAAAAAAAACTTCATGGCTTTGAAGCAGGCAAGGTAGTCTTGGATAAGACAAAACCCAAAAGCCTGGAGAGAAAAGTCACTGATTTAAAGTTTCCACTCTCTAGCATGTATTATCAGGAAGAAGAAAAGGCAAGCTACAAACTAGAAGAGAAATATCTTCGTACACATATCTTACACGTTTACAAAGGATTCTATATCAGCATATGTAATCGGCGTATGCCAGTTTAATAAGAAAGTCAGTAACCCAATTTTTCAAAAGTTTGGCAACAAATTTAATGTACCATGTACTAGTGTCTCACCTCATTGCCCTGGTAAAATACCTGATAAAAACAATTTAAGAAAGATAAGGTTCATTTTTACCTAAAATCCCAAGGAATTCAGTGTGTTGTGGAGAAGGCACGGAGGTAGGAGCAGGAGGCAGCTGCTCACACTGAATCTTTTTGTCAGGAAGCAGAGAGCAATGCATACTGGTACTCAGCAATCTTGCTCTTTTGTATATACAGTCAAAACCACCAGCCCACAGGGTGATGCCATCCACACTTAGGGTGGGTTTTCATATCTCAGTCTATTTAGATAATTCCTCAGTTGATAATCAATACTAACCATCACAGAGAGCCTTCATGAAGAACAAATACAAATGCTTAGCCATCGCCTGAGAAGATGCTCAGTGTCATTAGCTGTCAAGGAAAGAAAATAAGAACCACAGCGTGAGATAACACTTTTTACACCAATTACAGCAAGTGCAATAAAAAAAAGACATAATACAAAATGTTCGTAAGGGTTCAGAGCTATGGGAACTTGCATCACATGCATTGTAAGGGAGGAAGTGTAAAATTTTGCAAACACTTTGGAAAATAGTCTTCCATCTTCTTAAAAACATAAACATATTCTTATCGTGAATAACATTTGGCAATGCCTTTTCTAGTGCCTGTTCTGTAAACACATACTAGACATTGCTGAGTCTAGCAAACATACACAAGGAAATGAGGTCCAAGAACCTCGGCATGGGCTTTTTTGTCACAGTGCGTAAATGGAGACAGAATGCTTCTCATTGGGAGGATAACTCCTTTATTCATACAGTGGGACACTATATGGTAATTAGAATGACTTGAATTGATCCACATATAGCAACATGGTTAAATCTCAAATGGAAATTGAATGAGAAAAACCTAATTGAACTAGGATAGATGCTATTTATAGATAAACATGTGCATAGTAAAAGCACAGAACATGAATGGAAGTTATGAGAATGTATGGGGAGAGACGCTATGGGGAGCATATGGGTAGGGCATTATTTGTATCACAAATGTTTTGTTTGTTTAAAATAATAGACCCAGAAAAAATATGGCAGCATGCTGATTTCTGTTTAATTTAGGTTGTGAGAACACAAGGCTCTAATTTGGAAATTTCTCTTTTATATGTCACCAGATAAAGGAGCTAAAGACTGGCCTGCCCTCAGAGAGAGGGTAGGAAACTCCAAGAGATGGTTTTCTTAGACCCGCCTTTAGAAACAAAACGGGAAATCAAGATCCTTGCCTTCCTAGTGCCTCTCAGAAGGCAGTAATAAAATACACCCCAGAGACCGCCAGAATGTATGGTGTAAGAGTCTGGAAACGGCAGCTTCCTACATTTGACACCTGTCACTTCCACTTCATTGCTGACAGCAACCAGCAATAAAACTCGCAGAATCAGAGGGGCTTACTGGCTTGTCTACAGAAACAGCAGAGGGAGAGAACAGGAAAGGCTGAGCTTTGCTCTTGAGCCAGATTTGAAGACAGAGAATTCCACAAAAAGAATGACTACAGACTCAGTTAGTGAGGCAAAAGGAAGCAGAGAGCAATCCCACAGCAAGCAAGATGAGATAGGGCTGGGAGAAGTCCAAAATGGGCTACAGGCTAGACTGAGTCCAGGGATGCCTGAGCATAGAACCACCATTCCTGAGCATAGAACCACATTCTGTAGATAGGGATCTTCCTCAGATCCCACCAGCTGAGTGTCTTAGTTCAATATTCCCAGAGAGTTGATCCAACACAGTGTCTTGAAAGTGTCCTCGATCTAACTGAAAACTGCTTCCACTCTTCTCTGCCTACACCCTACCTTCTGCTCATAGTGTGGCTACTCCGAAACTCTTGTCACCCTCTTGTGGAGACGATTGAGTCTCGTCTTTTATTTTTAATCCCATTGTGCTCGCTCTTCAACACCACCGGTAGAAGTTTCTCGATCCCTTCATTTCTCTTCATATTCCCTGTAAATCATTACCTAGTAGTTTCACAGCTTCACTGAGCTACTAAGAGTACTCTTGCACGTCATCGATGACCTTCCATGGTCAAGTCCAGTGGCCATCTTTTTTTTTTTTTTTTTTAGTGCTTACGTAATCATGCCCCTTGTGGTATTTACTGGTATTGATTAGCTCTCTACTCCAAGGAACAGCCCAACTGCTTAGTATCATATTGTGATATAATGAACATGTCTATTTTCTCTCAGTCCACAGCTTCTCAAACTTGTAATTTCTCAAAAGGGATGTTGGGTGTATCTTTTCTTCTAATATTTAGTTTTGGACACAGTTCTTAACACAAAGTTCCTAATCCTTTGATGTTTTCTAGGATGGACGTGAGCTCCAATGAGATGACAGTTGTTGGATTCCTACTTGATGTCTGGTCACCAGAAGGACCAACTTGTCATTAGATGCTTAGAACTCTTAACCCTATGCCCAGCTTTTAGGAAGAAGATAGGCTGAGCTAATAGTCCCTTATATCATGAAGCCTCCCTAAAACATTGTAAAGGTTCACAGAAAGTAAGGAAGCTTTGCACTCCTACCCTATGTTCTTTCTACTGGCTGAGTGTGGGTATATTTTGGAATACCCAGCCTTTACCTTGCTAGGGATCCTACAACAGCATTTTAGTGCCCATGTCTTTGGTGTAGGAGTCATCTTGGCATCATATGGCAACAAGGTAGAAACTGATTTCTGCACAAGGCCAGGGTGGGAAGCCAATGTGGGAAACAAAAGAAAATGCAGAAAGACTTCAGAGCAGGAAACAGGAAAACCAGTTCTGAAGGGAAGGGCTGCCACACAAACAAAGAGAGACAAGTCAAGAGCGTTGGGAGGTGGAGCTGGAGATGCTCCCAAGGCAGAACATGAAATTGAATAAAGAGAACATATTTCAGCACAATTGTCTCTTAACACAAAATGTCATAGCCTGTGCTGTATACTCCAATCACCCAAGATGCATGGAGGGCACACTATAGCATGAGTTCTGTCAGTATCTCAGGGCTGAGGTCTTAGCACCATGGTCCCCTCCACATTGCCCTTGTAAATCTAGTGTGTGGTATGTGGCCAGGGCTGAGAACCAGGGTCTGCACTAGTCTCTGAATTTTGATAGCTTCTTTCTCTATTGCCAATCCAACCCAATGCTCCTCTCCCTCCCTCTCTCCCTGCATCTCTCTCACATACAAATGCAAGAATTAGCAAAAGCTCATCAACTTACCATCCAACACTGAAGTGCTGGATTTGAAGATTTCAGAGCATTGATTGATGTTTCAGAGACTTTCTCGTGATGCTTCTGCTGGTCCTCCTAGTCACCCTACAAATCCCAACAGCATCCTCAAAAATGCATCCTTCCTAGCTTACCCCAAGCAGAGTTTGCCGTTTCCTTCCCCATTTCTATCACATAGGTTCTGGTTTTTAAGCTTAAACATTGCTTATGCAGCTGGGCAGTGGTGGCGCATGCCTTTAATCCTAGCAACTGGGAGGCAGAAGCAGGCGGATTTCTGAGTTTGAGGCCAGCCTGGTCTATAGAGTGAGTTCCAGGACAACCAGATGAACACAGAGAAACCCTGTCTCGAAAAACCAAAAAAATAACAACAACAAAAAATGCTCACATAAACGTGTGTGTGTGTTTATGTAATTTATGTATGTGCACAAACATGCCATGGAACCCACTCTCTATAAGTGTTTCTTCAGTGAATGAATAAAGAGATTGGTCAGTGAGGTTGTGAATGAGAAACCTGACCAAGAAGCATTAATAACAGAGAGAAACACTGAGAAATAGTCATGATGAACTTTGGAGGGTAGGTGGGACCTTGCTGAAGGTAGTGAATGGAGCCTTTGGGCAATGCCCCTCCCTCTCCCTCTCCTCTCTCTCTCTCTCTCTCTCTCTCTCTCTCTCTCTCTCTCTCTCTCTCTCTCTCTCTCTCTCTCTCTCTCTCTCTCTCTCCCACTATATATTTCTCATGATGATTAACATTGCTCAGACCCACAGAGTGAGCCAAGTGACCATGGACTGACACCTCTAAATATGTGAGGGTATGTAATGGTGGCATATCCTGCCTTCATCTCATACAACAAAGAACAACTGATTCTTTTTTAACAAGGTCAGTGACCCATAAAATGTCATGTTTAGGATGAGTAAGACAACATTCAGTATTCAGGATGCACCTTAACCAATAGAAACCACACATAAAGAGACTAGGGTCAAAGGGCATCAAAGATGAACAAAGGGGCAGGATGAGAAGATGGACTCACCAATGTACACTAGAGGGCACGCGGGGGATACTTTATGGGACCCCAAAGAGTGTAGAAATTACAGGAAAAAATGGACTGACTCTCCCTAAAACTTAGAAAACACAGGGCACATAATGGTTTTCTTCACAATCTTGATGCTCAGTCCCAAAGGAATGAGAATTAGCCAATTTATTTCTGGGTTCCGAATTCCCTGGAGGTCAGATCTAAGACAAATATGAGGAAGAATTTTATACCCATTAGACATGCCTAAAAATGGAACAAGATGCCTAAGGAGCAATAGGTGTCTTGTCACAGCAGATGATGAGTAGGCCATTTGGTACAGAGTTACAAAGGAATTCAGGAATCAGACTGGGTAATCTTTCCAACACTTGAGATTCTATTATTTTATGATCATGTCAGACCCTGCAAGTTTAAGATAACAGGTATAACTTGTAGGTACAATGTCCAAGAGTTAGAGCTCTTGACATGCAGCTGAGGAGAATCGGATATACCTAGTGTTGGCTGGCCAAATCTGTGGCAGGGTGCATCACACCAGTCTCCCTGAAGAGCAGGCAATGACAGCAAGGTAGCTCTTCTGGATTAAGAAGTCTCTGGGTCTTTATCAACTCAACCCTAGAGAACATTAATGGAACATGACGGTGTCAGGAAGTCACTGAAAAAAATCTACAGAGCCTTTGCTTCTCTGGCTCTCACCTCTACAAATGCAGTTCTTATCCTTGGACAGATCTCAGGATGCCCTTAGACAATGGGCATCGGGTGGGTATTTGCCTGTCAAACCCTATACACATATTCTTGGTCCCATAGAGTTTTCCATGGAAACTGTTTCCATGAGTTTCTCTTCATTTGTCTCTAAGATATTAGAACCTGGGTTCTGGGTTACTCTCTGCATCTCTGCACCCTCATAGGACTCTGTCCCATGTCTTCTAACATATCCAGCCCTCCTCTCTACCAGTCCCAGATACTTAGCACTGTTATTACACTAGGATCAAAAGCCCTTGAAATTGCTACTTAGCCTTTCTTCACTATGTAACACTTTAAACAAATCCTTGACTCTTGCTCCCCTTGACCTTGACCCTGGCCTTTCTGCCAATAGTAGCCTCACTCTGTCCTCAAAGCACTATGTGGAAAGACACTCCAGGAGGTGACAGAGAGAGGATGTGTGCTCCATTCAGAAGGTTTGGGTTCAGTTTCTTTCTTAGTCTTATATTCTCAGAATCTCACTTTCTTGCTACGTTCATTATGAGCAACAAATGACCCAAGAAGTAAAAAATATGTCACACTCCAAACCAAAACACTCTAGTGATGCTTGCATTACTGCAACCACTGTCATTGAAATGTTGAGTGACACCTTTGGTCACTTGCCCAACGACTTCTTTTTAGTATTCTGTCTCATGAGTTATCGGTTACCTGTCAGCCATCAGGCTTATCTTCCTTTGTCAACATGGTTTTCTCTAGCAAGTTAGTGCCTCATTTCAGTGCCTGTCCATTTCTCTCCCTCTCCTCCCTCCTCCCTCAATTCTTCCTTCTTCCCCCCCCCTTGCCCCTCTCCTTCCTCTTTCCCCTCCTTTCTTTCTAACCACTTTCAGAATTCTTTACTCTTTGCTATTGGTCTTGTTCTTTTCTAAGTGATGGAATGGGCTTTCTCCAGAGTCCAGCTATGGTCCCAGGTCTCCAATAGGCCCTATTTCTCCTTTGGTTTCCCTGCCAGGATCTCAGATTTTTTTTTCTGTCACACAGTAAATCAATGCATCTGTAGAGCCTCTGACAAAGTGGTTTGGAAAAAGCCAGACACTGAAAGATTATTGGCCAGACTTGAACAGAAGCGTACTTATCACCACAAACCATCTCCCAAATGCCAATTAGAGAGAACAATTCCTTTTATGTAAACCTCATGTTATAAATTACAATATCTGCATGCCAAGTAGGAGACAGCAATATCCATTCCCATTGGTCTTAGTGCTAATAAAGCATTTTATGGATTGACTGCCCCCATGATGTCACCCATCTTTCTAAGCTCGAGTTTCTTAGCTTTTGAAGATGTCAATGGCTAAACTCTGTATGCTGGCTTCATTGATGAGCAAACAATGTGATCATCAAAATAGTTAATGGGAATCATTCTTATCTGGTGTCTTCTTCTTGGTCAAAACCAAAGAGGGGCAGGAATCCATCCAGAAATTCTGTCCCTGAGAATTCTGAGTCACAGCAAACTTTGAAAGTCTATTCTTGCTCTCTTACTCTTGCTTCCCTCTTGCTTCTCTCTTGCTTCTCCTCTCCCCTTCCCCCAACCCTCTTTCCATCTGCTCTTGGCCATGGCTGGCCTTTACTTCTCTACTTTCTCTCTCTCTCTTTGCCCTTCTCTGCCTCTACTACCCTCTTAACTCCCCTCCCCATGCCCTAAATAAACTCTATTCTATACTAAAAAGAAAAAGAAAGTCTACAAAATACATGTGGCTTCCTATGTTCCCTCCCTTTGGTATCTCTAACTTGCATTGATGAGCCTGATATGAAACAGTTAGTGTTCATTTCCTGATTCCCTTTCTTCTGTCAGACTGTCAGGACCGTGAGGACAGAAATCTTATATATTTTTCCTTTTTATATCATGGCCAGCATGCCTCATCCAGCCTTCTACCAATACTTGTACACTCACATATTAAATTTCACTTAATGCATGTATGTGGTGTGGGGGCATGAATTTTTAAATGGGCTCAAAATGGATCAGGTATGATGGCTTTTGCACTGAATCGTGGGGTACCCTATCTATATTATATTTAGAGTCTGGACCTGACCTCTAACCTGTCAGCCACAGAGGACACTCCCTAGTCCCATCAGTGTGGCAGTGACCAGAGTCCTTTTTATCTCCTTACCCTTTGGTAGGGCTGGGAAGTCAAATGTAGTAGTGTGCTGAAGTCAGCATAGGCTGCTGAAGATCCACTGTTTTCTTCTTCCTCTAAGTCTGAGCTCGGTGACATCAGGCTGGCAGCTTTAGATCATCAGCGTGGAGGCTGGCAAACACTACAAAGCAAGGCTTGCTTTATCTCTAGAGAACCAGCTGCAAGGTTCAACACTGTTGCCAATAACATTCATCTGTGTGTGTGTGTGTGTGTCTGTCTGTCTGTCTGTCTGTCTGTACAATCAACTTCTAGTAACCCATTTAAACACCCACAGAATGAGTTTGTGTATAGGTCTATGTACATGAAATGAGCACAAGTGCCTGCAGATGCCACAGGAGATCATCAGTCCCCTGGAGCTGGAATCATAGGAGGCTATGATTCCCAGAGAATGCTGGCATTCTCTCTTCTGAGGGACATTTTTAGCTGAAGATACTTAACCCTACTTCATTCACTTGCCAGAGCCCCCATTCTTCCCTTCGGAGTTCTTATGTCAATGAGTAATAACTTTCCATATGTATTTCACGTACTGGTTCATGGTACCGGTTCCTCCCTAGATACCTCGTCTTGTCTCAGTTGCTGCTGTTCTCTCAGAGTCTGTTCTAGGCCCAGACACATAGTTATTAGTACTCCATATATGTACATCAGAAAATGAAGTTTAAAATGAGCTCATACAGGCCTTGACTTAGTGGTTGAGAGTGGGTTCTGAGAGTGCAGAGGACCTTAGATCAGTTCCCAGCATTCATGTTAGGCAGCTCATAGCCTCCTCTGTGGCATCTGCAGGCACTTGTGCTCATTTCATGTACATAGACCTATACACAAACTCATTCTGTGGGTGTTTAAATGAGAATGTCCCCCATAGGCTCATATAACAGGGAGTCGCATCATTCAAAAGGATTAGAAGGATTAGGCATGGCCTTGTTAGAGGAAGTGAGTCACTGAGGATGGGCTTGGAGGTTTCAAGAGCCCAAGCCAAGTCCAGTGTCTCTCTCTCTCTCCACCTGAGGATCAAGATGTAGCTCTCATTTACTTCTCCGTTACCATGTCTGCCATGCCTGCTGACATGCTCCCATGATGATGCTAGACTAAATCTCTGAAACTCTAAGCAAGCTCCCAAGTAAATGCTTTCATTTTTATAAGTTGCCTTGATTATGTCTTCACTTTGTAGCAATAGAACTATATGACTAAGACACATACAAACATTCAAAGTAAAAAAGAATAATAAAATGTTCATTTTAAAATGAACTCAGACAGCAGAATCACAAATATAATAGTTTATGTACTTGTGACATATAATGGTTTTTATTACATTCCAGAGTCTAGCACGGTGCCTGCAACATAGTAGATGCTCATTAAACTTTAGGATGTATAAAGTCATAAATCATTTAATGTCCCTCTGTAGTACCAGATAACAATATTCCTTGATCCACATCAGTAAAATACAGAAGCATGGCTTCCTTCTGAGGGGACAAAACATTTAAAGAAGAAAGTCATCCTGGCCAGGACTTCTGGGAAGACTGAAGTGGCATCAACTCATCCACCGTGTGCTTCTCTCCTCTGGTGAGGTCAAAACAATTCATTATGTCACCTCTAGGCAAGTCACCAAGTGGGACTGAGAAAGGCCATGGCCCCTGTCTTTAGCAGCTGAGATGGCTTTCCATGCATGGATGAATAGCTGCAAGTCACCTTTGCCCCAGTCTCCTGAAGAAGTCAGAAGAACCTTTCTAAATGTTTTCCTGCCATGCGGATCATTGAATTATGAATGAGGACCAACCTAGGGAAGAGCAGATCTCTGCGGGATGGTAGGAAGGGTTCATCCAGGAAGGAAAATCGAAACATAACTTGCCATCTCCTTGTGGTGGGTTCCCTCAATTGATGACTGGTGTTATGTTAACCCACATCCTTAATAGATTATCGATGCCTTGGCAGTGATACTGTCCTGGTGTGGAGTGATTCTGTCTTTTTAGTATGCTGCACTCACTATACTCAGGCAAGGCACTTGGATACAGGACCTAGCTGATCTGAATGAAATCAATGAACTCCAGCACCTCCCTGGGCACTGACCTGCAGGATGAACGAAAGCTGCATATTCATGAGCATCCTCCAAAGCAGGAGGGGCCCTGAGGCTTGGAGGGACTACTGGAGTCTTTGGAAGGTACAACTAAGGAGGAACCTTTGTCTCCTTTGGGGTGGAAGATGGAAAATGTTCTGCTGTAGCTTTGATACTCACCAAAGGCAAGAGGAGCCCTACTTAAGGAGGAATGGTCATCTTTAGTTTGATTACCTGACCTTGTTCTCCCTTTCCCGTGCACAGAGAGACTGGACCAGAGGACCCCAGCTGTCTCAGAGTCTGCTACACCTGCCAAATTAAACCATCAGGATCAGGATAAGAATGGATGGGAAATCTTTGGATATATATATATATATATATATATATATATATATATATATATTGACACTGTAACTCAAAGAGAGGGAGCTGCTAAGATCATCTGCATGTGTCTCTGGAAATCCTGAGGAACTTGTAATTGTCCTTATTCAATTCATGTTTAGGCAGTCATGTCTTTGAGACTTTATCTATGTAGTTTCTGACATTGCTAGGAGACTGAATTTCACAATAAATCCTCTGGTCTTGTAACTCTTACATTTCTGACTCCTATTCCACAATAATCCCTGAGGCTCAGGTGCAGTAGTTGTGTTGTAGATGTATCTGTTGACAGTGAGCTCCACAACTCTACATTTGGTTGGGTGAGGTTTTCTGTAACATCTCCATCTGTTGCAAAGAGATATTTCCTTAAAGAAGAGCAAGGATGGCTCTTATCTGTGGTTATAAAGACAGGTATTTACAATATATTTAGGGACTATGCTAGTTTCATAAAGTAGCAGTTGTAGGTTCTCCTCCACAATTTGTCACTTCACTAGGCTTGAGAAGTTGACTAGGTTTCAGTAACAGACACGATTTCCCTCTTGTTGAGTGGTCTTAAGTTCCATTAGAGAACTGCTGGTTGCCACCAAGATATGTGTGCCACTACTGCACCCTTAGGGTTATTATGTCTTGGTGCTCATTGTTGTGGTTCATAGACATCATAGCTGGATAGGAAGCAATCAACATCCTACCATCCTTTTTAAATTATTTGAAAAGCGTGAGTCTTTTAGTAAGAGACTCTGAATAGCTGCAACCTTACTAATCATATCCTACATAAGGTCATGGACATTGGTATCTAAGTAAAAAAAAAAATAGTTTGGTTTAAGACCCAGATTGAACATTATTCAAATCTATAGATCATGATTAAGTTGTCAAATTTTTCCGAGTTTCATGTTTTTATAACTGTAAAGTGGAAACAAACAAAAAATGTCTAGTGTTTTTAAAGGGTTTTTTTTTTCTGAAGAACAGATAAAATTGGATGATGGGTCCATTTGTAGCCAAAATGCTGTATGAACTGCAGGGTACCCTTGAGCTGCCAAGGTTCTTTCTCTCTAGTACGTGCCTCATCTTGGGACTTTTTTCTTCTAAATAAACCATAGGGTTTGTATAAAGTTTGTCATACTGTGTGTACCTTTCTAAAAAAAAAAGTTGTGTTGTACTTTCAGAACAAATACCTCTTTGCAACAGATGGAGACTGTAGGGAAACCCACAAACAATCAGTGCAGAGTTGTGGAGCACAGTCTCGATAGATACATCTACAATACAACTCATCCTCCACGGCAACTCCATCTTGTGACTGTCATAGCTGACTGAGGTGGCTATGAAGTGACCCTGAAACTCCAGTAACACATACAGAACAGAGCTCTTTCTCCCAGGAGCATTATGCTACCCTAAGGAGGTATGCATTGAGTTTTCTCTCTGGGCCACTAGACAGGAGACACAGAAGTTGTTGGTATCCTTGTTCCCTAGTGCATGGAGAAGGCCTGTCTGATGCGTAAGAAAATAATGTCACACTCAAAACAGGAATATATGAAAAGCAGACTTGGGACAGTATCACTGCCTCAGATTTCCTTTTGGGTACAAATGAATCCTTTCTTTTATTTCAATAATCTTTCAGTTCATTTTTCTTTCTGCCTAAACCAGATTTTGTTCAATTGTTGTCACTTATGACCAAAAGAGGCTTGCTAGAGAGAGTGCCATTTATTATTCTGGTTCAGGGACCTGAGTTAGGCCTGGCTTTCATACTCTGATCTCTTCCCCTTTCATTTACTCCGTTCTTCATCCCACACCCATTTGTGAACTTTTCCTAATGCGCCAGATACCCTCTCAAGCCTTGGGGCTCTGCATAGAATCTAAGAAAGACATTTGGATGCTGTCCTGAGGAAACTCATGCAAGCACCATATGGCAGAGGCTCTCAGTAAAAAGGTCAAGTCCAAGTATTTAACTTGACATGGTCAGCTATTTATGGTATTTTTCTGTAGCATCCATTTATGAAGGATTCTTCAAATCCTTTGTGAAATAAAGTAGTTTATATTGTAACTCATTGAAGACTGATGAAGACCTACTGGCAGTTGGGTATGACTGGGGAAGAAATAGAAGAGATATGGCCCTACCCTTGACAAGCATATAGATAGTACTTCAGAACAAAAAATGTCGTTATGAAAGGAAAACACTGAAAAATTGAACCTGGGGAAGGCATGAGCCCCAATGATAAATTTTATACAATCAGAGGAGCCAAGTCTTTGATAAATTAGAGGATTTGGTGTAGAAGTTTTGTAAGGTATAGACTGTTGGGATTGTTTTGTTTGCCTTGTGCAACATTCATTTTGAAAATTGGTGCTCATCACTTAAAAATAAGGAAACTGCTTATTTTAAAAAGAAATCACAGGTTTCTGGTTTCCTTTGATATATCCTGAGATTTGACAATAACCTTCACTTGATAATTACTAACTAGAGCTCAGATCTTTCAGACAGCTTAACCATACTCTATCCACTGCCACGTTCTGTCTTCGGGTTCCCAGCCTGCTTCGTAAAGGCATTTGAGTTTGCTATGGGAGGCTCAAGTTGCACCTCAAAACCTCCCAGCTTCACAGAGCTTTTAGGAGAAACTTTAGGCCCAACACACATTGGAGGTTGAAGCCCACTTGACAGGCTTGGGATTCATTAGCCCATTCCTACTATTTGGTGCTTCTAGTCACCAGGCCAGGGACCAGAAATCAAAAGATGGAGAGCCTGTCTCCTGGTCATAGCTACACCCAGTACTTGAAGCCTCAGGTTTTCTTCACAGCCTCTTCCTTTCTGTCCTTCATCATGTTCACATTTTCCCACTCTGTTACGTTTGAATGCCCCTGATCCAGAGTGAGATTCCTTTGGCGGCTGTGTGCTCGGGAATACTCAAAAGTATTTATGAATGCTAAATGAAGCTGGCTGCAGAGCCAAGGAGCTCCAGCAGAGAGCCGGTGTGTGTGCCCACCAGAGTCTGATCTCTTCCGTGGGAAGCTATGTTTGATATCTCATTTGTTGGCTGTGTTCCTTGCAAAGCCGAGCCCTGTTTAACCCACTTTGCCATAACAGAAGATGATGCGGAAAGTGGCTGGCAGGGCAGGTGGGAAGATATCTCACAAAAGAGCCCCGGTTTGGTCAGAAGAGCCATTGGAGATGGCGCATTGGAGGTGGCGCCCCCTATTGGGTTGGATGTGGCCCCACACCCTGCTGGGCAACGCGGGTAACCTCCTCTGCCTCTTGCTGACTTCTAAAGTCCCAGAATTAAAGTCCCAGAATGTAGGTGAGTCTTGGACTGGCTTGGCTTTCTGAGTGCTTAAACAAAGATGTATGCTTTCTATGCCACTCATTGAGGAAGAAAAGTTCTCAGGCAAAGCAGGACCCCCCTCCAATCCCAGCCTAGGAGAGACACAGCAGGTAGCCTTGGCTGAATCTGCCTCTTTCTGCTAGATATTCAACCCACGCATGACAGAGACTTGGCAAAATGCTAGCAATCAGAAACCGGCTCCTGGTAGACATAAAAGAGTCAGTACATAGGTCTCCCCAATAATGATAGTCTACATGCATTAGCATATATTTTCATGAGAAGCGGACTATCAGAGTATGTCCCTAAAAGCAATCCATTCTATTTACAGCCTTTCTGAAGCCCCTGAGAGTGAGTCATCTGGAACAGCACAGACACCACATAGAAAATAGTGAAAAACATTCAATTTGGAAACAATTTTACCTTGACTTTTCTTTCTTCTCTCTCTCTCTCTCTCTCTCTCTCTCTCTCTCTCTCTCTCTCTCTCTCTCTCTCTCTCTCTCTCTCTCTCTCTCTCTCTCTCTCTCTCTCCCTCTCTCTCCCTTTGTGAGTCTGCTCACGGATACTGCTCATTTTTCCTACCTGAAAGTGGTCCTTGGATTCCCCTAGTCTAGGAGTCCATAAGGTTGGGGATGAGGAGAAATCCCCATGAGTGTGGCCAGGACAGTCAGGGGACATCTAATCTTTCTTCCTAGTAGGAGTATCTCATCCCTGGAACCTAGGTATGGTGAGTAGGGAGGCAGAGAGCACAGGCTGTGTGCGATGGAGCACAGAATTCACATCCCTGCAGTGCAGAGATCATTCCACAGGAGGCAGGTTCAGAACAATGCCGCGTCCTCTTACCCCATCTTCTGGGCTAATAATATGATTCATCACCATCTCAACAGCAAATGAAAGGGAGAGAGCAGGCATCCCTTTAATTACATAAAATGCCCTGATACCTAGCCCAGCCTAGTAAATCACTCAGCTCCTGGTCATGTGCTGCCTGGGAAAGGCAGAAGGTGAGTGGATCACCACAAACCTGCCAAGACTAGTAGGAGGTAACTACCTACTGTGCGCACACATGGATGTTCCACCCCCCAAAAATTAACAACTGATGAAAATGTTACAGAGGCAGTTTCTGCTTCTTAGGGGTGTCACCTCATACACCCAAGGTAAACCACACCCCTTGTGAACATCCTGGATTCAGACCCAGGAAACATGAGACTCTGGCAAATGCTAACAATCAGACAATCAGAAACCAGCTTCTGGTAGACATTAAAGAGTCGGCTCTCTCTCTCTCTCTCTCTCTCTCTCTCTCTCTCTCTCTCTCTCTCTCTCTCTCTCTCTCCCTCCCTCCCTCCCTCCCTCTCTCTCTCTCTCTCTCCCTCCCTCCCTCCCTCCCTCTCTCTCCTCTTTCTGTGCCCCTTAATTTGAATATCTCTGAGCCTCAAGTTGTAATGTGGCTATTCCTCATCTCACAGGCCCATCCGCTTCTCATGAGGATAAAATTTTTAAAAAATTAAAATAAAAATGTGGTGGCTTTCAAATCAACAGTGCTCTTCTTTTTTTAAAGAAAGAAACAAACAAATCATACATGAACCTTTAAGATGACATCCAACAAATCACAAATGAACCTTTAAGATGACATCCAGACCACAGCCAATAGACTACAAGCAGAGGGCGTGGGCACAAGGCTCACCTACCTCCTTAGCCTTTCCTCACCAGTGCCTTGGAGATACTCATGCTCTCCAGAACTGAGCAGAGTAAGAAAAAAAAAAAAAAAAAAAAACAGTGAGAAGATGCTTTGAAATCGTGTGCTATTGTTTCCTTACTACCAATAATACAAGCAGTCCTTAGCTGGGGTAACTGTAGGACTAGAAAGAAGGGATCGATCCCCACGAACCTCAGTGTTCAAACAGCAGGAGGACACCTGCATATCCAGAGACGATGGTCAGGGAGTTCTGGCTAGGCAGACATAGAAGACATTAGAGGGTGCTCAGCGTTTACACACAGAGGGAACAAAGGCAGAAGGAAGACATCTCACATGTCCTGAAGGAACAATGGGGAACCAGCTGGGTAACAGCAGAATATCAGTGTGCAGAGGGGGTGCAGGTGAGGACATGGTGAAGTTCGTCATGCTTGAAGTGGGACAATCATGACACAGCTGGGACCCCATAAGCAGGTCCCACTGTAATAGCCAGACAGGGATGATGACATTTTAAACCGATACTCACATCCCTCACTTTGGTGGTCCAACTACTAAAACTGCAAACCCCAGGAAGATAGAATTCCAGTCCCTGCCAGAAATCTCATGCTAGAAGGAAAAGCTTAGACATGGGTCCGCCAGAGTGGAGGATTTTCTTCAGGGCAGAGATTTATAACTTGTTTAACTGTCTGGAAAATAAGGATGGGTGAGTGGTGTGTCGGGCTACACTTTTCCTGGGGACTACTTAGCTATGCATACCCCAACCCTCTACTTAAGCCTTTGCCTCACTTTCACCCCAAAGATGGATTGGGGGAAAGGAGTCCCTGAAGTTCTTCGTCCCTCTTCCAATTTATCTACATAGAAAAAAAACTTTTTTCTTCCTTCACTTGTCTTGCTGTTAATTTGGCAACTTTATTAGCTCATGAGGATCAATGGCTAAAGCTGGCTTGTTGGGGTTCAGGCTATATCCCCCAAGTTTATCAATATTATGAGAAGCCTAAAAATTAGCAACACCTAGGAGGGGTGCCCCACTTTAGATAGGCTGTTCACTGACTGGAGCTCTTCTCTGTTCTCGGGCATCTTGTCTCATCTCCTTCTTTGGCTTTGTTGACACCAGTCCTTGCTTTGAGAGTCTGATTGCTAACCCTCATTGCCATATCACAGCCCCGCACACAATTGCTCTCTGTATTTCACTGCTATGCATGGAGGTGTGGGTTCCAAATTCTTTAGAAGTATGCACCAAACTTGTTTTCTCAGGATGCCTGGTTTACCTAGATCCCCACAGACAGCCCAGAGCCAGGATGCCCTTTTGGGCCCTTGTGCCTGTGGGGAGAGCTGTCCCTGCCTTCCTTTCTTCACTGCAGTCCTATCTGTCCCCAAGGATGCCCGACCTTCCCTGCTTATCTCAGAACACCTTGTTGTCTTGTCCTCTTTGAAATGCCTGACAAGAGAAAACACTTGGGTCTAAAAGCAAAATAATGAAATCAAATGAAAGCTCCCCAATTTCTCAGCCGCTTGTCCTTGGTCCAGTGTGGCTCGTGGCATGCATTATTCAGAGAGTGGCAGATGCATCACCTGAAGCAGAAATGCTGTTTTCAGGCACCAATCTAGAGGGATGGCTGGAGCGGAGTCGATGGCCCTGGCCTGAGGCATATGGGCCCCAGGGGAAGACAAGGGTCCTGCTTTAACACAGAATACGCTGAGGTCATCAAAATCACTTATGGCTGCTGCTGCTGCCCATGCTCCTGGGCAAGATGGCCTCACTGAGCCCAGCTGGGAAGGAAGTCCTGATGAGTAGGATAGAAAGGAGCCAGCAGAAGAGAAGGAAGGAGAAAGAATGTAGACTGAATAGGAAGACCCAAGCTGCACAGAAGAGCTCTAGGATATGGTCCACACCACACACACCCTTGTCAGTTCACTGATGTATGAAGCTAATGGACCATGGAACATCTTCTAAAGGAGACTGTTCTGCAAACCCCATATGTCTGGCATGTTTTCTTGTGACTTTCCGTATACACAGGGGAAGGGGGCTGGAAAACAGGGGATCTTCTATACGTCTACATCCACCTCTGTGTGTCATCTTGTCGCCTGGCGTCTCTTGTCACCTGGACCATTGTGAGTTGCTTGGACCAAAGGAGCACAAGTCACTTCAGAAGCTCGAAGAAGCAGTGTGTGCTTCGCCTATTCTCTTGTTTGGTTCTGTCTAGTGTCAGAACAGCAGGTCAACAGTGAGATCAGCCTTTTCAGTGCAAGTTCTCAAATAAGAGGACTCATGGAGCTGCCAACAGGCTCAGCAAACAACACGGAGACGCTCATGATTATAAGCCACTAGGATTTTCAGGGGTTGTTTGTTACCATAGCAAAGCTGGCTGATATAGTTAATGTCAATCAATGATGAGGAAATTAATCATGTCTGCCTTGAGTTAAGCTTTTTAAGACTTGATTTGTTTATTTAATTGATTGTTGTCATCTTCACTCGGGGTGAATAGCATTGATAAATAAGAGGGGCTGTTTACTTTAATGAGTCCGTGGAAGAGCGCCGTTGAGTTTCACGGGATCCGCATATGAGGATTTGACAGGTTCTGTGGCTAGGCTTCTGACTGGGTTTCCTCTCGTTAGTGGTTGACTAGGTCTAAACATAATGTAGAGTTGTCCATTTTCTGTCTCCTACCTGCTGTGAATACATTTCCGCTAACCCTCCTTCACCTCTGCTTCAAAGGGTTTTCACCAAGCCCTCATCCTGCTCTGGGCCACGGAGTGCAGGCTCATTCCCTCATTTACTTCTCCCAACAACACTTTACTGATCGGCATTATTATTGCCGTTATAGTCTGTTAGGGCTGGTAAACAAAAATATCACAGATTGGGTGACTAATCAAAAAGAGAAGTTTTTCCCCCCCGGCAGGCTTAGGAGCTGGAAAACCTGAAGTCATCACAAGCTCGCTGTTTGGTAAGAGCTACTCTCCTTATTTGTAGATGGCAGTGTCTCTTATAGTGGGAGGGAATGTAAGTTCTTTGTGGTCACTGAGTGTGTGTGTGTGTGTGTGTGTGTGTGTGTGTGTGTGTGTGTGTGTGTGTGTGTGTCAGGGGTGTATAGGAACATATGCACGCCATGTGTGCATGTGTGGGTCACAGGCTAATCTCAGGCAGTTTCTCCATTTCTGTTTTGTTTTAGGCAGACTCTTGTTCACCACTGTGTAAGCCAGGCTAGTTGGTCCCAATGCTTCCTGGGATTTTCTTATTTCTGCCCCCTTGCACCATAGGAGTAATAATAGGGTTATGGACACATGCTATATATAGCAATTGGTTTTGGTAGAGTCATGGGATCCTGACCCAGGTCTGATGGTGTCCCAGCTCTCTAAAGTCACCTTTTTAATGAGAGCACTAATACTAACCAGGGCTCTGCCTCGTGCCTTGGTGCCTTCCCCAGGTTGCACCTCCTAATAATCTCACTGAGGAGACACAAACATTCAGACCACAGCAGTTGTCAAGCACTTTCGGGAGAAAAAAAAATCACAGCTCTAAAGGGTTTGCCAAAGCACAAAGCTGATGAAAGACAGATCAAGATTTTAATCTAGGTTGCTTCCTAGGTTAAATGCTTAAGACTCTCATCATTCACTGGACCACATAGATCGAATGTACCCTGCGTCAGGTTAACATGTAGGTGCATTTGCCAAAAGCCTAGAATCCTGACTCCTTATGCTAGTGATACAAAGACAGGGTGGAAGATAAGACTCCTCGTATGTTATTTGTGTTCCAATTTATAGTTTATTCTCAGACATAAATTAAGTTATATTATATTTCTAGAACAGACAGTCATGCAAGCTTTGAACTTCTGAACTCCAGGCAGATGATATAACTTTTTGGTAGGAGATACATGTGTGCATGTGTGTGTGTGTTTATATATGCCCCTGCAAGAGGGCTACTCTCCAAAGGGGCTATACTTCCTGAAAGCCATTCGCCATTCCTACCATCTATTTTCTCAGAAAAGAATGGGTGCTGTATCACTACTAACAACAATAATAACAGAATAATAGCTTCAGTGTCAACAGGTGTTTCATAAAATGCTTTCATATAAATTGCCTGTCTGCTGCTTGAGAAGGCCTCCCAGGGCCACTTGAATTTACTCTGTCACACGGCAGTTGATGGCCATCTGTCTAAGGCTCAATAATGTGCAAAGTCATGATGTTGGGCTCATCAACAGTGTAGGAATACAGACAGGTAGAGACAAGGACCAGGTGATAAAGAGGTGAGCCATTCCAAGAGTGGATGTGCTTGCTCTTGCATTCCTCTTCTCATTTTGAGGATTAAAGGATTCCATGAACCTAAAAGATGGTGACTGGGGAGGAGAATTCATCAATACAAACATCAGGGAAACTCGAGTGTTACAATAGACCCTCACACACCAGTGAAACAGAACTGTTTCTATTGCATGACATCAGAGACACCCTGTTCTAGTCCCAAGACTCTTCCTTATCCCCTCCCACACAGAAAGAAACAAGACTAACTTTGGCAGGAATTCCTTCAGACATCTCCTAGCTCTCTTGGCTCTAGAAGCAAGTTTCTCCTCAATGCTCTGGGTAGTCTGGCAGTCCCTGAATAGGTCTCCTTTGATACTGTGTACAGTCAATTGACTGGACTATAGACAGGACTTGGCTTCTGAGAGGGGGATGGGGCAGGGGGGAAAAGCCACCATTGCCACTTTTCTGAGACTGAACTCTCATATAGTTTCAGGTCTCAGGACTAAGTTCTTATGGGACCTTCTTCCCAGCCAGGTGACCTATAAGCAAACCTCCTTGAAAGAATAGGAATCCAGTATGATTGTGGATGGCCCACGATTCCAATATATAGCCACAGTGGAAGCAAGGTCTACCTGTGAGGAGTCTCTGTCCCTAGCACATGGCCTCAAACTTCTTAAAGGGAAGAACTTGCGTGGGACCCAAATATCCTCACTCAATGAGGTGAACAAGATAGGCAAGAGGGTTCTTAAGAGCTCTGAAGAATCTGAGTGTGCACAGCCTTAGGATGTCCCCCTAGAGGGGTTAGTGGTGATGGGGTAAAGAAATGGATTGCTCTGCTGTCAGAATGCTGGCCCACATCCTTGAGACTTCTGGACTAGTGGTACCAATTTTCCCGGGGATGAAATGCTATACACCTTCTGTTCTTGTTCCTCCTTCCTCATCTTCCTCTTCTTCCTCCTCCTCTTCCCATTCTCTCCGAACTCTTCCAGGCCATCACTGCAGACTGACATGTTCCACTGACAGTATAAAGAGTCATTCTCTCTGGGGAATTCTGAGTCTTTCTCTGGATAAGCTGTATTTAAGTCAAGCAGGGAATCACCCAGAGACTCAGTTTCTGAGTAGCTTCTATTCAATTCCACAGTCCCCAGATTCTGCCTCCTCCTCCCGTTTCTCCTGGTGTCGCTTAGGGAAGGGGAGTAAGGTAGGAGGTTACTTATTAGCTGCCACTGGTGGACCCTCAGCTCAGCCATGTCCACAGTCCTGTACAGCCCCCTTTCTGGAAGTTTCTTGTACATGGATCTCCAAACTTGGAGCACCTAACTCAGCCTCTCACCACAGTATTGGATCAGGAGCATGTCCCATACCCCGTGGCAACCTCTAGGCTGACAGTGGCCTGTGTAGAGCTGAGACCATTCAATCTTCCCAGTGAGTGGGGGCCAATCTAGTCAAATGGGTCAGATTCTTAACAGAATGTCCTTGGTGGAAGAAGACGCTAAAGGAATAAACATCCGGAATTGCTTGGTTCCCAGCATGCTGTGGTTTCTAGGGCAGTATACACCTCTGGGATGATGGTTCAGCACCAAGGCTTCGCTGGGTCCCAAGGGCATCTTAGGTGACTTTTCATCAAGCTGCCTGACTGTGTCCTTGCAGCAATCTCAGCAAAGCTCAGAGAAGCGTGGGAGGGACAGGTGGGATGAGATCTCCCACCCAAAGGCACCCATTTCTCACCTCTATATACTGGGTAGAGGACATGGAGAGATAAGAGCAAAGTGCAGAAGATGATAGAGCAGTAGGTGGGATAAGAGAATAGGACCCTAGACTCCTAGATATCCACCTCCTGATTAAGACAGCAGAAAGAGAGACTGAGCAGGGGATGCTGGCGTCAGAGCTGTCCTTGCCTCTAATTCGAGTTTCTAGTCTGATGCCTTTACTTTATTCTCTCTGCGACTAAAGCTGAGTCTTCCCACTCCCATTGGGATACCTAGCTCTATATATCCAAAGAAAGTCCTTGCGCACGGCAAACAGATCGACGGATGGCTACAGAAACCCTCCTCTCAGCAAGGTTTCCCTGATTAATCTCAGCTAGATACAAGCTTTATACCAAGTCATATGTCCAAGGAATGTGAGAATTGGACCACACAACCAGGAAGTCTGGAGCCATGTCAGACTCGCTCATTGGCATGTTCTGAGCACAGGGCCAGAGATGGGGCTGACTAAATATTCACAGAAAAAAATGCAAGAAGGAAGAGAAGGAGCAAAGGTGTGAGAGACTGGGACTAGGAGGGAGGAGAGGAAGAAGGGATGAAGGGGAGGAGGGAAGGGAGGAGTAAGGAAGGGAGAGGTGGAGGGAGGGAGGAAAAAGAGGGAAAGAAAAGAAAGTAGATGGAAAGGGTGTAGGGGAGAGAGCTCAGCAGGTAGAGGTATACCCCTCATGGCCAAATTTCATCCCCAGGAACCCTTGTGAAAAGAATGGAACATGGTGATGTAATCATCACAATCCTAATGTCAGGTGGGAGGTGGAGGCAGGAGAATCATCTAGAAACTTGCTGGCCAGCTATCTTGGTGGCATAGTAGCAGAGACAAGAGAGACCCTGTCTCAGCAAGGTGGAGGTAAGAACAGACTCCCCAAAGTTGTCCTCTAACCTACACACACACACAAACGTACACACACAAACACATCACATATACAAACACATACATCAATACCACACACACACAAACACACAAATACAACACACAAAACATACAAATACACAAACACACATTCAAACACACACACATATCATATACACAAACACATACACCCACACCAGATAAACACCAATACACAAATACAACACACACAAAAACATACAAATACACAAACATACATCCAAACACAACACACATACCCAAATACACACACATAAATATATACACACACAATCACACACACACACACACACACACACACACACAGAGCAAATCAGCATATCTACAGTTTTTTTAAAAAATAGAAAGGAAAGGGAATTTAGTTTTTAAAGACAAAGGACCTCGTTTTACAATGAAAGAGGTTACAGCTGTCAACATGTCAAAGCAGACAGACCAGAGCTATTGTGAAGGGTGAGAGGAAACTTTGACCAGATTCCATGTTCCCTTTGTGCCTCTGCAAATGTACCTGAGAAGGAAATCTCTCTCTGCATCCTTTAACATTCAGAGGGATAGTTGCTTTATTTTCTCAGAAAATAAACTGTAGTCCCTCAAGGAAAAGAGGCCTGTTTCAACCTGAACAAACACTGGGTCTCCTCACCAGCCAACGACTGCTGACGTGCTTCACTGAGCTTGTATCAGTCCTGCACACTAGGTATGCAGAGAGGATACTGCATGAGGACATGAAGGCCAAGAAGAGGGACTTGTTGATTCCCAGGCTGTATGAGCCAGGCAAGAGCCACGAACGACACCATGACAAAGGATGCCGCACCAATGTAAAATGTATTGTATTTAAATATTCCCCAAGTCATTTTGTGTATTTAAGTCTTAATTCATCTCCTCTAAATCTCTCCCCACTACATTAATGTGACGACTTTGACAGAAAGATGAATAACATTATTAAAGAAGCTTGTGAGCAATTTCACTCATAAAATCCCTCATTCACTCACCGCTCTCTGCTCTTCCGGCTGCACGTTCTGTTCCACCCTGTTCCCATCCGTCTGCGACTCTGCAGGAGGGTGATGGATGAGAAGCTGAGGGGAGGGAGAAAACCCGCATCTCAAACCTACTCTGAATTTTTCCCCCTAAATAATTAATAAAGTAAATAATGTGAGCCAAACTCCAGGTAGATCTTTCTTCGAGAATGGTCTTTTAGTAGGATACCAGTGACCGCACAGCTTGTCTAAATGTTCCAGGGAGAAGGGACGCTCCCTGCAAAACTCACTTCTGGGGATCCCTGCAAATGGAGCTCCTTTTGGCATTGGCAGGACCAGCAGCAGCAGCCCTGGGGCTGCCTCATATCCCACATCCTCCTCCTTGTTGCCCAACCCCGCTTGGTCTTCCTGGCTGGGGATTTATGCCCCTCTTTGCCAAGCCGCCCTGATGAATTGCTTCCAGGATGGTGGTGGAGTCCGTGGTATTCATCTCACCCAGGTCTCAACCTTCTACTTTAAATCATTGTTCAGGTTGGCGGCCATTTGTTCACTCTTGACAGCCCAGCCTGGCTCCGGCTAGGGAAGGGACCACAGCATCCATGTTGCCAGGGGCAACTCTTCCTTCAGAAACTAAACCCAGGGCACCCGGCCAAGCCTTTGGAGGCCAATCCAGAGCCCCAGAGGGTTCCCCAGTTAGATATACTGCTGAACACTCTAGTGCATAAAACACATCTGTCGGTGTTGCTTCCAATCTCTTAGGACTTATACACCATGCATGTGCACACCGCCTTTAATATCCCAAACACCTAAGAAGTACCTCGCCCCACACTAGGGACTCAGTGGCCACTGAACTAAATTTTTACATCATGGACCTGATGGGAAACAATATTTGACAGTATCTCATAAAGCTGAGCCTACATGTTCTGTGTGATGCACCTGGATAGAGATCCGGCATAAAGGAGTGTTTACATGTGCCAGCAAGCAAATTCCTGATAAACTAAAGGTAACTTAAATGACTACTTAGAACATTGGGCAAAAGCATAGTTATAGCGATTGTATTGCGCTCGCTGGCAATAAACAGCAACGTAGATGAAGAACAAGGCACTAGTCACACAGAGAAATGGACGGACCTCAGAGGAAACCACACACGAACGACTATGAAGAAGATGAATTAGAGTTATGCTTGTTTGAAGGTTTCGAGATCTGCGAAGCTCCTCAGTGATTGAGATCAGGAGACTGTCTTTGAGGGTAAGCGTTGTGGTGGTAACTCTGATCTTGGAGGAGACACAAGGAGGCCTCATGGAGTATGAAAGATGCTGTAACCCTTGCCCTGCATAGTGGTTGTACAGGTGCATACCTACTATGTAAAAACACATTGGGATATGCATCACTATTCACATACTTTATTAGATATAAATTAAAATGTTAAAAAATATGAGCAGTTCTCCAATTATTTTAGTACCTCAATCCCGTCTAATTTTTTTCTATGCATTCAATAGGATAGTAAAATTATTACATTGGGGCTTTCCTACATTTTTTATTAAGAAAACAATGATATATTTTGCATGAAATTTCTGCCTACATGAGAGCATTCTCTTCAGGAATTCTCAGTGCAGTGTTTGTCTTGCTCAACATCGTGAGTGAAAACAATTGCAGTAAAATATATTTACCTTATGGAACAAAAGAGATACATTGCCTTTCAAGACCAGGTCTCAGTAGGGTAATGTGTTGCTAGGAGGGGAAATTGGAAGCTGCTGAGATCTGTGTGGCAAAGGATGCCATAGGTCAGATGGAAGTGACAGAAGGGAGGGATCATGTCTAAGAATTACAGGACCAGAGAGAAGACCGAATTCCAGGACTGCCCAAGAAGAGAAGAGGGCAGAACATCCTTTATTTATTTCAGCCCATGTACCTGAAAACTAAGCCAGGTGGTTTCTGTGGCTTTAACAGGCCCAGACATACATGAAGACTGGTAATCTGAGTGACCAATGTCAGTTTGGGTGAAGGGAGAAGCTGTAGGAGGCAAGGTGTCAGAACAGAATAGAAGACAAGAGATTCTCAGTACAAGAAGCAATCTAGGTAAATTAAATACTGCCCAATGGCTCTCTCCTAGCTCCTAATATCTTATGATACAGCCCTAAGAAAGCAGTATGGCTGTCTTGAAATAGTTTACAGATGGATGTGGTGGTTGGTGTTAATTGTCACCTTGGCATGATCTAAAATCTCCTAGGAGACAAAGTTCTAGACACACTTCTGAGGGAACCTGTTGTGAGAGTATGTTGACTAGGTTAATTGAAGTGGAAAACTCCACACTGAAAAAAGGTGGCACCATTCCCTAGGTTTGGGTTTAAGCATATAGCGTGTGTGTGTGTGTGTGTGTGTGTGTGTGTGTGTGTATGCACACACATGGACATGCATAAGTATGTGTGTGTGCATGTGTGTGAATGTGTGAGAGCATGTGTGTATGTGTATGAGAATGTACATATGTATGTATGAGCATATGCGTATGTGTTATATATGTGTGCATGTGTGTATATATGTGTGTGCACATGTGTGTATATATGTGTGTGCACATGTGTGTGCACACATGTGAGTACATACAAAAGCCTATAGGGGAAGATAAATGGGCATAGGAATTTGTCCTCTTATGTGAACATGGTATGAGCAACTGCCTCAAGTTCCCATGGCCTTGACTTTCTTACCACTATGACTTTTCTGCCATAATGGATTGTCACCTAGAATAGTAAACCAAAAGAAACATTTCCGTGTTTAAGTTACCTGTGCCTAGGGAAGGGTATTAAGTGGGCTTTGATGGAAAGTAACATAACACAGGGAGGACTCGCTTAAGCTATATGGTAATTAACTGTGAGACAAAGAGTGCACAGATCAGCTACAAACAGCAGTAACTAGTAGCACAGCATGGGAAGCCTCGGGTCTTGCTCTTCATTACTGGGTTCTGGGAGCGTATTCTGTGTTACTCTGTGCCTCAGCCATATTCTTCATTCTATCTGCAGAAAGCCTATCCACATAGTAGGTGGTGGTGATGATGATGATGAGGAGGAGGAGGACGGTGACAGGAGTGATGGTGGACAACAAAGCAGTTCCTTGACCTTAAAGAAGTTTAAAATTCAAAGATCTCAGAAGGAGACCTGGTGACCCTGATTGATGTCTTTCTAGTCTTTAGACCTGTCAGCTAAGGCTCATAGGGCAATATGAAGTGATTGTTCATACATTAAACTCAAAAGTGGCAGATGTTAGGAAGTGGTGAGCTTACCATGTTCATGTTGTCAAAGGAAGGGATGCTTAGAGACATTTTCATAAATGTCCCACCTGAGTAACTTGAAGAGCAAACGATTCTTGCCCATCTGTAGCTGGAGTGAGAGTTAAATACAGTGTTTGCTCATGATTCTTGCCCAGCCCATGTTTGGCTTACGTGGCCTGTTCGTGCCCTCACTACGGGAAGAGTTTGTTTGGGGCTTACCTTGGTTTGGCTTCCAGCTTTTTGTTCATTTGTCCTTTGGGACCATGACCCTTTACTCCTTTATCTTTTGTTGCCATGTTTTATTTTGGTTAGACATTTTTGGTTATTGTTTGCGGTTTTTTTGCTTGGCTCCAATTCTTCATTTGCTTAAGGACAGGTGGACAGGTGCCTAATCTCCTAGCCGAGTCACAAGAACACGACAGAGAAGACCGCACCTCAGGTTGTAGGTTGCTGAGGGTATCCATCAGGGAGGGCCTTCTCCCTGGCTAATCAGTTCTATCTGTTTGAATCATTTTTGTCTTCCGGGACCAATCAATTATTATTTATGCATAATTCCATCTTTCATTGTCAAGGCATTCCTTAACCTGATCCTCGCAGTTCTAGGAAATAGGCCAATATTTATTATTACAACTGTTCACAGTAAATGAAACTTAGAGTGCTCCAACAATACATCCAAAGTGATAGATAGCAGAAGTAATTGAGAAATATGAGATCTGAATTCAAAACTCCTCATCACAAATCCTCTATTTGTCTATGGATAGGATGTTGGGCCAACCCAGTGACTTGTACATTTTTCTTGTAGACCTAAAATCTATGACTCTGCAGAAGATACCAATAATATTGCAATGGTATTAGCTAACAGGTACCTAGTGCTTGCTGTGTTCTAGGACTTTTGCTAATAATCCTGCCTATATAGTTCATTTCAGGTGCAGAATAACCTTTTTGAGGCACACGCTGTTGTTATCCCCATTTTATAGACCTGGTGGTCAAGTCATAAATATCCAATTGTTTTACCCAAGATTGTGTAGCTAAAAATTGATGGCTCTCAGATTCCAACACAGAATCTTCTGGCTCCAGAGCCCATTAATTTCTACTTATACTGTTTTTGACAGAGCAGGCAGACAAGAGAAGGTTTGCTTAGAGGTCTCTTTGCAGGAGGAGCTGTCTTTTTGTCACCAGGTTTACATAGCAGAACCTACTTGCAGCTTTGACAAATGTTCGCATGGAGAGCCAAGTCTTCAGGGGAGGGTGACACAGCAGTAGGAGCCTCCTGAGTCTTAAAGGGGTCTAGAGAAATGAAGAATGAGAGGAATTGGGGGAAGTCCCCTAGCCCACATCTTGGGGCAGAAAACAGAAAATGGAGAAAGAGCCTGGGGTTCAAAAAGTGTTGAAAGCATTTTGACTCTGCAATGGACTGTATAGGCAGAATCATTAGTGATCTTCCTGGAACACAAATAAGGTTGGACTATTTTGACATTGCTAGGCCTCAAGACCAACATCTGTAAAATAAGTTAACAATAATCTCTACCCCCCTGGGTCCAGTGTGAGAATTATGAAAAACAATTTATGTGAAGTAGTTGGGGTAGCACATGGAAGACCAATAGCTTAATGAGCAGCAGCTGGAACCCCTGGACTGGGCACCGCCTCTTTGTGCCCCAAAGGAGTGGACTAGAGCAGGATGCAACACATTTTTGTTCTCTCCAGAAGGTCCATTTACACCTTGGCTTCTGCATGCATTCATATACATGTGTGTGCACGCATACATCAAGTGCATGAATTCATGGACATCCTTGGTCATGCCAATACATACATACATACACACACACACACACACACACACACATACCCATACACAAATATATACATGGATGGACTTTCTACTTCATGCCAATACACACACAGACTCACATACCTGCAAGAATACTCATAGATGAATAACCCTGGTCCATGCCAACACACACTCACACACATGCAAACACACACACACACACACACACAAGGCACATGCACACAATGGCTGTCATGTGGAGAAGTAACAGTAGAAGGAAATCCCCTGTCCTCTCGCCCCATGTCACTTTGTTCTGCCTGCACAGGCAACAAATTAAAACAAGAACCCCCATCGCCCAGAGCTGCCTAGCTTCTGCCATGCAGGCTCTAATAATAGCCGAGCAGGAAGGCACCCCTGTCTGTCAGACCCTGGAGCGAAGAGGCAATGCTTTTCATTCTCAGCCAGAGGAGTAGCTAGAAGCTTTGGCTGTGTTTGTTTGGCGTGACTTTAGGGTGATTATGCATTGTTTCTCTTTCCTCAGTCTAAGTGCTTCATCAGAGGTGGGGAGACAGGGGGTGAAAGGGCAGGAGAGGAAAGAAAAGCCAAAAAAGAAATCCAACTTCCTCAGAAAAACACATGTGGCCTGCTCAGTCAATGCCGGCACCAGCACACAGCAAAATTGAACTTTCCCTGTCTCACAGTGGTCTTTGAAAGCATTCAATTATCTGTCTGCACCTATAGAAATGCTAGGGATTGCTTCCAGGAGCCTTTAAAAGGGTCTGTACATAACAGAGGTGCATGCACACTCTCAGCGGCAGGCTGGAAAACAACAACAGTCTATTCATTTACCTTTGAAAAAGCCCAAAAGATATAAATTCTGCCTGGAAATCAATCTCTCTCTCTCTCTCTCTCTCTCTCTCTCTCTCTCTCTCTCTCTCTCTCTCTCTCTCTCTCTCTCTCTCTCTCTCTCTCTGCCTTTTGTCACGTCCCTTCTCCAACCTCTCACTCCATCTCGTGTTTGTTTATTTATTTCTTCAGCTGAGGCCACCACAGATACAGCAAGGAAGGCTACATTCATAGAGAGCAAAGAGGGGGGCTTGATTTTGATGGGAGATGGCTTCTGCTCAGGAGAAGCTTGTGCCTCCTGGTGCTGCTCCCAGGGGACCTCCCCTTCCAAGGCAGCAGCGCCTGCTCAAGAGTGACATTTGTAGACTGCACAGCAGGTGCTGCAATGGAAGCCGTCTTCTCAGGATCTCATGATAAATCCTTCCAGTTGCTTCTCCCACTCCGTAAGTCAGCCGCAGGTAGATCATGAAAAAGTTGGCCCTGGGAGTCAGCTCCAAGCTCCCTTCACTCAGATCTCTGCAACACTCCAGTTCAGCATTCTGCCCCACTAAGCTAGGATGCTATGAACGACTAGAACTGTGAACATGTAAGTTCAACAGGGTGTGTACATATCAAAAATATCACAAAGGGTTGGCTTCATTCACAATGCCAATTGAAGGTCAAGGGTCAGTTTGGTGAAACCTATGAGTGTGGAGATGATGGAGACACACAAAGCAATGTCTAGTGCTCCCTCCACTTTAGCTCCGTCCACGTTTGATCCATCTCCCAGTAACCTTCAACTCTACTTTCTGTTTCCCTTCTCTCTCCCAAGCCTCAGAAACCTCTGCACTTCTTTGAGACTTCTGTATTGGGTTCACCAGTGGTGATAACAGGGATGGCTCCCCATCAGTCTTTTCCTTACTCTCACAAGAGACTGAGAGTAAAGGAAAGAGTGACTTTGCCGGGTCATGTGACTTGTGAAGCAATTTGAAGAGCATTTTCTTGGCTCACACTCTAATCCCAGTACTTGAGTAATGCCAGGGAACACATCGATTGGCGTTCCGGAAACTCCAACCCAACCGCAGCTCACTATAATGGCCTCTGCCCAGGTGACCTTCTCCCTGCTTAGAAAATACATCTTTTCTGCAAGTCCCCAGCCGCAAACATCACCCACAACCAGCTTAGCCCAGACAAAGGGCTTTGAAATGGCCCGGATAATGCGTCCAGGGGAAAACTGTTCTCTGAGTGTGAAATCTGTCCACTGTTAACCTGCAGCTGCGGGAATGGCCCTGCCTCTCCCTTCTTCAGCCCAAGCTGTTCCTGTCCTGCTATGTGATGTTCAGTTCATGGAAGCAGACAGGGAGCTAGGGCTTGTCATAGTTCCTGAATGCTAATGACACCCCGGCTAGCTGGCTGATGTCCTTGTCCATCCATCCCCTGGCTGCACTGAAGGCCTGACCCACCATGAAACCATCTGAGGCTCAGTTCTGTCACAGAAGTTGCGCTGGTATCGGGCTGAGCAATGTGAAAAGGGAGCTGGTCTGCATGTTCAAGATGGTGTTCGACATGACTACAAGGACTTCTAATGGTTTCCTTGGATGCACCACTCACACTTGCTGGTTCCCAAATATTTCATCTTCAGCCTCTTCTCTACTCTCTTTCTCTCTTTTACCTTTGTTGTTTTTTTTCATAACTATTCCCTTCTTAGAACATGTTCTGACTACTCTCCACATATGTGCTACACATTAAACTGAACCTGGGGGTTCAAGGAATCAGGGCTCAGGGAAGAACTTAACACAACCAACAGACTATTCACAATGTGGTATTGATCCAAAGAGAGTTGAAAGAGAGCCAGGCAAGGGCTCAAAGAACAGGTCTTAGAGGTGAAGCAAAGGCCCAGCAGCCCTGAGTGCAGAGGGCAGCAGAGGAGGTGAGAGGCAGTGTCAGAGAGGGATTTTTAAAAGTTGCATTGCATGTGTTTGTGTGTATGATATGTGCAGTAAAATGTGTGTGTGTGTGTGTGTATACACGTGCCACAGCACCCATATAGAGGTCAATGGACAACGTTCAGGAGCTGGAGCTTTCCTCAGTCTCCAGGATGAAACTTAGATAATCAAACTTGTGCAAGCAAGTCGTTTTTACTGGTGTCATCTTGCTAGGCCCAATCCTATTCAGAAGCAATAGGAGGCTAGAGATGAAGTTTGTTAGCAGATTTTCCCAAAGAGCCAGGGCAGGGGAGGAAATAAAATGAACATCTGGCCAATAAGAGCAGCTCCTTTAAAGGAGGCATTCTTAACCTCTGGTATGTTTGCAACATCTGTTGGCCTCATCTACCCATACATACTTAAAGGACAGTGCCTCCTCCAGGTTTTGCTTTGTAGCTGCTTCAGAAGTTTCACCTACTGTGGTCTAAAACACCCATGTCTGCTTCTCCTTCTCACTACAGACCCAGTGAATCAGTGACCAGGTCTGCTGGTGAGGCCCTTGTCACACCCTGCCTGTTGAGCACAGGTAATGGAGATGTCGCCCACTCATAACTTAACAGCAACAACAACTACAGGGCAGGAAAACAGCCAGTAGATCCCTGAGCTCAATAAGGCTCATTGTTTGTTCTACTAAATGTTAAATATTTGTTGAATAAATATTTCAAGACAAGACTGAGTTCCACTAGATTTTGCAGTCTTTGAGCGCAGGGACCATATTTTAGTTATCCTTGTGTCCCTAGTGCCTGACACACAGTAGATACCCAATGCATGTGTTTTAGGTATATAAACAAAGGAGCCAATGAATACATGAATTTGGAATGAGAATTCATGTTGGAAGAGAAAGAGCCTATGTTCTGATGTTACAGTTCTTCAGTCAGACCCTGGTGGTGTGCCTTTCAAAACTGGGATCTTCGAGGGATGTTACTGGATTCTTCTTAACATCAGTTTCCATGGGAGAAAAATGGACCAATAACATCTCTATCACAGGGCTAAATGGGTTGATTTTAAAAGCACAGACAGAAGTTCAAAGCTCAAGATTCAATCAGTGCAATGAGGACAAAGTTTTCCCTGAATCTCTGATGAGAGATGCGGACTCCATGTCCCTGTACCTTGGTGGATCCTTGTTACTTCAGACCCTATAGCCCAGAGAGTATTAGAAGGACCAAAGACAGTAATCATGACATAAAACTCCCCCAGGGTACTTCTGAGTTTTCAAAATAAGACCAGAGCCCAAGCTATATTTAACATCAAGTGGCTTTGGGGAACAAAAAAAAAAAGATTCATTTTCCTTTAAATTCATCATCAGACAAAATTGTCTTCTCCCAGGAGCCATAGAGGAGTTTGGGTTGACATGACACACCAATGTAGCAAGACAACATAATTTAAAGGAGCCTGTGGCTTTTCCATTTGAGGCCCACTGTTTTCTAGTATTTGAGCCAATGCTCAGAGAACAGCTGGGAGATTAGGTACTAACGAAAAGGAAATGATTTGAAATACCCATGCTCTGCTCCCTGCAAATCAGAGCGCTGTGAGTTGGCATGCTTCCTCCTCACTCCCCAGCCCCGGTGCCCCCACTGAAATGTGTCTCCACACGGGCCTCTGCAGAGCAACTCTGAGATGTTTACAGCTCTCTTGCTCTTGGCTTCCTCATATGCCTGTGAGATAAAGGCTTGGCTTTGTTGTGTCGAGCTAAATCCCAGGCTACATGTTTCCTCTACTGTCTAAGAAATACTGCAGATATATTATCAGGGTGAGTCTTTGAGCCTCATGATTGATCTCACCCAAAGCTACTTTTGGGGGACAATAGTGAGGGGACAGGGAGAAGGGATCACCTTGGACTGTCTTACCTTGGTCTAACACACTGTCTCAAGTAGAGTTGTCAAGCAAGCCTTTGGAGACTTTTCCCTACCTGTCCCATCAAGACTGAATCCCTTTGTAATCCAGAAGGTTTCCTCTCAGCCAAGCCAGTTCTATCCAGTTGTATTTTCTGGGTTCCTTAGACTTCTGTTCCTTGGTCCACTTGACCAATTATCTACTTGAACGTCAGTGTACTTCATAACTGGCCTTGCCCTGGAGATGACAAGAGTGAGAGAAGGGACTTTTCTTCTCCCCCAACTTTCTCGGGTCATATCCTTCCGACCTTAAAATCATCTTCCTTTCCCCTCCCAGGCTGAGAGAAAAGATGTGGAGGTGAATAAAAAGGATGACTTAGCTACTACCCTGCAGCTTCTTACAGAAGGCTAGAGGCAGAGAGCAAAGGATGCTTCATGTCTGACTAGGATCATTTACTTCATTCATTCATTCACTCATTTGTTGAGACAAGATATCACTGTGTTGCTTGATCTTGAACTTGTAATCTTCTCACCTGCACACATCAACATGCCCAGCGCTGATTAGAGCCTGCCCATGATGATGCTAAGCTAAGGCAAGAAGTAATCAAATTTATTCTACAAACACCTTAGCCTTCCTGAGACCTTGGTGCGGTCTTTCCATCATTTCCATTTCTTCACTGCTCCACCTTATCCTAAACGAAAGGTACATGGGCAAAGCAGGCAAGCATGGGCTCATTTGCAGGAGTCTGGGGGAGAGGGGCTGGGAGGCCATGGGCTTTTACTACTGTTGCACTTATTGCCTTGCGTCTGCTTCTCCAGCTGGAGTGCTTGTGCCCCTGGGGGTATATTGTGGCAAGCCAGGCAGGATAAAGGCACAGAATAAACACAGAATATCTTCCTGGGGGCCTTGATTTTACTTGAAGATTAGGGGTTAAAACATACTTCTGTGAAAACAAACAGCTAGACATTAGGGCATGGAACACAAAAGTCACATGAATCCCTGAGATAAAACACAAGACTTCAAAGAACTGTTGTGTAAAGACAGGCTGCTTCAGGCTGTGCCCCCAGACCCCCTGAGGGGATGGCTGCTTTCAGAAACCTCACAGAGGTGGAGACTCTGGTGTGTCCCACCTTCAAGAGAGAGAGAGAGAGAGAGCTAGGGCCTCTGGAAGATAGCTTCTGGGCTGAGAAGTCCACTTAAAATGTGTGGGAGCCCCAGAACCAGAAGGTCCCGGGAGAGAATGTTCTTAATAGTAGAGGGGCCTGGCAGGATGCTGCAGGACATCTCTAGGAGCTGAGTTAGAAAAGAACAAAAATAGAAGGTTTCTCCCAGTCTAGGTGATGCTTCAGCCCCAGGGGCCTGTCACTCCTCAGAAGAAATGGGATGCTGTATGGTTATCAGAAAAGGAATAACTGACTTACTCTGATGCAGAAAAACTTAGTCCCCAACTGTTTCTGCGGAGGCATCGTCCACATACTTGTACACCCACTCGCACAGAGGCTCCACACATGTACCTGCTGTCCTCAGAGCCAGCCAAGAGAGGGAAAAGAGCGAATGTGATTAATGGGGCCACCCCAGGGGACAGGCTGGATGGCAAGCAAACCTGCGGGTACCACAGAGCCAATTTCAGGAGCAGGCTTAAGAGAGCTGGAGACAAGAGAAAATGCAGCTGACTCAGCCATTCCAGGCTCCCCTTGTCCTCAGGGAGACAGAGCAGAGGAGATGGTAATGGCTACAGGGACCAGCACCCGGGGAGGCTGATCCAGCACATGAAAGTATAACATAAAAACAAAATTCTAGGCCTTTAGGCCCAGGCTTGAGAATGTGACCTCTGTGACTTAATGCTCCAAGGTATGCTAATCATAAAACAGTGACATTCTTCCACCCACCTGCTTCCTGGGTTCAAAGAGTGTTCATTCAAAGAAAGTCACCCTGACCATTGCCAGAACCCGCTATGCAAATGTGCTATTGTTAGGGGCTCTTAGAAACTGTCTTGAGAGATAACCTGCACAATTACCAGGTATTCCTTGTGACACTTGTGACTTTGCACTTTCTTGTGACTCTTAACTGGTATCTTTGGTATTTTCCAACAATGCCCTCCCCACTTCCTTGAGTTGTGGTTTCTCACTTTAAATACCCCCTTACTCAGCTACTCGGAGTGCCACGGTCTTCTACCCCTGCGTGGTGTATGACCGTGGGCCAGAGAGCGCTCTTGAATAAAAATCCTCTTGCAGTTTGCAGCAAGACCGTTTCTTGTGGGTGATTTGGGGTGTTGCCTCTCCTGAGTCAGAACGTGGGGGAGTCCTCACATTGTGGGTCTTTCACACACACATACCTGACAGTGGAGGGGGTGATATGGCAGGGTAGCAGCCACTGTTCCATGTGCAGAGGGAACTTGGCTGCTGTTGGTCTCAGCCAACATCAAAACAAAATGTGATGTTAAATATCTCTGGGGTGTTCTGTAGTCTTCAAAGTGTTTGTGAGAACATTAGCTCAGTCTTCATGGTCATTTTGTGAAGCAGGGTAAGAGGCTTGGAGGGTCTCTTTGCTTATTTATTTACCAGGAGAACATTGGTTCTGATCTAGAAACCTAAGCTTGTCCCTGAGGTTGGTCTTCTCACTCTGTGTCATGTGGTCATCTGAGTTGATAAATGTCTTAGTGTCCGACTGCTGGGCCTAGACACAGCAGAGGTGAGGGGCCTGGAGAAGACCCAGGGCTTCATTCTGAGCTTCTGTGTATTATCTGTGTGACCTTGGGCAAGTTCATTAACACCTCTGGGCTTCTGTAAAATAACATCACAAGGATCAATAAGGTATATTTTTGCCAGGAAAACATCTGTCACCTACAGAGTTTTCAGCAAAAATGAGATATTACTATTGCCTCCTTTTATAGGGTAAAACACCAAATTGGTAGCTTTGAGAGAAACATGAAAGTCTCCCTTGCACTTGGTCTGTCAGAAATTTCCAGAAGACAATGTTGATCTTACTAAAAACAGTAGGAAAAAAAAATCTAACCCCCAGAACAATCTGTCTATTGAGCTCTGTTTGAACTAGCATAGACATTTTATCTGCAGCCTCTGGAGTTTGGGGTAACTGGAGTAATGTGAGGGGAGAGAGCTTGTGAGGTCGGCCTCCTTTATAAAATAAAAGCAGAGAGATTTCCAGAAGGCTAGGCAAGGAGACCAGAGCTGGGCAATCTGAGCATTTCCATAGCGACTGTGGCCTTATCCCAGCACACCTGGCCAAGATGAGCATGTTCCTGATGCAGGAGCATCTGAAAGCCTGTTGGAGAATCTCCTCCTCCTTCTTACACCATCAGGGATGGTTCCTCTGATGGCCAGAGGGCAGAACATCACACTGACCTAGGCACGGATACCTGCTTTCAAACCAGAAAACAGAGACCAGAGAGGGAAAGTGGGTTATCCTGGAATCACAGGTATTTCTCATCTTTAGCTAACACCTGCGTGGCTTCTTGGGGACTCAGTCAACAGCTACTGTAGACCACAGTGAGCTACAGACATGAGACAGGGAGGTCTCAACGTAACTGCAGCTCTGGCTCCAGGCTCAGTGCCAGTTAGGGGAGAAGCCTGTCTAAGGAGACTCTCAGAGTCCTTGACCAGGACTAGGACACAATAGAAACAAGAGAACAATGGAGAGCAGGCAGGGGAGCCCAGCCGGAGAGGGTATTGATCATGTTTAAAAAAAGAAACACACCCAGGAGCCCAGGGGGGAAAAAAAACCCTTCCCAGTGCACCAGCTGGCTTAGCTAATTAGTGCGGGTGAGCAGAGTCAGCCTCCAGCTTCTAGCCGGGAAGCCAAGGATTCGCTCAACAAACACATCTTCTAAAAGGAACAAAAAAGAAAACAGTCACAGTATCCTCACCTCCTGGACAGTCTGGGAAGCTTGAGGCAGGGGGATGGCTAACTCACTGTATAATGAAGGGAAAAGGAATCCAGCAGCCAGGAGTGGCGTCACTGCCTGGTGCTTGAGCTATGCCTCTTCCGACAGAAGGGATTTCCTGGATTCCGGAAGCCCTAGCTTGCCCCTCTGTTCAGAACATCCTGCCCTGGGAAGTTCTCAGTCAGTCTGGGAGAAGAAAGGAGAGGCAGGCAGCTTGTAGTCTGCCCCCAGGACTTGGTGTTTAGGGAAAGACACCTGAGCACTGATCTTTCTGGGTGAGAGTTCAAACTGGTGGCCTCAGTGGCAATGGAGACAGCCGATGTCAGTTAGGGGGCCTGGCTAGGTCAGTTGGAGCCCTCAGATTGCATGACCTGGAACAAGAGAGAATAGTGTGTGGTGGCCAGGATAGGACCAAAGGGGCAGGAGCCAATAAGAGCCCGCCCCTCCCTAGTTGTGCAGTATTAGTATTTCTTGCAAGTGTCCACATTAACAGACTCCCTTACTACATTTGCACACATAGTTTGCTCACATATACCCTACCCCATCCTTCTGGTGAAGGAGTTAGGGATGTCTGAGTTTAGTGTAGCCGATAATACTGTGGTGGCTGACTTTTGTTGACGTACCTGAGAAGAGAGGCCCTCAGCTGAGGCATTGCTTCCATGAGACTAACAGAAGGAATTGCTGCCATCAGTCTAGCACGTAGACAAGTCTGTGGGCTGTTTCCTTGATTCCTGACTGGTGGGGAAGAGCTCAGCTCAGTGTGGGTGGTGCTCTCCCTAGGCAGATGGGACTGGATAAGAAAGGTAGTTGAACTTGAGCCAGAGAGTGAGGCAAAAGGTGGTGTTCCTTCCTGGTCCCTGCTTTGGTGACTGCGTCCTTGAACTCCTACCTAGCTTTCCTCAGTGAGTGATTGTAATCTGTAAGATGGAAGAAACCATTGCTTGCCTCAGTGTTTTATCACAGCAACAGAAAGCAAACCAGAACAGACATAGCAGGGGAAAGAGAGGATTGCAGGAGAAGAGAAGGAAGGAGGGGCAGACAGGGGAGGGAGAGGAGAGGGCAAAGGGGGAGAAGGGAGAGGAGAGAAAGGGAAGAGATGGGAGAGGAGAGGGGAGGGGGAAAAGGGAAGGGGAGGAGAGAGAAGGAGGGGAAAGAAGGGGAGGGGAGGAGAAGAAAAGAGGCCAGAGAAAAGGAAGGAGAAAGGGAAGCAAAAAGAAAAGGAGAGAAAGTGAAAGAGCAGGAGGATGGGCTGAGGGGAGGGGCAAGAAGGGAGGGAAGAGGAAGAGAAGTAGCAGGAGATGCGCTACGGAGGGTCTACATCTGTAAAATGGTGCCTAAAAAAATGCATAGTGAACACCACATATGGTATTGCATGTGTCAAAGTCCAGCCCCCTTAAGCCATACAGCAAGATGTCATAAGGAAGTCTCTATTAGTAATAGAACACCAGAGGATCAAAGTGCTCTTCATTCTTTTTTAAATGGCATAATAGGCCCATCCTATCTTTTCAATTTTGTTTGAAAGTATAGGAGAATGAACTTGGGGCCTTGCTTATGCCAGAGAGGGGCTCAGCCACTGACTAGACCCCCAGCTCTTTGTTCTTTTTGTTGCTTTGAGGGAGGTAGGGTCTCACTAAGTTGCCTGTGATAGTCTTGGACTCACTCTGTAGCCCAGGATGACCTTGAACTTGTGGTCCTCCTGCAACAACCTCCCAAGAAGCTAGACCTGACACTGGTGTGGTCATAGTCCCGTCATTTCCAGTATGAGGGCACAGGACTCGGGTTGTTGGGCTAGGTCTTTCCTAGTGCTCCATATTTGCTGCCTTGTGCCGCCCACCTTCCGTGCATCGGTGATTCTGAGCAAGCATGGGTTATGAGATAGATGGCTGCTTTATAGAACCTGTCCTTCCAAGCGTTGGCTTGATCACGCTTGTAAAAGTTCATGTGAGCACGCTGATGTGCCAGCATTCTTGTCCCTATCCGTTTTCTTTTTTCTTTTTTTTTTTTCCTTCTGCTTTTACGTCTCAGTTGATAGTTTTTGGCGATGCCTTTGCAACACCATGAACTGCAGACAGCAAATAAGAGCCATCCATTTGTGCTGGTACAAGCTAAAGATTTTCTATAAAGTGCCCATGTTTCCAGGCTGGGGGAATGGATTTCACTGCAGGAAAAAAAATCCTGTGAGGTGTGAGGAGTGCAGCACAGGAAAATATTGGCCGCTTGAATGATTTACAGGAGCATAAAATGCTGCTCTGCAGAGACTTCATATTTTCCCTCCTGCCGGTAAGGGAACTGGGGTAAGGGATATGATTCCAATTGTTACACATGAGGAGGCATGGAAAAGCCAAGGCTAGCCCTTTCTTGAAGACTCTGGGAGCCATTCCCATTGAGCCACTGTCTGACTGTGTGGCCTGAAGCAAGGGACCATTCACAGGATGGAAAAAAAGAATAATGAGCTCTTCAGGGGTGTTGCTATGCATTTGCATGCATGCAGCAATGATGGCGACTCTGGGGAAAAGCCTAAGAATTGTGGCTTCCTCATTTTACAAGGGAGAAAGTTGCCAGGCCAGAGATACTCAGTGACTTTGCAATGTCACCAGTCTAATTTGTAGACAAACTGGAAGAGTCCAGATCTTCCAGCCGCCAGCCCCAAATACCTCTAATCTGTCCACTAGCAATACTGTTGCTTGTCAGTATGATACTGTAACAAAAAGACTACTGGAGGCTTCTTAAGGGCAGGACCTGGTCCTAACTCACATCCCAGTAATTCTAGCCAGTCTCTATATAAACCCATTACAGGTAAGGGAACTGAAATTTGATAACATGTTTGTCTTATTGCTATAATCAAATACTTGACAAGATGCAACCCCCAAAGAGGAAGCATTTCTTTCAGCTTACAGTTTGAAGGGTTACAGTCTACTATGGCTGGAAAGGCATGGTGGCAGGAGTGTGCTACCACCGATGACAGGCTCCTAAGGCTACATCTCCCAAACAGCGCCACAAACTGGGAACCAAGTGTTCCAACAAGAACAGGGGTAGTGGGTATGACTTACCTGCAAAGCACAAGCTTCTCCAAGATCAATGATTTCATACCTAGTCCGTGTTCCTTCAGAATCCCTGTCCAAACCACTTCCTGGTATGGTTTCTAAAGAGTAAGAAACTGCAGACAGGAAATAAAAAAAATGATATTACTCAGGGAAGCCGTCTACTTTTCAACAAAGAAAAGATCAGTCTAGATGCTAGAGGCTTTAGTGCAAAGTCTAAGGTGGCTAGAGGTTGATGGCAAGCAAATAGGAAGGGCCCCTCTCCAATTCAGTGGTGGCGATCTTAGGGCTTGCAGCAGTAAGTAGTGGGAATTGAGCTATTAATAAAGGGAGTTGGCAGAATGATTTACAATCAGACATTAATATGGAGATTTTCATAAACACAATAATTCACACCCAAGCAGAGTCATAAATGTAAAGTTGAATTAACTATTCTGGTTGGCATGGAATGTCACACAGTGTGTGAAATTGAACATTCCATTGTACTATAATAATGGACTAATGGAAATTTTTTTTTCTTGGGGGAAGGGAGGAGAGAAAGGGTGGGAGAGTAGAGGCTCAAATACTCTCTATTTCAAACTCACTCATTGCTCACAGGCAATATCCAAGGTCTCTGTCGGTCTGAGTTTGGGTTTTACTGCTGTGAAGAGACACTATGACCAAACAACTCTTATAAAGGGAAACATTTAATTGGGGCTGGCTTACAGTTTCAGAGGTATTGTAGTAGCAGGAAGCATGGCATCATGCAGGTAAACATGGTATTGCCGGAGCTGAGAGTTCTACATGCTGATCCAAAAGCAACCAGGAGACTCTTCCACAGGCAGCCATGAGAAGGCTCTCTTCTCCATTGGGCAGAGCCTAAAGAGAGGAGGCTCAAAGCCCATCCGCCACAATGACACACTTCCTCCAACAAGGCCACACCTACTCCAACAAGGCCACACCTCCTAATAGTGCCACTCCCTGCGCCAAATATATTCAAACCACCATATTTGGAATACTTTATTTATAGGAAACATACAAAGACAATAAGCTCAGAGCTTATACCCTTCCTCCAGTATGTCCTAGATTGGTATTTTATTTATCTATGGCGGTTTTGTCAAAAATAAATTAGGAGTTGGAGATCTGACCACCAGATAAGCGAACTAACTGAGCTTGTACAGGACCCAGTACAGTTCCCAGGACTCCCATCAGGCTGCTTAGAACTAACAGCGTCTAACTCCAGCTCCGGGATCTAACACCCTCTTGTGGCCTCCTTGGGTACCTGCACCCAGAAGTGCGTATACCCCCATCACCACATACAAACGTAACTCAAAATAAAATAAATCTTCTTTAAAAGGAGAAAGCACATTGGTAGAGAAGTGAGTATGGAAGCTGAGGTTTCCTGCAGCTCTTGCCGGGCGATGAAGTCATGGACATTTCTCTGTCTTGGGATTCCATCGTGCACGGCCGTGGCATTTAGCTGCCCTGTCTCTTTGCTCACCATCTGATCCGATTTCTCAGTGTTTCCTTGTTTTCTGTGACCTTGACAGTTTTAAAGGGTACTCTGCAGGTATTCTGTAGACTGTCCCTCAGTTTCAGACTTTCTGATGTTTTCCTCATATTTAGAGCGAGGTTGTGAGTTTTGGAAAAGACTACCACAGAGCTGATTGCCCTTCTCATCCCATCCTGTCGGGGGTACATTATATCCGTGTGACCTGTCACTGGCGAGGCTAACCTTCATCACTTGCTGAGGTAGGTGGTGGTTGTCAAGTTTCTCTTCTGTAAAGTTGCTATTTTCTCCTTTCCATAATCTTGCACAGTCTTTGCAAGCTGGTCACTAAGTTCAGCCCATACTGAAAGCTGAGGGGAAGCTGAGGGGAAACTCGGCTTAAACTGAATCTCCCGGAGAGGAAACTAACTACCTATAGAAGTGATTTTAGGCTACTCCAGATTTTATTACAAAACCCTCTGCCTTCTTAAATAGATTAGGTTAGATATAATTTGACTTTTTCTTGATCACTTCCTGACATCAGTTAACTTCAGTTCCCTGAATTTTGTGATGTTTTTTCCAATTCATTACTCTCTTTGATCTTTCTGTTGGCCACTCTTTCTTATGAACAAATGAAATAAAGCCATTCTCATAGCCCCACCATTGTCTTCTTCTACTTTTCCTTGAGCATGTTACTATTCTATAGTTCCCTCCATTTCAGCTTCTCCCCCTCCATACACCCCACCATGCCCACGGTCAGAACTCTCTGCAACCCTTATCCCTCTGTTCTTGCTGTGTTTCCACTGGCAATATCATTGATCACACGGCTCCATCTTTATCCTCATTCACATAGCCCTAAAAGCCTCACACCCTTCCTCCACTCACCTCCAGCTCTACACAGTGTCTCCATCTCAGCTGTGTCTAATACCTCATTCATCATGTCTCTATTGGTCAAGATCCTGTCTTAATTGCTTTAATCTAAGCCAAAACCCCAGTGCCCAAAGTGATATAGAAGTGGATTTCCCTCTCATGTGACACCCTGAACTCGAAGAGGTTGGAAGTATGTAGGCGAAGACATTCCCGTTGGAGCACTGTGGGATGTTTCCTCATCAGCATGGTGAAGCCTGGCTCCTCCACTACACTCAACTCCTTACAGTTCTGTGGACACTGGGAAGAACAATAGAAAAGACGTGGGTTTCACTGAATGAATGACCTGGGAATGGTGCACATCCCTCTGCCTACACCCAATTGGTAGGAATGTCATCACTAGACAACACCCGGTTGCAAGGGAACCTGGGAAATGATATTTCTATCCAGGTGATAATGAAAACCAGACAGAAGAGAATGATATCAAGTCAACTGGCAATCTTGAAAACAGAAGTTGCCATTTTGCTCGATTTCCTCACTTATTTTCCCACAATTTCTGCACTAAGCCAGTTCTCCTCTTGTCTTCTCAATGTGTGCTCTGAGATTGTTAACATTGCGACAAGCTCGTCATTATAGGGCCTGTGAGCTGAAGCTTGGAGATCATTTATGTTTCCCTTGTTTCTCCTTACCTTTGCTCATGTCCAGTCTGTCTCCTTTCCCAGTAACACTAAACCAGTTTACTAAGTATATTTTTAACCCTTCATCTGAAATCTTTTGATAGATTCATACACATTCCTCCAAATAACCTTTACCATAGATACAGGGTCAGAGCTAACACGTCATGCTGGCTTGCTTTGCACTGAGCACATATGGACATATCTTTACAAGAGCCGAGGAAAACAGGCTGGAGAGTTAACTCCTGAGTATAGCACAGGAATTAAATAAAGACACTCTGAAGAGGGAAAGGAGGGTCGGATTGTTGACTTTGCTTTACCCCATTGGTTCTCAAACTTCCTAAGGCAATGACCAAATAATACAGTTCCTCGGGATGTTGTAGTGAGAATTTTGGTTTCTTTTAAAAACACAGAAAGTGGTATAAGAATATGTTTTCATTCTAATCTCAGGTGTAGATTATGGGGCTTCTTCAGACTGTCCATGACAGCTGACTATGATTTGCCTCATGCTCTAGCCAGGGCATGGTTTGTCTAGCTACAGATAGCGTGAGACTGCCACTGGGTGATATTTGGAAATCTGGAGTTTTTTCAGCAAGTATATAAGCACTAGGGCCCCTGAGAGGTAGGGTGGATCATTGATTGGTTGGTAGTGGCTGCTGTTGGTCATGGTTTGTTAAGCAGTCATGCACAAAGAAACAAGAAGAAATAAGATATTCTGACAGTGAAGATCAAACTTGTCCCAAGGAACTGGCCACACTTACTCATCAGGAGGTAGTCTAATGATAAGGTCACCCCTTTGTGACCCCTGACTTTATTCAGAGAGCTCATCCCTTTCTTCTCTATCCTTTTTGATCTCTCATCTAGTGTTAAAGGGTTGAAAGGGTGAAAAGAGGATGGAAAATGGTGGAAGAAAGAGGAGCCCACAAAATAGCCACAACACCAGCCACATGTTGTGGTGACCCCCAATCACAGAATTATTTCATTGTTATTTCATTCTTTTTCTACAGTTGTGAATTGCTATGCATCTGTGTTTTCTGATGGTCTTAGTTGATCCCCATGAAAGGGTCATTTGACCTTCCAAAGGGGTCACATCCAACAGGTTGAGAAGTACTGCTTTAGATCCAATACTGGATACATCCCACCAAAACAGGCCTTAGAATCCTATTCACCAGGCTGGAACCCACAATCAGGTATTCAGCACACTTTAACACTAAACAAATGAACAAGTCCAGAAAATTCATGTTTTAGGCTTACCTCACCACTATATCCACCCAAGAAACTTGCCAGCCTCCATAACCTGGACTCCTAGCCCATGTTCCCAGATTCAAGATTCCTCTCAGCACCATGCTGGTACCCACAGTCTATGTCTCCAGGTTATCCTATTCTTGCCTGGCTTCCATGCCAGGCCAACCTTTTCAGACCCAAATGCCAGATTAGTACCCACCAATTTATCCTCTAAGCTCAAACCCCTAACCCAAAGCTGGGTCCAAGCTTCAATTTCATCCTAGTATATAGGTGATACCTTAAGTTCACCGTTCAGCCTGTCTTCCATGATTCCAGATACCTGCTCAGCACTAGCTGACTTAATCCCCAGAGCGACTGCCGTATACCCATGAGTCCCAGATACCTGACAAGTAATGACCTCCTAGTCAGCCCCTATCAGACCCAGGGTCCTAGATTATTCAAGCAGAGCCAAGGTCCATGTCTGTTTTGAACTCAGTTCCCAGGGCTTGCTAAACGCAACATGATTCTAGGCTTCACCTACATCCCCAGTCCATACATTGACACAGGCATTAGGCCTGCCTGTCTGCATCAGATGAGTCAGCCTGAGAACCCCAAAAGGATGCCCACCTGGAAATGATATCATCTCAGAACAGGCTGCCTGGAAAGTCCTTTTCCTTGCTGACAGAAGCTCTTTGTTTGTAAAGATAAGAATGATCTTCCTAGGCTTTGTATGTGCTGACATCAGTGCATGGATTCAAAGATCACAAATAATTAGAGAAACACCACCAGCAGAACAAAATAAAGGGCCAGTGATTAACTGTAAAGATGCTGATTCATAGCCTGCCTGACAGAGAGTGCAAAATAATACCCTTAATCTTGCTGACCTACAGAACATTGAACACAGGTAAATTTTTTTTTAAAATGTGAGGCCATCCTGCTTTGTGGCATGGGAGGTGGGCACCATTCCAATGAACAGATCTGTGATGGAGAGATGGGAACGATAGAAAAACAGAGCTGTAGGTGTGCTATGGAAAGAGGCAGAACTGAAGGTGTGGCAGTGTTGAGGACCACGCTGATGTGAGTGGCTTGTGCTGCCACCTGCGTCCTTGGTGATGTCTGGATCACGATGCCCAGACTGGCAGCTGGGGTCTGCATTGATGTTCATGGTCCATGCTTCCACTGGAGGGCATGCAGCATGGAGTCTGTGCTCTGTGCTGCCACCAGAAGCCACGTCCATTGATGTCCAGGGGTCATACTGATCAGCGTGGCCTGCACTACCACCCAAGGCCATGGTGATGTGTCCACGGTCAAGACTGCTTCCCAGAGCTTTGTCTGGGTCTGTGGGCTGACCGCGGCTAGAAGCCATGTTCCTGATCTGTGCTGTTGCCAGAAACCATGTGGAGGAAGCCCACACTTCATGCTCCTGCTGAGAGTAAAGAGCAAGGAAACTTTTTGCAGTGATAGCTATGATTATAGATGCATAACTGAGAAAGAGGGACATGGATGACTTCTATGACAAACCCATCAACCCCCAAAAGGTATCAGTCTAAACAGGATGCCATTGAAGAGAACTCTTAAAAAGGGAGATAGAGATGCTGAAGTTAGCTCTCCCCAACTGATGGCTTCTGGAGGAGGTGTGGGGAAAGACTCAGTTCTACTTAAGTGGCTGGCCCCTGAAAGCCTGACCATGTTCTAGTGAGTATATAGATGACACAAATTGGACTTTTTATTTTTATTTATTTATTTATTTATTTATTTATTTATTTATTTATATTTATTTGTGGTGGGGAGGGAGATCACGAGGATTGGAGGGCAGAAATGGAAGGACTTGGAAATGAGTGGTCAGGGTACATGATATGAAATTCCCAAAGAATCAATAAAAACATTATGTTGAAAAAAGTGCAAACTATATGAAAACCAAGTTTTAGTGAGGAGATGGGAACCACAAAAGTAAGCAACAGGAACACAGAGGAACACAGAGCAGCCCAGAGCAGCCCAGAGACTCTGTAGTTGAATGATCTCATGACTGACCGGAAAATTTCCACACAAAGCTTCAACATCAGACATCTGTCTTGTCAAGCAGAGGACAGAGATGATGAAGAACTGGAAGACAGTTCACTTGAAAGTACCCAGTCAGAGGAGCAAGAAAGGAAGAAAGAAATGAAGAAAGCCTGTGGAAATTATGGGATATTATTAAGCAAACCATAGGGTACATTGCTGGAATTCCAGAAGAAGCTCACAGGGAGAAGGAGTGGGGCTTCTTTATAAATCCTGAAAACCAGGAGGAACAAATGAATATATACATACCTGAAGACCAAAGAGCATCAAGGAGTCAATATGAAGTGGTTTTCAATGAGTCACGTGATAATCAGATTCCCCGAGTGAAGAGTGGAAGAGTTTAGGAAGCATCAAGGAGACAATGACTTATCACACACAAGAGAGTTTCTGTAGGACCAGCAGACTTCATAGTGGAAGCCTTGTTCACTGGGAAGGTTGGGATGATATCTTCAAAGTCCTAGAGTAAGACCAGGCAAGCATCCTGGCCCTGGCAAACCTGTCATTCAGAAGTGTAGGAGAGACAAGTATTTTCTTGGATAAACAAACACTGTAGGAGTCTATTACCACTACAGCTGCTGCTACAAGAAATTCTAAAACTGATTCTTAAAGCTGAAATAAGAGGACAGTAATTAGTAACCTGAAAATATTAAACTGACTGATGAAATTAAATTTTGTTATAGTTAAAAAGTAAGTTCATCAAAAAATAAAAATTTGAAAACAACTCCGCAAGATTGATGATAATTATCACAACTGTTATATACAAGCAAGGGGAACAGGCTCTGGGAAGTAAATTGCCATCAGTTCGGGGATTAGAATGTAGCAGAGCCGAGATTTGGTCCCAGGCTGTATCCCTAGGCACGTCGTTTTGTATCCTCTAGCTCTGGTTAAGGTGTTCCTGCTAGAAATGCCTTTCCAGTTCATTAACTCATGGCAAAAATCTTAGCCATCTTTTTAGGAACATCCATGAATACCACCTCCTCTATGGACACCCATCTGGGACCCACACTTCTCTTCTAACCTCTGGAGCCACGGGTCTGTATCTTTCCCCTTGATGCTTAGCATCTCTTACCTCATAATGCCTTGTGGGAACATCTTATTCCATCTAGGCTCAATCCTGAACTCACAGAGGCCAATATCACAGACCAGCCTAGTGTAGGACTATTCATTCTGTGCTAAAACAATGTATACTACCTTCCTTCTGCTTCAACTCTAACTACAATATGAGCACATTTCTTTAAATCAGACTCATTCTCGGTGCCCACTATTACTTTCATTGCTCAAGCCCTCAACATGTCTCTCATGGACCACTACAAATGTCTCCTAAAGTGCCTGACCCATTCTTAGCTTCATCTTCCATACTCCTGTCAGTGCAAAAGGCCAATACAGTACACCCTCAGCATCTCATCCTGCTAACGAACTCCCAGGCACAGGAACTGCTCTACCTTTTATGTCCTAGAAATAATTACGGTGTTCAAGGAGCCACTTTTTATGCCTTTTCTGTCTTTCTGGACTTCTCTGTCTTTCTTTATTAACTCTCATAGCAGTACATTCCTCTTCAGCAAGGTAACCTTCAGTAGCATTCCCTGAACTCTACTATCTGCCCTTATCTTCTGTCATGGTGTGTTTGCATCTTACCCTGCTCAGATGCATATCTTGAAGTTAAAGGAAGTTAACCATTTCTATGTCTGTCTCATTCACGCCTGCCACATGCCAGTGTCCTTATGGAACTCAGGTACCAAGCCTTCACCATTTCTATCTCTCTAGATCTGAGTCTATATTGGATATTCAAGTGTAGTAGTTTCTTCAATGGATTATAAAAAATAAATTGATTTAGAGGCTGGAGAGATGACTCCATGGTTAAGAGTGCTTGTTGCACAACCATGGGTCCCTGAGTTCAAGTCTCCGTCATCTACATAAAAAAGTGTGAGCACGGCCTCTCGCGTGCCTGTAGCACCAGGACTGTGAGAAGGTGGAGACAGGGGACTCACTAAGATTTGCTGGCTGAAGGAAAATGGTAGGGAGAGATGGAGAAGGGTACCTGACATCCGCCTGCCTTGGTATGTACATAAATGGATACATATAGCATATGCACACATATACACAAGATAAATTTTAAGAGTCAAATTGTTTTAGTGTAATACACAAACACCATGGGGTCCACTAAGGATAGAGGGATTAGTTCCCGAGCTAAATGACCCATATTCTCCTTTTCCCTGCAGTCTGTCCATTGTCATTTCATGCTGTGGTACATATCCTACCTGTATCATGTCCCTTCACAGCAGGACTGTATTGGTTGTATTGAGTCTTCCCAAGGAAGGACTCAATTAAATCATAAACCAAGATGGCTCTGATAGTGTTAAGGAGCACCATGCTTGGGGCTGGGTTTTACAAGGCCTCCCTGTCGGTAGATGCTGTAGATGTGGCTGTGCTGCCCGTCCGCTCTCATTAGTTTGGATCCTATTTACGGTGTTTTCTGTGAACCGTAAAGAGATGTGACTCTGGGATCCAGGTAAGGGAAACGGGAGCAGCTGTGTGCGAGTGCTCCCTGCCACTCCCTTTATTTTTTAAATGTAGGATAATTTTAGTTTGAGCGGACAATTCTAGGCATATGCTTTTTCTGCCTTCACGCATTTTATCTCATTTGATGCCCAGAAGACCCCTTTGCAGCTGACACATTATCTGGATTTTACAGATAATGAAAGAGTTGCATAGAGGTTAATGGGCACATCTGAGGTTACGCAGTGATAATAGCTGAGTCACACTGTAAATCAGGTATCTCTACTCGGTGACTGGTGTCCTTACTTCCGCTCTGAACTTTGAGCTATGTTTGTGAACAAACTAGTGTTTTTATAAATTACTGGATGTTGAAACCTACTAGTTGGTCCTAAAATGGATTTACTTATTTCCAACTGACATTCAGAATAGAATGGGAAAGAATGGGGTGGGGTGGGATGGGATGGGGTGGGGTGTAGGAATGAATGGTAATAATAGGATGAATGGAATGGGATGGAAGGAATACAACGGGAAGAAGAGGGGGTGGAATAGATAATATGAGATAGATTGAAATAAGATAAATATGAAATATTAAAGAGTCAGTACTACTTCATGACATTCTATCCAAGTTCATAATATAAAATAGGGTTTTTTTGCCCTATGGATCCCAGACTTACCAAAGAATCAAGGGAAGGGTCATAATTGAACCTCTGCATCTGAACCCGAGGTTGCTGAAGTCATCCTGTTGCTGTCCCAATTGGCAGATGGTTTTAGCTTACAATCCCCTGGTTTATTGCTCGCTTTACTTTCAAACCTCCCCAAATGCTTATCTCCTCTTGTTTCTAGAATTGACCTTGTCTCCTGGCACTTCATCCTTCCTGAGACACTGGTCTCCCAGAGTTCTCCAGGGCCCTCTATTCTTGTTTCACACTCCCAGTGTAAACCCAGCCTCTACCATCATCTACAGGACAGTCAGCTCTATGACAGGGTGTCTCTCCCAGTCTTCCCTCAAGCTCCGGATTCACATTTTGATTATTTACTGAACATCTTCCCCTGGTTGTCCCCAGGTCTCTCAGAATCAACAAGCTCAAATTAATTTAATTTTGCCCCCCTCAATCCCACCTCCTTATGTTAGGGAGTGGCACCTCTATTCACCCAGCCATCCAAGCTATTAACCCAGCACTCTGAAACTCTCTGCCCCCGACATGTCAACAGCTAACCTGACTGCCACCCCCACCCCTGTCTATTCTGCTTCCGAATGTTATTCAGAATTGCCCACTCTCACACTGCCTTCATCCCAGTCTCTATCTCTCCTTGAACTCCTGCCTTCAGCATCTTCTCCTTTAGTCAACCTTCCACATGGCTACTGCAGAGTCAAGACTGAAAGCTCTCTCTTGTGAATCATCACAGGGTTCACTCAGATGAGGATGCTTCTAGACTACCTGAAGGACAATCCTTCCATTGCTGCTTCCCTAGAGCCCCTCAGGGCTGCAGCAGCCACATCACATCCAACACGCTCTTTAGAAAGCACAGGCTACTTCTTTAGCCAAAGATGCTCCCCTCCTCCCTCATCCTCACACAACTGTTGAGATCTTATTTTAGGTAAAACTCTCCTGCTGCCTCCTGTAAAGGTTCCTGTTCTTCAGACTCCACCCTTGTGGTCCTTCAGAGCACACCCACAGAGCATAATCCCTGCATTCTTTTTTGTCTCTCGGATCACATTGAACTTCAAACTGATTATTTTCGTTTCAGATTCCAGCACTCCACTGTGACTATCTCAATAGCTAGATTTACATCTTATCCACTTTCCTGAGCCTTGGGCACTGACGTACAGTATAGTAGGTGTTCAATAATGTTTGTGAAATAAATGAAGTCTCAATTCTGTCACTTCCTGGCTGCTTCTTTGGGCAACTCCCTTAATGTCCTAAGCTTTATTTTCTTCCTTTGTATACCAATGGAAACAAACGGCACCTGCCGTTCTGTGCGTATGCCTCAGTATTATGGGTCTTTCTGCACTATTTAATTTTTACTTCCAGACATCAAAAACAGAAATGAATCCATATATCACAAGTAAGACAAGAGGAATCACGAAGAAATAAAGCAAATTTCTTTGTGGTTGTACAACTGGTGGGTTAGAGTTGAGGTTTGAACTTAGGACTGTCTGACTCCAACACTCTTTCTATCACACAGAATTATGGGTAGCACGGGTAAGAAACTATCGACCCCTCTGGGAGTAAATGTGGTGGTGTATGTGAAAACACTTTGTAAGCTGTCAAATGCCATCAAAACAGAGGTGACATTGTTGTCATGAAGCTCTTCCATGGTCTGTGTATCATAGTCGGAATTCTCAGTGACTGAATATTGGAAATCATTCTGTCCTAGCTGGCTGCAAGGGCCTGTGGGAGAAACCAGGGCTGTGTCTGAAGAACATTTGCACCCCTGTTTGTGGATGCTCAAGGATGCTGCACACGGGGAGAGATGACAATGGGCAGACTCACTTGTCAGTTACAGGTTACAGCACCCTGTGAATGTCCCAGTGACACCATTGTGTTTTAGTATCTTCCGAGCTGCTTTGTTGTTGTGACATCCCATTTAGAATCTTGGCGTTGTGCACCAGGTCATGAACTGCACTGCTTTTAGCTGCTGCCACCGTTTGTGAATCATCCTGTTTACAATCGTTCGGATGCTATCTGGGTGGTGCGCATGCAGAGCGGCAGTGATGTATGGTAGCGCCTGCACAGGGAGCCATGGGGACTGCCAAGGGAGGCAAAGATCCATAGGCAAAATGTACTGTGTTCAGCTGGCCATTTAGTCACTGTAAGGCCACCACTGGAGTCCTCAAAGGATGACCAGCCAAGGGCATGTGACAGTCATTGACTTTTGGCCCAATGGTTACTTTCTCCCACTGGTGGCAAGAGCAGTGGAGAATCCAGCCTTCTGTTTTCTGTAACTGCCTGGGTGGTAGAGAGTGGGCTCCTTAATCTCCCCTTAGGCTACTCAATTCCATCTAGCATCATTGCTTGTTGATGTCTCTTGTTTTTTATTGCTATAAGGAAAACATGCTGTAACCGGTCTTGGACAAACCAGGGACATGTCTGTAATTTAATGTCTGATGACCTCGGTTTGAGGCATTTGTCTTCGAACGTGTTTCCCGTGACTGTGTAAACCCTCACTTGTGCCTCTTGTAGCCTCTTTGAAATTCAGTTTGCTTGCTTTTTTCCCCTCAGCATTATTAATTTTTAAATTTTATAGTTTATTCGTTTGTAAGTGCTTTGCTTCCGTGTATGTGTGTGCACTATGTGTGCCCAGTATTCATAGACGTGGGCAGGAGAGGGCATCTAGTCCCCTAGAACTGATTTAATGGGTGATTATGAACCATCATGAAGGTGCTGGGATCTGAATCTGGGTCTTCTGAAAGAACAAGGGCTCTTAATCACTGAGCCATCTCTGTACCCCTATATTTTTTAAGAAGCTAGGGATGCTCTGGAAATACTATGGAGAGAGAGACACAGACCCCACTGCACAATAAATCAAATCTTAGAAAGCTTTGCTTCATTTCTTAGGAACTATGGAACGTGGTTTCTTGTACTGAGTAAGGACCAATTCAACCCTGGGAGTTGAAGTAAACGCTTCTCAATTGTGGCTCTTCAAAGCCAGCCTCTTCCCAGTGCTCTTAGTTCTCACCTAAAAATGGTAACTTGGAAGTGCAGTGATGAGGACTGGATCTGATGGCACCTAAGCCAGCATTGCTAAGTCGGCCTGGAAAACCCCTCATAGACTCCTGAGTGCTAAGATGTTCACAAGACATGGACTCAGCGTCTTCTCCTTCATCTCCTTATAAGGAGATGGTAGGTTTTGGCTGCTTTCTGGGCCAAGTTGTTACACCCTGTAGAATGGATCATGTGGGAAAACACATTTGGTTGGAGTTGGAGAAATGGAGGTGGTAAATTGCTTTCCCTGCAAACATAAAAACCTGAGTTCAGATCCCTAGCCCCAAGTTAGAAAAAAAATCAAAACAAAAACAAAAGACAGGGTTGGTGGCAAACAGCTGAAGCTCCAGTGTTGGGAATAGGGTGGGAGAGGCCCAGGCAGTTAGGTTGCTTGCTTGCTGGCCAGCCAGTCTACCCAAATTGATGAGTTCAGTGAGAGACCTCATCCCCAAAAGTCCCAAAATAAGGTGGGCTGGACTGTGGTGGTGCACACTTTTAATCCCAGCACTCGAGAGGCAGAGGCAATCCCGTCTCTGCATTTGAGGCCAGCCTGGTCTACAGATCGAGTTCCATGACAGCCAGGGCTACACAGAGAAATCCTGTCTAAAAACAAAAACCAAGCAAAAGATGGGTTGTGAGTGAGAAACATACTTTCTGTCAATCTCTGGCTTCTACACCTATGTGCATGTGCACCTGCACTGCACACGCTCACATGTGCACATACACACACTATATATACACATGCACATACACATATACATACACATGAACACACACACACGCACACACACACACACACCTGCAGGCACGCACACACGCTCACACACATTAGAATATTCTTGATCACTCTTATCTGCATCTGATGAATGTACAGGCTTGCCTCATTAGTCTCTGGGAGTCAGTGCAGAGGAGTGTGGACATGCCTCCATTTTAAAGTTAGTCAGAGTGGGATCTGAAACACCAAGTGGTTTTACAATCTAAGCTCTTAGTGAGGCTGGAAATAGAACTCTATACTTGGTTTGTTAAGTTGGTTTTCTTGTTTGTTCTTGTTATTTTGGGGGGGGGAGGGGATAAGATCTGGTGTATCCTAGGATGGCCTCAAACTTACCGTGCAGCCAATGTTGGTCTGGGTCTTCTTGCCTCAGTCTCCTGAGTGCTCGGATTACAGATGTGTTCTCAGCAATCTCAACTCCTCGTTCTTGCTTTCTCCCTTAGCCCAAGTTGTTTCCAAACACAGTAGAGGGAGTAAAAATTTTGAGTGTCTGGTCTTCTTGCCTTCTTTGTTGCTAACAGTCTTGGATGTTTCTGAATGCTGAAGGCATCTGTATGCAACTGAATCCTGTAAACCCCATGCCTGAGCTGTACCCTGAAGATGCTGTAACTGCACAGATAACAACATGGAGCTGAAGCTAATAGCCCAGCATGGCTCACGGCGGTGTTCTGAGCTTACCTACAGACTCGCTGCAGTGTTACTTATGGAGATGACAGATTTACTGTGGCTCGACTTAATAAAATAACATTTATGGGACTATCTGCACAATTAGAGCACACTCCAGGTCATAAATACACCCCAGCCAACGTCATATCCTACCCGTTGCCCTGCTTTTGGACATGGATGTTGTTAGAGGTGTGTGGGAGCTTCAGGAGGTAATGAGCTGTTGGAATGCAGAGAAAGTACACAGGAAGGTGTAAAGACAAGCTTAGGCTCTTACAGGTAAACTTCATGCCCTGTTCCTCTGAGCAGCTGCTGTACTGGGTCATGAGCATCCTCACTGGGACAGACAAATACAGTTTAACTGGACCAAGGAAATGTTCATTTCCTCCCCTTGTACTTCCCTGGGCTTCAATTTCCTCACTTCTAAGTTTTGACACTTGGGTTAAGGATTTTCAGATGAGAAGTTTGTTTCTGTGGGATAATTTCCCCAATAATCTTGGATGAGCAAGGCAGCATGGTTTTGGGGTTTATCCCTTGATCTCACCATTTTGTACTTATCTAACTCCTGTCTGTGTTAGTCACTGATCTATTTCTATGAAGAGACACCATGGCCATGGAAACTCTAAGGAAAGCATTTAATTGGGGCTGCCTTACAGTTTCAGAAGTTTAGTCCATGGTCATCATGGCAGAAAACATAGTGGTAAGCAGCAGACATGGTGCAGGAGGAAGAGCTGAGAGTTCTATATCTGGATCCTCAGGCAGCAGGAAGAGAGAGACACTGGGCCTAGCTTGAGCATCTGAAACCTCAAAGACCATCCCCAGTGACACACTTCCTCTAAGAGGTCACACCTCCTTATCTTTCTCATGTAATATCACTCCCTAGTGACCAAACATTTAAATGTATGAACCTATGAGGTCATTCCTCTTCAAACCACCACAGCATCCCAGGAGCAGATAAGACCTAGGACAACCTGAAGCTACTGCATTCCCACACCGAACACAATACAAGAGCAATGACACCCCGAAACCTTATGTCTCTCAAAAAATGCCCATTCCATTTTCTTTGGGGTCCCCATAGGACATTAAAAGGGTGGTGAGATCACTGATGGAGGCCAACCATTGACTGTGCTGAGGAACTCACCAGATGGTTTTCGAGCTTTGTAGGCATAGTCCAGGTCAAACTGCTAAAAGCATTTGTGTGGGCAAGCCTAGCCTCGGGTCAATGTCATGACGACCAGCTGGAAAGTGAAAGATGTAACCAAACAATAGACGGCTTTCTCTCCATCAGCCAAATAAGCAGTTATACTGATTTTCTTTTCCCAATGACTTAATTGTTTTCTCAACTGGTGTGACTCACTTTGCAATTTGTTTCCAATTCTGCAGATGCAGCCCAAGTTGCCCAGTATTGTGGGTTCCTCGTGCTTATAACTCAGGGAGGTGGGGGTGGAGAAGCAGCATAGTGACTCATTGAAGGCACAAGCTTTGTCAGTGCTTCATCCCTCCTCCTAGTGGGATGGGGCACTGGGAAACAAACAGATGCTATAAGACAGTAGCACACATGCACACAAGCACACAAATGCATAACCACACACATGCACACATATGCATTCATAGACAAGCCCAACACATGTGTGTGTAAATGTACACACTCGGAAATATACTCACACATGCTCATGCACTGTATCATGGAAGGATGGTCAGGACACAGTGAAACTCACTGGCATCTTGGTTGAACTTAGCCATTAACCCAAGACGAATTGGACCCATTAATAAAGAAAAATGCCAATTTCATCGATTTGCCTGCCTTCCAGTTCACTTGCTTCTCTTCCCTGCATGTCAAGCTCTGCTTCTTATCATCTTTCTTTTTCTATCAGAGGAACCAGAACCAGCTGGACCAAATGAGTATGTGTAGCCCAAACCAGAATACTGGCCCAATTTCCATAACAGCCAGAAATTGGACTGGGAGCAGAGGAGATGGCTCAGTCATTAAATGGCAGATGCATGAGGACCCAAGCAGTTCAATCCCCAGTGACTCAGTAAAACGGCAATACAGTGTGATGTTGTAGGCTTTTAGTGTTATAGGCTGGGTAGGCAGAGAGAGAGAGAGAGAGACAGAGAGAGAGAGAGAGAGACAGAGACAGAGACAGAGAGAGACAGAGAAAGACTGAGAGAGACAGAGACAGAGAGATACAGAGAGACAGAGAGACAGAGAGATCTCCCTGGAACTGGTTGACCAGTTAGCCTAATCTAATTGGTTGGTTCAGACCAGTCAGGAAACCTGTCACCAAAAACAAGGTATAGATTACCTGAAGAATGACACTAGAGATCGACTTTTAGCCTCCACATGCACAGGAACATGTATGTACACATGTGTGTAGACACACATGAGTGGCATAGAAAATCACCTATAGCAGAAAGGAGATAAGAAGTAGGCAACTTCTTCAATATACCAGTAAAATTCTTCCTTAAAAACATGAAGACACGAGTTTCCCCTGGAACCCATGTTTTTTGGGTTTTGTTTTTTGTTTTGTTTTGTTTTTTAAAAAAAAGCCAGGAACAGGTGTGTCTTGTAAACATAAGGCTGAGGAGACAAAGACAAGCAGAGCTCTGGAACTCACTGGTAGCCAGCATAGCCACATTAGTAAATCCCAAGCCAGTGAGAAGCTTTGATCTTCTCCCTCCTCCTCCCCCTCCCCCTCCCTCTCTCCTTCATCCTCCCCCTCCCCCTCCCTCTCTCCTTCATTTTACCCCTCCCCACTCCCCTCCCCCTCCCCCTCCCCATTCCCTCTTCTCCTTCTCCCTTCCCCCTCCTTCTCCCTCTCCATCTCTCTCTTCCTCTTCCTCCTCCTTCTTCTCCTTCTTCTCCTCCTCCTCCCCTCCTCCTCCTCCTCCTCTTCCTCCTCCTCCTCCTCCTTCTTCTTCTTCTTCTTCTTCTTCTTCTTCTTCTTCTTCTTCATCTTCTCCTTCTCTGACTCCTCCTCCTCCACCATCATCATTACAATAAGAAAAACAACAAAATAAAAAAAACAAAACAACAACAATTAAAGTGAACAGCATCTAAGGCTAACCTCTGGCTTCCACACACACAGTTACACTACACATATGCTCTTGCACTGTCTCATGTGTGCATGCTCTCAAGCACACACACACACACACACACATGCACACATGCAGGCATACACCATACACACACACACACACAGACACAGATGCAGAAAGAGAAAGAGAGAGATGAGAGGGAGGTCAGTGAATGACACTCAACAAGTTTATCTGAAGGAGTCCTGGGGTCATTGCTTCAAGGAAGACTTGAAATGGTCCCTTGAAATGGTCCTGTGTGGCACCAGGATTTAAGGGAGACTAAAGATAAAGACATGATGTGAAACAAGCAGAAATCCTGCCCTGCAAAATGCTGGGGATACACAGCCACTGTTGGTGGTTCCCCTTGTGTAAACTCCTGGACCACAGTGGCAAGATGGACTAGTCCCATGCTTTCAGACCTGAAGTGACACAGTCATTCTGCAAAACCCTCTATACTAAACAGCTTCTGCTAGAGGGGATCACACCCAGATCCTATGGGTCCAGCAGTCCTTCTAAATGTGCAGAAACATGAGTCTGCACATTACAGGACCCATTTCAGTAAACTAGCAATACTCACAGTGACCCAAGTTGAGAAGTAACACCTAATAAATTAGTTGTAGGTGGGATAGTGTATAGCAATGAAAAAGAACTTGCGACCGGTCACTTACAAACATAATTGGCCAGAAGGGTCAGCCATGGCATAAAAATCAATCATACATGGTTCTGTTCATCTAAAATTCCCAGACCTTCAAGGAGAGTCTGTGAGTAGAAGAGCCAAGGGGTCACTTCTAGAGAGGAAGGTAGGATTTGGGGAGGAGAAGGAAACTGAAGGAAGTTTCTAGAGTCTTGGGAAATTGTTACCTCTTCATTCAGGTTGGAGTTGCACTGCTATGTTTATGTTACTTAAATAATATTTAAATGAAAATATGTACAAAATGATAGGTAGGTTATCTAAGAGAGTACGCAAGGTAATAACTAGGATAGCCAAAGTCTCTGCTAATAGGGATGTGTCTCATGGGATGGTTTCACAAATCTGTACCTGTGTCATGTTCTGTGTCTGCTTGTGTCATCTGCCTACATGATTGTCTTAAAGACTGGCTGAGACTGGAGATGGGGGGGGGGATGTGTGTGATCTGTAGTATTCATGCCCTCTACCTAGAGGAAGTTAAAGGTTAAGCCCTGTGTTTGAAAGAATAACAAGGACAAAAGTGGGGTGCAGGGTAAAGAAGGGGGATTGCTGGTCTCTCACATCTGGATTTTGAAGCCACCATCTGATCTGGCACCCTTTGGGAGCACACATGCTAATCACTGACAGCTGACACCCCCAGCCACATCTGCAACACCCTGGCTAATCACTGTCCGGAACTGTATACACCTGTCTTCCCTGCGTGCCAGCCCCTGCCACCTGCCTGCCTGCCACTTTCAGCCCTCACGCTAAATCAATAACAAAGACCTCCTCCTCGGGAGGGCTGTCTCCCTTTTCTTGCCACAGCCTCACCCCTTAAACTCACACCCACCTCTCTTCCCTTCTCCAAGCCTTATCCATCTGCTCAAAATCAGGTCTGCTTTGGCAGGTCAGGCCTTGTTGCAGACAGCATGACTCTGCCGGGTGCTAGCAGTTGCCAACACTGCAGTTTGAAAATCTCAGCATCTCAGGACAGTCCATTACAGACATTAACAATGTATATTGTCCACTGACACTGGGGGCATGCAATTCCACCTTGTTAATGATCTCTTTGAAATAGCCAAGGCTATGGAGAAAGATATGGTTCAGAGGTCCCCGGACTGTGTTGATAGGACTAGCAGAGGCTATGGAGACAGAGTTGGTTAGGAGGTCCCCTGGACTGCTTTGATTGGGCACAACTGCATTTGTGATATTTGAGCAACATTCAGGAATCACTGTCATACTAATGGGGACAGGTCCTCAGAGATCCGCTCAGCCAATTAAAATGCGCTTCGGGAGAGTTCTGAGTGTCCAGTCACTGGGCAGATCTGCTAATATTTATCCCAGCAAGGAGAAAGCTAAAGATCTGACCAGCTACTCTATGATGCTGAAAGAATGCTGCAAATGCATGCCTTGCTCTCTCTCCCAAGTCAAGGCACTGAGGTGGAAGTCACATATGCAAAACACACCTGTCACTGTAACAGAGACCAGTAACGACCTCCTGTAACAGCTGTTAACACCGACCTTGTTCTCCCACTCAAAAAAAGGAAATGAAAGAAAGGCAGGAGACAAATTAAGACCAACACACTTTAAAATGTGTCAAACCTTCCCAGACTTGGAGCTTCATTATTGATAACAAATCCCTTGTGATGCACTTCAAAACAGTGTGTTTTACATACGCTTAGAAGTGAGGCCAGGAAATATGGGAGCCTGTAGCTGGGCACACTATGAGGAACCCATCTTTGGCAGGGTAAAAGGAAGACATCCAGGTAGGAAGGTAGGTTGATAATTCAGCAATAATATAAGGCACACTGATATCAGGCTTGGTTATGCACAGGGCAAAGCTGGCTATTGCAAGAAGAATAGGGTCTACAATAACTTTAAGAACTGAACCGCTTAGGGCTCTGAGGAGTATGGCTAAGTCAGATGACAAAAGCATGCAGACCTGAGTTCAAGCCCCAGCACCCACATAGAAATCCAGGCTGACGGTTATGATGTTCATGGTCCCAATGCTGGGGAGACCCCTCCATTCTTTCTTCTGGGTCGCATGATAAATGACTTGGTTTTACTAAAGCTAAACTGCTGTGACCCATTGGTCTCTACTCCTCTGAGCCCTTCTCCCACTTCATTTCTCCCTTCTTGCATACTTAGCACCTTCTTTTATACAATCTTACCTTCCTGTATGTAGGATGCATCTCTTCTGCTTGTGAAAAATCCCCTTCTCCCCACCTTGATGCTTCAATTGACCAGAATATTCCCCTTTCCTTTCTTCTGTTTAATTTGAGGAAGAGCCACTCAGTCCATGTGAATTCTTTTCATTGTTAAAACAAAACATACATACACAAAAACACCCTACTAACTGGATTTAGATGCTTCCCCAAAACCCTATGCTCTGGACCCAATTCCTCACCCTCTTAATCCTTATCACCCAGCTGTCACTATTCAAACCACCTCTCAAGGTCACCAAAGACTTCTGAAATTCCACATTGCAGACACCCTGGCTTTCTACAGCGTCCATCTCCAAGGGCCACATTCACAAACTCTTTGCTTTTCCCAATGCCATCACCCTGATCTAGCCCTTATTTTCTGTTTACATATCTGCTGTTTGTCCTCCAGTCCAGCAGAGACAGCATTCCCCAAGGTCTGGCTTCCTCCTATATTCCCCTTTTCCTCCACATCCCCCCATACCACCACTTCTGCTTCACTAATTTGCATCACATTGTCCATTTTGCTGATGTCCAAACCCAGGTCAACTTCCAATCTCTTTCTAGAATCCAGACTCACATCCATATTGCTTAGGAGGAGCCCAACCTGTATGCCCATCTTGGATTTCTCCAAAAGCAAAAGTTTGTGGCAAGGAAGGGGTATAGGTTATGTATGAGGGGATGACCCCAGGAGGCAAGAGGAGGGAGCAGAGTGAGTAAATCGGGAGTGGGTAGTAGTGATGTGAGAGGCCCCTTCAGGATCAGCACTGTAGCTGCCTGGACGTGATGAGACATTCCAGTTGTGCTCCTAAATGTCCACCCTAAGGACTGGAGATGCGTTGAGTACCTTCTTCCTCATTACTCCACAGCTTTCCAGGCATTCTCTCCTGTATCCTAGCATCTCTTGTGGGGCAGGTGATGCCATCTCCTAGGTTTGGGAGAAGTCCCTGGGGTACACTGTAGTGGCTTGTGCTCTTGTGCTGATTATGTTACCCAAAAACCTGTTACAGTGTCCTGCAGGTGCAACTGAAGGAAGTCTGTCCCCAGTTGGTTTTTGACTGTTACTGGTGGCCAATGGTTGGACAGGGAGACAGAGGCAGGACAGGGAAGGGACCTAGGAAAGAGGAAGAGGGAATTCCACTGTGATGGGGCATAGGAGGCAGACGAAGCCAAGAAAGTGCAGGAGGGAGAGATAGCTGAAATGTAGATACAGGAGGAAAGCAGCCCTAGGAGGACTGTGCATCAGGGTCCAGGGCAGCAAAGATGAAATATAGATTTAGTGTTAACTCTGGAATATCAGAGGTGAATATATGTTAGCCATGAGGAGTTAGGGAGTGGCCCAACCATTGAGCTGGTTAGGTAAAAACAAGGCTCTATATGTTTGTCTTTCGGGAATCCAGAGCATTGGGGCAGTGGCAAGAGGTGCGCATGTACCCGCCAGGGAGTTTAGAGCGGATTAATATACCGCAAAATTACGCTGTGCAGAGAAGAACAGAGAACGCTTGTGTGAGGTGCAGATAATAGGCCGAGTGGGTTTGTGGACACTGCTTCCTTTGAGCCACACTTCAACCGGGCAGGTAAAGGCAACTGAGAGCATCCCCATCCTTGATCTAATGGAGCAGAGCCAGGAATGAAAGCTCAAAGCCCAGAGTGACCTTTCTCCCTTCATTTCCCACCATCCTGTGTCTTTATAGAACCATGGTCTGCTTATCTGGAGCCCGTAATGGAAGCCCAAAGCCCGGAGTGGCTTCACACTCTTCCTTTCCCATCTTGTGTGTCTTCACAGAACCACATTCTGCTTACCCTCAGCAGACCACTTTCTCACCACATTTACCTCAGGACAAGCTCATACCTGCCCTCTCATGGACTAGCTCAGATTATGTACCGTTGTTTTTACTGACCATCTTGCCCTCTTTCCAACAACCGTATATTCCCATGCCAGACTATTCCTCCTAACGATTAGTTTTACTTCTATTAACCTGCTAAGAAAAAATTCTTCAATGGCATCTACCATCACGAAAAGGCCGGATTGGTGCCTAACTTCAATCAGGTATCTAATACCCTCATGCTCTGATCTGATAGCAGCACAAGGGTGTGATAGCAATGACATTTCTACCTCACCTGCCGTACTGACTCTGGCCCTGGGCACCCAAGGACTTCCAGGAGCCACATACCTCCTACAGGCCTCCTGAATGTACAGCTATCTTCTCTGAATCTCTCATCCCCAACCTTCAGCTGGCCAGAGTACTCGGATATAGTATCTAGACTACGAGAGCCACAGCAGAAGGCAGCAGAAGGACCAGCAGGCGTGTACTGACCCTCCAATCCTGCCTGTTCATTCAAACAGTAGCAGATTCTCAAAAGACTGTGACTGGAACCTGTAGCCTTCTGAACAAATTCCATAAAAGAAAGCAAAGGCTCAACTCTCTTACAACTTAATCCTCTCCTGAACATTGTACGTGCCCACACTAAGAGAGAAAATGTGATTTGGATTAAACGAGAGACATGAGCAATGAGGTCCTTCCCATGTGCAGGTCTCAGCACTTGAAGAAAACTTAACACGAACACTAGGAGGGCATCCTCTCAGTGACCCCTCTCCCTTTATGTCCTCTCAGTTGAATCTTCTGCTGTTTCAACCCTTTCCACATTCTCACTTCTCTCCTCTCCTTTCTTTCTGCTTATCATTTCCAGTGGCTGCTCTGGACTGGGTTTGCAGCCATACTGATCTTGCCTGGTCTCTTAGGCCTGCCACCATATGCCACTATTTCTTCTATGGAACCCACACATATATGTCCCCTCTCCCTCCCTCTCTCCCTCCTTCCTTTTCTCTCTCCCTCCTTCCTTCTTTCTCTCTCTCCCTCCATCCCTCCTCTTCCTCCTCCTTCTTCCTCTCTCTCTCTTTCTCTCCCCCATCCTGACCTCCAAACCCCTCACCACACCCCCTTCATGTCCCTTCCTGTCCCTTTCTGGTTTTGCACTATGGTTACTTTGTATCTTTACCTCACTCCAAACCGAGGTTGACTGGGTCCTTGAAGGTAGAGGTGACCGTCACCTGTCTCTGACTCTTCTCTGGCATCAAATACAGTGTTATGCACAGTCAATGAGTGGAGAAGAAAAGGCAGAAAAATGGGACTAGGTAGAAATGCAAATCTGACCCCACACTGAGAGGCAAGCTGCACGGATGTGCAACAGCCAGGAGCCAAGGAAGGCCCGACATATGCTAACCTACTCACCCCTCCGATGGCCTCCGCCTCCTGGAAAAGGCCCTCCTTGTCACTCATTACCTCACCTGCCTTTGCTGCTGAGTGCCCACCTGGAGTCAGCCTCCTTCTGCAGGAGACAGCTGTTCCTGATGTCTGGGTGAAGGTTGGGTAGGCTTTAGCTGGGGGTGGGGGGATGTCATGAGGAAGATACCTCTCTTCATTACAGATGGCAAAGGTGAACTATACAGAAAGTCCACCTGTCTCCAAACCACTCCTAAGCTGTGTCAGCACCGTGTCCACAGAAACCAGATGGAAGAGAAAACAGCCATCAAACATTGTTTGGACCAATATGATGTCAAATGCTTGCTACCAAATGTTGTAGCTACTGTCAGATTGAATAGGATAAGCAATCTATTCTTTTCTTGATGGGTTTTAACCAAATTATCAGTGTCTCCTAGCACCACCGTAGCATCAATTGCTATCCATAGGCCCTGAGGTAGCCTCAACGACAAGCTGATCTGGTCAAACACAAGGCCGGACTTGCCCGTCAATGACATGACCGATTCTCCTGGTACTTTGGCTCGGTGCCGAGTCAGCCTGTCACTGACTAGCCACACTTAATTAAATCAGCAGTAAGAAAGAGTCCATTGCTCCTCAGTTCCCTGCCCCATGAATGGCAAAAGGCCAGAAACAGGGCCTGTGAGATTATTCATGAGCTATGGCCAATCAGGAGCACCTAGCTTTCTTTCCTGCCTCATGTTCCCACTAGGCTAGAGATAGGCTTTGATTTTTATTGCTTTCAACATGCTTTGCTTAAAACCCAACAAGGGTCAGAGCTGGTCCTGAGAAAAACGTGAGAAGGATGGAAGTTATCGTTTGCCTCTGTATCAGCACCCTCCATGTTGGAACACACATCCCAATCTCTTGGCTTTGACCTCAGCACCACAGTCTCTGTGCTTGTTTAACAAGCACACCTTCCCCTCCCTGGTCCTCTTCTTCTATCACAGCCTACTTCCTTGTTTTTTCATGCCCCATCTTCCTGTTATCCAGACAGCACATATTGAGTATCTGTGATGGTGTCCTATTCATGTTGGGATGGAGATGTATGGAATATTTTCCTATCAAAGGCATCTGCCAAAGGGTTATAGCTGTAGTATCTATGGCAATTAATTGTAATATAGCATAGAGTCATTTGAGAAGAAAGCATTGACATAAGAATTACCTATATCAGATAGATCTGTGGGTATGCCTAGGGGATGAATTGCCTCAATTATTAGTTGGTACAACAAGGCCCAGCCCACTGTGGGCAGCACCATCCCTAGGCAGGTGGTCTTGGGTTATATAAGGAAGGTTGCTAAACATGAACCAGTCAGCAAGCCAGCAAGCAGCATTCTTTCATGGTTTCTGCTTCCAGGTTCCAACTGGGAGTTACTGTCCTGACTTCCCTCAGTGATGGATTTTGACCTGGAAGTGTAAGCCGAATAAAACCCCTCCCTCCCTTCCCTGAAGTTGCTTTCAGTCAGAATGTTTTATCACAGCCACAAAATGAAATTCCAAGAGAGGTGATTGCTCCCTTTTTCTTCCTGGTTGGAACCTTGGCCCTTCCCTTGACGTTCAGTTGGGATATGATATAACATGAGACAGTCATTGAAGACATTATGAAGGATGGGTTGCTCAGCTTTCTCATCTTAATAAACTGAAATGAAGGATAGGACCATACAGAAAGACAGTTGGTCTCATCTCTCTCTCTCTCAGGAAAAGCAGAAACACAGCCCTGGCCAGGCCAGCAGGCCCAGCCACAGCATCTGCTCATGGCATCCTATTTGTCTTAGAACCCAGTGAGTCCACCATGTGATTGATGGCGTTCCACTGCATAGAGAACCGAACAAGCAATGATCTGTCATTCACCATAAAGCAATGCTATCTCATCTGCTCCCATTCCCTGGGACACAGCTCCGGCTGTTTGCTCTATGCATCAATTTTTAGTTTATCCAAAGACTAATGATACCGTGTTTAAGAGGCAAGGTGGGGCTTTGTTTTTGTGTTCTACTAGCAGAGGATTACATCGCTGATTGATCCTATGTGGTTGTCTGAGGCTAAAACATTTTGAATTGATACCTGGATTTGGAGTACAATCAACTCCCTCACAATTGCCTCTTGGTGTTGAATAGATCAAGGAGCTGCAGCTTTCTAATAGGGCCTCCAGGAGAGTCTGACAATCCTGGTCAGAAGTAAGTGGTGTGTTTGGGTGAATGGGAGGCAAACAGATCACACAAACGGCTGGCTTGAGGCTTTGAGGAGCCTGAGGACACGCTCTGGGACTGTACTATTCCAAACAGCTGAGACTGGCAGGCAGAGTAGAGACAGCAATCGTCTTCTTAAGGAGAAAAAGGGGCCTAATCTGTAATATCACCAGTTTCTTCAGTGTAAATACCTGACCTGGCTGATTTTAAACTACCACTGGGATGTCTCCGAGAACAGATCCACAAAGAGGATTATGCCATCAGCTCTCATAAAATAGCAGTCAATACATGATGGGAATATATATGTGTGTGTGTGTGTGTGTAATGGAATAATTCATGTATATATATATATGTATACATATACATATATATATGAGTTATATATATGGTTGATATGAGTGAGGATATGTATATGTATATGTACATAGTGAGTGATGAGTTGTGTTCACTTTACTTATCCTAATAAACTGGAATGGAATAAAGGGGGGACAGGAGTGTGTGTGTGTGTGTGTGTGTGTGTGTGTGTGTGTGTGTGTGTGTAACATGCTGTCTTGTTTGAAGTACATTTTTTGAAGTAGAGATTTACTCTTGCCAAAGGTTCTTCATTACTACTGTCCAAGGCACAGAACTAGAATGTGAGAGTCCTTATTGACAAGACTCCTAGGTCCCTTTTCTTTCATCCGGTCAAGCTATTATTATGAAGGAAGGGCTACAAAGGATGCTCACAGTTGAAGTCTAGACTTCAACTGTGTAGATCTGAGCCAAGATCTTCCTCCTACTTAGCTTGTTGGGGAAAGTCAAGCCTGACTCTGAACTCACTGACAAAATTCTCTGAGCTCTAAGAACTTTAAGAGAAAAGGGTCCAGGCCTTCAGAATGACTCCTGCCTGGCAGCTAAGGAGGAGCCCCAGTGGCCCCCTAGGAAAGCAATGGTACAAGAAGCCAGCTCAACAACCAATTTGGCTACAAAGCTCTCTCTTGCTCTCTCTAGGTGTATTTTTCTCCTTCTGATTGTCTTTTTCATGACATTCTGAAGTAATGCTGACAGGGGTGGGAGGTGAGCTGAGCAGGGGGCCTGGTAGTGACCTGCCCCAGAGCTCTGTCTGGCAGGCTCTGGTACAATGCAAAACACCAGGGCTATTCATATCCACAGGGGAAAGGCTGACAAGCCAACAGCATAATTACCATTTAGTCATCATATCAACTGGTCTCCAGCTCCTTCCAGAAATGGGGAGACTGGGGAGAACAGAGAGAACACAAAGAGGGAATCAGAGGTTCCTTCCCTCCTTCCCTTGTTATAACAGGTAGCAGGTCAAACCTAAGGATTCTGGGGTCGCCATCAGGATGGTGGCAGTGGACAAGGACTTCAATGCCAATCCAGGGTAGCCATGCCAGGCTGTTCCTGCAGTTTCCTTTGTTAAGTCTTAAGCTCCACAGGGGCACAGGCTACATGGACTAGACAGGCAGGGGCATCCTGCCATCTCAAGCTTGTGAGACGAGGGATGGGTGTTCTGGGCTGCTCAGGAGACTTTCTGAGATGCAGAAAAAGGAGGTGAGCCTGTCACCCTCTTTGGCATACACACTCGAGATTTCTGAGGCACCCTGCCCAGGTCCACCTTGGGAGAATGAAGGAGTTTGGCTTCTGAGAATTTAGTATCTGGACAGGGATGTGTTATGTTTTTTTTTTCTCCCCCCTGGTACCAGTTTGACTGGCAGCCTGGGCAAAGAAGAGCCCATTCTAAATGTTCCCTGGGGTCCAGAATGGAACTCATTACATCAAACCTGCCGGTAGCCAGCAGCTCTGCTTTGTGAGCTGTGAAACAAATGTTTATCCACCACTCAGTGCGGTTCAAAGCTATTTAAGGAGCTCAGGGTGTTGAGCTGCAGGCAAGAGCTGTGTGTGCAAGGCCAGCGCTGGCACCAAGCAAGGCAGGCAGATCTGGGTCCCAGAGCCTCCAGCCTGCCTGGTCCAGGACTCAGCCAAGGGCAGGGCAATGACGAGGGGACTGGCTTCTTCTTCAAAGCTACATGCTTACATTTCTTCTCCAGCTTTTCCCTCTCCTTCCTCCTATTCTTCTGTCACTTGTCTTTGCTCATGCCTTATTTTGCCTCCCTCTTTCTCTTTTGATTTTCTTCCTTCAGCCCCTTTCCTTTCCTCCTCCATTCTTCCCTTCCCTCCTTTCTGCTCTGCTCACTTCTCTCTTACTCTTTGCTTGAAGACCTGTGGCTCCATAATTATACTGCAATGATGTGTAGTAATTTCTGTTTCCTTGATGAAACCCACAATTGAATAAGAGACATCTTTGTTTACCTGCATGAAAAGCCCTAGGACGAGGTCACTGTTAAAATTAATTAAATGCGTGTGTCCCAAAAAAGTGAATGGACAAGTCAAGCCAAACTAATATATAATTCAAAGTCTAAGGCCAACACAGCACAGTGTGACCCCAGTGGTCAGCAACTAAGCTTACCCACCATAGAGCCTGTAGGCTCTTCTGAAATGATGCTTGCATCCATCATTCTCCGGCTGTTCCACTGCCTTCTGACCACAAAGTATAGTGCTTTTATTTTGGAAAGGGCTTCGAGGATCATAGGATAGCCTGAGGTTACACCCCTAGTTGTCATGATTTTCCTGAGGGGGCTCCTCAACTTAGGTATAAGTGGCTTTTGCTTTGAGACAAGTTGAGAGGTTTCAGTAAGACTACGTAGAAAGTTATGAAGCAGGAAGGGGAGGTGGTCTTCCCTGCCAAAGACTTGACATTGCTATTCTCAAGCACTGATTCCTGTTATGATGTCACAAATACTGTGATTATCTGCAGTGGCGTAACCAACTACTGAAAACAGCAGCTCTCAGTGATAATCAGAACCCATTATGCTCATACATCTGGGTACTGCCTGAGGTCAATGAAGCAGCTCTTACTGGGAATCTCCTAGCTGTGAGCAAGGCATTGCAGGACTCTGGTCCTTCTGAGTCTCTATAGGGAAGACACAAACAGCCAGGGCTTTGAGGCATCTCTTCTTTTGCGTAGAAGCATCAGGGTGGAGAGATTTTTGCAAGGCAGCTGAAGCCTCCCAGAGCAAACATCCCAGGAGAGAACAGCAGGAAGCCTTCCCTAACTAGCCATGGAAATCACAGAGCATTGGTATTGGCAGCATACTAATAATGCTCTGAGGCCATGGCAAGTCTGTAAAGAATTTTCAACAGGGGGAGACTTGGCTTCTGTGTGTGTGTGTGTCTGTGGTGTGCATGTGTGTGCGTGTGTGCGCATGAAAGCCAGTATGTGCACATGTGTATAGAGGCCAGAGGTCAATATTGGACATCTTTGCCAATCACTCTTCACTGTATCTTCTTGAGACAGGGTATCTCAGGGAACGTAGAGAGGGACAATTCAGTTAAACTGGCTGACCAGCAAACACCAGTGACACGTCTATCTCCACTTCCCAGCACTAAGGTCACCACACCTTGTTTTGCTTTAAATATGATGTGGCTAGAGCTCAGGTCCTCATGCTTAAGTGAGAAACACTTTACCAGATGAGCCATTCCAAGCTCCTGCCTTTTGATGGGAAGGATTCAAAGATGTCTTCAGCCTCCAGATAGTGTTGCTTCTAAGGTTCAGGCCATGATACAATCTTGTTGAGAACTTGTGTGGTGGGTAAGCACAGACATACCAGCTAGACTCATACCCTGGCTTCCTTGTACAAGGTGACAAGTTATTTAGTATTCCAAGTCTTGGTTTCCATATGTCTCAAATGGGAATGATATTTCTACATTATTAAACGTAAGAGTTAAACTATCAAGTATGAACTACCTAAAGCAGCTGTCATGTGACTACCATCCATAACTGTTAGCTGTTGTTAAACTTCCCATTCTGCAGGTAGGACAAACAAGAATGTCTAGCCTGTCACACAGGTAGGATTTAAACACAGTTCAAGTAGATTCAGTAGTTCAGAGCAAAATGTCTCTGTTCCTGAGGGCAACATATCTTCTCCAATACACAAGACTCCTCCTGACCTTAAAGTCCCTCTAAGAATGTGGATTTGGAGATTATGAGCTTAGGGCTTTGGGGGACAGTCCCACTCTGGACTTGTGACCCATCTTCTCCTTCACCATGTAAGTACAGCTGGGAAGGCCATGAATTGTGAAAGCCAGGCTTCTCATTGGGGCATCTTGCACACTTCTGACCCTTGGATGTTGAGAAGGAAGAAATGCAAGAGGAATGTGTTCCACAAGAGAGATGGCACTCCGTGACATTTTTGTACATGGGAAACAACATTAGAAGTGCTTTTTTTTCAAAAAAGGAAGACAAGGGAGTCATAGATCATGAGTCTTGATTGGTTGCATAGATTTCATGTGGATGTTTTCAGAGCCCAAGAGCCCAAGGGCGAAAGACCAGATGAGCCGCTGTATCCTGAACATGTGTCAGTCAGAAATCCAGTTCCACAGGGAAGAAGGGAGTGACCTTGATCTATTGCTCCATGACAAACCTGTTTAAGGTGGGATACAATTACCACAGCTTCAGCATGAAGTCAGGATGGGTGATATGGCATGCCTGGCTCTATTTCCTTCAGACCAGTGTGCCTTCTAGTCAGGCACATTCACAAATTTGGGAATGTATAGTATATGTAAATGAGGTTTCACATACACAGAGGGTCCTTGCCTGATGTCTACCCCATACAGAGTTTTAGATACACAACTGTCACTAGACAAAGCTATAAGGCACACAGATGCTCCAATTCTACACACAGAGACCCCAGAACAGAGTGCTGCTTAGATTTCCATGGCCCCTGCCAAAAGACAAACTGTCCTCTTTAGCTCCTAGAACACACAGCTTCTCTAAGAATCTGCTATCAAACAACCTCCAGCCCTGAGCAGCCTCCAGCACCAAGCTCCTGGGTACCATGCTTGTATGTAAACATCTCTTTTTAATCCCTTATAATCTCCTGTTTTTTCTGCCTGTCTTTCTTTCCCTGCATCTTAAGAGTCCTTCTTTTCTTCTTCTTCTGGCTTTCCAGCATAGGTACATGGGCCCTTCCCCAATATCCCTGAAACAGGAGCCCACCCCCACCATGGAAGGATTAAAGGATAGAAAGGAGGTAAGATGAGGGTCTCTGGAGTCTGAGCAACTATCTGATCTGAAGAATGATCTGTCTGCTTTTCATTTCAAATCCCAAAGGCACAAACTGCAAACACCCCAAATTACCCACCAGAGCTACTTAGAGAGCAACAGAGAGGCGATGTATGGCTCCAACTCCTCATTCCACAGCTCACTTCGGAAAAGGAAGGCTGGGGGTTGGGCTCTTGGATTCACATCCTTCAGGAGCTGGATCTTCTTCAGCACTGAGCTCCAACTTGGCCATAAGGGTAAGAGGAGGATCTGATCTGGATGCAAGAGTCAATCCAGGATGGCATGCATGTAGCTCAGGGTTACAGCATCCCATGTAGAGAGCCAGGGCACCTACCACTGGGCTTTTCATATCCTGCTGATTGTGTGAGCTAAACAGGATGTCTTAGCTTATGATAAAATACCATGACCAATGCAAGTTGGGGAAGAGAAGGGTTATTTCAGCTTACAGCTTGTAGTCCTTCATTCAGAGAAGTCAGGGAGGAAACTGGAAACAGGAACTAATGTAAAGGCCATGCTTACTGGCTTGCTCCTTGTCATTTTCTTAAAGCACCCAGGACCACTATTCCAGGGATGGCACTGCCTACAGTGAGCTGTACACTCCCATATCAGTCCTCGATCAAGAAAATGCACCACAGCCTTGCCTACCGATCAATCTGGCGGGAGCATTTTCTCAATTGATGTCCCTTTTCAAAAATGGCTGTGGCTTGAATCAACTTGCCATAAAACAAGCCAGTGGACAGAGCCAATACCATCACTCTGCTTTCTGGGTAAGGACATCCAGACACAGAACCTATGAGGCTCTCTTCAAAGTCCCATCACCTGACCAGTTACTGGTCACCAGGTATTCTCCATTAACATTGCACATCACTCCGCAGCTCTGCTGCCTGAGGATCCACTAGTCACAGGCTGACACAGGGAGTTGTTGTTTCCTTGAATACAGATGTACAGTCCGCTCAGATAAAAACACTCTGGACACTTTTCCCACAACTGTGCAAATTCGGATGGCACCGTTGAAATCAGCCCTGAAAATGGCTTTGTGATACATTTTCTCTTGTGGGTATTTTTATCACGTTTTAAACAAGAAACACATTTTTGTGCTTTTTTACATTTTTTGCTGTGGGGATGGAGAGAGGGTTAAGTGAGCAAAGTGCTTGCTCTGAAAGCATGGGTACCAGGGTTTGGGTCTCTTAATGACAAGGAGGTGCAGTGGCTCACCTGTCACTCCAGCACATGGGAGGCAGAACCAGGGCATCGCCCACAACAAGCTGTCTAGCAAGACTGAGTCACTGCAAGCTAAACTCCAATGAGAGACCCTGCCTTAATCTATAAATTGCAGAAGGATAGAGGAAGGCACTAATGTCAATCTTGGCCTTCACTCCCATATGCACACTGTATACACATGTGCACCCACACATGCGACTGTGTATCTGCATACCACGAGTACATGCACATGCAAAGAAATAAATACATTTTTTTTAAAGTTTCACAGAGACTACTGGCATGCATCTGTACTTCTAGCTACTCCGGAGACCAGTGTAAGAGGGTCTCAAGATGAAGGCCAACAGAAAAATGGAAAAGGCAGGGGAGGAGGGCTTGGAATGCTTGCCTAGCATGCTTAAGGCTTTAGGCACAATCCCAGGTGCCACCAAACAAACCCTTTTTGCATTTATCTGCATAGCTATGGGCACTTAGGCATACACCAAGCCAAACCTGCAAGTACTTACTTCTGAGCACTGATATGAGTGCTATGAACTAGATTAGAATGTGGGCGGGGGCTGGAAATATAGCTCAGTGACACGAGGCCGTGGTTCAAGCCCCAGCATCACACACACACACAAAAAGTGTGTGGGGCGTGTTATCGGTGGTCATGTTTTATTGAATCTAAATTTTTCATATTTTCTGAAATGAACATATCTTTTTTTTCTTTTTCAGAAAAGCGGAGATGGATTTGAGAGGGAGATATGTTTGTTGGGGGAATATCTAAGGGGACTGGCGGCAAGAAGTAGGGTTTGGATGTGATCAAGACATATTGTATACATGTATAAAATGTATAAGATGTACAGTCATAGAATTGAAGATTTTTTTAAATATAAATATGGCTTCACGTAACAAGTGTCTGCACTTGCTACAGTCTAAATGTTTACATAACCCCCAAATTCGTATGTCAAACCTATTCATTTCAATACTTAGGGCGACATAGTGTCCTTATTAAAAGGACTCTGGGGCTTGGATATGGTTCAGTGGTAAAGCATTTGCCTGGATGTATGAGGCCCTGGTTTTGATTCCCAGCACCCAAACAGGGAGGACCCAGAGATGGCTCCAAATCCAAAGATATTTAGAGCAGCTAAAGGCATCCCGTAGGCTGCGAATGGGAAGAGTGATTGAGACAGAGTCAGAGGCTGCATCCAAGGGACAAAGGATCCAGCCTCTCAGAGGCACCAGATGTAAGTTGCACACAGAGGAAGAATCTTCAGGAGGGGAGCTTGCCTCCAAAGCCCAGGGAGGCAGACAGAGCAGGGCTCATTGCTAAGGTCTGATTAAAACTATGAAACAGGCTTAAGAGTGGCCTCAATCCTAAGAGGACAGGGGTCCCTGAAGTTGCTGCTAAGCCAAGCTGGGGTTTTGTTTTGGACATAAGAATGCGTCAACCTGTGACCTTGGAGAGGAGGGCTCAGGCCTTTCTCCTCCCATCTTGCCTGTACCTCTAGAGGGAGGGACCTTGTTTTGTTCAGTAGTCATCCAGGGTGACCCTGCAAAAGGTATGGAAATCACACGACACAGTGGGGACAGTGACCAACTGTTTCTTAGCTGCAAACTGGTGTCTGTCTCTGCTCTTCATTCCTCCTCAGTAAAGTGGGGGTGGGAAGGTCTTCTTGGATTATCATGAGGATAAACTAAGCCACCCAATATAATGCCTGAAACCTCATAGGTATTCAAATAAATGTGAGCACCCCCTCACCCAACAGCAGATGCTGTCTTCCCATTCATGCCTCCAGCTACGTTTCTTCAACTTCTGGATGAAATAGAGGCCTGCGAGCAGAGTTACTGGCATGCAATGCCTTGGAAAGATATGTAGTGAAAATTTCCCCTAATTGTGACCATAATTAGGGCCAGTGGGGATGGTTCAACCAAGGCCCCCACAAATCCCATCCCTAATTGAGACAGAAGGCTTTGTGCACAAAAGAAGGGCTTTGGAGGCAGGAGGATGGATATGACCTCACAGAGTATGTTTGCACCTTTGCTCTGTTCAAAGTGACTGACCTCTCCCCTCCCAGACCCTGGTCCCACCTTAATCTGCCCACCCTAGACTGGCCCTCAGGGGGTTGGCTTTCTTATGGTCTCCTCCCCTAGCCTGGCATTGTACTATAAATAAGCCTGGGGCTCCTGAGACTGTCTCTTTAAAGTTTAAAACAATGTAGTGCAGATCTCTTCACCTGCCTAGAGCCTAAGTCCTCAGCTCTCCCCACTCCTGCTGCCTTCTTCAGTGCACATCACAGTTCCTCTCTCAGGGATGCTCTTGAGACAGGATGCAGGGCTAGCAATATAAGAACAGACAACAGGACCCCTGGGCAGGGTCTTCTCATAGCCTGCGCACCAAGAATGGTATGTAGAGAGAGTTGGGGGATACAGGCATCCTTCCACCAGCCCAAATCCACACTTATTGCCACCAGGGAGAAGGGCAGAGTTACAGCAGGTAATAGGTGAGCCTCATTGTAATGAAGACTGACTTGTTAGCCCAGAACTGGCTACAGGAGACAAGCATAGCAGGAGGGGGGTGGGAGCAACTTGGCTCCATGCTAGACTCTACCAAGTTAGATGAGCTGACTTTGTCACCTTCCCAGCCTGCCCTGGAGTTAGCCATGTGGGAAGGGCAGGAGTACATAGCATTCCTCCAAACACTACTCACCTAAGAGAACGGTGGCAGCTCTTGATGGCTAATGGGTACTTCATTCACTTAGTGAGGCATCTCCAGCCTTGCTACTGGGCAGGAAAAAAAATTATTTAGGTGACAGAGGGGACAGTGAGAGGACAAAGGAAAAAAGGAGAACAGGACAAGAGAGAGAGCATGAACATGCCATGGGAGGAGAGAGTTGGAACAGGAGGGCCGGTACAGTTGCACATACAATTCGGCAACAAGGTTTTATTAATTGTGTATTATCTGTCTGGCATTGTGCCGAGCACTGGGGACACAGGGAAGAATGCGCACCGTCCCTGGTTTAAATTGGCAAGGGAGGCTGCCGTGCAAACAGACAATTGCTAGATGGTGTTGTGATGCAGCAATGGCTTGTGCTGTGTGCCCTGGGAGCCAAGAAGAAGGAGAGAGGTAGAGAAGGAGTGGGCAGCCTTAGTCCCACGGAGAACTGAAGACAACCTGGTAGATGAACCAGAGTTCACCCAGTGGTATGACTTGAATGGGGTAACCCCCACAGGCTTAAATACTGGGGTAAGGGGCTTGGTTGCTAACGGATGGGGTTAGGGTTCTGACCTAATCAATGGTGGCATTATTGAGAAATGGTGACAAGCAGGAGGAGGGGCCTTTCTACTTGGAAGAAAACTTCACTGTGGGAGTACTGGGCTATATCTCATCGTGCCCCCCTCCAGGATGCCACTTACTCCTATCTGCAATCAAGGGAACAACTCTCATCTGCTACATGGCGTTCTACCCATAGTGCTCTGCTCAAGTTCATGGGGCCAACTATCCACAAACGGAACCCTCTGAAAAAATGAGTCAAGACGAGTCATTTCCCCTTTGAATCCTTTCTGCTAGGTGCTTGGTTACATCGATGTGGAAGTAACTAATATATCTGGTAGGAAGTTCTGGGGCAGGGGAGGCTGAAGAGAAGATATTCCAAGAAGAGGCATCCAAAATAGCAACTGTGCATGGAACATTCTAGACAGGGCAGGTGATCTCCAGAGGAAGAGAAGACACAGGAGACAACACTGCAGATGTCTGCTGTGAGCCACACACAAAGAGCACTATAGTATCCCCCCCCCAGAGGCAGGGCCTTTGCTAGGGAGCAGTGGCCGTTACTGGGCAGAGGTTTGGGGTGCATCTCTGCTGTGGAACTGAGCTTTCAGGCTGGGGAGGTGTCTCCTTGGTGGGGCATGAATAGACAAAGCCTTAAGTTCAGTACTCAGGATCCCAAAAGGAGAAAGAAGAAAAATTAGCTAAGTTGAGATATAGCATAGATGCACAGAAAGACCTGAGGACTGTCAAGAAATCCCGGGGCCTCTTCGGTGGCCCAGCTGCCATGTCCCACTCCTGACCCTTCATTCCATAGTCTAGACTGAATTGATGGAAATTGCTTGTCGTTGAAGGGTTTGCCTCAATAATAGAGCACTGATATTAGTTTTCCATGTGATAAACAAACCTCAGAAAAGTTAAGGAGCAACCTTATCACACAGCTACTGTGAATTTGAAGCCAGGTATAGCTGATGAAGCAGTCCATATTGAGTTGGATATTGCTTCCTAGAACGCTGAGAGTTAACAGAGAGACTGGGCTTGGGAGCTCGGTGGATACAGCATGTCAGAACTGAACAGGTGCCAAGGACTTAGAGCTGCATTAATCCCACCCTCTGATTTATTGGTTAGAAACAAGGGGATGGAAGAGGACATGCAGTTGTGTTAGTTTTATGTTGTGATGGTTTTTTTTAATCTCTGAGATGTCCCAAAATGTTGACTTTGTAAATTTGTTCAGTGGGAGATAGGTAAACAAGCCTTCCAAGTGTGAACAGTCTCATCCAGCCAGAACGCTTGGCAGGTTGGCTGAGGTAGGTGGAAAACATTGCAAACAGCATCAGCTCAGGGAGACATCCCAGAGCAGGGAAGGAGGTAGAGATCTCCACCATGGGAAGGCACGGGAGAGTTGAAAGAGGAGGGGCGCATGCCAGGATATTCAGCTATCCCTCAGGGTCCACCCCACAGGAAGGCAAGGGTCTGTGGAATACCAGCACACCCATTTTAAGTCTCACAGTATGCCCTGGAATGTCAGCTCCATGGGTCAGCCTTTTACACGGCAACCCTGCCAGTATCCTGCAGGGCTCAGTGGCAAAGCATTAACTGGGTCCTGCCTCCATCAAATGTGTCATCGTAGGGGTCAAGATGCTGCATGGGTGGCTACAAGCAGAAAAATCCCAGACCCCGTGAGAGAGAACTGTGCTCAGTCCAATAGCACAGTGGGACATTCAGGGGCTAGTGAGCACCTTCTCAGTGGAAGCATTCATGAAGAGAGTGATGAGCCACTGCGGTGAGCAGTGTGCTCACCAGGAGCACAGACTTTGGAATCACAAGGGTATATGTATCAGAATTCTGCCTCCACCTCTGGCCCGTTAAAACATCTCTAATCTGAAATTTGAAAACAAATTTCAAAATATAAGTATAAAAGTCTAAAAGACTGTGAGTGGCAGCACAAAACAAGGAGAACATTCCATACTTTACCTCACATGATAAGTCACAGTCAAAATCGTGGTGTAGTACACAGGAGATGTTCAGTGGTTAAGGTGCCTGCTGCAAAGATGTAAGGATTATACTTCAGATTCTTAGATTTTATGTAAACGCTGGATGGGCATGGTGGCCCACTTATGATACCAGAGCCAGCGAGGTAGCCAGAATAAACACATCGGCCATCTCTGGACTCATCTGAGAGAACCTGCCTCAGGAAAGACCCTTCATGTAAACTTCAGGTGTTTACATACATGTGTGCATAGGTGCATACACACTGGCACACACATGTGCTCCCGTACAAATAAAAAGCACATGCACGAGAGGAAAACATTCAAGGGCATAATACACAGATGTGTGAAATTATCTCCACGCATAGAGAAAGACTACGAACCATAAAGAATTTGGGCTTAGACTCATGTCCTATCCCAAAGACATTTCATTAGATGTGTAGACAACTGTTCCAAACTTAAAAATCATCGTTCAAATCCAGAGCACCCCCAGCACTAAGCATGCCAGAGTAAAGAATAAGGAACCTGTATCAGCTCTGTTTTCATTAGTCTCCTTTTCTGCATCATAAGTGGGAGGTATTCCTAACGGTATCTATATCACTGGTGTGTAGTAAGATATGCTCTTACCCACTACCTACTACCTACAAGTGCCTTATAGAACAGTGATGCTAATGAGGGAGAGGGCAGTGTAGACAGGCGATAGTGAGGATGGTTAGGAAGGAAGAAGCATCCTGGAGCCTGGGGAGAGTTTAGTGAGGAGTGGTCTCAGTCAACCACCCTGTAAAGCATGCTATCCTATCTTCACGTCACAGCTCTGTTGCTGTGTCAGCCTTTGAACCGAAGACACTGGGAGGGAGTAATCCCTCAACAAAACCCACATGGCCCTCCTTTCTTGTCCCAGCGCAGGCATGCTCCGCCATCTCTAACCTAGCTTTTGTTCTTGAACTTGTGGCTACTAGGGCATAGTTCAGCCATTGGGAGAACTGCTCAATCACTGGCATGTTGTAAACCCAACCTTATTGGCTGTGAGGATGAAGATATCAGAAAGACCCCCTGGTGACTTCCCAGTTGGGGAGAATGGATGCTCCTAAGCCCGCCCCTCTGCCCTCCTGTAACTATCAAACCCCTCTCCCCAGGGGAAATTCCTCTCTTCATTTGCTATAAAGTGACTTCTGCTAAAGTGTGTGCTTTTGAAGTGGAAAATTGAAAGAGCACAATTCATTCCAAAGAAAACTGTTAGTTCACAGCTGAGAAATCACTTTGCCACTGGTCCAAAAGGATTGCTACTAGGGCTTAAGGGGGCATGCATGGAACACTGCTTTCTCCCTCCCAAAGTCCAGCAACATCTCTGGGATGAACGGAGAACCAGAGAGATGGAGCCCAAAACATGTCCTTCAAGATTAAACAGGAGGGCGTGGCCCTTATCGGACGGAAACGAACAGCTTTCCTACCCTGGAACTGATTTGATCTCCACAGAACCTGGAGCTCCCACGATAGGGGTTGTGTTCATCTTGTCACATGGCTGCCTGCAGGGACTGAAGGTACCACATGCCGAGAGAGAGAGAGAGAGAGAGAGAGAGAGAGAGAGAGAGAGAGAGAGAGAGAGAAGAGAGAGAGAGAGAGAGAGAGAGAGAGAGAGAGAGAGAGAGAGAGAGAGAGAGAGAGAGAGAGAGGAGGTTAAGGTTACTCACTCATGTCTCTATGGACCAGGAAGCAGACAGCAAGGAGAATCTGGCACACCTCTGGCTCTCTCCTTTCCCCACTTCACTCGGTAATAGTTAACCAGGCTGCTGGCATGGTACCAACTATGTTCAAGATGAGCCTTCTCTCCTCAGTTAGTTCTCTCTGGAAATGTCTTCACAAAAACTCCTAGAAGAACCTCTCTTAGATGATGCTACATTCATTTAAGTTGGTAATGAAAATTAGTCATCACAGAAGGAGTAAGCATTCCCCAGTCAGTGTGTGTGTGTGTGTGTGTGTGTGTGTGTGTGTGTGTGTGTGTGTGTGCTTTAAGTCATTAGGTTTATCTTTTAGTGCCCACAAACCAGGGATAATCATCTTCTCCAAGTGAAAAAGGAACTAACAGTCCCAACATCTCACCAATGTCAACGTCCCTAATCCTACCTGCATCTTCCTGGGACCACCATAAGGCATGGTTGATTTTGCTCCCATAAGGCTGTGAAATAGGCCCTAACAGTACATTAATGAAATCAACTTCAAAGATATGCTGTGCCCAAGGCTGAAAGTTCAGAGCCTATTCTATTTCCAGTCCAAATTTATGTCCAGCCACACGGCCCAATAAACTCATCAGAGGTTCTGTAATGAGATTTAATAGCAGCATGAAGATACTTCAATAATAACATGCATAAAGAGCTAATAAAAAATGCATGAAGACTCTTCAATAATAAATGCCAAAATAAGATGCCCCCAATTTGGATATAAACCTTTCCCATTATCAAATTTCTAGGGAAGAATTTAGAGATTAAAAATCCCAAAGAGATTAAAGACCAAAATCAAAGTATTTAGTCTTTATGAATTAAAGTCTAGACAAAGTCCAAATTGTCCAAACTAAATTCAAATCCAAAGAAACAGGTCATCTCTGTATTGTCACCATGCTAGATCCAGGACAGAGGCATTTCAGCATCTGAGGAGAGTGGGAGATCCTGGAGGCCATGTTCTGAGCTGTTTTCCAGTGGGGTGTACATGTTCTTCCCTAGAGCCTCCGAAGTGAGACAATTCAATTCTCATGTATGCTCACATTCTGAAGAACCCAAATAATAAACAGCATATTCAAGACCCTCAAAGCTTGTTACACATTGAAAAATATAGAAAACTATAATCTATGATCCTCAATGCAAATGTTCCAGGGAAAATGTTCCTAGGGCCAAGGACAATGGCAGTTATCCAGACGTTCATCGGTCTCATAGGACTCCATCATTGCAGCCAGGAGAATGAGACCCTAGACTTGTTGACTCCAGTAAATGAAGCTCATCATGTCATGCTTTTGAGATGCCTTCCTTTTCACCCCGTGAACAGCGTCCATCCCCCATATGTTCATGTCCCTTACTCTCCCCCAGACAGAAATATCCTTGCCTGTTCTTTACTTTCTAAAACCAGGGCCTGGGGTCTGAGCTGGCTGTATATCGGCTACTAAAGATAACCAAGGAAGTATCCAGAAACTGGCTTTGCAGCTTTAATGTCCTCACTCTTTAAGCGGGTGAAGGAACAAGTGTGTTGAAGGCTGAGGACATGGCTGGGAAGAGAAAGTCTTTGGAGAGAGCTGTGCTATGTGTTCTACCTCATTTAGAGAGAGGTGGTGTCTTAGTTGGGTTTCATTGCTGGGAGAAAACACTATGATCATGATAACTTTTGTAAAGGAAAGCATTTAATCAGGGCTGGCTTACAGTTTCAGAGTTTTAGTCCATTATCATCATGAATAGAAGCATGGTAGCATACAGGTAGATATGGTGCTAGAGAAGGAGCTGAGAGTTCTACATCTTGGTTTGAAGGCAGCAGGAGACTGCCCCACTAGGCCTAGCTTGAACATAGGAGACCTCAAAGCCTGCCTTCATAATGATATAGTTCCTCCAAAAAGGTCAGGCCTACTCCAACAAGACCATGCCTCCTAATAGTGCCACTCCTTAAGAACCAAGCTTTGAAACACATGAGTCTATGGGGCCATTCCTATTTAAACTACACAGTTGGGTATAACTATCTCTCAGCTCAAACCTTCTAGAGAAGTGTTGGGAGTCATAGGCTACTTTGGGGGTCACATATCAGATATCTTGCATATCAGATACTTACATTATGATTCATAATGATAGCAAAATTACAGTTATGAAGTAGGAACAGAATAATTTTATGGTTGGGGGGTCACCATAATATGAGGAAATGTATTAAAGGGTCTCAGTGTGAGGAAGGTTGAGAACCACTCAGTGCTGTAAAGCCTTTGGGTGGGACCATTTGGTTACACGTGTCTGACTCCCATATTGGAAGGGGATGGGGGAATCTGTCTGGTAAACTCATCATAGTGACAGCAAGAGAAGCAAGGTAGTTCAGTGTGTGGAGGAGATGGGGGGCACGGGGCAGGTGGTACCCGAGTTGCTCTCTTAAAATCTGCTTTTGCAAAACCATGCCTCACTGGTCTAGAGTATGGACTTTGTAAATAGAAGGAGTGGGGTGTTCTGGGGTGGGCCCTGTGCATAGAGCCACAGGCTGATAAATGAACTTTAGAAAATGGAAACTGACTTGTTAGCTTCCACCCAGACATAGAGAACCTGGCTTGGGAAAAGAGAAGGAGCTATACTTGTGTGAAGCTGTGAACTTTGACTGTGGCCTAGGACTGGCTGTTCCAAGTGAGAGTTGAGTCTAAATGTGACTCAAGGTGTCACTTCAATGAACTGTTTTTCTTTTAAGTCATGGGTCTGTCCATGGGCATACTCAGTGACACAGGACTTTCTTCTTGAGGAAGCTTATGAATAAACAGTGGGAAACCTGAGAAAATCAGCCTACAGTTTCCTCTCATGCCAGAAACTCCATCAGACAACAGCTTCCAGTCCCACAGCCCTTGATTGTGCCACTCTCATATTGTGAGCCATTTTTGTCCCTGGACAGTGGGTTACGAGAGGCTTTTAGGCAAGTGTTTGCAAGTTTGTAATATGAGAACTATTCAGTAGACATTTTAAGATAAAAGTGCAAAAGGGAATGGAAAAGAATGAAGAGAGAGAGAGAGAGAAGAGAGAAGAAGGAAGCAGGAGAAGGGGGGAATAAGAGGGTTGAGGGCAGGGAGGGAGGGGAAAAAGGAAAAGTCTAGAGAAAGAAGGTAAGAAGGATGAAGGGATGGAAGGGAAGGAGGGAGGGAGAGAAAGAGGGATGGACAGAGGAAGGGATTAAGGGAGGGAGAGAAAGAAGAGGGAAGGAAAGAAGGAAGGAAGGAAAGAAGGAAAGAAGGAAAGAAGGAAAGAAGGAAAGAAGGAAAGAAGGAAAGAAGGAAGAGATAGATGATGGATGGATAGATAGATAGATAGATAGATAGATAGATAGATAGATAGATAGATAGATAGATAGACTGGCCGACCAGCCAGAATATCCATGAGACTCCTGTGAAGCAGAGATCCAGCTGCTAATTGAACCAAAGAACAGTTAGACAAAAGGGGAGCTTCCTTATACTCTGTGATGTATTTCTAAGCCTTGAAGCCTGTATCACAGATTACACTTTGGGCCAGACCTATGCACAGCCACCCACTGCTGGCCCTACGATACATCAGTTTCACAAGGAAGAGTGCCATCAGGCTAGTGGAGAGATGGCTGAGTCCCAGGGAGTTGAGAGTTACTGTGCCAGGTCAGGGTGTGCCTGCGGGAGCTCTTCATTGCCTTGTCCAGCCAGCAGGGATGACGATGTCTCTGTCATTGAGCTCCGGGCCTTATGAAGAGTATGTGGAAAGGGCAGCTTTCAAGTGTGACTGCCAGAGGCTGGCACATACCCAAGGCTTTTGAAAAGCTGTCACAGCCCAAAGTGTCTGTCTGGGCTCTTCCTCCTGGCCCCAGAAGCTCCTCCACCAGTCTGGGATCACGACACCATGATGCAGACAGCTAGGAGGCCCCGGGCCAAGCTTTCCTCCCCTTTTTGTGCCAGCCCTCTCTATTGGGAGTCTGCTCTCCTCAGACAAGAAAGGCCATTTGTTCCCAGAAGCAGAAAGTCAGGATTTCAGCATTCTCCACCCGCAAACTTTGCAGCTATACTCTTTGCTCTCCCGGATGCTTTGCCCCTCCATTCTCTTCTTCCAAATGGGCTCAGAGCATGCACTGAGAGGCAGTCCCAACCCATGGTCAGTTAGTGATATCAAAAGCTATCATGGCTTCTCTAGTCTGAATGCAGGGGAAGGGATAAGGGAAGGAGAAGAAGGAGGGAGGAGAGCAGGGGGAAGAGGGGGAGGAGCAAAAGGAAGAGGAGGAAGAGAATGCCTTGCCTTCTCTGTGTACTTTAATTACATAAATAATACATGCTCATTGGAACAAATCAAATAATTAACAGATATGTTTTTAAGTTCATAGACTCACCTTCTCTCTCCTTCTGTCTTGAAATGACTTTCGAGATAACCCTGAATTCCTGTGCACCCAGTGCATTTATGTTGTCCTCATTCTTCACAGGTCCTCTGCTTCAAACCTAATCTCACCCCATGCTATGAATCCTACACATGCACACACACACACACACACACACACACACACACACACACACACACACACATCCTTTTCTCATCTACCCAGGCATATGTGTTTGTAGCCATCAACATCCTGATTGCTAATTAGTCTAGAATCTTTCTACAACCCTTTCAAGTGCCCTGAACTTTGGAGAGTCCTAAAATAACCATGGTATGGTTAAAAAAAAAACAAACAACAAAACAAACAAACAAACAAAAAACAGCCCTGGCAGCCCCCTTTCCTGGATGTACCTTAATGTCTCCTTTGAGAGAGAAGTTTCCTCCTGCAGCCGTTAGGAAAGTTCTAGAAGGGATCAGAGAAGGGGCCAGTGTGAGACTCCCATCAGTGAAATGTGCCTGGACCTTTTCAGGGCTGAGCAAACCATATGTCTTCATAATTTGATTGTGTCCTAGTCTCTGGGGCACCCTGGCTCTATTGAATGCCGAAGGAGTTATTTAGGATTATAAATAATATTATCTGAGAGGGTCCACTGGGTAAACAGAGTCAGTGTGTAAATTGTTGGAGTGTGATATTGATTGTTCTTCACTGACTAATGAATTATTCTGTTTAAGAGCCCAGAGAAGAAGCGCATAGCATTTCAAGGCAAGGGGCCCTTTGAAGAATTTTCTTGAAGAAAGGCTTGTGTCTAGTGATGTTGCCTGCTATAGCCGAGGGAGATCACTTTGTCAGCCACTATGCTGTCATGGGACGATCACAGGTCACCCCGTGGGGCTGGGATCCCAGCAGGAGTCACAGGATGAAGGGGCTGGAGAGATGGAGGTGACTGCCAAGTCCAATCAAACCCAGCCCTGCCAGGCAGAGTTTATACCCGCTCTCTGTGGCGCTTAGAGGGTTGAAGTCCTAATGCAAAAGTGCCCCAGATGTGGAAGCTGGAGTCAGACTCAATGGCATGATTTTGTGCAATATCTATGAATTAATCATTTCATGCTCTTACCTTCTCCCGGTGACTTGCTAGAGGCCATTTGGGTCCATGTTGGAAGGAGATAACGAAAGGCTTGTGTTTTAGCTTGTCTCTGTATCTAACTTCCTTCTATAGAGTCACACGCTTCTGAGCCTGTGCTGCAGCTCCTCTCCCTATTGGGTGTCCCCAACCTGCCCAGTTCCCATGACATCTTGACCATTTACATATCCCCACTCTCTTTACCACAGAATGTCTTTTCCCACCTCTCCCTCCACCCCATCTACAACTGCCATGTCACTCGCATTTTTCTTATTGGCTTTTCTCGCTTCTGTGTATTTTGGACACTGCTTATTGTACCTATGTGTTGCAGATCTGCTTCTGCCCAACTTTGGTCTGCCTTTTTCACATCCTTATGCCAATGACTTGGTGAACACACAGTCTTAATTTTGATGTAGTTAAGATGATCAGGTTTTGAATGCATTATTAATGCCTTGTGTATTTTGTTTCAGAAATTTTCCCTTACTCCAAGTCACAAAGATGTCTTCCTTTATTTACTTCCAAAACATTTACAACTTGGCCTTTCACACTAAAGTCTTCAGTTTGTCAACAAATTGTTTCTATGATCTATGCATTATGGTAAATTCTTTTCTTGGGTCTCCCACTTGTTTCTTATGAGTATAGGCAACTGTCCCAGCCCTGATGTTAAGGTGTCCCACATCTCCTGCCCGATGACTGGCTCGTCTCCAATGACTCCTGGAATCTCTATCCACCATCTGTCTCTTCTCTCCTTCTTTGATCTCATGCCTCAGCCATTTACTTACAATTTATTCTACAGTGGCATGTGCATGCCCATGGCTTGCACACTAACTCCCTAGGACAGAAATAGCTTTTATTCCTTTTCTCCAATCCACTCCCTCACCAGTCCCTACTACCTCACAAATACCAAGCTCTCTGTAAACCCAATGAGCACCTTTTAAAAGGACCCAAATGTCAGGCTCTGTCTTCAAACCCCACTGCACTGGGCCATCCTAGGAAAAATCAACAGTTTGGATCATTCTGGAGACACCACAATTTAACTCCACGTTGGTGTTTTGTATTGTTTTCTTCTGAGCCCTCTGAATTTGGTAGAATGGGTGAGGCTGATTAAACACTAGGGGTGAGGTCGTAGAAAGCACTCACCTGGCTTTCCCGTGTAAATCTAAGTCACACAGGGGCCTCAAACCACTTGTTACAAAGCAAAATCCACAATAAGTGAGATGATCCCCAAGTCTACTCTACAGCTCAAGGCAGCAAAGGCACTGTGGCAACCCAGGATTTCCAGCATGCTTCCCTACACAGCAGAGGGTTCTCAGAGACTCTCCTGGCACCAGTGAATCTGAGTCTACCTAGTCAGATCTGCATGCTGGCCTGCAAAGGGAACAGCCAGAAAGGGAACTCTCAGCAACTCAGAACACAGTGGACACTACCAGTTCTTGCAAAGGCCTTTAAAAGAAGTAGCCTCCACATTAACTAATGCTGGTGGTACTGCAGTACAGGTTCCAACCAGGTGAGGGAAGTAGAGGCTTGTACTGGTACAAAATGGTTAAGGAAGGGATAAGGAGTTGCCTCAATGAGCACTTGCCACGCAGGCTTGAGGATCTGAGTTCAAATCTCCAGCATTCACTAAAGGATTGGTAGTAACTATCCAGTCTCATAATCCCGACTCTTTTGTTTGTTTGTTTGTTTGTTGGTTGGTTGTTTTTTGTTTTTTTGGTTTTTTTTTTTTTGGTTTTTCAAGACAGGGTTTCTCTGTGTAGCCCTGGCTGTCCTGGAACTCACTCTGTGGACCACGCTGGCCTCGAACTCAGAAATCTGCCTGCCTCTGCCTCCCAAGTGCTGGGATAACTCTTTGAGGAGGCAGAGACAAGAAGATTGCTGAGGCTTGCCAGTTTTGAAGCAAGCTCCAAGGTTAGTGACAGAACGGAGATAAAACAAGATATCCAACATCCTCCTCTGGTATCCGTGTGTGTGTGTGTGTGTGTGTGTGTGTGTGTACAGGTGCATGGGTTGCACACCCTCCTACCCCCACCCACACACACACACACATGATTGCTCAAAGGAAAGGATAAAGTAAACAGACGCCATGTTCCTCAGTCAAAGAATACTTTTAAAACATTCCCTGTATACTAGGGCCTCTCTGCTGAGTGCTTAAGCCTTGGGGATGGAACAGATCCCCACAGCACTGTACATCTACTGTTCTTCTAAACAACTACACATCATGGTTATAGGCAGCCTCCTGGGTTCCCTTGGTATCTAGAAAAAAAGGCACTCAATCAGATTCCCTGTCCCCAAAACCGCAAACATCCAATTGAAACTCCTTCATGACATCACCACCAGAGATGCAGTGGCTGGGAAGCAAACTTCCTGAGCCCCACCCAAGTCATCTGCCTTTGTTTGCTGAGTTCAGTCTTCAAGTTAATTCAGAGCAAAAGACAGTTACTTAAATCCAGATATTTTATCTTAATGTGGGTAATTCCCATAATATTATACATTAAGATGTCTGACTTCAGCTGCCACCCAACAGGCGGCAGAGATGTCGTTTCGGATCTGTTTTATCGCTGCAGGGGCATATGTTTCTATTGTGTTTATGGCACAGGAGAGCCTGGCACCAAACGGGTCTAAGATTCAAAGAGGGAAGCTGAACCAGTTAGATGAATCCTGACGTTTATAAGGTAGGAGCTCAGAGATGGAGTTTGCACATGTGCCATTGTGTGTGTGTGTGTGTGTGTGTGTGTGTGTGTGTGTGTGTGTGTGTGTGTGAAGAAAGAGAGGGAGAAAATCTCCATCGTCCACGAGGACCTTGGTGTTCGTCTATACCAACTACAAAAGCTACACCTTAAAGAACCAATGGCCCGCGTATACCAATCCCTGCCAAAGGCAAAGCCAGTACCTCTCAACTGATCCCAGCTCCTCAGCAGTAAGAAAGTCGAATGCAAAGGAGACAGTTTCTGCTCCAAGCCACGCCCCCTAGCAACATCCCACTCAGCCATCTCAGCCAAATTAGCCATGCTTCGAGGGGTTGCTTGTGTGGGACTCATTGTGTTGCCTTGGCTCTGATATACACCAAGATAGGCTGGGGCGCTGCCAAGCGATTAAGCGATTGTGGCTAACCTATTCGTTGAACTGTCTTCTTCTGCAATATTAAAAGTTTTACAGCCTCAAGCAGTGCACTTTGGCTCCTAGTAATTAATACCGATTTTACCATAATATCTTATTTTTATGGGCATTATCTTGTTTTTCATGAGCTGGGAAAATATCACTGCAGCTTATGAAATACGTTGTAATATCTTGCCTCACACAATCATCTTCGTGTCATTATCTGGCCCCTGGAGCAACTGACTGAGTCCACATGATACCAAGTGATATTTATTTTCCCGCTGATAATTTGAGGGGTGCACTTTCTATTATGCTGCACAGATGGTAAGTCTAACTTTGGCCACAAATAACATCCTTCAAGTCTTGGCTCCTAGGCTGGGCCATCCTTCCCCACTGCCTGAGAAATCCAAGTTTTCAATCCCCTCAACTTTTCAAACATAATATGCTATGTTGTGTTTTAAAATTTTTGTTTCTCCACAAAACAATGAAGTATTTTTGTTTGGTTATTTGTTTCGAGAGGAAAACATATTATTCCATTTCTATATTTTGGTGGCAATTTTAGAGTCTAGAACATTGTACATGCTTTAAAAAATATTTATTGAATGACTGGCCACTACCCTATTTAACATATTAAATAAATTCATGGAGGTGAGGAACTTATCAGAGGGTTTGGTGCAGAACAAGCGCATAGTTTATGGAGGTTGATATTATTATACTACTATAAAGCCAAATTCTGTCTATTTGCCATTTGCACAGAGGGGTCCTAGGTCCAGAGCTTGGGTCATGAGACACAATTGGCAAACATTAAAATGCTGATCTCAGCAGTGGCTCCCTGAGCTACTGTCAGTCTTTGCCAGTGGTTGGGATACGACATGAGGCCTTGAAGAGTCAAGGTTTAGTGATGGATGCTTTGCCAAAGCCTTCTGTTCTAAGGAAAATACTCATGTTAATACATAATATTATTCCTAAATACATATCCCAATACATATCCCCAAAGTATTTTCATAAATGTTCTTTTGTATCACCCTTCCCAAACATCTGTGTTGTGAGGGGTTGAAGAGGAAATTGAATGTAGGCCTTTTGAATCCATTACAAAGGCCTGCAGGAAAAGCCTCTGAAGTCCTCTGAAGTGGTCCTTCCCGAGATGGCAGCTTCAAAGGTCAATGACATCAATAGACATCCTGACTCTACAACAACTGGACTTGGCCTCACTCAGAATACAAAGGTTGTGCCTGCTCCCTGTTCTGGAAGACTGAGGCAGAGTCTAGCTACCAACCCAGCCTGTACCCTCACTTGATGACTTTGGCCTTGACTGTGGTCCAGTCTCCCCAGTACCATTTCCTTGTGATACCTTAATACACTCATGGACCTGATAAGCATGAAGATGCAGCATCTCTCCCCCTGCTGTCAGCTAGGTGGTCTGTGAGGCCCAGTGGGTCATGCCACTCTAGTGATCAGTGACATGCACAGTTCTGGTATGCCAGCAAATCTTGGGCAGGGGCGGGGAGAGGACTTTCTTCATACCTTCGTGTATACGGTGTTTCTTATTGTGCGGAGGAAGGATCCCTGGTATCTCCATGGTGCCTGCAGAGCTACCACTGGTCAACGTGTTAGCCTAAGCAAAAGAGAATCCCACTTAGAGACTTGGTGTCCCTTTGGGTAAGATAATGTATAAGAACAAATATTTGGGGAACTACGGTTTATCTAATGGAAGGGATTATTCTGCCTGAAGCTCGTTTCTGTGTGTTTTTTGAGTTCTATCATCCTTCTCAAGTTTATCCTGGCTGTGACTGATGCTCTGCCTGGGCAGCAGATCCATGAGGTTCAGTAGAGTAGAGAGAAAGCACATAGGGTGGCCTGATCTTCAGGATGGTGACCAGTTGAGATGAAGGCCATCTGAGCTGAAGCTTAAGCTGCTCATCTGCCTAGTTTATGGACGCCATGCCTTGTGCGGCAGTTGATCCTGTACTGAGACTGCTCAGAAGCCAGGGCCAATGATCAGCTAGCTTCCAAAGTCACTTCAGTTGCATATTCTCCATAAAACACTCAACATGGAAAGAAATTTATCATTTAAGTCTCAATAGCACTAGGTTTTATGTTGCCTAGAAACTATCTTACATCAATCCTCAGATCTCTGTATCATGTAATCTCAGAATTAAGGCACCTTCAGAGCTGCCTTTCTAGCTCAGCCCTTATCCAATCGCTCTATTTGGTTACGCCCTTGCCACAACATAAACACATGTATAACTTCTCTGATGGTGGAAAGTGTGTCTTGTCCGTCTTTGTGTCTCCCATAAAGGAACTTTATGTCTCCCATCACGGTGACTTGCACACAGTCAATGCTAAATAGCTGGTTTTGAATGAATGAATAAATAACTAGGTAAATGGAGAATAAATGAATACAGGAATGAACTTTCCTTGCATAGATAATATGTATTCCAGTTCAACTAGTACAGAGGCCGCCTTACTTGTTAACAGCAACTTGAAAGCAATCTACGCAGACAGCGAGCTTATCCTTTCAATCACCCACTGAATAATACATATTTATCGGGTGCCTACTATATGGCAAACACTGTTCTAGGCACCGAGTGAGGGAGTCCATATCAATTGACAGAAGAGGCAACATTTTTGTGTCTGAAGCTAAGCTTCTACCGAGTGGGAGATAAATAGTCGATCCAGTCTACTGCTATTTCCCAGTGACATGATGAGGTCTTGCATTATCTATCTTGCTATTTTAGAAATATTTAGGGACATCTCTGAAAAATTAACTGCTGCTAGCAACTAGCTTCAGACACTTTAGCAAGAATTTTAGGGAATAAAAGAATAGTTCTCTTCAGAAAGACCCTAAAGTAGGAATTGGGGAGTGGGTAAAATTCTGGAGTACAAGCCTGGGGATCTGGTTTTGGATGCCCAGCGCTCACAGAAAAACCAAATGTGGGGCCATATGCCTGGACAGTGGGGGAGTTCTCTGGCCAGCCACGCTAGCCATATCAATGAAAAAACACTGTCTCCAAAAATAAGGTAGTGGATGACAGAGGAAGACTTATGGAGTCAACCTCGGGCCTCTATGTGCAGAGAGAGAGAGAGAGAGACAGAGACAGAGACAGAGACAGAGACAGAGAGACAGAGACAGAGAGACAGAGACAGAGAGACAGAGAGAGAGACAGAGACAGAGCGACATAAGAATGTATGCAGTGTGGACGAATGCAATAATTGCCATGAACTCCAGCACATCTTTTTAAAAACACCATTTACAGACTTCTCCTAAAGTACCTAAGACCTGGGTTATTAAAGTTTTATACTCTACAAGGACCTTTATGAAGATAGAGCACCTGTGTGTGAGCTATTCAGGTTTGTAGTTATCTGTCATTTATTTTAGAGGACGGTAGTCATACAATAACTTTTTTTCTCTGTGTGTGCTTGTGGCTGAAAAGACCGTCCTGGGACCAGCTGTCCTTTCCACACTGTGCACATAAGAAGATTACTCTTCGGTCTGTGAGTGAACACACTGTTTGCAAAGCCAGTGACTGTTTACTGCTCGGCATGGGCCCTTGGTTCTGAGAAGTCTTTGCTTCAGAATGTTAGTGGGAGGAAGAAGCCCCCCTCTCCTGCTGTCGCTCAAGGTTCCGGTCCTTATCAGCGGAGCCCTCCAGAATCACATTCCAGATAGTTCATCTACTGCAGGTGCTTCCTGACACCCAGGGGTTTGATTCAGGTTTGCTTCTAAGGGAATCATGCCAGCTGTCCAATGGCTGGGGACCCTTGATGTCAGGTTCCTAAAACCATCTTTCATCTAGAGACTCTGTATGCAGATAATGAAGATGTTCTCACTTCTTTACAAAGCCACTGCTTGTTTTAACATAGAAGAATCAGTTATGCATCATGTGGGTTTATTTTGTAAGGAACGGAGTGGACTCTGGTGGCTTCTCTGGCATATTTAAAATCCTATAGTTCCATCTTTGAAGAACTCATGAAGCTAGCAGATGACGCCCAGTTATGGGATTGACAAAAAGCTATGCAACAATCTCTTATTGCATGGATTTAAAGAGTGTTCTGTTTCACTTTCTAATCTTATACCTCATATAACACTCACTTCAGTGTAAGCCTGAAGGATAAGAGTCATGGTTTAGACTCATACTTTTATTTACTGCAGGTAATATATTCTGTACACAGTATTCATTGCATACCTGTTGAACAATGAATGACTTTCAAGAACACATACACACACACACACACACACACAGAGGGGGGGTGTGTGGTATGGGTATGAGTGCACATATGTATGAATGTTCATGTACATGTGTGCTGGTACATGTGGAGAACAGTGGAAAGCCTCAAGTGTCATTCCTCCAGAGTTACCCACCTTAATTTTTGAGAAAAGGTCTGTCACAGGAAGCTGGGCTCACCAATTCAGCTAGTCTGGTTGGCCAGGGAGCTCCAAGGATCTGCCTGGCTCCTCCCAGGCGTGTCATTATTTCCAGCTTTGCAATGGTTGATGGGATCTAGTTCAGGTCCTCTGCTTATGCATCAAACATTAATAAGTTAGATTTCTCCCCAGCCCTGTGTGTGTGTGTGTGTGTGTGTGTGTGTGTTGTGTTCATGCCAAATGCACACCTGAAAGAAAATGCAGAGATCAGAGCACACCTTGTGGGGATCTGTTCTTTTCTTCCATCATGGGGATCATGGGGGTCAAACTCTGGTCACTGGACTTGATGGCAAGTGGCTTTACACCTTGAGCCATCTCACTAGTTCCCTTTTTAAAATTATTGTTTATTATTATTATTATTATTAAATTATTATTATTTTTAATAGCCTTGGTACTATTCAAGCATGTCTTGCCTGAATCCCATGTACTTAAAGAAATTGTAATTTTGACCAATAACCCAAAGTATTAATCCTTTTGACCTTTACAGCTGTGCTAGTCATTTTTAATTTTTTTCTTCTCATGACAGGTAAAGAGGGTAAGGTTACAGGAGCGAACTAATTTGTTTAATGTCACACAGCCAGCAGGAGGCAGAGGAAGCAGGACTGTGGACCCTGCGGCTCCTACTTTCCAGGGCAAATGTTAGAAAGCATGCTCACAGGACAGACTCCTTCACGCACTGGGCCACTGGCAAGGAGCTTGAGAGGCAATTCTTGGATTTGTGGACCTTTTCTGAAAGTTCTGGATCTATATATATTTAAGTAGCCAGGTAAACAGAAGCAGAAGAGTCAAAAAAAAAAAAAAAAAAAAAAAGAAAGTATGTGGGCCCCTGAGTAGGGACGACTTCAGAAGGAGGCCAGCATGGGCTCAGTAGGCCCTGTCATTGCAGGTCAAAGGAGCCAGTGATACTGACTACAGCGCTGGCTACAGAGTCTGCTGCGGGACTGCAGTGCCCTGGCTGATGTCTGAGAAAGAAGCAGCGGCTTTGGTGTTTGTTTCTCATTTTGTCTCATCCCTTTTGGACAGGAAGACAAATGGAACAGCCAGTTGAGAAACAGGGCAGCCATGGGCTCCAGGAGTGACCCCTTCTAGCACAAATGTTGCTTCCTGGGGCAGCAGCGTCGAGGAACACTTATTAAAGAGCCCTGTGGCTCAAGCCATCTCTCTGGTGAAAAGCCCAGAGAGAAGAGGCATCGGGGCAGACTCCCTCATCCTCACAAAGTTGCCCAGACCCTTTAATTAGTGTCCCCACTTGTTACAACTGCTACTGTTGTCCCCCAAGGGACACACTGGGGACTCACTGGCGCTGTCTGTTATCTTTCAAGAGCACGGAGCAGAAGGCCTTTTCGGTAACCTCATCAAAGGGTAAGCTAGGATTCAGATAAGCATCTCCAGGAGGAAGTCGGGGTTATAATTTTCAGAGACTTCTGAATGTCACCTCCAATTTCCAACTCTTCAGTTCAAATGCCAGTTTGGGGGAGCAGGGCAGCCTCAGATATTGAAATGGTGACCTCTGACCCTACTCCTTCTACGTTCCTGGTCATCTTAAAGCCTGGCAGATCCAAGAGTTGAAAGTGCTAGAGATGTCTGACTTTATAATAATTCTGCTTCTCAGAAGTGCAAATTACACAGGAATTGGTGCTAAATTCTCCATTAACTACAGAGTCCGAGGAACCTTAGTTTCTCAAATTACCTGTCAGTTTCTCAGTGATGCCATGTAATCCTGTCGTTTAGGGGGAGAAATGGTTGTAATTTCGAATTTCTGCGCAGTTTCTAATTGAGCCTGTGTTTCATCCGGGAGACTGGATGTCCTTCTATTTTAGCAATGGGTTAAATGACTTAAAAAAATGCCAAGTACATCTTCCATTAAAATCTACAGCTCCCTTTTCTCCAGATGTTGTGGTTGCTCTAGATGTTCCTATCTTCTGGAAACAAGACCTTCAGTGAGCTTTTAACCCATCCTCCACATCACTGTTGGGAGAGAGAAGGCAGAAAGAAGTGAAAGCAGAGCTCACATAAGGTTTAAAAGATAATTGCTTCCCCTTTTGGAAAAAAATCTCTCATAAATGATGATGTATTATACACAGTTATTCTTAACAATGAATCCTGGTAACTTGCACTCATCATAATGATCAACATACATTTTCGTTTTATGGTGTTTTTTTTTAAACTTCCTCAATGAGAAGGACTTTGAGCAGGCATAGCAACTGAGGCTGTTCAAATAATTTCTCTGCTCTCTTTTTAGCCAGAAGAGCTCACTTTAATATGACTCATTAATATAATCAAAAGGGGAGCTTTTCTGATTGAATGTATCTATTTGATTCCTGCATAAGTATATCTTCACTAGAAGGAAGGATTCCCTAGTGTTGAGAGAAATACGTTTGAATTCTACCGAACAAATATTAGGTCGTAGTATAGCTGTAGAAACTTAGGCCAGGGAGATATTTGGAAGTCTGAAGGCTAACTTAGAGCCATTGGCTTAATCACTTCACAGATATTTACAGGGAGCTAGCTACCTACGTGCGTGGCATATTCTCAGTGCAGGGATGTGTAAAATGCAAAGGAAACCCCTGTTTGTATCTAGTAAGAAGACACATGCCACAAACCAGGCGTTGACATATGCTGAGCAACACATAATAGTATGGAGAAAAAAATAGAATAAGGAGAGGAGACAACTGGGATGTGGAAAGGGATGCTGTATTCTGTATGGATGGTCAAGAGATTCCTAGGCTTGGTCAGGAACATAAGAAACAAAATTGTCAATAAATCCCCTAAGGTTGGTCAGGGAATGTAAGATATATTTGAGCAGGAAGAGAGCCAGCCAGCAGAATGAATAACCAGAAAGTCTTTCCTAGAAAGTTTTTCCAACAAGAACTATGCCTGATGTCAGTGAGCAAGGAAGAAGAGAGGTTAGTGGACCGAGGGGCCTTGTTCCCCAGTATGGTTTGGACTGTAATAAGTTATTTCTTCTGAGTGAACTTAGAGCTATTGGGGTGTTTCAAGCAGAAGGGGGATGTGATCTGACTTAGCTTCTTAAAAGATGACTTATACTATCCCAGAGGAGGACAGACTGTAGTTGGGCAATGGTGGGACTCAGGAGACCTGAAAAGGCTATAGCACCAGTATAGGCCAATGATGGTGGCAGCTCAGCTCAGGGTGGTGGCAATTGAAATGATGAACTATATCCAGAACTATGTCTTGGATATTTGTTGATAACTGGAATTTGGGGTGTGAAGGGAAAATAAGACTCAACAATGACACCAAGGTCTTACAGACCATGCAGCTGGAAGAATGCAATTGTCGGGTTCTGAAATGAAGCAGACGAAAGGAAGAATGGATTTCAAGAGAAAAGAGACATTTTGCACTGACTATTTGAGGGTTACTATGCCTATTAGACATCTATTAGACTTCAAACAAGAGGAAAAAAATTAATCAGTACTAAGAAGCATCATCTTCATTCCCCGGTCCCTCTCAGGAGAGACAGAAACGTGAAACAGAGGCAAGGTGATTTTTTTTTTTTTTTGCATGTCACCTTGTGGTTAGGCAGTAGCTCATCCATAAATTGACTGGTCTACTAATTTTCTTTTCATTGGCTAATATATGCAAAGGGATACGATCTCATTTTAACAATAGTCTATGCAAAACAGTTGAAACTTGACCATCACAAATGCCTGCCTGAATCACGCAGAAGCTTGCTTATCAAAGTTGCAGATGGCACCCAGCTGTGCGGACAGCTAATAACTCTGGGTGATAAAATCTAGATTCAAAAGGCAGACTAGAGGATGGGACAGAATACACAAGATGAAATTTACCTGAGGTACACTGAAGGTCCCACCTCTCCCATCCAAAATTAATTGTGTAAATACAGCATGGGGAGAAGTCTTCGTTTTCCAGAAATTCATGTAAAACAAAACCATAGGGGATTAGTTGACTGTAAGCTCATTATGTAATAGCATGGTACATGACTTTCAACAAAGCTAATGTAACATTAATAGAAATGTAGTGTCCTGAATAAGAGAGTTAATAATCCCAACCTATTGTGCACCCAACTGTCCATACACATCAGGATAATTGTGCTCATTTCCAGGGCCACATCTGAAATAACAATGAGCCTGAAGAGCAGAGCGGTCAGAACATGGAGATTAGAAACCCACATAGTTTTCGGAGCACTCCTCTAGTTAGCTCGTTGAGGCAGTCGACATGGAGAAAACAGGCTTCATGCTCTTTAGGTAGGACATGGTCTGTTGGTGACTGGTCCTCAGATTTTGTTATTTCAAGTTGAGGATGTTAGCTAGTGCTTAGCCCACACTCCTGGTATATTCTGAACACCACCTAGATGTATAACTAAAAGACAGTGGGTTCTACAGACAGATATGTCCAAGGTCATAGAAAAGGAAGAGATATGGAAAGAAGAAAAGGGAAACAGGATAGCCTCTTCTATATTTGTCTCTCCTGCTGCACACGAGCAGGAACTATTGCGAACACCCCACTTTTCCTTCATTTACTTCTCTGCTCATCTTTCAAGTATTTCTTATCCTCTAGTTCTTCCCTGGTCAGGTGTTTCTATCCTGCATGGGTATTGTAGAAAGCAGAATGAAAACATTTCTTGGCTCATTCTTAGCCCCCAGACTCTGCTGGCCCAGATAGTCTTGTCTTATCAGTTTCTGTTGCATCCAAATTGTGGGGAGAAAGATAAACTCTTTGTGAGAAAGGCTGGGAAGACATCCCTACTTGTGATGCAGTTCTTCTAGAGAAGGACTTCCCATGTCACCTTCCAATGAATGTTACTCTTACTACATGAAATGGATTCTTTCCGTTGACAGAGCAAGCCAGCCTCTGTGCTGCAGATCTGATGACATACACAGCTGTTCAACAGTGGGCTGTAGATTTTTAGTCTCTCTTAGAGCAATTCCATTAGTGTTGTTAACAAAATATGAGAGACAGTGGTATGCAATAATTCCAAGTCATGGAACTTAATAATGTCCTTTCTTCCCATCTACCTGGTAAATGTGACGTTTTCTACATTTCTAGGTGAGAATACAGAGGCAACACTGAAAGAGGCTGGGTCTTATGTGCCCTCTGTGAATCGAGACAACAGAAAGGTGGGGCAGTGCTCATTTGTTTCAACACCTCATGAATAACTGTGGAATTATGTGCACTTTGCTTGTCTATCTGCCGCGGTGGATGAGGAAAGTGAAGGAGAACACATTACTTGCTACATGTCATGTATATCATTGATGATGAGTGGGTGAGGAAAACAGGAACTATGAAGGCGCTCTCTCTCTCGCTCTCTCTCTCTCTCTCTCTCTCTCTCTCTCTCTCTCTCTCTCTCTCTCTCGGTGTGTGTGTATGTGTGTGTGTGTGGGTTTCTCTGGTATGTGTTTGCGTGTGTGTGCACGTGTGTGTTTGGGGATAGAGGTTGGTATTAATCTAAAGAGAAGGAATCATTAGCAGTTGGAAGTCTCAGAAAGTCAATTTGCTTTGATGGCTCGATCATCTTTCTAAGTCTCAAGCCTAAGTACCTAATGGCACGGCATCACCTTTGTCTGGGTCATGACTGTATCACAGGAAAACAGTAACAAGCAAAGGCATGTGAACTCCACAATAAAATTTAACTCTATGATATTTGTTAAGTCAGTTTCCACTATAAACTTTAACCCCCCTTTTGGTGTCTGCCAGAAAAAATAAAAATAAAAAGCACTGTTTTTAGAGCTCTGTTTTCCAACCGTGCAAGTTCCATGCCATCTCGACAAGGTCCTGGTAAAAGGCTGACCCTACATAACATCTCCCAGCTCCCTCTGGTTTAATATCTTACCTCTCCGCATCTCAAAAAAAAAATCCCATCTATTTTCTCTTTTAATCCAATAACTCTGGGAAATGTCCATCCCACCTTTCATAGGTTAAAAGTCTGAGAGGTTAAGTTGAAATGACTCACGAAAGCCAGCTGGTCATTTAGTGGTAATATTAGAACGAGATGGTCGATCTCATGAGTCCCACAACAGACTATTCTTCTTACTCATAATTCTGGGAAAGGAGCAGAGAAAGAATGAATGAATGGTGCCGTCTTTGATGAATGTGTACAGAACTAAGTGCCAATAGTCACAACCACGCTGTGAAACTGGCACTGTGGTCAGTCAATTTTAAAGCAAGAATCAGAGACTTGAGAGTTAAGGTCACATGGCTCAGAAGTTTCAGATTTTGCAAGCCCATCTGTCTCCTCTAAGCCAATATAATCTTCAGCTAAGTGACTCTATTCTACTACTAGGCAAGAGAAAGCAACATGGGTGTAAAAGTTCATAAACGACTTTACCAGAGAACTAGGGTTTGAACTAGGGGCTGGTAGTCAGGGGCCCACTGGGCCATCCTCTCAAATGCATGCCATTGAGTGTTTCTAAGGAGCAGCTCTCTGATCTATTTTCTTACTCTTTAGTGAGACTGATGGACCCTGAGGAATACACTAGGGCATGCAGGTATGGTGAGAAGGGGTGAGCGAATGCGTCTACCCACATCTTTTGGGTAATCCTCACGAGTAAGGGACCCCATAAAGGGAAAGAAATCACAGTGAGACCTAGAAGTTGGCAATTTGCAAAGAGAGTCAGCGCAGTCAGCCACGGCTGTCTTTGATAGTTTTGAGGACAAGTTTTCTGAACTTTGATGCCTGCAGAGTAGACCCTTAAGGTATCAAAACTAGACCGTCTGTGTGGGCATCAAGTCTTCGGATTCTGGTAGAGGTTTTAGTGCCCCTCCCCACAGCCATGTTTCTCATGGTCCCTGCTTGCTCTTTCTCCCTTGGAATTCTTATTTTCATTGTGGCCCTGTCTAGTTTTCTCTAGAACACTGATTTAATCTCCCATGTGATTCTTCCCTAGCCATTTTAATCTTCAACACTTACCAAAAGGAGAGAACAATTGAATTGAGTAGCCATGACCTGTCTTCAGTCGTAACCTGTGCCCCTGTCCCCTGCTTCTCCAGACAAGCCTACCATTCCTGTAACTTATTTTCCTCTCCATCAGACTTAGGGCTCTTCTTTCAAATACTTCACCCTATCCATTCTGGTTAAGCGACACTAACTACATTGTAAGTAATAGCCCGCCCTCAGCCATGTCGCTAAAGGGTTTGTCGGTGCCTGCGTTATGAATGGGCCCGTCCTCAGCTGCAGTCATACCGCTCTGGGCTGAGAGCTCATCCCATCTTGCAAGGTCAGACCTCATCGAGTTTTGGGCAGTGGGGAAATCTTATAGGAGAACCTGAGATGTGGCCGTGTGTGGGCACCCCATAGCTGACTCACTCTCCCAGAGGGAACTCTCATTTTCTTATCCCTGCTTGGAGTCTGTAGAAAGAGTTCATTTTTAGAATCTTTGTGGAGTATTTAGAATAAACCCTTTCTGCTTGATACTCCCTGACCTCAGATAGTACGTACAGGACATCACATTAAGGTGTCTCTACCCATAAGCACCTGCAAGCACAGCTCAATTTCTTGTGTCCTTCTAGTTTAGGAAAGTAAGGACACACCATGGTCACTGGAAAGTATTTGTTAAATTATTGCCTCAGTCAAGTGATCTGATCTACTGAATGTCAGATACTAAGTTCTAAGTACCTACCTCAGGGCATTTTATCTTATGAAATCTCCTAGCGCCCTTAGGCATTAGGTACTCTGTCCTAGTGTAGGAATTGAGGGAAGTATGGGCCCTGGAATTTCTTCATCCTAAACCCTCACAGCTGCTAAGAGGTGAAATGTGCAGGTGAAACAGTTTCACTACAGAACTCAGCACTGAAAGTACTTCAGTGAGCCACTTCTGCATGGTGAAGTCGCCATCAGTGTCTCACTTGATACTAAACTCTGATGCAGGCAGTCCACGGGCACCTGTCTCATCGAATGCACCTGTCTGCATGCAAACATACATGTCCAACTGAGGAGAACGTTCTGAAGTAGTGTGAAATAACCCTCCCTGGCCTCATGCCATTATCCTCTAAGGCCTCAGATCCCCATGCCTGTCACAATATCCCATCTTCACACCTTCCTATACTTCCTACTTCCATGTAGGCTATTCAGCTATGATCTTTGACTGTCTAATTTCAAACTGAGCTTTCTCCTCATCGTTGTAACAATCCTCCACCCCACTCCTTTTTTTTTTTTTTTTACTCAAAACATTCTCTCGAACCCCTTCATCAATGTGTGCCCTTCCTTGTAAGTCCAGGTCCAGCCCTTACTCCAGCTTTACCACAGGCCCATACGGCCCCCTTCATGCACTGACTTTGGCATCAGTTAGAAAGTAAATATGCACTGAGTATCTGTTCTTTGTCTCTGCTCAGCCCAAGAGCACATTCGTGTTTCCAAAGTAGAAACAGCTTTTAAGTTGCTCTATGGAAGGAATGGATAAATCAGGAAATAGGCAAAACTGATATGACGATAGAAAAGAAATTACTCAGGCTGAAGCTAACAGCAGAGCTCCAGCAGAGCTATCCCCTCTTTAGTGATACACTTGGATGGCGCTCTGTATGGTGAAAGGACTCATCAGGCCTGCCCTGCCAGAGGGATGGGAAACCAAGAAGTAGCTCTGCATTGTAGACATGAGGCTTTAGTTCAGTGAAGTAGCCCCAGTGGGAAGGAGTAGCTCTGCATTGTAGACATGAGGCTTTAGTTCAGTGAAGTAGCCCCAGTGGGAAGAGTCCACTAGAAAGCAGCAATGGTAAGAAAGAAAGAAAGAAAGAAAGAAAGAAAGAAAGAAAGAAAGAAAGAAAGAAAGAAAGAAAGAAAGAAAGAAAAAAACTGCTTATCAGGATAAGGAGAGACAATCTATTACCATGAAGAGGCAAACCTCAGAGAGGGTCATAGTGCTGGGGCATCCAAAGGACTTCCAACACCAAGCTGCTGCTCACATTAAGTTCTCTGTCATATTTTCCTCCTCTGCCTTGCAAAAACACTTCACAAATGGCCTTTGATGGTGGTTTTGTGGAAATTCTTAGACAGTACAACAAAAAGAAACACCAGGCTTCTGTTGCACTTCTCTGCTGAGACTGGGCTGACAGTAGACTTGGCAGTGAGAGATAACCCTGCAGTTGCTGGGAGCGGGAGGGGCTGTTCAAGAAAGCCACAGCCTGAAGATGGCTGAGGAAAAGGAGGAGATAGCAAGAGAGTAGGATCTATATAGGAACTGTCCCTCAACACATTCAAACACACATACACTCCCACAGACAAATTCACCCAGTGTTGCGCACATATAGATATGTACATTCAGACACATTCATACACACACACACACACACACACAGCACACTCACATATACACCCAAACACATACCTCTACCCATGGTAAGTAGCCTCATTTCATTCCTGAATTCTCATCAGAATCCTAAGTGGTTTTGAGGATACCTATGTTCGTGATGAGGGTTGTAAAACTAACACAGTAAGCAATGGAAAGACAAAACAAAAGATAACTGCGGAACAGAGATGAGACAAGGGAAGTGACAGCTAAGCAGAATGAAAAAGTATGACTTAACCAGGCAAAGGGAAAGGAGGAGTGAGACAACATCCCTGAAAGAGGAAGCCATGGAGGCCAGAACAAGAGTTCACACTGGACAAAGCCTCTGTAAGACATAATGTGCTTGGTATATATTTGGGGAAGAGAGAAAGAGATAAACTCAAATTACAGAGAAGCCTAGATTAATCCTAACATTCTTGGTGTCTAGCATACAATATGTCTTCCCTTCACCCATTCTTTCTGTGTCTCATTAAACTACTGCCACACAGGGAACTATTCCAAACCCAGTGACTTCAAAAAGTGTTGAAGTTACTCACAACTCTGCCGGGAGTTTCTGCATGGCCAACTTCCTTGGTTTCCCTAATGTGACTGTAGTCATCTAGTAGATAGGCTATGGGTTAACTGTTTCAGGATGCCTCACACCCACACCTTGTGATTGGCTATGGAAATTCTGTGATAACAGAATAATGGGACCACATATTTCCCATCATACAACAGTATTTCCACACAGAAACACTTTCTCCTGGAGAGAGAGCAGAGCACAAAAGCTCTTAACTTCTAGACTTGCAATAGATTCATGACTGGTTTTGTTGCATTTTGTTGGCTAAAATGAGCTTTAAAGTAGCTGCTCAGATATAAGTATCTGTCTTGAGAAACAGACTTCTCTTCAAGTTGGGAGAAAGAAAACAAATCACAGTACAAAAGGCTTAGACACAAGGAGGCAAAAATGTATGCAATCATTGTTTGTGTTGTGGGATGCGTGTGCATGCAAGCCTACGTGTGTACATCATCTAATCAACACCAATCTTATAGCCTTCATTTCTTCCACGCATTAGACTCGTGATCTGGAAATGACAGGAGGCTCAGGAACTTCCAGGAGAAGGAGCAATCCTGGCCATAATTCTTACTAAGCAACCAGCCATGGGCAAGATCCAGTCCCCTGGTCCTAATTGCTCTGCCCAGGCTTCACATGCCATTGATTTCCTATTTTCCATCCTCTGACTCGCCAATGTTGTTTTCTTTCACACCACAAACTGCTGGCTGCTTTGTGTATCCCTCAGGCCTCTGTGGACATTTCCTCTTACATGAGCACACTAAGAAGCTACAGTGCTCCCCAGAACAGCCAGGGTGATCGTCGAGGCAGAGCCGGTGATCACAGACCCTGCAAGGGACAGGAAGTAGGGATTTCCAAAGAGCTGATGGATGCGATTTCTTCCGAAAGACAGAACGCTGCCTCTGTGGCTTCCCCCAGGCCCCATCCCTTGTTTACAGGCCTTGCGATAAAGCTTGTCAGCACCTGACCAAAGGACCTCTTGGGCTCACAGAACCACAACACTCTTCAAAGCAGACATGGATAATGTGTACGGCTGGTGTCCCTTCAGACACCATGTCCTGTCTGGGCTCTGTGCTTGAAGAATAATGGAAGAAAAAGGAAAGAACAATACAAACAGGAAATGGTGCCTTGGAGGACAGAGCAAGCAAAGAACCTACATTTAGAAGGAAAAAAAGAAGAGCAAGACTAGAGAAATTTTAGACATTGGCTTCATGTCTTAGAAGGACTGGTCAGTAGATACTGCCTTGTGACTTTTCTGAGGAAAGAGCAAGCAGACATCAGGTTAGCTGGATGGAGAACTTTCTATACATAAAAGACACAGCAAATAGGATATTATTCTGGGCTGGGCCCAACCCTCCCTGAGGGCTTGTGATAGTTAATCTCTACTGTCAACATGTCTGAATTGAGGTCACCAAGAAACACACCTCTGGGCACCTTTATGGTGGTATTTTCAGAGAGGTTTCACTGAGAATAGAGAGCCCACCCTAAATGTGGATAGCACCAGCCCATGGGTTGGGATTCTGGAGTGGATAAGAAGCAAAAAGCAGGAGGTAGGTGGAACACAGCACTCCTCTCTTCCTCCTTCCTGACAGGAATGCTGTGTGGCAGCTGCCATACCCTCCTCTATGGTATTTTCTGTGTCCTTTCTTCAACAAGGAACCAAAATAAATCCTCACTTCCGGTGATGGCTGGTTAATTGTCAACCAGACACAGCCTAGACTCCCCTGAGGAGAGTCTCAATAGGGCTTGTCTAAATCAGTTTGACCCATGGGCATGTTTGTGGAGGGTTATCTTGATTCTTAATAGACATGAGGCAACCCATCCTAAATATGGTAGCATCTTCTTGTAACAGTCCATATAAAGGACATGAGAGGAGAAAGCTTTTCTTTCTGGCTGGCTCGACTTTCACTCTTACCATTGAGTTCATCTACCCTGTTGCTGCTGCAGCTGATTCCTTTGGTGATATCAGAAATAGCTTCCAACTTCCAATGTTGACTTAGGACCAGCAGATCCCCAGAAACCCTCCCATCCTTTGTGTCAAACTGAAACTGCTGAGGCCCCGGGGCTCATGGACTAAATAAGAAGTTAGTTACTGGGTTCTAAGCTTCTTTGGCATGAGATATTGTGGAACCACTCTGACCATATTGTGCAAGCCAATCTAATAAATAAATCCTCTTTTAACATATATTCTGTCTATCTGTTCTGTTCCTCTAGAGAGTCCTAATACACCGTGTTAACTCACTTCTGTTGGCTATTTTAACATGGCAAGATGAAAAGCAACTAATATACGGAGCTTTGAGTCTTAGGAGAGTCAAAGGTGGAGTGCATAGGCAATGACAGAGTGATGACAACCTTTCTATGCATATCCACGTTATCTGATCATGACTGTAATTGCCATGAATTCTTAAACAAAGAAAAATACCTAGGTGAATCTTTGCAATGGCATCAGGCCTTGAGCTAAGAATCACTTGTTTAAACGGCAGAAAGTTAAAATCCAGGCTGATGGAGTTGTAGGATCAGAAGAAATGGGATGACCAACCCATTCCATCCCTACTGTGGAATCTCTGCAGCTCTAAGCAAACTGCCATAACTGGCTCATGAGACAGAACAACAATTGCATAACCTAACTGAGGAAAGGCAAGCAAATGTCTACTCAACTCAGACAGAGAAGAGAAGAGAAGAGAAGAGAAGAGAAGAGAAGAGAAGAGAAGAGAAGAGAAGAGAAGAGAAGAGAAGAGAAGAGAAGAGAAGAGAAAAAAGAAAAGGAGAGGAGAGGAGAGGAGAGGAGAGGAGAGGAGAGGAGAGGAGAGGAGAGGAGAGGAGAGGAGAGGAGAGGAGAGGAGAGGAGAGGAGAGGAGAGGAGAGGAAAGGAAAGGAAAGGAAAGGAAAGGAAAGGAAAGGAAAGGAAAGGAAAGGAAAGGAAAGGAAAGGAAAGGAAAGGAAAGGAAAGGAAAGGAAAAGACAATTTTGACTGAATTTAGCTTAGTGAGACAATGACTTTATTGGGGTTACTTGAGGGCATGCCGTGAGGGATAACACATAAGAGTGGATACTTAGATATCAGCTGCATTGTCCTGCTGGGATGGGCTTGCTTACAGCTTCACCGACGAGTTTTACAAGCCTCCTTTCTTCCTCTAGCAGGGGATACATTGAGTCAGAGGAAAGAACATACAACAGCTACGAATCAGCATCATTTGTGGGACCATTAAAGAAATTACTTTTGGAGATTACTTTTAAGATTTAGTAGCAGGCCCACCTTCAGAGAGGTAGGGACAAGAGGGACACCATAGCCTATGAAGGCTCCTTCAACTTGCTAATTCTGTCTCCTCTCTCTTCTAATGACTTTTTAACTTTCTTGGCTTTGGTCATAATGTCCCACTGAGCACGTGTTAGTCATAAAATTCCACATTTTGACTCTGGGAGGTGACCCAGAGGCAGTGCCTTACCTTGGAGTAGAAAGATTGTCCTTCATCTAAAATGTTGACTGGAGGACTTTACCTTTAAGGGACTTACACATTCTTGGAACTCAATGACTGGGAGGGTGGGTGGAAATAGACAGATAATGAAAGCCTGAATGAGTAATGGAAGGAGAGGTGGATTGAAAGGAAGAGCAAATGATAAAATAAGTGCAGTAATAGCTTGTTAATTAGAGTGAAGGGCACATGAATTATAGATTAAATACAGCGATGGAACCTAACATGTGAATGGGGAAATCATAAAATGTGGATAACAAAATATTTGTGCAATAAGATTACATTTTGAATGCATTTGAATATAATATTTTAATCTTTAATATTCTTTGAGAAATTCTTACATAAACACAATATATTTTGCTCCTACCCCTATCTTATCCTAATATCATTTGTATATAAATGCATATATGTTTTTATATATATATGTGTTTATGTGTGTATATGTGTATATCCTACTGAGTCCAATTTATACTGTCCCTATACTCTTGGATATGAGGCTATCCACTGAATTTTGGTCCAATTACCAGGGATCACATCCCTAAAGAAAACTGACTATCCTGTCCCGAACAACAAGCAATTGTCAATAGCTCCTCAGCCCCCCCCCCCATGCTTTCTGGTTTTTTCTTGTGCAGGTATTTTGCAAACAACCCCATCTGCTGTGAATTCATGATTGCAGTGTTTCATGCTGGTCACTCCAAGTCTCTGGCTCTTAACATTCTTCTGTCTCTCTCGTGTGCATATTCCTTGAGCCCTGGGGGAGGGTGATATAAATGTTCTACTGATGGCTGAACACTCCATAGACATCTCTACACTTTGCCAGTTCTGAGTCTCTACCATTAACCAACATCCACTGCATACAGGCACTTCTCTCACAAAGACTGGGGGCTATGCTAATCTAGGATACAGAGATATGTGTTTAGAGGGCAGTTTGATATTATTTAGCAAAACAATAGTAGCAGGACTGTGAACTCACAGGCTATGGGTTCTTGGTCAGATTTACAGCACCAGGTGTATAGTAGGCCTTAAATTCAATAAAAAAGCAGATGGTTGCCCCCAAATATACTACTAGTTCATTCATGAGCATATCTTGCCAGGGTGGTTGTTATTGTGCAATGTCCGGGACTCTGAAATCTAGCCAGCAGGGAAAATATTCCCAGTCAGTACCAGCATGTTTCTCCAAGCCTTCTGGCCAAAGTGTGTGCTGTCTTCAACAATAAGTCTTAGCATCAAGTTCTGGATGGATCATCAAGAGCAATCGTAATAGCTTGTATGGTTAGGAAGAACTCTGGAACCCCCCTGCTCAACAGTTCGTGGGGAGGTATTCCACTCCTGGCACTTTTGAGACTGAAATTCCAATGCCGTCTTGCTATAGACCTATCATATAATTATACATCTCTCTACTACACACGTAGGGGCAGCCAACTCTCCCCTATCTCTGGACTCCTATACTCTTTCTTTCCACTCCAAAATAATTTTGAGATGAGAGTCAAGTTTTAATTCTATCAGTCCCACTAATGTTACATGGCCCTCGCCATGCCTCTTCAGTCTTTACAGCCTTAGTAACTGTGTGAGTGAGAGGTAGATGCCCAAGAGAACCTCTAGAGGCCTCGATGATATCACTCACAGTCATCATCTTTATTATTGAAAACAAGTGCAGATATGCAAAAAAGCACAAGAATGATGTTTTTCGAGTATCCACAGTTTTCAGACCTGACTCCAATGTACTAATCACAGGCTTGAAGGCTCTTTCCCTCCTGTAAGCAGGAGGAAAGTTAGAAGGAGGACTGAGGAGCCTGCCCTACTCTTGTCACCAGCCTGGGGCCTTCTGCTCAGCCTTCTCTGAGCTGGAGGAAGAGGATGTGTCTCTACCGTTGCCTTCAGTCCATCTTCTCCATGTGGCTGGTGTGAAGTTGTACATTTTGCATCTGAAGACAGTGGGCTCCCCAGGATAATAGCAGCTGTTCAAGTGCATATTAAACTCGAGCTGCTTGATAAGAGGAATTAGAGTACCACCCGGTTTCTTTATTTTTTATTTTTTGCCTGGCTGAATCAATAATTAAGTGTATTCTAATAGCGCAGTTTTGCTCGGGATTCTCATTTGGCTCAGGCATTAGGCCTAAATGAAATATTTAGTTGACAGGATACAGTTAGGAAGCAAAACCACATTTCTGTCTGTATACTTTAATTTTTCTAATGATGAGAAACCACAGTCTGTCTTCCAACCCTGGCTACTGTGACTTGCCTGTCACTCCCTCTTCCAGAGACGAGAGAAAACTCCTTCTTCCCCGCAACAGGAAAAATGAAAATGTCAGATCCTGGTGACCACCATCAGATGGGGCCTGGAGCAATGAGAAAAATCCTACCTCGAACCCATTTCATCCTAATATGAACAGACTCATCAGAAAGACATGTTGAAGTCTTTGCTTTAGGCAATGGCAAAAGAGGTGGTAGCCAAGATGGAGAGTACCAGGTGATGATGTAGGAGACATTAACAGCTTAAGGCACAAGGACATGTGTGCACATAGTATGGTATCACACTAGTATATACAATATCAGACATGTCAGACACATTGGCATTCCAAGGAGAAGTTGTATAGCTCTTGACCTAGGAGTCCATTTGCTCTAGGGATGATCACCCTGGAATAGAAACTCAGAAACTGAGCTGAGGAGTTTAGAAGGCCCAGGAAATGGAGGCTAACAGGACAAGTGAGGACTTGGGACAAGCTGGCAGTGCTAACTTAGTCCTGTCTTTCTGTGACATCTGGAAAGCTCCATCATTATTCCCTCAACTGTTGCTTCCCAAAGGCACTATGGAACACTGGGTTCTAATCCCATCAGGTAGAGCTACTGAATGAATACTGTGAGCACATTCCTCTCTCAGGGCAATCCTTCCTTCATTTGGAGACCCCAGCCTAACTTTCAGCATTCCACACTGCTTTCTTCCTTTTCAGTAGGCAATATTATGGGCTACTTTCAGGTTATGATGGAACATGCTATCCAATGGCATCCCATGTCTAATCTATGTCCACTCACAGATGCTGGAGTGTTACTTAAGAAAGGGGACGACTCTGCACCTTCTGGTAGCCTTAGTCTCCCATGCCTTGTCCACCTTTTTCTGCTCATTGTTGGTGGGAAAGAAACAAGAGCTGTACATATCACCATCACTGATCCAGTGAACCAGGCCATACCTCCCCTATGTGTGTCTGGGGTACAAACCACATTTTGAATAACATGGGGTCCAGGAGACAGAAAAAGAAAGACCAAAGTCACCCACACAGGCATACAATGACTGTAGTTCGTTTATTATGTTGACAGTTTTCTGAGTACCTCCATTTTTGAGAATTACTTTGCATACATATCTGGAAATTGGAAGAAGAGAGAATGATGGAAATGAAAGAAAGGTGTGTGATGTTCATCTTGAATCCAGACTGACAGAGAAGAGAAGAGAAGAGAAGAGAAGAGAAGAGAAGAGAAGAGAAGAGAAGAGAAGAGAAGAGAAGAGAAGGCTTGTGGCTATGGTCAAGAATGGTTCTATCCTGAACATCTCTGTGGGAGAGAGAGAGAGAGAGAGAGAGAGAGAGAGAGAGAGAGAGAGAGAGAGAGAGAGATCAATGGAAGGTCCTTCAGGAGAGATGTTCCCCAAGACTGAATAGTTGCCATTTTAGCATCACTAGAATGCCCTTATTTAGTGACTGAGATTTTATTTCATACAGTGATGCATTTTGATTCCCATAGAGACCCTAGAAAGTGAATAAAGCAGTTGGATCTCTGCCTGACTCAGACACACCAGCTGGGGCCCAGGATGATTAGCTATATTGCTGGGGATGATGCCGTGACATCTTTAGACTACCAGCTTCTTCTCTACTCATAGCAAAAACTAGGAGTGAGTCCCTGTAGAGTTTTCCAGTGCTTGGTATAGTACATCTCTATGGTTAATATGAGGAAGTTGGAATCACTTAAGAGACACACCTGTGCTCACATTTTTGAGGATGTTTCCAGAGAGGTTTAACTAAGGAGGGAAGGTCCAATTTGAATGTGCTCACTACCATACTATGGGTCTTGGGGTCTTTTAGTGGAAGACAGGTAAACATCAGCATTCATTTATATATTCTTCCTGACCATGGATGCAATGTGACCTGTGACCTCAGACTCTCTCTCTGCCATGCTGCCTTTGCCTTGGTGGGCTGAGCTCCTCTGAACTATGAGACAAAATAAAACTTCTTTTCTTCAGTTGTTTTTTGTCAGGTATTTGGTCATAGCAATAGGAAAAGTAATTAATTCAGAAAATCAGCATTAGTAGTAGAGTCCTTGTTGTCACTATCTGACCACACAGTTTGTAGGCATTTGTAACTCATTTGGGGGGGGGGGGCATTTTCAGGCCTGTAGGCTAGAGATGCCTAGGATAAGACCATCAAAGCTTAATGAGCATTCTGATGGAAGTTCAGAAGACCAGAATACCAAGAGAAATGTGGAGAGTAGAGGCCTGCCTTCAGAACACTTCAAAAGAGAACAAGGATTCTATAGGGAACTGGGCTACATGCTGTGTTATATTTTGGCAATAGATCTGACTTTTCTTTGTCCATGTCCTAAAAATCGTGGGAAGCTGAATTCCAAAGTAATGAGTTGAAGAAACTTCAAGACAGCATAACATAGAGCCTTTGGCAGGGCTACTGCTCACTGCATTTACTGGGGTTTATAATAATTTAAATCAGGAAGATAGGACAAATGTGCAGGTCATCATGAAAGAGTTTGGGCACATTTGAAGTTGTAGACCAGGAGGGTACAGAGAAGTCTTGTACTATATATTGGGGCAATATGGAAGGTGCCTCGAGGGCTATGTCCTCCTGCCAAGGATCCCAACTTCTAAAATCCAAACTCATTTGAAAAGTGAGACACTAAACTGAGCACCATTGAAATGGTTTTCCCCATAGACACAACTGATCAGGGAAGTGTCATTGAGGTTCAGCCATCAATACATACAGCAGCCAGTACAGGTGTGGTAGAAGAGAAAAGGTCCACATCTTAATCTACAGCAGATCTTGACAAGAGTCATCCATCTGCAAAGGTGTTGGTTTTGCAGGCATACAAAATACAAGGATTATGAGGTCTGCACCAAGGTTCCACAAAGCCACTGAAACTGGCGAATGGGTGGCATGTTTGGATTCCCCTGAATGAGTCCCCAAAGGAAAATCGTGTGAAGCTGTTTTGAATGTGAGTCTTGGGTTTCAGTAGAGATCTCAGAATTTTGAAAATGGTGGAGCCATGGGAAATTCACCATGGAAAGTTTTAATATGGGTTGGATCTGGCCCAAGAGAAAGTATACATCACTACAGATGGAAGAACTGGAGAAAGATGGGGGCTAGCTAAAGCTGCTGAAGTGTAGATGATGTCACTGCAAACCTGAGATGTTGGATATAATAGAGCTGCAAGGAGTGGTGTGCTCCCTGCTGGCTCTCAGGCCTCCCCTGTTCTGCCTTTTCCTTGCTATCTACCACACCTTCCCTTTTGAAGCAGAAATAATTGCTAAGTAACACTGCACATTAGAACTGTGTAACTTGTACGTTGACATTTTGAGGACTCTTAAGACACTGGAGATTCTTGGAGGTGGATTGAGTTGAGTGCACTTTGCATTGTGAAATAAACATGAGACTTTAGGGGCAGTGGATGAAATGGCACAGTTAAAAATGAGGTGTTTGGAAGTCTAGGTGAACTGAGGGTAAATGTGTCATAGTTGGTCTTCACTGTAAACTTAGTTGGACTTAGAAAGGAGGAAGCACACCTTTGGGCTCCTCTCTGGAAGTGTTTTAGAACAGGTTCGACTGAAGGAAGGGAAGAAGACATACCCTGAATGTGATCAGTACCACCTTATGGGCTGGGGTATGAGCTGAAGAGGAGAAAAATGGATGAGTACTAGCATTCATTTCTATTTCCCTCCAAACTGCAGATTCAGTGTGATCAGTTGCCTCATACTCCTGTTGCCATGCCTTCCCTGACAATGATGGACTGTCTTCCTCTCAACTGTGAGACAAAAATAAACCTGTCTTCCTTGAGTTGCAGGTTTTTGGTTACAGCAATTAGAACATAATCAATACAAACTATCAAAAAGTATTTCAGGAGATGAGCAATGTAAAATCTAAACACCATGACTTTTGTAAAACTATTCTCAAAGAGTATCTCCTGAACACTCCACAGCTGCCATCCAACCCCTAGAAACATTGTTTATGCAAGCTTTTGCTTTTGGTCTAAAGAAAACATAGTCCCTAATCCTGAAACTATCTTTTACAGGAAGTGCTGATTAATATAATATACCTGGACCATCTCTATTCCTACCTCTGTTTCCCATAACGGAGTAGTGATGCTCTAGCCTGGTGATACTGGGGCTAGAACTGACTTCTGGAAAGCACAGCTTCACCTTCTAGCTTCTTGTTTGTGGTTAAGCTTGTCTATAGGAGCCAGAGCTCCCTCTGTGACACCAGCCTTCATTTAAGCTTAACAGGAAGAAGCTCCGCCCTTCAATCAAACAGAGAAGCTGCTGTGATCTACCAAGACTCAGAAGCAAGTCTGCAACTTCAGCTCAAGGAACTGTAAGCCATATCACAATTTACAATGTGTTCTCAAACTAATCTATCAGTTAAAGAGACAGCTTTGGTCTTTGTCTTCTCTGCGGGAAGGGAAGGAGATAAAGAAAGGAGGAGAAAGGAAAGGGATGAGAGAGGAAAGGGAATCGGGGCTGTATGGATTCTTCTCTCCATCTGCTGTTCACAACCCACAGCTCAGCTGAGACCCATTAACCAGCAGTCCTGCCAATCACAGTTGTTAGTGGTTATGTTTCTTCTGACACCACATCTTCCCCCTGACTTGAAATACATGTCATAGTTAATTCCACTGGGACGAATGGTCTGATGTACAGCCATCTCCTCTATCCTATCTTGTACTTAGTGAAAATGCCCCCGATAAGTCTAATGTAAGAGCACCATGCTTCAGATAAAGACCCAATACAAGGAATCACTGGGTTTGGGGCCAGTTCCCGATAGAAAGAGGACAGAGCCCTGTTCAGCACAGGAGATGGAGTATTTACAGATCATCACAAAATGCTTCTGTAAACTAAAGCCTTCTAGCTACTCGAATGCCATGAAAGTAAAGCCATGATGTTCTCCAACCCACCTGCTCCCTTGGCCCTTCCCATGCCATACCTGCAGCAGAGCACTGCTGTCTCTATCTTTCCCATGGCTCAGGGGCCAGAGACATGGGTTCAACTCCCAGCTCCATTTTTAACGCCAACTATGACTTTGGTAATAGAACAATAGTTCCCCATCACCCCACTTTCTTTCCATGTAACAGGGGAAATTACAACCCCATACTGGTATTTCCATGATTTCATATTCACCCTTTTTGTTGACTTTCACTTTCTTAGAAATTAATTTATTTTATTATCACAAAATTTCTATTTATTGTGCTTTTAAGAAAGCTATGTTGGCCAACATAGTTTTAACTTCTAAGGAATTTTTTTCTTATTTTTTCATTGTTCTTTTAGAGGAAGCGATACCATGTCATTCTGTGTCTTGAATGAGTGAGCACCTTCATTCATTTCCCCAGAGCCTTTTCAAGGGTTTCTCTCCTCTGTCAGTTCCTTTATTCTGAGTTTTCTTGTTAGTCTGGACACTACGTTTGTGCTTTTCTGAAATGTTCAGTGAGCCTCTAGAATGAAGCACCAAGATTTACATGGAAGCTTCATCAGCTGATGGCCACTGCAGGCATGAGGGATGCTCCGCTGTGGGCATCCTTGCCTGTCAGCACACAGGCCTTGTCTCTCTGATGCTCTTCTCCAGAAAGCAACCCTATGACCTCCTTCTGGGGGATAGAAGCCTGGCTGCTAGGCTGAGGAACGACAACAATGGGAAGAGTCAGAATGAAGATGTCTTTTTGCTAATGTCCTCACCTTCACCATTGCCCGAGTCTGATCTCCCAGAATATAGGCCTTACCTCACTTAAAGTCTCCAGAGAAACAAACCTTCCTCCTAGGTTAGGAAAGGTGTAGCTATTTGATCATTCAGAATGGAAAAGAAGATAGAGATCAATAGATTTTCTACTGGTCTTTGTATTGTAGCCCTGACTGACTTGGAATTTGATATGTAAGCCAAGCTGGCCTCAAGTTTAAAGATCCTAATGCCCCTGTGCTGAAATTAAAGGTGTGTACCACCAAGCCTAACTAACTAACTAACTAATCAGCCATTCAATATCCCAGTACTCTCAGCTCCTGAAGCCTTCCAGGGTCTGCTCCTCTTGCCTCCTGCGGTCTCTCACTTTCCACCATTTAACCCATTGCATCATGAACACTCTGATCTTCTCCCCATCCTCCAAAGATCTCTTGATAGTTCCCATCCTTTACTGTCTATTGCTCCACTCCCTGTGACCTCACAGCTTTACTCCTTAATTGCTATTAGAGTGTGGTGGGAAGGGGGTCAGAAGGCAGCAGATAGGCCACCCCATCTAGAATAATGTTATTAGTACTGTCTCAAAGTCCACCATGACACCTGGCACATCGCAGGCACCAGGTAAATGTTAGTCTCCTTTTGCCTTCAAAACTTTCTTTACCCTGCCAAGTTGTGTTACTCTCTGTATCTGTAGCTACCCATGGGTTATTTGAAAGATGTAGTATACTTCCCTGAGACCCAGAGTACCCCTATGAGTTCCAGAGTTCCCACCAAAAATTCACTTCAGACAATGATGCCAAAATGCAAATAGAATGGAGTCCAGAAAATTAAGTGCTTGGCCCTGAGTCTCACCTCTGTACTAAGATAACACTGTTTTTTTCTCTTGCAGTGATCCCATTGAGAAAAGGTGTTTGGGTACTGGACTTAGATACCTCAAGTCACCTCTTGGTAAGGTTAACCCTATAGTTTTATGCCCACAAAAATTCATCCTCTTTGATGATACTGTTTATTAATCTCTTGAGTTTTATTTTCTATGCCCTTCATTAGAAATAATGCTAGAGAATGCTTTGGTCTTATGGACTCCTGATGTGGCATCCTTTGAAGCAATATCTGATAATTGGAAGACAGTGCCAGTGTATCATCTGAACGACTCAGTGAGTGATTACAGTCAGTAAGTAATAGGAAGACAATTCATGCCCATGCTGCAAACTCATGAACAAGTAGCAAAATGAGGGTTCTGGACTGTGCTTTGTACCAAAGCAACCAGAAGCTTCCAGAGTCATTTTGGATAAGGGTGGGATCATAGGGTTGAAGGATGTGATATGTGGGTTGCAGTGGGGTTATTAGGATGAAGAATGAGGTTTTTAGTATAAAGGATAGGGGTCACTAAGATGAAGGGTGAGATCATTGGACGAAGAATGGGATCATTAGGATGAAGGTTGGGGTCATTGGGCTGAAGAATGGGTCATTGGTATGAAGGGTGGAATCACTGGAATTAAGGCTAGGTCATTAGAATGAAGGTTTGGGATCACTGGAAAGAAGGGTGGGATCACTGGGATGAAGGATGGGTTCACTGGGATGAAGGATGGGTTAACTGGCATGAAGCGTGGGTCATTGGGATGAAGGGTGTGGTCATTGAGATGTAGAGTGTGATCACTGGCAGAAGGACTGTCTTTCATGAGAAGTAGCACAGCAGGTCTGAGTGTGGTAGGAACTGAATGAGAGATGCTGAGAGTAGACTCTGAGAACAAATCATTCTAAGAGATGACCAGGAAAGTATCCCAATCTGCTTGGCAAGTTTAGTAAGCAAGACACCTTCTCCCATGAGCCCCAGACTCCCTGCTCCTAGTACCCTGCTATGTATCTGCACTCCGGGCTGGAGCTGGCAGCTTCCTTCAGTAGATGCTTTCTTCCCTGGCTGCTGCCTCCACTTGGTTTCTGCTCAAGAGGACATACAGCCATCAAGTTAGTGGTTTCTTTCTTCCTTGCTTGTTTCTAAACTTTCAGTTTTTGAGTACTAGCCATGAAAGTTGCTTCTCACTTCCTAAGGGGAATGAAGAGCCAACAGTTGAGTTAAGGAGACAGAGGGGAACCGCTGTGCAGATTTCCCCATCATTAATAAGTTTTCCTGACAGCAGAAGGAAGTCTTTCCAGTCAATTCTTTGTAGTCAATTCTTGATCACTGTCCTCCCGTTGTTAATATTGTTGTTAAACTCCTGATGCCTCACTGAGTGGAAAGCTAATTATAATAATTAACAGAGAACTCCTGAACTTGTCAAACTGGTAATTATAAACCGCAGGGACTTTTATCATTAATAGATGCCATGGAAAGTGAATGCACAGGGGTGCTGGCAGGGACAGGCATACAGGAGACGTACCGGTTCAGAGCCAAATCCAAGTATCACCAGGACACGAGAACATGGCTTCCTTTGGCTCTGTGCCCAACAGTGTGCCTCTGCCTTCCAGAAAACTTAGTCCCGAGCTTCCTCACACACACACACACACACACACACACACACACACACTCTCTCTCTCTCTCTCTCTCTCTCTCTCTCTCTCTCTCTCTCTCTCTTTTTCTCTTTACTTACAAAGGATTTGTTTCATAATTAGTTCAACAATATTTCATTAAGCATCTACTAAGTACTAGGGCTTACTTTAGAAACCATGGATAAGATTATGAATATGATACCGTATCCTGCCTGTGTGGGAGCTGTGATGTTACAGTCCCATTAATTTGTTTTTACTTTCTGGCCTATGTTTTTGTGATCCTATCTAAAAAACGTACCCAGACCAATGTCATGGAATCTCTACTGTCTCCTAGTAGCTTTAGAGTTTTGGGGTCTTGTGTTTATGTCTGTATGTTTATGTCTATGTTTACAGTTAGACATGAATAATTCTGTCATTCAACTACACAGCTAAGACACTCCAGGTAACAATACATTGTATATTTACATGGCTAAATGAAGACATTTCAAGAGTTAGCACAAAGAAAAGATAACACAGATATATATAATTAATTATTATATGTTCAATAAAATGTAACTTTTTAAAAAGGTACAACATCAGTCTTCAAAGAGAATATAGGGTCAGCAAGATGGCGAAGTGGGGAAAGGTGCTTGCCACAAAGATCTGAGTTCAATCCTCAGGATCTACATGATCAAAGGTGAAAACTGACTCCCGAATCACTGATCACCCACCCATATCCACACATAAACATACAAACAAATGAATGAGATGCGATAAATCTTGAAAGATATCATCAACTACTAAATAAAGGGACAACATCTAAAAGAGTCATTTATAGCATGATAGAAGCTCCTGTTTGCTGCAGAATCCATGGGGCACAGGGGGACAGGAGTGAAGCTGCTAGAATGGAGGGTTCAGAACCACTGGATAGAATGGAGGCTCCCAGGGAAGAGCACCTACTATTGCAGAAGAGCCAGTGTTCCCAGTGTCCACAAAGTGATTCACAAACCCCTGCAACTCCAGTTTCAGGGCATCTGATGCCCTCTTCCTTTTGATTTCTGCTGTTGCTACATGCACGTGATTTCTCTCTCTTTCTTTCTCTCTCTTTCCCTCCCTCCCTCCCTCCCTCCCTCCCTCCCTCCCTCCCTCCCTCCCTCTCTCCCTCCCTCCCTCTCTCCCTCCCTCAATGATTAATTAGTGATTAGATTTTTTTTAAAGTTTCAAAATCAAAACCTGACACCATACTTCTTAAGTGATCCTTAAAGGTTTTTAAGAGCTGGGTGAGGGGCTGGAGAGATGGCTCAGCAGTTAAGAGCACCAACTGCTCTTCCAGGGGTCCTGAGTTCAATTCCCAGGTGACTCACAACGATCTGTAATGGGATCCGATTCCTTCTTCTGGTGTGTCTGAAGACAGCTACAATGTACTCACATACATAAATCTTTTTTAAAAAATTGATCTGGGTGAAAGTCATGATCTTTCAATATGGGAGCAAGCTCACTGTACATGTCCAAACTTGTTCCTGGAACTTCCACAGCCCAAAGAGAACCTCAAGACCATTCCATCCCCACAGGCATCTGCAGAAGTCTATACTGATTAGCCCTTGCATTGTCCTTGCTACTCAATAAGAATTACTTTTAAATAATATTTTCAAATCTGAGATGGTAACCTAGCAGTCTTGGAGGATGACACAGACAGGAAGATTGCTAAGGGTTTAATGCCAGTCTGGGCTACATAAGGAGACCCTGTCTCAGAACACTCCACCAATACATATGCATGCATACTTGTGTTTTTACTAACACATACACACATGCACACATGTGCACACACACATAGGCACCAGTACACACATCCATTCTCACATATGGAGGTATATTCAACATTTCACCTCTAGTTGAGAAGTCTTGTCTCATATACCAAATCACTTGGTTAGTTCAAAGAATAAGATGCATGCTATTATCGAGATAATATTATCAGTAATGTTATAAGATAATGATATTATGGGTAATGTTATAAGATAATCTTATTATGGGCAATGTTATGAGATAATACCATTATCCCTAACAAACACTGACTAATGTGGCCTGGGCATCATCTTACACATGTACAGCTGTCATCCCTGTAATGGCTTCTGTAATCACCAATGAGACACAGCCTAGGTTCTCTTCAAAGAAATGACTTGATTTCCTTCTCCTAAGCTTGGAAGTCATAGGCACCTCACACTACAGCAGCCTGAACCCTTTGCCAAGGAAGGTTTGAGAAGAGCCTGTTTCCCTCTGCCAGACTTGGGTGGGATGAATTGTGCCCTGCTTTAGGTGTGGTCCTTCCTCCCTGCCCCTGATATTTGTGGAAACAACCACAGAGGGATGGTTTGGGAAGGCTCCAGTGACCCAATCCTAGTTCCCACTGCTCTCCCGTCCAGACCTCCTCAAGTCAGCCTACATTCTAAATAAAACTTTCTAGAGATGTTGTCTCCAGGACCCCATTACAACCACAATACCTCTTAAATGTGCATTTGAGGGCTGCCTAGAAAAGCCACTCTGCAAAGTCAGCTTATATTGGGCCCCAGCACAGACCCCAGGGAGCACAAAGGAGGTAAAGCAGGCTATGGGAGGGACATGTGGCGATCTGGATGGAGAGCAACAGCTCTCTGGCATCTTGCTCTGGTCCAGCCAGGCCCTCTTTGAAATTTGAGGGCTTTTGCTGGCAGGGTGAGAAAGGCCCAAACCAGTTCAAGGAAGAGTCAGGCTTGGGCCCACTTCAAAGTTACTGGTTCATTTTTATTTTTAGTTCAAGTTCAAAATTGGTTTAAAAAAAAAAAACAAAAAACAAAAAACAAAAAACAGAGCCCTCTGGGTCAACAGCAGTTTTTGGTCTAGGTTGATACAAAAAAGGGGCCTACCACAGGCTCCTAAGAGTGGACTCAGAGGCAGGTCACCAGGATGTCCTGGAGCCTCTGAAGTAGTATGGTGGCCTCTGTGGGAAGTCTGAGGGACAAGGAGATCAGATAGGAGTTCTGGACATATGATCAAACTTTTTCCACTTGCAGATAAGTTCCAGTCTCCTTTTCTAGGAGAGGAGAGGGTCAGGTTAGGCTAGCTTTATCAGGCGTCCTTCTTGCCAGAACCACAAAAGACCAATTTCATGCGTGCGAGCTTTTGTCTGCAGAAGGGCTGCAGCTCATTCTAGGGAAGGCATTGTTTCTTCCAAAGGATTTTAGATCAGCTCTGAGCTCCTGGCGCCCTTCTCCTCTCTTTGTGCCTCCTGCTCCCCTGGACATAAACAACAAATGGTCCCTTTCACCCTGGAGATAAGATTGTGATTCTCCCAAAGTCACCGCTGTCCTCCTGCACCTTCTGGAACTGTTTGAATAATGAGGGTCCTTCCTGGAGACTGGAGATTCCCCAGGCAGGCCAGGTGGGCAGCGCCTACAGGGGGTTACCAGGAGCTCACAGTGGGCAATAGCCCAACAGAGCCTTTTGTATGACATTGGTCTGGCCTCCTTGGGGCTTTAAAAAAGAAATGTTTGTATATACTGGACTCTTTCCTTCTGCTTTTTGAATTTTTTTTTCCTGATAAGGAAAGCTATTTTTATGCACAGAATTCCCTACCATCCAGAAACAGTGGAAACCTTCATCCTCTCATTTTTATTTCTACCTCCTGGAAGCTGCTATGGTGCCTGTGGACTCACAAGGGGAATGGAGAGGATTCTTGCCAGAATAGCCAGCATCACTGAACCGACGTTTTATCTGGAAGCTCTCCTACCTGTGGGGCGACATCCTCCCCACCACTGCCTGCTGGACTTGAGGGTAGAAGACCTAGATTTGGGTCCCAGCTGTGTGTCTACCTTAGACTGTGACCTTTGGCAAGTCTTTAATCCTTAAACTTCCCTTTCTTAATCAGTTAGAGTTGGTGGAAAATTCCACTAATTTTATATCTGGAGAATAATGATGAATGAGAAACTAGACCCTTCATTAAAGACAAATGCCAAGAGCTATGACTACAATCAATCTAACTGCTGCTGTCCTTATCATTATTAGAATAACCTATGGGTCATTTGCATGATGGTCGATGGCCAGGTCTATTTCCAGACTGTCTTAGCTGTGTGAGCCTACGCTAATCGTTACACTTCTGGGCCTGAGTTTCCTTATGGCAAGCACAGGAATAGTAAAGACTGTCAGGAGGTTTAAAGAAACAACATGGGCAAAGCTCCTGTTGTGTGGCAAGGTCTTAAAGAGTATCACTTCCCTTTCCTTTCCACTTTGGACTACTTCTTGTAGGCATCCCTGCAATGTCATTAAACTCCTACTTACATAACAGTGCTTATGCCAAACACTCAGAATGCAAGTGCTAAAGACTTGAGAGACCTATTGTTTGGCTAAGGTGATCAAGAAAAGACAGTGGTTCTGCAGGTAAGAGATAAGGCTGGAGGACACAGTGGGGCTGATTAGGAGACACACTCCCACACATACAAACTCATTCTGTCAAAGGGTCAGACCTAATTTGCGAGCCTCTCAGATAATAGATCAAGGAAAAGGCATGGTTAGATGTGCATTGTAGAAAGGCTATTGTGGTATGAAGGACAGACAGGACTGGAGTGGGAGGAACACTGTAGAAGGAACAGAGGCCGGAGAGCCAACTGAGAGGGATGGAAATAGTTCAGAAGACAGATGAGACCTGTAGTAGACAGTCGGAAAGAAATGTTTCTAAATGTGGTAAGTGCTCAGCCGTGTAAAATCAGGACTAAATGTTGACTTGGGTATCTGGGTCAGAAATGTGGGAGGGAGTGAATGTCATTAGTCAGAGAGCAACCACGTTGGCACCAATGATCTGTCTTGAGAAGAACCTTCTTGAGGACATAGAAAAATCAACCAGAGGGTCAATCCTATGTCTCCAAGAAAGACCCATGATCAGTCAAGTTTTTTTTGTAGCACTTATATAACTTCAAATTTTTATTGAAAAGAGGTACATTTATAAAAGTCACCATAGATAGCCAAGATTAAGAACCAATTTCCCTCCAATAAAGAAGAAAGGAGGGTTTTCCTTTCTAATGAATCTTTGTATGTGTTTGTGTGTTTAGGCAGCCCATAAGTAAAACAAGGACCCATGTGATCTTCTTGTACAAGCATGGCTACGACATTGCTTTGTAACGCCTTATAGTTCTAACTACTATATAAAAGATATGAAGTGGCCCCAGTAGAACAGTCCATTATACATAGACCCATAGGTAATTTAGATTTTGTTGTTATGCTCTTTTGGGTTTTTCAAGTCTTCTATCATGAAAACACATTATTTTGTAATAACAAAAATGAACATTAGCTCAATGGAATAAAACAGGGAAAAGATCTGAATAAACACAGAAGAGAATGTCCAAGTTATCAGTAAACATAGAGAAAATGTTCTGTAAAATCACAATTGTGAGGTCACTACATATGCAGCCAAATAGAAAATGAAAAACATCTGATAGCTACAGTATATACAGAGAACTCAGAAAGCTAAACAATAGAGAAACAAACTGTGTTGTCAGTAAATGGGCTAATGAGAATAACAGTTCATGAAAGATTAAATAAATATAAATGGAAATATATAAGAGAAATATAGGAGGAAAAATGTTCAATCTTAATTACCAGCAGAAAAATGCAGATCTACATTGAGATTCTATCTACCCTCTCAAAATGGCGCCCATTAAAAGCCCAACAACATGTTGGACTTGATGGGTTATTTTAAAAAGACAAAAGTTGGGAGGGATGCAAAGATGAGGTAAGGATTTAGGAGGAGTTGGGGGGAAAGTACAGATGCATATGGTCAAAGTACATTATATGAAACCCAAATTTTATATTTATACATAAAGGCATTCTTTTGCTAGGATAATTAATTTCAAATGTAAGAAATATGATTTAAAAACAAATGCTGGCATGGGTGTAGAAAGTAAACAAATTTATGCTGAAAACTAGTACAGCCTCTGTGTAAACCAGTATAGACTCTCATCATTAGAAATGCATCCACAATAATGTCAGAGTTTGGTGATTGTATCTGGGATGAACCCCCAGATGAGACAGTCTCTGGATGGCCTTTCCTTCAGTCTCTGCTCTACACTTTGTCTCCATATTTGCTCCCATGAGTATTTTGTTCCCCTTTCTAAGAAGGACTGAAGCATCCACACTTTGGTCTTCCTTCTTCTTGAGCTTCATTGGTCTATTAATTAATTGTACCTTAGGTATTTCCAGCTTTTAGGCTTATATCCACTTATCAGTGAGTCTATACCATGTGTGTTCTTTTGTGATTGGGTTACCTCACTCAGAATGATATTTTCTAGTTCCATCCACTTGCCTAAAAATTTCATTAATTCATCATTTTTAATAGCTGAGTAGTACTTCATTGTGTAAATGTATCACTTTTTCTGTATCCATTACTCCATTGAAGGACATCTGGGTCCTTTCCAGCTCTGGCTGTTATAAATAAGGCTGCTATGAACATAGCAGAGTATGTGTCCTTGTTATATGTTGGGGAATCTTTTGGGTATATGCCCAGGAGTGGTGTATCTGGGTCCTTTTCTGAGGAACCACCAGACTGATTTCCAGAGTAGTTGTACCAGCTTGCTATTCCACCAACAATGGAGAAGTGTTTCTCTTTCTCCACACCCTTATCAGCATCTGCTGTTACCTGAGTTTTTTTATCTTAGCCATTCTGACTGGTGTGAGGTGGAATTTCAGGTTTGTTTTGATTTTCATTTCCCTTGTGACTAAGGATGTTAACATTTCTTTAGATGCTTCTCAGCCCTTAGAGGTTCATCAGTTGAGAATTTTCTGTTTAGCTCTGTTCCCCATTTTTAATAGGGTTATTTGGTTCTCTGGAGTCTAACTTCTTGAGTTCTTTGTATATATTGGATATTAGCCATCAATCGGATGTAGGATTGGTGCTGAAAGGAGCCTGATATAGCTGTCTCCAGAGAGGCCCTGCCAGAGCCTTACAAATATAGAGTCAGATACTCGCAGCCAATCATTGCACTGAATGTGGGGTCCCCAGTGGAGGAGTTAGAGAAAGGACTGAAGGAGCTGAAGGGATTTGCAACCCCATAGGAAGAACAACAATATCAATCAACCAGATCCCCCAGAGTTCCCAGGGATTAAGCCACCAACCAAGGAGTACACATGACTCCAGCCGCATATGTAGCAGTGAATGGCCTTGTCAGGCATCAATGGGAGGAGAGGTCCTTGGTCCTATGAAGGCTCGATGCCCCAGTGTAGGGAAATCGAAGGTAGGGAGTGGGTGGGTAGGTGGAGGAACACCCTCATAGAAGCAGGGGGAGGAGGGATGGGATAGGGCGTTTCCTGCAGGAGGGAAACTGGATAAGAAATGTAAATGTACACTTGAAATGTAAATAAATTAAAAAATAAATAAATAAATAAATCTATCCACAATGTGACCCAGCTTCACCACTAATGAATTTTCACCCACTGGAGTCTCAAGTCAGCCCATTGCAGCCACACTTGAGTATCAGTGTTAACTGAGCATTTTTTATATAATAGTTAAGTTCTGGAACCATCCAGGTGTCCAACAGCAGAGGACTGGATAAGGACAAGTGTGCCATACACACACTGGAGCTTTTTCATTCAGAAAGAAGAACGGAGATACATTTTTTCGTGAAATATTAATACAACTGGAGCTAATGATTTTAATTAAGTATGGTTACTAGTTTTTTCTATAATAAATTTGTGGTTTCTATATTTTATATATTCACAAAATCATATATGGATCTTGGGGGAATATGTTCAGTGTATACAATACACATGTATGAAAACTTTAAACTGTAAAATTGTTTAACAGCTCCCATACATTGCTGATAAGTAGTTTAAATTCGTATATTCATTTTTGTAAAAATTTAGTACAAGATACTTTTACTGTAAAAACACCGTGCTTCGTATGAATGCCAACACTATGACAGAAGTGCAACTCCTGAGTGTGTGGTCAGGATCAATGCACACATAGGCCTAGGGCAGTGATCACAGTAAGCAATTTGCAATCACATGATCTAAAATCACTCAGTCCCCTTCAGAAGTAGAATACAGAGATGATAACATTAATACACAATGCCATACTACAGAGCAATGCAAAAGAGAATTTCACAACTGTATTCAACAGTGGGAAGAATTCTCAAAGACATAGTTTTACAGGAGGAAGGCAGAGACTTATGAAGACAAAGCCAATCCATTCTATTTGAAAGCTACATGATGGTTGCTCTCATGGGGTGGGGGCATAACAAGAAGGGAGTACGAGAGGACAGGTGGAGACCTACCATTACCTCATTTTTAAATATTTATGTTTGCATTGGCCATTCTGAAGATGTACTGAGTTCTATGTTACATTAGATGTATATTACACCTCAATTGAAAAGTTACTATTCATAAATATTAGCCTAAAAACAAACTAAGCTGATGTTGGAGAAATAAGAGATTGGTGATTGTGATAGTAGTTTTGATTTTTCAACTTCAGAGGACTGAGAAGCACCTAGGAGACAAATATCTAGGTATTTCCATGAGGGTATTTGCAGAAAAGTTTGAAGGGAAGGAAGCCAGCCTAAATAGGGGCATTACTGTTGCATGGGCTAGAGTTCCCAGGTGAATAAATATAAGGAGGCATGAACACCAGCTTTGAGCAGTTTGTTTCCTGACAGTCCACACAATGAGAGCAGCCACCACATGCTCCTACTTGCCGGCTCCCCAGCCCCCATGTCTTTCCTTCACAATGGACTGTGGACTAAAACTAACCCTTCCCTACCCAAAGCTGCTGTGGCCTGTCAATTTTAAGATAAAAACAAGAAAAATTGCTGATACCGTCAGAGATGACACTTGTAGACAACCCTTCTGTTCTTCCTACCTGGAGGTGGTGTCTACATGGTAAGAAGCAGAAAATAATTATTAGGAACAGTAGTATAAATATAGACAAGAAAGAGATGTGTGCTTTTTATAGTCACTAAACCCCAAGACCTGAAAAAGTACCTGGGACGATATATAGGAACAAGTATACAGTACCAGGAATAAAAAGATGTAACACTATAGGCCCTACAGATTTGGAGTGATTACAACTGTTACAACCAACTTCATAACACTGATGTAATGAAGATGTAATAAGCATTGTTCTAAGACCACATAACTAAACAAGAGAAATAGACACAAGAAAAAGAAGAGTTAAATAGACTTGCCTAAGAAAGAAATCAAAATATTAACTCATTAATTACTGGTAGGAGATTATTTTATGAGAAAAAAGTATTTTTTTTTTAAAGCAGAAACAGGGCTGGAGAGAAGGCTCGGCAGTCAGAGCATGCACTGCCCATACAGAAGACTTGAGTTTGATTCCTAGCACCCACGTTGGGTGGCTCCCAACTGCCTGTAACTCTGGCTTGAGGGGATCTGATGCTCTCTACTGGCCACCACAAACACTGCATAAAACGCACATATATTCACATAAACGATATAATAAATATTTTTTAAAGTACAGTAACATTGGTACTTAATGAAAAATACTAAAAGATTCCCCTTTAATCCCTTGAGGAGGAAAATAAACAAGGAATGGGCTTCTGTTCAAATGCATGAACAGAAGATGTAGAGCCATGGCAACAAGAAGAGAAAAGGAAGAGGACACACAGAAAAAGCTAAAACCGCCCGTGTTTGCATGTGCTATTGTTTTGTTGGCAGAAATTCCAGGAGAATATTTAAGATGATCAGAATTTTAAAAAAAATATTTATCAAAGTTGCTGGATAGAAGGATAATATACAACAAGTCAAGTGCATGTTTGTATAATGTTGGCAGAGTTCAAATATGAATTATTTTTAGGTTATGGTCGTGTTCAACAGTGTCAGCAAATGTAAATCCTTCCTCAGTATTTCATGTTTGTTGACACTCCTGTGAATAATCTATGCTTAATCTCAGCTACATATTCACTCTGGTCTCCATCTGTCTGGGCATTTTCCTTGCTTTTTCTTTGTGAAATTGAAAACATTATTGTGAAGATTTATTATAGATGTTCAATGGGTCAAGAAAGTAAAATATTGTTAAAGAACAGCAAAAGATAGAAGAACATGCCGTTAAACTGCAAGACAGTACACGTAAGAGCAGCCCAGCCATCAGATCCAACAACAGCACTGAGGGTCAGAGGGAGCAGAAAGCCTTCTCTGTAAGTGGACCTGGAACATTTAAATGCACGTGTCACAGACGAGGGGAGGGGACAGGATGTTACAGCCTTTATCTGTCTGCCTTTGTGGTACAGCAGCTTGTATTAAAACCCATTTCAAATGTTTTTCATGTCTGAAAATGATATGTGGTTCTAAAAAGCTTCCATTAGGCAATGTGATATGCTGGTTCTATGGCCATAGGGGAAAAAAAAAGATGAATTCTTTAAAAGGACACAAAATCACTGACCTCAAAGAAACAAAGGCTGATAAATTAGGCTACCCAAAGATTAAGGATGTCTACTCACCAAAGATATAACTAAGAAGAAAGGAAGAGAATCAGATAATCAGAGAGTTAATCAGATTCTGTGGGAATGACAGGGGGGCTCTGTTCAATTTTTGAAAGAGCTCTTACATACCTATAAAAGATGGATGGTTCAATTTAATAAAAATTAGTGAGAAAGGTACTTGAGAAAAGGGAAATTTTCAGTGGCCAGGGACTATGAAAATGATCAGCCTTATTAGTTGTGATAGCTTTAATTGTTAACGTCACACAACATAGACTAGATTCACTTGATAAGAGAGACTCATTAGGGTTATCAGTATTGGGTTGGCTTGTGGGTATGTCTGTGGAAAGCTGTCTTAGTTTAGCTAATTGACAGGATTAGCCCACTGTGGGTAGCACCATTCTCAAATTAGGGGTTTTTGAACTGGATTTTAAAAAAGGAAAGGAAAAGGAAAAGGAAAAGGAAAAGGAAAAGGAAAAGGAAAAGGAAAAGGAAAAGGAAAAGGAAAAGGAAAAGGAAAAGGAAAAAAAAACTAGCTGGAAGCAAAGAAATAGACATCAGAGGCGCATTTATTTATTTTCCCCTCAGCTCTTGGTTTCAGATATAGTGTGATCAGCTGATTCGAGCTGCTGCCCTGAGTTCCTGTCAATAATGGACTGGGACCTGGAATTGTGAACAAAATAAACCACTTTGGTCAGAGTGTTTTATCACACCAACAGAAATGAAACTAGAACAGTATACATATGTGAATGTGTGTGTGAGAGAGAGAGAGAGACAGAGACAGAGACAGAGACAGAGACAGAGACAGAGACAGAGACAGAGACAGAGGTGATGAACAGAAGGGACTTGTAGGTGCCAGGGATATTTGATTTCCAGTCTGGGTAACGGTTTCATAGGTATTTGTTTTATGGTAATCTATGAAGCTCTACATAGTGTAGTATTTTGCACATCTTTCTGTGTGAATGTTGGGCTTCAGGAAAAAAAAATGTTTCTAAAGAACCATAAAGCACAGCCATCCACAGCCCATTAGAAACAGTGTAAGCCCTGGACAATCCAAGTAGATTGAGAAGAAAAGGTCAGTGGGACTTTGTGAGCAGAGGAAAATTAACAAAAATATGAGAGTTGTTCAAATAGCAAATTCACAGAAAATGAAACTCCCTCCCCACCCCCTAAAGTCAACACTCAACTTCCTTTCTTCCCCTCTCTTTCAAGTCCTTTTAGACCTGAGAGGCAGGCTGCCTGCCTTGCTAGTTTCTGCACTGAAATTACTCCACACCACCCTCTGCCACCGCAAGGTAAACAAGCTAGCAAGAGAATGTGGCAGTTCTCAGGCTGCTCCTCCTGGCTTCAGTTCTTCTCTGTGACTCTCTTGTAGTTTAACACTCACCAGGCTTGTAGTCAGACCATCCAGTCCTGGGAACCGTTACTTGACATTGCTGAGCCTCAGCTTCCCCCTAGATACAACAGACTGAACACAAATGCTTGGCTCCTGGAGTACGTGCTACAGCACAGAGCAAACACACACACACACACACACACACACACACACACACACCTCAAGGTGTTCTGCACCTGAGAGAGACTGTGCCTTCCTTTGTCCCCATCTCCTAGGAAACGCCCATTGCAGGTGTCAGTATCAGCCTGCTCCCTTCACCTCCTCCCTCCATCACACCAGGAAAGAATCTGATATCAGTAATTTATATTCCAAGGATTGATTGATTATTCTCCGACTGGAGCTCAGCCAGGCGTTTGCATTTTATGCCTTTTATCCCTAATTGTGGCATGAAAGACTTTTTCCCTTGTTAAAAGAATTTGAGACATCAGCAAGTAGGTGGAAGGCTGGATGGGGTGGGGTGGGTGGGGGGTTTTGGGGGGAGGGGGGAGGGTAAGCCTGGAATTACATTAACCAGATTCTGCTGGTTCTGAAGGTGAATTTGAGTTTGCCCTTTTCAAGTTCCTTTTGTTTTGCTGGAGACCGAGTGTAGGGAGAGAGATGGCGCTGACTGTCGGATCCTGAGTCCTGGATAGACACGAGAAGGCAGGCTGGTAAAAATCGAAGCCATAGAAACAGTGAAAGAAAGATGATCCATTCACAGTTATTTGGGGGACCCAAAAAAGCCAACCTGACAAGGAGGTCCATCCCACTCCTGCCCTGTGGTGTCCACTGTCACCTATTGTGCTCTGAGCTCTACTCTGCAGTCTCCTCCACCCCTGGTCTTCACCTGAACCCTACCACCACCACCACTACCACCACCACCACCCCCACCACCACCCCCACCCTCCCCACTGCACATCAGGAGGACTTTTCAGAGCTGCTCCATTCTAAGAAAAACAAAAAAGTTCATCCCTTAATTTCCCTCACCTGCCACCCTAACCATCCTCTCTAGAGTTACTTGTTAGTTGTCTATATAGCTACAGTGTTTCAAAAAAAAAAAAATCAAAATAAGCTTTAGTAGTGTTCTGGGTTAACACAGACATTGCAGGCCTGAAATGTTTGAAGAAATGGGAAATGGAGAGACATGTAAGAAACAGAACGAACTGATGCAAATTATTAAATACATGACAGCTCAAAGAGCAAATTGAGTAGAAAACCCAACAGGGAAGAACGAACAGGGAGGAGGAGAGCAGAGCTCCCCAGATCTTGCCGAGCCCAATTCCTCCTGCCTGAAGGCATGATTTTGATAAACAGGCTGCTCTGCCTTGTAACCAAGAGAAAGCAGGCTCTCTGAGATGGGATTCAAAGAGCAGCAGAGCGAATGGCTGGGCTCTGCGTTGGGGCAGAACTCTGACAGCTAACCAGAACCTAGTTAACCAGACCCAAGCAATAAACCAACGGTTCGAGGGTGCGTAATAGAGAGGCCAAACCCACCAGAGCAACAGGCCGTCATTTTGTAATAGACGTGACTGGCTTAGCACGGCCAGACCTGATGAGGTCTCTCGGAGCCTGTCCTCTGAGCCGGGGATAGAAGACAGGAAAGCTCGATCCTCTGGGACTGGATGGAGACCGGACTTGGGAGTGTGGCCAGGTGTGTGGGCTGTTAGTGGTAGTGACACTTTCTTGTGTAATTGGAAGGTGGACCAGAGTCACTCAGCCTAGAATTGTCCCTGGAGGTTCATATTGTCTCTGCTAAACACCCATCTCCTCTCCCTTCTCTTTGCCCCATGCTCTCCAAATGTACACCTGATACACTGACCCAAATTCTCACTCAGGACAGAGAACGAACAAAGGGCTCTGTTCCCAAGTCATCACGCTGGAAGCAAATGGCCTCTTGCACAGTCATATTAAAATTTGAATATGGAAAAGAAAAAGAGAGTGGAAAGAGGGAAGTAGCTAAATTAGCAATGCTCACTCAGCGTGGTTTTGCTTTAATCCAGGCCTGTGAGCTTGACAGGGCTCAGGATAAACGAAAGCAGATGTGTCCATCATGCCAGCGGATATATTGCTACTAATCCCAGACAAGACGGCAAAAACACATCACGCCCGGGCCGCACACTGTGTCGGTCTTAATCCGCCTCTAATTGCGCTGGGCACACCGCCGGCACACCTCTGCTCTCTGAGTTCCGTGGTTTCTGCTCCTGCGTGGAGCCAACCTCAGCCAAAGCTGCTCTTTCTGCTGGAGCAGAGTTGGAGCTGAGTTCAGAACAGCCCCAGGCATGGGGCAAAGAGGGTAGTAGAGCCAGTGTGACAGGAAGAGGACTCTGCCAAATGGCGAGAGAGTGGTCCTCAGATGGTCTCTCGCCTTAGCACCAAGAGCTAGTTAGAGGAGGAAGTCTGTCTGTAGACCCCTAATGTATAGGAACACTTCCCAGTGCCACGCTCTTCGAAAATCAATTTTTATTTATTCACTACCTGCTCTACTACACATGTTTCTTACTGGCTAAACAAGTTTAAGTACGGTTGGAGGGAGTGGCTGTTTCTTATGAAATGGGCCGAGTGGGTCAGAGTCACTCATTCTGGAATTATCCCTGAAGCTCATCATTTCTCTATGTCAGCTCCATTCTCTTTTCCTTCCCTTTTTCTCCCCTCCAAACTGGCTCGAATTCTCACTCAGCACAAAGGAGGCTCACTCAGAGGCTCACTCCTGTCATCTGATAGGAAAGAAATGTACAATAATAAACAAAGTCACAAAGCCAGGATTGCAATCCCAGATACTTAGGGAGGCTGAGGCAGAGGGATCACAACTTCAAGGCAAGATTGAGCTACAGAATAGAGTGAGTTCAAGGCCAGCCTGAGCAGTTTCGTGAGATACTGCCTTAAAAAAAAAAAAAGAAAAAAGAAAAAAAAAGAAAAAGAAGAATATTTCCCTATATGAATGCTTTTAGCAATGCAGAAATATATCATGTAGCACAATGCTGCATAGATTCCGATGCCAGGGCCTAGCAAACACAGGAGTGGATGTTCACAGTCAGCTATTGGATGTATCACAGGGCTCCCAATGGAGAAGCTAGAGAAAGTACCCAAGGAGCTAAAGGGATCTGCAACCCTATTGTTGGAACAACATGATGTACTAACCAGAACCCCGGAGCTCTTGTCTCTAGCTGCATATGTATCGAAAGATGGCCTAGTCAGCCATCAATGGAAAGAGAGGCCCATTGGACTTGCAAACTTTATATGCCCCAATATAGGGGAATGCCAGGGCCAAAAGAATGGGAATGGGTGGGTAGGGAAGTGGGGGGCGCTATGGGGGACTTTTGGGATAGCATTGGAAATGTAATTGAGGAAAATATGTAATAAAAATATTAAAAATCAAAAAAAAAAGATTCCATGTAATCATTTAACTGTATGCATATGTCTGTGTGTATAAGTATACATTGTAAATACATCTATGTCTGTTTACATGCATACATGTTTCATGGTCATTGATATCTAGACACCGCTGTGCGACATCTCCAAAACTTGATGTCCATCTGGCTAAGGTAGTTGAGCTCCGTAATCCTAGCACTTGGAAAACAGAGGAAGGAAGATTACAAAACCAAAGCAAGCATGGAAACACGTTCTATCAAAAGAAGTTGCTGTCGACATCATTCTGTAACAGCACCTACACATTTATTTCAGTCTATTGACTATTGTATACTCTTTTGTTGAATCAATTTATCATTACTTATTATTTGTAGTTGTGGTCCAGATTCCATAGCCATGGTCAAGATGATGCAAAATAAATAGTGATTCTTTCTCTTCCGACTCATGTGTACCTGTTACTTCAATTTTCCATTTGGTTTAATAACAGAAACCATAATCTTGTTGAGCACTAGAGGCTAGTGCTTACTTCAAGCTTACTTCAGGCTATTGGTACGGTTAGCTGGAGCTTCTTCCTTTGGAGGCCATTTCTCAGAGCATCATCTGCACTCTGGGGCTCCCATGACATCACTGTTATCACGGAACCTTTGGTTGTGGCTGGCCCTGACTCCATTCCCTGTGGATGAGCCTCATCTTTCTGAGCATGGTCGCCATGTCCTTTCCCCTCAGGGAAGACACAGTATCGACACAGTTTCTATCCTTTGGGGATGTCACAGCCTACTATATCCATGACCCCACTCCAAGGCCTGGCACAGTCTGTCTAACTGGCCCTCCTGTCACAGCTAGCTTTCCTCCCGAATTTAGCAAGCTACCTCCATCTTGAGCTACCCTGAGCTTTCCTGTAAACACTTACTGACAATGAGCTGCCTGGGATTTCCTTCAGATAGAAATCATGACTAGACCACGAATATTGCCTTGGGCACTGGCAGGCTTGATGAGACTAAAGCCCAGAGGCGGACGGGTCTGGATCTGGGTCTGGCTTATGATGACAGTATTAGAGGTCTTGAGACTCAGGTTGGTGGTTCATTGGCCAGGGTCCTCACTGCCAGTGGCTTTGCTCTGAGTGACTGGCGATCCATGTGATGAGAAGAAGCAGCACTCTGTGCCAATGCTATGGCTCTCAAGCCCTCCAGAGACCTTTATTTCTTAACCGGAGATGCCGTAACCACACATGTCAGGACCCTTGACCTCAACATATGAACAGCTTCCCAGAACTCTTCCAGGGGTCTGGGCCTACAGTCTCTCATCCTCAACTCTTTACAGCCTTCCCCAGTCTTGGATTTCCACCATCTCTTCCCCTCTCCTGCTGACCTTCATGGTTTCAGGTACCTCTTGTCTCTGGGATTATACTCCTGCTCATTCTCTGTATTTGCTGCTGTTATGATGCTGCTGATGTGGTAACTGCTATTTCCTCCTGTATTGCCAGCTCAGCCTACTTGACCCACAATAAAGATCATAAGCAGGCAAGAAAAGCCCATTTAGGAGAAGCCTATCAGTGGAGCCAGTGTTACAGCACAAGGGGATAGAACAGGTGAGTGACTCAGAAAGCAAGGAGAGGAGCTGGCAAGATGGCTCAATGGGTAGAAATACTTGCCATGGGGCCTGATAACCCAAGTCTAATCCTGGGGGCTTCCAGACATTATCACTCAAATAAAAAAAAAGTAGTAGTTTTAGAGTGAGCTAAGTAGACTAACCATGTAGCCAGAAAAGGGCCTGGCATGCTTGTGACATGCAAAGGAGGAATTGTAATTTGTATCAATAGCTTAACAGGTTACAGTTCCATCAATCACAAGGACAAATCAGGATCTCACCTTGCACCAATTACAGGCCTTCTGCTGATTCATTAAAGAAAACATCCTCCCTTTGGCCTGAGAAGACAGTTGCAGATGAACAGAGTCAGCTAGGGTTCATGGAGCCCGTCTTAGAAAGATGTCTTCCCAGAAGGAGATGGGTTATCTGGAGTGGCTGTAACTGAAGCAAGGCCTTCTGAAAAAGAACAGTGATGTGGGGGTCTGGTGGAGCTCCTGGAGTGCTTGTAGGGCTATCAAGAGGTGTCCAAAGCAGCCAGGCTGACAAAAAAAGGAACTGTTTGGCTGTTGGTCCCCAGCTGATGCTCATCAGGAAAAAGGGAAGATGTATCCATTGCCCTAGAAGAGATCAGAAGACCCACTCTCAAGACAAAAAAAAAAAAAAAAAGTACTGAAGCCCATTTACAATGAAGATTATGCTTACTGTTAACATTCTTATGAGACATGGTGCTGGTGAGGTGGCTCTCTTTTAATAAGAATAAGTCTTAATTTTAATAAATGTCAACCTTCTTTGGGTGTTTAGTAATTTACTGCCTATTCTTTGACCCAAAGGACTTTTCAGAAATAGTTATGGCCATTGAAATAGCTAGGACTCTAACTTCACTGTCAGGAAGTTGGGGCTTGAGTACACTTCTCTTGTTCCTTATTTCGGGGGAAAGGATTAAATTTAAAGTATTATTTTAGCGTGGTGATAACTTTTTTTGTAAGAAGTTTCCCTCCTATCACTAGTTTGTTGAGCAGTGTGTCTATGTAATGGGCAAACACTGAATTCTATTAATGTATTCCTCTGGCACTGACAGAATCACATGAATACTTTCCATGACATAAGGTTAATTATACTTATTAATTCGCACTGTTAAACCAACCTTGCATTCCTGAAATACAGTTTACTTACTCAGGATCTATTTTCACTTCATCTAGTTTGGGGTTGCATTTGCTCTTTCTTTGGGTGTTTGTCTCTGTTTTTCAGAGATATCCATCTATTCTTGATCATCCTGACAATAATCCTCCTAGTTTTTTATATAAGGATTATACATGAAATAGGTTGGAAACTGTTCATTCTCTGTTTCTGGAAAATGTTGTGTAATCTTGGTCAATTTGTTCTGTAACTGCTATTAGCGTGGTGATAACTTTTTTTGTAAGAAGTTTCCCTCCTTTTAGAATTCACCTATGAAGGCATGGTGGCCTGAAAGTTGCAAATTTTCCAATTTCCATATGATTCTTCTTCGAGTTAAGTGGGATTTCAACTGTATTGCCCAGTTCTAGAGCATCCCCTGCTCTTACAGGTTTCTTTCCCTATTATTGATTCTGGTTGAATATTCCAACTTCCAGAGGATAAATATTTGGATGCTCAATAAGATTTACATGAGTCTCAGGATGTAGGCTATTTCATTAAATGCCCCATAGTTATCTGAGTAATGTCATAGTTATTTGTCTTGGCACTGCTTGCAAGTCATTCCATCATCTTCCATAGTATATGTAGAGATATCAGCAGCCATATTAGTGTTCCTTCAAGATGGTATGTATTCTTTCCCAAATGTCTTATGATGTTTTCCTTGTCCTTAATTTTCAGTGCTGTGGTATATTCTGAGATGTGGATGATTTTTTAAAGTTTTATTCTTACTATTTTTATGTTTTATTGAAATATCCTTCGTATTGCTAAACTGAATTCACAGTTTAAAATTTTAGTTTACATTTATATTTTATATTAGTTGCAGTTCTATGCTATGGAAACACTTTCATCTCGACTCGCCATTCCTGTGATGCGTATCCTTTTACTGATTTTATTTTTTTTAATTCGTAAGGTGATATTTCTTATTAGATTTAGAAAAGCTTCCCCTTATGATTTTTTTTCAGACTTAGCATCTGTTCCATTATGCCCTCATTCTGGAACATCAAGGTCAGACATACACTTTTATACCATGACCATGCCACGTACTCTGCTTAGCTCAGGCTTCTACCAGGAGGAAACTTCCAGACATAGGAGCTAAGAAAAGAAACTCGGACAGATAAAGATGTCTTTGTAGAGTTGGGATGACACAAACTGGGTTTCCAGGAGACTAACATAGCAGATTTCTAGGTCATAATGTGGGAGAAGAGAGCTAAAGCAGAAGAAGAGATTCAAAAATCTACTAAGGGGTGTTCTTTATTTCTTAGCTGAATACTAATTGCACACATATCACATGAAATTCAATGAGACTGGAAATTGACAAGTAGGTTAATGCAAGCTTAAAAAGCTTCTAGAAATCACAGAGGGCTGGGAGACACTCACTCTGCTCCTGTTTAGAATGGAGCGATGTTTGTGAACAGCCAGTGTTGAGCCGCGTCTTGCTATATCGTGCATTAGAGTCTATGGTAGACATAGACATGCAAAATCTTTTAAGGACCTTCAGAGGGCTCAAGCAGATCAACACGTTGTTTGGCTGCTACTCTCCAAGGACAATAATAACACACCAGTATTCAGCAGCATGGCAATCACAGTGTCTAGCGTCCAATCAAAATCTAACACCCAGAATCCTGATAATACAATCTACAATCAGGAGAACAATCTAGTTAGCAGGATAGCTCAGAAATAACAAAAATGATGAGGCTAGCAGACAATTCAAAACACTTCTTAAAACCCATGGATTTTAAGTTACTATAGATGCCCTTTTTTGTTGGAATGACTATTAATTTGGATAAGAAATTATTCCCAGTATTTATAACATAAGCAAATATTTAAAGAGTTGAAACAAGTCTGTGCCCTGCTCTAAATTAGTCTATATTGCATGCATCAGTGGCCTTCAGGATGACCCATGTGTGAGTTTATTTGACAAACAGCACTTGGCTCCATTTTGAGTTCAAATGAGATACAGGAGGACTCTGCATCTCACTCTGCCCATAGACAACACTGCTTGTCCAGAACCGGTCCAGTGCCACCCATGTGTCACAGATGAATAATTATTTGTTCATGAAAAAAACAAAGGGAACCACTGGTAAAGTTATTAGATTATCAATATATTAACAAATGAATATATTAAAACCATATCTGAAAAGCCAGGCTTGAGGGCTTATCAAACACTATACTAAGAAATACGGCTAATACTGTGAAGCTTCCACCCAACTTATCCAACCAACCGATATGTGCACCAAGAGACTGACAGGCAAAAAAATTCTACCTGTTCCCAAGCTTCACCTCAGCTCCACCCCACCAACTATCCAGGTAAACAAGCTTCTGGGGTCTCTCTGTTTCTGTCTCTTCCTCCAGCATAGGGGCACTGGGGTTACAGACACATACTACTGCACGTAGGTTCTGGGGATCTAAGTTCAGTTGTCACACATGCCCAGCAAGTGCTTTACCCACTTAGCCATCTCCCCCACCCCACACTCTAATTTACAATCTTCCGTCTATATTTTATAGATGTTTATGGCAGGAATGTAAGTCGGCCTCCTTAGGAAGCATGGGTTTTTAAAATATTTTTTTGCTCTTATTTAGGGAAGAACAGAATGGACCACAGATGGAACATAGATTAGAAAACAGAAGAGCAAAAATAAGTCATATCAGAGAAATAAAAAGTTAAAAAAGTCAGCTATGACTGTGAGTGTCTGTAACTGCCGTATTCAGGAGGCTGAAATGGGAGGCCAGAGGCTCATCAGTTTAAGGCTGCCCAGGTTACATAGTGAGACCCTGTCTTAAAAACAAGCATAAATAATAAAAAAGAAAGAAAAGGACCAAGTTCCTGCTATCTAGCTTTCTCAGCCAGAAAGTGCTATGAAGACTTCTGGAGGAAAAAATAATCAATGGTCATATCCAGCACTGGATGCTGAATGTTATAATTAACCTGTTGGGCAAGATATACCCACTAGTGCAATAGTGTCACTGCTGTTACAGAGTATCCAACCACTTTCTGATTGGTTTTGAAACCTGCTCCACAGGTTCCAATTTATGTTTGGTACTGCAAACTTAATTGAAACTCCGTGGCTGAGGAGGCCACAGGCCCTAGGAGAGAAGTTGCTATTGCTCTCTAAGTGGCCATGTTGTTAAACTGCCTTTTGCATGTCTATATGTACATCCATAGCTGTGTGGCTACTCTTAAACCTTCTCAGAGACACTTTTGTTCTGCAATGAGCAGAGGCTTTTGCAGAGACTTAAAACTGGTTAAGAAGCCAAGAACAAATAACTGTGAGTGCTCAGCCCTAACTGAGATATCTGTATTGAATCCACAACAAGGCTCAATGGCCATCCCAAAGGAAGAGTGGAAAGACCTAGAAGATAGGGAGAGGCGTTATAAAATGCTGTCTTCTAGACGTGACATGTCCACTGCACTCATGAGGTTATGGCACATGAGACCAAGTCAGTCAATCACTTGTGATTGAACCCTTAGCAGAATCATTTTCCTTTGGAAATATAGCCAGTTGTAGGTTGTCCATGCTCCAGGGGATAACCCTACATATGGACTCAAATGGGCAACATACACTGGAGTGGATCTGTACCTATGTAAATGTATGTCATATGTTCATAAAATACCCATAGAGACCGGAAGAGAGAATTAGATCCCACGGTCTGCAGTAGCAGGCAGTTCTGACCTACCTAACTTGGGTGCCAGGAACTGGGAATGGAACTTGGATCTTCTGGGAAAACAGTAGATGCTTGTAACCTCCAAGCCATCTCCCCAGGGTCTGATTGCATCTGTGTTTATAAGTCTGATCCACTCATTGTATCATCTCCATTTCATCCATGGTCAGCTCTGCTAGTTGACGTGACACCTTTACTTCCTACTGGTGGGTTTTCCTCGTGTGCTTAATTACTCTAATAATTATCAATGGGAAGTTTCTCCATTCAATATACTACATTAGTCCAGGTATCACTAACTCAGTCCTCATACCTACAGTAGGTCAGTAAAACCAGTCTACTAGATGTGCATTCAGGCTCCTTCACAGTGTGTGGATAAAGGAGAGACAAGTGGGTATGCTGGAGAAAACAGAGTTTCCAGGCGAGGGGGGAGGAAGGAAGGGCTGGAGAGTGGAACAGAGAGACATGGGGTTTGGAGGAGTCTGCTCTAGAAATATGCATGGGTGACGTTACTTTTCCTTTGTTTGACCCATGACTGGTTTCTATTCCAGTTTAAACGCCATCACCAGAAATTATAAGCAAAAATGCAAAGTTTGAGTCTATACTTGTCTGTCTCCATTTTTCACAAGTGAAATTTCAGTCATCTTCTGAAGACAGCTGGCCCAGGACTGTGTGCATCCATAGGGCTTGGGTGTGAGCTGTTTAAAGCAATCATGGAAAAACATGCGCAGAGCATCCTGGGTTGCTTTCTTGTTTTTATGTTCTCCAGGCTCACTTGACTCTGTCTTAATGTCCGCTTTTATAGTAACTCCTAGGGTGACGGGAAGAGAGTTCATGGATTATAGCCACTTGGCCTATTTTGACCTTTTCGACAGTTCAGAATCTCTTAAGAGCCAGTCACTGACTAGGACACATCAGATTTTATCTCAAAGCTATGGGCTGAGTTCAGTGGTTTTAGCCATGGGCTAAGACTGCTGTGACTGTGGCTAGCCATGGCCACAAAAGGGTGTGAGAAATAAGTATAGGCTTAGAATAGTATGGGGTGTGTCTCAAGTGTACAAGCATTATGAGATGTAGGTTCACCAGATGGGTAGTCTAGAATTTACATGGAGCCCCTTTGTCATGGGTGGGGCAAGATTGTGGTGTTGGGGAACTACAGAGGGTGAGGAGTCTGGATTATATTCATTTTTCACTCCCTTCCTAGTGGACTCAAATGGGATTCTAGGGTCATAGTTCTTTTAGGTTTTTATAGGTTCTTGTGAGCTATTTTACAACACTGCTTCATTGTATTTATTCTCACAGGAAGCTGGAATTCACTTCCCTCCAAGCAGTGAAACAAAAATGCTGAATCCTCCTCCATCTGTCTTCCAAGGCAGACCCAGTATAGGCAAGAGAATGGGCCCAGCAAATCAGAGGCTCACTCCCAGCTTGCAACTTGACATTTGAGTGGCAGTGTGAGGATGGAGGGGTAGGAAACTCACCATAAAGTGATGAGACACAGTACACCCTGTACAAAGTTCACTGGGCTTCCTTTTCCTTGGCCCACTACAGAGACCTCAGCCCCTGTCTGTTCTCCAAGGCTGCTTCTGCCTGCTTCTGCCACTCCAACAGCATTCTGACACAACACTCACTTTATCAAAGAGAGCAACAAACAAAAACATACCAATTGACTGAGATTCTATTCCAGAGTGAGAGGCTGTATAACACAGTATTTGAAAACATGGGCTCAGGAGCCAGATTGCCAGGGATTGGATTTCTAGCTTTGCCACTTAAAGAAGTATGAACTAGTTTCTGTGTGCATCAATTCACGTTTTCAAGTGTGGAAAATAACGGTTTCATTCTCTTGAGGTCATCTAACTGCAGAGAGAGATGAGGGAGGGAAATAGAAAGGGAGGGGAAGAGGGATGGAAGGAGATGAGAAGAAGGAGGGGAAGAGAGGTGATGAGGGAAGAGGAGAGGAATGGAGAGCAGAGGAGGGGTGGGGAGAGGAGAGGAGAGGAGTGGAGAGCAGAGGAGGGGTGGGGAGATGACAGGAGAGGAGGGGAGGGGAGGGGGATGAGGGAAGAGGAGGGGTGGGGGAAGAGGAAGGGAGGAGAGGGAAGAGGAGAGGAGATGGAAGAGGAGAGGGGAGGAGATGGAAGAGGAGAGGAGAGGAGAGGAGAGGAGAGGAGAGGAGAGGAGAGGAGAGGAGAGGAGAGGAGAGGAGAGGAGAGGAGAGGAGAGGAGAGGAGAGGAGAGGAGAGGAGAGGAGAGGAGAGGAGAGGAGAGGAGACGAGACGAGACGAGACGAGAGGAGAGGAGACGAGAGGAGACGAGAGGAGAGGAGACGAGACGAGACGAGACGAGACGAGACGAGAGGAGACGAGACGAGACGAGACGAGAGGAGACGAGACGAGACGAGACGAGACGAGACGAGACGAGACGAGACGAGACGAGACGAGACGAGACGAGAGGAGACGAGAGGAGAGGGAGAGATTTGCCATTCATTGCCATTCATGGCATGCAGTAAGCTTAAGAAATGAGCAAAATTCTGGTGGGTTATGGAAAACCTGACAGATTTGACAAGGCAGGAGTCAACACGCACCCCATTATTAGTCTAATTTAGAATTCTATTTTGTGGAGAGCAGTAATGAAGTAGTTGATCCGATTGTTACCTTTGTCCAATGGGCATTGAAACAAAGCTCAGAGCCCTGCTGCTGATACTTTAAGGTGGACACGTAAGGTAGCTTAGCTTAGAATGGGGGACTTTTGGAAGAACACTGATAAACTGATGCTCAGATTTTTTTTTATGAACTCTGAAATAATCACTGATCTTTAGGACTGAAATAACTGAGAACAAAATTTACCAGATTCTCTTCTCCTGAAGATTGCCAAATCATGACATCTGTCAAAATAGTCAATGTGTGATGTCTTTTCAGTGGGCTTCCATTCAGGAACGAAAAGAACATGAAAGCCTGGATTCGCTGTAGAACAGGACTTCCAGGCACCTTTCATTGACCCACTCACACTCTTGGAAACAACCTTTCAGCATCAGTGTCTAAGGGTGTGGGGGGTACCACATAACAATTCAATTTCCCTGCCCACCTACCCTCTATCCCAGTTCCTTCTTTTCTGGAAACCCATAATTTAATTAGATCCCATTACACTCCAAGGAATAGACAAGAAGTCAACTCATAAAAGGAGGGGACTTTATCACAAAATGTTTGCAAAACTTTAAATATATTTAGGCAGAAGCCCCTGGAACATATGTGAGAAGTAACTTAGAGGGCCTTACCAATCAGCCAAAATATAGCTTTAGTCTGGGATGAACTTATCAATGGAGTCAGGCTTGCCTGAGGTCCCAGTTCAGGCAAACTTAACATCTACAGAAGCTTCATTGGCTATATGATGTTCTGTGTTCAGTTCTGGTCCTCACTAAACAAAGCGATAATATAAAAACATTTCAGTATAATGCAAATACAGGAATTTTAATTGGAGATGATATATATGTATGTGTATATATGTATGTATATATATATGTATGTATATATATACATGCATATATACATATACACACACACACACACACACACACACACATTTTGACTATGTTTCTCACATCCCCATCCATCTAACCCCCTCATCCTTCACAACAAGTCCCCATGTTAGGTCTCACTTTTGCATCTTTTCTTGGTGGCTCACTGCATTTAATTAGGTTGCTTGCACAGCATGGATGAAGGTTCCTCACTCAGGCAAGAACAACTTATTGGTGACTCTGCCAATAAAGAATATGTCTCCCCTTCCCCCAGTGTCCATTAACCAAGCGGGGAATGAGTTATGGGTCCCTCTTTCATTTTCATTCAAAATGGAATGTGGATGGACCCAGCCTTGTTCAAATAGCCACTGCTGCTGTTTATGAGTTCATGGGCACACCAGCCATGACACATGTAGAAAGAGACTTTCACTTCTTTGCATTCTCTAATTCTTGCATTCTCTCTCCTGTCTTCCATGCTGTTCTTTGAGCCTTGAGGGGGGAGACATAGATTTCCTGTTTAGGGTGTAGCACTCAGCAGTCCCTTATTTTCAGCTTGAGCCACTGTGAGTCTCTGTGTTAACTGTTACCCACTACAGCTCTTCTAACCAAGGCTGAGAGAAGTATGACTCTCTGCATAGAAACATCATGTGCATCAAGCAAAATGACATACAGTCCCTCTCCCCTGATGACCTGTGGAGATAACTTCAATTCTGATGGGTACTTGGGTACTTTGTGTGGGCTTTCTGCCAGTGTATGCATCTTCTCTTCATTAAGTTTCTGGTTTTGTACTTGGGTCCAGAAGTTGAGTGTGGTACTATGATCTAGAACACTAGAACAGGGTGACACTGGAGGTCAGATTTCTGCTCATTCCCTCATGTAAGTCAAGTGAGACCTTCCTAGGCACTGCAGGAAAAGTTATATTTACAGGGGCCCACGTGACCCAGCCTTTTCTCGAGCCCCCTAGAGTTAAACCATGCCAGATGACAAGCTCTGCTCAGTGGGATATGAGGGTGGATAATGTGTCATTTCTAGAATGAAGCCTCAATCTTCAAGTCACAGTATCATGGATATCCCCTAGAGAGTCTCACAATCCAAGACAGACTGGGTGATAAGAAGTAAAGTTTCAAGTGAGAAGTCTCTGAGACCCAGGAATCATTTTATTAGCACAACATAAAACAGATGTTCTTGACTAATTCAGTGAGTAAAAACATACTTACAGCCAAGGGGCCTCAGGAGCCGTCTGCTACCAACGCTGATGTCATGGGTCCAGCCACCTATCTGTCACTGTCAGATGTCTTTCCACAAGTGTAACCAAACTTGCTCTGCCTTGGCTACTTTATCTCCTTATTTTTCCCCAGCCTAGAATCCTCTAACCCATGACATCACTGTTTGTAGTTGATGGTTCCTGGGGTCCTTTGGCTGTAAAGGTGGGTTATTCACTGAATTAGTCAGGATAGGCTAGTTTATGTTGTCTAATAAAATGATTCCCAAGTCTCAGACACTTTTCACTTAAAGGCGCTTGCTCATACTTTTTTTTTTTTAAGTGGCAAGATCTAGCTGCAGTACATTATAGCTACTGCTCTGGACCACACTGGGCATTCATCAAAGTGTTTTTCAAAGATGCTCCCACCTCCTATACCACTGTCTGCCTCGAGGGTTTCCTGAATGGAGATGTTTATGGCCTTTCCTTAGGGTCTTATGGAGTAGGTTAGTATGTAGCCAGAAGAGCTTGTTTGTACTGGGCAACAGTTAATGCGGACACTTGGAGCTTCTCAACAAGCTGAGAAGAGTGCTACACCCTAAACGGGAAATCTATGTCTCTCCCCTCAAGGCTCAAAGAACAGCATGGAAGACAGGAGAGAGAATGCAAGAATTAGAGAATGCAAAGAAGTGAAAATCAGCTTTCTGCATGTGTCATGGCTGTGCCCATGAACTCATAAACAGCAGCAGTGGCTATTTGAACAAGGCTGAGTCCATCCACATTCCATTTTGAATGAAAATGAAGGAGGGGGCCTAAGCCATCTTTCCCTCGGTTGCTAGTCACTGAGGAGGGGGAGTCATATTCTTCAGTGGTGGAGTCACTGACGTTGTTCTTCTCTGAGTAAAGAACCCCCATTTATGCTGTGCAAGCAACCCAATTAAATGCAGTGGGCCACCAAAAGAAGATATGAAAATAGGCATAAGATAGAGACTTGTTATGAAGGATGAGGTGGTGAGCTGAATGGGGATGGGAGAGGTATGACCAAAGTACATTACACGTATGTATGAAATCATGAGAACATTTTTCCTTCTAAAAAGAACCTAAGGGACTTCTGGCATCCGCTTTCTGGCAAAGGTCCATGACTAAATATAAATGCATATTGGACATAAGGGCTAAAGTGATGCCAAATCCAGGATACCCAGACCACTGGAATGATAGAGCACTCATGTGGACTCTGATGGCAGGAATGGATAAACAAATTTTTCATTCCTATCACTTACTGCCCCTGGCCAGTGTCTTAATTAATAGATTAAGTATTCTCATGAAAACCTTCAACAGAAATGAGGAGAACATAGTGACAAAGGACAGGACCAATTTATGATTTCATTGTCATAATAATACAGAAGCTACAACCTAGGAATATCATGGAAATGAGCACCACCATGAAACACCTAGGAAAATGCAGGGCTTGCAATACCCATCCTGGGGCTATTCTCTTCTTTGGTTTAGCCACTGCCACGGAGAAATGAGTCCTGGAAGCTGGCAATGGGTTAGGAGAGCTGAGTGAGTATGTTGCCAATGGTAAGTGTTCCCCTCTCTTGTCTCATTATTAGAACAAATCAGCAGAGTCTTGCTATTGGGTATGGAGGCCTCAACCCAGCAGATGCTTTTCTCACTTGGTGGGGCAAGTGAAATACACCCTTATGGCTTTCTCAGAGATGTCATAACTCTCCTTTTACTGTTATCCCTCTCTTCCCTCTGTACCACAAAGCATGATGAACTGGGCTAAAGATTTTAGCTAACAGTTAAAGAACCTAAGGGTTAGGTTAGGCAGTTGGAAGGAGCAGGCTCTGAGGTCTGTGAGAGTGAACGTTTCCTACTGCTGAGAATTGGGGCTGTGAATTAATCTTCTCCAATGTACACAGGGCTTACTTGTGACACACAGAATGACCTCCAGAGCTGTACCCAGGGCAGTGAGTTAGCCACTGGCTGGTGAACTGGAAACAGGACCCCAGGCACACTGCATTGCAAGCCACCACTAGGTGAACATAGTCCCCATACATGCCAACAAGTGACTCTAGAATTCTATTTCCAGTTCATGGCCAATTTGTCTTTTTTTTTTTTTTTTTGGTTTTTTTTTTGGTTTTTTTTTCGAGACAGGGTTTCTCTGTGTAGCCCTGGCTGTCCTGGCACTCACTTTGTAGACCAGGCTGGCCTCGAACTCAGAAATCCGCCTGCCTCTGCCTCCCGAGTGCTGGGATTAAAGGCGTGCGCCACCACGCCCGGCCCAATTTGTCTTACTGAATGTATTTCCTCATCCCCACAGTTTGGTGACAACCCATCTAGTCACTGGACATCATGAAGGACTCTGCTCACCAGTGGAATCTTCCTGAAAGCCACTGAGAAATCAGGAAACACGGTACCACTCTCCTTGCCTTGACTGTACCCACAGCCTTCTTATGTCTAGATTTATCCCAATACTTAATCCCAATCCTAATCCTAGATCTGTGAATGTTATGCTACTTGTCAAAAGCTCCTTTATCCACATGATGAAATGAATGGATCTTAAGACAAGAAGATTATCCTGGCAAGCCTGGTATGAACACACATGCCCTGAAAAGAGGAGACTCTTACCTGGTACAAGGTGGGAGTGGACAGGAAGATTCACAGTGTGAGAGCAATGCAGCCTGCAATTGCTGGCTTTGAAAACACAGGAGGGAACTTTAAGCCATCAGCTGACAATGCATCATAGAAGCTATGTTCTCTGTACTGCCACTTTCAAAGATGAAAATTCTGTCAGCACCTTGACAAAGCAAAACAAAAACCCTGTCGGATACCTGGGTCAAGTTCTACTGTTCAGATATGTGAGACAAGCAATTCCTTTTCTTTTTACACAGCAAATTTTTGGTGCATGTGCATATTAGTATATATATATATATATATATATATATATATACATATATATATATTTATATGCATGTGTGCATGTACATGTGTGTGTGTGTGTTTGTGTGTGTGAATATGTGTTTAAGCAGTTAAAAACCCATAACATTACTTAATGTTCCTACAACCAAAGCTAAATTAGTGATCAGATCCCATTATTCAGAATATGGCATATGTTCAAATAAGAGAAAAAAGTCTAACTGTAATTTAGAAATGGAACACAGAAGTCAAGTAATAAAGAATAAAACCTTTCCCCATCAGGTTGTAGGAGTGGTGGCTAACACCTGTCTCTGCTGCAGTTCCACTTTTTAGGTGATCCCCTAGCCTCTGGTGGGGCTGAGTACATAGGACCCTTCTACACAGGGGCAACGGTGTCCCCTCCTGCTCCCTGGCCATCAGTAGGCACAAGTATATTCTAGATTAGAATTTTTCTCCTTCTCTAACATCTTTTTGTCACATGTCATCCATGGTCTAAACAGATGCCTCTGACACTGTCCTGAAAACACATATATAATATCCTATTAAATAATTCATTTTGTAGAAGATAAGACAGTGGGTGGACCAATACCCACGGGATTCACTGGTCCCGCCATGCAGCCGTCATTCTTCATGAACTTACAGAACATGGATATGACCTTTGTAAAAGTCAGTGCTGGTGTGAGATAAATCTTGTGAGATTAGAGTATATTTTGTAGGGAATACTGTATGCGTTGAGTGAACAACAAATATAGGGTGTTCTTGCGCCCACTGATATAATTCTCAGGTTCAGAAATGAAGGCATGAAAGCGGTGTGTGGGTTTGTGTGCACACATGTCGTGGACTGAGGGGGCCCTTCAAGGCTCATAGTTGTAACTGGTGACTCTCCTGATTGTATTTGGTCTCCTGTCTTTGTCACTGTATTCCGCTTATTTATCCCTTGACTTTAATAGCTAATATTTAGCAAACACTGGGATGTCAGAGGCGGTTCTGGATGAATTACATGTAATAATTCACTTAGTCACCACAACAGCAAACACAGTCAATTTTTAGAAAGCACTTTACTGACCATATTTTGCTGAGCTCAGAGAAGTGGTAATTCCCACCAATCACCCAGTGTAAGCTCAGTACTCACATCCATAACCACTGTTCTTTCCTACCAGAGGTGCCAGAGGTGCATCTCCATGAGGAAATATAGCGAACATTCCACTGCACCATAAGGATGGCTTCCCGGATGGCTGGGGCTTCTCATAACTGGACGAGGATACCAAAAGGGGACTTTGTAGTGTATTAGATGAGAGGTAGGATTGTTGCTGTGAAAGGAGAGAAGAGAAGGGAATAAATTGAAGGAATCTCTTGACATCATTCACAGTGGTGAATGTGCATGAATGCCTAGACAGCATCATCGACAGCTCAGAAGGGAAACTGCAGCTGTGGGCACCCCTGACCTGGGGGTGGGGCGGCGGGGGGCATGGCATGGTGGGAACCCAACTGGTTGATATGCTACATAAAGCCAAGAGAAACATAAAATGAAAGAGTCTGCATAAAAACCAACTGTGGTGCCATGTCACTCATTGGGGATGTCTGTGGGGGTGGCTGTGGGGATGACTGTGGGGATGGCTGTGGTATCTCTGTATTTCTCTCTTTATGGAGTCATGAATCTCTCTTCTATCTTCTTTTCATTTTCGTCATGATTGTATATGATGCACTGGGGTGCTACCTAGCTTCCAACGTAGATTGTATGTAACAGTAAAACATTGTCACCAGATGTCCTCTGGGGGAAGTTCAGAATAGCAAGATCTCAGGCTGTCTACCTCTGGGACAGAGTGGATGTGGTTATGGGTCTGTGAATGACAATTGCTTTGGCTGAAACCTTCTATCCTTCCATTTCTCCTTCCTTCCTTCCTTTCTTTTCTTCCTTCCTTCCTAGTGATTATAATTTATACTTAAGAGATTAGATTTGGATTTGGGCCAAGTCAAAGAATCTGTTGCAGTGGAAACATTCCTTTCCCTCACCCTTTCCAACACCAGATTCCTCTTTTGATTATCGCAGATGTGCCCATTATAATCTGACTTCTAGTATTACATCCTATGCTTCTTTCATCTTGTTTCCAAGCAAACAGCTCATAGGAACAACCCTAGGTTGGCTGACTCACTCCTCCTCAGACCAGAAGACTGGAGTAGGTGGCACAGGATGAAGGATGCTTAAAGCTCATTTGCATCACTGATGTCACTGTCCAGAAAGTGGCCTGTACATTGCAACCTGCAGATTCTCTTATTCTTTTCTCTACAGAATTGAAGTGACATTTATTTCCTCAGCAAAAGGGCAGTGGGTGGCCAGAGGCTGTGTTTTGTCTAATTTAGAGATCTTGGGAGGAGTGAGGCACAGTCAAAAATGCCAATGTAGTGAGGGTATTGGGCATGTGCATGTATAGGAAGTGTGTGCATATGTGTATGCATGTGTGTGTGTGTGTGTGTGTGTGTGTGTGTGTGTGTGTGTGTGTGTGTGTGAATGTCAAGGCTAGTTGATTGCTTCACTGTCATTCCTCTGGCACTATCCATCGTTGTCTTGAGACAAGTTCTCTCATTGGTCTAGGACCCATTCCTCCTGTTAGGCTGACTAGCTAAAAATCTCCAAGGATCTTCTTGTCTCATCTGAATGCAGAGATCACAAGTGTCAACCATTACAGTGAGCTTTTTATGGAACTTTGGGGACCAAGCCCTTATCCTTATACTTGCAAAGCAAGTCCTCTACTTGCTGAGCCATCTCCCTCACCCTATTCATATGATTTTTACACATAAGAAGATGACATTCCCATTTTATCGAAAATGGTGTAGCCAACTGGTATGTCAGAATCAAGGCTGCATGGAACACAACAAAAGTAGAAGCCCTGGTATCTTAATTAACACCCAGACACATAGGCACAAACCACCATATGTATGAGAAAGGAGGTCCCCAAGAGTATGGGAATCCCCAAAATGCCAATAGGAGTGTGGAACCCCAATCTGAGAACAGTTCCTTCAAATGGGAAGGGATTCAGTAGGGTCCAGTTAGTGACTGAGGGCAAGAGAAGAATGGGGCTGTAATGACAGAACGTTCTTAACCAATCCGGACCCTGCAACCTTTTAAAATGCACCAGCTAAATCTTATTTATAAGATAAACCATGGGCAGAAGCAACTAAGCTTTGATAGGACAAAAACAAGGGGTGGTCCATACAGGAAAAATTTCAGATGAAAGCAAAGGGATACTCCAAACCAGGACATTAACTATGAAAAAGTCAGAGGTTTAATCCCATTATAAAGCAAATGAGGGAACTTCAGTGCTTACAAGTGAGAAAAGCGATGCCAGGCTGGCCCCTCCCCCAATAAACTGCTTCAAGTGTCCACGAATCCATGCCACACTTGCACAGGAGGGAACCTTGTATGACATGCCACAGGGTTAGAGACCCTTGCAGCAGGGGGCAAAGAAAGAGGGTGTCAATGGGTCTGACAGGGTACTAGGAGGAACGAACGCACAATCCTGAGATATGGCAAGATGTGATGGCTGCCGTGCACATGGTAGAGTGTGTTTGCCCATGGCACAGGCTGCTTAGGAACATGAAAAATATCACTTTTCTCAAGCTGTGTTAGGCTGGGTGTTAAGGTTTAGGTTTAGATAGTCAAGCCACTTGTGCAAGACTCAGAAGAGAAACAGGGCACTCTTTTAGGCATCTGCTGTGTTCAGTTGACCAATACAACCTCGAACCATGAGGGTATGTAGTGCTCTCTAGGATCTAATCGCTGGCTTCTTGTGTGCCAAGAGACAAAAGACGTCCATGTTTTCCCTCAACTGTGATCCAGCAGAAACAAGGTAGTTCTTGAGAAAAGGTTCTTTTCTCCCTGGGCTTTTACCTAAAATGGTATATCCCTAAAACCAAGTAGTCTAGGGTGTTTTTCCCTCTCAAGTCCTCATCTCTCTACTTCTTCTGCCTCCCAGACTTTAGTTCATGGGGTTGTACAAATTTTTCTAGAAGGGCAGTCTGGAGCAAGCTCCGTGAGATTTTCCGTTAGTGCTCAATTCTCTACATCTCATCTGGTTTGGGTTTTGTCTTGTTTGCGGTGTGGAAGCGATATACTTCTCTTTATGTGAAACTAGCCCAGATTTGTAGGAAATCAAGGACAGGCAAGTCTGAGGAGAAATGTCAATGAAACCAAAAAGGACTCAGTCCTAGAAAAGCCTGAACAATCTCTTAAAAGTGGGATAGTGACTGAAGAGACACAGGCGAGGAGCATGCATGGTTTGAATTGGAGTGCCAGATGTAAGGAAATGTTCAGAGACAAAAATGATCACCGTTTCCAGGTAGGATAAGGAAACACGACTAACCTGGAAGAAGGAGATGCGCAGGGAGGCATGGATATAACATGTCATGAGGCTATGGACCAAAAATCAGAGAATTATGCTACACGGAATGGCAACCAGAAGGCAATGGAGCTCTGAGAAAAGTCCCAAGGAGATACAGGCTAGCACCTTCAGATGGAAACTAAGCAAAGCCACTGGTCTTGGAAATTTTGAATGGTTGCTGGAAAGCTCGATGAAGCTCATTCTCTCTTGTTTCTATAGAAGACTCAGACATTAGTGACCCCAGACTCCTTACCAATCCCATTTCTGTGGTAGGCAGCTCCTGCCAAGAATGACCCCTTTTGTCTCAGAATTCATCCTCAGCCTCAGCCACAGCTCCAGGCAGCCATTAACAATCAATAGCACATGAGTACAATGTGGTACAATGTGATGGATGCTGTCCCAGCAAATCCTAACACTTAGGATAAAATATTAATGTTCTTTATTTATTTATTCACAGTTTTATTGTAAACACAATTAACAATCTCATTCTTCTCAGACACAACAATAATGATTTTAGCCATTGAACTCTTCAAAGAACAGCAACCACTTGTCCGTGATGAACATGGGTTTCAGAAGGCATAGGCATATTGTGTCAATAAAGTCTATCTCTGTGACCAAGTCTGGAGTGCTCTAATTCTTATAAATATTTCCATGTGCTGGATTAAGTTCAAAATAAGTGACATGTGTTTAGCATTCCATGTTGTAGAAACTCTAAGATTAATTTCAAACAAATCGAATAAACGGAGATGCGTGCAATTCTTACAAACATTCATTCCACTCTCATCACCTGTCACTGTCAACATTAACAAATGAAGCAGCTAGAGGCTCACAAATTCACTGGCTGTACAGATTCCACAAAACTCAGCCCCACAGGAAGTTGAGAGAACCACACATCACCATTGCAAAGTGACAGACCTGTCATTCTAGCTGAACCATCTAATCTGGAGATAATAAATGACAAAATTGTGTGTGTGTGCATGTGTGCTCACACTGAAGGGTGTGCACCCACGTTCATAGTGTGTACATGCTTGTGTGGGTGAAGTTTCATGTATGTGTATAAAAATGTGTACAGAATGGAATGTGGAGGTCAGTGGACAGCCTCAGTGTTCATACTCAGCTGCCATTCACCTTGGTTTTTGTTGGTTGGTTTTGGTTTTTGGTTTTTGGTTTTTGGGTTTGGTGTGTGTGTGTGTGTGTGTGTGTGTGTGTGTGTGTGTGTGTGTGTGTGTGTATGTGTGTTTGTGTGTGTGTGTGTTTGTGTGTGTGTGTGTTTATGTGTGTGTGTGTGTGTTTGATTTTGGTTGTTTGTGGTTTTCGTTTTCTTTGAGACAGGTTCTTTTACTGACCTGGAAGTCACCATGAAGGCTTGGCTGCCTGGCAAATGAGTCCCAGGGAGCTGCCCATTTCTGTTGCCCTAGCACTGGCATTACACTTGCATACCACCAGACCCACGTTTTCACATGGGTTCTGGAATCAAATTCAGATGTTTGCACTTACAAGGCAAACACCTTGATGACTGAACTATCTTCCAAGCTCAATAAAATATTTCAAAGTGACCTTTGGAGTCAGGCATACCTGACCCTGGGTATAAGAAGTTGATGGGTCATGAGGTGATGGAATCCAGAAACAGGTATTTTAAACTTCTTCAGAAACTCAGCATGTGATCACACATTATAGGTGGTAAGTACTGAACTAGATATACATTCTCACTAAGTAAAGCCATGGTGATATTGCTCTACAAAATATCAAAGAATAAGTTGAATAGAGAGTGTTGTCTTGGTGGCTTTTCCGTTACTGTGATGAGACATCATGACCAAGATGTATGGTCTTCTACTAGAGCACGGCCAATCTACTAGGACGATACTACCTTAAAGAAAACCGACTCCCTCTCCAACTTCTCCTCAGCAGGGCTGCTCCCTGTAGAGCTCTGGTTAGTCAGAAGGTAGAGCTTTCCACTACTAATGGGAAGATGTTTTCAGGTGGTCCCCATGTTAAAGCAGTATGTTGTAAACTTAGTATGTTCAAGTGACCTAGAGGCAGGGCCTGATGACATGTATGTCCTATCTGCATCCAAGGTATAGAGATGCTGAGAGCCAGAAATCAACACTTTGAGACCATTGATGTATAAAGAAAGTTTAGCAATGGTCCTCAAGTCTTTACGAACCATAGAGATCTTGCCTCAAGGCCATTGATCACATTGATTACTAACCCCTTTGCCTAGTTTCAGACACGTTGGCTACTTGCCTGTCTCTGAACAGGCCAAGCATATACCTACCATTCAGCCTTCCTCTTGCTCATCTCTCCTTTCTGGTCACTGCTCCTCTGAGAGCTTCATGGCGTACTCTTGACTTCCTTCAATCCTTTGCTCAGATTTGTTGTGAGAGACTCCCCTTACCACTGCACTCCACCCCAGCATCTTTATGCTTCTTTTATGTCTTATTTTTCCTTTACTATTTACCATCAAACTAACTGCTGCTGTCACACTGCGTGTTACATATCTACTCATTTTTAAAAATCTTCTTCACTATAATGAACCTTAAGCCACTACCTTGGAGCTCTCTGGGCTTCTACACAGGCGCTCAATAGCATTTCCTTACTTAATGAGCACAGATAGAAGAGAGGAGTGGAGAAAGGGGAGATAATATGTGTAGGTGCTAGATAAGCCACACTTGAATTTCAAAATGAGTGTTGGGGATGAATCCTAAGTCTTATAGGAAGTTTGAGTAGGACTGACGCCTGAAGAAATGTTTTAATATCTACCATTTTCTGTATCTTAAGGTTTTTTTGTTCCCTTAGCATCAGAATAATGTATTTTATTGTCTAAAAACAATATTTGAAGAATGTTTTAAGCTTAAGACAATGTTATAATTACAGACACTTCTAAAATATACAAGGAGGGGCTGGGAATGTGGTGCAGTAAAGTGCCTGCCTAGCACACAGGAAACCCTGGGCTCAATCCCTGGTGCTACCTAGGGCAGGTATGACAGTGCATGCCTGTAATGCCAGCAGGAGATAGAGTCAGGAGGATCAGAAGTCCAAAGTCAGCCTCAGCTACATAGTAAGCTGGAGATGAGCCTGGGCTCTATGAGATCCTATCTGAGAAAACATGTGCAAGGAAGTACCCCTATATCCTTCACCCAAGCTACCCCATTATAACGTTATGTTGGTACAATGTTGGATCAGAAGTTGACATCACAACAAACCACAGAACAGTGTCAGATTTTACCAGTTCTATGTGTTCTCATACACATGCATTGGAACATATGCAAGCGTTCTTTTAACTAACCTTATTCAGTCTGGTCTCCTATAGAACTTCATGAAGCTACCACTACCAATAAGCATGCACCATCATCCTAGGCCTCTATCATGCTACCCATTAAAGCTGCCTCCTACTCCAAACCTTTATCTCTAGGCAACTACTAATTTGTCCTCCATCTCCATGCTGACTATATTTTATCAAGGCTACATGAATGAAAGCATATGGCATGCATTGTTCCAGCACTGACTTTTAGCTCAGTGTAACTTCCTCATTGCTGCCTTCCTCCATTGTGTTGCTAAGCAGTAAACCTTGCTGTGACTGGACAATAGTTCATTTAGTCCTCCAGCCTTTGAGCGACATTGAAGTTGTTTCTAGTTTGAAACTATTACAAACAAAACTGCTATGAATCTTCTCACATAAACTTTAGTATCAAAAATAAGTTCATGCTGGGCAGTGGTGGCACACGCCTTTAATTCCAGCACTTGGGAGGCAGAAACAGGCAGATTTCTGAGTTTGAGGCCAGCCTGGTCTACAAAGTGAGTTCTAGGACAGCCAGGTCTACACACAGAAACCCTGTCTCAAACAAACAAACAAACAAACAAACAAACAAACAAACAAATAAACAAACAAAAGTTCATTTATTTAAGATGAGTATGTAAGCACATATGTGTTGGTTCAGGTGAATAAATAAGTCTATTGTACTTTTTACAAGAAATGCCAAGTTACTTTCCAGAATGTCTGATAGTCCCACCAGAATTATATAAATTGCTAGTTCTTTCACATCCTTTCCAACATTTAGTGTTATCACTTTTTAAAAAACCTTTTTAGTCATTCTGATGACCATAGTGCTGGTTAGGGTTATTTTTTTATTTATCTATTTACTTATTCATCTATCTATCTATCTATCTATCTATCTATCTATCTATTTATTTATTTATTTTTGTCAACTTGATACAAGCCAAGGTGATCTGGAAAGGGAGATCCTTAATTGGAATATATATATATATACATATATATATATATATATATTATATATTATATATTTGGCTGAACAAATCATGGGGAGCACGAAGTTGACACTGTTGTTCTGTGGTCTCTGCGTCAGCTCCTGACTTCACTTCCTTCTTTGAGTTCCTGCCTTGGCTTCCTTCAACTGACTGTGGCTCAGGCTATAGAAGCTGAAAGAAACTCTTTCCTCCTCAAGTTGCTTTTGGAAATAGTACTTGCCACATCAGTAGACATCTAAGTAGGACAGCTGTGCAGTGTTACCTCCTTGTAGTTTTTAACGTGTGTCTCTGGGACGGCTAAGAATGCTCAGCCTCAGTGCTTACCTATAATCTGTATATGACCTGTAATGAAATCTCTATTGTTGTCTTTTATCTGCTTTTTAATAGCAAGATTTATTTTATTTTTTTTTTCCTCCTTTCTCACCGCCCCCCTTGAGATCCCTACCCTTTTTCCTATCCATTACCCATGGCTTTCTTTATGTGTTGATTGTAAACCTGTTGATTTGTGTTGCCCACATAGTCTAAGATATATGGCACTGGAGCACTGTCAACCAGTCAGTGGGATACATTCTTAAATTAGACAAAACTCACTTCCTTCCCAGTAGCTATCAACTGCCAACAGTTTCTCAACAGTCTCCCCTTGGCTAGCCTGGAACTCACTATGTAGACTAGGCTAGCCCCAAACTCACAGAGCTCTAACTTCCCTTACCTCCCAAATGCTAGAATGAAAGGCACGCACCACCATGCCAGCCCTAAACGTGTTTCCAGGGTAAAACTGCTCTAGTTCTTCATGAGTTATAAATACAAGTTCTTTGTTAGGCACATGGTTTTCAAGTGTTGTCTTCCTGTCTATGTTTTTATCTACTTAACAGAATATTTTGTAAAAAGTTTCCAATTTAAATAAAATCCAATTCATTATTTTTCCTTCTATGGATCATGATGATGGTGTCAAATCCAAGAACTCTTTTATTTTACTCCTTTAAACCTAGAAGTATTTTTTAATGCTTTTGTCTAGAATTTGACCCATGGCCCATTTTGACTGAAAATGTGTATGGCCTAGAAAGAGATGTAATTTATGTCTATAGACAGTCTGGCACCATTTATTGAAAAGACTGCCTCTGTGTATGGACTTCTTTTGTTCTTTGGTTGTAGCTGTGAGGATCTGTTCTTGATTTCATGTTATATCTCTCATTTTTCAAATACTCTAGTCATATTAGCATTGCTTATATCCATTGAGTAAATATCCATTTATCTTAGTTTCATTAATTGTTGCTGTAATAAAAACTCTGACAAAGGAGACTTGAAGGGAAAGGAGGTTATTTTAAATCACAGTTCCAAGTTTCAGTCCTTCCTGTCGGGTATGAGGACCTTGAAGTAACTAGTTGGTCATATTTCATCTGCAGTCAGAAAACAAAAAAAAAGACAATGCATGCATGCACATTAGTGCTCAGCTCTCTTTCTCCACTCTTATGCCCAGAATCCTCTGCCTAGGGAATGATGCCACCCACAGTGGGATATTCTTCCTATATCAATTCACATAAGCTAATACCCTACAGGCCTGCTCAGAGCCCCATCTCCAAGGTGATTCTAGATTTTGTCATGTTGACAATTAACACCAACCATTAAACCACTTGACACTGGATGGGTGATTATTTCCTACTTCATTCTGGTTTTCTTCAAAATTATTTTGACTGCTATAAAATCTTTCCCTTTCCATGAATAATTTTAAGTAAGCTTATCTGTGTTTATGTAAAACTTCTTGCTTAGGTTTTGACAGGAGTTATATTAAACTTGTAGATGAGGTTAGTAAAGCTGTTGCTATTACCGTGTTGAGTCATTTAGTTCATGAATATGGTATGCCTTTTAAAGTCCTTATATCTTTAAGATTTTTTTCATCAACATTTTGTAATTTTTATCTTTCATTATGTACAACTTCTGTGAGAACTGGATCTAGGTATCTCATTTGCTTTAGAGCTATTATAAATGCATTTTCTTTTGAGTTATAGTTTCTGCTTGTTAATTGCCAGCAGGAAGAAATGAAATTCTTTTTGTTAAGCTTACATCCTGTGACACTGAAAAACACCCACTAGTTTTGGGATTTTATGAGGGTTTTCGTTTCTTTTCTATTAGCATTGTTGGGTTGCTTGGGAGTTTTATGCATCTGTAATCATGGCTTCTTTTCTGACCTGAATTCATTTCAGCTCTTTTATGTCTATCACAGCTAGAACTTTCAGTACTTTGTTACCTAACAAGGAAAAAGTGGAAATCTTTCTCTGTTCTGGGAAGAGGAACAGATTCAGTCTTTTGACTGTGACTATAATTGTAAGGGTAGACTTTTCAGAGAAGTTCTCAGCCACTGAGGATGGTCCCCTCATAGATGTTCCTTGTCATGAGGATATATTCTTCTTTGATGTTTTCTGCATCACCGAGGACATGGCTTTCTATCCTGAGTGTACTGAAAAGTGTTGAAAATGGTGTTGAATTTTATAAAACAAAGTTTATACCAATTAACCCGATTATATGCTGTTTCTTCTCTACCCTGTTGATATGGGGGTTCCATTGATTTTCAAGTGTCAACTAGGGTTCCACACCTAAAATAAATGTCTTTTTTATATGTTGTCATATTTAAGTTATTAGAATTTCAAGGACAGTCTTTGTTCAAGAGTTGTTTGAGGAGCTATCCCAGAATATCAATGTATAATTTCTTGAGCAATCTTAATGTGGGTCTGGTGTCACAGTAATACCACATTCGTAAAATTCAGTTGAAAATGGTTTTTCTAATTTAGTTTTGGGAAGATTTTATGTAAAACTGGTATTAATCTTTATTAATATTCATAAAGTTCTCCAATAAAACCATCTGGACTAGAAATTCCTTTTTGAACAGTATGTAAATTACTAGTTCGGTTTTTTTTCTTATTTCCTATCAGGTTAGTAGTGTTATTTTTTTTTAACTTGGCTGATTTTGGTAATATTTGATTTTTGAGAAACTGGTCTATTTCTTCCAGGCTGTTAGCTTTCTGAATGTCAAGCTGTTTGCAATATTCGTTTACTTATTTATGTGTGTGTTGTATGTACACGTGTTGTTTGTGTGTGCACATGTGTTGTTTGTATGTATACATGTGTTGTATGTACACATGTGTTTGGACTATGCACATCTGTTTGTGTATTCATGACTGTGCAGAGATCAGAGGTCAGTGCTTGGTGCCTTCAAACACTCTTGGCCTTTTGTTTTGAGACAAGTTCTCTTACTGACCCTAAAGCTCATGAACTTGGCTAGGATGGCTGATAAAGGAACTCCAGGAACCCACCTGTACTGGCTAGTTTAGTGTCAACTTGACACAGCTGGAGTTATCAGTTGAGGAAATGCCTTCATGAGATTCAACTGTAAGGCATTTTCTCAATTAGTGATCAAGGGGGAAAGGCCCCTTGTGGGTGGTGCCATCTCTGGGCTGGTAGTCTTGGTTCTATAAGAGAGCAGGCTGAGCAAGCCAGGGGAAGCAAGCCAATAAAGAACAACCCTTCATGGCCTCTGCATCAGCTCCTGATCTACTTGAGTTCCAGTCCTGACTTCTTTCAGTGATGAACAGCAATGTGGAAATGTAAGCTGAATAAACCCTTTCCTCCCCAACTGCTTCTTGGTCATGATGTTTGTGCAGGAATAGAAACACTGACTAAGACACCACCTATCTCTTCCCCCATCCCATGCTGGGGTATAAACATGCATACAGAATGCCCATGGTCTCATACAGCTTTATGTGGGTGCTAGCAATGCAAAGCTACATGCTCACGCCACAGGAACTTCCCTGAATGAGCCATCTCCTTAGGCCACTTTGATATTTGAACGGATAGGGGATCTTGAATAGATTCACAGTCAATTCATAATACTGGTGACTCTTTGAAAGCTGTATTTTATATTTTTCTTTATGTGGATGTGCCTGCATGAGTTTCTCTGTACCGATACTGCTCATAAATGGACCAATGGAAGCCAGAGGTCATTGGATCCCATGAAACTGAAGTTATGGTGTGGGTGCTGCCCAGTGTCGGTGCTGGGAACTGAACTCAGATCCTCTACAAAAACAGTAAGTGCAAGCTCTTAATCACTGGGCCATCCTCTCAGCCCCAGTACTGTGTTTTGGTTTTTTGTTGTTTTTTTGTTTTGGTTTGTTTTTTGATCTTGGTCACTCTTGCTTGAGTTTCAATTTTGTTTTTTGTTTTGAGGAATTTGCTTTTTATATATTGGTTTTCTCTATCATTCCCTTACATGTAATCTTACTAATTTATGTTCTTATTTTTGTTTGAGTAATATAAAATTTGCCATTTTTAACTATGTTACAATGTGTGATTCTGTGGTGTGGAGTACATAGACACAAACACATACACACTCACATAAATACACAAGCACACACTGCTGTGGCTCCATCAGCAAAATGGTGCCATCTTCCCATATCCCCCCACGCCCATACCCCCATTTCCAGCCCCTGGAAACCACCAGTCTACCCTATGTCACCACAAACTTGAAGGTTCTGGGTGCTTCATACACATGAAATGATGAGGTAGGTCTCCTTCTGTGAGTAGTTAGTTTCCTTGGCAGAGTGCCCTGAAGTTTCTTCCATGTTGTAGCATGCATATTAATACTGTTTTATGTGACTAGGCATGTATATATTTCACATTGGATTTATCCAGTCTATTCACACTTTTAAAATGCTACGCTTATGTTTATTATATTCCATTTTTCTTCTTCATCCAATCCAATGAATTTATATTTTTTCTTTGATGCAGGGATTATTTTAAAGTGTGTTGTTTGTTCGTTTGTTTTTTAAACCTTTTTTTTTTTTTTTTTTTTTTGGTTTTTTTCCAGACAGGGTTTCTTTGTAATAGCCCTGGCTGTCCTGGAACTCACTTTGAAGACCAGTCTGGCCTCGAACTCAGAAATCAGCCTGCCTCTGCTTCCCGAGTGCTGGGATTAAAGGCGTGTGCGCCACCAAAGTGTGTTGTTTAATTTCCTACTGTTTGAATATTTTATTATCATCTTTCCATTATTGGTTTCTATGTGGATTCCCTTGCTGCTGGAGAACATACAGTGTGGCCTCAATAACCCTTGTTAATCTCTTTGACTTTCATCTAAGTGATGTCAGCACTTTGAAGCTTATATGGGCAGCATTAAGTTATGCTGTGGGTTTTGTTTGTGTTTTTGAACTCATAGGTTTTTAAACTCTTGTTCACATAGTGCCTAGTTCACTCTACCAATACCTGTCTTTTAATTGGCATATTTAGGACATTTACACTTAAAACAATTTATTGAGACAGAACTAGAGAGATGGCTCAGCAGGCTTGTTTGTTGTTGCTGGTTTGTTTGTTTTTCTGATTGTGAGGTTGTTGTTGTTGTTGTTTTTAAAGCACTTGCTACACATGCTTAATGAGCTGAGGTCAATCCTGGGAACTACAGCCAAGGCTGAGCTCCTTGCATGTGTGCCAGAGTATGCATGTGCCCACATCTACATGCAGAAAGAGTTGGGGGAGGAGAAGGAGAGAGGGGGAGAGAAGTTTAAAATGAACAAAGCACAATTACTAATGCATTGAGGGTTAGGCCTACTATTCTGCTGTTTGTTTTCGGCCTGTTCCCTCTGTTTCTATCTCTCCTCTGTTTCCATTCCTCTACCTTCATGTGAGTTAGTTGAACATTTTAAATGTGTTAGCTGCAGCAATCTGTATGGGTAATTTGTAGGGGCTGCTGTCGGTATTACTCTAGAGATGGTGGGTAGATGGGTTAGATAAATAAATGACAGACAGACAGATAAGTAGATACCATGATCTACTGCTGCCTGGTTCATATAGAGAGGTCACAAGTCAATGTAAATCACTTAGCCCTCTTCGATTTTAAAAATACAGCCTTCTTACTTACTATGTTCACTGGGTCCCACAGTAAGTGATACTAAGTTTTGTGATTGATCCATCCATAAAGCATGACTAGAGGCAACGTGGGTGATGGTATATGTGTTCACTTCCATTTTCACCGATCATAATCATTTTTCCTGGAGACCCAAGCCTTCCATTATTATTTTCTTATGTTTGAGAGTCTCCTTTCTTCCTTACGGACAGGTCACTGACAAGCAAACTTTTGGTCTTCTTTTATATGACAGTGTCTTAATGCTCCCGTAATATCTAAAGTGATTTTTAAAATTTTTTCATGTCTTCCACCAGTATTCAGGGTTGGCACTTGTAATCTTTTCAGAACTGGGAAGAATGTTTTTCATTTTAGGCTTGTGATTTCAGATGAGAAATCACCTGTCACTCATTTAAAAAAAAAAGAGAGAATATTTTATTCCTCTCTGGATGTTATTTTTTTAAATTTTTCCCCCTTTTACATTGGTTTTCAGACATTTAATTACGTCTCTTGGTGTGGATTTCTTTTAGTTTATTCTATTTGTGGCTCATTGGTTTGCAGATCTATAGATCTGTCTTTCGCTAATTTATAAAGTTTTCAACTGTTCTCCATTCCGAGCCTCCAGTGCGAATGCCAGATATTTGTTCTATAAATTCGGGAACTATTCATTTTCGCAGTCTATTTTCTGTCTGTTGTTCAGACTGAATACATTTCATTGATTTCTCTTCAACCTCGTGGATTCTAGGCAGCTCCGTCTCTGCTGTACTGTTAATTCTATCCAGCGAGATTTTTTATTATTATTATTTAAGTTATTGTATTTTTGAGCTCTATAATTTCTGCTTGGTTCTTTTTTGTAACTTCTCTCTCTTTTCTGAGGCTTTTTATCTTTTCATTATTTCAAGAGAATTTATAATTGATTATTGGAGCATTTCATAAGAGATAGTTTAAAATTCCAGTCAGATATTTCCAGCATCTAGTTCCTCTCACCATCAGCATCTTTTTCTCTTTCCAATGGTGAATTTCTGAGTCTGAGTAGGGAGGGTTATATCTTTGGGGTGGGGCTGGACTTTTTGGGTATTGGGAGAGTTCTTGGTTCCACCTAAGTCTACTTGAGCAGGAAGTCTTCCCTTTCAGGTTAGCATGTCAGCTCTGCCCTACTTCTGTGTCTCTAATTCTATGGAACTTGAATGTTCTGAGCCTGCATAGTGTGATTTGACCTATTCTGGACTTCAGTGCATTTGTACAGTGCTCTCTGGAGCTCTCAGTGGTGTAGAGCATTGGTGAAGAGTTGAGGAGAGACACTTGGCCTGGGACTCTTTCATCTGTTGAGTGGAAGAAGATCTATTGTTTCTGCTTGCAGATGCATGGGGCAGCCCAGCAGTGGCCCTGCAGCACAGTTGGAGCTTAGATAACTAAGGGATTTATGTAGCCCATGTGTGACCATCTGAGTCTGTTTTATGGAGCAGAGAGTGGAGGGTCTGGGGCTTTCTTTTCTTTTCATTCTTTACTGTGGTTTCTTTGGAGACTGCTTTTTTTTTTTAACTTTCTTATATAAGTAGATATTATATGTTGAGCATCTTCAACCCTGTGCACCTCCCCCCCCTGTCCCATCTCTCCTTTCCCTTGTCCCCTTTCTTCCTCTGCCCCACCTCTCCTTTCCCTTAGTCCCCTTTGTTCCTCTAAGTAGCTATGCTTCTACTTCCAGATCATATTCATACAACTTTAAAAACCTCTATAAAATATGGACAGCACAAATGAAAAAGTAATGATATTTGTTTTTCTGAAACTGGCTTAATTTAGTTCATATGACTCTCTCCAGTTTCACCCATTCTCACAAAAATGCTATAACTTCTTTATGGATGAAAAACCCCAGAGTGTATGTAAACTACATTTTCTTTAGTCATTTCTCTGTTGTTGGACATCTAGGGTGGTGTCTTGCTATTGTGAGCTTGTGAGAAGAAACATTAATGCTCAAGTGTTTCTGTGAGCCACTAAATTAGAGCCCTGTTGGCAAATATCCAGAAGTTAACCATACATCTGGGAAGTGTTCTTCCCTAGAGCTTTCTTGCTGCTGCTGCTGCTGCTGATGATGATGATGATGATGATGATGATGACGGTGGTGATGGTGATGATGACAATCACAAGAATATCACAAGCAAATCATCTTTTTCCATCAGAAGGTCATAGATCAGGAGTTGGTGTGGCTAGATTGTAACCATCACTGCTAAGGACTGTAGTTGATATTACTACCACAATCCCCCAGTCTAGAGACGGACTGCGTTTTCCCACTAGGTCCCTGTTGTTGGTCCCTTTCCCCTAATCTGTTGGCTAGAATGAAGGCTCGCCTTTGTCCTTGCTGTTAATTGTGTGATTGTTCTTGAAAAGGCTCTCCAGTGCCCTGTGTGGTAGCATATGACACAAAAGAAGATCTGATCCATCTTCATATCCTCATTTCTCAATTCCTGAGGTCTCTATCTAGTTTGCCTCTTTCCTCTCAGCTTTCGGGGTCTTCTCATCACTATCTCTTTAACAACTATTGAGTGTTTAGTTATATTTAAGAGACCAGGAGCAGTGGAAACTGAATCTCCACCAGCATGCTCTGGAACTGAAATTCCAGAAAGCAATATAATTTTGACTTCACAATCAGGTCTTTAATCCATCTGAAATTGATTCTGCTGTATGATGTGAGACAGAAATCTAATTTCTTTTTTTCCCATATGGATATCAAATTGTCTTGGCACAGTTTTTGAAAAGTCTGCCTTTTCTCCAATGCTCTGCGGGGCTCACCTCTGTATTGTATCAAGAGTCTATTGCTTGGCTCGCTATTCTATTACAGGTGTTCTATGATATTATCCCTGCACCAATATAATACTGATTTATCACAGTTTTATAGTAAATGTTTATATGATGATACAAATATTCACACTTTTTTATTTGTTTTTCTTATCCAGCAAACCTGTTTAAAATCTCTTATTAAGTTTAAAAATGTATCTGTAGAGTCATTTTGAATTTTCCATACATACAGATAGATATCACTTTTAAGTCATCACATTTTTTTCCATGTTTGATTTTTTTTTTTAAGGAGAAGAAAGAGTCCTTTCTGCGTCGGCCAAATCTCCAGGATAGTAGTGACATGACACGACAGTGAACTGTACAACTCTGAGTCATAGACCTTCTCCTACAAAGGAAGCTTTGGGCCATGGAAGATGGTACAACCTGTGATCCCAGCCCTTAGGAGGCAGAGACAGGAGAACTGGGAGTTCAGGATCATCCTGGCCTACAGACTGATTTTGCATCCAGCCTGGAACACATGGGACCCTGTAACGAAACAAAGCCTAAACCACCACACAACCAAAGAGCTGGGATGTAACTTGGGAAAGCGCTTCTGCAGCATACATGCAGCTCTATGTTTGATTCCCAGCACCATAAAAGAAAAGGTCAGCTCCCAGAGCTCCAGCATGGAACATGATGGTTGATCTAGATTTGGGTAGATGCACTTCATAGTGTTAAAGAAATAGTTTCTATTCCTAGCCTCCTTAACATTTTCCATTATGAATGAATAGCAAATTTTACTTTAAAAATAATAAAGAACTATATTGTGCCAAAACTAGTCATAAGAAAATTAAAGTGCTTATATCAGTATCAGACAAAACATACTTCATAGTAGAGACAATTGCCATGGTTAAAGACCTTTATGTCATAAAGATTAAGGGGTCAATTTATCAATAGGACATAACAATGCTAAATATTTATGCACCCAATAGTAGAATGTTAAAATCCATGAGGCAAAGATGGATAGAATTGAAATGAGAAATAGCCATATCCACAAGAATACTTGTATGTTTCAATAGCCTCCTCTTAACACTTGCTAAAACAAATAACAGAAAATCAGAAATGATACAGAAGACTTGATTAAGAGTAACCAGACATTTGGCCTGATGTAAGTAGGCTATTCTACCCAACAGGAATTTTTTTTTTCCCAAATGCACATAGCATATTTGTCAGGATATATCTTTCAAACCACATCTCTGAAAGATTTTAAAGAATTAAAGTTATGCCATGTATGTTCTTGGAATAAACTGGAAGTAAATTTGAAATCAAAAAAGAAAAATATTTAGGAAATTATAAAATATCAAGACACTAGAAAGCATACTTCTTAATAGCCTGTGAGTCGAAGAAGAAACAAAAAAGGAAGCCAAAGCATTCTGAGCTAAATTAAAATAAAACTGAGATACAGGACTGCAGAATTACCTACAGGCAGATTAGTACCACTAAATGCCCATGTCAGAAAAGAAGAGAATTCTCAACTCCATCACCACAGTATCAATTTTAAGAAACTTTCAGAAAGAGAAAGTGGAAGACAAGGAAAAAAAATCAAGACTGTCAAAAATCAATGAAATACAAAATATTTTTAAATCAATGAAACAACATCTTTCATTTCTATGTAACCGGTGATACTTATTCTTAATATTTTTATTATCACCAGTAATTAATAATGAAGTTATTCTTAGTAATTTCATATAACAGGTAGTAATAATTAAACTGATAAATCAGACTTATGATAGAAGATGTAATTTACCAATGTGCACATGAAAAACTTCACATCCCATGACATCACTGAACAGTGTATAGACATTACAAGACAACAGGGTCTATTGGTAAAAGGTTTGTGGCAATAAATTTGATGACAAAAAAAAAAAAACCAAACCAATCTCTTTCAAAAGTTACAGACTCTCAAACCTTACTCAAGAAGAAATAACCTGAATAACCTTTTATCTGCAAAATAAATTGAATTTGTAAATAAGATTCTTCCAACAAAGCAAACTCCAGCCCTAATGTCTGCATGCGTGTGTTCTGGCAAAAAGTGGCAGAGATGCAGATGGATTCTATCCAAAGGTTCAGAGAAATGCGAAGGAAGGCATCCTTCCTAACTCATCCTAGAAAGCACAATAGGATGATACAAAAACAAGGCAAAAAGACCACAAGAAATGAAAACCACAGAATGATTTCTTTCATAAACATACAAGTCATAATTATCAACAACAGTTTAGCAGTCAAATCAATAATTTACCCCAGCCAAAGAAGATTTATCTCATAAGTGCAGTTAATTTAATATTTTTAAAGGAATCAAGATAATTCACTGTATCAACAAACTAAAACAGAAAACCCATCTGTTAAAAATATAATTTAAAATTTTAAATGGCTGGCAAGATGGCTTAGCTGGTGAGGGTACTTGCTGCCAAGTCTGATATCCTGAGTTCAATTCCTAACACCCACGTGGTGGAGGGAACTGACTCCTGCAGGTTGAACTCTGACCTCTTCATGCATGCTGACATATATGATACTAGGTAAGTAAATATAAAATATAATATTTTGTATATAATATATTTACTTTAATATATGTATAGTATAAAACATGTTTATTTTTATATAATATGTAATAATATATATGGTATATTTATTATCAAATATGGCATATATGATAGTAAATAAATATACAAAAATAAATAAACTGAATAATGTTATATAAAGAAAAACCATCTGCTTCTTTAACTAGGTTCAAAAAGAAGCATTTCACTAATGTAATTTATATTTCTACTTTAAAAAAAATCTCTTGGAAAACAGTTAGTTAAAAGTAAATTCTTCAAGTGGATTGAGGGGGGTCCCTGTAGGTATCCAGGCAGGGATGCAAACTCTTCAAAGAGGTAAGATGAAAACCCAGTGCGGGGGGACTTTGCCAACCTGGATCAGACTTCAGGGAGTCTAATAACAGGTGGTTTATTCCCAATGCATTTAAGCCCAGTATAATTGGAAAAAAGGTTTCCTGGTGTAATACAATCCCCATTGCACAAGGAAGCATAATTACATTGAAACTCAACTCAGGGTAAATGTCATTTCTTCTGAGAAGATGGGTTCTAGAGATAGCTACCGGTGCTAGCTTAAGGGCCTAAGGGTCTGGCCTGGTCTCAGTCATACAGATAGCATAGAGACCATTTGGGTTATTGTCCACCTCTGGTCCTGGTTGGGGGAGCCTCTGGCTGTACGGGTCATTTAGATTACTAGCTACCTCTGGTCCTGGTTATAGAAACTTGATGTGGCTGGTCTGACAGATACACAGACCACCAGGCTGTTAATTACCTCTAGTTCTCAGCTTTCTGAATGGAAGAACAGGTTTTTCACCTTTCCTACTGGAAAGACAATCCTGTGTGCTTAACACTGCTGTTTTCTCTGGAGATTTCTGGGCACAAGGACCTTTGTGTGATGCTCCCAACAGTGGATAAAGGACATCTTTAAGTATTTTTTCATAATAGTGAAAGGCTTCCCCAGTGCGATTGTATGTGCACATTTCACTCTTCCATCGAAGGCTTTCTAGCCTGATGGATAAAGCAAGAAAAGGGAAAGGAGGTAATGCCTCTGGGCTCCTATAGAAGAATTACAATGGCCTTCATTTACACACAGTGTGATTATCTATGCAGATAACTGGAATCTATGAAAATGTAACTAATCAGTAAGATTTTGAGTGCTGCAATATCCAAGACCAATGTTTAAAATTATATTCAAGTAGATTCAACATATTCCATATTTTAAAACCTCAGAGGCTTTTTGTTGTAGATACAAAGAACCTGATTGTAAATATCGAGTGGAATACATAGAATAAGCATTAGATTGGCTTGACCAATAGGAAATAATAAGGACTCTAAAACCACACACACACACACTCAAACAGATACACACAGACATACACACTCACATACCACACATACACAAACACACTCACAGACAAAGACACACACCACATATACACTCACTTACATAAACCACACACACTCACACATACACTCACACACACACACACACACACCACATGCAAACACTCACTCACAGATCACACACATACATACACATGAACACACACACATCACACTAATCCTCCCACATACACCACACACACACTCACATATATATATATATACACAAACACACACACATACACACACATACCAAAAACACACACACAGCACACACTACACACATACACCACACACACTCTCACTCTCACACACACAGATACTCAAACACACACCACACATACACATACACACACAATAGTGTAGGGAGGATGTTCATAAAGGTACAAATACAATTCAAGGAAGAAAGAATAAAGAGAGAACAGTCATTTCAGCAAAGGGTGATTAGATAATTGAATATATTTATGATATACCACGTGGGGTCTGGGACTTGAACCTCGCTCTTCTGGAAGACAGCCAGTGCTCTTAACCACTGAGCCAAATGTAAGTGACCATGGCCTGGAAACACACAATCAGACTTGATCTGAAGACACATATCTCCCACACTGCAAGTGGTTATATGAATTTATGTAGCCACAGAACGAATGTCAGTCATAAATCAACGCATTCAGTACAAGCATTGCTAGGGACAGCAGGTAGGCAGGCTACCGTAAAGCCAAGGAAACTCTGCTGTAAGTCTCAGATGCTATCTGATGACATTCTTAGCTTTAGGTTGGTGAAAGAACGTTAGGTCAGACACAGGGTTTGGGCAGTAGATAGCTGCTTTAGGAGGACTAGACATCTCTGTTGAGAGACTCTCTTGTAAGCATCATCTGTCAATAAAAAAAGCTGATGGCCAATAAGCTGAGGCAGGAAACAGAAGGTGAGACCCTAGCAGGAAGGGAGAGGATTCTGGGAAATAGTGAGAGAATAAAAGGACATGCATGTATGAGCACACACACAGACGGAGAGAGGGAGAGAGGGAGAGAGGGAGAGAGGGAGAGAGGGAGAGAGGGAGAGAGGGAGAGAGGGAGAGAGGGAGAGAGGGAGAGAGGGAGAGAGGGAGAGAGGGAGAGAGGGAGAGAGGGAGAGAGGGAGAGAGGGAGAGAGGGAGAGAGGGAGAGAGGGAAAGAGGAAGAGGGGAAAGGGAGAGGGAGAAGGAGGGGAGGGAGAGAGGAAGGGGGAGGGGGAGAGAGAGGGAGGGGGAAGGGGAGGGAAGGGGGAGAGGTGGAGGGGAGGGGGAGGGGGGAGAGAGAGAGGGAGGGGGAGGGGGAGGGAAGGGGGAGGGGGAAGGGAAGGGGGAAGGGGAGGGGGAAGAGAGAGAGGGAGGGGAGGGGGAGGGGAGGGAGAGGGGGAGAGGGAGAGGGAGACGCTGAAGACACCTGAAGGAAGAAGCAGGCTGGGACTGAAGGACAGGAGCCTAAGTGGTAGAGAAAGAGTGGTCTGAGTGGGTTAATTATGTTATGAGCTAGTCAGGGAATGAGCCAAAGCTTGTGGCCAATGCATATAATAATAAATAATTTGTCTCATAGTCATCATTCTGGGAGCAGAGGATGGGGAAGGAAAAACAGATTTGATTTTTTTTTCTTTTTTAGCACATCTCAGAATAATTGCGGCTCTGGATCTACATCATTCCAACTCTCCAAAATTGCCAAATTCTAGTTGGTAAATTAAACCTAGATGGTGGCTGTCTTCTCCCTCTCCCTTGGAAACTGAGTTTATAAAGCTATGAGCTCCTGTTCCTCTCGCCTCATAGGAATACCTTTGAGGTCTCAATTATTTAAGAATAACAGAAAAAGGGATCCAGATCGCTCAAATCTGGTAGTGTGTGTGGTTTTCACTTGTTCAAGCACTAAAGTCTTCCCTATGGCTCAGAACAGAGTGCCAGGCTATAAACAGTGTGCACCATCGCCATAAGAAAGGCTGTACCGTGGGCAAGCAATTTCTGAACCAAATAGTTGACAATCTCTTCCAATTCTACGGGATTCTAAATTTATAGCCACAGTCACTTCTCCTCATTCTATAGTTTTGTTTCTGGTGCTGTGATAACATATCCTGACCAAAAGCGACTTAGTAGAGAAAGAGTTTATTCAATTGGCAATGTCATGTTATACAGTCCACCATTCCAGGGAAGTCAAGGCAGAAACCCTGGCAGCCTCATCACATCCACAGTCAAGACAAAAGAGAAATACCTGTCTGTGGGTCTGCTAGCTTGCTTGCTTGCTTGCTTGCTTGCTTGCTTGCTTGCTTGCTTGCTTGCTTGCTTGCAGACAGGTTACCCCTCCCCTAGGCAGGTTCAAGACCCCCAGCCTAAGGAAGGACGCTACCTACATGAGGTTGTGTCTTCCTCTATCAGTTAACATTCAAAACAATCCCTTACAGACACGCCCACAGGCAAACTTGATAGACACTTCCTCATGAAGACTCTCTCCCTAGGTGGTTCGGGGTGGTGTGCCAAGTTGATAGTTAAAACTAACCAGCACACTTTCAAATTGTATCTTTATTTAACCTCCAGAACTTATACCATGTTCAACCCGGGTCTAAAGCTCTGTGCCCTTGTTCCAATAACTATTCCACGCTCTCCCATAACCACAGACATGGTCAACCAAACAGCCACCTTCACATCCCTTCTCCAGCAGCTGGACTCTGGGCTCCTGTGCCTGGAACACTTGCAGGAATTTACATATGCAGAAATTCTAGACACTCTCCCATCTTCTCTCCTAGGCTTCCTCTGTCTCCCAGTGTATTACTTCTTTTGACCTCTCAGAGCATCTTAAGCCTTTCCTCTAACCTTGGCTTCTCATTCTCTATTTCCCATGTCATCTGGGTCTTTGGTTTCTTGTCCTAACATGTTAGGTGCATGAGGCTCAGGCAGGATGTAGTTTGCTGGATACTCCATAAGAGTCCCTTTCCAGGGGAGGCATTGTTCCTTGGAGCTATTGTTCCTTCAGCTTATGTTAGGAGATGAACTCAGATTCACAGAGTGTCAACAGGTATTCCAGCCTGTGCCTATTCCTCCTCAGATCCCAGAACATTGTTTCAAGGCTTCATATTGAAGTACAGAAGCTAGGATCAGGAGCCAGACCTGGTCTTAGAACCTAGGATATGACATTAGGGACAGGGCATCCTTGGTTTATGTTGCCCAGCCATAGCAGAGCTGGCCAGGCTAAGCCTAGTTGAGCATTTAAAATGCATTAAAGGCCTGCTCCCTTTGAAGTTGGAAACTATCTCTATTTAATCAGAGAGAAACAACTTTTCAAAAGATTTTTTCCCCTCTTTTTTACCTTCAGCTTGCTGGCTTCTCCTGTGGTTAGTAGCATGAATAAAACATGCATATCCCAATTAAATCTTGATTTAATTTCACTTCTTTGCAAAGCTGATGAACTCGAGAGCTTTCATAAAGACACCGAGCATTAGCATTCTTTTGTTATGCACAAGGGGCTAAAAATAATCAGCTGCCTCTCTCCTGGACTTGCCAAACTCTCAGTGAGTAAGGGAGCAAGAAATACACACACACACACAAACACATATATACACATGCATATACACACATACATATACATACACATACATACAAACATATACACATATATACAACACACAGACACATGTATACACACACATACACACACGTACATACATATATATAAACACAGAGACATACATACACAGACACACACACATGCATACACATGGACACACATACACATAAACACACACACAACTCCAACTCCCTCAATACTCCCCATGGAGAACCCTTGGCTACTGTAGGGATGAGAACAGGACTATGACCACGAGTAACATCTTGGAGCTGAAGGACAAGCAGCCAGCACAAAGGACACCTTCTTAAGCAATTCTTGAGTGCCTCACCTGGAAGAGCCAGGAGCCTGTGGTAATTTGCCAGCTCCTCCTGTCTCCTATTCCCAGAGACCCTCTAGGAACAGAAAGATTCTGGATAAAGTTAGGACTTCCCCAGGAGCCCATTGATCCTATTACCATTTATTTCTGAGCTTGAAAAGTACAAACTTCCCCTACAGGTGTGCTCTCCTCAGAGAAATAAATATTTATTGATGGCAGTAAGGAAATGCATAGATATGTTTACCAGTAGTTATTCATGGATAATGGACTTATGGGTGGTTTTTATGTTAACTCTCATATTTTATAGAAGTTTCTGGATTCTCCTAAGTAAATAAAATAAGTTCTATAATCAGAAAAGTCATTATTTTTAAATGTGGGCTTATTATGCATTTTTACTATAGTAAAGAAGAAAAACTACCTAAGATATGTTTCCTAACTGTACAGCATAACTGATAGTAGATGTCAAGTTACAGAGATTTCCATCTCCATAGAAAATAAAATAACAGCTGGGCAGTGGCTCATATCTTCAATCCCAGCACTTGGGAAGCAGAGGCAGAAGGATCTCTGAGTTTGAGGCCAGCTGGATCTACAGAGCAAATTCCAGGACAGCAAGGCTACATACACACGGAGCAACCCTGTCTCAAAAGAACAAAATGAAAAAAGAAACTACGATAACAACAAAGACTAAATATAAAGATCCCCGTTTCAGTCTGCCCGGAGAAATAACTCTCTGTGAGGACAGCAGGGATAAAGACGATGTAAAGCCATCAGGTCCAGTCGATGCATGAGCTGGAGGCTCAAGATCAGCTCACCAAGTGACCTGCTCACTGGACATAGCAGGTCTCTGGTCAGGCAAGTGGTTTTTCCCAGGTTCTTCCATTTGAGGTTCTTCCATCCCCTGTGGTTTCCTGGTATCATGAGCGTAACTGTTTAGCTGTTGGCTCTGGGTTGTTTCTTTGGGGTCACATACATACCATCTTCCCACAGTGTCGTACTTTGTGTTTATTGTCAGCATTGATATCATTCCCTGTCTTGCCTTTCTTTTCAGATTAGGTAACTACAATTTCCTCTGCCACACTTCAGATGTCATGACTGCCAACCAAAAATGGCATGGACATAAACAGATGAATCATACAAAATGGAAGAAATCACACATGCCTGCTCAGTGGGAAAAAATGGTCTAAGTATGAGATTGATTTTGAAAGTGATTGTGTGGACTGGTCAATAAAGAAATCAGTCCAGCAATACCTGACTTCCACTTATACTAGACAGTCCTAATGACAAAGCAGTGTGACATGGTCACAAAAGCAAACACATGGACCCGTGGAATATAATTGAGGATCAGAAGTAAACCACCATAGATATGGCCACCAGAATTTTGACAAAGGTATCCACAGAGTAGATTGGAGAAAAGACAGCCTCTTCAAAAAATGCACTGGGGAAAACAGCATATCTACATATAGAAGAATGAAACTAGATCTGTATCTCTCACCTTGCATCAAAATCAATTCTGAATGAATCAAAGACCTTAATGCAAAACCCGAAACTCTTAGCCTTCTAGGGAAAGACATGGGAGAAACACTTCAATACAGGGGCATAAGCAAGGACTTTCTTAAAAGGCTCTGGGGGGGGGAGGGGAGCTCAAGGAATGATAGCAAAGGACTGAAAAGTGAGAGTATGCAAAATGGTAAAACTTCTGCATAGCAAAGAGCCGGCAGAGTGAGGAGACAGCCTAAGCGATGGGGAGGGCTTTACCTGCTGTACACTGGACAGGGGATTTGTAACTAAATTATAGAAATAACCAAAAGGAAAAAAAATAATTCAACCAATAAATTGGCAAATGAAATGAACAAACAGTTCTCGAAAATAAAGTACCAATGGCCAATAGCTGCATGAAAAATGTGTCCAACTTCTTTCACCATGAAGAAAATGCAAGTCACGACTACACTGCGATTCCATCACACACAGGAAATAAGTGAAAATAAAGGCTGGGCACATGGCAGGCATCGGGAAGAGCAGCTTTGTTCACTGTTGATGGGATATGAATGGGTGCAGACATTATGGGGATCAATGTAGAGATTCCTCAGCAAAACTGAAAACAGAAGGTCTGTGTGACCCAGGTGTCCCACTCCTGGCTGGGGTCATGCACAGAGGAATCCCAGTCATCCCACCAAAGAGACCTGCACATTTACATTTATTACTGCATCATTCACAAATAGCCTAATTATGCAATCGGCCTAGGTGTCCATCAGCAGATGAATGGATTGAATGCAGTATGTTTGGGTCAGCCCCACAAAAGAATGAAATTATGTCATTTTCAGAAAATGGATGGAACTGGAAAATATTGTACTTAGCAAAATAAGTCAGGCTCAGAAACACAAATATTTCATTTCTGTCACATGTGAAACCTGGATTTTACACACATACACACAAATACACACAGGTATGCACACACGCATACTATACACACACACACACACACACACACACACACACACACACACCAGTGAGGTAGAAGAGAAAACATAGAGAAATGGGTAATATATAGTGAATATGTTTAAAGTACATGCTATATTTAAATGAAAATGTTGTTATAAAACCAATCACCTTATATAATGGCTACATGCTAGTAATTGTTCTTAAAGAAACTAGAGTAGCTGAGGCAGAGTCTGCTGGATAATTTGAGAGATGAAAGTCAGGAAGAGGACATGGCCACCTGGGATGAACCTGACTGCACCTCCATACCACATGCTTTAAGCAGCCTTTTTCTTCATGTGTGACGTTCAGGAGCCCCTTGTAGCTAGGATTTACAATTACATGAGAGCTCAGGTTCTTTGGGCTGTAGAAGGAACAGTGCAAGAAGCTCAGTGGGAAGGGGGTGGGATCCAGATCCTGCAGAAAGTGTCCCCTCTGCTACTACTTCTCCCTGTGATCTGAATGGCAGATCCTGTGTGCCAGGTTGTGAAGCAAGACTCCCAGAAGTCTTTCTTCCATACCCCCAGAACTAGCTATCAGATTGGCAAAATTGAAGGTATCAGGGTAGGGGCCAGTTCTGAAGAGCTCTGCCCCAATATACAAAGGAATTTCTTCATAGTTTGTAAAGGGAAGATGGTGGGAAAAATGAAGAGCTATCCTGTTCTTACATGATGTCATCTGGTCATGTGTCCACTTGTGAATTCTCCTGCATTCTCAGATTCCTCCAACTGTTACAGTTTTGAGTATTGGAACAACTATGCAGAGGACACATACTAAAAGACATAAACAGTGAGTGCAGCATCTGTGTCCCTGCAGAAAGGATACAAGGGTGGCCCCCAGATAGGGGCCCATCAACTTCTCTTCTCATACTTGATGTCATCATGCCCAAGAAGACACCCTGAATGGGTACATGAAATGCCCCTTGTCACATGTCTAAGCTCCATCCATTCATCCTACCTAGCTTTCCATGAATGGAATGAAAATACCATTCATTGCCTAGCTTTCAAATCTGGGGCTAGGGAATGTTATACCCTGGAAGGAGGGCTGAGCAGGTACTGAAAGTAGGTACAAGTTCACACAGCAGAAATATGGAAGGCCCAATTACCTGGAACTCAATCATAACGAAGGTGTGTGAGACCCAATTTGTTATTTTCAGTGGGCACTAAAATATGGGGATGATCAGGACACAAGAAATATCGGTTTTGGGACCTTCTATCCATGGATCCTAGAGTAATGGCCCTGGAAGGGTATAGCTAAGAACATTACTGATATCAAGTCTAGTGTGCCTAACACAGTGACATAGAAGGAGTGTGGACTTTGGATTATATCCTATAATCTTAAATACTTTCTCTGTCGTTGACCTCTTGGAGCTTCAGGACCTCCTGCAAACCTCCGAGAACAGCATCCCTACCTGTTAGATGCTCAGCGAGATCCACATGCTTCCCTATGGAGCAGGCTTTCGGTGACTCATAGCAATTGTTGTCTTTATGAGAAGGGTAGCTATTGAGGTATGTCAAACCCCAGAGGTTGACAAGGCAAACCTAGGAAAGGGAGGCACCTTCAAGCACGGGAGGAAGAAGTCATGTTTCCCCCAGGCTTGAAAACTCTTTCTGACAGCTTTGCTAAGTTTGAATCTGTCCACACTGACACTTAAACCATAGTTTGTGTGCCTGGGAGATCACTGTGTGTCATTTATTTAAGTGAATCCCTGCCTGCTATTCAAAAAAAAAAAAAGTCTGCTCTTATATTTAAAAAACAAAAACAAACAAACAAACAAATTCTTCCAGGCTGCCCACCATTTTCCACTTGGCATAAATCTAGATCACACCGAATCTTTCTCTCAAATGGGCTACTCACACCAATAAACCCAGCCTCAAGACCCTGGAGGCACACAATGTGGGGAAATTTACACACTCGTAAAGAGAACACGCCTGCTAATCTGTTTACAGGTCGGGGGTCTTTCTGGTGAATGCAGACAAGATATTGCTGCAGTAAAAGGGGAAATTACTCAGGCCTGTCTTTCAGGCATGGTATAGGGATTCCCAAGACTTGGCTGACAAGCTTCATAAATCTCCTGCGTTTCTGTTTGTCCCAGCTTCCATCATTTCAAGCAACATGTGGGATTGCTGCATTTTAGGAAAATAAATCAAATGAAATTATAGATTCGCCTTTGTGATTCTGATGTGCAGATTACGTTATGGGTCTCACACCCTTCAGTGCGTTTGCACTATGGTATGGTTATTGGATTTTGATGTATTGCCAACATCAAACCTTAATAAATATTTTTCTGCACTAAGTGATGCTGGGAAAGAAGGCACTCTTAACACACTGCCTGCTTAGGTGGTTTAGTAAGAAATGAAAGGAAGCCAGTGTGAAAAAGAATAAACATGTCAAATCTGCACTTCCATGCCAGATCTTATATGTCTAGTTCCCAGGAGCCCTGAGAAATAGAAACATGAAAGAAAGTTGGAAACTGGTGGGAATGTTGGCTAGAATCTAACAGGAAGAAATAAATCCAAGAGCCCCCACAGGAAGGAAGACTAGAACCTGACAAGACTGAAACCCAGAGCCTGACAGGAAGGAAGACTAGAGTCTAACAGGAAAAAACACTGGATCATCACAGGAAGGCTGACATTTAAGTGAAGGGAAGCTAGAACCTGACAGTAAGAAAACCTGGACTCTGACAGGAAGGAAGCTTGCAGTTCAACAGGAAGGAATCCTGGAACCTGAAGGAAAGAAAAACTGAACCCTGAAAAGAAGGAAGCCTACAGCTTAAAGGAAAGGAAGCCAGGAGCTCAACAGGAAGGAAACCTGAAGCCTGACAGGAAGGAAGCTTCTAGTCTGACAAGAAGGAAGACAGGAGCTCAACAGGAAGGAAGCTTGGAATCTGATAGGAAGGAAGCCTGAAGCCTGACAGGAAGGAAGCTTGGAGTCTGACAGAAAGGAAGCCAGGAGCTCAACAGGAAGGAAGCCTGAAGCCTGACAGGAAGGAAGCTTGGAGTCTGACAAGAAGGAAGCCTGAAACCTGACAAGAAGGAAGCTTGGAATCTGATAGAAAGAAAGCTTGGAGTCTGACAGGAAGAAAGTGTAGAGTCTGACAAGAACAAAGCCTGAAGCCTGACAGGAAGGAAGCTTGGAATCTGACAGGAAGGAAGCCAGAAGCTCAACAGGAAGGAAGCTTGGAATCTGACAGGAAGGAAGCCAGAAGCTCAACAGGAAGGAAGCTTGGAATCTGACAGGAAGGAAGCCTGAAGCCTAACAAGAACAAAGCCTGAATCCTGACAGGAAGGAAGCTTGGATTCTGACAAGAAGGAAGCTTGGAGTCTGTGTTAACACTCAGTGTGACTACTGTATTCATTCAGCAATTGTTCATTCAACACCCACCCTATGGCTGATACTCTCTTGCTCAGAATCCAGGGTTAATAGTTACAATTAGGAATAAAAACATCAAACCCTGATCTCATGAGCTTTAGAACAATTAGAAGACACCGAATAAGTAAACCAATAAACTACATAGTATGTCAGCAATGAAAATTGTCTCTGATTAAAATACATTAAATCTGGAATAGGAAGTATGCTTGTCATCAATTTAAATGGGTGGTTGGAAATGACATTATATTGACAATGACAATGGACATAAAACTGGTCAGCAAACCCTGGAGCCATTTTGAGGAAAGACAGCTGAGCAGATGGAACAGCAGAACAGAGGTCTCCAGCCAGGGATGGGCCTTGAAAACAGAAGACGACTCGGGAGGGAAGAGGTAAGACCAGAAAGGATGGTGCAGAAGAAAAAGTGAAAGAGTTAGTAGAAACTTTCATTCACTCTAGGTCTTCTGAGCAACAGTGGACAAACAAACAACCCTCCCTTCATCTTGAACTTATATGATGTTAATATTGGGATGTAACAGGTGAAACAATGGAGTGAGATATGCTTGCCCCTTGGGAGGTGTTGATATGAGAAGAGAGATAAGCTGGCTAAACCCACCTTCTCCCCAGGAAGCTCTCAGAGGGCTTTGGTCACATGCAGGTGGCACTGGAAAACAGGTCTGTGGCAGACTAGCTGGGGGACAAGGGTCCTGTCAGAGGAAGGCAAGAGGAAACAGGAAGCAAGAAGGGATTCTGTTGCAACCCCAAGAACTTGCCCACCAAGGTGCCTGCCATTTTACTGCTAGTAGCAAGTGAAAATGCCAACTAGTAAGACAAGAAGATAGATCTTAAAGTGAGAGATCAAAACTGAAGGAAAACACTGCAGTAGGGTGAGGTACAGACACCAGCTTCATTGGAACATTTTGGGTATTAAAGACAGTACAATACAGTTTGAAGATCCTGTGAGTGAAACCATGTGGCTCAGCATAAGGGATAGACTTACTGTGCATCAGAACAGCCTAGGGCAGGGTATAAGCAGAAGAGCCCAGGTCCCAGGGATCCTGTGTGCAATGCCAGCTGTAAAGACTCCTATTGGAAAGTGCCAACCATTAGCACTAGAGACCTTGTTCTTCTGGAAGAGGAGGGTCCCATCCCATGGAAACTAAGTTAGAAGCTCACTCTTCTCTTAAGGAAAAGTTCTGTCCCCAGTACACATGAACAATCTGCTTTTCTGTCCAGTTGTATAGACAGGCAGACACAAATGGAAAATTACTAAGTCAGCCATACTAGAAAGAAGGCCAGATAAGCTCATGACAGAAACACTCAAGGAAGCCTTAGAATCTCATAGGGAAATGCATTGACCCAGAAGTCATTTTACTGGATAACTGCAGAACCTTCAGAAAAGTCGTTTCATGCTCTGGCCATCAGCCTCTTTGGCCTCTAACATGGGTTTTCTGGTCCTTCTCCTAGAATACAGAGACCCACCAAAGGCACCCCAAGAGTCACCGTTGTATAACTAGGGGCGTCTCAGGTGTCCACCTGAAAGGATATCTCCCCAAGACTCTGCTTTCCCTGGAGTAATGCTGCCTTATGGTTTTGGCCTCAGTGAATGTTTTCTCTTGGAGATTGTTACACTGGGTTTTTTAGGTTGGAAAGCTACTGAGCTGTGTATTTCTGTTGCAATGTTCCGCCCTGAATCCATCCCCAATGCATCTGCAGAGCCAAACCTCATCTGCTGTACCCATCCCTTTGTTGAACATCTTCAAGAAAGAAGTGTCTTCATTTTTCTTTGTTGCTCTGATACACAATTTAACCCAACTCTCTCATGTTACACTGGACGCTACTGTGTTGAAAAGCAGTCACTCCTTTTGTTCCAGAACATTTTCCTCTACCTGTCCTTTCCATTGTTATTGGATAACTTATTTATTCTCCAAGTCTCAGAAGAAACATCATCTCCTCCAAGGAAGCTTCCAGATCTGCCTTCACGTTCTCCATTTATCCTGTTTACTGACTCCTAACACTGCTCACGAATCATCTTTCACCTGGGGGTATGGTTTTACTTGGTTTAGTTATTTGAGAATGGGTCTCACTCTGTCTCCAGGTTGGTCTGGAACTAACTATATACCCCAGGCTGGTCTTGTACTCATAGCAATCCTTCTGCCTTGGCCTCTCAAGTTGATATCCTGTGTGGGAGTCACCATGCCTAGCTATTCTTTTTAGTAAGAAAATGAATAAATTGTCCTAATTAGCTTTGTCTCAGAAACCTAGTCTAGTGAGTGTGGAATCAGTTACAAGGCCGTATGCCATTTGATTCTGATTCTGTGCCAAGCTCTGGGTAGCCAGTGTAACACAACTTGCCTCACTGAAGCCTTTGAAGATAAGTGAGATTTTATACTATAGGAAACTGGACTAAGAGGCTTCAGTGGGCCCAAGGCCACAGATAAGTGATGACAATCATCTACTTGTTGATTTTCAAGAGATCTTACAGAATAGTAGTTAATTATCTCTCCATCCTTCTATTCTGCACAGAAGGATTTTGACTTTAGATGTGGTCAACACATGGATGACAGAGAGTAGAGTGAAGGCTGGCTCCTTTATTCTGATATATAAATATGGACAGGAGTTTAGTTTGACAGTCAGTCCCCTGTTCCCTGGAGGATAAGGGAATAAGAGAGAGAAATCCTTTAGGAGTTCAAAATGTACACATGGAATACATCAATCACTGTGAGAATATTTTCAGAGTAATATGTCAACAATCAGCCATTAGCTCACAGTGGAACACGCAAAAGCACCTGAAAGATATACACCTAAGTTGCGTTAAACCACTCAAATATTTTTAGATAGCTTTGAACACAAGAGCCACTAAGGAGATATCCAAATCAAATAACCATTCTCTGAAACACCACTGAGTGCAGGCACGTTGTTCCACACTCTAGAGGGACATAAGACTGTAGAACCCTTCTTCCTCAGCTCTGTTAACTCCATATGAAGACCCCAGCTCCTTGCCAACTGCTGAGATGAAGTTATCCTTCTCTGTGCCTTTCTTCCCATGACCACTTCATCCCTCCAGGCAGAGGCTAAATCTCATATGCTCCTGTATCCATGTCTTAACTAAGACTACTATTGCTATGATGAAACACCATGACCTAAAAGCAGGATGGGGAAGAAAGGGTTTATTTGGCTTATGCTTGCATATTGCTGTTCATCAAGGAAGTCAGGACAGGAACTCAAACAGGGCAGGAACCTGGAGGCAGGAGATGATGCAGAGGTCATGGAGGGTAAGCAATGCCAAGCTGCTTACTGGCTTTCTTCCCCTGGTTTTATCAGCCAACTTTGTTATAAACCCAGGACCACTAGCCCAGGGATGGCACCTCTCATAATAGATTGGACCCTCTTCCATTGATCATTAATTGAGAAATGCCTTACAGCTGGGACTCATGGAGGCATTTCCTCAACTGAGGCTCCTTCCTCTCTGATTTCTCTAGCTTGAGTCAGGTTGACACAAAACCAGCCAGCCCGATCCCCAGAACTGACAATGACTGTGCTTTGTACAAAGCCCAAGGTTGATTCCAATTCTTAGAGCTCCATCTCCAAGTGGCTATCGAGAGGACACAAAGCATTGATCAAGTTGATAATTCTGGACAGAAAGAGATTCGTTTTTCAGAAAGCTAGAGACTTCTCTGGACACTCAGGTGAATAAAGTTGAAACTGGGTCTGTCAGGGACAATGCCAGCAACAGAGAGGGAGAGCACCAGGCTGCAGTGCCTAACAGAAAGAGTAGATAAAGCAGGGGTGAGGCAAGGGCATCCTCGGAGGGACATCACAGGAGAGAATGCAGCAGAATCAGGGAGAGAAGGAGGCTGAGGACGAACCCAAGGTCTGGCACAAACGATGGAGGGAGATGGAGCTGCCGCCGAGGCACGGGATGTTCCAGGTCAACGCGTACCTGGGGAGAGGCATTGCTGTTTCTTCTGCTTAACTGCAATTTCCCCCAAATGTCTCCAGGCTTTGCCTCATTGCTTTCTACTGGACTTCTGTCAAATGCTGTCCTTGCCATAGGCCATCCTAACTATCTCTTAAAGGTAAATAAGAATGACATACAGCACAGGGAGGCCAACTCAGGACAGCGCTGGGAGGAGAGTAACAGCAGGGAATGAGACAAAACAGGAAGAAGAGGAAACTAGAAGATTGAAACTGTGGGCAATTCCATGGGACCAGACAGCAGACGGACTGGGCATGACTAGAAAAAAAAGAACACAGGAAGAAACGGTTTGAGGTTACAGAGATGTCTCAGGTAGGGTTCCTACTGCCATGATAAAACACTATAGCCGAAAACAACTTGAGGAGCAAGCAGATTATTTCCTTTTATATTTCAGGTAACTGTTCACCACTAGGGGAAATCGGGGCAAGAACTCAAACCAAGCAAGACGTTGGAGGCATGAACTGAAGCAGAGGTCATAGAGGGCTGCTGCTTACTGGAGTGTTCCTCCTAGCTTGCTTCTAGCTTTTTCCTGATAGCATCCAGGACCACCTGTCCAGGGGTGGCACCACAGTGGGATAGCCACCCCCCACACACACACCCACACACACACATCAATCATCAATCAAGAAAATGACTCCATTGGCTTGCAAATTTTCTCAATTGAGGTTTCCTCTTCCAAAATGACTCTCTCTAGCTTATGTCAAATCGACATAAAACTGGCTAGCACAAGAGTGCACAAACTGGAAAAATGTACGGCATTTTAGACACAAAGCAAAGGAAAAAAGCAATTCTAAACAGACGAAGGCTTGAGTATGACCTCTAGTAAGCCATCTTGCTGTCTCTTATCTGTCAACTCTGTTGTTCTGTGCTTCAGTCTCATCCCTTAGGTAGAGATAACACAGGACCTACAAAGGATGGCGACGTGAAAATCATGTGGCATAGATGCACATGGACATGCACACACACAGACACACAGACACACACACAGACACACAGACACACAGGCACACAGACACACATACACACACACACAGGCACACAGACAGACAGACAGACAGACAGACAGACACACACACACACACACACACACACACACACACACACACACACTCATGCCTGGCCCGGCATGGTTATCAATGTGGAAATGTCCAAAAGAAAGACAGAGCCCATCTGCTGTTCATGACCAGGGCCATTCTTTGCAAAAGAATTTATCCTAAGATTGCTTTAAATGGAAACTCTATCGGTGCTTTTAAAAGTGGTTGGGTTTTTTTTTTGGCCCCATTTTACCATTTCACTTGCAACCTTTCAGAAGCCCATTTAGTGTGTTAAGTGGGGTTTGATTTGAACCCCTGTAGCTCAAATGAAACCTCTTCAGCACCTCAATGGAGACATTCTTTGGGACTAAACGCCTCTTGGAAAAGTGAGTCTGGGTTCAGAAGGCTCTGGAGGACGGTGTCCATCTCAGAATTGGTGGCTGAAGGGGAAGTGGGGGAAAGGCAACAGAAGGAGTTGCCTGTGCTTGTGAGCAGCCAATGGGCAGCCCACCCCAAGGGAAAATTCCACCTTCCTGGCTGCCCCTCACTCTATACTCACTCTATACTCCAAATAGGTCTTGGAATGCTCATTTCACATCCAGGGGTGTGTGGCTCCGTTTTTTAGCATGTCTGACTGGCACGCACACAGTCTGTTAGAGTCAATACCTAGTAGATAAGTGGCAGGGGGTACTCACCTGAAAATTTAGCACATGGGAAGATCAGAACTTCAGAGTCATCATCAACAATATAGGGAGTTCAAGGCCAACATAGGCTACATGAGATGAGTCAGGGAGGGAGAAGAAGAATGAATAGAAGTAGGGTCTGATATGTAAGCCTGGAATCCTACTCATGATTCTCAGGGGGATGCAGCAGGAGGAGCACAAGTTCTAAGCCTTTCTGGCCTGCAGTGCGATCAAGGCTGTGTAATGAGACCACATCCTAAAATAAAAAATAAGGGAGTGGGGAATAGATCGGTTGCTGAGTACTTGGCTAGAGCACACTAGGTCTCAGGTTCAACACTAAGAACCACAAAATTAAAAGGGGGCATGGGAGCCTTGAGGTGGCCCTGTCGGTAAAAAGTTTGCCTCACAAATGTGAACCCTGAATTCAAATCTCTGTCGCTCAACTCAAGTTGTATGTGGTGGCAACCCCTATAATCCCAGCAGCAGGGAAATAGAGACAGAAGGATCCCTGGAGCTCACTGAAGAGACATTCCAGAGTCTAGACTCTGAGAAATCTGTGAGCTCTAGGTTAAATGAGAAACTGAGTCTTTAAAAAAAAATATGTGGAGACTAGGGAAGATAAGCTATGTTGACCTCTGACCTCCAAATACACGAGTGTGCACACCCCTCCCACATGCATGCACACACCCCTCTGCTCATACATACACAGAAAAATAGATACATGTTCATCTTTGTGTGTTATTGGTTAGAAGGCTAAAAATAAAGGAGGGAGGAAGATGAATGTGTGCGCTCCTGGAGTAGAAGTACATTTCTAAGCTTCTTTTGGGGGGGGGGTAACTACAGGACTCCCAGGCATGGGACGAAAGAGCTAGTCCTTAGCAAAAGTGAGAGTCAAGAACCCAGACTCCCAGAGGCTATGAAACTTGAGGAACCCCAAGGGTTAACAGGAGGTAGAACTCAAGCCATACCTAGCTTTAGCCTTGGCTGCAGCTGCTTGTGAAGATTTCTGGCCTCCCCTAGGGAGGCATACTGGAAATTACCTAATAAACAAGCCCCATCTCTAGTTGCATATTTTATTGACTTCGAGTTTTGTTTGTTTGTTTTTTAATCAGTGGACTCTCAAAACCAATAGGCTATAAAATGAATAAATAAATATAAAAAGAGTCCAGGGCTAAATGAGGAGCAGATTACTTCTGAAGTCCCCTAACCTCCTCCCACTCCTCCCCCCACCCCAACTTTCCCAATCAGGAGCCAGCCCTTTTACTACAAGCTCACCCACTCTAAATGTGTGAGGTCTGATGGGCCAGGCAGGGTTCTCAATGTGAAATTTATAGGAAGATGGTGACAATTTATACCAAAGAACTTTCCATCTGAGATGAGTATGATTTATAAGTTTGCTTTCCAAAAAACAAACATGGAAGCCCTTGTAAAGAACAGATTTATATATTAGCTCGCTGGTGTGGCATCCTACCTATGAATGAGCGAACAACATTAAGTTCCCATTTAGGAAACAAGAGCCTAAACCCATTGGATCGCAGTCCCTGATTTATCAAATTCAGCCTCTCCATAAATCAGAAGCCAGCTCCAGCCCCAGTGGCAGTGTGACTCTCCACGCTGCTCTGAGGCTCCTCTTTGTGTGGTATCTTCTGCCTTCATCTTTATTTATTTCTAAAGGAAAAAAATGTTGCAACTGATTGAACTGACTGATTGATATGTCACTGTGAGATTTATGAGGCTGGGCCCAGCTTCCAGCTGCCTCTTTGTCCTGTCTCCACTCTGATGTAAGCTTGGCCCCTCACCAAAGATTTGCATATGCCATCTTCAATCCTGCTCACCCTCTAAGCTGCTCTACCCCTGGTCAAATCCTCTTTCCCTGGATCTGTACCCAGAGGACAGTCCCAGACTATCCCTCCAGAGATTTTTTACCCCATGCTATAAATGATGGCTACGAGAAACCCACGGAGAGAGAATCAGGTCCATAAGGGAGTTTAGGGAAACTTGATTTTACCAAGGAGAACCACTGGCCAGAGACTGAGAGATTCTTGCTCAAAGTCACAGCAGTTGTCATGGATGAGGAAAGAGAAGGAAATTGTATTTAATTTAATGATTCTGCATCCAGTGTTCTTTCCACTACAGTGAGCTCCACTGTGAAGCCTTTGTCTCAGAATGGAGAGGAGGATTGGCCTCCGTGGAAGTTTCACATGGAGGCAAAGGGAAAAGGCAGGAGCCAAGGCTTTGGCCATAGGGAATCACCAGAGACCACAGCAGCACCCTGCCTGAGCCCTTGGGAAGAGGCTGGCAAAGCCACAATCATTAGGATGCTCAGGACCTTCCCTACAGCCAGAACCCATCAGTGCTATTGAAAGAGAGGCTTGTCCCCATCTCGCCTCATCTCCCAATCTTGTCTGACCTTTTACATTTCATTCATGTCTTGAGCTAGTACTTCCCCATCCACAAGGGTTGTTCAACCCCTTTTCCTTCCAAGACATCTGCATTTCTAATCTCCTATCACATCTGCCTAAACCTGCCTCTGAGACATGTTATCCCAAACTGTCATGTATAGTATCTGTCCCATTATTAAGCACTTCCTCATATATTGCCCTGTGACATCTCCTGTACCATCCATGTGGTGGTTAATTTACTAGTTGAACAGCCTTATATCAGCCAGTGTTCCCAGACTCCCTTTGTATAGTGACAATATCACTGCTTATCAATAGACCAAAGTACTCAAGGGCTGTCTATACCTCCATCTGTACCTGTAGTGTCCTCAGAGACCATGAAGTCCAGATGAGGTCACCACAGATCGGAGTAAGTTCACTTCATCTGTATCCAAATTTGCATAAACAACAAGTTAGATTTTTGTAAACACATTGAGAGTTGGTGGCATATTTATATAACTATCATCATAGCCCAAGCCCTCATCTATACTGACCCATAAAACTAGCTTTGGCCATGAATCTTTGACCTGTTACTAATTGGTAAAGAGTCATTTTCCCACTTCTGGACCTTGGTTTTGTCCTTTTCAAAACGGCAAACATTAGATGATATGGGAAAAAAACCCTATTTTCCACTATATTCCAGTCACAGTGCCTTATACACACAAATACACATTGAATCTGACAACTGCTCAATTCCCCAAAGAAGGAGAAATCTGAGTTGGGGTGGGGAAGGCTGGGGGCAAGGGGAGAATACAGCAACCCTTCCCAGGCCATGCAGTTACTAAGTGGCTGTCTGGAGTTTGGACACAGGCAATCTGACCTCAGAGCCCTGAATAATAACCACCATGTTTCATGATCACTCAAACTCCCTCAAGCACACCTCAGCTGTAGCATTCATATTGATCCTGAACTTTCCACATGCATGCTTATCTTCCGAGTCAAATCATATTTACTTGGGAACAGAAGTGATGGTCTGATACTGTTCATAACAGCCTCCTCTCACTGGCTCCTGAGCCTAGAACAGAGTGCACACTGAGCACGTGCTTCGTAAATCCTCTGCAAATTGAATTGGACAACCTGAAGTCAGATCACATAACTGTATATTCTGGCTGGTAAATCTGACTCAAATAGTGAGATTGCATTAAAGACTCAGAAGGAAAATGCAGAGCCATTCAACCTGGTCGTTCAATGTGTATGCCTCACTCCATCAACATGGGGTCTACATGTGGCTGCTTTGTAAGAAGTCCTATGTGTATGTGTCAGGGGAGGATTCATGCCACCACCTCTGTTTTATTAGGAATCACAGACCTTTCAGTGAGTGAGTTTTGCTTAAAGGCACTCAAATGAAGCACACAAAGGGTCAAGCTCAGCCAGGCTCTGTGAGGGACCATGGCTGTGCATAACCAGCTTCATGCTAGTTCCAGTTTAGCAGATAGCATCTGATCTCAGTGCAGGGGCTGTCTTCACGCTGTGGCAAAATACTGAAGCAGAGGCCAAAGGAAGGAAGTGTTGGCTTTGGCTCACAGTTCGGTTTTAGGGTACAGTCAGTCATCATGACGTGGAAGTCATAAAGCAGGGACTCAAGGCAGTTGGTCACACTGCACCCACTGTTGGAAAGCAGAGAGAGATGATGTCTGAGCTGTTTGATTATCCCAGTGTATTCAGTTCTGGACCTCAGTGTCACCCACATTCAGAGTGGCCTTCTTCAGTTAATACACTCTAGGTAAGTGTTCACAGGTGTGCCTGGAACTTTGTCTCCCAGGAAACTCTAAATCCTGTCAAATTGACAGTCGATAGTAACCATCACAGGTGAGGAGCATTGTTGACTGTGTTTGCCTATTTCTGCAATGTAAATATTCACACCAGAGCCCACTGTAAGAGAGCGATCTGATGTCACCGAGCCTACCTTTGGAAGGGAGATCTACACTTAGTTCTAAAAGCCCTTTAGAGAAGGCCCCAGCATCAGACTATATGCAAAGTGTGGTAGGCTCTTTTCTCCACATCCCCAAAATATCAATTAAAGAATTAATGGAAGCTGGAGGAATATGGGTGAGCTCTAGGTGGGAATTGTGTCCAGGTTGAAGAATACTAGATGCTGAAGACAGACACGTGGACTGTCCTTAATGAGCAAAGGTTTCTAAGTCCCAGAGAAAACAGACTTAGATTCTCATTGGTCCGGGCCGCCTAATGTCCAGTTCTGCCTGCAGGCAAATGAACAGACCAGGCACCTCTACATATCATCCTCAGCCTCAGAGGTCAGGGATGCAAACATAATTTGCTCTCAACTTTCTTTGGCCACTAGGGGCTTATCAGATTCACTGTAGGGTCAGAGCCAATAGTACCAGAACAGCTGGTTGCAAGCTGTCTGTGCTGAACATGGGCAGAGTTAATGGCCACGTTGGATAGTTTTACTGTAGCTACTGAGAATGATCAGACGCCACGGGGATGTGCAACTCTTGAATCCTCAACATCGGAGAATCCAGACCGAATATGGAGACTCCTAACTCCTCAGGGTGGGAAAGAGGCCCACCCGTGCCAGGCCTTCACCAAGGTTGCTCAGAATCAACCTCACACATCCCTGCCAGGTCTTGGCACTGTCTGGCCTGTGGAGCTGGCCCAGCTCACTCTCTCACAGCGGCACTGCAGCTTCCCTACCTGGCACGGCACCTCTTGCTGCATATTCATCATCTCCAGGGCTCCACGCCATCGTCCGGAGCCTTTCCTGGGAGTTGGCAGATAATGTCACAGACTCCTGGAACCTCATAGGAAGGTCAGGGACCAGCCTGGCAAGGAGCAGGCAGGATGCGGAGAGGAGCTTTTCATTTCCCATATACAGGAAGCTTTGAAGAGACAGCAGACAAGCTGTCTCTGAGGAACACCGTCTCCCACCAATGAAGACTGGCTGCCAAGGAGGAGTTCTGGCCAGCCCTGCATCCAATGGCATGATCACATTTCCAGAGACAACCAAGAAGGAAGAGACTGCTCCTGTTTCTAAGAGGTGAAACTTCAGCATTGGGCACTAATGAAGCTGAGTTAACCAAGGAGCAAAGACCTGAGTTCACTTGCCTCCCTCAGAACATCAGACACGGGCTAAAAGAGAGAGATTCGGCAAAATGCCCCACTAAGCATGCTTATTGCAGAGGTGCGACAGATAACCAGACATGCTCATGAGCAAGTTGCTTGTGAAGGCAGAATTAAGCATCAGACGCCCGACTTTTGGTTTACTGCTTACACAGTCCCAGCAAATAACACAAATGATGACCCACGGGAAGCCTAGATTTTCACAGAAAAGCCAACGGACTAACTCACTGGCATGAGAAAGCTAGACTCAGCACTCAGACAGCATTTGTTTTGATTCTCCAGTCTGCACATCAAAGGTCAGCACAGTGTCAGCCCTGCCTGTGTGTCACCTATGCTCTCCTGACACTGTCTCTCACAAAGCCTGCTTTCCCCGATACCCCAGTTCTACCATCATTCATTCATTCATTCATCTGTCCAGTGTCTGCCTACTCTCCTTCTATCCATTCCCCCATTCAACTGTGAATCCAGTATTTCACTTCCTAAAGGCCCATCATCCTCCTGACCTTCTTCTGGTATCTGGGATGTTTTAGCTCTAACAGTTATTAAGAAGAGACATTTTGGACTCAGACTAACTGAAGAAGAGACATAGGGCTCGCTGCTTTCTGGCTGTGAGGCTTTGGACCCATTGAAGGCCTCACTAAGCCCCAGTTTCCCTTTCTGTAAGATGGTCATAATGATATCTCCCCTTTGGAACTGTGTGGAGAACAGACACGGAAAAGACCCTAAAAGTTATTTTGGTTGCTACTTCATAATTGTAAGTTTGCTACTGTTATGAATCATAATGTAAATATCTCTGTTTTCTGATTGTCTTGGGCAACCCTGTGAAAGAGTCATTCAACGCCCAAAAGGGCCACAACCCTCAGGTTGAGTGCCAGAGATCTAGAGATATGACTAGGAACTTGTCCATTTTATAAGGAACCTATTCCTGCCATGAAGATAATAGAGTTGATCCCTTCAACTATCTCAGTGCGCCACCCCCAGAGGTCCGACCTTCCAAGATGGCTGTAGCGGGAATCAAATTCCAACACACGGGATTTGGGGAACACATTCAAACCAGAGTAGCAATTTGTCTTACTTCCTGGATGTATCCATCTTTATCCCTTATGTGCCCTGTACTAAATTAACCCTCCTGCCTAGCGAGAGATCGGTGTACCTTTCGATGAGCCATGTTTCTCACCCTACACTTTCTTCCTCTGTATAAAGTAGGATTCAGTTTTCACCTCAACTGCCGTCTCCTACAGAAACGTCTTTGGAGCCCTCCCTATTTGGCCCCTTCACTTCCTGTCTTCCTTCAGTGGTCCTCACCCCGATGTCTCTGCTCACCTGCATCCTTGCTTCCTCTCTCATTGCTCTGAACATGTTCATAATCTCCTTGACAGCCTGCCCAACTCAGTTTCCCCACGACGCCCAGCAGTCACTTGCACATAAATGCTTGTTAATTCAACCAAGCTGCTTCCCCCCACCAGCCCTGTTCCCACTCAATCTCACTTCATATGTCAAGGTTGTTGATTTTATTACCAGGAAATCATCTGCATATTCCTACCTGCTTTCTTCCCCGTGCTTGATATCTCAGATTTAAAGGTAAGTTAGACTGTAGACTGCCTTTTAAATATCCCCAGCTGATTCTGTACAACTGCAGCCGAGGCCTGTAACATTTATTTATAACTTTGCGAAATTGGCCAGTGGTTAAGATATATAAACCCGAGGGGGCTCATGCATTTCCAATACATTAAGGTATATTTAAAACATGCTGTGTCTTATCAGCGGCTTTAAAATACACATTACCGCAGGAATCAGGCGGATGGGAGCGAGGTAATTGACTAATGAGAATTCTGTACAGTGACTGGAAATATGGCAGAACTGCCCTTTGAGAACTGTGCTCGCACCTATTAATGAACTTTATCTGCGGCTCTAAAACACAGCCCTGTGTTTCAAACACAAGCCCAGGAGGCTCCGCGGCTCGAATGCTGTTGTGTTAATTCACACCTAGTTATGGTGACTGGCACCAGCCTTCAACACTGGTCAGAAGAAAGCTGCTGGACTGCTCTAGAATAATTACTAAGGCTGGATTTATTTTATAACAGGTGCCAGGTGTTAATATGGAGGAACGCGTTTTGTTCTAACTCAAAGCATGTGCAGGGGGTTGGGGAGCAGGGGCTGTGTGCATCTGTTTGTGTGCCCACATCATGTGACTACATACACATTCAATTTCTGTGACTTAGGAATGACTGTGGCATGGTAGAGAAAGGAACAATAGGGGAATCCAGTAACATTCAAGCCACAGCAGGAGTCTAGAGTTTAGATAGCATTTTCCATGACTCATGCTCTTGCAGTGAATGTTCACAGTAAGAATATTCAAGTTTACGCCAGTGAAGATGTAGAGCTGACCATATGTCCCAAACAAGAGCCATTCCCTTCGTAATGGGAGGAAGCTACTTCCCCTGCATTTTCTAAATGGTGCTGACCAATGGCAGTAGGCTCAGTGACCAACGTCTAACTGCTTCAGTCAGCTTCTTTAGATGCCTCACACTATCTCTTTGGGTGGCTTCCTAACAGCAATGTTTGTGAGTCTCCCCAGAATCTATCACATATAACTGGCATGGGGTGGACATCCATATAGATTTGCTCCACTGATTTCCCATGTAATTCTCACTTCTTAGTAATAATGATCCCCCAAATTCTATCTTCTGATGGTCTCTCTCCCTGTGGGTTAAGATTTTCTATCTAGTTGACCACTGGGCAGAGATGCCTGTGTGCCCCACACATAGTTTATGCAACAAATCCAAAGGTAATTCATCTCTGCCTTTTACCTATGGGATCTGGACAACTTGTCTTACTGGATTCACCTCCCAAATGCATTTTGAGTCTTTCCCTCCTTCCTCAATATGTGGCTCATGTTAGCACTCCTGGCTCAGACACTCTCTCAGCCAATCCCGTGCTTTGTCTTTTATATGGATTTAGCATCATCTAACCTAAAATGTAAGATCCAGGAAGATAGCTTAGCTGGTAGAGTGCTTACCATGTACATATGAGGACATGGGCTCGCATGCCCATTGCTAACCCTAAAAGCCAGCATAGTGGCACACATCTGAAACCCCCATCTGGGGAGGCAGTGACAGGAGGACTCCTGGGAATTGCTGACTGGACCTCAACATCAGTGAGAGACCTTATATCGAAAATAAAATTGGGGAAGTCTTGGGTTCAACTCTAGCCTTTACACAGTTACAAATATGTACATGCACATGAACACACACATATTTCACACACACACACACACACACACACACACACACACACATATATATATATATATATATATATATATATATATATATATATATATATAAAACTGTAAAGAGGCTTTGCCTAAGATTTTGCATCTTCAATACTAAACTCCATTTCTTTTCCAGGATCCTGGGTACTTACAAACCCTCCTTGGAGGCTTCTGCCAGCTTCTCCTCACTGCCCACTACTCCCCAGCTGCACTCTCTACTCCAGTGACACGAAACCACCTGTCCTTCTCACCAGTTACTACACAGCTCTCTACTTTCAACTTATCTCTCTTCTTTTTCTATTTGATACGTTTCAGATCAACCTCTACTTGGTGAGCCCTCTCAGGAGCCTTGTCTGTTTTCTGACCCCTGCTTCCAGAGATCAGTCTGCTGTGTGCATTGAAATGTGTTGATTACTTTAAAGGTTGTTTGAACTAATAGACTGTTGGCAAGTTGGGAATTAGAGACTGTATAACTCCCCCCCCCCTTGCATTTGTATATAAAAGTGGTTTTTTGGGGGTGGGTGGGAGTATTTGAATGAACAAATTAAATTTTTGTACTCATTTTGTTTGTTAAAGACTAGAAATGAAGAGGAAATTTTGAGGCCATTTGGGCTCAATGAATCTTTAATTCATGAAAAAAATATGGTTATGCTGAGACGTTTGGCTTCACATTACCTGAAAACACAGAGTTAAGGCTGTGATGGCTCGGTAGGTAAAGTCCCTGCTACATAAACTTGAGGGCCTGGGTTCAGCCCCCCAGCACCCATGTAAAAAAAGTCACCCATGATTGAAGTGACTATGTAAGCCCCTTTGCTGAGAGAGAGGAAAATAGAGACAGGGAGATTCCCAAGCTCACTGACTGGTGGTTAACCTGACCAAATTAGAGAGCCCTAGCTTCCATGAGAGCCTTTATCTCAAAAATTGAGATGGAATATTTTAAAGAAGATACTTGATACCTCTTAGTTCCACATGCACACACAAATCTATGTAATACCTTCATACCCCCACATACGCACACGCACAATTAACCGGTTCCCTGTAAAATTAGAAAGGGACACTGTTGTATGCAGTGCACGTGCTAGCCACACCCTAGCATTTCTTTTGCTGTGTTAGTACATGGGATGCCGTGTGTGGAGGGTTCAATAGGATACCTGTCACTCAGGGAAAGACGCCCATACAGTCTATCACTAATTCTGCCACACACCCTTTGGGAATTTGGAGGTGAGGTCATCTGGGATTGAGGAGTGAGTTGATGGGAAAGAAACGCTGGGATCGGGGCGGGGGGGGGGGTTGGAATATTTAACAAACAGCGGGTGTTGGGTCTTCACTTTTGTGTTGATATACTGAAATGTCAAACAGAAGCAGCTAAAGGAGGAATTATTTACTTTATTGCAGGGCTTCCAAGGGTTCCTTCCATCCTGACAAGGAAGAAAAACAACACAGAGAAGGGAGCCAGGAAGGAACCATAGACAAGGTACCTATAATTACAAAGCAGCAAACAGCCAAGCAACAACAACAACAAAACACAACCAAACAAGCAAAAAACCCTGCCTAGGAATATACTTCTACAGCCAGACCACACCTCCTAAAGGTTTCAGAACCCAGTATACTTACACCAGCTGAGGCCTCAGGCCGGTGACCATGAGACTACTGTGGTCCATGAAACACCGTGCTTAAAGGTAACCATCAAGCCCACTAATCAGCTATGTCACCTTCTACAAAATTTATCAGCATCTGTGTGATGCACACTTTGGCTGAGGTGACTCTGGGGTGGGTGCCTTGCTGTGTTCTGCATTTTAAGAGGCTCAGCCCCCACCCAGACCCCACTTACTTGTCAATCAACAGTGTCTATCCTCTCCCCAGCTAGAAATACACAAATGTCTCCAGATGTGGCCAGATGTCCCCTAGGGACAAACCTGCCTCCAGCTGAGAGTCTTGCCATGTTAGAGGGTGGTCCCATTGGTAAAACGGGGAGAACGACATGTTTTTTCTGGCTGACACTCGATTGCAGTATTTGAATGGGATATCATAATGGATGTGCCATTGTTTTGAACTGTCTGACTACTGTTCAGATTTGGGTAGCTGCTTTGACAGACTTTGTCTACTCAACTTATTCACATAAAAGCCTGTATATCACCCAAGGGCCACCACCCTTCTCTAACTGCCCCAAATCCTGGTAGGCACTTGAGCTATTGAGCTAAGGAAACAGCCCTGTTCCCAAAGGTGGATGAGACACTGGAGTTTGAAATCACTCAGCCTAGCACCACCATGGTCCTGGTTGTCTAGTGGGTACCACAGAAAACCAGGGTCATATAGTCCTGTGGACATGAGACTGTAGTGGTATACAAAAGGAATGCTCTAAGAGGTTCCCTAAAACTTTGACAGACAGATTTAAAGGCCAAGGACCTCTTACAGCTTTGAATATCCAATATCCATTTTTACAGTTCAAGTCTGTGAGCTGGCAAAAAACAAAAAGTAAAGTTGTTCTTTTAATTTCAACTTTCCAGGGGCTTCAGACAACCAAACCTTCCAAGAAAAAGTCAAGAACCTGGTACACCTGTGCTACTTAACAAAAAGGCACTGGAGACATTCGGCCGACTCTTCTGGAACCTGGTATGTGTGAGGAGGCACTACATGTTTAGCCACATAGTGTTGCTCATGATTTCCTAATTTCATGAAGCTCCAACAAGAAGACATTAAAAGACAGAAACATCTGGACAAGGATCTCTTAGTCGGTCGCCTCATATTGTGGTTGATTTCTAGAAGAGCTCCCATCCCAAGAGGCAACTCTTGGAGTTTATCCTTAGATTCAGAGTCCTCATTCTCAGAACAGGTACCACTAGGCAAGAATAAGACCTGGCCTGTTCAGGAACCCAGGAGCCCGAGTTGCTGGATCCCACTGCCCACTTCCCAGGCCATTTCCTTCTTAGGCTTTCAGCATTTCTAATTCCAGGTAGAATTTCCAAGGGTTGTTCCACACACCTGGAGACAACATTCACCTTAGCCTCTAGCCCAGACTGTACCTGTCACCCTCCCCTAAAGACTCCAGGCTTCTATACAATATGAAAGGTTGCTATGAGTATATAGGATACCTACAAAACCATAGAGGTTTAGCTCCTCCGGAGAGATCTGCACACAGAGTCTAAAAACATTTAGCTTAATAAAGCCACAAATACACAAATGCTCTACACTGTTAGAATAATTTTTGTAGAATATGTGCAGAGTGGAGAGGAGCCTGCAGCAATACCAGCCATGGCAAATAGAATCACCCAGTAACTTCCATGCTGAGTAGATTTGGAAGTGACTCTATAACCTTTAAACACCTCCTATAAGGTGGCCCTATAATTATTTTGATCCATCAAGCTTCATGTCAGCAGCTATGACAAAAGGGCTTTCTGCCAGGCAGGCAATCACTTTGGGCCTCGGTTTCCCTCTCTGTAAAAAAAAAATGAACAAGCCCATGGCTGCTGTTAGCAGGGAGAACAGAAGGAAGATACAGCCGGGAAAAGGTCTACAATAAAGCGAGACCAGCTCAGCTCTAATGGCATTTGGTGGGCCTCTGGACACAGATCCAAAGACGGGGACATGCAAAGCAGGGAATCGGTAGCAAAATGCTTTGGTAACTCAGCTTTTTAATTATATAAATCTGTGGCCAGCACAGGAACACTTCTACCCCCGAAGCCAGAAGCCCGAAAGGTGCTAACACAGATGGTTTCAGTTGGTAGTTGTGGGGTACAGTAAGGCTTCCCTGCTCCATGCAGCATCGTCCATTAGAAAACAAAAAAAGGTACAGTAAGCCATGGAGCTCCTCCATTAATTGCTAAGTAAGGGGGGAAAAAAAGAGAAGAATAAAGTGCTTTTACCTGCTCGGCTGGATAATTAAAAGCTGCCTGAAGCACAGCTAACCTTTTTCATTATGGCAGTGTTCATTATAAAGCCAGAAAGAATTAACTACACTGCATTATCAGATATCGAAAAATATTAATAGCAAAAGTGAGAAAGGGAAAGGAGGAATTTTGGGCAAGTTAATTAAACCACACGTCCTCCATGACTTATTAACTGACTGGTCGAGCTTCCTGGAGCTCCCTGAGTCCTGGGGAGCAGGGCCTCGGGAACCTGCTCCTCAGGAAATGAGTTCCCAGCCCAGAGAATTGCTTTTCCTTCCCTCTTTTACAATTTCTTTTTCTTCCTTTCCAAATATGGCAAAGTGAGTCAAATCCTGGGCTAAGGCTGCCTTGGAGCCAGTATTGACGGACGCTCAGAAAGGTTACCACCAAGGGACTCTCAGGGAGTCACCGTCTTCTGTGCTTCTGTTGCCCAGAAGGTAAGAACAAGTACGTGTGTGCTTGTGCCTGCGAGTGCGCGCGCGCGCGTGTGCGTGTGCGTGTGTGTGTGTGTGTGTGTGTGTGTGTGTGTGTGTGTTAGGCGCATGTGCAGGAGAGTATGGTATTTGTGTAGAGGTCAGATATCAATGAATGGCTTCATTCATTCTGTACCTTATTTTTTGAAACAGGGTCTCTCAGTGAACTTGGAGCTCTCGGATTCAGGTAGATTGCTTGACCAGGAAGCCACAGGAATCCTCCTGTCTCTCCCTCCCCACCACAGGGATTACAAACTCCTGTTACCATGCCAAGCTTTTGGACCCGGGTTCTAAGGGAATGAAATCGGGTTCTCAAGCTTACATGGCAAGCTTTGTGGCCTAGGCCATCGTCACAGCCGTGATACAGTAAAACCAGTTTATAAGGAAGTATCTTTGCTACCTCTGTAGCCAGAGGTTGAGTTAGTTTACACAGATCTATCTGTTCTCTCAGACATCTGTTCATGGGGCCTGCAGCTCCAGCTTGACACCATGCTTAGAATTGGGGTGCACTAGAGGGGTCCTGAGTCGAGTGCTTGGAGTTGGGGTGCACTAGAGGGGTCCCGAGACTATTGGACTAATGTCATTAACGATTGCAGTGACCAGCAGTGGCTCAGAACAGGGGTTAGGCCCTGGCACTGTAGCAGGGAGGCCTGCTGGGGGAAGCTTGAGGTTACTGCAAATATTTGGCTGAGGTATCCTCCTCTGCAATGCTTTGAAAGGCTTCCCTGCAGGAGGTTCTCTGCATGAGTTCACCTGTCACCACAGGGTTGGGGTGGGGAGGGGTCAGGATAGGGAGGTGGGGAGAAGTAACGTCCTCTCTGGCAGAGGGAACAAGGAAGGGAATATAAGCATTTTCATTTAGCAAAAAGCAAAATTGATGCCAGAGAAAATGTACTATTGATTTCTTTTCTCTTCCTGCTGGCACTGGACCTTTAAATGAAGTCATAGACCAATTGGGACTCCAGTTCTGATTGGTGGCGCTCCCGTCTAATCTCATTTTGAGAGTCTAGTTTGCATGATTGGTGGTGACATGCGGAGGTTTCTCTTTAGGCAGAGTAAGGTGATCAATTTTCCAACATGCCATCATGACAACCAGACATTGTTCCGGAGGGTTCCCATTCTGCACTTGTCAGTGGGCTCTTCCTCGGGCCTTATCAAGACCCCAGTAACAGCCCTGCCCAGAAACTCAAGGAACTGAGCCACATGCCCAAGGAGGGGCTTCCAGAAAATGGATGGGAGTGCTATTTCATTAACTCTTAGCCCACGAAGAATTCGTACAAAGACATCAGGAAAACCCAGCTGGAAAGGGGAAGAATCATCAAATGGCTGCCAGAGAGTGGTCAGGGAGAATAAAGAAGTTAAAAAGGGTCTAGTGGTCCAGTCTCTTCCTGACCACAATACATTTCTGTGTTTTACACAGCACCTCTAAGCATTTCTCCAGCCCACTACCCCCTTACTATAGCAAATGAAGTTCAATATCGCTGCAATTGGGCCATTTCCTTGTTACCTGAGTTATACATTTAAGGCAAAGCATTTAAAATGGTACCTGGCATTTATTGGCACTCAATAAATGGCATCGATCCTTCAGCACCTTGCATCTTATTGGGAACTTTCCATGAGTTCTCAATACCTTAAAATGTGTTGAAAGGGATGTTTAGAGATAACATAGAGGAGATACGAGCATCTCGAAGCATTCTTGGGACATAAAATGGCACATTGGACGACAAAAGTGTTTATTCATATTTAACAATTCTTTTCTCTCTGGTTTTAATCTACATTTTTAGAGACTGGAGAAAGATAAGTATTTTACCCACTTTCTAGACTTAAGGGATTCCAGTGGGAAATAAGTCGATTCTTGGAGTTATCCTTCTTTATGGGGCATTGAGAACTTCCTCTCTTTTAGGAATGGTCACAACGGATAAAATTCTTGGTGCCAAGACTAGGAGCAGTGTCAGGTTAAGACCATGTAAGAATATCCTGCAACCAAAGAAATAACTCAGTGAAGTCATAGCATGAACTACACACATGTGTTGAGGCAGGTGCGCGCGCACAGACACACACACACACACACACACACACATGGGGTGGTGGGCTAAAATAAAATAAAATAAATAAATAATAAATTTTAAAACAAAGAAAACCGTGGGCTAGGGAGATTGCTCAGTGGTTAAAGTGTGTGCTACCCAGGTGTGAAGACCAGAATTCTGAGTACCAGAATAAATACCTGGCAAGCCTGATAGCCCACCTGTAGTTCTAGCACTCGGAAGGCAGAGACAAGGGATCTCTGTAACAAACTGGTGGCCAGCAAGGCTTGCTGTACTGATGAGCTGCAGATCCAACTGAGAAGCCTTGTAAGGTGGAGAGTGGTCAAAGAAATCTCCCCGTGTCAATCGCAGCCCTCAGCATCTGCCCATTCACACATATACATATGCACTTCCATACACAGATGTACTTATATGCATGCAAACACACAGACACACACACTCCAACAAAAAACAAAACAGGCAGACAAATAAACAAATAAGCATAAAGATCCTTGGCGATACAAGGAGGTAGGAAAAAAGTAGAAACGGACTGACTCTTTGCTTGGTTCTTCTGCCTGTCAGATATCCCTTCTCCTGCTCCTCTAACATCTTTCAGAGCCAGAACAAGGTCTACCACCCCAAGATGTCTTCTGTGAGTGAGGCCAGCCCTTTGGAGACCTGCTTCTCTTAACTGCCATAACTGTAGTGTTAGCTACATCGCATATTGGATTGCCCTGGATTGTCTAGTCTGTTTCTTTATCCCAGAAAGTTTGACAGTATTTTGATATCCATGTCTTCCTGTTCTGCTAACCTCTGGAGGTGACAATAAGTACCTTTAAAAGTTGGAAGGGTGGATCAGATAAGCCAGAGGACCTGAGTTTTATCTTCCGGCATGGAGGCATGCCATGTAATCAAAGCGCTGGGGAGGCAGACACTGGAGGATCCTTGGATTTTACTGACAAGCTTGTCTAATTGATGAGATCTAAAAGGCTCATAAAGAAGCCATCTTTAAAAAGGTGGACAGTGTTGCTCAGGATGACACCCACTACTGCCTCTGGTCTCCAAATGCATGCATAGACATGCAAATACACAAAGATGCAAAAGAAGGGCTTCCCTGATGATATTCATTGACCTCTATCTTTTGTTCATGTGAATATTAATGTACAGTGTCTTAGTGAATTAGTCATATTGTTGTCTAGGCAGTGTATAACACAATACCTGATACAATTAACTTATAAATAGAAGGAGTTTGTTTTAGCCCGTGGTTTGTGAAGCTGAAGTCCATGATGGCCTAAGACCCTCACTTTGGGCCTGTGACAAAGAAACGTGTCATGGCAGGAGAGTACAGTGAAGATAAGCACTTATCTTGTGACCCCAGGAAGGAGAAATGAAAAAGGAGGCACTGAGGTCCCATCATGTCATTCAAGGCCATGCCAACAATAATCTTAAGAGCTCTTCCAGGCCACACCTCCTAAAGGTTCAGCTACCTTCCAGGGGCACCCTTGTAGCAACCATGCTGTTGGCACCTAACCTCCAGATGATCTGTGAGCACTTGGAGGAAAACAGCACTTATGGATCTTTATATATTCATCATGCCATGCACACACACAGTCCATATGTTTGTTAGGTTGAGTTGGGTTGAGGTGAATTGTATTCATTTCCTGCCTCCCATAGGGCATAACTTGGGATGGGCATAACCTGAACAATGGCCAAGCATCTACAGGAGGTTCTGAATTAACCCCGTAGTTTCTTCTTGTTAAGTTAACATTTCATGACTGTGGAGTAAAGAAATGTATGGGTTTTCTGAATTTGTTCACCCTAAGTCTATAGACAGCCCCCAGAGGACAATAGTTACCACATTCCTTCTGCAAGTTCATTTGCTTTTATTTTCCAAAAAAGAGTAAGAGGAGATAAAAACTAAAGGAGAAAAACTATACAACTCGGTAGAAAGAAGCAACAGATGTATTTGGAAATCTTAAACAAATGTATCTTTGGTTCGAATCCCTTTTAACCCATGTGAAATATGCCAATGTTCTATCTTTAGTCTTCTTCTAAATATAAAGTGCTATATAGTACTGCCTATACACTTGGTGAATTTGGATAGGCTAGTGAACCCTCTGGGCTTTACATATCTTTTTATGGGGTTAATTCAGATCATCTCTAAGTTTCCTCCCAATTCTAACATCCATGTGATTTTTGTAGATGTTCTTGCTTATTTCTCTCTGTTGATGATGGAAAACAAACACACAAACAAAGGAAAGATACATACTTTTTCAAGACACTACACAAGAAGCATATTAGTATGACCAGTTCTGAACAGCTGTAGTGATTCTGGTCAGGGTCTTCTGCATAATAATTGCCTTTCACAATAACATAGAATATAGCTAATGGTTTGCTTACATGTAGTATAGTGGGGTCCATGAGGTCAAAGTCCATGCCCAAAGATGGCAGCATGCCTAAATGTTTGGTCATAACAGAGAGCTGTGGGGATACCCAAGTCAAGGAATCATGAGCATCTTTGTGGACTAAAACTATGATCAGACAGGAATTCTATTCACTGCAGTTTACAGAACCTTTGACAGGCACTTTGCAATTTCTGGTCAAGTGTTCATTAGATAGTTTGTATTATTTCCTGAGCCTGACCTCAGCTGACTAAACTCACAGGAATGTGTATACACACACATACACACACACACACACACACACACACACACACACACACACACCGAGAGAGGGGGGTGGAGATTGCAGAGTGCTTTATATCATATAAGTTTTAAGTACATTATCACATTGGTGTTTCTCTGGACTCTGAAGTACTGACTAAAAGTCATTCTTTTTCATGCCAGAGAGATGGAGGTCAAAGCTCTGCACCCCATATCTTCAACAAAATACCCCTAGAGCCCCATCTCTTCCTCTCTTCATCCTGGGGCAGGTGGCAGAATCTTGAGAGGATTTCCCAGGTCTAGAAACTCCTCCAGGAGGCCTGTGTCAGAGAACTTGCTTCTCATGTCCCCAGAGCTCAGTAACCCTCAGTGAAGACTGTCCCCTGCCAGAGCCCAGTGCACAGATAATTAATAGGTGACCACGGAACTGGACAAATGCAGAGTGACAGCAGGCTTACCTTTCCTCTAGCCTGCACCTCAGCTAACATTAGTCCTAAAGCAAGCCTGGGCCTTGTTGACATGTTGTTCCTTTTCATTAATAAATAACTGCCCGAAGCAATTACACTTCAGGAAACTAACCTTATTTTTCTCTTTCCTCTGAAAGGCACCAAAAATTAAAAGCAAAGATCCTTAAATCAACTGGACTACTTCTGGGCAGATGTTCCAGAACCGTCTGTCTAGTGGGAAAGAGCTCTGTGGAGAAGCAGTCACCATCCTCCAGCCTCTAGGCTGAAACCACACCAAAAGGCTCAACAGTGCGGTGAAGACCACGTGACATATGAGACCCTGACCCTCTGGACCTCTCAGAACTCTGCTAGCAAAAGAGCACTCATTTTGAAGCTACAAGTGCATGCCAGTCTCGGTCGTGCGCACGTGTGTGTGTGTGTGTGTGTGTGTGTGTGTGTGTGTGTGTTATGGGGGTGGGGCATGGGTGTTGCATACACTTGAGTGGCTTTTCATGCAGGGGATTCAAACTCAAGTACTTATACTATATGGCAAGACCTTTTTCCTCCTGAGTTCTCTCCAGTCCCTCTGATCTTTTTTAAGTCAAAATAGTGTTATTATAAATATCACGATACTTTAACATCAAGCAGTCCCAGTTTTGAGTCTGGGTAGCAAAGGACAATAAAACATGGCCTTGTCAAATAGCATGCATGTTCCATTATATAGTTTCTGTGAGTCATGGATCCAGGAGTGTCTTCTCGGGGTGTCATAGGTGGCAATCGAGGTGACAGCATAAACTGCAGTTTCACTCAAGGCTCAGTTGAGGTCTGTCATGGAGCCGGTGCCATCATTCAGGTCAGCCCAGGATGCTGGCTGGATGCCTTCCTTGGTCCCTTGCCATTCAGGTCTTTCTGCCAGGCAGCACACGTCATGGCAGCAAGCGTCCATACACATCAAGCAGTAAAGAGACGCCTGAAAAGGGTAGTCACTTTATAATCCTAATCCTGGAAGTGACATCCCATCACCTACCATATTCTGCAGAAACAAGCCACAGCTCCCTGCCCACCCTCCAAAAAGGGCCGTTAGACAAGGGCGCAGACACTGAGAAGTAGGGATCACTGGGAATCTTTTTAGCCACTAGCCATGATTTCTGAACTTTACATTCTTCCACTATAGGTAAATATTACAATAACAACCTCAAGAATTAAAGAAAAACACTCATCAAGACCGTGCAGAGAGCATGGTATGAGGTAGATGACATACAGAAGCTAAGGGCTGGTCCTCCTCCTATACACAAATAAGCTGGGAGGTTTGTATGCAAAGGAGGCTATGGAGCTATTCTTCACTGCCAAAACAGGACAAGGAAGCAAGTCAGGGACCAAAAGTGATGGCAATGGAGAGTTTGCCTTCTCTGGCTATAAAGGGCAGCACCGCCCTGGAACTATAGGTTAGGTTAGGTGTGTCTGATTCAGAGGTACTGGGGAGATGGCTCAGTGGGTAAAGTGCTTGCTACACAATCATAAGGATCTCAGTTTAGATCCCCAGAACTAAGTACAAAAGCTGGGTCAGCAAATGCCTGTAATCCCATTGTTTAGAAACTAGAGCATCCCTGGAGTTCACTGGGCAGACAGTCTAGCCAAATCAGTGAGTCCCAGATCCTGTGAGATCCTGTCTCAAAAAACAAGGTGGAGAGCAATTGAGAAGGATGTCTAGTGTCAACCTTCACATTCACACTCACATAGAGGCATACAACATGTACAAACATGTAAAGGGTGGAGCTTCAAGGCTAAACTGAGTGCAAGCTAAAGCCAAGCAGCCTTATCGTGCTGTAACTAGGGATCCTAGACTCCCCTTTTCAGGCCACCTCACCACCCCCCTCAGTGGCTTGAGACAGCCCTGGAACATTCCCAGAGGGGTATTATAAGGAATAGTGTCTCTCGTTCCCCCTCCCCCAAGGTCACTGGACGGTGGAGCCAGCACTGAGCACTGATCGCCTACTTTACGTCTCTAATTCTTACCAGTTCATTAAAGCTTGACCTTCTGAGATTCTACGGCAACTGTGGATGTCCAGCCAGAGAAACCATTATATTTTAAAGGCTGTTAAACTGTCCAATGATAGTTTAGCTTCTTTTTTTATATTTGATAGCAAATCATCAATCACTTTTGTAAACTTCCATGTAAAAACGTGGGCGAGAAAGATGGAGAATTATGTGAAATTATAGTGGAATGAAGCAGTTAAATTTTTCTCTATCAGCCGAGGCGAGGTGAGGTGAGGCGAGATGATGGTCAATTATCTTTTTCCACTCTCTGATAAATCGCCAGCACCATTGAGGCTGTCAGTGCCTGACTCGTGACAAGCAGAGAGGGGTGTCAATGTGACAGGAGAACTGGGAACCAGAGCCAGCCCTGCAGATGGAGCTGGGACTGTTCCAACCTAAGCTTTAACTCTTTGCCTGAGAGCATCAGCATGGGTCTTGACCCTGTCCCAGAATATCCGATTTCTCTTCTGGTCACTGCAATGTCCTTCCTCCATGTTAGGAGCTTCAGAGAACAGCTGCCTCCATCCCCAGCAAACATACCTTCTCCGGTGCGTTCAAAACCGACCTCATTGCTCTCCCCATGTCTTAGCTAAGCCAACGATGCATCATTCTCCCAAGGCCTTTAACTAGAGACATCATCATGAGAGCCCCAAACACCTCCCCTTTCTTTACTGCCTCCAACAACCAATTTGCCTTTGAGTGTGTTCTGTTGTCTAACACAATCATTTGTCACATCTGTTGCATTTCCTCTGCTGCTGCCTACATCCTGCCTTGTCACTGTTCCTCTAATTGGTTAGACGAGGCCTCTTAACTATAGCCCATAGTTTCAGTGTACACACAAGCACACACCTACACACATTTATTCCCACTCACACATACACACACGCACTTATACACACATACTCATTCTTTCTATCACACACATATTCACATTCACACATACACATATGTGCACTTATACCCACACACTCATTCTTTCTATCACATACACATTTACATATTCACACTCACACATACACACATGTGCACTTATACACACACACTCATTCTTTCTATCACATACATATACCTACATACATTTATATATTCACACTCACATACCCACCTGCACTTACTGATATATACACACTCATACCCTAACCCACAATACTCTTATATAAACACTCGTTCTCTTTTAGTCAGTTTTAGGGTTATAAGTGGTAACTTTCAGGTAAAATGTTTTGGCCTGATGACCCATTTCTCTGCAGGATCATTAACCATGGGAAAAGGACAGGAAGATTGGAGGAACAAAGAGATGGGCAGTGTGACAGGACCAACTTAGACATAATTAGGCTGGTGGGGAAACGCATCATACGTTAAAATATTTAAGTTATGGAGATCAGCTCTGGGTAGCTTGTTATAACCTGCCTTAAAAAGCTGGAATGATGGTTACACATCTCTTGGAACAGAAGGGAGAACTGAAAAAAAAAAAACCCCGAAAAGCTGGGAAAGTAAGGATTCATGGCCTTAGACATGATGAAACCTCCCTCGGAGGTGCAGACACTAATGTGGCATGTCTCTGATTTCCAATCAACTCTCCCTTTTCAAAAATCCAATCAGAAAAAGAAGTAATGGGAATGGCTTGAGGCCACCGTGGTAAGAAGAGAGAGGTCAGCAGAGCCCTATGACTGTGTGTGAATGGGAGGGTGACATTCTCCTTCCTTCTTCCCAGTATACCTAGATCACATTACCAGGACCACTTCCTGTGCGGATGCACCTGCTTTTCCACTGTCTACAGCTGTCCCCCTTCCCTATCTCAGCAGCACAGTTTCCATTGTCTAATCCTGAATATCAAAATATCAGAAGCTGAGCAATTGAACAAATGCATTCGTTACCTGACAACTTCCTGCCGGCCAAGAGTCAAAGCAGGTAGGTCCTGGGTCCTCTGTGTCTCGTTCATAGCCATGGCTAAGGCATTGAGTGTCGTCACTCTCATCTGGATGTTCACCAGGAATCTGTTGCCATGCTCATTCAGCTGGTGATGAAGGTTCATGTCTTTATGGGAAGTCATGGGTCATTGTACTTGGAAGTAACTATACTGGCATGTGGGCTATCTCAACTTGAGCCATCAAGCTCCCAGTAGGGCCTCTTTCTGAAAATGCTCCATCCCTCTTTGGGGAGGCCTTTACTAGATCAAACATTGCCAAGGAAAATTGCCCTCTTGATTATCTCCAAATCAACCATTTATTATCTCTGCCACATCCCTTCACCATTATCATAATCTGCTGACTAGAAGCATATGACTGCCCTGTTCTTAATCAAAGGGAATGTGTTGTTTAAGGGGTTATGAGACTGGGCATGGGGGCCATGAGGGTTCTTGGAATGTCTGCCACGGGGACTCACAGCTGTCCATCAGGCCAGGAAGGTTTAGTATCCTCTGGAAGCTCTTCTGGTCTTTCTCATCTGCCCATGCCCGGGCCTCGTTAGTCTTAGTGCCTTCATTTAGCAAGCTCATCCAGCCATCAGCCCGTTTCTCTGACATAAGCAAATGGGAGGTTTTAGCCCAGGAGGCAAGCAGAGAAATTCCACGTTGGCAAGACGTATTTGTCTACACACTTTTGCCATCCACTGCATAGGTTCTGACTTCTATCTGATGTCTAACTTCAGAATGATGAAAGGAAAGTTGTGGTTAACCAAACTACACCCTCTGTGGGCTTCTAAGTATGTGAGGCACCCATGAGGTAAGGCCATTCTCAGTTGGTCACTACCAGAGGAATCTCCATAATCTAAGAAATTGCACATTGAAAGAATTTGGAAGCTATTCCATGATGTCTACTGTGAGTGTACAAGTGGATATGCATGACTGGGCAGGCCCCTTCTGAGCTGGGGGAGGCTTTCTCAGCCTTGCTTTGGTCTTCAAATGGGATCTTCTCATCTGCAGCATACCCTCAATTGTAAGAAGCCGTCTTTCCATAGCCTGCCACCAGAGATGCTCTTCCTACGAAGGGGAAATCCTGGGGTACATGGTGTGTGTGTGTGTGTGTGTGTGTGTGTGTGTGTGTGTGTGTGTGAGCTGGCACCTGTCAGCTTCCTCATCCTCTTCATTTTTGTCACCAATCTCTGTGCAATGCTTTCTGGGAAGGTAAATATCAATTTACTACCCTGTTCCTAAAAAATTGAATCACAACAGACACAGTTAGACATTGCTCCACCGTTGTGCAGAACATGACTCCACCAGAGAGGAGGCCAAGTCACCATATCCATTAGATAGATAGATAGATAGATAGATAGATAGATAGATAGATAGATAGATAGATAGAGGCAGAGACAGAGACAGAGACAGAGACAGAGACAGAGACAGAGACAGAGACAGAGACAGAGACAGAGATAGAGATAGAGATAGAGATAGAGATAGAAAACAAGAAACTGAGAGGCAGAGAGCATAAGAAATCGACTCAAGAACACACGGGAGTCAGAAGCCAGATGGACAACTAGACTCTACCCATGCCCCTGCATGCACTGCTGCCTATTACAGATCCCAGATGAATCTCTAAATTTCCTGGGACTTAGACTGCTATTGACACCAAGAGCCTACTGGATCAGCTAGTGAGGCTCCTCAGATAAGCTGGTTAGTAACTACAGCAATATGATTCATTACTTAGCAACTGAGGAGAGTGGGCTGCCACGTTGGGTGCCTCTGTCTCAGCCTGGTTCCCTTCATTTGCAAGGGTGATGATCAGTTACTAACAGTTCATTGATGTCAGACCAGGAAAGGGAAGAGACTCATATTTCAGGAAGAATATCCAAGACTCCAGAGCTAGGAAGGAGCCAGTGACCAGAAACCACATACATACACACTCCACACACATGAACGCAGACACACCATACACATATACAGAAGACACCACACACTCAAACACAACACACACATGAACACACACTCACAAACATACACATGAACATAAAAACAATCACAAACACACACCAGAAGTCACCAGTCCTTTATAATAACAAAGTACAACTCTGATGTACTATCAACAAATTCCTACAAGTCTTAGAAGTCATGAGTCTTTGATATAATGTGGCCAATTAGCACTTTGTTGATGCTATCTCCCCCACCCCCACCCCAGCATCAGTCTATCAGGAGAAAGACAGCCGACAACTTATCATGTAGGGCCATACCACAGCGTAGTTAGTTGACCCATGCACCTCAATACTGAAAAGGTCATCAAAACAAGAACTGAAGAATCATCAGGTCAGAAGACCTAAGGAGAGCTTGATTTTAAGTGTGACCATGATGTGGATCCTAAACCAGACGAAGGGTCCTGGTAAATAAATAAATAAATAAATAAATAAATAAATAACCTGAGTGAGCTAGCAGGTAGGTATCTGGCTCCTGTGCCTCCTCTTGAACCCTTTCCTTTCTCTTCATTTGTTTTGTCCAATTCTGACATGTTAGTTTTCTTCTATCTGATTCTATTTCGCTTTATTTTATTATTATCCCTTAGAAGCCTGTTTGTGTTCTAATGAGAGACAGAAAGGGAGGGGCTCCAACTGGAGGGCAAGTAAGGAGGAACTTGGGGAGGGAGAGGAAAGGGAAACCGTCATCAGGATACATTACGTGAGGGGGTCTATTTTTAATTTAAGAGAAAAAAAGGAAACCTAAATAAAGAAAGGATGGTCGTTGTAGTAACAATTAATCAATATTGGCTCATTAATTGTAACAAATGTAGCGTGCTAATGTAAGATGTTAATAATGGAGGGAGCTCAGCGCCCTCCATATGGGAACTCTCAGAATTGTCTTCTCAATTTTCCTGTGAATCCAACTCTGTTCTAAAATAGTTTAATTTTTCTTTAGAAGTGAGCCCTTTTGGTGGCTGTGACATGTTCCCATTGGTACCATGCTATTACCCAAGCTGTCCATGTGGATGTTTGATGAGGTGAGAAGATATATCATCATTATGCCTGCTTCATCCATTGAAATAACTAAGGTTCTAAGATGGAGATCAAGCCAAGTCACCCCCCTGCCAAGAGTAGGAGTCAGAGGTTGTTTGTGTGTCACTAAGCCGGTGTTAGAGATGTAAACACACCTATGAGACCCCTGACTGATGGCCAGGGCACTTGTAGAGATGAACTCTGAACAGGAAGGGCTAAGATCTTGGTCAAGGTCAGTCACATGATCTCAAGCCTTAGCATGAGATAATAAATGTTCCCCTTTCTCTTGGGGTGGGGGTTCCAAAATCTCCCCTATTTCTTAAATGTGGGAAGCAGACACGGAACTCATTTGAAATATATTTGCCTGTCCAGAAAAGCACAAAGGGAGAAAGTTTGACTTTCTCTCTGTATCTGACCTTAAAATGTGACCCCATGGAATGTCGACCCTACTCAGCGTGAAAGAAGGAGGTCCAGACCCACACACAATGAGTCAGTGGGTGACGATGAGAATATTTCTGGTTGTACTTCTGCATCTCGAGCATCCGTCAATCCCCTTTTAGATCCATCCAGACCATAAGAAGAATTAAGAGGGATAATTTCCCAAAATACATTCTGGACGTTTGAGAAGAAGGATTCTGTTTGGGGAAGATGTAGATGGCCAGGCCTTGCCACTGTCCATAGAACAGCATGTGACAAGAAGAGAAAGATAGTTGGAGTGCCTTAGCAGAGTGCACTGAGCTCACTGTCCCTTATTTTGTCCCAGCTACTGCTCCTAGAGTGTCATTTCAACCTTCTTTCATTATGTTCTCTTTTCTAGAAGAGGAGAGATTCAGACAACGTAATCTCTGAGCTCCCCTTCCCTCTGAACTCGGGTATGCCCTGATCTCCTTCATGATGGATGATAATGAAAAACTCAATCTAGGGGTTCTTATTGAGTGGAAGAGAAACAAATGGAGCAGAAGCTACAGGGCAATTCAGACACTGAGCTGGATACTGAAGCCATGCCTTGAGAAGTCCCTGGCCACTTTTTCACCAGGATAGAGAGAACCCAACTAGCATGGAAATCACCAAGGATAACCCAGCAGCTGCCTGCTGGATTTATCAAGCCATGCTACAGGGTAGCTTGGTGACAGAGGGGTACTGGGAGCTTCAAACATGTGTAATCAATTCTTTATGAACTTACAAGCTACCATCCCATCCCACTCCACACAGTCTAGTCCAACAACTTAATATATCTCAGTGTGGGTGGGTGGGTGGGGTTTCTGTGTATCTTCACCTGTTCTGATCCACTTAGTGTCTCTATTTGTCTTATCTGAAAGATCTCCTAGATGAAATGAGGCCTGGAGGGAGGGGCATCATCCCTGGGATTCGAGAAAGCCTACCCAGCAGGGCAGTGAAAGTGAAATTTGAATCGCTGATAAATCCTCTTCTAACCTTAAGAGGAGGAAAAAGCTTTGCTTCTGAGTCAGCCAGGGGATTCCTGCCCAAGACCCTGCTTTTCTCAGTGTCTTCTCTCTCGTGACCTATACCTTCCTCTCTCCTTTCTGCCTGCTGCATGCACACACATGCTACCTCACACACATGAGCATGCACACATATGAGCATGTACATGTGTGTGTTTGTGTGTGTGTGTGTGCACGCACACACTGCAATGCCTTGCCCCAGCCTCTCCTAAAGGCAGCAAATTACTCCTATCATTTTTTAAAAATGTAATCAACTGTATTTGATCTAGCAGGTCCTTTTGTCAGGACAGGTTTTAAAAAAAAAAAACAGCTTGAAAAAGTGGATAAAATATAAATTAAAAAAGAAGAATGGGTCTGGTTACAATCAATAACCCCAGAATTATTGACTCCTCTGCCCATTACACCCTGATGCTGCTGTAATCTTGCTGGCAGATTCTATAAAGAACGCATCTGGGCAAGATGAGATGTCCATTGTCAAAAGTTATAATTCTCCTCGGCAGAGCTCCCAGAACAACAGCCAGACAGTTTCTGCAAGAGCAATCTGGTGTCTGAGAACCATATGACATCACTCTCAAAAACCCATTTTGTGCCTCTGCCCCAGGGCCATCTCTGTCCTTAGCTAGTTGGCAGGAAGGAAGCTGAACCAGAAGCCAGTGTTCAGGCATGACTGACTTTCCTTCACCCTCCCAGAGTCTTCTCTGCTGCACCCAGAGCAAAGGGCCTAGTACCAACAAGTGGGATGTTTCCTGGCATTCTCCATTCCTGTGTGCAAACTGTCCATCCGGGATGGCTATTCCCAGGATGTTTGGCTTGGTGGCGGAATTTGAGTTGCTTTCTAGAGTTTTTCGCCCAGGAAAGGTCAAGGCAGGTTATTTGTTTGCTTCAGCTGGGGAGAGCAACTTGTCTAGACAAACATTAGGAAACAAGACCTGGTACCCAACAGAACCCAGACCTACGAAAAGTTCAGGAAAAGTGTCAGCCACCGATCTTGGAGCCCAAAGCCAGTTTAGGGTCCTTCTGAACTCCTGGCTTGATTTCAAGGTTATGTGAAGGGCATCAGCTTGGAGACTCTGTAACCCTGACAAAGCTCTTTGAGCCTTGGGGCCTTCCTTTGTATTATGAGGTGGTGGGGATGGTTAGAATGGAAGTCCCTCTCAAATATACAAGTGACCAGTTCTCTCCAGCCCTTGGGAGGTTGGGTAGGACCTCTAACCCTCCCTCCCCATACTCAAGTTTCCCAGGCCTTACTGTTTGATGACCCTGTCACCATCCCATAAAGACTCAAGGTCCCAGAAAGACCACCCGCCATTTTCCCAAGCCAAACAGTGTTTTAGGATCTCCCTACCATAGCAGGACCTCTAGAAAATCTGCATCAGGAACTCTCAGGTCCAAACCAGGAGCAAAGCCTACTGTGTTTGACAATGGAGATTTGCAGCCAGGAGTGAGTTTCCTTGGCAATATTGTCTGCCACCTTTATGAGCAGCAATTACATAGCATTTGGTACCTGGGACGGCACCAGGCAAGAGCTGACATGTGGAAACGCTCTATCACTCCGAGGCGCACAACGCCTTTGGTAATAAATATTGACGTTCATTAAGACAAAGCCAGAATTCAATCTATGCTGGGGAATTCTATGCTTCCGGCCTCCAGAATGGCCCTTATTTACAGGATGTCCCTAAGGGAATGAGACAGGCTGGCTCACCTTGCTCCCCAAGATACATTTTATTCAACAAACTTGTCCTGGGCAAGCGTGTGTCTGACAAGCCAATTTGAAAATGAATTTGGTACATTTTTTTAGTTGATTATTTATTCTGAGAATAAATGCCTGTTCTGGTCAGGCTGACAGATCCAGAGATGAGGATGAGAGAGACTCGTGTTCACTGCTCCCCAAACCTCCTCCTCCCCTAATGCAAGGAGAGTGCCTTGGGGCTAGGTGAGCCTCTTGGGCCTCTCTCATCCATGCCCCACCCAGCACAGATCACCTCCCGGACAAAAGTCAGCATGTCAAGCCTGGAATCTTAACAAATGGGCTACTAAAAATGTTTGGTGGGGGCTCTGTCTGCTCTGCCCTCTTGTGGGGTTGGACTGGGCCATCTAAGAGCTATCATTGGGGTTCTAAGACAGAGGGGCCAGAGCTTTGGAAAGGTTGTGAGGTAGAGAGAAGGCTTTCTGTTATGTGACTTCCAATTTCCCTGTACCCCACTTTCCTACCTTGTTCTTAGTCCTACCTTGTTCAAGTACAGAAGCCCATTGCATAGGAAGGTAATACAGAGGACGAAGTGCTCTGAGAGTACACTTTGCACTCCTCACTTCTCCCTGCCTATCTAGCAAAATCCTGGAAGGCTTTATGGAAGAGGAGGACTCAGTGCAAATTTTAAAGGCCAAGGAATTTTGGAAGGGCACAGGGAAAACAAAAGATTCACTTTCCTTAAGAGACGGGGATGCGGGACCATGCGAGAGATTCAGAGTAGGTAACAACTAAAGCCACTGGGAGTCTAGGTCTGATGGTCTAGAGCCACGAGAAACCTTACCTGTGATGATAAGAAACCTGGATTCTGTGGTTGCAGAGATGGATGGCTCAGGAGTGAAGAGCATTTGCTGTTTCCACAGAGAACCACAGTTTGGTTTCCAGAGCCTAGGCAGTGGCTCACAACTGTAACTCCAGTTCAAGGGATCTGTCTCCCTCTTCTGGCCACCCATGGGAATTGCACACACATGGTGCACATATGTACATGATGAAGGGGAAGACTGAAGAGAAGGACTGGGTGGAGTCGGAGATGGAGGAATTTATCCAGAGAATTAGAGTGGTTTGTTGGGTGGTTTCAGACTATCAGACCAGACCTAACTCCCGGTGTGCAAAGCTCATTGATGATCAAGCCATTCTAACTGTATCCTGGTGAAGGATCCCAGTCTCATCCCCTTACATTACCTGAGGTTTGTGGGTTGTGTGGTTCTGGAGCTCGGCAGGTATGGTGTGAAGCCTGCTGTGATCTTCCGCTTGGCCCACCTGCCTTGCTGTCTCCTTGACACGCAGTGTGCCTGCTCTGTGTACACACCACAGGGTCACTTCTCACACTTAACCCGGTAAGAAGAGGCTGGTGGAACATGGGTTATAAAAACCTGACACCTGGGGCAGGAATGGTGCTCAGTGGTTAGGGGGTTGTACTCCTTTCTCAGAGGACCCAAGTTCAGTTCTCAGTACTCAGGTCAGGCAACTCAAGAATGCCTCTAACTCCAGCACCAGGGGATCTGATGCAATCTTCCGGACTCTTCAGACACCTTCACACACACACACACACACACACACAGAGAGAGAGGGGGGGGGTTAAAGTTACCAAACTCCTATTCTCCCCTAGAGCTCCCGTGGCACTGTAGACCTAGCTTTAGAGCTTGTGCTTGAAACCTCTGGGAAACCACAGGCCCATGTGCAACTATCAGTGTGCAAAGGGTCGTTTATTTTCCAGCCCAGCTAGAAGAGTACCATGGTTCTGTAGGTTAAAAAAAAATCACAATATTCTAAATCAAGATCTAGAGAGTCCTGCTTTCTAAACCCAAAGGGCTTGGGGTTTCAGACCATGGGCTCCTGGGATACCAGGAGGTCTGGGAACCATTTACATAGCACCAAGTTTCAAATTAGCTTCTCCCCTTGGAAGGTACAGCTTCAGCTAGCTCCGTCATGTCACTACCCCTACTTGCCAGATGAGAGTGAAGGGACGAGGCCCTGAGCAATTAAGTGTGTAGCCTAGGGTCACAGAGCGAGGCAACACAGGCCCACAGAAAGCATGGAGTCCTCCTGCCACACTCAGGCAGCAAATGGGCAAGCTGCCCTCAGGCTCCTGCCTCAATACACCTTCATCTCTCTCGGCTCAGCAGCCCGCCTAGCTCTTCCTCTCCTCCCACACACATCGCTGTCCTGATCTAAGCCTCCTCTGCCACCCCAGCCTGGGGCCTCGGGAGATCAGGAGCTACCTGCACAAGGGGAATGATGGCTGTCACAGAGTGCAGCCAGAGAGGAGGAGAGGAAAACCTCAGAGCTCAGCTTCCACCTCATCTGCCAGCCCACTGATTCTGAGAGGAAACTCTGAGTGACAGCTATGCATAATGTCTCCTTGGGCTGACAGAGACGGTTTGCCATGCCACAGGAGTGTGGTTATATATCTATGGTTCTGGATGGACCCCCAACACTACCACCTACACTGTCCTCCTTTTCTTTGAAGTATTGATTCTCTGTCATGTCAGTCACATGGTTCTAATGAGATGCTAATCATCCCCAATAACAGCTGAAGGCATGTGACAGCCGGGTCCAGCCTGTCATTGCTTCCTGGGCCCCTGGCCATAGCAATAAGTCCAAAGATGGTTCTGGGAGCATGTCTAAACAACAGAGCCTCTTTGCTGGGATGTTTCTTGTCTTCTGTTGAGGGAGGCTAACAACATAACACTGCCATCTGGAGAAAGTCTCTCCACACACAGACCTGATGAAGTCTAGCAGAAATGTACAGACTGTGCACTTGGGGACGATCGATGGATCCTGATGGCCAGATGAAGAGATGGATCAGAAGGTAAAGCATTTGATGCTCAAGCTAACTAAGTCTGGGTTCTCACAACCCATGTGACCAGCTGGATGCAGTAGCACAGGAGTCCACAACAGCAGTAGGTCCATCGAAGAAGTGGACAGTGGAGACAAAGGCATCACTCTGCACTCAGAGGCCACAGCCTGCGTGCACCACAGGAACAGGTGGCTGTGCATCAAAACAAGGTAGAAGGTGAGGACCCACATCCAGCATTGCCCTCTGACTTCATGTACCCACTATGGCACACACAGAGACATACATACATACATGTATATGTGTATGCACATACACTCACACATACACTTATACACACTCCCTGTCAAACTCCTACATACTGACATATTACATATACACTTACACAAGACACTCTTAAACACTTATACACAATCACTTACACACACACACAGATACCAATAAAACCTCATATACAAACATTCTCACACACTCACACATAACCACATACACTCACAAACATTCTCACCCACATATACATATACATTATATATAAGTTCACATACACTCACCTACACATACACACACACACACACACACAGACACACGTGCACACACTCACAAAAGTGAGATTTCCCTGTAATATCTGCTGACATACGCTTTGCAAACATAGCTCAAATTAAGTTTCTGTTACTTGGAGCTAGATAGCCTGATAAACGTCGAGGGATAGCTACGGCAACAACTCTCAGACATAAAACGAACTGTTTAAACTGGCATCGGACTCAGGGCACAGATATAAAGGGAATCCGGCCAGAAGGACAGCAGGCAGCTGCCCTCGAGGAAGCGAATTCTGGGCTGCATGGTTCCCTTAGTCGGGTGATGGAATTTCATGGTATTTGATGTTTAACCAAAGGCCAATTAGTCCCTAAATATCCTTTGCTGCCACATGGAAGAGGGAGAGGACACAGGCAGGTTTAGCCTGGGAGCCAGCAGTGGAGAGAACAGGTAAACTTAAGACAAAGAAAGAAGAAGAAGGAAAAAAGAACAAAAATGTACAAATGGACTGTCCTTGTTTGTTTTGTGTCAAGTTAACACAAGCCAGGACTATAGGGGGAAAGGAACCCCTCTTAAGAAAACACCTCTATAAAGATTGTCCTGTGGGCCACTGTGTGGGATATTTATTTGATTAATGAGTGAGCCTGGAGGGCCCAGTCCACTGTGGGTAGTGCCTGACCTGGGCAGTTGGCTCTGAGTCATATAAGAAATCAAGCCGAGCAAGCCAGAGAATCAAACTAGTAAACAGCACTCCTTCATGGCTTCTGCTTCAGTTCCTGCCTCCAGGTTTGGACAGACTGTGAGATGGAAGTGTGACCCAGATTAACCCTTTCTTCCCTGAGCTGCTTTTGGCCATGACATTTATCACTGCAAGAGAAAGCCAACCCAGACATGGATTGAGGACTCCCCACCTAATGTGGAGCCTGATAAGAGGAACCGAAACAATATTCGTGTTAGTCACTACATTAGCTCAGGTTTCCATTACTGTAACAAAATACCTGAGACAACTGACTTACAAAAAGAAAAGGTTTATCTCGCCTTGAAATTTTGGAGGTTGTAGACCATTGTTGGGTGACCTCAGCTCATTGTTTTGAACCTCTGGCAAAACAGCACACAGTGGCATGAGAACATGGCAAAATCAGCCATCATAGGAACCATGAAGCACAAAAGAGACAGGAAGAGACGGGAGTCTCCAAATTCCCATTAAGAATATTTCACGTCCACCTTCTAGGGTCACAACTGTGAGACCAAGCTTTAACACGTAAGCCCATAGAGGACATTTCTCCACACTACAGCGCTCATCTTAAGGATTCTCCAAGGTTTAGAGAGATGGTTCAGAGAATCAAAGCACCTGCTTTGCAAGCATGAAGATCTGAGTTTGAATTCCACCACCACATGAGCTAGCCAGAAATGGCTACATAGACCTGTAACCAAAGTACTGTGGGAAACAGAGATAGGAGGGTCACTGGGCTTTGCTGGATGGCAACTAGTACCAGGTTCAATGAGAAATCTTGTTGCAAGAGGACAAGGCCACGGAGGATAGGTTATAGGAAACTTTTAAAGTTTCCTATAATCTCCATATGTGCACAGGCATGGATACACACATGCACACACATACAAGCACACATGCAGTACACCACATGCAACATACACACAAACACACACACACACTACATAACATACACACCACATACCATACACACAACATAGACAACTACTACATACACATGGCACACACATTCTACAGTACAACACACACACACACACACACATACATACACCATAGACAATGCATACAACACATAAACACCACATACATATATATACCACGTAAAATACACAAAACATAGATACATACCACACATTCACACATGGCCCACACACTATACCATACTCACACCACACACACACAAACACACACACACACCACATATACACACACACACAAATACATTATACCATACATATACTACTATGCCCATACATGCCACACTACATACTCATACACACATAGACACACACGCTATACCATACAAGCACCACACGCGGTTATACATACATACTCACACATGATACACACACACACACACACACACTTCTAAATCAGCTGTGAGAAAATAATCACAAGTCCTGCTGTACGTTCTGAGCCTTGTGCTTTGCCTGTCTGTGACATAGAGCACAGTTCTCAGAACCCTCCTGATCCGGCTTCTCCTTCCACTCCAGGCCCTATTGTAACTCAGTCTGTCCACACCTCTGCTGTTCTTGTCTCCTGCTATGGGTCTATGGGTCACTCTTCCCCCAGCATTGAAGATACTGATGGAGATCGTGTTCAGCGTATCCCATACCCCGTACCAGACTGCATTCCTGCAGAGGCCCCAGATTCCAAAACTGGCCTACCAGCCCCAGTCCCTCAGGAATCTCAGAAGAGTGCTCCTATCAATCAGGTAGGATCCTGTGACCATCTTTGGGCCAATTGCTATGACCAGGGCCTGAAGTCTGCTGCTACAGGGGATGGTGGACAGAGAGTTAGAATCACATAGTTGACCTGACAGAGAAGCTCTTCTCTAAAGAGAGAAAGTATGGGGTAAGTGATGTGGTGGGGGTCAACTCAAAGCGACCAGTCTCCTATCTATTACACTTCCAGCACTTGGCAAACCACCTCATGCCTTTGACCTCCTCTAACCCCCTTCTTAGAGGAGAGGGCCCACAGCTTCCCTGCTAGCTCAAAAGCAATCATGGCTTTCATCTGCACAGCAGGTCCTCCCACTGGCGTGTCTCCTCTGCCAGTCACAAGCATTCTTCCCCTACCCTCCATCCCTCCTTGTCACCGCCTTAAGACCTTTTTCCTCTTGTGAGGAGATATTTGCAATGGCCTCTCCTTTGCTCTGTTCAAACATTTTATTCAACAGGCATTTATAAGGTGTCCTTTATGTACTGAACTCTGTGCCGTCTTCCTATTCTCTAAACCATTCTACCCACCACAACCAAATTAATCTTCCTCAAGTACTCCTTTGATCACATCATTCTGGGGTTCTAAAGTCTTCAACGGCTCCCCACTGCCTACTGAACATAGCTCACTCTCATCAGTCTGGTATTCAAAGTCCTCCATAATTTGTCCCTAACCTACCTTTCTGGCCTTACTCCTACTATTTCCTTGACACAGAGTATGCTCCAAACGATCTGATCTATTTGCTTTTTCTTGAACAAGCACTGCTTTTCCACAACTGGGTTTTTGCCTCATCTCTTTCTTCTGCATGAAAGTGCCCCCCCCCCCACCGGCTTTTCCTGAGTCCATTCCTACCCAGCCCAAACATTCCCACCACCTTTTCTTGATATACCTGCCAGAAGTAATGGCTATTGCTTTAGAGTCCTGTAATCCTTTGTTTGGGGCATTCATGAGACACTCAGCAATGATGCTTTGTCCTGCAGATCAAGTGATAGACCAGGCTAAGACTCTACCACACTTCCTACCTGAAATGCCTGCATCTGTTTTCTAAGGATGCTTTTGAAAAGACAGGGCGGGACAAGGCACTTTCAGCCTGTGTGTATGTATTGTGGGTGATAGACTTTGGATTCTGACCTGAGAGCAGCCACCTGTCAGAGGGGAAATCCTGTAGTTTAGGGGTCTCATCTCACATGTCCTCAGAACCATGCCTTGAAACATGAGTTTGAGGAAACTCCAGGATCTGTGCATTCAAGCTTGGATATTCTCTCACCGTCTCCAAGATGCTGGGACTTGTTCACGTTTTCTATTAGGAGGATGTGTGGAGGGACCCGTCAGGATTGAATACACTCAAGGGTCATAGTAGACACTTTCCTTTACTCTTTTTTTTTAAAAAAAAGATTTATTTCTTATCGCTTCTCGGCCTTTTGGCTAAGATCATGTGTAAGATTTACTTATTTATTTTATGTATGTGAGTACACTGCCACTCTCTTCTGACACACCAGAAGAGGGCATCAGATTCCATTACTGATGGTTGTGAACCACCGTGTGGTTGCTGAAATTGAACTCAGGACCTCTGGAAGAGTATGCAGTGCTCTTAATCACTGAGCCATCTTTCCAGCCCCTTTCCTTTACTCCTGATACTAAACACCAATGTTTTTATGAGACACATAAATTTATTTTTGTCTTCAGCTGGTTGATCTTTGTAGCTGATTTCATTTGACCATGGTGTTGACTGTGAATGGCTCATAGTAAAGTCTGTGGCTACCACTAGCAGGGATCTAGGTCTCCATGACACCCTGGTAGTTTTTAATCCACCCGGGATAACACCAACACCTCTTAGCCCTGATGTTTTATTGTTTCTACTTTTTGTTTGTTTGTTTTCATTTATTTTTAGCTAACTCTCTTCTGCTATATGATTTACATCACTACAATTGGTTTTAAATCTTTGTCTTTTAGGGCAGAACATTATCAATAAATAAAATAAATAAATTTGCCACCCAATAAATGAGAACGTGTTTCATTTTATCCTAATGAGAGATATCAGTGAGGAAAATAAGTTCTTGGACCAGTGGTTCTGAGGCAGAGCCAGGAAGAGCAGATGGAGCAGGTGATGCTCTGAGGTCAGAGTTGTAAGAAAAATTAGGACTTATGGAGAAAACAGGGACTCGGGAAAGATGATGAAGTTTTAGAACTTGAAGAGATGAGAGGGGTTTGACAAGGCAGAAAGCTTGAAAAAGCTTTTAGGCAAGTTCTAACAGGGCTGTATTCAGAAAGGACAGAGGGTCCCATTGTAGCTCTGAGGCCTCTGTGCAAAGGACCCAAGTGGGGTTCAGGTGGTTTTATGGAGGATTGAACTTGGGGAGCAGAGAGAAAGACGCCTGCCTTCCTTTGGTGAAATGAAGCAAAGTCAAGGCCATCTTAGAGTTGAAAGCAAGAGGGGCTGAGATGGAGCTCCCTAAACAAGCAAAGACATCAACGCCAAATGAATTGAGTGGTATGAGCCTAGAGCTCTGGGTCTTACCTAAGTGCATATCATGGTTACATCAAGGCCTCCTCTATGTGGGAAGAACTGCCATGTAGGTATTGGAGGAGCAATGGAGATGGGCAGAGGGGTAATTGAAGGGGAAGTCTTGGCTTCTGAGAGGGAGGCAGCAGTGAACCCTCATCGGAGTAGCATAGGAAATGCCTGGGCCAATGTGCTGTGTTCCCACTGACCCCTGCAAGTGCTTAACACCTTTAGGATGATATGACCGAAGACAGCAGGGTATCAGAGAGCACAGCTGTGGGCAAGAGTGAACTTTCACAACAGGATCCAGGGTCCTGCGATATCACTGAATGCAGGTAATGAGAAAGGTGTTTATTGGTGGCTTTCCACTTGCTCATCCAACACTTAGTGAATATTTAATGATTTCTGAGCACTGTGCTGGGGGATGGAGACAAAAAGATTACCAACACGTACTTACCGTCCTTAAGGAGATCCAAGGCCAGGGAGGAAATCGATATGTGAGTGAAGCATTTGAGTAGGAGGCATGAGTAATGCTACAGTTCAGGCCAGTGCAAAACGAGGCAGTCAAAACAGGTTTGAGAGACACAACAGTGAACTCCGCATAATGGACCAGGACTTAGAAGGATGAGTAGGAGTTCCCCGGGCAGAACAGACCAGGCCTTAAATAATAGGGTATACCTTTGCAGCCCTGAGACGTTTAGGGGTGGTTAAAAAACACAGGACACAAGAGACACGATCAAATGCTTGGGGCAAGGCTGGGGAAGCTCCCAATATGGCATCTTTGGCCCTTTAAGCAGTGCTATAGACTTCCAAAAAGTTAATGAAAAGTAGTGCTGAGGCCGGGAAGATGGCTCAAAAGATAAGAACACTTACTATGCAAGCATGAGGGCCTGAGTTCGAACCTCAGGCACCCACATAAAAAGTCAGTTGTGACTATATTCACATGTAACCCAAGAATGGGACAGACACAGGAGAATGGCTGGGGCTTGCCTCAGGTCAGTGAGAGACCTTGTCACAAGGTAATAAAATAGAGAGTGACAGGAGACCTGATGTTCTCATGTGATCTGGACACACACACACACACACACACACAGAGAGAGAGAGAGAGTAAGGAAAACAAGAGTACCCTCTGGATTTCATGACAAGTAATACCAACCACTGGGAAATTTCCAGGATCCTGATGTCAGATGGGGCTCCATCTTCAAATTACCATCAGAGAGACCAGCTTCTATTTCTTTAGTTCTCAGGAAAGAAGTAAGGCTTGGACACTGTAGGACAACTGAAAGGTTAACACAGAGCATAGGAGAGACTCTGGAGCAAGCAGCAGATGCCCCGTTCAGCCTCCATTTCATCCTGCCTTTCTGAAGACCAGGCGTGGGCCCTCCATTCCTCACACTACAGCAAGAGTGGATTTGCATGCCAGGAAAAACTGAAAGGCCATACTTCTTCCTTCGAATCAAGTTGTTATTGTTCAAATACATTATTAACGATCGAGGCCGCGGTCGTTTACAACATGGTCATCACAAAAGCAGCTGTTACCATTTACACATGGCTCTCTGTGCGTTCGTTATTAAGGTAATATTTTACCATGCATGCGACTTGCTCAGGGGCTGCATGCTTAATGCGTGGCTTGAACAGACCCCCACTCCCTTCATAGAGGTAATCACTTCTTCCCTTTCTGTACAGGGACGCCAGATGCCAGAGAGAGGAAAAGCAGGAACAGGAGATGGAAACGCAGAGTTATGAAAAATGGAAGCAGAAACACAGCCATATTTTCTCCCATCCTTTTTTCTCCTTTGCTGCCACCGCCCCCCCCGCCCCCACCCTGCCGCTGCCCCAGCCACTGAATGAAAAATAAAAATGCAGAAAACCTCAGGAGCCTTGTAACTTTCCAATCTTTATTTAAAAATAAACCTGCTGCCGTGGTTGTCACTGCTTCCAGTCAGGGGACACACGCTCCGATCGCACTGCCCGATATTTATGTACAAGAAGGTAAGTGCTCTAAAGAGAAACAATAAATCAGGTTAGACCTTACAGAAGGTGCAGGGGATTCGCTATCAAAGAGAATTTGGCAGCCAGTGTTGTCCTTGGAGGAACCCACAAGCCAGCATCTGCAGGGTGGGGAGACAGGACATAAGGCACATATGGGGCCTGTTGTTCTGATGGCTTCTGGGCTTCACATCTGCCTAATGAGGAAGCAAGGGGTAGAGACACCAAAGCTTTCCCTGTGTTATGGACTCGCCATGGCAATTTAGAGAATGCAGGGGAGGCAAAATAATACCCCAGCAGCAGGGATCAGACCTCTCTCTTCCTGTCCACACTAGGCCAACCATCTGAGCTTTCCCTCACCAATCAGATGAGCCTGGAAATCTGCATGGAGCACTTCAGGAACACTTGCAGAGACCATCTGTAACATCCTAATAGAATGAGAAGGGAACCAAGCTAGCCTAGATAAGACACCTGGCATAGGGACAACAAAAAGGCATTGTTCTAAATACCTGCAGAAAATCAACTGTGTGTCCCAGGAGACCCATCCCATCCGAATGTTCAATGGATGCAAAGCAAGGCAACTTGCATGCTGGAGGATGCGCTGAAGGTTAACCCAGCTGGCAAAGGGGACATGAAGAGTGTATTACAGAGACAGAAATGCATGCAAAAGTCCTGAGGCAACTCAGAGTGTGGCTTAATGAAGCAAGGGGGAGCCATATGCCGGAGCTCAGAAAACGAGGAAAAGAGAATGTAGGAAGGGGCCAAAGAAAACCAGGTGTGGTAGTGTGCACTCACAATCCCAGCACTCAGAAGGCTGGGATAGTAGGACAAGTGAGCCTGAGCCTAGCCTGAACCATACATAGACAATGAGGCCAGCCTGGGCTACATATACTAAGAATATATATATGGTCAAGGAAATGGCAGTTGATGAAGAGCCTTGGTTACTTTAGGAGCCACTGAAAACCAATGCTCTTTCAGAAAGACTTCATGACCCAGTGTGGGTTGCATACACACACACACACACACACACACACACACACACACAAGCCCTCTTTAGTGTGAACAACTGCAAGGATTCCCATGTGCTCAGTAAGCTAGGGATATGTCATCAGAAATCCATGACACTTTAGCTATGATGGTGGCAGAGACTAAAGGCTAAGGAAGAGAGAGAGCCAAGAAATCACTGGGAAGCAAAACAAATAGAGACTTGATCAGTTAGAATAAGGGGAACGAAGAGGACAATTCTGGGTTTCTAGCTTTGACAAATGCAAATGTAGCCTTTCTGTACTTGGAGAAAAGAAGCAGAGGAAGAGTGCCAAGACTGTATGAGAACAGCAGATTTAGGTTTGTAACCTATGTGTTGGAGACAGTGTATAGTCTTCAAAGTAAAGGTGTCATGTGAATGACTGAATGTGGCCCTGGACTCCAAGGATGTATCTGGATGAGGCAAATGAAAAAGCCATTGGCGTATGGATGCTAATTCAGGGTCAATCACATGGGGGTGACCACCTTTGGAGGAACAATCAAATAACCAAAAGATGGGTGATGAGTCCTGGGGAACCCCAGAATACAGATGTTTAACAGTAGAGGAAGAACCCAAAAAGGAGCCTGGGAAGATGTCTCTAGGCAGGAAGAAGGAATGAAAAGAGTGTTGCGGCAGACAGATGGAAGATATTTCAATAGAAATAATGGCTAGTGAGGTGAAATATTACTGAGAAGTCGGGAGAGACAAGAATGTAAGGTGTTCATTAGAAACATCAACACCAAGGTCACCACTGACCCAAGCCACTGCAGTATGAAAAGCAAGACCCAGAGTGCCCTCTGAGCAAAAGTTGGCACGTGTTAAGGTCTTCCTTAAAGTCTGTAAGGTGGATGCCTGTAATCCTAGAGGAAAGCAGAGGCAGGGCGATCAGGAATTCGAAGTCATCATTGGCTACGTAGCCGGCCAAGGTTATGTAAGCCCTTGTCTCAAAAAGAAGAAAGAAAGGAAAAAGAACATAAATAATCAGTAAGGGTGATATTCTCCTATCCTATTGAAAGAAAACGGAGATGAGTGTTAATGGTTCCGTTTTGCTTGTTTGTTTATTTACTTCATTTTTGTTTTTTGGAGTTACTCTGGCTGTAACCTTGGCTGTCCTGGAACTCACTTTGTAGACCAGGTTGGCCTCAAACTCACAGATATCTGACTGCCTCTGCCTTCTAAGTGCTGGGATTACAGGCTTGTACCCCCATTGCCTGGTGAGGGTCAATATTTGAACAAGAGAGATTAAGATTAAATCCAGAGAATTTTCCAGAAAGAAGCCTGCAGAATGTCCACGAGAGCTGACAAAGAGGAGAGAAAACCAGAGACAGAAGCAGGATCAGGACAGATCCCTATGTCCCAGGGACAGGTTTGCTGCTGCCCTTCCTGGGGGTAGAGTACCACCGCAATTATCAGAGCAGAGCATTTCTGCCCAGGGTGGCCCTGTCCTGCCTGCCCTGCCTCAACAGTAGAATGCCCCCTTTTCTCAGTAAGCCAGGCAGCCTAGGTTAACATGAACCTAGCTGTCTAGCCCAGAGCACCCAAAGGACAAGCACAGAAATATATGCTCGCAGGGCCAGCCGAGTGACCGGGATGACAATGCAATGCCCGGCCTCGGGTCAGTAATGGGGAGGTATTAGTCATCTCTTCAGACCTCGGCTCCATTATTTTTGCCGGAAATGTGAGAACAGCTCTCACTAATAACGTGTGGAATCACTTCCAACTATTTGCCTTTCAAGTCAGCCTCCTCAGGTCGGGTGACATATCTCGTTTAACAGGGGTGCCATTAGAGGGAAGATTTAACGTAGGGCTAAAAGCATTTGTAGCGGGAGCTGTGGGTGGGTTCCTTTTTAAGCTTTCTGTGGCTGGTAACGTGTATCTCTTCCCTCCATGCTATTGGGTTTTGTTATTGAAGCCTTTTTCTTTTCTGGAGGAGATTGGTCATTAACTCTCCCATGCCCAGAGCATCCTTTGGCATGAATAGGGCAGGTCCCGAGATGAACCAGAAATCTCTTCGTCAACCAAAGTCTGCATGAGCGTCAGCAGACTGGTTTGTTGACTCATAGCATCTCACTGTCTCACTCCCTGCTGTGGAGATCCTGCTCTCTTCCTACCCAAGGACTTACATAAACAACTAGTGTAATAGTTTGAATAAGATGTCTGCCTGGTCTCAGGCATTTGAATACTTGGTCCCCAGTTGGTGGCGGTGTTTGAGGAGGCTTTGTGGCCTTGCTGGAGGAAGTATGCCACTCAAGGCTGATTTGGAGAGATTAAAGACGTGTGCCATTTTGAGTTCACTCTCTTTATTTCCTGTTTTCAGTTAAGATGGGAGCGCTTTGCTTGCTGCTCCAGTCGCCATGCCTACCGCCAGCCATGCTGTCCCATCCTTAGCAACCAGAAGGCCAGCTGGATGGTGTGGTTTCTTCTATGAGTTGCCTTGGCCATGGTGTTTTAGAATAGAGATAGAAACGTAACAAATATACCAGAAGCATAAACATGAATTAACCAGCCCATGAATTTACACATCTGCTAACAGTTAAAACCCTGCTTTTCCCTTTGTTTTGAGAAGGCCAACAGCCACACCAATAGTAGGAAGAAGAGGGCTAAGGTCCCAGAAAAGGAGTTTAGCATTTTATTAAAACTTGTTAATTTGATTGACACTTTATTTATTTATTTATTTATTTATTTATTTATTTTGTTCCCTTTGAAGGCTGAGGCCCTATAAGACCCTGCTTGAGCTCCTTAGATCTTCATCCCAAGGCTAGCATCCTATGGTCTCACCATCTCTACCTATCAAAGTGAGAGGCTTTAGTTGCATCCATTGAATCCAGAGCTTTGCCTATGGGAGGAGTGCTATAAGCACAGATCAGTCATACCTTTCTGGGTCACAAGTAACGACTGAAAGAAATGTCAATCAAAGAGGCAAAGGGCGTGGAATCTCTTCCTTTGTGTGATCTGCAGATGTCGTAGTGGGCTTGACTATCGATGCCTGGAAATGGCACATAAAACTATCCTCAGATCCGAGCTCTTCCCTCATTGTTCCTTGGCTGGGTCTAAATCCTGAATCCATGTCACACAAGACCTGGGCACACGTATCTGAAGCGGCATCAGGATGATTCCCTCGCCGCCGCCACCACCACCATCTGGAGTCCACTAGAGAAAGGACTTTTCATTCCTTCCCTGTCATCCAGGTCTGAAACTAGACACTGATACAACGTGACAAGGTGCCCACCTCAGTTCTGTTTCTGTCCTTCATATGTTGTCTCCTGACGGTTTCACCTGCTTTGAGTAAGACTGAGAGACCAGTGGACTTAAGGGAAAAATAACGCATGGTGCTTCCAGAGGTTGCCCTTCTGTTGCCTCTGTTACAGATATATGCCCACGATGTGTCTCCTTACTGGCTTCCCACCTTAAGGACAATCTCTAGAAGCCATCTTTATTCTTCTTGATGCCTAGAAGGTCTCAAGAGAAGCTCCCAGTTAAGTAGAGAGGCTGCTCTAGCTCCTACTCTCATCATTCCCAGACTTCTAAAGAAGAGTCTCATCCATGGGAGACGGAGGAAGGAAAGGTCCCAGCCTATGGAAAGGGTTTGGTATTCAGAGGGCCATGTGCACAGCTCTTAGACGGAGCAGACAGTGAAGTTTGCTGTTCTTTCTCTGCAAGTTACCACATACAGAGACGTGGTACAGCAATAGGAAGATGGACAGGTGATCTACAGAAGGTGGACTGACCTAACAGATGGGGGAGAGCTTGGTCCAGACTGTAGTCAATACTCATGGAGGCAATGTTAGCAGAAGTAGTCGACAGTGACCCTCAAAGGCTGACTGACAGTATGGACATAGCTCTGGGCAATAATCCACAACAGAACATGGCCTCAGTAGCTTCAGCAAACTAAGAGAGCAGGCTCAGGAATCTAGAATGGGGGAGGGAAGGACCGGGGAAGAGGCTAGCCGTGTCAATCAGTTTTGGAATTGAGGAGTTAATAGAGGATACAAGACAGAGGGCTCAGTAGTATGAATGAGACTGTTCAGGACACATTAAAGGGAGGAGTGTCCTGCAGTCTGGTCTCTGAGTCTATAGACAGACACTCAAGTGCAGCATTCTCCCTACATGGAGGGGCACACCGGTGCCCTCAATGCCCAGTTAAGGCAGGCTCTGTAACTCATGGGGGCTGGCTGGGAAAGGAGGACTGACAGGCTGGGCCACGTGAGCACTGTTGCCTGGCAGATTTCCAGGCGCGGTATATGTATCCAAGGCCAGAGGCTGAGCCACTGCCAGCCACATGTGACCTCACGGGTCTCCCTTGCCAACCAGCAGCAGGAGCAAGAGACTCCAGAGGCTCCCTCAGCTTCAGAGAGAATTCTGCAAACAAGACTCAGATTTTAGGGGTTAATCCATAGCCCCACGAGGAGCCTGTGAGCCTCCTCTGAAGGGCAGCTCAAGCAAGTCGGCTGAGACCAAAGGAAAGCCACGAGGCTGCCGGCCTGAGATTTGTTTTGGCAGCAACTCCAAAGAGCAGCCCCTCAATCGGCTCAGTTGTCTGGGTTCTCAAAAGCAGTGGCTGCCTCCCACCAGCCTAGCTAATAGGGCTGAGCTGCCGGGACCACAGCTTCTGTGTACCAGGCCCATGGTCCGTTACTCTGGGTCTCACTTCTGCAGGGAGCAGTGACCAATGACAAGTCCTAGTGAGATGCATGTTTATCTGATACCTGCTAGGTGAATGCCACCCCTCACCCCTCATCGCCCACTCCTCTACCAACATGCTCAGTTGGCCTTTCACTGCTTAAGGATCTGGACTGTAGTGTTTATGCATTTCTGGGGCTGAGGAGCAGGTAGCCAGCACATGACTAGTTGAGGAAAGAGAAAGAGAGGGGTCATGGTCTGGCCTTCTATATTCCTAGGACATGAGATTCTGCCCAAGAGAAAGGTTAACATAGGATTTGGATCTGGCCTCCACTTGTCAGATCCTCTCCCCTCTCCCTCAGCCCCACTCAAACTCCCAGGGAGGAAACAGAGGATGAACGGCCCCTTTTGCTAAAGTGCAAGGTTCAGCCCTGGTTTCTTTGGGCTCTGAATTTCTAGAAAGAGAAGTGGCAACATTTATTTCTCTTCTCATTTGGACCTCTCCAGTCCTATCCTTCATTCTTCTCCAGGGCCCCCCTGGGAGGACCCAAGTAAATTGTCTGTTAGACCATCTCAGCCCAGAAACGGTGGTGCAGATGTGGTGTGGCAGATAAGGTGACCAGCGTGGGTATAAAAGTGAAATTGGAGGACCCTGTACCCAAGGACTCATTGAGGGAGGGAGCATCATTGTACACGTAGGAACCAGGGAGACAACAGCAAGTGACCTATTGCTCCACATCCATGGGATGCTGGGTAGGGCTACACATCATTGGCCTACTTGACAGCCTGCTCTTTCCTGGTGCATGTCGGCCTGGTCCTGATGACCCTTGGATGGGGGTGTCAGGTCCCATCCATAATGAGAGCTCCCTGGAACAGCCACCATTTCTTCCAGAGCCTCACTGGAGAAAAGAAGGCCAAGGAAAGACTATGCCCCAGTCTGTCTGCCATACCTTGTCCTAACTACTCTTTTCCTTAGGTGCACATCCCAGTCAGCATCTCTTTCGCCTCCATCCAACTGCTGACTTTCCACTGGCCTGGGAAAAGCCAGTGACTTCAGACATGCCTATTGAGTCTGTACCACTCTCCTACTCCAAACCCACTTAGGTAAGAGGCCTGGAAGGCTCTGCAGCAACATGAAAGCTGGCCGGCAGATGGGAGGCAATGGTAGAAAGAGGGAGACCCATAGCATACGTAACCCACAGGCGCTAAATAAACCTGACTCAACAACAGTTGTCCCCATGAACCACAAGTCCCTGGTCACTACAGGGGACATCAAGAACCTCAAAATGGAAGGCCCTGCTCCCCTTCCCCTGCCCATTAAGAACCACTGCCCAGATGAACCCCAAGCCACAGGTGTCTCTGCCCCATCTGTACTCCCTTTGACTTGGGTGCCCTCACTGCTTAATTGGAAGGGCTGAACTCCTCTGTGCTCAGAGCTTCCATGGACACAGGTAGATGACACTGGACCAGGGGTGCTTTAGCTACAGGTCTCAGACAAATGTTGTCTCAAGTTTGCACAGGGCATAGCTTCTGAGCCATTGTTCTATCCTCATTGTTGAGAGCTCCCCAGAGGATATAATAGTGACCACAGGCAGGTCTTCCCTGTTCTTCTACATGATCCCTGAGCATCCCACCCTTCACTCTCCTGCCTTATGCCTAAGATCAGTGTACCCCACCCAAGTAATCTACCCCCAGCTCATCCCTCTGGAACTCTCTGATCACTACCGTCTACACCAACTCTCCTCTCTATGGAAACGGTGCGCTTAAAATCCACGGCCCTCAGTCCCGTACGTGCTGGAACCAGCAGTTGTTTCAGATGTGTACATCTGATTCTCTCCACGAGGATAAGGTCACGGAAGGCAGTAAGTACTGCTTTGCTTGTTTTGATTCCCACTGAGCTGAGCATAGATTGATGTGTGGTAAGTGCTCAATAAATGCTCATGGACTCACTTAATGGATGGACAGCCTTGCAGGGGCCCTGCCCCATCAGAAAGGGAAGGCAGCCTTAGTCTCCTCCAGCTCACCTGGAGGGACCCAAGGTGCTATGTCCTGCGGGTAGACTCCGGCTGGCTAGTCCTGGCTCTTTCCCATCAGCCCCCTTGGTCTTCTGAATCCCTCTGGGTTTGAAGGAGGCTGATGCTTGTGGCTCTTACAAACATCAATTTACAGCCACCAGGATGTAACTTCACCCTATGCTGCGTTTATAAATTAATCTCCTGGGATTAGATTCTGTGTTTTAGTAACACTCCTGAGGCATTGTATTTACACATTAATAATAAAAGGGGAAAAAAAGTGAGACAAGTTCTGACAACTTTCAATAACATTCAGAAATAAAGTGTGAGGCACAGAAGTGTCCAAAGTTAATTAAGACCATTTGGTGCTGACGAGGGTGGGGGGGCGCTGCCTGCCGTTCTCCGACAGGTGCTATTTCTGAAACCCAATTTTCTTGTCTGTAATGTACCTGATGCCTGCAGAAAAGGAGGTGCTGAAATAAACCGGACTTGCCGCCCGGCACTGAACTCCTGTCTTGTACTAAAGAAGTACGGACACTTTGTCAGATAAGTAGGAGGCCTGCAGTGAGCGAGCACACCTGCTCCTCTTCATAAGTGGCATCCTGGGGGAATTTGGGAGTGTCGTGTTCCCTAGAGCACTCTGCTAGCAGCTACAGTGGACTACCAGACATATACCTGATGAACTCTACCTTAGAGCACCAGACCGGACATGGAGAGATCCCAGGAGCAGTCATGGAATGGACCTAGGCACCCTGTCCTGTAATGAGCATCATTTATTGCACAGAGACCTGTAGTTTAAGTCTGCAGAAGCACTGCACGTTTGTATTTTCTCCATTTCCATTTTAACTTTTCTCGGTTTTAGAATAGTTATTTTAACAAGGCAAAAGCCCTCTGGGGAAGAAGAAGAGAAGGAAGAAAGGATTCTCTTTGTTTCTTTCTGGAGACTTCCTGGACTGTTGAGCGACAGACATGACAGGAATAAAGGGAGATCTTAGAAGAAATGGTTTGGATGCTACAGGTATGGCCCCTGGTGAGGATATCATCTCAACAGAACACTCATTTTCCACATTCCCCAAAGTAGTCCCTGTGTTTATTTATAGGACAGGTGAATCCCTTCCCAGCCCATAGGATTCCGCATGGTTGTCCCCTCCCACTCCCACAGCCTCTGGAGTAAAGAGTCAGCCGTACCACACACCCCAGCCACTACCCAAACTGTATCAGATCTCAGCACACCTCTTCCAACCTTTGCTTGCCTCTGTCCATCCAAAGAGAAATGGACACAGAGTAAATGGAAATGGGATTGAGTTTGCAAGGAGAACAGTAACCCATGTTCCCTGCATAACTCAGTATTCCTGGCCTAAGATATTCACTAGGTGACCCTAGATCCTGTTTTCTAGCTTGGTACTCTTATCTTTGCTTCCAATAGACAACTCCTAGGTAGCTAGGCAGATTTTTATCCCTCTTTTGAATGCATTTCATTAGGTTGATACCGTCAGAAGTATTAAATTTTTTGAGCCAACACAATCTTTATTTTGAATTTGAAACAAACTTGGCAATGGATTTGGCCCTTGCAACGTGGACTGATAGGAAGTGATCTCTCTCCCATTTCCGTGCTTGTCACAACGGCAGGACTGTTTGTTCTAGATCAAAGAAATAAAGTCTGAGGTCTTCGGGCAAAGACAAGACTTGGAGATGATGCTGTCCATGGATAACTAAGGAGAGAAAAGATGAGTTGCAGAAAATGCCAGTCTGGGGTGCATGGGAAGAAACATCACCTAAGCAATTGCAGCAGCCTGTATACCCAACAGGCTAACCTCAGGGCGCACACCTGATCAAAAAGATCTCAGTTTCTTTCCAGAACCTAAATAGGTAAGATGGATCCGAGAAGACAAAGCTGGGTGTTAAGCAAGAAGCAATCCGATGCTGTACCTATATTTCAGAACTCTAAACCAATAGGTAGTTGACGTTACACTAAGTCATTCACTCATTCTCTCTCAACAGCTCATCGTTAGAAGCCTGCATCCCTGCTGAAAGAGATTTCTGGGAAGCACAGAGGCAGAGCATCAGGTCCAAGGCTATCATTTAAATGTAAAGCAAAACAGGCACACCATCTTTTGCCTCTTGAGTGATGAATACAGATGTCACAACCACATCTGTTTGGAGAGTAGGAAGGCTCACAGTGAGAAAGACATCTTAGAAGTTATCATAGGCCCAACACTTACCATGAGATATGGCCTGAGGAACTCTATGATGGCCAGACCACTCTCCTCTAGGTGGCTAGGCTCAGACCCTCGGAGGCTCACTTCTTAAACAGCAGGACAGAGATCTCTGCCACATTTTGCAGCTTCTGCTGTCGTTCACAGGTCCTGCGCGTTTTCCTAGTAAGAAAGAAGGATAGCGTTGTTTCTTCTGAATTCCAGGATCTGAAGTCTGGATAAATGAACTCTTGGGAACTCAAAGGTTCCTCACTGGTTTGTTTTCAGTAAGATAGGGCATTCGGCCATGAGGGTAGACTAGATTTGACTCTAGTTTGCTTAGGTAAGTTGCTTTACCGCTCTGCTGTGTGTCAGTTTCTTTCCTGCAAATTGTGGTTAATAACAACAGACTCCCAGAGGTACTGTGATTTTATGGGGATGATTAAATTCGCTGACCCATTTTCAAATGTGTAGGAGAGGATCCAACAGTATTATCAACAGTAGCAAGCTTGGTTTAAGCTCTACCTGGACCAACTGCATTAAACTTCTACTTCGGGGCATTCTGTACTCAATATTAGATGACCCTTAAGTTTTCTTTACTGTGGTAAAATGTATCTTAGTTGGTCAAAGAAAGAAAAAGAAAAGGGAGGGAGGGAGTGAAAGAGATGAAAAAGAGGGAAGAAAGGAAGGTGGTAGAGAGGGAGAAAGGGAGGGAGGGAGGGGAAAAGGAGGGAGGGAGGGAGAGAGGGAGGGAGGGAAGGGAAAAGGAGGAAGGGAGGGAGGGAGGGAGGGGAAAAGGAGGCAGGGAGGGAGAGAGGGAGGGAGGGAAGGGAAAAGGAGGAAGGGAGGAAGGGAGGGAGGGAGGGAGGGAGGGAGGGAGGGAGGGAGGGAGGGAGGGAGGGAGGGAGGGAGGGGAAAAGGAGGGAGGGAGGAAGGGAGGGAGGGAGGGAGGGAGGGAGGGAGGGAGGGAGGGAGGGAGGGAGGGAGGGAGGGAGGAATCTCCCCTTTTCTCCTTCATACAGAGCAGTAGAACCACTAGAGCAGTTTTTCTCAACCTTCCTATTATTGCGAGCCTTCAACACAGTTCCTCATGCGGTGACCCCCAACCATAAAATTATTTTTGTTGCTATTTCATTACTGTCATTTTGCTACTGTTATGAACTGTAATGCAAATATCTGTGTTTTCCAATGGTCTTAGGTAACCCCTGTGAAAGGGTCATTTGACCCTCAAAAAGGGGTCATAACCACAGGTTGAGAACCAGTGCACTAAATAACCAAGTTTACTAGCCTGAGAGATATTATAGTGTTCGTTCTAATATATGACTTTGTAGTCAACTGCAGGTTTCATGGTTGTGAACCTCTTCTGTCTTCGGTCCTAGAGTGTGCACAAGTAACAAAGACTGTCAGCCCACAGACTCAAACCCGTGTCCTTTCCAGTCTTGTCACCATCAAACATTTAATGGAAGTCCAAAGCCACAAGTCATTGAAATACCATAATTAGTTTTGTTCTTTAAGCTGAGCAGCCAGTGGGCCAAAGGCTGAAGCCCAGAGGCTCTCAGAGGCCCACTCAGTCTTCCTCACTGTGCTCACTCGTCTTCCAGAGTTAGACTTGCCCTCAAGTCCGTTTCTGCATTATCACTCTGTCTGAAACACCTGATCATTTTAGAACCTCCCAATGCATCTATCAAACCTAGTCTTCCCCACACAGACTGAACACTATAGTAATGTTCATGTCTTCCTCGGTTCCTGACTAGGATCATTTCCAAATGTCTAAAACCCTAAAGCCACCGGCAACAGGAGAAGCAATACATCAGCACACCCTTCTGCGACAGTGGCCTTCACAGGTGTCTCCCCAGGCTGAGCTAAATCAGCTAAATTGGCCACAGGATACTGTCGCTTGAGAGCCAGCCTTGGTACCAGAGTGGACCCCATTATGTCCTTCTATTTCCCTATTGACCCACTGATGAAATCACTACATACCCTTGAGCCAGTGACTGCAGATTACAGCTGAACACCAACTACTGGGCTGGGGAGAGATGGCTCAGTCAGCAAAGTACTAGCTGTGTAAGCAACAGGGTCTGAGTCTGAATCCCCAGCACCCATATACAAAGTCAGACCTAGCAGCATGAGTCTGTAATCTCTGTCACTGGGGAGACAGACACAGGAGGATCCCTGGGGCTCACTGCCCAGCCAGTCTAGCCAAATCAGTGAGCTCCAAGTTCAGTGAGAGACCCTGCCTCAGGAAATAAGGTGCTAAGTGATTGAGGAAGGCACCCAGTGTCAATCTCTGGCCTATACATTCACAAGCATATATGTGCACATACATCCACAAACATATGGACACATACATAAACATGTGGACATACATATAAAGTCACCTCTTATACACTAGCTTATCCAAGCCTACCTGACATTCTATTAGGAAAGATACATCAGACTATAGCCCAAAACCAAATACAATCTCTACCCCCAAGCTGCATCTGCTTTTACCCTAATGCCCCAATAATCAATTTCCCACACTGCAACCAGGGTGATCTTTCTCAAAAGGCAAATCCATTCGTGGTACAGGAAAACACTTAGAGCTCTTCAATAGCATCTCATTCTTCTCAGGATAAAGGCCTGAGCCATTAGCACTGGATCCCAGTCCTGAGTGTCTGGCCCTGGAAACTTCCTAGCCTAGCCAGCCCTCACCTACCCCCCTGCCTTGGCATCCTCCAGCCCTAGTGTCACATGAGCACTTAGGCAACTTTAAAGGGACTTGATAGAGCTGTCCCTCCCTTCTGGACAGCCCAACTGGGAAAAGGCAGGCTTTCCTTTATTATGATGCAGTGTCTCATGGACCCTGGCTCAATGCTGTCCCAGCCCAACCTTAGCAAGATCTGCACAGTCACCAGGCAAGTCACCTGCCTTCTTCAAAGTTGTCCACATGCACAGAACTTCCTCCTAGAATTTGGTTTTGGTTTACACGGAATATGCAGCCTGGGCTCCGGTAGTCCTCTTCTCTCCATCAATTTCCTACATAGCTCTTAGATCCAAATGCAATCATCGCATCCTCAGGGATGCCTGTCTTCCCTTCTCTTCCTAGGTTTCCATCCTGCTTGAGTTCCTTTGTCATCCACGGGCATCAGCAATACTCCCCTGTCTCCTGATCTCCCCAGGAAGCCACACTCATTTCCGTAACAAATGTCTGCCTCCCTTATTGTGTTATAAGCTCCATTGGAGCAAAGCTTCCCTCCTCTCTCCTTTCCTCTACCCACTCCACCTTTCACCTTCCCTCCACCTCACCAAAACAGAACATAACACAGGGCCAGGTTACTCACTGGACATCTACAAGGCACCTACTGGGTGCTGCACAGAGGAGGGTAGGTCTGAACTTCATCTAAACAACTGTAGCCTCCCAGAGGACTGATTAAGCACGTCGAAGAGGAGAAATATTCTGTTCCACTTAATTATGCATTTTTATTTAAAAATAGAAGTCTTTATTAAAACAACAAAGCATAAATATTAAAGAATGTATTTAAATAACTTGTGTAATTTACTGCAAGCTTTAAAGGTGCATAAACGCTGCAATGTAATACCAGGCCTTCTACAGTACTTTCCCCTCATTATCTCTACGGTATCTACTGTGGACTCCTAACCCACATGGAAGAAGTGATTCACTAACACTCTGAGTTTTGTCTCCACACCTGCTGTGGCTTGTCCCACAGCACCTGTCTGGGCTTCTGACATCCCAGACTTCAGAACAGGTTGTAGCTAACACCTTTGTATGTAGTTTTGCATTTTGGCTCCACCAAGCCGGAGCTCCCAACCCATTAAAGGAAGGGCCCTTCTCGGAGATGGTACGTTCTGGGTGTTTATCACCCTTGCCTGCTGATGCTTGCCCTTGCAGAGGGTGAAGAGAGACGCCTGTGCTGTGCAAGAGCTCAGTCTCCATCCATGGCCAGCCAGCCGGCCAGCTTCTCTGTCAGGTCTTGTGATCAACAGCTCGATCTAGACACCAGTTAGGCACTTTCCTAACAACTAAGGTTCCTCAGGACCCACTATTGCAACAATCAACTGAGCTTTCTTGGTTAAAAAGAGCTTATGGAATGGGGGGTGGGAGGAGGGCGGTCCAAGGCATGACCCCCAGTCCATTGCCCATTGCCAGTAAATGGCTGGTCCCACCTAGGTGGGTGTGCTTAGCTTAACCACCCCTGCAATCTTTTCACATGACTGTGTGTTTACAGTTGCACCAAGAGGGAGCCTCCATGGTGGCAAGAGCTGGAAAATAAGAAGCCCATCCTTCCCAGAGTGGCAAAGAGGCCATTAAAGCTAAGCTTAGCACTGGAACACAGGAAACGACATTAAAGGATTTACTTTTCATGACCATAATTCACAGTTAATGTACATTTGATGTTTAATGTATGAACCAGAGGTGACTTCAAACTTATGGGCCTTTTCTAAATAGTGTTTTAATCTAAGTTTTAGAAAGAGGAAAAAAAAAGGAAAAGAGGTTCATACACTGGGTCTGTCAGACAAGAGGGAGGAGAAAAAGGCAAAGCTAGGTGTGAGATTCCAATGGGGGAGCAGGCTTTTGTTCAGTCCTTTATTGAGGTTTTACCTCTAATCTCTCCCTTTTTGATGCAATTTAAGATTAAGGAAATGAAAGGCAAGGCTGACTGTGAAGGGCTTTACAAACAGGACAGCCAAGGGGCCCTCAGAAGACAGTTTTGTAAGAGGCTTTGGCTTCAGTCCCCAGACAGGAGGGAAGTTCAAAGTTGGGCGGCGCCTGTGTGCACAGGTGTGGAGTGCCAGGAAGGCTGATCTGTCCGCCAGAAGGTTGGTCACGGGGTCCAGAGGGGGTCACCTCAGCTCACCAATAGTCAGATTGGGGGAACGAACGAGGCAAAGATCACAGTGTTGAGAGAACACCATTATACTCTTGAGGGTAAAGGCCCCTGATAAGACACCCTGGAGTCTACTTGATGATCTTTCAGAGACTTTTCACTGCTGAGTCTCCTCTGCTAGATAATGACATTCTGGGGACAAACCAGGGACCCCCCAATGCCTCTGCAACCTCAAGTATTGTGGGAAACATGATGAAGTGTGGGCCAAAAAAAAAATCCCCTTGGTATCACTCTCCAGGATCCGTGCTCCACCTAAAGATTCTACCTGCACAGGTGGAGGGATGTCCTCGACAGAGACTAATGGCACCTAAGGCCCATTTCAAGCCTAGAAGGGAAGATGAGCAGATAGATCTTCCGCATGAAATTATCAAGGAGGCAATTCAAATAGGCAACAGAAATATGGGCTCCCGTGGGGTACACAGTGGACACCAGTGCAGGATGGGCCCTGAGCTGTGATTTCTCTGCTTCAAGAGATCATTTTATCCATCTACCTGAGCTTTTCCAGATGGTGACAGAGATATTGGGGGAAAAGCTGAGGGGGGGTTGCACCAAAAAATTGCTTTCTAGACCTGGGATGGTGAAAAGGAACAAAAGGGTGACGGTGGGGGGATTCAGTGGAGTAGAGAGGAAGAAAATATTTTCTCTCAGAAAACCAAGGCTGATTCCTCAAGTCTCTCTTCAGTCCTGATCACCTTATGATCTCAGATTGATTCTCTCTCTCTCTCTCTCTCTCTCTCTCTCTCTCTCTCTCTCTCTCTCTCTCTCTCTCTCTCTCTCTCTCTCACTTGGCTGGATAATGGAAGGCTTTCGACAGTGGTTGGAAAGCCAGCTGCAGCCAGTTACAACTCCGTAACAGAAGCTCCCAGAGAGACTGGCAGTGACACCTGTCAGCAGAAGCCCAGAGCCGTAGTGCTGAGGCACTGGGGATTTCTTTTCCCAGCAGAGTTCCCTTGAGTCCCTACACAGTGCTAGGCACTATGGTTTCAAGATTACTCCACAGAGAGGGAGCTGCACCCTCGTGGCCTCCTAAGAAAGTCTGGTGAGGAACTGGCTACATACATGATTCATGTTATAGACGTGTAGATAAATAATTTTCTGAGACTGTAACCCAGAGACACAGTATGATGGACAGGGCCTTCTCCCACTGACATCCTCCATGGCGCTGAGGTCAGCAGGATAACGTTCAGAGGACTGTGCCAACTCATGTCTCCCTTCTAACTGGAGCAGCTCTGTTCTCAGGCCAACCCTCCTCAGCTCCGATTTCTCTGCTCATCCCAGAGGAATGAATGACTCCAAGGAGTGGGGTGAGCCCTGCCAGGAGAACCTCCCTGACCATGAGGGATACGTCTTCTTTTATATCTCTCCTGTCAGATGTCTGGTCTCCTGCCAATTACATACTTTTCAAAACTAAATAAATAACAAGAATAATAATTTCCTTACTGAGGCTGCACTGGTGAAACAATGCAGACTGGGAAAAAAAGAAAAGAAAAGAAAGAAGTTGAACCAGACTAAGTCTCAGTCATCAAGCCAGACTTGAGGATTCTTGGGTACAATTCTCTCTTCAGGATCTAGAAAACAAAACTTATTGAAAAGAGGAAGGTTGAAGGGAGAAGACAACGAATCCGGGTGGACAGTCTCCAAAACACACATAAGCAATCAGAGCGTTGTTCCACCAGAAGACCCGGGACCGCTGTGGCAACTCTGTTTCAAATCCTGAGAACTGTCCCAAGACAGAGGACAGATACAAATCCATGACAAGGACAGGAAAGGACAACCAGCAGACAAAAGTTAAAGAACCATATGCATGTTAGTCAGTTGATTAATATGTAAAACTAACATATAATAATTAATATACTAGTCAATTAATTTTTTACCATGTCTATTCATTGTAGTAGTACCCTGTTATATAAGAATATCTTCATACAAGTATATATTGAATGTTGAATATATTCCCCTCCTGTTCTTTAACTTTATCTTTCACCCCTTCCCCTTCTGTCACATCACTGTCCCCTGATGTATAAGCAGAGACACAATGGCCATAAATCAGGGGTGTTTTTAAAAGTACACAGAAACAGGTTAAAGAGATAACTTGGGGTCCTGCCCCTGACAGTGCAAGATTTTCTGTGTAACTCAAATCAAGCTGCCTTCCCTTCTGTGCCTTGAGTCTTACCATTCCTTTCTCCCAGACCCTCAAGACCGAGGAGTAGTAGGGCCTGTCAAGAGCTTCCCTGAGCCCTAGATTGTATTGCCCCCTCTACCCCTCACACTCTTCATGGTAAGGGCTGCAGTGTCTTCTCTGGGGAACCAGGTCCTGTATGCTTCTATCTTGTTGCACTCTAAGAAGGAAGGAAGGAAGGAAGGAAGGAAGGAAGGAAGGAAGGAAGGAAAGGAGGGAGGGATGGAGGGAAGGAGGGAGGAAAGAAAGGAGAGAGGGGAGGAAGGAGGGAAGGAAGGAAGGAGGAGAGAGGGAGGGAGGGAAGGAAGGAGGAGAGAGGGAGGGAGGAAAGGGAGGGAGGATGGAGGGAGGAAAGAAGCAAGCAAGCAAGAAAGAAAAAGAGAACAGAAAACCAGTTGAACTCTTCTCTACATCTTTTGTGTAATCTACATGGAATTTTCCAGTTTCCCCTCTAAATTGGGGGAGGATCTGGGAGGATTTAGAAGAGGGGAAAGAACAAAGAATGTGATCAAAATATATTATATGAAATAGTACTATAATATAAAGATGTTCTGCCTCCACAGTCTATGATGACACGTGCCTGTATCCCAGTCTATGATGACACATGCCTGTATCCCAGTCTATGATGACATGTGCCTGTATCCCAGTCTATGATGACATGTGCCTGTATCCCAGTCTATGATGACATGTGCCTGTATCCCAGTCTATGATGACATGTGCCTATATCCCAGCACTCTGAGTTTCAGGCAGAAGAATTAGAGGTTGCAGGCCAACCTGGGGTATACAGTAGGGCCATATATAAATAAATAATTGAGTAAGTTAATACATGAAACATCGGGAGAATGACTAGTTCTGGGCTAGCTTGGTCTATCTACAGAGATCCTGTCTCAAGAACCAAAAGTTAGGTCTCCAGCCACTACCAAGCTCCTTTGCCAGCATCATCTATGGGTCCTGGAAGCTGATTATACCTCAGACTAAGAGAAAGGGGTATTTCCGGCCTTCTAACCTGGTTTCCACTAATGTTCCTTCCACTGTAGCGACCTCTCATGGCGAACACAACAGGGCCTTCAAACAAAGTCAAAGCCAAGCCAAAACAACAAAGGCAGAAAGCAAAATGGATTCCATCCAGAATTAGCCCTGAAATATCACAATCTTCTGCTTAAGAGTGAGGATAAACAGATGTCTCTCATCCCAACAAATGAAAGGTCCCCCTCAGACAGCGCGTTGTAATTATTAAATAACTTCCTCCATTTGTTCAGGATCAGTTGCGACCTCATTACCTGGATCCGAAGATAATATCTCTAAGTCCTGGGCATAAATCCAAAAAGGTCATTATTAACAGAAGAGTCCCCAAATCTGCAGGAAAAGGAAGAGCAGCAGTAATTGAGGAGGCAAAGTGTTTCACCCAGACCTTTGCTTCCAGTCTCTGTGGCAATAGCAATCAGCTTCCCTGGCACTCCGGACTGGTGGACACACAGTCGCTAGTACTGTGGATGGTCTCAAGCCTTGTGAGTCTCAGGACTTTGAGGGCAGGGTACTCAGCTGACTTGAGGGTGATTTCCTTATTGTCACTCCTTGTGAAGTCAGGTCAGAAACCAAGATCAGATCACTGGTCCCTTGCACTGACAACCCATTAGACTTTAGGAAGAGCCGGGGGGGGGGGGAGCAGGTATCCTGCGACTCTGATCTTGGTTTTTCAGAGCCCCCTGGATCTGGATCATAAACCAGCTTATCCTGAGGTTCAGGATTAAGAGGATGGTCCCTATCCTTAAGCCACCTTAAATTAATCCATTCACCAATCAACAGGCAGCTTTGAACTGCTCCTTTCCAGCTGAGTCCAGTTGACTAGGAGCCGGTCCACACCTACAGAAAGATTAGACCTCTGCTAACTGTCAGAGGAGAGCCAAAGTCTTAGCAACCTCACTTCCCCGCCTTTCTGTCTTGCTTTATCCCTGAAGCCATGAAGTACAATAGCAAAGACATTAAGGTTAGGCTTGGGAGCCAAGCCAAGTAGGATCTGCCACTCATCCGCTGGAAGGCTCAGGCAAAGTTCCAAGCCCCCATCCCTCTTCTGTGAAATGTGTCGTCATCTTTGCCCTGCTTTCCCAACACTGCCAAAGGATGAGCAGTGGCCAAGATAAATGGGCTGTGTGGGACTCATCCATATTTTGACCCTACCCTATCTTCTTTCACGATCCTTAATCATCTTCACCCCATACCCAGTGTGATGGCAGCCCGTGAGCTCCTGGGGCTCTGGGGATAGCTACCTAACATCAAGCCATGCCACACAAGCAAAACTATTTAAGGTCATGAGACATCCTAGAGAAATAGTCTATCACAGCGAGTCTGGAGGATCAAGATGGGGCTCCTCTTAGGTTTCTACATGAATGCATTGGATGGATCTAATTAAGTTCTGACCATCACATTACCACTCCACCCCAAGCATCAGGGGCACCAGCCTAGACCCAGGGTGGCCCCCAAATGTACCTGATAATTAAAGCAATTTCTGCCCTGCCTGATCCCACACACACACCATCAATCTCTCCCATTACTGGAGAGGCAAACAATAAATAATTTAATAACTTGGGTCGAGTAGAATCTGGTTCCAAAACAAAGCGTTTTAATTCTCCAGTGTGCTGGCTTTCAGCATGACTGTAATTTCATTTCCCTTCACTTGACTGGGCCTTTTGCTGCTTTTTAGGCTTCTCGTATTTCTCCCCAAGTTTTCCCCATGGGGCCCTGACAGCTGCATTATAGCAGGGCCTGGCAGCCAGCATGACATCACTTGCTGTTCAAATCAGCAGCGGCTGGACTCATTAGCCTAGCAAGCTGCCCTCTTGCCTTGAAGACCATGGAGACCCATCCATGAAGCTGCAGGCAGGAGGGCCGTGCTGGACATCAGGGCCCTCTCCCTTTCCCAGCATCCTTTCCTGCCTATTCCTGAGACCTTCCAGTCTCTGGCAGCCCCCTGTTATGAGGAAAGGCCTGGAAAGGGAGCAAAGGAAGAGGGTATGACAGGTGACAAGTCCTTGCTTTTCAGAGTCCTTTCTAATTTCCATCATGCTCCCTCTTGGCGCTGAGGCTTGGATCGTCCTCAGTCTAGGAGACACTCTCAAACTCTAAAGTGGGGTTTGCCTTTGCTACCTTGTAAAAGATAGCCAGAACTATGACAAGCACAGACCAGGGAAAGTCTCCCTGCCGGCTCCTCCCAGCCCCGCCCCCACCCACCATCCTCCATCTTTCTTCTTTCCCAGCAGCCAGAATGGAATATGCTGATTCGAGAGTCTGGTGCCCTTGCCTGAAGCCAGGGGGCCAAGGAGCAGCAGCTGCTGGGGAGGAGCATGGGTAAAAGGAGCCGCACCAATGGAGCCTTCGTTTAAATAAAGAGCAGGGGAGCATTGTGCTCCATTGATTACGATTTTTTTTTTCTGAATGTTGTGACATTTGCAGGAAGGCTAATTTATTCAAGCATGGAAATCTTTAAAAACTTAATTAAGTTATTTCTGTGATTTTCCATGCCTTATTGTTTCGAGTTCACATTTACTTTCATCCTTGTTAATAAAAAAAAATAATAATAATAAAAATGGGGATGGGGTGGAGAGGAAGGAAAGAGAAGAAATGAGCCCTCCAGCACCTCCCGGACTGTGTTTGATGCTCTGTTCTCCAACATGAGGTCTCAGAGCAGCTGGGGCTTATGGAGTAGGAATGTCTCCTTCCGGGTCAGGCTCCAGGCCCCAGGCCCCAGGCCCTTGGAGATGAGTTCTCCCAGTCCCTTTGTCTAATGGAGAACCCAGCTTCATCCTGAGGGCATTGGCATAAGCAGAGGTAAGTATAAACCATGGTGAGTCTCACAAGGGACAATGTCATCCTGCCATTTGGTGATTGTTCTCCAAAGCAGACTGGGTACTGCACTCTGGAGGGTGTCCCGGGATGGAACGACTAGGGTAGCCTGACGAATGGCAAGAGCAGAATCCAGGAAGCAAGACCCCATCCTCCAAGAACCAGACGTCATTCATACAGGCGTGACCATAAAGAATTGCTTTTCTCTCTAGCCTGAACCCAGAGTCCCTAGGGCCTTTGTCCATTCCTGTCTCCAGCAGGTAGTGTCAGGAATAGCCATGGAACCTCATTCAGTGATGGATTCAATGTAGATCCTTCCTGAGTCACTAGGGATCTCAGAGCAGGAGGGATCTCAGATGCTGAGGTAGGTATGGGACAGAGCCAAAGGAGAGACTTAAATGAAAAAAACAGTCAGGATTCCTACCAGGAAAATAAGGTCTATGCTGTCAGAGAGAATAGGTAGGTCTACCTATACTCAACTTTCATTTCCTCAAAGGCACACCTGACAGGATTCTGGAGTCAACGTGGCTCCACACTGAAAAATTGTGCCAGTGGGTTGGCTGGAGGCTGAGTTGGAAAGAAGGCCACTCTAGAGTTTGATGCTGGGAAAGGATCTGCTAAGAACAGGTTAAGAGGAGGCAATTACTCTCAGCTGCCAATGCAGAAAGACAAAGGAGAAGTATTTAAGCACGGGGCAATGGGGAGATTTCAGGCTGGGCTCACTACCTTCATCCCTGGCTTGCCTAGAGAAAACTTCCAGGAAGGTGAGAAACCCAGAGCAGACAACATTAATATTCTCTACTGGGGAGAGGGGGGCTTCTTGATGTCCTTTATTTCACTCCCTCTCACTTCTCTGGAGTATCAGCTCTCTGAGAAAACATAAAAATATTCCTGTTATCTACATGGGGCTATGCATTCTGCCCCAATTCCTAAATGTATTCTCTGCTCTAAGTCATAAGTTTGACTGCCTCTGCTGGGACCAGAACCCAGGTCATCTGTATGCCAATGGCATTTGCATGTATTATTTTTAAGTCATTAGTCTCTGCCTGATATTCTGAGTCAAAGAGTTTAATAGGAGAAATTTATGGCTTGTCTCCTCCAATCAACACAATAATTCATGGTTGTGTTGCGTGTGCTACACTAATGGAGATTGCTTTCAACTGGGTGTAGGGTGTTTTAATCCCCCTTCAATTCATTAGCCAGTTCCTCCCGAAGCATTGAGAAGAACAGCAGCTATTTCCTTCTACCCAGGCTGGCTGCTAACACAGTGGGTCTCCAAGTGGGGTCCCCTAAGAGGCCTGCTGGTGGTCTGCGTGCTAAGCCAAATGGAAAGTTATACAAAGTGCTTTTTCTTCAAGCAGATCCCCAGAGCAGATTTGAATCTACATTAAAAAGGCCTAAATTGAACATTTTCAAAACTATAAGCACCTTAATGGTTATTTTTACATTTGCAGAAGTAAGATGATTTTTAAGGTGTTTGTAGCGACAAGAGATAGGTGTGCAGTACCTAGAGCCAAGACCCTCTGCTGCTGAGCATGGCTAAGAGTGGGGTGTTCAGAGTCTGCTGTGTTAGGTTGTCTGGGCATGTATTAGCTTCTTAAGAAAGACAGCCAAAGTGCCAGGGTTCGGCTGTCAGTCCCTCCATCTCTTCCCAGGCTCAGTAGTAAATAAAGCGCCTCATCTCCAGCAGACTCTGTCTACTGTTGTGGGTAGCAATGTAGATCTGTGTTTATGTTATATCACTCCAAGCCTGGATGTTCTGTGTGGTGCCCAAGCTTATCTCCTAAGAGCCTGACAACCAGAAGAGAGAGAGACAGACAGACAGACAGAGAGACAGAGACAGGAGAGAGAGAGAGAGTCAGAGACAGAGAGAGAGAGATAGTCAGAGACAGAGACAGAGAGGGAGGGGGCTCTCAAGCCTCCATAGTTGAGGGAAGAGAAAAGAGCAACAATCAAACAGAAGACACTGTGTGCATGTTAGCCTTGGTTGAATACACTCAGTGAGAAGGGGAATGAACAGAAGGGATCTCTCTCCAAGCCCATTGAATCCCCACTCTCTGCCATGCCCAGCGCTCCAGTGTCATCAACATCACTCATAAGCCCTTTAACAAGATGTTTAGTTCTTGGGCTGCTCACTGGCTCTCAGGTAAACTGTTTTTGTTTCCTCCATGTCCCGCCTTGTCCCATCCAGGATTTTAGGCAGCTCCTCACACCATCTGGTAGACCTCCAGACCCTCTATATGTTATGTCCTCTTCACATTAGAACAAAATCTGAGTCCTTTGTCTTTTTATCTCCTCAGCACCATAAGCTAGACTCTAGAATTCTCCACAGTCTTGGTCTGACCTCCTCCTCCTCTCCTGTTCCGGTTGTTCTTAAACCATGGCATGCAATCAAACCGTCTAAGGGTTTGTAGAAGCAAAACATTGGCCTAGGACCAGAGCTGTTGACTCAGTGGGTCTTGGGGAGGACCTAAGACTGTGTTTTCCTAACAAATTCCCAAGTGATGAGGGAACTCACTGCCTGGCATGAGTCATGTCTACGCCAAGCAGCTTTTGAGCATGCTTGCAAGCATTCTTCTGTGTTGTGCACCCAGGGCCACTCTGGTGGTAATGATCTCTTACCCGCAGTGACAGAGTCAGAAGGATCCCCCGTCCCTCCTGAATGTCACATCAGGCTCAGCCACTCCCCAGCTTCCCTTCCCCCCATGCTGGTGGCTTTTTCTCTCTTCTCTTCTCCCACTCTCTGTGTCTTCCCATCCATCTCTGTCTGCCAGATTCTCACATCCAGGCTTCCGCTGGCATCTCTCCATTATCCTCATCCATCTAACTGGGTATATTTACATTCCTAAAGCCCAGTGTGTTGTCATGGTTCTTCCTCCTTCAGCCAAACAAGGGTTTTCCTCTCAAATCTACTTACAGGCTAATAGGGGGTGGGGTGGGGTGCTGTCCCTCCACTCTGAAGAACCTCACTTGAGACTGTTTAATTTTTTTAAGAACAAAGAGTGACTGTGGCAGGGATAGGTGGCAGACAATCCCGTACCTTTGCCCACAGATCTCTCTCTGGCCTGCTTCTTCCTATTCAGGGACAGGCAAGAAAATAAACAGGCCATTTGGTTTGGTCCTATTGATCCTTGGTAATCATACAAGGCTGACTTGGAAACACTCCCAGAGGCCCTGTCATCAGCATTTATTTGCAATTCTTAATGAAAGGGTATATATTATCATATATATTCATATATCATATATATGTGTATATATATATATATATATATTCCTCCCTGGAGCATTCAGCCTTTAAATTTTTTATTTTATTCATTGAGTTAGTGTAAGCTACCCCAAATTCAATACATAGAAAAAGATGAATGACCTTGAATGTTCCTGAACCACCTGTCCCCACTTCCTGAGTGTTACATCGCAGCAAGCATATGCCTTTGATCCATGAGAAGTGGGATGACAGATGCTAGAGGTGGAGAACATGGACCCTGGTCCAGATTGAACCCCAGCTCTAACCATCCCTTGTGAAATATGTGGTCACATATATGTGCCACACCTCATTGAGTTCCAGTGTCCCCATCTGCAAAATGGGCACGGTACTCCAATGTCCAGAGAGCTAAGTGGACCGGTCACCCAGCACTTAATCACGCTCTCGCCTCCTGTATAAATGGACTCAATAAAAGCTACATCATCACCCTCCCTGCATGCCATGCCCTTGGAGCCTCAGAGTCTGGGGACAGATTGAGATGAATCACTTTCTAGTCCCCAGACTAGAGAAGCTGGAGTGTCTTAGGTAGACAACAGTCCTTCTCCATTTTGCTCAGTGCAGTCAATCCCCAGCACTTAAGTTAAAAGCTTTGTGCCTCCGGTTTTTGTCTTGTTTTGTTTTTTAAATAGAAAAAAAAAAATCCTATTCTTGTCTGTCCAGTGTTTTTCCAGCAAAACAGCAAGTCAGCAGTATAATTCTCCTTGGTCAGCAGAATGCCTGCTTCGGTGGGAGAAAGTTAGGGACTTGAAGAGACTCTAACAAGAAGGGGAGTGAGGGTTTGCCTGGGTGCTGCCAACTTTTTAGGTCGCCCAGAGATTCTGGATAAATTTCTTCCCTTCTCTGTTCCTTCTTCTCCCCCTACCCCAAACCCCTGTCACCTCCTTAAAGGCAAACCAAACATCTTCAGGGGGCCAGAAATGGACACACATGTAGGAAGAGAGCTTAATGAAATCCATTACAGTGTATGCTAACCTGAGAATTCAAACAAAATATTCAGAGATGGAAAAAGTAGGACAGGGAGATAGCTCCATCAGTATTGTTATGCTAGGATGGGGACCTGAATTTAGTCCCTAGCCTTGAAGTTAAAAGAGCTGGGGATGGTAGCATGAACTGTGGCCCTAGCACTGGAAGGCTGGACTATGCTTAAGGCACGCTACCCAGACAGTTTAGCCTAATCAGTAAACCCCAGATCTTGATGAGAAATCAAAACAAAAATAACAAAAACAAAAAACAAACAAACAAAAAACCAGGGTGGATGAGTTCTGAGGAACACCCACCTGAGGCTTACAAGCACACACATGCAGAAGGAAAGAGAGAGACTGACCAACAGACAGACAGACAGACAGACAGAGACAGACAGACAGACAGACAGACAGAGACAGAAAAAGACAGAGAAATAGAGAAGGGGAGAAGGAAGGAAGGAAGGAAGGAAGGAAGGAAGGAAGGAAGGAAGGAAGGAAGGAAGGAAGGAGGGAAGGAGGGAGGGAGGGAGGGAGGAAGGAAGGAAGGAAGGAAGGAAGGAAGGAAGGAAGGAAGGAAGGAAGGAAGGAAGGGGAATGGGTGGTCAGTTCTTCTAGCCATAACCAGGAGTCTCGTGAACACTCTGATAGAAGTTGCACTACTGTGTCTTTGAGAACAGGGCCTCGTTATCTGACCTCCATGAGGGAGAACATAAGGGTCACATCACCATCCACCCACCACCAACAATACGATTTCTGGGAATGTCCTATCCAAAATGATTAAGATCACCAGCCACAAGGAGGAGCATACCGAGAGCCCTGGTAGCCATTTTTCACCCTGGGCCACCCTCACTTGTATGGTGGCTGTTTCACGGAGACCATGGATGCATACAGCGAACAGTGTGAGAAGGCTATCACTGTCTATCAGTCAGGGTAGCCAACTTCAGCAGGGCTGCTAGGCCTAGTCTTTCAGGCCCTGGGGTTTTAAGTATTCCTCATCTCTTTCTCAGCCTCCAAAAATGGAGACATCAGGCCTCACCCAGACATTGGTGTGGAGAAAATGCAGGTCCTGGACCAGACAGGACTGATGTAAGAACTAGATCTCCCACTCTGAATTAGCAGGTCCTTTATTAAATCTCATAACACATCCATTGTCTTATCTAGGAGATGAATAGACATCACGGTGATTACTTCATTGTATGGTTAGTAGACACTCCACCCTAGAGACCTTTGACCAATGCAGTGTGACTCTTACCATTATTTTAAATGGCTATAGTGTGGGTAAGCCCATCTCATTTTGAATTCCACACAAGGTCATACTCAATGCCTCAAGTACCATCAGCCAAAACTAGCACCAAGATGTGGAAAGCCGGCCCCAAGTGTCTGATAACATGTGCCTGTTCCTTCTGGATAATCCCCAACTACATTTGCATTCTTCCGTTGCCAGCAAGCCGGTGCATATGGAATACATTTTCTTTGGGTGTCTTGCCATTAAGGTTTTCATTTCTGCTTAGCGTCAGGGACTTTGCACATGGCTGGCCTTCCACTGCGCTAAGCCTGCTTTTGTGTGGTCTCACTTTGTTCTCTCATTTCCTGATCAGCCAGGAAGCATTCCTAAGCAAGAGCTCTGGGAGGAGGGGCTTTGCCTGGCAGCTTGCTATGCTGAGTTTTGGAAAATGATGAAGTAAGTACCTTCTACCACATAGGTCCCTCTCTCCCTGCCTGGTATCTATGACTGCCTGATCAAATTCGGCTTTCTTTGTCCAGGCTCTGGCTCTCCCTATGGGTGAATCTCCTAAGCTCTTTCAATATACACAAATAAATTAGCCTCAATGTTTGAAGCTTATGTTGTCAGAGAGCTGAGCCTAAATCTGGTAAGGCAGTCTTTCCCCTTGAAAGAATATATAACACAGCATTGGCAAAAGTGTAGGACCGGTGAAGTCACTGATTAACAGAGCTGTACATTAGCCCAGCATTCTGGCAGCAGGGCAAACAAAGTGCAGAAGAAAGGGAGGTAGCTGACCAGTGTGTAGCAAGAACCCATGGAACAATGACTCCGTACATAAGAAAGTATCTTAAAATGACAAGGTGGGGGGGGGTGATGCTTTCATAGAGTCTCAGCACTCAGAGGCTGAGACAGGAAGAACTGTGAATTCTGAGATAGCCTCGAATACTTAGTGTGGTGGTTTGAATAGAAATTGCTCTCATAGCCTTATGTATGTGAATGCTTGGCCCATAGGGAGTAGTATTAGGAGGTGTGGCCTTGTTGAGAAAGTGTGTCACTGGGGTGGGCTTCAAGGTCTCCTGTGCTCAAGCCCACTATGGCGCACAATCGCCTGTGGATCAAGATGTAGAACTCTCAGCTCCTCTAACCCCACATCTACCTGCACACTGCCATGCTTTTCATCATGACGATAATGGACTAAACGTCTGAAACTGTGAGCCAGCCCCAATGAAATGTTTCCCTTTATAAGAGTTGCCGTGGTCATGGTGTCTCTTTACTGTGATAGAAACCCTAAGACATGTAGCAAAACACTTTTCTCAAAAAGAAAAAAGAAAGAAGGAAAGAAAGAGAGAACAAAAACAGATTAAGAAAATAATTAAAACTGTTTTTTTTTTAGAGATTATTGTTAAACAAAGATGTCTGATACAATGACCACTTCAATGGTCCAAATTCGCAGCTGATCAAAATATGCAATAGAGAGAATCACTTCTATGTACACAGGAACCTACAGAACTGAAGAGTACAAGACTCCTGTTTAAAGATGCTGTAGAGCTACATTGAAGGGTAGAAGTAGGCCCATACTGTATTCTTAGGTGAAACAAGACTATCACTGTAAGCATAACAAAACACGAATCTTGTTTTAGAATGTACACACATAGAAGAAATGGCCCTGTGGGAGTTCCTGGACTACCAATGGTGGTTCCCTTCAGTAGCATGGCTATGAATGAGACTTTACAGTTTTCTGTATGTCTCTCACCTATTTTACCACAAGCATAACCCAAGAATGACAACCTGAGCAAACCTATGTGCTTCTTTCCTCTCTGGGGATCACAGACCACAGAATAAGCAGGCTTGCTCCTGGAGACGACTTCAATCTCAACCTCACAGCACCTTAGTGCTGCAGGAGAAAGGCTTCCTCTGCCAGCTCACCTCATCCTGGGCATTCCACGACAGCACCTGCTCATTCCTGACCGAGTCTGGCTGTGCACATAGGCAAAGCTTCCTGGCCACCATCTCCTGCAGCCCTGCACTTCTGTGAGCCTTTTGTAGGCCTCCCTCCATCAGCAGGCTGTCTTCCTGGCTCATAGGTCAGCACAGATTGATTCATCTCACTTCACTCTGTTTACAATTTGACCTTCTTGACCTTCACTGCTCCCCCATGGTGTCAGATTCATGACCCTGTAACACCAACAAACCACGGGCCACAAGCAGCATACCAGCCCCAATCCTTGTACCTTCCTGGCCTCCCCAGCAGGCAGCTCACCCTCATGCTTCCTTTCTGGCCTCCTCAGCATCCCAAGAGACAAGACTGCTTCTTTCAGGAGCTCTGTGTCCTGCCCAAGACAGATGGGCATAGGGAGGGAATATCTGGTTGTTGGCTAATGTGAATTCAACTCTGTGCATCAAAAGTCATAATCTCTTGACTGACTACTCAGAGGCCCCTGCAAGGTTTACTGGGTTTGAGACTTTATTTTGTCTTTCAATGTAGAGAAAACTCTGAGTTCTTGTCCTGGATCACCATACTGGGTGAATACCAGGGGCTGGTGATATCAAGTCGAAGGTTGGAAGAGTAACCCTTTGAAAATCCTTTATAGTGTGTGTCTCTGGGTGTCTTTATAGTGTGTGTCTCTGGGTGTCTTTATAGTGTGTGTCTCTGGGTGTCTTTATAGTGTGTGTCTCTGGGTGTCTTTATAGTGTGTGTCTCTGGGTGTCTTTATAGTGTGTGTCTCTGGGTGTCTATGGGCACACCTGTGCATGCCACAGCTCAAGGGCAGAGGTTGACGGCAACTTTTCAGGACCAAGTTTTCTCTTTCTACCACGTGGGTCCTAAGATTGAACTCAGGCCATCAGGTTTGGCAGCAGGTTCCCTTATCAGATGAGCCATCTTTCCAAGCCCAAGTAAATCCTTCCATGTAGTAATCTCAGCAACCTCTCACACAGTCCCTTATTGCCAACGTAAACCCCAAAATTGTATCCATTCAACTTCCAGGCCTTTGCCCAGTTGGTCCCCACCATATTCTCTATCATCTTTCTCCTCTCCAACCTAGATCCTTGCCCATGAAACCAGCTCTGTCTGGTTTTCCCTCCGACGTTTTTTCATTTGCCTCTTTCTAGCCCCTGATGATCTAAGCTGAAAAGCAACTGAAAACAGAGAGAAATGATCCTCACCTGGGAGCTTCCATTCCCTAGCCACAAACTTAAGCCAGGCATTAACCACCACCATCCCAGTCCCAGATTCCCGACCTGTGGAGCACTCAGTGGTTGCACCCAATGTGGAAATTCTTCTGAGTTTTCCCATTCTGCAACATTTCTCAGAAGCATCCTTCTCCAGAGGATCCACTCACAGGTCTGAGGACCACGGCTACTCTGTAGCTGAGTGTCCCCCTCCCCTACCCCCCTGCCCATGCTGCTTCTGATTTCTGCATCAATTGCTCCAGATTGGTGCCAGATCGTTTGTTTGCTCGTTTTGTCCCAAGCAGATGCAAAATGCCTTTAAAATAATGGCTATGTTTCTTCCCGCACCTCCCCACACCATGTTCCAAGTACAGGAAACAGGAAGGAGAGGTCTTTAGCTTTCTGACTAATGCTACCCCTTGGGCAGACTGGAAAAGGGACTCATTTAAATTTGGTTTCCCTGCCAGGATTGTCAGGCCTCAGTGGCCTTGGGAAATCACCAGAGAGGAAAGTGGTCATTTATTCTAAAACCTCTGCAATCTGCAAGACCTGCCATGATCTTCAAACCTCTGTCTGGCCCTCTAATAGCCGTAGGAACTCTCTGGTGTCTTTCTCAGTGTTATGGTATCTACAGAGGAGAGTAGATCTCTCATCTGAGGTGATCCATCTGGGGGATAAAATCCAGAATCCAGTATTCCTACCACCCGCCAAGCTGGAGAGGAGACAGCCTAAAAGTTAGCCACAGTTATGAGCTACATGAAATTCTGAGAGGGGCAATGCTTTCCTGTGTGGCCCTGAAGAATCCACTGGACACCTCTAAGTGTCAAACTAAATTTCTCTTGGAAAAAGCTAGAACTCTGTTTTGCAGGATTATTACGGTACCCTTGTAGCTTGAATATGCAGTCTTCCATAAGGCTCGTGTATTGAAGGGTCTGTCCCCTATCTGAGCAGTGTGCCAAATGGGGACTGAGAAAGCAAAGCCTTCAGGACAGAGTAACCCATTGATGGATTCAAAAGTTACTGGGAACTCATGGAAAGGTTGGGAGATGGGACCTGGTTGGAGGAATTAAGTGTGTGGGGAATGCCTTTGAAAGCCAGATCTTATCTCCTGTCCCATCCTCTCCGCAGTTTCTCTGCTTCCATGCTGTCTCGAAGTAAGCAATGTAATTCCACCCATCTCCTTGCTATGCTGTACCACAAGCCCATAGCAATGGAGCAAGACGACTCCATTTAAAACTTCTTAAACCATGAGCGGAAGCCAATAGTTCATCCCTTTCAGTTGTTTTCACAGAGATTCCTCACAGTCATGAGAACACAAGAGACACAGACGGAAACAAGAAGGTGAGCCTACATTTATATGTTTAAAACTTAACTTCTTCTCTTTATGTATTGTTTTATAGCTATTCAGAAATATCTGACCCCCTTATTACCCCATTCTTCGCTACCACAGAACTTTCTTTTTTCACAAGTCATTGTCAAGAGAATTATGTGGATGAGGGAGAAACTATGGTCTCAATACACAGTTAACACAACCTATGTTCTCAACTAACTAACACCATAGGTAGCATTTGGGTGTCAGATGAAAGTGATCATATTCATTCAGCTACTTCCATAAACATTGAACAGACTCAAGTTCCCAGGGAAATTCCCACCCACATCAATGCTTCTACATTGTAGAAAACGTTCCCCATTCATAAAAGGAACTTATGAGCAAATGTTTGGAACACTGCCCATCTCTAAGTAGGATCCTACCTGTGTTAAATCACCTTTGGAAGCAGATGTTCTGTGCCGACCTGGTGGGCTAATGACATATTTGCAGATCTCAGCATGCCTAGGGTATCACAAACACAGGTGTGGTCTCCTGCCTCTTCCCTCACTGAGGGGGAAAGTGATAGAAGGGAAGAAAAGCAGCAACTTCCTGGGCCCTGTACCTTGTGTGAGCTCTGCACCAGGCCTTGGGGTAGTCCCTTTCTTGTAAAAGAATGTCTTCAAAAGACACATGCTTTACAGCAATCTCAGGCGAGAGAAAATTCTAGAATAGACACCTACTCCCAGACCAGAGACACAGAAGCAAAATCTGTACCCTAAAGGAAGCTGGAGGTGGTGGGAAGAAGTATCCTGGGACTTCAAGGCCAGCAGTGCATGACTTTGGGGGCTCCAGATCAGGCCAGGAGTCTTTGGAGGGGGACCTGCAGAGCCGAGAGGAGAGAGCATTCTCTCTGCAAGCTCTTCTCCAAGCCACCTGCCCAACAGCCATGCAAACCATCCCCCTTTGCCTCCCCAGGAACTAAGACCAAAGTGAGACTTACCCAACTATTTGTTTATCAGCCAAGTCACACACACACACACACAATTCAATTCAAATATTGGAAGTCCAATTCTCAGTACCTTAGCATGTGACTGCATTTGGAGAAAGAGTCTTTATGGGGGGTAATTTAGGTAATATGAGGTCATGAGGGTGCCCCTAATCCAGTTAGACTGACATAGTTACAGGGGATTAAGGAACAGGCCAAAACAGACTCTAGGAAGACCAAGAAATGACAGAGAGAAGAGGTGGTCATCTTCAAGCCATAGACAGAGGCCTCAGAAGAAGCCAGACAGGCCCCTTGGCCTTGCACTCCTAGAACAAAGAGACAGTTCATTTCCACTGCAGAAGTCAGACAGTCAGTGAGCCATGGTGATGTCAGGATTAGAAAACCAACACACTGCAGAACACCCCGGCTAAGTCGGGAAGAAAGTGAATTGGGCATGCCGGGTCTGCACCAGTCAACAGACCAGCTAGCTATGAATGGAGGTGGTCAAACATGTCAGCTCAGAAACACCAACTGAGCTACAGTGTTAGCCCCCAGCTTCACCCTCCAATGCAGTCCCGAGGCTCAGTTTTGTCTTCATCTCCAGCTAGCCTGCTCTGCCACTTCTTCTTGGGGTGCAGGGTGAACTATCTACCTTTCTCACTACTCTGAGGACCTACCCTCTGCTCACACAAAGAGCTATATACAAATCAGAGGAGTGGGGAGAGGATAGTAGGTAAGATAGTGTGAAATGAATTCTTGTGTGTATGAGAGAGTATGCATCTATGTATCTGGTCATGGCATAGATGTGCAGGTCAGAGGATAACCTCAGACATTGGTCCTTGTTTGAGATGGGGGGGGGGTCTCTCACTACAGGTTCCATGGCCTTCTAGCTTCTGAATTCTCTTATCTCCTACTCCCATCTTTCTGTAGAAATACAGGGATTGCAGATGCACATCCTTCTGTGTCTGGCCTTGGCTTTTTGGAGTCTGAGAATCTGAATCCAGGTTCGAACAATCAAGTAGTTTATCCACTGCACTATCACTCCTCCCATATTCAATGACTCACTCCTACCCAGCATGGCCACACTATGCTTTTACAGAAGCCTACATCAACCTTCTTGGTCCATCTGTTTCCTGTTACTGGGAAAACTCACTCATTCAGCTAGACTGGCTGGCCAGTGAACCCCAGGAATCCTCCTGTCTCTGCTGCCCCGGTTCTAGGACTACAGCCACACACCAGTATGTCATCTTTTGCTGTGGACATCAGAGATCCAAATTCTGGTCCCATGCTTGTATGGCAAACACTTCACCATTTGAGCCATCACCCGGGCCTCCATCTCTGGATCTTAAGGGCCACGAAGTTGAACCAACAAGGGTGAGTATTTGTTTCCAACTCAGCTTCCTTTCAGTGGTTGAAGAGCTTCAGCCCTTTGCCTTTCCTTCATTGTCACCTGCTCCCCATTCTATGCCTCGCCTTGGTGAACTTCCCATCAGAAGCCATTTCTCACTGGTTGCAATGCCCATTCTTAGACAATCACCCTGGGTCATAGGTGTGCATAGGAATAAATTCTATTTTGAACGCATAGTACTGTGCTAGGTGCTAGACAAACATCATTTGCAATGCTCGGAATCATGATGCCATCGTAACCATTGCCACTTAAAGATGAAAGAGCTGAAGCTCAGCTGGAAGTGACTCACCTCCATCAGGTGGCTGAGACAAGGCAGAGTCAGGACGGAGCACTCCCCTCCCTCCATCTGGCATCCTGGCCTTGCCCTGTCCACTCTGATGAGAAAATACAGCTGTGAGTGCTCACATATGTTGTGAAATGCTATTGAAGATCACTCCCCCCCACACACACACAATTCTTATGACTAATAACTAGAAGGCATGAAGAAAAGAATGATTATAACCCATTGACAAATATAAAAATCCCTTGACTTCTGAAGCTGAGCTTTGAGCTCCAACTTGGAACCTTATATCTTCCTGATGCCTGAAGAGAAGTCTAGATACCTTAGGAGACTAGAGCCTCTCTCCAGTGTGTGCTTTGCTAGCCCTTCTTGCTTCTGCTTCATATCACCTGCCAACTTGAACTCACACCATTCATGTGTGCATGATGAGTAATCTTTGTCTGAATCGGACTGAAAAGTAGCATGACTATTTAACGTACTGTATAAATAGGACCACATCTCATGTAGCTCAGGCTGGCATTGAATACCTTATGTTGCCAAGGATGACCTTGAAATTCTCATCCTCCTGCTGAGTGCTGGGATTGTAGGCTGGTACCACCATGCTCAGTTTGGGTGCAGCGCTAGGGATGGTAACCATAGCTTCTTGCATACTAGACAAGTACTCTATCTACAGCCCCACCCCACCCCCATGCCAGGAACACATTTTAGAGTAAAACCAGATGCTATCAGTAATTATAACAAGAAAATAGCTGGAGCAAGGGTTAACCTATTCGGGAAGTAGACACCAGTTCTGGGTTGCTCATCATTAGTCTTGATACCACATTCCATACTGACCACATAACACACACTGGATAAATAAGTGTGAGCTGTGGCTACTGCAGGAATCTGTAGACCCTCCGTCTTCTGCTAGCCAGGCCATTCATGTTCTTCTATGACTTTTAAAGGCTACTTGTCATCTTGTCCTAGCATATCTTTTAGGCTTAGCCTGTTGCATCTCCCCACAGACCCCATTCTATACATGTACAGGGGTCTCTATTTAGCCTTGAATAGTTAAACTGTCATGAAGCCATCATCTCTGTTCAGCATATTCTTCTCTTGCCCCCACCTATCTAATCCCCCTACCTTTAACAGAGTCCTCCACTTACTGCCTGTCCTCTGTAACCTCCCTCCTGTGTGCACCTGTATAACAACACATCCCTACTGTATCACCCTTATATATGAATCCTGGATGTGACTACATTGAAAATCTGCTCAGGTTGGATCCACCCTTTCCAGTGTCATAGACACAGTAAGCATGGGATAAATGCTTGCTGAAAGAACATAAAGGGGTTGGAAGCTCCTGTGGATGTCAACAGTCAAGTATTAGGAAGGAGTAAGACTTTGAACTCTAAGATGATGAGATCTATGTGGCTAAGAATATAGGTATTTCCCACTGGGCTTGTGATAAACACACAGTCAACCACTGTCCTTATTGTTATGAATTTACTCACATTATCAGTCATTTATTTTGGTGTGCCCTTTCACTGTGCTTCCTCCGTCTTTGGCAACACCAACGCCAATTCTCTGCTATTTATTCAGCCTCAGTTCCCAACAGTACTTTCTTCTATTCGACCCAACTGTCTCCCCTGCCTTCTGTCTGCCTGGATGTACTCAGGAAGTCCTTCCTTGACAGACAAGACATCCTGGCATGTCTCACCATGTCCCTCGAGGTGCCTCTGACACTCCAATTGCTGTGAGACTTCTTGGCTCTTCCACCCACCCCTTGGCCAGGCCGTGGATAGTCTTTAAAGACCTTTCACATAGTATCTGTGCTAATATTTACATCTCTGCTTAACTAGGCTGGCCTCAGCTGCCCTGGGCATTTCTTCCACTCAAGCAGGAGGGAGCTGCAATCTTTCCAAGCTACTCAGTTGCTATGTCACCAAAGCGTGCTAAGAACTGGAAGTCGCTTATTGCATGGCCTGCCTGAGGGTTGGGATACATCCAGTGAAAGATGTGCTGGGTTTACGCATACTTGAATGGGATAGAGATTTATAAACTGCAGGGGTCAGTACCCTATGTAGAATCATGGCGAAGGTCTGATGAAATTTGGGATTGTGAAAAATTTAGCAGCAGCGAAAGAATGTCAGAATGTGTAACAGCTAAAAATGTATTTGGAACTCAGAGCCATGATGGATCCAAGGTGTTTCTGGCTAAGCTCACTCATATAGCATCAAACGACTTCCCCGAAGCCTGGGTTCTGAACAGATAACATGTGCAGTCTGCATCATGCATACCACCCACCTCACAATGCCAGAGTATGGTACCTGAAACCCCGTGGCTCAGACACCAGACAACCGTATGCTGTGCTTTCAGTCTGCATGATACATACAGCCTTTTCTGCTCTTATAGAAACATAAGCTTTAATTACAGAAAACAAAGACTTTTAATGTTTTCCCTACCATTATTCTTTGCATGCATCAAATTAACGTATCCCTGGATCGGAATGCATTAGACAAACGAGCGTATCTGTCTCATTAGTATGCAAATCTGTCTTCGTTATTAATAAGTGGTAAAAGTATATGTATGCCAAAGAATAGCTTTAAAATAATCTTTGTTACAGTTTACCATCAGTAAATGCCTGGCTTGTGTGCCTATATACTGAAGGCTGTTTAAAGTTTCCTGGGGTAAAACAGGTCACAAATAGAAAAATTTAAGATGCACCTGGTACAGACAGACCATAAGCTTTGGGGAAATCCTTTCATTTGTAGCAACACTCAACCACTGATTGGCTGTATGGCCAGGACATGATTAATTCTCTCTAGAGACTTGGTTTCCACACATACCAAAAGCATAGAAAGGGGATGGAGAGATGTTGGAGTGGGTAACAACACTGCTTGCCTTTCCAGGGAACTGGGGGTCAATCCTCTACGCCCACATGGTGTCTCCCAACCATCTGTAACTCCAGTTCAGGGGGTCCAATATTCTCAGCAGGCGTGCATGTGGTACATAGGACCCAAATTTTTAATCTTTAAAAAGAGTAATATTATTTCAATGGATTGTATGAAGATTAAATCTGATAATGTACATATAAAGAAGGGCACATTTTAAATGCTCAGTGGTGTCAACTACAAAAATTATTAAATGGTGTCGTACACCTACTATGGCAGTGCTAACTTGCAGAATTAGAGCAAAGCACATCAAAAGAAGAAAAAGATAAATCTTCTGCCCCCTTCAAGTTCAAAATCACAACTCAGAGCAAACCACGATGCGCACTAGAAGAGATGTAGATGATGTGGCGGGGCGAGGGGTGTAGAGAAGGCAGTTCTGGAGGGGACAGACTGGAGCTCAGAGCCGGGCCTGGAGTTTGAGAAGAACCTTGGTTGTTGGCTTTGATGAGGGAAAGCTTGGAGAGCACAATCATTCGTGCAGAATGTCAGAGGGATGGTCCTACTCCATCTCCACACCAGCCGGACGAGAAACTCTCATTCTGTGACACCGAGGAAGAGAAGAGATGATTGGCTCAGGACTGTCCGGCAAACAAGTCTTGAGTTCAGTTTTCTCCATCTGCAAAGCCGAACTCTTAATGCCGCTAATTTGGGTGCCAGGTAGACATGAGTACGGTTCTAGGAAAAAAAAACAGTGGGGCTGGTTTATAAGTAGCACACATACAAATGTGCATGTGCGCGTGCGCGCGCGCGCATGCGTGCGTGTGTGTGTGTGTGTGTGTGTGTGTGTGTGTGTGTGTGTGTGTGTGTGTGTGTATCTGTCTGTCTGTCTGTCTGTGTGTGATTGCCCATGAGTTCACACATGTTCAGTCTAGGGGCGTGTAGCTCAGGGGAAAGCAGAGAAGGCTTAAGGAAAACTGATGGAGAGAAGCCTAAAGTCTGTTAGCTCTTCTGGGGTCCAGTTCTCCTCACTTCACACTAACCCCACCAGGCCCCAAGGGTTATTAATAGAAGCAAAGATCAAGCTAATGATGATCACAGGAAAGCTGGGGGAAGTGTAGCGAGCCACCATGTGCACTGGGCTTCCTTCTATAGGGAGGCAAATGTTTCTCCACATCCTGGTTGTTTGCCGGCTTCAGAGCCAGACCTGGGCTTCCAAACTGACCTGACTTCACAAGAGAACTCAGCAGATGCCGCAAAAGCAAAATACCTGGAGGAATATCTCTCCCTCTCTGGAGTTTTGGCAAACTTATTATCCCAATCAATATCTTAGTAATTACAATCCCTTGTGAGCAAAGGAGTGTGTTTTCCCTTTCTCTGGCCTCTTTACAGGCCTCTCTTATCTGGCAAAAGATTTCTTAATCTACTTTCCCTAAATGCCCTGAAGGTCTGGGCGCCACCACAGCTCCAGAACTCCCTGATTGCCTGTATTCCCTTACTCACGCTGCCTCACCCAGTTCACTGGCAGCCCTTAAAGGGATCAGTTTTTAGCTCTCGGTGCCCCACTGAGTCTCCAAGGGAAAGAGCTGAGGAGCGGGGCCTGGGGCTATGAAGAATCCAGAGGAACTGAGGAAGTTCCACTTCCCTTCTCAGGAAAGCAAGCAGGGAAGTTTGGAGGATGGAGTAAGCCTGTATGAATGATTTCTCTTGTGCATTTTATGCACCTCACCAGTCTTTGTACCTCTCTCAAGTCCCCAGAACTGACAGGAGGTTAGGGAAAGGGCAGGTGAAGAAGCGTACAAAGGAAATTTCTGTTCCATCATCCTAGATTTCTCAGATTCTCATCCCATTACCCCAGCTATTTGTGGGTTGCTTGTCTTCTCTTCTTCTTCTTCTTCTTCTTCTTCTTCTTCTTCTTCTTCTTCTTCTTCTTCTTCTTCTTCTTCTTCTTCTTCTCCTTCTCCTTCTCCTTCTCCTTCTCCTTCTCCTTCTCCTTCTCCTTCTCCTTCTCCTTCTCCTTCTCCTTCTCCTTCTCCTTCTCCTTCTCCTTCTCCTCCTCCTCCTCCTCCTCCTCCTCCTCCTCCTCCTCCTCCTCCTCCTCCTCCTCCTCCTCCTCCTCCTCCTCTTCGTTCCCTTCCCTCTCCCTCTTCTTCTTTCCAATCTTATTCTTTAAAACACAATGTCATATATCCCAGGCTGGCTTCAAAGTTCTTATGTAGCCAAAGATGACCTTGAACTTCTGATCCTCCTTCCTCTACCTCTCAGGTGCTGGGATTACAGGTGTATGCCACCATATCCAGATCACTCAGTGCTACTGATTGAAGCCAGGGCTTTGTGTGTGCTAGATAAGCAATCTACCAACTGATCCATCCACACACCTGGTGGATAAATGTATTCATGAGGTCAAGGTGGGTCTCCATGTAATCTGGGGTGTCCTACGGAAGTATGAAGAAGGGGGGGTTGCCCTTTGCTGACAACCTCTGACTATGGGGATAGGCAGAACAGCACAGCAAGCATAGGGGCTCAGCCCAGCTGATGTATGATTTAAAGACCTGGCCCTTTCTGATGCTCAGATTTAAGAGGTATCTGCACTCCAGAAACCTAATTACTCCAAAGATTTCTGTCTGGTCTTCTCTGCGTTGCTCTGAAGAGGCCCTTCCAAGAACACCACAGGATTGGAGTCATTACTTTGTCGACCACTTGCAGGGCTGTTTATTGTATTTTTATGAGAAGAATGCTGTGCTGCTGAATACATTTCCCAGGAAAGTGTCTGTAAGGGGCTCCTGGTGCCACAGTTTCTGCTAGGAAAGAGGAAAATCAATGCTGAGGCATGTACCCATACGTGTCTACACAGGCATGTCTGCACATGACATGCCTGTCATGTGCACATCCACAGGAGCATATAACTACAGCCAAGTTAGGCTTACATGCCAGACAGAAGGGTAAGCAGGCTCCACATGGGCCACCTGGTATATCCCAAAGAGCATTCTAGACCATCCTGTGGAGCCTCCTGCCTCCAGGCAGATGGGTTCCAATTTACCATAGCCAGCATGGGTCTCTGCATCTTCACAACAGGCAATTTTACCATTCTACTGGAAGGCTTTTCTAGTGTTTAACAGCCCTCCTCCCATAGAGTATTTTCTTTTGAGATTAGTCATATTGAGCTTGAAGGAAACGTGGAAATTCCATAGACAAAAAAGCTCGTACAGGAATGATGGGATCCACGGGTCTCTACAGGATGCAAGAGAACAGACACTCTGTCTATAAGACAGACACTTGTGGACTGGCAGGAACCAAATACCCTGCAAAGTCCTTCAGCTCTACTGAGCTGAAGTGATGGGGACACTCCAGATCCAGCCCAGTCCCTGTGAGGTCTGCCAGTATTCATAGAAAAATGACAGCCCTACCTCAGGGTGGACAGATCTCAACAGAGCATGTTTGTAAGGCATATGGGTCTGTATTTAATTGGCAACCCAAGGATGTCACTTCAGGTATTTGGCAGGGAATGTGGTCCAGAAGTCTGTGCCACACAGTGTCCATCAAAAACCCAGCTGAGAGAAACAAAACAGATGAAAGACTGCCCAAAGGGCATGTGGTCCATCCATCCCTCTACAAAGATTAAGGCCCACTCTGGGACTCTGCCAGGTCAGCAGAGAGCTGTCCACTGGACTAGGTCCCCGCGGTCCCCTTACAGCTGTTTCTCTGAAATGAAGTTGAACAGGATTGAAGCTGTAGGGAACAGCAGCATCCACCATAAGGTGCTATCTTTAGGAAGTTCCCAGGAAAGAATCTTCTGAGCTGTGGAGCAGAGAAAGCTGTACGGTGCCTGAACAGCCCTGGGATTCTCTCTCCATTCTCTTTCAGATCCTCTTCCTTCTCCTCTTCCTTTTCTCTTCTATCCCTCTTTTAGTTACATCTTTTTTTCTTCTCTTCTTATATCTACTGTGAACTCTGAAACTAACTAAGTTGTGTTTTCAAGGTTGGCTACCCGAATTTTAAATTTTGAATGGTGGGCCTGCTTTAGCCCTATGTCCCAGACAGAGCCTTACTCCATATTTTCTACGGAGTTCCTATGGCTCTCCTGATTTCTTCTCCCCCTTGTTTATAATATACACATGTCACTGCTCAGTATAATACATATCGGGGTAAGCTACCACAGTGGTGGTTTGGCAAGAGTCACGTAGAAGTTAAAGTGCATTAATGACTTAATTACTGCTACTTACACTGTGCTGCACAGAGAGAGTACATTTACAAAGGAGGACATCTACCATGACAGAGCCAGAAGGCCCCCAAGACAACATGCACCTTGAGCTAAGAATTATGAATATGGAGAAGCTGAAAGGAGAACTGGAGTTCTGCAGAATTCTGTCCCTGGCACTGTAATCGTCTCATCTTCTCATTCTCTCCATATCTGTGATGCCTGTCACAGGTAGCCTTACCCCACCCAAAATCTATTTATGAATTTGAAGACACAGTGAGAAAAATCTGAATCCTAACACTGTAGAAGGCATACACCTTGATTGATCTGAGAAATTGTTCCATCAGATTTTCTATTTTAATATTTTATGTGCAAAATAGACTTTAATTTTCATGCAATACATATAAAAATATTTTATGGGTTATGTAGACTGATAAGGTCCTTTTTTTAGTTTTTTAAAATATATTTTCTTTATTTACATTTCAAATGCTATCCTAAGTTCCCTATACCCTCCCCCCTGCCCAGCTCTCCTACCCACCCACTCCCACTTCTTGGCCCTGGCATTCCCCTGTACTGGGGAATATAAAGTTTGCAAAACCAGAAGTGGATGCTCACAGTCATCTATAGGATGGATCACAGGGCCCACAATAAAGGAGCTAGAGAAAGTACCCAAGGAGCTGAAGGGGTCTGCAACCCTATAGGTGGAAAAACAATATGAATTAACCAGTACCCCCAGAGCTCGTGTCTCTAGCTGCATATGTAGCAGAAGATGATTTTTTTTTAAGTGAAGACCCAGACAAAGGTAATCTAAATTCTGGGCCACTTAAGAAAATTCCTGGATGGAGAGCGCAATGCCTCTAGGTTCCTGCAAATCTGGGCTGGTTGCTGTGTTCCATGAAGGTGAACAGTGGCAGTTGCCTATACTCTAGGCTTACATCTGCATCCATGTCCATAAGCAAAACAGAGGGAAGGTGTCATAAGTGGTAGCTCATGCCAATCATGTTATCACTCACTAGAGAGGCTGAAGTAAGAGGACTGACATGAGTTCAAGACCATCATGGGCTACATAGTGAGTTCCAGGCCATTCCAAGCTACAGAGTCAAACCTTATCTCACAATTAGTGAATTAATCAACACAAACAGACAAGGGGGAGGTGCAACTTCCTTTTGTGTTAGTCATTCTGTTCGGGAAGTTGTTCATGGTTAGGCAAGAGTGGGTGCAATCCTTAAATTTACTGAGTCTTCACTTCACCTGGAAAATAGAGATGCTAAGGATGTGTTATGGGTATTAAATGAGAAAATGTGTATGAAGACAAGGCAAGCATTAAATGCTCACCACATCACTGGCGATGATGGTTGCTATAGCTCCCATTTCATAGATGAGAAACAGTAGCCCAAAGAAACATAAAAATATGGCAAAGAAAATGCAGTGCAGTCTAATCTGTGGGCTGTAAAATCTGTGCCCTCAGCACCTGGAATCACTGGACATTAAATTTATTGGATACTTAACTTTTCCATTCACTCCATCCCGGGTTCCCAGTCTTTAGCCTCCTGTTAATCCTGCCCTCAACTTCTGCCCACCAACTAACTATCTATCACTTCACTTCATAGATAGCATAGGCACCAGTACTTCAACCAATGTCAACATAGAGCTGGATACGTGAGTTAATAACCAGGAAAAGCTGAGCCATCTCTTCTGGGCTCTTCTCTCTGGATGTCTCGCATGAGATTCCTATCAGAGGCAAAGAGATGGATTCAGTTTCTTGACCAAGCTTAACTCCTGCAAGTCCATGGAGCTACATGATGCCAATCCTCACTAGAACAATTTCCACACAATTGTTCAGGCTACAGTCTAGCTCCTCTGTGTCTTAGTGTAGGCATCTAGATTTTTTTTTTCTGATATGGTGTTAAGCCCATTCTTCACTATCTTGAATCTTGCAAACCAACATAAAAACCCTCTTTCTTTATATCCTTCCCTCCAATTCCTTGACCCTGGACACTAGTACTTAGGGGGCAACATGTCAGGTTTGTGGAGAAAATAGCAAGGCCACCACATCTTCCAAATTCTGTAAGAACAGCATTGGTCTTTAGAGTCAGGAAAGGGGGAAATGAAAACAGACTATGACCATGGCCCCTTGGATTTGCTTCCACTAACATCTGCTTTCACCCATTCTACCCCTGGGTCTCTCAGAAGCACTGCTGGAGATCAGCAGACCTCTTCTAATGGACACACCCATAGCCAGGAAAGCTCCATCCTGTCTCCAAGCCAGTACCTACTGTGACCAATAAATTCTCAAAACTTCATCCATAGGTCTTATACAACAAGGCTAATGCCAGTATATCTTTCACTGGACATGTCCCAATCAAGGCCTGGATGCGATTCTCATGAAGCAACTTCCAGCTCTTAACACGCTTTGCTTTGGCACTCAGACTGGGAATGGAGTGACCTGAAAGACTGAGACTCCATCCTGTTTGAGTTGAAGAAATGCCCAGGGCAGCAGAGGCCAGACTAGTTAACTAGGGATGTAAATATTAGCACAGACATTATGTGAAAGGTCTTCAGTGCACATGAACAGCTGGCCTGGAGCAAGGTAGGAGACACAGAAGCTCAGCAGCACTAATGCCATCAGGGGCCTTTCCCTTACCCCACACCACACACACACAAACCTAAACATGTCCTGAGATGCTATTGCTGTAGGAGAAAATATAAACAAAAACTTGTGATTCCAGGTTAAAGAGTTCTTAGATGTCACATCAAAATCATAACCTGTAAAAGAAAAGAATGACAATATGCATTTTATAAAAGCCCCTTAACAAACTCTGATTGGAATAATTAGCAGACAACTTAGGGAGTGGGTGGAAGTATTTCTTAAACCGGCATCTAACAAAGAACTCAAATCCAGGACACATGAATAATCCCTAAAGCTTAGTACTCTTAAACCAATCAGGCTTCTAAAAACCATGAACAGTAAACACTTTACCAAAGCAGCCACACACAGAGCAAACATGTTCAACACTGCTAGCAGTTGAACAAATAGGAATTCAGATTACAATGAGAGATGGTGCCTAAGTGTTAGTGCAGGCAAAACTAAAGAACAGGGACCAGAGAAGCGGCTCAGTGATTGCGTGTGCTTTCTGTGCTTGGGAAAGACCTGCAGTTGAGTTCCCAGTGCTCACGTTGGCAGCTCACACCTGCCTGTCACTCTGGCTCTGAGGGATTTGACGCCCTCTGCTGACTTCTGCAGGCAAATATACTCATGTGCATATATTCACACACAGACAGACATAACTCAAAATAAATCTTTTAAAAAAATAAATACTAAAAATAACTAATAGTCAACTACAAAAAGCACTGGGTCACCTATGAGTCACCTGAAAACATTTTGCATAGCAGGAAGAATGCAAACTGATGTGCCATTTGGGGACACAGCTTGGAAGATACTTGCAAAGTCATATGAGCTTTCAGTTTGTGCCTAAGTGTTTACCACACGAAATCAACTTAGGTTCACGTAAATCCTGCATGTCTATAGAAACATGTTCAGAATATAGAATAATTCTTAACATGAGAGGCAGCGACTTCAGTGTGGTGCTCAAAATCACAAACTCTGGGGCACTTGCTGATTCCTGGCACAGTTTTGCTTCTCACTAACCACTGACCAGCTAGCAGATCTTCATTCTCTATTATGTAAAATATGGATAGTTCATATACTCATAATCACTGGTAACTGAAAACAACTAGGTTAGGCAAAACATGTACATTATAAAGTAGGATCCTACCCAGAAATAAAAGAAATCCTGATATACTCAACAACATGAATAAATCTCAAATTGATTACGCTAAGTTAAAAGAGCCAGACTTGAGAGACTACATATATATCACATTTATAAGACATTCTGTGAAAGGCAAACTATAGACTCAGCAAACAGATCCATGGTTACCATGGTCTGCAGAGGGGAAAGTTGTTAAACTAAATCTTCATTGTGAGCATGGTCACATGACTCAGAGCAGGACTCTTCAAACTGAGAACCTAGAGTTGATTTTACTGATTATAAATGCTATCTCCATTGTTAAAACTGAAAATCTTCTTAGGTCTTGGAAGAATAACCTAGTTCTATATAATATAATTTATGTTTTATGTAATAAGATATATTCTAAAAGTGCTATCCATATTTCATGGAGAGAGGAATAGAGAACAAACAAGATCTGCTAATTGGTCAATGGTCATCAAGAAACAAAGCTGCAACAGGAATCAGCCAAGTACCCTACAGTGTGTGATTTTTGATGCCACACTAACCTCACTGCCTCCCATGTTCAGAATTATTCTGTATTCTGAGCAAATTTTAGGGCAACCATTGGATCTAAACCAAAACCAAGGTCTAGTCCAAATCATAAGCACCTTTTGTGTGTTTCAGATACATCAGTGATACTGAGACATCATGTATCTTTAAAGCCATTCAATCAAGAGGGAAGAGCAAAAGCCCCTTCCCTTCTGCTCTCACAGTGTGTTTGTGTGTGTGTGTGTGTGTGTGTGTGTGTGTGTGTGTGTGTGTGTGTGTTGCTATGGATGAACCCCAACCTGGCACATGCAAAACAAACCCTTTACCACTAAACTACACCCCTATGCCCCTGAGCTAATCTTGCTGACACTTGTTAGTTCACATCCTCTGTCTTTGCTCTGCACGTATATAGTTACATAGGCACATGACCTGCCTTTACAATGGCCAGTTTCGTGGCTGAGGTCCAGGTAAGGAAGAGTACTTCATGTGGAATCCAAAGCCTTAGGTTACTACCCTTGCTTTATGGTAGACTAACCACATGACCCAAAGGAAGTGAAGTCGACACTATGTGCCCCCCCCTTTTTTTTAAATTTCAGAATATAAATAATGATACCTATTTTAACAAGGATAGACCCCCAAATATATAATAATGTTATTTAGTTCAAATGTGTGTGTAATTGAGTTGCTGTAGATGGCAGCCTGGGCTGTGACCACCATGCCTCCTTCCCATTTAGTCAACCCCACTGCACTGAAGATCAGTCAAACTCAGATCTGTGTGACACAGCAAAGACCCCTCTCCCCAAGAAAAAAATTTAACAATGACACGATCCTACCAAGTGATTTGGATCCTATGCCACTCAAAGCATGACTATAGGAATGGAAAGGACAAGAAATTCTTAGCCTGGAGAAGCAAAGGCTCTTCAGGGATGTGAGCATTGGTTTCAAATATTTGAAGAGCTGTCATAGGGGAAAGGAAGGTAGATTTGTTCTCAGTTGCTTCAGGGCAGAGCTGGAATTAAGCCGGATGCAGATTTTGTTATTATGGAATAAATTTGTCCCACAACTTCTATTAGCCAGAAAAGCAAGAGCTGCCCATGAGGCAGTTGGTTTCCACCTCTTCTCAGTAATCAACTCAAACTCCACAGTCATTTGTCAAGAAGACGTAAGACAAGCCCCAGCAAGCAGGCTTTGGGGGGTCCTGCGTTTCTCAGCAGATAGGCATACATGTTCAGAATGTTTGTAGGTGTGTGGGGAGGTTGAAAGAGGCCAGTGTGTACCACACATCTTTCATCTTCCTCCCAGGCGAAAGGTAAGAGGTGATCGCAGGGGTGAGCAGAGTCAGATGAACCCAGGGAAACCAAAGCAATATTTAATAGGTGGTCTTCTCATTGCTTCTGCATTTAGGAAGAGGAGTAAAGAAAGAATGTCCTGCCCTCCAAAAATGCAGACCTATTTGGATCCTCTCTGAGGTCCCTTGGCAGCTGACACACATGCCCATCTGCCATGCTGGCACAGTGCCCCAGCAAGGGGAGCTCTCTTCCTACTGGTGGGCATAGGTGCCAGGTGGTTGCATATGTCTGCAGAAGGGGCTTCTGTCCGGAGCATCAGAGGGCACTCACAGTTCCCGTGCCCATCCCCTGCCATGTTCATCAACCCCACTCCCACCAGAGAGCATGGTGGTGCCCTGGAGCTGGAGAGAATGGAGTCAGAGAAGGCAGGCACTAGAGAACTGGCACCGTCAGAGGAACAGGCCCTGTCACATTGAGCCTGTAATAGAGCCAAGACCACCCAAGGCACGGCCAAATGGACTCTTGGAAGGAAAGTCTGGGGCACAAATAATATCAACTCAAAGGGCATTGCAAGGGGTCTGGGCCCTTGACAGTGCAATGGAACCGTCCACCATGTCTTTTTCTCTGTCAGTCTCTAACAATGAGGACAAGCATCGGAGAGGGAAAGACTCTCACCTCTGTATCTGTCTGGCCTTGGTGAAGCCCTCCTCTTTTTCTATGAGTCTGTGGCCCTCTCGGCTGAATGACATGGAAGGGTCTCCTCCCCAGCCTGTGAACGAGCGTATCTGTGTGTCCATGTGTACGCCCAGGTCCGAGGCAGGGCTGCAACAACTGCACATTGCTGATACTGCAAAAGCGCATGGAGGCCAACCAGCTAATCCAATCATTCATGCTTCCCTCGTTCCCACTCTTGGATCTGATAGATAAAAACACCCAGGCAAATGACCAGTTTCATGGGCTCTTTCCTCTTTTGTCAATACAAGGAATTGTGAGCTGTCATCTTGTCCCTCCTCTCCAGAGAGAGACCGCAAATATTTATGACCGGCTTTTACAACAGTAATTGTATTTCTAATTGTTTTTCCCTTTCAGCCCTGGTGCTTTGCTCACCCCAGCTACGATGGGCAGTTCTGGGGTTTATAAAGAGTAGTTTGTCACAAATGAAATCCAGGAGAGGCTTTGCACCAGTCAGCCAGCCAGCCACGTTGTCTGCTTATCAGTCCTCTGTTCTGAAGCAGGAGTCCTGGCAGGAGGCCAGGGTCCCACGTGTTCAACAGCTCTGGTAAAAAGGACAAGATTGGCTGGAACATCTCCTCCCCAGAGATCTGGAAGTCAGAGCAGTAACCAAGGACAGCTCCTCTCCTCGAGGTGGGTCTCCAACAGCAGCGCGCAGCAAGTTTCTGCCTTGATTTCCCCACCTGAGAATCTCCTTCCTCCCCAGTTTGCTTTTCCTGATTCTGCTCAGCAAAAGGCCACCAATCTGTTTTATTAAAATCCAAGAGCTGATTTTAGGATTTCAGGATCAAAGAACGCACAGGATACAGAATGGTGCACTGGGAGGCAGGTCTGCCTGGATGTGAGAAGCTTGGCTCTCATCATTGAATTATGCATTCACCCACCTCAACCTTTCTAGAGCCTTCTATACACACAACACTGATATACATCCAGGGAAGGGAGGGACCCTCAAATCTCCCCACCTTTAAGCCAGAGCAGGTTCTTTCAGAGGGTTGAGGTGGGCCTCCAGAACACCACGGACCCCAACAGCCGACACTAGCAAACCTCCGGCTACTGGGGAAGTAGGCAACCCAAACACTCTTAAGATATCCAGCTACAACATTCCCATAACGTCGTGGAAGCCTGAAAGCTTCAGGTCCATTTCCTTCACTGGTAAGACAGAAATAAAGGTAGCCTGCTTCGTGTTACTTCTGAGTATCTGGTGAGATGCCATGAGCTGATACTGTCTGCTAACCCACTGTGAAGCTATCTTCAGAAGTTACCGCTAATGATAATCTGAAAATTCTAGAACTCTTTCCATCTCACTCATTCAGGTTATAAAATGGGATTTTTAGTAAATGGTATCGAGGAAGATGTAATCTCTACTAAATGTCCCCCTTTCAAAGCAAAGAAAGAAATCTCCATCAAGAAAATCTTAGGAGAACCGTTCCCTTAAGACTTGCATCAAGGGCTGGAGAGATGGCTCAGCGGTTAAGAGCACTGACTGCTCTTCCAGAGGTCCGGAGTTCAATTCCCACCAAACACATGGTGGCTCACAACCATCTGTAATGGCTCTATGCCCTCTTATGGTGTGTCTGAAGACAGCTATAGTGTACTCAGATACATAAAATAATTAAATAAATCTTGAAAAAATAACCGAGTTGAGTCAAGCTAACTCCCACTGCACAGGGAAAGGCTAGGCTGCAGCTATGGCTACTTGTTTTCCCTCAGCATTTAACGACACACTTTAGGGGACAGCTTTTAAATACTGGTAAAGTGGGGAACCCCAACCTTAGGTAGCTTGAAGTGCAACATAAATTCTGTTAAGTTCTGCAGACGATCTCTGTAGATGAGCCATCATAGTCTGTTAAAGGGATGGCCACTCTTGAATTATTATCCCCAAACCAGAGAGAAATCCTGAGACAAGGGAGGACAGTTCAGGAGCAGCAGAGAAACAGTCAAAAGAAAGTGCGTCCTCTAAGCAGCCCCACCAGAAGCATTTGGTTTTTTACCTGTGATAGCATAGGAAGAAAGAGATTCTATAGGATGATGGTTTGTTGGGAAGGCAGATGAGTCCATCTGTGGTGGTTTGAACAAGAAAGGATCACATAGGTTCATAGATTTGAGTATTTAGTCACCAGGGAGTAGCACTATTTGAAAGGATTTGGAGGTGTGACCTTGTTGGAGGAAATGTGCCTGGGGCTGGGCTTTGATATTTCAAACCCCATGCCCAGCCTAGAGTCTCTCTTCTCAGGCAGTGGATCCAAATGTGGAACTCTCAGCTACCTCTCAGCATCATCTCTGCCTGCATGCCACCATACTTTCTGGAAAAAAAAAAATGGACCAAACCTCTAAACTGTAAGCCAGCTCCATTTAAATGCTTTCTTTTATACAAGTTGTTGTGGTCATAGTGTCTCTTCAAAGCAATAGAACAGTGACTAGAATACCATCATTACATCCACTGGGGCTGGCTGACAGTTTCAGAGTTTTAATCCATTATCATCATGGTGGGAAGCATGGCAGCATCTAGGTAGACATAGTGCTAGAGAAGAAACTTATGGTTCTACATATTGCTCCAAAGGCTCTCTTCCACACTGGGTGGAGCTTCAACATAGGAGGAAACCTCCAAAGCTCACCCCCCCTGCCCCCGTGACACACTTCCCAACAAGACTAGGCCTCCAATAAGGTCACACTTCCTAATGTGTCCCTTCCCATGGGCCAGTCATATTCAAACCACCACAACAGCCGGTGGTGCACGCCTTTAATCCCAGCACTTGGGAGGCAGAAGCAGGCAGATTTCTGAGTTTGAGGCCAACCTGGTTTACAGAGTGAGTTCCAGGACAGCCAGGGCTACACAGAGAAACTGTCTTGAAAAACCAAAACCAAACCAAAACAAACAAACAAACAAACAAACAAACAAAAAGCCCACCACAACAACACAAATCTCTCTTGACAGTAATGAAACTATGACCACGTAAGGGCATAGAATAGAAGGTATAGAATAATATATATGACCTCAGACTAGTCTCTTAATGTCTTTGAAGCTCAGAATCTAACTGTCCAATTGGTAAAATTGTAGTATTAATAATATCTGCCTCACAGTGTTAGGTAGATGATATTAACTGTCTAAAATGCTTCAAAGTGTGACCTAAAGAAAAGCATGAGGGATATAAGATCGGAGGACAGAGATTGAGGCGATTAAGGCATTGTTGTTCTAACTGTTATGTGGTCTTGGTTCATCCATCTCAATGATTTGAGCTTCATCTCCCTGATCTGAGAAATAGATATGACGATATAAAAAAGGTGGCGGTTATTAAGTGACATCATGAAATCCCTTGGTGGATCATGGAGTGTCTCTCCATGCTGGTGATGCCACCTTCAAGAAGGGACCAAGGGAGATCCTCTGACTTGCTCACAGCCCACAAGTGGACCCTTAGCCAGCTTTGGCATCTAGGGGCAGGAGAACTGTTTTTGAAGTAGTCCTTTGTCCACAGTGGTCCTCCAAGGAGGAGCCTAACTCCACCTCTTCGGCCTGCTGGCAGCCACCCTCACCCTGTGTGGAAGGGAGAATTTTACATCGATTTGTATTCTGCTATCTATAATTGCCTCCTCTTGAGAGTTAACTAGAGTCCTTCTAGCATTGATCAGCTCTATCTAGTTTCCTAATGGAGTAAACACAGAGACCCTTGGCAATTGACTAGGACTTCCAACAGCAGAGCAGACCATGGGATGGGGTGTTTACCCTCACGGCCCACTTCTCCAGAACTCCCGACTGAAAGGCCCCATGTCTTCCTCTGGGAAGCCCAGCTGCTGCTATGCTGGGGCTTGAAGTCTCACACATGAGTCAGGGTAGTGTTTAAGAGTTTCTCCTTTTTTAACTGAAGCAGAAATGGTGAGTCAGAGTCCCAGTGAAGTAAAGGACAAACAATATGGAAAGTCACTGGAGGGTTGCCAGCTCCAGGCCCAGGCCACCAAGACAATCATAGAACTGGTCTAGACTCCCACGGACCCTTCCACCCTCCATCCCCCTGACAGGATTCTTCTGCAGTATCGGGCAGCTCACCTGACAGACAGATGCCCCCCACTGACACTGAACCCTTTTTACTTCCTTCTACTTAGAGTCCCGTCCTCTCTTCTTACAAGTCAGCCTGAATGTTCACCCCCTGCCATCCTCCCAGTCTCCCCTCTCCAGCTTTGGACTCTGCTGAGCCCCATCCAACTTGCCAGCACAGGTCTGGCCGACCTTTCAGTTGCTTGTTCCTGGAGGTAGCCTCCTAACCTCATCCCTGTTCTCCTAAGACCAGAGCAGAATCGAGGAGAGCTGAAGGCCTAGTGAAGTGGACTGGGGTGTCTCTGCTTTGGGCCTTGATTGGTTTAAATCTGCTCTGAAGGGAATTTTCAGATTAGATTGTGGGCCTGGTAGACTCTGACCTCTCCTGTAATCTGAACCAATCTTTTTTCATTATACTTTTGAGGTGTGTGTGTGTGAAAGAGAGAGAGAGAGAGAGAGAGAGAGAGAGACCATGAGCATGTGAGCATGTGTGTGAGTGTGTGTGCATGTGTGCATGTGTGTGTATATATGTGTGTGTGCATGTGTGTGTAAGTGTATGTTAGTGTATGCATATGTGTGAGCATGTGGGTATATGTGTTTATGTGTGTATATGTGTGGTATGTGCATATGTGTGTATGCATGTGTGTATGGGTGAGTATGTATATGTATGTGTATGTATGAATAAGTATTGTATGCATGTATATGTGTGAGTGTGTGTATGCACATGTGTGTATGTATGTATGAGTGCATGCGTAAGTGTGTGTGTGCATGTATGTGAGCATGTTTGTGTATGTGTGAGTGTATGTCAGAGTATTGAGCATGTGTGTATATGCATGTACATATATGTATGAGTGTGTATATGTGTGTATGTGTGTATGTGTGAATATGTATGTGTGTGTATGTTCATGTGTGAGTGTGTATGTGTATGTGTGTATGTATGTTCATGTGTAAGTGTGTATGTGTATATGCATATGTGTGTGTTTCTATCATTGAATAGAAATAAAATAAGTCAAAAGAGAGAACATAAAACAAAACAGTAGCAGAATATTGGGAAAAAATTCTGCCTTGACTCATTAACAAAATATAGTTTGCCCAGGAGAACTGCCCTCTTTTAAGGAGCAGAAGCTTACACCCACACTTTGCTAGCTAAGTCCTTCCTTGCCAGGGCTATCCTGTCCCACTTTGCTATAAAATAAAAGACCAGAGTCAAGTTGCTCATCATTCTTGAGGTGACCCAGGTATCTGGCCTCCTTCTACAAAGAGGCTCAGCCTGGAGGATAAGGGGGAAGCAGGGATACCTGCTGCTAGACTTCTCTGCCTATGCCTGCCCCATGGGGGTCCCTAACCCACTTGGGTTCCTTGTCTTCAGGCTCCCAAGCAATCATCCTCCTTCGTGGCTTCCAGAGGAGAAGCACAATAGCTTTATTGAACGGACTATATATTTCACCAAGGCTAACCTGGGAAGTAAGCAATTACCTTGGAGGAGGCTCCCTCTGGACAGCTTGCCTTCCACCCACCACAAGGGGGGTCTTTCATAACTGCTGAGTTTCTGGGCCATGGGTTTGGGGTTCTGAGTGTACCTTTGTCTACCTCATCTCCCTATCCATCGCCCCACTCCCAGCCCCCAGTGTCAAGGGTTGGGCAGCTGCCCCAAGAACAAACACTTGTGCTTTGAAGGAGAACATTTCATGGCCGCTTCTTTGTTTCACTCAAGTGCTGGCTTCAACCCAAAATTAAGTCGAGAGAAGAATGGAGAAGAATAAATAACTGTATCTTGCAGGCTTTTTTAGAGTTATGGCATACCAGTAGAGGTGGAGGGAGAGGGGAGAGGAAGAGCGGGGAGGAGGGAAGGACCTTCTTATTTAGGGGAAATGCTGCATTTTCTAATAACATGTCACTAGGAAACTGCTGACCCTTAAAACTTCAGATGTCACTCAAAGTCACTCTCCGAGAAGAGTGGGTGGCATGTAAAGGCTAGGCAATCTCAAAGGAAACAAAGACAATTGCTCTGTAATTAATTGAGATATTAATATTAGAAAAAGTCAAAAGGAGATAGGCCATCCCCAGGTTGAATTTAGAGTCCTGAGCCAGGATCACCTCTCAGGGGTTAGAAGGTTCATGACCCCGAGCTACCACAGAGCAGCAGTGTAGAGAGCATCCCTCCTTCATACCAAGCAGCCAGCTACCTGGTTCACTCCTGCCTATCCCTCCTGTCCATGCATGGGTGAGGATACCTGGGGACTCTTGACTGACAGCTCCAATCTCTAAAGGGACTTGTTGGAAGGGAACTGGACATTTAGGTGCCCCAGGACTGTCAGGTCATTCCCTAGCTCCCAGTTCATTTAAACCCAAACCCAATATATATTCCCATACAGGCCTGCTACACTTGAGTGCTCCTGCCAACTCACTATGCAACACTATACACAGCAGATTATTGCCAACTCTCTATGCAACCCTATACACAGCAGATCAACATGCCAACCCACTGTGCAACCCTATAGACAGCAGATTAATGTGCCAACTCACTATGCAACCCTATACACAGCAGATCAATGTGTACAATTTAGGAACACAGCAAAGAAGACTGCTGCGGAGAGAGAGAGACTGGGGTCTGGCTCCTGCTCATTACCCATCCCCTCAGCCTCTCCCCTAAAGCTCTCTCCCTTTTCTCCCACTGGTCCCATAGCATGGACCACTGAGCCTTCTGAAGGAACGGGGGTCTTTTGGCTGTGGGCACAGAAAGACAGCCCTCTCAATTTAATCCCAGTAAAGAGAGTGACTGTTAGCTAGTTTCTCATGGCCCTCACGTTCAGAAGATAGCAATGACCGTATGTTCACAGAAAACACCAGCTGTGTCCTGCCCTGAAGGGCACACCTACAGCACCCGTGTCCTGCACCCCTCCTTTTACCCCAGGGAGCTAACAGTTCCTTGGCAGACATACTGTCAAACTTGGGAAGAAGCGACTCCATGTTGAACAAATACAAATGCTATTTACCTTCTAGCTACTTTCCCGACTCTTCTTAGAGGACTACAGAAAGATGATCTCAGTTCTGATGTGAAAGGGGACTGCAGAAACCTCTCTTGAAAAGAGTAACTCTTGAAGCCTTTGGGAGCCCCACCCCTACCCAACACACACATATACACACACACACACACATTTCTACTGCCTCCTATCAAGGACAAAATGGACTCTACTAGATGATGTGAAAATCACCAACCTAGAATCGATTTGCATAAGATCCCTAGCAAATTCCCTCAGTCCCAGAGTAAGGCTTCATGGCTACCTGCACACAACCTGCCCAAACAATGCCCCTTTTCCCACCAAAGATGCCCTCCATGTTTGTTTTCATTTAATTCTCCTGGAAGAGTGACGCCCAGCAGGGAGCGTGGTAAATTCTGCTTTGCTCTCCAGCTCCCTGCTCAGAAGGGCGTGTGTGCTAGTCTGTTTTAAATGGAGAAACAGCACACTGCATTTCTGAGTACAAGGCCCCAGGTCACATGTGCTATGTACACTATCAGTCCAGCTACCACGGTCACCCTTGTTACTCCCACTAAAATTCCCTGAATTATATATAAGTCAAAAGATGAAGAACTACCTAGAAGAGTGCTTTCCACAAGATCATAGAGCGTGAATGACAGAACAAGGACTCAAAGCAAGATTTCTGAGCTCTAACGTTAGAGCTGGTGCCTCAAAAGCAACAGGATGTGGAGGAAAGATGCGCGCGGGGTCGGAGTGACTCCCATGTCAGCACAAGCAGACGAGGCCTCAGACAAGGCTCCTTTCTGCATGTCAGCTTCCTCAGCCGTGGTGGAAGATCTGTGTGATAGGGTGGCTAGGAGGATGGCAGCTAGATAGCTGTGACAGACCTGAAAGGGGAATAATAAACAAACAGATATCACCTCTATTTCTCACCATACCCACGTGTGTGTCTGTCTGTCTGTCTGTCTGTCTCTGTCTATCAGTCTCTGTGTGTCTGTGTCTCTCTATGTCTGTCTGTGTGTCTGTCTATCTATCTCTGTATGTGTCTATGTGTCTGTCTCTGTCTCTCTGTGTGTGTCTATGTGTCTGTCTCTGTCTCTGTGTGTCTCTGTCTTTTTCTCTGTGTCTGTGTATGTATGTCTCTGTCTCTCTCTGTTTCTGTGTGTGTGTCTGTCTGTCTGTCTTTCTGTCTGTATATCTGTCTCTATGTGTGTGTGTGTGTCTGTCTGTCTGTCTGTCTGTGTGTTCTATGCACATGCATGTTTGTATTCTCCTGCATGCTCGAATGTGCAGGCCAGAAGAATATACCCAGTGTGCTGCTCTATCTCTTGCTATCTTCTTCCTGTGAAGCAGATTCTCTCACTGAACCTGGAGATAGGCTGGTGGCCTGCAAGCACCGGTGATCCTGTCTCCATGCCTCACAGCTCTGTGGTTATGGGTATATGTGCTGTAGCCATTTCTTACATGGATGCTGGAGATTTGAACTCACGTTCTCATTCTGGCATGGCAAGCGCTCCTACCCACTGAGCCATCTCCTCGGTCTCTCTGTTTACTTTCTATGTTTTGCAAGAATGAAAAAGAGATCAAGGTAGATGGGGGAAAGCTGATAGAAATGCACCACTCAGCAAATGCCACCACCTGTGCTCTCATCCACGGGCCCAGAAACGAGACCATGAAACAAGATTCAACCAGCGCCTCCAGAGGTCACCTCCAGTCTCTCTTCTGCCATGATGCTCCTGCATGGATAACCTCTGTCCTAATGGTAGAATGAATGGTGCTGCCTGCTTCTGACTTTTCTGTTAATCATGCAGTTTGCTCTGGTTGAAGCTGGGTTCTTCATACAGCTCAGGATCAGAGAGAACCATCCCTGTAGCTGAAGTGGCTACAGATCACTCATTCTCTCTGGGGCCCCTTTGTGACTGATTCAACTTACTTACCCACTTTGCTATTCATAAGCATTAGTGGTGGCTTCCATGATTTACCCTGTACAAAAAAATGCTGTTCTGAACATCTGTTTGTGTGTGTGTGTGTGTGTGTGTGTGTTAATAAGTATACATATACTTTTTCTCTATTGATCATAAAAATTGCTGGTTTATAAGATATATATGATATATATTATAAGATCTATAATGCAATATATGGTGCAATATATGCAAAAGTGGTGTGATGGAATTTGCTAGTGATACACATATGTATATATATATATATATATATATCATTATGTATATTTGCTAGTGATATATGTGGTATTTATCATATCACTACCATATATATAGTATATTATATAGTATATATCATATATATAATATATATATATATATATATATATATATATATATATATATCCTGATCCCATTTATATTTGTACCTTTGTACCTTTGTTTGAGAACTCTGATTTTCCTGTGTTCTCATCTCAATACCTGTCTCTTTCACTGTAACCATTTTGTTGAAAATGTAATATCTCACTGTGGTTTAATTCGCAGGCCTATGATGATCAAAAGGTTTGAGTATTGTTTCATGTGTCTTTGGTTACTTGGAAGTCTTCCTTTAAAGGGCCTATTCAAGTCTTTTAGCACATTTTTCTACCAACTAAGACTATTTACATGCTCTGAATATGACTCTTTTGATAGATGCTTTGTGGGTAGATTTATCTAGTCTGTCAGCTTAATGTTTTGCTCTTTTAGGCTTTTTAATAATTTATGTTCTTAATTTTAATGCAATGAAATTCATTCACTTCCACTGTGGTCTTTGGTAGCCTATACAAGAGATAGTCATCTATGTTCAATCCTGAAAATATCTTCCTGCTTTTTCCAAATGATTTTTATCCTATTTCATCTCTTATTTAGGAATATAACTTATTTTTGTGTGAGGAATGGCTAAAACTCCTCTACCTCCAATCCTATTAGTCACTTATGGAGTCTCATGTCTATAATCCCAGCATTTAAGAAGCTGAGGTAGAAAAATTGCCACAAATATGAGCCCTTCTCCCTCAGGGTACCATAGTGAATTCCAGACCAAATTGGGCTTCATAGCAAGATCTTGTCTCGAAAAAATAAAATAAATTAAATTAAATAATGTCCCGTTGGACTACCATCAATTATTGGAAACTTCATCCCAGCATTTTCTGTTATCTTTATCATAATGAGACGAGCAGATGTTTGTGTTTAGTTTTAGACTACACTCTGATCACTTATCTATTTCTGTCTAATCTCTTCACCATGGTCAGACTTTTTGCAGCTTTCTAAGTCTTGATGGTGTTTTTAAGGAAATATTAGTGTCTTCTGAGTCCAGAAAGTGAAGAAATGCTTCCTCTTATATTATTTGGATACCTGGTATAAACTACCTAGGAGGAAGTTGATTTAGCTAATGGACTTATAAGTCCAGACATTAGTTGTGGTGTGAATGTAAAGCCAACCCCACAGGCTCATGTGTTTGAACACTTTGTCTACAGATGGCAGTGCTGTTTTGGGAAATTGTGGGACCTTTAAGAGGTGGAGCTTAGCTGGAGGAAGTAGAAGTCTGAGGGGTGGGCCTTGGGGCTAGAGCCTCTCTTGTCACTGCTTCCTCTGGAAGATGATGTGAACAAGAAGCAGCCTCATTCTCCTGCCCTTCCATTCTTGAGCTGTTCCTTCATCACACCTTCCCCATCGTGGTGGATGGTTCCCTCAAACCATGAGACAAAAGGTGACCCTGTCCTCATGTAAATTGCTCCCTGTCAGGTGTTTAGTCACTGGATCGAGGGAGCAGTATCTGATAGACTGTGACAGGGGTTGACGTTGCCTCTGACACCAGTGGAGTTAGGGTTCCACAAGCAAACCTCAAGAAGAAAGCAGAGAGAAATGGATGGGCTGGCCTTGCTCATTTTACAGCATCCCCTGTTGAGAATGCAAGGAATTAGACGAGAACATATGAACATAACTCCAAAGACCTAAAGACCTCCCTCTAGGCTCCACCTCACAAGTATTTCACCATCTCCCGAGATCATGACTCTGTTGATTAAGCCTTTAACCACATGCTCCATTCTGAAGGTTTAACTAAACCTTACCCAGACCTCATACACAGTGCTTCTCAACATATGGGTCTCCACCCCCGGGACTGGGTCAGGGGGAGTGCATCAAATGACCCTTTCACATGAGTCACCTAAGATCATCAGAAAACACAGATAATTACATTTCATAACAGTAGCAAAATTACAGTTCTGAGGTAGTGACAAAAATAATTTTATGGTTGGGCAACACCACAACATGAAGAACTATGTTAAAGGGTCACATCATTGAGGAAGGTTGAGAGCCACTGCATTAGCATCTTCCTTGCTCCAACATAGCCATGTCATGTGCCCAACCAGTCTGTAAGAAGTGGTGAGAAGACCCAGAATGACAAGGGTTCCATCTGTAGACCAAGTGAGATCGGAAGCTGTTCTGCGTTGCCATGACAGGAAGAAGTCTAAAGTACATGTTATCAGCTGCACACTGTGCGATAGCTGAGTGGCTGGGACCCCTGAACCAGCTCCTGCTGTCCCTCGCCTCAGACTGCTGCACATCCCCACCCCTGGAGCAGTGTCCTGGGGCTGCCCTATGGCCCAACACCTGCCCAAAGAAGGCCTGGAATAAGCACAGTTGACTCTGGTGTCTTGACCTCCGAGGAGCCAAGCCCTGTGGTGGAACAGATGCAGGACCCACAACCCTACACCCATCCTGGTCCTTTCTGTCTCATTCTACAATGTGACTCTCAGCCAAGAAGATCAATTGTTTATGGAATGGCCCTCTATTAAAACAGAAGCACTGTACACATGCAGTATGTCTTTGCTACTTTTCTGTTACTGTGATCAAACGTTACGACTAAGGCAACTTATAAATGAAGGCCTTTAATGTGAGGTTCAGGGTTCCAGAGGGCTAGCAATCGTGACCATCATGGTGAGGAGCGTGGTAGCTGGAAGGCAGGAATGCAACTTCAGCTGTAGCGAAGAGCTTAAATCTTGCTCCACGAGCAAGGAGGCAGAGGGAAATAACCAGGAATAGTGTGGGCTTCCTCACCTCAAAACCCATCTCCAGTGACACACCTTCTCCAAGTAGGTCTCACCTCTTAATCTTTCCTAAACGATTCACCAACTGAGGATCAAGCATCCAAATATGTGAACCTATGGAGGGCATCCTCATTGAGCCCACCACACGGCCTGGTATTATTTACCCCCAGCAGGGGAAGAAATGCAATCTTCTGCACTGGATGGCTCTTCGCTGATCCGAATGGAATCGCCATTGCCTTCCTCTGAGCTGTGGACTAGCCTGGAGTTAGAGATGTGTAGTCTGGGTGTCAGACAAGTCAGAGTTCAAATCCCATCTCCCTCAGTGACTTGCTTTGTAGCTTCGAGAAAGTTCTTGCACCTCTCTCGGCTTTAGTTGCCTCACATATAAAGTAAACCTAAGAATGTTTCCTTTCCTCATGTCATTTTACCAGCCTAGAATGTTGTAGGACAACTTACTGCTTGTAAACTACATGGCTTGTTATAGGACTTAAACCATGTTGTCAGGTGTCCCCTTGCTTCTCACCTATGCAGTCACCTTTCTATTTCCAGTTTGTTTTTATACTCTCCTGCCATGAGCCCATATTTTAGTTAGTGTGACTATTGCTGTGATGTAACACCTTGTCTAAAGCAACCTAGGGAGGAATCATGGTTAGATAACCACAGGATACCATCCCTACAGCAACTCTGTGTGTGTGTGTGTGTGTGTGTGTGTGTGTGTGTGTGTGTGCCTGTGTATGTGTCTGTGTCTTTGTTTGTGTCTGTGTGTGTCTTTGTTTGTGTCTGTGTATGTGTCTGTGTGGTCTATGTGTATGACTCTCTGTGTGTGTGTGTGTCTGTATGTGTGTGTCTGTATGTGTGTGTGTGTGTGTGTCTGTATGTGTGTGTGTGTGTGTGTTATTCAGCTTTTGCTTTCACATCACTGTTCATTGTAAAGGAAGTCAGGACAGGAACTCACACAGGGCAGGAATCTGGAGGCAGGAGCTGATGCAGAGGCTGGGGAGGAATACCACTCCTCCCCATGAATTGCTCAGCCTCCTTTGTTATAGAACCCAGGACCACCAGCCCAGGGATGGCACCACCCACAATGGCCATGGGCTGGGCCCTCCCCCATAAATCACTAATTAAGAAAATGCCCTACAGGCTTGCTTACAGCCTGATCCTACAGAAGCATTTTCTCAATTGAGGCTCCCTCCTTTCTGATGACTCTTGCCTGTGTCAAGTTGACATAAAACTATTCAGCACAGCCAGCCAATAAAGTCATCAGCAAATTAATAATTCACCCGGAATTGACCTTAAGTAACACAGTGCTGCTGTGCGATGACCTGGGTTTATTTTGGGCAAGAGTTGTAAGAGACTTTGATCCTGGGGACTGTGCTTATGAACAAGACTGAGATCAGAACAGTAGTGCACAGAGCAATAGAAAAAGCCGAGGCCTCGAGTCAGAGTTCCCGATGTCCAGGATCAACTGTGCACTAACTACCTGGGAGAGCTAAGTGGCCTGGCACAGCCCAATGCCTCCTTCTAGACTCCTTCCTGTGCAAAAGAAGAGGTTTGAAGAGGTTTGTTCTGCAAGACCCCCTCTGTCTCTCAGAGTCTATACTGTGACTCTCAGCCAAGGAAAAGACCAAGTGGATCACTGCATCGAAGACTGTTGGGAGACTGAACACGACCCATGATCTCTTAAGCAATGAGAATAGACCTGAATAGTACTCCTGATCTGAAAAAAAAAATGGCAACTTACCTCTTCCGTGGTTAGATAACCTCAGGATGCCAGGCCTACACCCCTACACCAGCTCTGTGTGCGTGTGTGTGTGTGTGTGTGTGTGTGTGTGTATGTGTGTGTGTGTGTGTGTGTGTGTGTGTGTGTGTGTGTGTGTGTGTGTGCAGGAAGGAAGGTTAGGACCACATGTATGTGCAGTACTCTTGTATACATGTACTACACATTTTCCTGTGCATGCAGAGACCACAAGTCAAGCTTGAGTGTTTCTCCTCAGGAGGCAATCCAGCTTGATTTTTGAAACAACCAGGTCTCTCACTTTTACCTGGAACTCACCAATTAGGCTAGGCTGGCTGGCTAACAGACCTCAAGGTATTTTTTTTTTCTGAGTGTTTGGATGACAGACATGAGCCAGGATGCCTGCCTAGCTCTCTTTAACATGGGTTCTGGAGATTGAACTTGGCTCCTTGCGATTGCACAGCAAGCCCTTTACCAACTGTGCCATCTCCCCAACCCCAACTGAGTGGCCTTTGATTTAAACAAAACCACTGCCGGCTAATCCTTTGGCTGGAGGCGAAGAAAAATAACTAATGGTGAGAGGTACCTTCTCATTCGCTCAGTGATTCTAGGGGGTCCTTCCCTCCCCTCAGAAAAAAACAGAGCTCCCTGTACCTATACTATTAATGGCCCCTGTGGGGACAGGGCAGGCCTCTGGCCACCAGCCCCTAGCTTCAGTAGGGTTAAAGAGTGGATCACTTGTTGCCTCTTGCTTAATCCCTGTGTCCTACAGAGGTGACAGCCTGCCACTCCATGATGTCTGTGTACTGGAACTATTTCCCAAACCCAGGCCAGCTGCAGCCTTCTCTGATGTCCTCCTCCTGTGTGGCTGGAGGGGAGCAAGCCGGGCCCTCAGTGGGAAGTAGTGGCAGTTCTGTGCCTGGCATTCGGTTCCTAGCACATTTGTTTGATCTGTGTCCAGGTCTCTTAGCCATTTGCTTCTAAGCCGAGAGCGGAACATAAAAGTAGTCCCAAGTGGCTGTTTTCGGGTCTTCAACAATCGCTTAGCCACAGTTGGGAAATCTTTGCATGCCCCTCTGTGAATTATCACGTTAGCGAGTGGAAGCTTTGGGGTGGTCAAACCATAGCTCTATTGCTCCGCCTCTGACAATCCATCACCTGAGGAGCGGGTTATTAAGTTGTTCTTTGCCTGGGAGTGTACAACCATCTGCAGCTCGGTGTCCTCCCAAAGGGACATGGGGCAGAGGACCCTGGGGCTACATACCTGGAACCACTTCTCCAGTCTACCAAGGAATTCTCTACCCTAGCCCCAGCCCCAGCCTACCCTCTCTCAACATTTACCCCCTCCCTATCACCCTCACACCAATCCAAGCCATGTGAGGGAATAGTTTTATTTCTAACAGAACATAGGAAGCTCCTGTTCAGGGACAAACCCTCGCCTTACCCCCTATAGCCAGTTCCTCCTGCTGTCCTCAGCCTCTGGGCCATGAGAGGGGTATTAGATTGCACATGAATAAGCAATATTCACTTGGCTCTCGGAGCCTGGAGCAAATCCCCGGAGCTGTGGTACAGAGCTAGCACTGCGGTATTTCCCGTCTCCTCTCCACCACCTCCCTCCCTGCCTAGCTCCTATTTCATGTGAGGACCTTTCTCTGGAATGTACTTGCCGGTGGGTACCTGTGTTAGACTACTACCCTCAGGGCATGGAATTCAGGGTGTGAAGCAGATCCCCAGGGGCAGTGACTCGAATGGACCTATGGGGGGAGGGTCCCCCACTCCTACTGCTCCATCCACAGAGGGGGTCAGAGAGGAGGTCAGGTCCATTGTCTCCCACAAGCTTGTTCCATTGATCCATCAATTCCACTATGTCACCATGCCCTCCTGAGGAAGGAAAGCTTCAAGAGCAGTGGTTCTCAGCCTTCCTAACGCTGCGACGGTTTAACACAGTTCCTCATGTTGCCTGTGACCTCCCCCCCCCCACCAACCATAAAATTGTTTTTGTTACTACTTTATAACTGTAATCTTGCCGCTCTTATGAATCATAACATAAACATCTGTGTTCTCTAATGTCTTAAATGACCCCTGTGAAGAAGTTATTTGACCTCGTGAGGGGGTCGAGACCCACAGGTTGAGAACCACTGCTCTAAAACCTTAAAGAGAGAGAGTTCCAGCCAGAGCCTGCCCTTCAAGGAGGTCTGGAAAGGTAAGGTAGCCTCATGAGAGGGAAGGTCAGAGGCATGCTTCACCTAGCCATGTTCAGGGCACCTGTGTAAGTTGAATCCCGCTCCTCCTGTTGGTATGAGTGACAAGTTGCTCTGTCGCTGTGAGCCTCACTGTCCTTACTATGGGATGGAAACTGACGGTCACAAATGAGATGCTAGTCTCAAGTCTCAAACTATGCCTGATTCATACTGTCAACACTGTGAACTGTATCTACCGTTGTCCCCTCTAGATGCCTGGTCTTCCCCGGTTGTGCCAAATCCCTACAGGAACACCGGGTACTGCAAAGTGACTTGTGTCCTTGATGAAGAAGGGCTCATGACTGCTCTTTGATGTTTTCCTGGGCCTGGAAAATGCCCATTACCTTATAGGTGTCTGTCACAGGACAGGGATTCCATTCATGTGATTTTCCTCAGGGGAGTAGGGAAAGGAGGACTTGGAGGAGGAGGGGAAGAGGTCAAAGTCACCAGGCAGAGGGAAGGCCAAGGAAGAGCTCACCATGACTCTAATCCCTGTAAACCAAGCCTCTCCTGTCCATCCCTCCCCCATCCTTATGCTCCCCACTCCTCCCCACCCTCATGCTCCTCACTAACCTCCTCCCTCCACCACCGTGCTCCCCACCCTCACCCCTTCCTTCACTCTTTCCATCTGGGCTCTAGCTTTTAAGTGTAGCATCAAGCTCAACCTTCTTTAGCGGTTCCCTTCCTGCAGCCTCCCCTGACTCTCAGACGCCTTCCAGACAGTTCTGCAATTTTAGTTCTTTCCTTTGTCCTTTGTCCTCTGCAATTCAGAGCTTTGACTGCTTTCACCAATGAATGGGGTCCTCCTGCCTCTGATCCATTTCATGGCCACCCATTCTGTCAGATAGTTCAAGTGGAGCTCCTTAGAGCCCCACTGTCCTGAGTGAGTCTTCATTTTCCTTGTCCAGCCTTGTAACCTGCTCCACTCTGCCTCAGTTTCCCTGACTTCTTCACACAGACTCTCCCTTCTATCCTAGCTTCTGCCCTCTCTGCTCAGGACACGTAAAGCAGATTCCCATCACAAAGACTCTTACTTTGGGATACAGCAGCTGCCAATCACAGGCAGATACCAAACACCTAAAATGGCCAAAGCTATCAAAGATCCAAATTTTATTTCATTTTATTCCAATTTGAAAATGAAAGGACTATATCCCAGCTTTTCGCATTAGACACTTCATTGCTTAGCTAGTTGGTACTACATTTTACTTTAACTAGAACTATGTGTCGTAAGATATTGTTGTGTGGTAATACATGTGTCAGGAGTGCCACTTCTAATATAAAAAGCGGATCAAAAGTCACTGACCACATTGGCGTCAATGGATTGACTTTGTTGGAAGTCATTTTGTTCTAAGCGCCAATGTACTAGTATGCTGTGATTCTTTAAATATTTTATGTAGATAGCCTTGTTACAATACCTGTTTCCTTTTATTTTTAATGTGTCTACTAGAATATGTACAATATAAATGTAGCTTGCATTATATTTCCATGCGATCAGCCTGTTACCTCCGGGTGATGACACATTGGGGCTCATTAATACAGGAAGTATGAAACAGGCTCCTAAGAGATGGTCAGGACCACCTGCAAGCCTGAGCTGGGGAGCTGGGGAACTGGCTCAGCCAGTAAAGAGTTTACTGAGCAAGCATGATGACCTGAGTTCAACTCTCAGCCCTCACACGCCTGTAATCCCAGCCCTGGGGAAGAGACAGGCAGATCCTTGGAGACTGTAGGACAGCCAGTCTAGTCAGATTGTCAAGTCCGTGGTCCTGTGAGTGACCCTAAGTCAAAATCAAAGAGGACTGCTGAGGAATGACACCTGCATTGAACTGTGACCTACACACAACGTACATACATACACGTGCATGCAGACATATTAAGGCACACAAAATAAAGCTGAGACAATCTACAGTGGCATCCAACAGCCTGTGGCTCCAGGCTCCTGTGGTCCTCCAACACTGCGCAGAAGGCCATAGATGATGCAGAATAAGAAGCTGGATTTAGTGTGCGATCTGAAACTAAATTTGTTTTTCGGCTTTGTCAACTTAACAGTTGACTCTGAGCCTTAGTTTTTCCATCCGTTAAACTGGAATAAAAACAAATGTGGAGGGTGGTTGGGAGGATTTTGCAAATAATACTCTTAAAATGATGCTTGCAAATAATGAGTGCCCAATAATTGTTAGCTATTAATCAATTGGATTTAATGGAATAGAGGCGAGAGGTATATAAAATGACCTATGGAGGCCCATTGATTCTGCTTTTCTCTGGTTCCCAGCCACGCGGCTGCAGAAGATGTCCTTCTGACTTGGAGAGATGAGGTTCATTGTAGCAATAAAATTAGCTCATAGGGAAGTATTTTTGCCCATAGACTCAGCATGAAATGCTTCTCAAATGTCCGTCAACTAACCACAATGACCTGCCCTTGCATGTTTTCTGTGACCGGCTCTGACATTCTCCAACTTGCCTAGGCTGGAATGTGAGACCCGAAGCTGCTTCTAGGCAGCGACTGGATGCTGAACTGAATTTGTACGTTTCACTCAAAATCTGTCAGTTGAAATCCTTAACCCCTAGGGCAATATATTCAGAGGTAGGGTCTCTGGGAGCCGATTAGGTCATGAGATCAAAGTCCTCACAAATGGTATTAGTGTCTTTATCAAAGAAGCCCCAGGGGTCTCCCTCTATGGGGCACAATGAGAAGAGAGTTGTGTGTGAACCAAGGAGCAATCCTCTCTAATCACTGAATTAGTCTTCAACTTCTCAGCCTGCAGAATTATGAGCAATGCATTTCTGACATTTGTAAGTCACCCTGTGTATGGACTGAAATACTGAATTTACCAAATAAAATAGTAATCAAGATAGCCAACTCTCCTCTCCAAGACTCCATAGTCATCTGAAACCCAAGACTGGATGCCGTCAGTATAGGTAACTGCAGGAAGAATCCAAACAATTCTGCTCCCGACCCCCATCATTCCCTCCTTACTCCCTGGTAAACTGAAAGAGTGAGGGGTTCCTTGGCACTCTCTGGACAGTCTCTTGACCTGGAGATACCTACCTCTCCCCACCCCCCACGAGGACCCAGCAGGCAAGAGAGGAGAAAGCAGTTTTACTCTTTAACTCTGAAGTTCAGGTTCTCTCCCAGCATCTCAGAGCAAAGGACAGAAAAGGCAAGCAAGGAGCTGCTAACTCCAAGTCCTCTGCAGTGCTCCAAACATAGGGACAGACCCAGGAAGCCTCGGGTTTAGGAGCTGCTCTAGTGTAAATCAGAGGGCAAAAAGGCACCATGAGAGTGAAGCTATATAGAAGGTCCTGGCCTGTTTAAAGCTTCCAGTTAGCCCTCTGATCTGGTAGGGCACCTTTCTGATCTTAATGCCATTCTATGAGTGCTGAGGGTGCTGGCAAAGATGACAGAAAGCCAGGGAGTCTATTTCCCAAGCCCAGGATGGCAGACAGCTCTCGATGTGTGTGAGGGAAAGCAGGGCAACTGTGGGTTGTAAACAACAGGCTCTTCTTGTAACAAAATGAAGAAGAACTTGATTAATGGAATTCATATTATTTTCTACAGCCAAACAAAAAATGCAAGGATTCCATGAGAGACCAAGAGTTTCTCTGTAGATGACTTAGCACACACTCTGTAGATGACTAGTAAATGTATCTTGTATTTGTTTTTCTTTTTTATCCATTTTATTCAGGGTAGCAATGGTTCCCAGCTCAAAGACTACATTCCCCAGCTTTCCGTGCAGTGAGGCATAGCCACCTGACCAAGCTTCAGCCAATGAGATATAAGCAGACTCAGCTGAAACAGAGCCTGTACTTTTCTTTTGTGCTTCTAGCTGCCTAGTATGCAAAGAAATCATGGAAGAGCTCTTGGTGCATTGGATAGTTGAGGGTGAGAACTGTGTGTTGTGGATGGAGAAGTCACGGCCTGCTGCCCAGTCTCACATAGCAACCTCTATTCTTCTACTGCAATTGTGTCCTGTCATCCATAAGCCACAATTTTCTGTTTATGTGTTTAGGGACAGACATGGGGACTGACATGGGGTCAAATGCTGCAGAATCTGGGAATTCCTCACAATCTTATTCTATGCATACATGCCCAACTTGAGTCATGGTGGTTGCCCACATCCTGGAATAGCAATGGATGCCACCCACATTTGTGGATGACAATGTCATCACAACATCAAAAATGGACAGCCCTGTTCTATAGGAGTCTTAACCATAAAGGAATCTACCTGAATTTCTTATTTCTGGCTTTTTATATTCTAGAGCAATTTTTAGATCTATACAGCTTGAATGAAATGCAAACTAAAGGATCTGTGATTCAGGAGAATATCATAAGAAAATCCAAGAGGAATGGAGAAACAACAGTTCTCATACAGTGAGACACTAGCAGAATTGATGAGGAGAAAATAAGTTGGTCAAAGTCTCACCATGAAGGACCATAGTTGGTCTCAAGGAACAAAAAATGTAGATTCTACACACCACTTGCACCCAAAGATGCTGCTGAGATGACCTTTCCATATATTTCCAAGGCACCCATCTCACCCAGCAAAATAGACCTAGCTGTATACTTAGGATACAGAGAATACAGGGAAAGAGAGATAAAGTCCACAACAAAACTATGTACTATTACAAAGCATGAAAGGCACTGTAAATTTAGTGACCCTCCAGGAAGGATGATGCTCTGAAGTCAGGACTGGTCAAAGAGAATGCTGCATTCAGGGAAGTTTCCCAAGATGCTGCCATCAGCCCAGAAAATCTCCCTTTCTGGCGGCAGAGTCGAGAGAACAATATGTTTAGTGGGACCTTTTAAAAGCAGAGCTTTTGATTAGCCTAAAACATTAGTGTGACTTATCTTCTCATCTCTGGTAAATATTTAATTATAAAAAATAATGGTGTCCTTTTATTTTTTTACCTTTGTGAATCCAAATCACAGCAAGAATTTATTAAAGTTCTCTTGGCAGTGAATGGCATCCTAGTGTGGCATCTTTTAACTGACATCCTATAATTAGAAGGAATTGTCTTTTCATACCACAAATCTGAACTGGCTAATTGCTCAATGAATATTTAGCTTCTTGCGTAGGCAAATAGTATGTGAAGAGCGGAATTTCATTGAGTAAGTATTCAACCCAGAAAACTTCCTAGGTGTCAGCTCCTGCCTGTCTGTTTGAAGTCTACTCTAGCACCCCTTGCTTCAGTTGCCACCCCCACCCCTACCATGGTGCCTGTACATACACACACACACACACACACACACACACACACACACACACACACACAAAGTACATTATGACTTTTAGGAAATACAAAAATGAATCCTTAATTGTCATTTGGTGTTTTGTACTTTAATTTCTTATAAAACATTTCAATAATACAAAAAAAATTAAGCAGCATGACAAATAAATACCCTTGCATCTACCACACAGAATGAGAAATAAACCATTATGTATAAACTCTGATGGCCAGATATTGCATATCCACCCCTTCCAAACTCCACCTCTGGTGTATTCTTTCATCTTTTCAAATTTGACTGTCTTGAATTCAGTATTTATAGTCTTGTGTATTAGTCATAAATTCTCCATGGTGTTTTTTCTTGGTGCACAGTTCTTAAAAGAAATATCATGAAACATTTGAATTTTATATTGTGTGTATATATGTGTGCATGTACATGTGTGCATGCATGGTACTTGTGTTAGGTTCAGAGGACAAATTTGCAGGAGTCAGTTCTATCCTCGTGCCTTGTAGGCCCCAAGGACTACACTGAAGTCCTCAGGCCTGGAAAAACAAGCACTTCGACCCACTGAGCCATCTCACCAGCCCAAGTACAGAATTTGTAAGTGGCAGATACTCTATTCTTCTGCAGCTTGCCTTCCTATTGCTTTCCACAGACTCTCGCAGGTTGTTATCTATGGGAATACACTATACCTCTACTCCATCTATTTTTATTACCATCAAGAGTTCCACTGAGGGGCTGGAGAGATGGCTCAGAGGTTAAAAGCACTTGCTACTCTTTCAGAGGACACAGGTTCAATTCTCAGCTTCCACACAGGAGTCAGAACCAACTATAACTCCAGTTCTAAGGTGTGTGGCACCCTCCTGTTGCCTCCCTGAGCACCAGACACACATGTTGCATAAACTTACATGCAGACAAAGCATTCATACACAGAAAATAAAATATATAAATATTAGGAAAGAATTCCATTGAATGAATATGACATCATTTTTGAAATTCATTTTCCTCTGGATGGACATTTAGGTTGTTTGTTGTTGCCTTTACAAACCTCACTGTTCTGATTCTGGGTCACTCTGTGCATCTTTAGGAGAGTCCTCTATACCTGAGCATTGCCTAAGGAGAGTGGAATATAATGGTTTCAGGGAATTGTATCTTTGGCTTTACTAAGTATTGTCAATCTTTTGTCACTTCAGAAAGAAGAGAGAAATCCCACAAGAAGATTTGACCATTTTGCCATGCCTGGTAGTTTGGGGGCTATAACAGAATTCCTTTCAATTTCTTCCCAGGACCCCAGTGAATTTCCAGGAGCTTCCTACATAGACCCTAAGGATGCTTGGTTTAAAAGAGTATCCAAAGCCATGCCCACAGGAAAGAGACTAAATTTACTCACTTCTCTGACAGCCTGTCTGTACTGGCTCCCTCTCTCCTGAACTCTCAGAGACCGGCGGCCCTGCCCAGTGCCAGTGGAACTACCAAGGATCAGAGACTTGGCTGAGGATTCCCCATAGGCTGGTCAGTTTTTATCAGCTTGACACAAACTAAAGACACCTGAGAAGATGGGTCCTCAATTGGAAAATTGCCTCCATCAAACTTCCCTATGGGAGTTTGTCTGTGAGACACATTCTTGCTAATTGAAGGTGGGTGGGTCTAGCCCACCATGAGAAATGCCACCCGTAGGCAGACAGTTCTGAGTTGTGTAAAAAAGCAAGCTTAGGAAGCCATAGAAGCAGACTAGCATGTGGAAGTCCTTTATGGTCTCTGTTTCAGTTCTTGCTTCAAGTTACTGCCTATGACTTCCCTTGATGATGGACCGTAGCACGTAAGCTGTAGACTGAAATAAACCCTTTTCTTCCCCCAAGTTGCTTAATGTTTTATCACAGTAACAAAAAAAAAGCAAACTAGAGCACCACAGGCCCAAGCAGGGAGCCCAGCGCCTCAGGAAACTCACCTTAACTTAGTGGTGTTTTATGGAGGGTGTCCTGAAGAATCAGTCCAATCTCTGCTCCCTAATTAACTCCACGACTTCTCTGACAGTCCGTGAGCCTCCTCCTCATCTTCTTCCTCCTCCTATCAGAAGCTTCTCTGTCTGTCAGCCTTCAGGTAAAAACAGATCCCTTCGCTATACCAAGAGGTAAGCTGACTAGATACATCCTGGCTTGAGCTACATAGAAGGATCTCTCTCTCTCTCTCTCTCTCTCTCTCTCTCTCTCTCTCTCTCTCTCTCTCTCTCTCACACACACACACACACACACACACACACACACACACACACAAACTTATAGCCAGAGAGACAGAGACGGAGACAGAGAGGTAGACAAAGAAGCTTAAGATAGGAGGAGGAAGAAGAGAAGGAGGGTCCCGAACCGACAGAGAAGTTGTGGAATTATTTAGGGAGCAGAGATTGGGCTGATTCTATAGAACACCCTCTATAAAACACCTCTAAGTTAACTCAGCATGTGTAGAGAAGTACTCATACCTGCTGAGAGTCAACAACATAGTGGCAGCAAGGGCAGCTCCTATGCAAGCAAGGGTCCTGGAATCCCAGGCTGTTCAAACCATGCTGGGAAGGGTGGCCCTTCCCTTCTGTCATGACCAGGTTCAAGTGGTCTCAGGAGCCAGGGCTTCTACCTCATTCTCTAAGGACTTTGTGGGTTATGCTAACCTCAAGGAAGCCTACCTTCTCTGCAGCACACCAGTCCAGGAAGAAAAGGCCCAGAACCATTACATTACATTCGATTCATAACAGAACCCTGAGGTCCTTCTTCCTGACGGCCTATCTTTGTGTCATTACACCCCTCCCCGACACACACACCTAGACCCCTGGTTGCATACTGTTGACATGTGACCTCTTCCTGGACCCGACGTCTTCGTGCAGCTGCTCCTTTGTAACTTAGTATGCTAGGCAGGCTGCAGCCCTTGCTACCTGCGCATCCCTTTCCACCCAATGCTCTTACCATCCTCCCCAGAAACAGGACCTGATCTTTCTGAGGGGCCAAGTGGCTCAGAAGAGATTCCAATCCCCAGGCCACATGGCCTACAACGGTGTTCTGCCCATCTACAGGGTGAGAAGGGTGCCCCAATGCTAGGAGCCATGGGAGCCTCTACAAGGGCCTCATGCCTGCCCCCTGCCTGTGCAGCCCCCACCCCCCACTCGGCTCCAGCAACAATGCTGGAGCTAATTTCATTCAATTCTGCTTTAAAATAGAAAACCCAGGAAATAATTACTTCAGTCAGACATTATTTACTTAAGTAATTCTTTACTCAAACGTCTTTAGGCTTTATTTTACTAATACTACATAATTACGTAATTGTGTAATTAGGAAGAAATTAAATGACAAATGTTTGCAGAGAACAAATGGGGAAAAAAAATAGATCCTTTATTTCCCGGCACGCCTCTGTTCTGTACACTGAACCTTCCCCTCTTCTTGAGGTTCTCCTCCCCCCTCCCCACCCTCCTCCTCCTCTCCCCACCCTTCCCCTCATGGGCTGTCTCTCCCCCCCACCCCCCACCTTGTGGAGCATATAGGACACAAAGTACTTGGATAGCTAGCTGCAGTTTCTGGGTTCCTTAGTCCCAAAGGCCTGTTAGAGTAAACGTTTGTCTCTCCACACAGCCAGGCCAGCCTTCCCATTGGCCACAGAGTCAAGTCCCCTTCCATTTGGTGCCTGAGCACCAATTCACAACAGGCCTAAAAGATGGAGAAAAACAACTAAACAGCCCCAAGCCAGCTCTGCTCTCCTTCACACCTGCAGCCGCCAGTTTCCTGGTCAAAGAGAAGAAGGAAGGGTCCAGCAGGTGGAGCCCAGGCTCCCATAGTGCCTGCCTGAAGAGTCTACCCACAGCACAGGCATGGCACGCACAGCTGGACTGAGCTACTCATGGGAGGAAGCCATCCACTCATACACACCATCGCCCCTCCTTCCTTTCTCCAACCTCAGAGGTTGTAGAAGCCAGCAGAGCTCCCTGCAGCCAAAAAGAAATCAATCAATCAACCACCCACCCAAGGCCCACGGAGCCTGTCTTTTGTTCAGGTGTGCTAAGGGGACACAAAGCAGGCAGGCCCCAGCTATGCTCATTAATACATCAGCTATTTGGAACTTGGATTATAAAACTATGCTATTCACAGTAAAAACTCTTCCTAGGCCAGCTTGCCAGAAAATAAATAAATAAATGAAAGCAAACTCTCTCTCTCTCTCTCTCTCTCTCTCTCTCTCTCTCTCTCTCTCCTAAATGTCCTCAGTTTTTAGTAGTGACAGGTAAGCGATGGCTTCAAGGTTGTTGTGGCTCCTGTCCCACCTCTGGCACTTACAAGCCAGAGGCACTAAGGCCCTCTTTCACTGTCCCAAATTTTCCAGTTGAATGAGGGAATTCACACCTATGGGGTTGCTGTGAGAACTGAACAGGTCAGTGCAACCAGGCAGTGGGAACGGTGTTAAGCAAGCAGTCCTCACGACTGTGTCCAAGGTATGGCTTCAAACCCAGCCTTGTGGCCAAGAGACCTTTCTAGACTCCTCATTTTAGGGTCAGTTGTAGAAGAAACACAGCGTCTGAAAGCCTTAGAATTGCTTCTGAAAATCTCTCTTACTCTAATAAGGAGAAGGAATATGACCTGCTCTGATGTCCCTTTTTATTATGAGACTATGATGAAGAAATAGAGTGAGTGATGGAGACAGATTCACACCAGCACAGAAGGTGGGTCTTTGGTTACTACCTTAGGGTGGAGTCCAGGGGCTGGAGAAAGAGCTCAGAGAACGCAAACCCATATTGGGCATCCTAAACTCTTTGGAAAGCAGCAGAAAGAAGAGGCTTGTGTATTTGACTATCCCAGCTCCCCACAGTTTCTGAAGGAATAGACAGACAGAGTTCCAACATCACTTCCCACCACCACCACCACCACACACACACACACACAAGCCACTTGTCATTGAGGTGACAAACAGTGCTGTCTTTCTGAGCCTCAATTTCCTCAATTATAATCAAGTCTTAGAAAAATCATTAAACTCTCCTTCATGCGATTGGTAAACAGACTGCATAAGACTTTTGCAAAGTGCTTAGTTCAGGGGCCCTGGTTTATACTAGGAATGCAATAGACAATAACTCATTTATTCATTATTATCATTATTGTTTTATGGAACTATCACTAGGTCCTGCCAATGAAGTAGCTCTCGGCAGGTGTTAGGCTTGGGAATTTAGGGAAAGGTGGGGATGCTTTGCAGACAACAAGGGTCAAAAAAAGTGGGGGCAGGGGTGGGGAAGAAGAGATGAAGGGAATTCTAAGGAGCTGCAGCACTGAGGTAGATCAGAGCCAATGTAAGGCCTGTGACCAGTCAGCCAGGATTGCTGTCCCCATGTCCTGCTGGATGTAAAGGACAATTAGGCTTGAGTGTAGCTGAGAGTCTCTGTGTAAAACACATTTCCACCTGTTAGGAAGGAGATTTTAAACCCCTTCCCAGCCTTCCTCACATTATCATCCACAGGGAAAATGTGCTCACAGTCCATGAAAGGTAAACTCGGAGAAAGGAGGTTCAAGATTTCCATTGACAGCGGCCTTCATGCCTAGCCACAATCTTCCTACCCTGTTTGTCTACTGGGTTCCTGTTCCCTGATGGAGCTTGGTCTGGGTATGTTTTCTGTTAACCAGTGTGCTTGCTCCAGCATCTCCCCAAAGCTTTCTCTCTGGCTTCAGTGACTCATGCAAGCTCTCCCAAGCCTGGTTCAAATTTTGCATTTGCCTAGGTCCCCCTTAGACTCATCTCTGTGCCCCCAGCTTTCAAGACTAGCATAGGACAAATCACCAGAAGGGCTAAGATGACCAAAATGAGAACAACCATGCTCTCTCTCTCTCTCTCTCTCTCTCTCTCTCTCTCTCTCTCTCTCTCTCTCTCTCTCTCTCATTTCCATTTAGTTCAGCGAGAAGAATATTTTCAGTGTCTACCTTGGGATGTGCAGCTCAGAAGCAAGTGCATGCACGTGCGTGTGTATCTGTATGGGGAGTGTTCTATGATGATATAAATAAAAGGGAATTATTTGGGAGTATTTTTTTCAGCTCATTTCATATCTTTCCAAAGACAAAAACTCAGGACAGCCTTGAATGTTCTCTAGGCCACGTTGTAGGCAATCAATACCGATCGATGAATAAGCTGAGTTTTTAAGTTCTGGAGTTTTTTTCGCAAGTTGAGTCCCAGAGTCCAGAGACAATATCAGTCCCTCAGCCCTCAAGTCCCCCGGCCGATCCTTGGTGCTGTCTCTTACTGCTGGTGAGCTGAGGGCCTATAGGAATAATCAGACTTTAGCAATTAAGAAGGGCTACTCCCCTTACAAGGCTAGGGAGAGCCAGTCCCACACCACCACAGGCCTCTGTTCTGGGCTGTTTGTTAACCTCACAGATTATTATGAGAGGCACAGGGAAGCTAATCACCTCCCTGGTGGACACCAGCCTCCCCCTGGCTCCTGCTCCTACATCATCGGTACTTGACCTGGCTCCCCCAAACCTTCCAGGCTACCTACTGGCTACTCTGAGGAGTAGCAAGAGGTGAGCACACATGGGTAGCATTTACGGAATCATCTTCCCCAAGAGGGTGACCTCTGCTAAGAGCCCCCAAGGGCAAACACTGAAGAGGAAGGGGGAAGGAGGGAGCACGGAGGAGGGGCAGAAAGAGGACCTTTAAAAAAGCATCCTAGGCTAAGGCTACCCTGGCACTTACTGGTCTCTGGTTAAGAAGTAATTAGCACAACCAAGAGGAAGCACTGGAGAGGAAGGAAGCCTCGGCTTGGCCCTGCTCTTCCACTCCAAATCAATGACAGGTAATGGAGGAGGGTGATTAGCATTTCCGCTTCCTTCCCTGAGACTGAAGAAAAGAACACAAACTTTAGTTGCAACAAAGGGACATGTAGCTCAGTGGGAGGACTTCCTCTTCATGCAGAGGCTCTGCTCCCTTACAAAATTCCCATGAATCCTTATGTGTCCTGCTCAAACCCTAAGGGCCCCATTGGGTAGGAGAGCCAGGTCCTGTGAGTCAAGGCTTTCCCTCCCATTCCAAGGCTACAGATGGGCTCGTCCTTGCTCTGACCTGGCTGGCATTCACCTGTCCCTCCTCAGGCTTTGCCTGCGTGGGTCGGATGTGTTGCGCCCTGGTGTGCAGTCTAACGTAAAGCATGTATGTGCTCAGTAGACACACTGGCTTATGCTGAGAGGCCAAGGGAGTTCTGCCGTTCTCGCCATTTGTGGGATTACATCCAAATAGTGGCTTAACAAGGGAGACAAAGAAGAAAGGTATAAGCCCAGTTGCCTCATTCCTTCCTCCAGACCAGCTTATAAGCTGAGTGTTATGAATCCCTTTAAAAAAAAAATTATTTGCAAACAGGCTCACAACTACCAGGCAAGCAACTTCAGCAAGAATGAGCTTGCTTGGTTTAGAGCCAATAAGGAAAAAGGACTCTTCAACCTTCCTAACGCTGAGACCCTTTAATCAGCTCCTCATGCTGTGGAGACCCCCAGTCATTAAATTATTTTCACTGTTACTTCATAATTGTAATTTTACTACTATTATGAATGTAAATATTTTTGGACATACAGGTTTGCCCAGAGGGTTGTGACCCACAAGTTGAGAAGCACTGGTTTAGACAGGGAGGACTACAACCCATGATGGCAGAGAAGGCACAGACATCACAGGAAGATGAAACACTGGGTACATTGCCTGCTGTCAGAAAGCAGCGATGGGGCAGGAACTGAAATCCGATCATAAGCGTCAAGGCCACCGCACAGTAACTCACTTTCTTCAGCGGAACTCCCCAACCTTCCAAAGCAAGGCGAGCACTTGGAGACCAAGTGTTCAACCTCATAAGCCTATGGAGGGCATGGGACCGTCAAGCCCCAACAGACATCGTTTCTCCCGGAATATTAACTAGCCAGTGACAGGCAAAGCTGTGGGAGAGGAATGTTCTAAAACCTGAATCTCCTTGCCCATAGCACTTGCTCTTGGACACACTAGCTCCCCATGTGAGGTCAATCTGACTTAGATTAATAATAACAAAATACTGTCCCAGAATGCAGGGGAAATAACACGTGGGAAGATGCCTAGCATCACTAAACACCAAGGGAATACAAAGCCAAGCCACAATAGCCTATTACCCCATGGCGATGAGGCTGGCTCAAATGAAAGAAAAGGAAAGGAGGGGGCGGAGATAAAGAGAAGTTCTAAGGAGAACAGAGACAGCAAGAGAGCAGAGCCTTTGGCTTACCCAGCTAGAAAGGATGAAACTTTGTATCACTGCTATAGAAAACAACACAGCGGTCCTCCAAACACTAAAAATAGAATTAGCATAGGATTCAGCAATTCTACTTCTGGGTATGTTGCAGGACAGTTTGAAATGAATCTTGAAGAAAAATTGCAACCTCCATGTGTATTCATAGCCCCATTATTCGTGGCTGATGGGTAGAAAAGCAAGGGTCTATCAACAAAAGAATGGCTAAGGAAAACGGAGCCTAGTCCTACAGTGGAATGTTGTGAGGCCTAAAATGTGAGATCCCTGCACTAGGGTATAACTCAGTGGCACCATGTTGTTCTACACAAGACCTTGGGCTCTATGGTCAGCATGGAAAAAAGCAAGCAAGGGGAGGAACGAAGGAAGGATAAAAGGAAGGAAGGGAGAAAGGGAAGAAGCATTAGCAATATAAGCCAGGATGCCACATATTCGTATAAGGTATCCAAAGCCATCAAAATAATAGAGGCAAAACATGTAATACTGGTTACCTGGAGCCAGAGAGTGAGGAAGAACGTCCTGTTCAATGGGCACCGACTCTCAAGTGTTGCAAAATGAAAAGTTCTGGAAAGTTGTTACACAACGTGAATCTATTTAACTACTCCCCATCAATTCGAAGTAGTCCAGCCGGTCAAGGTTATGTTATGCAGGTTTTACCACAATTAATGAATCCCTACATTCTTCATATCTGCAGTCTTGCACTCTGGAAGGCTACTAGTTTACATCCCTGTTGGTTCTCTTCTCCTGAGCCCTCTCCCCTTTTCTAAGAGTGAAGCACTGTCTCTCCTGCAGCCTAGCACCCAGCACCTTCCTTAGTCTTAGCCTCATTCTGGGAGGCAGGGCAGGCCAGCCCTGAGCCTAGCAGCTACCTTTGTTCTCACAGGCGCCCCCTGAAGGGCAGTCATGGTAAAGATTAAAGCAATCCTCACTGGCTTCCATCGCAGGACCCCATGGGTTCACTGCTCTCTCTAGACACTCCTGGGCAAGGAACTATTTATTGGTTTATCACAGGTCAGCTGAGGGTCATACATGTTCATATACACACATGTACAGGGGCAGGGTGAGGAACAGAAAGTGAAAGCTAATTTCCCAGTATAGCCACTGTGCACAGCCTCCTCTCTGCAGGCCACCTCACTGTCTCACCTCTCCCAAGACAGCTGCCTGGTGCTAATTGTTTGCTGTCCGGCTGCAAATTTTGGCCTTTCCACCACAGTCCAGATGTTGTCGTCGGCCAGCCCCAGACGGCTGGGCCGGCCTAGGGTCTGGCTCTCGCCTGTCTGTCTTGACATCTTCAGTGGATAATGGAACGCAAGGATGTGAGAGGCAGAGCAGGTGCATGCTAATGAGGAGATCAATTTTAATTATGATTTTAATTAAACACCCGATCCAGTAGGAAATATGACAAGACCTGGGCCGGGGCTGTGCAACCTGGAAGGAGGGAGGGAAGCCAAGAGAGGAGGCCAGGGGAAAGGTGAGAGCCTTCCAGGCCTCCACAGGCTTTAAAGGAAGTAAAGGCTGCTGCTGGATCCTGTGTCACCGGGCATCCACACCTGGAAACAGCTGCCTCTGTGGTGCTTTCAGGCATGCAGCTTCTGGGAAGAGAAAAATCCTAGCACGGAGGAGACCTTTTTACTCACCATGCCACTCCCCACTTCCTACGGGGTAAACTGGGGGTCAAAGGGGACTGTGCCTGTCTTTGACCCGCACACTGTCCTCACAATGGACTGGCATCCCTCTGATGAAGCACTTACCACACTACATAGCCATGGGTGCATCACAGCCTCTGTGTTTACAGCAAGGGCTTCCGAGGTCTGAGAGTTGTCTTCACAATCCCAGACCCACATGACAAGGCAGGTGACTCTCACGGAGACACCACTGCTTGGCAGTCTGGTGCTTTCTCTACTTCCAAAAAGTGTCACAGAATACAGAACCTTTCCCAATGCCACACTCCTCCCACACCCGGACCAATGCCACACAGGCAATAGGTCCTCAGGAAACAAGTGCATCATGGGTAACTTCACTCAGTTTAAAGTCCATAACATCTCATGAGAGGGGAGGAACAGTGCCCACTAATGGCTCAGTTGTCCTTTCTCATATTAGCTTCTTCTTCTTTTGCATGTGTCTATTTGTGTTGTGTCTACGTGAGTATGTATGTATGTATGTATGTATGTACGTATGTATGTATATATGTGCAGGTAAATGCCAAAAGTTGATGTTAGGGGCCTTCCTGATTCAGCCTTCACCTTTATATTTTAAGGCAGGGTCTCTCACTTGAACCTAAGTCTTCCTGGCTCAGCCAGCCAGTTTTCTCTGGGAACCTCCTAGCTCTACTTCCTGTGTGCTGGGGTTACAGGGAAGCCATGGCACTCTGCAATCCAATATTTCATGTGGATGCTGAGGTGCCAAGCTGTGGTTTTCCCACTTGTGTAGCAAACGCTTTACTCATGGAACCAGCTCCCTGGCCCTCACTCTGGCTCTGTTGAGGCAAAATTAAGAAAAAATGGGAATATTTAAGGTGTTTTGATGGAGGTTTCTTAATAAAGTGTACTTTGAGTTGATGATGAATTATTAATTGTAACTAATTTGTTGATCATTAGCTCTCTAGAACTTACTTTTTTATAGGGGGAGTGAGGTATATTGTGGGGTGCTAAGGATGGAGCCCAAAGCCTCATGCATGCAAGGCAGTCACCTGAACTATAGTCCCAGCCTCTTAAAACTGGAAGATTGTACCTCCTCAACCCTACCCCTGGACCCCCGACATGTGCCCTCTGTTAACTGCCTTCTTCGTTTCAGTGAATTGGACTTGCTGAGATCTCACACACACACACACACACACACACACACACACACACACACAGGTGAGATTGTGAAACAAGTAGGGCGTCTCTGCCTGTGCCTGTGTTAACTCACTTGGCATAATGTCCTCCAGGTTCATCTGCTTGGTTACAGTGGCAGGATTATATTCGTGACAAAGGATGAAAGGATCCTTGCGTGTCTGAACAATGTTTTCTTTGTTTCTCCATCCGTGGATAAACCATACCTTCATACCATGGCTACTGTAGGCTACAAGCAATGTGAGAGCCCAGCTACCCCTTCTGCAATGTGTTTGCGATCTCTCAACACTGCCCTAGTGGAAGACGTCAATATGCATGTGCTTGTATGCATCATGCAGGTGAGTGTGCATGTGAGCACATGTGCGGGAATGTGTGTGTGTGTGTGTGTTGGCAGATGCTAGGAGATAATACGAAGTGAGACTTCAGAGACTATGGAACTAGTCCCATGGGACTACCACAAAGGTCTAACTGGAAGAGATGCCCCATATGAGCTCTGTCCAACACAACTTGTAGCCAACATAAATGCTTTGTGCCACTTCTGTGTGACCTGGTGATCCAGAGCCACATACCGCTCTGCAGCATTTGAAATGCCATACTTTGACTGAAGGGCGGAAACCTTTAGAATTTCAATTTGAATTAATTTAGATGCGAACATCCGCATATCACTATAGCTACCATAGTGTCAATGCAGCCAGAGAGCCCCTGGTCAAGTTCTTCCTTTGTCCAGTAGATGTGTAGCTCTTAGATACCCCCCACCTAACCCAGGGGCTCCTAGAGGTGCCATCTCAAGCCTCCACACTTTTACAATTGCCTTTAGGTGCAAGGAAGCATGCGTATAAGGGAGTTCCAGGTAGGGATGTTAGCAGAGTCCCTAAGCCCCAAATGCAAAGACCCCAAAGATCAACCCCAGTTCCCAGATAATCTCACAGTAGGGAGCTGGAAACAGGGTCCAAACCTTGGAATACAGATGCAGCAGATGTTGCCGAGGTTTCTATTGATGCCCTGGCAGGGTGAACCCACCTGGTCCCTTCACATAAGCAATGTGAGGTATTCCCAGCCCAGGCCCCAGCAACTACAGTCTTGTCACTGGCACTAACAGAGAAGCTGAATTGGAGATGGTGACAGAAGTTAATTGGGATTAGATGTGCATGTTCCATGGCTAACAAAAGCACAGATGCTTGGGAGTCTCATCTCAAGCCAGGCCACACTCTCCACTCTCTCCCCCTCCGCCCTCTGCTTCCTTTCCACCTGACCCCCCAGGAATCCATTGCCTCCAGATGTCCCCAAGAGCTATCAGTTGGGCTCTTTCCCCCTCCCTCATGTTATGACTCAATATCAGTTGAACCTTTTTCATAATGAACCAGGTCATTTGTGGGAGGGATGGAACAAACAACAGCTCTTGGCCTCCCTTGAACACACTCATCTCGCCTCCTCTCCTCCTCTCATTTCCTCTCCTGCTCCACTCTTTGGGCTGTCAGGGGGAAAGGTGAAATCAGGGTGACCACGAATCACAGCTATAATCAGAACACAAAAAGACGCCTGTGTCCCAGCATAGCTTAGACTCCCAGATCAGTGAGAGATGAAGGTCCCTAGAGAATTTTCCCAGCATGCCCCATGGCTTCTTACTGTTGGGCAACTGAATCCCAAGCTTCGGATAGACCAAAGTTCTCAGATTCTGGGAGTTCATTCGCCAGGAGCATCTACTTAGAAAGGATGTGTTCAGAATTCTCTCTTCCTTTCTAGCAAGAGTGGGACTAGGGAGGACAGACAATAAGACGTCTCCATCTGTGATTCTGAAAGCAATCATGTCCTTCTCATCCCTAATCCAACTGGGTTCCGTGTCAGCTGTGCCCTAGAGTGCAATCACATTTCCCCCAACCTCAGACTCAGACTCATATACCCAGGACTCCAGGGAGGACAAAGGCAGTTTCTTCACTGTGGGCACAGTCATCTTCCTGGGAAGGATCCTGCTGAGCCATGCCTGCCTGCCTGTCTGAGACCTGTTAGCTGAGACAGACGAAAATGTAAGAGACAGCCTGCTGACCTCCTCCTGGAGCAGAGCAGAAGTGGAGCACATGCAGAGCAGGGAGGAGAGGGCTTGGGGAGGCAGGCTGCTCAGGGAGGCAGGCTGCTCAGGGAGGCAGGCTACACACCTATCAGCAAAGGAGTGGGCCAGCCACAGACTGGGCAGCTCATCTACCAAGCTGGCCCTTCTCACAGAGTCTCAGCTAGATGGATGGAATTATCTGAAATAACTGACAAAGTGTGTGTGTGTGTGTGTGTGTGTGTGTGTGTGTGTGTGTGTAGACCAGAGGACAACCTCAGGTATCTTCTACTATTTCTTTTTGAAACAGGGTCACTAGTGGGCCTGAAACTTGCCAATAGGCTAGGCTGGCTGGCTAGCAAGCCCCCAAGATCCACTTGTCCCTGCCTCCTCAGCACTGGGATCCCAAGTGTGCACCACCTTGCATTTTCTTACATAGGTTCTAGGGATCAAATTCATGACCTCATACTTGAAGACAAGCATTTTATGAATTGAGTTCTCATCTCAGCACATCTTCCCCACCCCCCAACTCACTGATTATTTTCACTCTTTTCCTTCAGAAGGCAGCCTGGGTACAAAAGCATTAACTAGCAGGGTCTGTGGTAGGCATCCTTGTGCCTTCTTCATGGAATTTCAGCAATTATAGAGTGCCTACTGTGCGCTCCTTTCTTCTCGCCATTGACCCTTGCTAGACTGATGTCTATTTCTCTAAGAATGATGGCTCTGGATAGTGAAGGAAAGGGAATGGGAGGCACTGAGTAGAGCAGAAAGCAAAAGAGGGGCCTGATGGGCACTGTGTCGGTGAAGGCTGGCATTCAGATGTTTGCCTGCCACAGTTTTGGCCCCAGAGTTACTGAAACCCTAAAGATCACATGCTTAGTTCTCTCTCTCTCTCTCTCTCTCTCTCTCTCTCTCTCTCTCTCTCTCTCTCTCTCTCCCTCCCTCCCTCCCTCCCTCCCTCCCTCCCTCCCTCCCTTCTTTTCTTTCTTCCTTTCTTTTTTAAAGACAGGGTTTCTCTGTGTAGCCCTGGCTATCCTGGAACTCACTCTGAAGACCAGGCTGACCTCAAACTCAGAGATCCACCTGCCACTGCCTCCCAGGTACTGGGATTAAAGGTCTGTGCCACCACTGCCTGGCTGCATAGTAACTTCTAAGATCCAAGAGGTGGGAGACAAGCTGAGTAAAAGTTTACCAGATCTTCCCCACACAAGGAAACTTGCCTGCACTTAGTAAACCGGAGGTGGATACAGGACTCATGTGAGTTCCAGATGAGCACACCCACTACATTCAAAGGCAAAGGACCTTGGAAAGCTGTTATTTAAAACGGCATGCCCTCACAGCTCTCCTGAGCTTGTTCATAATGAGAGAGCCTCACAGCCAAGGGGACCCACATCTTGCCCCTCAATCTGTGCAAACATGTTTCTTCTGCTGCCTGCTTCCCAAAGCCCAGCAATGCCATCATTCTTTCTGGGCAATTAGTAAGCCCTGACCAATGTACAAAGGCTTTATTAGCACTGACAACATTTTTCCACCATCCAAAGGTCACCATGGATGCTAGAGATTAGAATCCTTTTCTGACGCATCCTTCTTAGTGGGGATGGGGGCAGGTGAGTTGTGTTTGCTGTTCTTTGTCTCATCACTGGAAAATGTTGCAATCCAGGCAGACTTTAAGAATAATATAACAGAAAACACAGTTCAAGTCCAGCTCAAGCCTTGACATTCTATTCTGTAAGCTTCTTCATGCATACATTAGAGAAATTATCAGCCAACATTTACTGAGGTCCTTTTACATGTGAGGCATCCCAGGAGACCCAAAGACATGTAAGGTGAAATCTTGAACCTCACTTGACGAAATTTACACCATTTTTTGAGGTAATGCATTCAGGGCAGACAGATATCTTCTCAGATGAAAACCCCTACACAACCATACAGAGAGCATGCCCGTGGAATATAGCACAGAGGTGCTGGAGATATTGGTCATGAACATGCTATCTTCAACAGAGGGAAGTACAGGCCAAGTGTTAGGGAGAGAGCAGGGCAGGTGACTGTATAAAGACCAATGGAGTACTTATTAAATCTAAGCATAGACGAACAATTTGGATTTAGTTGGAAAGAGGAGGATGCTGAAGACGTTCTAGATAGTTAAGTTGAAATGAGGCAGAAGGTCAGGATAGAAGATCCCAGATAAAGCTCATTAGATAGAGAAAAATCTAGCTACAAAGAAAGCCAATGGGCAAGGTGGGGTGGGGAGGTGTGTGCACTGGGGCCAAACACTGCTAAAAAACTCTACAATGGTGTCATGACCCATAGTTTGAGAATGGCTGTTCTAGATGAACTCTGTCCTACCAGAGAACTATGGTCAAGATCAATCCAGACCTATATCAGGCAACAGTAAACAGATGCCCACCCAGTAGGACTAGTGGGCCCACTCCCTTAAAGATGACAACTTGCCCAGTTTTCCTCAGAGAGCCACACCCATCTTTTAATAGTAAGGAACAAGGCTTTCCACCTAAAAGTCCTTCTTCATTTCCCTACCTCCAAATGCTTCACTTTCTCTTCATCTGCATCCATCTTTCCTTTCTCCTTCCCTCCCTCCAAGTCCAGTGGGGTGAGAGGCGATCTCCTGTGGTCTAGTTCCTGCCTGAAAACTCTACTTCAGGGTCTTTTTCCTTTCACTGTGTGAAGTTTTCATTCCCAAACTTCACATCTCCCTCGTGAGTTCATCTTCTCATCACCGAGATCAAATGCCTTAAAGAGAAGCAACCTTGGGGAGGAGATATTTACGTTGGCTCGTGGTTTGAGGGTACAGTCCATCATGACAAGGCCCCCATGGTGGTGGGAGTTGCTCAGAGCTGGGCCAGCAGATGTGTGAGACGATGTTAGCATTGATGGACCCCGAGGCAGGGCTGGAGTAGCAGGCCATCCTCCTAATGACTCACTTCTTCCAGCTGGGCCCCACCTCCTAAATCAGCACTGTATTCAGAGGACCAAGTATTCAGACATTTGCGGCCCTGGGAGATATTTCACATCCAAACCACATCTCCCAGCTTCAACTCTCTAATCAATTGTTTATTTATACTCTAGAATATCCCATCTTAAAATCAAAGCCTTCCTTGCCCTGCTCCTTCCTCTTGTAACCACCCAGTCTCTGTATTGACTGCTTCCTCACCAAGCAGCTCAGACATGAGACATACTTTCTCTACTTTTTACCTTCAAACTTCATCACCATGTCCTCCTCAGCTGCCCTCTCCTAACCCTTCCCCCAGGACAGGGAGTTGTGGAGCCCTGTGAGCCCTCTCTAGTGTGCTCTTCTTGTTCAGTTCTTCGATATCATTTAACCAGTCACTCTCCCCTTCCTGAAGCTCACCTGTCTGTGTGGTGTAGCTGCCCCTGGTTTCCTCCTAACTTTCAAAATGTTCCCACTTCTTTCCTAGATGAGGAAACTAAGACACATAAAGAATTTTCCAGGCTACTTACCTAGTAACTATAAAAGACAAGACTAGGGTAGAGTTTGAGTCCTGGGCCTATGCTGTTAAACACAATATTATGTCTGGGGTATTTTGTTGTTGTTGCTCTTGACATTGTTCGTTCCTCCGTTTAAAGCATCATTAGGATAGGACAGGACAGGACAGGACAGGGTAGGGTAGGGTAGGGTAGGGTAGGGTAGGGTAGGGTAGGGTAGGGTAAGGTTGGATAAAATAGGGTAGGGGAGGTAAGGTTAGGTAGGCTGCAATAGCATTCAACGTTAGTCCTAGCAGCTTATCATAATAGGTCACTTCCTCCTCATGCACTGTCCACGACACACCTTAGGGGATCTGTTTGAGACAGTTACTCAAGAACTCAAACAACAGAGGCCTAAAAGCATGCTGCTATAGGAAAGAGAGAGACTGGAGAGTCACAGATAGGCTTTTCTCTGTCATTCCTGCTCCTGTTTCCTTATTAAGATCTAGTCTCTCAGCCTAGCCTCACTACTAGTAAGAAGAGCAAGGCTGGGAGAGAATATAGACTCTTGGCTGAGACGCCATAGGCTCAGAATTACACTGTAAGGCCAGAGTTTCTCCAGGGTCAGTTCCAGGTTCTTGTCTTTCCCCACAGTTTCAGCGTCCATGTAACACTTCTTAGATTTATTTCTTTAGCCCCATTCTCAGGCTCATTTCACAGTGCCAGTTCCACCTATAAAACTATCTAACTTGACATCTCAAAGGAGGCTCTCAAACGGTTCTTAAATTTAATATATTTCAAAACAAAATGCTTGGCATCCTCCCCTATCACAATTGTCCACCCAACCCATCTCGTGGCGGTAAATGATTCCTCCATCCGTTAGTCATTTTACTAGAGACCAGGGGGTTGGATTATTTCCAACATCTCCCTTCATTTCCTATATTCAATCTACTGCCAACCATAGATTAACTTATCTTCAAAAAATGTCAAATGTACTCAGTCACTGTCAATGCTGTTATTCTTATCTAAGGTACCTGTATCTCATGCCTAGATATTACACCATTCTCCTCCCTGATCTCCAAAATTAGTCTCTATGCCCTTCTAGAACATCTTTGAAGGTGTGCCAGCATCATATTTATAAAGTGCATATTAGATCGGACCATTTATACACACACATACACCCCAACCAGTACCTGCTCTGTTGCCTGGGCTTAGACCCAAAATCCTTAAAAGGTTCCTTCCATAAAGCCCCATGCCTACATGACATTGTCTTGGCGGGCCCTTGTACACAAATGCTACCACTAGCTCTTCTGTCACTTGAATACACTATGTCTTCACCAAAAGCAGTCTTCACAGGAGACTCTACTTTTCACATTTTTTCACACACTACTGAATGAAGTCCATCTCCGACATGAACATTCTGCTAAACATCATTCCCCAATAAAGGCCTTCCATGAAAGCTTCAGTGTAAATGAGACCCACTTCAGACCTCTGAACTCCAGAACTAGAAGAATTTGTGTTGTGTTAGCTCTTTAAGTTTATGGCAGGAGGAGTGTCCTACTGTGCTCTCAGAACACCCTACTCTCTTGCTCCATGGCACAAACTGCAATCTGTCATGATGTACATCTTAGTATCTTTTGACTTTTTATTTAATGTCTTGCTGTCCCAGAGCCATGAGTCCCATGGCAACTATAATGGAACACACATTGAACCACTATTCCATGGTCTGTCCAGAATATCAGGAGTACAGCACCTCAACAGTCAATAATCGTCAAATGAAAGGGCCAATGGAATACTGGTCTGTTCCCTTCATGGATCATCCAATACCACCTTCCTGCAGACTTGCCTCCCTGTCTTCCCTGATCATTCATTCTCTGTGGATATTTATGGTCATGTAACATTGACTTTTTACTCTCTAGTTCTCCAAAGAATGTGTGGAACTGGGTAACTTAAAATAGAGTGACTGAACCTAAGGACACTGCAACCACATCCCTCATGGGTAAACTGCACTGGACCATACATTCACTACCTCTTTGTTCACTTTTTCAAACTACTCAATCAATAGTGAACTCCTCTGTCTGGTTTGCAAGATCGTCATGAGCTGGCTCCTCCTGCCGTACACTCACAGGATTAATACAACACAATTACTATCTTCTGGCTCTGGAGCTCAGAAGTCTGAAGTGGTTCTCACCAGGGTAAAATTCATGTTGGTAACCCTGCAGATTTTCCTGGATTTGGGGAGGATCTGGCTCCTTGCCATTTGCAGTATATAGAGGCCACCTGCATCTTGTATCTCTGTCTCTTTCTGTCTCTGTCTGTCTCTTGTGTCTCTGTCTGTCTCTCTGCATCTCTCCTGCTTCTTTCTTCCCCTCAAGAAAAGCTTGGATTTCATTGATCCCATCACAAAACCCAAAACCATCCATCTCCCTAGCTCCCTATGTCAAGATCAACTGACTAATGACCTTAATTCTGTCTATACCCCTTTGTCTAGCTGAGCACTCTAGGGATTGAGACATGGACATAATTGCAGAGACCATGCATCATCTAACACTGGTTTCACTTTATCCACTTCTCATTCCCTCTGCAAGTTTCTCAATGAGCTCTTCTCAGTGTGACTCTGCATAGCACAGACTACGGTCTGCCACTGCCAATTGTCCCTCCTGAAACGAGCTAAGGAAACCTGTTTTCCCGGTCACTATGTTGATTACACAAAGGAACATTTGCACAGCAATTGGGGAGACAAGCTTGTAGATGGGAAAGTCCTTTATTCTGGCTTCCAAAGTCCAGGTTTAAATCTTGATTGCTTAATACTTAATAACGGTGTGACTGTAGAAGATGATATAATCTTCATAGATTCCCTCCAAGCCATCATTTCCTGGACTGTGAAGTGGTGATGTTAGAAATAACTCCTCTTGGAAGACACGATGGAGATCCGATGAAGCAGGTTCTGCAGAGCATTTTACATGCAGTCATCGATCCATACAACTGGGGGTTGTGATCACCACGCAAGAGCCCCTGATAGATTGCAGCTACTCTCGATTGACAGGAGAGTTCCTGATAAACTGTAGCTGTCCCTCCTTGCTTGTTGTACTTGACTTCAGTCCTTTATCTGGCCAACGCTCAGCTTAAACATTGTGTCTTCAGGAAAACCTTGCCCTTTTTCCCAGGCAGAGGTCATTAGCTTCTCCCACACTGTGTTACTGTAACACTCAGCATGCATTTCCATTACAGCATTATTCGTTAATGCACCATGTGGAGGTGGTGTTTTATACACCAACACCAACACAGATGTAGCTCCTCGAAGGCAGGTACCATGTCTTATTCTTTCTATACACAGTACACAGGACCTTGGTTCAGGCAGTGTAATGTTTGTTGATTTTTTTTAAAAAAGCAATTCTATATCACTACTTAGAATCTTCCATAATATTAAATATTGAATCCACTCATATACCAAATTATTCTATTCTCGGTGTTGCCCTGACAGTAACATTCTTTGAAGACAGAGTAGAACTGGGCTCCTTGGAGAGTTAGAGTCAGAAAGATTCTCCCCGTATTCATTCCCATTCTGGGAAGAGTGCTACTTTCTGGTCCTTAGACCACCATTTACCTGCATCAGCTTAGGATCTTTGCTTCCTTGGTTCAGCAACTAGACCCCACCGAAAAACTCCACTCCAAGCAGAACAGGGCTGAAATCATATTTTCACGGGATGTCAAACCTCCTCTCCTACCTTAAATGAAAGGTATTATTTCTGAGAGGAGAATGTCACACTCCACCACCAAAATTCTGCTTCCTCGGCAGAAAACCCTGGCAGTTTCTCTGCCTGGCTGGCAGCTTCCACCCAAGGCCAATGCTGGGAAATGCACCAGGCCCAACACAAATCACAAGCGCACAGGCCCTTTGTGATTAAGACAAGGGAAGCACACTCCACAAACAGTCAAAGTGCGGAAATGGGCTATGGAGAGGAAATGGGGTCTAGTTACCACCCCAGGGCCCACCAGAGGTCCATACTCCTCTAGAGAAAATCACCCATCACTTGACCAAATAAATTCTCTCCAGCTCAGCAACTTTGGGGCCCTTTCCTGTAATGGACAGCTTCTTTGCCTCTTCATTTTTGGTATATATAAAAATATATCCTTCCTGGCTACCAAAATGCTGTCTGTCCTTCGTCTCTGCCTTCTTGCTAGAGACTGTGACCTCCTTCCCAATACACTCACATTGCAGCTGCCCTGGAATAAAAAGCTGTGCACAGAGAGGGTGCAGGTGGGGATGTTGTCAGGCAGTCATTGCATTTAAATAAATGGGAGATCATCTCCATTTCTTAATGAGTCAGAGTGTGTTGCTGAAGAGAATGGGTCAGAAAGTGACTTTCTGTCCCCTGGCCTTTTTGTTGTTTCAACCTGATGTGTGTGGCCTGTGGGCTGACCATCCTGTAAGTCCCCCCAGTGTCCCCAGAGCACTCATTGCTTGCCCAGCTGGCAGCTCTCAGTGAGGGCATTTGTGCCAGATCTCCCCAGCTTAGGAACATCAGAGTTCTGCTTCTTCTTTCTCCCTGCCAATCTGAGGGGTGCCTACCTGCTTCTTGACAGAGATGTGAGCTGCTCTGGGCATAACCTAGATGATTAGCTCGGGTGTTCTGTGTCTTCTAAGCGCTGGGCTCAGGTTCCAACGTGTTCCAGCTTACTGATTTCTGTGTTACAGATTCCGCCACTCTCAGTGTAGGCTGCCAGCAACTTTGCCAACATGATTCAGGTGTTGGCTTCTATGTGGCCCTCAAGTTCTCCTGAGAATGCATCCTTAGCTCCTCCATGTTCCCCACCACCACCCCAGTCTCCCAGCCAACCAGGTATGCTGTACCCTCATGTGACACTAGGTTTCCTAGGGAACTGCCTCTAGAAAACTCACATTGTCTGGTCCTCCTTAGGAAGGACTCTCCATTCAGGAATCCCCAGCCCTCTCCTCCATCTCTTCTCTGTTGCATGCCCAGGGGCTGTATGCAAACATTTGCTTTGATTTGTAAAATGATCCATATAATTAGGGAAAAGAGTTAAATAAAGGGACTGATTTCAGAGAGCAGGCTCTTAATGACACTAATACCTGACAAAGGGGGTCATTATGATGGGCTAATGGGCCTTGCCTGGCGTTCAGCTCTCTCAGGACACAATCCAACACACTCAATTATCTGCTAATCAGGGCCATTTTGTCAGAGGTTATTGCCCTGAAGTATCAATTATAGGAACATTATTAATACTTGATGGAGACACCACTTACATGAAAGTGTTAAACTCCTGGGGCATACCCCTCTTCACTTGTACCTACAGTAGGCAGTCTCTTTCTGTTCCCAGTTAGCGCCAACCCCGGGCATTTCCATGACCCATTGGGTCTACTGGGAAGGAGCCAGGACTGTGATGATGTTCCCAAATCTGTCACCTGTGACCGAGCTGGCAATCCCAACTCTTAATGCCACCAGCTGGCAACAGTGACTTAGACCAAAGCCAAGGCATTAGTGACTCAAGACGTGGGAGGGGAGGAGAGCCACTGGCTTCATGGGGACAAGAAGCGTGAGTGTGCATGTGTATTCTGTCTCTCTTCGGATCTCTCCGCTAGCCTTCCCTTCTTTTTCCTCCCCTTTCCCTGATGCGCACTTGCTCTCACACTCTCCTGCCCCTCAGGTCTCCTCCCTCCTCTTTCTCTCTCCCTGCCCACCTTCCCTCGTTCTTTCTCTTCCCTTCCCTCCCTTTTTACCAATGTAGCTAAACCAAGGAAATAAGAAGGAAAGGGAGCCGAGATCTCTGGTTTCAGAACACAATATGCCCAAGACACAATCTATGCTGCAGCCCAGAACTCTCTTCGTGCTGGAGGTTTCATCTACTGTAAAGGAAACAAGAGTAGCCACAGAGAGTGAAGGGACACGGCTGAAACGGAAAGGCGGAGCAAGTTAGAAGAGGAAACACGAAAGGGGTTTTGAATCAAATTGATCCTGATTTCATTCTTTGTGCCACGAGTCACTGGCAGCAAGATCTCAGGTAAGTCGGTTAACCTCTCTCAGCCTCCATGGAGACAGGATATCTGGGGCAGGGTTAGATGACAGAATGACAGTTTCAGGAGGCACATTAGAATGAGGAGTTATTCGGCCTCCTTGAAACTCTGTTTTTCACACGAGGCTATAGCTAGCCTTATCCATCTGCTAGAGCCAGGATGAAGACGAATGAGAGCCTGCAGGTAGGCGTGACCTCGAGATCCATGCCATCCCTGAATAGTAACTTTGGGGTAGCCTCTGAGGGGAGGAAACAGCTAAGTCACAAACCTAAACACCTGGAGGACACAGAATCTCTCCGTCCCTCCAGACAACTATCAACAGAAGAGATAGAGAGGGACAGTGGGCTCCCGAGTCCTCTAGAGCACCACGGGAAGGTGCCAGTCAGTTGGGAGAAGCTGCTTCTTGGAGATAGATGGAATTCTTACCCCTCCATGGCCCTGCAGGCATGGACTTTCCCATTGCCTCTAGGACAACCAACCAAAAGAAAATTCACCCAGGTGGGACTTTCCAGGAGTCTGATTTAGAGGTAGAGTTAGAACTCCTAGAAAAAGTTCCATAAAGAGAAGGAGGCGTTCTCTCCATCACCCTCTGGTCTCATCCTTGTGGAGAGATGCTCTGGCTTGGAAAACAAGCAGATGAATAAGAACAGCAACAGACACGTAAAGCTCTGAGCATGCACCCATCAGCAGGCGTCGAGCACGTCATGAGATCTAAGCAACAGGATCACCCATCGTGGAGCCCGAGTTCTCGGGAGTTTGGTCTGTGTGGTAGTCCTGGTGTCTACCTGTACATAACTAGAGCCTTTTGGCCCCTGGTCACCGGAGTGTACATTGTTCAACCAGGGGGAATGAGCCTAAGGAAAGGCAGAGCATAAAGACAGGTGTCAGAAGAAACTATCCAAGTGATAGCCCAGCAGAATCCGAAAGCAAAGAAATGGATTTCAGGAAAACGATAAAGTTCCAGCCAGGAGTCTTACCGTAAAAGTAGCATGAAAGGAAGAAAGAAAAACCACAAACGCTTCCCTGAACATCAAAACACAGCAAATTGGAGGTATTTATTTGACTCTAGCAGAATCCAGCCCACCGAAGGATGACCGATGCTCTGTCCTGTAGTTCACCCAGTACAACCAAAGAGGGGCTGTCACTTACACGCACAGTGACTTGACATCCTGCCTGGAGCAGTTTGGCCCAGGCCTTGATGATAGGAAGTGCTGGTTGAAGGGCTGAAGGCCCTTCAATTCCACCCTATGACCCTTGATTATGGCTTATGAACGTACTGTTTGGTGAACCTGGGTAATTAGTGTTTGGGTTAAGCAGTTACAGGGTTAAGTGCTACCAGGGGTTTGATCTGGGCTGACAGAGCCTGAGCTGCAGAGTGGGGTGGTTGCCTAGCAACGACACCTGTAGCACATTAAGCAGCCAGTCAGCTTTGTCAACTTCTAGCAAGGGCTTTGTAGAGCAGAAGATGGGGGTGGGGGCAAGTTGATAGGGCACAGAGGTGGAAAGCTGGACCGAGGATAGAAGGGGCTGAGGGTGGTGGTGGGGTATCGAGAAATTCCTGACTCCTTCCAAAATGGCTGTGTGTCATTTGCCTCAAGCAAGAGAAAGGGAGACACAATAAGGTGTAAGTCCAGGTAGGTGCCCTCACCCAAGCAAGTGACCTTGGTACTGCTCTCACTACCTCCCAAAACCCTAAACACCCACTCCCTCTCCTGGGGCGCTCTCCCACGCACTTGCCTTCAAGTTAATCCCTGGGGAGGGGCCTAGGGGAGAAATGCTCTTGTTTTGTTTGCAGGTTTGAGAGAATCAGAATGAGGAGAACAAAAACAGACACCCCAGGAGAGGAACACTCTGCCCCACTCCTGTGGTGCTTTCCCACGGGACCTTTGGGACATCATCCTGAGTATACCTGAGACATGGCTTGAAACAAAGGGAAAAAAATAAAGACAGATCTGGGGATGGGTGGGGTCTCAACAATATCATAGCTACTGCCTTTATGGAATTCATGTGAGCACCTGACTTGCCAGCATTCCCAAACTGCCTTGGATCAGGGTGAAGCTATCTAAATATTGCATGAACAATCAGAAGGTTTGGGTCAACTCCATGAAACTTTTGGCCATACCTGTCCTGAGACACAATACCTTCACCTATATGGTAGGGGATAATTATAAACTGACCCACTTCACTGATGATGGGCAAAGGAAGTTATTTTTAAAAAGCCTTTACAAATGCTATAAGTACCACTATGTGGGACTGTACCTATATTACAAAGACGGTATGAATAAATCTGCTCTTTTGGATTCATCTGAGCTGCTTGTTATTTGGCTCCACACACTGGGGAGAGGGAGCACCCACGTGTTGTGTTGCTGGGTAACTCAGCGGGGCAGATGGCACTAAAAGAGGCCCATTCATTGATTCTAGGCTAGGTTCACTGGTTCAAATCCAGCCCTGGGCCAACAATTACTGTAATCACTGGGTTTGGAACTCGGAGAGACTGACTTTCAGGAGACCTTCCACTTGTCTATGACCCACTGAGTTTACAGCTTAAACTTATGCATGTGGTTACAAAGGGAAGCCAAGAGGCTGTGGCGCGTGCTGAAGCCACAGTCCATACATCTGCCTACCTCCCCTGCACAGGTCAATGCATCCTCCCTCTAGACCATCTTTAAAAGCAATCTAGTGACTGAGGGGTGATGCTGTTTGCTCTCTGAGCTGGGAAATAGGTGCAGCAGGCCTGGCCATATCTGACACTGTGTCAGCTACCCTAGCCTCCCCTTCACAGCTGAGAAAGAAAGCAAATCTCCCTTTACCACACCACATCTAAGATAGTTCCTCCTCCCACCAGGAAGTCAAACCACATCTGATTAGGACAAAGGTATAAAGAGAGAAATCAGCAGACTTCATACCCTAGCAAGTCAGAGAAACAACTCACCTACCCAGAACACCCCAAGACTTCTGTGTGATTGGTGGGTTTTCCATCTACATGGCTATGGGGTCTGAGGGTCCCCTGCCCCACCCACGGTGGCACATCAGAGTGTGCCAGTGTGTCTGCCCGTTGCTTGCTCCATGGCTTCTCTGCTCTGTGTGTTGTGCTGTTATTTTCATGCTCGGGGTTATATTTAACTCAAGTCATAATATTTGGGGGGTTGGAAGCCTGCTGTTTCACCAAGAAAGGCATTTGAATATTCTCAGTTCCAGAGAATTCCAAGGGCTCCGAGAAGAGAGTGAGGCGCTTGCCCCAGATTTGTCTGACACATCGTGGTCACGTGGACTCCATTAGTGGATGACTGAGGCGTTGAGCAGACAGCCTAGAGGAATGTTGTAGAAAGGCTGAAGAGGAGCCCTGAGTGATGTCAGGAGGAGGCTGATGCCTCTGGGTGTCTCAGGGCACTCACCCCACACATCCCCACAGGGAGGGGAGCTCTAATTGGCAATATCACCCGCCTAGTCGCCGCCCTACCTTTTAAACATTGTGCCAATGTAAGGGGGACACAGAACTACTGTCCCATGTGACACAAGGAGAGGCATACCTCAGCTGATCTTGCCTCTGTCAAGCAAGTAAAGCATGCAAATGGAGCCCCAGCCTGTCACTAGGACTAGCCATTTTCCCCAAAGATGCACCAGCAAGGTTAGCATTAGGAAAAGCGTGGGTTGTGCAGAAAGAGCAGGAATGAGGACAATATGATATGATTCCCTATGCTGGGTCATCCTTGATGACAGGTGGGTCCCCTGGGTGCAGATGCCTTAGATGCCTGGTAAGCACCTCACTTCTGAGCCTCAGCACTGTCTGAAAAGTCTTTCTGAACTGTTGGGAATACACTCTCCTGGGTAGAGGAAGGGTTTGGGAACATTCCAGAATATGCTGAGGTGGGACTGATAGGTAGATGAAGAGGGAGGACAGACGTGAGTGCTACATTGATTTTATTTGTTTGAGACTGGATATCACCATGTAGCCCAGGCTCCTGCCTCCATCTCCAAAATGAAGAAATTGCAGGTGTGTGCCACCACATCTGTCCCAACCAAATCTTTTGTGGTAAAGAAGAGAAGGGATGGAATAGCCAGCACTGTCCGAACTCTTCACCAGCAAGAAGGATAGCTGGGACATGAAGGCTCTTCCCAAAGAATAGGTCCTACTGATGACAGGAAGGCTCCACCAGGTGGAGGGGCCTGGGAGAAGGAAAGGAGGGGTAGTCCTGACCCAAGTCCACACTGGACATCTCCAGCCAAGCACTAACACCAGGATTCACTTCACATTCATGGGAACTGACATATGGTATAATTTTTTTTTTAAATCTTCCAAGTTCCCTAGGCAGCTTTGACGTGAATATTAATACTAACATAATTTCATGATGATTAGAGAACACAATTAGGGGCTATTAATAATGACACAAATAATGACATTTAAGGCCTCATTTTAATTTGAGTAATATTCTGTCTGGTGGTATTTAAACAGCTCTGTCTAGCACAATTAGTACAGGGCTGGGGTGCATTCACTGCTCACAGAATCTACCCGTCCCACCTCACCAACTCACCTCCAGGACAAGAGAGAAATATGGAGACCAGTGACACAATTCTGAAGAGCACCCAGAGAACGCCTTCTGCCGTAGATGCTTCTAGATCCCCAGAAACAGTTTCCCTGGGCAGAAATTTGGGTATGGACTTCAAGAGTCCACAGTGGCAAACATTGTGGGGGGCTAGAGCTCACTAGATAAGAAGCTGTGCCATCTTTCCATCCACACCTCCCAAGAGAAAGCCATAATGGTCCTTGACTACCAACCTGATTGCATTGAGAGACGCCAGGAAATTGGAAAAGCACACTTCCTAGAGTATCCGTGGAAATGTTGTTAGAGATGATTGACATGTGAAACAAAAGAGGGGAAGATTTGCCCTGAAGTGGACAGCACCGTATAGCAAGCTGGGGGCTCAGTATATTGAAGCAGAAGGGAGAAGTGACCCATTGAAAGCTCCCTCCCCCATAGCCTCTACTTTCTGTCCTCAGTGAGGCACGTGTCCTCCTCTGCTACCTGCTGTTCCTACATCGTGTTCCTCCTCTACGTTCATGCATGGGCTCAGAAACAATGGTGCCAAATGACTGCCCTGACACCTCTAACACCATGAGAGGAAATGAACGGCTCTTTCTAGATCAGGTTTTTCTCGTGTATTTTTGCAAAGAGGAAAAACAAGTGAACTCATGATCCGAGAAGGAAAATGGGTCCCATGTTTCCAGTTCTTACAGACGTCTTACTGGACATAGAACCTGGCTCCCTAACAAGTCCAAGAAGTCTCTACTCTCTCTGTTGGTGGCCTTTTTATGTGTCTATCAGAGCATGCCATCCATCACCCTACTATAATGACCCATTAACATTCCCACAGGTTGCAGGCACACTGTTGGCTCCCAATAAATGCTTGCCTGGTACCCTAATGGCTAAACTATGGTGATGTTAGCCCTCCACCTCTTGAGCACTGTTGAAGTTGGTATTCCACAATAGTACCATACCTCAAACCTCTGCAACTTCTGGACATTTACAGTCAACAACAAAAATCTTAGAAATGGCTAAGGCAAACGGGATGCACTAAAGCATTTAGGGTGCAAAAGGAAGGCCCATCTGGGAAATGTGAGAACTCAGTTTTTAAGCCGAAGTCTATGACTCTTAGGACCCAAGAGAACCCAAGGTCCCTAACCTATCAATTAACCAGTGGGGGAAACAAATTCTAACTCCTTGGTGTGCTTTGCAAATGTAGAATAAACTTGGCAAGGAATAGTAGGTATGACCGGGCTAGATGCTAGATTTTCAACCAATTCCAGTATCTAAAAGGCAGAAACCACAAGCATCCTGATGAAGACAGACTGGATAAAGGAGGAAGCCAGAGGATGAAAGGAAGAGAAGAGGGCAAAGAAGAAACCTGTCTGCTGAACACTGATCATGTGCCAGGCACGAGCGTTGCTGAACACCCACCATCTTCTTTGATCTTCGCAATAATCCTTAGAGCTGTGTACTGTTGTGATTCTCATCTCACTATTAGTGAAACTCAAGAACAAAGAGCTTAACATCACGTGCTTGGTCACACAGTGCGGTGTGGCTAGGCCAGGCTACAATCCCTGGTCTGTTTGATTCCAAAATCCAAGACTGTCACTGCACACGGCCCTGAGTGGGGGAAGGGTAACTGAGAAGGATGAGGACCCTGTGAGCATGTTTGTGCCACGAGAGGTTGGCCGCCTCCCAAGGTACATCATAGAAGAGGCAACCTGTTGATGTCCCCTCCCACCTAAGGATCCTGCCGTTGGGCCTGCAGGGGAAAAATGGAAAGCCACTGGCCAAGGGCCAGCACTGGGAGCTCCAAAGCTGATGAGGGCTGGAGGCTGGCCCCCTGGAACGGGTGGCATTGGACATGCCCAGAGACAGGGTTGGCAGGCAGCCAACTGCAGAGCAGGCTGACGGGCTTTGGCAGAGGCCAGTGAGACTGTGGAGGACAGGGCAGGGCCTAAGAGCTTCAGGGGACGTTAAGTGGAACCCTTTCTGGGTAATTGACTCTGTCTTCCCGTAGGACCCCTGCCAAGCCCGGGCAGGCCCAGCTTGACACGCTACAACCTGTCTGGAGTCTGCTTTGCAGACACAGAGCAACTGGTTTACAGAAGGCTGGTAATTTTCTTCTAAGACTCACCCCTTAGGTTGCAAGGCTCCTTTTGTCTGAATCCCTGATGTGTATTAACTCAGGGAACCATCTGAGTCCTTGCCCACCCACGTAGTGATGTTGGCTGCAGCAACGGAGCCAGCAAACAGAGTGACAGTGAATGGAGTATACACGGAGTACCTAGTCTCCCATAGGGGTGGGGAGTCCCAAGGGCACTGGGTTCCCAATCCAAAGACTTTCATGGTAATAGGACCGTTAACAGCCCCAGAACTCACTATACTCTCTGATCAAAACATGACCCTTTTTTTCTACAGTGTGCCTCTGCCCTTCAAATCTTTCCCTCTGTCTAGCCTTCCCTTCCATCCAGCCCACCTCAAGACATGTTAGCTGCTGAGATGGGGGGACCCAAAGTTCTAATGCGCTGACCATTTGAGAAGCATCTATGAAGTCATGCAGGAGCCTCAGGAGATGGGACTTCCTGGGACAGGAAGCAAGTCCAGAAGCAGATACAGAAGCCAGCCCAATGCAGGGCCACACTGCCTGTCTTCTTTGTCCCCCATTGCTCACCACAAACTTAACCAAGCTCCTCAGCTCCCCACTTACCTGCAACCTTTCTCAGTGGAGCCATTGCTGTGAGATATTGCTATCCTTCTTACCCACAGTTATCTGAGGCAACATGGGAATCTACCTCCACCACCAGTCAGAAGTGCTGTAGCACAGATCCCATCTCTGAGTGTTTCTTGGACACCCCATCCCCCCAGGTAGACCACAGTTATGACAATTTTTTTTCTCTTTATCCAACATAGTTATTTCCTCCAGTCTTGGCATGCCCATTGCCCTCTTAAATGCAGGGCAGCCATGATCACCTGCAGGAGGAGTTCTCATGAGGTGAAGCCTATGAAAATTTCTTTATCATACCAGGCATGAGAGCTTGTGCCTGTAAATCTGAGCCCTTGAAAGACTAAGAAGGAAGGTTCTCTACTTTGAAGGCATCCTGGAATCCAAAGGGAGTCCTAGGACACCCTGGGATACAGAATGAGATCCTATCATTGAAATTTTCCCTTGTGGAAGAAATGGGGGAGCACATGCCATCCTTGTGAAGCCTCTTCCAGCTCCAAGATTCCAATCTCCTCCATGAAAGATGTGATCAGTTGGTTGGGGTGAGACTTGTTGGTGATGTAGCTGTTGCCAAGGGAACCCTTTGCTGGTACAGCTTTTCATAAGCAGTCCATGCAGTGGTGGGACTCTTGGGTGGAATAGATGCACCAAGCTAGACTCGAATGGAATCATTTCATTTATCTGTTTGCTGGTGCTCTTTCTCTGTCTTGGGGAATACACATTGCATCTTCCCAGGAAAGGTCATACAACTACCCCTCTTACCCTTCTTGTCTAAGCGTTTATACCAGACTCCAGACTATCATCTGAGACTCCTATCTCTCCAAGTGTCTATACACACCATTAGGAACTAAGTTCCCGACAGGGAAAACTATACTCAACATCTTCATGAAAAGCTGGCTATGGGCTAGGCTTTTTTCTACATACTTCACATGTGTTAATTATATAATCTGTCCAGCGGTAAATAGACCTATCATTCTCCTAGGATAAAAGTCTGACTCCTAGTTCAAGGACACAGTCCACCATACTGAGGAAGGCGAGGCAGCAGGAACTTAGCTCACATTGATGTTCAGCCCAGATCCCTTTCCCCATTTGTGCAGCTCAGGATCCCAGCCAGGGAATGGTACTGCCCACAGCAGGAAGGTCTTCCTACAGCAATTAACATCACTACAAGCAAGACAATGGCCCACAGTCCTATCTCCCAGATGATTCTAGATTCTGTCGAGTTGACAATCAACACTAACCATGTCGCACAGCTGGGAAAAGACAGAACCAAAATCCCAAATTTTCATTCCTGCACCTAAGACTCACAATGATTTGATACTTGCTTCTCCTGCAACAATTTGAGTGTCCTTTCAACTCGGTCCCACCAGAACTCCAAACTCTTCAATATGCTGTGCCTTTAAATGCCTGTCCTGACCTCTTACTCTCCAGCATCACATTTTCTCTCACAAGTGTCACCAGCATTAGTAATTTTGTTCTCTATGTTCCTTCCCCTGGTGACACCAAAAGCTAGTCTTTACCCTTCAAAGCCTCCCCAGGAAAGCACTGTTGGTAAAATCCGAGACACATAAAGTCACTAGGTTATTCTTTCCCCCAGGCTCCTCCTATAAGTGGCCTCAGAGAAGGCAAATTCACCCCCCTAAGTATCAGTAGCACCACCTGTAAATGACAGTACTTACTTGCATGCACTGTCTGGATTAGGAAGTCATTGCAGGGGAGCGTCTGGGTCCTAATGGACTCTGAATTGAATGTGACATCCTTCCTCCCAGCTCCTCCTACACAGCACTGATCACAGTCTCCCTGACAGTTGGGCTGTTGGGGTCCTCCTAGAAACCATATGTTACTCAGGTGTATAATGGATATGTCCAACCCTATCCACCCCCATGATCCCTAAACACTTTACTATGTGCCAAATATTGCTGGCGCTCAATAAATGCATTCTGTGTGACTCCATCCAGGAACCCAATGAACATAGCGTAAAAGAGATAAACCCAGATAATTTCTGAGTGTCGTTCAACCTGAGAGTCTAGAACTTGAACCATCAGAAGCCTAGAAATCAGAACCTCTGCCTGCCTTGTGCCTTTTGTTACCGACAATATCAGCTTGAGGTCGCATGGACTCTTCACCCCTAGCCCTTTACATTTTCTTCTTTCCAATTATTTTTTTCAAGAGGTCTGGCATTTCTAGTCCACACCAGGAAGCTGAAGTTCTCTGGCAGCCCCAAACCATGGCTGCCACTGGTGGAGAAGTCAAACTGGCAAATAGAAATGTCACTCAATCATTTCCCAGCGCTTTCCTCCCGTTGCCCTTCCCCACCGCATATAATGAGAAATTCTTTTTGCCCAAATATTGTTTGAATTTCAAATACACAATTTCCCTGGGGGTGACCAGATGAAAAGAGAAATCTGGTTTGCAACATAAGACCTCTATGCGGAAGTTGCATTGAACGAACAGCGAAACGAAATTTTTATTGAGCTCCTTGAAATGACAGGCACATCAAGGAACCAGGCTCCTTCCCCACTGTGGTATGCTTAAATTATTTTAAGTGAACACCAAGAAAGCACCCCTCAAGGGGTGAGAAAAGAAGGGAAGACTTTGAAACGCAGTAGGCAAAATGATAAATCTGCTCCTGGCATTGAGAGTCGTCCTAGAGTCTGGGCCCCCTCCTCCCCACTAGTCTTCCTATGCAGACTCTGTCTGTCCACAGCTGGGGTGCCTAATGAGAGGAGTTTCCCGGGGGTCCTCGGGACAATGACTTTCTACTGCATCCAAAGCACAGAAGGTATTCTAACCAAAATACAGACACTCACCTCCACCCTGAACAAGTTGGTCTGTATGTGTAAGGCTCAGACTTGAGAATTGTGTTTAAAAGCTTACAGATAATTCAAACATACATCCAGTGTTGGGTCTGGGCATAAATGCAGAGTGTGTCATACTCTCCTCTAACCTGGAAGGTAAATAACTGTGTTTCCAAGCACAAGTGTGCTTTGTCAACCTTGAGGCAAAGTACTTCCAGCAGGGACCCTTAAGTAGTTAAGGGATGTACTCCACACTCATGGGTGATCCTGAACTGCTGATCTTTCTGCCTCCATCTCCCAGAAGATAGAAACTGAACCAGGGTCTCCTGAATGCCAAGCAAGCACTCTACTATCTGAGCTACATCACCAATTTAGGCAATTATTTAAAATACCTGCAACCTAAAATGAGTTTTAATACTTGGCTTCCCTCCAGCAGGAAAACAGTACACTTCTAAAATTGAGGGATTAAGGATTGCTTGTGAAAAGGCAAAACAAAACCCAGGTCTTCAGGGCCTAGAATGTTCCTTCTGGATCGGGGCGCCAGGTAGTCAGAATTTGTCAACAGGAAAATGGGCAGGAAGGCTACAGATTCTGGGAGGGGTTAAAAGACCTACTGAAATTCAGGGTGAGGCAGTCTTGCTGGGGAAAAGCCAGTACAATTTGTTCCTTCAGCAGTCCCGTCTGTGACTCAGCTGATAGCTGTGCCCTGATAGGCTGCTGAATCCAGGCAAGAGGAGACAAGTCTATTGAAAGAAGCAATTGCCCACAGTGGTAGCTCATCCTGGGAGCCCCATCTCTATGGCACCTAAGAACTACCCTGCACAGGTGTGCTAGAGAGGCCAGAGAGAGACAGACAGGAGGAAGACTGAAAGAAAGGTCTAAGTTCCTGAAGGGTGTCCCGAGAACTATAGAGGTCCCTTAAGAACCGGAAGCGCTACCGGGGTAGAACCGGAAGTGCTACGGGGGGGGGGGGGTGATGCCTGTGCAAGCATCAAAACTGGGTTGAGAGGAAAAGGAGGCAGGGGAGGGAAAGAAAGTGGTCCATTCACTGCCTCCAGGCACTGTTGGACAACCACGAGCAGTATTATGGGCCCATTAGATGACACACCTCTTTCTTCTCTCCAGGAGCCTGGCTGGAGTTTGCGTTAAAACAGCAAACAGACAGGCCTGCTTATAGCATTGCCCTTGCCAAAAGGCAAGAGGGCCAGCTTTCGGCTTCCCAGCCCCAAGTCAGCTGCCGAAGTGCTCAGTCCCGCTTATGAAAGAGTCCCCTCTTTCTCTCTGAAAGCCTCACGCTCTAATTTATCCTTCCCTTTGATAACCAACTCCAAACACATTCCGCAGAGGCCGGGCCATCCGTGCACAAAGGCCTGTGCTCTTGCGGCTGAATGCAGCTCTTCACTCTTGGGGGGATTTCTATAGAAGGCAGAATCCACCAAACAAGCTATTACACTTAAATCAGACAATGCCCGAGGTGGCAGCGAGGAGAAGGCGTTAATGACTCAGCCAGCAGTGAGCTCCTCTGTTTAGAAGCTCCACCTCAGCAGGAGAGAGCAGCCGGCTGCCCTTCCCCGGCCTCGGCCAGATACCTCTTCCCCTGCCTCCAGACTAGAAAAGCAGACAGTTGGCTCTCTGAATCCTGTGGGTTCCCTCAGGCCCACTCTACTGACTCTTCATTCCCCTCTCTGCCTAAGGAAAAAAACAAAAGCAAAAACAAAAAAACAAAACAAAAAAACCAGGGTTTAAGTCCTATCAGCTCCCATTCTCTTCATTCTGAAGAGGACAAAACCATGGTAACTATCCAAAGTCACAGAGTCAGCTGGTGACAGGCAGGACTAGAACCCTCGCTCTCTCTGCTCTCCTCGTCTCTCTCCATGCACAGAAGGCCTCATATAAGCAAGGTGATTTGCATAAAGAACTCTAGGTAATCCCTGGCACATAAATGCCTCACAACAAATGCCAGGTTTTGTTATTTATTATTAATTATTATTATTATCATTATTATTGTTCTCCTACAGTCTATTCAGCTACCCACAGAGTGCCTGCCGTGAGCCCTGCAGGCCTCTGGCCTAAGTCAGTGAACATGGACATGACCATGGGGATGGCCTAGCTCTGTCCTCTGCAGCCTCTGTGGTATGTGGAACCATTGGAGACCATGGATGGGATATGTGTTTCTGACTTCAGGATGCAATGCAGAGAAACTGGAATCTGAAGATGAGCCAAAGCTGACAAGGGAAGGAGTGAGTGAGGAGGAGAGAGAGAGAGAGAGAGAGAGAGAGAGAGAGCGCACAGAGAGCCTTCTAGGCAAAACCGTCACGAAAGCGAATGTGAACGATGGTGGGGGGCTACATCGAGCAAAAGGAAATATAACAGTGTCATGCTCAGTGAGACGGGGTGTCATCCAGGAAAGCAACTAGACGTGGGTTAGGAGGACTGGCACACTCATCTCACTAATGACAGACAGGCTATGCAAGAGAGGCTGTACTTGATCCTGAGGAGTAGCGGAGAAGGTATGGACCTATTGAAGGTCACTGGACCTCTGGTGGGAATGGAATTAGAGGGGGCTGCAGCAAGGGCAGGGTCGGCCATTTGTTCCACTCTGTCACATTCTTCATCTTGAGTCACCAAATAAGACCCGAGTTAATAGAACTCATGAAGGAGAAAATAAGATGGGAAGGAGAGCTATGGCCATCCGAGCAGAGGAACTGAACAATGGCTTTCCCTGGCCACTTGGGTCATTACCCAAAAGGCTTGCAGCACCGTGTAGCGAGATGACGATCTTAACCACTGACCAGATATGTGACCTTGGGCAACCTCCATTTCCCCATCTGTGCAACGAGGACATTTACTAAGTAATGGGCAAGCTGCCTCGCGGGTGCTCCCATTCAATGCTTCCATTACTTGAAATACATATCCTCCACAATGCTTTGCTGTGCCTTTTAATGTTTATTAAAGCGGGACAAATTGTTCTCCTCTTATGGCTGAGCAAACACAGCACACCAAAACCAGATATCCTGCACAATGAACAAAGACACCTTCTCTTTTGGGGTTCTTGTCAGTCAATCCAAGAAAGACCTGACTCTGGAACCAGCCGGAGAAACCTGTCTGGGAGGTACATTCCTGAGCTGCTCAGACCATCACTGGCAGCCTATGGAAGGCTCCACTCTTCGGGACCTTCAGGAAACCCTTCCTCCAGGCTCTCTGCCCTCAGGCCTGCAGAATTAAACTCACTAGAGAACCATAGCACGTTGCCTTTATCCAACAGCTCTTGGGGCTGGCTAAGGGACGGGAGGGAGTTCCAAGGGTTTTGGGCAGGTGAACAAAATAACAAATAAGGGTAGGAGAGGAGCAAACCTTAAGTCCGAGCTGGTTTTGGCTGGGAACTGCTCTCCCATCCGTGGCTTTCAGAAACAAGCCACACAGCATCCAGAGGTGCACAGCTGCATGGAACAATTCAAAAATTGCCTTGTTGGATCACAACGTGCCAATTTTTCAAATCCAGAGCCATTTTCACTATTACAGTGTGTGCAGCCTAAGCCTGGAGAATTTTCTTCTGGGAGGGAAAATTGATGCCGGGGTTACCATTAACCCCCATTATCACAGCACGCCCCATTCCAAAACTATTCTTGGGAATCAAAGGGCCTAGAAGAAGCTATAGAGGCCCATGGTGAGGTTGGTACCCAACATCACAGGTGCTAACGGCCAAAGTCCATTAGCCCCAAGTCTCAGAAGGGAAGGAGAGAGAGTGACACGGAGGGGGAGAAAGAGAAGCAACATTTACAGGGAGGATCTGGCCATGTGTTTCGCCAGGAATTCCTAGGCTCTGCATGTTGGCCTGCACACTACACTTCACTGGGTAGAGGAGGCACTTGCATGAACTGAATAGCAGGAGCCAAGGCTAACTTCTGCAAAGACTCCTCCATTCCAACTTGATGGAGCTACAGCATGGTAAAGTCCAACAGGAGCTACAGCATGGTAAAGGAAGTTCTACAGGACCTGCCCTAGGGGGCTACCTACTTATCCCATTTCCACTCCTTCATCCAACTAACAGGATCTCTCTCTCTCTCTCTCTCTCTCTCTCTCTCTCTCTCTCTCTCACTTTCTCTCTCTCATCTAGAAGGGATAGCAGTTGGCTCTCTATCCAGGGAATTCTAGATAGAAAGTAATTCCAAACAATTATAAACCTAGTCAAGAGCCAGAATGATAGCAGGTGCTATGAGATCCTAAGTTACTCCTAAGCCCACCAGCCCAGCCAGAAGGCAGTGTTAGTACAAGCTCTTGCCAAAGAAAGAATGGCAACTATATGGTTAAAGTAGGAGCACCAATGAACAACTGCTGTGGTGCCTTCAATAAGCTGTCCCTCATAGTCTCAGGTATTTGAATACCTGGTCCCCACTTGCTGGCACTGTCTGAGGAGGCTTAGTGAGTGTGGCTTTGTTGGGAGAGGTGTGCCACTAAGGGCGGGCCTTGAGCCTTTAAAGCTTCCTGCGTTTCTGGTTCTCTCTCTGCTTAGCGCTTGAGGTTCAAAGGTATGCTTTCAGCTTCCTGATCCTGCTGCCTTGTCTTTGTTCTAGCATCGTGGTCTCTGAACCTCTGGAACCATATGTCCAAATAAACTCTGCTTTCCATAAGTTCCCTTGACCAAGGTGCTTTATCGCAGCAACAGAAAAACAACTAAGACAGCCACACACCCAGCTGACCTCATGAGCAAGACTTTTCTATGTTCTCATGGCGTTAGCAGAAGCCACTGGTCCTGAATTTAGAAAACCCAAATCTGACCTCTGGCTCTGTTACTTCAACCTTGTACTTGAGACTGTCTGTGAACTTCAGGTTTGTTTGTTTGTTTGGGTTTGCTTTGGTTTTCCTATTACCTGGAAGTAAAAGTGACCATCCCACACAGTTGTTTGTCTACATTAAATGAGGTCATGTGAGTGATAGATAGTGCTCAGCACATCATACACACCTGAATATGGTATTGTCCCTGCCAACGAAATGGCACAACCATCTGTACCATCATATACAAAGATAGGTGTATGAAGAAAGAAATTTGAAAGTAACCACATATCACACACACACACACACACACAGAGTATCCATTCTAAAATGTCTACTGTTTATATAATGATCCAGCCTCTTTCCATTTGGCATAAGAGTTTGTTTGCTTCAGTTTGGGTATTGGAGCTTCACTGTTGGCCAGCTCTACCTGTGTTTTAGTTTCTAACAGAATCCTATAGCCCCAGCTGGCTTTGAACTGCAGATCTTCCCATCTCTACCTCCTAAGTGCTGGGGTTACAGGCCTGTGCCACCCTCAGCAACAACCTGCACTTTCTTCTCTGCCAATCTTCATGTGGGTTCCTTCTCCAGAATCACGAGCATGCCATCATCTGCTAAAGGGCCACATCGTCTTGTTGTTGGCTTCCGGAAGGCCAATGGGAGAAAGGCCACCAAGGTGTTAAAGAGCTAGAGAATATAACAGCTGCCTTGGGCCTAGTTCTGTGCTAGACCCTGGAGTAAAGGTGAATCAAAGAGTCCTGCCCTCTAGGGGCTGCCAAAAGAGTGGAAGCAAAAGACACCAGAGTGGCAAAAGGACAGGTGCACTGGGAGGCAGCCAGACAGATGGGAGTCACTCGGAGGAGACCCAAGAGGGACACCCTACAGAGCCGAACAGTAGGTGCTCTCCTGCCCACTCACATTGCGAAGTTGACCTCTCTTAGTCACCAAGTGTTTAGTGCCGGAAGGGAGAGGAGAACGCAGAGCTAAGTGCTGACGGGACGTCTCTGTCAACACAATGTTCCGCCTGGCCGGGCCTTCATATATAAAGATATTTAATGAATTAGTTAATTAATGAGAGGAGTTTGATTGATAGATCATATGGTGTTCGCAGCAGGGTGAGTCTGACCCTGCTATCGCCGCCTAGGCTGAAATCGGTCCCCCTCATTGGTCGGGAGAGTGCGGTGGCTCCGGCAATTTGCATGCATTTAATGTAGCTCTTTAATAGGATGTAATGTTAGCGAAAGCCAAAAGCGCAGCAGCTGTAACTTAAAAGACAGCCCCATTACTGCAAGCCTTATAATTAGGGTAAGAGGGAGACTCGGGCTGCCATATGTTAAACTCTTTTGAGGTTAATAGCTCTGTAAGATTTTTGCAATTTAAAAAAATTACACTTGAAGGATGATGACAAGGCTCATCAATGAAGCGACGTTTGCACCGGAGGGAAGGGACAGGAAGATCCCATGGCCCCCAAGGCCCCTGTCCCCTGGGCAGGGCAAGGTGGCTCCTTTTCCCGACTCAAATCACCTAAGCTCCTCTCCTTTTGCCAACCTCTGAGCTTTCTCCACCCCAGCTCCATTAGGGCAGAGCAGCGATCTGGCATCTGGGAGTCGGGTCTCTATCTCCACCTGGCTCCCCAACTTACCCAGCTTCCTCCTGTCCTCCGCTTTCCACCCTGGATCGGGGAAGGGGGAGGGGGGGAGGGCAAGTCGCGTGCGCGCGCACCGGGTCGAGAGAAGCGCAGCGCGCGCTTACCTCGCAAAGTCCCAGGCAACTCCAGAGCAATTACGGGGCCCCGCAGGTTACCTGGCGTTGATTGCACAGCCGGGGCCGAATCAGGGAACGCGCAGCAGGCATTGCCCGAGGGTGTGGGTAGAGGTGAAGGCATGGAATTGAAGGGAATTTGCTTGGTAATTATCTGGTCTAGGACCTTGAGGGTGTTTGTCCCTTTTGTGCCACAGCCTGTGTGGCGTGGGATGTGAGGCTGGATTCAGGACCTGGGGAACTGAGCAATGAATGAGCTTAGGTCCCAGAACGTGGCCGCCTGCTCCCCGGCTACGACAGATGACAGGGAGGACTCTTTCCTACTGGGTCTCCAAAAGGAGTCAGATCCACCCCTCTCAGCCTCTGGTGCTTCCCGCCATGACTCCTTCTCCTTTGGCCCAGGGGAAAGAGGTGGGGACAGTCTAGGGAGCAGATCTCTGGAGGCTAGAGCAGCCTGCACCCCCATATTTCCCTCAAACCGCCTGCACTTGGCGGAGGAGCCTGGCAGAGCTGTCCCCTTGGCAGATCCTCTCCCACAGGAGTTCTGTCTCCAGCATCTTTCCCTTCCCCCCTCGCTTCCACACGCGGGTGCCCCACCAAATTTCTTGTGACACTCCAGACAAAACAACAACAACATGGTGGGGGAGGGAGAAATCCCTTTTATTTTTTTTTAAAGGGGGCTCTTGTTGGAAAATTACAGGAGGGATAAAATTACTGCTAATTGCACAATTATCTGATTATCTCTGGTACCAAAAATAAATGAGATCTTTCCCTCCTCCCGGCCACTTATAGAAGTCTCAGGGTGGCTCTTAGAGAAGAGACAGGTCTTTCTTGTCAAAACCTGGAGAGACCAGAGATGAGGAGCAGAGCTGGGAATGCAGGGCGGGGGTGGGGGTGGGGGTAGCAAAGTGAGGGGCTGAGGACATAAAACAGAAAGACAACTGTTTAGGGCAGGGTGAGATAGACAGGGCTAGAGAGAATGGAGCAGCACATGAAGGTTTTGGGAATTCTGTAACCCAGAGTTCAAAGGGTTTAAGTGATCAGTTAATTCAAACACTAGCTGCGGGTTTACATGTGAGCTCTATAGAGGTTAGGTCTCTTGTAAGTAGGCTTAGAAGCTGGCAGGAGGGGTAAGAATAGAGTGGTGAGAAGAAGGCACATTGGGGTGCCTGGGCAAATCTCAAACCCTTCTAAACTCTTACCTTGTGGTAAGAGTCACGTCTGTTTCCAATTTAAAAGTAAGTTTGGAGAGAGAGAGAAAAGAAAAAAGTTTGCTTTGGACATCTTGATTGGAGGAACTGAGAGCTGCAGAAATATGACCCAACAACATCAGTGAACTTTTTTGTTAGTGCCTTAGGACTTAAAACATATCCCCCCACACACCTATTGTCACTTGATCTTTGGCAAAGGAGCTAAAATCATCCAGTGGAAAAAAGACAGCATTTTCAACAAATGGTGATGGCTCAACTAGTGGTTAGCATGTAGAAGAATGCGAATTGATCCATTCTTATCTCCTTGTACAAAGCTCAAGTCTAAGTGGATCAAAGACCTCCACATAAAACCAGAGACACAGAAATTAACAGCGGAGAAAGTGGGGGAAAACCTCAAAGATATGGGCACAGGGGAAATTTTTCTGAACAGAACAGCAATGGCTTGTGCTGTAAGATCAAGAATCGACAAATGGGACCTCATAAAATTGCAAAGCTTCTGTAAGGCAAAGGACACTGTCAATAAGACAAAAAGGCCACCAACAGATTGGGAAAAGATCTTTACCAATCCTAAATCTGATAGGGGACTAATATCCAATATATATAAAGAACTCAAGAAATTGGATTCCAGAAAACCAAGTAACTCTATTAAAAAATGGTTTACAGAGCTAAACAAAGAATTCTCAACTGAGGAATACCAAATGGCAGAGAAGCACCTGAAAAAACGTTCAACATACTTAATCATCAGGGAAATGCAAATCAAAACAACCCTGAGATTCCACCTCACACCAGTCAGAATGGCTAAGATCAAAAATTCAGGTGACAGCAGATGCTGACGAGGATGTGGAGAAAGAGGAACACTCCTCCATTGCTGGTGGGTTTGCAAGCTGGTACAACCACTCTGGAAATCAGTTTGGTGGTTCCTCAGAAAACTGGACATAGTACTACTGGAAGATCCAGCAATACCTCCTGGGCATATACCCAGAAGATGTTCCAACTTGTAATAAGGACACATGCCCCACTATGTTCATAGCAACCTTATTTATAATAGCCAGAAGCTGGAAAGAACCCAGATGTACCTCAACAGAGGAATGAATACAGAAAATGTGGTACACAATGGAGTACTACTTAGCTATTAAAAACAATGAATTTATGAAATTCTTAGGCAAATGGATGGATCTGGAGGATAGCATCCTGAGTGAGATAACCCAATAACAAAAGAACACACATGATATGCACTCACTGATAAGTGGATATTAGCCCAGAAACTTAGAATACCCAAACTTTTGCAAGATACAATTTGCAAAACTCATGAAACTCAAGGAGGAAGACCAACGTGTGGATACTTTGATCCTTCTTAGAAGGGGAAACAAAATACCCATGGAAGGAGTTACAGAGACAATGTTTGGAGCTGAGACTGAAGGAAGGACCATCCAGAGACTGCCCCCACCCAGGCATCCATCCCATAAACAACCACCAAACCCAAACACTATTGCATATACCAACAAGATTTTGCTGACAGAACCCTGATATAGCTGTCTCCTGTGAGGCTATGCCAATGCCTGGCAAATATAGAAGTGGGTGCTCACAGTTATCTACTGGATGGAACACAGGGTCCCCAATGGAGGAGCTAGAGAAAGCACCCAAGGAGCTGAAGGGGTCTGCAGCCCTATAGGAGGAACAACAATATAAACTAACCAGTACCCCCCAGAGCTCGTGTCTCTAGCTGCATATGTAGCAGAGAATGGCCTAGTTGGCCATCAATGGGAGGAGAGGCCCTTAGTCTTGCTAAGATTCTATGCCCAGTATAGGGGAGTACCAGGGCCAGGAAATAGGAGTAAGTGGGCCGGGGAGCAAGGGGAGGGGGGAGGGTATAGGGGATTTTCGGAGAGGAAACTAGGAAAGGGGATAGCATTTGAAATGTAAATGAAGAAAACATCTAATTAAAAAAAAGAATTTAACAAAAAAATTTTTTTTAATTTTATTGCCACTTACCTCCATGGGGCAACAAGAATATGGACATACAAATAAACTTTATTTGTCTGCTATTAAACAAAAAACAAAAACCAGTTCCCAGCTATTTCCTGTCATCGTTATTGTCTTACCTATCCCGTTCTGTCTCTCTCTTCAAATGAGTTCAACCAAGACCCAGAAAAATGAAGAATTAAAGTCTTGGGATTTCTCCCAGGGCCTGTCATGGCAATGCTGTAGGCTTTTTAGAGGAGAGGATCCAAGGCTTGAAGGATGTTCCTGCACAAGGTCAGTGAAACAGAAATGGCGGTACTGAAGCTGTGTGTCATGCTTTTCATGATCTGCAGGGTTTGGGTAGCTTGCAAGCACAGCGAGGCTTTCTTTCCACTTGGATGTGGCCCAGCTATCTGGAGTTATTTTCCCACGGGAAGGCATTTCACTTGGTGCCCCACACCAAAATGTCACTCTGGGGTCAGAAGTAACACCTCTATTCATTAATGTAAAAGCCATCCGAAGGCCTTGGACACAGAGGCCACAGCGTCCCCAGCAAATCCGGTTCCGCCTCATCAACTAATCAGGATTGGGAAAGAGACTCTGGTCCTTTCCCCTCACCTCCAGATCCCCACAGCTAGGGTAGGCAGAGAAGCTCCAGTCTCCATGAACCCCGAGGTTGCCCTGCAAGGCTAAGGGCCTTGGCAGGCACTCTTTGGCAGTCCGAGCCACTGCCCCACAATCACCCTGTCCTCATCGTGTGCCCTCCGCCCTCCTGCAGAGCTGCGATGGCTGCTTCAGAATTACTATCCACAGATCAATATGGGGGCGATTACTGGCCTTGTGCAGACAGCAGAGCTCATTCTTTAGGCGATTGGAGACACATGCACAGACATAGGTTCCCTTCATTATAGGAGCTGGGCCCCAGGTGGGAGCAACCCAGGGCCAGAGACTCCCAGGACTGGGAGCCAAAGGCGTTTGTGATCACAGGGCTGTGAACTGAGGCTGTGTGAGGAAGACTGTGGCCGGCCGATTGATCGTCAATGAGCGGTGCTCAAAAGAGTACAGGCTTGCTGAACCTCTTCACTCCTAAACAAGCTCCCACCCTCCTTCCTCCTACACCCCAAGCCCACTGGAGACAAGTTAAGGAAAAGTAAACAAACTGGCTTTTTCCCATCAGATTCTCCTTAATGGGAAGTCCCTTGGGCAGAAGAGGTCAATGCTCAGCCAGACTGGGTGTGTGGGACAAGAGTAGAATTTAGGGCTCTCTCGTGAGAGGAGCTTCCTAGACTGGAAGGAAACTCCCTAAGGCTCAAGCCCTCTACTTATTCTGAGTTGGAGACACAAAGACAAATGAGACTTAGTAGTTGAAGAGTGTATGGCTTTGTGGAATTGATACATGAATGTGCACTAGATTTGTAGAATATCAGACACCACTCAGTTCAACACTCCAGGACCAGAGAGTGATGTGACTTGAGCAAGACTGCATAGCATGCCAGTGACAGAAGGATCAAGTGATTGTATAGCCAGGCATTGGGACTCTCAGCCCCCCCACCACACAAATGCAGTACATGTTGCTCTATCACTCGGCCTGAGCATAGCCCTGGCAGCCGTGACCTTTGACTCCTTTGTCTTTTGCTTCTCCCTTGTATTTCTAGTGCATTCAGATGGGTAGCTACCCTTTCATCTTTCCAGCTAAACCAAAGTTTTGAGGAGAAACTGATAACAGTTAAAGTGAAATAGAAGCTTCCTCTCCAACACCATCTGTTGTCATGGAGGGGGAGCTCTGGGCTGGATAGACAGAGAGGAGCTGGGGACAGGAAGGGAGGGAGAGACAAGTCAGGGCAGAGAGTGTATTGGTTCCTTTTTGTTGTGATAAAATACCTTAACAAAAGCAACTAAGGGGAAATGGGTTCATTGGGGCCTAGTGTTCCAGAGAGATGAGAGTCCACCATGGCAGGAAAGGCATGGGAAAGTCGGGGCACCAGGCAAAGAGCAGGAAGCTGGGGAGGGAGGGGTCATGTTTGCAGCCCCCTTGCTCTGCCTTTTCACCTTGCATAGCACATGACCACATTTGGATGAGCATGCAGTCTAGTTATTCATCATGGCTCTGTGTGTATGTGTCACCACTATGGTACTTTCTAGAAAGCAAGCACATTATGTGAGAGTTCCGTGTATCCTCTTCAGTACCTGGAACACCAGAGCAGCAGACACTCAGCAGACATGAGGTGGGTGTCTACTTAACATTTTTATTGCTGTGATGAAAAATCACAGCCAAGGCCACTAAAAAAGAAAGCATTTAGGCCAGGCATGGTGGCGCATGCCTTTAACTCCAGCACTCAGGAGTACACAGATCTCTACGAGTTTGAGGCCAGCCTAGTCTACATAGTGAGTTCCAGAACAGTCAGAACTACATAGGGAGATCCTATCTCAAAAAAGAAAGTAAAGAGAAAGAAAAAGGAAGGAGGGAAGGAAGGAAGGAAGGAAGGAAGGAAGGAAGGAAGGAAGGAAGGAATAAAATAGAAAGAGAGGGGGAGGGATGAAAAGAAGGAAGGGAAGAAGGAAGGAAAAAGGAAGGAAGGAAAGAAGGGAGAAAACATTTAATTTGTGGGCTTACATTCCAGAAAGCTAATATTTATTGGATAAAATAATGGGGAACATGGCAGCACGCAGGCAAACATGGTTCTACAGCAGTAACTGAGAGCATACACCTGACACAGAAGCACTAGGCAGACAGACAGACAGGCAAGCAGGCAGACAGAGGGAACTGGGAATAGTATGGGTTTTTGAAACCTCAAAGTCCCTCCCCTGGTGACACACCTCCTTTAAAAAGGCCACACCTCCTAATCCTTCCCAGACAGTTGCTGTCGCAGTCCCCACTTGCCGCAGTCTCCGACCTGCAGAAGACAAGAACGACACAAACACCAAGACGGTTCACACAGCTTCCGCTTTACTTGGGACAGCTTCCTTCTTCTGCAGCTTCTTTTACTTACAGCTTTTTCTACTTAGGGCAAGGGCTATATTTATACAGTAGTGGCAACTGACCTCATCTCGCTCCACACCACCTCATCCAATCAGAATCACACATGCTCCAGGCACGAGCTCAGGTCAGTCACAGATAGGCTGACAGATCTGGATCACGAGGAATAATCTAACTTGGCAAGCAGTTTACGCATGCAGTTTCACTGCACATGTTCGGGCAAGGCAGTAAACATGTGGGCTTCACGGGGCCTGGCAATGGGCCAGGGCACCATCTTGGCCCATGCGCCCACACCTGCTTCCTGCAAGTTCCATGAAGTGGGGATCAACTTACGGGTGTCACTCAAATTCAAACTATCACAGAAGGTAAAGTCATGAATTAAGAAATGAACTGAGAGTATTCAAATAAGAGGCTGAGAGAAGTCATGAGTATGAAATGACTTAGAACCATCAGTTTGTGATGAAGAGAATGGAGGTGAGAATGTGCCAAATTGGTTTTGTGGAAATGGCCTTCAAGTTAGGATTCTCTTCACTTCTCTCTATACTTTTCTTAAACACTTTCATATTACACAATTGTTCACTTACATGTTCACTCATATATAGTGAGCACTCATTACTGGTCATTGTCCAAAAACTCATTTTAGATTATTACCAAAACTTAAATTATCAAGAGAATCATTAGTGAAAGAAAAAATAGTTTTGTTTTAATTTGTTTTGTTCTGTTGAGACAAGATCTTGCTAGCTAGCTCAAGATGAACTAGAAATCAAGACCCTCCTGTCTCAGCTTCCCAAAATTCCAGGAGTTGAGCCAGATGCTACCACGTTCAGCTGCTGTAACCATCCACTAGAATAACGCTGAGCACCATGCTTCAGATATGTCACTAAGCACTTTCCACCCTTATTTCTTTTCAGCAACTCAGTGCGATCCTTTCTTCATGCCCAATTACAGACAACGGAGTTAGAACTCAACAGTTAAAAAGCAGCCCACCTTAGCTACAACGTTGGAGAGTGAAGGCAGCCAGATACGTTCCTTTGACCTTGACTTTGTCCTAAGTTTTCTTATCTCGACTTTTTTCACTTCTCCCCTTCATCCCCATCTCTGGGACCAAACTAAAAGGGTCACCTAGAGTACAGAGGAGTCTGTCAAGGTCACACATTCCCTAGCCCGTCTGAGGCTACTCGCTCCTGCTGGTCCTCTGACTGCCGCAGTTCCGCTCCTCACCCATCTGCTCCTTTACTCCAAACCCCGCACTCGGAACGCTGTTCACTGTGGCTGCTGTGATTCACTGCACCAAGATGGGTCCCTAGGAAAGAGGGCTCATAAAACCTTACGGCAGTTTTATAACGCATTTTTAGCTTTTACAGGCATGCCGGGCAGCTGAGGCTGCAAACAGCCAAGTGCCTTGGGTGGATGGGTGGCTCCAGCCCCGGAGCTGGTAGGAATAACCACAGGAAGGGTATGACCATGTGCTGCCTTCCTTCACAGAGAACTCAACACCGGAAGTGACTGCTTCTCGGCCTCAGACAAGTGCGGATGCTGTAGACAGTGAGAACCAGCCCAGGACTCAGACTTGTATGTTCTTTCCTTTCATGAATATGAGGTCATGGCGGCTCCTAGGTATGGTTAAGGGGTGTTGTTGTTGTTGTTGTTGTTGCTTACTGTAGATATGAGGGAGAGAACAGCCAGAGAGGGGCATCTGGGAGAGTCAAGACAGAATTGAGCCATGAGATGAGGGTTGCTGGGAGAGCAAGAGAGGAAGAGACGAAGAGAGGGAAAAGACAGGGAAGAAAGGGGGAGGGGGGAAGAGGAGGGGAGGGGAGGGCAAGAGAGGAGAGGGGAGGGGAGGGGAGGGAAGGGGAGGGAAGGGGAGGGGAGAGAACCATGATGCCAAGAGTTTGATTGACCTAAACTGCTGGATTATATAGGAATCAGAAGCTGGGAGAGGGGAAGCCCAGCCCCTGGGCTGGAGAGGTTTAGAGTAAGGGGCAGGTGAACAGGGTGAGCGCTGGGAGGAACCACTGAGAGGTACTGAGGGAGCTTTGTCCCAGGTCTCTTTGTGCCCTTAACTGCATCTGTCCCAGGTGTGCAACAATCAACACGAAAACATTGCTGTCACCTTTTATGGGACTTCAGTCCAGGATCCACCTATCACCAACACATCCCAGGACAATCTAGGAATAAATATCTCTGCTATAAAAACTCAAGGACTAAGGTAAGAGATTCATTCTCTCTCTCTCTCTCTCTCTCTCTCTCTCTCTCTCTCTCTGTGTGTGTGTGTGTGTGTGTGTGTGTGTGTGTGTGTGTGTGTGTCCTGCTCAGCTCTTTCCTTTCCCACCCCTCCCTCCCTGAGTCCCACTCTGCAGACTACCCATACCCATCACTTCCCACCCACAAGCATGTCAGCACTCACCATTGCTAGTCTCCTGGCTGTTATTAACAGACACAGTCTTCCTTATTGGGACCACTCTTGCATTCCTAATCTAAAATAAGCAAAGTGGGTCTTGCCATCCTTATCTTACTGATGTAGAACAGGGATCAGAGAGCTCCAACAGTTTGGGGGATGTGAAATAGCTTGTCAGTGGACAGAATCAGGGTCAAGAGTCATGCCTCAACAACAGGTCTCCTTCCCTTCTTTTCGTAGCAGGCTGCTTCTTGCTGTTTAGTTTGACAGGGTTTAGATGAGGTCTCCATTTTCTCCCTTCCTGAATGTCTTAGCTACTGTGGCCTTAATTGGCCAGAGTTCATGACTCTTCAAGCATGTGGCTGGGTGGCTGGCTCTCCTTAGCTATCCGGTGTCTTATCTTTGGCACTCTTCCACTTGAGAATACCATGTAGTTGGCATCTCTCAGATCTCATGTAGGCCCAAGCTAACACCCTGGTTAATCCTCCAAAAGCCAGGACCCCTTGTCTTACATCACTAGTCGAAGGAGATACCCTGGTCCTGATTAGTTTTAGGTGAACTTGATACAAGCTAGAGTCATCTGAAAGGTGGGAACTCCAACTGAGAAAATGCCCCCATTGGTGCAGAAGGGTACAGCCACGACGGGTAGTGCTATCCCTGGGATGGCAGTCCTAGGTTCTGTAAGAAAGCAGACTGAGCAAGACATAGGATCAAAACAGAAAGCAGCATTCCTGCATGGCCTTTGCATGGCTCCTGCCCCCAGGCTCGTGCCTGTTCCTCCAGGTTCCAGTTTAAGTTCATATCCTGATTTCCTTTAATAATGAGCAGTGATGTGGAAGTATAAGCCAAATAAACCCTTTCCTCCTCAAATTGGCTTCTTGGTCATCGTGTTTTGTCACAGCAACAGAAACCCTGATGAAGACACCTGGGCATCATTTCGTCTTCCTTGACTGCTGAAATGGTGTGCTATCCCATGGGGAGAAATGCCCTGTGTACATTAGACTCATCTTTCTCTGGATGTCTCCCAAGATGTGGCTTTTCCACTGCACCCTGATTCCCTTGACATAGGGACCCTGTGCCAATCTGGACCTCCTGACCTTGGGTCTTCCTCTATCTGTGGTTGGAGCCTGCCAGGACCCCAGTCACTACCATCACTGGAGCACATCCCACCTTTTATCCACACAGACTGCTTCTCTGCCTGAAAGGGCCTTCCTGGAACTGTTGGATAACTATTTGCCTCCTTATCTGTCAAGGGGCAGTTCAGCTGTTGCCCCCTCTGCAAAGCCTTTCCCTGTGTACATCCATCTCTTCTTCCACCAGAGAGACACAACACCCCTCCTCTATACAGCTGTTTCTGGTCCTAATTTACACATAAGCTGTGGGTGAGGGTTGGGACAGACAAGTAGATCAATATGAGCAGCATGCTTGCCATGCATGCATGAGGACCCAAGTTCAGATCCCCAGAATCCTTGCAAAAATCCAGTAGGGGCTGTATACATCCACAATCCAAGCGCTGGAGAAATGAAGGCAGGCAGATAGCTGGCATTCACTGGCCAGCCAATCCAGCCAATCGGGGAGCTCTAAATTCAATGAGAGACCTTTTCCCAAAAATAAGGTAGAGAATCAACTGAAGAAAACATTCAATGTTGACCCCTGGTCTCAACATACACACTTATGCGCTCTCTCTCTCTCTCTCTCTCTCTCTCTCTCTCTCTCTCTCTCTCTCTCTCTCATATATATATACCTGCATGAATACATATATACCTAAAAATGCACATGCCACATTTAGCTGGATCTGAAAGTTTTTTTAAAACAAGGATGTCACTCCTGCAAAGCTTTTCACAGGACATAGTCTGCCGTTGTAAGCTCTGTGTGCCTCACTGGATCCGTTAGCACATGAACAGTTGAGCAACTGGCTATGTGCATATGGAAAGAGAAGAACATTGCACCACCACTGAGTTTAAATGGCTAGATAAGGCACCGAGAGTAGCATACTGTTGTGCTCTGAATGTGAACTGTCCCCCAGTACGCTTACAGATTTGAACACTTGGCTCCCAGCTGATGTTGCCAGTTTTGGAAGGTTTTTGGAAATCGAGTCTTCCTTGTGTAAGGTGGGCCCAGGAGGATGGGGCCTTGAGATTTTATTTCTGGTCCCATTTCCTGCCTTCTCTCTGATTCCTGACTGCTGATGCAAGGTGACCAGAGGCCTCACACTCTGGCCACCATGTCTTCCCAGCTATCATGGACTGAATCCCCTTGAACTGTAAGTCAACTAAAGCTCTCTACCCTTAACTTGCTTCTAGTGACTCCACTGATCACAGCAACAAGAATAGTACTAATGCAATATAAGGAAACATTATTCAGTCTTACAAAAAGAATGTCAGTGTCCAGGATGGATAGAGAGGAAATAAGCCAGGCACAGAAGGATAAACTGTGAGACGCTATACACATAAGGTACCTAAAGTAGACAAATTCATAGAGATTTATTAGAAAGGCCACAGAACTGGAGGCAGAAGGGGAGAGGCTGTGCCTAAGGAAGACACAGCTTCTATTTGAAAGGATAACAACGTTCTGCAGATGAACGGATGGTGGTGATGGCCATCCAACACAATGAATGACCTCACTGCCATTGAGAAGACTACATGAAGGGAGTAAGATGGAATACTTTATGCTGTATATACCGTGCCTCAATATAAACATTAAGAAGTACATCCACTCAGTAGTCTGCAGTGTTATGAAGGTGTGGAACTGTGGTAGGCACTTATTACGCTCTGGGCCCCTTTGGCTTGATAGAGAGAAGATCTTTTAAGGGAGAGAGGATGGGACCAGAAGGGGAGCCAGGGAGAATGAAGTTCAACACATTGGAGCATTGCATGCTTGGAGCACAGAGGCCATCTTTCCAGTATCCTGTGCCTCCGTGAAGTCACGCTATTCAAACCTGCAAAGAGCAAGCACAAAGGGCTTGGTGGTGCTTGTTGAAAGAGTGGCTAGGATAATTCAGGTTATATGTACTCAAGTCCCTCCCTTCCTCTGCAGAGAGGAGGCAGAGAGAAGGAAAGGCCTGACATTTCAGCCACTGATACACTCACATTCCCCATAGACACCCGAGGAGGAGAGGCTGCTATCTGCTTGCCCAGTTTCAGGGAGGTCCTTGAAGTTTCCCAAAGTTACACTGGCCAGTGACAGATTGTGGGCTAGAGTCAGGTCAAGGTCATCCATTGCAGGTTTCCACATAGACTATTCTGTGTATCAAGGTATCCTGCCTTTGTCCGGAGAGAATATCTTGGTGCTTCAAATTGGTGGGTGTGTACCTGACTAGATTGGGACAGAGAGAAATTCTGCTAATTAGACAGAATGGGGCTGAGAGTCCCTGAAGCCTTCTATGGAAGCCTCTGTGGTCTGCCCCTTTCCCACAGCCAGAGAAACACATCCCAGTGAAACTAGTTCCAAAACACACACACAAACACACACACACACCTTCCCCAGTACAGTTACTGACAAGTCACATGACTGCTGTCTCGAAGAACAGTGTCTGAGAGATACACACATGCACACATTTTTATTCCTTAACATGCATAAAAGCACAGCTGTGTGTTGACCTGCAAGCTTTGCATTTCTGGGCTGCCCTGCTTCGTGTATCCCATGCCCTCTCACCCATGAGGCTGCCGAAAAACCAACACGACAGCAGCATCCTTGCCCAGAACCTTGAACTCTTAGCAGGACCTCCTCGTATCTATCGTTGGCAGTTCTCCAGTGGTGGAGGAGCGAGGTGAATTGGGAGAGTCTCTTGTACATTGCCTGCAAAGACGGCCAGTGTAATGGGATCTCTTCGTCTGGGACGAGCTAAGATGTGGGAGGATATTTATGCCTGGTCACAATGCAACTAATTGCAAAGGGTGTTTATCAGGTGTCATTTCTGCCAGGTAAGCCTGATGCAGACTTCCATAGACTCCTGGAGGACTCATTTAGTGAGCAGCTAGGATTTGTACTTTCTTGGCGGTAGGCTGTGGGATCCTCAGCAGTGCCTACAGCCTAGGGGGCACCTGACAACTAACAGGGACACAGGGCAAATCAGAATGTCAAGCGATGCATCCCAAATGCTCTAAGAGTTCAACAGGGTCAGCGAGAAGCTCAGACCCTGGCACCCTCTGCAGCCAGCCCAGCCCTTCGGCATGAGTAGCCTGGGGACTGCACTTCCAGGAGCATTTGGAGCAGATTGAATCGGTGACAGGAACCATTATTCTTCTGAAATAGAGTAGTCAGCCACAGACTGACTACTCCTGCCCAGGCAGGCAGCTGGGGCTTGGGAAAGAAAGAAGACACCATTGCCCTAGCCAGTCTGGAAAGCATCCACAGGCTGGACAGAAACTGTCCAGCATCAAAAGGTTTGCCCTTTGTCTTCAGAGCTGCGGGACTTGAGGAGACATGTTCCAGGTTCTGAAACTTGGGTTCTCCACCTATGACAATTCTCCTACCAGAAGGTTGGTATATCGGATCCCAGCACTGGAGTGGCTGAGACAAGAGAATCATGAGTTCAAAACTAGCCTGGTCTATATATCCAAAGCATTTCTGAAGGGATGGGAAAAAACAAACAAACAAACAAAAACAAAACAAAAAAAAAAAAACCCTCTGGGAAGATGGCTCAGTCAATTAAGTGCAAGCACGAGGACCCGAGTTAAGTCTTCAGTACCTTCAGAAAGAGCCCAGCAGCATAGTCTACTCTTGAAATTCCACTGCTGCAGAGACAGAGACAAGGCAATTCCTAGGGCTTGATAGGCAACCAGCTTAGCCTACTCAGTAAGCCACAGGTCCCAGCAAGTGACCCTGCTCCATGAAAATAAGGTGGAGAGAGCCCTCAGAACCGGAAGTTGACCTCTGCCTCTGCTGAACCCCCAAGTCCTGGACACAGATGGACACACACCCAAAGAAAGAAGTGGGGAGAGAGTTAGAGAAGTGAAGGGGAGGGGAGGGGAGGGGAAAGGGAGAGGAAGGGGTGGAGGGAGGGAGGGAAGAAGGAAGGAAGGAAGGAAGGAAGGAAGGAAGGAAGGAAGGAAGGAAGGAAGGAAAAGACTTTGACAAAGACCTCTGGTGCAGTGAACGCTCAACAAAGAGCCCATGGATGTAGTGGCATTGTTAGTACTGTTATTATCTCTAGGACTCATGTGGATACACCAATGGTTCATTGGTTGGTTCATTTGGTGTCCAGGTCGATTACATGGGCTTAGAAATCTAAGAAAAGAGATGCCATTTTTGTGAGCTTGATACATTGGCTAGGTTGCCTCATGATCAGTAATGCCTTGGCACTTGATCCAGGGCTGGGGTGAGAATTATGTGAGCACATCATAAAGACTGGCATGGAAGACTAAGAAGGTGGAATAAAGTCAAGGCACAAAACTGACCATGGTGATACATGCCTGTCACCTCAGTACTAGGGAGAAGGAGGCAGGAAGATCAGGAATGCAGGATGACCCTTAGCTATGTAGTGAGTTCAAGGCCAGCCTGGGCTACATAAGACCCTATCTTTAAAAATGGAGAAAGAGTAGGCGGAGAAAGAGGGGAGGAGAGGGAGGAGGAGAAGGAAGAGGAGGAGGAGGAGGAAGAGGAGATAAAGAATTAAAATTCTACAGGAAAACTGGTTGGAATCCAAGTGCTAAATGTTTTTGGTTTTGTTTTTTTATGACCCTGAGCCACTTATCAAAGTGCTCTATGACTTCATTTTCCCATGTGTGGTGGGAGTGGGACAGGAATATTGCCCTTACCAAGGAGTTGTTGTAGGTTCAGGGAGGGGTAGACACAGAGCACGCAGGAAGCCTGGCCATCAATAACTGGTCAGTGTTGTATGCACATTCTCAGTCTTGGATCTAAAGTCTGGTATTGGTTTGTCTCTAGTTGGCCTTGGACTAGAATTAGAAAACCCAAGTGGCAAGAAACAGAGATACTCTATCTCAAAAATACATACAGTAGTAACAAGATAAAAGAAGTTCTAAAAGGATAACAAATGAAAGAACACAGGTGTGGTTCAACAAGAGTGTCCACTTTGAATTAAGGAAAACCATAAGACAAATGTATTCTTCTCTGCATTTTGTTTCATGAAAATTTGTTTTGGAGAATAATTACTGGGATCTCGCTGATGACACAGAGTTTGATATTTTATCACCTTAAAAACCTCTTTACTATTTGTTTGGGTTATTTGCTTGTTTGCAAATAAATTTGATTTCCACTCATAACATAAAGCCAACACAGTCTTTTTCTGAAATATATTGACTCTTAATAAATTGCCTAGAGCTTCAAGTACTGGTTTTTTGTTTTAGTTTTTTTTTTTTTCCTTAAAGTCAAAATGAACAGGCACTCATCATTTCCCTTGGTTTTTTTGTTTGTTTGTTTGTTTTGTTTTGTTTTGTTCTTTTGGTTTTTTTTTTTTTTTGTTTTGTGTTTTTTCCCCAATCTGAAAAATGGGAAAATCCTTCCCGGTCATCTCCCAGCTTTACAAAGCTCTAGGGCAACAGTTCTCAACTTATGGGTCAAGACCCACTTGGTAAACTTCTGTCTCCCAAAGTATTTACATTAAGATTCAAAACAGCAGGAAGTTTACAGTTATGAAGTAGCAATGAAAATAATTTTATGGTTGGAGGTCCCCACAGCATGAGGAACTGTATGAGAGGGTTGTAGCCTTGGAAAGGTTGAGAAAGACTGCTCTGGGATGCCCGTGGAGGAAAAAAAGGAGGGAGGGAAGGCAAAACAGAAAAACAAAAACAAAAATATTGAAACCACCTTATTACCTCAAACATCAAATCATGAGCACCAATGCTTGTCTACGGTACTCTGTGGGTCCTAAGAACATTTGAACATGGTACATTTGAACATTTGAGCTACTCAAGAGACTGTACAAGTCAAGCCTCCTCCCCTACCATAAAGACTTCCAGAAGAACCAAATTCATGATGTGGTAGACATGTGCTCAAGGGCTCTGAACTAGGAGCCACTCCCCAGAAGGCCCCTTCTCACCCAACTACCCATGCTGTTCCAAGAGAAGGGTGGTTGGAACCCAGGCTGGGAAAGTGCCTTGAGCTCCAGTCCTCCCTCAGCCCTCCGCCTCCCTCCCTCTCCTCTGTCCATGCCTCTCCTGAAGGCAGTTGCTCTCCCTCAGCCTAGATGCCCTGTGTCCTCTGCTTTCCCTGGTCAGCAGCTGCTTGGTATGCATGCTATGTCACTTCTGCCTGCCCCCATTAGGAAAATGGCTCCTTTTGACCTCTCCATGTGCCACTCAGTTGCCTTCTGGGGGGGTTGGGGAGGGAGGGAAGGAAGAGAGAGACTTCTCAGCATTTACCTAATTAGCAGTAATTAGAAGGCAGGGCTCTGGTGCTCTCCTCACAGCTGCTCCGAAGGACAGAGCCAGAAGCAAGCAGCACACATTGGCTGAGAGACCCCAGGCTGTCCTCCTTCTCTGCTACCATGTCACTCCCTGGGAAAGACAGGCATCTTTTTCCCCCAAAGTCATTTCCCCCAGGTGCTTTTTCGAGGTGTGGGGATTTGGGATGTTGATTCTCGGCCTCCAAAATAGTAGCCTTGAAATAAGTCAACCAGACCCCCTTGGGGGCCATGTCCAGATGGCTCTGCCAAATAAAACACTGGTTTCCATGGCAACCCAAACCACACCCACAAGAGAGGGTGACTGTCATTAATGGATATAAGCCAAGCCTTCCCAGAGTCCCAGGAACTGGCTCCTGAGTTAATCCTGCATCAAGCGCAGAGCTCTGCAAAGTCAACCAACTGGAGTCTGATGCCACCCTCTCTCATTTGGGTCACAGTGCCTTTTCAACCATTTTGAGCCAGGACTAGAGGGTTTAGAATCATGAGACAATCTGCTAGGATCTTATGGTCAGCACATCAATGCCTCCTGGGACTCTCACCTCAGCAGATAGAGTGGAATAGAGTAGCTGTTTTTTTCAGGAGCGTGGCCTGCCCTGACCCCAACATCAGGCACCAGCTGTTTGGTACTGTCCATCCTGTTGTTGCTTATTAATGATTCTGATTAACCTCTATGGAGATCCATTATCTGTAAGCCAGGGAAGATACTATTAATTCCCATCTGTGTCGGATTACTTACAGTTAGTGGTTGGTACTTTTCCATGGTCTCACAACACATCTTAATCAGATGGTGAGTGGGTTTAATTAGCCGAAGTATAGGTTTTATTTTTTTTATTCATATAACTACTTAATCTAATGGAAGCCTATTATCTGTGGCTTTTTTCCCCATGCATAATTATTGCTGTTTTTAATTGATGGTGCATCAGGGGTTGAGGCTACAATATGGCAGCTGGAACGAGAGGTTGACCCACCCCCGCCCCAGAACCAAGGTTGAGAAAATGAATTCTCAGGGATGCATCAAACCTCTTGTTTGCATTGGGATGTGGGCTCCCATGTGGACACTGCCCGGCTCCTGCCAAAAGAAAGAAAATGTGGTACTCAGCTGGTCGACCTCTAGGTTTAGCTACTGCTAAATGCCCTTCAGGAGCCCTGGGGTTGAAGCCAAATCTGGAACAGCTGGGAGAAATAGCTATTTGTCAATCCAACCAGATCATAAGCAACCCCAGGGCAGGGACGGAATCTTTCTCTGATCACTCCGTTCCTACAGACCCTGTCTGGATGGGCTCTGGCACCCCAGGTGTGTTCCACTATTGTGCTGTGGACTGAACCCAGAGCTGAGGTGGAATAAGGGGGCCTGGGCTCTCTCACTGAAGATCATTTGTCTTTAATGTGAAGATAACTCAGAAACTTTCTCCACAGAGAGGGATGGGCTTCCAAATCCAGACAGTGGCTTTCCTCTAGCTGTCCTCATAGCTACGACTTACAGTGAAGGGCCTGATGTCCAGTAGGACAGACTGCCAAACTCTCAGTGGCCATATGAGATGGAACAAGAATACTAAGAATAAGGGTTCATTCACCTAGATTGCTAAGAGTGGGAAACAAGCTTGGACTGGTGCTGGCCAAAAGCATAAAATGCCAATGTCTAATACCATCGAAAGCCCGGAATTTTCTCCACCATCAGTGACTTGGAGCAAAGCTCTCAGATGAATGAGGATGAAAAAACCCCAATACTTTTAGTCAAGTTTCAGAGGTCATTGGCCTAAGCAAGCCAGGGAGCTTTCCTTGCTCCTGGTGAGGCTGGGCGGTCAGGGTGTGGGGACTTCCTCTTCCTCCTCCTCTCTCAGGGTTGCTCTCCGGACTGCAGCACAAGTCAGAGAAAATCTGCATGGCTGGGTTAAAAGGCTCACTTCCCCCTCCTTTCTGTGTCACAGAGAGGAGGCTGTGAAGGAAGGATGCCAAGGACTTCTGGTTCAACTGCCTTCTCCCAGACAACTTGAGTTTCCAATGCAAGATGAGAGGATTCCCACCCTCAACCTACTGCCATGGTGGACTGTTGTTGTCGACAGTGTTGGGTTTATTCCTTCCTTCCCATTTTGCAAAAACATTTGTACTGAGACTTCTGAGCCTGACCCACAGTCGGCAGTAGACAGGAGCCCCGGATTCCCCTTGCAGCATTTTCCAGGGTGACGGATCAGATAATGTACACTTAGCGAGTGCACAAATAATGTGAATCAGGGTTGGCATAGTGCAGTGAGGTGTAAAAAAAGCAATTTGAATTGTTCTAGGGAGACACTAGAGCCGTACTGACACGCTTGCTCACCAGCGCTCTGCCCTGTGCCCCTCCAGACGGCTGAGCTCCAGGCTCTGGCTGGAATGGCGACATGGCTGCTCAGTGCCGTTGGCCCCTGAAGCTGCCCGAGGGATGGAGAGATGGGAGAGGACACATGTCCCTGAATGACACGGAGCTCTGCTAGAAGGGATGACTCCACCTACTGATCTCTTCAGACTCTCCTGGGAGGAGAGAAGGAGAAATGAGAAAATGAAGCCCGTGTCTTTGGACATGACCACACATTAGCAGGGGCGTCGGCGAGGTACGTGTATCTACTTGGCGGACGCGTGCTCTGGTCTCCTTGGACTTCTGAAAGTCATCCTGTCTGTCCCCCTGCTTCCAGATAGTAGTCCTGCAACAGCTCTCCCACGCGGCAAACGGCTTCCAGGTTTGTTTCAGACTCTCTAAGGGAAGATTTCTCATCCTCTCTTAGTCACCTGTTCCGGTATCTGGCTCACCACACCCACTCTCCAGAAGTTCTCCCCACTCGGCTGCAATCCAATCCTTCAGGCAACCTTCAGTGCACACATCCTTGAGGAGGGTCTGGAGAACTGGACAAGCTGACAGCAGCATGCTTTTATGTGCCCAAGCAGTAACCTAGACACAGAGCCAGGGACTGATTCTCCAATTATGTAAGCAAACAGCCAGCTCATCCCTCAAGTCAGCATCCCACCCCCACACCCATACTCCAGCCTCTCACTGGCCTCTCCTTTCAGGATGAGCCATGAGCTGGCTTTGTCTAGCTCCCACCTCCTTGATGACATCCTGCAAAGGGACATAGCAGAGTTCCTCCTTGTGTGAGCACTTAATGCCCTTCTCAGCCCTCCTCTCTCGATGGCGCTTGTATGAAGTTGCTGTTCCAGCTCAGGAGACAGGCTGTTTATCACTGTGATGCCTGCCCAACAGGCCTACCTGGAAGAGCCAGGACTTTCTGCAAGCCTTCCAGGCCTGTCTCCTTCATCTCCTACCCCTGGCTCCCCCAACTTGTCCTCCCCAGCTCTCCAGGGAACCAAAGTTGCCCACACCGAAGATAGTTAATTAAATGATTCAGATTTGTTTTCCGGTAACCAGAAACAGGCATAGATACTTTCCCTCATCCAAGCCCTTCATCAAGTCGTGCTCCATACCCAGAGCTTAGCATCTGGGTGTTTTCCAGGACCTGGCCATAGGGAAAGTGGTAGGAAATCTCTTGATTGTTTCAAATGAAAGCCGATTATTGTGAGAGAAGGAGTTTTCTGCTGGCTTGGGAAGCCGAGAGGTTTCAGGATAATGGATGGCCACCCTGCTGCCTGCCCACCTGCATTACTGACCTCTTAGTGGTCAGGCAGGGAGCCCAGCACAGATTAAGAACACAAACAAATGGGAAGACAGGACAGGCCTGGGGACAGGCAGCCTGCTGAGGGACTGGCTAAGGACTCCAGATTTTTTTTTTCCCCTCATAAAATCTAGGGACACATTTCCATGTTGTCTTTGCATAAATTTGTGTGATGATTTGCATACATTTGCATTCTTGCCTTCAAAACACCCAAACTCCCAGAATATAAAATAAAATGCAATTAATTAATTAATTGGTAGGACGGATGACAAGGCTAGCCATATGGGATTGGTAAGGGGCCCTGATCAAGGGACAGATTTTCTGGGTTGTCCCCCTAAGCCATGGTGGATCTGGGGACACGGTGCAACATGTTCTGAAGTTGTCTGTCTCCTCCATTAGACACTGGGCCCTTGAGAACAGAAACAGACAGAGCTCTTTGATCTCCATATCCCTGGGCTCTGGCACCAGCTCCTCACATGTGAGACTGTTAATCACTATTTGGAGAATAAGCAAGTCAATGACTTAGCAAGTTATTGGCTGTGCTCTAAACTTATGGTCCCAGTGCAGATCAGACCCCCTAGGGCCCACCCAGAGAAGACTTACTGGACAAGGTTCAGACAATCTCACAGTGAGAAAAACTCCTCCAGGCTTGATGAATAAGGGCATGTGTCTATTGGTGCCCAGTGGACTGGAGGTCTAGAAAGAAGTCGTGGGACTGACCAGCATAGGGACAAGGATTCTTGGACTTGAGAAAGTCTGACTTGAGTTCAGGACCTCAACATGGCAGGAATTAGAGAGTAAAGTAGAGGCTGTAAATCCTCCTCTTGCTGCTCAAACCAGGAGGCTTGGTGGCCCTCTGAGCCTGGAAAGGGCTGAAGAAGCGACCTGCACAGTCCTTCCATGCCTAGTACAGAGTCTTGCTCAGAAAGGTGTCTCACCAAACTTAGGAAGGTGCCTTATACACAGCACCAGTATTTGCCTACCCCTTCCAGGCCCTATTCCTTACTTACCATTGCCACATCTCTTCCATGAAGAATGACACCTCCGCCCTGCCAATGGGCAAAGAGACACCTTGTCGGTGATGCTGTTTGTTCTTATACCAGTCAGGGGCAGAGCAGATGGAAGCCCTTTGTTCATCCTAGCCAGATGCCTGGCTTGGTGGCCAAAGCTGTCTTATGCCTAAGACTCAGAAGAATCAAATCAAATTCAGGCAGCACAGCACAAGAGAAGGAAGACAGCCAGAGACCTGCAGACCACTGTGCCACCCTCAGGCTTGCCCTCCAGCACATGCTGTAGATGCCCACTCGCCACCACATCGCGAAGCATGGATGAAGGATGTCACCCAGGGGCCAGCCTGCCATGTGACCAGCCTGCAGCTGGAGCTACCACAATGTGTGAGTGTGTGGTGGTCAGATGGGAGAGAAAGAGACGAGGAGCAGCTTGAACAATTTGAAGAGAGAACTGGAGACTTGAGGGTGGAGAGGAGTAGCCTGTTGTGAGTGGCCAAACCTGCCAACCGGGGCCATGCTGAGGTCCCAGCCTGAGCTGCTGCTGAGGGCCATGTCTGAATCCATGGCTACACAGTGGGAAGGGATCAGTGTTGATGTCTATGGCTCCTATTACCACTAGAGAACATGGGGATGTCCCTAGTTGGAACAGCTGCTGGGGACCCACATTGATGTCCAGGGGCTGTGCAGAACTGGCCCTGTCCCTCACTGGATACCATGCTCTGGCTGGCTGGTTCCATTTTTCACCAGTGACATCACTCAGAAAAGCGGGCCCTGCACCTTGTGAGGGTAGCACAGTGGAACTGACCCTAGTGGAGAGGGTACAGATGAGCTGGCCCAAACGATGAGAGTGCTGGAGAGCCCTGGAGCTGACACTGGGATCATGAGTGCAGGTGAGCTGACCCTGCCTCTTGCTGGCTGCAGCACTCAGGAGACTGGGCCCCCGCATCTTGCCTGGACAGCAATGTCAGGCTGGCCCTGGTCCAGGGATCATGGATGAGTCAACCCTGAGAGTGAGAGCTTGGGAAATTGACCTCACTGTGAGGTGGTGTGGGTGTAGGAGGGAGGCATGATGCCCTCACCCCTCACCATCTGAGACAGTCTGGAAAAACTGGCCCTGAGGTCACGAGAGCAGATGAGCTGGCTCTGTAACTTACTGGCTCTGCATTTCATCTGGGCAACACAGTTGAGCTGGCCCTGATGGCTAAGGCATAGGTAAGCCAGTTCCAAGGGTGGAAGAGTGAGAAAGCTGGCCCAGCCCCTCACAGGGTGTAGCACTTAGGAGAGTGGGCCCATATCTTGACTGGGCAGCTGGCTCAGGAGACATGGGTATCAGTGAGTGATCTCCAAGGGCATGAGAGCAGGAGAGCTGACCCTACCTCCTGCCTATGGTGGCTTTGGGTGGCCTAGCCAGAGCAGTACTGTAGAGTTCATCCTGATGGTACAGATAAGGGAGAAACAGAGGGCTGACCAGCTCAGCTACGACCCAGGCCCAGATCCAGGGCTCTGAATCAGCCAATAATCCCAAAATCTGTATCATCTATACATGTTTGAATACGTGAAAGGATCAATCCTTCTGTTCCAAAGATGCAAGATCTCCATGACACAGGGCAACAACAGAATAACTGGGAGGAGTCCCGATGAGGATCCAATATTAATGTTGTCGCAGTAACCAGGCGTGGTGGCTCACGCCTTTAATCCCAGCACTTGGGAGGCAGAGGCAGGCAGATTTCTGAGTTTGAGGCCAGCCTGGTCTACAGAGTGAGTTCCAGGACAGCCAGGGAGATACAGAGAAACCCTGTCTCGAAAAAACAAACAAACAAACAAACAAAAAATGTTGTCGTAGAAACCAGAGATTGCAAATCAGACCAATTGCAATAAACATTTGGAAGTGAAGATGTGGGGACAGAGGGATATAGTATAGGATACACCGTGATAAACCATAGCTTCCACGATGAGATATTTTGTATGCTTTAGTGGTGGTGGTGGTGGCTGCAGCAGCAGCGGCTGCAGCAGTGGTGGTGACGGGGTGTGTGTGTTACTTTGGCAGGGGAGGTTGCATGAGCAAAGGAAAGATATGAGGGGACAGGGGGACGAGAAGAGCTGGGGTGCATGCTGTGAAACCACAAAGACTTAGAAAAAGTTTTAAAAAAAAGTAAGTAAGAAAGGAAAAAGAATGACATCTGTTTTCTGAAGACCCCAAGAAAGCTACCAGTTGGTAGCTGACATCTTTCCCATTTGTAAGACGGTGCAAGCTGTTTATTCTTTGAAATAGGAAGTTCCGTTAAACCCCACTTACTAATTCACATCTGCTTTCACCCCAAACTTGGACAGCAATGAGGATCATTACTCTTGATCTTTCACACATTTTCCCTTCTCATAACGCATGGAGAAAAGATCTGGGAGCTGTGTGGTCAGGCCTGGAGCCCTCCCTCACATGTGAGATATGGATCGCTGTTATGGACACTAACTGAGACTATATACACAGGATGCTTGCAACAGGTCATGACATACAGTAACTGCTACCCCAACTGTTAGTTACTACCTCTTATTACAAAGAAGCATTGTATATGACAACCCCTTACCTTTGCTTCATAGCCCAAGACAAAACTCAGGTGACCAAAAGTTACGGAGAGATGGGAGGAACATGTCAACAAGGTGACACCTTAGGATTGAAATGAAAAACATAGCAGTTTTCTTTTCACTATGCAACCCCAAGTATAGTTTCCAAAGGTAATGCTTGGCTTGCAGCCAGGGTGCTGCTTGGGCAAAGAAGTAAGCGGTACTCAGCAGTAGCCAAGCATCTTGGGTAGGCTGACGCAGTTCTCCTAGTCAAGTGTGTTGATAGAGCCGGGCATTTAGTGATGTGAACCTGGCTTCAAGGCTCAGACTGATGTGAAGCGGAGGAGGGACAGACAAGGAATTAGGACTTGGGGCATCTTCAGGCTGCATGTGCTCTGTGCTCAGGAAGATGGAGGAGAGAAGCCTTCAGTGAGAGGAGACTGCAGTGTGCCAGGAAGGAGTGCCACCATGGCCAACCCTGCTCCCCTCCTCTTTCCTCCATTCAGAATGGACCTTAGACACATGACTGAGAAAATGGAAATGAAGAAACTTGTCCAAAGAAAATATCGAGGATCTCAGAGCTGCAAGACTTTCCTGGAGTGGTGTAAGAAGCATGACTAGAGGATGGGCAGGAAGGGACGGATCAGGTTGGGTCCCAACTGTGGGGAAAGGGCTTTGAGCTGATTTTAACTATTCCTTGACATGACTCTGAGACATAGCTGTTGTTCCATTTTACAAATCCTGTAAGAGAAGTAATAGGTTTGAAAGATATTAAATTAAATTAAAAAGGGGGAGGAGATGGGTGAAGCACGGGGCTGTGCAGAAGTCAGGCTTGGGCTGTGTATCATGAGGAGGAACAGCACAGAAGGGTTGAGGGAAAGGAAGGGTTGAGGAAGGGAGGAGGGAAAGGGATTGATAGGGGCTGGGGGAAAAGCAGGAGCTGGAACATTGCATGTATCTGACATTAGGTGAACAGTATGCAAAATGAATATGTGAGTTCTCTGTATCCAATCGCATGGCTCCTTTTGGTGTGATTCCAGCACAAGGCATACCTGCCCACAGCGAACAGAACCCATGCTCCAGGCTGAAGTCACCTGAGACTTTTCTTTCGCAGTCTTCCTGTGGCTTCTTTTCTCCCTCCTGCTGTCCTCCGTCTTTGTCTCCACCAGCCTTCATCCTGAGTCTGAGGTCTGTCATACCCACACCTACCACCTAGATACCCCCAGGAAGCAACTGGTCTCCTCTTAGGTATGGAAGGAGTCTTCCAAGTTGTTTACGATGCACCCATCCTTGATAGATGGCTTGGGTAGCCTCTCCCTTCTTGAAAAAGACATATGAAAAGTCTGGTCTAGCCCTTTGAGCCATCCCAACTTTTACCCTTTATCCACATCTGGAACTTCTTGCAGGGGGCAATGTTAAAGCCGTGTTGCTGGGGTACAGGTCTATTCTATATTTTGTCCTTGGTGGAGATGAGGAATCCATGCTTTAACTTTCATAAGCAAAGACCAGGGAAAAGGCGAAAATAACCATGGCCATAGAGCGTTCACACACTCGTAGACAAAACACTGGGCTATTCCTTTCTCCCATCTGCCTGGGCACCATATAGCATGTCCAGGGCTCAGTGGTCCTAGAGAACTCCTGGTTCCCAATATGGGAAAGTTATGGAATCTGGGAAATGCAATGATCTCTCTGCACTTTGTTTTTGTTTTTGTTTTTAATGCTTCCCAAGGGGGTTCTGGCTAATCACTTTGTTTTTGAAGTCAGTATCAGCAGGGCCATTTGCAGAATAGACTGACTGTCCATGGGGGAAGCAGGGATCAGGAAAAGGCAGTATCCAATTGGCCAGAGTAGTCTTAGGAGCTCACATGGTGCACTCAGAGTCTATGTTCTTTGAGAAGCCTTGTTCTCCTCTCCTGGGGTCAGGTTCAGACTCAAGAAGCAAGTGCTAACCACATAACAGATATCAGTGACTACCCCTGCCATCCTGGAGAACATTATCTTTAAGCCTTAGCATCACCACTGCTTTGAAGAGAGGCGGCTTTATCCTAACTTGAGTGGAAAGAAGAACTGGAAGGTCGTGGCTTATCTAATACTCCTTTTTCTCTTTGGACACCTTAGTAATTAGAAAGCCCTACCAGGGGTCTACTTAAGCGCTTTAACACAAGTTTCCTCTTGTCTTCGACTCTGGTTGTAGAAATCCCAAGCTCGCTAAGCTTCAACTACCATCAGGAGTCCAGAGTTAGAGATGGATGAAAACCTGCCCCTCACATGACCACCTCTTATGCCCACCCTGCAGATATAGTCGCTCCCCCAGGAAGACCCTCTGGCTGGGCCATAGACAGAGGGACCCTGCCCAACTGCCTGGCTTCAGTCTAGAATGAGTCAGGACTCCAACTTCAGGCACCTTCCCTGACTTTAGATGTCATTGTCCCTCCCATCTTCAGCAAGGAGGCTGGGGAAGGAGTGGCTTGGACTATTAAAGGGACACTCAGAAGCTGTTGGCTGCATTAAATGCTGTAATTCTGACTTCCAAGTGGACTGCTGATTGGATACATAGCACCTCATTCAAGTTCTTCTGGCATCTACTGATCAAGAGCTGGGCTGAGCCAGGTACAAGTCAGCGGCACAGCTAGGGTTCTGCCTTCTGGGAGCTGAGATCCGATGCCTACTCTGGAAAGTCAGTGTCCAGCAGCTGAGCCAACTCCTGCAAAGGCCAGGGAATTAAGATGCTCTGAGAAATCACGCTCTGAGAATGAAGTCGAGCCTGGTGGCCAGCACCTGTAACCCAAACACTTGGAAGGAGGAAATGGGAGGATTTCAAGCATAAGACCAACCATAAGGGTTACATAGTGAGACCCTGTCAGAAAGAAGGAAGGGAGGAATGTAAAGAGAGCTGTGGGGGCAAGGAAAGTAGGAAGGAGGGATGAAAGGGAGAGAAGAAGGGGGAGGGAAGGAAGGAGAAAATAACTCATGCAATAAATTGGGCAAGGGGGAAAAAAACTACAAAACTGCAGGGTTTGTTCCAGATCGTTGGGACACATTACTCCTTCCCCTTCATAATTGTCCCACACCCTGTACCAATTCTTCGCTATATGTAAGAATCTCAGGACTAGAGCAGAGGAGAATGAAACAGGAAATGAATATGCATTGAGTGAATGGTTATTAGATGGTTGAGTAGATAAACCGGGTCAGGAGCCGGTGCAGAGGAGGACTTTTCTGATCCTTTAAGCCCACTACGTGTGCTGGGGGAAAATGACCTTGTCTTACTGTCTAGAATCCCAGCAACACTTTGTGAGTTTGGGGAGCCCAGATTCACTCCTCCCAGTCCCTACAGAAAGTTCAGAGGACTCCTCTGTCTGGGGCCTCCTTTCTTGAATCCCAGCGGATGTTTTCGGCCTGGCCCAGGGTTCTTTGTAAGAAGTCTTAGACAAAGGGGCTTACACTGCAGGACCCAGGAAGTTTTGTTAAAAGGCAGCTAGGGAAGAGAGGAGGCAGTCGTTTTAAATGTGTGAGTGTGCTGAATGACTAAGCAAGAGCTTTTGGCGCGTGGGGGGTGGGGTGGGGGGATTCCTCCAAATGCTGCATCAAGCAGGATACTGATTTCGCCACAAGCAGTTGCTGGTGAGCTGACTTGAGTGTGTTTCTTCAAGTCCAAAGAAAGAGAATTTAGATCAGACTTCCAGGCTATAGCCCTCTGTGCACACAGAGCTCAGGCTTTCTGGTGTAGAACAAATCACTCTGGGCCTATCAGACAAGGCGACTCCAAGGCCACCATGTCTCTCTTCTGCTTTTGCACTGTACTAAATTGCTTGTCTAGAGTTTCACTGGATCAGGACATTTAGGAGCAGCTAACTCAAATCCTATTTTGTACAGCAAAATGTTGAGGACCACGGCATTTCTCAAAAGCCCTACACCAAGCCCAGGACTGAGCTGATGGTCTCTAAGATGCCCACTTCCCTCTTTTCATCCTCTAGCAATCTACTGAGATCTCCCCAGGTTCAGACTGGGTTTGGGGTTTTTGTAGTTGATGGTTTGTTTTTGTTTCTGATGCTGGGAATTGAGACTAGGGTCTCACGCATGCTAAACACAACCCTTCCTATGTGGCTATGTCTCCAAGCCACAATAGTTTGTTTTTAAATCTACCAATCTAAGAAGGTCTCTTTCTCCTTTTATGTTTTGGGTTGTTTGTTTAAGGGTGATTTTGTAGCGTTGTTGTTGTTGTTGATGTTTATAAAATCCACACAGTGTAACTCAGGATGGCTTTGAACTCACTACACAAATCTTACTGGTCTTAGACTCAAGGTCCTCCTGCCTTTTTTTTTTTATATATATTTTTTTTTTATTACATCTTTTCCTCAATTACATTTCCAATGCTATCCCAAAAGTCCCCCATAACCTGCCCCCCCAGTTCCCTACCCACCCATTCCCATTTTTTTTTTTTTTTTTTTGGCCCTGGCATTCCCCTGTACTGGGGCATATAAAGTTTGCATGTCCAATGGGCCTCTCTTTCCAGTGATGGCCGACTAGGCCATCTTTTGATACATATGCAGCTAGAGACAAGAGCTCCGGGGTACTGGTTAGTTCATAATGTTGTTCCACCTATAGGGTTGCGGATCCCTTCAGCTCCTTGGGTACTTTCTCCAGCTCCTCCTGCCTCTTAAGTGCTGGGATTACAAACCCACCTCATGGAACTCTCACAAAAGTTACTTCTCAGTGTGTTTACCATCTGCATCACTCTATCACTGGCTTCAATTAAGTTATGTTATTCGTGAAATATTATATGACAAAATACTTGTGATTAAAAAAAAAACCAGGGTATCAGGTCTGGAGCGGAGGGAGAGTCTGTTACAGCTCTCTGCATATTCTTCAACATCTAAAACATAAGTGGTACTTGGTAAGTGTGAATCTATGGACAGATGGGACGATTGTACGAATGCATGCTGGGGTTTTAAAAGATCTTAATAAATGTAAACAGAATAATAAGCTAATTATTTCAAGTAGTTAGAGAGAGAGAGAAAAAGAGAGCAGAAAGAGAGAGAGAGAGAGAGACTACCTCTCTCTTGGCCGTGGAAAGTATCATTGCAGTTCCAGCTAAGTCATAATGAATATGTGGTATGTGTGTGTGTGTGTCTGTCTGTCTGTCTCTGTGTCTGTCTCTCTGTGTGTGTATTCTTGTATCCATGTATAAGCCAAAGGGTAACCTCAGGCATGGTTCCTCAACTGTTGTCCATATTGATTTTTGAAACAGGCTAGGTTGGCTGGCCAATGAGCCCCAGGGACCGGCCTCTCTATCTCCCTCCCCACTGCTGGGTTTCAAACCACCAAATGGCCTCTTCTTTGTATGGACTCTGGGATCCGACTCTGGTCGTCATGCTTATAAGGCCAGCATTCTACCAACCCAGCCATTTTTGTTCCTTAGATGAAGGGATGGACAGGAAGTGAGTCCCCTGAGAATAAAGCAGAGCTTGTCTGTGGGAGTTGTCAGGAGACTGAGGGGAAATAATTGCACCACTTAGAAAGAGCAAAAGAAAGACATCTCGAGTACTTCTTCATAGCCGGAATTATAGGTGTGACTTGGGGATATTAATTACAACACAGCCTCATTATTTGCTTATGGAGACATTGTGTTTTGTGAGGGCTGGTTTTTTTTTTTTTTTTAATATTGTTATCCTGTAAGTACCTGTAGCAAATTTTAGCATTAAAAAAAAAATCACTCCAGTCAAAATTATTTACCAGCATGGAAATTCCTTCTGTGACAACTCTGGAAGTCATTTTTTCTTACCAGTACCTCCGAAAGAGTAATTGGCTGCAATTAGCAATGACTTTGTCATCCTTCTCAGAGCCTGGCTTCAGCATCCACGGAACAGGCAGACCTTTTCTCTCTCTCTCTCAGCAGGGACTTCTATAAGTGCTGTCCTCCTTTAGAGAAAGGAAAAGGAAGGTATTCCCCTGTGGTGGAATCCGGCACCATGTTGCAGAGATGGAGGAGGCTGTGATCAGTGGGCCCCTGGATCCTCCGAAGATAATATAAAAGGTAATTGCAATTAAATGAACGTAAGGAAAATGAATGACACCTGAGAAGAATCACTTCAAACCTAAACTATTTTCTTTTGTGTGTGTGGGGGGGGGGGCGGGGGGGAGTTCTTTTCAGAGGGCAAGGTTTAAATGTAAACAGTTGAAAGGAAAAATTTAAAACAAAACAAAAAAAAAACTGTACTGAACAATATGTGAGTAAGTTGAGAATTGAAAATCAGTGGTAGACCTGTGTAGCTTTACAGTGGAACCAGAATTCTGCTCTAGTGGTTCCCAGTACACTGTCTTGCACTGTGCTGAAGGCCATGTCCTTCACCCTTGAGCAGCTGCTCGGGATTAACACTGCTGGCAACACATCCTTTGTATCTAGGAACAGGCACTCCGGGACTATTCTCCCTTCCAAGCTCTCTCCATCCTTTCCCTCCTCTGAGGTCCTGTCTGGTCCCACAGTGGCATAACTCAGGGTCAGGTCATTGCAGAATCCACCACCTGCCCTATCCCTGCCAGCCCCAGTACCAACCCAACTGTATTTGCCCTGGAGCCTCACACCTTCTAGCTGGGACTCATTACACTTCTCTTAGTTAGTGACATTTGTCCATCAGAGATACTTCTTAGGGTGGAGGCAATGGTTCTAACGGTAGACTGACAGGATGACAAAGGAACAGGAAGACTTCTTATTGCCTTTCAGAAGTCACAAAGATGTTTTCTTGATCGCCTAGGCTTTGAGTTCCCGTGTCCATTCTGTGAAGCTGTTGTTTAGTGGACATTGGTCTGTAAATAGTCCCTGGGCTGTGAAACCTTCCTTTTTAACATCCTCATTTCTTCCCTCTGGCCTGAATTGCACAAGGTCTTATACTGAGTATTAGTAAGGAACCTATACAAGTCTCTGGATGTCTGTAACATGGGAGCTCAGGGTCACACTGGTCCTGGCTCTTCTAGGAAGCCATGAGGGGGCACTGGCTGGCCAACCCTACTGATCCAGAATAGACACTTCTCTTAGGGTCAAGGTGTCAGGGATACTTAACATTTCAGAGTCTGAGGGACCCTGACTAGGTTTAGAGTTTACAGGTCTAGAAGCATGAGTCTCTAGCCATTTAAAAAACCCTTCCATATTTTAAGTTATTATTATTATTATTACCATTATTATTCATTTTTTTGCCTTTACTCTTCCCTTGATGTGGGAGGTTCCACTTCACACTCCCGGAGAGGGAGAGATCAAAGGGCAGGGGGAGACTCCTTTTGTCCCCTGGTTTGACGTCCACATCTTGACCCAGGGGGATAAAGCCAAGTTCTGCAGAAACTATGACCAAATCAAAGATACTTAGCTGCTGAGCCAAGCAAAGCCAAAGAAGGCCAGCCTTCTTCCTGGGCCTCAGTTTCCTTGACTTCCTTGACTCTAAGATGAAAGGACCTGAAAGAGAGACACTCTGGGTTCCATGTCCTGAGGTCATCGTCCTTGACCCCTCTCTAGCACCAGGCTCTCAGGCGCTCCTCCCCACTCCTCCCACTCCTCCCACCTTATAAACTGATTCTCCACCAGTGAAGAAGCTTGGCGCCCTGCCCTCAGCCAGCTTTATGAAGGAGCCTTGACCAAGCTTTTAAAGCTGGAAAGATGACAGGTGTCTCTGCTCTCGGAAGCCCGGGTGCAGGAGAAGGGGGAGTATGTAGGAAGACTCTGGATTCAAGGTCTGGATGTGACACAATTCACTGGGTCCTGGGAACAAGGTATCCAGTCTCTGGGAGCCTTGGTGTTCCAGTTGTCATGATAGGGAAAGAATGACATCAACGACACACAGGGCACAAGGTTCTCATGAGACCGTTTATGCGGCCAGGGCTCAGCACGTAGTAGTTGGTAGATTTGAACAACTTTTGGCTAAGAACAGAACTGTTCCCTATAAATCAGCCTGCTCCTATGAATGACTTTTCCAAAACCTTGGATTTAAAACTGTATGTTACTTTATCCTGATGATGATGATGATGAGGAGGAGGAGGAGGAGGAAAAGTCTGGAGTGGGCTTAAATGGTAAGGGACTGAGAGAGTCCAGAAGCCTGGGTCCCTGCCATCAAAGTTGCTAGTTAAGCCTGGGATCCTCATTCCTGCAGGTCTCCCCTCATCCCCCCACGTCCACCCTCCTCTCCTTTCAATCAAACACTTCAAAGAGATGCTGGGAAAAGGAGCTGTGAATTCTCTGCTTGCTGGTTTTTCACCGGGGAAAACCAAAGAATTTTTTTTTTCTTTTCGAGACGTGTCTGCTCCTTCAACCAATTTTGCTAGCTGGGAGGACTTGTGTTCCGAGGCAGGCCAGGACTGATAACATTTAAATGCAAGGCTGCAGCATCAACAGGAAGATGAGGGAAGCCCTGAACAGGCACAGTAAGGCTGGAGTAGCAGGAGGGTGTGGCAAATGAGGAAGAAAGGGACAGCCAAGAAGAAAGGCAGGTGGAGAGAGAGAAAAGGAGGTGGAGACAGGGAGAGGGCTCAGCGGCGGCAGCGAGGAAAGAAAGCTTGCTATAGAAGCATGAGAATCCAATTCTGGGGTCTTCAGTATCCACAGAAGAAGGAAAAAGCCCAATGTGGTGGAGCAGCGTCTATAACCCCAGTTCACGGGCAGGGCAGCAGGGTTGTAGAGTCGGGGCACAGATCTCTGAGGTCTGCCAGGCTGGCCAGTCTGACCAAGCGATGTGCTCCAGTTCAGAAACAGATCTTGTCTGAAAAACTGGTGAAAGGTGATAGAGGGGGACCCCTAATGTCACCTCCCACCTCTATACTTCCACACATATCTGAGTGCACATGCAGGCACGCACATTTTTTCCCTTAATTTGAAAAAAAAAAAGTCTCAAACAAACACTCAACCTGCTTGTGCTGGCAGGAAATGTTCATCAGCTGAAGGCATTATTAGGACAGGAGATAAGGAAACCACAGAGATAGGAAGTAATTATTTTGTATCTGTCTTTATAAATGAAAATGAAGAGCATTAACGGGAATAGGATTTAGATACTCGGGAACAGAGGGGAACGAATCAGGGAATAATCCTGACAACATAGGAAATGTTTACTAAGAGGTCAGGGGTGGGTATTAAGACTTGCAAGGCTTCTAGGCTAGAGCAAACCTCTGCCCAGCTGCAGAGACCAGCGAGGGCAATGATGGACAGGGTCAAGAGGTTACCACCTGTTTGAGATAACAGCTCGGTATGGCGAATGACTTACTCCATGGCCTGGCCTGGGGGTTAGTGACCTAACTCAACAGGTGCAAGCAGATGCTCAAAGCAGCTGAGGATGCGTCCCTTGGTGGGCCTGAGCTCTCAGGAGAGTCTGAGGACTCTGATGGGTTTGCTTTGCCCTTTCCACAGCACCAGGGAAACATGGGGCATGGAAAGGCTGGATGGGATGGAAAAGCGAGAAGCCACATCAATGATAAGGACCCATCAGACCAAATCAAAATTCTAGCTCCATCCTCTTCTAGCCACTGGCCGTGATGCTGTTTTAGTGATCCCAACCTGGGCTTTTTGAGATCTAAAACAAAAGATCAGTAATTATGTCCCTTTTGTAGGGTAGTTGGAGGGTGTCTTAGTCAGGGTTCCTTTCCTGCACAAAATATCATGACCAAGAAGCAAGTTGGGCAGGAAAGGGTTTATTCAGCTTGCACTTCCATTTGCTGTTCATCACCAAAAGAAGTCAAGATTGGAACTTAAGCAGGTCAGGAAGCAGGAGCTGATGCAGAGACCATGGAGGGATATTACTTACTTGCTTCCTTCCCCTGGCTTGCTCAGCTTGCTTTATTATAGAACTCAAGACTACCAGCCCAGAAATGGTACCACCCACAAGGGGCCCTGCCCCCTTGATCACTAATTGAGAAAATGCCTTACAGCTGGATCTCATGGAGGCGTGTCCTCAAGGGAGGCTCCTTTCTCTGTGATAACTCCAGCTGTGTCAACTTGATACAAAACCAGCCAGTACAGAGGGATTAGGTGAGATAGTACAAGAGAGTTCTTAGAACAATAAATATAGTAAGTAATACCACTTAGTAGTTATAACATAGTGACCAGAAGCATTCTGGTTTACATTTAGTTTGCCTTGTTCTGCCTTGTCTAAGCTCAGTCTATCCTGCTGCCATTTGAGCCTATCATAATGGGAAAGAATTGCTCTTGAGCTCTTGGCAGACGCGGATCTTCTCTACGCCTCTTCAGCCCTGTCTACATCAACACCATCAACAGCTCCAGGGAGGCTGGAGAGGGAAGAGAACTTTTCCACAGCTGAAGGTGGTGTAAGCCACTTCTGTGAATCGTTCCCACAGATACGATCTGCAGCTCTTGTTACTGCTGCACTCATGTGCCCTGTTTTCCTATGTCTGCTATGTGGTTGCACAAGGCTCTGGTAGGATCTCTAAGCTGCAGCATTCTACCTTACAGTAAGCACCACCCAAGGGCACAGCTCCACACAGCTCCACAGGGCTCCTCTGAGGGTGATGAAGCTTAGAGTCTCCCTGAGGAGATGGGACTGGCTCTTTGGATTCTCAGAAAGCTCCATGCTGACAGGATCGGATAATCAGCTAATACCCGACCCTGCTGTGTCCAGAGCCAGGAACAGACGCATAACAATGTTGGTCAGGCTATCTTCTAAGAGCCTTAGTCAGCCTGCTTATACCTCAGAGCATGTCTGCCCTCAGTAATTATCCCAATTCATGCTCACAAGAAGGGCTGAGCAGCCCTGTCCTGCCACTGTAATTGTCACATTGGCTCCATCAAAGGGGCATGCTGGATCCCGCCGTAACCCTTCTGAAATCCGTGTGCTGGCTTCTCCTGCCAAGGGATGTTAAGTTCCAGAGAAAGTGAATCAGGGTAACAGATTGGCCTGTGATCCACAAAAGCCAGAGCCAGGCTAGAGATGGCAATAAAGGAGAGTCCCACTCCACTGTCCCCTGTCTGGGAACCCAACCCCTCACAGCATCTCTGCAAGTGGTCTTCATCCCATTCTTTCAAGTGAATCTAGAACTCTTCTTTTTTGCTTTTTCAGTGGCATTCATTCATTCATTCATTGACTATTTTGGGTTTAACCCAGTTATGTTTGGGTTGTTGTTGTTGGTTTGGTTTGGTTTGGTTGTTTTTTGAAGACAGGGTCTTACTATGTAGCCATGCCTAGACCTGACTATATAGACCAGACTGACCTAGAACTCACAGAGAGCCACTTGCCTCTACTTCTTGCTCACTGGCATTAAAAGGGTGGACCACCACACCCAACAAGGATGTAGAATTCTTGCCAATGAAATAGAGGGGTCCCTGGGGCAGCTACCTGCCTACCAGCTCAGGAGTATCTTCTAGAAGTGACAGTTTAAGGGACACTAGCAAGCCAACCCTTGCATCTGTATACAAAGTCAGCAGAGCTCCCTGCTGGACTAGATGTCATCTGAAGAGTAGGAAGGAGGAGACACACTGATTTGGAATCCCAGCTCTTCCTCACTTCACAGTGCCTCTAAGATTTTGTCCTTAAATAGTAGCCCTGACCTCACTGGGATGTCCCTAAGGTTAAAACGAACAAGTGTCCAGAATATACTGCCAGTGCCCTGTGAATGTCTGTGGCGCCAGCCTCTCTTGGTTGCATTTTTAATGACTGGAAACCTTTTACAGGTTACGAAGCGTTTTGCCGTGGATTAACTAACTCCTTCCATATTACACCAGGAACAGAAGCCGTGATGAACTCTGAGTTGTAGGGATGCCACAGGAAATCATACACAAATCTAATGACTTGCCCAAGGTCAAGAATTCATTATTCAAAACTGTGGAAAAGGAGCAACTGCTTGCTTAGGGTTTTGAACATTCGCTTCCGGTGTCAAGAGCACACACCTACTGAGAATCAGCCCTTGCTGCTTGCAGTGTCTTGTCAAAAGACAGTGGTTGAGGAGTCTTGCTCACCTGGCTTGCCCTGTGGTGTCCCTGAGCCAGGCCAGAACATGGCCCTGTCTGTTCTGTCCTGGCCGGAGCAGGGCTGAGGATCGATGCATGTCGTAGTGCAGTGTTTCAAAGCCGGTTGTATTCAGGACTCTGTTGTAGCTCAGTGGAGAGAGGAGAGAAAGGGTGACGGTGTCACCCATGAATAATGCATAGAGGGTACCCAGCTTCAGCTTCTGCAGGATCCAAATGCCTGCTTCATCTCTGATTCCTCCTCCTGCATGGGCCATTCCCTATAGCCACTGATCCCAGAGACTTCTGCCGGAGCGGATGGCTGCCTGCTAAATTGGCTGTTCTGGATACTGAATAGAAAGAGGAGGGGGCTGGGGCCAGAGAGGGGAAAAAGATAAGTCGAGGGGAGGGGATTGGGAAAGATGAAAGAGGGACATGAGAGGAGGAAGCCCTTTTACAGAACTACTCTAGCTCAGACTGCTGAGGCCCCCAGAACTTGGCGAGGTTTTGTTACGGACGAACTTTCCTGGGTTTCTCACTGGGAGTTTGGCACAGACTGAACTCCAGTTCACCCCAGGAAGAAGCAATGATGTAGGGCCCACCCTGTCAGCGAGGGCACCAATGATTAGGTCTGATGGTTTGCAGGGGAGTAGAGAAGATCACAGGGTTAGATTCTTGACCACAGAGCAGAGAAACTGTTCTGCCCAAGTGCAGCCTGGTGAGCCAATGAGCTGGTTAGGGTTACATTTAGGAATGTAGGTGGGGGGACATTACAGGAGAGTGGTTGACTTGGGCAGCTGTGTCTTCAACAGGAGCACTCAGCATGAGTAACCCTCAGGGAAGCCGTATCCTTGTACTTCTCCACAGAGCTATCTTCCCGTGGCCAGCAACTGTTTACTCTCTTTATAACCTGGGAGTGTGGGGTGGAGAGTCCTGTCTGCCTCTTATAGCTGTTTTGTGAGTTTCTTGAGCCTTACTCATCCTTCAAGAGGAAATGTGTGTGTGTGTGTGTAGCAAGAACGTGTGTATATGTGTGATTATGTGTATATGTGTGATTATGTGTACATGTGTGTGCACAGTAGGCATCTTTCTAGATTGATCTGTTTCTTTCACCGCTGGATTTAAACCTTTAAATCCTTTTGTATGCTAAACATGCAGTTTATTACCAATCTACCTCCCCAGGAAGACAGAGCCTCTCAGCTGAACCCAGAACTCTTCACTTCTACTAGTGCAGCTGGCCAGCTTGCTCTGGGGACGCCCTGTCCCTGTCTCATGAGCACTAGAATTACAAGTGGGCCACCAGGGATCCAAACAATGATGCTCACACTTGCCTGGCAAGGGCTATACTTGCTGAGCTATCTTGCCCCACTCCCCAGGCCCTCACCCTCCACCTCCCATCCCCCACCACTGTCCCAGAGAATGTTTTGACCCGTGGTAGATAGTTACAGTACACTTGGTTCTGTGCAAACCCAAAGACCCACAGAAGATGCTGAGCAAGACTATAAACAGGGAAGCAAATTGCTTTGCTGCAGCTGCAGCTGTGGGAACTAATGAGAGCTATAAACCCCACCTGTTTGGTTTAGCCAAAGGGTAGATCCCACAGCCACAGATGCCACCCTCACCACTACTGCCCCAGGCTACGGAGAATCTCCCGCTCAGCTGTACATGTGATGGGCTTCTGTAGGGTCAGGGTCTGAAGCAACCACAAGGAGAAGGAAAGACCCAGATAAGAAAATGTCACACTCACGGGGGAAGAGTGACCTAAAGGGATGCTCTGAAACCAAGCCCATCACTGCTACAGATATTTCTCCAGCTGTGCCCTTCTTTCAAATCAGTAGGTAGATTGGTTGGGTACAGCAGCAAAACCCACCAAAGCTATGTTTTCTTTGGGGCAGCCAGCCGCAGCAGCCGCAGCTGATTTTAATGAGACGGAATAATATTCCATCAGTTCTGTGAGCTATAGACTGAGCCCACCGAGGGAACCTGCTCAACCCCCCAAATGATCAGGCTTGTCAAAATAGGATCATTTTGTTCCTTATTATAAATGAAAAGAAGTTATGATTTAAGTGTCATCCTCTGGGTATGAGAGCCGGATTCCCATAAATCAATCATCCCAAATAAACTCTTTGGAGTGATTTCACTACAAATATGCTGCAAACAATTTCTTTAAACAAAGCATAAAAGTATTACTGTATGTCTCCCACATCAAACAGCTTTAGACATGCATTACTGGGTTGCTGGGATTTTTTTTTTTTAACTTAAAGTATGTTATTTACGGTTTTGTGCCTGACAGAAGAAGCCAGTCCTGACTCCCAGCTGGTGACCTATCTGCTCACAGGTCAGGACTCCACCGTAAAATGGTAGAAGAGAAGGGGGGTCTCTAACCTTTGCAGATGGGGCTCCCTGCTTTCCCAGGCTGGCACTGACTGTACTGAACGCTAGAGAGTACATACTCTCTCCAAGCACAGACCCCGTTCAAATGGGATTCCCCAGTGAATCCAAGATGAATGTGAAGAATTCTATCACAGCCCCGCTATGTTAGTTTTCTGTCTAAAATAGGATAGTTTTGGCTTTGTGGTACACCTTCAGAACCCCAACGTTCTCAAGGTTAAGGCCGGAGGTTCTCAAGTTCAAGGCCAGCCTGGGATACATGATAAGATACTGTGTTAAAAACAGACAAACCCGAGGAGTAAGGGAGGATGGTCAGCTCCTCGGGTTGCTGGGAAGGTTTCCTCGTGATTCAGCCACATAATGACAACTAAGATTTGCCTGTTCTTTGTTCTGTTATCATTAAACAAGCCAGGGAGTTTTCTGTTCCCAAGGAGGCACCGTGGAAATCCTGGACTCTGTCTTCGCCTGATGTTCCCACTTAATTCAGTGCAGAGAACGAGATGTTAAGAGGCGGACAGGCTGTGCTCCACATGACCCTGGAGCCCCATGTACCCCTGAGTGGTCAGTACGAGCAGCCCCAGAAAGAAGACACAGGAAGTCACAGGAGGAGGGAGGGATTATGTCCAACTTCCGCACCTCTCTCCACTCATCTCGGAAGATACTTTTTTCTCGTCACCCTTTTGCAAAGTTCCAATCTTCCCACATCTTAACAAGCCGTACCTTTTTGAGATCGAGTCTGCAAAGTTTAATATTGTGTCAAATGAGAGAGCCAATAAAACTTGACATTATTAATATGATGTCAATGGTTTTTCTCCCCCAAATGCTTAGGGGAAAAAAAATACCGCTGTGTCCCATTAGGTCCAGCTCCCTGTTCTGAGAATATTAAGTGACTCTTCAATGACAACCAGCTGGAACTGTTCGTTCTTCTTCATAAGCACCGGAGCTGTGGCTGTTGAGAGGTTGGTTGAGAACCTTTTAGGAGGATGCTGGATAAGGTTGAGGGATCAGAAAGCTTTTAAGCGTCCCTGGGATCCCACAGCAAGTGGTGCTGAGTATGGGAATGGGCACATGAATTATTAAAATGCTTAAATACATTTGACCAAATGTGCCTGTGCTGGCGCTCTGACACTCCCTCTATCCATGAGTCCTCAAAGGACCGGGTAGCCTCCCACATCGACTTAGTGTGTATTACAAAACAAGGCTGAGTCCCAGAAAGAGGTAACAATATGGCTTCCTCTCCCTGTCCACTGCCCCCTTCTCTGGCCATCAGTGGCATCTCAATGGGCACAGAAGCTGCTAATGCTACACATTGCATTGTTCTGGCCACCAGCGAAGGGCGTAAGGGCCTACAGCTGCTCCTGGCTCTGTCAGGATGTTGAAGGAGGCTGTCAGCAAGCTGGAGGGAGCCTCTGTTGCTGTTGGCCTGGGTCCAGGGCTCTTTCACAGCACGTGGCTTTCCATGTCAGAGTCCCTTCCCAGGAAGAGTTTGAGACTTAAAATAAGCTGGCGTAACCCATGTCTGAGTTGGGAGATGCCTTGCTAAAGTGTCGGCTTTTCAGGAATGTGCAGCTGGGGCAGCTGAAAGAATGCTCTAGAATCTCAGGCCTGGGCTTCCAGAGAGCCAGGTGGCCAGTGAAGAGCAAAAATGGTTTCCTCTGTTCCTAACAGTACTGCTACCCAGAAGCCAGCATCTCCTTTCAGTCCTCCCACCCCGACTCCCCCACAGCTCATGGGAAGAACTTTAGGAAGCATGGTTTCCTGTTCCCTACCCCATCCTAACACCATTCGGCTGTTCACCCCAGTGTCACAGTACATTCTCTCTCTCTCTCTCTCTCTCTCTCTCTCTCTCTCACTCTCTCCCTCTCTCTCTCTCTGATACCATAAGATAACCTTTGTGCTTTAAGCACAGTCACTTATCATCATCATCATTGTTATCATTATTAATGATAGGTTCTCTCACTGGACTGGTACGAACTTTAACTACGTAGCTGGTTGCATAGGGAATCCCAGGGATTCTTCTCCCTCTCCCTCTCCCTCTCCCTCTCCCTCTCCCTCTCCCTCTTCCTCTCCCTCTCCCTCTCCCTCTCCCTCTCCCTCTCCCTCTCCCTCTCCCTCTCCCTCTCCCTCTCCCTCTCCCTCTCCCTCTCCCCTGTGCTGGGATGACAGGCGTTTTCTCCTACGTCTGTCTTTTTATGTAGGTGCTACAAATCAAACCCAGACCCTCCTGCTTTTAAAGCAAGCGCTTTACTAACTGAGCTACCTCTTAGCCCTGGATAGTCTTTATAGTTCCTAGCTGTGACCCCTTTAAGGGAACACATCTTCATTTCCTGTGTCAGGAATCCAGGGCAAAAGAGCCCTGAAGAGCTTGGTGCTTATTTACATAAGGCTGAGTATTTATGGGACGGTTGTGTTCCTTTGGGAGATCTAAAGGAAGAAGGGCACAGCATGCACAGCAAACACAATGGTCCTCATTTGGAGTCTTCTGATGTTCCAGTTGCCATCCTGCCCTCTTGCCCTTTGCCCTCACCCACCATACACCATCTGTGAGCTCGTGACCTCTGGGGCCAGCAGATGGAAGACAGCTTGTTCTTCTTAAGTTTCATCCATCATTTAGGGACCCCTGGAGACAAGGCCCTTAAGCTGGCTCCGTCTGGGCACCTGGAGCCTCTCTACCCCACAGAATCTTAAGATTGGAAGATTAAGCCAATAGCAAAGGAGGGCAAGTCACACGTTTGTCTTCTTCAGGTATCAGGTAAATGACTGTGGCTCCTCTATGCTCCCTCCATCCTCAGAACAAGAGGAAGGACAATTATTAAGATCGCTCAATGGACTTGCTTCCGATGCAACTAAAGATCCCTTGGTGGCCAAGGTGGTGGACATGAAGAAGCTGTGAGATCTTCTCCCGTGTATTTGATGGCTTTCCTTGGAACTCTGGCCTGCACCCAAGCTTGGCTCTGACAGTATCTACTTTCCCCTTTCTGGAACATGAAGTAGAAGATTCACCTAGCTGACTTGGGATTCAAAGTTGTGAATCCAAATAAACAGGAAATAGTATGCAAACCCTGGAGAAGGAATAGAGTGTGGTCTGTCTCTACACCTAGGGCGCGACCACACGTAGGATAGGCTGGACGTGGAGAAGGGCAGGAGTTTGAGCACAGGAGGCTTCCACGCACAGTTCAGGAGCCATTTCCCTCTGCACTCTGGGCTTCAGTGACCTTAAGTAAAGCCGAGGAAGTGAAACCTGCCTACATCTAGATCAGAACTTGTATTAAGATCAAATGAAATGACACACACGCAGCATGTCGAGAGAATATATAATTCTCTTTTAATTGTGAAGGAGTACTGTTCTCCCGCTCAGAGGTGTTAGAGAGGTGTCCTCTAAAGCTAGGGCAGAATCAGCTGCGGAAGACCCTTTCCCTCTTAAGAGCCTGCTGGTGTGCTCTGTCTCCCACTACAGAGTTCTCATGACAGGCTTGAGTAGGCAGGGCAAGGAAGCAGAGTGTATAAGCTGGAGATTCTCCACATACTTAGAATAAAAACAACAATCAAAGACACATGTTACAGCATGAACTTCAAAAGGCACATGAGGTAAAAGGAAATTAGCCTCAGATAAGATAAACGCTGAAGCCAGGAGTAATGGCATACACCTGTAGTGCCAGCGTTTGAGGTGGAGGCCGGAAATGCAGGAGTTGAAGGTTATAAACCATGAGTTCAAGGCTAGCCTGGGGACTCGGTCACAACACACACACACACACACAGGCACGCGCACACTGTAAGATTCCCGATATTCGAGTTCCCTAGGGTCGTGAAATTCATAGAGATGAAACCTAAATTGGTAGCTGTCAGGAGGAGACTGGAAATCAGAAGCCGAGTTGAAAGGATTCAGAGTCAGCTTAAGAAAATAGAAAGCATTCTAGACATGGGTGGCAGTGATGGTTGCCCAAAACTCTGAATGGACTCCATGGCACTGAAGTGTGTACTTAAAAATTATTGAAGTGGTAATTTTACGCAATACATATTTACCCACAATACAAAATTGAGTCACACTGCAATTAAGTAATACATTGCAGCATAGGCAAGGACTAAGCTACTTTCTTATGCCAGCAAGATGTCTCGGTGGGTAGAAAGGTGCTTGTCTGGTGATCCAGGTTCGAGTCTCAGAACCCACATAAAAGGGAACAGAGAATCAGCTCCACACAACTGTCCTCTGATCTCCACATCGCTCATGGACACGCATAGCATACACACAATCATGCATAATAGTTAAAATCATAATGAGTTTTTAAAGAAAGCGTGCTATCTTGCATAAGGAACTGGCTGCCACAGTCTGCCGTGAGTTCAGGAGACTCCCTATTTACTGTAGTACTGGTGATAATAGCAAAATGATCCCCATCTCAGTGAGGACCTGTCAGAGATACTCCAAGATACCCCACTGTATAGGCTACAAAACCCGGAATCCTAAGAAAGCTTGAAGTGTGAACTATCCCAGGCCAGATAGCCCAAAATCATCCCGAGGTGCAGCGAGCAGAGCCTCTTTCCAAAGCGCATAGCCAGGAATTGCTTCTCGCCCCTCTTGCTGCTGCTCAACCTTCCTTCACCTTCCAGCTTTAATGTCTTAATCAAGTGGCAGATGAGAGGAACTGATCCATGCAAAGGACAGAAGCTTCCAGAGATGTGGAACCCACAGCCGCTCTCATCCCCCACCCCAGAGTCACCGCCCTACAAAAGGGAAAGACAGAGGAGATGGAAAAAGAGGGAGAAAAAGGCGAGAGATTTTGTACCCTTAAGCCTCCACTGCCACAGTTCAAAAGACCAATCTTTACTGAAAATAAATTTAAAGGAGAATTTTTGATGTATATTATGGTCTCTGGTGGTAGACAAGAGCGCTGCCGGCAGTGTATGGAGTTATGCAAAGCCAAAGTGGGATTACTTAAAAGTGTCTGTAGTGCTTTGATTAAGTGGTGTGTATTTTATTTTTTATATGACACAATCACAGGCTACATTGATAATATCTTGCATTATTCTTCAATGCTCAAATCATTCTTTTTTCTATCACTTGGAAGAAGGCTTTATTCGGTCTGGGGCAAAGGGCAAAAGGTCAAGATGATCCCCAAAGGGTTAAAGAAGATGTACATCACCCTACTGGATCAGAACAATGTACGAAGGCCCCAGATCTACTGTGAAAAGCCAAGAACAGGCAGATCACAGAGGGGGACTCCAGGAACTGGCAAAGTGCATGGGTTACAATGGAGCAAACTGCCTTCCGGGTTCCTGCTGTCTGGGGACCCAGGGATCCTTCTATCTGTCTGTCTGGGGACAATCTTCCCATCAATTCATCCTCCAAGAGTAAAGTCCAGTCTGTATGAAACCCTAAACCCACCTTTCTACTTCTGCTTTGTGATGGTGAACACCGCCTGTTGCATTTCTCCATTGCCAGATGGTGGCACCTGTTTGGTCCTGCAGCTAGGGGAAGCTCCAGGAGACTGGAGAGATGGAACAGAGGTTTACTCTTCCCATTCAGTTGCTGCTCCAGGCAGTGCCTGGCCAACCCAGCACCTCTGTTCCCAGTAGCAATTTCTAATCTCCATCTTCCTTGGTTTCCCAGTATCAGCCTCACCACAGGCTCCTAAGAGGTCCCAGTGGCAGCCAGGGGTCACTTCCTCCTTTGTGGCCTACGTCTCCACTCTGCAGGGTACCCTTTGATGCTTACACTCTTTAACAACTGTACACTGTCCCCTTTGCCTGTTCAAACCCAAGCAATAAACTCCTGTTTAAGTAATGCGACAAATGCAGACATTCCTGTTGAAATGCTTCGAGTGGGTTCTGGTGTCTTGACATGTCTCTGGCAGCACGGTGGCCTGAGCACTTAGGACCAAGTAGGGCGACATCGGCGAGCTCAAAGCAAAGATGGTGAGAACTTGAAGTTAGACTGGCTACATTCCTGAGATCCACAGAGCCTATACTATTACCGCACAGGCCAGGGAGAATTCTACGAGAGATGAGGGCATCTTCGGTGACAGAGCATCTTGTAGAACCCTCTAGATCACACTGAGAAAGAAATGAAGGGCAAGGAAACAAAGAAGATCCACTCAATCCTTCACACTCAGAGTCCTTCTGACAAAGACGTAACCACAGATGGTTGGAGAGGAAGGAGAAGGTGCTTTCCTGACTGCCTGCCCCTCTCCCTCCCAGCCCTAACAGCCCATTGGGGCTCTAAGGACAATTCGAGAATCTTGCTAAATTCAAGCACCAATATGACTCTCCTTACACCTTTGTTCTCTGTAGGTCCTGTTCATGATCCCCAACCCGCACACACACTGAGGAGCCAGGGGTCTTGTCTAAAGCCTGGGCAGGGGAAGTTCATGGTGGATCCATCACTCTACCTGAATCTAATAGCAGAAGCCAGCTTGTGCATTTGAAGCATGGGCGCATGCTCTAGGGACCACAGCCATGCTCCCTCTTCCTACTTGTTGCCCTGGGGTTAACCAGGGGCTTTCAAGGATCATCTCACTTCTCCCTTAGCCAGGTGTTCTGTCTGAGCTCCCTCTAAACACAGCCAAGAGTTTTCTACTCTTCAGCCCCAACTGTGAATTCCCTTAACCTTCAACTCCGTGTTTGCATGCCTCTGCCAGATCTCCTTTGAACTTAGTGAGGTCAGAACACCCGGCTTCTTATCAGCTGTATGACTTTCTGTAAGTCAGTCCACTTCTCCGAGTTCCAATTCTCTCCTGTGAGAATCTAGGTGAAGACCAGCTTGTTGTGAGGGTCAAATATGGTAATGTACGTTGAGAGCCTTTTGTGCACAGCAGAGTCCTGTGCAAATGGGAAATATTATTGCAGCTGTTGCTGGTCCAAGCCACTCACTTCATTATTATTATTATCTAAGTCTGCCTTCTGGTGCTTTAAACTCATTTCTTTTTGCTCTGTCTGGTTGGGTAATGGTTGTAGATTTCTCCCTGGGGTTCCCACTGCACAGATGAAAAAAGGCTCAGGCGGCCGTGTGTCTCCAGTCCTGAGTCTAAGAACCCCTTCTAGACTCCTGTCTTACCAGGCTCCCCAGTGCATGGCCCCAGCTGTCCCTGGGGAAGGGGTGCATCTTTTTTAGACCTGTGCAGCGCCAACCGTGGAGGCTCCTCACATCAGGCTGCCGGCAACCCAGCCAGCATCCACATGACTCATAACTGCCCATGGCCCATTATGCAGGTCAAGAGGGTGGCCAAGAGCAGGCCAGGGTCTGACCTCAGAGGTCTCTGGATAATTGATTGCCTTTGGCTTCATGGGCTAATTTGGGCTTTTGCCCAGCCCTGGGGATATGGCTTCATCCCCTTTCTTCCCCCCAAGGGTGAGGTAAATTCAACACCCTTCATTTTTTACCTCATAGAAATAAATGATGGGAGCCAGAGAGAAAGGAACAGAAAAATATAAGCATGCCAGTGTATAATATCCTGTAGTAATAAGTATGTATGCCCTACCCCAGTTGGGTGCTGTGAGGGTAAGTCCCTGGGATATGCAAAGAATTTCATATGGAATGTCCATTACATGTCTCCAAAACCATCAACCATTCCTGGAGTATATACATGTATACATATACACATATAATATATGTAATTACACACACACACACACATACACAGTGGATACAGTGAAACCCTTGCAGTCAATAACACAGATACTAAACAGTTGGTGGGACCATTATATGTAGGAAGGATGAAGAAAGGAAAGAGTTAGTTAGAAACTACTCCTTAGAGAACATCCATCCTCCTTGCTTTTTGAAGAAGTATTTTGCTGAAAATTAGAAAATGAATAAATAAAAAGAAGAAAATAAAAATCACCTACATTCCCCAAAGGAAGATAAGCACTAGCTACAGTTTGATATATGTCCTTTTGGACATTTTTCGATGCATATATTTATATTCATACAATTTTAATAAAAATCAAATTATTCTGGGTGTACTACTTTATAACCTACTTATTTCACTTAATTTCTTGTGTCAATAGCTATATATCTTCATTATTGGTAATGACTACCAGGTTTCCTATTGTGTGAACACAGAAGGAAATGTGTATTTATGGATTAGGTGTTTCCACTTGAGTGCAGTAACTGGGTCCAGTACTTCCTTCTCTCGTCATATATATGATCACTTCCTTAGGATAAACCTCTACCACTAACCGTGTGCCATCAAAGAACATATTTCCAGGGGCCTTTATTATGTTCTGGCCAGTCTCTCTTTAAGTTTTGCACCAAGTTACCCTTATGGTAAGAGAAAAATAAGATTTAAATTAGACTTTGAAAGTATGGAAAGAGGTGAGTTGAAAAGCAGCCATGGAGACAGGTGTGGACTGGAAGGGTGAGGTTTAAAACCTTGAGATGGAGTCTAAACAAACTATCCCTTTATCCAGTGACCCTGACCTGGGCACCATGCTCTGTTCTGAGGTGTGTCCCGGGCATGCCTCTGGTAGCCCTGCTGTTCTCCTCTTTTCTCCTCTGTGAAATGGGAACAAGACTGACCTCTACTTCTGAACACAGTTATGACCACTGAACAAGTTAGTAGCTTTTAAGATTAAAATTTCAGACGATGCCAGGAGTACCAGAAGTGGTATGGAGGTATTTAATTTTGCTGAGAAGACAAACACAAGAATGGAAACCAGAAGAAATGTGGAGTGGGGGCCAAGGATTAAGAAGAGGGCTCCAGGCCTTGGAATGTGCCCTGATGGCAGAGCCCTTGCCTGGCATGCATGACACCCTGAGTTAAGTCCCCAACAGCACATGAGCCGGGTATAGTAATGAATGCTTGTAATCCCTTATTTGCAAGGTACAGGCAGGTGGACTAAGGTCATCTTGTGCTATCTAGCCACGGATCGGCCACTGAGAATGTACAACTGTTAACCTGAGTACATGATTTGACTTTTAGAGTTCATTCCTTTAGCTCTAATAAGGGCTTATGATGACTACTCCACCTGGAGTGGCTAGGGCTTCGTCTGAAGTATCCGTCAAGTGGTTCAATAACCACCAACCATCACTATGTGTTGACAGGAGGTAGGGGCTGGTGCAAACCCAAAGAGATGTCATGCCCCACACATACTTGACACAGTGACAAGTTGGCTTGTGGCCAGCCCAGCCCATAACAACTTTTGACTCCTTTCATAAGGACTGCAAGGGTTGCTGGGGAGTGATCCAGTTGGCTCTGTGAGAAAATAAAAAGAGAGACAGAAAGAGGCCTGATGGGGAAGTAGGTAAGCCCAGCCCTGACACCAGCATCCAGGAGATCCTAAGGCAAGGCAGGCAGCTCCTCCACCCCTGTGTTCCTTCATTTACTCCTTACAATGACCTTCATGCCAAGCTTGTAACGGCCTCACTGGAGGCGCACAGCGAGTCGTCTCACACAACAGGTACCACTGGGCGTCTCTGTGAGCCCGTGATCTATTTGTCCAGTGACTGCCTGTCAATCTCTTTCAGTGTCACTTCCGATAAACAACTCAGGACTACACCTTGATACATCAATTCCATCTGAGATTGCCTTGACAGGCGGGCCAGCTCCTGAATCATCTGTTTGATTCATGGCCCAGCAGAAGCACGGACAAAGATCCTAACATGTTAGGTGGTGTCAGCCCACGCCTGTCAGAGCAGCCTGGCTTTACTGCTCCCTGCCCACTTCCCAAGGAGAAGGGAAATATAGCCATCCATTTATCCATTCAGCAAACACATCTCAGTCAAATCAAGTGCTCGAGGCTTACGGTGGAGGGGAGAGGACCGAGGGCATGGCCACAAGGTCTGGGTTCTGAAATTGCCTCTGTCACCTGTGTTTCTCTGTATCTGAAGATGTAACTTAATTTCTGTTATAGTAGCTGCGACTTTCCTTGCACCACAGGTAAGAAGAGATATCAGACAACCAGAATATGAACCTCAAGGGAAGATGTTCAAGACCACCAGGGCTTACTTCATCTCCGTGTGTTGAACTCACGTGTCAAGAATCTGCACCAAGGACTACCCTGGTGTTGGGAATATTCCAGTTGACAAACAGACCAAGAAATTTCTTTATCCCTGGACCTTTTATTCTCATGAGCAGTCATAGAAAGTCACCTAAGTTAGTATAATAAATGGTATATGAGATTCCGATAAACAATTGGAAAAGAAATACAAAAGAATGAATAGAGTACAAATTTTTCTAGTTTAATTTTAAGAAGGACATTCAGTATGCCCTGGCCAAGAGGATTGTATTCCAACAGAGATCTGGGAGAGATGACAGCCGTGCACCACTCTGGGGAAATGCATTCTGGCAAAGGAAACCAGAAGTGAAAAAGACTCCAAGGTAGGAGCTGCCTGGTGTGCACCTGGGAAAGGCTAGAACAGAATAAAGGGGAGGCATGTTCTAGAAGTAAGCTCACACTGGAAACTGTGAAGAACTGTGTGCTTCACAGTGAGGGAGGAGGAAGGTTCTGGAAGATTTGGGACACACCGGTGCTGTGGTTTGTTTTATATTTTAACACTTCCACTCCGGTGCTCTATCCAGAAAAATAATCCTGTCAGTGACACTGCTGCCTTCATAGCACCTCCTGTGACACGAGGACTTTAAGTTGCTAAAGCATATTAAGCATATTAACTCATTTAATCCTCACAACAAGCTCTGGAGTCTATTACTGTCACCATTTTATGGATGAGACTGATACAGAGGCATGATGGCTTGCCAGGCTTACACAGCTACAAAAAAAAAAAAAAAAAAAAAAAAAAACACAACAGTTTTGAGTTAAGTCGGTTTGACTCCAAAGTCTGGGATTTCTCCTACCTTACTCTGTGCTTGAATAATGGTCAGTGTAGAAGCAGCTGGGAGCCATGACAGTGGCCAGGGCTAGATACATAAATATGATTTATGGGAGTAGAGTGTTTAGCTGTGTGTATAGCTAGGACCAATAGGTTTCACAATTAGGCCAGGTATGGCAGGAAAGAGTCAAGCCGTGTTTAACCTGAGCAAGTGGACAACTAGAGTTGCTTTACTGGAGTGGAGAAGGCCACAGGAAAGCAGGAAAGGGGCTGGTTTGGGGTATCTGGAAGTGTCACCAGGGCATTTATACTGTAGGGAAGGAAGTGAATGAAAATACCAGGACGCCAGGATGCTGAGTGTCACCGAGGCAGGAAAATGGGATGCAGCTGGAGTTGAAGCAGTGCCTCTGTTTTGTACATCTAAGCATCTATCCATCCTCTAAGAAGGGGACAAGCCTTCTGTTCTTCATCCACTAGCCACCAAAGGAGAAGCCATGTGCTAGGGCCACAGTGAGGAGCCATCTTTCTTTCTGTCTGTTCAGGAAAATGGAATGGCCACCTCCAGAGTCTGCAGTGAGAATGGGTGTAGAAGGGGGGCTGGTAACCTAGGCGACTGTCTTCCCCATTCTGCGAGAGAAAGGCAGCTTTGTTATTTCTCCCAGATCAAAAGGAGGGACCCCAAGACCTGTTGGAGCTTAGGTGTTGGCTCAATTCACTGTGAGATGGTCAATTGCTTGGGGTACCAAGGCAGCCCTGCTGGGGAGCCGGAGGGAGCTGCTGGTGTTTATTTGGATGGTGAGATGCTATTTAAAATCAGGCTTTGTTTCTGAAAATGAGACAGCTGGGGCTACATTTGGTGGATAAAGACATTTTGTTGAACTTTCAAAATGGGGTATTATTTTCCATTTACACTTATTTCACGGAAAATTGTAAGAAGATGGAATTGTAGACGTGTCTGCGATATGCCGTAATGAGTGATGGATCTTTGAAGGTAAAAATATCTCTAGAATATTTCTTTTTCTTTCTGTTTTTTTTTTCACTCCTCTTCCCTCCTCTGAGCGGCAGGTTGGATGGGTTTAGGTTTTGTTTTGTTTTGTTTTGTTTTGTTTTTTAATATCGAAATTGAAGATTGTCTCTACTGGGAGTATAGCCTATGCTCTGTTCAATGTTTGTCTTAATAAAGGTTAAAAGAAATGAAATCATATTAAAAAGAATCCCAGGAGATTGGAGCACCAGATGTCTTCAACTCCCTGTGTTGCTGGGGAAGGAAGCAGGAGAGTAAAACTGGGGGGCTTGTGGGCCAAACAGAGCTACAGACCTTTCCAGGCCATTCGCCCTACGGCCAGACACCTCAGCACAAAGGATCAGGAAGAAGAAGACAGAGGAACCAAGAGCAATCCCAGTTCCAAGATGGGCCCCCCACGCCTCTCTCTGGAGATGGCCACTACGAAGGGCGGACATCTCAGAGGGGTCTGGTTCAACATCACCCTAACGAAGCCCTTCCTTCTCCTGATTGCCATGAGAGATAACCAAGAAAAGAGACAGCAGGAAAAGGGAAAACGTTCAACTGATTTTCTTGGTTAAGAACTTGTGTAAGGATGGAGTTTATTAAATAAATACATGAGTTAATCATTAACCTATCAGTCACTGCATCAAAGAATCAATATATGAATCAGAGGGTGAATTAAGGAGCCATGAATTTCTTATAATCTCTCAGATGTCTTAACCCTCTGCTACAGAAGGCAGATATTGACAGTCTTTTGTGACCTGACAAGGTCAGTAACCTATACCAAAAAAAAATAAAAATCATGATACTTGGCTCATAGCTCAATCCATTAACTGCTTACTGCCCAAGAGTGAGGATCTTTTTTGACCCCAGCATGGAAAAATTCAGGGGATGGGGATAGGCATAGCACATATCCGTGATCCCAGTTTTGGGAATGTGCAGACAATGCATTCACTGGGCTTGCAGGCTAGCCTAGCCAAACTGGTGAGCCTCAAGCCAATGAAAGACATAATAAATAAATACATACATACAAACATGCATACATACATACATACATACATATATACATACCAAGGTAAATGGTTCCTGAGGAATAACACCCAAAATTGATCTCTGACTTCCATATGTATGCATACATCCTCCATACTCAGATGTATCTTTATACACCCAAACTCCCAGGCAATCACACACACACACACACACACACACACACACACACGCCATAGACTTCACCATTACCAAGTCCTTCACCCAGCTATATGCTAATAAAAATATGGGAAAGTATCCCTGCGCCATAGAGTCCCTTGTTCACACATCGGACTTGTTCATAGAAACAGTTTCTAATATAAGGAACTCAAAACAAACTCAGTATATCGGAGCCTAACCCAGCCACAGATTTAACAGTTTAAATTATAGCCTTTAAAGGCCATTTCAATTGTGTTTTGAATGCTTCACAACGTTTCAGGTACAACTGTTTTCCAACCTGCCGTTCGTAACAGAGTGGTGGCACCCTTCTACTGAACACATCGGGGGGGGGGGGGGTGGCACCCTTCTACTGAACACATGGGGGGAGGGAGCCTGTGTCCAGATTTGTTTGCATGTGCCTGCATCTCTAGTTGCCTGAACCACAATAGCAACATAAAAGCCATCAGTCAATACCTCTTAAATTGAGCCCAGAGCCATCATGTTGGGCATTCGAGCTTTTCTCCCAAAGACCATGTGTTAAGAATGTATAGCAGATGTCAATCGCTGGTCAGTTGCAAATAGCAACTCTATTATTTAAGGCTCAAAATGGCAGAGTCATCCTTGACCTCTCCCCAGGACATAACTCATAAATTCCACTAGCGTTGGGACTGGAGAAGCAGGCCTAAAAGACACAACAGCGATTTGTCAATTAACTCTTGCTAATCCCTTGGAGTGCTGTGAACTCGGACACAGAAGGCTCCATTGAGAGACAGTGCCCCACATTCAGAGCCGAGGGCAGCGAGATCAGAAGGAGCAAGAAGGGAAGAAACGTTTGCTTGTGAGAGCGTAATTTATATTCTATAAATTGAGAAGAGCCACCTGCAGATTAGACACTCAAGAATGGAGAAAGAAGCCAAAATAAACTGTCTTGGCCTGGAAAGAGAGAGAAAAAAACCGTATGTCAACCACAGAAGAAGCGCCAGCCACTCTGAACGGCACAGAACAGATGAGTTCAGGCTCTGACACTGTGGAGGATGGAGAGCAATCTACATCCACACCACACCCTGTTTTGGTCGCCTGAGGGATGAGCAGGAGTTAGAGAGCTGAGAGGCTGAAGATACTGATGCCTATGAAAAGCACTTAGTAACAGGCTCTGTTGTAAATGACATTTCGGCTGAGCTGACACCCTAAGAGGATGTCCTTTTCTGCTTTTCCTTGACATTGGGTGATGTGCAGCTTTAAATGGTGTCTTGCAGATGGGGACTATCAGAATGTCAGGAAAGGGAGGGAGCTTGGAGTTCCCCTCTCGCAGTGGCCCTGTGTTTTGGGAGGATGGCTGTCCTGAAATCTACCTGGAGTGTTCCGGATTCCTCTACCTCACCTATTCTCACCAGGGAAGCAGGCGGTGACAAAGAAGAGCCTGCCACCCACTGCCACCCTTGGGGTCAGTTTGTTCTTTCTACCACCTTACTAAAGAAGCCTGGATTTTGTTAAGACCACTTCCAACCCTGAAAAGACTGAAGACTCCAGGATGGGAAGGGAGGTCACTGGGATGAGGAGACCTCCTTGAGGAGTTAGTTTCTCTAACTGGGAAGGCAAGATTAACAATAGAACAGAGGCAGAGGTTCCCAATCACCTGTTCCCTTAACAACGGGAGCCCGTTACAACACCTACCCACCCCTGAAACTTTGGGCCACATATCTATTGGTGTGGAAATCTATTTTTTTTTAAAGATTTATTTATTTACTTATTTATTTATTTATATGAGTGCAGTGTAGCTGTCTTCAGACACACACCAGAAGAGTGCATTGGATCCCATTATAGATGGTTGTGAGCCACCGTATGGTTGCTGGGAATTAAACTCAGGACCTCTGGAAGAGCAATCAGTGTTCTTAACTGCTGAGCCATCTCTCCAGCCCCTTGGGGATCTATTTTTATCAAGCTCCTTCAGTGATCCCCAGATCCCTAACCATGTGCTGAGGTCCCTGAACTAGGAACTACTGAAGGAAGTGTGACCAGTGCACAGTTGTCCGTATGGGAGTAGATTTCTTTTGTTGGTTTGAAAGATGGGAAGGAAAATACCCATTCAATCCTCTGACCTATATGCAGTGAATGAAAGCCAACAGGACCTAGGAATTAAGAAAGATACTGGGCTTCTCTGAAGATATCCGGTCTGCCCTAGAGTATTATGAATTTGGGTTTTAGTTAGCATTTGCTCCGTCATTGAGCCCTGTGGGGAAAGGCTGGTTTGAAGTGTCCTGTCCTATGCTCTCCAAAGTAACTTTCATCCCTACTGTCCCTCTTTTGACAGCCCTCGACAGCTCAGCCTCCTACTGAACCTGCTCTTGAGTTAAAGCCATGCAGGAAGCCATTATCAATAATTGACGATATATCTTCTAGATGAAGATGCACTACCATCAAGAGGGAATAAATCACCGGTTCTACCCTCCCTCCCCTCACTCAAACCTGTATCCCAGTTCAAGTCAAACTGGACCTTCTTGGTACTGCACATGTAGGCTTTCTGTTTCAAGAAAATTCTTGCCATGATTGGCATTCCTTCATTGTGACTATAGGGCAACCATTTGCTTATCTTTGGGGTGTGTGTGTGTGTGTGTATACAGGCATGCACGTGGTTGGGATTAGAGCACAACCTCTGATATGTCTGCCCTCACCTCTACCTTGTTTAAGACAGGCTGTAACTGGTGTTTACTGGGCATATGCCACACTAGCTGGTCTGAGCCTTCCAGGGATTCTCCTGCTTTACCTCCCAACTGCCTGAAGAGCACTGGGCTCACGCACTGCTGTGCTTGACTTTACGTGGGATCTGAGGGTTTGAACTCAGGTTTCCATTCTTGCATGGTGAGAGTTCTTCACCCACTGAGCCATCTCCTTATATCTTTACTTGACTTTTAAACTGTATGTTTTTTTTAATATTTATCCACTCAGTGGCACAGGATTGAACCTAGGACCTTGTACATTCTAGGTCAGTGTTCTATCATGGAACTATATCCTCAGCCATTGTCGTCATCGTCATCATCATCATCACCACCACCATCATTATTTTGAGACTGGGTCTTACTGAATTGCCCAGGCTGGACTTGAACTCACTCAGTATCCCAGTCATGCCTTCTGTGAATTTGGGATCATCCTGACTCAGTTATCTGAGTAGATGAGATTGCAAGCATGTGTCCTGTTTAACATTTTTTATGTGCATTGAAGGCAGCCAAGCCCCTGTCAATGTCTCCTGACCATTTCATTTCCTAAAATCCACCGTGGAACATTCCAGAAAAGATAAAAAGCAAAGCTCCCCAGTTGGTAAATATCAACCATCATGGTTTTCTGCAGCAGCCCAGGGTTTTACATGCCCCACACTATTCTAAACCGATAACACAGATAACCCATCTGGCCATGGCCTGCTTTCCCTCCCAGGGTGGGCAGGGGATTAGAGCTGTTTCAACGCTGGGAGACTCCGAGGTTGTAAAAAGCCTTGTGCTCTGAACAGAGGGACAGTTACATAAGTCCACAGAGCTCCCCGCACTACAGGACAGCAGACTCCAAGCAGCATCTAATTACAGGGAGGCTGATGGTTGCTGTTGAAGATCCTGTCACAGGACCCAGGTCTCAGCCCACTGATGTCCTGCCAGCAGTTGCACTAAAACGGAAATTAAGCGCAGTGTCATGGCCATTTAGGACATTAGGAACGGAAGGCGCCCGGGAGCTGCTTCCTGGCCCCTTGCCCATGTTATTAACAAGGTGCAAACGAGGACCTAGGCTGGGAGAGGGAAACAGCTGGAGAAAAGAGACCTTCACAGCAGGTGGAGATCTGAGGAGAGGAAGGGGATGTAGAGAGACTGTGTCCCAAATCACCTTGGCTGAGGAGAAAATTGGCTTGATAAATGAGGAAAAGTCATTCATTTCTTCACTCGACCCTCTCTGGAACATTTTGTAGATTGCAAAGTTTCTCCAGTCCCTGACTTTCTGTGCTGGCTTAATGCAACACACACACACACACACACACACACTTCCCATCATGGGGTGGGGGAGCAGGGAGGAAGGCAAGGCCCACATGACATGCACAACCACATTTGTTGACACTCACTGCTCATCATTTGTAATTTGTTTGAAACCTTCAGGCTAGTGGCTCTCTGTAGAGTGTTGCCAGACTGCCAAATTCTCTAGCTCAGAATCTAGGGAAATCCTGGCCTTGGCCTGGGTCCAGCTGTGGCCAATGCCAGGGCTATTTGCTAAATAAAGAACACAAGCCTGGGGCTGGAGGAGGGTCTGAGAGTTCTTTGTTTTGCAGCTCATTCACCCTTGACCCTACCCCCACTCAACATACACACATTCAAACACACACACACACACACACACACACACACACACACACACACACCACACTCACACTCCACATGCACACACTGCCTGACAAGCCTCTTCTTAGGTGACTAGGCTGCCGGACTTGGGTAACTCAGCAAGGAGATGAAGCACCATGGTCCCCTGTCTTGCTCTTTATCCGTTCCCACAGTGATGTGCATAGGTGGGGATCTTGAAGACAGAGCTGGAGGATCTCTGGAGTCCACACAGCCATCCAGAATCTTCCATCTCATGCAGCACTCTGCTTTCCTATTTCCCTGCCCACAGCTGTAGCAGAGGTGAACTGGAACATGGGAAATGCCAGCCCCTTTGCCTGGAGGGTGGGGGGGACTAAAAAGCCCGTTTTTCTGTCCTGTCAGGTCTATTTAAGTATTTAATGAGGTGAGATAGCACCAATAAATTTCACATGGCACAATAACTCTGATGATGTGGGCCATGGACTAATCAGCTTCCATCCCGGGGATAGAAGAGTGCTCTTGCCTTTGCTAGATCTTATCGGGTTTGATTGCTTTGTTCAGATATTAAAAAGGTTGAGCAAGGACTTTCGGGCACTGCCACAAATCTGCCCGCATCCTCCCAGCCAAGATAGATTGAAACCAGGCTGCGGAATGCAAGGCTGTTTATTTTAATTGACAATCAAGAGGAGGAGAATTGGTAGAGTGGAAGGTGGGGAAGGAGGCCACGGGCCTGTGATTGGATGGCTTCTGAGTCTACCTTCCTCTCTGCAAAGCTCACACACAGCAAGGCTGCTTATCCAATAGAGGACCAGCACCTGAGGCTTTGAAGAGTCTCTTCTTCTCTATGCTTGTCCTGAGCATAGAGAGAGACTGTTGACCCGTGTGTCACCTGCGATTTTTGTCTTTGTTTTTTATGGTATGAGGCTGGTTACAGGCGTTTCCTGGGCACTTGGGTCCTGCCCTAGCTTCTGCTGACCCTTGCACAGTACGTGCATTCTGTCTGTTGGACCTTTAGGGGACAGTCCCTAACGCTCTTTGAAGCCAGAGGCCACACTATAATCTATAAGAACCCCTCACCCCACACATGCAGCACAAAGCAGAGATCAGATTTTCTGAAGTGTATATGGGCATATGTGAGGGTAAGTGACATAATTCATATGGCATGCAAGCAAGCAATTATCAGTTGATTTATATTAATATTTTGTACCATTAAATATAATTTATATGTCATACATGATCTCATAAACATCATTTCTCAGGATGAAACCAGGGTAGGCCAGAGGTTCTTAATACAAGGTAAGTTCAGGTAAATTATTATAAAAGTCTGTCGATAATGACAGAGGAAGTGGCCAGTAAGTAAAATTTAGGGAATGCTCTATCAGCTCATTTGCTAATTGATTGGCTGGTTGGTTGGCAAATTATTAGCTATTTAATGGATGGGTTTATTTTTCCGATATTTTATTGTTAAAAAAAAAAATCAAACACAGCAGAGAAGTTGAGAGAACGTGGAGAGGTCATGCAGAGCCTACGCTCCAGGCTGTATGGTCAGTGCTGTGTTTCATTCGGCACGTCTCCCTCCAGAGCCATTTCTCTTCATTTTACTCTGTGGCACTCACGCTTTTCGATTCATTTCAAGATGAAATGCATTCATCTGTGCACTTTACCCTTAGACACATATCATTAGAGTTCAATATTTGTTCATGGCTTTTTAAGTATGACATATATGCCACAAAGTGAACAAATCTTAATGTTATCATTCAAAGAATTTCAATGAATGTATGTGCTTGTGTAAACTGCGAACCCTATGGATGATAGCCAGCACCCCAGAAAACATGGTACCAACCGCTCAAACCCTACTCTTGTCAACACAGACCACTGCTGTTGTAATTTTTGTCAGAATATATTACATTTTCCTGCCATGAGAGTTCCTGGAGATGGAATAGTACAGAAGATAATCTTTGTTTGAGATAGTCACCTGTATTGATGCGCGGATCACTAGTTCATTGCTTTTAAATACTGAGTAGAGCTTCTCTGTTTCTATGCAATCCCCTGTGGGGGACACCTGGGCTATTTCCAGGTTGGGGTTCTAATCCATAAAGCTGCTAAGAATTGTCCACAAATCCCTTGTAAGTATCCACTTTCTGTTGGGTATGTTACTAATAGGTGTATTGAACGTTCACAGGCTAGGTGTGTGTTTAGTTTTCACAAACCTACCAGGCCTTTCTTCAAAAGACACAATATGACATGTTTGGGTCCTGTACCAGGGATCTTTGAGAATTACAATTGCTGTGGCTGGGAAGGTGACTCAGTCAGTAAAGTGCCTACGGTGTGACCATAAGGACCTGAGGTAAGGAGCTTACACTGCAGTGGCAAGGCCAGTCATGATCACAGCCAACCACAATAATTTAATGAAAATCAAATCGGAAGTCTCTCTGAGATATCAGGAAAGGCTCCGCGTGAAGTCATCTGAATTGGACCAAGGGAGATAGAGGAAGGCTGCTCCACTTCCCCTCCAGAGTATTCCAGAATGAACAACACCTCTGGAATAGAAAAGATCAAATCTCTCAAAGCTAAAGTCTAGCTCCCCAGTGCCGAAGCACCCACAGCATGTCCCTGTAATCCCTGCGTGAGAGAGGCAGAGACAGACGCCTGCTAATGCTTGCTGCCTGGTAGTGTGGCTGAACAGGGGAAGCTCCAAGTTCAGTGAGAGAGCATGACTCAGGACATAAGGTAGAAAGAGATTAAGGAAGACATTCAACATCAACCTCTGGCCTCAACATGTATGTGAACACAAATACATGCACACCTTTCTGCATACGTCACACACTGCACACTCACACATACACAAGAAATGACCATGTCCCCTCCTGTGCCATCTTTTCTATTTGAGTCACTCTTATGGATAATTTAGTAGTATCACACCATAAAACATTTTTATGTACTTATTGACTGTTCATAAACTATTCCCTAGAGAAGTAGCTATTGAAATCATTTGCCCACATATTTTTTGATTATGTTGTCTATCTTTTCATCATTGAGTGACGCCATTTATATGTATATACTGGATTTCAGATTTTCCTTAAAAAAAAAAAAACTATTTTCTTCTTAACTGTGACCCGTTCATTTGTTTTATTAATTGTGTCTCTGGGTGAGCAAAAGTATCCTGTTTTGATGAACCTACTCCCTGTTTGTATTTTTTTTTAATCTTGTATTTATTGTTTTCACTCTCCTAACATGTCACTACCACATCTCAGTCATAAAGACTTCCTAAATGCTACCTCTAGAAGACTCTATATTTCACTTTTGGCTTTGGGTATATGATCTGTCTCAAAACTAATTTTTTTTTATGTAGTATGTGGTAGAGGCCAGGGTACATTTTTTTCCCATATAAATATCCAGTTGTTTCAAGGAAAATTGTTAGGAGGCTTTTCTCTGCCTGCTAATGACTTTACACTTTTGTGGGGAATCAAATGATCATGTCAGCAGAGTCGCTCGGCTCTCCTACGCCACCCCAGTGATTTTTTTTAAAAAATGGGTTCTTACAATGTTAACACTAAAAGGAAATTTGGAAATTCTTTAAGGCTTTATAAAAGTTCCTGGATGACAGCCCTTTTTAACTACCTGATAAATATTTTGGAAAGAAATCACAGAGTGCTATAAAGACTTGCATACATGTCAAGAGAGAGCGCTGACCCTTGATGCTTTTATTCCTGCCCCTGTGGTTTTTTTAGGAGCCAAACTCCTTAAAGAGTTCAGAGAAACTATGTGATTTCTCAAAGGCTGCAACTTTAGCTGGCGACATATCTAGATCCCAAGTCCTTCTGCTGTCCTACACCATCCTCTCAAAACAGAGTCGGTCCTGTGACTCATCCTCCGGGTTGACACTGCAGTGTCTTCATGACGAACTCCATTAGAAAATCCTAATGTCATAAAAGCCAAACCATGGGGCTGGAGAGATGGCTCAGTGGTTAAGAGCACTGACTACTCTTCCAGAGGTTCTGAGTTCAATTCCCAGCAAACACATGGTGGCTCACAACCATCTGTAATGGGATCCAATGCCCTCTACTGCTGTGTCTGAAGACAGCTACAGTATATTCACAGATGTCAAATAAATAAATATTAAAAAAAAAAAACCTAACCAGAAGTCTCTTCTAGGTATCAGGAGAGGCTCCATGGAGAAGGAATCATTTGAATTGGACCCAAGAGATGTTGAGGAAGAGTGGATCCAAATGAGCAAAACCTCTACAGTAGGAAAGACCAAGTCTCTCAAAACTAAAGGCTAGGGCTAAGAAGGTATGAACAAAAGATATACACACTTGTCAAAATATTTTGATTATTATAACAATATTCTTGTCATTCAAAGAAAGAAAGAAAGAAAGAAAGAAAGAGAGAGAACTGGAAAGAAACCCTGTGGGCTTGGTTTGCTTTCCACCATTTCCCCAAACCAATTACTACTATAAATGCCAAACTGTGTTTCTCAGCATCTTTAAAAAGGCTGCCTGAACCGCCCTCTGGTAAGAGAGAGAGAGAGAGAGAGAGAGAGAGAGAGAGAGAGAGAGAGAGAGCAAAAGAAAAGAAAAGGAAAAGAAGGCAGTTGTGTAGAAAGAATTTACAAGTTGATATCAACAAACCCCGAGTTTTGACCTGTCTCGAAATTTTACTAATTGTATGATCTTGCATAAACCGGGAAATCTTTCTGACCTTTTGTTTCCTCATTTGTAAAATGGGACTAATCATAACTCTGGCCTTGCTGGTTGCTGTGATGTGTCAAAAAATAAATAAATAAAACATGTGGAGAAAAATCACCCTAGGCAAAGAGCTGTGCAAAGGGCAGAGTTGTCATTAACTGAAAGGATCACTGTGGATTCCAGAGTTTGGGATAGCACACTGCTGGTACTCGGCCATGTGTCAGAGAAGCAGCTGCACCGGGAGAACCAAGGAAGCTATGCTTTCAGCCAACCTGTGAGTAACACCTTCCTTCCCCAAAGGCAAGGTGTTAGGAGGAAATTCTAGCTTTATAGACATCGACAGGCATCATTTGTAATGTGTGCTTTCAGGACAGTCTTTCAAATGTACTGAATTCGACCTGTGTCTTCAGGGATTCTTAGGAAAGGAAGGGGAAAGAGATGCCACACATTACTATTTCCCTAGACTACACTGACTTCATAAGTCAGAATAAGGTAGGTTCCTCTGGAGTAACAAAGTCTGAGCCATATTGACTTATAATGACAATATAGTGAAGCACATTCTATAGCATGGAACTGGGGATCCTCACGCTGGCTCCAGTCAAATGGAGTGGAGTGACTGCTGTCTCATCATCCCCAGTGACTTCCATAAAGAGGAGGGGGATAGATCAAGGAAGGTACTTATACTGATAAGATGCTTGGGCGCATGGAACTTCTGTTCACATCTCATTGTCATGAAGTCATACAAACAAATCCAGCCCTGAGGCCAAAGTTATCTCAACCCCCATATGCTTAGAAAGTGCAAAGCTGAAAGTAATATAAAGAATTCTTTTTTGACTTATTTTATTTTTTAAGTGTGCATGTGCATGTGCGCGCATGTGTGTGTGTGTGTGTGTGTGTGTGCGCGCGTGTGTGTGTTCCTTGTCTTTAATCCCTATGCTCCTAGAGTGACATAAGGAAGAAAGAAGAGAACCCCTGGAAGCTCAGGGGCTAGCTAAGCTGACATACACAGTAAGGAACAGCAAAATGATCTCAAGCAAAATTAAAGGCAAGAGACAGCACCTGAGGTTGTCCTCTGACATCCACACCTGCGTGAAATGATCACACATATATGTGTATACATCACACACACACACACACACACACACGAGTTCTTATTAAGACATCCCTCTTCACGCTGCCTGGATGTGCCCTGCTGCTTCACGTTTGGTGTGCGTGTTTCCTTGTGTGTTTTGAGTGCCATTATCTCTTCCTGGAAAGTACCTATTCATCTTCGAAGACTCATTCAAATGTCTCCTGCTCTTGAAGCCACTCCAGAACCCCTTATCTGACATAGCCCAGTGCAAGTCTGGGTTTATCTGTTTGTTTCCTTACTACACTGAGGACTCCTTTAGGCAAAAAAAATAAAATAAATGTTTATGAGATAAATGAAGGAATTCTGGTTTTTCTTGTACACGATAACCTGACCTGAGTCGCCCACCCCATCCTACCTCCTGAACTGCACTGACTATACAGGAAGGAGGAAAACAGATTTTGCCACACCCTTCCCCACAGTCTTTTACTAGAACACAGATAGTCCAGATTGGATTTACAGCCCAAGTATTAAGATCTGATTTCACCCATGTGGAAGCAATATACATTCTGTAGAAATGGTACTTTGAATTGAATGTTTTCCCAGGCCAGCAATCAGATAGTCATTCACAATGCTGGACAGTCCTATCACAAGGGTAAGAGACCCATGCTCTACAGAGTGCTGCATTGCTAGTAGGCTGCTTGTTCCGTGGGTTAGGTGTATCACATGCATTTCACACTTTGGATGCTTCCTATTTAGTATGGGTCTGTGGGGATGTAAGCTGAGAAGTATTTGTAGTTAACACTCAGCAAGTGCTTTGTAAGGGCCAGGCACAACGAGTGGTTCTCAACTAATCCTCACAATAGCAGTCGTAGAAACTCTGTGACAGAGATTATGATACTGATGTTTAGAGAGTGTCTGTGATCAGCACCAAAAAAAAGTGAAAAAAAAATGTTCCTGGACCTATGTTTGTAGGAGGCTAAAATCAATGCTCCTGAGACAGAGGGATTGGTTCAATAGGGAAAGACCTTGCCAGGTTCCTAAATTTGAAGACTAAAACCCACATAAAGGCTAGAAATGGTAACACACATGCTTGTAATCCCAGCAAGGCCCTACTTCAAGATGCTGGGTCAGATACCAGAGGATCAGTGAGAGCTCACAGGCCAGAGAGCCTGGCACACATAGCCCTGAACAGTAGACCCTGTCTCAAACAAAGTGGAAAGCAAGGTGAGTCAGCATAGGTTGTTCTCTGACCTTAAATAATGTGATGTGGCATGCACATATTCCCACACTCTCTTACACACACACACACACACACACACACACACACACACACACACAGACAGAGGGAGAAGGGGAGGGGGAGGAGAGAGAGAGAGAGAGAGAGAACACAAGACACACTCTTCTCCATGGGCTATAGAAATTGGCCACCAGCACTGTTTTATTCAGATGGCTCCAAACACAAAGAGACAACACAGATGGGGAGCCCCTCTATCCACAGTCCCTAAACAAACTCTAGAGAGGTTTGAGAGCTAGAGGCAGAAGCCCTTCCCCACTGCAGCTCTTTTGGGTCAAAGGATCCAAAGCAAAACTCATCGTGGAAACCAGTCTGCCCAAGCCAAAACAAAGAGAAGTCAGATGCAAATTGTTCTTTGGATGGAATTATTTAGGTTGAATAAAACTAAAAGTTACTTCAGAGATGTTGGTTGATGACCAGATGTTCTCTAAATCCACTGAGGATAAAAAAGACATCACTTAAAATTCAGCTTTGGGGATTTCAATTAGGCAGCAAGAAGACTTTCTCAACAGTGAGGAATATTAAACATCTTTGACTAATGAGCAGTGATGGAGTTTTTCTTTGAGCCTCGGGTCCCTACTCAGTTATTTATACCTTTGAGTATTATGCCACTAACTTGTTCTCTCTTTTCAGCAGTCATTTGTTAACCATGCACTATGGAAGGTACTAAATATGAGTAAAATATAATCCTCCACCCCGGAGACTCCCTTCCTAGAATCTTATTTCCAAGATGTAAATTTCCTTGAAAGATCTACTAACTCATAACACTTCAATGTAAGTGATTTTCCACTTCCCAGGGAGACTCTGTACTGCATGACTTTTCCTAGGGAGACATGACCAAATGTCTGTTTATACCACATAGGGCACTGATGGCCAAACAGGAATAATCCTGACCGAGTCAAGCTTGTGAATCAATAAGCTGAAGGCTCCTTACAGAAGCAGGGAGGAGGGAGTTACCTATGGGAGCAGAGATGACTTGGCTGTATCACCCCAAAGTCCACCCCAGCATGAGTGATGACCATAAAGCTACATCTACTGCCACTCCTTGTCCAACCTGCAAGCAGCCCCACTGATGAATGTCCTCCCTCCCAATAAATTGTTCTTATAACCTAGGGGAAGGGCCTTGAGGTTCTTATGCCTTTCCCATACTTGGGGAGGCTTGAGAGTCTTTTGTGAGTTCAGAGAGGGGAAGTTTCAATACAGAAGAAAGAGTTCTTCAGCATCCTGGTTCCCAGGCATTTGTGGGTTGAGTTGGGAAAGCAGAAGAGAGGAGCCAGGGATAGGAAGTTAGGGAGTTTAGAATTCTACAGGTTTTTTAATGAGGCCTTAACAACATCAGTTTGTAGCTAAAGGTAACAGAAGAGGGTTGAAGTTTTGGGTCTGTTTATCAGATGGTGTCAAACTCTCCATGTCTGACTAGCTCTGGAGGCTCTAATGGTGGCTTCCCCAACATTTTCAAATTCTATCACCCGTCTCCAGTCTTTGGCTTATGACCCCTTTCTCCAACTTGAGCTTTTCTGTTTCCTTCCCCATCATCATGTGTCCCCATGTCTCTGAGTATGACTTTGCCTGTTTCCTTCGTATAAGAAGAGCTTCTGTGATCGCATCAATGCTTCCTCAGACCAAGAAGATACATAAGAGTCCTATACAGTAAATTCACCAGAATTCACTAGAGAATCTTTGGGGACGTGCTTGGGGGACCATTATCCAGCTTTCGCAAGGTTGGAAAGACCTGCAACATCCCCTGTTTGCAACTGTTCCCAGAGCTGATCCTATACGGCTGAGGTCATCAAAGACTTTGGGTGACTGGCATGTTAATGTCATACATGACACAGGCTATCACAGACTGTGAGAGGCTGGCATGCCAATGTCATATAGCTGTGTAAAATTGACAGAGTCAAAAAATAAATTCACAGAGTCCTGGGCTTATTCTGTGCTACAGCCAGACTTTGGAGATAGCAGGAGGGAGTAGGTTATGTCCCTGTCCAAGGCAAGAGAATGGACAAAACCAACCATTCACACTCACTCCCAATAAACCATTAAGGGCTTGATGTGTTTTTGTTTCTATCAACGTAAGCTGAATATATGGTCTTAAAACCATCAAATCATCACAAAGGCTCACAGCAAATATTCCTGTGCCTCCCTCCCTTTCCCGGACACACCGTGCTCGCCTTGCTTGATTCTTAGTGATTTCTACTGCCTTTACTTCTGATGTTTGAAATAGCATGCTCACACTGCTATTTACCAAAGTATTAGTTGTAGACAGTTTCTTCTATATTGCTAATGCAGATTTTTAAGAGTGGAGAGGGTCCCTCTCATCCCAGTGGACTGACCCAGAAACTAAGGTGCTAGATAATCAACAATTACTTCAGAGTCCCTGTCTTAAAGGAGATGGTGGTCCTTGGGTGTTTTATCTCATACTGAAGAGGAAAAAAAAAAAGATGAAGACACAGGAGGAATAAGCAAAGCAAATGCAAATATTTTTTAAGTGAAATACTCTCTGAGAGAGGGAAGCGTCCTAAGAGAGGGAAAACCCACTGACCTGCTCGTCCACGGGCTTTTCAGAAGACATACAGAAGAAAGTGGAAAAGGGTTGCAGTGGTCCTTAGTAAGGGTAGTTAACTCTTTGGGCATATGGTAAGACAAATTAGGGACTATATTCTCCGGGCATATCCCTCTAGTCCAAACACAGAAATGACCACACACACTGTCCATGCATTTCACAGTCAATTGGGAGGCAGGGTCATGCATTGAAGTTCACAGTTCACTCTATCCACCTTTGACCTCTACCATGCAAGCTGCTGACCTTTGGCTCATTTGCTGGCTACGGCCAACCTTGGCTGGTGTTGCCAGTCACTGACCTTGCAAATACTGCTGGTGTTTAACGTTGGTTAGTGTCTTTCTGGCTGTTCATTGAACTATGCCCTCTTTTTTCTCCGATTTGTGTGGCCAGCTTGTAGTTTCCATCACAGGCCTTTCCCTTTGATGTATCTGAGAGCTCATCACCCTCTAAGACACTGCCATCTTCCTCCTCCTATCCTTTATTCTTCTGATGCACTTATACCAGTGCTTGAGTCAATGGTCTTGCTGACCCAACTATGGCTATAGACGTGTTGCTCTTTGCTGAGCCAGGTGGTTTACTATGGTTTTGCTTCATTTCTTACAGTTGTTTTTCCTGGAGTTTATACTTTCCTATGTTTCTACTCTTTATTTTCAATGAATCAGTTTCTTTCTACCACCATCATCGCCACCAAAATCTTCAACTGATTAGTCACTGAGCAATAACTGCCAAGACACTTAGCTCAGATAATCCATTCAGTAATGTTTACCTCAGAGTATTCACCCAGCATTGCAATCTAAACTCAAGATGAGATACCAGCTGTCAGCCCTAGGCTTTGCTATTAGTATTTTCCTGTACTGAATGACCCAAGAGTTCATGATGGCTACATTTTAGCCCTTGGCTTTGAACTCGAATTTCTCTACATCAAAAGCTTATATTCTTTTTTTTTTTTTTTTGTCAGAGTTTCTTTGTGTAGTTCTGGCTGTCCTGGAACTTATTCCATATACCAGTCTGGCCTCAAACTCATAGAAATCTGTCTTCCTCTGTCTTCCATGTGCTGTGATTAAAGGTGTGTGCCACCACCACCCAACAAAAACTTATATTTTAAACCAATATATTACATGGCTTCTAGAAGCTAAGCTTCATAAAAGTTCACTCTAAAGTCTGAGTGAGACATAATTATCACTTGAAGGTCATTACTGTTAGTGTTGGCATTGCATTTGAACTATATGTTGACACACACCTTCAAAGCAGGCAATAGCTCTCAACGTTGGGGATTTGCCCTTAACATCTGGAAAACACACAGAATTTAAACAGGGAGATTGTGAACCTCATACACGTTTCCCTAAGAGTCTGTTGTCACTTGGGAGGCCTTTCTACTACTCTAAGGCTTTGTTCAGAGGCAGCATCTCATGACTATGGGACTTTCAGTTTGCTGTGTTTCCATTTATCCTGTTCTTTTATTTTCTCTAATTTTCTCTGAAATCTGTGAAGACTGCCAGGGGGCAAATTGCCTACCTACAAAACCACAAGGGCAGTGCAGAATAATTTTTATGTGAACCATGCATCCATGTACACATTCACCCTTCAATTAGCTACACACACACACACACACACACACATGCACACACACATGCACACACACATATGCACATACACATGCATACACACATGCACACACACATATGCACACACACATGCATACACACATGCACACACACATATGCACACACACACATGCACACACACATACACACCACACACATATGCACACACACATGCATACACACACATGCAGGCACACACTATTACTATATCTCTATCTCTCTTCTCAGTACTCAGTCATAACTTCCTGAATAGAAGTGAAGTGGGTCAGTGTGACAGAGATGAGTTTCATGAACTTATTTGGGCTGAAATTATGAGGGCATGAGGGTGGAAAGAGAGAGGGGAAGTAACAATGTTAAAGCTGTTTCAGACAGGGATGGAGACATGGCTCAGTGAATAAGAGTACTTGTCACACAACTGTAAGTTCTAATCCCCAGCACCCATGTAAATGCTGGCCTCCAGAGGTCTACCCATGATCCCACTGTGCAGGAGGCAGAGGCTGGACTCACAAGAAAGCTGGCTAGCTAGACAAGCCAAACCCATGAGCTCTGAATAAAACTGAAAGACCCTTGCTCCACATATAAAATTGAGAGTAATCAAGGAAGACATCTGACATAAGCCTTGTGTGCACATATACACAGCATATATACACAGGTCTTCCCTATACATGCATCACACACATACCATGTATAATTTTTAAAATTAAATACAGCTATTTTAAACATTTCAAGGGCTTCTTTATATCTTTCCCCAATCTTCCGAACTCCTCACAAACCCAGACATATTCAGAACTTCTGATCAGATTTTAACATGTACCCAGATAAAAGCAGGGAGTCCCAAAGGCTCTAATCTGTTTAGAGGAAACACTAAAGAAATTCCACTGAAGGGATCCAGCTCCGTGGCTCTCCTACTTTCTACCCTCCCCCTTTCTTCATCTTCTTCTTCCTCTTTCATTTGTGCCTCATTCTTTCTGCCTTGTTTGCTTCTGATGTGGCTTTAAAAAAAATCCACAACACTGCCACCCTCTTGTTTATTTGCTTGAGCTCTGTGCACTGAGCTCGGGGACCTCCCCAGAATAGTTTATTACGACGTTTCTGTTTGGCTCAACTGCAGCATAGCAGTGGTAATACACTCGTGTCTCAGCTCCGTATGGTCTCAGAGGCTGACAAGCAGAACAACCTCTGCTTTGTTTGTTTTCACTTGTGGTGTTCTGAAAGCCACGTGGGGCTGCTGTGAGAGGTTCCTCCCACAGGACAGATGAGAGAAGAAGCGAGCTTGTGCTGTCTGTCTCCAACATACACGCACATGCACATGCGCTCACACATACAGGCACAGAGACACATACACACACACACGCACATGCATATGCACACAATCTGACATACAGAGACACACACATGCACTTGCACACATACACATACACTCAAACACACACTGGCACACACACAAACACACACACAAACACAACTCTGACCATGATGGAGTTAAGGAGACAGTGATCAGCTCCAGATGACATTAGGGCCACAGAGAAAAGGCAGGAAGGACAGAGGTGAAGGCCAGAAAGCAAAGTGATGTTCACAACCTGTCCACACATCTTACTGTAGACACGCATGTAATCCCAGACAACTCTGTGTGTGGTGTTGCTCCACTTTTCTGTTCAGGAAGACTCAAGCCAATAAAGCCATCAAATCATCCTTTTCTCTAAATAGTAGACCCAGAGCTGAATCCTCATCTGCTTGATCCCTGAAGTTATTCCGAGTCTGTTATGTCTATGTTTCTGATGAAAAGCAAGACGTTCTTAGCTAAAGGCAGTGGTGGAAGACAAACACTACCATCCCAATCTTCCAGCGCAGTGAAGCGAGGCTGCAGGTGCTCAGCACCCTCCTTGGCCATGCTGAGCAGGAGAACACTCACAGCCATCAACATGAATGAGGGTCTAGGTCCGTGGTTCTCAACCTGTGGGTCCCAACCTTATTTGGAGGGGTTGAATGACCCTTTCACAGGGGTCTCCTAAGACCATCAGAAAACATAGATATTTGTATTACCATTCAAAACAGTAGCAAAATTACAGTCATGGAAGAGCAATGACAATCGTGTGATTGGGGTCCCCACAGCATGAGGAGCATATTAAAGGATCACAGCTTTAGGAAGGCTGAGCAGCATTGCTCCAGGTTCTTGAAAACACGGGAATTTGATGAGAGAGCAACTTGGGAGTCAGGAGTATGGTGGAGATGGGGCAATGAAAGACTCCACCTCAAACAACACACTGCTTACTAGCTGTACTTTTAAAAATATCAATAAAGCCAGGGCTAACAAGATCACTCAGTGGATCACATTGCCATCAAGCCTGATGGCCCAAGTTCACGCACTAGAACACGTGCATGGTGAGAAGAGAGAGTTGACCTCTAGATGTTATCCTCAGACTTCCATATGGGCACTGTGGCATGTGTGTACCAGCCACTTACACATTATACACGTAGACACACACATACACACCCTACACACACACACTAACAACAACAATAGTAATTCTTTAGGAGTCTGAACAGACAAAGCAAATAGGTGGTCAGACTCACTGATCACATGTATACCTGACCTTTTCCCATTCAATTCTCATCCAACATATTGTAACAAAAGAGACTCAACAGCAGTTTCTAGAACTTTCAAAATTCTGACATACACTCCACAGGAAATAGTCACACTAATTGAGATAACATGCGCTCCCCACTCTAGCTAAGTGTGATTGTTCACTCTCGCCTAGCTCTTGAACCAACTATTATCTGTGCTGCTGTAAACAGTCTCTGGCATGCAGAGGCCATCAATAAATATTGGTTGAATGAATCAGCACACATTCCTAACACTAAGAAGCCAGCCCCTCTAGGTTTCAATGTGTCCAGGGCACACACCAGGGAAGCACTGAGAGCCTTGAGTGGGTGTGGAGATCTGGCAGTCCACCCTTACCTCTCGTTCATGTCTATTGTCCACAGCCTGCATTGCCATTGCCAACCATAAACCTGCACTGAACCATGGAGTTCAATGTACAATTTGAAATATATGACCTAAGGGCTGAAGGGATGGCTCAGTTAATAAAGAGCGTGCCAGACAAACATGAGGACCTGAATTTGAATTGACAGCACCCATATTAGAGTCAGGCACAGTAGTAACCCTAGCCATGGGAAGGGCAGGGGGAGCGAGGGGGATGCTTGGGACTTGCTAGTCAGACATGCATGGCCTAATTGGTGATTTCTGTGTTCAGTGCAGCTCTGTCTCAAAAATAAGGTGGTGAAGAGAAACTGAGCAAGACACCTGACATTAACCTCTGGCCTCCACAGGGGCACACACACACACACACACACACACACACACCAACATGCACACACATGTACATCTTACACATGGAATGAAATGCATGACCAGGCTATGTATAGGAAGACATGACAGAGGGATAGAGGTAGAAAGAGATGCTGCAAGGGAGAACCACAGAGGACACGGCAAGAGCCAGAGTAAAGGCATGGCCTAGTTCTAAGGGAGAGGTAAGAGATTCCACTGAGAACCCAGAAAATGATCCATGCTTTGGACACTACCACAGCAGGGACCCCCTGTGGGGTCTGTGCATTGGGAAGTAAGCAAATTACATGAATTTCTCGGCTATCAGAAAGATACCAGCCTTGCTAAGGAAATGTCATGGGGACTGGAGAGAGGGCTCAGCAGTTAAGAGCACTTGTAGCTCTTGATGAGGACGAAGGTTTAGTTCCCAGCACCCTCATGGCAACTTATCATCCTCCTCCTCTGATCCAGGTGGATCTCAACCTCAGTGGATCTGATGCCCTTTTCTAACATACATGTGCACATACATACATGCACAAAAACACACACATTAAAAAATAAAAATGTAGTGTTTTTTTTTTTAAAGAAATGTCATGGCCCCCACCAGGTCAGTTGTCTCTTATTACCATAGATCTGGTTACACTAGACATCTTGTCATCCATGTCTAGAAGTGACAATGGGTTTTAGCTGTGGCTGTGGTCATGGTCACAGTGTTGATAGCATGTACAAGCCAGTACCAATGTGCTTGTGACTTCATATGTGTTAACTCCTTCATTGATCTACTTGACCAACTATATGAGCCTCATATAGAGGGAGAGTGAGAAAACTGCTGTGTTAGAGTTCAAGGTAATATAGTCAGCATCCAGCTAGGGGAAATGTGTGTGTGTGTGTATGTATGTGTGTGTCTGTGAGCGTTGTATTGATAAGGATGTGTAGTATATATGTGTGTGTGGTATATATGGTATAGTGTGTGACATATGTGGCATACAGTTGTGTGTGTGTGTCTGTGTACATGTATGTATGTGTACTTATGTGTCTGTGTTTTGCCATTTAGAAGGAAAGAAATTTGCTTTTTTTAAACTCATGCTTGGGATCTTGATCACCGGGAGAATATAAGAAGGGAGGGCCTGTTTCTTGCCTTGGAAACCGTGAGAGTACAGGGTGGGAGCTATGGCTATGAGCATCTGTATTTTTTAGTACAAGCTAATTGCGCCACCTGATTCTCCTCCACCATCTGTCTCTTAGACTCTGTTATCCTCTCCTCTCCCCTCAGCAACCAGTCACTATAGCAGCTTAGAGCTCAGAATCCTCCTTAAGTTTCCCTATCCAAGAAGTGACTCCAAAACAGAGAGTGTGTGGCACCTTATCTGGCCACTCGCTGGTATGTGGGGGCAGGGGGGGGGGGCGGGGGCAGTGTCTGTGTCTGCCTCTGTGTGTGTGTGCCTGTGTCTGTGTTATAGTCTCGTGGGTGTGTGTATATGTACATGCAGATGTACCCAAGGAGGCCAGATGTTAAGTATCTTCCTCAATCTCTCCATAACCCTGGAGCTCAGTCAGTTGGGCTGGGTAGCCAATCAGCTCCAGTTGGGCCGGGTAGCCAATCAGCTCCAGTTGGGCTGGGTAGCCAATCAGCTCCAGGGATCTGCCTGTTTCCTCCTCCCCAGCTATGAGATTACAGAAGCACACCTCCATCCCTGGCTTTTGATGTGTGTGGATGGAACTCAAGTTTTCATGCTTGCATGGAAAGCATTTTACCAAGTATAAGCCATGTCCTCAGCCTTCAGCTTAATTTAGTAGGTACTGAGTACTAGGGACTTTGGAATTGCCTGAGCAGACTAAACAAGGTCTCTCTCTCTCTCTCTCTCTCTCTCTCTCTCTCTCTCTCTCTCTCTCTCTCTCTCTCATACACACACACACACACACACACACACACACACACACACCACTCACCCATAAGAAAATCGAATATGCCACAGAACCCAGAAATACCGAGACACATCCCATAGTGTTCCCTCAGAAGGGACCTGTGATCCCTTCCTGCCACCATTTGCCCTTCTCTCCTCAGCCTTTGTTACAGTATCACCAAGCCACAGGGCAGCCACTCTCCAGGAGAAACCCCGCCCCTCTGCAGCCCTGGCAAGCTGAGCCCTTGCTCCTTCGTTGGTGTACATCATAAATGTGTAATGCCAGTCTACGAAAACCACCCAGCCCAACCCGCTCTGCCTTGCATCGCTAACAGCCTTATCAAAGGGTTCCCTTCTGAGCGTGGAGAACAGAGAGCCCTCCAGGTTTTGATTCATGGCAGGTGAAGGCTGCATGTGCTGAGAACTGATTGAAATCAACGAGGTCAACAAAGTACAGCCGAGAGCGCCCAATAATTGGGAGAGAGGCATCGCTTCCTGGCTGTCCTGCGATCCCCCTGTACTCTCAGGCTCCCACTTCTAAAAGGAAATCTTTGTCTTACACACTTTACTGCATTGGCAAATGCTCTGTTTTTATAAACTTGAGATTTTGCTGACCCACCTGTTCTTTCACTTTGTCCGGTAAACTGTCTAGCCTTGGGATGGCCCGGGGTGGAGGTGGGGGTGAGGCAGGAGGGAGGTGGCTGGAGATTGAAGGGAAGGGATTTTGGAAACTGTTTTTGTTGTTTTGCTTTGCTTTGCTTTGCTTTGCTTTGCTTTGCTTTGCTTTGCTTTGCTTTGCTTTGCTTTGTTTTGCTTTGCTTTGCTTTGTTTTGCTTTGCTTTGCTTCGTTTTGCTTTGCTTTGTTTTTTATGGGGGGGCAGCACCCCACCTCCGAGTGCCCATTCATTCACGAGATGCACACAGGCACCCTTCCATTTTGTTGCGTGAGAGGAAAGCCTGCCCTCTAGCTCCACAGCCCTTTGATGCAGATAGGAGTACTGCTTTACAAAAGAAATCTAATGAGTTCAAAGGAAATGGCTGCATTCTAGCGGAACTCTGAATTCTCCGGGAACTCAAACCTTCCTTCCACTTCCACATTCTCCCTATCCCGCTCCCTCTCCTTCTCCTTCTCCCTCTCCTCTCCCACCCTTTCCCTTCATCCCTCCCTATCCCTCTCTCTTCCCCCATCCCTTTTCCTTATCCTTTTTCTTTCTCCCCGTTCCACTCATTTTACTCTTCCTTTAAGGAGGTTCTAGGTTGAAAGTTCTTGGAAAGGAAGCATGGGGTTTCTGTCCCAGGCACCCAGAGGACTCACACACACAGCACAGCACAGCACAGCACAGCACAGCACAGCACAGCACAGCACAGCACAGCACAGCACAGCACAGCACAGCACAGCACAGCACAGGGTTGGAAGCTGGCCCAGCCCCTAGGCTGGAAGGGATGTTCAGCTGAGAGGAGAGGGAGTTGAATAACGGTCCTGTCCATTCTGTGTGGACAGGAAGCCATCATGGGGACCCTTGTGAAGAGAAGAAGCCCTGACTGACCCAGAGCCTCAGAGACCGCAGAGAGCGGTCTTTTCTACAAAAAGTCTGGAAGAGCGTCTGGGTTGAGCTTTGGAGCTGTGGAGCTGGGCTGGGCTTCATTTTATCAGAAGGAACTGAGCTTTGTTTTCTATTGTTGCTGATTGTCACCCAGCTCTGTGTCTGCTCAAAGAAGTAAGCCGTTTGAGTCCTGCCCTGTGGGCAGCATAACTCCTTAATCCCTGTCACACAGGAAGCTAGGGAAGTCAAAGCTACCATCCAGGCCTGGAGAATATCACTTGTAATAGTCAAAAAATATGTAGCTCTTGGATTGAATTTTTTTTCTGCTGGTTTCAAGAGTCTCTAAAGCATATGCTGCCACCCATGGATGCAAAGAGGAGACCTTGTCACAGTAGGATGCTCACCTCCATGTGTAAATTCAGAGGTTCACAACCAGAAGTGTCATCAGCAAGGTTAGCAGCCATGCCCGCCCCGCCGTGGATCTCTCTCTACAAGAGCTCCCTCTCAGAATCAACCTGCCTGCTTACCCTGCAGTCCACTGCCCCAGGAAACCTCCTGAACAAACACATATGACAGATAAGAACAAGTTTTGATAGAGATGCACAGCTACGGAAACCTTTGTACATTATTGAGGGGAGCTTAGCCGTTTGGAGAGTTTCTGACTAAATTAAGCAGATGATCTGATCCTACACTTCCACCTTCCAGAGAGACACCCATGGCAAATGCAACCCCACAGTGCATAGAGGTCCGTCCCCATAAAGCATGAACGTTCATAACAGCATTATTCAAAACAGACAAATGGTGCAACAAACCACATGTTTATCAGCTAATTAAGGGGTCAGAAAAAACATGCTTGCCCGTGGTTAACAATTGAGCATTATTCAGCAAGGAAAAGGAATGAAGCCGTATTAACCACCCCAACTAGAAAAACGCTTTGATGAGAGAAGATGGCCACAGAAGATCGTATGGTGCGTGACTCCAGTTATACCAACTATTCAGAATAGGGACAGCTATAGAGAAAGGGGACACTCATGGTTCCCGGGGCTGGGCAGAGCTAGGTGACAGGCACGGGGTGTTTACTGTAAAGGCTCTAAGGCTTCTCTGGGAGGTGATAACAATGCTTGTGGACACATGGGCAAATCCACTGAGCTACATTATTGTGTGTTTTGGTTGGGGTGACACGTATCTGCAAGCTAGAGCTCACCAACAGTAGAGCATCTGCTCCCAAAGAGAAAACTCACCCTGTTCATTTGCCTGCCAAGAGCCTTCTGCTGTTTCCCATCATGTCCACAATGATCCTCAGCCCCTGGACAACTCGGCCTCATGCCCCCCCCCCCCACCCTGCCGAGATTCAGCCTCTTCTGGATTCCCCTGCTAAGCCTGCTGAGGTACTCTGGCCTTTGCAATGCATGCCTGGGACCTGGAGCCCCCTCATCACCCTGATCTATACCCGCTGAGTGTGTGTCTATTTTTTATAGGAAAGCACAATTCTCTCTCCCCTTCCCTTCCCCCTCCCTCTACTCCCCTCCCTCTTTCTGTTCCTCCCTCTCTCTCTTCTTCCCTCTTCTCTCACCCACCTTCCTTACCTCCCTTCCCCCTCCCCCCTTCTGGGCCAACACTATGATGTTCTGTTTAGAGTCTACTCTTGGGTTTGTCACCTGTCTATGCAGTATGTTGCACACTAGCCTGGGCCATGTACATGGGGGGTGGAACTATGCTTTCTTTCTGTTGGCATCCTTCTCTCCCTAATTCCCACTACATGCTACTAGTCACATGAGAAAGGTGTGGGGGTGAGAAAGACAGACATACACACACACCCCACAGGGTGGGGGGGGGAGAGGGAAGGAGGGGGAGAGAGAGAGAAAGAGAGACAGACAGACAGACAGACAGACACCCCTTCCTCTTCACAGATCATCTCCTTCCACTTTTCCAAACTTGTCTTTAATCTGTACTCCTCTGGGAGGGAGCAGATGAGATTTCTCTTTCAAAGGCTGGCTCACATTGCTCACCATGATGAGCTTCAGTTCCACCGATTTTTCTGAAAACGGCAATGTGTTTCTTCTTTATAGATCTCTTTCAAAACTCTATTGTATACACGTACCACAGTACCACATTTGTCTTTTTATTCAGTTGATGGTGGCCACCTAAGAGGGTTCCACATCTTGGTCATTGTAAATGCGGATGCCTGCTTACCTCTGTGGTGTGCTTGGGTGCCTCTGGGCATACATCCAGGAGTTGTCAGTGACATTGGACCCTAGGGCAGTTCTACTTCCTGAGAGTTTGGTTGAGGAAAGTCCAAACTGATTTCCACAGTGGCTGTACTAATTCACATTGCCACCACCCAGCAGCAAGGGGCCTCATCCTCCTCAGTGTTTGGTGTTTTCTTAACAACAGCCATTCTTCCTGGGATGAGATTCGAGTCTTGATGCTTTTCTGGTATTTCTTTCTCTGACAGCTCCAGTCACACCTTTTTACTGCCTGTTGCTATCTCCTTCATCACTTTGTTCCCTAAGCATCCAGAGTCCCTCATGGTCCTCAAGCACAACCCCATCCATGTCCTTGCTTCCAAATCAAGAGGAGGGGGCAAGAATCTGAACATAAAAAGATGTGTGCTCTCTTAATGCCCAAAGGAGTATGTGAGTTCTGTCCTTCTGAAGATATGCAGAGAGTGTGTATGTAGAGGATGTATGTGCATGATGTGTGTGGTGTATGTGTGTATAATATATACATATGTGATATATATATGTGTGTGTGTATGCCAAATATATGTGAGATGTATATATATGTATAACGTGTGTGCTATGGATGTATATAAAATATATGCATCTGTGTGATATATTATGTGATAGATATATATATATATGTATGTATGTATGTATATATATGGTGTGATATATGATATATATTTTATGTGTGCATAATATGTGATATATAAGTATGTAACACATTGTGTGATATGTGTGAGGTGATGTAAATGTATGATATGTGTATATATGCATAATAGATGCACATATCTAATACATATATATGTGATATGTGTATATGTAATGTGTAGATATATATGTGTAACATATGTGTGCCACATATGAATATAAATGATGTATATGAGTGTGTATGATATATGTGTATGATGTGCAAGTGGGTAGGATGTATGTGATGTACAAGTATGTAGGATAGATGGACATGATGTACAACTATGTATTATGTATATGTGTGTAGGATGTATGTGTATGATGTACAAGTGGATATGATGTATACATGAGTATTTTTGGCAGAAGTCAGTTAACTAGTGCCTATCTTCTGTGTTCACTTAATGTTTGGGGGGACAGAGTTGTGCATAAGCAAACACTGAGATATCAATGGCATTAGAACAGATATGATTTAATAGAACAGCACACACACACATGCACATGTACAAGAAGAGCACAGAAAAAAAACAGATAGGTGGATTAGCACTCAGATCATGTCAAGCCAGGAAGGCATGTGCCTCATTGTTTATTACATGGGCACTGCAGCTCTCTAAACCACTGGCTCCATGCTGAGGGTGTTTACCCCCAACCATAGGGGACATTTCGCAACAACTCTAGAAATTTTGGGTCGCCACAAGTGTGGAGGATGCTGTGGCATCTAGTGGCCAGGCTCCATGCTAAATATTCCTCAGAGCTCTCTGTACTCCCAGAATAAAGAATGAGCTGGCCCAAGTATCAATCCTGTGAGAAACCCTCAATTACGTTCTCCCTCCTGGCCTTCCAAGATTGGAATCCTGCATGGGTGGGGACAGCCACAGTGCTGGGAAGCCACCCATGGCTGGCCCCCAGGGACCTGGATATTGGTTCGTGAGATGATCTCCTTGTCCTCTATGCCCTAGGCAAGCCCACTGAAATAATTAAGTCCGAAAAGCCTAGGCTATTTCCTGAATACCAGTTACTGTCTCATCTGAGTGCCCTCTGGCTGTGAGGGGGCTGGGGGGGTGGGAGGATGTCAGAGGTAGAAAGATAAACTCCAGATCTGGAGGAGAAGTGGCTCAGACAAGTCAGTGCCCAGGAGGTATGAAAAGTTCTACTCCCCACCCCCACCCTGCCTCCAACCAGCAGAGCTTTCTTTGCCACCAGCAAAGGAGACAAAGCACTCTCATTATCCTTCTTTAAATCAACCATCAGGCACACAGAGGTGGCAAACGTGGCTGTCTGCGGTTAGAGAAGTCGAAACTGTATCAGAGGAACTCCGGTCATATGAACATGACTAAGTTCAAACCCTTCTAGAGTAGAAGAGTTTGTAAAGGGTACAGGGAGAAAAGGAGACTAAGGGCTGGGGATAGACTCTACTGTGAGGCTCAGGGTACAGTACTTGCTCAAAGCCCTTGGGTTCTAACCCCAGCCTGGCCAGAGAAAGTAAAGGCGGGAGGGAGGAAAGAAGGAAAACACATGAGCCATGGGAGGGGAATTCAGGACAAACAGAAAATCTTTAAGATCAACAAGTGTCCTGTAAATGTCTGTTCATGGTTGGGAGATCAGGACAAAGATCAGGAGGCTTCCTTCTGTGGAATGAATGCTCTCCTGTCCTTGCCTGTGATTGACAAACTGACAGAAGAGGCTGGGGTGTGGCTTAGCTCTTCCCTCTGTCTTTAGGAAGCCACAGAGAGTGGGAGTCAGCCGCTATGGACCAAGCAGGAGATTTAACAGTGACAGTTTGGGGGCGACTCATGACTGATCATCACTTCCTAAGACTAGATATGCAAATCTTCTTAATTTCGGGGTTCGGCGTGGAGAACTCTTGTTGCTGGGCTCTGAGTCATATCCTCTAGTCTAGCTTTGATTAGCCATTAAGCTGGCATTTGGAACTCTGTGGTCTGACTCATCTGTCTCTCCTGTAGCTGGGAACAGGTTTGTCCCTTCCGAGGATGTGACACCCTTAGATGTTTACCTTGTCCTGGCATCCTCCCCCTCTGCTTCTTAGTTGATTCATGTGTTTATCCATCTCTTGCCTGCCCCCGTAAACACCCTTCCCACTCCTAGTCAGTCCCTGCAGACTGCAAACTTCTTGAGACCAGAAACTAAGTCTTTTGTTCATGAATTTTATGTCTACGGCAGTGTTGAGCTAAGACTTAGCTAATAAGCAGATATAAAAAATGATATTTGAGGCTGGGGAAATGGCTCAGCTGTTAAGAGAACTGGCCGTTCTTCCAGTGGACTGGGATTTAACTCCCAGCACCCACATGACAGCTCACAACTGTCTGCAATTCCACTTTTGTCCAGGAAATCTGACGCCCTCACACATGCAGGCAGAATACCAATGCATATAAAATAAATTTTTTAAAATTAATTTTAAAAACTTTAATAATCATTGAATAAATAGAATGAATAAAAGACTTTGAAATGCCTTGGTGTTACATAAGACCCCAGGACCCTCCCACAACCCTAGGAGAAAAAGCCTCCTTGACAGAGATTACACATTCCATGTTCTCAGAAGTACAGGAACTGAAACATTGGATTTGGGATGACTTAAAGAAAATTCTTGTGGCCAGATTTGTAAATGAGATTCATACCCATGAAACATGATTTAAGATGGGGGAACTGAGGCATGCCAATGGTATCATTTTTTCCTAAGAATTCCAAATCTTTGGGTTGCTACCATTTCTTCTATAGTCTTCTTTAGGGACCTACAGAGACAATTTGGTCCCTGGTCCTCCTTCATAGTGACAGTCGCTGAATATTGTCCTCTCTCTGGCTCTATCAGTCCCTATAGTTTTCTGTCACACTCAGTCAGTAGCCTTGTAGTCAGACACTAGCAGGAAAATGTTGCTGGCCATCATGTCTCACTACAAGTTAATTTATCTTTTTGGGAAATGTATCTGCCCTCTTGCTGACCACGCCTTGGCTGCCATATTCAGGAAGCCGTCAGGATCGTGCCTGAACATCCGGACCCTGCTTATAAATCTATATGAAACAAATATTTCCTACTAAAACCACAAGAAGAGAGATCAACAAGCACACACGTGCGATCTCTCCTGTAAGGGCGTGAAGCAAAAATCGGAACGCATGCTTGGCTGGGAGCCGGCTCAGTTGGTAAAGTGCTTACTGCTCAAGCATGAGTTTGGATCTTCAACACTCAGGGAAAAACAGCTGGGTAGATCAGCAGTGAAGCCACTTGGCACCAACCTCCTGCTTCCACATACATATCGATAAATAAACAAAGGAAAAGCATGAAGAAAAATAAAAGGGTATGTTTGGGGGCAGACTGTGGCAGCGCCGTTATCTTGAGTCTTTCCCCAATCCTCACCCTGGGTTAGACCGTCAGGTAATAGATGAGGTTTAGCTGAAATGGGGGACCAGGAAAAGCTTTGTTGATACAAAGTAAAAGAGTGTGTTAACTGCCCATCTCCTGACCTCAACAAGGGGAAAGAGCCAGATCCCTGTGCATCTTAACTACCCATCTTCCATCTCTTCCCCATCCTCCCCCCAAGTCCATTCTCTGTTATCTAATAAGCGTTCTGGAGGCTTATGTTCTTTGCTTATTGTATTTGGCTCAGAAACATATTTCGTTTCTCTACAACCTTAGGCAAATGCTCTGAAATCCATTTGTTTGCCTGAAAGCACTCTGATATCCATTTGTTTGCCTGAACTGCCGCCATCACACCTAATGTCATTTTCTAATGAGCTTCAGACGGGTCACTAGGCACAGCAAGAATGTCACTTCTTGGTGGATCCAGTGCTTACAGCCTGGTCAACTCCCATCTTGGCCAGAAGTCTTGTCCCAGCCACAGTGACAGGCCTCGGGGACACCTAAACAGTTCCACAGTTTTATTATGCTCATTTCTGAAGTGACTCTGGAATCCACCTGAGACTCTACTCCATTCCAGGGAATTTATATCTCAAAAGGCAATTTATTTGAATGTCAGTGGACCAGAATAAGTGGCTCAGACGTTACCTGTGTCTTATTTATTTCTGCAGCAGAATCAACACAAAGATACAAAGATACTTCCTTTCCTCCTTCCATCCTTCTCCTCCCTCCCTCCCTCCCTCCCTCCCTCCCTCCCTCCCTCCCTCCCTCCCTTCCTTCCTTCCTTCCTTCCTTCCTTCCTTCCTTCCTTCTTTCCTTCCTCCCCAGAACCTCCTTCTGTCCATCCCCCAGGCTTCTGTGTTTTTATGGTCTCCATTTCTTCACTGAGTTAGTGACAAACCACTTACCATTGCTTCCCAGCCAGGTGCTATTGTTTTTGTTCAAACATAGGGACAGTTAGGAGAATAAATTGTTTATGCAGAAGAGAGAGCTTGGGATACAGGATCTAGAAAGGAAAGGAGAGTTTGCCTTGGACTCAGAAGAAGCTGGTAGAGTCCTGAAGGAGATAGAAAAAAGAAAAGACCTGCCTCTCCCAGAAAGGAAGACAGATGCCTGCAGAAGTCATTTGCTAGAGAAACAAAGACCTTGGTACACTGGAAAGCTGCATGGGGACCAAAGAGGGCAAAGTTCTCCACACCATGGCCTTTGTTGAAGGCCTCCCAAACACAGTGCCAGCGCATGTGGCCAGAGGTCTGCCACAGACTGAGGAGACTACCAGACAGCTCACTGTCACCATCTGAGAGCTGAGCGGTCCCAGTACATATAGACTAAAACCATGTCAACACTGGCCATGATGCAGAGAGTTAATTAGCTCTGTTTCTGTTTCCATTGCTCACTTGTGGTGCTAGGAACCAAACCCAATGTCTTGCTGATGCTAGGCATGTGATTTTCCACTGAGCAACACTCCCAAATCTCAAACTACTTTAAATTTGGCATAAGTGAAGAGATGTCCTGGATATGTTCCTAATACAAGTTCACCACCTGAGTTGGTTATCTTTTCTCATGGCTATAATAATATATTTGACAAAAGCAAATTCAGAACAGAAGGATTTATTTTCACTCAGTCCATCATAGCAGGGAAGTCATGGTGGCAAAGGGCCTAGTCTTATTGCAATGCAGTCAGGAATTAGAGAAGCGAATGCTAAAATACTGGTACTTGCTCCCTTTCCCCCTTTTTATTCAGTCATCCAGTTTGTTGAAAGGCCCTACTCACATATGAGGTGGGTCATCCAGCGCCAACCCAACCTAGACTCCCCCACAACCAAGCTCAGATATTTGGTGATTCACTTTGGCAATATTAACCATCACACCATTTGGGGGTAGAAGTTGCTGGCAGTAGAGGGGGACCTCAGGAGGCAAAAGTCAGATGAGCATTCAGCAGTTCACCCTGGCTCCCAAAGAGGGCCAAGCAGGTCTGCAATCCGAACTCCCTGCTAGACCAGTGGCTGAGCAGGTTCTGCACTGCACAGAGTAAAAGCATCCCACCTGTCAACAAAGCGCTGATTGGCCTATTGCTGAGGCAGGAAATAGAAGATGGGATTTCCGGTAGGAAGAAAGGATTCTGGGATAGTGTAAAGCTTTGGCTTAGGCATTTGTAAATATATAAGAAGTCTTTGAGTCATTATCTCAGAGAACAAAGTGGACAGGTAGAAAACCCCAAGGTTACAGATGGCAAAGCCCAGGACAACCACTCTTTAGTCTGCTGGATTTTACCCAGTCACTGACCCCCTCCAGACCTACTGCAAACTCTAACGCTTTGTTCCCTTTGATCTTTACCTCTCATTTGTGCCTGTGATTCTATTACCTCCCAGGTGGGTGTTGCTTTGACCCTGACTTCACCCTACTAGCCTTCAGGAGTGAATACATGCTTGTGCTTTTGATCCTGCCTCTGTTCGATTTTAGCTCTTCTCATTTTCAGCCCTTGGAGCCATGCTTCAGGCTGGAGCCAGTAGCTTCCCATCTTGAGCCTTTTGAGATTCCATACCCAGCTGCAAAGCAGCCTGACCACAACCACTTACTGACCTTGATCATCCGTCACAGGTTCTCCTAGACTTTTTCTCCAGCTCACAGGTCATCACACCAGATCTCTAGCATCATCCCAAATGCCTCTAGTCTTCTAGAGGACAACTCAGATGAAAACTCTCAAGTCTTGCTGTCCTTCGTTTCAACCCCTATAACTGCCATTCAATGATCCACCCCAGTCCTCCTAAGAAGACCTTCTGCTTAAACAGTCCAGGCTCTTACCTGCTCATGTGCGGCTCCCTCCTTACAACTTCCAGTCTCTCGAGCTCTGCCCATCCTGTGTTATCCAGATCTTATGGTCCATCCTTTACCTGTGGAGTCAGCTATCTTAGGTGGGGGTTTTTATTGCTGGGAAGAGACACCATGACCAGGGAAATTCTTATAAACAAAAATATTTCACTGGGGCTGGGATACAGTTCATTATCATCATGGCAAGAAGCATGGAAGTACATGGACAGACATGGTGCTGGAGAGGTAGCTGAGAGCTCTACATCTGGACCAGCAGAAAGCAGGAAGAGAGAATGCCACTAGGCCTGACCTGGGCTTCTAAAACCTCAAAGTTCATCCCCAGTGACATACTTCCTCCAATATGGCTGTACCTACTGCAATAAGGGTACAGCTTCCAATAGCACCTCTCTCTTTGGGCCTACGGGAGTCATTTTATTCAAACTACCATATCAGCCATGTGACCATTTCTCCAATGACAGAGCAAATATGTAGCATCACATAGCAGTTCTCAATGGATACAAATGTCTATCATCTTGTTCAGCAGTGTCCAGGTAAGACTGAGAAAGTTGTCTAAGACTTCTAACCAGAGGCTATGATTTAGCCAAGAACAGTGCATAATTTCTGGATCCCCGTGGCAGGATGGGGAGTGGTGAATCAGAGTTCCTTATTCAAAACCCAAAGAAATCTACTCTAAAATATTGATATGTAAAACTTGATTTGAAAAAAAAAAGTATTTTATTTTAAATGCCTGTGTGGATCCCTGCATGTATATGTGTATACCATGTGCACACCAAAAGGGACATCAGATCTTAAACTGGAGTTACAGGCAATTGTGAGCTTCACTGTGAGAGCTGGCAATGAAGTCTTGAGCCTCTTCAGGAGCAGGAAGTGCTCTTAACTGCTGAACCATCTCTCTAGTCCCTAAGATGTCTTTAAAATTTTGTTTGTTTGCTTGTTTGTTTTACAGAAGAACAGAGAGATGGCCTAATTGGTAAATCACTTAGTGTATAAACATGAAGACTTGAGTTTGGGTTCCAGCACATATGTAAAGAGCAGGTTCAGTGGCTTGCAGCATCTAGCATCCTATTGCTGGGGATGCAAAGACAGACCCCTGGGGCTTGCTGGCCATCCATTCTAGCCAACTCTGAACTCTAGGTTTGATGAGAGACCCTGTCTCAAAACATTAAACTAGAGAGTGAGAAGACATATACATGTATATCATGCACACAAATAAAACAGTAAAAACTATCCAGGTGTGGTTGCCCACACCTTTAATCCCAGCATTTGGGAGGCCGAGGCAGGTGGACTTTTGAGTTTTAGGCTAACCTGGTCTATGGAACAAGTTCTAGGACAGCCAGAGCTACTCTGATAAACCCTGGTTCAAAAAGACAAATGAAATATTGTATTACTTACAAGATATAACAGGAGTAAATGTCATTCTAAGTCAGGTTAAAGTTATAAGATAGTATCATCTATTTTACTTTTATCTTTATATAGTGCAATGCCAGCTTTACAGGCAAATATAAGCACATCCCACACACACCGAATCACAGAGAGTGGACAGATTGCATATACATTTGTATATGTTCTTGCCAGAACAGAGAGTCGTCACGGCTTGGTTTTCTTTGGGTTGTTGTTGTTCTTGCTTTCCACCAGAACTCCTTCCCCTCAGCTCAGCAGTGAGCAATGAATGGCCAAAAGGAAAGGGCGTGATGTGCCACCCTCCTTCTCCCTGTCCTTTGCCTCATCATGTGCATCAGAAATGGTTCGCTGGTGCAGGAAAGCAATGGGAGCAGAAAGGCTATCCATCAGGTTCTTTCATTCTCTGTACTTCCTAGACAGATGGCCGGCTTCCATTGTGAGCATCTTGCTCCTTCAGTGAGCTGACGCATGTGTGCAGAACTCAGTGGGCCCATGATGTCAGAGAGCTTAGCTATAGCATAGTAAACATAACAAGTGTGGGTGGAGGCTGTGCGCTGACTGTTCCATACCCAAGCAAGAGTACCAGGTTCAAGAGACTCACAGATGCTCTATCACTCCTGCTCACGTGCATGCTGCATGGTCCTAATTAGGTATCTCGAAAGTCAAGTTCAAGACCAATATTATTAAGACTTTCCAGAGACTGCCAACAGGGCTCTCAGACTAAAGCAGGACCTTTATGAAAGCAAGGTGTCAGGTGCCACAGCAAGGGCTGTAGCCTTGCTAGACATAACACTTTTTAACTAAGGTCATTCTTAAAGAAGAGGATACACTTACCCAATGGGGCAATGCAGTCCTAAAGGGTAGAGGAAAGCGACTCAGGCCTGCATTCAAAGCACTATCCCTCTGACCCAGATTGGATGTCCCCTTCTTTTGGGACCAAGCTAAAGGCACTGTCCCTTAAACTCTTTCCTTTACTTCTCCTCTCAATCAAAACTAGTTAATGATCCCCACATTTCCTTCACCTCTTCAATTTTCTTTGCCTGATAATGGCTGCTTTAACTCAACATAAAAAGTAGTCCAGTCACATATATATATATATATATATATATATATATATATATATATATCCTCTTTTCACTTTTGCTTCAACTAAAAGCTACTGTCTTCCTACCCATCAAGATCCCTCAAGGAGCAACCTCCAGTTTCTTTCCTGTGGCTTCTCCTCCTAGGCAGGCATCTAACTAAGCCCTGCTCCTGCCACCTCACCTGCTAAAGGCTTTCCAGCCTGCTCTTTATTTATGTGCAATGATTGCCATCCACGCTTCCACCTACAGATTGAGTTCCAATACAATGTATTGGTTTTTTAAAAGACTTTTGATCAATTTCTTTTTGTTTTGTTTTGTTTTTGTTTTTTGAGACAGGGTTTCTCTGTATAGCCCTGGCTGTCCTGGAACCCACTCTGTAGACCAGGCTGGCCTCGAACTCAGAAATTAACCTGCCTCTTTCAGTCTTGGTCAGAGGATACTACTTGCTCCTGTCTATGATCATTTCCTCTAGTTGCTCCTTGTTGGACCACATCGCTGGATCTCCTTTAGACAATTCAACAGTTTTGTATCCATAGGTCTGGCTAGCCTTCTCCTTTCGGCCTGCCCCTTCCTGTGCCCCACCCCCACCACACACACACTTAATCTCCTCTCCTTTCACCTATAAACCAATGATTTCCAATTCTCCAGCTTCGGCACTCATCAACTCCTTTCATTTTGTAACAGTCATCTTGATCACCCGATACTAAAATTTTAAATTACTTTCTAAAATTATGCAAGAAATACATGGGTTTTTTTTTCATAGAAAAAAAATCAGAGATAACAAACAAAAAAATCTGAAAGGCAAAACGCTGAATTTCCAAGTTCTAGAAAGATAATCACTAGCAACGGTTGGATGTGGTATTGAACTGTTAGAATTTTCCTAGGAAAATATACTGAATTTTGGACCCAAAAATTCATCTCTTTTCACTCAAATTTTGATCCTACTTTGAAGATTGGTTGCTAATTCTTTTTTGATGTGGTCTTCCCAAATCACTAAAGATAATTCTATATAATTTTAATTGCTGTATAACATTCCTTTCTTCTAATTTCTATATATTAGCCCTGTTCCTATATTCTATCTTGTCAGAAACACTTAGCAATGAGCACACTTGTGGCTAACCTGTTGAGTTCAGGTAGGTAAACATTTTAAACAAATACTGTCAGATTACCTTCAGAAGCTATTCTACTTGCCTATATTTTGACAAGCAATGAATGGAAATACCAGTTTTCCCAAGCCTTTCTAAGAATAGTTAATAGTGGTTAAGGATGGAACTCAGTGGAGTCCTTGCTGAGCACAATGAAGTCCTGGGATAGGTGCCCAGTACTGCAGAAGCCAGGTATAATCCTATTTATTGTGGGTAGAGGAACACGAGAGAGGTCCCAGAGGTTAAGAGAATATACTGCCATTTCAGAGGACCTGAGTTCAATTTCCAGCACCCACATCAGATGGCTTACAACTGCCTATGACTTCTGTTCCTGGAAATTCACTGTCTCTAACCTCCTTGGGCAACTGAACTCATGTGCCCACAAGCACATACATACATACATAATTAAAATTCAAATAAATCTTTTAAAAATTAAAACAAAGTAAAAATCAGTATGGCTTTGGTGCTTTATTATTTGCTTTCTTGTTATAATACATTTTCTTCTTTTAAAAATGAGATTTGTTTTATCTATTTTATCCTCTAGAGATGTCCTTTTATTTAACAGTTTTTAACAAGTACCTACAATTCCTAAATACTTATAGCTAGATTTCTTCTAGAACACTTCAACACAAAAATTTACAAATTTGAAGGCTGGAGAGATGGCACAGTAGTTAAAAACACTAACTGCTCCCCCATTGGTCCCGAGTCCAATTCCCAGCAACCATATGGTGGCTCTTAACCATCTGTAATGGGATCAGATGCCCTCTTCTGGTGTGTCTGAAGACAGCTACAGTGTATTCATAGACATTAAATAAATAAATAAATAAAATTTACAAATTTGGATGGGTACAGGCTCACATCTTTAGTCCCAGTACTTGGAAGGCAGAGACTGGTGGATCTGAGTTCAATCCCACCGTGGTCTACAGAGAGAGTTCTAGGACAGCCAAGGCTACACAGAGACATCAAACAAGAACAAAAACCAAACGAGCAAAAGAAACTCAAAAAAACCAAACCAAACCAAACCACAAAAAACAAACAAACAAACAAACAAAACCCCACAAAACCCCACAATTATTTTCTCCATGAAACACACTGCCCTTTATTCTCACACTCCCTCCTTTCAGTTCACCAAGGTAAATGCTTAAGAAATCAGGGAGTCTCTTCCATCTCAACCCATTACAAAGTCTTGTCCATTAACTCTCAGAGAACCCTCAAGTCTGTCTCCTCTTAAGCTTCAGGCCACTTGATCTACAGTCTCCTCTTGATCTTTTGTCTGAAAATATTACTAAAGGTAGTCAAGTCCCCTCCTCTCTGTTTCATACTTATAATAACCAAGGATGGTTTTCCCGAAAAGCACAAAGTTGGTCATGCCAATCCCCACATGAAAAACTTCAGGGGGATCCTGGTGATTTTCAGTTAAGATTGGTCGCATTCCTGTTGAATAAGAAGCCTCATGGGGCAGGAGAGATGGCTCAGCGGTTAAGAGCACTGACTGTTCTTCCAGAGGTCTTGGGTGCAAGTCTGAGCAACCACATGGTAGTTCACAACCATCTGTAATGGGATCCGATACCCTCTTCTGGTATGTCTGAAGACAGCTACAACATACTCATATACATAAAATAAATATATCTTTAAAAAGAGAAATGTTTGAAGAAGAGGAGGAGGAGAGGAGAAGAGGAGAAGAGGAGAAGAGGAGAAGAGGAGAAGAGGAGAAGAGGAGAAGAGGAGAAGAGGAGAAGAGGAGAAGAGAAGAGAAGAGAAGAGAAGAGAAGAGAAGAGAAGAGAAGAGAAGAGAAGAGAAGAGAAGAGAAGAGAGAGGGAGCGAAGAAGGGAGAGAGAGAGAGAGAGAGAGAGAGAAGAAGAAGAAGAAGAAGGAGGAAGAGGAGGAGGAGGAGGAGAAACCCTATCCAGTGCAGTTCCACAATGCTTGCCACATTCATCAATCCTCCTCCAGCCTCTGCACCACAATGAGCCATGCTGAAAATGGCTCCCCCGAGGATTATACTGGGGGATTTTTTTTTCCTTTCAGCCTGAAGGTGCCTGGTCACCACTCAAGACTTCCATAGCACATTTTCTGGAAATATCTAAGAAACAAGTCAAGAGTTTGAGCTTTGGGCTTTTAGCTAGCTGGAGACAAAACTTTAAAGTACTGGTGCTGGAGGGATGGCCCAGCTAGTGAAGGCTTAGGCTCATGCACAAAGGACAAGAGTTTGGTTCCCTGCACCCACAGGACACTCTCTAGCTTCCCTTTCTTGCCTCTGTGACACTTGTACACAGGTTACAGATCAATGAAAAGAAAAAGAAAAAAATTGTAAAAGTTGGCCAACACATACAACCCTGCTGCTGCCAGGGGCCTTGAGAGATGGATGGCTCAGTAGTTAAGAGAATTTGCTTGTCTTGCACAGGTTCGGTTGCCAGCACCCATGTGACAACTTACAACTGCCTGTAACTGCAGTTCCAGGGCATATGATGCCCTCTTTTGTCTTCTACCAGTACCGCATGCCCATGATATACATACATGCATGGCTGCAGGTAAAATACTCTCACATATAAAATAATAATAAATACATCTTTAAAAAAAATATGTAACCCCTGATAGCTAAGAAACCTTACCCAAAACATAACTGATGGACTCTCCTCATGAGATCTACAAGACAGACCAGCTGGGTCAAACTCCATCTTGATATTCTACACTTCTCTAATTCAGTGCAAGTAACTTAACCCTCTGTGTCTCAATTTTCTTATCTTTAAAATGGTGATCATAATTATGTCTCCTTATAGGTTCTCATGAATTAATATATGTAAAGCACTTAGAAAAATGCCTGCCATGAATAAGTTATTTAAATAGACGATATATTTGGGGTAACTAATGTGGGTGCCATCTGACTATATCTGAGTGGCTAAGTGGATGGAATGTTCTAATGCACGTACAAGCTCTTTTCGAAATTCAGCCCACTACAGCATCACTACCATTCCTGTAATTTGAAGCAAGATGAGTTTCAACACTTCTAAGAAAATAGATACGATTCTGCAACTTGGACGATCGCTATAAAGTCAAAAGGAGACTTTTAAAATAATCGTATACCCCTCACCTCGTTCCAAAGTGGTTTTGAGTACATTCAATCCTGAAACTTGTACAGGCTCAAGGCAGTATAGCAGTAAGAATACACAAGATTAGCCATATCTGAGAGTAAATGCAGGGTCTCCTATTTATTAGTACAATGACTTCTCCAAGACCCAGAGATACTTATACAGTGGTACCGGAAATGATCATTCTTGTCATCTGGTTGAAAGAAGAACACATCAAGGCACTCTTGGCAGGAGGACTGAGGCAGGCATTTAGAAGAAAGATTAAAGGTTGAGTTGTATTGAGTTAGTTCAGAAGAACTGGAGGACAAAAGAAATCCTTCTAGGGTAGCCCGTGGCTCAGCCTGGACTCAGCCAGCCACAGATTGAATCTCCAGGCAGAAGTCATTTCAAATGCTGCTATTTAGCCCTTATTCATCTAGCCTTCTATCATAGTTAATTATTTCTGTCTGTCTCCTGCATTAAATTGTATCTTCCTTACAGCCTGTGACCTCATCTCCAGAAACCCAATAACTGCACAGTACTTGGCATTCATAATCAGGCCTGGATAGTTATGAATGAACGTAAGAACAGACTCCATCTTCCCAGTGAACTCTTAGGGACACGTGAAGCCCCTGTTCCAATATCATTTTTCATCAGAAATGAGCTCAATTGAAAAAATAATATAGATTTTTTTTTGAAGAGAGAAGTAACAAAGGAGCTAGGCGGCGAATCTCAATTTTAGAGAAAGTTTTCCAGATTAATGGAGATGTAGGAGAATCACCCAAGGAGACTCTGTATCCGTATCCACAGTAGGGCTTGTATACTGTGTTGCCCACACCCATTCTCATGGAGAATGGCCACTGGAAGGAGCTGGCCTCATTGAGAGAGTCAATGTGAAAGCCTTCTATGGGTTGAACGTGGCTGTCATATGAAGCTGGCATCCCAAGAGTTAAGATGACCTAAAGACAGGCCAGGGGATCAGAAGGAGCTTGGGGGTCTCACTGGAGTCCAGCAGGTGATGAAAGGGGGCTCTAATAGCCCCTCTTGCTCTTCCATCATTTGGGATGAGATCTACAGTTTCATGTTCCTTAGACAGATTTCTGCCTCGGGAAGTATGAAAGGATGAGAGTCCCAGTTGCTACATCCTGCCTTTCGTGTACTCATTTCTCTTCTGCTAATGTGGTGGGGAGGCCAGAGAACAACTCAGATGTTCCCTTTGAATTAAGGTCTCTCTCTGGCCCATAGTCCACCAAGAGGACTGGTGGACTGGCCAGCAGTTCCAGGGACACTAGGATAACAGGAGCAGGTGGTCAGGCTCAGCATTTTACTAGAATTTTGGTCCTCTCTAGAACTAATGTTTACAAGGCAAAACAACAGAGCCACATCCCACAGTCTCTTACCTGTATGTTTTCTACTAACCCTGTCCAGCCAACGGCTAACCTGCCAAGACTTGATGGGGGATGCACCGATGTTAAACAACAACTGGTGACTGAGGCAAAGGGTTTGAGTATTAATGGCGGGTAAGGAGCTTCCCTCACCTCCAGAGAGCATGCACCCCTTGCTTGAGCCATCAAACCATAGTATAGGTTCTTCTAAACAAAGCGGAAGTAACTTTAAAGCCACAGATGGGTTTAGAATGCCAGCGTCTTCCTGAGTGTTTACAATTGTTTCTAGAAGATATGTCTCCCCCAGGAAGCTCTGTGTGAGGACATACACCTGCAGAATAGTGGGGTGCCCTGGAAAGCTTGCCTGCACTAGAGAAGGGCAGCCCAAACCCACACATCCATGTATATATGTATAGGGGCCTTCTTTTCCCTCTCTTCTTTGTTCCTTTTTCTCTGTGAATATTTGCTTTCTTGGACCCGAGAGGAGTTGAAGAAAGCCAGCAAACTGTTATTTCCTCCAGTACTGTAGCGACTTGTGTTCAGATTAGGCCTGCTGGCTTTAATCAGAGACATTTGCAATTCCTGAAGCCTCTGGGTCCTTGGAATGCCAACTCCAGATCTCATCTCTGCAGTCTGCGGGTCTCTGCGGAGAGTGTGTCAGGGAAGGATGGGGGCAGGGAGTCCGAGGGTGAGCTGGAGGAGGGAGCCACACACAGAGGACTTTTGTCCTAGGCTGTGTGTTAAAGCAGGTGTGATGATGTGAAATCAAAACTCAGATAGAAAGAGGAGGCTGTGCTACATCTCAGTGTGAACAAAACAGCCTGCTCTGAAGTTATCGCGGCTCTGGAGACAATGTAATTTCTTCTCGGGCTGTGCTCTGATATCCTGACCAGCAGGGAGGGCTGGAAGCTTCCGTGCACAGGCCATCCAAAGAAGAGGGTGGGATACGCGCCATACCAATGCGCAGGCTCCATTTTCCGGCCCTCATTTAGAGCACAAATGCTGCACTGGTGCTTACATGCTGGGCTGAACCCAACTTACAGCCAAACATATCCCTCACCTTCACCCTACCTTGACATCCCAAAGACCCTTCCTCCCTTTTCAGGACTATAAAGACTTCCCTAAGCCCACAAGCTAACTCCTGATGTTATAGTTTTCTGCAACAATGTCCCAGGGTGGTGCCAGTCCGGGAGTTCTTACCAAGACAGTTCCATCCTGGGTAAACCTCCTGTCCACCTCCGCCTTCCCTCAGTTATGAAAGCCTTCAGAGAAAGCCGTTTGAATGTACATCCAGCTGTCCTTCATCCTGATGTCCACAAACCCCACTACAATCCTCCTATTGTCATCCCACCGCTGAGCTGCAGAGGTCGGACTGCCTTCCCGAGGAATCTCTGATCTACCCGGCACAACCTTTCTACTGTCTTTTGGTGGAGCCTGGGAACCAAGGGAACAGAGAAGATCCCAGGCACAGGTGTGTGCAGCCCAGGACTGGGTTGCTTAACGAAACTTGAACTAGACTCAGTGGGTCATCTAGGTTCAGAAAGGCTTATTTTGGGTATCTAGGTCATGATGTCCAGGCAGCTACGAGAAGTGACCTTTCTGTCCCTGCCAAGGCATGAGAGAAAATACGGTGCTGGCTGTGTCTCCAGGTGTCTGAATGAGAACAAAGAGAAAGGTCTTAAATGTCCTTTCGCAGGCTTCAGACTTAGAAGAGGGGTACAGTTATGACTCCCCACATAGCGCCACAGGAAGTGGGTTATGGGAAAGTAGGGATAAAGAAAGGGGGCGGGGCCCATTGTTCCTTATCACATGTTCCCTAAAAGGTCTGTAATGTGGGGGTGAAGGACTATGGGGCTGAACAGACAAGGAAGGACGGATTGGCCATAGGCAGTCCACAATTTTTCTTAATTAGCTGTGGCATCTTGCCCATCATCGAAATAAATAACAGGTGTCCCCTAAGGACATCACATGAGAGGCGCCATTTATCGCACTTCTGAGAGGAAACTGACAACGTGACGGGCGACACAGCAGAAATAATGAAGAAAAATGGCAGCGGGGGGGGAAAGAAGAGGCCCCATCAAAGGTAGCCTTGCAATCAGTCCCCAGAGGGAAGCGCCAAACCCCGCCCTCCTCGGGAGAGCAGCACCTCCCACATGGCCCTGTTCACCAGGCACAATTTACCTCTTCCATTAGCACTAGGCAGGTACCATGCGGTAGCATTTTAGGGTCACTGATTACCATCACCGCTTCTGTCCCATCACGGGTCACTGTGAATGTGTGTCAGAGCCCCCGAAATGCCACTTTCAGAGTTTCATTATTTCAGACATTTCAAGTTCAGGCCACCCTAATTTGTCTTTGTGGATTGTCTCTGCCAAATGTTAGATGGTAGGCTCCTGATCTGCCACCCAACAGCCTTCTGGTCCTTCTCATTGCCTAATAATTGGTTGTTCCATCTAGTTTAAAGGCAAAAAGGGGTCTCTCTCCTGTCAGAGGCTGATCTTATCACTGGTACTTGGCATCCACTGCCCTGCTGCCTCATGGGAATTTCTCCCATCGGTAATCCTTTTCCTACCCTCCCCTTGTGTACTTTCTCTGAGAGCACACACATATTCAAGTCTCTTCCATGAAAAATAAAACAATCAAACTGGCTGTGATGCTTAATTCTGTGTCATTTTCTTTTTTGACCAAGTTGAGGAATGTCTAGACAGCTCATAAAATATGTCCAAGTGTCTCTATGAAGACCTTTCAGGAGATCAGCTTTTGACTTGGTAGTCTAATAGAGATTTGCCCTCAACAACATTAATGGTCAACATCCAATCCATTGTTAAGTCCAAACAAACAGAAGAAAAGGCAAAGGAAGGTTAAATTTACTGTATTTTCTTAAGCTAGAATAATCTTCTCAAAATTCAAATACTAAAGACCAGGTTCTCTAATCTTCAGACTCTCAGAATTACATCAACAGTTTCTAAGGCTCTCAACTCCTTGCTCTGGCCTTGGAGTTAGACCATTGGTTTCTCCAGCTCAACTAGCTTTAGATTCAGAGTGAGGGACACTTTCACAGACTTTCCTGTGACTCCACTCTGCACACATGTCATGAACATTTTTTTAGCCTCCAGGAATCAAGTAAAAACAAACAAAACCTCCTATAATCAATCTGATGAGTGCACATGTGGGCGCGCGCGCGCGCGCACACACACACACACACACACACACACACACAGACACTGTTGGTTCGATTTCTCTGGAGAAGTCTGAATAGTACATCCGTTTTCCTTGTGTTCTTAGCTACCACCCTTACACACCTTTTCATGCCAACATTTTCCCAAGTGTAGGGGTTTGAATGAGAAATGTCTGCCATAGACCCAGGCATGTGAGCACTTGGTGTCCAGTGTGTGGTGCTGCTGCGGGAGGTGGGAGTAAGAGATGCAGCCTTGCTAAAGGAAGTCCATCAATGGAGGCCGACTCTGAGGGTTTACATTATCCAGTTCTCTCTCTTTGTTCTGTGTCTGTGGTTCAGGATGTGAACTCTCAGCTTCCTGCTCTGGCTGCCATGCCTGCCTGCTGCCCACAACTCCCCACCTGGGACAGTAAGCCAAAACCAAGTCCTTCTTATACAAGTTGGCTTGGACATGGTGTTTTATCACAGCAACTAAGCAGCACCTAACCTCACCCTCCTCTGGGTTGTGGTTTACATGTAAAATGTCCACTTAAAAGGCTCATTGTCTGAGCCCCCGGTCCCCATTGGGTAGCAGTGCCCTGGAAGGTAGTGAAGCAGGAAGTGAATCGCTGGAGGTGGATTTTAAAGATAGGACCTCAGTCTTGGCCTGCTTCCTGGTCAGTACCATGTGAGAGAGAAGCAGCTGCCACCAGCTCCTACTAGCATGGCTTTTCTGCCATGACGAACCATAGCTATAATAAATCTTGCAGCATAGCTAAAATAAACCCCTTCACCCTTGAGTTGACTCTGCCAGGTATTTGGCCACATTGATGAGAAAAGTAGTCAGTGCAACCTCCAGGGACTGCATGAATAACACTTACTGGACTTTTGCCCCAGAACACTACAATAGCTCATTCCAAAGCTACCAGTACCATCTGCACCTAAATCCGATACATAGTTTTAGTTGTTACCTTATTGGGTTCTTTCTTTCTTTCTCTCTTTCTCTCCTTTTCTTCTTTTTAAAGATTTAGTTAGTTTGTGAGTGCTTTATCTGCATGTACACCAGAAGAGGGCATTAGATCCTATTGGAGATGGTTGTGAGCCACCATGTGGTTGCTGGGAATCGAACTCAGGACCTCTGGAAGAGCAGACAGTGCTCTTAACCACTGAGCCATCTCTCCAGCCCTGGTGTTTCTCTTTCTTGAGGTTCTTTTCTCCCTTGGCTTTGAAGAGGATGCTCTCCTCAAGAACTCTTTCTGCTCCTGCCAGTATTTCTTTTTTTTTTTAAGGTTCAGAAGGCTCCCCCTTTTTTATTTTATTATTACGTATTTTCCTCAATTATATTTCCAATGCTATTCCAAAAGTCCCCCATACCCTCCCCCCTACTTCCCTACCCACCCATTCCGATTTTTTGGCCCTGTCGTACCTGCCAGTATTTCTTTTCAGACCCTGTCATCATTTGGATATTAGGTATCCTCCCAACCCCCAAACAATCATGTGTTGAAGGTTTGCTCTTAAGGTGGTAAATTGTTGACCAGTGACTGGATTGTGAGTGGGAGAGCAGTGCCCAGATCCACAGAGTCATACATTTCCGACTTTGTAATATGGTGACATTATTCAGAACTAAAGGAAAGTAGATGAGCCCAGTCACTGGAGGTGCCCTGGAAAGACATGCTTTGTCTCTAGCCTTTCCCTGCTGTTCCCCAACCCTCAGCTTCTGAGATGGCAGGAGACATATAAGCCCAGTCCACCATGTCCTTGTGCTATGACGTTCTTCCTAACCACAATCCTAGAGCACTGGAGCCACCCTACCAACCATAGACTGAAACCTCAGATGGTGTGAGCCAAAATTAGTCTTGTTTCCTTTTAAATCATTTCCCATCTGGCACAGTGGTGTGAAACCTACAACTGTTAAGTTCCATGACAGCCTTGTCTTTGCTTTGGTTTGCTTTTATTATACTTCACCCCCAGGCAGGCAGTGTCACACATGTGAGATGGTGTAGATAGATATGGAGGTCAGAAGAGAGTTGTGGAAATTGGTAAAATTTTTCACCATGTGAGTCCCAGGGATTGAACTCAGGTTGTCAGTCTTAGTGGCAAGCTTTTACCAGCTGAACCATCTCGACAGTCCTATGGCAGCCTTTTCTTTTTTCTTTTTTACATTTCAGATGTTTTCCCCTTTCCATGTCTCCCCTTCAGAAACCCCCTATCTCATTCCCTTTTCCCCTGCCTCTATAAAGGTGCTCCCCCACCCACCCAACCCCTCCAGTCTTCCTTCCCTGGTATTCCCCTATACTGGGGCATCAAACACCTGCAGGCCCAAGGGCCTCTCCTCCCACTGATGTACAAGGCCATCCACTGCCACATATGTGGCTGGAGCCATAGGTCCCTCCATGTGTATTCTTTGGTTGGTGGTCCAGTCTAGGGGGAGCTGGGGGGTCTGACTTGTTGGAATTGTTGCTCCCACTATGGGGCTGCAAACCCCCTCAGCTCTTTCAGTCCCTTCTTCAACTCCCCCATCAGGGACCTTCAAGATCAGTCCGATGGTTGACTGTGAGCATCTGCCTCTGTATTTGTCAGGCTCTGGCAGAGCCTCTCAGGAGACAGCCATAACAGGTTTCCATCAGCAAATACTTCCTGGCATCCAAAATAGCATCTTTCCAGGTTTGTGACTATATATGGGATAGATCCCCAGATGGGACAGTCTCTAGATGGTCTTTCCTTCAGTCTCTGATCCACACTTTGTCTCCATATTTCCTCCTGTGAGTATTTTGTTCACTCTTCTAAGAAGGACTGAAGCATCCTTTATTACATACATTTTAGTATTCCTTCTTCTTGGGCTTCATATGGTCTGTGAATTGAATCTTGGGTATTCTGAATGTTTGGGCTAATATCCACTTATCAGTGAGTACATATCATGTGTGTTTTTTGTGACTGAGTTACCTCACTCAAGATGATATTCTCAAGTTCTATCCATTTGCCTGCGAATTTCATGAATTCATTGTTTGTAATAGCTGAGTAGTACTCCATTGTGTAAATGTACCACATTTTCTGTATTCATTCCTCTGTTGAGGGACATCTGGGTTCTTTCCAGCTTCTTGCTATTATAAATAAGGCTGCTATGAACATAGTGGAGCATGTGTCCTTATTTTATGTTGGAGCATCTTCTGGGTATATGCCCAGGAGTGGTACAGCTGGTTACTCAGGTAGTCTATGGCAGCTTTTTCAATCACCTCTGGCTAAACACTGGGAGTCCTCCAGGATCAAAATTCCACTGTTACTTAGCTACAAGGTTTTCCTAGGCTGGACTTAATGACCTTGCATAACTTGGTGGTACCAATATCTATGCTTGTCACTTACATATGTCTCTTGAGTTTTACCATCGAGTAGTTAACCATCTGCTGGAAAACCTCTCTGGGTAGGTTCTATAAATACCCCAGCTTTCCATCATCTAAAACTGGATTCTCCTTTGTGTCTTTCTCATGCTCACATGCATTTACACATATGTACACTCAGCAAAATCTCAGTGCTTGGTCATGACACTTAACTTACCCCCATAAGGGGCAGAGAAGATAACCATAAAGCTTTTATAACTACTCCACTTCCCAATGCTCCAAGAGCAACTGGGAAAATCTGACTGGCTGATACCATGGAGAGGGGCCAAAGATTCTAGTGTGTATATTCTTTTTCTTTTTCTTTTTCTTTTTTTTTTTTTTTTTTTTTTGGTTTTTTGAGACAGGGTTTCTCTGTATACCCCTGGTTGTCCTGGAACTCACTTTGTAGACCAGGCTGGCCTCGAACTCAGAAATCCACCTGCCTCTGCCTCCTGAGTGCTGGGATTAAAGGCGTGCGCCACCACGCCTGGCTTTAGTGTGTATATTCTTACCCACACCAAGTTGAGGAAGGAAGCACGGATCTGAGTAATTCTGAAGTTCAGAGATCAGATGAGGCCCGATGGAAGAGAGAGCACTGAGAGTCTCTTCTTATACACCAAGATATTTGGATCTGGCAGACGGGACCATCTCTAGCAAAGAAGGCAAATGCATCTCACTGGTGAGTTTAAGGTAGCAATCCCTACTGCAAAAGGCATGCTGATACCAAGCATGAAGGTCCTAAAATTACACAGCGGGGAAAAAAATCCAAGTAGCACATCGAGGTAGAAGCTTTGACCCAACGACTGAATAATAGAAACATAGGACATGCTCTAAGACATTTCTCAGATACCTGGACTTCATGCAAGCATGCTAAATCCTGGGTCAGAGAGAGCACAGTTTACTTCCAATTCTCACTCAAAACTTGGAGGGAAATTCTCCTGTCAAGCCTGAGAGCCTGGGAAGGAAGAGTGAGCATCAGCCTCCAGCTGAGCCTCTTCTTAGATCTGTATGGACGGAGGCTGGTGGAGGATAGTAACTGAGAGGGGCTGAGGGCCCATTTTCTACACAATGGTATGTCTGTACGCAGTAGGGGTCAGCTCTCTGGTGAGCCAGTCTTTTCTCTGGGTGCAGTTTTGTTTGGTGCTGCGTGTTTGGGAAATGAGCAGGCCAGGGTGGCCAAAGGCACTTTGTGTGAAGCAGCAACAGTAGGGTATTGTCCACTAGAAGTTTAGGCCTTGGATGCACTGGTGGAGCAGAAGACATTTCCTAGGGTTTCAACTGAGTCTATTGAAGACAACAGTGGGGGGAAAATAGCCCTGCTGATGTAATAAGTATATGCTGAATGCTTGCTAAATATGGATTCAGAGTGGGTCTTAATGAATTGACTAAGAATATCTATTTTTAATGGGGTCAAGGCTTAGCCCTGGCTTTCAGGCTTTCATCCCAATGGTAACTTGAAGGAGAGTGTGGAGAGGTAAAGATGGAGCAGAAGGAAGAAGTAATGTTGTTTACCAAACAGCTACAGAGCCAAGCTACAAACTTGAGTGCTAGAGAAAAGTCTCCACTCAGGAGAGTTCAAGATTGGTGAGAAAAAAATACAGAGATCTGCTTTAACATTGTAATGTTGCAGACACAGCAGTGGAGGTAATGATGACATGTGCCATGGCCTGACCACTCACTAAGAACCAGGTACCATGTGAAATGTTCTATGGCATTATGGAGAGGCAAGACTGTAACTTGTGACGTGTAGACCCCACACAGTTAGGCCCTCTAACTTGCCACTTGCCTAATGAAGGCAGAAGAAGACACAGGAGGAAATGATCAGCTATTCTCTAAAAGCTCAAGGATGGATTCAAAGAACCTCCATTACAAGCTGGCTCCTGATCGATTAATAGAAGTGCATGGAATAGGAAAAGTGATAAGGATAGGCCAGGCAGGAATAGAAATGTGAACCAAGGCAAAGTCTACCTGGAGAGCTAATTATCTTGTATACCACAACTGAAAGACACATGCTTGCACATACATGTACACACTCGCATGTACCCTTACTCATATATGCATGCACATATACACAGAGTCAAGCCCTCCTACTCCACATACACATACTTATATCGTAAGCACACCTACATTACCCGGCCTGTGGAATATCTCCCTAGAAGGGATGTTCATCCCGTTAACCTTCTGTCTTTAACTCCAATGATCTAATCGGAGTCATGGTGTCCCACACTGAGTGCCTCTGAGTCCTGTTTCCTTGTCCTACCTGATCCCTAGTGCTCACAGAAACCAGTAAGACAGGTATTGTGGCTTCCTTTCAGAGATGTTTGTCAGAGCTTCATCCAGGCCCACTATCTCTCACCATGCATCGGTAGCTTGCCTTTCTTTCTGAGACTTGAGCTCTTGAGCCCATGAAAATATTTTTTGCAAATTCTTAAAGCTTCCTAGAGCAGAGTTGGGCCTAGAAGGGACCAGTCACACTCGTGCACACTAGACAGCAGCAGGTTAGAGCTAGGATCTACAGTGACGGCCACAAGGAAGCATCCATCCCTTTCTCCTTGCAAGCCGTGGAGCCTTAAGTAACCAAGACCTGGCAGAGGCAATGGGTGAAATATGAATTCTTCCCATCACTGTTCTGACAGTTGCCATGTCACAGAACCTCAGCTTTCAAGCTCATCTTAGAGGATAGGGAAACTGAGGAACTAGCCCCGGGTTAATGTACCCAGAGATTCAGAAAAAACCCAGTGTCTAGCCACCTCCCAGGCTCCTGTTCTCCATATCTACCACACTGCCTCCCAATCCTGATGGTGCCGCGTAGAAATCTTTATCCAGTGGGTTTTAATAATTAATTGCCGTGAGCAGATAGGTAGGGTTTGTATAAATGGCACGGTGGAATTTGTTCTGTTTCTCTGCAAATGCTGTAGTTTCCCAATTGTAGAGAGCTAAGTGGGAGCAGGGTGGGATTCCACCTCAGCAGATGGCCTACTTGTGTCCCTGAGGGATTAGCTGGAACAAGAAGCTTAGAACTGCATCTTGAAGATGAGATTCAAGATCCCCTTTGTCCTGGATCTTGCCCTGCTAGGATGGTGTGATTTTATCTTTCTGTGTTCCCTCCTCAAAAGGTCACTGAAGCTTCTTCCTCCACTTTCTGGGTGTTAGGCTGAGGACTGTATCCTTCCTAAGTGGCTATTTTCTTTCCCACTGTATCCCTTTCTTGATTTTTCCCACTCTACACGGAGCTGATTTATAGGCCAACATCGTCCCCTGGGCTGGGCAGAAAAATAGCAAGGAGACAGATTAATGATCCCCTCAGCATTGCTCAGGAAAAGGCCAGCGGAGGGGCAAGAGTGTGGTACAGCAGAGGCTGAAAACGCCGGCATCCATCTCCTGTGCGTAGCCCGTAGTGTTGAGCTAAAGCGTGCTCAGCTGTGCTCACCGATGCTTGGAGCAGGAAGGAAAGGCTTGGGATGCAGCTAGCCATCCAATACAACTACTGTTTCCCTTCTTGAATGGTAGAATGAAGGGTCTGTAGGAACCATAACATAAAAGTATAGAGAAGGGGCATTGTACCACATGACAATGCACAGTTACATATATCTCAATATGTGCTATATAAATATTGCTAAGGAAAGGCATGAGCTCCTGGACTTAGCTCCTCCCTGGTGTTTAGCATCAGGCCCAGTGTGTTGACAGGTTCTGTAGTAGAGAAAGAAAAAGAGATATTGAAACCTTTGCAGCCCTGGGTCCCCAGCACGCAGTCCCAGCTCCCTCTGAAGCCCTGATGGACTAGGCTGGCTCCCCTCCTTCCTCCATTTTCTAATTATGACGGGCCCCAGGGGGCAGAGCAAAGTAGGGAGGGCTGAGAGACAATGCAAGTGGAAAAGGAGGGCAGAGAAAGGAGGGAGGGAAGCAGAGGGGGAGGCAGCTGCACTTTCTCTGTTATGGGAAAACCAAGTACACGGTTAGCCATGAAGGAGGCCACGTTGAGAGCAAGCACACACTGATCTCCTTCCTCGAGGCTCTGAGCTCATGAAAACACCACGCCCATGCTCGTGGAGGATCAGGTCAACAGCAAAGGGAAAGACATGTTAGATCTGAAGTTTCCATAGAAGGCCCATCTGTCTCCACACTATGCCCCGTATGACATCATTTATTGCCCCCCATGAAGGCAGCAGATAGTAGGTGGAGTTGGTTATTATAGTGTGTGAAGGGGAACCTGAAGTTTTTGATCAACTTAACTCATGCTGAACATACGAGTCTCTTTGTGTTTAACCTGATACACACTTTATTTCTCTCAAAAGGACTGGCTTCTGCTTCCATTCCTAGGGTTAAAAGGACATTAGTAATAACTTCTTTTAAGTGGCCAGGCAAAGATGAACCCAAGGAACTCGCAGGCTTTTAATTTAACTCAACAGATTTTTACTGCAGTTCCTCACACAGGGCCCTACGCCTAGGACTGAGAAGAGGGCATGGGTAATTCTAATCCTGGACTCACAGACTTCATGGTTGAGTAGGAGAGGTGAGGGGACGGTAATAAGACCGTGTTATTTCATGCACGGGTCTAAGAAACCTGTTAGGAAAAGGACCATGTGAACGAGGAGACCTTCCACTTACTTGTCAACTGAAGAGAGAAGGATAATCCCGAGGCAGAGGAGGTAGCCATGTCATTGACTTCTGGCTTTCTCAGCAGCTCCTGGTTAATCCAGTTTCCCAGGCTTCTCCTCTGCGAGTCTCACAAGGAAGCTTAAATGTCAAGCCCTTTCCTCCGTGGGATGGACTTTCTTCTCTCCCTGGATCTGTTTTGTTGGGCTTGTGGAGATTGCCCAGCCAAAGAGTCAAACTAGCAACTATTCTAATTCTGTAAAATGTGATTAAAGGAAGTACCGTGGCCCTTCGCATGCCCCTTCCACTTAATTCTTGCCTTGCAACCCTTGGTTGGGCTGACAAGCATAATAGATCTACTTGATACATCTTGTACTAAAATAAAATGTCTAGTCAAAAGTGCTTAGGATCCCTCTAGGCTGGAGTTGGCTAATGATGTCATTACTCCACAGGGCCCGGTGTTATTTTTAGGATGGCCATTTCCTCCCACATTAAGACTCATTAGGACTTTTGTCCCCATGTAGTACTCTACCCACACAATAGAGGTCACACAGAGAGAAGGCATGGTGTGGACCTTCAAGGCTCTCTCTCTCTCTCTCTCACTCTGTCTGACAACTGAGTTCCAAATGAGAGCATGTGAGCAGGAAGGAAGTCTATCTTGAGTGGTGAGGATCAAATCAAGGACAATGGTTATCTGGGCTAAGCCTATGCCAATACAGTTGGTTTGCCCATCGGGTGATGGTCAGTCTGATAGGTCAGTCTGATAGTGCACTGTACTCAATCTACCTCTTGATTGTTTATAGCCCACAGCTACAAGGCCATTTAAGATACAATATGGCTGGAATTGTCTTGCAAATAGCCTATCACCCCTAAGACAAACTGTCTGCAACTCCAGCTCAAGTCAACCTCTACTGTGCCAGGAAGAAACCCAAAGCCATTTTTATCACTATAGATTTTGCAATCAAATGAATAGTAAGTTCAAATCCTGGGGTGACTGTTGCCTGACTGTATAACCTGCAGGGAAGCTATATCATTTCTCTGAGCCTCGTTTTCCCCATCACTAAAAGGGAAATGTTAATTCTAATGTCACATATGAACATCTATGTAAGGCACCTAGTGACCCTGGCACAAGGAAAATGATTAGCAAATGAAACTGTTACTATTTATCATTAGCTCTGTTATTATTGCGAATCAACGGGGTGCAATTTTAAACTTTAAAAAGCTCTGGATACTAAGACATTTTTTATGACTCATTTGGCAACAAAACTGACCTGACCTGAATTTCTTGGTAGACTTCATTTATCCCAATTAAAAATGAATAGTTTCCACAAATATCTGATTTTTTTTCCTCATAAATTAAGACCCCAGACTTGGCATCGTGTACGATACTTTTGATTATTCTTCTAAAATCTGAAGAATTCTAAAACATATCTGAATAAATAGGAGTTTAAAAAAAAAAGGATTGTGGTTGGTACCCTCTTCATATTAAACTAATCCCACCAGGCCTGGTCTAAGCCAACATCCTCCCTTCCTGCCTAGGTAAATACAAAAAATAGAAAGTGTTTACTTCCTCCTGGCTGTGTGGCAGTCAGCCATCTCCCTGATATGTCACCTGTCACCTCTCCAACCCCCGCAGCAGAGTCTCACCCTATTTGGCCTCAGACACCATATCTGGTCCTGAACCTAGATTGCTAATCCTTGGCAATTTTAGGCAGAAAGGGCAGCACCAAGTAACCAAGGATCATGTTCATGCTGAAGATGTGATCCTTCCAAATACCTCACCTCAGTGCCCCAGGATGGTCATGTGCCCTGCTCTATTCAGATGGGAGACCCCGCAATCATCATGGTGGACGTCTTTTTATCCCCCACTTTACAGATGTGTAAATGCTGGGAACTCAGAGAAACACTCCAACCTGATTTCCTTCCGCCAGCATGCTCCTTCCTCCAGCACGCAGCTTCCTGGCTCCCGTAAAACCACAGATGAGGAACAAAAAAAAAAAAGCCTAAATGTATTTTTCTATTTACTTTTTATTTCACTGAGTGTGGAGCATGATTTGTTTTAAGACCCAGGCCCTGTTGAGATCGATTTACAAGTCTGGGAAGTGGCAGCTTTGCCAGATGCCAAATATTCTCTAAGTGCTTGTCCTCTCAGAAATTGACATCGAACTGTTACCTAGCATCCTCTTCCTTTAATCCTTCCTCCACCTCTCGTAGCTGTACATGCTGGGCGGAGTTTTAGGATGGCCTCGGTGGCTGTAAGCCGGCTGTCTTTTCAGGAAGCTTGTTTTGTAGGTATTTACCTGATGTGATCTTATGAGACCCTCCATGCGTGAAGAAGGTCAAGAAAGGAGATGTGGTCACCTTGGCCCTAAACCTACCAATGAGTGATCAGGGTTAATGCTCCTGCAGCATACAGAAGTCCCCCATGAGTCCCACACAAGCACTTGCCTGGATTCCCTGGAAGCACCAGTCACAATCAATGACAGCTTAAAAAAAAAAAAAAAGATTAAAAAGAACATATCCAAAAACCAGGGAGAGCATTCCCCCTCCCTGGTGACACCGGACACCCGATGAGACAAAGATCATGAAGTTAGGGTGTCAGTGCAGCCGGCAGACTAATCTGCACTATGCAGAAGTGGTCAAAGCCTTCCTTTTCCTCATAATAGGAAGCCTGGGAAGTCTCACAATGAATGCTTCAGTCAACAAGACAGCAAGAACTGGGCCTGGCTGCCAATGCATTGTTTAGTGGCCTCCTAGGGCTTTGTCCAATGAAAAAGATGTTTGAAAAGGAACTCTGTTATCTCCTTGTGCTCCTGCAAGCCACCACTCATTCCTGCCAGTGCCACTCCTCTTAGAACCCCTGGCTTTTGATTTGAGGATGTGACTGCTCCCCAGAATGATGGTAGGTGGCTTAAACCCAAAGGGTAACCTGCAAAACAAAGGTGCAGCCAGGGCTTCCGACAGGCGCGGGTGAGTTCCAGGCAGCCTGCCAGGTGACATGGCTGTCAGTGATCCATGCGCTCATCAAGGTATGAATCAATGTGGGTGGCATCCATGGTTGCATCCATAATAGAGATGGTTCTTGTAGTGTGTCACAAGCCAATGAGAAGGTGACTTGTTAATGGGGGTCTCCTCTATCTATCTATCTATCTATCTATCTACCCATCTACCTATCTATCTATCCAAGAATCAAGCCTATCTGGGAACCTCTGATGGTGCCTATGGAAGTGATTTAAATTCTGACCATTGTGACCTAAACCATAGAGAAAGTCACCTCCTCCTGGGTCACAGGAAACTAAGGCTGTTTCCTGCCCTGCTTCCTCAGTGATCACTTACAGATAAATTACAGATCAGTGCTCAAAGAATCTTGGGGGTTATCCTGACCAATCGCCTCATTTTACAGACAGGGAAACTGATGGCCAAAGAGATAAAATCTCAGGGGCCACAAACAGATGAGGAGAAGAAGGATGGAGTTCCTTTCTAATCACCACACAAGCATGTACCCTTCCCTCAGAGGCAAAGCCCCCAGAGTGTTTAATCCTACAGAGGAGACAAGCTCAAGGAAAAACCTCCTCTAGAAGGCCACCAACACCACCAACTACAGCTGACTTTAAGTGTTGAGATAGCATGACACTAACAAAATCAAGCGCTCAGAGTCACCAAATGTGATGTTAATAGACAAGTCTATGCAATATATTTTTCATGAGCCAGTGAGGGGATATGAAATATACATTATGCAAGATGGTGTTAACATCTCATTTATTTATTCGGCAGCAATCAGATTTCCTTAACATTGCAGGTTCTCTTTGACTCAAGTTGTGATTCTCAGAAGCTCGGAGTTGTCACCAGACTTCTCATGGATGTGATTGGAGGTCTGCTGTCACCCTTGCCGCCCCTGCCTCCCCACTGAAGGATGATTTCAAAGTATGAGACTTCATTTAACACACTGGTGAGCCAATGACAAATCTGCCCTCCTCTTTGCGTGCCACCGCCTGACACCTGGTTAGTTGGCATTTGGCATTAGTACCCTTCCCAAGGACCTTCTTGCCTGTCTTCCCATAAGCATACTCACACTTTCAAGTAACTCAATAATGTTAGGTCTCTGTGTATAACACACAGCGATGAGCATCAGGTTAGAATTCTTGCACCACACAGACCTCCCACCTCCAGTGGGAGGAGGGGCAGCTTCCATTCGTCTGTTGAGGTCTTTGGCAGTGGCAGCAGCTCCCTGCTAGGATGTCCCTCACCACGTCTGGCACGGAGGAAGGCAAAGTTAGACTGACATCAACACTAACAAAGATTAATTCTTGTGTCTGATGAGAGTTAATTTCTCTGATTAGAGGACTCTCAAAGATGTGCAGCGACTAAACCTTGACTGGAAATATTCAAATGGCATAATGGCCAGACAAACAGCCCCGGACACACCCCAGTGCTTTCAGAGGATTTCTGTGAGATCAGGAACAGCCTTAGTCAAACCAATTCAACGAATAAATATCCAGGGCAGGCAGTTCGAGTAACCTCTGTATGTAGTATTTATCCGTTTCCTTCCATTTATTTATTTGTGTTTTTCCCCTTTTCCAGGACTTTCTGGAAGACCCTGTCTGGAAGAATAAACATTTGGGAAAGAGTGGTGGGAAGTAGGGAAACCATTTTCCGATGGAAGCTATGACCCCAGGCCTGCTATACTGCTTATCCACTGGTCCTCAGGAGAGGGGCTTTGGGCCATGGAAGTTCTTCTTAGAACCTGATGCAATTGGGACAGTCCCCTTTGAGATTTCGACCTGACAAAGGGCATGTGCACACGGTGAGGGCAGGTGGTAAAGACCATCTGTCTAAAAGTTTGATGTCCAGAATGGCAGCCTTCCTGGACTCTTGGTCCAGAGGGAAACAGGTGGAGGTATGGGAAGCCAGCTGACTCACATTCGAATTCTGGTCTTACTGCTTACATCTTTAGAAAGCTTAGTGAGTGAGTCCTATGACTTCTGAGAGGCTCTACTACCTGCTCCAGATCATGGAGACCATTCCTGTCTATGCTGACTTGCTGGGACCTACAAAACTGCCTGACTTTGCTTCCCCTCCTCCTCATACGAATTCCTCACATTTGGTACCTAACAAGGGAAGGGTCCCCAGCCATCTTCTGGAGAAGACGTGGGATATGTCTTTGGAGTCTTCTGCTTAAAGAATTCATCAAGGAGGAGAAGAATGAGCAAGTCAGTTTCTCTTTCCTGTACCTCATTCATTCTTCCCAACCCCCACTTGGACATACCTGTCATCCATCCACTTTATGACTGTGTATTACCGACTCACCAAGGACTGGGAGCCACCTCGTAATGTAGCGCTGCAACTCCTTTTAGCAGGTGACCACCTCCAGACTTGTTCATCGGTTCCATAAACATCGACTGAGAGTCTATTTTGCAACATGCTAGGCCCTTAGTTGAAGAGCTGAGGTCTCTTTTCTAAGGAGCTCAAAAATGTGTTGATGGAAATGAAGCTAGCTTTGGTCAGTCAGTTTGTTTGTTGGGGTTCAGGATCCGAGTGCCCAACACTCCCCTCCCCTGCACTGGGCTAGTACAGATGTAAAGCTGCAGTCAGCACACTGCTAATGGGGCTTTGAAAGTCTCTGCTTTATTAGGGCAGCCAGGAAAGCCGATTTCAGCTGCAAATGCCTTCATTGCCTCCCCAGCAGAAATGGCTAATACCTGCTTTCTGGGACGTGCTCATCAAAGGAGACTCTCAAAGCCCCATTAGCAGTGTGCTGACGCTGGCTGTACATCCTGAAAGGGCAAAGTCCAGCCGAGTGAAAGGAATCCAGCCTATTTGTCAACACAAGAATGAGTCAGAGCTGCCCCTCACCTCCCAATCAATGCCCCCTTCCCTTTCTCCCTCTTACCTGGCCCACGGGGCTGGAGAATTATAATTTCTTAGCAGAGGCTCTTCAGTCAACCCACACACACCCCTCCTTCCTCCTTATTCATCTCCCCATCTCCCTTTCACTCTGTTTGTTCTCCTAGTGGCAGATGCCTAAACCTCCAACTCAGTGCTGAAGACCTCTCCACTGTCACTTAGATGGCACCTGGAGAAGCTTGGTCTCTGCTATCCTCAGAAGGACCACTTGGGAGCTTACTGTCTTAAATTTGAAAAACTACATTAAGGTCATCTGGCCCAATGTGACAACCAATAGTTTATCACTTATCATCACCAACCGGAGATCACGTGATCTCCTAGATGTAAAGATAGCCATCAGACCTGTAGGGGCTTCCTAGACACAACTTGGGCCCTGCAACTGCACACTGGGCTATCAGAAAGACTCACCACCCCTGCCCAGGGATTCCATGAAGGTCAAGAAGATGGTTTCTAGCCAGCTCTCCTAAGACATTTATCAGCTAGCTACCCCTAGCCCAGACTTAATGGGACCTCATCTTAATTTCTTCAATGATCTAGTCTCAACATAAAAGGACATTCACCACCAAGAAATCCTGGCATCCCCATTCCTTAGGGTCCCCTTACCCTGAGAAGGAAGGGCAGGACAGGAAATGAGATTCTTCCAATGTTGTTCACTGTCTCTTTATTCAAAAGACAAAAAGGCTAAGGTGCCACCAAGGACCAGAAGTCAACAGTGTAGCAGCAGAGATGATACTTGAGTAGCATTGTGTAAGGCTTGCTGTGTGACACCCATGTAACAGTCCCCAGTCTATGAGGCTATACATCATAAACTTGCTCCCTTGCATTGATGGTTTATGGATGACAGAGAAGCAAATAAGAATTCTATGCAGCTGTCACATGCTTCCTTGGCCATGGGAACAAAGGGTTTTGGCTTTTTGTTTGTTTGTTTGTTTGTTTCTGTTTTCTTCCCCTCTACCCTATGTTCCTCAGTCACTTGTGCTGAAAGCTGCTCCTTTCTCGGTTCTCTACCTACTTGTCCTCTGACTTTGTTTCCTCCTGGGTCACAATCCTAAGTTTTCCAAATTGATTTTTTTTTCTCCTGCCCACTCCCTAATTGATGGTGGTCCCTAAAATTTCTATTTCCTTCCTCTTTGCTGATTAATCTGCTGCTCACAATCTCTCAGGAAATTGTCTTTGTCTCTAGGCCTTGATCTCAGTGAAAGTCTGACGGACCCTGAATCCAAATGCCTACCTGGACTCTTCTTGCGTGACCACTCCAGCACATCTATTCTTGAAAAGAATGTCCTTAAAACACTATGTATGATAATATTTAAAGCACTGTATAAAGATCAGCTCATTTACTCTCCAAAATGACAGCCCTAGGAAGTAGTTACTGTTGTTATCTTCGTTTGACAAATAAGGAAATTGAGACAGAAAGAGGTTAAGTAACACTTTTAAGATCATACAGTTTATGAACACCACAGCTCTACTCCAATCACTGATGATCCTAAGAGTTACCACAACAAGCAGGCCCTCTACCCATACCTATTATAAGCACACAGCACATAAAATAAATATGAATTTGGGCTCTTCTCTCCAGGTCTGCTCTTCCATTTGCATAACTTAACCCTTCACCTTTTTTAAAAATGCAGGGACGTTTCTGAACTGAACTGTTGGAGCTGAATTGATTGAGAAGTCGCTCCGGATGAAAACTTTCACTATGGAATTGGGGGATATCGTCAAGAGGAGGCATTGGTGTTGAGCAGGATGGAGCACTCTGCACAGAGCCTTACAGTTCAATACTGAGAAGGGCTTAGATGCCAGATAGTTTCATGCCTTATTTTACAAATGGTGCATCTTAGCTTTGACGGTCAGCTGTAATTCTATGTACAAAGGAAACAGACTTTGAATTTGGGTCAGCAAGGAAGGAGGCAGTTGGGGCACAGGGAATTCTACATCTAGTAGAACCAACAATAGAATGAAGAAAATAAATAATATCAGCCATGAAGGGAGCCCAAGATGAGGCAGGGTCTGGGTCAGCAATGAAGAAGGCTGCTGAGGCACAGAGGTGACAAAGCCTGTTAGAAACACTAAAGAGGTCTGGTGACTGAGCTCAGTCACTAAAGAAGCCCTCAGTGTGGACAAGTCTAGTGTCTAGTGGAGAAGAAGTCCAGTTCCTTGGAACTCAAAAGTGGCTTACACATGGTGGTACAACCAGAGGCATGAACTTTGCCCAGATCCTTGTTCTCAGATTATTCCACAGACCCATTAAATCAAAATCTACCTGGTGGGATCATTCTCTGACCCTTAAACTTTAAGAAGTATTGTTCTAAGCTGTATCCAAACTGAGAAAAGGACAAATTGTTTAAACAGATAGGTAGAATCCAAATGAGTCTGTCCCTCTAAATTAAAGGAAATGCATCTCTTTCTTGCTCTGCTCACTTCCTTCACTACCTCAAGAGGATTAAGGTAAGTTCTATGATCCCAGGCACACCTATGTCTGTTAGGTATAAAAGGCCTTGTCCTTAGAATATCAAAAGAGTTTTTGGATAGCATTGGAAATGTAAATGAGGAAAATACCTAATAAAAAAATTAATTCAAAAGAAAAAAGAATATCAAAAGAGACTTAATAACGTTGGTAAATGCCCAACAGTTGGTTTCATTGAAGGACAAGAAGAAAGAGGATGACTTTTTTCATGTTAATCTAACTCAAACACTTAAGTTAGTGGGACCAAGACTGTTTAGGGTTGGCAGTGGCAGAGACAGAGTTGTTTGACTCTCAAGGCACAAGTGTGTGATGGAGCAAGTCCTTTCACCTGTAATCATAAGATGAGACAGGCCTCCCAGTGCTAATAGGAAATAGAGGTTTGAGGTCTGGCTGGAGATCCAAGTAAAAGGAAACCAAGACCCTGAAGTCTAGTTATCAAGGAAGGAGGTTACTGAGGCATGAGGGCTGATAAGTCTGGTAGATTTCACAATGGAGGAGGGCAGTAAACACTATCAGCCATCAAGAGACCATGGAAAATTACAGGCTATAAGTATGAGAAAAAATATAATAAAATAAGACAAACTTTATCTGTGGCTGAGAGCCATTTGATAGTTGAGCCATTTGGTAGAAGAGCTGCCATGAGAGGTGAAAGTGACCCCAAAGTTAGTCTTTTCCTGTCTAAGCCTATGAGAGTCAATAAAACCCCATCTACAACATCTGGGAAAGACATTCTTGGAGATTGTGCAGAGGCATTTTATTACAGAAGGAATTCCTAGAACAGGTTGGTAGCGGAACAAAATTGTACCCCCTGAAATTCCTACATTCACACGAATATGGGTGAAGTCAATAGAAGCAGAAAAAATAGCTATAGGGAAAAAAGTCACAGAGAGACATCTGTATACTTGGGGTGTGAACAGTCATTGGCACACTACAGTTCAGCACACACTACAGTTGGTCTATCAGGCAAGGAAGTCATGGGTCCATATAATACTCAGCAGGAGCTGAAGAGGGTTTTTATTGATCAGCACTAGTCCAGCAGGGTAAGGAAAGGGTGCAGAGAGTTTTAGGACCAACTGTCTAGGGGAATCTCGCCCATAACTGAACCAGAGTATTCCTGGTATACCAAGTATAGTAATAACCCAGAAGCATGTTCATTAACAAAGCCAGGTGAGCCATGTAGTGTTTGAGAAAAGAGAAAAATCTGCATGAGAAAGGTAATAAGAGAAGAAAAGGGACCTTAGGAGAAACTGAACTGAGAGTCTTTCTCACGGAGTTTAGAGAATCTTTGAATATTAGCTCTTTGAATATTAGCCGATGGTTGTGAGTACTTAGATGATCAAGATGGTGCCCTATATTTACAGAATGCCTCTTCTCTTCTGCTCACAACTCCAACATCCTTCCACACCCACCACGTCACCCACGCTTCTCATTTTCCTTTTCACCTTCTTGGGACTCGCCTGGCTACAGTGAAGCTTGAGTTTGGGCTTTATTGTTTAGTACAGAGAATTTTATGGGTTGTGATCTTGGTTTAGGAAACACGCAAGTGTAAGAGCTTTATTATTTATGCATTTAAATAGACTAAACCAACTTGAGTTTTGTGGTTTATGTATTTGCTCACACAGCCTTTGCCCTAGAAGGTGGTGTTCTTTGTGCCCAAACAACATTGCTCCAGGTCAGCTGGTCATACAGTATCTGTAAAGGCTGTTTACAGAGAAATCGTGTTGTGAATTGCTTCTGTGCTTGCCTGGTAAGCCTAGCCCTTCAGAGAGTGACAAAAAAAAAAAAATCTCTTATCTGACAGAGTGGACTGGGGATAGAGCCAAGACATAAAGACAGACAAGTCATATAGAGTTCCCCCTGTATCCACTGATTCTGGGCTATCTGTTTGAAGGTCAGAGAATTCCTACCTGCTCACCTCTTAAATCATCTGCTTCTGTCTGCAGGAGGTGACAGAGTCTCCAACGAACTAAAATAGTCATCTTTCAAGGTTAACAAGGAGCTACTTAGAAGCCCCAGCATGACTGTCAATAGCCAATCAAAGGGAGCTGTCAGCCGCTCCCCCTGAGGAAGGGCTTCAGCTAAACGAATGAGAAGCACCGGGGTGGCTGCATCTGGAGAAGAACCAGCTGCTTGGCTTCTGTGTTGGAACCCAGAGCTGAAGGTGAGCGAGGTGGGGTGGTGCCATTCTCTGAAGCAGAACAGACCAGAATGGTCCCAGTGGGATGCCTGCAACCAGGGAAAACCTGCTGCAATCTGGGGCTCATTCCATGAAATCCATTGTCCTCTCCCCATGAGAGGGGTTCTCAATTAAATTTCTCCCGAGGTCCTTTTACTCCCCTAGTGATCTGTTTCATGCAGGATTTCTTTCTCCTCTCAGATACTACAAGGTGGAGTTAAATGAATATTCTAATTCTAGTTTGGGATTGGATTTAACCCCACCAGCCACTGCCAGGGACTTTTGTAATGGAGAGCAATTGAGATATATTGGTTACTTTCTCATGGCTGAGTCCAAATAGCTGACAAGAGACAAGTGGCTATGAGCACTCGCGGTCGGAAAAGCATGATGGTGGCTGGCTCCGTAGCAGAACAGGTGTGATGCTGAGTCCCTCTCCTCTTCACATCTCTTATAAGACACGAAGTAGGGGCCTATGACAAACCTCAAGGCATCCTCCTACCCCCAGAAAACCACTTCCTTCAGCTAGGGCAACACCTCCTAAGTTCCACAGCTTCCTAAAAGATGTCCACTCATTGGCGGCCAAATGCTTAAGCATATGAACCCATGGAGGACATTCCACGTTCAAACCATGGCTGGAGACTTGAAAACTAGAAGGGTTTTTGTTCCATCAGGTCCTCTGCCCTCCTCCAGGGCAACGTAAGGATTGAAGATGAGGTTACTATTTGCAGCATGTGACAAGCTGCTCCATAGGCCACAGAGCAGGCGGAGTTTCCTAAGTCCTATAACAAGTTTGCCACCTGCCAGCAAAGCAACAACAAAACCCTAGTCATCTATCTAGGGAAGGAGAACAGACTCAGGTAGGGATCTGAAGCAGCCCATGATGGATGGGAGAGATAGACAGAACTCCTGCAAATGAGCTTAGGGCTTCAAGCTCCATTAGAACACACTGTCTCTCCGGCAGGCGGGACTGGGGAACCAGTCTGTAATCTTGGGGAAATCACAAAAAAGAAACACCACTAAGTGACTGGAGATACACAAGTTCATCCCGATTTCCAGAGAAAGTAAAAGCTACATTTTGGAAACCTAAGCTGGTGAGCATCATACCAACCCCTTAAAAAAAAAAAAATCTAGGTTGCACTATTAAAGAGACAGTAGGAAACACTTAGTAAGGAAAATGGGAATCATTGAAAGCCGACCTCGGCTTATAAACACAAGTCAATCTGAAATAACATTCTAACATATTAAGTTCAGAGAGAAAAGCAAGATTTTTACAATATGTATGCAAAGGGGCATATGTTTGTGCCCGAGCTCCCACATGCATGCATGAGTGTGTGTGTGTGTGTGTGTGCGCGCGCATGTCTGTATGCATGTGTGTGTGCATGTGTGTGTGCATGTCTGTGTGCATGTCTGTGTGCATGTCTGTGTGCATGTGTGTATGTGTATGTATGTGTGTGTGTGTGCATGTCTGTGTGCATGTGTGTGTGCATGTCTGTGTGCATGTGTGTATGTGTATGTATGTGTGTGTGCTTGTGCACATGTGTGTGTGAGCATCTGCGTGCATTTGTGTGTGTGAGCATGGGTGTGTATGTGTGTGCTTTTGTGTGTGTGTGTGCTTTGTACTTATGCACATGTGTGCATTTGTGAGCATGTGTGTGCATGTGTGTGTATGTGAGCATGTGTGTGTATATTTGTGTGCTTTTGTATGTGTATGTTTGTGCACATGTGTGTTTGTGTGTGTTCGTGTGTGTATACTTTGCATATGTGTGTGTTGGTGCACATGTGTATGCATGTGTGTGTATGTGAGCTGCATGTGTGTACATGTGAGCATGTGTGTGTGTGTGTTTGTATTCTTTTGTGTGTGTATGTGTGTGTTTGTGCGTGTGTATGTGTGTGTGTGTGTGTGTGTACAGAACACAAGTTAACTAACATCAGGCATCTTCCCCCATCATTGCTTTTTTTTTTTTTTTTTTTTTGAGGCTATGTCTCTTATTGGACTTAGAAGTCATTAATTTGGCCAGACTGACTGTCCTCACCATGTCCCCAGAGCTGGCCTTCTAGATGCAAGCCTCCATGGCTGCCTTTTTACTCTGACGTGGGGAAATTTGAAGTCGAGCTCTCCTGCTAGATCAGCAGGTACTTTACCAACTGAACCATCTTCCCAGCTCAAAAGCAAGATGTTTTAAAGGTACCTTTCATCAGAAATTTTATTTATTTGTTTGTTTTCCTCTACAGAGGTGTAAGCTCCATCTGGGCAGGAATTTCGAAGAGGCAAGTCTTTTGTTTAGTGCTGTGCTTATTGTAATGTTCGACAGAAAGTAATGGATATTTTTAAGAAAATGAATACATGTGCACAATAAAAAATGTTGAGGAAAAATGAACTGAAATCTCTTAAGTGGTCACATTCAGGGTGGTTTCCATTTTTTTCTCTAGACATTTTTTCCTATATTTTTCACATTTCCTACAATTAGCACGGGTTTCTTTTATAATCACAGAAATAAAACACTCACTTCTTCGGTTTCTTTTCTTCGGAAAAATGAGTAGACAGGTGGGCCAAGGGAATGAGAGTTTCCAGGAAGTGTTTCCCCAAAACCCTCTCATGTTCTCCTTTGACCCAGATGAAGGGTGTGAGCCCAGAAATGGCTCAGCGATGTAGCTTTGTTGAAGGACTAAACCAAACAGTACTGATTAAAAGATCAATGCCAATGTCAAGGGAAGTCTCTAGTGCTGTGACTCAAGGGGTCCGTCTCATTCAGCGTGTTCTTCAGAGGCCTGAATCAGGACAAAGAAGATCTACTGACTTAAGTTGTAGCCTGAGTAAGTATAACACAGAGCTGAGAACCCTGGCTAAGAGGTTGGCATGCAAGATTCAGCTAAAAGAAACTATTTCAGCACTCTTTGGCTGTAATCCAAAATCAATTCTGTTAAACTTCTCAGGACCTATATTCAAGTCCCCCAAATGTCAACAGCCTGATCGTCAAATAGGGAATATCTGAGTATCGATAGTTAAATGAAAACAAGACCTAAGCATTTAGCCTGACTAAAACTCCAGTGAGTCTAAGAGTCCCTTAAATGGACCACATGACTCGGGAACAGCATGCACAGAGTCCTCATACCCAAAATTAAGGTTTATTTGAGATTTAGCATCCTAGGGCCTATTACAGGATTCTTCTTCCCTTTCCCCGCATCCAGCCCTGCTCGCTCTGGCCCTGCTCCAGAAATATTTGTTTCATATATATGAGTACACTATCACTGTCTTCAGTCACAGCAGAAGATGGCATCAGGTGCCCTTTACAGATGGTTGTGAGCCACCATGTGGTTGCTGGGAATTGAACTCAGAACCTCTAGACAAGTAGCTGGTGCTCTTAACCACTGAGCCATCTCCAGCCCTATAACAGGATTCTATAAACCATCACCCAGAATATTTCATGCAACTTTGGGCACTGGATCAGACTTACTTGCTCTTCTGGAGACGCACAGTTCATACTAACATATTAGAGACCCTGGTCTGGCCTTCAAGAAAGACACTTGTTTGTTTTTAACACAAGCCTTCCCCCCAAATTATTTGCGTAGGAAATGATTTTATTTTTCCAGTTTATTTTGCTTTTGCATAACATCTGTGTGAAGAGTGTGCTGGGGATCTACTGCTCCCCCACAAGCTACCCTAGCCATGAAGAATATCCCCAAAGTTCCACCTCTGTCCTCCAGCAAGTGGAACAGGGCAAAACCCAGAAAGATCCACGGCACAGGCCTGCTCAGAGGAATGAATGCAAATATCCCCGGGATTTACCACAGTGTCATCAGCTCTTCAAATCATGTCATGAAAAATGTATACAAGTAACTGGCATGTTTTCCAAAAAAGAGTAAAGAGAGATGGTCCATTTGGATCCTTGGTTTTCTAAGGGAAGTTAGAATGGAATCCTGGACAGCAGGGACATGGGTTAGATTGAGCCCTGGCAGGGAGAAAAACTCACCAATGGGGGCTGTTGGGACAGACCATCATAAAAGACTAGAAAAGTCCCATTGTCAGGTTCAGGGACTCAGGGTTCTGAAGCTCTCACTTCAGTAGCAGACAAACAAGAAGTTGTCTGGTAATTCCCAGTCTTAGTCATACATAAAAATCTTTTGTATAGTGTTAAAGATGCCAATATTTGAGCCTCTTCCTGAACCAAATAGATTAGGATCCACAATGGTGTGGCATTGGTACTGGCGTGGCTGGGATGAGAGTGAAGCAAGCCAGGCTCTTAGGGTACATGATGTATGGAGACAGTCAATCTCAGCATCCTACATGTACAAACTGCCTCCCAAGAGGGATGTATCATGTTCCCATTCTACCATTTATCTTCTACTCCTCATGTTGAGGCTTGGTCTGTTGATATGTATTGTAATGCTAAATGCTGGCCTCCAAGACCTGGTTGCTCCAGAGATGAGAGAGTCTGCACATAGACCCAAGTGATACTGTGTGACCTTGCCCTCAAGTTATCTCTAATTGGTAAATAAAGATGTCTACAGCCTATAGCTGGGCAGTATTGAGATTGACGGTGCTTGGTGTTCCAAGCCTTGGGTAGGGGGACCACAAGGAGAGGGAGAAGAAGGCAAAGGAGACAGGGGAAGACCCCATCAGACCCCATCAGTTAGGAGTCCAGGAAACATGACCCTGAGGGCTAGACAATTGGAGTTAAGAAAGACCAGCCTAAATAAAACATAGTAAGTAATAACTTCATGTTATTAATAGGAAATAGATTTTAATAGCATTAAGGCTTATTGTAAATAATAAAAGTTATGTGTCCTTTATCTGGGAACTGAATGATTAAAGGCAGGGTAGAAACCCCTGACTGGGAATAAATATTTCTACAACACCTCATCTGCAGTCTGGATCCTAGGGTATATACAGATCCTACATAATGTTTTCCTGAGGTAATTTCCAAGACGAGTCTAGTCTTTACATCCAACAATACACTCAGATCCATTCAGTCTGCATTCCCTGCAAAACAGGGAATCTGAGGTCATGCAGGCAGTGACTATCCAAGGCAAGAGCTGTGTGAAGTCTGACAGCAGGCAGGCGTCCAAGGAGAATGCACACACAAGGGCTTGGAATCAAATATAAGGCGGCCATCCATGGGACAGTGTTTGGCTCCACTCTGAGGGAGGCTTTGTGAGGTAAAACAGGGTCTCGATTCAAGGTACTGATGTTGGCCAGGTACTACAGAAGAAATGCAAGTGTGTGAGGAGAAACTTGGTTCCAACCACAAGCTGGACCCCCACGCTGAGGTCCGCTGCCATGAACCCAAATGGCTGGCGATAAGGTCCTGAAGTGTATAGGAATTGTATCAAAGCTACCCACTATGCAGGGGCCTTTTGTGCTTTTTCTTGGGGTCCCAGATCTGTTTTGTCTGAGCTGACCGAGCAGGGATCCATAGCAGAGAGGAACCTCCATGCACTGCTAAACCAGATGCCGAGTGAATATCTTCAAACATAAAGATGGAAAGCCTGGAAAAAGAAAAAACAAAACAAAACAAAAAAAAAAACACTAGATTTACTCGGAGGATTTGAAAGGCAAGACTTGAACCAAAGAGGGCAGTTACAACTTTGCTTTAATATCAAGCATTCATACTATTGGCAGTTTCCAATAATGGAGTAAGTAGGGCTTAATCCTCTAGCTTGGAAACTGGGGATGCAGTAGAGGGTATGTCTCTGGGAGGGGGCCACTTTCTATTAAACTATTGCTGTTGCCCTTCAAACTAAAGACTCACAGTTCCAACTGGGGTAAGGGCCAAGCAGGCAAAGTACCTGCTGTGCAGAAATAAAGACCTGGCTTTGTACCCCAGAGCCCACGTACAGCCAGATACAATAGTGAATGTCTATAATTCCAATACTCCTACTCCTGAGTAGAGACAGGAGACTCCCAGGAAGCTCTCAGGCCAGCTAGCCTGGCATAAACAGCTGCAAACAAGAAGAGACTCAGTCTCGCATACTAGAGAATGTGAGGACTGACACCTGTGAGTGTCCTCTGACCTCCACATGTATGCCATGGAACAGGGCCAGTTCTATTCGTTCCTGAAAGAGGAGGGTTTGAGACTGAGACTTAAGGTGTGGGAGGAGAATATTCTTCCCTGGCCTGACAGCTCTTTCCTTGCAGACTGCTCACTCTGGAGCCAGGGCAAGGATGTCATAAAGCTTTTTCTGTGTGGTCTAAACAAGCAAGAGTCAGAGTCCCAAGGGATTCCATTCAGCTTCTCCAAACTACTCCATCCAGGTGTTGAAGACCGTAAGGAAGACAGACTACAGGAGCATTTACATATAATTAGATTATAAAAGATTTAGCTTTGAATAAACTGTGTAGTCTATTTATGGATAATTTACAGGTTAAAATTTTATCAGTGTTCTCCTTATAGTCGTCATCCTTTGATTTCTCACTTCCTGTTTCTCCTCCTGTACGTATTTACACTGACCCTGATCAAACCTAATCAAGGCCGTTAGCATCTGTGCTAAGTGTTCCCTGTGAATCAAACGTGGCCTCAGGTGCAGATGCCCTTACCGGAGGCAGGTCCAGGGAATTATAGAGAGGAATATGAAGGATGCTAAGGCCTTGGGCAATGTTCCCCAGGACCCAGACACTCACTGCCTAACTACTTAGGCTCAAAGACACAGAATTCCTCAAGTACATTCCTATAGCCTCTAGCAACTAAAGCCAAGACAATGTATCCATAAGGCTTCTGTGATGTGATGCAGACATGGAAGGTCTTCAGGATAAAGACATCCAACAATTGGTTTCTGGGTAGTTCTCATGAGCCACTCTGAGCCCAGATGAAAGACTTAGAAAACCACCTGTCTACCCTCAGGGCCTCTGTCTATGATGCTCCTCTGAGCCAGAAGCACCTCCCCCCCCCCCCCCCCCCCCCCGCAGTACTCCCTCTCTTCCCTTCTCGAGGGGCCTTGCTTCTTCTGAAGGACAGCTCCAGAAAGCACTCTCAGATTCACCAGGGGAAACTGACACCTTTTTGTAGTGTCCTCAAGGTTGCAGGGTACCCAACTGTACTAACCCAACAACTGCATCTGTTATTGACATCCCTTCAAACTATAATAAGCGCCTTGGGAGAAGAGAAATTGAAAGAATAAATCAATGAATAATCAGGAAAGGGGGAGATAACTGGGAGCAGGTAAACTGAGGCACCACAAAATGGGAGGCTTGCCGTAAAGCAAATGGAAAAGGAGAAGGTAAAGCCTAGGGCGTGACAAGGACAAGGCTTGCAAATGCTAGATTTCAGCATCACCCCTTAGGGATAAGGAGGGCTGTTCCCTTCCTGGGTGTAGTGTTCCTTTCCCTGTACGGCAGGGGACTTCCATTAGACACCTCTGTGTCCAGCACAAACAAGATAATCTTCTTTCTTATGGCCGAACTAAGTGTCCAGTATAAACTAGCACATTGCTTATGTGACATCTGTCCCTCAGACCACAGGGATTTGGGATCCATACTTGTCAAGGTTACCCTGTCTTACTCACAGCTGCCCTGGCCTTCTGTGGACAGTCTTGGTGTTGCTGTTGTTGCTTAGGTTTTTCTTTCCCCATCAACTGTAGCTAAGGGGACTCCATCATCCCCCTTTTATAGCCTAGATGTGCCATGTCTTCTTAATTATAACTGAGACCTTGGAGGAAGAGTGCGGGACTTGAAAGAAGGCAGAAAGACTGTGTGTCTGAAGGGAAGGCAGAGTCCTGTCTTGGAACAAAGGTGCACATGAACTGATTGGCAGCGTTAGGACAGGGAAGAGAGTGGGAGTTGGAGGTCTAGGATTAGAATCTTCTAGTCAGATGAGAGAAGGCGATCTGGACAGGAAGAAGAGCATAGCCATTGACTGAGTGTGATACCTCATGAAAGTGGGGCAGGAAGTTAACTTCAGGGCTTCAGTAGAAAACAGTGGAGGTCATCTGTAAAAGGGCCAGACACAGAAGTGTATGTGAGAAATAAGGCAGATGCTGGCAGGGATGTCTGTTTGCAGGTAGCAAGAAAGGGAAAGATGTAATAAGGAGACTAGAGGCCAGGCCAGACCAGTCATGTAAGGAGTGTCCTCAGATTCTGAAGTCCTGAGTACCAGAGAAATAGCTAAGGCAAGGACTTAGGGACAGAGGTGTATGTCAGACTATCCACTTGTCAGAATGAGTCACTAGATTAGGGACAACAAGCAAGCAGTCGGGTGACAAGACTGAATCAACACTGCTGGACTGCAGGAGCTTAAATCCTCCCTGCCTGGAGTTGAAATTGATCCCAGAGCCTGGGGCCAAGCTGAGCCTGCAGATCTGGCAGCCAAGGAGATTGGGCTCAGGGAGGCAAGGGGGCAAAACTTGGGAACCAGGTAAGCGCCTGACAGATGGAACACAAATGAGGCCCGGTTCTGCTCCAGCTGTTTTTGATAGCCTGACTTCTTGCTCAGAGGTCCAGGAAGGATGAAGAATGAACTGACATGGGCCTTGGAGAACAGCTGCTTCTTGCTAGGAATGAAGGGGGTGGGGTGAGGAAGTGTGTGGTGGTGATTTGCAGAGCATACCTGAGAGAGTGAGGGGACTTCTCGGTGGAAGAGAGGCTTACTGTCTTCCATTTGCAGCCAGAATTCGAGCCTCACGGTGAGGACTCGGAAACCCCTTCTCATTTTATATACTCATTTTCTACGTGGTCTTGAGGATTTTACTGTGATTTTTTGCCCCCCCCCCACTTTCCTTTTCCTTATTCAGGGCCCGATCCCCTCTGTGTCCGTGTGTAAGGAGCAGATAGTGTACCAGTTACTTCTCTGTTGCTGTAATCGAATGCCACGACCAAAAACAACTTATATGCAGAATGATGGATTTGGGCTCAGACTCCAGATGGAAGAGCCCATAATGACAGGGAAGGCATGCAAACAGGTTACCAGGGAGCTGACAGGTCACATCAGCGTCCCCATACTGAAAGTCATGAAGGCAAGGCTAGAAACTCACAAAGCTCAGACCCAGCTATGTGCTTCCCTCAGCAAGGCATTCCATCACCTCCCCCAAAGAATACTAACTAGGAGCCACAAGTTCAAACCTGCGAGCCCCCCACCCAAAAAAGCACCACTGTAAGGATCCCCCAAGTATTCTCTGAATGTGTGAATTCCTGAAGAAGTCAGGCAAGTGACCCATGGTCTTACAGCTACCATGATGCCAACTGCTCCTCAAGATCCAGGAGAAAGGGGTGGCAAGATGACTCAGCACACATGACAGTTCCAGTTCCATCTACACGACCCACCAAAGGGTAGAAAGAGAGAACTGATACCACAGCATTGTCCTCTGTCCTCCACACAGACACAAGAGGCATACACACTCTCTTCCTCACATACACATACATCATGCACACAAGCAGACACTAGTGACAAATTAAATTTGGAAAGGCTTTGGGAAAGAGAACTGTGTTTTCCAGAAGGCAGTTGATGGTCAAGCAGCCTACCAGGTTTTAGAAGCAGATGTCTGTACTTACCTATCTAGCTACTCATTAAGCAAGGACCTCAGGGCTCCTGTCAGACCAGGCTCCAGTGTCCCCATGTTCTCACACTGCCTTCAGCGTCTCAAGTTTCAGTTCTAACTGTCTAAAGATATTTGTGAGAACCTGGATCCAGTGAGGGGAGAAGCTAACCAGTGGGCAGGACTGAGTGTGTGTGTGTGTGTGTGTGTGTGTGTGTGTGTGTGTGTGTTTCAAGCACACATGCATACAGGCCATGCCTTACGAGGCCAAAGGAGGATGTCAGGGGTCTACTTTAACACTCTCCACCTTAGTACCTTGAGACAGAGTGTTTCCCTAGACCTGGAGATAGGCTGGAAGACAGCTATCTTCCTGTTTCAATTCTCCACAGTGTTTGAGTTGCAGACACATAAAGTCATATCTGACTTTAGGAACTAACATTTCATGAACCCCATGACCAGTTGTACTGGCTAATTTTGTGTCAACTTGACACAGCTGGCGTTATCACAGAGCAAGGAGCTTCAGTTGAGGAAATGCCTCCATGAGATCCAACTGTAAGGCATTTTCTCAATTAGTGATCAAGGGGGAAAGGCCCCTTGTGGGTGGTGCCATCCCTGGGCTGGTAGTCTTGGGTTCTATAAGAGAGCAGGCTGAGCAAGCCAGGGGAGGCAAGCCAATAAAGAACATCCCTCCATGGCCTTCTGCATCAGCTCCTGCTTTCTGACCTGCTCAAGTTCCAGTCCTGACTTCCTTTGGTGATGAACAGCAACATGGAAGTGTAAGCCGAATAAACCCTTTCCTCCCCAGCTTGCTTCTTGGTCCTGATGTTTGTGCAGGAATAGAAACCCTGACTAAGACACCAGTCAACACAAGCTAGGGCACCTAATTCTGAGTGATGGATTTGGGGGTGATTTGTCATGACTCCTCCACTTGGGAGAGTCATTACTGTTAGTGAAATGTTCCAAGAAAAACAGAGAAATAAAAAGTAACAACAGCAACAAATCAGAAGTCAGAGTCAGTGATGGAAATTCACTGATTCTGCTCATGGTGTAAAGACAAATGGGTGTGGATGAGCAGCGGGGTAGAGTACCAGAAGCTGCTGTGCAGGTAGCATGATGCTAGCTGTGCCTCACCCATTCACTGAGCCCTCACTATGGCTCCAGGATGGGACCTGTGCTAAAGACAGAATAACACACAAGGCAGATCCAGTGCATGTGACGTATATAGACCCCCCAAAAGGCAAGCAAGCGAGGAGTGAGGGATAAGCGGGTCAGATGAGGGACATTAAAGTTCATCTTAAGACCTTGAGGCACAGCCTATTTGCCAGTATGGGGCAGAAATAAGAAAAGGTGGTGAAACCCCAATACCAGGGCCTTAGGAAGGATCTCTCTCGACTGTCACTAGAGAGGTTCCCTGATAATGTGTCAGGAGAAGCTGTCTCTGTTTTCACAAAGGTGGCCCCTCAATCTTTCCATGGCAGGGACACTGTGCCCACCGTCTGTGTCCCTGGCGTGGTGCCTGGCACATAATAAATACTCAACACGCAGATGCTACCCCTTTCCGGAGGACCACAGTAGGATCTAAATGGCAGAAAGGATGAGTCCCTGGCCATTATCCCCTTACCTCAGAGGCATGGTAGGGAGGGGAGAGCATGCATAGGGATGGCTCTGGGGCAGCGTAAGTGAAAAGACTGTGGCTGTGCTTGTGCCCAGCCTGTGACAGTGCCTGACTCATGCTCATACAGTGCACTTCCTTTTCCTCCTGGGCACACAAGTGGGTGGCTTTCACCGCTTCCCATGAGAATGCTGTGCGACTGACCCCTAACTGAGCCAGCCCAAGGACAGAGAGCTTCTCCCTTTCTAGGCCAGGCCCACAAAAGCTTCTCCCCTAGACTAAGGCCACATCTCGTGTTTTTCTTCCTTCTTCCCATTGAATGAAGAGGAATCTATAGATTAGAGGAAGGCAGATCATAGGGCACAAAGAGTTGTAGTCTCTGAGTAGCCACATAGAAAGCCATAGGCCTAGGAAAGCATCACCAAGGTTAATGCGAGTAACGGATTCTGTTTGGAACTCTGGGGACCTGTGAGGAGTGGGGAGCATCTATCTCTTACATCGGGCAGATTTGTTTGTTCTAAATAATATATGACATGCTTAGCTCTGCCTGCAACAAGTGTATTCCATAAAGCCCAGACCCAATGTTCTATCTCACCCAAGCTGAGCCTTGGGTCAGGGGAGAAACAGGACATGCAGAAATGCAGAAAATGCCAATCTCTCTCCATAGACAAAGTCCTGCTCTTGGGAGAGAGAGCACAGATCCTCCCCTGTAAACCAGTTTCAAGCCCTGGTCAACTGTTTAGATGTCTCGGCCTCAAGATCCATTCCTAGGATGAAAAACCTAATCTTGGACAGGAGGATGGCTCAGTCGGTCCTGATGTTGATCCTCAGCACGCCGCTGGGTGTGGTGGAGTGTACCTATGATCTCTGTGCTGGGAAGGTGGACCGCCTGTCAATCTAGCTGAATCCAACAAGCTCCAGGTTCAGTGAAAGACTCAGTTTCAAAATGTTAGGTAGAAAGCAAGTAAGGAGGAAAACTGGCCTTAACCCCTGGCCTCCACTCACAGATATGCACATAGACACGATCATGACTTACACATGCAAAATAAAATGCCATCATTTTTTATCTGGATTCTTTCTGCAACATACATGATCATACACTGATGTAATGAGCATGTAGTTATAAAACGTGGTTTTTAAAGGGAGTAAGACAGACATGGTCTAAGACCTCTTTAGGTGGCAAACTTTTCTGATTCTGACTTCAATGAGAGATTCTCTTGTTGCCCCTCAAAATTGGGGGCAACTATGAAACTCTTGCCAGGGCTCAGGTCTGAGAAAACACAAAGCAACAAGACAGAGACAAGCTATGGTCTAGAAAAAGATAATGTTCTTGGGGTTATATGTAATTGCACAGAAAATTCATAGAGCGAATACACAAATGGTTCAATATTGCATGGGCCTGCACAGTAGCTATTATAAACAGCAGTCGCTGGAGCTGCAGCAATACAGTTAATGGAGAATCTGTACTTAGCGAGGAAACTTTAAGAAATTGCTGCCAGAGAGACTGAGAATTTCTTACAATTAGTTTAAATGGAAGCAACCATTCAAAAGTAGGTATGCCATCCATGACAGCAGGGGGGTGTGGTGAAAGATACAGAATTAAGAAGATGAAATATGAGTTCAGACAGAAATATCACTGGCTCTGCTAAACATCTTCAGAGATCCCCTAGTGAGATGGGAAGCAGAATCTGAACCACACTGGATATGATACAGGGTTTCGGGGTGTCTCTGTACTCTGCTCTATCCACTGTCGATCATCACAGATACCTGAACAGACAGAGCCTGGTTCAAAACTGCAGTCATGGTCCCTGTGTCCCACAGAGGGGACATGAAATACATGGCACTCTGGAGAAAAAGAGAACGCAGATCTAGCAAGGTTTTGTTCTGGAAGTGTGTGTGTGTTGTATAATATTTCTTAGAGAGTTTCTTGGCCTTATCAGAGCTTCTGCACCCACAAGCCACAACTGTGGTGTTCCCCTGATATGCCCAGTCAACAGATGTGACTCAGGTGGACTCTAAATTCAGGCAAAGCCACCAACTGACCTTCGTTCATTTTGTTCTCTTTTCTGGTTACAACCAACTCAATCTCAGACTCTCTTGCTGCCCTCCCCACTCGTGTTCTCTGCTTCCACAAGTATTTTAGTCAGGGATAGTATTGCTGTGATGAAACATCACAACTAAAAGCAAGATGGCAGCTCCATAGGAGGAACAACAATACGAACCAACTAGTACTTCTCCCTACTCCCCGAGCTCCCAGGGACTAAACCACCAACCAAAGAGTACACATGGAGGGATCCATGGCTCCAGCCACATATGTAGCAGAGGATGGCCTTGTCAGTCATCAATGGGAGGAGAGGGCCTTGGTCCTGTGAAGGCTCAATGGATTCTGCAGTATAAAGGAATGCCAGGACCAGGAAGTAGGAGTGGGTGGGTTTGGGAGCAATGGGAGGTGGGAGGGGATAGGAGGGTTTCGGAGAGGAAATCAGGAAAGAGGATAACATTTGAAATGTAAATAAAGAAAATATCTAATAAAAAATCTAAATAAATAAATCAAGTTGGGATGGAAAGGGTTTATTCAGCTTACTCTTCCTATCAGGGTTCATGATTGAAAAAATTCAGGACAGGAACTCAGACAGAAACAGAAGGCAGGAGCTGGGACAATAGCCATGAAAGAGCCCTTACTGGCTTGCTTCTCATAGTTTTTCCCAGTCTTCTTTTGTAGTATAGAACCCAGGCCCACAGCCCGGAGGTGATCCCACCCACAATGAGGTAAGCCACCCACATTAATCACCTTTTTTAAAATGCCACATACATTTGTTGAGGTTTCTTTCTCTGGATGACTCTAGCTCCTGTTGGGTTTGCACAACACCCAACCAGCATACGTCATTCTTTCTTCTTCTCTAGAGACTAGAAAAAATGAACATGGAAGCTGGACATAGTGGTATGCTTTTGCTGTCCCATTTCTAAGAAGACAGAGCCAGGTGAAAGCCTGGGACTCTGCAGGCTCTGCCTAGCCAGTCATATCCACTTAGTGAGTCCAAGGCCAGTGAGAGACCCTGTCTCAAAATGAACAAACAAAAAGGGTGAATGGTACCTGAGTTTATTCTCTGGCTTCACTTGCATGCACACACACATACCCGCAACCCCCACCCTAGGCCGCTAGTCCACATCACATTGAATATGCCTCCCATCTACTTGTCCCCTTATTAGCATCTTTCTGCCTGAAGAGGATAACTGTCCAGAATGGTACCTCCTCCTTATGACCTCAGCTACAGCTTACAACAGAGTACATTTTGGCATCACCGAGCCCAGCATGTGAATACCAGCAACTCAGCAGGGTCCCAGAAACACTGAGAACGTTGGCTGCTGTCCTAGAGGTGGGGGGTGCTTATGGGAGCAGAAAGAAACAGCAAGAAGGAGGCCAGGGAGGCTGAGGGGAGGTGTACTTGTGATAGGACCTTGCAGAAACAGCAGTTCTGTATAGGTGGAGAATAACTACCTCCCCCCGCCCCCCAGGCTTGAGAACACAGAGGGAAGCTTCCTTCTACAGCAGAAGGATTTCCACACTATCCCAGCACTTCAAAGCACCCCTCAGCTAATTATTATGGAGATGTGTATTAATTGGGAGGCTTCCACAGCCTCTTAATACTCTCTGTATGGCCAACTTAAAAAGCAACTCAGAAAAGAAATCCAACTGTGTCCAAGGTGACTCGGGGCAGAGATGGGGGCAGAGATGGGGGCAGGGGGAGGGGTGAGTTGGAGCTGTTACCAACACGTCAGCAAAACAAAGCCAAACAAAATCACAAGTCTTCCGTCAGAGTGGACCGTTACTAATACTACTGTGGAAAAAAAAATGGATTTAACAATTTTTCTTCTGATTCTTCCATATTCTTCTCAGTGTCTCAAAACCAAGACTCCTAAGGTGAAATTAGTCAGACACACAAAAAAACAATAGTACACGATTTTACCTCCGTCAAATATCTGCACTAGGTAAGCTCATAGAGATATTATAAATTGCAGGGAGTTGGAAGGAGGAAGGAGACATGTTGCTTAATTATCACTGAATGTGTGGTGATGGACACTTGTGGTAACTGGATGGATAGTGAAGATGGCTATGCTATGCCTTAAACACAAGTAATGCCAAATACGGTTGCAGAAATGATTAAAAGGTTAAATTTTTTCCTACCTATACTTTACTCCAATTTTAAGAATTAATAATGATATGTTATTCCAAAGCCATTGAGTTGTACACTAAAATGGATGAATTATATATCTGTATATCGATTAAATTATCTTTAAAAAGACACTAAATCTATTAAGGATCCTTACCCACAGGCACTTTCGAGCCCGACACATCTTTCCTCCCTGCTTATTGAGAAACTTCTACTGGGTAGGTATCTGCAAGGTTGGTATTGGTGCAGAGAGTAGGCACGGCAAGCCTGTTAGAGTGGCCTCAATCTCTTCCTCTCAGCCATCTGCTCATTTTAGCATCAAGCATCTTTCTATGCCACCACTCACTCAGGTGTGCTCTCTCAGTGCTGAGCCGGAGCTACATGGCTTCCGCTTGCTTGATTGCTCTTTCAGCTTTATTGCTAAGTCTGGGTTCATGGACAGTACCTGATTCTGTTCATAGACATCTTGGTTTTGAGCTCAGCCCTAAGCTCCGGTTCTATTAGCTTGACCAACATGCAATTGTCCTGGGAGCCTTGGCTTTATAGTAAAAGGTCTTTTTCTAAATAACCCAAGGGCAGTGATTCTAAACAAAATTCTATTGCCCTGTCTGGGACCTTGACTCCTTCTAGAGACCACTTGCCCTCTGCCCATCTATCTGAACTTCTGGATCCACTTTCCCAAACTCACTTTAACTGTTTTCAATTTATCTTTCCCTCCGAGCAGATCAGTTTTACAACTTTCTCATCTGTGACCTCCTCTACCTATACCTCCAACATTATAAATTTCATATCTTGCCACAGCTCCAAACCCATTCTTTTGCCATTCTTGCAAATTGGACCCCATCAAGTGGTCCAAGTGTGTGTGGGTACCACTTTGTAATCCTTGCTCCTCTGAAAAAATAACCTCAAGATATGCCAAGCACCATTACTGCTATGTCTCAAACACAAGCATGTCCCTTCCTGTAGGGATGTCATGACCAAAAAAACCACAGCAAAGTCTAGAATGGAAACATGCTAGCATCACCGGGGAAGGTCTTGGTAAAACACTGACTTTCTACACTTTACACCTAAAGATTTTGACTTAAGTATGGGATAGGATCTAAGTGTGGGAAGATTCCTTACAGTTCTTTGGCGACCCATAGAATAAGATATCTGTTCTGGTTTGCTTTCTGTTGCTGTATAAACACCAGGAACAAAAGCAACTTGAAGAGGATCATGAATGATATTATAGTCTATCCTTGAAGGGAGTCAGGGCAGGGACTCGAGCAGGAGTGGAGGCAGGAATCAAGGAAGAAAGCTGCTTACTGCTGTGTTCAAGGGCTCATGTTCATCTAGCTTTCATACATAGCTCAGGCCCACCTGCCTAGGAATGGTATGGTCCACAGTGAGCTGGGCCCTCCCACATCAAGCATCAATCAAGACAGTCTTGAGCAATTTTGGCCACAGTATGACCATGATTGAGACAGTTCTCCCACTGAGGTGCTCCCTTGCCAGATGATTCTGTTGTGTGTGAAGCTGACAATAAAAACGAACGAGCACGATAGCCAATGGCAAAGCTTTCGATGGGGATGAAATGGTTTGGAAATGGATAGTGGTGCTGGTTGTCCAACATTGTGAATATAAATAACACCGTGTGTGTGTGTGTGTGTGTGTGTATAAATATACAGTTATGTATAACATGTATATGTATGTATATAATATGTATCGTATATATGGTTAAAATGACAAGGTTTTGTTATATACATGTTAACAGAACTTTAAAAAAATTAATATTTATATATTACACCCCAAACCACTGAATTACATACTTTAAGTGTGTAAATTCCATGGTATATGAATTGCAAATATAAAGGAATCTACTCAACAGGCATCTACTCCAACAGGAACCCGGCATCTATTGTGCACTAAACAAATCAGTAGGATGGACCATCTAGAGACTGCTGTATCCAGGGATCCATCTCATAATCAGCTTCTAAACGCTGACACCATTGCATACACTAGCAAGATTTTGCTGAAAGGACCCAAATATAGCTGTCTCTTGTGAGACTATGCCGGGGCCTAGCAAACACAGGAGTGGATGCTCACAGTCAGCTATTGGATGGATCACAGGGCTCCCAATGGAGAAGCTAGAGAAAGTACCCAAGGAGCTAAAGGGATCTGCAACCCTATAGTTGGAACAACATGATGAACTAACCAGTACCCCGGAGCTCTTGTCTCTAGCTGCATATGTATCGAAAGATGGCCTAGTCGGCCATCACTGGAAAGAGAGGCCCATTGGACTTGCAAACTTTATATGCCCCAATATAGGGGAATGCCAGGGCCAAAAGAATGGGAATGGGTGGGTAGGGAAGTGGGGGGCGGTATGGGGGACTTTTGGGATAGCATTGGAAATGTAATTGAGGAAAATATGTAATAAAAAATATTAAAAATTAAAAAAAAAAACAAATCAGTAACAAGTCCAACTTGTGAACCTCATGGAGTTTTGATCATTCAAGGTGATGCTGGTTCACCGGGTTATCTATCACCTTGTCCAATGAGTCAGAACACCCCCATATATAACAAGTTGTATGAAGTTGCTACAATATTGGTAGTGAGGAACACTAGAAACCCAGGGTTTCTATTATTATTATTATTATTATTATTATTATTATTAGTCAGTCCTCCAAGGCTTGAGATGGGAACTCATCTGCAGACACTCCAGTGACTCCACAGCTGGGGTCCCATGGAAAATACCCACCGTGGGTTTTATAACCTTCTAGGGACTATAAGACATGTTGGGCTAAGAGCACTCAGGGTCATTTGCTTCTGGGAGGCTACAGGAAGCTGGAACAGAGTCCAGGCTCTTCTAGTTGGTCCTTGGCTAGATCAGGATGCTATGTTCCCAGCATCTTCTATAATTACTCTTGGAAACTAAAAGAGCTACAAGCAAGAAAAGGGGAGAACGGGGCTGAACTAAGACTGCCTGCAGAACTATCCAGTAGATGTTGAGTAATGAAAAAGAAAAGTAGAGGAGAACAACAGCTAAGGTCAGAGCAGCAGTAAAGTTAACTTTTCTGAGGGCAGACATAGTGTCAGAACCCCTGGTAGAAGTTTTCAGAGCTTGTGAGTCCATAGCTGCTGAGTGCAGTTGGGATCAGCTGGATCCTGGTGTTCAGAGTCTGAGAGCAGAAGAGACCCTTTACAGAGTTTCTTTCTCCAGGCCTTAATGAGCTTGAAACCACTCATAAAACCAAAGTAGTAGTTGCAATGCCAAGTACCCTTGCTTCTGTGGGGAACACGGATCTCTCGGGAACAGGGCTTTTAAAATGGAAACAGGATAAACAGGTTCGACAGCAGTTATGGAAGGCAGAGAGGATTGAGCCCTCCACTTCCATCTTTCCACAGTCCACACCACATGTTCTTTTCTCTCACTCTGAGCAGTGGAAGAGGAGAAAGATATGGAGGGAGCAGGCTTTCTCACCTTATTATTTCTTCCCTGAACTAATAGGGTTTGGGATAGTGAACTAGGCTGATTCAAACCTGTTTGCCTTAAGCCCAGGATGAAATATGGTAGTCTGGTGCTTCACAAAGCTGGAGGCAGCAGGTCTGCAGTGAAACATGGAACCAGTATCCAGGTCTGCTGTGGCTGCTTGAAGGAAGTCACTGCTCTAGGGCAGGGGGGCATGCTGGTGGGAATTGGCCCTTGGAGTGTTCAACAGAGCCTAGGGTATTTGCAAAGGAGTGAACAGAGAGCCAAGAAGCTCGCTGTTTTAGATGATATTTTCAAGGAAGCTTATTCTAAAGGAATGACATTTGGGAAGAGACCGGAGTGAAATAGAAGAACGAATGCCTAACTCCTAATACGTAGGAAGACTAGAATAGGCACAAGGCTGGCAACCTGGGTTCAGCTCCAAGAACCCACGTATAGGTGCAAGTAGAGAACACAGCCAAGCTGACCTCTGACCTTCAGAGTCTCTGTAGCATGTGACCTCATCTTGCACTCTACTACTGCTGCTGCTGCTGCTACTACTACTATTACACATAATTATAAGCAAAAATAAAACAAAACTAATTCTCCAAGTAGCTCTGACCCAACCCTCTTCCCATGACATCACCTTCCAATGTCTCTGGTGATAAACCACCGGAGTCTGGGATCTTGTTACCGGTCCATTTCTCCCTGCTTTAGTAAAGCAGTGTCTACAATTTACAATTCCTGCTGCTGCTTTGAGCTTCCTTATAAAGTTGTAATGCTCCAACCTGAAGCCATCCAAGGCCTCAGGCCAACTTTTACTGGAATGTATAGAAGCAACTAGAAACTCTTTTGAAAGTGCTCGGTTTCATCCCATGTCCCATGTAACTAGGGCAGGCTATCTTCTTAGCAGTGATCGCAGCCAAGTCATCAATCTTTAGGTTCTTCTACAAGCCTTGATGGATATAAATGGGGTGGGAGGATGGCAGCGAGACCTCTTGAGACAGCCATCAGACCAGGTAGATGAAATTAAGGTCCCTTCTGTTCCCTGTGTGGATTGATGGGAAGTTCTTCTCTGGGCTTGCTGTAAGCCCCTTCTTCTGATATCACTGATCCTATTATCTTTGCTTGGGGTTCAGCAGTGAACCAGACAGGCAAAGGGAGAGGACTTTCCCAGACAACATTCATCCCCAAACTTCTGCTTCTTTCATTAGCGAAGAACAGCCTTGAGTGTTGTAAGAGAAGGGAAGGGTGTTCCAGGTCATCCTGCCGCCTCTTCCTGCAGTGCGTGAGTCCAGGGCTGGTAGGCGCATCACTGCCAGAAAGATGATAGAGACAAATTGGATAAAACTCAGGAAAGAGAAACACACCAAAAAAAAAAAAAAAATGATGAAGAGGCTAGAGGGATTGAATGATGAGGAAAGATTAAAAGAACTAAATATGGACAGACTTGCTAAATGCCGATTAGAAGCAGCGATCAGAACTGTCTACTGTATCTGCGCACCAGCAGGCAAGAGGGGCCGCACTGGCAGGTGTGGGGTCAGGCAGGGAGGAGGGAAATGGGCTGTGAGTAAGTGAAGGGGAAATGTTAGTGGCAAACTGCTGGGTGGTAAAGAATCCTCTATTAGCAGAAGAGGTAGGGCATGTAGGAGGGAAGTTGAGGATACAGGGCACAGAACGGGGATTTGTTTCCAGAGGGCTCTTCTTGAGACTTTGAATATACAGTGATGTTGGGAGATATGCCTCACAGCCCTGTGAGAAGGTAAGAGGTGTGCCCTAGGAGACCCTAGGTGTGTCATGTAAGCTATGTCCTTAGGTAACATCTAAAGCCATCACAGCCAGTTCCTACAGGCCCAGAGCCAGGATGGCCAGAGGTCAAGAAAACTAGGGCCATCCATCAGAACGTGGAGATGACAGGGATCAGGCTGTCCAGCTGCTGCTGACCTCTTATGCCCCTTTTTGTTTTAAAAGTAAAATTCTGGCTTAGAATCGTGCCCCCCTCTCCCCTTCTGCAGAGAACGAGGCAGCTGGTCAGCTTGACAGGCGGAAACTGCAGCTTTCTTGTTAATGTGCAATCCTGAAACGGTGATGTATGGCCGGTGATAGATCATGTTGGGTTTCCGGAGAGCAGGGAAGGCTAAAGCCGGAGCCTAATTCATGATGCATGAACGCATTGATCTTCTTGGCTCTGAAAATACAGTGTAATGAACCCCCGCTAACACATCATTTTTATTCCACTGCACCTCGCTAATATCTAATGATTTCACCTTCTACTGTGATCAAACATAATTGTATGGGAGTTTCAACTTTGTTCTTTGATACAGGGACACCACTGGCCGGCACTGTTTTGTTCTGTACTATTGGTAGAGCCAGTGTGAAATTTATACCTATGATAATTAGAATCCTACAGATGACCTGTGCTGGGACCTTTGGAGGAGCCCTGTGTGTTTTCATGAGCACAAACACATTGAAGAATGGAGTAAACTCAAGTATGTATGCATTCATTAAGCCAAAAGCTAATTGAAGGCAGGAAAGATGCTCAGAGGCAGGAGCCTCCTCTGAGCAGTGGCTGTGCCTTCTCCCATCAACTGGCTCCTGGGAAATGGCAATTACTTAGAATAGAGATTACCTTGTAAATGTTATCGTTTGCAGACTCCCATCTGCTGATTGAAATCACAGTAATAATTTGGTTTGAAGTCCATGAACCTTCCTGAGGGCCCCTTGCCAGGTTGTCCTTGACAGCATCCCATCCTATGCGTACTTCCTGTCTCTTGGACAGAGCTTTCCACTGCACTGCTCCGTTTTCCATTCTGAAAGAGCTTTTTTGGAGGAAAAAAATTAATATTAATTTTATAACTCTAGCCATCTGGCCCGAAGGTAGTTTGTTTCTGATGAAGGAACAGACATTGCCTGTCTGTGGCTGAGTTGAGCTCCACTTGGCCAGCTCTCCGCTCAGAAGCAGGACGCTCTGACATCAGCTGCGTGACCTTGGGTAGATCACTTAATCAGGGCCCTCACCCGGATATGTTTCTCCAGCTGATCGAAAACTCTGCCGTTTTGCTTTGTCTGAATGCAGGCCGCTGAGTCAGACGGTTCTTTTAAGCGAGTGTGTTTATTTATTTCGTGTGTGTGTGTGTGTGTGTGCATGGGTGTGTGGAGGCCAGTGGACAATCTCAAGCTATCTTCCTCAGTCACTCTAGCTTGTTTGCTGACACGGGGGTCTCTCAGTTTCCCCTGGAATTTAGTGACTCTGAGAGGCCCTAGGGATCCACCTGCCTCTCTCCCCAGAACTGAATTCTTTAGGTGGAACTCAGGTCCCCAATTTTGCATGGCAAACACTTTCAGATGATTTTTTTTAAAAAGTAATGTCCCCTACAACTCAAATGATTATGACCATGGTAACTTAACACCCCCCCACCCTTTTTCACTACTGTCTGCCTGAAAGCTCTTTTATTCCTCGTGACTGTAGAGTTGGATTTCCTTAAAAATCCTCCCCTTCCCACAAGAGCACAACCTCACAGCTCCAGTGAAGAGACAGATTTGCACTTTGATGCCTTTTTAATTTTTTTAAATCTTAGTCTTAATTTAAAAAAAAAAGAATTATGCGTATGGTTGCCCAATTACTTAGATTCTTTAAATAATCTGTAGCAATATTAACTGAACGCGACACTCGGCTCCGTAGGTCAAGCTTCGGCACAGTTTAATAGGTACAACTTTGACCCCCGTCCAGGCCTTTGATTTTGGCCTATGCTCTGCTCCATGGGGAAATGGTGGGAGGTTAATGCATAAAAAGCTAGTATTCCAGAGAAATACAGCCCAGAGCTTGTGATGCAGGCCACGGTACAGTGTCGGACTGCAATCAATATGCACTTAAATATTTGGATCATCTAAACCTCCACTTGGCACAGAGGATCTCCAGAGAGACCTTTCCTGGGAGCAGAGAAATTGCTATTCCAGGTCTTCATCGCCCATTTGTGTTTCAAGGGAGATGCTGGTGAAAGGGGCAGGGAAGGTCCCTCTGGGACAAAGTGGCTGAAAGTAAACAGCTCGGTTGGGGTAGACAGACTTGACTGTGATCCTGGCCACCACTGCTGAGAATAACCTGGCCCAGTTCCTAATGCTAACTCTATTTTCTGCCTCTGCAATGTGAGTAATTATTGTGATGTGTTAACAAGATATGCAGAGACCACTGGATGGAAGGCAAATAGTGTTTATGTTCACAGACTTGACAGGGGTAACAGAGGGAGCTTTGAAGTTCTAGCCACCCATTGTTCTAACACTCAGGCTGGAGAAGAATGGAAATGCTATCTATTTATTTAATCTTTGAACTTCCAATCCTAGTCATTTCATAGTCATGGCTGCATCCAAATTCCTTATTTTAGCTTCTAACCAGTCTTAATTCACAGCTGCTTTAGAACCAGAGTCTTTTTTTTCTTATTATTTGCCTAATTTCTTGAGACATCAGAAATGGACAGTACAAAAGAAGCAGATAGGTACCTCCAAGGAGCCTAGGGCTGTGGACAACGCTGGGCAGCAGAGAGGCTAGGCTTGTGGCCGAAGGAGGGATAGAATATCAACTCCTATTTGGAAGAGCAGATTTATAGCACAATGTATGTTCAATGAACACATTAGCTGTAGATATCAGCTCACATATATCCTTAGAAGTTTAATAGAAGGAAGAAGTCGGGTTCTGAGTTCAGCTTAGCGATAGTCAATATTCCAGGAAAGAGCAATGTTGGTGGCAGGTGATTTTGAAGACAAGGGTGAATGCAATGTGTGACAAGGTCTAAAACTGTAAGGCAAAAGTTGGTTAACATATAAGGCTAACTTACTGGTCTTGCTCAAGTATTGAATACTATTAGCTTGAGGAATTGATGAAGCCAAAATCTTCTACAACCAAACCAAACCAAAACAACAAGAACAAAAAGAAAACAACAACCTCCCCCCACCTTTCACCCCCCCCCCCAACACACACACTCACACCATCAAAAATACCTTAGAGGATCTAGGAAGATGGCTCAGGCAGGTAAAATGTTTGCCTTGACCTCAGTTCAGATTCCTAGCACTCCAGTTTAAGAAAAATAAATGGGTGTGTCTGTGGACAGCTGTAATTCCAACCTTGTGGGGAGGAGGGGCCAGCCAGAGGCAGAAGGTCAGTTCGTTATCCAATGTAGTCAGTGAGTTCCAGGTTCATTGAGAGGCCTTATCTTAAAAAAATAAGAGATTAAAGAATACCAGTGTGGGCTTCTGGCCTCCTGTGCACATGCACACATGTGTATGCATCCATGTGCACACATGCAACACACACACGTGCACAGAGAATTTTCACAATGAGATGCCCGTTCTTGTCAAGTTTGTGTATGTTCTTACTAGAGAAGCAAGTGGGCAGATGAGCTCCCTCAGGTCAGTGAAGGTAAGTCTGGGCTTAGATCTTTGAATTCTTTTGGTAGGTTCTCTCTTTTCCAGCTACACATCATTCGGCTTTTAATATACTTTTACTCTACACGAGTACTAGATGCATTAAGAAAAACATTGAAATGTTAATGCAAAACCTGAGGTGGGACAAAGGATGTCAAACAGCTAAGTAACACTCTAGAGGCGTCCTATCTCTACTGAAGGATTTGACCCCCATAATCGAATTTGCTTTAAATTTGACATGAGCCTTCATTCTCTTATTATAAGGCTCCATGTCGTTGGCTCATAAAGATTACAATTTCTTTTCTCCCCGTCATAATAAATCTAGTTCAAGCACCCTCTTGACTTGGAGTTCATCGCAACAATATGCAGAGGGCAAGGCTCCCCAGTGTGCCTCTCTGGGGAGGACCTGTTCGGCTCCTCCGCTAGAGAGAGAGGATGTAGGACTATAAAGTGAGACTACCTCCCTTCCTTGCCTCCCTCAACCTCAATATAATCTGAGAAGAGAATACTGTGTCTAAATTATAGCTGATTCCTCATTATCCGGTAGTAAAAAGGTTAGGGGAGCCAGGAAGCCAGACTTGCTGCAGCTTTGAGTTTTATCTTTCCGCCTGGGAGCAGTCCAGTTTCTCAAATCCATTTGAAAACACTTCAGCTCATTCCATCCAATCTAGGGATTTTAACCTTTTTCTTCCTTTCTTTTCTTCTGCTTTTTGAAACTGGCAGCTTAGAATTATAACTGACCAGCCCCATAGCCCACTTATCTGTCTATCTATGTATTGATTAGTCATGGGTCTAGTGTCTTACAACAGAACTTGACTTTTGGATAACATTTGGTATTGATTCAGAGCTAAATTGGATAGATCTTTGAAGGACTCTGTTGTACTATTGAGGGCTTCTTGATTGATATATCATCATGATAATTACAGTACTTGTTATGAACTTAGCAATCTTGGGGTCTCTGACACCCAAAGATAAATTTTTGACAGCTAGTAACTATTGTGGCTTGAATGGAAAACTTGAGCTCCAAATTCCCACAGTTGATTATTTTAACTAATATAAAGTAAAAGAAGAGCCAGATGATGGCAAACAAAAGACCAAGAATGAATATGAGAAGCTGTGGAAAGTGTCTCTCATCTATACTACATAGTTTAGCTTACAGACACAACCATTACTAACAAAGAAGATGCTTTTCAATGGCAAACTTCTAAGTCATATGCATCACTACCAGACCTAAACATATGCAGGCAGATCTATAGCTATTCCACCTTGACTAGACCTGATCTCACCTCATTTGGAAAGCTAAGCAGAGTCATACCTGGTTACTACTTGGATGGGAGACATATACAAGCAAAGAGAATATATATACCAAGATGATAGCCGCTATAGACCATATAGTAGAGACACTAGATAGACCCTAGTATCACTCATATATATATATATATATATATATACACACACATACATATACACAAACACATATATATGTGTGTGTATGTATATATACACATACATATACATAAACACATACACACACATATATACACATACATACACATACACACATACACACACACACACAGACACACAGACACACAGACACACACAGACACACAGACACACACACACACACATATATATATATATATATATATATATATATATATATATATACTAGAGGATAAAGACAAAAAGGGTTGTAACCAAAACAGTGCTATAACAAGTAAGAACTTTAAATTTTAAAATGCCTATTTCCATGAAGCAGAAGGAAGGGGGAGTGGGAAGAGAGACTAATCTTATGAGCAGACTGGCAGAAGAGAGGAGACTGCCTCCCAGCGTGGTTCTCAGCATGGACTATGCTTCAGAAGCATGTGTGGAGCTTTTAAGGCACTGAAAGTTTCCTTCCCTGATGTTCCTAGTCAGGAGGTCTAGGAGAGTCTCCCTCCACTAGAAACTATGATGCCCATGTAGGGCAGGCAATCAGTTCCCTAGACTAAGAGGAATGGTGGAACAAGACCTCACTCAGCATAGCAACTCTGGTGAACATGGCACCAGAGCCTGGCAAATTGGGTATGCAGCAAAGTTTGTTTTACTAACTTGATAACAGACTGGGAAACAGAGTGAATACACTTCTTAAGTGTCCATGAGGTGAAGGCTTGGTCCTAGGAGTCTTGGATTTGCATTGTCTTTCATCATCACTGCTCCTGATGAAGGTGATATTCTGCATATTCAAAATTAGAGATGGAACAGAGATAGCTCAGTGGTTAAAGAACATTTGGTGCTCTTCTAAGGAACACATTTGGTTCTCAGTACCACCCCTAAAAGGTGCACAACTACCTATAGCTCCTCTGGCCTTGGTGGGCATCTCCACACATGTGGCACACTGAAAATAGAATCTATAGAATGTTTGTTTTGTTTTGGTTGTAAAAAAAAAAAATGGAGAGCCCAAGTCTCATGAAGGCTAAGCCACTTGTCCAATTTCATGTGCTAGACTGAAGGGAAGAACCTAATCTCTCTAGTCAAGTCAACAAATGAAGGAGGAGACAGGCTTCAGGGACATTGTCACTATTAAAAGCTCTAGGCAAGGAGTTCAGATCCCCAGGACACACATGTGTATAACCCCCAGCTCTAAGTTGAGCAGAGTCAGGAGGATAACTGAGGCTTGCTGTTCTCAGCCCAGCTGAAAAACATGAGCCTAGGTTCAGGGAGAGACCCTGCCTCAAAATGATGAGGTGGAGAGTGAAAGAGGGAGCCTAGTTACCACCTCTGGCCTCCAGCATGTATGGAATGACTCTATATATTAAGGGAATTTATTGTAATGACTTACAGTCTGTAGTCCAACAATGGGCCGTTGTAGATGGGCAGTCCAAGAATCCAGTAGTTGCTCAGTCCCATGGTGTTTCATCTGATCTTCTGTATAAGCTGGACTCATGAAGAAGTAGATTCCACGAGATGTGCTGGGAAGCAAGTGCAAGCAGGCCAAGAAGAATCCTCCTTCTTCCAATGTCCTTATGTAGGCCACCAGCATAAGGTGTGGTCCAGATTAAAGGTGTGTACCACCACACCTTGCTCTGGAATTTGCTTCGTCCCAGGTTGACCTTGAACTCAGAGAGCTGCTTGCCTCAGTCTCCTGGGATTAAAGGTATGTACTATCTTGCCTGAGCCTAAGCTTTTCATGGTCACTACGCCTCAAGATCTCCATGTCAAGATCTGGGTTAGAGATGTGCCCTCCATTTCTGGATTATAGCTCATTCCAGGTGTAGACAAGTTGACAACCAGGAACAGCCATCACAGTAAGTTAAGTAAGTAAGTAAGTAAGTAAGTAAGTAAATAAATAAATAAATAAATGTTCTTTTTAGATAAAAGAAGAACATGACTTGGGAGAAAGGTGAGAATTCTAGGTTTCTATAAATAAAGGGTCTAGAGATGGCCGTCTGCTAGATGCGGTTTGATGGCTTGCCATAAAAATTCTGTTTGCAAGGTAAGCATATTGATTTCACTTAGATATTGACTTGAAAAGTTTTGTGGGGTTGTCTGTGGATGTTCTGGGCAACCCTCCTCATAACCTATCCTATCTATTCCCCCATACGTCACTGGCATGGGAGAATTTGAGAGTCCCAATTCATCCTTCTAATACATCAGGACAAAAGGGAAGACATCCGACGCTTCTCTTAACTCCCCTCATTTTTCTCTGCCTTCCAGATAATGCCCCAGTTTTATGTTAATGAAGAAAAAGTATTAGTTCTATAATTCCATAAAAAGGACGTACAATGCAGTTGTGATTGCATATTGGAGTTCATTCAGCCTCAAGTCGACCTATGAGTGAGAGGGAATGACTTGAGGTCTGCTTATGCAAAATAAAGGAGGGAAAGCGGAGGCTTTCCCTATGGCATGGGATAGAGTTTCCAGATTTCCTCAGGATGAGCCCTGTTCACAACCAAGTTGGAAGAAAGGGATGAATAGCTCAGAGGTTCAGAGGGGTTTTTGTTGTTGTTGTTAACTTTTTTGGAGGGGTGGCAGGACAGAGGTCCTGGGGAGCTCTGAATACTTGCAGCTTTCCTTCAAATGATTTGTTAAGGGTTTGTTGCTGTTGTTTCTGTTGTTTGCTTTTAAGATGTGGAATAAAAGAACTCCGTTCCCAGTGACTTCATTAATGGAGGTACAATCATCTCTGAAGCTGCCTATAGAATTTGCAATGTATGGAAATGATCCAAAGAGGAATCCACACTTGGGAACCTAGAGGCTACAGGGCTGGAAGCTCAGCTCTGCCTCCAGCAGGTTGTGGGTAGGCTGAGCAACTCCCCTCATTTATGTTGTCTTATCTGCAGGTAGAACAAGTCCGAGGTGATATTTACCAGATGTCAGCATGCAAAGAATTTTTCCTTTATCACCTCCATGAGCTTTCATCACATTACCAGGAAAGATTCACTCGCCTTTCCAATGTTAGAAATAAGGAAATGAGTCTTAGAGAGCTTAAAACAAAATTTTCCAAATAATAAAACTAGCATATTTCAAATAAGGCATGTCAGATCTGGGAGACCACTGTCTGAGACACACTATAATACCAGTACCTCACCTAATAATGATGATGATATATATTTGTGTGTGTGTGTGTGTAACTGAACATGCTTCGAACAACCACATACCCATATGTACTATATACATCTGTATATATGTGATGTTTATCTTCATTTAACACTGACACATGCAACCCAGATTTAGTAAACATTCAATTCTGAAATAGGTGTAGCAATCCATTTGTTGATACCCAAGGTTTGGGAAACCTGCAATATTTGCATCACAAGGGAACTGTTGAGATTTACAAATGCAAATTCCAGAGCTCCGCCCCAGAGGACTGAGCCAGCAGCACTAAGGTGGTGCCCCGTAATCAGTTTTGACAAGTCGTCTGGGTGTTTGTGCTGCGTGTTTGAGCCTGAAAGCCTCAGAGTAAGCTTGAGCTAACATGGTAGAAGTCACATTCTCGTCCAGTGACCGAAAGTGTCAAACAGCAATGCATTCAGCCACCGAGTTCTGCATTGCCCCAGCGGGGGAAATGGGAGCTTTTCTTCCTGGTGGTTGTTTTGAAGCTGAAGACTTCACAGAGAAGCAGCCGGGGAAACAGAATTGTGGGCTGGTGGATTCTCTTTCCTTTTTTATTTTGTTGCGATGTAGCACATAATAAGAGTTAATGGATCCTGGGCAGGTTAACCAATGCTTCTAGAAAACATGGTAGAAAAGAAAATTGGAAACATGTCATAACATCTGCAGACCTGGAGAACTATTATAGAGATCCACCTCTAAGAAAAGGATACTGGAGAGAGAGAGAAAGAGAGAGAGAGAGAGAGAGAGAGAGAGAGAGAGAGAGAGAATTATTTACTATATAGTTGACACAAAACACTGACACTAGCGTTAGTCCAAGTTCCTAACTGATTTCTAGCAGAATCTACCACTTATTAATGGTTACCTTGAGTAAATTATTTATGATTTTCAACCCACAGTTTCCTTGACTGAGGAAGATGGACAAGAACACAATCTTTCCATTACAGAGACTATTAGATCTGAACCTTGTCATGAAATGTTCAGTGAAAGTTAGTGATTAGCAGTAGACGCACTGGAAGTACTGATCATTTCCTTAAAAGAAGAAAGAGTATTTGAAAAAGTGAGTTTTTGCTCTAGTCATCAGAGAGAGGAGAAGGGCATCTCATAGGCCCCAGGAGTGTCTGTCTCTGTAGGCGTAATAAAGGCCGATGTATATCTTTTGTGCAGAGGCACACGCTTTTAATAATGTCTTCCTCTTCTCATGGCTTGCTAAACATAGCCTCTTCCCTTCCAATCATTCATGGACTCCTAATTCCTTGCCTTACTGTACTCTCCAGCTTTGTTTCACTTGTGAAATCTTTTTTCTTCTCTTTGTCTTGCCTCCACTCTCTGATTCCCCAGTACTGGTTGTTTTCAATCACTTAGTCAGCAAAGTCTCTAGAGATTTTTAAAAATAGTGTCTGTGATGCTCTTGGTGGCATCTAAGCATTTATGCTTCAGTGGAGCTATCCTCTGGAAGGCTGTTTCTATAGGAAAAGCCAAGTTGGCTTCCATTCCCCTGGCATCACCCTACATGGCCCCTTCCTTGAAGCTCCAGGGTCCCTCCATCTGAGTTTAGCCCTGTACAACACAAAACTTAGTGCAGTGCCTTGGGTACTGTTGGTGCTTAAAGAAAGAGTGTGGCTCGAAAATATCTTGTCGGTGAAGGTGGGCATGGTGGCACATGCCTTTAATGCCAGCCAGAGGCAGCAGATCTCTGAGTTTGAGATCAGCCTGCTCTAAAGAGCAAGTTCTAGGACAGCCAGGGATCCATGAGGAAACCCTGTCTTAAAAACAAAACAAAAGAAATACAAACAAACAAATGAAAAGAAAGAAAATACCATGTAGGCATTTATTTTTTTTAATAGAACATAAACAGTAGTCGATAAAGAGGCCAGTGTCTGAAATTGGGGGAGAATTCAGAAAAGAGGAGATACCAAGAAGAATGAAGGAGACAAAATCTATGCTTTCAGATGTCACAGACAGCCACCCAGAAAGGGAAATACCAGCTCAGAAGACAATGCTGGTATCCCATAACCCGTTCCCTGATGATCCTGCTGAAGGCTGCACCACCAGGATTCGGAGGATTGGGATTTATTATTTTGGCAGATCTCAGTGTGGAACACTCCAGGGAAAAAGTGTTGCAACAGGGCACACCTCCCAGGCTGGGGCGGAGAGGCAACAGCTCTTCTGTCTTCTGCCAGTGGTGTCTGGGCAGCTGGCATCCCCTCCTACCATGCTGTGTGTTTGCCCAACTTCAAAGCCAGGGCAGCCATCAAAGCAAACAAGGAAACAGAGACAGGATTAACTCCCCCGTTCCCCACCCCAACCCCTCTTTCCATCAGGAAACTTCTCTTACCAAAATGTTAACTAGCAGTGCACACTGTACTAATATCTACATGTTGACAGCAGTAACCAGGAAGAAGTTTTCACTCTGGTGCTGGGTTATGATGTCCCCAGGAAAATAGGAGACAAGAGATATTAGCCTGTACCATGGTGGTGACTCCTATAGACAGATTATACCTACAGGAGGGCAGGAGTGTTGAGTTTAGGTTTTGTTTTGTATTTTAAAATCAAGATCTGAGTCTGTGACAAATAAGTCTTCCGAGAACCTCTTGGGTCTGCCACAGTGGAAGACAGCCATACAGGTATATGTGAAGGTAGCCATGCTTCATATCAGCCTGGGTTATCCTAGCCCAGCCCAAGAAAAAGATGTTAAGAAAATAGCGCTCGTGTAAAGGAGGACTTAAAGAATGGGCTTAAAAAGCAAAAGCTTTTTGCAAGTTACTGCACTTTCTGAGTCCCAAATTCCTAACAACAGTTACGGCAAGAATGAAATGCAACATCTTATACGGAAAAAACTGGCTCGTGGTGGGTGATCAATACACATTAATGTCTGTATTTGTTTCTTGAAGCCACTCTATCAAATCACTGCAGAGGAGGAGCCTTGGTTTGCTACTTCCGGGCTTGAGCGGCTCCAGGCATGTCTTCATGTGTGGCCTTAGCATCCCAGCGTTCCAAGCCAGCATCTTTCAATCGCTCCTCTATCTCCATAGCTTCTTTTCCTCTGTGTGTATGTTAAATCTCTCTGCCTCCTACTCAGAGAGATAATTGTGATTCCGTTTAAGGCCCACTTGGGTAATCTGCACAGTGAAAGATCCTTGCTTTAATCACATCTGCACACACTTCCTTTCCATATAAAGCAACACATTCACAGGTCCTAGAAGTTGCAGCCTGGATACTGGTGCGTGTGTGTGTGCAGGTGTGTGCGTGCACATGTGCATGCCTCTGTGTGTGTGTGTGTCTTGGGGCAATTCAGACTAGGAGACTGACTATAGGTGTCCTTCAGAGAGAAAAGGATAGGAAGGCTCCTTTCCCCACGAATACAAATCATATGCAAACCCAACACTGTGTTTTTAGATTCTTTTTTTCCAAGTTGAAAACTCTGAATTTGAAGGCAGCAACATAAATAGCATATTTTTTGGATATAGCAATGCAGTTATTTTTTTTTTTGAAATTTGGTTATATTTATAGTGAATTGGTTTGTATAAGAGCTTTTGATTTTATTACTTTAAGGAATTTAAGCTGGCTGGACATAATTACGTCTTTGATATAAGATATCATTGAACAGATTTTAATATATTTGCATAGCTTCTCCACCATCACCACATGCCACATACTATCTACTTTTCATATACAAGCTTCAACTGTTATTTAACTTTTTTACAGATCTTGTCTTTAACTGGATTATATATTTTTTGAGATAAGAGATCATGTCTTGTATAGCTTTTATCTTTCTCTGTGCCTACTGTAGTATATTGGTCAATAAATATTTGCTTGACTGATTAATTTTAAAATGCCCAAGAAAGCAATTCAGAAGGAAGATGAAGTCAGGCTGTTCACCATCTGAGCTTCACAGAGAGAGATATTAGGAGAAGTATCTGCAACCTTGGGGAAAATATTGATGCTTTTCTCTCTTATGCCGCACATCTCAGTTCTGATTAAAATGTGCGTTACCTTTGTCAAAATGCATTTCAAACTGACCACGGAAAAATAGTAGGAAAATAATAATATAGTATTTGAATACAGATCGGATCTCTCTTATTTCCTTTATACACTGAAGTAGTTGAACAATTTGGATCCCCTCAGCAAAAATTCAAATAATATCCCTTTAACCTTGTTTAGGATCAAAATCAGCCGATTTCAATTTCTATTTTTTTTTTGCTAGAAATGAAAAGACATCTTATATGATATGCCTATCGGTAGAGAAACAAAAGGAAATGCTCCTGAGATTAAAATATTATGCATTTAAGGCAAGCAAGACCATTTCCAGGCACAGCGTTCTGTATACATTTCTGCGCATTCTTTTTGTTTTTAATGTCCTAAGAAAACATGTTTAATAATCAACAAAATGAGCAACAAACTTCAGTAACATGATAATTCCTTCACGAGCTGAGAGTTTAACTGAAATGCAGTGTTTTTAAATAATACAATTGTTACAAGGGATTAGAGACTAAAAAAAAAAAAAAAATCTCCTAAGAAAACCAGAAAGCCAGAGTGTGTTAACAGTGAGTGTATGTGGTAGAGGGAGGGAGCTGTTGTAACAGTCTCACTCCTGTGGATTCTGGGTTGTTCTCTGGTTGTCCAGTCAGCGATTTTGACTTTTGAGGAAAATATTTATTTTTAACTCTCTCTCTCTCTCTCTCTCTCTCTCTCTCTTTCTCTGTGTGCGCGCGCGTGTGTGTGTGTGTGTATGTGTGTGCGTGTGTGTGTGTTGGGAGTATGTGCACAGGAGTGTAAGTGACCATGTAGAAGAGAGCATCAGTGTCCTTGAACTGGAGTTTCATGTAGTTGTGAACTGCCCACCATGATTGCTACAGTTGAGCTCAGGTCCTCTGGAGGAGCTGTGTGTACTCTAACCCACGGAGCCCTCTCCTCAGTTCTGCTTTCAAGAGGGTGTTAGAGAATAAGGATCCCAAGTTACCCTTGTGACTGAGTCTTTCCAGGAAGTTTATGTATTATATATTCCCGTGTGTGTTTATTTACAACATCTTTCATGAGAGAGGGGGAATTTTTTTAAAAGCTACGAGTTTGTGGATTAGCCACGGTAACCTGATTTGGCAAGCCAGTTTTATCTGGGTGAATTTTGCCTTGCCTCTGAGAAACAGAAACTGGTCCCCGGGGCCCCTGTAATCGGGTTGAGCTGATGTGTGCAGGGTGTAGCACATTAGCTGCAGAACCTTCTGTCCTCTGAATTATTCAAAATAGATAAATCAGTGAGAATCTGAAAAACAGAGGAGGAGCACTAAGCATAACAGAGGGGAGCACCACTCCCCTGCTTCTGTACGCAGAGCGGCGCCTAAACGTCAGTAATCTCAGAGTGAGTGTAGTGAGGGGGGAAAGCCCACCTCTATGGCCTGGCAAATTAACTTTGAACATTTGAAGATAAAAAAGGCCGAGTTCCTTGGAAGTGGCTTTAGAAGTCACAATCCACGGTGATCCAAGGAACTGACCGATAAAGGACGACTCTGCTCTTCCCCGCCCCCCAATACCTTTTCCTCATTGGCTTTGAAAGTAAAGTATTGTCAATTGGGGAAAGAATCAGATAATGAAGAAATGATGCTTCTAAGATGACATATCGTTAAGTCCCCAGCGGGATTCCTCCTGTATCAAAAGACTTGGTTTCCATGTCTGCATTTGATGAAGGAAAGAAAAACGAAGGGGGGGGTGTTATATTGTTTTTTTCCTTTTCCATCTTCATAACAAAACACATATTGAATAATGGCCCCTGGATGAGCCGCAGTACAAACCCAGAGGGTGGAAGAAATAATTTTGTAAAAATTGTAAATCGGAAATTCTACTTGTGGTAGGTGCCAAACATGTGTAGCTTAGCAGCCTAACGTTGTTGGCTGGACATAAGTTTGAAGGATGCCTTGTAAGTTTGAGATGAGGGACAGAGTTGTTTAAATATCTAGTGTAATGTTTCTTTTATACTAGATTGGAAGTCACATTTTAGCCTCTTTGAAAGCTCATTTACAATAGGGACACTGGCATGTGGTCATTGACTGAAGATGGAGACTTGGACAAATGACCTGAGAACCCCTCTTGGCTTGTTTCAAAATCAATAAAATATGGTAACAGAAATGAATTGCCGGCCTCTTCTGTTAAAAGGATGGTACTTCAAAGTGCCACCCTAGAAGACTAAGTTACAGCCACCTTGTCACCTTGGCACTCTTGTTTCCGACTCTGAACTGACATCCGGGGACTTTTCTCCACCTTCACATTAGCAAGCAAAATGCATCCTCCAGGTTGACCATGTGAATGGAGAAGCCGGGCAGTTGACTCTGGTGGGAGGCTTTGAGTGGATGACATGGAGTAGGATCAGTCCAAAGCCCATGGAGCACCTCTCCAGGAAGAACAGTTAGCTCCGAGGTCCCGAGCCTCATTTCCCTTTCTCCTTCTAGTGCTGTAAGCAGAGGCTGAGTACTTTCCCCACTGGCGATGTTATTTCCAGGCCAAAGCTGATGCAGACAAGAGGAACACTTCAGATGAAAGATAAATAACAATTACTAGAAATCATAAGGGCTCTTTTTTTTTCTTTTTTTTTTTGTAATTGAAGTCACGAACTGTACTAATTGCCTCTGAAAGTATATGCGATTTACTGCAATTTATTAACTGCACTGTAGGAGAGTTTGCCCCTTCTGTGTATTGGCATCTCCTAGATATATTGAGATTTTTGCATAAATGTGTTATTCATCGTGGACCAAGCCACATAAATAAAATATATAGAGAAATATTAGCACTGTAACGAAAGTCTTAGAGAAATAGCTTAGCATGTGACAATGCTATCAGAGAGCATAAAAGACTGAAATTAAACCTTGCTTTTCTTCAAAACACGATACTTTAAACAAACTGCATTCCGGTTCTTCACAGTCTGGGGACAGGTACGAGAAGATATTCAAAGTACCTTGTGGGGCTTGCGCTAGCTAAGAGGAAGGCATCTTGGAGAGTAGAAATAACTTTTAAAAGAGAGCAGGGTGTGTGTGTGACTATTTAAAGCTGCAAACATGTAAGGCGATTCCTCCGTCTCCAGAACCCTCTTGACAAACCCCTGCATTTTCAAAGAGTTACGGGGGATTTACTAAGACTCTAACGTAGGTGTGAGTTGCATTGGGAAAATTATACACAGACATTTTGAAACTTAGATTTTGCTGTCTCTTATAAACCGACAAAGGTTTGGTTATTTTAAAATATTTATGTGTGCGTTTACTTATTATTTGTGTGTGTGCATGATGTGCCTGAGGGTATGTTAGCCACAAAGGCTCAGGTCCCCAGGCTTTTACTCTACGCAGTCACTTCACCTGACAAAATTTCAAGAAGTCACAAATATGGGCACTTTATTGCAAAAATCCACATCTCCGACTCCACAGGCAGGGAACAGAAGAAGGGAAAAGCAGAAATGGTACAGCCACCTGAAAATGCAGTTGGGAAAGGTGAGTGCCACTTGACACTTAAGGATAAATAAATGCAGGGCCACCCTGAGAGGCCACCCAAGACAGCAAAAGGATAGGCTTTCTAGAACATTCTACAAACTTTTCCTGTTTGAGACTTCAAAATGGTTCACCGAGAGAATTTCTATTCAGAATGTGTCCTGTTTACAACCCATATTACAAAGAGTTATATTGCTATTGTCATCTCTGAGCAGTGCAGGGGATACCATCTCATATTCATAGTGTGGCCAGTTTATATTGCAGCTTTATGAAAATCTATAGATATCAGGGTCTGCTTTTAATGGATCTTGCTGAAATCCCATTGCCTGGGAAGTTACACCGCATGGAATTATCACAGTGCTTCATCGGACAATTATGATATCGTATCAGGAAAATGTGACTTCTAAAGTACAAGAGAAAACTTTTGCAGCACTATAGCTAATTTTTTTTCCAAGTTTGGAAATAAAAACTGAGGCCTATATGTTATAATTAGCTGAGTTACCTCAGCTCCAACAGTCCCTCTATCCCACCCAAGGCTGTCTGTCAGTGCCAATGAGATTGAATGTCAGATTGGAAACTCTAAAACCCTTTCTCCATATTAGAAGAGCTCCAGCAAGTCACATCTTCCTGCTCTGCTGGCAAAGAAGAGAATCCCTTGCTATGCCAAACTCTAACTAAACTGTTGATGTGAGTGTTAGGTTAGCCACATGCTAGACATCACCGTAATGGTCTTTTCTCTAATGCCAACATCCAATGACCTTTGACCTGGTTGTCGTGCGTAGCATGGCTAGTCTCTCTCTTTTTAATTTGCCTCCATTGTTTTTCATTCTTTTCCTAACCCATGTCTTTCAGTCTCAGGGTCTACCCACCTCAAAATAATCCATGTTTGTCAATAGTAGTTTTTCTGACTTATTTTTTAAACATCCTCGGTCTTAGGGTTTCTATTGCTGTGACAAAACACATGACCAAAGAGCAAGTTGGGAAGGAAAGGGTTTATTTGGCTTATACTTCTAGATCATAGTCCAACACTGAAGGAAGTCAGGGCAGGAACCTGGTGGCAGGAACTGATACAGAGGCCATGGAAGAATGCTTCTGGCTTGCTCCCATGGCTTGCTCTGCCTGCTTTTTTATAGAACCCAGGACCACCAGTCTAGGATGGCGCCACCCACAATGGGCTGGCCCCTCCTCCATCAATCATTACTTAAGAAGATGCCTTACTGCTCTGGAGGCATTGTCTCAATCGAGATTCCCTCCTTTCAGATAATTTTAGCTTGTTTCAAGTTAAAGTAAGACTAGCCAGCATATTATCCAATGTACCTAATCTACACTAATTCTCCACCCTATTACTCTCCAATTCTGTGGTTTCAGTCTCTACCCATGATTCCACTTCAAAATGGCTACTCTGAGATCTAGACCATCATTTCCACTGTCCTATTGTCTGGCTGAATTTTGTTTGTTTGTTTGTTTGTTTGTTTGTTTGTTTTAGAGACAGGGTTTCTCTGTGTCGCCTTGGCTATTCTGGAACTCACTCTGAAGACCAGGCTGCCACTGAACTCAGAAATTCACCTGCCCCTGACTCTCAAGTGCTGGGACTAAAGATGTGAGCCACCATGCCTGGCATGTTTTCCATTTCAAAGATATCCTGAGTTCCTGTCTTCTGGGATTGTCATCAATACTTACCACAGCTAAACTCTCAAAGGCATTCATTCCAGCACTGTAATCTTTGGATACGAATCTGGCCAGTTTAACTAGCTGAGTGACTTCCCTTTACTTAAATTTTAAAAACATCTTAGCTTATCAACTATGACATTGTTTGATGTGTGTGAGTGTGCGTGAGTGCGCATGAGTGTGTGTTTCCAATTTCTTCTCTTGATGCTTGTTTTCTGTCAAGCTATATTCTAGCCATTCTATTTGTGTGTGAGTACAGATGCCCAGGGATAGCTATTCTATTTGTAATTTTCTAAATATATATTGTATTCTCTGAGGCTTTTGAAACTTAGAAAGGACCCTTGTCTCTACCCATGCCTTCCTTTTACCCCAACAGATTTCAGTTTTAGTCCATTGTGTGGGGTCATGATTTTTAAGATTCAGCAAAAGACCCTCTCTTATTATTAGAATGTTCTGTTAATAGGCAGACATTCGTGCTTGGTTTCTGAATATGTTAAGGCCTTTCTTTTCTGTCTTGGTAGGGCTGAGTATCCGAATTATAAAAATAAGTATATGTTAATAGTTGTGCATCTGTTTTCCCTACTGAGCTGCGAATTACTGAATCCTAGATATGTTTTTCATTAACTTATATTTCCAAAATGTAACGGACTGTTTCACAGAGACACTCTGAGTGTTCCTACTTTGCTTGGTGTGTATTTGGATCTGACACTGAAACCAGGGTGTATGCCCACAGTGTTGAGTGGAACAAACTATGTCTTGAGTGGCAGTGGTAAATTTTCCTTCTGGAGGAGCTGAGGTTGCTCCTTCACCCATTTATGTGTATTTTCCTGAAACCTACTCCATTACTAGCTTTTTTTACTTGCCCGTTGGTATTCAACTCTTGATATTCAAGAGATTATTGTCAACTCTGATTCTAGAAGAATAAACTTTTGAGTAAAGCATTAAATTACTCATTTAGGAATATGGATTTAACTGGCTTTGGGTTTCATAAAGATTCATAGTCTCATCCTCACAGAAACAAGCTGTTTAGTGCTTAGTCTTAATCTGAGACTACGGAAGCCGTAGGGCCAAGGGGTTTATCTCGTCCAATTTGCTGCTAACTTACATCCATCTGTCAAACATTTTACTGTAAGAAGGTGGCATTAAGGATACTTCAATATACCTTTGATAAGGTGTCAGATTGTTCTAGTGTACCTGGACAGCTAAGACAAAATACTAGAGGCTACATGGCTTAGACCAGGACTTCTAAAATGTTTTTCTGCTGGGGCTGGTGAGATGACTCAGCGGTTAAGAGCACTGACTGCTCTTCCAAAGGTCTCAAGTTCAAATCCCAGCAACCACATGGTGGCTCACAACCATCCGTAATGAGATCTGGCGCCCTCTTCTGGTGTGTCTGAAGACAATTACAGTGTATTTACATATAATAAATAAATAAATCTTAAAAAAAAAAAGAAAAGAAAAGAAAAAAGAAAATGTTTTCTGCTTGCCATTTCTATTTGCCCAAGAAATTTTTAAGCAGCTCTAGGTATAGAAATATACAAAACATGTAAAGAAATGAAATGTTTATCAATAAGAAGCATAAATAAAAATTTAAAAAATTTAAAAACTTGTTTGTTGTGTTACCGTGTTACCACTTGTTAAAGACGGACATTAACTTGCATAAGAGATGGGTGTGCTTATTCATATTTACATAAAAACTTGGACCTTAGCTGAATATTTGATACTGAAGGACACAGGATTCAGTACTTTTCTGAGTGGATTGATAGTGCCAACTAATAATTGTCAAAACAGAGAATGCTGGTTTGTAAAGAAATGTACAGCATAAAATGGCAGAAGTCTGTCTAGGGCTACTTTGTAAACTATTTTAAATTCTGCTCGATTTTCAAATTATTTGGATGATTTTAAGATAAATTTTTTTCAATTTTTTATTAGATATTTTCTTCATTTACATTTCAAATGCTATCCCGAAATTCCCCTATACCCTCTCCCTGCCCTGCTGCTCCACCCACCCACGTCCACTTCTTGGCCCTGGCGTTCCCCTGTACTGGGGCATATAAAGTTTGCAAAAATATGGAACGCTTCACGAATTTGCGTGTCATCCTTGCACAGGGGCCATGCTAATCTTCTCTGTATTGTTCCAATTTTAGTATATGTGCTGCTGAAGCGAGCACTTAAGATAAAATTTTAAGTCATCAATTCAAACAGTAATTTTAAAGCACAAACATTGTAACTCAGGACAATCCAAGGATGTATTAATTCAAGACATGATGTATTAATTCAAGACTGTAGGAAAATGTAAACAATCTTTGTTTCTCATACTTAAACCATCATGCTTCTGTTAGCGCAAAAAAGCAATGCCCTGCAAGTTGTGGCCTGTGGTGGTTTTGAACTTGACCTCAGGTGTTCCTGGCAGGGTTTGCTGACATTGCACAGTGTGTGTGTTGTGTGTCAGAGCCAAGGATACAGTGACGTCACACAGGGCAACAACAGTAAGAGCTGTCAGAAACACCTCAAATTCATCACGTTTGGGTCTCGAGTTACTTTTTGATTGTTGCATGTTTAAAAAAAATCACTGTGGCCAGTTTTTAAAATGACCTCTCCATAACTCCATGATGGGCCATAAACCATAATTTAAGAAGCTGGAGCTTGAAACAACGCAAACTTATTTTCCTTCCATTCTTAAAGTCTAGACCAGTTCTCATCCTTCCTAATGCTACATCCCTGGAATATGGAACCATAAAATTACATTTATTGCTACTTCATAACTATAATTTTGGTACTGTTGTGAACTGTAATGTAAATATCTGTGTTTTTCAGTGGTCTAAGGTGACTCCTATGAAAGGGCCACTTGACCACCTCCCCTCTTGCAAGGGGGTCACAACCCATAGGTTGAGAACCACTGGTTTAGAGGTTTTACGTCTACGTCATAGTGCAAGTATCCCTCTACTCTGGTGAGCATCCTCTTCTTGATTTGCCAGGCCAACCTGTCACCGGAAGTGTACCACATCCCCTTGGTGTATGCTCATAGAACTCTGTTGTCTCTTTCTTCTTAGCAGGCTTTAACAGCACCATGGATGCCTTAGCCTTATGTTCTCATCTAAACTTAATTACCTCTCAAAGGGCCTGCCACCAAATAGTATTGTGCTGGGGCTTTGAGTTTCACTGTAGGAAGTGTGTGTGTGTGTGTGTGTGTGTGTGTGTGTGTGTTTGTGAGCGCTCGGGAGCGTTAGAGGTCACAATCTGGAACACGGATTAAAACACTTTTCTATGAATATTTAAACAATCCAGTAGCTGGGCAAATGCTGACTCCAACTACTGTTTTCCTTCTCTTAATAATTTGTCTGAGTTGCTCTTATACACGGGTATTAAAATAATTAGCATTTTAAGAGGCAAGATGTTACTAGTTGCCATTAATTATCTCTAATATATTTCCACAAACACGAGTCTCCTTTAATGCTTATTTTTTATATATGTTTATCCACATTTCTCAACTGTTTTGGTGATAGCAAACAATATTCTCTCTCTCTTCTCTCTGGTTTCTCATTAAAAGAGAGAGAGAAAGAAAAGAAAACACACACCTCCCCCACACCCACCCCCTCCACACACACACACGCACACACGCACACACACACACACACACAGAGACAGAGACAGAGAGAGAGAGAGAGAGAGAGAGAGAGAGACACTAGGGCTTTGGTACTTCTGGCAACTTTGCTCTAACACAAGTTGTGCCCAGATTGTAATTCTGATAAGTATTTCAGTTCTTTCTTGAAAAAAAAAATTAAATTCACAAAACAATTGATTATCAGTTATAAATGGCAAAAACACCATCTGGTTTTTAAAATTGGTTCAATCCATGTAGTGAGGGAAAAGTGCTGGAAGTTGTTCCTGGCGATGAGTTCTAGTCCGCGGAGCAGAAAATGACGCGCTTTACTATGAGAAAGCCAGGCTAGTCATAACTTGTACTTAGCGGCTGTGGGAATTTGATGCGCTCCTCACATGTTCCATATGTTAAAATGCTTGGCGACATCTTTGGTGTGAAAGAGCTGGGGGGGAGGGGGTGGAAGGGGAGTATGGTTAGGGGATAGAGGAATAACAGCTTGCTCTGTCCAGGAGTCTCACCTCTGGTTCTCAGGAAGATCCTGGTGTGGAAGAAGAGGCTATCAGTCCTCAGCTTCCATACCTGGTAAAACTGGATGGGCTAACTTCCTCAACTTCTACATGGCAGGTGGCATTTCTGAGGAAATTTTTAAAGGCGTTTGCATTCTTCCAGTGAGGTAAGCCACACAGCATTGGCATTTCCTATAGAAATGTCCCATGTTGTTCTTTGCCAACTGGAAATTTGAGTAGGTGTTCATTTGATGTGCCAAGAGAATGAAGGGAGACGAAAACACTCCACATCTTCCAATGTCCCCATACTGCGTGCTGAGAGTGGGAGGACTCGGGCCTGGCTAGATTCTCTTGGAGCCTCAGCCTCAGGAGCAATGCTTTTCCTTAGGAGTCTGCTGCAATCCTGTTATTTTCAAAAAACGTTTCTGGGTTGCTGGCATATTTTCACCTTATGTTAAAAATACAGCTCTCCTTTGCTTATTATTCATGCATCATGATGTGAAATGTATTCCTTCACTTAACACATATTTATTGAGGCACAGTGCAGCATCGTGGTGAGTTGTGAGGGCTCTGCCTCTCTGTCTGCAATTTAGAAATTGTGATTTTTTTTTTAAAGGCTGGTGTTTAATTTTTCTAACCATGCTATATAAAAAAAATGGGGAAAATAAATAGTATCAATTTTGAAGGTAGTTTCAGAGACTAAAGAAGATTGTGCACAAGAATTTCTTGATAAGAACTCAAGGTCACAATAGTCCTTTGTTAACTATAAACTTGATATTAGCTCAAGGTCTTTATAGTAGCAGTACTATAAAGAATAGTGAATATTGTTGAGTGTCCGGCTCTGTACTGTTGTGGCTGACATACAGGATCTGACTTTGCAGTATGTCCTGTTGTCAGAATAAACAGCCTCTGAGTTTTTCATTCTGATTTTGGTAGAAATCTGCTTTGTATCAGGTCTAATCTAGGTAGTTTCACTTCTGGCTTTTGCAGACTGGGCATTATCCTGGCGGTCACATGGTGTTGGTTTTCTGCCTCATATACTGTGATTTGCCTACTGGAGCTTTCTCCACTTCTGGAGGACTGCCTGCAGTTCGTGCATTGGGGCCTGTAATTACAGAGCAGAAGATCCAGGGATGTGGAGACAGGGCAGTTTCGAAAATTAGTTTATGCATAATGGATAATATGAGGCTGCTTTAATGTGTAACTCATTTGATGGGTTGGCCGATCTTAACTTCCTTTTGATATTTATTTATTTATTTTTAATTTATTTGCAACATGAGGACAGAGGGCTTGGTACAGCTCTTTAGACTATAGTTCAGATTCAGCAATTTACATTCAGTAATCTCTTGGTCATTTAGCCACATATAATTTGTCATGGTTTGTTTTAGCTGTTGTGATATTGATATTTATTATGCAAATTGTATTTCCTACATCTTATTGTTCTGCATTCTATGAATACTTAAATTATTATAAACCTTTACACTTAATACGGCTCGTCCTTCAATTTGATGCTTGAGCAACAGAGGGTCAGAGCACACACGATCTTCTAGAGGGAAAGAAAATAAGTAATTAAAAGGCAGATAAACAAGAGAGCCGGCTGCCTGGTTGAAAAGAAATCAAAGATAATTTCGGGGAGGGAGGAACTGTGTCCAGAGATGCATGCAAGTCCCGTCAGCGGGAGAACCTCTCTGTGACACAACTAAAGTGAGGACCTGTTGGTCTCTAGATGCCTTAGAAAGGACTGGAAGCATAGGAGAGAAGGGAATTGAACCGAGCCATGCAAGAGGAACTGACTCTATCACTGCCTTGGTTCCCTACATTCCCTTCCCCACGACCCTGACCGGTAGATTTTTTTTTTTTTTTGCTTTTGTGTGCGTGTAATCTTAAATATTTCATATTACTTATATGCTATAATCTACTAAACATGGGAAGGACACTTCCAACAAGCTGGGAAGCCTGAGCATACCCACCTTGATTTACCTTTCCCCAGAATTTACAGCCAAACATCCACTTGAAAATCCCAGAACCCCGACTCCACAGCTTCAGTCTTCCAACTATCCCCTAGTCTGCCGCTAGGTTGTTGAGCGGGCTCTCCTGCTCCGCCGGACGTGCAAAGCACGCATGCACTTCTCTCAGATTGTTTTGTCAATCCGGGGACCTGCATTCGCACTCTCCACTCCCCGGTTTCCCAAAGATCTTATTTCTTCGTGCAAGGTGAGGGAAAGGAAATTTTGTAACGTAGGACTTCCATAGGCAGATGCCCACGCAATGCCCCGGCCCAGGAACCTCGCGGTCAGACTCTCGGAGCCAGTAAAGGTGTACGAAAGCGAGTGACCCGCCTCCTGAAGCCGCAACACCCTCCCCAGTCACCGAGCCAGGCGCGGGCCAGAACAGGTTCTCCTCCTTCGGGGAAGCGAGGCCGAATTTTAACGTAAACATATTTGCATAGGCCCCGCCCCTCGGCCCCGCCCCTAGGTGGCGCGGGCGCGCGGCCGAACGCTAGCGCCAGGGGGCGGGGTGGGGGAGGGGGCTAGTCCTCGGAGAGCCGGGTTGGGCTCGCGGTGCCACGATTGGTCGCTCCTGACTCCGCCTCTAGCGCATCTCATTAGCATCTCATTAGCTGTCCGCTCGGGCTCGGGAGGCAGCCACCGCCGCCAGTCTGAGGCAGGTGCCCGACATGGCGAGTGCTGTGCTGCCGAGCGGATCCCAGTGTGCGGCGGCAGCGGCTGTGGCGGCGGCGGCGGCGCCTCCAGGGCTCCGGCTCCGGCTCCTGCTGTTGCTCCTTTCGGCCGCGGCACTGATCCCCACAGGTAGGTTGTGGACACCCGCGGATTGGTCCCGAAAACCCCCCCGGGCACCCCCAGGAGCCGTAGCTATGGAAGGGGGGACGTTTCCATGACAACCTTCCCCCACTTCCTAAATCCAAAGCGGCGGGAGCGTGGCAAGGAAAGTCGGGGCTGCGATGGAAGGGGCCGAGGGGTCGGCGCCCCTTCTCTCCTGCCCGCCGGCTGCGGATGGGCGCCCTCAGGGATGGCTGCACCCACACCTCTTCTTCCTGGCGTAGCGCGGGGTGCTGAGTGGAGTGGGCTCGGGGCCGGGGGCTAGCGCGTGGGGGGAAGGGGAGCCCTCGGAGGCGCCCCGAACCTTCCGGACCCTCCGAAACTCGCTCTCGTCCCTGGAACTTGCAGATCCTCCAGTGTCCCTGGGCTAAGCTTTCGCCCCCTCCGTTCCAGCTCGCCCCCCCCCCCCCCGATCGATTCTCCTTTCCCCGAAGCTTTCTCCTTCGCGGGTCCCCAGGACATCCCCACCGTCGTGTCCTCTTCCCGGCTTGCCCGCGCTCTGCAGCCAGGTCCCCCGCCCGAGAGCTCTGCACGCCTCTCGTGTTTCCCTCCAGCCGAACGCTGCCCCTCGGCCCCCTCCGCTAGGCTGCGGGTCGGCTTGGCTGGAATCCAGGCAGGGAAAGTTCCCGGCTCGGGGGCGGCCGCTTGTCGCCGTCGCTGCAGGAGGGCTCTTGGAGCCCGCAGGTTGTCCGCGCCACCGAGGCCTCTGCCGCGAGTGGGGATCCGGGATTTCCCGGCTGCGCGTCCTTCGGGCAAGCGGCCCGCAGGTGGTGGCGGGGGCGTTCGCGGCCTCTGCGGCCCGGCGTGCGCCCTGCGGGCCTCGGGGCGCTCCCCGCGTGGCCGGCCGTCTTGAGAATCTGCCCGGGTGGCGGCGGCTCGGCGAGCGCCGCGCCTTCCCTGAAGACGCCGAGCGCTTGGCAGGAGCCCCGCGTGTGGCTGCCCCGGTGCCGGGCGCGTTGGCGCGGTCGCGAAAGAAGAGGGCAGTGTTTGCATTTGCTAACAAAAGGGAGCCGGAGCTCTTCCCCACCGGAGAGGCCGGCCGCGCTGCGACCGCCTTCCCGCCACCTCGCCGCTCTTGCCCGCCGCACGGTGTCCCCGTGTTGCTGTACCGCCTGCCGCTGCCTCCTGGCGACCGGCGGGACCGAGCTGCACCGGGTGGTGGCGAGTGGGCTTCTGCGCGAGGGGATGCGCTAGGGCTCTGTGCCTGCAAAACCCCTCGCAGCTCCGAGCTGCAGGACCTGGGAGCAACAAGTGGTGGAGGATGCTGCGAGCTCATCCCCCCACCTGCGGAGCCCCCAGCCCGGGAGGATGGAGCGCAGGGCCAGCCAGCCTGCGGTTCCGGGGGCGCCTTTCTGCTTGGGTTGTGTCTTTTGTTTACACGCTAGAGGACACATAGTTATGTAAACACCGCAGGAGACGTGCTGTTGGAGGGTGGGGGGTGCTTGGGAATGCTAGCTTCGGATTTTAGGGGATGCCAGGTTGGTTGATTTGACCCCCCCACCCCCATTATAAAATAGGCTTGCGGAGGAACTCGGCTTGAAGAACCAATTGAGGTTCTAAGGGTGGGATCCTGGCAGCACCTTCCATTCCAGCTTGAGAATTTTGTCTTCCATGCTACGTTCTGTCTCCGGATGTTTATATGTGTTTCTTCTGTGAATTCTTAATTTATGAGTTACAAGATAATTAGGTTTAACCGAAGCCGGTGTGGTTACAACTTAATTTCTGGTGATGCCACTGACTGGAAGGGTTCGATAGAGTGTTCCCGAAAGAGATCCCTCGTGCTGCATTGTAAAAAGCGCCACTGTCAGTTAAACGTGAGCGTGAGTAAAGGCTGGGTAACTGGCGCATTACAGAGGCAACAATAGACTTGTATTGGCTGCAGAACCAAGGGTGGGGGAGGGAAGCGCTGGCCCGGGATATTGCTTTTCGACTAAAAATGGGAGCCATGCAATGCCACTAAACCAGCAGAGTAGGATTAGATTCTGCCTCCCTTGTCAAGCCTGCTCATTGAAGGCTCTGGGTAGTAACAACACTACTATATTTGTACTATCTCTCGATGAGAAGTTGCCTTCCCGGCGAGGGATGTGTGCTGACTTAGGAACGGTCTGGAACTCAACCGTGCATGTCAAAGCTACAGGAAAATTCTGTTGCCAGTTACCATGGAAGCAGCTTCTTGCTCTTGTGTACATCCCTGTTTGTTCGCCGCTTATCAGATTGTGTTCAAATTAGAAAGTAATTGGGCTTGATTTGTAGCGAGGGAATGAGATGACTTTCTTTAATGTCGTGAGTGTGGTGTGTGTGTATGTATGTTTATATGTGTGTGTATATTTATGTATGCACGCATGCATGTATGTATGTATACAGTTTGAGAGAGAGTCTTAGCAAAGCCCTAGATTCCATACCGCAGGGATCAATTTCAGGTGGACTCCTTAGGACTTCTTTCCCTCAGATGTTAAGTTAAAGCTTTCTCAGGGCCCTCTGCTTCCCATTCCTTGCCCTTAAAGAAACCTGTTGGTGCTACCTTCTAACTTCATTACGTTTGTTTCATTCGAATCCTTGCTGAGAGAGCCAAGTCCCGCTATTGTGTATTGGGTTCCTGGTTCTGTTTGCCTTTGTAACTGAATTCTTTTCTCCCTGTTCTCCATCCCTCACCCCCATCTCAGAGAAAATCTACTCCCATCTCTCCTGTGGTGTTTGGATGAAACAGACCTGTATGAAATGCATCCAAAATAGGATTGCTTGTACATTGTTAATCACTCCTGTCAGGTTTAAAGTGCAGGCATGCTGCTGTTTGGGATCCTGAAGGGACCTGTGGTAGACCAACCCGCTCTTACTCTTTTTAGGATTAGAAAAGATGGCTGATGGGTGGGGGATTTGTGAAGGTGGCTGTTAGTCCTGGCTTGCTGTAGCTGACTGGGGCTTGCATACCGGGGACAGGGACTTTGCAAAAGTGACGCCCTGCTATTGTTGCCATTCCTGCATAAAATTGAATAGTCACAGTAGGGACTTGCACTTGCCTGTGATAGCTTCGATAAAATATCCCTCATTAATGCCACTTTATATTTACAGTGTGTCACTGGAGACGCACAAGGCTTCATTTAGTGACTTGTGTGACGAGACAAGCTTGCATTATTTGCCCCGGACATTTTGGAGGAACAAGAGACCCATTGAGCAATCTTTTGAAATGAACAAATACGAAAAAGGGGGGAATAAAAGAGCAGGCAGTTCTCTGGAACAAAGAGCTTTATTCATATGGATGTTGTACATGCTTTATCCAGTTTTCCCCAGTGGCTTTCCTGGTGAAGGGGTATCGGGCAGGGAAGATGATAACTTGCAGGGCATTCGGGCTTCCTCTCTTACTTCCTGACTTCCTATTCTTACCGGGAGTTGGTCCCTTACTCACTACCTGCTTCTCTGTCTCTCCACTCCCTCCAAAGCCCCAACTGCTCTCTCTCAGGTTTCAAAGGAGATTTTTGAAATCTTTGTCGCCATTGTTGGCTCTCATCTGAAGACACTGCTAGGTAGCTACCTGTTGAGACTGATCAACATTGGACAGTGCACTGGGTGAAGGGAGAGAGATCTCATTTTTCTAGGATATGTGTCAAGATAATGAATGTCAGAATAATAAGTAAAGATATCTTGCAATTATGTCAGCCTAACTGTTTATTTTTAAGGGTGTTTTAAAAATGAAAATCCAGATTTAAAAAATAAATCATCATTAATGGTGCTCTAGGATTTTACTTTTAAACTTTATCCCATACCTGGTACATTTCAGCTTTATACATAAGAGATTAATATTATTATTGCAATTCTTCAGCCTCTATTATTGCTAAGTGATTTTTTTTCTTTAAAATTTATAGTACTACTATGACAATCAGTGCTATGAGACTTATTTGGCCTGTTTTTTGTGACATTTTAAAGCTAGCCATATAGAGTTTGTATTGTATTTAAAATTTTTTGAGTGTGTATGTGTGTGTGTGTGCGGGCGCACACGCGAGCGTTAACATTTAACAAAAGGGTCATTTTTATGTGAGGGTATTTCTTAGAAGGGGCTAAACTAATTGATACTGTAGTTTGAATAGAAATTGGCCACATAGGAAGAAAATTTAGAAGAAAGAAATCCAAAGGATTAAAATGCTGCATATCTTCTTTGGAAGACTGCTACTGACCATTATGCTGGGCATTTTTAACACAAAATCCAGCACAGAAAGGAGAAATCACACAGCGACATCTGTTGCAGAACTGAAAATTTGCCGCTTCGAGATGGAAGCAATTAGCCCCATGTAAGCACCTCCTAGTATCAGAATGTGTGTGCGTACTGACACAAATATGAACCTGTGTACATTTACATTTGAACATACATGTTATACAGAAGTTTACGTATTTAAAATAATGCACTAGAAAATATAACATTAGAGTGCCAACATGCTTTAAAAAATGATATTTTCATGAATATAGAACTTTTGACGAAAGATAACCACAATCTTTTTAGGCAATTCCATTGTCTTCAGGTGAAGCTACTGAAGCCCAGCTGAACGGAGGCTGAGTTAGCTGTAGATCTTGGATGGAGACAGGTCCCTTGATGTCCAGCCAGTGGACCTTCTGTTCTTCCTCCTGGCAGGGATGCCCAGAGATACGGATCATGGGAGGATACTTGGCTCAAACTATTTTGTATTCGGAAGGCAGCGAGATTAATTGTTTGCTCTAGGTAATAAGCCCATGGATCAGAAGGAGGGACCTCTGGGAAGAAAGGACCAGCTCTTGGTACCTTTGCCTTTGGTGTTGACAAATGATTCTGCAACCTCTGGACTTTATCTGGCAGCCACTGCGCGGATGTCATCCAAAGGGCCTTCATATAGGAGACTGCAGGTCTGTGTTGCTGTAGTCAGTCACAGAGGCGAAAGCTAAGCTTCAGGAAGCTCATGTTTTGGTTTTTAAGATCTCATTTGTCTTTTCTTAAGTCTAGAACAAGAGCCTTCTTCGGTTTTCCTTGCAGGTTCTCCTTTGTTGTTTGCAGAGAAAAAACTAAAGGGAAAATCTTCTTTTTCTTAAAAGGAAACATTTTTTTTTCCAGGATGGCTTTTACATTGGCCTTATTTTCTTTCCTTTTCCCCCACTGATTGTGGGGAATTTCAAGTATTCACAAAAGCAGAAAGAACGTCCTATTAACTCTACGTGCAGACCATCCAGTGTCAACAGTTACCCACTCTGCCTTCATCATCTGCCCCTCTGTGCTTCCTATTTCTCCTGGATTATTTTAAATAAATCTTGGGCATCCTGTAATTTTTCCACAGTTACTTCAGAATGAATTTCCTCACTTATAATTACAGTATCATTATCTGAATTATACAGATTCTCAACTGGATATACAGAATCTTGCCTGCTCCTCTTGCCTTTCTGAGGAACGGAATGAAGGGTTGTCTCAGTGGGTAATGACCAAGCAGGAACTAGAGAAGCAAAGTGGATGCCTGCTTGTGCTGAGGAGACCTTTCCTGCGGTTTAGCTTATTTTGAGCAAGGTTTTGTTTGGATCGGATAAGATGAGTTTATTGTTGTGTAGATATGGTTGTATAAATATGCAGTAATTGTGGCTAATCTTCACTGTGGTCTGCACCCTTGGTGAAATAGTCCATTTCCAGTCGTTCCCATAATGATTACCCTTTACCCACAGACTTTTGTAGGGAAAGTTTATTTTAGTTTAATGGCTATGAGATACCCCATATAGATGTGTGTGTGTGTGTGTGTGTGTGTGTGTGTGTGTGTATGTGTGTGTGTGTGTATGTGTGTGCACGCGCGCATGCCCTCCAGTCCTCCATGGTATAAATGATATTGCATTTTGTGCATATATTCCTTAACAGAAAAAATGTCTTTTTTCCATTTCTAACTGGCTAAGTGTTGATTTCAGTCTGTAACTGAAGTGATGAAAGTCCCTTCTGTGGCATGAGACACCCATGCTGTTCACTGTGAGTACTCTGGGATTATTCTTGTGGGTTGGGGCTGACGGGGAGTAGGGGAGAGGGAGAGAATAGGTTCTAACTTTACCCTCAATGTTTGCTCCCATTCATTTAAAAATGATACTTAATATTTCAGCTGGAAATGCTTGATAGCCATATAGTTCATTTCTGAATTTTTTTTTTTCTCCATGAAAATAAGCTGGTTTGGTTTTCCAACGTTTGTGACATGTGAGGTTGCCCATTCTTCCTCCTTCCCTCCCCACACCCCTTTCTTATTGATTCATTTTCATAAAAAAAGATATACTTTATGTATATGAATTTTTGCTTACATGTGTGCTACGTGCAGCAAGCCTGTGCTTGGTGCCTACCGAAGTCCGAAGCGGGCATCACTGGACCTTAGAACTGGTGTTAGTGATGGCTGGGCGTTGCTGTGTGGATGCTGGGATCTGAACCCAGGCCGTGCACAAGAGCAACAAGTGCTCTTAACCTCTGAGCCAGCTCTTCAGCTCCTTCCTTTTGATTTTAACAAAGCTCCATCTTGAAGGTTTCATTTCATGCAGATACAAATCTGAAGCTTTTTCTTCTTGTTCCCAGCTGAACAAGAAATGATGAACAACGAACGAGATGATATTCAGGGGTCTGTGTGTCCCCGGCCAGGGGAAACCTGGCTCCTGATTTGACCATTCGTCAAGAAATACATGAAGGAGTTTTTCTCTCCAGGGCTTGGGGATGTCACCAAAATGGTATATATATATACCCTTTGTCTGTCTGGAAGCCATCAATGAAGGAAGGAACCCACTGGAATGTTTGTAATCATAAGTGATACCTCCTTGTTGGAATTTTCAGACGCCGCAGTTTCTTTTTCAGAGCTTTAAATTGCAGGCTCTAGGCAGCAGCTGTTGCTGGGGTTGATGCACACGTTTTCTTTCTCTCTTTGAAGGTCTTGCAGTGCTCGCCCTCCAAAGCCTTGGGTCAGTTGTCCATGGACTAAGGGATAGACAAAAGGGAGATGTAGGTATTCGTGTGGCCAAAATGATGCGCAGCCTTGAAGGTTATGCATAAGGGAAACTCGGTGTTACAGGTTGATAAGAGCAGATGCCAAAAGAGCCTGTGTATGACTCCCGGGGACCGTGAACAAAGGGGTTACCTCAAGGAAGAGCTATGGTTGGGGATTTTTTTTTTAAAAAAAAAATCTCTTTGTAGCTGCTGCACTGGAGTCTAGTTCTTTAACCCAACATTTTGCTGTGGGTATTTCCGAGTGTTAAGTAAGCTTGCAGTGAAAGTGCTATGATACATACTTAAACACTCCTTGGGGTTTGAGGTTCCAGTGAGCACTGTGGGCTTCTGTCAATGCGGAGAGTAAGTGCCTTGATCTTGGCAGAGTTCTTTGGGAAGGTAGACTGTTTAATGCCCTCTCAGCTCTCTAGCGTGAGACAGTACCACCAAGTTAGAATTAAGTTATGCCATCCCTGGAGAGGAGGAGATGAATCTTCCGGAAAACAAAGGGCTCACCTGCCCTATCTCTCCCATTGTCCGTGCCATGTTCTTACATGGCTGGGATGGCTTTTCCGAAATGGACCTTTCTTTGTTGTGTGCTGGTTACAGCTTCCCTGGAAGTCTTCTTCGTTACTGGGCACAGCACCACTATCACCCTAGCCCCTGTTCATTGTTATTATTGTTTGAGACGGTGCTGGCTAAGAGCTGGCTGTGTAGACAGAGATGGTTTTTACCGGCTGAGCACAAGGTTACGGGTGTCCGTCAGCCGTACCTTGCTTATGTGGCTCTGGAGACTGAGCTGTACTCAGCACCAAACCTAGGGCTTCAGGCATTTCAGGCAGGTACCTTCCTAACCAAGCTCATTTCCCAACATTGAAATTAACTACACCACAATGTACTTTTCCTCCGTGACGCTTTAGAAACTTAGTGCCCACCCAGCATGTGCTGTGTTTTCCCAGTCGAAGGTGCCTAGCCACTCCCCTCCCTCTCAGAGCTAGCTTGAGTCTGTCCGCTGCCGTTGGAATTCCTCTCAGGACAGCATCATGGAGCTTCCCTTTCAGAAGCCTAATCTTAAATTCTTGTTTTCTTGCTTCAAATTCAGTCTCTGAGCTGCTTGTCTTTCCGAGGTTCCTTCCTCAGTTGCTCTCTCGTTTCCTCTCTAATTGCCTTCATTTCTTATTACTTTTCAGCCCAACCCTGATGGGACTGGAAGACTGATGATTCTGCAGTGAACCCGAGGAAGAGAGTGGTTCTGCCCATCAGCTTCAGCTGGTCGCCATGGCATAAAAGGACCCTGCTTTTCCTTTAACTGCCTGTCTTGGCTCCTAGGTGAAGGCTGGCTGTCTCTCCTCAGCTCCTTTCAGAGTAGATAGTAGATACCTTTCCCTTTTGACTTTCATTTTACCCAGCCTGCACTTCTCTAAAGAAGGCTTCCCCGAGGGCCTTTCTTTTTCTGTTTTACAGGTGTGTGTGGGGCCGCCTTTCTTTATGCCAATTAGAGATTGTGACATAAGTTGTCAGTATCGCAGTCATAAATTCTCATGGAATGTTTGAGCGTCAGAACATTGAGAACACACTGTGGCCTTTTGGTGGAACCTGTTTGAATGTTGTGCTTTTATTCTAGCCTAAAGACAAACGGTGTAAGTGACTTAAATTACAATCTGTCAAAGTAACACTTTGAGCCCCCAAGTGAAGTTTTCAAAGGAGGACCGTCTCTCAAGGGTGAGAAAGCAAAATCAAAGGACTGTTGTGTAGATCTACTGGCTTGGTATGAGATCAGCCGCTGTGAAGGTGATCCTGGAAATGCCACCTTGCAGATGGCATCTTGATGCTTACATCTGGTGCACGTAGCTACCAGGAAAAACCCACCTGAGAGGCGGCAGAAGAGTGCTCCCTGGCCTCTGTCAGTTAGTGTTCAAACTTAGTCAGTTTGGGAGTAGGGCTGCTGAACTAAACACAGTCGTGCCAGCTTTTTTTTTTTTTTTTTTTTTTTTTGGTAGATAATAATAGAGGACAAGTTATCATTGGCTCAATAAACAAAACCATGGAGTTCTTGTTTCTCGGTCTCACTGTTAACTTGCTGTCTGAGGGATCCTTTCGGAGGATCTGGTATTGCCATCTGCCGCCCTCTGTGCCTTTGGTCTTCCTTGTCTGGTACAGTTCTTGCTGGTACAGAAAGGCTAGCACTGCGGTGATACAGTGGTGCGACCTTTCATTGTCTTCCAGCGCTTGAGGAGTCTTGAGGGTCAGACAGTGTTTGTGTATTTGGCTCTTTGCCGCCTCTGCCTGTGTTAAGTCAAGCCGCCCAGTCCTTGCACATCATCAGCTCCATTCTTCTGAATAAAACAGGAGCATCGCCTCATTTCTCTTGCAGAAACCCTTATTTAAACAATGAAAACTTTAACGATAGGGAGAAAAAAAAACCCAAGTTAATTTAGAACTAAATTACTGCTCAAATGGTTTTATCTCTTAAAAGGTTCAAGTAGAGATTAGCTTAAATGGCACCCACTTTCACTGTTGCTTATGCCTATCTTGTGAGCGAGCATCCTTGTCAAGAGCCCCCTGGCCCCTGTCTCCAGCTTTGTTAGCGATCACAAGAGTGTTAGCTGCTGGTGTGCTGTTTGCTCCTGGAGCCGATCTCTCCATCCATGGGCCAGGTTGGCAAGTGGAAGCCTTGCTTCCACAGAGGGAGCATGAAGAAGAGCAAAGCAGCCTGCCTTACAGCATGGCAGCGGTCGAAGCAGATAACACACAGAGGGATGTGTACGCTGGAAGGATCCATGTCTATCCATCTCTTTATTAAAATATCTACCTAGTGGCGTTGGGTGGTGTCTCCTAATGCATAATCATATGTAAATCCCTTACATGTGAGGTGGTATTGAAAAAGTACATTGAAAGGATTAATTCAAGGTGTTCTCAGTCTGCTTTGAGAAGTGAAGGAAACAAGTGAGTGGAATTGCATAACATCAGAGAAACAGCGTGATCATAATCTAATTGTCGGGCCTTTAAACACAGACTTTATTATTTTAATCACCTCTTATATTATATTTGCTATATTGAATAGAGACATGGTATTGCTAGCCCATAAGGCAGCTGGTAGAGAAGAGCAAACATTTGATCTATGAAGTGATTATTCATTTGAGTATCTGTTATATGCCAGAGACTGTTGGGCATATTTCTCTTTCAAGAAGGTAGTTAGATGTGCTTTTTGATATTTTTTTTTTTCCTCTCACCAGGTTTGGTTTTGTTTTGTTTGTTGTTTTTTTTCTTGAAAATTCAAAAATCTCAGGTAACTTGAAATCAGAGTAAAATGACGATGCATATTTGTTTCTACTTTAGAGCTCTCAAATGTTAACTTTTGACCCTTTGTATTATTGCCATATCCCTAAATAATATGTAAACATATATTCCCAGTTTTTCTCTTTCTGAACCCCAGGAAAATGAATAACAGGTCTGATATGTGACTCTTGAATATTCGTCATGGCATTCCTGAGAATAAGGTTATTTTCATGTTCAGTCTCCTAAACGATACTATGCAATTGACATACATCTACTATTATCTAGTATCTAGGTCATAGTCTTTGTTCCAGCCCATTAACGTTGCTTTATCCTGCCCAGTATAGATCTTGAAGTCACCAACAAACACATACTGGATTTAGTTTTCATGTCTCTGGGATCTTTTAGTGTAAAACCATTTCCCTATTGTCCACCCTTTTCTTTTTTCTATCATCATCATCATCATCGCTATTTTGTGGTTCTAGGTATCAACCAGAGAGCTTCCTGCATGGTGGACTAGTACTTCATTACTGCGATGCTCCTCCCATTCCATTGAAAGTTTTTTTTTTTTTTTTTTTTTTTTTTTTTTTTTTTTTTTGTCAAAATAGAGGTGTCTTTCATGGCCCTGCCATTTTGAGTCTAGATATGCCATTTTCTAGCATGTTCTGTGGTGGCACCTGTCCTCCTGGTTTGGCTCAGATTAAGCATCTTTGGTGATAATACTAGATAGCTGAACTGATGTTGTCATCTTGTAGCTCCTTTACCAGGTTTCCCCTTGATCCTGGGTAAAAATACCAAGTTAATCACTTAGTTTAGCTAGATCACAAGTTTCTCCATTGTTACCCTTTTGTAATTAATGAAGAAGTCTGTGGGATAATTTTGAGAATGCTGGTCCTTTTCTCTTACTGCACTTACTGAGTTAACAGGGCAACAGCACAAATTGTGTCAAATACCCTACCAGAGCTTACAGACTTGGCATTTTCCAGTTCTGGGATTCGAATATTAGGTGGAGGTATTGCTGTGTTGAGAAGAGCTTGAGAAGAGCTTGTTTCTTACCACTCCTTTTTTAATGGATTTTAAAAAATAGAAATTCAGTGTGATTCGACAGTAGCTCATTCGCATCAAAGGTGGCCCATTGAGAGCATCTTTAAACTCTGCTGTCTCCCTTCCATGTAGCCTCGCTAGTTAAAATTCTTTGTTATATGTATTTATTTTGTGTATGTGAGTTCACATGTGCCTGTGTGTCCGTGTGCATGCTCTAGTGTGTGTGTGTGTGTGTGTGTGTGTGTGTTGGTCAGAGGACAGTGTGGAGGAAATGGTTCTCTTCTCCTGCCGGAGGCTCTTCGGGACTGAACTCAGGCTATAGGAGCCTTTACTCACTGAGCCATCTTGTCGCCCGTTCTTCCAAGTACTTTCTCACTACACCATCAGCTCTAGGCTAACCTTAAGTGGATCCTACCCCGGAACTGCATCTAGTTATTTCTCTAAGGAGTCCCGTTTCCTGTTTGTGGAGGAATGCTCAGTAAACAGAGTTGTACTAATCAGATTTGTGTTGTCCCTGGCAGAGGTAGGACTTTTGTAACCTTCTCCACACCCCCTCCACAGTGCATACATGCCTGCTACCTAGCCTGTCTGTCTAATGTTTGTTCATCTCAGTCATGACATGTAACATGGATACTTTCTGTTCTAGCCTGGCATCCAAATTGTTTTTCTCCATCTCCCATTCCTTCCTTACATTCTCCATCCCAGGGGAGAACCCTGGGTCCCAGCTCCATCCTTATCTTTTTTTTTTTTTTTTGGTTTTTCGAGACAGGGTTTCTCTGTATAGCCCTGGCTGTCCTGGAACTCACTTTGTAGACCAGGCTGGCCTCGAACTCAGAAATCCGCCTGCCTCTGCCTCCCAAGTGCTGGGATTAAAGGCGTGCACCACCACTGCCCGGCTCCATCCTTATCTTATAACTAATATGGAAGGATTTTTAAATTACTTCACCAAGACCACTGTGGACCATGATCTTAGCAAGTAAATCTCAGATCTCTCCTCCCTCCCTCCCTCCTTCCCTGTTCTTGTTATCTTTAAAAAGATCCTACTTGTCCTGGCAGTGGTGGAACATGTCTTTCACCCCAGCATGTGAGAGGCAGAGGTAGGTGAATCTCTGAGTTCGAGGCCAGCCTGCTCTACAGAGTGAGTTCCAGGACAGCCAGGGTTACACACTCCCCTCATCCATCCCCCACATCCCCCCAAAAGCCAAAACAACTCTCTTGTCTGTCTGTCTCTCTGTTTGTGTGAGGGGGGAGGGTTGATTTTGTAGATATATTTTTTGGGCACATAAATCAGCCATCTAGCTAAAATAAAATCCCCCACTTTTTCTGCTTCTTTAAAAAATAAAACAATCTTCCAATTTTATTTTTATTGTGCTTCCTATTTTTAAAAGGGGTACTATTACTCTTTTAAGATTGTGTTAGAGATCTCTGTATTCTCTTTATTCGGCCCACCCTAGCTTCTTCCCATTTATTTAAATGACCTCCTGTCATTCATCTTTGTTCTAGTAACCAAGAAAGCTTTTTCTTGGGTGGAATTCTGTATATATTTTTAATTTTTTAATTTCTTTCAACAAGGACCACCTTTCCATACTGATGCAGTGTGTGTCTGGTATTTATCAGTTTCTGGAATATTCAGTCTTTGACTGCGTTTTACTTAGCTTTTGACAATCATTTGAGAAACGCTTCTCCCCTCTGATAAGTTGGATAATTACAGCACAAGCTCCAACTCTTCTTTCTTTTTATTATTACTATTTTTTAAGGAGGGTCTTGAAATTCTAGCCTGGAACTTACTGTTCCGCCCAGCCTGGCCTTGAGCTGGAGGTGGTCCTCTGCTTCTGTTTTCCTGGAATTACAGGAGTATACCACCACATCCAAATCTACTTAAAACAAACCCAAAACCAACCAAAAACCAACAGTATAGCCTACTCTAAAGTGTGCAGTGCATAACCACCAAGGTACCCTTTGTATTTAAGTCTCAGACCATGTTTTAAAGAAACAAGGACAGAAGCCTGCCTGTTGGATATCTCCATTGCCGTGTCTGCACCATCCCAAAGGATGTGAAGCGAGAACAGCCTCTGCGTTGCTGTCTGCTGCGAGCTCACTTGTTCTCACTGTCACTCTGAAAGTACTTACTCCTGTTGATTTCTTTTACAGGTAGGAACTGAGAGCAGGAGGAGAGAAAAGAAGCACAAACAGCAGATAGCAGACCAGGACACAAACTAGATCAACCTTCAGCTCTATAATTTTAAACATATAATTATGTGGTTTTCAAACCGTTAATGTCTACAGCCAAGCCTCCCGCTTATCCCTTCCTCTACCCTGGATGTCCCTGTGAAGACTCTTACTCGCATCCACCCTGGAGTTTGACTGGGTGTGGCCTCAGAGTGCCACTGTCTCCTTCACCATCTTCTTCCCTCTAATGGTTTATAAGTCCCTCCCAGCTTCATTTTGCAGCTGAGGAAAGTAGATCACGGACAGTGTGGATGAATTGGATATTAAAGAAGAAAGTTGGTATTACGGTGCCTTAATTACCCCATTTGCTTGTAGCCTCCTCCCCTGCAACGCATCTTTAATACTGTTTCTAGGTGGATTGCATCTTTGATTCCGTTTCTAGGCGGATTGTCACTTTCTAGCTTAACCCTGCCTGAGCCCCTGACTGGCCTCTTGAGCAAAATGTGAAGAAGCATTGATCCATTCCCTAGAGTACACAGCACATAGATTATCTACGTCCTTCTCGCTGTGGGGGCCCTCGGTCTGGTAGGGTTAAGATCCTTAAATGTGTTCTTGATACTTTTAAGACAGGGCTTGCTCATTCCTGGAGGCCTGCAGTGTCTTTTGTCACCTCCCATCTGTCTTCTGCTCTCACCTCCTCCCAGCCCGCCCTCCGCACATGGACCACAGAAGTAAGGGCGTTCCTATTGCTCCAGGACCGCTCTTGCTTGGTGTACATTATCAGTCTCTGCTGACTCCTGTGACCTGAGACTTTAGCTCAGCACTGGCTGTTGAAGGAACCTTCCTTGACGGCTCGGCTTGGTTAGGTTATAGTTTGTGGTTCTCCTTTGTATTTGGCTTGGGGATTACTTTACTTTATACATTGTGTTTCCTGACTTGGCTTGCTCCTCCCCATCAGACGTCCTTCTTGGAAGCTAAGGAGAGAAATGTCTTATTCTTTTTCCTGCCTCAGGGCTAGCAAATTTAAATGACAACCAGAATGGCCCAAGTCTGCTGTTTTCTTTTTCAGGTCTTACCTAATTTCCCAGGCAGATTATAGTATTGTCCTTGCCACCTCTCTCTACTGAAGCTTCTCTGGTTTTTCCATGCTGGTTGGTGTTTTACTTTCTCATGTGTCTGTGTGTGTCCACGTGTAGTGGGTGGGCGTGTCTGTGTCCTGATTTCTTATTTGCATTGATATCCTTAACAACACTGGATGCACAGGCCTGTGCGTAACACACGGTCAGTGTGGATGAACTGGATGTTAGGTGCCTGTTACAACTTTTCTAAATCCTTTAAGAATGCACATGAACAGGGGACACAATGACACGAGTTCAGAGTAGAAGACCAACTTGAAAGTGAACCAGTCCGAAGTGTGCTTTTATTCGCCAGTTTCCTGTTACACAATTGAATTTCCAGTAGGTGTGTGTCCTATCCTTTTTCACTCGTGAATTCTCCTAGTTGGGATAGAAGATGTGTACCAGGCTTCCTCTGTAAGTTTACTGTAAAGGCTGTCAGATCACAGCTTCTAGGGCTGTAAGTCTCGAAAGTTTGATTTTTCTCTCCTCGTGGATGAAGAACTGAAGAATGCCTGACCATTCCGAAGCTCAAAGGAGCAGCTTCTGGTGTTTGTTTGTACTTGGTGGGCAATCACTGGAGAGATTTAGACTCCCAGCCCAGATAAGAGACTCTATTCCCATTTATTTAGTCACTCCACAGTCCTGGGATAGCTGGACTTTGAGTCATTGCTAGGTTGTAACGGCAAAACCAAGAAACTTATCTCAGAGGTCATCTCCTCCTCCTCCTGTCGGCTTTCAGAAGAATCTTGTCTTAAAACTGAGATATAGCCTCGAAAGAGGTGGTGAACATAGGGAAATTTAAACCTCAGGGTAACAATTTTCCCTGTACGGTAATAAAGATGTATGTGGAGTCAGTGGCTGCAGAATCAAAAAATAGATCACAGTAATCGGATCACACATGAGAAATGGCTTGTTGCTGTGCTTAAAAACATGGGCAAGGCAGCACGTTCGTCTGGAGCCCTTTCCACTGTGTGACTGCATCGTTGGTAGGAATTAAGACCGAGACAAAGTGAAGCTTATAAAGTTAATTGCCTACAACTGGTCTCAGTTTAAGCAGAGAGATTTCCTTTCAGTCGCCGTGGAAGACAGGGGAGTCTGCACAGGAAGAGAGCAGAGGGCTTTCCATGTTACCTTGTGATTCAGGGGTTGTTTGGAGTTTGGTCTTTGCCTTGAATGTAGAGGTGGAACCACACTAACTGGAGTTTATTGCTGTAATATTTTTTTAAGTATATTTGTAATGCTGATGTACTGTGACCTTGTGGGGGTGTTGGAGAGGAGGGGGTGGCCAGCCCTTTTCCTCACTGTCAGAAGTGATGTGCTCACTGGCTCTCCCTCCCTGGCAGGCTGGGGAAGGCGAGGATTTGTTTTTTATGACTTCTTTCTCCAGCACTGTCTTCATAGTTATAGCCATCCATCCAGGTTCCTCTTCCCCTGCCTGAGGCTTGCATCTAGCCTAGTCTGGATGCTTTAAGTACTTTGAGTGATGGGGAGCGTAGTGTTTTTACGGATGCTTCTCCTGTAGCTCTGTAGGTTACACGGCTTGTGTTGCCTAGGCACTGTGAGTGGATTACACAATGAGCTGTGGCTTGGAGCGGAATGACACTTTCCCTTTAGTTCTCTCTCTACCACGTGCCAGGCTCTCCTCCGTAGATGTTTTTTTCAGGATTGCCCTTTTGAGAAATCTTTTAAGTTGAAGGCATTAAACCTTCTTTTTCTTACCATAATTCTTCAAAGACATATCCTTATCAATATGACCTACTGTCAAGTTAATAACGATTTGATGGCAATATCCAAGAGAAATGACACCTTTGTGATACAAATTTGGCCAGTGTATTAATGCATGGTATATGGCTGGTGTTCTCCAGGAAGAGAAGCCCGAGTTAGTCAGTTTGAGCTTCTTCTGGAATTAGGTGGTGAATGCCTCAAGTATCCTATTTTAAAACAATTGCATCTACAGCCTGCCTGCAGGATTGCTTATTTCATTACTCTGGTCATTTGCATGAAAACAAACTGATGATTCCTTAAATAACCTGTCTGTTCGGTTTTCTTTTCACCCAGGGTTGTTATTCCTCAAGTGCCCTCATCCATTCATGCAGGAGCAGGGACTCAGTCAAAAAACTTGGAAGTTTAGAGTAAGGTAGTAACAGACTTTTTCTTCATTTATTTTTTTGACCAAAAAATGATCTCCCATTTTCATATTAATTTACCTATGATTTACATCTATGTCCTCCCTTCAGCAGCTGGGAGCATACAGAGATATATTTTAATAGAACATTTCCCAAAGTTTTAGGCATTTTAAAAAATGAGGTCATCATCTTCAAGATTTTGGTCTGAACATCTCATGAAGGAAGGGAGCATGAAAGGAGAGGTAGGAAGCGGTCTTAGTATATTACATACTAATATCCTCATAATGGAATAACAATCAAAGCAAAATTCCTTTTTCAACATTTGTCTGGTGCAAAGTAATTTTGATTTCCGAAGGAGAAGCCCTCTGTTTCTGTATATGTCAGGTACTTCCTGGAGAAAGTGTGCTTTGCTTTTTACTTGTTTGTCTTGTTTTATATTAGTTTAAAGTTTCTTACCAGTGGCTTAAACAAAAGGATGCTTTCACATTCACAACAGCAGGCCAGAGAGAGTGGAGCTGTGTGCTGGCAGTCATGCTGTCTAGGCTGTCCCCTATAGGCAGTGATGAGGAGTGTGTATCTGTCTGGCATTTTCTCTCTTCCTATTTGCTTTGGGCTCCCACGAGATGTTGCTGTGGCTGCAGCAGAGGGCTGGAGAAGGAGTTGAGCTTTTCCATCACTTGGCATTTGGGACTTCCCGTGAGGAGGAAACTAGCTGGGAGTAGGGTTGTCTCAAAGGCTTTGCATTGAAACGAAGTTCTGAAAGTGCAGGAAACACTTAGAAAGAGAGACGCTTGAGGAAGACCACGTGACTAAAGGCTTATGGGTAGAAAAGTGAAAATGGCTAGTGAGAAATGGGATTAGCAAAAGATAAGGTAGGGTGTGGAAAACCTTGGAGTCTGAGTTTAGATTAAACTTCGGCAGCCATTTGGAGCTAATGAAAGCTTTTTGAATAGTGAAGTAAAAACAAGTTTCATTTAGGATATGGATCTGAGAGTGATTAGAAACCCAGAGATTTGATTAGAAACTGAGCGCTAGGTTGGGGGATAATAGTTTAATCCTAATGAAGGCTTGAAGTGGGGCAGTGCTCAGAGAGGCAGAGCTCACTGGATTCGGGGCCTGAGTGGGAACTAGGGATAGAGGAAGCATAAAGAGCAGAAGTGAAGGTGGACTGTGGGTCTGAATCTGAGTGACTGGAAAAATGGCTGTTCTGATTAAGATAGAAAAATGTGAGATGTTGAGGTTAGTAAGTTTGGCTTGGAGACATTAGCTAAGCTGTTACCGACTCCAGGAGAAATGTTTAGAAAGCAGTTTGAAAATAAGGTTCTTATTGGAGTTGGAGAGAATTTGAGAGTAGAGTTGGAGATGTGGATTTGAAAAACTAAACTCTGCAAAGAAATTTATTAACTATTCCAATGTGGATAAAACAATGTTAGTTGTTATAGATAGGGCAGGGGAGCCTGAAGGAGGATGGTGTGTTGAGGACAAAAGAAGAAGGAGGAGGGGGAGGAGGTTTGGTTGACAACAGAAAGGACCTGTTGAAGAAGGACTAAGGGGCGGTGGGTGGGGCTCACTGAGATGGAAGTGTCTTTGCTAAGGTGCCGGGAGTTATGCAGGTTAGTGCCATCGAAGAGAAGGCGTCACCGGAGAGAAATGTGTTGTCTGGAATGTAAAGGACCACTGGAGAAGGCTGTATAAAGGAATAAAATGAGACCTGAGTGCCTTAGCATACAGTTCAGGTATGGCAAAGCAAGAAAAAAACAACAACCAACCAAAGCAAACGGAAAGCCTGTCCCGCCTCTCTGTACCACGGAAGTGCAGTAAGATTCTTTAGGTTGTGGTGTTGAGTGAAGAAGGAATTGTGAAGCTCACAACAACTGCTTTTTGTGTGATGAGTGATAGCTTTGGCAGGAATAGCATGGAGGGCGGGTGGCTGGAAACTTTAACAACCACAACCAGAGAACAGAGCACATCGCAGTGTAGCTTGGAAGTGCCTTTCACCGTGGCAGGGGGTTTTGTCATTAGCCACAGCTCCCATTCTTTAGGTAGATTAGTGTCTGCAACTGCAGAAGTGGGAAAGATGGCTCCCATCTCAGTGCGTTTTGTTGCGGTGGCAGTACCCAAAGCTGGGTAATTTATAAAGGAAAGAGATTTATTTTGACTCATGGTTCTGAAAGGCCAAAAACATGGTGCTGGCAACTGTCCAGCCTTTGGTGCACACTTCATTGCTGGCAAGGCCCACAGTCACACTAGAACGAGGTAAACACATGAGGTAAGAATGCTTTAAAACAGCTAATTCTCCTGAGATGTGATCCATTCATGAGAGAACCAATCTGGCTGGTGAGGAAAGACATCAGTTTCTGTGGAAGATTCTGACTCCCAAGACCATTATGTCGACCAGACATTTTAAATATAAACTTTGGTGGTGAGAATCATTTCCAAACCATAGCAGTTCCTTAGTATATGCATTGAATTGGCACTTTGGAGCAGTTTAATCTACAGTTGAGTAGAGAGATGTAGCAGCATGCCAACTTGTAGACTGAACTTCCTAATTCTTCATATATTATACATAGCAGCAGGGCTGGAGACATAGCCTAGCAGTTCAGAGCACCTAGTGTTGTTCTTCCAGAGGACCCAAGTTCAGTTCCCAGCACCCACTTCAAAGAAGCTCACAACAGCCTGCAGCTCTAGTTCCAGATCAGTCACTGCTGGCCTCCAAGGGCACTTTGCCCCCACATACACACAGTTAAATAATACAACTAGACCTGACTCCCTAAAGGGTGTGTCTGGTCGACAAGTGGCTTCATTCAGCAGCCAGAACCTGCAGGCTAATCTTGATTGCCTTTTTTGGCTATGCCTTTCTAGTGCTGTTCTATGGAACATTCTATGATGGTGGACACATCCCCTGTCTGCAGTGTTGTGAGCCACCGCTAGTGCCCCATAACTGTAAAGTACTGAAAACGGGCTTATTTGATATAGACCTGAATAACCACATCATGTCACCATATTTGACAAAACTTCAATACCAAAAAAAAAAAAAAAAAAACCCAGACGAGAAGGGTTTGGTAAAGGCTGTGCTGTACCAAGGTCACTCCAGATTTAGTGGGTCTCATTGAAGGGTGGGTTCAGCCATTGTGGGCATATGAAACTGAATTTTCTCGTTCTGTTGCTTTTTAGATCGAAAAGCCTCTGGAATATCTTCATTGTCCTTTCTCCGTTTGAAAAATTATCCTTTTTAGCCTTAAGAGGGGTGTAGGTCATCCAGTTCCTGGATTAACAGCGTCAGTTGTGTCCTTAGGAAGCTCGGCTTGGAAGGTCACCGTTACGTGACTGTGTGACCATGTGTCAACTCACAGTGTGGGTTTCCCCCTTTCCTATCTTTTTTTTTTTCTTTTTTCTTTTTTTTTATGGTGCTGAAAGTGAGTGAAATGTGAAAGAAACATTATTCATTTTAAATAGTTTTGACTGCCAGGTTAATGCGACTCTTAAGCGGAGCTTCATGAGGTCTGGCCGTAGTAACTGCTTTTAACTTGATTTAAAGTTCTTAAACATTCTGAATTGCCTCACCTAATCTTTTTATACTGAACGTACAATTTTCAGGCTCTTTTTTATTTTCAAATCCATAACTGACAGCTGCTCAACACCTCATTCAAATAGTTTTAAGAGTTTTAGAGAAAAGTTGGGACCGTCTGGATTTACTGACATCAGTTGGATTGAGATAGCATGGATTTAAAGATGATAGAGAGGGAGGGAGGGAGGGAGAGAGAGAGAGAGAGAGAGAGAGAAGTAGGAAATAATTATTGCATGTTCACTGCTTGTCCAATGACAGGGATTTGGAATCTAATAACTGAGAGACCAAAGAAGAGCAGAAGGACATTTGAGCAAACTTTCAAATCTTAACCTCAAAAGGGAAAATTCCATGGAAGAACATAATTTGCCTGAAGTACTGCTTGTTTTATTACGTTCAAACCCAGGGAGGTATGGATTCCAAATCTCGGGAGCGCCCTCTCATTCCCCCCCTGGCATGTAGCTCACAGACTCCCAGTTAATTCTTTGGGGGTTTCTGTGGGATCCAGTGCATAGCGTGTATTTCCCAGATGAAATTAAGCATTGGAGAGGATGACATCAGAGCAGGGTCTTCCACCTCTGTTCCTGCTCAGGGACTTGCAGCTCAACCCAGCGAACTTAGAGGAGCTCCGGAGTGTGCTGTTTATCTAAGATTTAAAACAAACATGACACTTAATTTTGTCCTTTTCTAATTTGCTTTAAGTGCTATGTGTGTGTGTGTGTGTGTGTGATTTACTGTGTACTATATATAATGTTGAGGACTAGCTGTGCAAAGATTAATTGTATGGAATCTATTCCATCCAGAGGCTCACACTTTGGACTCTTGTGTACTAATAGCCCCGTGTGCTCAGAAGCACAAGGCTGAAGAGCGAAGTGGAGGGCAGGGCTGTCTACCTGAGGATGGAGATTTAGCCAGGGAAGACTTTCAGAAAGACTCAGATAGGGTAGTATAGCTTGGAGTTTTTCTAGGTTAGAGGTGTTACGTGGAAAACCTTGGAAACATAAAAGGCCCGGGGATGCTGGAAGCTATGTGGACTTTGTTGTTTTTAAATGATTAGATTAAGAGTCTGGGGAGCAGTGGCTAGGGAGCAACAGAATGAGGCTGCTGAGGGAGCCACACAAGGGCACATAGTCGTCAAAATGGCAAACTCAATAGGCACGGGTTTGTTTTAATCACCAACAACAAACTCGATAGGCACGGGTTTGTTTTGGGGTGTTTATTCCATTCGATACCTGTATGGGAGCTAGAGGGATAGACTGTATGGGAGCTAGAGGGGTAGACTGGATAGCGAGATTAGTGACCAGAAATAGGTTAGCAGGTGCGAGAGGAGAGGCCAGGGAAGATCAGGTGAGATGCTGAGAGCCTTGGCCAAGGCACTGGCTGTGCAGATTAGAAGGAAGTTGGTGTGTGTGTGGGAAAGTTGGCTTGGCTGGTGAAGTCAGTCTAGGAAAATGAAGCAGAATCAAGGACTGATGGAGGATGAAGAGGAACTTCGTGCATTTTTCAAACCAGGGAGACCCCATTAAATTGGAGGTACCATAGCAGGAGGTGGGAAGTAAGAAGAAGGGAGTTAGTTAATCAGACTCACAAGTGCCCGGGTGAGACTCGGAAAGGACATGTGCTTAAGGAACCTGAGCTTACCTCTCATTTATTGATTGATTGAAATGAGGGTAATGGGGAAGACCCAGAATTGTGGATGGAGGTAAGACTGTCCAGTGCTAATGATTCAGGGGAAAGAGGACCTGTCAGGTAATGTAGGGGTTTGTCCCACTGGAGATGTGACAGGGTGTAGAGTTCAGCTGAGGTACCCTTGGAGGGAACTCAGAAGATTGCATGGGCACCCAGCTGAGGTTGAAACTTTATGCTGTAGTGTCTCCAGTCTTCTTGGATACTGGCTGTCCATGCCTGTGAAGCGAACCAGTCCCTTGTTGCCAGGTTAGAACGTTGACAGTAGGCTGCTACTGAACCTTCTCTTCTAACTGGGCGTGGTGGCACATGCCTTTAATCCCAGCACTTGGGAGGCAGAGGCAGTTTCTGAGTTTGAGGCCAGCCTGGTCTACAGAGTGAGTTCCAGGACAGCCAGGGTGATTGACACGAGAAACCCTGTCTCGAAAAAACCAAAGAAAAAAGAAAAAAAGAATGCTTGCTGAACCTTCTCTTCTTTAGAAGAAAGAAGTTAGTTGCATTAACTCTTCTTTCTTTTTAACTTAACAGTTGTTCTGTGCTTGAGTGTTTGCCTGCATGTATGTGTGTTCCATTTGGTTGCCTTGCGTCTGTGGAAGGCAGATGAGGGCATCAGATTCCTTAGAGCTAAGTCACAAACAGTTATGAGGCACCATGTAGGTTCTGGGAACTGAACCTGGATACCTCTGCAAAAGCAACATGCACTCTTAACCACTGACTCACCCCTCCAGCCCCACATTAGTTTCTTTCTTTTGACTGGGACCAAGACCTGACAAGTTGTGCCGTCACAGAGAAAAGCATTATTTTGGTTGGTGGTTCGTAGTTCAGTTTGTCATGGTTGGGAAGGCATGGTGATGGCTAGCAGGAACAACCCTTGGCTACGACGACAGGGGTGTGAGGATGCTTGTTCATAACTGTGCCACTCAAGAAGGAGAGAGCGAGCTGGAAGTGGGTGCTGATTATAAAACCCTAAGCTCCTTCCCTGGTGATTCACTTCCTAGGCTCCACTTTCTAAAGTCCGTGAGCCTGGGGGTGCACTTTCCACGTTCTCCTAATGACAGCTGGCCAGGGTAACAGGACAGGTAGAGCAGAAAGACTGGAGAGATCACCAGGGCAACCTTCTCTGCTTGTGGATGAGCAGCTTTCTCAGAAAAATGAGGCATTTATCAAGTAAATTCAAACCAGGGCAAAGATCCAACTGTGCCTTGTAGCTGAGTTCTCTCTGTCCCTCTCCTGCTGTCTCATCGATAGGAATTACGACATCTTGTTACTATAAATCCTCTTTAACTTGTATTTTGGACTCAATGATGTCTACAACATTTTCTTTCTTTCTTTTCCAGTTTTCTTTTCAATTTAATTTTTTTGGGGGGCCAGGTTCAAGCAGGAATAACTCTACTCTAGTATTCTAAAAATAAATAAACCTATATTTTTCCCAAGAGGAAATGACATTTGATTTGATGAGAGTATTATTGAGACTTAAAATAAACCAGATTACATACTAAAGTGTTTGAGGTTTCTCTTGTTATAAACTGCTTAATTTCAAAGTCATGTGGATTTATTTATAATTTATTAATTCTGACTTTCATTTATTCTGTATTTCAATTGCTTCTCTTTCAAGAGCATCTAGTATGTAGCAGGGGTCATGATGATGTAAGCATAGAGTATTCCCTCATCTGTCCCGTTGACTGTTGAGAAATGCTACACAGAGATATACTCCTACTACCTGGGATCACGTTTGATATGGGCAACCTGTGAACTTTCTGGGCTCTGCCTTCCATGCCCTTAGCCTAGACAAGAACCAAGAAACAAATAATAGCTTGTCTGCTGGATAAAGAGAGATTTTTCTTTCAGGAGCGATTTAGTGGAGCAGGGGACCCTCAATTAATTATCATTGTTTATAATACATTTTCTCCTTTGTTTCTAAGAATGAGAATAATGCAGCAATATGATTGATAAATAAAACATAAAAGGTCAGTTATGGTTGCCCTGGTAACTCTATTTCTCAGCAAGTATTTTGTTTGCCATGAAATGTGTCCGGAGTGATTTACTGGATCTCAAACTCTGAATGTCATGACTTTTTGTATTTAAATTTTGTATGCACTCATTCTCGGAGGGAATGACAGTTTTGTAGGTTATTTTTGAGTAGAGTTCTAAAGCTGTATGTGTAGTGTGAGTGTGTGTAGTGTGAGTGTGCTCTTCTTTTTTTGGAACACAATCAGCAATCTGTGATTAAGGTGACTCTGAGATTAAAGAGAAGATCCAGGTCTACAGTAGACCTGAAGAGCTCAGCCATGAAACATGGAACTACATTTTGGTCTGTGATGAACTGCATATCTGATGGTGGTCCTGTAAGATTACAGTGGAGACCAGAGGTTCCTGTTGCCTAGCAACACTGCTAAGCACATACAATTATGTACAGGTCATCACATTTGAATAAACAAATGTTTCAGGTTTACATGCTTAATGTAATACACCTTTTATTGTTATTTTAGGCTATACTATTTATTTGAAACATTCGGAACAATTTCTCTTTGACTTGATTTTGTCTACTAGTTATCTTCATCACAGCCCTAGGATGAATAAGGTATTTTTTACACACACACACACACACACACATACACACACACACCTCATAAACTATAATATAATTAAGATGTCTAATAGACCCCACCATATAGGTTGTTGTACATTTTGGCTATGAAGTAGAAGGATAATATTAGCTAATGTATTCGTTACCATTTCTGTTGCTGTGATAAAACACCAAGATAATTTACCAAGGAAAGAGTTTATTTGGGGTTACAGATGAGGGAGAAATAGTCTGTCCTTAAAGAGAAATGTGGTAGTGAGCAGGATGGCAGCAGGAGCAGGAAACTGAGACCTCCCATTTTCAAACTGAAGCTACTACCAGGCTTCTAGTATCAAAGCACACCATGCAGTGACATACTTCCTCCAGTGAGGTTACGCTGCCTCAGCCTCCCTAAATAGCATCACCACCTGGGGGACATTTCTCATTCAAATCAACCACACCTGAATATCACATTTCTTGAAACCTATTTCTCTTGTACATGTCTGTATTTGAATATTTTTCTGATAACATGAAATTTCTTCAAACAGGAGTTTTTTTTTTAAATGTAGTATTCAGGCAAAGGACACTTTCTAATAAGTACTCAGAAATACATTAACTGATACCTTTTGACTTAATTTCTATGCAATTACTTTTGAGTAGCATACGTTATCAAAAAAGTGTTAATGCTGAAAATCAAAATAATTAAGCAATTAGTGCAATTGCCATCTTCTTGAAGATTTATAGTAGTATGAATTAAACTGAAATGAATGATTAAAAAAGTTTAGTACATTCTTTGATCCCTGCAACAGCCTACAGTAATAGTTTTACAAGTGCACAGATATAAACCTAGAAACTGTGTTGTTCTTAATAATAAAAATTGGAAATAATCTAATGCCCATCAGGAGAAGGCTGGTTAAAGAAATGATGTTCTGCCCACTTAATGGAATATTTTGTAGCCATTTTAAAAAATGATGTTTTCCTATGCCCATTGACAGATCTCTGGGCTGTATCAGTAAGTGAAAGCCCATACCGGGGCTGGGGAGATGGCTGAATGGTCAAAGTGTTTGCTGCTCCATTGTGAGGGCCTGAGTTCAGATCTCCATGGAAATCCTGGATGAGTGGGGCAGTCCACCTGTGATTCTAGCTTTGGAAGGTGGTGACAGGGATCCCTAGAGCAAGCCAACTTACAAGAGCAGCCCTCTTGGTGAGAGCTTGGGGTTTAATTGAGGTACTGTGTCTCAAACAATGAGAAATCAGGGAGGATCCTGACATCATCCTTGGGTTTTCACATGTATCCATATATAGAGAGGTCCATGTGTTCCCATACATAAAGCCATGCATACATACATGCACATACCATGTACACACATTAGAAAATGGAAAGAAAGAACATGTTACAGAGGATATGGTAGATATAGATGGCCTGTGTTATTGTAATTAATCTAGAATGTCTATTTAATTGGAATATTTGGAATATTCTTTTAACATCAGGAGAATGAACACTCTCTTAGCATTGGTTATCTCTTGAGGACTTCTGTTCTCAGAAGTTCTATTGGCATATAGTTGAATTTCTGTAATGAATATGGGTTAGAGAGTGTTAATGAATATGGCAATTAGAGAGAAAGAAAAGATACAGAGAGCCTGCTGCTTAAGTAGGCTACAATCCAGCTGACTAGGTGCTGCCCGGAGGCCTGTAGCACCCTTTCTATAGCTGCTTCTGTCTGCGTGCCTAGATGGTTGAAGATGTGTTTTTCTTTACCTCTCTTGAACCATTGTACTGATTTTTAAAATCACACGTGTTTATATGTCTTGGGCGTGTATATATGGGTGTGTGTGGAGGCCAGAGGACAACTTGGGAGTTCAGTTCTTTCCATGTAACATGCATGTGGGTTGTCAGTCTTGGTGGCACACGCCTTTACCTGCCGAGTTCTCTCTTTGGCTCCATTATACTGATTTTAAATTCCCTGGTGAGCTGCTGTTTGTTTCTTTCCTTGACATTTGCTTTCTAAGCATGTCCTTTCCTTTAGGTTTTTTCTTTGCTGACTAACCTGCTTTATTGACATTGCTTAGCTGCTACCCAGTATTCTTTGGTAGGTTGCTTTTGGTTTAAAGCTTTATTGCCTGACTACTAGTTTTATTTTAAAACGTTATAACCTCTATACATCAACGATGCAGGAAGGGAACCTGTGACTCAGGGTTCCATCTGGATGTGATGTTTCTGGATCCTGACTCTTGGGCTGAATATCTAGGCTTTCTTTTTTATGGCTGTGTGTCTAGACAGGAACTGAAAGCAGAGCAGGCTGGAGGAGAAGAGCAGGCAGGAGGAGAAGCAGCAGGCTGGAGGAGAAGCAGCAAGCTGGAGGAGCAGGACCTCTCTGTTGTAGCCAGTTTCTCTTTGCAGAGCAGTCATTGGCACAGGCAGGATCAGAGAAGAGGTGTGCATGGCTGGTGATTATTGCCATCTTCAGCGTCTGAGCTTGGTTTGTTGGCACAAGGGGTGGAGCAGAAGCAGTGATTCTAGACCCTTACTGTGAGCTTTCCTCTCCACTGTTGTGACAATCTGGATTAGGACAGAGCTGCAGCCTGATGTAGACCCTGGGTCGCAGTGTTGACACCCTGCGTATATTTTATAAATCTGCAGATGCAATACACATTCAGACAATGGCTTTACGTTTACAAATTTTCACCCCTCCTATTCTGTCTACTAAACTGAGTAGGTTATTCTTTTTCTTAGAATTAGCTGTTGGAATCTTGTTCTTGGGAGGTAGGTGATAAATGCTCTTAAAGGAGGTCTCAGTAGGGGCCCACTATACTCTATATAAGATTCAAAACAGTGGTTTTTATGTTTTCTTGACATCACAATACAATGCTAGGCATAATAAATTTATATGACATATTTATCTTTTATGTGCTCATTGCACCGTGAGTTTTTTCCTTCAGTGTGTTCTCATATTTCCTTCTCCTTTCCTGTCACCCAAACTAGTCCATCTTCTTTTATTGGCCATCATGTCTTCTGTCCTGCCTTTCCTGTCCTGTGCCAGCCACCCTACTCTGTTGTGCTGTATCCATTTCTATTCCAGTTTATTAGAAAGAACTCATTGGAAACTATTCACATTATTTCAGGATGCAGCATTTAAAAATCATGGCTTTGAAGGATGACGGATTGTTAAAGTTAAAACTACCAAAAAGTCTTTGATTCTGTATTTGAGAGCTTTCCTGTTTCCTGCAGAGGTGAGCATGTCTTTAGCTTGAGTTCTGGCTCATGCCCCGTGGCTTGTTCCTAGGCTTGGTAGGTTTCAGGGACTTACAGTACCTCATTGTGAGACACGTGGCATGCTTGAAAACCATCTTTCTTTCCGGACAGTTTTTAAGTAGGAAGTCTTTAGCAGGCTCTCTTGCAACAGTGTCAAATAGTCTGCCAGAGTAGGGACAGGAGCAGGTTAAATTTGTAGTCTCCCCAGTATAGCTTAGCACTACTGAAGGTTCAACTCCAGGTTACTTTGTTCAGCTATCCCTGCAGGCTCCTGTCTTCCCTCCTGCAACCATCCACTGATGTACCTGTAGAGAACGTATGCCCATTGTGATATAGCCCTTAAGATATGGTAAACCTGTAAGAAAAAAACAAAAGGCAAGTAAGTCACGAATTAGTCAAGTTCATTTACAAACACGATGGAAATTATCTTGAATATTTAGCCTTGGCCATTGTTTTTAAAGTTTTGATAAATTAGTGTTGGTTTGTTCTTAATATGTCTATAATTGAATTTTAACTTTCGTTTTTGGATTCATATAACCACACATAAGTTATATTTTTAAGACTCTTGAGAGTACAGCTAGTAAAAATGTCTTGAATTTACTGTGGAAGCCTGCTCTGCAACCAGGACATAATTAGTTCTTGATAAAAGTATTGATTTGATTTGAATGTGAATTGCGTATTAAAGACCGAGGCCACAGTAATGCCTCATTAATTCACATTATTATTCTTTTAGTTTAATGAATTGGAATAGCAAAGTTAAAGGAACAGCACAGAAGACAGACAACATGAAAAACATGTCGTACTTGCAGGAGACCTGTGCACGTGTTGCTAATGGCTGGCGTCTATTGTATTAAGGCATGCTTAGAACATCGTGGTAGGTATACTTCTGGTTGTTATGGAGCTGAACCTGCTGGAACTTGTTCACTGGCTTATTTCACTCACATTAATAGTCTGTGCCCTCAAGTTTGTGTTAAAGATCACACAGAGACAAAAAAAAAATTGCCAGTACCGAGTTTCTGTCTGCCATTCTTCTACCTGCAGTCATGCAGTCACCTTTGACCCCTGTGGAAAATAATGTACAAGGTGCAGAACTACCCACAACAGGAAGAGGGGAGGGGGAAAGAGGAAGCTTTTGTTTGTTTGTCTTGAGGATGGAAATATTTCCAGACATGGTGGATTCTTAGCACTCAAATGCCGAATGCTAGCTGACATCTTTGGGAGTAATGGTTTGGGTCGGCATGGCTAACACACAAGCTCCTGCCTCCAAAAAGTTCAATCAGATAAGCCTGTCTTGCTCTTAGGAAGCATAATAGCTGCTGTCTGAAGTGAAAATCTGTAGAATTCCAGAGAAATTGCTGCAACAGACACTGGAAGGGGAGCTCGGAGTTAGCAAGTTCAGCAGACTTCTGGTAGCTTTTATTTGTGAGTGATGCAATCCAGTAGGTAGACCCTTGAGAAATTTCTCTATCCTTTCACTGGAGGGCACTCTCCTGGTCGTGGCTGTTGTAGCCAGCTACTTTCTGGTCAGTCTGTCAAACTTCGTACAGCCCTCCTGGAGTGTTCTTACCTTGGAGCGGAAGCTCTGCGGGCTGCATGTGTGTTAACATGGGGGACAGGGGCACACTGGATAACTTAACTCTAGCGAATGCTTACTGGAGGCAGGGTTACGGTCTTCACCCACTGAGTCCGCACTGCTGTTCTAGGAGAATAAACTTGGTCGGGAAGTTTTTGTCCAGTTGCTATTTTGAAGAATTTGTTTTCAGATCTTCCTGAGCAAAGTTTAACTTTTTGGGGGGGTGGGGGTGGGACGGTGGAATTCTGTGAGTTTTGGTAGTAGATTTATGAGCTATCTCATGGCAACATGATTGCACCGCAGTTCTTCATTACCAGATCTCTTCCCGCCATCCTTGGAGGCAGGCCTCCCTTACAGCCATTGTAGCCATCGCTCTTGTTCTGCATTCTTACCATTCCTAATTTTTCTGAAATGTCACAGAAATAGCCTGATGCTGGATGTAGATGTCTTGAATCTGGCTTTATTCACTTAAAATCTTACGTCTAAAATTTCTCATGGTTATTTTTATGCATGAGTCGAATTCTGTAGTGGATGTACCATGGTGTCGACCAAGGGAGACTGATGTTGTTTCCAGCTTTTGGCATTTCAGATAATGTAGCTGTAAATATTGATGTGCAAGTTTATATGGGTGTAAGTTCTCCCCTCCCCTACCCAAATACCTAGGAGCAGGCTGCTGAGTCATATGTGGGTACAGTAAGTGCATATTTAATTTTAAAGAAACCACTAGATTGTTCTTCAGAGGGGCTGTACCATTGTATATTCATTTTGGAATTGAACCCTGGTCTCCTTATATCTTCATAAGCATTAAATATTGTCGGGCATGGCTGTTTAATCTTGTCCATTCTAATAGATGTATTGAGATGTCTTTATGGGTTTAAGCTGCGTTTTCTTCTGGCTTGCTGATGAGCATCGAATGTACCGATTTGCTATCTGAAGGTCGTGGTGAAGTGCCTATTCAAAGGATTGGCCCTTTAAAAAAAAAAAAGCTTATTTTCTTACTGTCAAGTACTGAAAATGGTGGGCATAAACCCTTGGTCAGGTACATAATTTGTGTTTGCTCAGTCTGTGGCTTGTCTTTTCATTCTCTGACTAGTGATATCTTTTGGTGAGAACAGCTTTTAGCTTTATGAAGCCCAGTTTTTCACTTTGTTGTTTATGGATTGCACCTTCCACGAGGTAACTTAGAATATCTTGCCTAGCCCAACCATGAAGAATTTGTCCTATTTTCTTCTTGGAATTTTCAGGTGTGTCTAGCCTTTTTGACAAAGTAACTCACTGTTGTCATCAATAAAATTCATGCTTGAAAACTCTGTTGTTCAGTGACATACACAAAGAAACTTCAAAACCAAACCAAACCCTCAGTGTTTCAAATAAGCTTATGACTTTGTGTTGGGTGCCATTCATAGCTATCCTGAGACCCTGGTCACCTTTGGACTGCTTTGGGCATGTTACCTCATTTTGTTTTTGACTCTGTTAACCATTGAGTTAATTTTTATATATTTGTCAGGAAGAGATTGAGGCTTATATTTTGGTATACAGATGGCCAGTTGCTTCAAAAATATCTGTTGAAAAGACTATCCCCTTTGGCTTTCAACTGACTCCGCACCTTTGTGAAAGATCAATATCTGTGTGGTTCTATTTTTGGACTGTTTCTCTTTAATCAATGTGTCTATCTTTTTGTCAATTGAAGTAGTTACTTTTCAAGCCTCAGATTACTGATGAGGGAGCCTAGTCTTAGCCAAATTAAGCATCTTGTCTAAGGTAATTCAGCAACAGATGATTGAGCTGGGCCTCACGCTGGGGGAGGGCTGTCCACTCTGGGGGAGGGCTGTCCAGTTCCCAAGGCTGTGCTGGTCAGGGAAGTGGCTTTGGCACCTGAAATAATTTTAGTTATTTTGTTTCTGTTTAAATGGTTGCCTTAAAGGAATGTCTGATATCTGTGCTTTCGGCACCATAGATGTGATGAGCCGATCTCAGTGAGTCATCTGATAAGTGTGTTGGAAGTTCTTTTCTGCTTGCAAGGCCATTAGTTAGTAGATCTAATTACTGTCCAGCATTTTTAACACAGGATAATATGCTTTTTAAAAATATAGGCTCCATACACCATTTTTCTTCTTTCTTTCTTTCTTTCTTTCTTTCTTTTTTCTTTAAAGAGAGTGGTAGAAATATATATTCCTATATAGCAAGGAAAAGATGTTTAGGATTTGTGAATTTGAGAACACAGATGGGCCAAGAGTGACTTCCATCCAGATGGCTTATGCGAGGAACTTGGTAAGAGGTGAGAGAGCGACACTAGCGTGGCAGTGAATAATAAATTAATGTTTCAATATTGGCAAACTGGAGGATTTTGAAGAATGCCATATTTAGTTAGCTTTTGATGATTATAACCTAAGCTCATGTATTTAATCTCTTAAAAACTAGGCCTGTGTGCCTGCCCTCCTACTCCTTCCTATACCTTTACATATATCCACACACATGTTATGTGTGAGAGTCAGCTCCAGTGAGTTCAGGTTAGACAGTATTGCTGCTTTTTAAATGAAACATAACATAAGAATCCAGTCTCACCATGTAACCCAGGCTGTCCATGAGAGTGTATTGTCCTGTCTTCACCTCCCAAATCCTGGAATAACAGACTTAGACTACCACACCTGGCCCTGTGTTAGTCATTTATTTAATATCTTCTTTCTTTGAGGTGCTGGGGACTGAACCCAGGAACTTGAAATCATGTTTAGGAAGCTGCAACCTCATCTCTATATCATTCTTATGCATACTTTCTAAAACTTAAAAGCATTTCGTCTTTTTCAACGTGTTTGGGTGTTTTCCCTGCATATGTCTGTGCTCCACATGTGTGCAGTTCCTGCAGAGACCCAAAGAGGGTGGTGGATTCTTGGAGCTGGAATTACAGCTGGTTGTGAGTCAACTTATGGGTGCTGGGAATCAAACCAGGGTCTTCTAGAAGGGCAGCCAGTGTGTTTAACTATGGAGCCATCCCCCTCGACCCTCATATGTATAGTTTTTTGAGACAGGGACTCGCTTGTGTAGTTTTAGCTGGCCTGGAACTCCCATGTAGATCAGTCTCGTACAGATTGCTCTGTCTCTGCCTCGTCAGTGCTAGGATTAAATGGCTCCCTCAGTAAGTACTTTAGTTGAAGGAACACATTTATTGATGTAGTTCAACTCTCTTCAAGAGACAAATTCCAGTCCCATATCTCTGACCCCCTGTGCTGTTTCCTGAGGCTTGGATGTTTCTTAACTATTAGATCCAACTCTTGGAATTACTTTTTGCTGCAAGGAACTTAGACACAAAACTGAGCTGTTTCCTCTTCTTTTTAATAACAAAGCAAACATTTCCAACTTCCCTCTTTATTTCTATGATGGGCTCTTAATCACCTCTCAGTTTTTGGCACCCCACCCCCACCCCCTTTTGGTGACCAAATCCATAGGTGACTTGGCGACTTGTGACTGTTAGTTGTATGTGGCTCCACTTCCAGTGCTTTCTTACCCCTCTCTTCAGTTTGTGTCCATCCCCTTAGTTCATTGCTTCCCTTGACTGTGGCAGGCCAGACTGCATCTGTCTTGTTTCATGGGCATTGTGCTTTCTTCCTGTTCTGCCCAGAACCTGTCTCTTGCCCGATAGTAGTTGAAAAATAGGGCATCATTGGCTGCATCCCTTCTTTGAATCCCTCAATGCACTGCAAAGAGCAAGCTCCCTATTGCCTTTGATGTCTGAAACAACCTGCATGGGGTCTGGGCTAGCAGCATCAGCATCCCCTGGGATCTTGTTAGAAATACCCCACCCCAGACCTGCTGAAGCATGAGCTTTGGGGATGGGTCCCAGAAACCTGTGTTTAACAAGAGTACTTAAGATTGTTTTTAGCATGCCAACACCCCCGTGAAAACCACCTTTTTCAGTCAGATGTGTAGACCAGCTTATCTTTTACCATCTCTAGGTTTGGTTTGGGTTTTCATTCTCAACAGCCATCCATTTCTCAGCCATTTCTAATTCTTTGTTTAAAATAGGCTCCAAATTCACTCCCTGGAGGAAGACCTTCAATTTATTTTTCCTAAGCAACAGGCATTTGCTTTAGACTGTTCTTATTTCTTGTAGATGTTATTAAGGGTGGAGGTTGATGGCAGGGTGTTCTGTATTTTCAGCTGGTAGAGTGATAGAATGTGTCTTTCAACCCAGTACTGGGGATGTATTTCATACAAATTTTTGTCAGTTTTAGTAGCAAATTGGAGGAAAAATATTAAATGTCAAGCAGTAAGTTTATACTTAATCGAGGTATACTATGAGCCCAGCCATTCAGTAGTAGAGATGCCTATGTTCAACAACTTTGGTTGTTCTGGGGGTGACCCCCATTTTCCTAATCTCTCTCTTGAGGCATCAGAGGACATCTTGCTTAAGAGGCCTACAACACTCTATCGATGGTAAGGATGGGAGTAGAGTGGGCAGGCATTTTGACTTCTGGTCCTTCATTTCTTACAGTCGTTAATTCATACTGTTGGGCCTTGTGCTATCATTTGAAAAATTAGGAACCTATGGTCTGTTTCCTGCAGTTTTTACTGTGCAAGGATTAAATGAGATTTCAGGGGAGGTCCTTATACAACCCCTGTCCTATATTCAGTGTTCTATAAATGGCCCCTTTAAGTACTAACACCACTAAAACAGCACAGTTAAAGCAAAATCTCCATGGGCCGAGTCCTGTCTGCTCACAGAATGCCTTGATTGAATGTATTGCTTGTAGATAAGAAATTTCATGGCTCTATTCTGTACAGGCATCCTCTTTTTTACAGAACTTCAAGTTTTAGTGCTTTATAATTGTTAATGAATGCTAAGAAATATTACTTGACTTTTTGACAAATCTGTGCATTTCTTAAAATTTATCCATTCAACTTTAGTTTTAATGGATGATAGCTTACTTTCTAATAGTATCTGAAAGGTTTTTATGTTTTTTTTTTTCTTAGTAGAATAAATTAGGCTAGCTAAATGGTCTCTTTGATACAATGCCCTACCAAGACTGCTGTTTCATCGTCAATGGCTGGTTTAATCAGTATTATTTGAAGGTAATTTCAGACTATTCTGGCATTTGGTTCCTTATTTAGTTTGTGTTCTTTCCCTAACACATCTAATTAATGGAACTGTCCAGTGGTCTAACATGGAGAAGGAGAGATGACATGGTGAAAACTTTAACCATTGTGATAGCAGCTGACGCTTGTCTGGCTTGCTACAGCCTGCAGAGTTCTTTCACTTGCATCACACTGAAGTGCAGAGATCATGAGGAGCTGGCACTGCTATTTTTGTTGTTGTTTTTTAATTAGAAAATTGATGACTAGATTATTGACTCTTCACAAAACCAAGGCGGTAAAATAAGGCACCCTGAAGTTGAGGATAGCACAGTGATAAAAAGAGCTGCAATTCTTGACTGATGATGGAGCTCAGTTGGTACAATGCTTGCCTAGCCTGGCCGAAGCCCTGGGTTTGCTCCTGACTACCACGTACACTGGGAGTGTTTGACAGAGGCAGGAGGATCAGAGGACCAAGGTCATCTTCACTACATTGTAAATCTGAGACAAATCTGGATCCATTAGACCATGTCCAAAACAAAAAAAAATTTGTAATTCTTCCTGGGCTAATACACAGAGAAAGGGATACAAATTCACATGATTCAAAAGTGCTGCCTCCCACAGTCCATCATGTGGGACAAGAGATAATCCGCTTAGGTTCAGAGTTTGGCTTGGCTTCCTTTCTTGTGACAGACCTCAGATAATCATTTCATCTTCCTGAGCAGAGCTCTATCTCCTCATTGGGGACTGGGGAAGCTGAGAGCATCAGCCCAGTGGATAAGTAAGGCAGCGCCTGCGATACACTGAGTACTCTGTAAGCCTTAGCTGTCACTGTCGTGGAGGAGTGGATGAAGTGCCTCCTATAAAGTGTAAGTGATTGTACTTAGACGTAATTATAATTACAGAAGTGCAAACCAGAGCGTCGAGAAGAGTACATTCTGACACAGATGTTTACTTCTTAGGCGGGGCTCTAATGTGGTAAAGTGTCTATGTCTTTCTTAGTTTGAGTGTCCCCATTGTCTTAGGGACATTTGAGGACTCTAGTTTAAATGGAAAAAAAACCCAAACCAACCAACCAAACAAACAAACCCCCTGTAGCCTGATTTCTAAAAACTCAAAACCAACATCAGGACTACAGCAACGTTCCATGTGCCAGGAAGATTCATCCACACAGTGTCCACACAGAGGCAGGCGTTCTGGTGGGGTCAAAGGCACAGTAGCCATTAGGGAGAAGGGAGTTTTGTTAATTGCCTTCTTTAGAAATTATAGTTTTCCTGATAGGATTTTCACGAGTGAGACAAGCGTTCTGTTGGTGAAGTCCAGTGGTTTTCTTGTGGGTTTGGCAAATCACCTGGACCAGGAGCCCTTTCCTGATGGCACGGAGCTGAGACTCTGGTTGGCTTCAAGCCTTTTCCTTGCCAACAGTCTTGCCTCATCTCACACAATGGAGAACTGAGAACACAAGATTGACCCTGTGCTGTTTATAGTCTTTATTTATAATTTTCTCTGCAGCTTGATTTTTTTTTTCAGTGAGAAAAGCATTTTTTTTAAATGTGGAAAACCTACTAAAATGTTGGTAAATACTAGAAATGGGATTAAAATTTCCAGCATTTTGAATTAACATTAAGATATGGATGTGGCTCTTCGATAGATACCATGTATAGAATGTTCTTGTAGACCTTGGGGCTCTACCTCACAAAATATGGGGTTTCATTATGAAATATGCATAGCATCCCATGTTTTCTTTGCTCACGTTCCCCCCAGGCATTTTTCTCTCTGTCCTCTGATTCTCTTTCCTCCTTTGCATTTTTTTCTTCGATTTCAGGTATGTTACAGGTAGGAGGAAAAAGTCCCTTTCTCTATTAAAGCCACAGGCTGTGTATGACACTGTAATGAAATTAGGTACTCAGAGGAATCTATTCATTTTTAATTTATTGATGGCTATAATCAACATGAAAAGCTTTTCTTAATAATTAATGTTGGGGACTATGAACTTTAGACATATTTATGACTTCTTTCCAGAGGATACATGGGTGTGACTAGACTTAGAATCTTGAGTTCTTTAGGCCCTTTTGATTTCTTCCCAGTACACCTATAAACTCTTCAAGCCAAAAGGTGTGAGACTTTTTTATTTCTGTTTCAAAAAAGGAAAAAATTTTAAATGTGACTTGTCTCAGTTCAAATGGTATGGATCTTCTCTTTTCTATGCCCAGTATGTGTGCACGCGATTGCTTGCTTGCCTGGATATGCAGGTGAGGATATGACTGTGGAGGCCTTGAGTGTCATCCTCAGAAGTGCCCTCCTTTGAGATAGGGCATCTATCTTTGCGTGTGTTTATTTCTCTGTGCCTTGCTATCATCAGCACATGTCAAAATGGAAATGCCTTAGAAAGCTAGCTCCCTCTTAGGTGGCCCCACACAAGTTTAGGAAACACCGTGGAACTCTTAAACAAACAAACAAACCGACAAACAAAACAAAAAACTCCAATACCAAAAAACTGGGTCTGGTGTTTGCTCCAGTTCGTGAGGATCACTGGGTCATGGCTTTTCTAAGCAAAGAACCACCTTCCGCTCATAAGCCTTTCTACCTTCCGTCAGTTGGGCTTGCGCCTGCTAGTCTTTTCCGCTCTGTGATTGATAGCTCTGTGTTAGGTACCCACTCCGAAGCGTTCTGCACTGTGTGAAAGTTCAGAGGAGTGAGTAGTTATTAGTGACTGAAACCTAATTTAGATTCCCAGATCGAAATCGTTCTTGAAGAACGCTGCCCCTCCACTGCAGATGTCTTGTGCCGATGACGAGTGTGCTCATCAGAGAACAAGCTCTCACCCTGCCTTTCATAATATAAAAGCGTTTTTAATCCTTCCAAACAGGTGCTGTCGCAGTTTATTTATAACTGATGCATTAAAATGAAAAATATTGAAAGGGCCCTAAGTGGAAGGCGGCTTTTGAAATATTGCCATATTTAAATGATAGGATTTTGTCAGGCTGATTTGTGGAAAGGACCAGTCATTGCTGGCTGGTAAGTCTTGTACTCCAGGCTCCTCGTAAGTTCAGGTGCTGTTCTCTGCAGTGCGACAGTCCTGTGTAGGCTGCTGGCCCTTGCAGTCAAAATGATTCCTTCTCCTATATTCATAATCATTTGGTCAGCTCCCCTGGTCTTTGCCATTTCTGACCTTTGTGAAGCATGCCATCTGGTAGGCTTTCTTGGCCTTCCACATTCCTGCAGCATAAAGATGTGAACTCTTCTTTGAGATAATCGGCAGGTGGTCAGCCCGTTTCTTCTCAGTCCGAATTTCATCTCACACATGGGGCAGGTAAATATGTTCCTTCACACTGGCCTAGGCCTGCTGATCTGAAAATGTCACTGGTTTTACATTCCCTCCTCATTGTGTTTTCCTGGAAAAGCCGGCCAGAGACTAAAGTGTAGTTGGGTTGTATCGATGGGTGTTAATATCGCCCCGTGCCAGCTGCTCTCACTAATTTGTTTTTACAGGGCAGCTTATAGTAAATGAATGGCATGCTGAATATTTTACTGAGATTTCAGATTATCCGAAGAATATTTTCCGGTTTACTAATTGGTAGATAATGCTGAGTACATTGGTGTTGACATGAGCAAATGGATTTAAAATGATTTGAAGTGAGCTTCATTAAAAGATGCTGTAATCACAGGCAGCAGGAAATGTCAAGCCTCTCTCACCGTCACTCACTAGAGTGGACCAGGAGCTGCTGCAGGCTTTGGGGAGGGGGATGTCAGCTTTGCTGTTCTAGTGTTGGGATGTCAAAGGTTTGGGTAAGAGATTGAGGTTTTTGTTCATTTCTTAGTATCTTTACCAGAAAGTAAACACCATACATTTCTAATTACCTGAGTGGATGAACGAACATTTCTCTGAGAATTAGAGTGAATTCTACTGTGGGAGTCTCACTATCCACTAAAGACTGGATACATGGAAATCATATTTTTTGCCTGCTCTGTACTGGAAGCTAATAAATTATGTAGTACCCATTCCAGCAGAAGCCTGCTCTAGAATTAAAGCTAATGTGCTCCTTGAAACACTAAAGAAAACATAGGCAAATGCATCACAGATTCCCAGGCTGACGCTTACACCACGGCGTTACCTTTTACTTTTAATTCATTTGAAATGGTATACAAGCTATTTGATCAAAATTGACCCCCTGAAAAAATCTTAGGGTGAATTATGCAGCATTGAGGAGGGCAGCCTCTGGTACAAGGCTCCTCAGGCTTCCCATGCCACTCTTGCCCAGGCCAAGTGTGTGACTCTTATACAGCTCAGCCTGTCTGAGCTCAAGGTTTTTTTGTTTTTGTTTTTGTTTTTGTTTTTTTTTTGTTTTGTTTTTTGTTTTGTTTTTCCAGTTTCTTCAGTCCTAGAGATAACAAGCCAGAACCTTACAGGGGCTAGGCAAGTTCTTTGCCAGTGAGCTCTATCACCAGACCTTTTTCTTTTTTCTTTTTTATACAGAGTATATAGAATCAGAGAGAACAGTATCTTTCTCATGAGGTTGTACGAGTATTTATTTATACACAGGATGCTTTTCAAGGACAAAGCCGCTGGCGAGGGCTTCATCAGAGCTGCACTTGACCTAAGTGAGTTTATTTCCTTCTTTCAGGAAACTAAAGAAACACAGTGGGCCTTAGTTGCTAACTCATTAACCAAATATCTTATTCTTCATACTCCAGCTTTGTGAAGACTTGTCATCTCGCCCAGAATATAGCTATCTAGAACATGAGGGGCTCTGTGAAGCGGTGTTACAGAACTTGGGGTATGACGAGACTACCCCGAATTCCTGCTGTCGGAGTCTGGTGGCGCTTCCTGCAGTATTCTTGCCTTTCTCTCTGACAGCTATCAACTCAGTTTCTCTTCCAGCCCCGATGTGCTGTGCTAAGAAGCTAGCCCTTCCAGGCCCTGATCAAGGGCTCATAATGATTTCACAGGAAGAGTACTATGATCCAGGAGTTTATATAATGCTAATGAAATCCACTACCTGGCAAGCAACATGTTCATTTCAGGCTGCTCATTAGCATCACATTCACCTAGATGCCCTGTAAGCATTTGTACAGTTTGTGTATCTCTTAAATAGTACCAGCATGGGTCAGCTTGACATACCAACAATCAAGCTGGATGTGCAATAGATTCAAATGCCTCACGGAAGTCACTAGAGCACGCACTGCCTGAGTAGAGATAATAGAAATGGAGTCTATTGAAATGGAGGGAGAAGGTTCTGGACTACCCAGATAACACAATTAAGTAACCACAGTTCTCGATTCAGAGCTTCTGGCTGTATTGCCAGAACAGAAAGTGGCCTCCACATCTCTTCAGTCAGGGTTCTACAAGACAGCTGGGAGTTATTTTTTTTTTTTCTTTTATTTTCCCTTAATGCCTTGATGCATATTGTAGGGAGGAGAGAAAACAAAACAAAACAAAACAAAACAAAACAAAACTAAAAATCTTCCCCCTCACATGACCCTATTAGCTTTTCTTTGTGTCCTGTACACCGTGCTGGAAATGGAATCCTCTTCAGTGGCCCTGGGTGTGGGATACAGCCTCTGTTGACAAATGTAAAAAATGGCCCAGCACACTGCACATGTGGTTTGTGGGTTAGTATGGACTTCCCTCATCAATGGGGAAATGGGGCTTAAGTCAGGCTTAGAAAATGAGAAAAATCCTTAAGGGGCGTGACTAATGTCTCCAGTGTGTACTATGCTACATAAACCCATTATGCGCTTTAATTTAATGTTCTCCATAAAGATTCAGGACCTGTCAGTGGAAGGAAAGAAACAAGCAATCCATCTTCAGCGAATAGAGTTTTAGATTTTAAAAACACACATTCACCTCAACATACTTTGCCTTCATTTAGTTTCCTCCACAGCTCATCCCTTTTCTTCCCTGTCCTCTCTTGTAGCTCCACTACTTTGGCAGCTCCACAATTGTTTTGTTCAGTGGAAGTAGACTAATGTGTTACTATTTAATATTGCTGATTGAGTCAAGGTAAAGGATAAAGGGACAGATGCAGAGCGCTGAGCCCCTCCCTGGCAGCAGACTGGAGCAGACCATAGGAGGTTTGCTCTCCCCTGTCCCCCAAGCCTTTTCTTGCCAGGCGTCTGGAGTAGATTCGAGATGACCAGATGGATGTGGTATTTTAGTGATTTTATGTCTTTCGCATGCTAGGAGTGCTAGCACACTTACCCGTACTTCACTAAAGCAAGCCAGAATTTGTCGTGATTTTAATTGATGAGAGAGGAAATGGAAACTGCACTGGGTCAGTGTAGAATTTTCCATTATGAAAACATAACCTTTCACAGGGCACCCAATGGCAGTGAAATGTCAGATATTCACATTCCCCTGCTCCCCCTCTCAAAGGAAAGAAACGTGGATCTGCATTAGACCTCCTATAATCCAGTTCTAGAATGTACTTACATAATAATCCCATTCTCTTTAACTTGTTTTGTTGGCTGATGTATATAGATGATAGGTACTTCTGACATCATTTTTTTCCCTTTCTGTTTATTTTTTCTTTTTCCGTTTTTTTTTTTTCTTTCTTTATTTTTTTGGCTTCAAATTGTTTTAAAAATAGGAGGCAGCTAGTGGTGGGTTAGGAAATAGGAGAAAATATAAATTACATTTTAGCAATTGTGGACAGGTAAGAATTAGTCTTACCTGCTTTTTTCCTTGGGGAGACACATTAGTAAAATGAGGCAGAAACAGAATTGTTTAAAGGATTAATGAGATGTGTACTATGCTCTAATGAAGTTTGATGAGCTAGAGCTGAGAGATCCGAAGGGTCTGGGTGGACATCAGGGTGTTTGTGTATCTCTGGGGATTGCCCCAAAGTTTGCCATTTTTCTGGGAGGGGCCATGTATTTATTGGTTCTGAAAGAGACTCCCAGTAAAGCCACTCCCACCGGCTGCCTCTAAGCACCTCCCCTTCCTGCATCATTGCTGTACTCTTTCCCTGTCTGTCCGGTTCATCTCCTTATCTTCAGTCCCTCTTCCCTTCTCTTTATCCACTTTATCCTCTCCTCCACTGCCTCTTGTAGGCGAGACAGGGTTTGGAGTGGATGATCTAGGTGCTAGCCGTTTTGACTGCCTATAAAACCAAACTCTGATTGGCTCAGCCGGGGCAGAACCTGTAAGTCTTGTGATGCTAACCCTCTCTTTGTTGATAACATAATGATGGTTTACTAACTTCCCTTGCTTTCTTCTCTCCTTCTCCTTTACATCAGAAATAAATTACTTGTGGAATATTTAATAGGTTCGCAGGGCTCTGCTCTGGTGTTATCTGTTTTAATTCCTTCGGAGATGAGATGCAGCGCTTGTCAGCAGAGGCGGCTGATGATGTCGGTACACCTTGCTGAGCACAGGTCACGGTGGCCTGCAAACCTAAATTGGGTGGTTCAGCAGAGGCAGTCTCCTGCTGCTGAGTGGGAGGACTGGATGCATAGCCTCAGAGCTCCCATGTAGCTGCTGGGTGTTATGCAGTTGTTTTGCCCGGATTCATGCTCCCTCCCTGGCTACCTAGTGCAGTGTCCTGGGCTGCTCTTGGGTCATTCTGTGGTCCAACGGAAGCAGTCAGCTTTCTGAGAGCCGTCTTGCAAAATGATATTTCTGAAGGTCACCAAGCATTGGTAGCCTGCAGTTAAGCATTATCTGCCTTGCCCGCCCTGTGCTATTTGGCACCATTAACTTCTGTTTCCTTTTACAAATTCCTCCATTTGTTCTGCGGCACTGCCTGTTTTTGGACAGCTTTATTTGGTGGCACTTGGGCTGGCTTTTTTCCCCTTCTCCTACCAGCTAACTGTTTTTCTACATTTTGTCCTTGGCCATTTTCTTCTCTTTAGCCTGGATGTTCTATCTACTAGATCTTATTCACTTCCCTGGGGCTGTCTTGCATTCTGTCAACCTGGACCCTGTCCCCCTTTAAAAATTTCTAAAATGCATTCTCAACTGCCTTCTGTCCCTAGTTCCACTGCCTCCACAAAATCCTGTTGTTTAAAACAGAATTTAGGGCTGGGTGATAGCTGTCTATAAAGTGCTTGCCTTGCAAGCAAGAGCTCCCGACTACCTCTCCCCAGAACCTATGTAAAAAGGCCTGTACAAACCAGGCATTGGTCAAGATTATAACCCAAGTGCTAGAGAGGTGGAGACAGGGAGATCTCGAGGACTTACTAACTGGCTGCTTTGGTGAGTTATAAGCAGTTGTGAGATCTTGTCTCTAAAAAACCAAGGTGGACGGCTCCTGAAGAACAGGTTGACCTCTGCCCCCCCCACCAACAGACAAATAAAGAGAGCACAGCTCCACTTTACTGTTCTACCCCAGTTTCCACACAAATACACATGCACACCAAAAGGCTGAAACGGGAACTAAGATATTACCTCCATAGCCACCACCCACAGCAGTCCCCTGAAGCAGATGTCCCATGGTTCGTCCTTTTTTTTTGGGGGGGGGTCCTGATCCTGGGAGCCTCCAGACCTGAATCTCTGAGAGTCTTCTTTCGATGTTATGTGCACGGGGCACAAGGTCTTCCCCTTGATGACGGAGTTTTCTCCATCAGGACTTCCCATTACCATCCTTAGGTCAGCTGGTGGTGTGTTCCTCTAGAGCATGGTTCATACACATAGTAAAGATGGATTTGTCTTTCTCAGTCTCTGTTATCACCACTGTCTGAGGCCAGAGGTCAGTTTTCCATCGGGATTCCTCGGCTGCCTTCTCTCCAGTGCAGATGCGATCTCCCAATGCAGTCAACTGCTTTCCACTTCTCACTCTTAGGAAGTTTTTCAGCATCCATCTTTTCTCATGTCTATGCTGTGCGGCTTATAATCCTATTGGAAGATCAAGTCCTTCTTGACCGCCTTTACTTTATATTGGAACTTTGATCCATACTCTTTTTGGTTGGGAAGGGAGGCAGGATCTCATGTAGCTGGGGCTCACTTTGAACTCGTTTGTTGCAAAGGGTGACCTTGAACCTTTGATCTCCTGCCTTCACCTTCCAAGTACTTTGGTTACTGCCTTCATGGTCTGTCATACTGGGGACTGTACCAAAGGCTAAGGGTGTGGCAGCCAGGCATGCTTCCAATTGCACTACATCCTCACCCCTTGCTGTTTTATTCCCTCTGAGGTTTGTAACTTTCATTTTGTGGAGCATTTCTTCCATTGCATTGCTCAGCCGGGCTACAAATACTAATGGAGTAGAAGCTTTCTTTGCACACACTTTTCTGTACGCCACCCAGCACAGTACCATGTAAATGTTAGGAGCCCAATAAATATTTATTGAATGGATTAATGAACACCTACACTGAAATGCTACTTAGGTTAGCAGGCTAACTTGAAAGAACTTAAAGATCTCTTCCCACTAACGATCTTTTGTCTAATTGTTTTGCTACCTTTCTGCTTAGCCATGCAAATTAGCATAGGTTCATGAGCCCAAGGCCTGAAGTAATCTGTAACCGAAAGGAACCAGGTTGTAGGTGTACATGGTTTTAGTCCAAGAAAAATTGGAAACATAGTGCCTGCGACCAGTTGTCAATGTAATCTGGGCGTGTCCCCTCCCCCCTTAAAAAGAAATCTTTTCCCCCTAGCCCTCAGCAGTACTGAGTTTTTCTTACTTCCTACATAGGCCCAAAGAAGCGTGGCAACAGCAGCACAAGGGTGGATAGGAAGAGGAACCGGAGACAGGCAGAAAATATGGTGTTGGACCGTGTTTATTACCTAACATACAATGTCGTTGTTATTATTATTATTATTATGGCTGTTATTTTCACTTCCACTTTCACCATTTATCATCTAGAAAACACAGGTGACATTGTATTTTTATAAAGGTCCCTAGGGAATTATGTACACCCCATAGTGAAAGGTTACTACATGGCATCTCAGCCCACGGTGCTTGGTCACCTATGGGAGACGGTTTTTGTCAAACCAGCAAAGCCGTGTGTAGTTGAGATGTATTGTTCCGGGCTATTTGTAAATACTGTATTGTGTGACACACTTCCAGCACTGGGAAAAGCCTGGCCTCTGGGACTGATCTGAAGAGCTGTTTACAGCTGTGGCAAGCCACTACCATGGCCAAAGGGAAAGGTCTGCTTTGAGAGTGGACCCCAACTGAAGGGGGACTGTGTGCCTCCCTTAACCCGCTCCGAGGAGCCTGGCTGAGCACAGCAGAGGCTGCTGGGAGGGAACCCGGGAAGCTTCAGAGAGCCTGAACATGGGAAGGGAGGCTGCTCTGGATACAGTCTTCTCTCTAAACCCACCTGCTAACTGGAGGGAAAAGATGCCAGGCGTTCAGGTCTGCTCGCAGGCGCATCCAAAATTTAAATCCTTTCTGTGGGAAATCAGTAGAGGGTTTAATAGAAGGTTAAACAAATTACACATAAACACAGAGAAGTAGTCTGGCCCAAGTGTGGAAAGGCCGGAGAGCTGGAGTGCTATGGTGAAGTCCTAGGAGGTAATTTATTTTTAAAATGTATTGAACCCACTGAAGCATAAGTGTGAGGATAAGAGAAACCATATGCGCATGTGGTCCAGAATGAAATTCTTCAGATGCCTGAGATGGTTACAACTAGTGACTAAGCCCTTCTGAGTCTAGTTTAGCCCTTTCCAGTGCTGCCAAAGGGGACTGAATGGTGACAGCTGGTCAGGGCTACCCTTCAGCCACACTGCAAGAAGGAAACAGGACCTTTAGCTCTAATGCCTGATTGGAGCATGGTCTCCCTCTCTTGTCTAGTCTGGCTCCTTCCCCTCTGAGATGGGAGTGGGGCTAGGAGAGGGTGGGTCTGAACAAATTTTACTCACTATGGAGTTTCTTCCCAGAAAAAGGGTAACCATACTGTTGTATACCTCACATTTAGGAAGTACAAAACTAAGCCAGGTGTGGTGGCATGTGTTTTCAATGTCAGGACTGAAGACACTGAAGCAGGAGGATGGGCACATGTTCAAGAGTATGTAGGGACAACCAAGCTTGTAAGGGCTATAAAGCAAGGCCCTGATTTTGGGGCAGGGGGAGTATAAAACTTTATCAGAGGGATAGATTTCTTTTTTTGGTGGGGGAGGTGTCTTAAAAGTTATTTGTGAAATTTGGATCTTATTGATTAAGTGGGTACATGAGAGTCATCTGCAGTGACATCTCATCAGAGGGAGAATCTGAAGGAATCAAACCGGACACAAACCATGGGCTTGAATGCAGAAGTGCACTGTGTAGCAGTAACGCTCCTTTCCATTCATTGTTGCAGTTATAATTATGGAACCCAACATATTTAATTGGCACAGTGTACTCTTTGCTACTGAATAGGTTGCATTGTTTGTGTTTTTAAAAAAACAAACCCCTTGTGCACTGGAATCCCTGCACATGTTGCTCTTTGGCTCTCAAGAGGTTTCTTTGTTGACGTGATGACTGATTAACTGAGCCGTGGAGCCTCGAGCTTGTCATACGCAAAACCAAAGAGGAAACTCTGGTGTAACTTAGAAAGGCTTTGGGTAATTTAAGAAAAATCTCTCTGATCTTTGGGAAAATATATGTTCTAACTTAGAAAGTCCTAGATGGAAATATCAGTTGAGTCCAGTATGTGGGCTGGCCTCTTACCTGATGTGTGGCGCTGGAGAGGTTTTTGGCATGCGTGTTTGAATCTGAACCTCCGAAGGGGAGTCCCTGAAGAAGCTTCTGCCTCCTGAACCCCAGAAATGAGAGCAGTCCTGAGTGTGGTGGAAAATAAGGGGCTCATTTATATAGGACTTTGTAGTTAGCACCAGAGACTCGTAGCTTTTGAGATGAGATGCACAGGCTATCTCACAAGGATAGCAACCATCACAGCTAACTTCAAGAATGCCTGCTGCCTCCCAAGCCCTGTACTAAGTACGCATCTTCCCGTCATTGTTTCAGGTTTTCTCAACTCTCCCTGTGTTCCTCTTATCCTCAGGCTGTGGCTCAATCGTGCAATTTTCTTGTTTGTTGACTTCTCAGCTAACAGAGCTGGAGGATATGATCCCAGTGGCCTTTCACCTGCTTTTGCTGTCTGCTGTAGAATGTGGTAGAAAGACAAGGCTCATTGTCTCAAAGCCTTCCTCGTCTTTCCTGGGTAATTCCTCACTACTTGTAGCATCTACATGCATCGGAAAAGCAGTCATAGCTCTGTCATTGGAGATTATCTCCAGAGGCAAAGATCCCCAGAACATAGGCTGTGTTTATTGGTGCCACAGGTAGGCCTGCTCTTGGATGCAGAAGGCCTCTAGTTCAATTTCTTGCTGGAATGGATTCTTCACAAATAAGGATGCTCCTTCATTTGCTGTTTGCTCTCACTGATTTCTTCTGTATTCTGTCCTGTCCACAACAGACTGTGCAGTTTTTTATATATTCTTGCCAGAATGCACTTATTCATTAGCTGTTTTTTATTAGTGTTCTGGTTGAGATGCCATTTTTCCATTCAAAACTCCAATTTTCAGTGGCTTTTAATTTTACAAAACAATTACCTACTGGGCTGAAACTCCCGAAGGCTGCTTCTCCTCCAGGGGAGGAGGTCTGGCGGGGGTGGGGGGGGTGGTGGGGGAGACTGTTCCACTTTCCCTGGCAGCTTTAGCATTTATATTCATGCAAGTGCTCTTTAAATAAAGTTGCAATTGCTTAATTATTTAAGCAAACGGGAACTGAATGGTGTAGGGAATTTTTCTAGCAGGACCAAAGGCTCTGGATTCCCTTCCTATTCCTCATTCAGATAGTGTGATTTTGTGCTGGCCAACTAAAAGTGAGTGTCTCACTTGTGCTTTGATATATTTAGAAATTTGAGACGATTTAATTTGGAGTCCCCTTTTTTCCTCCATTCATTCATTCATTCATTCATTCATTCATTTCTTCTTCTTTTTTTCCCTTCTGGAATGTTCTCTGTAGCTCAGACTGGCCTCAAACTCAGAGATGCCTGATTTTGACTACTGAGTGCTGGGATTAAAGACATCCACAACCAGGCTTGGTTAATTTGGAGTTCTTAATCAGGTTATATCCATGGATTTTATATCTACTACCAAATCCAGGGCCTTGAACATGCTAGCCAAGGGCTCTACCACTAAATCCATGAATTTTAGAAGTCAAGTTTGAAGTTTTAGTTTATATCTAAATGCTTATGTTGAATATCATGATTAATATTTAAACATTTATCAGCTCCTTGAACATTTACTGTGTGAGAGGGACATACACTGTTTACGATTGAAAGTCCTGACCCTTGGTACTGACCTTGCCTTCTAGGTGGCTGTGTAGGGATTTCTCTGCCTGTCAGTTTTCTCTTGGGTAGCTCACTTTATTAGGGAGATGTGTGCAGAATCCATCCACAGAACTTAGTGTTCCTAAGGAACTGAGGTGACCGTGCAGCCTGGAGTTCTCAACCAAGTAAGACCGGTTCCCTGTACTTAAAGGGCCAATGATCCGGTAAGGGCAAAGCATTTCCAGAAGAGGGAACAGCCCAGAGAGGGGTCTGTGAAACCATGGAAGTCCCTTGGCTGTTTTGGAAACCATTGACTTTTCAGTGTCTCTAATCTAAACAGGAATATGAGTGCAGCTGCTAAGTGGAGGGGTCCTTTGGAGGTTTGTAGCATACATGGCAGCCGCTATTTCATTTGATCTTTGCAAACCCTTGTGTGGCCAATAGGGATCACCACCTCGATTTCATAAGGGATTTGAGGGATTCACCCGGAATCACATAGCTGCTGCAAGAGCTGATACTGAAGTCCAGGCTTTGCGCTTCCTGTCCGGTGCTCTGCTCCGGGATCATTCAGAGCCATTGGCCTTATCTACATATACAAGTGCTAAGCCTTTAATGGTAATTTAATGAGACTTTATAATGTTCTTTTTACTTAAACATTTTTACTTAAACTCATCTGATGAGATAAAATTATATAAAATGAAATTGAGGTTATACATTAGCTTCTCTATATATGTCACTGGTGGCTGTAATTAAAAAAAAAATTAAAGTGTAGTTATTTTTTTTTCCCTGAGTGTGGAGACTCCAAATGTCACTTCCTTGTTGCATTGTGTGGTCTATCTTCTCTCTTTTCTTTCTTTTGGCTTCACTGTCTTTCTTTCTTTCTTTCTTTCTTTCTTTCTTTCTTTCTTTCTTTCTTTCTCTCTCTCTCTTTTCTTTTCTTTCTTTCTTTTTTTTTTTGTTTTTTTTTGTTTTTTGAGACAGGGTTTCTCTGTGTAGCCCTGGCTGTCCTGGAACTCATTCTGTAGACCAGGCTGGCCTCAAACTCAAAAATCCACCTGCCTCTGCCTCCCAAGTACTGGGATTAAAGGCATGCACCACCACTGCCTGGCTCACTGTCTTTCTTGTCTTAGGGAATGGAGAAATCACACCCACTTAAGTATCTTGATTCTCTAAGTATGCAGTTGAAAGCCTCATCTTAGGCCTTACTTCATTAATGACAAAGATACATATTGGGGGCAGATGTTCTCTTTCAGGGTCTGTATTTATTTTACTGTATTTGATTTAAACACATTGCCTTGGCAAAATTATCAAAGATTATAGCTTTTTGCTGTCATTTATGTATTGATGAGTGTATATATATCCGTGCTTAGAGGAAACCTTGCTGAAGTCCTTCCACCTTCAGGGTTCTGGGGATCTAACTCAGGTAATCACACATGGTGGCAAGCAGCTTCTACATCCTGAGCCGTTGATCTGACTGTCAGGTCACGCATGTGTGTATGTGCTTTCACGTGTATGTGCACATATGCCTTCCATGGTGTGGATATTTGAAGGTCAGAGGTGATACTGGGTGCCTTCCTCAACCACTCTCCATCTTAGTTTTAATACAGAGTCTTAAATACTGGGTTCATGCCTTTTTGGCCACACCGGTTGGCCCGTGAGACCCTGGTATCCTGGAATCTCTGTATCTGCAGCAGTGGGTTTACACATGGTGATGGCATGTATGGCTTTTATGTGAACTCAGGTCCTGTGCACACAAATCAAGCATCTCCCCAGCCTAACTCCTGCCCCATTTTAAAGTTACTGCTTGAAGAAGAAGCCACCACCTCCATTCTCTAGTGCTTCGGGACCCACGCCACTGTGCTGTTCCTAAGGTATTCAACAGGAAGGGCAGAGACCCAGTTCCACTTCTCAGGGAGTATTCACTGAACCCAGGAGTTGTTGGATCCTGCCAGTTACCAACATTTCCAAATAAGTATGCAGGGCATGCCTGGGCTTTCAACTTGATTTCTGAATACTAAGTTGCTGGGCGAGGAGAGAAATGCTAATGTCCCTGTGATCTGTGAGATGCTTCTACATGCTAGGTGCACCACAGACCCACAGGGTTATTTTATTTTGTTTTGTTTTGTTTTGTTTTGTTTTGTTTTGTTTTGTTTTTCTGCTCCCAAGGAAGAGTACTCGGAAGGCCCATCCACCATCTTTGTTTTCTGCAGGAACAGTCTTTTAAAATTTCTTTTAGATGCACAGATGTGATTCTTGAGCCCTCTGGCCTCATGTGTGGCTTTTCTGGAATATTCAGAGAGTTTCCTGAGGTGCTTGGTTCTTGGGCATATGCCCATAGTTGAGCGTATCAGTGAACATTCCAGGGCCCCTTTCACACTTGGATTCTAAGTACATTATTATTTAAAGCTGCAGATGGGGATTTTCTACTAGGGACTGTATTTATCTGTTTGTTCTGTTTATGTTTTTGTCTTTGAAGTCTTTCTATTCTTAGAGATACTCCTGCTCCTCAATGCTATTTATTTATTTTTCCTTTTATTCTTTTTCCAAAGCACATTGAAGAATTGTAAAGAATTGTATGTTTAACTTTTCAGTCAGAGTTACCTGTAATGTTTGGAGCTTTCTGTTTGAGACCTTTTGAGTTCTCAATCAATCAATTTTGCAATCGATTGCAAAAAGGGGGAAAGAAATCTCAGGCTGGATGCTGAGGTCCAAGAAGCACTTGTTAATAAGAATCTGAAGAAGAGAGTCCAGTAAGTTGACCATTGTTCCTCAAAGGTTTTCCCTTGACTTACTGGAGAAGGTATGTCCGTGGACTGCAAGGGTATACAACCTTCCAACTTTTCAAGAAAGGGGACTTCTCCTCATCCTCCTCTTCTTCCTCTTCCTCCTCCTCTTCCTTCTTCTTAAAAATTTATTCATTTATTTTATGTATATGAGTACACCATTGCTCTCTTCAGACACACCAGAAGAGGGCATCAGATCACATTACAGATGGTTGTGAGCCACCATGTAGTTGTTGGGAATTGAACTCAGGACCTCTGGAAGAGCAGCCAGTGCTCTTAACCGCTGAGCCACCTCTCCAGCCTGAAAGGGAGCTTCTTATGCTCTGACCTGGGAGGAAAGCTGGCAGAGACACAAATGCTTGCTGTGTCCAGTACCAGAAGGAGAAGGTAGGGACCAGGTTGTCACTAAAAGATGGACAGGCAGACAACAGACAGACTGGTTCTCAATTCAAGAACCAGTTCTTAGACAAGTCTTTGAGCATGAAATGTAAAGGAGTGGTCTTTGACTCTTGTGCATAACTACAGAGGCACTTGGGAGGATGCCACCATTGGCTTCCCCTGACAGAAGAGGACCCTGATTGTGGACAGGTGAAGAGCTGTCTCAAGCCTGATAACTGAGTTCAGTCTCTGGGACAGACCACAGGGTGTAAGAGAACTGAGAGACGAACGTTGTCCTGACTTCCACATACATGCTGTGGTATCCATACGCCCCTTCTCTTCCCACTTAAATAAAGGAATGATTGATGTTGTGTGTAAGTCCCATCTCCTGTGGGAATCTGCCATTTTACATGGAGATTTCGGGGGATTTAGGAGGTAAGCTGTATGATCTTTTTATAAGGCTACAGTGAAGCTGTCCCTTGACCCCATGGAGAAACTAGTTCCTGAAGGGTTGAATGTATTTAAGTAGCACAAGGCTGAACTGGAAACACTGCCAGAGAAATGTCTGCCTGGCAAATTGTGATTCTGCCCCAAGAGGAGCCCTCTACTTCCACCTTGATTTACCTGGCAGGAGAGGATCTTCTGCTGACTCCACTGCAGTTTTCCTTAAATTCCTCTGCTTTGTGTTGTGTCTCTGGGAGCCATTCATCTTTGTCACCCGCTCTACTTCTGCTATTTTTAGCTGGGTGCCAAAGACCTTACAGCTTCCTCAAGCTAAGGCTAAAGAATTAAGATCTGTTGTAAACAAAGCCTCACCCAGCCCCCCTTCCTCTTTCTTCCTTCAGGTGTTCTTTGGAATCAAGTTTACTCTCTTAGAACCTGGAGCACTCTGTAGGAGAGAGGAGGGTCTTAGTCAGTTTTGACTCCTTCCTAAGAACGTCCTAGAAGAAAGGAACACTTGGTTGGTTGTTTTTTGTTTATTTGTTTGGATTTTTTTTGTTTTTGTCTTGGAACCTATTTTCACATGTTAAAGCATAAAACAGTAAAAAAAAAATTGTTTTTTGGCTTGTGAGTCATATCTGTGAGTTCCTTTAGGCATGTTCTAGTGTTTGTTTAGCTCAATCAGTTACTGTAGCATTTAACTTCGGATTTCATTGCCATAGGCTCTCCTGTGGGGTTAAGTACCTTATTTTATGAGAATTTGCCTTGTTGACTTGGAGTAAGAAAAGCTGACTGGTGTCACTTTTGGCCACCTCTAAGAAAACACTGTTCCAGGCACATACTCTCTGAGTCCTTATCCTTTTATGATGCCTGTGTTTATAAAACCAGACTAACCAGACAAGCCACAGTGTAACTTAACTGTTCAGTTTTGCAGGGCTAAGCCTTACTAGCAGGCTGTCAGGCAAATTAGTGGATGACCATGGTTGTTTTTACCCTTTGAAGAGAATAGGGGTGCTCACCCAGCCATTTCCTCCACCCCTCAAGTCCCTTGTGAGGCAGAGGCAGGAAGATCTCTGTGATCTGTGAGTTGGGAGCCAAGCCTGGTCTATATAGTGAGTTCTGGGCCAGCCAAAGGTCACATTGTGAGACCTTATCTCAGAAGTTAAAAAAAAAAAAAAAGGTTTGGAGACTGAAATGTGGTAGATATTTTCCGTGATGACAGAATTCACAAGTGTAAACTTTGTACCTATTTTTTTTTAAAGATGAAGAAAATGTATTGTAAATTATCATTTTTTATTCCACTCTTCCAAGTTGAGTTTTGCGCTCATTTTATTTTTATCTCTCCATCGATGTTTGCAGGGCTGCCTGTTTCCCCCAAGTGTTAATGTAAACACATTTTATTTTGAGACAGATCAGCTCACTTCCCTCTGGAAATCCTTGCCTATGATGTGGTAAACCTCAATATAACTCTCCGGCCCGAATGACATTTCATAACTGTGTACAAATCAAACAGACTGTTGATATTAAATGACAACATTTAATGCCTATGTCAACAATTCACTTAAGTCTCATTTCATTAAAATACTCTTGATCTGGGAGCAGCCGCTTGTCTGAGTAGATAAAGCCCTTGACTTTCACCTCTCGTTTCCAGGTGAAAGTGTAGCTAGCTGGTGAGCTGTTAGCTGTTAGTCAGGTGGATTTTATAGGTTCTGGCCTGGGGGATTGGAACAGAAATCTAATTCTTATGATCAGGGGAAACCCTAGGTTGCCTGGTCAAGAACCAGCGATTCCCTTACCCCCCACTTTATTTCCTGTGCCATTTGATTCCCATATCCAAATTTTAATTTTAAGCAAGGAACTAACATAGTTAAGAAAGTTAGTGTCGTTTTCTTGAATTATATGTCTTTTCTTTTTTGGTTTTTTGTTTGTTTATTTGTCTTTTAAACAGCAGCCACAGTTAGTTTCAAGTCTTTTACTCTTAATTGAGTAATCAATAAATCAATTTGGGGACAGGGATTTTGTAGTTCTGACTGGCCTCGACCTTCTTATCTGAGGTTGACCTTGAACTTATGACCCTCCTGTCTCCACCTCCCATGTAATGATGGGATCGCAGGCATGAGTAGCACACCTGTAGTGTTGGATTGGCTTCCTGGCTTTCTTCAGGTTTTCTTCTTGGAAGTTTGAGAGCATTTTAGTTGGTGGATGCCTCCTGCAGACTCTTGATGACCCTCTGGGGAGAGCTGGTTCTCCCCCCACCCCCAAAATTAATTGATTAGTTAATTGGTTGATAGTGTCTGTGTGTGTGTGTGTGGGGTGTACACATGTGTACCACATGCCTGCAGGAACCTTTGGAGGTTAAAAGGGTATTGGGTCCTTTGGCACTGGGTTATAAGTGGTTGAGTCATCCTGTGGCTGCCAGGAGCTGAACCTGGGTCTTCTGCAAGAGCAGTGAGTTCTCTTAACTGCTGAGCCATCTCTCTAGCCTGGGGGACTCTCTCTTCCCTGTTTCCTGACTACAATCCTAATTTATGTGACAGCCTTTTATACACATTGAGTCCTCTGACTCCCTGTAGTTAGGAAAGAAGGGCAGCCTTGCTAGGAACCTCCTCCTAGGCTGAAATGATCAAGGGTGGGTTTTCCTGCATTTCCACGTCAGGAGTGCTCCCTTCTTAGATGAAGACAGTAAGTAGTCTCTGCCTGTAAGTGGCCAGCTTGGATATTTGAATACAAGGAGTTTTATCTATCACAACCACAGTTGCTGCTGCTCCTTTGATGGTCTCATCCTGCTTCAGACCCTAGTCCTGGTCACCCAGTAAATCTTTCTGCCTTGTACCTCCTGTATTGTGATCCCTCATCAAGTTCAGGGTAATAGAGAGAGAGGATTAATCTGTTGTCCAAGAGATTGGCATCTCCGAAAGGCCACAGCGAGAAAACACTGGCATTTTGCTAGATATTTATATACTTTGATAAACAGGGCAAAACTCTGAAATAAATGACATCCTTTGCCTCAGTTGAACGGTGTCATTCGAAATAAGTGACCGTGTGTGTCGCTTCTTTCAGGGCCTAATAACATAGGGAAGGCAGGTAATTAATACAACCAAGATGACAGTGGGCTGTAATTGTCAGATACCTCCTTTCCTTCTCAGTCTGGAGAATTGCTCCAGTATGGGAGTGGAGAAGACAAAGGGTACTATGATAGCAGTAGTTTCATTTCTAGACGATTCTGAAAGCTATTTAAAAGTCAGCACAGGGTGTGCTTCACAGAAGCAATTTCATGGCTCCTTTAGGTTTTTTGTGTAAACCCAGATAACCAAAATGTTAGCCCTGATTGATTATTGAAAAGGAAGGAGTTACATCAAAGGTGTGTTGAAGCCTGGGTGTAGGATAAAGGCTCTGGGGCTGGGGTCAGGAGCCCACACTAGTCCGTGTTCTTTCATAGAGTCTCAGTTGTGATTGGGAATGTAAGGGGCATAAGAAAGATGCTCGTTATTTGAGGACTGTTTCTGAACTCGAACTGTGCTAGCGTTGGATCCCATTCACACTCACTGGCTGTGATGCCGTTTTCCAGTCCATGCGATCAGTTTGGAGCTTCAGCATAATTTTATTTCTGCTTCACAGTTCTTAAAATCCTGTTTGGAAATGTCATTAGGAGGATAAGGGATGTAATGAAAACTACATCTCCTCATGTACCAAATCAAAGTGCATAGTTATGGAGCGGGCTATCTATACCGCACAACAGTTAACAAAATGAATTGGCCGCTTCCTGCATTTGAAGTTGCATAGTGGAAAATTCAATGAAACATTCAATAACTGGAAAGATCACATCAGAACCGAAGGCTCATTTAGCTGGAGTCCCCCCACCGTATTATAAGGGTGGATGTGCGGTTTAGAACCAGGCAGAAAGGCTGTGAATGAAGTTAAGGATTGTGGGAGGCCTGGAGGTGGAAAGATAAGTTAGAGGCACTGTGCCTGGAAACCCAAGCTGGGATGCCAGCAGAAGGAAACTGACAGAAAGACGGGCCTCTGGGGACCAGTATTTTATAAGAATGGCGCTCCTGTCAGTACCTTCCATTGGAGGCTGAAAGTTATTTTTCGAAACTGTCATCTGTCAGGCTCTTCCCTAGGGCAAAAGACCTCAGGTTAGTGGTTGAACTTGCTTGGACAAATCCAGTGAGTCTACCCAACCCTCACGTTGTGTAGAAAGACACAGAATGCGGTGAAAGGGGACTTTTTCCTCCATAGTTGGTAATAGTGGGGATTTATTCTGTAAGTAAACGAATTGAATGTGTGAATGAAAATATAAATGACAAAGCTTGATGTTTTTCTGGAGGAGTTTCACTTGCTGTGAAGAGATTTGTCATGAACTTGCATGAACAATGAAAAATAAAATCCAGCAAAACTTTATTTCAGGCACATGTGGTTGTGCGCATGTACGTGATTGCGGTTGCCTATAACATAATGAGGCTGTTAAACTCACTAGAATGGGCAAAACCGTAAAGTTAAGCTGCTTTAAAATATTGCTGTCACACACTGGCTTAGCAGAATACATGTTTTCTTATAAAACATGGAGAACACTGCGAGATGGCATTGTAAGGAAATGCACCTTGCTACCCTAAGCAGTAGGCACACCTTTTCAGAATGCAAATGCGCAGGACCCAGCAGGGCAGTGTACATATTCCTGAGTTTTCTTCCTCTGAGTTTTAAGTAGGTTGGTGGTATAGAAAGGGGCTGCTTCTGATTATGACTCTTTCAGGGGGGAAAACTGTTTTACCAGACTGACCTTAAGTCCAAAATGGAGAGTAATTCAAAGCCCCAAGGGGGCTTAAGAAATGAAGGTAGCTTATTGGTTTTGGCAGCCAAAGGGTTGGCTGGAAAGACCATTGAGCCCCTTAGTTGACAGACAATGCTGACAAGCTGAGCCGAAAGCTTGTGTGCCGTAGCAAGCGCAGTCATTATTTTCATTGGCAGAGTGTATTGCTCACAGTTTTGGGTAGTCTGTCCATTTTGTCAGTAATTTAATCTAGGTCGGAAAAAGCATGTGGTATGAACTGCTATTGTCACACATCCCCGCAGGCATACCTGGCAGGTTCCATTCCAGCTTTTAATGAGGAGCCTTGCTTTATGCTGGGGTCCTGCTGGTGCCTTGCAATATCTTTTCTGGGGTGTTTTAAAATGGAAGTTAGGTCTTAAATCGAACAAGGTGTCTGCAGGAAAGTTAATAAGACCCCCCCTCCACCCCTATCTTGTTTTCTGCTCCTTGTAAATTTGATAATTAGGGAAGATTTTGAGACAGACTAAAGTATAGACAACACAGGATCATGTCTAAGGGAGTGGCTCTTTTTCCGGGGTAGAATACCCTGATTTGCAATCAGGATGCTGAAGATGGAAACTTCACACATTCAAAATGAGCTGTATGTTTGCTGTAGTTTGATTCCATGGTTGGCGTGTCATAAGGTAAGACACGACACTGCACATCATGGCGTTTTATACTCCTGCCCCAGGAATTAAGCTGGCACACTTAGAGTAGAGGCATGTTGATTCTGTACTCTTGGGACGAATCCCATTCTTGTCCTTTCCTCTCTTGAGCAATAGTCTTCCTTGCACCAGCTGTTCTTGTCTGGGCTTTCTGTGATTTCATCTTAGAATTGCAAAATGAAAATGGTTGCTTGAATGTAATCCTTTTGTATATGTTAACAGTTTTTAGGATACTCTTGGAAATATTCTTGGAAAGAAAACGCAGGCATTTTCATGTTTTGGCGTTCTTTTATTTTCATGCATTTTTAGATCAACTGAGGAATGTGCAGGAATTTTTTAGTCTGCATGCTGAATTAGTGAACAATTAATTGGGAGGCACTCCCCCTGCCCCAGTCAGATTTTTGGCAGCAACTGTTAGGGTGTCTTTTTCTTTATTCATTCTCCATTTATAGAGGGGTTTTTTTGTGTAGGAATTGTTTGTTCTTGTGGTCAACATAAGGATGAGAAAGGGGTTGCTTTTAAGAGTAAAGAAGACAGGAACTCAGTCACTTACAGTTATTCTAACGATGTGCTGTTCATTGAGCATTAACCATATTCTAGGTGATAACCTAGGAATTATTAATCTATGTCTCTTCCAAAGGGAGAAATCAGACTGAAACAGAACAGGGACGCTGAACATGGAAAACATAAGAGCTTGTTAACTGCAACAAGGTATTGGACTAATGAGATTGGCCAGTATAAAAAGAGGCTAGCACTCTAAAGAATAGCAAATACAAGAGGCCACCACTGCCCAGGTGCTGAACTAGATAAAGCTCAGGGAGAAGCCATGGCCGACTGCAGTCCAGACCACTGTTGGAGCGGCTGCGGCTGTGCTCACAGAGAAGCCGCTGTGCTGTATGAACCTGCTGCAAGGCAGCCTGTCTGGGATTTAGGGGAACTTTCCTAAAGTTAGGATTGTGGAGACTTGGTAGAACATTTTCTGTAGCGAGTGAAAGGGAAGTTTGCCTGGTGACCCAGGCTGTAGGGACCCTGTCCCTGCAGTCCCTGGATCCTAGGAGAGTCATATTCTGCAGTGCCTCTCTGGCGCCCTCTATTGAAAAGCCTTAACCTGGTGCTAGAGGATAAAGGAAAACCAGCTAAAAGGACCCAGAGCCATTGTCACAGAATAGGCAAAGTAAAGGTGGATTGGCAATGAGAGGCAGCAGTGTGACAGCTGGCACAGGAGTGGCTGCTGCTTATTTTTGGATCTCAAAGAGACCAGAAATAGTGAAAAGGGAATATTTCCCCTATTTCCATTTTACTGGTGAAAGATTTTTAACCTGAGGTAGATAAGTGATTTGTTTAATGCCTATATAAATGACTAGGTTCTTTTAACACCTCTCTCTCTCTCTCTCTCTCTCTCTCTCTCTCTCTCTCTCTCTCTCTCTCTCCTCCCCCCCCTCCAGAGAAGGGAAAGGTTTGTTTTTGCTCCTGGTTTGAGTGTATAGTCTATCATGATGAAGTGATGAGGGAGGCATGGTGGCAAGGGTAGCTAGCTGGTCACACTGTATCCACAGTTAGGAAACACAGGAGAAACTGTCTTCCTCAGCTTCCTTTCATCTTTATTCAGTCAGTAGCTCCACCCTACAGGATGGTGCTGCCCACTCAGGTCTCTGCTCGGTTAACCCTTTACGGAAAGGCCCTCAGATTTTCAGAAATTTGTTTCAGGTGGTTCTAAATTCTGTGATACTGCCAGGAAAGATGAACAGTGACAGGGCCATGTAACTAATGAATGAAGTTTCACGTCTCCAATTCAGATTTGTCAGTTTCTAAGGCTCTGAATTTTCCCCAGAACTTCTTGCATTGGAGATACCAGCAAACCCTAGAAACTGGCCAAACATTTGTTTAGGTCCCTTCTGCCTGGTCCTACAGCTGAGGAGCTCTCTGGAGAGACTGAGTGCTGTGTTTTTACCACAGGCTATCAGAGTTGGAGGCATTCACGAATGTGCAGTGCTCATTTTAGTTGGGTCCCTACCGCCTCCTTTTACACAAATCTTGGTTGCCCTTGTATCAGTCAAGGATCAGAACTTTTTTGGTCCTGTGTTTAGTTTGCCGTTCTTTTATTGTGATAAATACCACGGCCAAACCCAATTTAGGAGAGGAAAGAGTTTATTTCTTGTCTTAGAATCCCAGGTTTCCTCATCACTGGAGAAAGTCAGGGCAGGGACTACAGTAGAAACAATGAAAGCTGAGGCTCACGGACTCATGTGCTCTCGTACTTGCTCCGTGGCTCAGGCTCAGCTTATTTTCCTACAACCCAGGGCTATCTGTGTAAGGGATGGTGCTGCCCTTAGTGGGCTAGGTCCTCCCACATCAGTTAGTCAAGACAGTCTTCCACAGACGTGACCAAAGGCTAATCAGATTGAAGCAATTCTCAAAAGAGGTTCCCCTTTCCAAGAGGACTCTAGGTTGTGTCACCTTGAGGATAAGACTAACCATCAAATCCCGTTAGCCACATATGTTTACCTCATTTTGAGTAACAGACTTAGTCTTCATATTTGTGTAGCATGTCTCAATTTCATGCTGATTGACACTATGCTTTTCAGAACTACTTTATCATTTGACCTTGGGTGAGTTACTTAACCTCTTTCATCCATTCTTTAATCTATAAAGGGGATGGCCTTTCTAAAGCTCTGCTCATCTTAAAAACACTCAGTAGCTATTCCCAGTTTAACATCTTTGGCAGCAGTTCCACACAAGGGCACTCACTTGCCGGATCCTGTCCCTGGCAAGTAGCTGATGAATCACAAATAAATGGAGGGCAGCATGATGCCCTCATGAGAATGTGACTTCTGAATCAGACAAAGGAGGGTTTGAAGCTCAGTGTTGTAACTTAGTAGTTACAGGGCCTTGGGAGAGAGAATTGTTTTCCCTTGTCCTGGCCTTTTACTTGGTGATTGGTAGTCTCCTGTATTCTGATAAGCAGGAAGGGAAATGACTCAAGCACAGCTGGCATGTAGCCAGTGCTCTGTAAGTGGTAGGGAGTGTCCCTGCCCATCAAGGTCTAGCTTCTTTGATGGCAGAGTCCTTCTTTCTAATCGTGCTTGAATTGCCTGTAGTGTTTGATACCCAACCCATACTCAGTGCTGTTGCCAGCTTAAACTGAGATGCCCCTGTCCACTAGAGGAGGCTTCCCAAACCTAGTTTCTTCACAAAGTAAATACTTGGCACATGAGTATCACCCTGGAGTTTGTCTTATGCTTCGATTGTGCATATTCTTCTGTCTTGAAGTGGCGCATTCATTGTTATAGCTTTATTAGATTTCTTGTAGTTTTCTGACGACATGGTTCTTTGCTGTCTTTTAAAATCATGAAGACATGGTATAATAGTAGTTGTAACAGGATGAAGGATTTGGTATCTAGTAGCCATTATTCCAGGTGATATACACCAACCATTTCTTTAACATTCACAGTGCTCTTAGTATCTCCATTTTGTAGGTGAGAAACTAAAACTCTAGCAGGTCATTGCAGCTGGCCCTAGGTCATGAGCCATGGTTGGGGAGCAACGGCAGATCTCAAAGGCCACTGCTCTCCACCGCTCTCTGTTACTGCTTGCTTCAACTCTAGTTTTAGAATACTTTATCCGAGGTCAGTGATGGAAGTCAATCAAAGTTCAAATTTATCCCAAGTCTAAAATTATAGGGAAGACATATGCTTCAAGGCGGGTTGACCCATATCCTTCCCCCACCCCCACGAGACAGGGTTTCTCTGTGTAGCCCTGGCTGTCCTGGAACTCACTCTGAAGACCAGGCTGGCTTCGAACTCAGAAATCCGTCTGCCTCTGCCTCCCAAGTGCTGGGATTAAAGGCATGTGCCACCACTGCCTGGCAACCCATATCTTTTTAAGCTTTCTAATACATCTGGAGGTGGGGTGGGGAGGACAGTTTCTCCTGCTCATAGAACTAAAGAAATGAAGAGGAGTAAGAACCAAACAGCACATTTGTAATGTAAGATTGGAACAGGTTCTGACATATGATTGCTCTCTTGGAGTCATTCATCCTCAGGCCCCTTCCCTGCCTTGCTCTCAGCCTCTTCTGACACCTTCTCACACGCTGTCCCTTCAGATACAGCAGCAACATGAATCTTAGTGTCACGCATGCCCTCTTCCTCACATGGGAGCTAAGTCTCGGCTCTCCCTTTTGTGTCTGTCCTTACTCTAATTATTGACTTTACCTTGGCCGACTTTCGAACATGAGTGAGCGAGCACTGATTTTTCTACTAATAATACATAGTCCTAGTGACTTGATTTTAAGGTATTTGTAAGTGAGACAGTGGGCCCAATGATGAATTTTCAGATTGCATTTAATGAATCCCAGAGGTTGTCATCTGGCATCCACCTCTACTGCATGGGAACAGACAGAATCACAAACTGTGGAACCGGAATGAAGTGTGTGTTCAGATGCCAAGAGCTTATTTCATTTCTCCTTTTCTTTCAGTAACAACATTATTTTTACTGTTAGGAAAAAGATTGGCTTGGTAGACTTTAGGAACCACTTTAGTCAGTGCGGATAAATGAAAAAACACAAGTGATCAGCTTTCATTGTGACAAATGGAAACTGTCATTTAATTTTTATCCCCAATTATACAGCTCCGGGACCAATTTTTCAGGTGGAATGTTGGAGCCATTAAAAAGAAATAAGTAAACTATACTATATTCCATCATTTTTCTGGCAGCTAACCAATGATCTGTAGCCTTATTACATATACGCTTTTATAGAGATATTTCTCTTAAGTTTGGGAAGGGTTTTGTTAACTCTTTGCTGATTCCTTCTGCAAAACATTTTTCCCCACTTGAATTTCATTTGTTTTCCTCTTTTTGTCACCAAGCGTTGGCTGGGATTTACCCTTGTTCCTGACCAAGTGACCCAGCGTTTAACTCAGCTTCACTTTTTAAATACTGTCCGGTTATTGCAAGTAGACCTAATGGTTAGTGTCTTTTCAATTCCAACCAAAGATACAGTGATGGTGCTAATGCTGAGTATAGTAAGGGTTTAATGTGGATTTCAGAGTTAAATTTCTTAAAATGCTTTGAATATGCAAAGCCCAGCTGCCATCTCTCCTGCCTTACTGTGAACTGGACAGCGGGCCCCTCCAGAAAAGAGTGCTACTGTAGCTTTGTGTGCGTTGTCCTAGAGAGTGAACACACTGTTTTCATTTCTGATCTGCCAACTGTCCCCGGTAAGCTGGTATTGTAGGCATGACCTTCTCCTTCTCTTGTCTTTACCTCTGGTGGTGGCAGCTGAACGTGGAGCCTTGGGCATGCTGGGTGAGCGCACTGAGTTACACCCTGAGACTGCTACGTGCATGTTTCAGTCTCTTTCATTTACCATTGCACCCACAAACTTAGCGAAGGGCTTGACATACGAAACATGCAACAATATCTAATGGCTTGTCTAGTAATTTCTACAATAATGACAGTATTGAAATTCAGGGTCTTCTGAGAACAAAATACAATTCCTTTAGCTGTGTGTATGTGTAGTCATCTTGGTATTATATTGAAAATTTGTATGTGTTAGTGGTTTGTATTGTAGAGGCCAAAGAAATTCAAATCAAAGGCTGTTATTAGTATTAAGAATTTCAGAGAGAGCATCATTATTACTACTGGAATCATTGACTTTTGTCTTCCAAGCCTTCCCATACTACACTGCTTTGGGGCTCTGTAGGCATATTGCTCATTCTACCAATTCTTTATCACTGAAAGCATCAGTCATTTCTTTTGGATGCACAATTACTATATAACGTGATAGTGGGGACGATGATGAGGCGGCTTGTGTGACTTTCATGGAGCCTGGCTAGTGGGTGGGGCCCATTAGCTGTGTACATCTACTTGTGGGAAGTTGTTGCTTGGTGTTTGCATCTTTTCCTTTTCACCTAATTAGATATTCTTGGGAGTCCTTGAAGCAAAGCCAGGGGATGTTTGCCTCTTCCTGGCTTTAGCATCAGAATGGTTAAACCCAGTTTTCATTAAAGAGGTACCGGTGTGTGTGTATTATGACCAATAAGGCACTGTTTTCCTCCGATGTGTGCCTTGGCATCTGCTCAGAGGAGGAATGATACCCTGTTGTATCTACTTAGAAAACTGTCATCTGGTACTATCACTATTCGAATATGCAAGTAGGCGTCTAAACCTGCTGATGAGAGGATTCCTGTTGGCTAGGAACCTTGTTAAGTAAGAGATGTTAAATCATGTATCGAGTCCTCAGGGGTGATGGACTAAACAGCTGCACTTAGCCTTATTAATGCCTGCAGACTCCTGCTTCAGGAGCAGCAAATGGCCTTTGCTAAGAGTCACTACACTGTGGAGAGTTACTCTGAGGCAAGTTCTGCATGGGGAATATGCATATATTAGTTTGGCCTTGTAGATGTGGGTGGAGGGTAAAGAAAAACCCTAGCAAATTGCAAATGTTTTCCCTAGTCTCTTTCTCTACTAGTTATAAAAGGAGTAAACTAGTAAACTCAATGAAACTGATGCTGTTGGCGATCTGTCATAACTAATTGCACATGGTAGTATCTCTTTTAAGGCTACATTAGGTCTTGCAGTGGGAGGAGAGTGTTCCTAGTTGGCTAATGTACCTGCACTGATAGAGAGTTGTTGGCTCACCTTTCTTGGACTCTTGGGTTATAAATGAGAATGTTTTCCGTGTCCCTGTTTTTTCAGTTGTGGCTGATATGTTAGGATTGGAATTGGTGAATGAGCATTTCAGGGGTAGAAGGGACCGTAGATAATAATATAGACCTTAGGTTCAGTGTAGAACACCCTGACTCCTTGGTAGCTGTGATAATAGAATGTTTTGTTTTGTTTTTTGTTTTCCTATCATCCTCCTCTAGTCACCAACCATGAGTGACATTCCCGGCTATGTCATCTTATTTTTAGTTCTTTTGTTTATCAAATACTCTTTTCTCTGTCTTTGTAGATTCTGAGCCTTCAATCTTCCTTGGTATCCAACTTACTGAACACTGACTATACAGTATGTACACATATCCCTCCAGGTGGGCCTCTGACCTCTCCACTTTGGTAGTAGCCCACTCTCTTCTGTCCTTTGACTCAGTCTGCTTCCCACCATTGCTTGCACATACATCTTGTGCACCACAATCCTTTGTGCATGCAGGCCGTGAAGGCAATCTCTGATCTTAATGTGTTGTGGAGTTTTGGGTGCCTCAGACAGTCTTCAGTCCTTAAGAGCTATACAAGACCAGATGCCTAATGTTCTAACTGTCTTATGGCTGCTACCGGTATGTTTTCTGTATATATGTAGCTTTTAGGTTGTCTGATTATACACTCTTCATTGAACTCAAGATAATCGAAACGAAACACTCTGGGCTGTCAGGGATGTCTGATTTAGGGTTTGGGGAACTGTGAAATAATGAGAGAGGTACTGAACGTGCCACAGAACAACTTGTCATTGATTTCGGAGTCCATATTTCTCTCTGGAAACATTCGCCTGAGGCATCCAGGTGATTGGTGTGAGTGTAAGTCAGCACCTTGCTCATTTCTATAAATCTTGATTGTGTTCACAAATTTAATAGCATAAATAGTTTCCCCCCCACTCAGAACTTGTGCACCTGATCTTTATGTCATGACAGAAGCTTGCTTACTGTTCCCATGTGATAGATTAATCGCAATCTCCTCCTTTTACAGCAGGAGTCAAATTAACGTTATTAAGTATCTTGGTAGAAATATAACAGCATTATAGGTTTTTAACATGTGTCTGTCTTACAATACTGTATTAGTTAGCTTTCTGTTACTATAATGAAGTACCTGAGGCAATTAACTTCCAAAGAGAAAATGACTGCTTTGTCTTGTGGTTGTGGAGGTTTCAGTCCAGTATTGGGCGTCTGTACTGCTTTGGGGCTTTATCTACATGTTTTGCCTGAAGGGCATGGGAGAGAAAACACATGAGGTGGGAAGATCACCAATGACCTAAGCCCCTCTCAGAGGTTCCACTACTTCCCAAGAGTCCCATTGTGAGTGGTGTGTGACTCTTGTGTACCTTTCCCTGATAGGACACCAACTACAGACCCAAGAAATGATCCCACTTAAGTGGAGCCTAGTGAACAATGAATTTACTGGGGTTACTTACAGGAACATGGGTGATTCAAAGGTGGCTGCCTCACTGAAAAGTCCACTGCAGCCTGAGGGAAAGCTGTGTCCCTGGAGATGGCTGGGGAATTTGCGGGCTTTGAAGGCATTGCCACTGGTCAGAGTCATCTTCCCCCAGTTTTTATAATCTCTGGGGTTCCTGTTTTTTAAAAACTTCATAAATATCTTTTACTTCTTCCTTGTTTTGAACTTCCCTCTTTCCTCCAGGAGGGGGTGATTCAGTTTAGAGGAAATCACTGTACAACACTGGGAACCAAACCTTAACACTCGGGCATTTGGGGGTCATTTTGTCCAAACTACCACACTATTCAATATTTCTGCAGGTTTTCTCCATCTTGTATTTGAATGGTCAAACTTGCAAGGCTATTGAGACCGAAGTCATCATTTTCATTGAAAGTATTCAATTCTTCCTGTAAGTTATAGCTCACCTCACCCCTTCTCCGTGATTGGAGTAACACTCAGCCACATCTGTGCACATGATTTCTGAGCCCACAGGGTGCTCCTGAGGCCAGGCTTCACCTCACTGGATGTAACCATTTGCTTTATTGTTTCTGTTTATGGCCCCCCCTCCCCCAAGGAGACAGGAATAAAAGAGACACCATATTTATGCTGCTAAGAACAGAGCTTACTGAAATCTTGAACCAAATTTGGCTTAGATTACTGTATTTGAAGAATGAAGAGCATCCTAAGGATCCAGTTTGCTCAGCAGCTGTGAAGGAGAACATGGAAAAGCAAGATTATTCGCATCATTATTCTGATGATGGCCTTTGGGTCCTGTAGAAGCTAATGCCTTGTCCATGGATTCACTGGTGTGTTATCCAGACTACCCTCTGCCTTCTTTACCTAACGAATACTCAGATACTTACCTATATACAAGAGCAGCATTTATTTATTTTGAGAGTTTACTGGTGATAGTGTCTCTTTTTGTACTTGATTGTGTGTGTGTGAGTGTGTGTACACTTGTGTATAGGAGTATCTCTCCAGGAATATTCGTGCTGAGGCCAGAGGAAGACTATCCTCTAGCTCTCTCCACCTTACTCCCTTGAGACAGGATCTGTCCCTGAATCTACAACTCACTGAATCTAGAGGGTTTACTTTTTGGACTAGGCTGTCAGTCAGCAAGCCCTAGTGGTCCTCTGGTCTCTGCTCATCCCCAGCCACTCCTGGCTGTTTTACATGGATACTGGTGACACAAACTCAGTCCTTCATGATTGCCCAGTAAGCACTCTTACCCATTGAGCCATCTCCTCACCCTTGGTGTGCTTTTTCACAGTCAGGGTTTCAGCAAGTGTTTATTGAGCATCTGTCATAGGCCAAGCACAGTGTTGGCTATTGGGAGTATGGTTGAGATGATGGATAGAAGCCTTGCCTAAGGGCTTAGAGTCTATGGGGAGCACAGGCAATGAAACTATTACAGAGTCTCATGTGTAGGAAGCATAAGGGATGAAAGGCTTGCTGTTCAGCATCTGGTACTGCGATTATGTATCTAAAAACTAAAGAAGTATGCCAAAGAAATAAGGTTGTGGCTTTAAAAAAAAACAAAACAAAACCTAAATATGAATAGAAATATTAAAGATATCATTTGGGCATTCAAGTATATGCATATCTGGGACCTTGCAGTAATTTAAGAGTACAGAGAGCTAGAATGTTTGGAATCAGGTCTGCCATGGAGAACCTGACATGTTTGCTGTGCTTCATGGTCCCTGCCACTTGTAGAACTGAATTTATGACACTATTAATATAGGGAATGGGTTTAAATAATTGTTAGCATATAGTAAAGGCATACCAGGATTTATTAAGGCTGATTTTCTTTACACATTCTGAGCCTCATGCCAGTGTTTTGATGGGGAAAAATAAAGCAGAGGGAAGGAGTGATTGTTCATGGTCTCACTGCAGAGATTATTGAAAGGCCTTCTGTGCGACTGGAGTGTTATGGATTCCTTCTCTCAAGCCACCACTTGGCTGTGCTTTGTCACTCGAGGTGATCTGACAGCTTCCTATAGATAACTCTGAAATGAGCTTCCACTCCTGACTTTGCATAATAATTGTATAGTTTTAATATTGCTGAGGTCAGCACGTGGACATCTCTGCAAAAACATTAGTTAAATAATTGGTCCTTTTAAGTTGCAGTCTGTCAACAGACTGCATCCGCTGAGGCCATGAATAGAAATAGGCAATGCATCAGTGTGTTAGTCTATGCAAATCAGAGTTTCACAGGCGGACAAGGACCACAAGGAGGAGTGGGAAGTCAGAGATGTCTGCAGTGATCAAGCAGTTCCTACAAGAGTGGGCTTCCTGATGGACATGTCCCTCTTCAGCCACGACCCTGGTGAAGATTGGTCCAGGATCTTTGTATAGCACTGTACCTCTCCCTCATCCAAACCTGTCTTCTCCTGTTGTAACCAGTACCTGGTTAGTTGTCATGTATATATAATCATTCACTAAAAGCCCTTGTCTACTGATAGAAGCGAGGGCTTGTAGATTACATGTATGGAATGTCCATGTGGTTCAGGCAGTTAGTTGTGCAGTGTCCTGATTATGAGCGGCAGGTAGAAGACCCTCTGATGACTCATGGCAACCCCCTCCCTCCCAGAGCCGAGTCTCTGCTGGTAATGCTTCACCTTTAAGACTGCTTGACAGGCGTTAACCACACATGCAACAAATCAATGTGGTCTAGAGCACAGATGCACTTGATCTATAATGTTTGTCTTCTTTTGACTGATGCGGGCAAAAGAAACCATCAGATAGCTGCTTGGTTAATACAGCTTCTTTCTGGGGAAAAAAAAAAAAAGAAGAAGGGATGCAGTTGGGGATGTAAATGACCCAGCCCTGGAGTGACTGGAGACTTACCTGCCTGGGGTGGGGAGGGTGGTCAGTGCTTAGCTGAACCATGCTACCAAAAGAACTCGCTCCCCTGGGGTAAATGACATTATGTAAACGTTCCCTAATGCTTTATTAGTATCGTTGAAAAATACAGTCTACTAAAAATTCTAACCGATCATTTTAATGAAAGCCGTGTCATTTGTGAGTGGCACTTGCCTATAAATTTTTCCAGAGCAATGAAAATAAATTAGAAACAAGGCCTATGGTTGTTCCTTCTTTCCTTCCTTTTCTTTCACCCCTCCCCAACCCTGTGAACAGTTGTGACTGATTTGTTCCGTTGCTTCTTTCTACTGCCTGTAGAACATCTGTTGGAAAATAATGCTTGCCCTGTCAGTTTCCAGACTCAGCAGCAAAACCAATGTGTGTGCACAAGGTACGTGTCAGCATTATCCTGCTGCTGCTGCCACGGGCTTCTGGGATACAGAAGGCAGAATCAATCTGATCATGGGGATAGTCGTTAAAAAAAAAAAAAAAAACAAAAAACAAAGGTCTGGGCACCCCTTTTCAGGACCGGGAAGCTTATTCCAAAATGCTCGGAGCAGAACACCAGCCGAGATGTGATTTTGAACGAAAGGCACAAATTCAGGATGATTATTGCCTGTTATTTAGTGGACGGTGCTTTGTTCTGAGACTAGGTTGTACTCTTTTGCTGGAAGCTCACAACAGATCAATAGTAATTTTGTTATGGGCCAGATGTCAAAACAGAAATGTGCTCTCAAATCCCACTGACTTGCTATGACAACTGGCATGCTAAAGTCAGCTCTCCGGCATCTCACGAGGGTCTCCAAAGCTCCGCAGGCCTGTCTGCATTCATGTGTCTTAAAGTTGTATATTACTAGGGGGATTCTGTTTTGTTTCCCTTTTTTATTACAGTCTTCTTTTGATTGAGAAGAGAGACTCCTCGGACAAACCTCCCCGTTTCTCCACCTTGGCCATGGAGTTAGGTGAAATCTACACTGTAGCTTCTAGTTACAGATGTTATTTTGATGATGATGCATAAATCAAGTCTATGGTAGAAAAACAGCTCTGAAGAAAGGCAAACCACCAAGTAACTTTTTAAAAAAGTGTCATTGTCATTCAGCTGTGGCGGTTCAGCTTTGACCCGGGTGGGGTTTCGGAGTTAAGTCTATCCCGAGGGAAGGCAAGTTTGTAAGGGGCATTTGCTTACCTGTTGACTTACTGTCTTCCTAGAGCTCTTTTCCTGGGAAACTGCAGTTGCCTACCCAGACAAGCAGTTCCCAGGAAGATGATGTCTTCCTGTATTGATTTGTCTGTGTAGAAAGATCTAGAATAAATCTGATGGAAACAACCAGTAACCTGGGGCAGATGCAACTTGAAACTGTACTTTGAGATGGAGAGAATTTGGTCTCGGGCCCATGTTTGTCTGGGCCTAGCCTTCTTTTGGCACTTCCGCCTAAAAGCAAGAAAAGAAAAAAAATGAGAGCAGCTCCAATCCTTCAGCCGTGGAAAGGACCGACCTCCTGTGCTCAGACTGGTACAGTGTTATGCCATTGCCCTTTCAACGGTTGGGTGGGCCTGCTGCTTCTCCCCATTACCCCTGGTGTGAAGTGGAAACACTGTCTACCTGGGAAGAACCATTCCTGTCAAGGGGTGCCTGTTCTCATAGGACCTGCTACTCTGCCAGGTTTTGTCTTAGTCTTTGCAGTTCTCTACTTGGTTTGAGGCAGGAGGCTGAGATGTTATTGGGCCATGTGGCTTTTGAAGCTACTCAGCTGACTCCCATAGACATCGCACTCACAGGAAGAATTGCTTGGATGCTGCTGTTCTCATGACTACTGCAGTGCTATTCAGAGCATCTAAGATAATAGGAGCAGAGCAAAGGGGACAGGGCTCAAATCTGACCGGGACCCTTGTGAAGCCACTCTTGCATTTATCCATGACTACTGAAAGGCCAGTAGATACTCTACTGTAGCATGATAGGCTCCAGTTAGAAGCAAGAGGTAGAGCCACGATTAATAAGCCAGATCTAGCTCTCTTAGAAGCTTTGTTGTGCATACAAGCATTGCTTCTAGACCACAGCAGTGAGCTGCAAGGGAAGATGAATTTGCAAGCACCGTCCTCAGTTCTTTAATTGAGTCTCCTGATAACTAAGCACATAAAATTGCCGCATCATCAGTCAGAGAAGCTAAGCCCTCCGAGGATTAAGTCTAAGACTTGGGCTCATGGGATGGAACTAACCAATTATATGCCTCGCCATCATTACTACCTCAGTTGTATTTCAGTTCAGAGAGTGAACGAGCATGACAAAAGAACTAAGAAGAAGATGCTAGGTGGGTCTCCCTCCCCAAACAAAAGCAAGAACCCCAAATCCAGTAGGGATGTATAGGAAAGACAGAATTACTGTTTGAGAACAGAACAGACTAGCAAAGACAATCAAGAAGGCAAAGGGTGTGTCCAGGGTTTTAGGAATGCATTTGGGACCCCTGCCCCTCTAACCATGTTAGTCTAAATTAAACATGATCATGTGAGGAAACCACACATACACACACAGACACACACAGACACAGTAGGAATGAGTTAGTGAGAACTCATGGGAGAATATGGGGAAATGGGTAGGCAGTGAAGAACTGACCACTGGGCTGGTTACAGAGCCTGGTGCCTCTCATGGGATTGGCAGCTCTCCTAGATCTGGGTAGTGACTGCTTTGTAGCTAAGGGACGGGTGAGGTGAAGTGATAGGGCTACATTGGGGACTAAGGAGCAGGATGCCTCTGTTAGAGGTTCAGTTGAACCTTGCAGTCAACTCTGTCTGATCAAGACAGATGCTTTTCAAGCTAAGATGCAGTAATAAAGACTGAAAGTTCAGAGAAAGTGTGGTCTTTAAAACTAGGGCAAATCAAGAACCCCGTGTGAAGGTCCTTCCTTCCAAGCATGTGAACTCCCATTTGATGGCGAAGTGTCCTGTCCTAGAAAGCCAGAGGAGATGCTTCTTGACTCATTGCCAGTCCTTTACTTAAACTTAAAAGATTTTTGCATTAAAATTGCGTATTTGAAGTGCTGGCAAGCTAATAAATTCAGGGGGCTATCTTAAGCATTGTCGGTCTACAATGTAATCCTGTTAAAATAATTGAGTATTTTCTGAGTGGAGAATTCCCTCTCCTCCTGTCCACGGCTCACAAGAGAACAACATAAAAGGGATCCTAGGATGTCCTCTGAACATCATTGAAGCCACTGACGTGCTGGCACAAGGTAATTCTCTTCAGTAAAGGATTTCCTTGGCTCTATCTCTTTAAAAGGCAAAACCCGACATAATGGCTGGTTTATCCTAATAATGGGACGTGGGGATTATATTTGGAGGGGTACCTCATCGGTCCTAGGAACGCATGGTCTGTTAATTTGTGCTCATTTCAGAGTGTGACTGAGGCTCCTGTGTAACTTGAAACGTTTGCGTTTTCTTCCTTCTGTTCATTTCTTGGGCTCCTTTTCATCCAGCGGCTTGGGTTACCTTGAATTAAATTGGTTTATAGCATGGCGTTTTCGGGAAAACTCTGCAAAAGAAATGGTCGCATAACTCAGAAAGGTTTGCCCTTGGAGTGATTTAGTCATGCTGGATGATAACTGGGGAGCCTTATTGACTCTGAGCTCCCTCTGGAACCACATTCCGAAAGCTGTGCACTTCCGTGGTACCTGCGAGGCACTCACTTGAGCAGAGCCATGGAGCAGAGGGTTGCAGTTATTGGCATTTTTCCTAATGCATTTTGTATGTGTCTATACCACAGGGAGACATGTGTGGTTATTGTTGAAATATTATCTACATGCCTTTGCCAGAGAAGAAGAAAAGCCATTCATTGTTCAGCAGTCAACAGAAAGATGTCTTGTAGTGCATGGGGTCTGTATGTCTGTTCCCCTAAAACACCCACATAGATTTATGGCTACACCATTTGGATAGCTCTATTTGACTAACCTTGAGTTCCACAAGGTGCGGTTGGCAATGGTGTTCTGGAGTGTCATTTAAATGCCAGCTTGCTTTCTGTTCACCTGGTTTTGACTGGGAAGCAAGGCTTTGATCCACTGAGTGCGTGCGCTGTGTGAATCCAAGCTCAGAAATCAAAGTCTCAGAAATGTGCAGGGCTTAACTTGCTTTTCCTTCTAAACAGGTAGGCTCCTGTCTAAATAAAACTTTGTGTGCACAGATTCTCATTTTTGTCATGTATGTAAGTGGGACGTGTTGCGTTTGTGTAAAGGGAGCAGGTTTAAGTGGCTGGATGTGAATACCCGCTGGCTATCAGAGCCACCTATTCATCTCAACAAATCCCCTCTCATCTAACAACATTGCAGGAAGTTGAGGTAATTGATTCTCTTGAGCAACATAAATAGTGGAATTCTTAATCATGCTAAGATCCAGGAAGAGAAACTGCTTTTATGCTTTAAGAAATTTGGTTTATTAGTCTGGTGTGCTCATTAAACAATTATTGATGGGCAGTTCAACCTGTGCCAGGCTCTGGGCTAGATGCTGACCTGCCAGGAGGGAAAAAGGCAGAAGCTATGACCTTCTCATCCACTGAAGAAGACAGAACCCAAATGGGTAATAATTATACATGCATTCATTAATTCAAGACATTTTGGTAAGCATGTACCAGGGTAGGGGGACTTTTGATAGGAAGGAGAGGGGGAGACACAGACTTAGCCCTCATGCTTTCCCCAGCCAAGGCGTAGTCACTAAATAGCCTTCATAGTATTTCGGACTAACTGTAAAGTGATCCATTTGTCATGAAGGAGAAACCATGTAAGGCAGTCACACACCAGGAGAACTGGACCTGCCTGAGAAGTCAAGGGAGGGTGTCTTCCAGGAAGTCTGGAAGAGACAGTCTCGTGACCTAAAGAGTTAGCCAGGTTAGGCTGGACCGGAAGATCTTTCTAGAGGGAGCCATGTGACTTTAAAATTTTTCTGGGTCATAGATAGGCTGCAGTCAGTGACTTGAGAGAGAGAAGGGACAAGAAGCACTGGCTTCTTTAGGGGCATTTTGAGGGCAGGAGAAGGTGCATCAAGGAAGGAGGTTAAATTTCATTGTGCAGGGATTGATTGAGATTTCTGTAAGGAAGGCAGATCCCATTGAGACATCCTAGAACAGTGGTTCTCAACTTTCCTAGTGCTGTGACCCTGTAATATAGTTCCTCATCTTGTGGTGACCCCCCCAAGCTAGGACCTCATAAGTTTATTTTTATTGCTGTAAGTTTGCTATTCTTATGACTCATAATGTAAATATCTGATATGGAGGCTATCTGATGTTCAACCTGTTGGGGTCACAATCCCCAGGTTGAGAACCACTGTTCTAGAGTACTGTTTAATGCTGACATTAAGTATGATGAAATAATCCTCATCTTGCTTCTTCAAGACTAAATTCGTCTATTGTTATTATAGCTGTCAATTTATTTTCTAATTTTCTGAGACCCCTTTTTTTCTGCCATCTGAGAAATTGTAGTTCTTATCCGCCCTGCTCCCTTTAATATAATGAAGACAGTAGACGTTCTCAGTTATGACTCCATAAAGGAATGTCACAGAACAGGCTCAAGTAGAGGACAGCGGCAGGGTGAAGGACTTCCAGCTGCGCACATCTTTCAGCCACGTGCGTGCGGTACGCAGGGAGCACCTGAAGACAGCATCAGGAATGGAGCTTGCTGCCTCCTGCCCTCCCTGCCCATTTGAATTCAGAAAATTTAAGTGATTACTTTTCATATCAAAAGTGAGCGGAAATACTAAGGAGCCTTTCATTTATAAACTCAATTCAGTGTAATTTATTTTATATGGAGGAGAGCCTTAAATTAGCTGTCAGCTGGGCTCCACAGGTGGATGGGAACTCCTGAGTGAAATGACCAAATGTCCAGTCCTAAGGCATTCATTTTCATCTCCGCTTCCTGTTGAAAACTGGGAGACGTGAAATGGCGAGATAATAGCTCTAAACTTCCAAGTAATTGCTTTTGTTAGCTCCATTCATGTTTACTCCTATTAATTACTGGAATTTGATAACCCCTTTGTTTTCTACTTAGCATGACTCTGAATGCAGAGGACAGAGCCATAAATCAGGTGGGTGGTTTTCACTAAAGGCAGGCCTCCTTTGCTTTGATGTTGACAGCTTAAGGCTAATTCTCCAAGCTTGATAGGTTTATAATTCAAGAAGATGTGATTTAATGTTGGTGGAATTTATTTTCAAAAGTCTTTAAAGGAGAAAGGCGTTCTAAGTAGAAAATGAAGTTTTGAGCTAAATCTTAAGCAGACAAAGACTGTCAGGGTTTCTAGACACCTGGCATTGGAGGGCTCTGTAGGACACTTGTCTTCAACCTTTAGCTGGAAGAAAACACTAGACAAAAAAGGACAAAGCAGACAGAAAGTGAGGGAGCTGTGGCACCCAAGGAATGCTCCTAGGATAAAGGATGTCTGCTTATTGTTTTGTTTTGTTTTTTCCTTCTTTTTCTTTGCCATTGCCTGCAGACAGTAAGAGCATTACATTTGTGGCATACCTTAGACATTTTTGATATTTAACCTGGACTATACTGTCGTTGGGTTTGGAAAAAAACCCGGAATCTATCCCTACCCCTAATCTAGGTGGTTCATAAGTTTCTACAAACGCCTGAGTCCTCGTCTCATTTATCTGCTAATGTTAAGGAGAGACTGAGTTTTCATACAGTGAGCATGCCCACAGCTGCACTAGACACTTGGAAAGAAGGGGAGAGCAAGTCTCGTTTAGGCCCTTCCTCATAGCTCACAGACACACTACATTGTTTAGGCCCTGCCTCATACCTTGCAGACACACTATCCTCCCACCTGAAATCACTTGATCTTCATGTGTTTTGTTTTGGTCTCTTCATGACACTTGGTTGTGTTCAGCAGACAGATTTCTTGCATGATGTCTGAGAAAAAAATTGTTCTAAAATATAATACACTTTTCTGCCTTTCAAAGACATAGCGTTTTGAATTGAGTCTTACTTAAATAAATGACTTTGGGGTCTTTTAGAATACTAAATCGTTTTCTTTAGAAACTGAAGTGGGGTTGGTTGTTTGCTTCATTCTGCACTCAAAGAATGCTGTGCGTTTCTCGAGTTCTCCGTAGCATTTTAAAAATAGTTATTCCTCCTTTGCTTTCAGCTTTTTATTCTGCTTGAAATTCTGGTTTGATTCTTGGACAGGGTGGGAATAAAGGTAGCTAGAATTATCAGTCCTTACAAGTATGCACAGTGGTACATAATCACAGCCACTGTCCTCCCATGGCTTTACGAGAGACTTTGGACTGTGGCATCTGGGTGACTTAGACACTGTCGAGAGCTGGGCTTACTGGATACTTGGTGACGTAGACAAGGAGGTTTAGAAACCGTCTGGTCTGAGGTGTTTTCCTGTGAGATCCTTTGCGGTAGGAGCCTGTGGTGCAAGTCAGTGGAGCATTTTGCGCGTTTGTCCCTTGCAGATTTCATGTGTACATGCATGCACATGCAAGGCACTAGCTCCTCCCACAGCTCTACGCCAGGGATTGAAGTCTTTAAATTAATCTGTCTCTAATCTGTCAGTTGTATATTAAGAATTATAACAACGTGAGGAATTGTGAAAGTAAGAATTGAGAGCTCACAGACAATTGCAAGGCTTCTAGACCAGATACTAGATTACATGAACACACAACATATTGATTTGGTGAAGAAAGGCTATATATAGTGCAGAGTCGGGCTATGACAGATGGGGTTCACTAGCAACACATCTATGACTTCTAGGCGTCATTCCAAACTCTGAGACAAATTCACCAGATGCACGGCCTCTTGCCATTTTTAATGAATTTACTTTTATATAAATGAGAAGCATTTATATATATTTCTCCTATGGTCAAATACCCTGAAGGCTTTATAAAAACTTTTACTTTATTATTATTATTATTATTCACTTAATGTATGTAGTACCATATAGTAGTAGGTAATTATGTTGGTAGTAACAATTTTTTTCCCCTAGTGGAACTCAGAGATGTCTAGATATTTAATTCTTATATAAGATCACACACACACATCCAATAAATGTCTGTAGTTTTGTCTTAGAATTATGTTCAAGATGAACCCTTTCAGAGGTGGTAGAAAAAGCTCATCTCTTAGCTCCTGGAGAGAATTTTGGAAGCTCAGATCTATGTCCTTTAACTTTTGATATTATTTCTTTGGATTGAAACTCAGCTCATGATAAATAGACTTCATTCTTAATTTCTAATTAGGAAACTACTACATGAATATAATTTTTTTCTAAAAAAATGCTTTGGATTGGGGGTGGAGCCCAGTGATACAGTGCTTGCCAAGCATGCATGAGGTTCAGTGTTCAATGCTACAAAGAACAAACATACATGCATACATACATACATGCATACATACATACCTTCCTTTCAGAAAATCCTGGAGTCCCCATTGATGACTCTCGGTCCATCCCAGTTGACATCTTTTCCTTCCATTTCCTTCCCCTTCTCTGCCTACTCATTCTGCTGTCTGTCTGTTGTCATCTATGCATCTCTTCATCATGTCAGTCATTGTTCTGAGGTGGGTAGAAACACAACATCTGTGGAAACCTCGAGATTCCTACGTGAATGTTCTATTCGTGGTGGCATACTGTCCTCATCACCCCGTGAGGTACTGCTTTTGACGTGCAGTGTCCCAGAAGCCCCACCATGTTGCACTCAGACCTCCATTTAAAGGCTGGATTCTATCCTATAGCTATAATACACACTCCTGTTTATTTAGCCCTCCCTATATGTTCCACAAAACGGATTTTGTGTACTTTCTCTATTTTGCTTATTTTTTTCTCTGAACGGTGCTTGGATGGGGTTTCTTGCCCATGCATCCACACCTGCATGTGTGAGGATTTCTTTAGGATGTATAATAAGAAATAGTATTACTGGGCCATAGAGTATGCATGCTTCAGGTTTAATTGATAGAATCTGTGCCCAGGGCCGATCATTTTAAACTTTCTTTTAGAAACTTTTCCCCCTAATTTATTTATTCACTTTACACCCACATCACAGTCCCCTCCTCCCAGTGTCCCACTCATGTGGTCCCTCCCCATACTCCTTTCTCTTCACCTCTCTGAGAAGGGAAGGTCCCCCCAGAGTACCAGCCTACCCTGGCCCCTCAAGTCACTGCAGGACTAGGTAATCCTCTCCCAGGGAGGCCAGACAAGACAGTTCAGTTAGGGGAACAGATCCACAGGCAGGCAACAGAGTCAGGATAAACCCCTGCCCCAGTTGTTGAAGACCCACATGAAGACCAAACTGCAAATCTGCTAAGTATGTGCAAGGGTGTTGGTGTCCTTAGCCCTCCACTTGGAGTCCTGCCTGTCTCTGGCTCATCTAGAGATGCCCCCCCCCCCCAATTTCCTCTCCTTCTCCTGGCCCGCTCTCCCTACACTGACTTCCTCCCCATCATTGGAACCTTTTTAAAGTGAACAAAGTTGAGCCAAATGGTCTCAGGTGGAACAGAAGTAAAGATGCTCTCCTTACATCCTCCTGTGTTCCTATAGTATTCCTGTCTGCCATGGAGGGTTTTTTTTTTAAATATAAATATTTTTATTACATGTTTGTTTATTTTCTCCCTCTCTCATACTCCACGCTTTCCCATGCACTGCATGCATCCTGCCTATGGGGTCCACCCATCTTGCTGTCCCATGGAGGGACAATGACACAGTGTTTATGATGCTTTCTCTGGCTCTTACCCCATCATCCTGTCTCATCTCAGTCTGTCCCTGTGAACAGTAGACATGTAGTCCTGATAGTTCAACTAAAAGTATCCAGATTTTGAGAAGAAAAGTAAGTTAAATTTATCCAGGCTGTGGAAGAACTGAGAGAGGGCACAGGAAGGAGGGTGGAGAAAGGAGAACACATCCTGGTTGAAACCCAACTGGTGTAGCAGAGACCACTCGCTTCTGTCTCAGCTAACTACGTATGGCTAGAGCAAGTATATCTAAGAAAAGACCTGGAAGCACAGCCTTTAACCTGCTTCTGCTGGAGCTACAGTCTGGGCCCCACCCACTTCAAGCCAGCCATAGAGTCGACTGTTTGCTCTACTCTTGGTGCATTGAAACTTGAGTAGAAGGACAGACAGGTGAGTCAGAGGGCCAGAATCTGATCCTGTGTCTTAGTACTATTTTTTTTTTTCTTCCTGGAGTTAGTTTCTTCAGTTTTATATCATTGGTGAGAGACTATTTTATTTAGCTACATTACATGTCAGGTGACAGAACACTTTTCTAGCATCCACTAATCATGTAGGATGGAATATTTTGAAAACTTCACAGAAAATTCATGTTTGGGAGCTGCTTGGTGCTGCTTGCTAAGATTGATTTTGGTTTGAAAATGTCAGTGTCTGTGCTGTTCCCGCAGGTGGCCCCCCTGCTTCCTTGTTGCCAGAGTCCCTCAGTAGCTCAGGTTGGGGCTGCATCTGTCCCTGCAGAGCTTTCCTCTCTGCCCGCAGAAAGCTGGTTTGTTTGGCTGACAGATGGGGTTCCCGCTTTGGCCAGGATGTGCCTAGTTAAGGGGTTTCCGTTCGAAGCCTGCAGGGGAAGCCCAGCTCCATATAGACCCCTGCTTACCACGTTCCCTTCATGGTCCCGTAAAGCAGTGAGGAAGGTTTTAATTGACATTGTCTACTGTTAAGAGGACATAGTATGGGCCTCTTTGGAGAGATTTACTTTGTCTTTCTTTGAAATGTCAAGCTAGTAAGTCATTGGATAATGCAGTGGGCCCACTTTTGGGCAGGAGAGACATCTACTATTGTAGTTTATCTTTTCCAATCTGGGCACATTAAAATCTTAAAAGCAACAATCCCACAAACCTATGTCACAATCTAAACCAAAGCTAAAACTGCTTGAGTGATAGGTATGGTTAAAATAACAGTATTTAATGCCCAAAGCACATCAAATTTGGGTGAAGAGGCTGCATTCTGCATAATGCCTGGAGATGTCTCCTATGGTGTGGTTACCTAGCAACAAGTGGAAACTGTATGAAAATGAGGCGCTTATCTGTTTTTGAAGTGGGTGCAATGAAACTTATTACGCCAGCCTGCTTTGCTTGGCATGTTATTAAAATCACAGCTAATGTGGAAAGAACTGGAGCCTGTTCCCATTCGATACAGAGGCACTGTTAAATACAGCTACTGTAAAATGTCAATGCTTTGATCAGGGAAATGAAACCCACAGCCTCCTTAAACACTCAGCATTGAGATGTTAGAAACTGATTTGTATTATGGAAGATTTATTAATAATGAAGGAGCTGACAGGATCTGTAGTGGTGACTTTAGAAGCTGCTTGTTATTCAGATTAAAAAAAATGCAGGGAGCCATTTATAGTTTTGTCCATAAGGGTAGCTTAGTAGATAGAGTTCCGGATCTCACGGCCAGATTGTATTTAACTGTCTGCTGAACGTATCGATGGATTCTAACCACAGCCTTCTTAAGTTTGTTGAATTTGCTGAACTCCGATGTATTGTCTGGATCCATAGAAATTCTATTTTTATTTCGCCGCCTAGAAACAAGCTTCTAATCTTTTATTCTAGAAACTGCCACACACTTTGAGGGTCACGGAAAGCTCCTCCTCGCCCTTAGCGTTGTTCTTGTCGGTGCTTTAGAAAAGTGAGCTCTACCCTAGGCCTGCCCTGCCTTTTCTTTGTCTGAAGTTCATGCAACTTCACATTGAAGTCTTATTTCACACTTTATAAAAACAGAAAGTCACACCTAGAACTCTACCAAAATATCCTCTCTGGTGGCTGGCTATTCTAACGTGAGCTAGCACCAGCTCTCCCACAGAGGAAAGAAGTTCCTGTGCTTTCTCTGCTCATCAGACACCTGTGATGACACGCAGAAATCTGGCACACAGGACCCAACTCCGTTAGTCGTATCCTGACATTACTTTGGGGGTTTGGAATGTGTTTCTGTGTAGCAGATGGAGCTATTAGTTAGCGGAGCTATCTTGAAGAATTGCTTTCCCAGGTAATCAGCTCTGCTCATTTAGGATGTCGTCTCCCTACCTCGATGTGTCAGCTCAAGAAGCAGGGATGATTAATCGCTGCGAGTGGACAGGGAGCTGGAAGAACTCTGTAAGGGAAACCAGCCCTGGTGTGGCCCCCCCCCCCCCCGTACATTCGGGACTTCAGAGGGCCATGAGGCAGCAAACAAGATGGAAATGATGACCAGGGAGCTTCCTGAAGCTTACCTGTCACTGTATAGAGTTGCTGTGGCAACCTGACGATTTGCAATTCAGAGGCAGAGTAGAGCGAGACAAAACCTTAAGTCATGGCTGTCATTACAGTGGAAGGGGTGCCACCAACACCTGGCAGTCTCTATTACTTCAAGTTGTCTCTTTTCACGCTCGGAGGAATAAAATGCATAAAAGATTAATATGCACAGTAAACCTTTCGGTAAAATATGTATGTGTTCTGCATTTCAGATGAGTGGAAACTTTTAAGAGTTCTACTGTACTCAGGTCAACATTAGTTAATAATGTGCAAAATGAAATTTTGGTCGTAGTGTTAAGAGAGTGAGAACTGGAAACCCAGAATAAACATCCCGAGATGTCTCCTCAAGTTAAAAATCTAAAGACTGAATTGCTGTGCGTTTTTGTTGTCCCTTATGGAAGTGCTCATTGTTTGTTAGTGTGTTTCTTTTGTGATCCACAAGGAGAGTTCTGAGGCTGGTCAGATCTATAAGAAAGGTGGGGTTTTGTTGTTGTTTTTTATTTACTTATTTATTTTCCCTTGCTAAGTAATGAATAGTTTAAGTTTGTCCATGTGCAAGTCTTATCCATGGAGATGACTGTTACAATGATGGTGAAGGATTCTCTTTCTAGGGGGAAGTCAACAAAACAACTGTCATTTGTGTGAGCTCTGTAATTTTACGATTTAATGGAAACCCTGGATCTAACAGCAAACTCATGTCACAGCCCCCATCCTTTGGTCTTCTTCAGCACACTGGAGGCTAGTGCTTGCATATGTCAGGGCCCACGTGGGCAGGGTCCACGTGAGTTTTAGCTTCTTGTTGCTACTGAAGGTTAGGGTTATCTTTCCTATTTGCTGTATTAAAATGCACATTTTTTTTTAAAATAAGCAAGCCCACCTTTTAACATTTTCAAGACTTGGTGTGATCAGTAACTAGTTTCCTTCTCTTTTCTCTTCTTTTCTTTTTTCTTTTCTCCTTTACACAGTGTTTTGCAAGTGTGTTTTAAAAGCACTTCCAACCAACTTTGGAGTTTTCTCTTGAAAATCTGTTTCCGAGTGTCAGGAATAAACACAGTGGCTAAAAACATGGCACTCCGTTTCTTGACAAGTCTGGAATTAAATCTAGAGGGCTGCTGTTACAAAGATTAAATATTTAATATTAAGGATTGGCTTCTAATTTTTCTCTCATCATTTCTGAGGTCAGAGCAAGCTGAGGATTCACTTGTAAAATGTTGCTCTTATATAAGGACCTATTCACTTTAAACCAGTATCCCGAAATCTGGGTTATGGCTAAGAGGACGAGAAAACAAATAGATGTGCTGCTCTGCCTCGGCTGCCTGACAGCATAGCTGCCGTGGGCTTGCACAGCTCCGGGCTGCTGCAACTGGCCTCCTCCCCACCACGGTGGTATAATTGGAGTCAGCCTTCTTGAAGATGGAGCCTTTTATTTTTGTGGCTTTCTGGGGAGTTGTAATGCCTACCTGCTTTTCCTTTTAATCAGATGTCTGAGAGCTGCAGCTTCGGGTCAAACGAGCATATTCACACCTTTTTTTTTTTTTTTTACAAGGTTTTCAGAAACCGGAGAATTAGGTTTAAACGGAAACCTATCCTGAATAGTCCATTTCGGTAAATGGCCTGCCCGAGCACAGCTCTCTCCAGCACTAGCTGGGCTTAGAGAAGGTACTGACACCTGTAATTTGTAACACAGTTAAAATTGTTTATCTGACCTGCACACACCTGTAGTCAAGGGGAAAACAGCTTATTTTAAGTTGAACTGTGGAATTTTGCTTGTATGCCCAGATGTCCCTTATTTCATTTGGTAGAAACTAATAGCAGTAGCAAGATCTCGAAGTTAATTGGCAGCTGCTAGTGGAGAGTCCTGTGAATGGGCTGGAGGAACACCCTCAGGGCACGAGGCTGCACGCAGATGTGTGACAGAGCACTAATTCTGAGTTCACATAATCACCGTACAGAAATATTTAAGATGGGGCTCTATCAGGTCTCATCTGTGGAGACATGATCCTTTTGTGTCTGGCAGGCCTCATGCAACAAATTTTCTTTCTTTCAAGTGATCCCCGAAGCTGTCAAGTTCATTTGAGCAGAGCAAACTTGAGGGAGACATGTACAGTGTCTGCGATGGCAAGCTGCTGATGACATATTTTTAGAATTTGAATTTTTTTTTTCTCTTCCCCCACCCTTGGAGAAACTGAACTTTTATTCAAGCTCCCTGCTGTTAACATTGGAAAGAAAAGTTTCCTGTGCCAATGTTTGCCCAAACGGAGGAAAATGTTTGCATTTCGTATGCAGTGTTCATAGACTTGATGAGTGGAACAGTTTGGCACCGCTGGTGAACGCGCCTGCTTGGGGTTCTGCAGGGCAGGCAGAGGTGGTGTTGTGGAGTTCTGCTGCGACTCTTTAAGGTGTGCCTGCACACCTCTGTCTTCTTGAGTCGGGCTTGTACTCAGAACTGACTTGCAGGGACTTTGAAGGTCATTTCTTAGGACAGAGGTTGGCTAAACATTGGTGACCAAATAGACATCACGTTCTCCATTTCCTCAGGGTAAGGGGAGTTCAAACCCTGGATCCATCTCATTTTCCTTGGCAAGGTTGTGTGTATAAAGGACCTTGAGTGTTTCTCTGATTTTGGCTGCAGTAATACCAACTTTGCCAAGATGCATTGTGGCCTTTTATTCCTTCACTCTGGAAGTTTGTGCCATTAAATCAGTCCATGACATGTTGTAGACTATCTTATTTTTTTAAAAAAAAAATCATCCTGGGCCTAGGGAGGTAGCTCAGTTGGTAAAGTGCTTGCCTACCACGCATGAAGCCTAGGGCTTGTCTCCCAGCATTGCTGTGGCTCATGCCCATAGTCCCAGCCCTTGTAAAGTGGAAGCAGGGTGATCCCGAGTTTCAGGTCATCTGTAGTGACATACTGAATTGAGGGCTAGCCAGGAATACATGAAACCTTGTCTCAAAATAAAAAGAGAAACAGACGTGTGCAACTAAGGTGCGTGTGTGTGTGTGTGTGTGTGTCGGCGGCGATGTAGCCAGATGTGGTTGTCCACCTCTAGAATCCTAACACTTGGAAACGGAAGCAAGAACTTCATGAGTGAAAGGCCACCCTCAGCTACACAGGGAGTGTCTGTCTCAAAAACAAGCAAACTAGCACTACTCAATTGCACTTTCACTGGACAAAATCAAAATATTTCTACATGCAAGATAGAGGTCAAGGAATAAAACATGTCCTGTCCAAGTACATGCACCATCGAGAGAGATTATGACAGCAGTGGAGAATTCTCTGATAAGTGTATAACAAATGACCTAGACAAGAATCTGAGTGACAATAATTTGTTCCAAGAACCTGTGTAAGGCGATTTAGGAAGATACACTTTTCTTTGGCCTCTATCCTGCAGCATCATTGAATCAGGTAAATGATTCTGCTTTGGCTTTGTTCATCCTGGGTAAGCCAAGAAGAACATGGCACGGGTCATTAAGATTTACAGCTCAAATGTAAATAATTCAGGACCCACAAACAATAATTAAAAACCAACTGTGGCATGGTGTGGTATCAGGTCCTCTGGGTCCCTTTGAGCAGGAACCTCTTCCATTTTGGCTGGAGACCTGTCCATCTGGGTACAGATGGTTGTAAGAGCTTTTTAATGCCCTTTTTTAATGCCAGTGAACGTGTCTTTGGATACCATCAGAACCAATGGATGAGGGGGATACAAATGGCGGGGTAGTGGCAGCTGAGGGAGTAAATGTCCTGAATTTGTTAGACATCTGTAGAAACATGCAATTTGTTGGGCAGGAAATTGTAAACAAAACAGACTGCATCAACTGTCAACACACCTGTGACACCCTGAGATGCCAGCTCCGGGAGTGTAATGGCAACTTTCAGAGTCCATACCTGGAGCAGCCTGTTGAAACACAGCACAAGTGCCAGCGCCCTTGGATGCTTCCTTTGCGCATGGGGCCAGAGCTTGGCTGGCAGCATCGAGCAGTCGGGCCTGAGGAAGTTCAGCCATCAGGTGGAAGCCAGGTCTAAGTTTTCTGCTGTGGCTTGACTCTGTGTCATGATCTCCTGTGCGGCCCTGTCTTTGTGACAGTAGTGTGTTGCTGCGGGGCTTAAGGAGCCAGAGAGCTCGAGAAACAAACCATAGTTGTAGTGTAGGACCTGGCCATGCTCCCTTAAAGTTCTCCAGGCAATTCTCAAGCACACATCTGTTGAGAAATATCCTCCTGAGTATTTCAAGGTGACCTTGAAGAGGCCATGGGAAGACACTAACTGGATTCAGCATTCAAAAGAGCAGTGCATCTTATAGATAAATATCCTTCAGGACATGGGCACAGTGGAGATTCAAGTGCTAAGGACAAAACTGCGTTCCCTTGATGACTCTCTGTAGAGGAGCCAGCTGAGTGACGTTGGGTTTGGATGTAAGCCACTTCTTGAGTCTAGCATCTGTTCCTAGCCCTGGATCTTCCCAGTTAAGGTCCATTCTGTCACCATGCTCGCCCAGTTTAACTAATCAGATTATTGCGTCTCGGAGGCTCATTTTCAGGTTCATGGTCAAAGATTTCTTAATTCTCTAGAGGATTCCATTAATTTCCTACTTTAAAAGACCAGATGGGGTATTGGCTTTATGAACCTGAACACATAGCTTTCATTAACAGGGAGATTTTTGCAAACTGGAAATCTCTGGTGATCACAATTTATAGTAATTATCATATGAAGTAAGAATTTAAAAGGGATATTGTCTGTTTATGGCTCGTATTCTTTAAGGCAAGAGGGGCAAGGCAGTGGGATCCTCAGGAGACATTTCTTGGATGTTCTCCTGGGGTTGCAGAAGGCGGGGAAAGATGGCTGTTGCCCAGAGTTCTCTGAGTTTTCCAGAGTGTGAGAGATTAAGCATGATGATGAGGAAGCTGGGCAACAGGGGACATGGAACCCAGGGCCCGGAAATCATTTAGGAACCAGAGAGACAGAACTAGTCAATGAGGAGTGCTCGGGCTGACTCGGAGGAAGGGAGTCTCTCAAGATAAGATCTTCCCGAGGCATGTCTGAAGTAGGATGTGCCGCCAGCAGCAGGCACAGCAAAGTTAGATGCTGCTTCGACTTTCTGTTAATACATTCATATTTTCACCCATTATTTATCTTGTCTCTTACTGTCAGAAAAAAAAAATCTTCATTGGGCATTCAGTGATAGGCCCCAGTTCACTGTGCCCTCTCCTTCTCTCCTCCTGTAATATTTGTATTCTAAATTATGATTGAGTGGGTTCCTGAATCTTTTATCTTTAGTAGATTATGATGTTGTATAGTTTATGTAAATATTTGTCTGGAGGTGCCTTAAGTACTGACTCCTGTAAAGGCTCACATCTGAATTGTTTTATTGCAGCCACTCTGTCTAAATTAAGCCCTAATCTCTTCAATCCTATTGTCAAGGCCTCACTCTTGGCTTGGGTTTAATGGAGGTAAAATTTGGTTAGTTCCTTCATGTGGTATATTTAATTTGATTTTTCAGGTAGTGATAAACATTGGGGTTTGGGCTATTGGTTCATTGGCATTAATATGTAAAAGCCTTGATCTCAAGGATGGAACAGTTTAATGCACTCTGTAGCAGAAATGTTTTCAGATGTATAATACCGTGTGTGTGTGTGTGTGTGTGTGTGTGTGTGTCTGTGTGATGATTCTGATTCTGCTGTGGCACTCAGCTGAAGCAAACATCCAAATGGCTTATGCTATCTAGAGGCTAGTAGTTGATTTTGGAGTCCTGGAAGGTAGCAGTTTGATTTGTAGCTTTCAGTTCTCACGTTCTGTAGGAGTTTTCTAAATATAGCAGTCTGGGACAGACATAGATCACATGATGCAGCAGAGACTCGACTGTCCATTCTTGTTTAGGCTAATAGTCCTACCCACTTGGGCATGTCGTTCCTCTTATACCTCAGGGCTACGATGTTGGAGGAATTTTGTTTTCTTCTAATGGATAAGAAAAGCATACAAGCTCAGCCACTACAGTGCAAATGACTGGCGTATCCCAGGACTGGCAAGGCGAGTGTTCCCCTAAGATCTTACTTTACTGCTGCAGTAAAGCCTTCCCAGGCTTGGAAGGTAGGAGAGTGGGGAAAACCTTTCTTCACATCCACTTCAGTGGGTTTGTAAGTCATTATTAGTGCAGTTTCTTGCCCACTTCTGGACCAGATATTGAGAGAGTCAGATCCATATCATGGTATACGGTAAGAAAACCTCCAACATCTTTTTAAATACAAGGTGTTCTCTGCTTTAAGACTTGATATATCGACATCTGAGCCATGCCTGTCAGGGATACTCCAGTTGCTTTAGCACAGTAATGAATGACTTTGCAAAGATTCACCACAAATTTCCTATATAGAGAGAGCTCCCTTAGTCATGTAATGCATGATTCAATTAAAATGTTTTGATTTGCATTTAACTTTGCAGGAAATGACTGTCAAGGTGATATAACAGTTTAATGAGCTGCTGGGGGGAGATTGTGCCGTCTCCAGCCAGCCGCTTATCAAGTGAGTTGAGATCTGTTTTCCCCCGATGGTTAAAGAAAGATAGGTACTGGGCCATATTCTTCTTGAGCATTTCCTTTTCTCCTGTGTTTCTGTAAACACACTGACGTCTGCAGCTTGGATGAGTTTTACATGTCTCTTTATACATAATAAACGGCCACTGCCGCGCTTCTCAATCCACCGCAAATGCTTTTGAGTATATTGTTCTAGAAACTCCACCCCTATCTCATCTCTGCTCTCTTATTAAATCGCATTTCTCATGGCTGACATGATTGGGTCTAAATGGTAACTATTTTAGTTCTCAAAAATATTAAAAAATTGCCCAGATCATTTTCTGATTTTATTACTTCTCCACTTTGATTCCCAGGGTGGAGCCCAGGACCTTGAGCATTGGAAATATGTGCTGTACCACAAAGCTACACTTCAGCCTGATAGCATTTCTTCTATAAGCTTTTCTTATTGTTTGTCTGAGCTTTGGGGCTGTGAGTCCTGAATCTGCCCCCATCCCTGGCTCCCCCACCCCACGTGTCTGTAATCCTTGCAGTTAAGCAGCAGGAAATTGGTCTGTGGCTATCCACTGTCTTGGAGCAGAGGCTACTGCAGCTTCTTAGGACTAGAGTTATGTACTGAATGTGAAAATAAGACGTTTAGTGCTAGTGCGGAACGGAGCATAGTGCTGGGGTCCTGGAGCACAGGATGAATTTAAATAGTGTGGTGTGCTTTATCTGTGGTTGTTGCTCCTAACTGTCTTTGCTGCTTAAATACTGATAAGGAACAGCTACAAGAATACTAGATGTGATTTGTGCTCCTCGAGCCTACTGTTCCCTGGCAGATTTATGCAATCCATGTTTACTGTGGGAGCAGTTCGCTTCCTATCAGCTTTACTGATTCTGATGGGCAGAAATAGGAGTATCATTGTTTCACATTTTCTCACTCTGGAGATTTCATACAAGAAAGCAGAGGACAATTGGCCAAAGATGCACAGCTTTGAATGTGAT